>NC_141694.1:1545509121-1548356348 GCF_964263255.1 Lissotriton vulgaris | reverse complement strand
TTTGCTGTTTATGTATCTAAACAACAACAAAGACATTACACACAAGCATTGGCATAGCCAATAGGTCTCACCTTTGGGACTTTATAAGTGTTTAGTTATCCAGCACAATATCCCTGGTGCAACAACATCAACTGTTGCATGGCTAAACACTTATATATGGTCCCAAAGGCGAGACCTCTTGGCTATGCCATTGCTTGTTCTTAATTATTATTATTTAGTAGAAATGTAGTGAAACGTGAGAAATATAATGCATACTTGATTTTATACACTGTTAAAAGGAAAGCATTTTTAATGAGGCGCCTGAAAAACCACCACCTCAGCTGCTGCTGAATAATTCTCTGACACGTTGTAAAAGCTTTCTAATAACCTGTTTTGGATCTGGTTCGTGAGGTACTGGGCTGGGCACGTGTAAGCGTTAATGCATCTGACAGCCCAGGCCTCTCTTGGGGCCTTGTTGGCGCAGTCTGGCTTGTAATTAATGTGGCCGAGTATATTGCTGTAGGTTTAACTTTATCCCAGATACTGTGATTGTCAATTACAGTAGCATCCCTTCTTCCAACTAAACTACACTCAGAAAGGCCCACTAGTCTCCAAAATACAAGTGGCAGGGCATGTGCTGGGTGTATTAAAAGATTAGATAGATGAGTTTGACGTTATTTAAGGTGTTGTGCTTGTGCCTCATTCCAGTTCCTGTTGAAAGAGTTGGACGGTCTCTGTCTAAACGTACATAAGGTGGATTTCTGTAAGTATGCTGAAGGGGCATGTATGTGCGTCTCATGCCACCTTCACAAATGCCAAATTGTGCATTTTTAAAAGAAGTCGCAAATTACCACCAACTACAAGTTGGTGGTAATTTGCGATTTCTTAACCTAAATTCACAAATCCAAAATGCTACATACATAGCATTTAAGGAATCGCAAAATTGTGATTCCCTAAATGCTAAAGAAAAATAAGGAATCGCTAATTTTTGTGATTCCTTATTTTGCGAATTGTTGTTGCATGCAAAAATACAGTTTGCGATACGCAAACGCCGGAATTCTGCAAATTCCGGCCTTTGCGAATCACAAACGGCTTGATACATCTAGGCCATGATTGTTAACTTAGTGAAACTGTTCATTTTGTGATAGGTGTATGTTAATGGAAAGCACGATAGGGAAGAAGCTACTACTGAAAATTATTCAGACAGCTTTAAAGCAGTATTGAATGTGATGACATGGAAATTGTTGAATATACTTTAGCATGTCTGTTTACATTTCTACACCTAAATGCACGCAATTGAGATTTTGACACTAAGGCTGGTGAGGTGACTGCAGTACACTGATGTAATGAAACCTAAAAAGGCCCGATGCAAGGTGCATTAAGCATGCAAGAACCCCCAGGATATTCGGTTTTCAACTGTTTTTCACCCTCTAGTCTGAGTATATACAGGACTGTAGGTTTCAATTGTTCAAGCTGTTCAGTGGTTTCTGCTGTGTATCCAGTGGACACCATTCTCAAAGCTTACGTCCTTTTTACCTTTTCACAGGCACCAGGGAGGAAATCAGCAGATAGTTTAACAGGCAGCGGACAGTAAACCAGCAGAAAGCTTTTCAACAGGCACCAGAGAAAATCAACAGATAGCTTGACAAGCACCAGGGAGGAAATCAACATATAGTTTAACAAAGAAACTACAGGCAGCAGAGAGGAAACCAGCAGAAAGCTTTTCAACAGGTACCAGAGAAAATCAACAGATAGTTTATCAAAGAAACTACAGGCAGCAGAGAGGAAACCAGCAGAAAGCTTTTCAACAGGTACCAGAGGAAATCAACAGATAGTTTATCAAAAGAAACTACAGGCAGCAGAGAGGAAACCAGCAGAAAGCTTTTCAACAGGTACCAGAGGAAATCAACAGATAGCTTGACAAGCACCAGGGAGGAAATCAACAGATAGTTTATCAAAAGAAACTACAGGCAGCAGTGAGGAAACCGGCAGAAAGGTTTTCTACAGGCACTAACAGGAAATCAAGAGATAGTTTGATAAGCACAAGGAAAGTGGGTGACCTCTGTTAGGTGATACATCTATAATCTAGTTTAGGCTTTCTTTGAACTGTTCATTTTATTGTTTATCAAAATGAACACAGTTGACAGTTTACTCACAAAACCATTTTTGGGAATGACACAGGAAGATAAACTTCGGGTGAAAGGACTTGGACCTGATAAACCTGAAATAAACATTGAACAGTCTACAAAAGACCGGGGCAAGGGTTACACACGTAGATTTACACGGAGCTGGTTTGATAAAATCGAGTGGTTAACTGCCAGCTCTGCTAAGAATGCCTTGTTCTGTTTCCCCTGCTTGCTCTTTGGGGGTGAAGTTAGCTGGACTAAAACAGGAGTTACTGACCTTAAACATCTGGCAGAAAAAATAAAGAGGCATGATTCCAGTGAAGCCCACTTGACCAATGTATTAAAGTTGTCTTTGTTTGGAAAATCAAATATTGCACTACAGTTAAATGAAGCCTACCGCAAGGGGGTAATCAAACACAATGAGGAGGTTGATAAGAACCGTTATATATTATCCAAACTGATTGACTGTGTAAAATTTTGTGGAGCTTTTGAATTGGCATTGCGCGGCCACGATGAAACTGAACATTCCCAAAATCCTGGCGTCTTCAAAGGGCTGGTTGATTTTGTATCCAGTATAGACAGTGCAATGGAAGCGCACTTAAAAAGTGCAACTGTATTTAAAGGCACTTCCAAGACAATCCAGAATGAGTTGCTTGACTGTATGCTGGAGGTAACAAAAGAAATTATTGTACAGCAAATAAGAAGCACTGATTACGTAGCTATCCAGGCCGATGATACAACTGATGTCTCTACCAAGACGCAGTCAGTACTTGTTTTCCGCTACATTGATGGCAATTCCAAGGTAGTAGAAAGATTTTGGTGCTTTTCGAATCTTAAAGATTCAACTGCAGATACAATTTCGGCATCTATTCTTAATGAACTTGAACATATTTTCCCAGAGCACAGTGGTAAAGAGAAGCTAATTGCTCAGAGCTATGATGGTGCCAGTGTCATGCGCAGTGCCTCTGGTGGGGTTCAAAAAAAGATCAGAGACATCTATCCAAATGCGCACTATGTCCATTGCTATGCCCACCAACTAAATCTAATCATGGAACAGGCTGCTTCAAAAATAACCAGATGCAGAATTTTCTTTAAAGAGTTGGGTGGTATTACTGCTTTTTTTTCCCGTTCGCCAAAACGGACTGAAGTGCTTCAACAGATAGTGGCAAAAAGAATACCGAGAGGGTCTGCAACTCGCTGGAACTTCAACATCCGAGCTGTCAATATAATTCACGAACACAGGGGTGACCTTTTAGAATGCATGAAATCTATTGCAGAAGACAGTACATTTGATTCCACTTCTGTGTGTGAAGCTAAGGGCTTTACCAGGACTCTGGAAGACAGGGAGTTTCTTTTTTTTCTTTATTTGTTCCACTATATAATGCCACACGTCAATTTGTTGTATGAGCAATTACAAAAACGAGACATTGATACTGTATCTGCCCAAAAAAACACTTCTGCCTTTATGATCAGCATCAACAAAGTACGAGAATCCATTGATAATTTGGACTCTGAATTGCCAGATGATTCTCGATTTGCAAACCGCAAACTACAGATAAACACCTTGAATCAGGAAGGAAAGGAAGTATGCGACATTATTGTGGTGCATGCCAAGGAGCGCTTTGCATTTACAAGGCATCTAGTCAGTGCAACACTACTGGATAGTGAGCTGTTTAAAAAACATAGCAACAATTTTCCTACTGCAGCACTTAATGAAACAGTGGAAGCATATCCAATGCTAATTAAGTCACGATTGCGCACTGAACTATCAATCCTGTATGGAAGACAGGACTTTCAGCAGGCTACCGGTGGTGCCATGGCTTTATATATATTCTTATGTCAAAACAACTTGCATACTTCTTTTTGTGAGACTCTTAAATTGCTGAGAATTGTCATTACAACACCTATGACAACATCTGAGGCTGAAAGATGCTTTTCCACACTGAAAAGGATAAAAACATTTTTAAGGAACACAATGACCCAAGCTCGACTTAATGCATTGGCCATGCTGTCAATGGAAAAAGAACTAATAAATCAGATTCCAGATTTTAACAAGAGAACGATTGAAAGGTTTGCTCACATTAAAGAACGGCGTGCAAACTTTCTGTACAAATAGAAACCATTGAAATGCACGTGGTGCTATGAATCATTGGTGCTAACAAATATAGTTTTTGTTTACTTTGTATTGCAAGCAGCCATTCAAGTATACTGCAGGTCCAGGAACCTATGAAAGCAAATGCACCATGTGTTAAATTTATGTTTCAGTACCTTGCATGACTTGAGAGTAATTCAGACATATCATTATAAAGCCACCTAAGCTTAGTGTTGTTTCAGGGTATTAGTTAATGCACCTCTCTCTCAACCTTTTTACAAAGTTCCCCAGCAAACATGACCCAGTTTTGTGAATATCCTACACTCTGGCAAGCTTTGCATTAACTTACAAACTATAGCCTGACACACTGATACCATGCACCTTCCATTACATACTTAAAGATGGTGCATACTGGGCTACAGTCAGTCTTGTAAGAATTACAGGATACTATTTATTGGTTTCATCTTTATAGTCAGCCTGATCCAGGTATTATAGTCAGTCCTGAATACAGTCTCGTTTTACAAACTTTTGCTGTAATGCAGTGCCCTTTAGGAATAACAATTTTCTTCTGGCTATTCGTTAGATGAAGCTGTAGTTTGTTTGCTCTTTTCCTAATTGCAAACTGATACACTGTAGTGTTGCTGTGTGGTAGAGGCCTGTAGAATCCTAGACGTATTTTTTTTAACAATCTCTACCACTGGCCATCATGGACTGATACTGAGTGGATTTGTTAATAATATTACTTCATTTATAATGATAGGGTTCATTTCTGAACTGAAGAGCATACTAGATTTGACACTATTGCATATCTTTAGATCTACTCATGACTCATTACCTCATAATTACTCAATACACCATAAAAAATTCAAACAATTATTTTAAGGCGGAAGCACTTCATGTTCATCAACTCCATTACTTTAGCAGAATCTGATGCGAATTGCCATCTGCAGTGATGCAACATCTGTAAGGGAGCACTTATATTTGCATGCAAGGAGTCTGAATGTTGGCTCATTTCACTTTCATAAATGATATAACCATGTTTGTTTTCTTGTTGGAACATATAGAGTTATCTACTAGTAATATTTTGTTGGTGGCCTCATGGGTGTTAGATAATATAAATGTGTGAACCCATACAACTTTGAGAAAGTTATGTTTCTTCCATGCACCAATACATATTTCATGTAAATATACAAGTTTTGTTAAAGTACTGGTTAACCAGACACTTTAGCAGTGATGTACAAAGTATTTAAATTTAAAGTATATAAAACATACTTCTTGTACTATTAAACATTCTCTACACAAAGGTTTTGGTCATCTTCCTGCTCCTTATACATTTTTTTGAAAGGATTTTAACATGCTTTATTGTTTAAATGTAAATCTATATAAAGCATTCTACATTACTGTTTGAACAATTGGCTTTGGGGTGAGGGATATTTACGTTTCGTGTTTCAACTGTAAAGCTAGCCGGCTCAAAGTTTGGTTGACAGTCTTAAAGATTTAATTATTTTTTTCTTCAAATGAATATTTCTATCTGTAGCCAATTATATCATATGAAGATTTCATTCACCTCCTGTGTACCTTGCTTTGAACAAATGATTCATAAAGGAAACAGACAAGCACAGGTAGGGGAAACATTTGTTGCATGCATGTATATATTTTATCTCTGTATGCTTATGTGTTTTTTGTTTATACATGGTGCCTTTATGCATGCTACTGAGTTCCAAAAAATGAACACTAACCAATATGTGATTCAATTATATGTGGAAAAAGTAGGCATTTTACTCTGATGGGCTACCTTGAATGCCGTTTTATCTCAAGTAGCCAGATCCAACCTATTTATGCAACATTGTTAAAATTAATTGAGGTTTATTGCAATTTAGAATGGTTTATTCATGAGGCCTTGGAACTGATGATAGTTTTAGGGGAGGCAGTGGCCTGTTTCTGTTGAGCACAATGGCTTGCGAAAGTCTTGAAAATGCACCATTTGGCTGCTAATTTTTCAAAATTTTCTCGGGGGGAGAACCCCCCCGAACCCTCCTTAGGTGGTTCGGGCTCGCTCGCTGCGCTCGCTCGCACGCCATTATACGCCAAATATTTCCAGCCCCACCACTTTCAAATCTCACCAGCCGCCACTGTCCCAGGCATATTTAAGACAGTCTTTACGGGACTGCTAACACCCTTCCAGGCAATTTTGGGAATTTTTCCAAATTTTGTGCACTCCATCTTTGGCGGCATACCTCTATTTTTGGGACTCATCGCAGGGATTCTATTTTTGATCCTCCTGCTACGTTATGGCAAGCCTCGGCTCAGACATAGCTCCCATGGGAATGGAAGAGACAATCCTAGCAATGCGCTACAGGGACAGGATAACTAACGCCCTTGGATTGGCCAGGCTGAGAGATCTAAACATGACCTGGTTCCTTTCATTCAGACCGATATGGCAAAATTGCATTTTACCTGTGCTACGGTGTATGCTTTGCGGCGATGAATGCGTGTTGGACATCTGTCTTTCACTTCCATCAGCAGTACCAATGGACGTCGATACTTTGCTCAGTCCAATAACGGCTCACGCATTGTGTTGTCCCCAGCGGCTACCAATCCTGATGACGGCATTCGTGGAGACTCCTGTACTACAGCCAAGTGGTAACAGTGGAGCGAGTGACAAAAGCAACATCATCCAGGTACAACGTTCTGTGAGCATTGCTGGTCCTGCCTTCGATGACAGCAATCATTCTCACACCTGCCAAGTTACAGCGCTATCTAATTTGGTTGAACTATCACCTGAATTTGTAGACCAATTCTTTGCGAGCCTGTCTGATGCGATGTTCTCACCCATAGAGAAACAATAACTTTTGAAAAGCTTTCCGACACACAGCGTTCCCATGAACTCTGAATTCGGCCTTCAGTTTTGTTCAACAAAAACTGCCAAGTGCTTTGGAAATCTATTTTTCTTTGAATTGGACAATTTTTTTAAAATATTGACCCTCTCTTTTTGGCACGAACAAATTCTTTGCTTAACGTAAAAACTATTCTTAGAGAACAGAAGCTTCACACTTCTATTTCTAAACACATCTAGAGAAATAACAACATAACACCAGCCTCTAGCACACATGTTATTACAATGCATTTTTATGTGATGATTTATCTCGCATTTCTTCTGTCAGAGATACTTCATGTGTAATTCCTTTTGCATAATCGTTCATTGATTTCATATGCAATACCTTTTGAATGATTACTATGCTTTAAAAAACGTACAGTACCTAAATTCCATGTATTACAAGTACGCCTATTTCAAATGCATTTATGTATTTTGGGGTGGGCAATGTTACACATACATCTAATTGCTTTAGTTTTAGTAATTTTGATGGACATGAAAACGTGGAGTGGGTGTTGCGTGCTTATCTAGGTTCCTGATCGATACTGTGACCTTATGCCCCTATTCGGCTATAAATCCATTTATTCCCTATATTGGCATAACCGTTCAAGTGCGATTTTCTGAAAAGTCATCTCTGGCCTCACACGAACAGAGCCACATTCCAGCATGACTCTCTGCTACTTCCTTTGCGACCAATTAGTGCAATGACAGAGCAGCAGTCACTATCTGATATTCCTAGATAACACTCCGAGTTCTTCAACAAGATAAAAACTTAGCAAACCTGGAAATCCCCGCTTGCTATGTTTTGATTAGTAATGGAACTCTAATGAGCAACTGATAACTGTCACTTCCTAGTGACATCTTTAATTGACGTCTTATGTCCAACAAACTTGCGTCCAAACCCGGCACCTGTCAGGTATAAATATTACCAACGTTGCCTTAAGCAATGAGAGAGAAAGATACGAACTGTGAGTTCGTTGCCTGTTGCTGATGCCAGCTGCCTGCATGACCCTGTGTTGGTAAAAACTAGCACTCTGTCGCTGCAGCCTGCTATCCTGTGGTGGTGAAGCTGCTGATTACCATTATCGCCGCTACAGCGCGAACTATGGTGCAGTACGCTTGAGGAGCCGAGCAGCCGTCCTCTGCAAAGACATCCAGCCGATTCCAGCTGCCCGCGGACGCTGTCACCCCTCCTTCCTCGACGCGCTGAGAGAAGCCGCTGCATTTCTCGTGCAGAGAAATCCAGTCCCGGCGCTTCCAGTTTACCCTCGCGGGTGACTGGGATATCGAGAGAGAGACCCCTGAAGGAGATACCAATCCTCCATCATTCTATTCAGAGGTATGGTGTTGACTAAACCCTTAGACGAGAATTCTTGAAACAAACCTTGGCAAAACCAACTTAACTTAAGCTACTTACTTACTCCCCCTTCTCACGTGTTAGGCTTAGGTCAGGCACACTGGGGTAGGCGTAGTTAGAAGCACCAGTTGAGTATGTTAGCCTAATGTATATATGACTGTATATATGTTTTATTACTTTTAAACCATTGTATGGCTAAGAAACCATATCAATGCTTTTACAGTTCTATTTCGCAATACTTATCTTACTGTACGTACTTTTCATAATAACAATTATTGCAATTGCGGCAATACATTTCTCTTGTATGAGAAGAAAGACTGTTCAATAAATGTTAACCCTTTATTGATAAACGCCCGTCTCTCTATTCTCTACATACTGTGAAAGTAAACTGCACTAGACTGACTGAGTGAAATCTATGTCTATTGTTTCACACGACCCTAGAGATCGACTCTTGATCTGAGGAGCAAAGTTGTCATGTTGCACGGTTGTTGGAAAACTGAATCCCTTCTTGTCTGTGCCAAGGAAGCTGATCACTTCCTATGCAGAGAAGAAAGTTTCCAGTGACCTCTGAGCTAGTTGGTAACACAACCCAATTAAGTTTAGCATAGTCAGTGGAGGCCTGGAATATCCGCAGTTCCACGTCGATACTACTGTTTATGTTATTCCAATGCGCAGGGCCTAGTGGGAAACTAGGAACTACACTACAATATTGTTAGAACGGGGATTCTCTAATTGGCAGTGGTATACACCTATGTCCAAGTAGAGACCCTTCCTTCTAGTCAGGGTAAGAGGGATACAAACTTTACATAACCCCTGCTCACCCCCTTGGGAGCTTAGAATGAGCAGAAAGGCTTATGCCAAAGCCAATGTGTAAAGTATTTGTACACAGTAACACAGTGATAACACCACAAATGGCCACCACACCAGTTTAGGAAAAATAAAGTATCTTTATCTAAACTCAACAAGAGCAAAAACGACATAAATCCACCTTCCATGCATTAAAACAGCACTTAGAAAAAGTTATGTCAATAATAAAGCTTGCAGAGAACAACTGGCTCCACCTGGGGCTATTACGACGTTGTGGCAGCAATAAATCCAAAGTACAGTGCTGGCCGCGAGGTGCGCAACGTCGGGCATGGACTCATAAGAACCCCCAAACAAACAGTACCTTGGAAAACCATGTCTATGACGATGTACGGTGTCGTGGAGGTGAGGCGTCGGTGCCGAGGTCGAGGGCAGCTCCCTGGCTGCCACGGGGGAGGTGAGGTGTTGTGTTCATGAGGAGACTACGTGTCGAATCCAAGACAGAGGACGTTAGTTGCGTCAGTGGTGTCGCCGGTTCCGGTAAGGCATGGCAAAGTCGGCGAGATTGTGGAGTCAACCTCGTCGGTTATCGTCGACGTGATAAGAGAATGTAGGAAATGGCAGTGACGAGTCGGTGGAATGCCGGGAACCACTGCCTGCCCTTAAAAAATAAATTTACTTGCATTTGCAATGGGGAAGGGGTCCCTTGGGGCCCCCTTCCCCTTTGCAAATCAGTTACCATCTACTTGAAGTAGGTGGTAATTGAGAGTGATTTGCGACCGCAATTGCGGTCGCAAAACATTTGTACATGGTTTTCAGACTCACTATTTGGAAGGGAATGCCCATTCCAAATAGCGAGTCGCAAAACCTATCGCAAAAAAATTGTGACTTGTAAAATAGGCTATGTACATGGCCTAATAGGTTTTTGCATGCGCAAACGGGTTTGCAAACCCATTTGCGCATATAAAAACGGGTCGTACATCTGGCCCTTAGTATTTTATATTGGGTTTGTTAAATGCCAGCTGCGTTTTTTTTTGGTCCTCATTATCTACCCTGGTCATGCCGTTAAAGTCGAAAGAGAGCGACACACTGCCTCAGAGATCTGGATAGGAAGGCTTGTATTATGACCGGCCCTCCTGATCAGTGATGTGACAGTCTCTAGGACCCACAATCGGAGACCATGGGGGAAATGTTTTGCTGCACAGGTATGCCTGCAACATGGTCAAGATCTAGCAGGTCTGGGTATGCCAGCAGAGAAAAGAAAAACCGAAGGCAGCATAATCATTGGACCAAAAGGGGGTAGAAAAAAAACATGTGGTTCAAAGTTGGTTCCACTTCAAAAGGTGCCAAAAGGCTCTTTTGTTTAGGTTCCCTGACCTCAATAGGTCGAGTTTTGAGATCTGCAACATTGATGTCTGCCAATCAGAAAGAGATGGTGGTATTGAGTCCTTCCATTTTTTACAAACTTCTCTCCTGGCCAGAAGAATAGAATAAAAAAGAAGATGTTTAGAAGGTCCCATAACCCCCTCCATAACTCCAAAAATTACCAGTGCAGGATTTATCGTAATCTGGCGACCCAAAGAGGTTGAAAGAGAAGTACTTTTTGAGTCCCAAAATTGAGATAGAAAAGGACATTTGTAAAATATGTGTAAGTCCGAGGCAGCTATTGCCCCACACCTCGCACAGGCAAACGGTTGGTCTTCGGAGAATTTTGAGAGCCTTTGTGGCGAATAGTAAGACCTATGCAGGGAGAAGAGATGGATTCTTCGGAGCCACGCTGGTTTAACTGTGTCCCATAATAGCTTAAAAGAATTAAGCCAAAGACTTCCCACATCGAGGTCTGGAAAGGCGCTTCCCCAAAGTTTCTCAGCCAGTTGAAATTCACAGTCAATCTCCTCTAAAATTGAGTGGTACCAGAATGATATCTCCTTTTTAGCTAGAATTTTATTGAGAAGTTGAGACTCCAGATGGTTACCACCCCTAGTGGAAATCTAGACTTAATGGTGGCTTGTGCATGAGCCCAGCTTGCAATCTGTAAATATTTAAATCTCGAAAGATTAGGGCCTATTCTGACGCTCTAAGATTCCCATGGTATCAATACTCCCTCAACAAACAGATCACCCCAAACTTCCAACCCAACCTCTCTCAAGGGCCCCCAGGTAGATCCCACAAAGGAGCCTTACTTGAGAAGTATCCTAATTTTATGGAGCTGCTAACCTTGGTCCATGTTCTAGCCATGCCCTGCAGAATCTTCAGTTTTATTTTTTAATTTGGGATCTCCAAATTTAGACAGAAACCCCTCCTGTGCTAAACTTGTCCCACTAAGCATGGCCCTAAACATGCAGCCAATCCCGATGTTGGTGGGTGTTTTCAACAGCATACGGGAGTGGGTGAGTTGAAATGCCCATGCATACAATTGAAGATCTGGGGCTCCTAGCCCTCCCTTTTCTCTTCGGCGCCTCAGTTTTTTCCAGGCAATTCTAGGAATACGCTGAGCCCAGATAAATGAATTAATGTCACTCTGTAATTTCGCTAAAAATAACGATTAAAAATAAAGAGGAATAGTATTAAACAAAAAAGTGATCTTCGGTAAGATTGTCATCTTTATACGGTTAACCCTACCCAGGATAGACAATGGCAATGACAACCAAGAACGCATGAGTTTACGGCATTCTTTCGCTATAGCGGAGAAGGTAGTCTCAACAATTTTGTTCACATCTTGGACGATTTCTATACCCAGGATACCTCAGCATAGAAAACAAACAATAAGCATGTCAGTATCGAGCAACACTCCCACATTCTCATTTTCGACCCCCCTCCCTCCTCTCCCATCCCTTGTTCTAGAACATAGTTTCTTAATTTCATTAGTTCGTCTAGCGTTACCTTCCAGGCCCGTGACAGTAGCAGCACTGGGACCTGTGGCTCCACTCCATCCATGTCCACCATAATCTCGGGCCTCCATGTCCCTTTAAATCCCTCCATCTAACCCATGGTAGCGACGCCATTTGCCCCACACCCTACCAAACTTCTTTGGGCACCCCCTTGCTTTGTAAGTGACCCTTTCGGCCGCCATATATATATCCAGTCCCCTCCTCCACTCCTCCAGCAGGGGTGTGTCAGGCACTCCCCATCTCCGGGCCTCTTTTGGCCACAACCAAGGCAAGCACCAGAAAAATCAGCAGTGGGCGGGCCAAGTCTACATCATTGATCATTACCAGGAGTACCAACTTTGGGTCTAACGGAATGGCCGTTTCCAACACCTCTCCCAGTTCTGAAATGACCGCCCTCCAGTATGTTTGAATGTTTGGACAGGACCAGAGCGTGTGAAGGAAGTCCCCCCTTTCGTGCCCACAGCGTAAACAGCAGGGATCAAGCACTCTCCCCATCCGATGCAGGCACACTCTATCAAAATAGGACCTATGGAGTATCTTAATTGGACCAATCTGAGACGTGATTTAATTGCTACCTCCCTAGGATGCATCAGGACCACACCCCAGTCTACTTCGTCCATGTCTCCCATCTCCCGCCCCCACGTGGCCCTAAGGCCCCCAAGTTTATCTGGTCTATTATTCATTATCGTTTTATATGTCAGGGACACTGCTTTCCCAGGGATACGTTCCTGTAAAAGGCGGCCTTCTAGTGGAGCGTATTCGGGGAGTGCCTCCATCAATGCCCCTTCTGCCCTCCAAGCATGCCTCAATTGAAAATATTTAAAATATTGGGAGCGGTGGAGCCCATACTCCTGTTGCAGTGAAGGGAAGGATTGCAGCGCCCCCTTCTTGATCACATCGCCTAGAGTGCAGATGCCGATTGCGTCCCATCGCTAATTTCCCTCATCCAGGCGCATTTCCACAGCGGGGTTTGTTTTGTGGGTTTGTGTGCCCATCCAATTGTCTTAGTTGTCCTTTTCCATGCCCCCAGCGTAATTTTAGTAGCGGGTAGTAGTCTTGCCTGCCCCCTGCTTCCGTACAGAAAGTACATACACGTGTGTGTGCCCATGGAGTACCTTTCTAGCCCATAGGTGGGATGTGTTGCAGGTGCGTGTATCCACTCATTAACAGGGGCCAAGTGGTCCGCCCAATAGTAGGACTCAAAGTCAGGCAGTGAAATCCCCCCAATATATTGGCGTCTCTGTAGGGTCGATAGCGTACTCTGAGTTGTTTTCCCAGCCATAGAAAGGACCGCAATGCCGCATGGATGTCACGGAAGACCACTCTCTGCACAGGGAAATATTCATTCTGAAATGAATATAGAAATCTCGATAGTGAGATCATTTTAAACATCGCTGCCCTTCCCAACAGCGTCAGTGGGAGCAGTTGCCATCTAGCTGTGTCCTCAGCAAAGTTTTGTACTATGCGGCTAATATTCCGTTCGTAGGAAAGAGTTGCATCAGTTGTTATGAATATTCCTAGGTACATAAATCCCTCTCTAGTTGTCTGCAGTCTCGCAGGCAGCGTGGGCCACCCGTCCCCTCCCTGTGGGTCATATAGGATTGACTTGTGCCAATTGATCCGGTAGCCAGACTTGGCCCCGTAGCGGTCCAGCTCCGAAAACAGCGCCTGTATAGTAACCTCCGGCTGTGTGATATAGAGAAGAACTTCATCTGCGTACAGTGACAGTTTTTCATCGGTGTTGTCTGCTTGTCCTACCCGAAAGCCGGTAATCCCTGCATTCTGTCTAACTGCGCATGTCATTATTTTGATAGTAAGGGCAAACAGCAGGGGAGACAGGGGGCATCCCTGCCTGGTGCCCCGTCTTACAGGGAAGTCCCCTGACAGCGTCCCATTGACCCGAACTCTCGCTCTAGGGTCAGTATAGAGCAGATTAATTTTACGTCTATATTTGGGTCCAAAGCCAAGACGCTCCAGCACCCCTTCCATAAAGGGCCAGTGGACAGCGTCAAATGCTTTTTCAGCATCTAGGGATAGGAACCAATGGGGATATTTTCTGTGACAAACCTCTATTAACCAATAATGGGTTCGCCGTAGGTTGTATCTGGTCGACCTTTCCGGGAGAAACCCCGTTTGGTTGAGGTGGACAAGCCCCGCGATGACCCTTCGTAGGCGGAGGGCCAGAATCGTAGCATAGAGCTTCGCTTCCACATTAAGGAGTGAGATGGGTCGGTAAGACGTACAGTCATCCGGTGGCTTACCCTATTTGTGAATCGGGACAATCGTGGCCTGCCGGAGGTCTTCTAGGAATTGCCCCTCTGCTTCGGCATCTACAAAGAGGCCCAGCAGGTGGCGGGTCAGGAGATCCGCCGTTTTCCTAAAGAATTCCGCGGGAAAACCATTAGGGCCCGGGGCCTTCCCTGCGGGGAGTTTAGTCAGTGCCTCTCTAATTTCCTCTTCTGTGATATCCGCCTCCAAGTCCCGTTGGTCTATCTCCTCAAGCCTCGGAAGGTTAATGTGCTCCATGTATTGCAACGCGTCCTCCCTTGTCCCTAGCTCTTGTGCGTCATAGAAGGCTTCATAGTGCCCTGCGAAAGTATCTGCAATTCTAACATCTGTTCGTGCCCATCCCCTCTTGACGTCCCTCACCTTTTCCAGCCATCTTTCGTCCCTCTCCTTCCTGCTTAACCACGCTAGCATCCTCCCAGATTTATCCCCCATGTCGTAGATACAATGAAGAGTTGCCAGAGCCTGTGTCGTAACTTCGCCCGTCACCAGGTGTTTGTATTGGGTTTGTAAATCGGATAGGCGTCTAAGCATCCCCGGGTCTCTGGTGGCCTGGTGTTCTCTCTCTAACGCCAATATTCGGCTTTCCATATCCTGGACCACACTCTGGACTTTTCTTCTGTCTTCTGCAAGTCTACATTGGGCTCTATCTCGGAGTACCGTTTTGAGTGCCTCCCACAGAACCACCCGGGATTCCACCGACCCTATATTTTCGGCCAGGTAAACCTTCACATCTGTTGGTAAGCCTCTCAGAATCTCTGTATTCTGTAGGTCCCACGCCGACAGTCTGAGTGTCCCGGTCCCCCTCCTCCCAATAACAGTGGTGAATGATGGGATATGCCTCACGCCCAGTACTCTGCGGTGTCTAAGACCTGCAGCGTCTGTTGTGTCATGAATATATAGTCCAAGCGCGAGTAGACCTTTTGCGCTCCGGAGAAGAAGGAGTACTCCCTAGCCTCCGGGTGGAGCCATCTCCAGACATCAAACAGACCCAACGGAGTCATTGATTTGGCTAGCAATGTGGGACCTTAGGGTCTGGCACGGTCGATCGTCCTGTCCATTACTGGCTTCATCACATCGTTAAAGTCAACCCCTAGGATTTGGATCGTGTCTGCTGTGTTAAGAATAATTTCCTTGACTCCCCTAAGTGTACCTGCCTGTATCTTGGGTGGGGCATAGACCGAGACAATTGTGTACTCCTTCCGTCTCCACTGCCCCCTCACCCCCACATATGTTCCCTGCGGGTCCGTACAGGTCTGCGTTATTGTCATAGGTGGATGTTTTTTGATCAGGATTGCCACCCCTCTAGAGCCTTTTGAAAACCCTGCATGTGCCAGGACTCTATATTGCCCCCTAGCAAGGAAGTCGCATTTGGTACCCTGCAGGTGTGCTTCCTGGAGAAGTATTACATCCGCCCCCATTCTCTTCACATAATTGCTGACCAGTCCGCGCTTAATCTTGCAGCCCAAGCCGTTTACTTTCCAGGTTAGAACCTTAAGACCCCCAAGGGACCTGCTATGCCCCTCCGGGCTAATCATCATCCTATCATGGGATGGTATCGATCCGCATCCAGTGTCCTGTACTGGAGGTCATCAGGACATGCATGTGTGTGCTCATCATGGCATGCTAAAAGAAAACCCCCCCTTCCCACCTCTCCCCCAACCCCCCCAAAAAACGTAGGTAACTCCACAACTCCCCCCCTCCCTACCGCCCTCCCCTTCCAGCCCCATCGGCCACCAAAACCGACTTTAGGACTTTCTAGCGAAGGAAGGTCTGTCGCCCACCCTGGCTTTCCCCCCCACAAAAAAACTACTTCAACTACCTAGCGATGAAACATTTAAAACAATCTCCCCACCAATATTACATGCAAGTGTGACTTGGTAATATGAAGGCACAGTAAATAATGGGGTGAATGTAACTTGCGTGCTGTCCAGGTATGAGCTGAAAATAATGCTCCCCAGTCTGTCCCAGCTCAGGAATGCGAGTCCTGCGTGTCAACTTGGGAGCCTTCCGTCTGCTTGGTCGTGTCCTGCTCCATCTCGCGGATGGCTGTTACCAGAGGGTGTAGCGACTGGGCATCCGATTCTTCGTCCGCGGAGGAATGACCCCCTGTGTCATCCTCCCCTTCCGATCTTTCCTTCCTCTCCAAGCATCGAAATCTGGACCCCGCCATGCCTCCTTTGGCGGGGGAGGTCGAGTTCCTCCTTTGCCTGCCTGTCTCGTGAAGTTGAGGATATGGCGTCGTCTGGACCCGTCGTCCGCCCCTTGATCTCCTCTGATCTCCTCTGTCGCTGTGTCTTCGGCAATTCCCATTTCAACATCCCCCCGGGCTACGGGTGGGTCTCCTCTCGCCGGCCGTCTGCCTCTCTCCGGAAGGGCTTGCGCTCCTCCAGCCATTGCCATGCGTCATCCGGGTGCATGAAAAAATGTGTCTGTCCTTTGTAGAGAACCTTTAGTTTCGCTGGGAAGAGCAACATGTATTGAATATGCAATTCCCTTAGTTTTGCTTTTACTAGATCAAAAGAGTCAGGGAATATCATTATGTGTGCATTTTCCATTCTAATCTCTCTCAGTGTCCGTGCTTCTCTCAGGATCACGTCTCGCTCCGCGAAGTTCAAGAATCGGGCTATGACTGGCCGCGGGGGCGCCCCCTCTGGTGGTTTAGCCAGCAGTGCCCTGTGCGGCCGCTCAATCAAGAAACAGTTGGAGAACTTTGCCGTCGAGAAGGTTTTTTGTAACCAGGAATGTAGAAACGCCGCCATGTTGTCCCCCTCAATTCCTTCTCTAAATCCAACAAAGCGGAGGTTGTTGCGGCGGGCCCTATTTTCCCCATCGTCCACTTTCCATTGTAGCTGTCGGTGTGTAGCCTGGAGCTCCGCCATATCCCTCCTGAGGGTGGTGATGGAGTCCTCTGCCTTGCCCAGTCGTGTCTCGGCCGTGGTCACCTGCTCCTTGAGGTTGCGAAAGTCTTGGCATAGCAGTGTGACTTCCGTGCCCACCTCAACAATCTTGACCTTTAGGGCTGCTCGTGACGCCTGTATATCCTCTCTGGAGGCTTGTATTGCTCCCATCAAGTGCTCTGTGTCTGACTGGGGGGCCAGGGGGAGAGCCTCCGTGTGAGCCTGTGCCGTAGTATAGCAATCTATCGTCCCCTGGCGTGGCGGTCTGGGGGTGGCCTCCCTTTTGCCCATCTTGTCTGCTCCTGGCGCCCAGCCTCCCAGATCCGGTACTCCCAGCAATCTCCCCGGCTCCACTGCGGCAGGGGGGGGGGGGGGCAACTTGGTGGACGGGAGCCCTCGTTGTCCGAAGAGGTATCACTGATTCACGTTCCTCAGGACAGTGTCTGTGTATTGTCCCCCTGCCCCAGCGTCGTGAACCGGGCTGCCTCCACGTGTGGTGCCTTCCGGCCTGCGAGCCATTAACTCGGGCCCCTCTGAGTGTGGGCTTCAGCCACGCTCCTGAACGTGCCACTGTCCCAGACTGCCGGTGGGTCGAGGGGAGGGGGGGAGAAGAGAGCCCCCCGCCGCGTCCAGGTGCTGATCTCACCTCCAGCCTGTGGGGGCACCGGCCTGCCCCTGCGTCGTCGGCCGTAGACGCCGGTGTCCAGCTCCAATGATCCTCACTGCCGAGTCCCCTGGGGGGAGGGGATGTCTAAGTCCCAGTGCCAAGGCCAGATCCGCACCCCGTCTTCCTCCGATGTAGAGCCCTCAAAGGACCGCTCACCCCCACAGGCGCAGGCCACCTCCGCCCGCGCCGGCCGGGCTCCGGCTTCTCTCTCAGCCCGTGGCGTGGCGTCTCCTCCGGTTCGGCCGCCGGGGTCCCGAGCCAGCGTCTCACCTCTGGTGACCAGACTCCTTTGTGGGGCTCAGCAGCAGCCCCACTCTCCCAGCGCTCAGCGGTCTCCACTTGGTGCCCTTTGCCTCCTCGCCGGCTACCTCCACCACAGGGAGTCCCGTAGCCGCGGAGCGCCACCCGCCATCTTGAGGTTCGGACAGAGCCGGCCGTCTCCTTTCAGTCGGTTTTCACCCACTTCCGTCGGGCAGGCAGTCCGGTTTTTGGCCTCCCGTGTTCAGCAGGACCTGCCGACAGTTAGCGGGCCAAAGAACGGGACATTTGGGGCGGTGTAGATCATCGGATTTTGTCAGCTCTCCAGAGACGTAGAAGTGCACGTCCTATCCAGCCATGTTGTTGGCCACGCCCCCCAGGTATCGCATTCCTAAGCTGGGTGGACCCCCATGACTAACTTGTTGTGGTTCCAGGTCATAATCTCAGTTTTTGAGGCGTTAACCTCATAAACCGAGATTCCTCCAAAGTTCTGGGCCAATTTCATAACAGAAGGGAGTACTGTACTTAATTCTGAGGAAAAGATCAAGATGTCGTCCGCGTACATGGCCACCCTCTTCTCCCATTCCCTGTACCTAAAAGGCTTGATCTTAATATCATCCCTCAGCCGTTTAGAGAAGGGTTCAATATATAGGTCAAACAGGAGAGGGGAGAGAGGGCAGCCCTGAATTGTTCCCCTAGTGATGTTAAATGGGTCAGTCAGTGATCCATTAACCAGAAGACAGGCTGAAGGGTTCTGATAAAGCAGTCTTACTGCTCGGGGAAATCCAGCTCCAATGTTGAACTTACCGAAGACCCCCGACAGGTATGACCAGTTCACCCTGTCAAAAGGCCTTGGTGGCGTCGAGTGTAAAAACAGCCAGGGGTAAACCAGTAGAAGATGCAATATCAGTCAGTCAGTCAAAACACTTTATTCGATTAATTAAAATCATAAAAGGCACAAATTTCATAAAATACGTTATACAATCATAATGTGAGGCAACAGTATTAAAAAACACAATTCATAAAAACACTCGATATACAATCAGTCAGAGTTACTTAAGGTAGGCAATATCTTTGATCTAAGCCGTACAGCTGCCACCAAAAAACTGGCCACACTAAACATGATGCTGGTGCTACTTAACAACTGTAGATATATCAGCGCAGGTCTAACCTGTGTAAAGCCTGCATCTTTTAGAATTGGGAACAGAATAAGCATGGGCGGAAAATCCGTTTCGCTCGCGGATTTTGCGGATTTTCGGTAAATTCGCAATCCGCGAGATTCGCGAATCTCCCGCAAAATCCGCAAATCCGCGAGCAGCGGATTTTGCTCGCACTGTTCGTGTGAGTTCGCGGCTTCCCAGTACAACTTCGCGCCCCGCGAATAAGTGCAAAATTGCAGAAATATGATCTTAGCAAAACTGAAACTACTTACCAGGTTCAAAAGTTCAGGCTCATCATTAGTAGCCATTTCCTGTAGTGCTTCCTGAGGGGCCCCTCCAGAGTTCAGTTGCCAGTTGCAACTATTATGTGACCCTGCTCTGAACCTCAGAATAGTTACACATATGCCACAAAGGTCCTGAATTACAGGACAAGGGAGACAAGCAGGAGCCAGGCTGGAGGTTCAAATCCATTAATCAGCCCCTAATTCATTATTGTCAGTTGGGGCAGGGCAGGTGTTGTAACTAATTTTGCAACAATGAAAGCACTTAGCAAGTGCAAAAGATCACTAATCAGGAAGCACTAAGGAAGCAGGTGCCAGCTAAAAAAATATTCTGTGACACATTAATCAGCCCCAAATTAATTCAGGTCACTTGAGGCAGGGAAGGTGTGCTTGCGTTGCCACAATAATGTACACTGACTGGACAACCAGAGGGTGCTGTGATGAAACAGAGGGTGGCATGGGTGGGCCAGAGGGTGGCATGAGTAGTCAGAGAGTGGCAGTGGTGACAGAGAGTGGCAGTGATGAAGAAGAGTATCCAAAACAGGCTGGACACGTAGAAACAACAAGTTCGCGAAACTTGCAACCCGACAGGTAAGTTCGCAATTTGCGACATTGTACAAAACCCTCGCGAACTGGCAGAAACCCGCGCAAACACAAAAAAAAAATCCGCAAATTCGCGAGAATTCACGGATTTTGCGGATTGCGAGTTCGCAAATCCGCAAAATTCGCGAACGCGAGATTCGCAAAATTCGCCCATGCTTAGAACAGATATTTTTCTGAATGTCAGAATAAAACCCACAAAACATAATAAAGTGCAATTTGTCTTGATAAGAGGAATTATTACAATTACACGGCCTACTGCATTCTCGTTTGCCCCAGGATGGGTAAAAACCTAAGGAGTAATGGATCAGGTTAAATCTAAATCTTATCAATAAAAATCTGTGATATGGTTTGGACACAATTCTTAAGTATGGTTCCAGCGAGGGGGACGATAGTAGAAAAAAGTTCCCTCTAACCAGGGGTTTTGTAAGTTCCTCACGATCCAACTTTACCATATCTAAAAAATGATACTTAATCCAAGTTACATCCTCCTTAGTAATGTGGGTTGGAGATGTGTAAAGCTCTGGGCGCCCTAAATGTAAGAACGACGTTCTTACGTACTCCAGCCAGGGTATCCTTTTGGCATTATCCATAGCTACGATGTCGTTAAGAATCAGATGATTTAGTGTGATTTCCTGGTTTAACCAGGTTTTATCCCAGCAAATCAGTGGGGCCAACTTCAATTTGTCTGTGACGTAACCCAGGCCAACCTCTGAATGTATTGAAAAAGTAGGGGTGGACTGAGGAACTGCGAGCAAAGGTCTCAGGAATGTATTTTCTACTACTTGAATCTTACCCTGGGAAACATAACCCCACAATGAAGAGCCATATGTAGCAATGGGCAAACATTTCGAGGTATAAACTCTCAACAGGGCCTCCATCGGTCGAGTCCCCAACCGCTTTGTATAGCTCATTAGAGCTGAGGTGGACCTCGCGACGGAATTACTTTTGAGCTTAATTTGGGGGCCCCAGGTACCTTTATTGTCAAAAAGGACCCCTAAGTAACAAAAAACATTTACTCTCGATACCTCATTGCCATTACAAAATAATGACTTCGTTTTAAGTCTTTTAGAATGTTTCCCCACCACCATGAAGTGAGATTTCTTGATGTTCACTTTCAGGTCTAGTGAGTCCATAAAAACTCCAAAAGAGTCCAGCAATCTCTGGAGCCCCACGCCAGTGCGGGCAAGAAGGACGGCATTGTCCGCGTATAGGAGAACCGGAATATCAGATTCCCCTATACGCGGCACATCCACCCTAAGGTTTCCCAGGAACTTTTCCAGGCCATTAATGTAAATTGTGAAGAGGAGGAGGGCAAGGATACAGCCTTGCCTTACCCCCCTCTCTGACTTAAAAAGTCTTGTGCTCTCCCTTCCTGAGTGACCCTCACTGACGCTAAAAGGTCCTGATGAAGGGACGCTAAAAAGCTTACTAACGGAGGGTCGATACCTAATTCCAGCAAGATCGACCATAACTTAGCCCTATTGACCAGATCAAAGGCCGAAGACAGGTCCATGAAGGCCATAAAAAGAGACCCGTCCTTCGCCACCGTATATTTACTAATTAAAAGCTTGAGATTTAGGCACTGATCGAGGGTACCTCTCTTCTCTCTAAACCCATATTGCAAGTTAGATAGGACACCACAACTATCTAAAGTTTATGGAGTAACACCCTGCCCAAGATCTTAACTGCAGAGTCTAACAGTGAAATGGGTCTATAACAGGAGGGATCCCCACGCTGACCCTTTATTAAAAATTGGTATAATGACTGAGGTGGCCCATGAGGCAGGGAACCTATTGACACTAGAGGCATTAAACACATTTGTTAAAATCATGGCCCACAATTTTGAAGAAGAGCCATATAAATCCGCCAGCACCCCATCGGGGCAGGGAGCCTTATTTTTTGAGGATTCCTTTATTGCTCTCTCCACTTCCTCAACAACAAAGGTTAAGTGGGACAAAGACTGCGACACAGGGAGAGTTCTTATTGGAGGACAAGATACAGCAGAACCATAAATGTCACTAAAATGGAGAAACCACTGTTCATCACGGATGACACAATCCAGATCTGAACCATCCGAGGCCGAAAAAAATGGGTGATTAATGGTTGCCCAGAACTTCCCACTATCTCGGAGGACATCGATTGAGAGAAGATTGTCCCACGCCTCCTTTTTTATTTCATTTTTGACCTGGCAATGGCTTGTTTGTAAGCCTCCCTTAAATCAGCAATTACCTCCTTTTCCCTGGGTCTAATTTTTAGTGCTTGGAGCAAGGTCCTATGGGCCCTGGAACAGCTATCGTCAAACCATCTCACCTGATGCCTACATCTAGAGGTGTTGGTGGTAGTCAAGTCCTTAGAGATCTGTATGCAGATTGCCTCGAAGGCACTGACTACCTCAGCTGTAGGTGAATTGATGTTGAGGCAAATGGCCAAGGCCCTTCGATTTTAACAAGTAAATCCTCTAGAAAGGTTGCAGGCACCACCCCTGACCACTTAAGCCTCCGTCCCTGGTCTGTCGTGATCAAAGGAGTACCACTCTGATAGGAATGATGCTCAGAACCCAAAACCTCCCCTAGATCCAGCTCAAGGTACACCAGGTTATGGTCACTAAATGTTGACAAAACAACCTTGTAAGCACCGGCCCTAAGTAAGGCCCCGGGAGACATAAAAATTTAGTCAATCACTGACCCAGGATGACTGCCTTTAAAAGTGGCAACCCTCTCCTCTGCTTCATTGAGGCTGGACTCATAGATATTAGTGTTAGCCAGGAATTCCTCTAAGGCCTCACCATGCCTTGTGTGTTCAAAGTGAGAAGCCACCGCACATGTTGGCCCCTCATGTGCCTCACGGGACCTTACATAACACACGACAAGGATGAACATTAAAATCGCCCATAAGAATAATCTCGAAACCAGTGTTTTGTTTTAAACTTTAATTTAAAATAAAGCTTTGCAAAGCAACCAAATGTTGGTTAAAATCGAGACAATCTCTACAATTATACAAATGTATCAATAATATTTTCAAAAATTTTGAGACAGACCATTCAACAATAAGGGAACTGCGCGAACCTGATTCCAACAGTCTTAGGGTGCCCTTCAAGTGTAATGAGAAGAGAAATATTAGCCCACCTTTTGCACGTCCCACCAAGCCTTCGACAGCCGGTACCGAAAAGCTGGTGAAGCCATCCAGACAGAAGTTACTTGAAGAGTCCCAGGATTCCTGCATGGCAATTATATTGTGTTTGGCTATAAAGTCAAGCCAAATGGCATCTGACCTCTTGGATCTAATGCCAGCAACATTCCAGCTAATAGGTTTACAACTAACCGCTGCACCGAGGTTAGAGGGACTGGTTAAAATTGGCTGAACCGGATCTACCAGTCAATCGTTTGCCTCCAGATCAGTCAGTGGGCTATAGCGATTATTCAAAATCATCATTCTCGGTGCATGGGTAAAAGGACTGTTAGTCGGTAACTGACAATCAACAATTACTGGATCCTCCCTATAAGTTTGACTCCCTGCTAAGGTGTGCTGTGGGGGATTAGGATGTAATCTGGGAGGTAAGGGCAGGGTTTTACAGGCAACACTTAAAGGGGTGCTATGTTTACCATAGGAATAAATATCCAGCGGCGGATAAAAATACCCCAAGGGAACTGGTCTAGTTCCTGAGTGGGCTATTTCTGACCCATCCCAAAACAGTCTATCAGCTATGTCAGGGCTGTTAAAATTAACTATCACACAGTCACCCACAGTCCGCTTCGGGCGCCGCCCAATCCACCCCACCCTTCTCACCATAATAATGTTGGAGGAGATATCCAGACCACCACTACTAGAATCTGAACACCAGGATCTGGCCTCCCTCATAAGGTCATCAGTTGATTCCGCCACACCAGAGCAGAGCGGAGGAACCCCTATAAATACGGCCACCAACGGTGCAGTTTATCGGGGGAAGGTCAAAATTAACCGAACAACCCCTTACCTGCATCACGTTCCGGTCGGGGGGCAGGTCTAACTGACAACTAATCGCCCGAGGTGCGCTGCCTAGAGTAAGCCTACCAGGTAGTTGCTGGTCGGTATTGGAAAGTGGACCCAGGCTCCGTTTCCTGTCATTGGTACTACATATAGGCTGGGGACTTGTAGGATTCATAGAACCAAGTATGCCTCCTGTCCCCCCCACTCGCCCATGGT
The DNA here is from genome assembly GCF_964263255.1 of Lissotriton vulgaris. Taxonomy (NCBI): domain Eukaryota; kingdom Metazoa; phylum Chordata; class Amphibia; order Caudata; family Salamandridae; genus Lissotriton; species Lissotriton vulgaris. Next base: position 1,548,331,887 of record NC_141694.1, on the reverse strand, counting down.
TGGAATGCTTAAACTGACTAGCCACCTTTTGCTGTACACTACACTCCTTGATGAAAAGATCGATTTGGGCACATTTTTTAAGAAGGTCGGCAACACAAGCATTTAGAGTCTCAACAATGTCTTTAGCTATACCGACCAATATCGGTTCTTAGTGTGCGGTGAACAGTTCTTCCATTAACACCCCCAGATTATTGGTGTTTGTCCGGCAGTATTCAATATAACCTCTGGCATTTTTGCACGTTTAGCATTTTTCTTCTTGGCGCCTCTTGAATTCCCAGCAATGTAATGGGCGTTTGTCCCCAATTGTTCAGCACCTTCGTGTATGGAATTGATAGGTTCAGGCACGCTAGAAGGGTTTACCACAACCACCACAGGCTCCAAAGGAATACAGAGCACAATCGCAATGTCAGTACAATCTCTGGCTGGAGGAGGGGAAACCAAACCAAGTTCCTGCTCAGCGTTGGCGATTGCTTTTGTTAAAACCTCCACTACCGAGGACAAATATGAAATAATGGATTCCGACTTCCTTGCGACCTTAGCCTTCTTACCCCCTTCCTCGAAATCAGATAATTGTTTTCGCTTACCTATGTCGAGGCGTTAAAGGGGTGGCCCGGCCCGGCCTCCTTCGGCCTCGGACGGCCACAGACGGCCCGCCCTTTGCCCGGGCTTAGCCTGGTGCACGCCCGCGCGCATTCCGCGAGGCGTGGGCAAGGACGTGATTTTATAACGCCAGTAATGAGGGGAGGCAGGGCTGTCTGCTGGTTGCAACCCTGCGGTTTCCTGGTCCCCGAAGTCCTCTCGTGCCCCTCCGCTGGGGCGATGCATCTCCCGCGGAGCGGGAGGCGCGAGCAGTATTTAAGCAGGCAGGTACAGCAATGAGGGGAGGCGGGGCTGTCTGCTGGTTGCAGCCCTGCGGTCTCCTGGTCCCCGAAGTCCTCTCGTGCCCCTCCGCTGTGGCGATGCGTCTCCCGCGGAGTGGAAGGCGCGAGAAGTGTTTATGCAGGCAGGTACAGGTGCTGGCAATGTGGGGGGGCGGGGCTGTCTGCTGGTTGCAGCCCCGCGGTCTCCTGGTCCCCGAAGTCCTCTCGTGCCCCTCCGCTGTGGCGATGCGCCTATAAGTTTATAAGTCAACTCAAAGAGTTGTCGACCTTTAACAAAACCCCTCTGGTCTTGATGTAGGATGCCCCCTGCAACCGTTCCCAACCTATTGGCCAAAATAGAGGCATCGGGCCCGATTCACAGAATGAACTTAAGACTCAATCCTAAACTTACTACTATTTTGGTATTCACAGAATGCACTTACTACTTTTGGCATTCACAGAATGAACTTACTACTTTTGGTATTCACAGAAGTTAGGATTTTGTCTTAAGACAGACTTAAGACAGACTTAAGACAAACTTAAGACAGACTTAAGACAAAATCCTAACTTCTGTGAATACCAAAAGTAGTAAGTTCATTCTGTGAATACCAAAAGTAGTAAGTGCATTCTGTGAATACCAAAATAGTAGTAAGTTTAGGATTGAGTCTTAAGTTCATTCTGTGAATCGGGCCCAAAGATTTTATAGTCCGCATTTAGAATAGAAATTGGTTGATATGGCCCACAGGAGGATGCTGGTTTACCAGATTTAAGAATAAAAGTTACTGATGCATTATCCCAAGAAATTGGTGGTGACATCCCTTCCTGAAGAATTTGATTAAATAAGAAGGTTAAAAATGGTACAATCGCCTGCTCCATTACCCTATAAATATCAGCTGGAAGGACATCTGGGCCTGCCGCCTTCCCAGACTTACTGCTCAAGATAGCTTTTTTGACCTCGTCCTGTGTAATCGCTTGATCTAGAGAAGCCTATTGTTCAGAGGTCAATGATGGCAAAGATATCTCATTCAGCCACTCACCAATAGAATCCTGGTTAATGCACTGATCCTCATTATAAATGCCTTGGAAAAATGATCGGAAGATTGTTCTAATATCTTCGTCTGAAGAATAAACCACGTTATCACAGGTAATTGAACTAATGTTCTTCCGGACCTGATCGGTCTTAGATTTCCAGGATAAGAGTCTCCCTGCACCTTCACCATATTGGAAGTGGGCTATTTTACTGGCTTACCACCTTTGTAGGACACGTGCATTCAGAACAGAGTCCAAAACCCCCTTTACTTGGACCAATTTGTTTTGTAGTTCTTGTAATAGGATAGGCGAGGCGGATGATTGCAAATCGATTTCCCTTTGAAGCCTAACTATTTCAGCCCCACTTGAAGATACCTCCTCTCTATATATCTTCCTCATATAGGAGACCCTGCTATAATTTGGCCCCTAAGAAAGGCCTTGAAAGAGTCCCAAACAAATCCTGGAGTGGCCGTACCAATATTAAGATACATAAAGCACTTGCTTTCCTTTACCAAAAAAGGGATCTCCCCTTGTGCTGAAAGCAGTGAACGGTCAAACGACCAACCTCTAGGAGCTGCTTTAGGAAAACCAGTCATTACCATTGATATCGTTAAATGGTCTGACAAATGTGAGGGGAGGTAAATTATGTTTTTTACCACACTTTTCAGTGTCTGACTAATCAAGACAAAATCAATCCTTGATTGATGGTGATATTTATCATTTCGAAATGAGACGCCCATTTGTTGCCCAGACATTATCCTCCAGATATCTAAATAACCATACTGTTTCATGTTGGCCAATAGGAGAGACCTGGTTTTGGAAGGGGTTAAAGCCAGACTATTTGGAGACGTGTCTAGCAGGGGATCAAGAACTATGTTAAAATCGCCCGCAAAGATAGTGGGTTCTGGAAAAGAAAGTAGATGAAAAAAGACAGATTCCAAGACAGAAGGATCATCCACGTTCGGGCCATAATATCCTACTATGGTAATTTGTGCCCCTGCAATACTAACTGTGGAGATGACTGTGAGAAGTTGGCCCGATATGCAGCGTTCGCTATTCTAGCGACCACTATGTATCGTTCCAAACGACCCTTATGGTGATTGGTTGTAAGTCAACCTTAGACCAGCTATCCTAGTAGCGTGGATACGAGCAGTCTTCGGGCTAAACTCTAGAGGGCGTGTTAAGCCAGCTGTAATACCATCACATATCCCTTGAACACCAAGTGAAAGGACACCACACAAGTGTTATGAAAATAAACAGTATATTTATTAGAATCACAACAGCCCTGTACTCTTTATGAGGACAGGGTACTAAGCACAGAACAAAAAGCTCTTAGAAAATACTTCAAGTGCACAATTAAAACAAGTGCCCGGGGGCACAGAAAGTTTAGTGGTCTCGGGCGGACCCGATAAGGCAAGTCGGAAGCGAGGGACTCGGGACCCTAGAGTAAGGAGGCTATGCAGGCACCGAAATGCCGAAGTTACCTAGCCACGAGGGCTGCGGCTGCACAAGTCTTACAGGCGTCGGGGTTCTTCGCTGACGAGCCAGGAGCCGGAAGAAAAGGAGTTGCTGGCCGGCGACCAGTGATGAATAGTTCGTAGAGATCCAAGCCTGGATCAGTGATCGTTGATACCTGAAAGCAGAGGGGACCAAGTTCGTACTACTAGCCAGTAGTCAGAGGGTACCAGGAAGGCACCGGATGGCCGTCACCTCGACTAGGTGAGTGGGCGACGCTAGGCTCTGCGGTCTCACGGACCAGGAGGCGTTGTCAGCGACCAGGATGGAGGTGCGAGCTGTCCCACGAAGGTTGATGCTGTCGGCGTCGCTGGGCCCAGGATTGGGGCAACAAGCCTTGGCAGATTTCAGGGCCACGTGGTGGGCCTAAAATGGCGTCTTGAGTGGACCAGGAGGGTCCGGGGTGCTCCTCTTGGAAAAGGGAGCAAGGGCCGGTCTGGAGCAACCAGACCAGCAGCGTTGGTTGACGGATGTCGTCAAAGAAGGGCACAAGCCAGCGGCTAGTGACCAGACAACGTGCTGAGCAGCGAGCAGAAGGGCCCCACGCAGATCGTGGAGATGCTGGGAGACTGCACTTCGGTGCTGGAGCTACTCAGGGTCGGGGCTTGTCGGACCCCAGAGCACTCACCAGAGAATTGCTTCGATGGTCGCGCTGATTGAGAAAGCGTGCAGGTTTTGATGATGGCCGGTCCCTCGAGGTCTCGTCGCACCCACAGATCTCAGCTGAGCTGACGACGTGGGTAGAGGTCAGAGGTGCCAGGGAAGCCGGTTCTTGTCGAGCTGGGTCGTCGGATCCTTGAGGAAGGACTTGCAGCAAACCGCAGAGTTCTTAGATGGTGCCTGCGGATGCAGGGTGACTACTCCTTAGCCACAAGGGAGAAATCTTGAGAAGAGTCTCGAAGTCCTTTCGTAGAAAGTATTCTTGATTCAAAGATGATCTAATTTGGAATGGTCCCCGCTCCGGCCTTTATCCTAAAGAAAGGGGTGGGTACATGACTAGGTCCTGCCCTAAGGGTGGGACCAGGAAGGGGGGTAGTTACACCCCTCTCCCCCTGCTGGACTTTCCCCAGGTCAGGGGCTGCGCGCCCCTGGAACTGGTTCTAGCCGGCAGATGCGTAGTGAGCACCGGGGTGCCACTCCGCAGTCACCTTCTTGCAAAGCCCTACCTACCCAGAATACACAAACCCTGTCTGGGACGGTGCGAACACCGCCCTTGACAGGAAACCCTTTGTCCAAGCTCTCCTCGCTGGAAGGACTCCCAGCAGCAGGAGGTCAGACTCGTGTCTGTGGTGGCAGCGTCCATTTTGTGGAGCTGAGGCTTCAGTTAACTTTAACCGGGGTTCACAGTTACGTACATGTCGTGTCCCTCTAGAAGGGCGGGATGCTAACCTCGTCGCCAGAATTGGTGAGGGGGCAGCATCCCGATTCGTATGACACCTTACTCGACATGTCTTGATAACGCGATACCGAAGTTACCGATATGATACGCGTTATCATGGAACAGCCATTGGGTCTTGGTTCCGCAAGCTGCAACCGGGCTCGGCTCGTGCCAGAGCCCAATTCACACGGTTCCATGCACTCTGCCTTCAGGATTGTCAAGGCCTGCCATAGGAGTGACTGAGAGGAACTCGGGTGTCCATTTTAAGGTTAGGTATAGGGATACTACACCTATAGCAACGGGCGAGTACGCCACGTGGCCATCCAGGGGTGGCATAATACATGCTTCAGCCCCTGGTAGGCCCTTGGTACACAGATGCCCTGAGTTACAGGGTCTGACAGGGTGGCCCAGTTCCAATTGGGTAATGCACCTAAGGTACATATCAATTTAGCGAGAGAACAGCTAGGCTGTGGGTCTGATTGGCAGGCCCACAGCCCGGGAAAGTCGTAAACGGGTGAAACAAAAGCAAAAAGTCCGGGTGATCATAGGATTGTAGACCCTACTCTCCTACATGACCCCCCCCCAAATGTTGGGACAATAAGCTAACCTTGACCAGGTGAGTCTTCTTGTTCTAAGTGGAAATACCTGGAGAGCCCATCTGCATTGCCATGATCAGTGCCAGGTCTATGCTCCACTGTGAAGTCCATCCCCTGTAGGGAAATGGACCACCTAAGCAGTTTGGGGTTTTCACCCTTCATCTGATTTAGCCATAGGAGGGGCTTATGGTCGGTCTGAATCTTGAAATGAGTGCCAAACAAGTATGGCATCAGTTTCTTCAGGGCCCCCACCACAGCGAAGGCCTCCCTCTCTATAGCTGACCAATTTTTCTCTCTGGGGGTCAGCCGTCTGCTTATAAAAGCAATGGGCTGGTCATTACCATCAAAATTCAGTTGAGATAGAACAGCTCCCACACCCAACTCAGAAGCATCTGTTTGGACAATGAATGGTTTGGAGTAGTCTGGACTCTTGAGGATAGGTGCAGTGCACATGGCCTGTTTTAGGTCATCGAATGCTTTTTGACAGCTCGCTGTCCACTGAACCTTTTTTGGCATTTTCTTACTCGTCAGTTCACTGAGCGGAGTCACAATCGATCCGTAATTCCTGACGAACTTCCGGTAGTAACCAGTCAGGCCCAAGAAAGCTCGAACCTGAGTCTGGGTGGTTGGAGGAGCCCAGTCCCTGATTGACTGTATCTTGCTCTCCAGTGGTTGAACTTGGCCTCCACCGACGAGGTGGCCCAAGTACACAACCTGTGTCTGCCCTATCTGGCACTTGGTAGCCTTGATAGTGAGACCTGCTGCTTGCAGAGCCTCTAACACTTTCCGCAGGTGGACCAGGTGATCCTCCCAGGTGGAGCTAAAGACAGCAATATCGTCAAGATACGCCGCACAGAAGTCATCCAGCCCGGTGAGAACGTAATTCACCAACCGTTGGAAGGTGGCAGGTGCATTTTTCAAACCAAAGGGCATCACCACGAACTGATAATGCCCACCAGGGGTAGAAAATGCGGTCTTAGGCTTGGCGTCCTCAGCTAACCTGATTTGCCAATACCCAGCTGTCAGGTCAAACGTACTTAAGTAGTTGGCCGAAGCCAATCTATCGATAAGCTCGTCTGCCCTTGGTATTGGGTGGGCGTCAGTCTTAGTGACTGCATTGAGACCCCTGTAGTCTACGCAGAACCTCATCTCTTTCTTACCGCCCGGGGTGTGAGGTTTCGGTACTAGAACTACGGGACTAGCCCAAGGGCTATCCGAGGGTTCAATGACTCCCAGCTCCAACATTTTCTGCACTTCACTCTTGATGCAGTCTCTAACGTGATCAGGCTGCCGGTAGATTTTACTCTTGACGGGCAAGCTGTCACCAGTGTCAACCTCATGGGTGCACCAATTGGTCTGACTGGGTGTTAGAGAGAACATATGTCGGAAGGATTGAAGAACCTGTTTACAATCCTCCTGTTGATGTTCGGAGAGGCTGCCACAAAAGACAACACCATCTACCGACCCATCGTCAGGATTCTGAGTGAGCAGGTCGGGGAGAGGGTCACTCTCCTCCTCCTGTCCCTCATCTATGGCCATGAGCAAAACTCATGTCCTTCCTGTCGACATATGCCTTGAGCCTGTTGACATGGAGCACCCTGTGGGGGCTCCGGGGAGTTCCCAGGTCTACCAGGTAGGTGACCTCTCCCTTTTTCTCCAGGATGGTGTAGGCCCCGGACCATTTGTCCTTGAGTGCTGCTGGGGCCACTGGCTCCAACACCCACACCTTCTGTCCGGGCTGGTAAACAGTCAAGACAGCCTTTTGGTCATGCCAAGTTTTTTGGAGTTCTTGGCTGGCCTTAAGGTTTTCGGATGCCTTCTCCATGTATTCAGCCATCCGCGAGCGGAGACCAAGCACATAGTCCACTATGTTGGTTGCAGGCTTTTTGAGAGGTCTCTCCCATCCTTCCTTCACCAAACACAGGGGTCCTCTTACAGGATGCCCGTACAAAAGTTCAAAAGGGCTGTAGCCAACCCCCTTCTGTGGGACTTCTCTGTAAGCGAATAAAAGGCAGGGGATCAGGACGTCCCATCTACGCCGAAGCTTTTCAGGTAGTACATGAATCATCCCTTTTAGGGTCCTGTTGAATCTCTCAACAAGCCCATTGCATTGTGGATGATAGGGTGTAGTGAACTTGTAGTTGACACCACATTCCTTCCACATAGCAGTTAAGTAGCTCGACATAAAGTTTGCACCTCTGTCGGAGACGACCTCCTTAGGGAAGCCCACTCTGGAGAATACTCCAACTAGGGCTCTTGCCACAACAGGTGCTGTAGTGGTCCTAAGGGGAATAGCTTCAGGATACCTGGTGGCATGATCCACTACCACCAGTATAAACTTGTGCCCTGATGCTGTTGGTGGTTCCATGGGACCGACGATGTCAATCCCCACCCGTTCAAAGGGCACCCCCACCACAGGCATTCGTATAAGGGGGGCCTTTGTCGTGCCACCTGACTTACCACTGGCTTGGCAAGTGACACAGGAGCGGCAAAACTCCTTGGTATCTTCGTTCATGTGAGGCCAGTGAAAGTGCGAGACAAGCCTGTCCCACGTTTTCGTCTGGCCTAAGTGTCCTGCTAAGGGAATCTCGTGGGCCAAGGTAAGGAGGAAACCACGCTGCGACAAGGGGACGACCAGCCTCCTGGTCATGCCAGGCTTGGGGTCTCTTGCCTCAGTGTACAGGAGTCCATCTTCCCAGTATACCTTGTGGGTACCTGTGGCGTTCCCAGCAGCCTCAGCAGCAGCCTGCTGTCTGAGGGGTTCAAGAGAAGGGCAGCCTAACTGGTCCTTCCCCAGGTCCTCTCGTGTGGGTCCCCCTGAGCCCAGAAACTCAACTTGATCAAGTTTGAGTTCTTTATGTTCAGTTTCCCGCAATTCCTGGAGGTCAGCCTCCTCTGAGACCTGATCCTCGACCTGGGGCAAGGGGGAAGGCGAAGCCTTAACCCGACTGCTCTTCTTCTTGGGTGGTGTCTGGTCCGTTGTTCCAGGATCCAGCACCTGTTCAGTGGGGCATCGTCTGACCTGTGACCTGGTCACAGCAAACACGTGTGCTGGCAAGCCTAACATCTCCATGTGAGTCCGTTGCTCCACTTCTGACCATTGCGATGACTTCAAATCATTGCCCAACAAACAATCCACTGGGAGGTCTGAACTAACAACAACCTTTTTCTGGCCATTTACCCCTCCCCAGGAGAAAGCAACAATCGCCATACTATGACTGGTAGTGACGTTGCTGGCATTGGTCACCAGGAAATCTGTACCTGGCATGATCTGTCCAGGGTCCACAAAGTTAGGCGTCACCATGGTGACGCTGGCACAAGTGTCCCTATAGGCCTGAGCCATTCTTCCATTTATTAAAGGCGTCTGTCGGTATTTGCCCAAAGTATTGGGACTGACATCAGGGGATATATCCACATCCCCTGTACAGACAAGGACAGCCTGAGTGAGCGTACCAGCTAAGCTGTCACACCCCTCAGAACCCAAGGTTAACCCAACTAGTCCCTTGGGAGGCGCACTACTACTGCTGGCTGTACTAGGGGGCACAGGTGCCTTAGGGGCTGCAGTAGCAGGAGTCTGCCCTCCTTTCTTGGTGCACTCACTAAACCAGTGAGTTTTACTTTTACAGTATTGGCACCACCTTTTCGATTGGCCTTCTTGATTCTTCTTTTTCTGGCAAGCCTGACCTCCCCCCTCTTTGGGTTGTTGGGGACCTGTCAAAGACTTCTGGTCAGTTTGTTCCCCTTTCGAATCTTTACCCTTCTGGTCTGCTTTCTTCTGACCACCCTGGTTCGAGCCCTGGTTTTGCTTAACCCTTGTTCTGACCCATCTGTCTGCCTTCTTTCCCAATTCTTGGGGAGAGGTCAGATCCGAGTCGACAAGGTGCTGATGCAACAACTGGTTCTGACAATTGTTTAAAATTTGTTCTCGCATGATCAAATTGTACAATCCTGTGTAATCAGTAACCTTACTGCCCAGCAACCAGCCCTCCAAAGCCTTAGTGGCACTATCAACGAAATCAGACCAGTCCTGAGACTGAGTTTTCTGGGTATCCCTGAACAGCAACCTGTACTGCTCAGTGGTTAGGCCGAACCCATCAATCAGTGTGTTCTTCAGGATCTGGTAATTGTTAGCGTCCTCGACTCTAGTAGTGAGGAGCTTATCTCTACCTTTACCGTCAAAGGAGAGCCACAAGATAGCTGCCCACTGACTCTGGGGGATGCACTGTACAGTGCAGGCCCGCTCCAAAGCAGTAATCCATTTGTGGATGTCGTCCCCTTGCTTAAAGGGGGGCACTATCTTATTCAGGTGCTTAGTGTCTAAACTCCTGGGTTCCCGTGGGGGAATGCTGCCACCAGTGGGAATTGTCCCACTCAACTCTTGCTCTCGAGCAAAGGCGAGTCTCTCTTTGGCTAGGGCAAGTTCTTCCCTCTCGATCCGCAGATTGACTTCCCTCTCCTTTGCTTCGTACATTCTCCTCTGAGGTGATGTCATCCCTCTTCGAGCAGAACCTCGAGAGCCATTGGTTCGAGCGGATCTGTTAGAGCCTCTCGACAGAGACCTAACTCGTCCGTTCCCAATGTTAAGCTGGCCCGAGAGAGGGCCCAGGGGTCCCCTAGTACCAATCTCGTGCCGGCTTAAGTTGTCCTGAGTTAGCTGACTAACTATGACTGGACCTTCGTCTGCCTCGTCCTCAGATGTCTCTGGTTCCTCGTCCTCCTCTTCGCCCTCGGCGGAGAGATGGATAAGGTCAGGGTCACCCCGGGTTCCCTCGAGGGGAGGCATCCCCATTTCTGGATGAGAAGGGTCGGTGTTACCCACCCTCCTAGCATCATAAGTCTCCAAGAGACCAATCAGAAACGGAATGGTAGGGTTTGCACCCTGTTTTAACTTCCGAGATGTACAGATCTGTCGCATCTCGTGGAAGCTAAGTGCAGCATATCTGGAGGTGACCTGTGGAGGGTCGACTGACACAAGGGGAGACTCAGAGTTTCCTCCTTTGTCCGACATGCTGCTTCTAGTGTGGTGTAAGTGATGCACCTACCTACACTATGGGTTTACCTACTGATCCCTTGCTAAGAGTTGTAGCCAAGGTGTGCTAAGCCTTGAGGAGCTACAACAGCTGGTTCAGTAGAACTCAGAGTATTCTAAGCTAAGTTATATGTACCTGGAGTACTTATGTGATCTTTCACAAGATATTCTTAGGATACGCGTGGTAAAACAACAGCAAGCTCAAATCCCACCCGCTGCTCACCAATGTGAGAAGTTGGCCCGATATGCAGCGTTCGCTATTCTAGCGACCACTATGTATCGTTCCAAACAACCCTTATGGTGATTGGTTGTAAGTCAACCTTAGACCAGCTATCCTAGTAGAGTGGATACGAGCAGTCTTCGGGCTAAACTCTAGAGGGCGTGTTAAGCCAGCTGTAATACCATCACATATCCCTTGAACACAAAGTGAAAGGACACCACACAAGTGTTATGAAAATAAACAGTATATTTATTAGAATCACAACAGCCCTGTACTCTTTATGAGGACAGGGTACTAAGCACAGAACAAAAACCTCTTAGAAAATACTTCAAGTGCACAATTAAAACAAGTGCCCGGGGGCACGGAAAGTTTAGTGGTCTCGGGCGGACCCGATAAGGCAAGTCGGAAGCGAGGGACTCGGGACCCGAGAGTAAGGAGGCTATGCAGGCACCGAAATGCCGAAGTTACCTAGCCACGAGGGCTGCGGCTGCACAAGTCTTACAGGCGTTGGGGGTTTTCGCTGACGAGCCAGGAGCCGGAAGAAAAGGAGTTGCTGGCCGGCGACCAGTGATGAATAGTTCGTAGAGATCCAAGCCTGGATCAGTGATCGTTGATACCTGAAAGCAGAGGGGACCAAGTTCGTACTACTAGCCAGTAGTCAGAGGGTACCAGGAAGGCACCGGATGGCCGTCACCTCGACTAGGTGAGTGGGCGACGCTAGGCTCTGCGGTCTCACGGACCAGGAGGCGTTGTCGGCGACTAGGATGGAGGTGCGAGCTGTCCCACGAAGGTTGATGCTGTCGGCGTCGCTGGGCCCAGGATTGGGGCAACAAGCCTTGGCAGATTTCAGGGCCACGTGGTGGGCCTAAAATGGCGTCTTGAGTGGACTAGGAGGGTCCGGGGTGCTCCTCTTGGAAAAGGGAGCAAGGGCCGGTCTGGAGCAACCAGACCAGCAGCGTTGGTTGTCGGATGTCGTCAAAGAAGGGCACAAGCCAGCGGCTAGTGACCAGACAACGTGCTGAGCAGCGAGCAGAAGGGCCCCACGCAGATCGTGGAGATGCTGGGAGACTGCACTTCGGTGCTGGAGCTACTCAGTGTCGGGGCTTCTCGGACCCCAGAGCACTCACCAGAGAATTGCTTCGATGGTCGCGCTGATTAAGAAAGCGTGCAGGTTTTGATGATGGCCGGTCCCTCGAGGTCTCGTCGCACCCACAGATCTCAGCTGAGCTGACGACGTGGGTAGAGGTCAGAGGTGCCAGGGAAGCCGGTTCTTGTCGAGCTGGGTCGTCGGATCCTTGAGGAAGGACTTGCAGCAAACCGCAGAGTTCTTAGATGGTGCCTGCGGATGCAGGGTGACTACTCCTTAGCCACAAGGGAGAAATCTTGAGAAGAGTCTCGAAGTCCTTTCATAGAAAGTATTCTTGATTCAAAGATGATCTAATTTGGAAGGGTCCCCGCTCCGGCCTTTATCCTAAAGAAAGGGGTGGGTACATGACTAGGTCCTGCCCTAAGGGTGGGACCAGGAAGGGGGGTAGTTACACCCCTCTCCCCCTGCTGGACTTTCCCCAGGTCAGGGGCTGCGCGCCCCTGGAACTGGTTCTAGCCGGCAGATGCGTAGTGAGCACCGGGGTGCCACTCCGCAGTCACCTTCTTGCAAAGCCCTACCTACCCAGAATACACAAACCCTGTCTGGGACGGTGCGAACACCGCCCTTGACAGGAAACCCTTTGTCCAAGCTCTCCTCGCTGGAAGGACTCCCAACAGCAGGAGGTCAGACTCGTGTCTGTGGTGGCAGCGTCCATTTTGTGGAGCTGAGGCTTCAGTTAACTTTAACCGGGGTTCACAGTTACGTACATGTCGTGTCCCTCTAGAAGGGCGGGATGCTAACCTCGTCGCCAGGATTGGTGAGGGGGCAGCATCCAGATTCGTATGACACCTTACTCGACATGTCTTGATAAAGCGATACCGAAGTTACCGATATGTTACGCGTTATCATGGAACAGCCATTGGGTCTTGGTTCCGCAAGCTGCAACCGGGCTCGGCTCGTGCCAGAGCCCAATTCACACGGTTCCATGCACTCTGCCTTCAGGATTGTCAAGGCCTGCCATAGGAGTGACTGAGAGGAACTCGGGTGTCCATTTTAAGGTTAGGTATAGGGATACTACACCTATAGCAACGGGCGAGTACGCCACGTGGCCCCAGCTGTCGTGCAGCCAGTTGTGTCAGATTTAGATGGCCATCCAGGGGTGGCATAATACATGCTTCAGCCCCTGGTATGCCCTGGGTACACCGATGCCCTGAGTTACAGGGTCTGACAGGGTGGCCCAGTTCCAATTGGGTAATGCACCTAAGGTACATATCAATTTAGTGAGAGAACAGCTAGGCTGTGGGTCGGATTGGCAGGCCCACAGCCCGGGAAAGTCGTAAACCAGTGAAACAAAAGCAAAAAGTCCGGGTGATCATAGGATTGCAGACCCTACTCTCCTACATTGACCCATCTGCCACCTGGGTCTGTTAATTTGGATATCAGTCGAGCTTTTAGAGATTTTTTAAACAAAATTGCAACTCCCCTATTGTTCATCGTTTGTGTTGTAGTTATAACTAAATCAATCCATGGATTTTTTTTAACCAAGGCAGCAACTCTAGTTCTATCAAGTGCGTCTCCTGGAGAACAATGACCTGCGCATCACCGTCATGAAGATATTGCAAAATGTTGTCCCTTCTGGGACTGGTGCGGAGGCCATTGATATTCCAGGAGAGGATCCGCAAGCTATTCATAAAAGAGTTGCCTCTCTCCTACCACTATCCCGATGCCAGTTGCAACTGGGGGAAACCCAACGAAAGAGTAATATAATCATGCCAAAGATCACTTTGATACAAAAGAAAAGAACAAGCATTACCAAGAAAGAAATAAGGAACTTTTTGATTTCTTTCCCTTGCAACTCCCACTACTCTACCCCCCTCCCCCCGGGGAAACCCTTGCCCTATCTATAGGGAACATGTCCAGAAGATAGTGCCCCCTCCGAGCACCCGCAGTGTGGCTGAGATTTACAAAGGTGCCCAAGATAATCAAGAGGTTTGAGGTTAACCCACTACATTGTGATTAAAACTTAGAGTATGTAGCCTCTCCCTTTTTTATAATTTGCTCCTTGTCTCTTTTTTTTATTTTTAATCTCTTTGTCTTTCGTATTTCCTTAATAAGTAAGAATAGAGAGACAACAGTTTATTTAAGAATGATATAGATAGGAACATAATCCCGGAACTACTATCCGCGATACCAGTTTAGTGAAAGGGGTGAGAGACAACTCTAACAAAGGTCAAATCCAAAGAGAAAAGAAAACATGGCAGAAATGGAACCCCCGCCTAACCTGATGGACCTTCCATATTACCCAAAACCAACAACAATTTGTCTGCTGCTTGAACCGATCTAATGTTGTACATTTTGTTGTTGTGCATGATCTTTAATGCGGCTGGGAACTTGAGCTGGGCAGAGGCCCCTAGCTGCCTGAAGGCGTCTAGTCTCCTCCCCAACTCCCATTGTTTATCCAGGGTTACCCTAGATAAATCTGACCTTATCTGGAAAGTGAAGCCCTTCCCACTCAAAGATTTCCGTTTAAGGGCCTGACTAAGGATCAACTCTTTAAGGGAGTAAGTGTGGAAGTTAACTAGGATTTTCCTTGGTTTAGATCTTTGTGGATTTTTCCTAAAGGGATTCCTATGAATTCTTTGGATATCAGTACTCAGGTTTTCGGCTTACTGCTCAAGCTGTAAAGAATCTCTTAAAAGCGTGATAGCATACTGCTTTATGTCGGTGCCCTCACTCCCCTCAGGAACGTTAAGGATTCGAAGGTTACTGCGCCGGGCATTGTTCTCTCTCAGAAAGGGCAAGATCTTCTTTTCTAAGGTTCACAATGTCCACCTTAGCCTGATTCAGATATAATGAGAGTCCCGCCACCATTTCTTCTAAAACCGTGGTTCTGGAGTTAAGACCATTAATTGTATTATCAAGAGACTCGCAGAAGTTCCTTATTTCTGACTGGTTGGCAGCAGAGACCTTGAAACCCCTTTTTATGTCTAAGGACAGAGATGAGAACATAGATTTCAATGAGATCTCTGCCGGGTTGATACTAGTCTCTCCCTACGGGCCAGTTGACATTAAAGCCATAGCCTCCTGCAAAGCCTCTCCCGAGCTTGACAACTGTAGATCTGCCAATGCCTCTGACGCCTGCAGTGGATGTTGCTGTAGGTCAGCCTGTTCGGCTGGACTACATCCAGCTTCTAACCCTTTGTTGCCCTCCATCGTGGTAATCGGAGCCATGTTACCAGAAGACATGCTGCTAATATCGAATATCTTACCCACCGTTGAAGACTCCTCTAAATCCATTAAGGAAAGAGGGACAGGGAGGAGAGGAATATTAAGTACAGACACGGGTACCTCTTTAGCCAGGTCAAGGATTTGTGGGACCACTTTAAAATATGATCTTAGAGAAGGCGTTATTTTTACACTTGAACTCGAACCAAGAATAGCAGCCTTAGTAGCTTTTGCTGACTTACACCCTTTTGAGAGCTTAGCTTTGACCTCAGCGCATAAAAAAGTGGAAGATTTACTTTTATTGCTGCGTTCGATGGAGCTATGGCTCAGACCTTGTGGCCAACCATTTATATCCTTGGTTATTGCTAATAAAGGAGCTCTCTCCTCACTCACTTCTTGTTTCCTGGTATAAGATTTAGCCCACAGAGACGTGGCAGATTTTCCTTTTATGCCTCCTCCGGTGGAGTTTGGCCTTAAACTTTTGGTTATCAATGGGGGGTTACTCACAGTCCCGCTCGCACCATATGCTTCTTGTGACTTATTTTGAGCTTTCACTTTAGCTTTAGCTTTGACCCCTTGTTTTCCTTTCTTCCGCGTAACTGGCCCCGCTGTCGGTGATGTTGAACCAGCCAAGTCGTCTCGTTCCTGCCCCTGCACAGCACTCACCTTAGTAACGAGATCCTCCTCGGTCTGTCGTCCCCCGACCTCCGCTTGGCTTGCGTCTTCGCCACCCTCAATGGAGCCCGAAGAGCAGCCACGAGTGACCTGCAGAAGGCTCTGGAACCTACGCCCCTTACGGAGCTCCAGGGCGGCCGCTCCCCAATGCAGCAGACCACGCTGCCGTCCCGACAGCAAACCCGACGAAAGAGGAACCGCCTGCTCCCAACACATGGAAGACTGAACAATGAGACACAGAAACGGCAAACAGACCTGCGAACCAGGGCGGACCCAGGCGGAGCAGGGCGGACCTCCAAGCCGCCGCTACACTGCAGAACGCCGGTCCCAGCAGCATGCCCAGGCAGGGCCTGAGATCCGATATCCAGTAATCCAAAGAGTTTGCTGAAAGAGGGACCCCCCCAAAAAAGGCAAATAGGGGTATTCCTCCTATATCATATCGCTACAGGCACCTCGATTTTAAGCAGAAAAAAACGCACTACGAGAGTGACGTACTGGTGGCGAAGGGGGCTTGTAAATCTGCCCCCTTATTTTTCATTTGGTGAGAAGGCCATGCTATCTATTGCTCCCTATTACTTCTCTACACTTGCATAGCAGTTGAAAACAGGGCCATAAGGTTTTGGGGGCATGCATAACATAACTTTATAGATTGGTAAGAAGTGAATAAAGTGGATGTTTTTCACCTCAGGGTTCTGATTAACATCATAGATAATTGTCACTCGAAACACCCAGTGAGAAAATACCCATTATTTACTAATACCCATGATTGATTCTTGGATTTGTTAAATGCCAGCTGTATTGTTGCATGTATATAATATCTGCAACAGTATATCTCATCACAAATTCTCTCTTTATACTTACCTGGCTGGGGTTTTTCCACACTGAGATCTTTTTCAGGAAGGGCCGTGGTAGTCGTCAAAGGATTCTCAGGATTTGCTGTTTCAGGCGCTAAAAAAAAGAATGAAACGGTGACTATCTAGTCTATCTATATACTCACAAAGCTATATTGTTAGAACGGGGGGTCTCTAATTGGCAGTGGTATACACCTATGTCCAAGTAGAGACCCTTCCTTCTAGTCAGGGAAAGAGGGATACAAACTTTACATAACCCCCTTGGGAGCTTGGAATGAGCAGAAAGGCTTATGCCAAAGCCAATGTGTAAAGTATTTGTACACAGTAACACAGTGATAACACCACAAATGGCCACCACACCAGTTTAGGAAAAATAAAGTATCTTTATCTAAACTCAACAAGAGCAAAAACAACATAAATCCACCTTCCATGCATTAAAACAGCACTTAGAAAAAGTTATGTCAATAAAAAAGCTTGCAGAGAACAACTAGCTCCGCCTGGGGCTATTACGACGTTGTGGCAGCAATAAATCCAAAGTACAGTGCTGGCCGCGAGGTGCGCAACGTCGGGCATGGACTCACAAGAACCCCCAAACAAACAGCACCTTGGAAAACCATGTCTATGACGATGTACGGTGTCGTGGAGGTGAGGCGTCGGTGCCGAGGTCGAGGGCAGCTCCCTGGCTGCCACGGGGGAGGCAAGGTGTCGTGTTCACAAGGAGACTACGTGTCGAATCCAAGACAGAAGAAGTTAATTGCGTCAGTGGTGTCGCCGGTTCCGGTAAGGCATTGCAAAGCCGGCGAGAATGTGGAGTCAACCGCGGCGGTTATCGTCGACGTGATAAGAGAATGTAGGAAATGGTGGTGACGGAGTCGGTGCAAGTGCCGGGAACCACTGCCTGCCCTTAAAAAATAAATTTACATGCATTTGCAATGGGGAAGGGGTCCCTTGGGGCCCCCTTCCCCTTTGCAAATCCGTTACCATCTACTTGAAGTAGGTGGTAATTGAGAGTGATTTGCGACCGCAATTGCGGTCGCAAAACATTTGTACATGGTTTTCAGACTCGCTATTTGGAAGGGAATGCTCATTCCAAATAGCGAGTCGCAAAACCTATTTAGCAAGTCGCAAAAAAAATTGCGACTTGCAAAATAGGCTATGTACATGGCCTAATAGGTTTTTGCATACGCAAACGGGTTTGCAAACCCATTTGCGCATATAAAAACGGGTCGTACATCTGGCCCTTAGTATTTTATATTGAAGGAATTTGCAAAAAAGGAAAAGAATTATTGGGAAGATTGGTGCTGCATCTCCGCGACTAACTTTTAAATTGTTGGTTTTATTTCGCAGTACGAGGCTCCTGCTCCTGCCAGGGCCAGACTGGAAACTCAAAGCAGCCCTGGCAAACGTTTTCATACCAGTCCCCACACGGTGCACCCAAGTGCGGGGAGTGTGCTTGACCACTACAATGGGGGCTTTGGGAGGCTCTCCCCCTCAAAATATTTAGGAAACAATGGTGCATTCTACAACACATTTTTCATTATATATTGAATTGCATTAGCTTTTAAAGAATAGTAAATGAAGACCTTACTATGCACCAGGAAGCGACAATCTTTGTTGGGGTTTCTTCAATGATTCCCTTATTATCACCCTCCAACAATGCCTCTCATCGCTCCATAGCCCCTCTGTCGCATGTATTTCATATTTTTTATAGCCTCTCTCATACCATTGTAGGTTGT
The DNA here is from genome assembly GCF_964263255.1 of Lissotriton vulgaris. Taxonomy (NCBI): domain Eukaryota; kingdom Metazoa; phylum Chordata; class Amphibia; order Caudata; family Salamandridae; genus Lissotriton; species Lissotriton vulgaris. The sequence continues at coordinate 1,548,313,686 of NC_141694.1, read as the reverse complement.
TGGAGCACTTTACACCACACACATATAGAGACAATGAATGATACATGTAAATCAGTGTATAAAAAATGTTACATAAGATAAAGGGGACCACAAGGTGTAGTATTCACATGTCATTCATACTGGTAGGCTTTTTTAAAGAGTGCTTGGTCTGGAAAAACACAAACTCCGGATTCAGAACGTAACACAGTGGCTAGCACTAACTTTAACATTAAAACTGTATTTCCACCCAAATAAACCTTTTTAGCAGTATCCGAATAATGAATGACTGGGAAAAAACATAAGTTACTAACTGGTACCATGCAGTTTGCAAGCAGCTCTCTGATGACAGTTTATGGGTCCCTCTGCTAGATTACGATTGTCCCTTATGAAGTGCACAGTAACAAAAAAATCAGTGACAAAAGCAGTAACCCACGGACCTATGCACATAAAATACTGCTTTTTAAATGCATGTTACAGGTTCTTTGCAGTAGGAATATTAACCCCCTGTGCTACATTAATCAAGTCAAAGCTGCCACTGGACAAAACTCTCGTCTCTCTCCAACAGGTACATTAATCACTGGCATTATTTTGACAATTTTATTGATGCTCGAAAGCTGCTAGTTATACAAGAAAGTTTGCTGTGCTTTTAAAACTGCTGCCTACGGACCCCCTGGGAATGTGTCATGGAGCCCTGGGGGTCCACGGACCCCACTTTGGGAAACACTAATCTAAACTAATAAATGCAGTAGACAACAGTGAGCCATGTGCATCCTTTTCCTCATGTAGCATTCATTCTTTTACAGAGAGCTAATCAGTAATATCTTAAGGATTTGTGTGACACTGTGCAAGATATATTTTAGGGGCCCGGGTTTTCGGCTCATTCAAGCCCTTCTGATGCCAAACTAAATTGAACTACATGTTAAACCTTCAGAAGTGAGTGCGCACAAAAACAGCCAAAAGCTAAAGCCACATGGTGACTCTCAGTCCAATAGTACCAGAATAAAGCTTAGACAAACATTGATAAGGGCATTTCTTTTTGACTTTAGGTATTGATTTCTGTTATTTCTTTTTGAGTTTGGTCTAAATATTCATGTGGAGCCTCTAGCGCAAGCTGTTTGGTTGTGAAAGTACTGGTATGAGCTTATAATGTATCAAAATGCCCCTTCAGGAGTTATAAATGAAGTGTAATGCTTGCTTCCTTCATGCAAAGCAATTTGATTATAAGCATTGGATAGGTCCAATGTTGAAAACACAGTGGCCCCCTTTAATGTTGAAAATATTTCCCCAATATTTGGCAACGGTTGTCAGTTCACCGATACACATTCAATCAGATCTCTCAAATCGACACAAAGTCCAATTTTTCCATTTGGTTTGTGTACTACAACCACGGGTGACAACCATTCAGATGACTCGATCTTTTCAATTATGTCTTGACTGCATAACCTATCCAGTTCCTCCCGTAAAGCTTGCCTTATAGATAAATAGATAAGGGAATATTTCTGACTTTGTGCACTTTAGGAACAACATTCTGTTTTAATATGATTTTGTACACAAAGTCCTTCCACAATCCTAGCTTAGGTGAAAATAACTTAGGAAATAATTTCTCCCATTCTACAGATCTATCCTCACTAATGTGAGATATGAAATCACTGTATCCTAAAACTTGTTGAGGATGATTAGGATCCAGAGTAATGAGCAAATATCTTTGTTGTGCCCATTCCAACAAAAAGGATCCCTCTTTGGCTAGGAACACATTGGCAACAATGGTCTTACCTTTAAAACTAATGTTGGCAATAAAATAACCTACAACTTTAATGGGTTTATTGCCATATCCAATAAGATTTATGTCTGTAAGTAACAATTGAATGTTAGAGAATTTCTGCAACCATTGATCACAAATCAGAGTATGGCGAGCTTATGAATCGGCCATAACTTTGACATCTTCACCATCAATGGTAATAATACAATATGGAGTATCATCGCTTTTATCATTGATTTCATAAATAATACGGATAAATGCTTCTACTAAGTCATCGGACTCTTGATGGACCACCTTGACATGAGCAAATTTGTTCCTGTTCTTGTTTTTATTCCTACTCATTCTGGAAAAGTGTTCCTTGCTTTTGCAATATCTGCAAATCTGTCCTACTGCTGAGCATCACCTGTTGTTTGCTAAATGATCAGATAACCCGCATTTAAAACAAACCTAATCTTTTTTTCCTGATCCTTGAGGACCTATACTAGATTTATATTTGCAACTTTCATTGATTGTCTTATCCTCATTCACATTTTTTACTACCTGCCCCTCAGAAGTCAGTTTTGCAGCCAGCTCTTTCATACCTAACTTAATTTCCTCAAATCTATGACTAATATCAATAGCTTTCTCTAAAGTAAGATCTTCCACAGCTAATATTTTCTCCTGCAATCCTGCATACCCAGTTTTATGCACCATTTGATCATGTAACATTTGGTCGTGAAATTCACCATATTTACATTTAGCTGCAAGAATTCTTAATCATTAACAAAAGAATCAATGGATTTGTTGGGCAGTTGAGCTCTTTTTAATTTTCTTTTTTCCACAGTAACTCAAAAGACTAATACATACATTTATCATAACTTCATATATGCATGTGGTCAGAAAACAATCCCCAAATGCCTCTGCCAGTTTTATGTTTCTTAACCCCTTTAACTGAATACAAACTAAACTCTAAATGAAATAAATTATACATCTTTGCCCTCCATCATTCATATGAAGGCTGTTCAGCTTGTAACCATTCAGCTGCAATACAAAGCCGAGTGACAGTCATAGCTATAAAAATTAAATAGCGGTGTTTATATAGGGGAGTACCCTTGCCAAGTTTGGGCCCCATACCCAAGAGCATAATTGCAGATGTAATAACAATCGGAGCCCCAATAACTCTAGACAAAAATTGCTCTATACCAGTAATATAATTTGTCAAATGACCACAACTAAAAAGAATATGCAAAATATCCACATTGTCGCCCCCTCACCGAAAACATTTACTATCTTGTCCTGTCCCCCATTTGAGCACGCGTGCCGGCATATAATGCAAATTAAAAAATGTTTTAAAACATTGTGCTTTCAAGTTGGTGGACAACAAGGCTTCCCTAGATCTGATAATTTTTTTTTAAATATGTTTTTATTGCAGAATTATAAACAAAACATCGAGGTCCGTTAACCGTCATACTACTGCATTGCAACACGCTGAACATCATTAAAATAGGACACAGCCATTCAGCCCACATCCCGGAGGCCGGGCGGCGCTTTAACAGGGTCCAACAGGCGGTCACCGTATGCTTCCAAAGGTGCTTCAGGTCAACAACACATTTATGTATCCGCTTTTTCCCCCACCAAACTCCCTCTCCCCCCCCCCCCCCCCCCCCCCCCCACCGTCAGTGTCATTCAGCCATGTCGTATGGGCGACATCCGGGCCCACAGTGCCCGCACTATCAGGTCTATGCTAGCGCTCCACAATGACAACCGTCCATTAGCGCCTAGCAACTGCCATCCAGCCTCAACCCATGTATACCTCCCGACACCCCTCTCCCTTAAAGGTCAGCCAGAACTCCCAATGGCAGGCGTCCGTCCTATCACTGTTGCGGTGTCCCAAGAACTCCCCTACCACCCTCCCCTCCCAACTGCTGCCGATGTGGGTTGTATCTCTAGTCCCTCCATAATGGGTTGCTGCCTATCGGGGTCAGGCATTCGGTCTTCCTAGCCTCATGGAGCCTCACTCTCGAGATGTCCCTCCTCCTCGTCCACTGTCAGATAGTCGCTCAAAGCCTGCACAATCATTTCCCAAGCCCTTGCCATCTCCAGGCTCCTCTCGTTACCAGTTCTCGTGGCCTGTCGCATTCTGATCACTCTCACACATCTGGACCATTTCAAGAGCTCATTCGTCCACCTCCGAACTGATGGGCCCTCCCTGGATTTCCAGTGCCAAGTAATCTCCCTTTGTGCTAGCATGAGTCCCATGTCGATAAACTTGCTCGTAATTTTCGTCTTCGCCGTGTGAGGGAACCAAAGCAGCAGGCACGCTGCCATGTTGAACTCCACTTCTCTGTCCGTGACAGCGTTCAGAAGCTCGCCCACCTCAGGCCAATACGTTCCTAACTTCGGGCAGTCCCACAGCAAATGATCCAGCTCAACTTGGAGTGCCAAGCACCTCGGACACGCTGCATCCTGCACCTGGAAGTGCCGTCGCAGTTTCCCTGGTGTCAAATAGGCCCTATGTAGTATGAAAAAATGCACCTGTTGGAAGAGGGCATTCCTGCAGCCTTTCCACGTTCGTTTCAAGATGTGCCCCCAAACCGTGTCCGGTATGGGTTTACCTATGCTTTCCTCCCATTTACCCTTTAGCGCAGTGAGTGGTTCCAGGCCCTCGTTTAGCATTCGCGAGTGAATGCAAGTCACCGCCTTGACTGTACCCGCAGCCATCACCACGTACTGGCAGGCCATAGTCGTGTCCGGCTCTGCCAGTCCTCCCTTCCAGTGTTTTTGAATTGCCGCGGTTACTGCGGCATGCAAGAGGTAGCTCCCATCCGAGAGGCCAAACTGGTCCTGCAGTACCCCAAAGGGGGCCAACACCCCATCCACATACAGATCTCCCACCATCTGCAAGCCCAGCTCCTCCCATTCTGACAATGGGGACCAGTCGCCTCCATGCGGTAGCGCTGTCAACATCCTGATAGGGATCTCCGGGGCATACGGTCGTGCGGCTTTTGCCCTCTTCAGGCTCCTGTGCCAACACTGCCGAAGGGTTTTCTCCTCAATGGTGAGATCTCTCTGTCCCAGTTTCTGCCTCATGACTATGTAGGATAGGACGTGCCTCTGAATACCTCTTCCGCGCCTGTGGTCTGGGCCCCTGAATTCTCTCGCTATGTGCTGTGTCAGGATCTGCAATTGGGCCGCTAAATAATACAGTTCAAAATCAGGAACCGCCATTCCACCTTCAAGCTTGGGTCTGATCAGAGAATGTAACGCCACTCTACGCCTGCCATGGCCCCAGAGGAAAGCAATAATCATTGATCTCAGATCTTTGAAGATCCGCTGGGGGATCCATATCGGCAGGGTTCCGAAATAGTAGAGCAGCCTGGGCAGAGCCACCATCTTCAGCAGTGCCACTCGGCCCTGCACTGACAGGGGGAGGGAAGCCCAAAAGCATATGCATCCCCGCAGCGCCCGTATGCAGGGGCCTATGTTTCCCTCCAGCAGATTCGCGGCCTCGTGGTAAACACGGACCCCAGGTAAGTAAAGCACATGTCCTCCCAGGCCACCTCCACTGTAAGAGGAGGATATGACTCATCCGTCCTCAACGGGAAGATGCAGGTTTTGTTCCAATTGACCTTGAGGCCTGACAACCTACCAAAGCGAGAGAGCATCTCCATCGCCTCTCTGAGAGCTTGTTCCGTATCCTCCAGGTAGAGCAACAGGTCATCCGCGTACAGCGAGATATGATGAGTTTCCCCACCATTCCAAACTCCCCTGTACCACTCTCCCGCTCTCGCCAGCGCCGCTAGTGGCTCCATCGCTAAAGCAAACAGGAGAGGGGATAGCGAACAACCCTGTCTCGTCCCTCTGCGCACCGGATAGTCGGGTGATATAACAGACCCCAGTCGCACTCTAGCAGTGGCAGCTGAATAGAGCACCCTCGTCCAGCGGCCAAAACCGTCTCCCAGGCCAAACTTCTCCAGCACCCTGTCCAAGTACTGCCACTCCAGGCTATCAAAGGCCTTCTCTATATCCACCGACAGTACCGCAGATTTGACGTCCGAGTCTGGGGCATTGTCCAATATGCGGATCAGGCGGCGGATGTTATTGGATGTGTTTCTAGTGGGAATGAACCCTGCCTGGTCGTCGTGTACCAACGAGGTCATGTGTGGCAATAACCTAGTGGCCAGAATACGGCTTAAGATCTTGTAGTCCACCGTTAACATAGACAAGGGTCTATACGACGTCACATCCATTCCCTAGATCTGATAATGACATCTTTTAAGAATATATTATCTACTCCCAAAATCAAAGACCATTTTCTATATGACAGTAATAGCTGATAAACCTCCCCAATTTTAACATGGCGCTGAAGGGCCGCAACTACTGTGTTAGGAACAGATAGAATTTTGTCAGAGAAATAAAATCTCGAATTTGAAGAAACTTTAAAAAATGAGATTTAGCCAAATTATGCTGTCTAGACAGCTCTTCAAAGGACATAAGGGAAGCACCAATATCAAAGAAATCCCCAAGTTGACCAATGCCCTTTACCCTCCAACCCAAAGCAACATTATCCCAAAAAATAGGGGGAAGAAGCCTTACGGCATTTGTAGGGGTATACCGGGATAATTTCTCCACTAAACACAGCTTACGTACTCTTTTCCATACATTAAAAGCGGATATTATCACCTTAAACCTTGTTTGTTTATATTAACTGCCATCAATTTGTTTGAAAAAACATTGTCTTGCCTCTGGTCCCAGCAGGATCTGAAAAATTGAGGGGGCCTCTGCAATGTTGCCTGTCTCTTCCCCAGTCAATAAAATCTGCATTTTTAACAGAAAACAAGCATAAAAATAAAGGGCAAAATCCGGGATAGCTAATCCCCCACGTTCGAATGGTAGAGTCAGAAATCTCATAGCCCGTCTAGGTTTGCCTGGTGCCCAGAGAAACTTAAAACAAATGGACTGCAGATGTTGAAGTTGGGCCACATTAATTTCTAATGGTACAGCTCTAAACACATATAAAACCTTGGGTAAAACATTCATCTTAATAATGTTAGTTCTACCAATCACTGTGAGGTAAAGTCGGGACCACTTATCCAATGATTCCTGAATATTACGCAGTAACATAGTCCAATTAGCATCAACTAATTCATGTAAAGAAGATCTAATTCTAATGCCCAAGTAAGTTGCGTCTTTTGTGTCTCGAATGTCATCTAAGATCACCTTTTCAGTAATTAAGACTTGCGTTTTGGTAACATTTAATTTTTATCCGGATGCCTGGTCAAATAAAGAAGCTAGCCGCTCAATCTCTTGGAGCACTGAATGAGGATCCGAAGTGGTTACTGCAATGTCGTCTGCATATGCAAACACAGAATAGGGGACATTATGCACCTTGAAGGGCTTAATCAAGGAGTTGTTGCTTAGCTGCTTAATAAACTGATTTATGTATAACGCAAAAAGCAGTGGTAAGCAGGGGCAACCCTGCCTTGTGCCCCTAGTAATATTAACGGTCTCGGATAATAGGCCCATTGAAGCTATCTTGGCGACAGGTGAAGTGTACAAAACCTAAAGGGCAGTAATAAACCGTTTACCAAAGCCCAAGCATGACATAAATTCCCACAGGTATCCCACTCCACACGGTCGAACACCTTTTCTGCGTCCAATAAAATTAGGCCTAGTTCCCGCTTTTCTGTCTGGGCAACATCGAAAAGCGGCACCAACTAATTAACATGCGTATCTGTGCTACACTCAGGGATACATCCATGTTGAGTCTGCGACATTAAGGGAGTAATAATTTTAGACAATCGGGTGGCCAAGATCTTTAAATACATTTTACCATCGCAATTCATTAATGAGATCGGCCTGTAAGAGCCCACCACTACCGGGTCTTTACCCTTTTTATTAAAAACCACAATAGTGGCTTCTGCCCAAGATTTAGGGGCAAATCCCTCCTGTGCCGCCCTGAATGTGCACAACATATCTTCTTTTATTAAACTGAAAAAAAGCTTATATATCTCAACCGGGAGTTTGTCGGGTCCAGCAGCCTTCCCTAAAGCTAATCCGGTGACCGCTGCTTCCAACTCTTCCATCATGATTGGACCATCCAACATTGCCCTCTCACTGGAATCAAGCTGTGCTATACCCCCTCCAAAAAATGCAAGGTATGCGCACTATGGGTTGCCTGTTGAGTATATAACTCCGAATAAAACTGGTGACAAATTGCTAGTATCCCTTTAGGATCCTGACAAACTATCCCTGCATTATCTTTCAAAGCACCAATACAGCTCAGAGATTCTTTCATGCGTAGCCGCCGTGCCAAACACCAGCCCATGGCTTCCCCAAATTCATGAATTTGTTTTTTATGAGCCAAATATTTTCTGGCATTTTCCATGTTCAATACTCCTTGAATTTTAGCCCTTGCTAACTCAGTAGCTTCCTCTAGCTCTTGCATGTTAACCCCTTGTGACATAAATCCCTGAATTAGTTTACCCTCTGTGTCTCTAAGCGACGAATACTATTCCAGCATCTCCTGCATTCTCTTCTGGTTCTGCTGAAAAACAAACCTTAACACCTCACCTTTAAAGCATGCCTTGAACGAGTCCCATACTATTGCATAATGGGCAGAATATCTATTGATAGAGAAAAACTCTTTAATCCATTTAGACATTTCTCCCCGAAAATCTTCATTCAAACAGAGTTTACGGTCAAATGAAAATGTTTTCAACTGCATATGATGGGCAAGAGCGGCAACGACGAGTACAATTGGAGAATGGTCAGATGAAAACCTAGTCAAGATTTGAATTGAAGCCCCACCCAATGACAAAGCAGATAAAAAAAATGATCTAGACGTGCAAACCTTTTATGGGGAAAGTTAAGCTCTACTCAAAAATGTGTGTCTCATTAACTTTTTTGATATAAAGTATATCCGATTGAGAATTTGCATATCACATACATCAACATCTTCTTCTTCATCAACTTCATCAACAGCAATGAGTGGTAAATGACGCAAAACACTCCTCCCCTCTGCACCCAAACAGTTTTTAAGAATAGTTAGTTTCTGCTTATCAGTGTACAGATCACCTCCTATATAGTCTAAATAGGCTTCAAATCCATTGTTCTATTGCTTCCACTCCAAAACAGGATCTCCTGGATTGGGTAAGAAAGATAACAGAGCGACAATACCATCCATCTTGTCACTAAATTATAGATTATGTGCCCAAACTATCAACACAGGATATAAGACAAAGAAGAAGATAGAAAAAAAACAGCAGAAAGAAAAGTTGTATGTACACTGATATTAACTGATCAAAATGCAATTCTGCAAGATGTGAATGTAATTAAATTCCCATTAAATAAATACACTTTATTTTTCTCAAAGGTGTGTGAATCACCGTATCAATTCACACTTTTGCAGAAATAAATTAATGAATTTATGTTCTGTAAATTATATCTTGTTGAGCGCGATGTAGGAGTGTGATTTAATTCCGTACAGTTAATTCAGCAACAACAATGTTCACAAGGAACTTGTTGGACTTAGCCCTTTTTGCAGGGTCATCCCTGAACTTTTTGCATTCCTCCTGGATTTTTTCTGACCTGTTGTTGGCTGTTTTATGACTCTGGGCACTTTACCACTGCTGATCAATGCTAAAGTGCATATGCTCTCCCTATGGTAAAATGATGTATGGATTAGTGATTCCATCATTGGCTGGTTTGATTTACCTGTCAGACCCTAGTACAGTGCACTAGGGGTGCCCAGGGCTGGTAAATCCAAATGCTGCTTGTGGGCTTGCAGCACTGGTTTTACCACCCACAGAAGCAGCCTGTAAAAAGTGTGTCTTAGGCTTGCCGTTGCAAAGCCTGTGTGCAGTCTGGTACTGCCATGCTGACTGGGCAAGTGCACCCAGTTGACAGTCCCTAAACCTGCCCTTTTCTGCATATTAGTCACCCCTATGGTAGGCCCAAGGGGGGTGCATTGTAGGTAAAAGGTAGGACATGCCCTGATGTGTGTGGCATGTCCTAATAGTGAGTTACAGCCATTTCAATTTTTCACTATTGCAAGGCTATCTGTTCCCCATAGGCCAGAATGGGCAGTTTGTATATTACATCTTATAATCCTAACTGAGTCGGAACCAGGGAGAAATTCGAATTTAGTATGCCTGAACTCAGAGTGATAAAATACATATTTTTCTGAAGTTGGTTTTAACATTCTTTGTTTGAAAATACCACTTTTAGAAAGTAGGTATTTTCTTGTCTAACCATCTAAGCCAGCCTCTGCTAGGTTGCGTATTCCTTGTCTGGCGTTTGAGAGACAGGGGCTGGGGGATTCCAGGAGACAGGGTGAGTCAGCACAGGGCTGAATAGAGAGATCTGCATATAGATGGGAGGGAGGATTTGCACTTGGGACCTGAATAGGGCTGTGCCTTCCCTCCACAATGCTGGCTCCACCTCCTGTGGATCGTCTGATGTCCCTGCCCTGCCCTATGAAAGGAAAGAAGGAGTCGTGTAAAGAGAGTGCCTCAGGACTGACCAGAACTGGTTTGGACTAGGCAAAGGGCTCTCTGCCTTCAGAGAACAAAGAGAAACTGTGTATAAAAAGGGGGGACCCAGACCCCAGAACTTTAGATCACTTTGGGAAACAAGAAAAAACCTTTGCTGAGGAGAGGAACCAGAGAGACTGAGGAGAGAATATCCCTAAGCTGAAGTGCTGCTTGGGGGATTGGCCTGCAGTGGTTGCCTAAGAGAGGAGAGAGACCCTTACGGGTGTAGTTGCTCTTAACAAACACTTTGGGCCAGATGTAGGTAAATTAGATTTACCGATTTTTAATTACCGAATTTTACCGATTCGGTAATTAAAAATCGGTAAATCTAAAGGGTGGATATGTAGGTATTTCCAGATGTGGAAATACCGAATCTGTAACAATCGGTATTTACCGATTCTGTAAATACAGAATCGGTATTTCCCATTGATACCTATGGGCTTTGAACTCATCTGACGAGTGTCCAACAACCACAGCCGCAACAACAACCACATGTATAAGTACAAGCCCAAGTACATGTGGAAGGAGAGGCAGCGCAAGGAGATGCGCAAGCAGAGGTGCATGGAGGGGCACAAGTGCCCACAATAGTTGTTCCTACCGAAGTCCGGGGCACATCAGGAAATCGACATTCAAGCCGAGCTATCATTTGAGGAAGCCGCTCCTCCTGATCATTCACTGTCTTCCACATCCCTAGCAAGGAAAAGATCAAGGATGGTGTCTACATCTTGTTCAAGCCCCCTTCCTTCTGATGATATGGATCTAACTTGGGAACCACCACTGCTGTCTGAGAGTGAGGCACACCGTGATCTGACAAAGGTAGCTAAGTGTAAAAGGAAGGTCCCCGAAACTCTCGTACTTATGGAGTGTGATGATGACGCTGAAGAAGAAGTGGCGTATACTACTCCTGCTGATGAAGACTCTCACGACGACGATGCGGTCATCATAAACGTCACTCCAGGCTCAGCGGGCATGCAGCAAACAGACATTTTTACCCTAGCCCGAAATGCTGCTGAGCGTGATGTTGTCGACGAGGAGGCAATGGGAACACCATCATTGGAGTTAACTAGTACACCACCACCTACCGCTTCCATATTTTTTTCTCGCCAGAAGGGACCTCCATCCACCTTGACCTCAATTAGTGGTGGTGCAAGTGCACAACGTAGTAAAGTTCGGCAACACACATCCTCCACTTCATCTGGCATTAGCAGCATGACCACCAGTATCGCCTCCTCCGCCCCCCACAGACATTTGAAGTCCGCAGTTTGGAACTTCTTTAGTGTTTGCACAACAAGGGAAAACATAGCCATTTGTAGCATTTGTGAGCTTGCAGTTAGTCGTGGTAAGCTTGGTACCAACTATGGTACCGGAGGCCAGAGAGGTCATCTTGAGAGAGAGCACACTCTCCAATGGCATGTGCACCTAAAGGAGATCAAGGAAGCCCGAATTGGAAGTCAACAAACTGTATACGTTGATGTTTCATCTGATGATGACGAGGAGGAAGAAGCTTCAAACATTTCTTCACTTACACCCAGTACCCCTGTCAGCAGCACACCCCCTGTGAGCCACACAAAGAGTGTGGGAGAGAGTGAGACACCAATGCGAAAAAGTTCATCATCACAGAGCGTCACTGGGTCGAAGAAGTCATCATCATCATCCCGTAAAATCATGGTCCAGCCCACCATTAGAAGCATGTTGTTTTCAGAAGCGCCATTTGAAATCAACCACCCACTGACGCGTCTGTATAACACTAAGCTGGCTAAAATTCTAGCTCTGGACCTTCTCCCTTTTTCTTTTGTGGAAGGGGTTGCTTTTCTTGAATTAGTGGCAACGCTCAGCCCTAAATGGAAGGTTCCTAGCCGGTTCTATTTTGCCAGAGTTGCGGTTCCAGCACTACATGCAAATGTGCTGGAGGTGATTGGGGCAGCTTTGCAGAAGAGTGCTGTTCACACTATACATCTGACAACAGACATGTGGACCAGTGGCGCAGGCACTGATTACATGTGCATCACTGCACACTGGGTCTCTTTTTCAGGAGTTACAGCAAAGCTAAGGGCAGGTGTTGAGCTGCTCGGAAACATGCAACACTAGACATGTTTGGGATGGAGACAAGTCATACAGGAGAAAACATTTTGAAGGAGTTTAACACAAAGGTCTTTCAATGGCTGTCCCCAAAAAAACGCAAGATTGGTTATGTTTCCACGGATAATGGCGCCAATGTAGTTAAGGTTATGGAACTGGGTAAATATTTTAGAGTGCCGTGTTTGGCGCGCTGTATAAACCTGGTTGTTAAAAAATTCTCAGGTGAAGAAAGTCCAGTGTGCGAGTTACTGACCACCTGCCGAAGAATGTGCATACATTTCAGCCATTCTTTTAAGGCCCGGAAGCATCTGAGGGGCCTGCTACATGAACGTCGACTGCCAGTGAAAGCACTCATCCAGGAGGTGGCAACACGTTGGAACTCAACCTTTTACATGCTTGAGCGTCTGTAGGAGCAGTTTACGCTAGTCGATCAGTATTTCTTAACACTGGGTACAGCTATGAAGGACCTGAGGCTAGATGCGGAGCAATGGGAGCTAGTTAAAAGCCTGACAGACATGCTTCGTCCTTTTGAGGTCTTCACGCGTGCAGTCAGCAGGGAGGACTGTAATTTGGGAAAAGCTATCCCATTGTTGCGCATGCTAGAGCACCAACTGAAGGCGGTGTCTTCTATGTTTCAAAAACATGAGGAAAAGCAAGAAGCTTTTCATTTGGCGGAGAAATTATTACAGCGCCTACTTGGCGATGAACGTCTTCAAATGATCCACTTAGAACAGCATTACATTTGTGCTACTATTCTGGATCCACGGAACAAAAAGGCACTGGCAGGCAGAGTATTCTTTCCTTTTGATGACGCAGAAGTTACAAAGTACAAACATTGGCTAGCTGTGTCAGCCACTCGGTTTGAAAGAGAACGGCAGGAAATTGAAGGAAAAGGCAGTACATCAGCATCAGCAGGCCATCCAGAGTCAAAAGAATCCACTTCTGCACCTGTGGCAGTGGCAGAAGTGACCTCTCAGCCGTTAAAGAGACCAGCAACCGGATCATCTGCACCAGACACAACAGTAACATTGTGTGAAGAAGAGCATTGGCTAACTGAGCTTGGGTTTGCTTCTCTAAAGGTCCCAGCAAAAAGTAAGCAAAGTGGAGGAACCGTGGAGAACCTTGAGTCGATGGTGCAGGACTATCTGAATGACTCAACAGAGGTCTATGTTCATGATGACCCATTGGCGTATTGGCATGGGAAAAAAGAATTGTGGCCAGAGATCTCCAACCTGGCTATAAACTACTTGTCTTGCCCACTCGCAAGCGTGTCTTCTGAACGTGCTTTCAGTGCTGCTGGTGGCATTGTAATTTGCAACAGGACCCGCCTCTCGCCCGAAAATGTGGAAATGTTAAAAATGACCAAGATGAATCAGCACCTCATACTACCAGATTACAAAGTACGAGAATACACGCCGGAAGAAGACGAGGAGGACGCCAACTTAGATGAGGGAATTTCTTCTCTGTTAGGTGACCTACTCCCGCCTGAATTCGCAGAGTATGAGGACGAACTCTTCTTCCCTGACACGAGCCCTGAAAATGAGCCAATGAATCAATAACTTTCTTTTTCGTCCTTATTAACTTTTATTCCTGTGTGTATGTCTTTCTTTGTCTTGCAAAGTCAATATAAATAAAAACTTTAATAACCTAATCACAAAAACAAGCCCATCAGCAGAACTGTCTTCACTTATTTGCTTATTGATTTGAAGGTGCGGCAGTCTGCATTCCTCAGGTTCACAAGTTCACAAGAACATGCTCCTCTATCCTCCTCCTCCAGACTCCTATTTGCCTCAAAGCAGAGGGCTGGATTACGCCCAATAAAGAAAGACTCTGCACTTGTGGGGGTGTTCTACTTCTTTGCGGGTGAGTTGACGGCTCTGGGGCCATTGCTGGGAAGGTCTAATACCGGATAAAAGTGTTTTGGCGAAAATCAGACTTGAAAAAGGTTTTGCCTTTTTGCTCACTATCATGTTTTCGGGGGCCTGTTTGGGGGGCTTCCTGATGTTTGTGGGTGGGTTTCGGGTCTGGGAGCACTGCTGGCACATACTAATGTTGATTGCATTTGTTTTCTAGGACATCCATGGTGGAAAAGTGGAGTCATGACCTAGCTGCACAGCACGTTTGGACAGAAGGCCGAAAAATATTGTAAGTATGAGATTTTCCATTTTTGCTTTTTGGCTGTTTGGGGGTCTTCTACTTGTTTTCGCCTGGGTTGAAGGCTCTGGGGCCATTGCTGGGAAGGTCTAATACCAGATAAAAGTGGTTTGGACAAAATCGGAGGCAAATTTTTTTTGCGTTTTTGCTGACTTGCTTGTCTTTGAGGTGCTCTTTGGGGGGGTTCCGGGTGTTTGTGGGTGGGTTTTGGGGTCTGGGAGCACTGCTGGCACAGTCTAATTTTGATTGCATTTGTTTTTCAGGAAATCCATGGTGGAAAACGGGAGTTATGGCCTAGCTGCACAGCGCGTTTGGACAGAATTGAAAGAAGGTCGAAAAATATTGTAAGTATGAGATTTTCCATTTTTGCTTTTTGGCTGTTTGGAGGTGTTGTGCTTTTTTGCGGGTGGGCTGGCGGGTCTTGGGGCATTGCTGGGAAGGTCTAATGCCGGATAAAAGTGGTTTGGACAAAATCAGACTTGAAAACGTTTTTGCCTTTTTGCTCACTATCATGTTTTCAGGGGCCTGTTTGGGGGGCTTCCTGGTATTTGTGGGTGGGTTTCGGGGTCTGGGAGCACTGCTGGGTATGGATACTTTTGATTGCAAGAGGTTTGAAGAAAATCCATGGTGGCAAAGGGGAGTTAGGGCCTAGCTGCAGAGCGCGCGCGGAGTGATTTTTGAAATTGGCCTGAAAATGACTAAGTCCCCATTTTTGTACTTTAGCTTTTTGGCTGTTTGGGGGTCTTCTACTTGTTTTCACCTGGGTTGAAGGCTCTGGGGCCATTGCTGGGAAGGTCTAATACCGGATAAAAGTGGTTTCGACAAAATCGGAGGCAAATTATTTTTTGCGTTTTTGCTGACTTGCTTGTCTTTGAGGTGCTCTTTGGGGGGGTTCCGGGTGTTTGTGGGTGGGTTTTGGGGTCTGGGAGCACTGCTGCCAAGGTCTAATTTTGATTGCATTTGTTTTTCAGGAAATCCATGGTGGAAAACGGGAATGATGGCCTAGCTGCACAGCGCGATTGGACAGAATTGAAAGAAGGCCAAAAAATATTGTAAGTGTGAGATTTTCCATTTTTGCTTTTTGGCTGTTTGGGGGTGTTGTGCTTTTTTGCGGGTGGGCTGGCGGGTCTTGGGGCATTGCTGGGAAGGTCTAATACCGGATAAAAATGGTTTGGACAAAATCAGACTTGAAAAAGTTTTTGCCTATTTGCTCACTATCATGTTTTCGGGGGCCTGTTTGGGGGGATTCCTGGTGTTTGTGGGTGGGTTTCGGGGTCTGGGAGCACTGCTGGGTATGGATACTTTTGATTGCAAGAGGTTTGAAGAAAATCCATGGTGGCAAAGGGGAGTTAGGGCCTAGCTGCAGAGCGCGTGCGGAGTGATTTTGGAAATTGGCCTGAAAATGACTAAGTCCCCATTTTTGTACTTTTGCTTTTTGGCTGTTTGGGGGTCTTCTACTGGTTTTCGCTTGGGTTGACAGCTCTGGGGCCATTGCTGGGAAGGTCTAATACCGGATAAAAGTGGTTTGGACAAAATCCATGAGGAAAAAGTTTTTGCTTTTTCTGACATTTCGCTCAATTTAGCGTTTTGAGGGGCCTGTTTGGGGGGATTCCTGGTGTTTGTGGGTGGGTTTCGGGGTCTGGGAGCTCTGCTGGGTATGGATACTTTTGATTGCAAGAGGTTTGAAGAACATCCATGGTGGCAAAGGGGAGTTAGGGCCTAGCTGCAGAGCGCGCGCGGAGTGATTTTGGAAATTGGCCTGAAAATGACTAAGTCCCCATTTTTGTACATTTGCTTTTTGGCTGTTTGGGGGTCTTCTACTTGTTTTCGCCTGGGTTGAAGGCACTGGGGCCATTGCTGGGAAGGTCTAATACCAGATAAAAGTGGTTTGGACAAAATCGAAGTCGAATTTTTTTTGCGTTTTTGCTGACTTGCTTGCCTTTGAGGTGCTCTTTGGGGGTGTTCCGGGTGTTTGTGGGTGGGTTTTGGGGTCTGGGAGCACTGCTGGCACAGTCTAATTTTGATTGCATTTGTTTTTCAGGAAATCCATGGCGGAAAACGGGAGTTATGGCCTAGCTGCACAGCGCGTTTGGACAGAATTGAAAGAAGGCCGAAAAATATTGTAAGTATGAGATTTTCCATTTTTGCTTTTTGGCTGTTTTGGGGTGTTGTGCTTTTTTGCGGGTGGGCTGGCAGGTCTTGGGGCATTGCTGGGAAGGTCTAATACAGGATAAAAGTGGTTTGGACAAAATCCATGCTGAAAAGCCTTTTGGCATTTTTTGTAACTTAGGGTTCGTTAGGGTTAGCACTAGCAGCAGTATTCCATGTGTTTGGGGGTGTTCTAGATTTTTGCAACTGGGTTCTGGGGTCTTACAGCACTCGTGGGAATGTGTAATCTTGGATGCAAGTGGTTTGAAGAAAATCCATGGTGGGAAAGGGGGGATTTGGCCTAGTTAAAGAAAGCGTTTGCCACTATTCTTAACTTAGGGCTCGTTAGGGTTAGCAGTATTGTATTGCATGTGCTTGGGCGGGGGGCTGTTTGTGGGGGGGTTTGCGAGTCTTGGAGCGATGCTGGGTATGGATACTTTTGATTGCAAGAGGTTTGAAGAAAATCCATGGTGGCAAAGGGGAGTTAGGGCCTAGCTGCAGAGCGCGCGCTGAGTGATTTTGGAAATTGGCCTGAAAATGACTAAGTCCCCATTTTTGTACTTTTGCTTTTTGGCTGTTTGGGGGTCTTCTACTTGTTTTCGCCTGGGTTGACAGCTCTGGGGCCATTGCTGGGAAGGTCTAATACCGGATAAAAGTGGTTTGGACAAAATCCATGAGGAAAAAGGTTTTGCTTTTTCTGACATTTCGCTCAATGTAGCGTTTTCGGGGGCCTGTTTGGGGGGCTTCCTGGTGTTTGTGGGTGGGTTTCGGGGTCTGGGAGCACTGCTGGGTATGGATACTTTTGATTGCAAGAGGTTTGAAGAAAATCCATGGTGGCAAAGGGGAGTTAGGGCCTAGCTGCAGAGCGCGCGCGGAGTGATTTTGGAAATTGGCCTGAAAATGACTAAGTCCCCATTTTTGTACATTTGCTTTTGGCTGTTTGGGGGTCTTCTACTTGTTTTCGCCTGGGTTGAAGGCACTGGGGCCATTGCTGGGAAGGTCTAATACCAGATAAAAGTGGTTTGGACAAAATCGAAGTCGAATTTTTTTTTGCGTTTTTGCTGACTTGCTTGCCTTTGAGGTGCTCTTTGGGGGTGTTCCGGGTGTTTGTGGGTGGGTTTTGGGGTCTGGGAGCACTGCTGGCACAGTCTAATTTTGATTGCATTTGTTTTTCAGGAAATCCATGGCGGAAAACGGGAGTTATGGCCTAGCTGCACAGCGCGTTTGGACAGAATTGAAAGAAGGCCGAAAAATATTGTAAGTATGAGATTTTCCATTTTTGCTTTTTGGCTGTTTTGGGGTGTTGTGCTTTTTTGCGGGTGGGCTGGCAGGTCTTGGGGCATTGCTGGGAAGGTCTAATACCGGATAAAAGTGGTTTGGACAAAATCCATGCTGAAAAGCCTTTTGGCATTTTTTGTAACTTAGGGTTCGTTAGGGTTAGCACTAGCAGCAGTATTCCATGTGTTTGGGGGTGTTCTAGATTTTTGCAACTGGGTTCTGGGGTCTTACAGCACTCGTGGGAATGTGTAATCTTGGATGCAAGTGGTTTGAAGAAAATCCATGGTGGGAAAGGGGGGATTTGGCCTAGTTAAAGAAAGCGTTTGCCACTATTCTTAACTTAGGGCTCGTTAGGGTTAGCAGTATTGTATTGCATGTGCTTGGGCGGGGGGCTGTTTGTGGGGGGGTTTGCGAGTCTTGGAGCGATGCTGGGTATGGATACTTTTGATTGCAAGAGGTTTGAAGAAAATCCATGGTGGCAAAGGGGAGTTAGGGCCTAGCTGCAGAGCGCGCGCTGAGTGATTTTGGAAATTGGCCTGAAAATGACTGAGTCCCCATTTTTGTACTTTTGCTTTTTGGCTGTTTGGGGGTCTTCTACTTGTTTTCGCCTGGGTTGACAGCTCTGGGGCCATTGCTGGGAAGGTCTAATACCGGATAAAAGTGGTTTGGACAAAATCCATGAGGAAAAAGGTTTTGCTTTTTCTGACATTTCGCTCAATGTAGCGTTTTCGGGGGCCTGTTTGGGGGGCTTCCTGGTGTTTGTGGGTGGGTTTCGGGGTCTGGGAGCACTGCTGGGTATGGATACTTTTGATTGCAAGAGGTTTGAAGAAAATCCATGGTGGCAAAGGGGAGTTAGGGCCTAGCTGCAGAGCGCGCGCGGAGTGATTTTGGAAATTGGCCTGAAAATGACTAAGTCCCCATTTTTGTACATTTGCTTTTTGGCTGTTTGGCGGTCTTCTACTTGTCTTCGCCTGGGTTGAAGGCACTAGGGCCATTGCTGGGAAGGTCTAATACCAGATAAAAGTGGTTTGGACAAAATCGAAGGCAAATTTTTTTTGCGTTTTTGCTGACTTGCTTGTCTTTGAGGTGCTCTTTGGGGGGCTTCCGGGTGTTTGTGGGTGGGTTTTAGGGTCTGGGAGCACTGCTGGCACAGTCTAATTTTGATTGCATTTGTTTTTCAGGAAATCCATGGTGGAAAACTGGAGTTATGGCCTAGCTGCACAGCGCGTTTGGACAGAATTGAAAGAAGGCCGAAAAATATTGTATGAGATTTTCCATTTTTGCTTTTTGGCTGTTTGGGGGTGTTGTGCTTTTTTGTGGGTGAGCTTCCTGGTATTTGTGGGTGGGTTTCGGGGTCTGGGAGCACTGCTGGGTATGGATACGTTTGATTGCAAGAGGTTTGAAGAAAATCCATGGTGGCAAAGGGGAGTTAGGGCCTAGCTGCAGAGCGCGCACGGAGTGATTTTGGAAATTGGCCTGAAAATGACTGAGTCCCCATTTTTGTACTTTTGCTTTTTGGCTGTTTGGGGGTCTTCTACTTGTTTTCACCTGGGTTGACGGCTCTGGGGCCATTGCTGGGAAGGTCTAATACCGAATAAAAGTGGTTTGGACAAAATCGAAGGCTAATTTTTTTTGCGTTTTTGGTGACTTGCTTGCCTTTGAGGTGCTCTTTGGGGGGGTTCCGGGTGTTTGTGGGTGGGTTTTGGGGTCTGGGAGCACTGCTGGCACAGTCTAATTTTGATTGCATTTGTTTTTCAGGAAATCCATGGCGGAAAACCGGAGTTATGGCCTAGCTGCACAGCTCGTTTGGACAGAATTGAAAGAAGGCCGAAAAATATTGTAAGTATGAGATTTTCCATTTTTGCTTTTTGGCTGTTTTGGGGTGTTGTGCTTTTTTGCGGGTGGGCTGGCGGGTCTTGGGGCATTGCTGGGAAGATCTAATACCAGATAAAAAAGGTTTGGACAAAATCCATGCTGAAAAGCCTTTTGGCATTTTTTGTAACTTAGGGTTTGTTAGGGTTAGCACTAGCAGCAGTATTCCATGTGTTTGGGGGTGTTCTAGATTTTTGCAACTGGGTTCTGGGGTCTTACAGCACTCGTGGGAATGTGTAATCTTGGTTGTAAGTGGTTTGAAGAAAATCCATGGTGGGAAAGGGGGGATTTGGCCTAGTTAAAGAAAGCGTTTGCCACTATTCTTAACTTAGGGCTCGTTAGGGTTAGCAGTATTGTATTGCATGTGTTTGGGCGGGGGGCTGTTTGTGGGGGGGTTTGCGAGTCTTGGAGCGATGCTGGGTATGGATACTTTTGCTTGCTTGCAAGTGGTTTGAATACTATCCACGGTGGGTAAGGAGGGATTTGGCCCTACTTTACTTTCAAAGTACGTTTTGTCACCATTTTTCTACTAGGCCTCGTTTTTTGAGATCTGATTGGGGGTCTTCTACATTTTTGCAACTGGGTTTAGTAAGGGTGTGGGAGCACTGCTGGGAAGGTCTATTTTGTGCTAAAACACAGTTTACAGTACACCTAGCTTGAGGGGAAAGATCCGCTAAAATAATTCGCCCATACTTATTTATCCTTCAAAAGGAGACTCAGACAGAGTACGCACTTTCAAAAATATTGTAGTGTCTATTAGGAAACTCAAAGTGTGACTTTTTGCACTACACAGCGTACATACCTTATATTTATTTGTCAGTGGTGTTCTAATATCACTTCCTGTTTTTCCATCAATAGGCCGGGTTTCAGTCTGTGCAATGGGAAAAAAAGGATGAAGTCTGGCTTCACATTAGCGAGCCGCAATTCAGCATCCGCCAGACAGGCAGTGGACAGGGTGTCTTCTGGTCACCAACATTGATGGACGGAGCGTCAGCTGGAATGGAGGAGTCCCGCTAATAAGAGGAATGGTTTGATGCATGCAACTTACCAAATTCAACAGAACAACTACAACAACATACAGATACAGTATCCGTTCTTTTCAAATTATCTTTTAAGTAATGTTATTGCTGTGAACTTCTATGAGTGTGACTCTGCATTTCTTTGACCTCTACTTCTAAAATCATCCCTACAGCCATTGTATAGGTTTTACTTGTTCTATTTTTATACCTAATTTAATGTAAGAAGTGTTTTTCTGAGTGCAGAGATAGGCAAGTGAAAACGCATAATTAGTACTGCAGCCCTGTACTGTCTCATTCTTCCATTCACAGATGCGGAAAGTACTACTTACTTTTCAGTAACCATGCATGCAGTAGTGCATGCACTTCCTTTATGTCACTTAAAAGATTTATGGTTAGCTTTGTACCCAAAGATTTCTTTATCTTCAATTATTGTTTGTCCATGCTGTGCTTTTCTCCCAACAAAACTTTCCCAAAATCCCCCTTTCCCATCCATTTTCCAAACCCTAACCCTCTTCCCCCGGGCTGTGTGGTTTTGATTGATGTGTGACTAAACGGCAACAATAATTCCACACACTTGCTGGGGAGGATAAGGTCATAGCAACAGGCTGGTGAAGGAATCCGAGGATATATTCTATTCTTACTCAGCTTGACACTCAGTCACTATTGGCAAATGAAAGCAGATTTTCATGTGCGCCATCAACTTGATTGGTCATCAAGAACATCCTCCTCCTAGATGTGGCAAATTATTACGCTGCTGTGTCCTTCACCTTCGGTACTATTTCTTGTAGTAGTAGCCAATGTCAAAGAAATTCAACGCAAGTACTAGTTATACTTTCAATACTTTACCATTTGTTAGGCTACATTGTGGCACTGTTCTAGTGTACTATCACCTGCTATATTCTCTATTGTACTGTTCTAATGCTACGGTAAGGACAAACAAGGTTTCATTTTCTTTTTTTTCAGATGCTGCAACTGCCACTGTGTAACACCACTAGTACCACCGCAATGATGACATTTCATCCGCCCAGGATTGCAAACCTTAATCGCCATTTGCCGTGCAGCCAGCCCTGTGCCTAGCCCTATTTCCAAACACAAATTACAGGTAAGATAAGCGTTTGGGGGGAGGAAGTATAATGGTGTATTAGGAGAGACAAGAGACTGACGCTAGTACTAGTAAAGTTCTAGGACTATTGAATTCACTTACTCTGTGAGAGGCACTTAGTTTTGAAAACATTTGGGCAATTAATTACACAACTTGAATCAAGATGCCACTTAAGTTTCAGGAAAACAAACTTACTGTTAAACCCCCACCCACCAGCCTCAAAAGCAGTAAAAAAAACACATATGCTAAGATAAAGTTTAAAGTATATTTATATCCCTAACAAAAATATTCTCCCGCAAGACCCAACCCACCCCCACTCCCTAACCCCAACGAATGTCCGTGAAAAGTCCAAAAAACCCAACTCCCAATTCCCACCCCCCAGAAGTCTTTAAAAAAGGAGCAAGGGACAGTCTCCTCCTACTGCTGGCTGCTGCTGTTGACTTTCCGGGCCAGGTCGGCATGCTCCTTGCGGAGGGTCTCAAACAGGGTTTTGGTGTTGAGGAGCTCCTGCTCGAGGTAGGAGACCCTCAGGGAAAGGCGGTGCATCCTTATTTTGTAACGGCTGTGGGGGGCAGCTGATTTCTTTGCTGCTCGGCGGTGGTGGGTGGCTGCGGTACCGCTGGAGACCTGCTGTGCTGACTGGCTGACCCAGGGAGCGCGGAGGAGGATGCAGGTGTCGCTGTAGATGTTGTAGACATACTCTGCGTGTCCTCCTCCTCCTGGGCCACCAGCCGCCGATATTTGGCGACAGTGGCCTCCAGCCTCCGTTGCCGGGCCCGTCTAGCCAGCTCCTTCCGTGTTGGTTTGGAAGGAGCATCTATATGAAGAAAGAAAAAGACATAGTCTGTAACCAATGCTCTTTAAGATTAACACAAAATGATTCAGCAGAAAGTTGTGTCACAGTAGAACTAGCAACTTGCAAGCGCAGTACATAACTATTGTGGCCAGTATCTATCTAACCTCCCACTTCTTCATCCTTGCTTTAACATTAGTGGGAGTTTAAGGAATCAATTCTACGAGCACTATGGACTCACTCCATTAGAGTCGACTATGACAGTACACCAGTCTTATTCTTCTTCTTCTCTCTTGTTTAGCAAAATTGGTACTTTAACTTCTGCAAGCCGGCATAATGCCAGCGCAGTCAACTTGCACCCGAGAAAAACAGACGCCCGCCATGATGAGTGAGACAGACTTGCGTTACTGTACCAGTCCAGTACATGCAGGTGGTGATGCTCTTACTTTTCTATTATGGGTGGCACTGAGAATACTCTGTTACAAGGGCTGCTGCTTAATTAGTTTAACTTTCACCCTACAGTGCCAATGAATACTAGAAAAGGAAAATGAAGAAGATAAATAATCTGATTATCTATCACTGCACATGGTATGTATTTGCTTACATATGGGATGACTTTAGGTGCTTTGCTTTTTATTGAGTGAACAGTGATACATCCACACATGAATGACCGAGTTCTACTAAACTTATTAACAGAGATAGTGAGTGGCCATCGTAATAGCCGGATATATGCTGTGCTTGCAATACAAACTACTGCTACTATTCATGGTAGTATTCAGACAAAATTACAACTTCTTTTCCTTGCCTTTCCTACAGTGGGACGGACGTGCGGGTGCGGTGTTACATGCTCTTCAAAGTAACACTTAGTTCATCCAGTGACCGTCTACTCTCTCTAGATACACATATGCTATCTAAGAGTCAGATAGTACCATGATCCAGGCATTCATCCATTCAAACTATATGTCAATCATTCTTCTTCATGTCTCTCATCTGGACAAACCTTACGTTTTCACACGGGGAGCACACTATGCAGTCTGCAATCTCAATAAGTAAGGAATGTAAGAGCTTACCACTGCCCGCCACTACCGTGGCAACCCGCACAGCAGTTTGGTCCGGCACTTCCACCGCCTCCTCCCCAGAGCATTCCTCCTCCACCTCCGCGCTGGGCCCAGCACCAGATGTTCCACCTACAAAGTACATTTAAGAATGTTAGATTTCATAGACATACACCACTCACTAGTATTTTGTCTAGGAATGAAGAAATGTGAATACAGAAACCAATCTAATAATTGTGAGTGTCTACTCTAAAGTAAAAATTTCCCTTTTTCCAGGGAAGGGTGTTGTCTTGCTGCACTTTTTGGCACAACTGATGAATGCTTGCTTTTTAACACGCACCATTTTTCTCATAACAGACAGAAGCTTCACTTCTAAGAACAAATCATCATAACTAGGACGAAGGGACCAATGATTCAGCACCAAAAAGAAAAATGAAAGTTCAAACCAGGTGAGGGCTCGGCTCGCCCACAATAATTGTGTGAAATAAATCACTATACGCACTTTTCCATTTTTAATCAACCGTTTATGTTTTATGACAAGCTTGATTTTAATAAATATTTTTACTTTTAATAAAGCTTTAAAACTTAAATAGACTCTGTGGTTTTTGGTCATGAGTGAATGAGCAAAAGGTTTTGCAATTTGCAAGCATGAGTCCGTGCCTCTGACACTTCTGGACTCTGACTCCGTACTCTTGTCCTGCGTTGGATAATCATCATTGGGGATCAATCATCGATGAATTCGGGAGCTAAATGACTCTGCCACACTATCTAGATAGTAAGGAGATTGGGGGTTCTTCAAAGTCTGATATCACTGAGGTATGTGGAAAGTTTACCTGCGCCTATTATAATTGATAAACAATGAACTATTTAGTGTACATAGTTCTGCTTGTGCAGATTTGTCCCTGCAACAGTAGTAGTATGGATTGTCCTCCTATCCAAACCAAAAGTAAAGTAGTATCTTATTCTTTCTTGGTGGTCATTCACCTTTTTATTGTTGGTAATTGTCAAAGCATAAACATTTAGAAGACTTGAAAAGACATTATGGACAATTCCAGAGGACTGCAATCAGTGCATAGAGCTATTGCTGACTAGAATGGGAGTTTCGTTTTACACCTTTTGCCAAATGTGCAATCTTAGTTAGCTACACAGACAGACTAATAAGAATAATCTAGTAATACCACAGGGAGTCATAGTCGAGGCAGGATAAGAATTTAGATACAGTCTACAAGAAGATCAAAGACGATTTAGAAAAAATCGAATGTGGAACGCTAGGAAAAAATAGGTACTCTATATTAAAATTAAAACTTACCGGGGCCAGCAAAGGAGCCCTCGCCTGACCGATCCTGGCCTTGTTCAGCAGCAGTACCAGCCTCCTCCAATGCCCTCTTGCCCCTGGGGGGAGCTGATGTACAACATGAAAGAAAGAAAGACCAGAAAACATGGATGATATTTGTCAACCAAATCAAACATTTCAAAAGAACAATAACAAAATATTTTGGCGAAATAGCAAATAGACAACTATTCCACGGGATATATTGACCTATCTCATGTGGTCTACTACGATATTAGTATTGCTTGATTTGCGGACCGTCGACATGGAAAGCTATGTAACTCACTAAACAAACTACTAAAAAGCTCAGCCTAAGACTGGCAGGCAGCAGTCCGCAGCACGCGAAGTGACAAAGTCCATTGTAATTGCAGATCAGCGACAACAGTAAAAAGTTTCCTACTACATTAACCAGTCATTAAAATACTCAAACTATCAATCCACCACCACTATTTCTTCGTATTGCCAGGTGTATAAAGGAAGGACTGGACTTGAGTCTGTATAGGCAGATTTAGAAGCCCCTTGCGGCTCTTTTGCTTCATTGTTGTGTGACTTTTGTGGCGCAGCGGCAGAACAAAAGAGGCGCCATGATGCGGCGTATATTAACAACGTGACGCATATGGGAGATGCATCACGTTGTAAAGCCCTGCGCCATCAGGGGGCGTTCCGGCGCAAGGGAGGGCGTTCCTGCGCAGGAACGCATCCTAAAAGTGGCTGATGGAAATCTACAAGATTTCAATCAGTCACTTTTAGGGCAATGATGCGTGACTCAAACCCTGCGCCTGCTTGAAGCAGACGTACGGCTTGATGCAGCATTGGGGGGATAGGGCACCCCAGAGCATTGCTGGAGCTGCGCCATCGTTGCGACGCAACTCCAGCAATGCGCCGCCTTTATGGCACAGATGTGTAACGCTTCGGTGATGTTTTGGACCCATGGTGCGCCGCATTGTAAATACGGCGCACCATGGGTGGTGGTGGTGGTGGCGTGGCGCACAATTTCTGGCTACTTTGCAGGGATGCGCCAGTAATTAAAAATCTGACCCTTAGTGTCTAGCATTACGCAGTTCTTTAAACTACACTCATACATAATTTCTCAGGCCAATGAATTGAACACAAAATCGAAAACAAATAAGCATAGTAGCAACGCTACTGAGAAGGAGAGCAGTACGCCTGAAATGCACAGAAGATTTTGAAATATAATTTACCTACAATATAATCAGCAGCATTATTGCTCTTGGTAAAAAACAAAAATTTGCAATATAATAACACACAGAGCAGGAGAAAACAGAGTAGTGAAGAAATAGCTACTACTACTCACCAAGCCCGGGGATCTCAAGGCCGAGCAGGTCGATCAAGTCGCGTTCCTGGTCCAGGAGATCCGTCCAACGGTGGGTGGCCCTGTTGTAGGTGCGCCGGACCCGAGAGTGTTGGTACATGGCCCGGCACACCTTCTCCCACCGCTTCCGGCGCTCCCAGATCCGGTACCCGCTAGCGATCTTGCCGCCTGCCATGATGGTCCTGGGGAGGCGGCGCTGAACATAAAAAACTAGTGCAGCCACCTTCTCCGCGCTGAAGACCTCCCGGGCTGTGACTGTCTCCCCCCTCAAACGCCCGCACGGGAGCCGGGCACGGGGTGTGGGACCCCTCCTCTTCTCAGGATGCTTCCCGGCTCCCTTTACCATGGTCTGGGCAGAAAGGAAGCTAAATAATAAAGAAGAAATAGAATAGGGAAGAAGAAAAGAAAAGAGTTTAAAAAAGTAGTTTAAAATTAACCAAAAGTAGCAGAAAACACAAAAATATAGAGCTAGAAAAATAGAGGGATAGAAAATAGATTAAAAAAAACTTCAAACAAGCAAAGGATGACAGAGATTCAGAGAGGATACAGAAAGCATGCCCAGAACCATAGCAATGAATGAGAAACAAGATAGCCGCGCCCGTTCACGACCGCGTGGGTAAGTTCGCGCGAGATTTCCCTTGCGATCACGCGTAAACTTGTACTAGCGAGCCGCACACTTTGCGAGATTACAAATCGCGCCCGGAAACGGAAATACGTCATGCAAACAAGATGGCTGCGCCCGTGAACGACCGTGAGGGTAACTTCGCGCCGTTGCGCTACAAGCAGTACAAAAGGGGGTGTTGATGGACGGAGCATCTGAATCAATCAAACACTCACACCCAGTCAAAAGATCTGGGTTTAATCCAACACCGTTCTTTAGCCCACTCTGCCACCCCAGTTCAGACATGGCTATATGCAAATCAGTCTGACCCTGTGCCTCATGGGAACAGTCCAGCCCGAACTGCCAAGCCATGTCTTCCCTGGACCGGAAACAAGCTTCCGAGGACCGGTTTCTGGCATTCCAGCTGTCTTCAGCCCGGCTTGCTTGAATCCAGTGGCAAAGTGAGCAACGGACTCACGTCTGAGCATACCCTGCCACACTTATGGTGGCCAAAAGCGGTACAAAAGGGGGTGGTGATGGACGGAGCATCTGAATCAATCACACACTCACACCCAGTAAAAAGTTCTGGGTTTAATCCATCACCGTTCTTTAGCCCACTCTGCCACCCCAGTTCAGACATGGCTATATGCAAATCAGTCTGACCCTGTGCCTCATGGGAACAGTCCAGCCCGAACTGCCAAGCCATGTCTTCCCTGGACCGGAAACAAGCTTCCGAGGACCGGTTTCTGGCATTCCAGCCGTCTTCAGCCCGGCTTGCTTGAATCCAGCGGCAAAGTGAGAAAGGGACTCACGTCTGAGCATACCCTGCCACACTTATGGTGGCCAAAAGCGGTACAAAAGGGGGTGGTGATGGATGGAGCATCTGAATCAATCAAACACTCACACCCAGTCAAAAGATCTGGGTTTAATCCATCACCGTTCTTTAGCCCACTCTGCCACCCCAGTTCAGACATGGCTATATGCAAATCAGTCTGACCCTGTGCCTCATGGGAACAGTCCAGCCTGAACTGCCAAGCCATGTCTTCCCTGGACCGGAAACAAGCTTCAGAGGACCGGTTTCTGGCATTCCAGCCGTCTTCAGCCCGGCTTGCTTGAATCCAATGGCAAAGTGAGCAAGGGACTCACGTCTGAGCATACCCTGCCACACTTATGGTGGCCAAAAGCGGTACAAAAGGGGGTGGTGATGGACGGAGCATCTGAATCAATCAAACACTCACACCCAGTCAAAAGATCTGGGTTTAATCCATCACCGTTCTTTAGCCCACTCTGCCACCCCAGTTCCGACATGGCTATATGCAAATCAGTCTGACCCTGTGCCTCATGGGAACAGTCCAGCCCGAACTGCCAAGCCATGTCTTCCCTGGACCGGAAACAAGCTTCCGAGGACCGGTTTCTGGCATTCCAGCCATCTTCAGCCCGGCTTGCTTGAATCCAGTGGCAAAGTGAGTAAGGGATTCACGTCTGAGCATACCCTGCCACACTCATGGTGGCCAAAAGCGGTACAAAAGGGGGTGGTGATGGACGGAGCATCTGAATCAATCAAACACTCACACCCAGTAAAAAGATCTGGGTTTAATCCATCACCGTTCTTTAGCCCACTCTGCCACCCCAGTTCAGACATGGCTATATGCAAATCAGTCTGACCCTGTGCCTCATGGGAACAGTCCAGCCCGAACTGCCAAGCCATGTCTTCCCTGGACCGGAAACAAGCTTCCGAGGACCGGTTTCTGGCATTCCAGCCGTCTTCAGCCCGGCTTGCTTGAATCCAGCGGCAAAGTGAGAAAGGGACTCACGTCTGAGCATACCCTGCCACACTTATGGTGGCCAAAAGCGGTACAAAAGGGGGTGGTGATGGATGGAGCATCTGAATCAATCAAACACTCACACCCAGTCAAAAGATCTGGGTTTAATCCATCACCGTTCTTTAGCCCACTCTGCCACCCCAGTTCAGACATGGCTATATGCAAATCAGTCTGACCCTGTGCCTCATGGGAACAGTCCAGCCTGAACTGCCAAGCCATGTCTTCCCTGGACCGGAAACAAGCTTCAGAGGACCGGTTTCTGGCATTCCAGCCGTCTTCAGCCCGGCTTGCTTGAATCCAATGGCAAAGTGAGCAAGGGACTCACGTCTGAGCATACCCTGCCACACTTATGGTGGCCAAAAGCGGTACAAAAGGGGGTGGTGATGGACGGAGCATCTGAATCAATCAAACACTCACACCCAGTCAAAAGATCTGGGTTTAATCCATCACCGTTCTTTAGCCCACTCTGCCACCCCAGTTCCGACATGGCTATATGCAAATCAGTCTGACCCTGTGCCTCATGGGAACAGTCCAGCCCGAACTGCCAAGCCATGTCTTCCCTGGACCGGAAACAAGCTTCCGAGGACCGGTTTCTGGCATTCCAGCCATCTTCAGCCCGGCTTGCTTGAATCCAGTGGCAAAGTGAGCAAGGGATTCACGTCTGAGCATACCCTGCCACACTCATGGTGGCCAAAAGCGGTACAAAAGGGGGTGGTGATGGACGGAGCATCTGAATCAATCAAACACTCACACCCAGTCAAAAGATCTGGGTTTAATCCATCACCGTTCTTTAGCCCACTCTGCCACCCCAGTTCAGACATGGCTATATGCAAATCAGTCTGACCCTGTGCCTCATGGGAACAGTCCAGCCCGAACTGCCAAGCCATGTCTTCCCTGGACCGGAAACAAGCTTCCAAGGACCGGTTTCTGGCATTCCAGCCGTCTTCAGCCCGGCTTGCTTGATTCCAGTGGCAAAGTGAGCAAGGGACTCACGTCTCAGCATACCCTGCCACACTTATGGTGGCCAAAAGCGGTACAAAAGGGGGTGGTGATGGACGGAGCATCTGAATCAATCAAACACTCACACCCAGTCAAAAGATCTGGGTTTAATCCATCACCGTTCTTTAGCCCACTCTGCCACCCCAGTTCAGACATGGCTATATGCAAATCAGTCTGACCCTGTGCCTCATGGGAACAGTCCAGCCCGAACTGCCAAGCCATGTCTTCCCTGGACCGGAAACAAGCTTCCGAGGACCGGTTTCTGGCATTTCAGCTGTCTTCAGCCCGGCTTGCTTGAATCCAGTGGCAAAGTGAGCAACGACTCACGTCTGAGCATACCCTGCCACACTTATGGTGGCCAAAAGCGGTACAAAAGGGGGTGGTGATGGACGGAGCATCTGAATCAATCACACACTCACACCCAGTAAAAAGATCTGGGTTTAATCCATCACCGTTCTTTAGCCCACTCTGCCACCCCAGTTCAGACATGGCTATATGCAAATCAGTCTGACCCTGTGCCTCATGGGAACAGTCCAGCCCGAACTGCCAAGCCATGTCTTCCCTGGACCGGAAACAAGCTTCCGAGGACCGGTTTCTGGCATTCCAGCCGTCTTCAGCCCGGCTTGCTTGAATCCAGCGGCAAAGTGAGAAAGGGACTCACGTCTGAGCATACCCTGCCACACTTATGGTGGCCAAAAGCGGTACAAAAGGGGGTGGTGATGGATGGAGCATCTGAATCAATAAAACACTCACACCCAGTCAAAAGATCTGGGTTTAATCCATCACCGTTCTTTAGCCCACTCTGCCACCCCAGTTCAGACATGGCTATATGCAAATCAGTCTGACCCTGTGCCTCATGGGAACAGTCCAGCCTGAACTGCCAAGCCATGTCTTCCCTGGACCAGAAACAAGCTTCCGAGGACCGGTTTCTGGCATTCCAGCCGTCTTCAGCCCGGCTTGCTTGAATCCAACGGCAAAGTGAGCAAGGGACTCACGTCTGAGCATACCCTGCCACACTTATGGTGGCCAAAAGCGGTACAAAAGGGGGTGGTGATGGACGGAGCATCTGAATCAATCAAACACTCACACCCAGTCAAAAGATCTGGGTTTAATCCATCACCGTTCTTTAGCCCACTCTGCCACCCCAGTTCCGACATGGCTATATGCAAATCAGTCTGACCCTGTGCCTCATGGGAACAGTCCAGCCCGAACTGCCAAGCCATGTCTTCCCTGGACCGGAAACAAGCTTCCGAGGACCGGTTTCTGGCATTCCAGCCGTCTTCAGCCTGGCTTGCTTGAATCCAGTGGCAAAGTGAGCAAGGGACTCACGTCTGAGCATACCCTGACACACTTATGGTGGCCAAAAGCGGTACAAAAGGGGGTGGTGATGGAGGGATTATCTGAATCAATCAAACACTCACACCCAGTCAAAAGATCTGGGTTTAATCCAACACCGTTCTTTAGCCCACTCTGCCACCCCAGTTCAGACATGGCTATATGCAAATCAGTCTGACCCTGTGCCTCATGGGAACAGTCCAGCCCGAACTGCCAAGCCATGTCTTCCCTGGACCGGAAACAAGCTTCCGAGGACCGGTTTCTGGCATTTCAGCTGTCTTCAGCCCGGCTTGCTTGAATCCAGTGGCAAAGTGAGCAACGACTCACGTCTGAGCATACCCTGCCACACTTATGGTGGCCAAAAGCGGTACAAAAGGGGGTGGTGATGGACGGAGCATCTGAATCAATCACACACTCACACCCAGTAAAAAGATCTGGGTTTAATCCATCACCGTTCTTTAGCCCACTCTGCCACCCCAGTTCAGACATGGCTATATGCAAATCAGTCTGACCCTGTGCCTCATGGGAACAGTCCAGCCCGAACTGCCAAGCCATGTCTTCCCTGGACCGGAAACAAGCTTCCGAGGACCGGTTTCTGGCATTCCAGCCGTCTTCAGCCCGGCTTGCTTGAATCCAGCGGCAAAGTGAGAAAGGGACTCACGTCTGAGCATACCCTGCCACACTTATGGTGGCCAAAAGCGGTACAAAAGGGGGTGGTGATGGATGGAGCATCTGAATCAATAAAACACTCACACCCAGTCAAAAGATCTGGGTTTAATCCATCACCGTTCTTTAGCCCACTCTGCCACCCCAGTTCAGACATGGCTATATGCAAATCAGTCTGACCCTGTGCCTCATGGGAACAGTCCAGCCTGAACTGCCAAGCCATGTCTTCCCTGGACCGGAAACAAGCTTCCGAGGACCGGTTTCTGGCATTCCAGCCGTCTTCAGCCCGGCTTGCTTGAATCCAACGGCAAAGTGAGCAAGGGACTCACGTCTGAGCATACCCTGCCACACTTATGGTGGCCAAAAGCGGTACAAAAGGGGGTGGTGATGGACGGAGCATCTGAATCAATCAAACACTCACACCCAGTCAAAAGATCTGGGTTTAATCCATCACCGTTCTTTAGCCCACTCTGCCACCCCAGTTCCGACATGGCTATATGCAAATCAGTCTGACCCTGTGCCTCATGGGAACAGTCCAGCCCGAACTGCCAAGCCATGTCTTCCCTGGACCGGAAACAAGCTTCCGAGGACCGGTTTCTGGCATTCCAGCCGTCTTCAGCCCGGCTTGCTTGATTCCAGTGGCAAAGTGAGCAAGGGACTCACGTCTCAGCATACCCTGCCACACTTATGGTGGCCAAAAGCGGTACAAAAGGGGGTGGTGATGGACGGAGCATCTGAATCAATCAAACACTCACACCCAGTCAAAAGATCTGGGTTTAATCCATCACCGTTCTTTAGACCACTCTGCCACCCCAGTTCAGACATGGCTATATGCAAATCAGTCTGACCCTGTGCCTCATGGGAACAGTCCAGCCCGAACTGCCAAGCCATGTCTTCCCTGGACCGGAAACAAGCTGCCGAGGACCGGTTTCTGGCATTCCAGCCGTCTTCAGCCTGGCTTGCTTGAATCCAGTGGCAAAGTGAGCAAGGGACTCACGTCTGAGCATACCCTGACACACTTATGGTGGCCAAAAGCGGTACAAAAGGGGGTGGTGATGGAGGGAGCATCTGAATCAAACACTCACACCCAGTCAAAAGATCTGGGTTTAATCCATCACCATTCTTTAGCCCACTCTGCCACCCCAGTTCAGACATGGCTATATGCAAATCAGTCTGACCCTGTGCCTCATGGGAACAGTCCAGCCCGAACTGCCAAGCCATGTCTTTCCTGGACCGGAAACAAGCTTCCGAGGACCTGTTTCTGGCATTCCAGCCATCTTCAGCATGGCTTGCTTGAATCCAGTGGCAAAGTGAGCAAGGGACTCATGTCTGAGCATACCCTGCCACACTTATGGTGGCCAAAAGTGGTACAAAAGGGGGTGGTGGTGATGGACGGAGCATCTGAATCAATCAAACACTCACACCCAGTCAAAAGATCTGGGTTTAATCCATCACCATTCTTTAGCCCACTCTGCCACCCCAGTTCAGACATGGCTATATGCAAATCAGTCTGACCCTGTGCCTCATGGGAACAGTCCAGCCCGAAATGCCAAGCCATGTCTTCCCTGGACCGGAAACAAGCTTCCGAGGACCTGTTTCTGGCATTCCAGCTGCCTTCAGCCCGGCTTGCTTGAATCCAGTGGCAAAGTGAGCAAGGGACTCATGTCTGAGCATACCCTGCCACACTTATGGTGGCCAAAAGCGGTACAAAAGGGGGTGGTGGTGATGGACGGAGCATCTGAATCAATCAAACACTCACACCCAGTTAAAAGATCTGGGTTTAATCCATCACCGTTCTTTAGCCCACTCTGCCACCCCAGTTCAGACATGGCTATATGCAAATCAGTCTGACCCTGTGCCTCATGGGAACAGGCCAGCCCGAACTGCCAAGCCATGTCTTCCCTGGACCGGAAACAAGCTTCCGAGGACCGGTTTCTGGCATTCCAGCCGTCTTCAGCCCGGCTTGCTTGAATCCAGTGGCAAGGTGAGCAAGGGACTCACGTCTGAGCATACCCTGCCACACTTATGGTGGCCAAAAGCGGTACAAAAGGGGGTGGTGATGGACGGAGCATCTGAATCAATCAAACACACCCAGTCAAAAGATCTGGGTTTAATCCATCACCGTTCTTTAGCCCACTCTGCCACCCCAGTTCAGACATGGCTATATGCAAATCAGTCTGACCCTGTGCCTCATGGGAATAGTCCAGCCCGAACTGCTACAAGGGGCTCGCTAAAACGCACAAAACCTTGCAAACTAACACGCCGCAAAAAAACAAATCGCATATTCGCACGAATTTGTGGCTTCCGAATTCGATCTCACGCAAATTCGCGCCCCGCTAATCCCGCGAAATTGCAGAAAAACGAGTTTTGCAAAACTGAAAGCACTCAGCAGGTGCAAAAGTTCAAACTCATCATTAGTAACCATTGCCTGTAGTGCTTCCTGAGGGGCCCCTCCAGAGTTCAGTTGCCTACTTGCAACTATTCTATGACCCTGCTCTGACCCTCACAGTAGCCTCATAGAATAGCTACAAGTAGGCCACAAAGGTCCTGTGAAAAAAAATTGCACTGCAACAAAAAGCAAATTATAGATAAGGAAGCAAGTGCCAGACTGGAAGTTTAAATTCAGTGACACATTAATCAACCCCAAATTAATTAATGTCAGTTGAAGCAGGGCAGGTGTGCTTGCTTTTCCCACCCATAATCTACAGTGATGAACCAGAGGGTGGCAGTGATGTACCAGAGGGTGGCATGGGTGAACCAGAGGGTGGCAGTTGGGAAAACAGAGGGTGCTGTGAACCTGTGATGATGAACCAGATGTAGAAACAACAAGTAAGTTCGCAATTGCGAACTGGTACAAAACCCTTGCAAACTGGCAGAAAACCTTGCGAACACAAAAAAAAGAAAAAATCCGCAAATTCGTGAGAGTTCGCGGATTTTGAATTCGTGAATACGCAAGTTCGCGAACCACGAATTCGCAAAATTCGCCCATGCTTAGACAATAGCTTTAATTCAGGGAGCGATCCAGCCACATGCCCAAGCTTTTGATCTGGTTCTTTGGTTCCAGAGCGGGGCCAAGACAGTCAGGCAATAGTAGCACTGAATTGAAGATTGGAGAGTTGGCGAGGAGCATAAACTCTGTCTTATCTCCATTTAGTTTCAGGCACGAGAGCTCCATCCATTTGGCTACGTTCTCCAGGCAGCGGCCTAGGCCACCGGATGACTTTTCTGAGTGGTGTAAGGCCACCACGATCTGTGTGTCATCGGCGTAGGCAACTATTTTTATGCCAAATGGACAGACTATCTCTGTCAGCGGACTCATGTAGACATTAAACAGTGTAGGGCTCGGGGAGGATCCCTGAAGCACACCGCAGCTGAGAGACATACGCTTAGACATGATATCTCCTTTGAAGACCTGAAAGGATCTGTCTTCTAAGAAGGATTGCAGGCAGGTGATGATACCCCCGTCACCCCAAGACTCCTGAGTTTAAGAGTCAAGATGTTAGTTGACGGTGTTGAATGCAGCGCTGAGGTCCAGGAGAATAATAGCCACAGTACCACCTTGGTCCAGAATTTTCCTGGACTCTTCAACCACTGCTAGAAGAGCTGTTTCTATCCCATGTTGAGGCCGGAACCCTGTCGGTGAGGGGGCAAGGAGATTGTTGGATTTTAAAAACCCGGATAGGACTGAAGGACTTTACTGAGGACTGGGAGAAGGGCAACAGGACAATAGATCCCCAAATGATCCCAGTTGTGATTGGGTTTTTTAAGTAGAGCTTTCACCATTGCACATTTACATGGAGGGGGACCACTCCAGAGGATATGGAGGAATTGATCAATTCAAGAATCACTGAGACAATTGCTCCGGTGGCTGAGGTCAAACCATGAGGAGGGGCGGGATCCCTAGGGGAGCCTGAATTAATAAGAGCTGAGATGGATTCCAATGTTTTAAGGTCCAACAGAGCACTTTTTTCCAACAGCGCATGGGTACAATGAGGTAAGACAACTGTAGGAGACTGGTCTTTACGACCATCTGTGAGGGGGAAGCATATATATATTTTTGGGACTTTCTCATGGAAAAACTCTGCCAAATCGTTGCAGCGGGCAAGGGAGGCATCAGTGGTGGCTTGTGGAGGGGGCAATTTAAGGAGAGTTTTGGCGATGCAGAAGATTTCCAGCGGGAATTAGATGCAAGGCCGATTTTTTCCTCAATGTAGGCAGCTTGTGCGGATTTGATTCCAGCCTGATGGATTTTTATCGCCTCCCTATACTTCTCCATTTTCTCTCATTTATTTAAATTCACAGAGCTTAGGGGAGTACCATGGGGAGATCTTGGGCCTGACTTTTTTATATGTAGATTTTTTGAGAAGAGCATAGTCTAGAGAGGACTCAGTCCAATTGTTAAATTTATTATTGGCCGAGATGGGGTTCGGATTTCTAAGGGGCCTAGAGTCATCGAGAGCTGAGACTCATTGTTCTAGGGGAAGCTTAGACCAGGCATGTTCCTGACTGCCAACTAAACTAAATGAGGCAAATGGACCTGTGATGTCCCATGACAGAGGGATCAGAAAGTGGGCTGACTATTGCAGTGTAAAAATGGGATCCTGTAGATGCCCCTTGACGTGGATGGCTCCAAAGACTCTTTGTTTGAACTGGAGTGCTGAGAGATTCCTAACTAACTCAGAAGCACCAGAGTCTATGGGTTTGTCTAAATGTAGGCTAAGATCACCTAATATAGTAAAGTTGGAAGGGGAACTGGCTAGGTTAGCAATGGCTTCGGGAAGAGCTTTGAGAAATTGTCCTTAGGCTCCAGATCAATGATATATTAATAGGCCTGAGAACATGAGGTAGGCGAGTAGCCTATAGAAAAGGAAAGATTCTCGCGGTCCTGTAGAGGGTCCGCTGTGATGCAACATCTAAACAGGTCTTGGTAAATAATTGCAATTCCACCACCTCTGCCGCTCTTACGATCTAACCATTGCATAAGGTAGCCATGAGGGATGGATTGTGCAAGGACTGGATCGGACACCTTGTTGAGCCAGGTTTCGGTTAGAAACAGAGCATAGGGGTGTTTAGTCTTTACTATAGATTATGAGTTATTAGACACAACATCAGCACTTTCTATGCTAAATTTCATATTTAGCAGAATTTACTGCACATTTTACCCTCCTAAATACTGAAAGATTTGACAGGGGAATAGCTGGAAGGAGCAGTAATTAACATATCATTCAGCATTCCAATCCCTGTGCAAACTCCATCTCATCATCATGGCAACGCTATTCAATAATTCTTTGACTTTACTGAATTCTCAAAGCCTATTTGCCTATTAGATATGTATGGCTCTCACAGAGAGCCACTATTATGAACACCAGGTTATAAATCTGATTATTCAGAGCTGTGATGTGGCAATATTGCTACCTTATAATGGAATTCCAACCTTCTCTGACAGCGCTGACTCTCTACTCTCATTGGGAGTAGACAGCACAGTTTGGGAGGGAAGCGAAGGTGCTTGGGGTGGGTGGCAGGTACTTTATTTTTATTATAGGAAGGAAGGTCATGCTATCTATTGCTTCCCCATTACTTCTCTGCACTTACATAGCAGTTGAAAACAGTCCAGATATTTCTGGGGCCATACATAACATTATAGATGGGTAATAAGTGAATAAGGTGGACGTTTTTCACCTCAGGGTTCTGATTAACATCATGAAAAATTGTCACTCAAAACCTCAGTGAGAAAATACCCATTATTTACTGTTACACATCCATGATTCTTATTGGATAAATGTCAGCTGTATTGTTGTATGTATATAATATCTGCAACAGTATATCTCATCACAAATTTTTGTACTGACCTTGCTGGTTATTTTCCACACTGAGATCTTTTTCGGGAAGGGCTGTGGTAGTTGTCAAAAGATCCTCAGGCTTTTCTGTTTCAGGTGCTATAAAAAAAGGTTGAAACAGTAATGATCTATACACTCAAAAAGCTATATATATAACAATGCTAGACTGTCTAGGATACTTTTAATTGTTTTAATATTGTCTACTGATCGCACTACTGAAGGGGGCAACTGAGGCTCCATCATGGGGTTGAGGTTGGACTAGCTGTTACCGGTTATCCTGAGATGCAGATTCCCGTAAGCAATCCTAAAGTATTGTGGGTTGTATTTATTTATAACTCATCAATGGTTTGTACTTAGGGTTTGCAAGAAGGATTATGTTTTTTTTCAAAATCCTAGTGTCAGATAAAATTGGGGAACGTATGCTACAATCAATACAAATTCAACATGGGAATATTGGCAAGACTACCACAATATGTTAATAGCAGTTGCCATGGCTTGCATTCACAAATGACCCTCCCCTACGTCATTGCAACAAAAAATGGATGTTCACCTCTCTAGACTGGGTCAAGGTTTGAGGCTTGAATCCACTTGACCCACAATATTACTACCACAGTGGGTAAATATGCAATTAAATAGAATGAAATCTACTTTTATATTAGAGAGGATCATTCCATACAATATTGTGATCTGCCACGCCCAGCCCCAACATCTCATTTGAAGCAGGTATCTCCTGTCATCTTTGATTCAGTGGCCATGGCTATCCATGTCTAAGCTTATGATAGTCACTTCTCCTTATGACTGGATGGCATATATGAGAATGTTGTGCTTCTGCCATACATTCTAGCAGATCAATTACTTGGTTACAGTTGACTTCCAACTGAATGGAATCATTATGTCTGAAGAGGAGCAAGTTTTTAGGACATAGTATGTATATAGGAGGACAGCTGTGTAAAAATGGTTGATCTGCATTAACTTTATATAATTTTATGGATAGAGTAACAAGCAGGTACAAAGCTAGTAGGTGCTGCTTTTTATCAAGGAAGCAGTGGCATTTCATATTTGCTATTGGTATTGTTGGTGGTATTTGTATTGGTTGGGGTGGTGGTATTGGATTGGTGGTCGTGGTATTGGTGATATTGGTGGTGTTAGTATTGGTAGTGGTATTGCTGCTGGTAGTATTGTTGGTGGTATTGGTGGTGGTGATATTGGTGGTGGTATTGGTGGTGGTGGTTTTGGTGGTGGTGGTGACGATGGTGGTGGTGTTAGTGGTGGTATTGGTGGTGGTGGTATTAGTATTCGTGGTATTGGTGGCGGTGATATTGGTGGTGGTGGTATTGGTAATGGAGGTATTGGTGGTGGTGGTATTGGTGGTGATATTAGTTGTGGTGGTGTTGGTGGTATTGTTGGTGGTGGTATTGGTGGTGGTGGGGGTATTGGCGGTTGTGGTATTGGTGATGGTGGTGGTATTGGTGGTGGTGGTGGTATTGGTGGTGGTGGTATTGGTGGTATGGGTGTTGTTGGTGTTGGAAGTGGTATTGGTGGTGTTGGATGTAGTATTGGTGGTGGTGGTATTGGTGGTGGTGTTGGTGGTTTTCAACAGCGGTATCTCTGCTGGCTCTGCCACTGGAAATCGTACCCAGGTGGCCCAATATACTTGAAGCCATCAGAATAAGGACAGCAGACAACTCTGGTGTCCCAATTTTCTGACCCCAACAACAAAAAACAAAAATATTTGGTTTGCGGCCTCCTAAAGGATGGTGTGAATGCACACAGCGCACGGCTGGAGTGACAATAAACTCAAAATTTTGCATTTTCATCTCCATTAGGATGGCAGACTTTCTCTGCCACCCGGATGGACAGAGTAAAGACTACATTACACTAAATCAGGGTGACTATCTGCTTTTTACCTGCTGTCCATCCATTCTAGCAGATCAATTACTTGGGTAGAGTTGACTTCCAACTGAATGGAATCATTATGTCTGAAGCGGAGAAAGCTTTTAGGACATAGTATGTGTATAGGAGGACTGCTGTGTAAAAATGGTTGATCAGCATTAATTTTACATCATTTAATGGTTAGAGTAACAAGCAGGTACAAAGCCAGTAGGTGCTGCTTTTTATCAAGGAAGCAGTGGCATTTCATATTTGGTATTGGTATTGTTGGTGGTATTGGTATTGGTGGTGGTATTGGTTTGGTGGTGGTGGTATTGGTGATGGTGGTGGTATTGGTGGTGCTGGTATTGGTGGTGGTAATGCTGCTGGTGGTATTGTTGGTGGTATTGTTGGTGGTATTCTTGGTAGTATTGGTGGTCGTGGTGGTAGTGGCAGTGGTGGTATTGGTTTGTCCGCGTCCGGTCGTGCCCAGGGGCCTTTATTACCACTTACACCTCTGAAATGCTTAAAGGCTGGCACTCTGTTGATACACATCCCACTGATAATATTTTGTCACTTCTTTCAGAAGCTGCACTACTTTCCCAGAAATACAGACGTCTACTACCTATCAGAGACCCTCACAGTTACAGTCTAGGTTAGGAAGTATGCCCCTGACAGTCTATTATCTTAATACCCGTTCTCTTGTTAGACATAGGTTGGACATTCTTTCTCTGTTGATCTCAGAGAAACCTAGTGTTCTTCTGCTAACTGAGACATGGCTTACCGATGACTCTGGCCCTGATATGTTAGCGGCCATTCCTAATAATTATTTATTATATCATTCACGCTAATCGCACATCAGGCAAACTAGGTGGTGGAGTGACAGCCATTATCCCCTCCGATCTTACGGTCTGCTCTTTAACTAGTCTCTCCCTCAAAGACACTGAAAACATTGTAATAAAGTTTGAATCTCTGTGTGATTGCTTTGTTTGTGTGCTACTTTATAGGCCTCCTGATAAGATGCCTTCCTTTCCTTTAGCACTCAGTGATCAGATGGCTAGTTACTGATCATGCTAAAGTCATGCTTGTGGGTGACTTTAACTATTGGTTTAATGACCCTCATGAAGGTCCACACTCGTCTGAAATGTCGGACCTTCTTATGAATTTAAACTTCACACAACAAGTACTCTCTCTTACTCACCAGAAAGGGCACACTGTGGATCAAGTTTGGACTAATGGCATAACTACTTCTACTCCTACCATTATGCCATGCTGTTGGTCCGATCATCAACTATTGAAATTTACACTCAGCTTTCGGCCAAGTGAGAAACTTAGCATGCCTAAAGGTGGCCTTGTTAGGAAATGGAATTCTATAAATAAAGAAGACTTTCTCTCCATGCTTTCTGACACTGCTCCGTCTCAGGGGACAGACATTGAGACCACGGAAGCTAATATCTCTGAATGGTTACTGAACGCTAGCAATAAGCATGCTCCGCTGATAAGGCCAAAGACAGCGTGTCCGACTGATGCACCAAGATGGTTCTCTTCTGAGCTTAAAAATCAGAAACTGTTGTTACGTCAACTAGAGAGACAGTGGCGTTTAAAGTATTGTCCGGAGATAAAAAGTATCTATATTGCGGCCAGGAAAGATTATAAGAAATGCATACTGACCGCTAAAGCCAGCTACTTTTCTTTACGCATCACCAATTCCAATAAAAACTCTAAAGAAATATTTAATATAGTTGATTAACTCTCCAAACCAGAGAGAATTCTATTAAAGGTTCCTCCATCCCAGACACTGTGCGATGCTCTCAATGATTACTTCATTGATAAAATCACTACCATAAAGGATAATATCCCTAAGCATCCTTTCATTCCTAGCTCCCCTGCTCCGCCTACTAGCAATATAACACTTAATCACTTTCCTAGTATTAATACTGAAACCTTCCAGAAACTCCTAACTAAGGTCAAATCGGGTGCCCCCTCTGACTGCTGCCCGCCCCCCATATTCAAAGACTGCCTTACAGTTCTCTCTGGCCCCTGAATGTCTCCTTATCTACTGACCAAGTTCCTAGGGCTTTTAAGAAAGTCATAGTGGTACCCCTCTTAAAAAAACTTGGAGCTGATCCTACGCTCCTATACACTTATCGCCCTATTTCCCTGCTTCCGTTTCTTGCCAAGATATTGGAGGCCCACATAGCGAGTAGCCTTTATGATTTTCTGGTGGAATCCAATTATCTCGATCCTCATCAGGCAGGGTTTCGGGTGGCTCACTCCACCGAAACGGTCATATTGGCAGTCCTGGATACTCTCTGGGTTCGGGCTGGTATGGGCTCTCCCCATGCTTTGGTACTGCTGGATTTATCTGCGGCGTTTGACACGGTCGCACATGCTGTTTTGGTCGACCGTGTCGGACTTGCGGGTATTGGAGGCGTGGCTGCTGGCTGGCTTGCTTCATTCCTGGATGACAGGTATCAGGCAGTTCGCCAAGGGCCTTTTCTGGCACCACAGTGGAAAATCACTTGTGGAGTCCCACAGGGATCTGCACTCTCTCCGCATTTGTTTAATATTTACATTTCTCCCTTGATTAAATCTCTTATAGATAGGAATGTGACAGTTTTTAACTATGCGGATGACCTATAGTTTGTCTTTAAGATAGATGGTTCCCATAGCTCGATGTCGGACTTTCAGGCCACCATGCTGCATATACAACAGTGGATGGACCATAACCATCTTTAAACCCAGGGAAAACAGAGATTGTTTTGACAGGGGACAGTTATAAATTTTGGAGCCCTTCTTAATGGCCTCCAACGCTGGGTCCTTCACCTTCCCCTTCCTCTTCGGCTAAAACCTTGGGAGTCTCCCTCAATAACGAGCTTACATTAAAATCACAGGTTGGTAATGTGATCTCTAAATGCTTTTTCCAGTTGCAAAAGATTAGGAAGATTTATCGGTTCTTCACTCACGATGCCCTTATCCAGATCATAATTGCCACTGTTATGTCGCATTTGGATTATGCCAACTCGGTATATTTAGGGATGCCACTCTATCTCTTTAAACGGATGCAGCTGGTTCCGAACCAGGCAGCACGGCTGATATCCCGCCAGCCAAGATGGCAAACAGTCACGCCTCTGCTTAGAAAATTAGATTGGCTCCCTATCCTGCAGCGCTGTGCATTCAAAAGGGCTGTCTTGTGTTTAAAGTTCTGCAGGGGAAAAGCCCTGCCTTTGTCAACAGACTGATTCATAGACATATTCCTAGTCGAAACCTTCGCTCTGCCCACCTCTCGTTACTCACTATCCCTACTTTCAAACTAGTTAGACAGGGAGGCCGCAGATTTGCGGTCCTTGCCCCCAAACTCTGGAATTCATTCCCCTTGGAAATCCGGTTCTGCACTGACATCTTGCAGTTCAGAGTCCTTCTTAAGACCTGGCTGTTTGTGCAAGCATACAATTAAACTCTTTTTTGGTAGTTACTCGGTCTATTCAGCGCCATGAAGCCACCCGGTGAAAGTGCGCTCTACAAATGCCCGTTAACATTAACATTAACATTAACATTAACATTAACATTTTGTTGGTGGTATTGGTTTGGTGGTGGTGGTATTGGTGGTGGTGATATTAGTGGTGGTGGTATTGATGTTATTGGTAGGGGTGGTGGTATTGGTTTTGGTGGAAGTGGTATTGGATTGGGGGTGGTGGTAATAAATGTGGTGGTATTAGTAGTGATGGTGGTGGTATTAGTGGGGGTGGTATTGGTGGTGGTGGTGGTGGTGGCATTGGTGGTGGTGCTATTGGTGGTGATGATGGTGGTATTGGTGGTGGTGGTATTATTGATGGTGGTATTGGTGGTGGTGACGATGGTGGTGGTGTTAGTGGTGGTATGGGTGGTGGTATTAGAAATGGTGGTATTGGTGGCGGTGGTGATGATATTGGTGGTGGTGGTATTGGTAATGGTGGTATTGGTGGTGGTGGTGGTATTGGTGGTGGTGTTAGTTGTGGTGGTGTTGGTGGTATTGGTGGTGGTGGTATTGGTGGTGGTGGAGGTATTGGCGGTGGTGGTATTGGTGATGGCAGTGGTATTGGTGGTGGTAGTATTGGCGGAGGTATTTGTGGTGGTGGTGGTATTGGTGGTATGTTTGGTGGTGGTGTTGGAAGTGGTATTGGTGGTGTTGGATGTGGTATTGGTGGTGGTGGTATTGGTGGTGGTGTTGGTGGTTTTCAACAGTGGTATCTCTGCTGTCTCGGCCACTGGAAATCGTACCCAGGTGGCCCAATATAGTTGAGGCCATCAGAATAAGGACAGCAGACCACTCAGGTGTCCTTATTTTCTGACCCATACAACAAAAAACAAAAATATTTGGTTTGCGGCCACCTAAAGGACGGTGTGAATGCACAGAGCGCA
This sequence comes from Lissotriton vulgaris, assembly GCF_964263255.1. NCBI lineage: Eukaryota > Metazoa > Chordata > Amphibia > Caudata > Salamandridae > Lissotriton > Lissotriton vulgaris. Next base: position 1,548,269,741 of record NC_141694.1, on the reverse strand, counting down.
CTGCTGGAGTGGCAATAAACTCAAAATTTTGCATCTTTATCTCCATTAGGGTGGCTGACTTTCTCTGCTTTTTACCTGCTGTCCATCCCTATGGACTTTACTTGTCGGAATGCATGAGTGTCTTTGTTATTCATAATTTTCAACTAGCAACCAACTCTTACTAACAGAATTTGTGTTATGTTTTGCAATCAACATCATATTTTTAACCTTGTGGAAACAGAATTCATGATCTTATTGTTCAATCGTCAAAGGACTTATTGGCCTTGTTAGTTGCCCTACATTAGTTCATACACTCTTAGCCCCAGATTCATCATGCTCCTCTTTTGCGAGTCCTTAATAGCGATTATTAAGGAATCGCTATTAAAGACTCGCCAAACGGGATGCATGTAGAAATCGCAAAATTTATAGCGATTTCTACATCTTCCTTATTTGCGATTCGCTAATTGCTAATCGTAAATAAGGAATAACTCCCCCATTCATTCCTATGGGCCTTTAATCCTTATTTGCGATTAGCAATTGTCAACAGGCCAAAAATCTCGGGGTATTATTTGACTCCGATTTGTCATTTGCTCCTCAGGTTAATCGGGTGGTCGGAATGTGCTTCGCTTACGTAAGGTCCTTGACCTACTTCCTGTTGGTGCCAGGCAGACCCTTGTGCATGCCTTGGTCACATCCAGGCTCGATTACGCTAACCTTCTATATCTGGGTATAACAGTTAGAAGCCTCAACCGTCTCCAGGTACTTCAAAATGCCACAGCCCGGTTGGTGCTGAGGCTTCCTAGGAGAACGCCCTCTAAAGCTGCTCTGAAGTCCCTTCACTGGCTTCCAATCAGAGAAAGGATTACCTTCAAAGCACTATGCATGTGTCATTGCATCTTTGGAGGCAGGGCGCCCGCCCCCCAAATAGCCTCATTACCCCATACAGACCAGAGCGGATGCTTAGATCCTCTGGCAGTTGTCCCCAAAATTCGTAAAGCTCGCATGGGGGGCAGATCTTTCAGGCTCCTCGCAGCCAAGAACTGGAACCTGCTTCCAACAGAACTTCACCTCGAACCTTCTGAGGCCAAGTTCCGAAGAGCCCTAAAAACCTACCTCTTCCGCCTAGCACTGCTGTAACCTCTTGATCTGAATACTCCATACTTCGCTCTCAGCGCGGGGACACGCCGGGGTGCGTAACCATGCGCTTTATAAAACTCTATAATAATAATAACAACAATTAGCGAATCGCAAATAAGGAAGCGATTTCAAGGGTGCCAGGGTGTCCAAAGGACACCCTGTAGCACCCCTGAAATGGTGATTTACACTGGTGTTGCGCACACACATGTCCAAAGGACATGTGTGTGTGTGTAACATCCAACTTAGAAAAATGCACTAAAGTTTTCGCTATTTACCACGATGTCAGACTTCGCGGTAAATAGCGGCCAAAAATTGCGAATTCGCAATTGTGAAATGGTTCATGAATTGCATTTAAGGAATCTCAAATAGAGATTCCTTAAATGCAATTCTTCGCAATTTAGCGATTTCAGATTTTGCGAATATTGCATTTGGGATGATGAATACCAAATGCAATAAAAGCGCTCGCAAAGGGCCAGATTCGCAAAATTTACCTTCATGAATCTGGCTGATAGTGTCTGATTTTGCTTTTCGTGTTTAGAGACACATTGCAGACCTCCCTCCTCACTGGTGCTAAAATGGATTCAGAGCTGCAAAAGTGAAATCAATAAACGCTAAGTAACTATGGTAAAAGGTGGCCTTCCAACAGGATAATCTATCATTGGCCCCCGTACAGCATACAATGACATATAACAGTGAAAGAATTCACACTAAAGGGAACTGTGAAGCTGTCTTAACTAAAAGGACATGAAATAGCAATGGGGCTAGGTGATCACTAGCCCCATCCCTTATGGCACTCAGTAAATTCGTCTTTTTACCAGAAAAAGACTTTCAAACATTTGTTTCGTAAGTTCATTTCATTTGTATTCATTGTGCTTAATAAATTCTCTGTGTCTTGTTTTCAATCATAATATTCAGTTCATGGTGACATGCTTAACTTCAGACAATGTCTTATAGCAAGTTCCAATGCATTTCGGGCATTAATGGATGCCCTTCATCAGGGAGAAGACACTACAAAATATACATATAAACAGTACGTTAGAGTGTTATTGTTTCTGTTTCCAAAATAATATCAATGCAGTGAAAGAAAAACATGAGGGAAAACTGACAAACTTCTGAAAACTCGTGGTTATAGTTAACTAAAGGCACAAGGTGCAAGGTGTGTTTGTGGTGTTTAAAAAAAGACCTGACTAAGAAATTATTTTTAGCTTTAACCAAGGTTCATAGGCATGTAAGAGAAAAAGCATTGAGTCACTTACATGTCTTTCATAGAGTTATTCATGTGAATCTGCGAAAAAATGTACAAATGTTGCTTTAGTCTTCCTATATGGTGAGGGTTCCTTAACGGTCAAAAAGCTGTTTTTTTTTTTTGCACTAACCTTAGGATGGTAATCGTAGCGTTTCGTTACGTAAGCTTCTTTCCTGACGCCGGCGCAGAAAGATACTCGCCGCGTTTTGCAAATTCAAAAGAAGTTCCGATCATGTGATCGTGAAGCTAGAAAACAGACTGCTTGTCTCGGTGCATTGGGATAATGTTAATATTTGAAAAGGAACCTGTTATGGTGAATGCGTTAAGCGCATGCTGTTATGGACAGGGGTTTCATGAAATTGTACTTCATGGATTAAAAAGTTATTATGAAAATATACTTGTGCGGTTGGAGAAAAATGTAATAATACGTGTGAGTCCCTATAAGGATTGAACCCTAGGGTCGTGGGTTTTGCCTATGTATGCCCTATGTGTCTGTGCTATCTGGGAAGGTAGTGTGTTGTGTGAGTTAATTGTTCATGTCTTGTGACAACATTGGGCAAAATTAAATCAACAGTGATAAATAAACAGTGGTAAATACATAATGTGTTGTGCAGGCTAGCACAGTGATACAATTAGTCCTTGGAGCAATTTTAAAGGTAACATGCCAGTTCAATTCTGTTGTTCAAACCTGCAGGTTTTTGTGTGCAGAGTTTTTGAATCCAAAAGTTTTCTCGTTTTAATAAGTGCTTGGTGTTGTCTCTTCCTTCGATTTTTTGCACAGTTTCTAAGTTGATGAATTTAAGTTGAGAGATATTGTGTTGTTGTTCAACAAAGTGAGCTGATAAAGATGATTTCATATTCTTTAATCGAATATTCGATTTATGTTCGGTCAGTCGTACTTTGATGCGTCGTTCCGTTTTTCCCACATAGATTTTTCCACATGGACATTTTATTGCATATATCAGATTGCTTGAATCGCAGGTGGCATTGACTTTAAGTTTGATTTCATGACCCTTCATGGGGTGGTTTATCTTGTTTCCTTTGATTGCGCTATTGCAATTGCCACAGTTAAAACATGGTTTGGTTCCTGAGTACTCTGTTGTGGGTGTGTTTTTTTTTTGGAGAATTTCTCCCAGATTTGGAGCTCTTGTAAATGCAAATATTGGTGGATCATTGAATGTCTGTTTGAAGTCTGGTTCCATGTTTAGTAGTGTCCAATGTTTTAAGATCGTTTTTTTGTATTTTCTGCTGGAGGGTGAAAATTTTGAAACCACGACTGTGCGGGTTTGTTCTGACTTTGCTTTAGTTGATAGAAGTTTGTCTTGTGTGATATTTTTCGCTCTGTTTTTTGATTCTTCCACCATTTCAGGAGGGTACCCTCTGTTGATGAATTTTTTTGTGGTTTCCGCAATTCTTTGATCCAATATGTTCGAATTTGAGGTTATGCGTTTTATTCTTGCAATTTGTGAGAATGGTAAGTTCCTTTTTAGGTTGGGTTCGTGAAAGCTTGTGTAATGCAACATGTTATTCCTGTCTGTGGCCTTTACATGTAAGTCTGTGGAAAAACCTTCCGGTGTTATCGTTACTTTCACATCAAGGAAGTTAACTGTGGTTTCCGATATTTCCCAAGTGAGTTGTATGCGTTCAACGACTTGGTTGAATTTTGTAAGCGCTTCTTGTAAGGCTCTTTTGGAGTTTGTCCAAATGATGAATAAATCATCTATATATCTGATCATCATTTTCAAATTGTCTGTCCATTCATTCTTGGCAAAAATATGTTTATTTTCGTACCATTGCATGAAGATATTGGCATAAACCGGCGCTGCCGAATTGCCCATGGCCATCCCGGTTAGTTGTTGGTACCATTTGTCCTGGTACTTGAAATAGCTCTGATATAGGGTAAACAGCATGAGTTCCATCAAGAAAGTTTGAAAATCAGGCTCCAATTCAGTGTTCATTAGTGCTTCTTCCATCGCTTCTATTCCCAATATATGTGGTATGCTGGTATATAGTGAACGTACGTCTGCCGTGGAAGTGGTATTGGTGGTGTTGGATGTGGTATTGGTGGTGGTGGTATTGGTGGTGGTGTTGGTGGTTTTCAACAGTGGTATCTCTGCTGTCTCGGCCACTGGAAATCGTACCCAGGTGGCCCAATATAGTTGAGGCCATCAGAATAAGGACAGCAGACCACTCAGGTGTCCTAATTTTCTGACCCATACAACAAAAAACAAAAATATTTGGTTTGCGGCCACCTAAAGGACGGTGTGAATGCACAGAGCTCACTGCTGGAGTGGCAATAAACTCAAAATTTAGCATCTTTATCTCCATTAGGGTGGCAGACTTTCTCTGCTTTTTACCTGCTGTCCATCCCTATGGACTTTACTTGTCGGAATGCATGAGTGTCTTTGTTATTCATAATTTTCAACTAGCAACCAACTCTTACTAACAGAATTTGTGTTATGTTTTGCAATCAACATCATATTTTTAACCTTGTGGAAACAGAATTCATGATCTTATTGTTCAATCGTCAAAGGACTTATTGGCCTTGTTAGTTGCCCTACATTAGTTCATACACTCTTACCCCCAGATTCATCATGCTCCTCTTTTGCGAGTCCTTAATAGCGATTATTAAGGAATCGCTATTAAAGACTCGCAAAACGGGATGCATGTAGAAATCGCAAAATTTATAGCGATTTCTACATCTTCCTTATTTGCGATTCGCTAATTGCTAATCGCAAATAAGGAATGACTCCCCCATTCATTCCTATGGGCCTTTAATCCTTATTTGCGATTAGAAATTGTCAACAGGCCAAAAATCTCGGGGTATTATTTGACTCCGATTTGTCATTTGCTCCCCAGGTTAATCGGGTGGTCGGAATGTGCTTCGCTTACGTAAGGTCCTGGACCTACTTCGTGTTGGTGCCAGGCAGACCCTTGTGCATGCCTTGGTCACATCCAGGCTCGATTACGCTAACCTTCTATATCTGGGTATAACAGTTAGAAGCCTCAACCGTCTCCAGGTACTTCAAAATGCCACAGCCCGGTTGGTGCTGAGGCTTCCTAGGAGAACGCCCTCTAAAGCTGCTCTGAAGTCCCTTCACTGGCTTCCGATCAGAGAAAGGATTACCTTCAAAGCACTATGCATGTGTCATTGCATCTTTGGAGGCAGGGCGCCCGCCCCCCAAATAGCCTCATTACCCCATACAGACCAGAGCGGATGCTTAGATCCTCTGGCAGTTGTCCCCAAAATTCGTAAAGCTTGCATGGGGGGCAGATCTTTCAGGCTCCTCGCAGCCAAGAACTGGAACCTGCTTCCAACAGAACTTCGCCTCGAACCTTCTGAGGCCAAGTTCCGAAGAGCCCTAAAAACCTACCTCTTCCGCCTAGCACTGCTGTAACCTCTTGATCTGAATACTCCATACTTCGCTCTCAGCGCGGGGACACGCCGGGGCGCGTAACCATGCGCTTTATAAAACTCTATAATAATAATAATAACAACAATTAGCGAATCACAAATAAGGAAGCGATTTCAAGGGTGCCAGGGTGTCCAAAGGACACCCTGTAGCACCCCTGAAATGGTGATTTACACTGGTGTTGCGCACACACATGTCCAAAGGGCATGTGTGTGTGTAACATCCAACTTAGAAAAATGCACTAAAGTTTTCGCTATTTACCACGAAGTCAGACTTCGCGGTAAATAGCGGCCAAAAATTGCGAATTCGCAATTGTGAAATGGTTCATGAATTGCATTTAAGGAATCTCAAATAGAGATTCCTTAAATGCAATTCTTCGCAATTTAGCGATTTCAGATTTTGCGAATATTGCATTTGGGATGATGAATCCCAAATGCAATAAAAGCGCTCGCAAAGGGCCAGATTCGCAGAATTTACCTTCATGAATCTGGCTGATAGTGTCTGATTTTGCTTTTCGTGTTTAGAGACACATTGCAGACCTCCCTCCTCACTGGTGCTAAAATGGATTCAGAGCTGCAAAAGTGAAATCAATAAACGCTAAGTAACTATGGTAAAAGGTGGCCTTCCAACAGGATAATCTATCATTGGCCCCCGTACAGCATACAATGACATATAACAGTGAAAGAATTCACACTAAAGGGAACTGTGAAGCTGTCTTAACTAAAAGGACAGCAGTTCAGATCCATTAAGATTGCCACTGTTACTCAACCTAACTCTACAAGTGACGTGGAAATCACAATCTCAATAAAGACAATAGATAGAGGGGACATGCTCCCTTCGGTATTCATTGAAAAGTTCTCCTTACATGTCATACAAGATAATATCCCAAAGTCGTCATTTATTGGCTACGGCATAGACATGTACCAAATGTAGTAATTAGGCTGGATGTCAAAAAGGCAGATCATGAAGGAATGACATTTGCATATGCAGCAGTAGTGCTACATTATCAACGCTACAGAAAAAATATTGGTGGCTCTGTAAGCCTAATGTAGAAAAGAAATAAGTCAAACAATGTACTATTTGTCGATAAACAAATCTGTATCTCAGAGGTACACTACTACTCTTAAAACACCAAATCACTCATTCCATATCTCTTATCCTGACCAAATCAGTAGGAACCCTCCATTCGGACAATGGTCCAGTGCTTCCTGCAGAAGCACTTGCTCATCCAGTGTCTGGTTTGGGAGCATACCCACTATTCTTGCATCCTTTCCACCTGCAATTGACTAGAATAGTTGTGTAAGCTAACATTGCACTTAAACAAGATTTGACCATTACGGTATTTAATACAGGATGTTCTTGTTATCACAATCCATGTCAGGTCCACAGAGAACAAAATAAGCAGCTGAGAGATGCATGACAAAGTCACACACCATATGAGAAGTTGTTTGGTTTTCTTGATGTAGATTGTAGATGTCATGCTCCCTGGTGAGGTGGAAACACAGTCCGAGTCAAAAACTGGTCTATTGTAGACTCGCCAAGAAACAAGACAGACTGTCTATGGGACCAAAGCACCTGCAGGATGACTCCTTGGACTGAGGTAATTGGCCACAGAGAAGATTTCAGGCAAGACGACCTTTACACCATCATACCGACAACACATTCCAGTTCTTGGTCTCGAAGGCACTCACACTAGTACCCTGCCGCCATTGCTCAGGGCCAAAAAGAATCATAAGGCAATAATTGATCATGTCAAAAGGCATCATGAGTCTGATCTTGTTAAGTGCCCCCACCCCGCTAATCCCAAAGTACCTCCAGATTTGTTCTGATCATCCTCCCATTCTGCAGTTACCCAAGAACAGATCAGTTGCATTGCCATTTTTTTTATGGAAGGGGGAAGTAGCTGAGCCTCAAGCTTTGCCACCACAGAATCCTGACCTGTTTCCAGTGAGTGATGCATCCACCCTCCGCACCACCTCAAGAGGAACCTGCACCTGATGAAGTGGGTGCCAAATGTTTTTGTCCTTTCCAGACAATTCAAAGTCTGAAACCACTGAACTCCGCACGTAATTGTCAAATTCCATTGGGCTATCAGCTGATACATCCTCCCTCCCTTGGTCTTACATTTGGCTTGTAATGACTGGCAGTTGGTTGCTTTTGTGGATTACTTTACTGATTCTCACCATGATGATGGTGCATGGGCACTATTTTTCCTAGCATCTACAGCCATCTAGTGTGTTATAAACATTGCATCCGCACATATCCTCTCAAGTTCAAGTTCATTTTTTATTGTTTGATTAATTAAAATCATTACAATACCCCCCTGGAATAAATAAAAAGGATTACATGGGCAATAACGTTAAACGTGAAAATACTTATCATAAAAATTCATATGTAAAAGTTCTTGCTTTAACAACTGTTTTGAAACTCAGAACAGCAGGTTTAATAGAGTGTGAACCCCTTAGGGAGGATGATAATGTCATTGGGGCCCAGTGCTCAGCGGCAATTTCCTGGGTTATGTTTTTATTTGGGTTTTCCGTCGGCTTGCCGTAAAAGTCTTCTAACTATTTTCATGTATTTAACTCCCCGGCAAGCCAGGATGTTTGACGTGCCCTCTAACCAGCGTATCACCGCTTCCCTGCTGGAGCGAATGTTCAAATCGTTAAATATTAATTTCAAGTGCCGTCTCCTTTGGTCTAGGACTGCTGGACAGACACATAGTAGGTGGATTATGGTTTCTTGTTTATAGCCACATAGTCGACAGGTCTCTGATTTAAAGGCCTTTCTCCACAGTGGGAATAGGTCCTTTGAGTCGTGCACACCCATTCGAAACTTTATGAAGCTCATTTTTAGCTGTGAGCTGAAATAGGCGGATAAGCATGCGTGTGGTCTTGAAAATCTGTAAAAGTTTATAACTGTCCACCCGTGCCGGCTTTTTTGTCAGCCCACAAAGATTTCATTTTGGCTGCAGTGTTTACTATTTTGCCAAAGCTTCCTCTGTCTTCCCCGTTTTCCCATGTTGTTTGTAAATCCAGCTCGGCCAGAGAATCTCTCAAAAAGCTTCCCTAGGAGTTCGGTGTTTCGAGATCCACCTGGTGCTTGATTTCATCCCAGCATAATCTATTCAGGGTTTCCGGGTCTGAAGAGTGGAATGTATGGCAAAGTTTAATAAAGCAGCTAATTCCCCGGAATTTCTGATGCTGGAGGCCGAATTCCAATCTGACCTGGGAAGGGGAAGAAGATTTTGGTAAGTCAAAGACGGCTTTGTAGATCTTTGTCTGCAGCTCGTTCAGTAAGTGCGCTTCTTTGCCGCACCAAGGAGCCAGGCCGTAGGACAGACTGGGCTGGATTTGGTCGGCCATTACTTTTAGCAGATGGGAGTAATTCGGGAAGTCCACTTTTTTGCGTAATAATCTATATGCATAGATTAATGATTGTGCCTTTGCTTTTAGTGTCATTTTGTGCTCTTTATGAATTGCGCCCTGCCCGATTGTTACGCCCAGGTATTTATATGAGCTGTATTCTTCCACAATTGCCCGTTTAGCCTTCCATTTGAACTTAGTTTTTTTAGAATCCACTAAGCGGACGTTTAGCTCCAGTTGTTCCTTATCTAAATAGGCTACGAGATTATTTATTGATCTCTGTAAACCAATGGAGGTTTGGCTCAGCAAAGCAATGTAATCCGCAAATTGTAAAATGGCAACTGGCTCATTGACCAATTTCGGAGGATGAGAGTCAGGATTTTCAATGTGTGGTGCTATATCTGATAGGAACAGATTGAATAAGCTAGGGGCTAAAACTCAGCCATGTTTCAACCTCTTTGCGTGTAAATACTTGCAGTTGTACTCAACCCATCGCCCAGCTTAACTCTTGCCCAGGTGTCCATGTACAGAGAAATTATGGCATTTAGCACTGAGCTTGGCAAGCCCCATGCGTTAAGTTTCTTCAAGAGATGACTCCTGCTTACTCTGTCGAAAGCAGATTTGATGTCCACGAAGCAAGCAAACAGCCGAAATTTCCTTTTTTGTGCTTTTTCGATAAGCAATGCTAGGATAGCGAGGTTAGTTGTAGTGCCCATTCCTTGCCTAAACCCTGTCTGGAATTTTGGGATTATGTTTTTTTTCTCCATCCAGTCTTGCAGCCGGATTAACAGGCACGAGGCATACAATTTAGCTTCTACATCAATCAATGAGATTAGTCTATACTTTCCCGGCTTACGGTGTCTCCCTTTTTGAATATGTGGTGGATGATATTCCCCTTCCAGGAAGTCGGGATGTTGGTCTGAATATAGATCTCATTGAAGAGGGGGATGAAATAGGAAGACCAAAATTCTGGATCATTCTTAAAGATGGCGTTAGGAATACCGTTTGGACCAGCCGGTCCCTCGGTCTTAAGTTTTAATATAAGGCCTCTTAGCTCCTTCGCGTTAGTCAGGCTGTTTGGCTCGTTGCTGAGTGACTCTGATTGTGATGAACTACCTTCCGCATGATTCGGGGTGGGAAATGATTGTATTTCTTCCTGGTCGAGGTCCCGCCCATGGAGCCTTCCTGCAAGACCTGCCCCTACGTTGTTATACAGAGATTGCACATGAGAAACCCACATGTCTTCTCCGATTCCCGCTTCTTGTAATAATTTTAGGCCAGTTCACAATTTGTTTATTATGCCCCAAAATTTGCTGCTATTGGGCTTTTCACTAGCGGACAGTAATTGCAGCCAGATGGCCCCTTTGTGCGCTGTTTTCGCTCTCCCCAGATTCCTCCTGTAATTACGCCTTAGTACGTGCAGCTTCTTTTTTTCTGTTTTGTGATCCATTTTTGCCGCTTGTAATTGAAGTCGCGCTTCTCTTGCGATCTCTCTTTTTTGTTTTCTGAGGTCTTGGTTGAACCTTGGATCGCTTCTGATCACCATTCTTGGAGTGCGTCCCAGAGAAGCTGGGAATTTTGGACTAAGAACTGGGTCAGCTGCTCCCAGGTGTTAACGCAATCATTCACTCTTTGGGGGCCCTGTTTGTCCAAGAAAGCCTTGGCTGCCTCCTGGATGGATTGGGGTGCCAATCCCGGCCATTTTAACTTTCGAAGATTGAATTTTTCAGGCGGTTGCATAATGGACTTAATTTTTTGTGCAAACATAACTTTATTGTTCATTTTTAGAATGAGAGGAAGATAATCGCTTTCGGCTCGCGGAGTGATTTTAAGCTTGTCGATTTGTGGGAGCAAGTTGTTACTGATGATTACAAAGTCTATTGTTGAGGAGACTTTTCTGCTCAAGTATGTTGCGGCTGCTGGGATGTCCCCCCGTGTGTTGCCGTTCAGAATTGTCAGGTCGAGAGCTTCTAATTTGCTCGCTAACGCTCTCGTTCCCTGAGAATCTTTTCTTTTACATCCAAGCGGAGTACTAGCTAAAAGATTGCTATTGAAATCGCCTGAGATAACTATTTGACAGTTCTCATGGCTTCTCTGCATTGATTTTAATAATTTGGTTAGGATTATGTGTTTTCCCTTCTGCATTTTTCTTTCTGGGTGGATGTAGACATTGATTAATAGGAGTTGCCTCTTTAATTCGTCGGACACGTGTTTGCTGCTTACTTTGGTCGCTTGGATCAAGTCGGCCCCCGTATCTAGTTCTTCCGATGACCAATTCAGTTTTTGTGTGATGAATGTTGATAGGCCCCTTCTCGGGTGCCTAAAGTTTGAGAGTCTTTCTGCCAGGCAGTGATATTCTGTAAATCCTGGGATTGGGCTAGCAGCCAGATTCCAGGTTTCCTGGAGCAGGATTATGTCTTGTTGGGTGAAGAACGATACGGTTTCGTGATCTTGACTCATATCATAAATCTGTGAACATTCCACGTGCAGAGCGTGATGTTGACTGTGCACGCGTCTTCCACTATGAGGGCCATCCTCCTTTCTGTTATTGTGCTTTTCTTAACTTGGTTAGGGATGGTTATTGTTTAGTGTTCTAGACACCCAAGACCAGTCCCTGGTTTCCTGTGAGTGGTCCTCAGTATTTCCGGGGCTTTCTCTTGAGTTATGCCTGTTCTTGCAGGAGGGTGTTGCTGGCGAGTTAGAACGCGCGCCACGGATGCATGAGGTATAGCTTTTCCCCAAAGTATCCACCTCTTTTGACTTTTTAAGGAGGGGATGCGGGTACCTTGGGCATTAGTGAGTCTTCAACATAATTCCCCAGGCTCCGAACCATACACTCATTGAAGCTATTTTATCCAAGTCAAGTCAAGTCAAAAGATTTATATAGCGCGCTACATACCCGGAGGGTCTCAAGGCGCTTGGAGAAGGGTGGGGAATTACTTGTCGAATATCCAAGTTTTAAGTTGCTTTCTGAATGCTAGGTGGTTCTGAGTGAGACGAAGGTGGGTGGGGAGTGAGTTCCAGGTTTTAGCTGCGAGGTAGGAGAAGGATCTACCTCCCATGGTGGTTTTATTGATGCGAGGTACGGTAGCAAGGGCTTGGTTGGAGGATCGTAGCTGGCGGGAGGGGGTGTAGAAGGAAAGTCGTGTGTTTAGTCATTCGGGTCCAAGTTCGTAAAGTGCTTTGTGTGCGTGGGTTAGGAGGCGGAAAGTAATCCTCTTGACGGGGAGCCAGTGGAGGTTTTTCAGGTGACTAGAGATGTGGTCTTTACGCGGGATGTCTAGTATGAGTCTGGCTGATGCGTTCTGGATGCGTTGGAGTTTTTTCTGGAGTTTTGCGGTAATACCGGCGTATAGGGTGTTTCCGTAGTCCAGGCGGCTTGTAACCAGTGCATGGGTGACCGTTTTTCTGGTTTCGGTGGGGATCCAGCGAAATGTTTTTTTGAGCATGCGAAGAATGTTGAAGCAAGATGATGAAACGGCGTTGACTTGTCTATTCATAGAGAGTGAGGAGTCCAGGATGACGCCCAGGTTCCGTGCGTGGTCCGTCGGGATGGGTGCTTTTCCAAGGGCCTCTGGCCACCAAGAGTCATCCTAGGCGGAGGGGGAGGTACCTAAGATAAGGACTTCTGTTTTGTCTGAGTTCAGTTTCAGACGGCTGTGCTTCATCCACTCGGCTACTTCTTTCATTCCTTCATGTAGGTTGGTTTTGGCGGTGTTAGGGTCTTTGGTGAGTGATAGGATCAGTTGAGTGTCATCCGCGTAGGAGATGATGTTGAGGTTGTGTTGGCGTGCGATGGCCGTGAGGGGGCTCATGTATACGTTGAAGAGGGTGGGACTGAGTGAGGATCCTTGTGGTACGCCACAGATGACTTCAGTGGCCTCTGAGTTGAATGGTGGGAGGCGGACTCTCTGGGTTCTTCCGGTGAGGAACGAGGTGATCCATTCCAGTGCTTTTCCTTGGATTCCGATGTTTCTGAGGCGCTGTAGAAGGGTGCTATGGCAGACTGTGTCGAAGGCTGCGTAGAGGTCGAGGAGGATGAGGGGGACTGTGTCTCCTATGTCCAGTGGAGTTCGAATGTCGTCTGTTGCTGCGATGAGGGCGGTCTCCGTGCTGTGTTTGGCCCGGAAGCCGGACTGTGAGGAGTCGAGGGATTTGTTGGTTTCGAGGAAGGCGGCGAGCTGGTTGTTGACGGCTTTCTCGATGACTTTGGCCGGGAATGGAAGGAGCGAGATGGGGCGGTAGTTTTTGAGTTCGGTGGGGTCCGCTGTGGTTTTTTTTCAGAAGGGCGCTAAGTTCTGCGTGTTTCCAGCTTTCCGGGAAGGTGGCGGAGTTGAGGGAGCAGTTGATGACGTCTCGGAGGTGTGGTGCTATGATGGAGTCTGTTTTGTTGAAGATGTGGTGAGGGCAGGGGTCTGTGGGGGATCCTGAGTGGATGGAGTTCATCAGGTGGATGGTGTCCTCAGTGGAGATTGGGTTCCAGTTATTAAGGATGTTCAAGGGGGGGTGAAGGTCCTGCAGAGGGTTGGGTGGGTTGGTCTCCGGGTCGGTTGTCGAAGCTGTTGTGGATGTCTGTGATTTTGTTGTGGAAGAACGCAGCTAGGGAGTCGCAGAGGGCTTGAGAGGGGGTGATGTCGTTGGAGTTGGCGGAGGGGTTGGTAAATTCTTTGACGATGTTGAATAATTCCTTGCTGTTGTGGGCGTTGTTATCTAGTCGGTCTTTGAATGCGGCTTTCTTGGCAGACCGGATTAGTTGGTGGTGTATGCGGGTGGCGTTTTTGAAGGCGTCCCTGGTGCTGGTGTTTGGATCTTTTTTCCAGGACTTCTCGAGAGAGCGACAGAGTTTCTTCGATTTCTTAAGATCATCGTTGAACCAGGAGGCGTTTTTGCTGCCTAGTTTGATTTGACGTTTTTTCAGCGGTGCTAGGATGTCGGCGCTGTTGGATAGCCATTGGGTGAGGTTAATGGCTGCTTGGTCGGGGTTTGAGGAGTGGGCAGGGGAGTTTTGAAGAAGCGATGAGATCTGGTTGATGGTGATTTTGTTCCAGTTTCTTCGCAGAGTAGGTCGAGGATGGTTGTGAGTTGTGGTCTTTTTGTAGATAAAGTGTACGCAGCTGTGGTCCGTCCAATGGAGAGTAGTGGTGTGACTGAAGGAGACATGTTTGCTGGAGGAGAAGATAGGGTCGAGTGTGTGACCTGCGATGTGGGTGGGCGTAGTGACAAGTTGTTTGAGTCCGAGGTTGGCGAGATTGTCCAGAAGGGAGGTGGCGTTGCTGTCATTGCTCTTTTCCAGGTGAAAGTTGAGGTCTCCCAGTAGAATGTATTCCTCGGAGGGGAGGGCGTGTGGGGTGATAAAGTCAGTGATAACGTCGCTGAATTGTGCACGGGGTCCTGGAGGTCGGTAGAGGAGGGTGCCTCTGAGTGTGGTCTTGGGGTCGGTGTGGATCTGGAAGTGAAGGTGTTCGGCGCTGGCAAGGTTGACGTCTGAGCTGGTTGAGATGCGGATGGAGTTCTTATGGACGATAGCGATGCCTCCTCCTGTTTGGTCGGTGCGGTCCTTACGGATGATCTTGTATCCTTCCGGGATGGCAATGGTGATGTCTGGGGCTGATGAGGCGTTCATCCATGTTTCTGTTAGGAAGGCGACGTCGGGAGAAATGGTGTCTAGTAGGTTCCAGAGGTCGATGGCGTGTCTGTGGACTGAGCGGGTGTTGAGCAGGATGCATTTTAGGTGGTTGGAGTCAGATATCTGTTGTGTGTTTGTGGATGAGGAGTTTTTCTTGGAGCCGTCGAACTTGCAGGAGTAGCATGTGAAGGGTCCATGGGTGTGTCCAGGAGCGGCTTGGGCACAGTTGGAGAGTCGGCCGGGATTAAGGGCTAGGAGGGTGGAGGCGTCGTATGTAATGCGGGAGGGCTGGGCATTGCGTGGAGCAGGGGGTCTGGCACTGGGCGCGGTCCAGGCGCGGACGGGCGTAGACGGGCTTACCTTTGGCGCACCTTCGGCACAACTGGGGCGCGACTGCTGCGCGTGGACGCTGCATGTTGGGTCATCAGTCATAAATGGATAGTGGAGGGGCGGAGCGTGGGAGGGGCAGCAGCTGGGAGGCGGTAGCGGGGAGGAGAGGCGGGCCAGGGAACTGAACACAAACAAAATGGAGGGTCAAAGGGAAAGTGAGGCAGGGGCAGCAAATGGACCAAAGCGCCTACTGTCCAGTCAAAGCGCCAGCAAGCACAGAGAGCCACAGCAAATGTCGCGCTACAATGCAGAGCGGAGCGAGCGGCGCCAAAGGCAATTCCAGGTCAGTTTCAAAGCTCTCGAAAAACGAGCTGCGATGCAGGCAAACACAGCGCAATTCAGGATACACACAGCGCTAGTAAAAACGAGCTGCGATGCAGGCAAACACAGCGCAATTCAGGATACACACAGCGCTAGTAACAATACCCAAGTGCGACCAGCAGCACCCACAGTGCGTCAGACCAGGGAGTGAGGGAGGGAGCGGCCGTTCAGGAACAAGTCCGGGCGGTCACAGTGGGTCAGAGGAGGTGGAGAGCCCTCTATTCGGGGGTGGGAGGGGCAGCAGCTGGGAGGCGGTAGCGGGGAGGAGGGGCGGGCCAGGGAACTGAACACAAACAAAATGGAGGGTCAAAGGGAAAGTGAGGCAGGGGCAGCAAATGGACCAAAGCGCCTACTGTCCAGTCAAAGCGCCAGCAAGCACAGAGAGCCACAGCAAATGTCGCGCTACAATGCAGAGCGGAGCGAGCGGCGCCAAAGGCAATTCCAGGTCAGTTTCAAAGCTCTCGAAAAACAAGCTGCGATGCAGGCAAACACAGCGCAATTCAGGATACACACAGCGCTAGTAAAAACGAGCTGCGATGCAGGCAAACACAGCGCAATTCAGGATACACACAGCGCTAGTAACAATACCCAAGTGCGACCAGCAGCACCCACAGTGCGTCAGACCAGGGAGTGAGGGAGGGAGCGGCCGTTCAGGAACAAGTCCGGGCGGTCACAGTGGGTCAGAGGAGGTGGAGAGCCCTCTATTCGTGGGTGGGAGGGGCAGCAGCTGGGAGGCGGTAGCGGGGAGGAGGGGCGGGCCAGGGAACTGAACACAAACAAAATGGAGGGTCAAAGGGAAAGTGAGGCAGGGGCAGCAAATGGACCAAAGCGCCTACTGTCCAGTCAAAGCGCCAGCAAGCACAGAGAGCCACAGCAAATGTCGCGCTACAATGCAGAGCGGAGCGAGCGGCGCCAAAGGCAATTCCAGGTCAGTTTCAAAGCTCTCGAAAAACGAGCTGCGATGCAGGCAAACACAGCGCAATTCAGGATACACACAGCACTAGTAAAAACGAGCTGCGATGCAGGCAAACACAGCGCAATTCAGGATACACACAGCGCTAGTAACAATCCCCAAGTGCGACCAGCAGCACCCACAGTGCGTCAGACCAGGGAGTGAGGGAGGGAGCGGCCGTTCAGGAACAAGTCCGGGCGGTCACAGTCCATCAGGTCCTTACATGACCAGGTTGTCTGAGTCTCTTCAACTCCCCTCCTAATTGTTTGTTTGAATTCAACCGATATTAAGTCACAAGAGTGGATTCCTTTTAATTCTGGAATTTCGTTGAAAAGCCTCAAAAGGTTTCCTCTGTTTAATATGTCTTGTCTTCCTTTTGTTAAATATTCGGGGATGAATGACAATTTCAGGTTGAATTTGATCATTGTGAAAGAAGGGTGCATTTTCCTTTCTTCCGACTTCAGTGGCTGTAGTTAATAAGGTGTCTTTTTCACGTAGGGGTTCCTACTCCATGGGGGCAGTAGTTGTCAACTCAGGAGTCAATTTTGGTGTTTCTCGGATTTTTAATACTCTTTTCCCTGTTTGCACCGGCACCTGGTCCGGATTAAGGAGCTTACAATGTCGGGCTTTTCCCGTTATAGTTACTGCAATTGATTTAGTAGGACTTTGAGCCTTAGGTGGTGTTGGTACCTGAAGCATCTTCACTAGAGGAGCTTTCTGCTTTTCTGATTCTGGCCCATTGTTTATTTCTTCGTGTTGAAAATCCTACGATTGTGTTCTCGGGCCTTTCCTGCTCCACGGTTCTCTGTTGCCCAACATAAGCGAGGTTTTTTTCTTGCCCCTCTCCTATGTTGGATAATGCATTTCCTCCTTGTTGCTGCACTTCCAAGGTTTATTTTTGGCCTGCTTTGGCCTCTAGAGGTGATCTTCCATCCCTTTGTAAAACTTGAGGTGAATTTTCAAGTGTGAGGGTTTGGCTTATGCACTGTTGCTTTAGGTTAGGGGGCTGGGGAACTTGAGGTAGATCTCTTGCAGGGAGTGCCGCCTCACACGGGGGCAAATATACGTTTTTCCCCTGGCTGATTTTGCTGTAAATAGCGGGAAGATTTTTTCTGAGGCTGGGCTAGGCTGTTTGTTGTTTTTAAGCCAAGCCTTTCTTGCACGCTTTCTTTCCCGTTTAGTTTGTTTGGCTACCACCAAGGCAGGTTTGAAAGGGTCCTCTGAAGCGTCTAGTTGGAGATCTATTGGATCAGGTTGTACCTCGGTCTCCGTTTTCACTGATTCTTCATTGATGTCACTTATTCCTTCTGTTATTGCTTTAATGCATTTTGCTCTTTCCTCTAGATCAACGCTTTTTTTGGAATTTTTATGCTGCTTGCTGTTGCAAGATTGTTTTACTGCCCCTAAAACGTCATCTAAAATTACAGGTAGGGTTGCCAGTTTCTCGATTATGGGACTGCAACAGCAAGTGGGTGCTTGTTTGTTAATATCTCTTTGTTGATCCACGTTTTCCCTTTTTGTTAGTAGGGATGTTACTAAATCTATTTTGGTGTTTACATCTGAGATGTGACTGGCGATAAGATTTACAAGATCTATTTGAACATCCATTTTGTTCGACTGGAAGTTTAAAACCCTTATGGCTTGTTCGAGGGTGTGGATCAGGGTTTGAGCCCATTACATATTGGAATAATCTTCGATGTGTTGCACCAGGGCCTCTGGCCCGAGATCTGACCGACTTTCAGAGGAAATTGTTATTGGTGAAGAAAGATTAATTTGCTTGATTCTTATGGAGCTATGACCGGCCTCCTCTAGGTCTGAGAACTTGAAATCTTGTTTGCCTTGAGGGCTTTGGAGTGTAGATGAAACCAAATTGGATCTACTTTGTGATGCTCTTTTCCTTGAACCTGATCTTTGATGTTCATTGTCCTGACAATTAGATTTTAGTAATTCCAGGATTTTCACCAGGTTTGAATCGTTTATGATTGAAAGTGATTTACTACACACTACTTCCTTGGGAGCTGCGTTTGCTGCGGATTTTATTAAGTTAATTTTTTCCGGTTTAGTCCATTTTATGGTTGATCTGCCCACTTCCTTGAGACAGCTAATTGTTTACCATCCTTTGGGTTCGTGGCGGTTGTTGGTCCCTTCAGTACTACGTTTGATGGTACAAAACTGCAGTTAAGATGTCTACGTTCTCTCTTTACCTCTGTGGGCGTCTCAGTCCTTTCCGCCGACGCAACATTAATAGCTGGCTTTGTTCCAATTAAATTAAGAGTTTTAACGGGTACTTCGGGTTTAGTTATGGGTGTTGTGACCGGTGTTGTGGGTGCTGTCTGATGCACTTGCGCTGTTATTGTCACAAGTTTCCTAGCGCCTGGGCGGTCCGGGTCTTTCCCCGAAGATAATTTCCTTAGAGATGCGTTATTTGGATTTGCGGGGGTCTGTAGGACGATAGCTTGTGGTTTGTCGGGACAGATTGGGCTTGGTAACTGGGAGGCTTCTTTTGAAGAAGCGTATATTGCCGCCATTGGGTCTTATGGAAAAAAGAATTTTCGAATCCCTGTTTTGTGATTCGGGCTTGGAGTTTTAGTTGTTGGGGTGGGCACTGAGATCAGCCACTCCCTTAGGCCTGCCCCGTTTGCTATTTGGTTGTAAAGAGAATCCTCCTCTTTTGATGTTTCAGATTTGTTTTTTTTGTTTGTTTCTTTGCCTGTTTTTTTTGCCTGTCGCCGCTTGGCGGTCTGTCCCTGATCTCATTTGCGCGGCCCTCCACTTGGCCTGAGATCTGATCTTTTTCTTGATTCTTTATGCTCCTAAGTAACTAAGAGAATTCCCTAGCTCCGTGGCCGACTAGAGGTCGTGATTAGTTGGATTCTTACTCCGGCTGGGGGTTTTCAAAGGGTTTGCTGAGGGGTTCGTTGTTTATTGAGATAAGGATGTTTATTACCGCTGTCACATTTAGATTTATCCCCTATTGGAGCAACGCTTCATTTAGCATACGTTGTTTTCCCCTATAGTTTTGCCCTCCGAGTTCGCTATGTGGCTTTATGCCTTACTCCTGGGAGTGGGTTTCTTGTTTTTTGACAGAGCCCCGATGCAATTCACTTGATGGTTCAAGGGGCTCTGAGGACTCTGAAAGCAAATTAAAAGTTTGATGGATTTGAGGATTTGCTTTCGGCCCCTGCCCGGGCAGTCTTTGCCGTGAAAACCACTTGGACGGGCAGGCAGGAGCGCGGCGGGGCTAGCGCGACAGGCCACGGCACCCTCGCACCGCCAAACCCCTCCGCCTCGCTCCTCTTTTTGGCCTGCGCTTCGCGGCGCACACGGCCCCGGCTCCACCCCGAGCCGCTCCTATCACCACTACGGGGGCAGCTGACTCAGGGGGCTCGTGGGATAGTTTGCTGCAATTTGCTGCCTGCGGGACTCAGAGCTTAGAGCTTAGAGCAGGGGTCTTCAAACTGTGGGGCGCGACTCCCAGGGGGGCCGTGGAGCGATGCAAAGGGGGTCGCGCTTTCACAGTGTCACTTCTGCCCTGGCCTCCAGGGCTTCAGCCCCCCTCCTCCCCCATCTTGTGTCTCAGCCCGGGCTGCTGCAGTGCAGCTCGCACTCCTGGGGCCTCGGCTGGGCAGTGTCTGGAGTCTTATCTCCGGCCAAGTTTTTCACAGGTCTTTAAAGACCATTAGCATATTTACATGCCTTTGTTAACTGATTACCAAAGCTTAGTTTTTTTATAGTTCCAGTACCCCCTGGGCCCCCACTCTGCCTATTCCTTACATTTGCATTTTTACACTTACTGCTGTAGTGTGAGAATGCATTTAATGAAAAGAAATATAAAGTTGGGTTGCCAAAAGAAAGATGCCTGCTAAGTGTTTAAAGATCCTGCAGGGACCTGCTCTTGACACTAAATTGAGTTATAAATAAAAAAGTATGTATTAATTAGTTATGTGACTTTTCTGTCTTTATTCTCTTTAATTATTAGTCATGGATCATTGAGGCATCCCTAGAACACAATTAAAAGTGCTTTCTATTTATATTTGCTGTTCTAAGTATTCACAGATAAGTGCAAAAAATACAGCTGTAGGTGACTGCTTATTTCTGGGCCATCAAAATAATGAGCTGGTAACCCTAATCATTAGACTGGAAGTTTGTTGCAGGATCAGCACATTATTTATTTCCTCAACCCTCGAACCCTGATTAATGCCATTATAGCAATAGTTTAACTTATATCTGAAACCCTACGCTTCAAGTTTCTGGGAATGCACCCTGCTTTCAGACTACTCACTTCTCATTCTCGCCTTCACTTTCACATTCACCCTGCACTCCCAGCGATCACAATGCACTCACACTGATCACAATGCACTCACACTGATCACCCTGCACTCACACTGATCACCCTGCACTCACACTGATCACCCTGCACTCACACTGATCACCATGCACTCACACTGATCACCATGCACTCACACTGATCACCCTGCACTCACACTGATCACCATGCACTCACACTGATCACCATGCACTCACACTTATCACCATACACTCACACTGATCACCATGCACTCACACCAATCACCATGCACTCACACCAATCACCATGCACTCACACCAATCACCATGCACTCACACCAATCACCATGCACTCACACCGTTCACCCGCTCACCCTGCACTCACAGTGATCACAATCCACTCACACTGATCACAGTGCACTCACACTGATCGCCATGCACTCACAATAATCACCCGCTCACCCTGCTCTCACAGTGATCACTCTGCACTAAAAATTTGCTTGCATTGTTCACTCTGTACCTCACCCTGCAGTCACACGAGCACACTTCACACCCTGCACTCATGTGACACTTCACTCACCTATCCCCCCCTTACTGCTCAATCTGTAGCTCACTCAAACAAGGCCATCACTAACCATGCACTAATTCGTCCCACTCTGCACTTACAGCCGAACCCAAATTCATATGGTCACCTCACTCACCCTGCAGTCACTTCTTTTACCCTACTCTCACACTGTTGCATTGCTCACCGTGCAGTCACATGGGCACTCGTCACCCACACAGTGCAGAAGGTTAAAGTGCCTGGTACAAAGAAGATGTACAATGCACATCACAGAACTGAGTGTGAGTAAACTATGTGTAGCGCTATAAAAATATGAAATGTTTGTCAGACAGATGCTATAGAGGGAGGAGGTGTATTGTTGGTGATTGGTAGTGAGGGAATTCATGGAGAAGGTGGAAAGGCTGTTGCTCTGTGTGTTCGACCAGTGCTTGGACAAGCCCTGGCTGGGAGTGTTAACCCCCCCCCCTCCCTGAAGTTCGGGTCTAGTGGATCCCCTGCTTCTGCCTATCATTTACATTTGTAGTGCACTACGGTTACCAAAAGGTATCCTGGGGCTAATAACCATCTGCCTGCAATGTGAGAGAGGGATCCGGGGTTGGGAGAGAAGAGAGGGATGGAAGGAAGGGGGTGAGAGGAAAGGGGCATGGGTAAACTGCTTAACTCTGCACAAGACCGCCACGGTTTGAATGCACCCTTGCTGCTCCCGGCCATGGCCAGGTGAGCTTCTAATGTGGCAGCGCGTATTTCTGCGGATTGGGAGGCCCTTCACAGAGGTTGACTAGACATCTTTCTGATGTTAATTGCTGTATTTTGATTATAAACTAGTACTGATGGGGTGACATCTTTCCTCAGTATTACTGTGTTTAAAAAAATTCTAAATAATAAAGCAATACTACCCCAAAATATGCAGCATCACAAAACATTATTTCATTTTCTACTCACACAATCTAGTCAAGCCTGTCGCATAATTTGGTCCTCACCTTCCTCATAACCTAGAGGTTTAGAAATTTTTGTCAGGAGGGGGTCCTTACGCTTGAAAATGTTGACAGGGGGGTCTCGGCATCCAAAAGTTTGAAGACCTCTGGGTTAGAGCCTGGGACCATGTAATTTCTCTGTGGCTCTGGGCGCTGTGACTTTAAAGGGCTTCGAGACACCTCTGTCAACTGCTCCCACGGCAGTTTTACTGCCTCACCTGCCTCCTGCTGTCGAGGGAAGCTGCAGGCTCAGTCTCCGCACTCTCTTGAGGGGAAAACTGGTACAGCACAGCCGGCCTCCCGAGCTGTAGACTCTTGGGAGCTCCTTCCGCGTCTCCACAGCTCCGCGGCCCCCGGCGGGCAACAGCATGTCCGTCTGGCAGACCCCCTGACTCGGAGGGTGATGCGGGATACTGCCAAATCTGCCGAATCAGTCCCGGTTCTGTCCCGGGAGGGTTTTTCGGCTTCTGGTGCCCGTTACAGCCACCGTCGCTGCTGCTCTCCCCTTCTCCTGCTGACTGCTGCTGTGCCTGCTTCCTCTCACCGCAAAATCCAGACTGGAATACTGACACATATCCTCTCATGGCGTGACTAGCAACTATCATGTGTTTAGCATTACTGTGTATATGTTACCTCATCAAATCTTCTGGGGTAAGGTGCCTTATCAAGTTGTGGGACTAAGTTAAATGGTTCAAATACCTCATGTTTTGTGCATTTATCTGAATAATGTCACACCAGGTTCATGTGCCAGTGCATTAGACATTAATGCAGTCAAGTAGTTCCTGGCTAACCTCAACATATAAGTTTATTTCAATGCTGATATATATCAGAAGATATGATGTTTCCCCCTTTATGCTCACTACTAAAAAAAGAACTCAAGCAAGAGGACTTTATTTCCCATCATCCATCACCACAGGAAATGACATCACTAGATCTCCCATCATCCACCTATACAAGAAGAGATGTCACTGTAGTTCCCATCATAAATCTGGACAGGATGTGACATTACTAGTTTTCCCTCCAAAGCAGTCTTTAAAAGAAGAAGCTAAGGAAAAAGACTTAATTTCCCATCACCCATCAGCCAGGAAATGACCCCACGGCACTCAACTCCTCTCCCCTCCCATCCCAGCACCTACTAAATGGCAGCTGAAACTCAGATGCACAGCGGGAGCACCAAAGGTAAGCCTGTCTGCACAGGTCTGTGCCTGCACCATGCCCAGTGCTAGGAACCCGAGTCCGATCACCGCCCAGCGATACTTCGAGCACTGCATAGGTTGCTCAACCACAGATGCTGTTCCCCTAACTGCTGCAGTGCACCAAACCACAGTAGGTGTTTACAACTGTACCCACTGTTGGTTGTCCAGCAGCCACACCCCCATGCAAATACTAACAACTCCTTCAACACCCCCTCCCAACACACACACCACACAAGCACCAACAATGGCTTCACTCCCACCCTACACCACATTCCACATCAAACTTGCACGTAAACACCCACTCGCATGCATGCTTCTCAACCCCCATTCACTTAGCAAAAACAACCGAAATATGGGACGTGCTGAGTAGCGACGCAATTGACATCCTCTGCATCACAAAGACCTGGTTCAGCCCCTTATAAGCTCCCGACATCGCCATGGCAATCCTAGAAGGCACAAGATCGCTCAACAGGACCACAAGCCAGCAGGAGGACTCGCTATCATCTACAATGAATCCATCAAATGCACAACATCCACAGAGAACGCCATCACATTCATAGAACAACTGCACTTCAAGCTGCAAATATCAGAAAACTTCACCCTGAACAGAACTCTCTCTTACAGATCACCCAGACCACAAGCCACCTTTACCAGCCTTCTCACTAACTTTTATGCTTCGCACTAGTGGGCCGCATCGAGGGGAGCTCCTAAAGCTGCAAGGAGATCTTCTTGATCATTATTAATTTCACCTCGCCCTCAGCCACTGTCACCAACATTACTGCCTCTCAGAAACTATGCGTCAACCTATCCAAAGTTTTCCAAAGTAACCATCGCAAACATCTACAGCAACTTTGCACACAACCTAACCCCAGAGAACTGGTTGCTAACTTACCAAACAACAACCAAGATGACTACCTGACCAAATCAACAACCCACACCAGAAACAACACAGTGGCAATCATGCAAACCATCCACTCAGGGGCCCCAACTGACCCATACCCTCACCACATCTACAACCTGGGAGCATCAACAATCAGCCCCACCCTGGCCCAAATCATCAACACCTCCATCATGTCTGCTACTTTCTCGGATGAATGGAAACTTGCAGAAAAAAATTCCCTCCTCAAGATGCCCACAGCTGACATGAATCAACCGAGCAGCTTCACATCCATCTCTCTACTTTCCTATCCAGCCAAAGTGATTGAAATGGCCATCAACAAGCAACTCACAACCCACCTTGAACTTCACCATCTTCTAGACAACACTCAATCAGGATTCAGAAAGAACCACAACACTCATTGTGGCCACGGATGACATTCAAATCATCCAGGACTGAGGAGAAACAGCAGCTCTCATTGTGCTTGATCTCAAATGGACCTGTTCCTTCCTCATGGAAAGAACCCAAAGAGTCAGGCTGCCAATCTTCCTATTAGAAACAAAGAAATTGCTATGTGGAGTCCCACAGGGATCAACCCTCAGCCCCAACCTTTTCAACATATACATGACACCGCTTGCCAACATCATCTGATCACAAGACACAGCGATATCTCTTACGCCGATGACACCCAACTTGTCCTCTTCCTGACGGACCAAACAACCACCACCAGAACCAACTCCAACAGCTGCATGACCGTGATAGCAGACTGAATGCAAACCAACTGCCTTCTGCTCAACTCCAGTAAGACATACGTACTGGTCTTCGGCAACAAGAGCTCCCTATGGAACTCCACCTGGTGGCCATCGGAGCTAGGACCAACACACACACCCACATACCATGCAAGAAATCTAGGGATCATCCTAGACAACAGGCTCAAAATGACGGCTCAAGTCAACAGAGTGTGCACTTCCTGCTTCCACATCCTACTAATGCTGCAATAAATCTTCAAATGGTTGCCTCAGAACAACAGAGGGACCATCATCCAAGCACTAATCACCAGCAGGCTGGACTTTGGCAACACTCTACGCCAGAATTGCCAAACAACTCCTACACAGACTCCAAACCATCCAGAACACCGCTGCAAAACTCATACTCGACCTTGCACACCGCACCCACATCGCATCAAACCTTTGGATGCTTCATTGGCTTCCCATTCCCAAGTGCAGCCAATTCAAGCTTCTCATGCACATACAAAGCCCAACACAACACAGGACCAGACTACCTGAAAAGCCACACACACTTTCAACAACTCACCAGACACCTACTCCCTGCCTCACTCGCACACATTCCCAACATCTGCAGAAGCAAAACTGTAGTTTGTTAACATTCTCCTACATAACACCTAAGACATGGAAAGACCTTCCTCAACACATCACAGCACAGATCCCTGTGTCTGCTCACCCTTGCTGATTCATTTGCCTTCCTGGTATTGTTTCTCTGGTTACTTTTTCTGTCATTTTGTATCTGCCCATTGCTGGATTCTAGATCTGCCTGCTCATTGCTTTAAGTTGTACCCTGGGTCCCGTGATATCGGGGAGGTGGCTGATTCAGCAACTAAAGTGCACATGACTGTTTGTCCAGCTGTCTCGGGCTGGCCAAACAGTCATGCACACTTTGCATGTTCTCCACCAAGGCTGCATTACAGCCTGAGTGGAAAACATGCCCAGGCTCCCTTTCCCTCTCTGAGCACTGAACAATGGAGCTTAGACCAATCACTACGCAGCAATCAGCAGCATCATGATTGGTCAGGGGAGTCTGGAAGCCTGGGTGCTTCCTGTTACTGGTTCCTACGAAGCGAGGCGGCTGCTTGTGATCAGCATGGAAAGTTTTCTTTCTTTCAATTTCCTTACCCCCATCTTCTGCCCCCATACCCCTGCCACCGTCCCACAAAGTCCCACACCAGCCACCACTTTTTAAAAAGCCCACTTTGCTCCATATAACCCTACTGCACAACAGAAATATATGACTCAAAAGAATACAACAAAGAGACAACCTGTACAATCAGCAAATATTCCAAATATAATATGGTTAATCCATGGTACAAACTCCTTGCCCATCACTACAACTATGGAACCTTCCTTTTCAATTACATTGAATTGGACCTATTTCTGTTAAGATTGGTCTGCTGCTGCTGTCTTCCTCTGGACTGTCACTTTTAAAGGCTGCCTGCACATCGCACAGACTTTCAGAGGTGGAACAGGGGCCTAGCTCCATCGGGGGAATAGAGATGCTACACACCCCTAACAAATGTATTCTGTAGTAAATAGTTGGGTATACGTGCTTTCACTCGGGTAATGTGAAGTGTTTGACAGATGTCACTTGAGATTTTTATAAGCCCACACTGACAAAACACTCAGACTGCTGTGCTTTGAGCTGCTTTGCATGACCTTGCATCACTTTGCAAAAGCACAATGTGTTAGCAAATCTGGCGTCAATATCCAGCTCATTCTGATAACCTTCTCTGCAGTTGTTAACGGCACAAATACTACAGAAGGTGCTGCCACCTTCACGAATATAGTATGTTGATCAATTTCAGTGTATTAGACTGTTTTGGTGCTAGTCTGCTTTTTCTAAGATGTCTCATTCCAAATGTATGCATGGGAGTGACTCCTGTATTCATTAATGTAGATGCTATCCTACTTCTTCTTTGAAGATGACTCCAAAGTTACCTCACTCTACAATTTCGCCTTGTTCTACTTTGGAGCAAATGGTCTGTTCACCTGCACCAGCATTGTTGACTTGTTCACATATAGGTCCATCATTAACGAATTGTAGCTATTATTCACATGGCTCTGAAGCTCATAAACTCACTGTTCTTTCTCCAATGCCATCCATGGTTTCTGTGGTGTGTTTTCCACCATGGTCCCCTTAAATTCATCAGCGTTTGAGTCTAAAGACCAAAGCCCTGATTACGAATTTGGCAGTCTTACAGAAGGCCGCCACACCAGCGCACGCTGCAAGACCGCAAAACCCATAGGCAGACCGTCCGCCGGGTTGGGTGGTCCTGCTGTAGAGGTCCCACAGCGGTGCGTATCTAAGGCCCCAAGACATGCACTGATGTGAGACCCTCACAGCCCATTCGTGCACGGAAAGAAATGCACAATGTTGTGCGTTTCTTTCCGTGCAGGAACAGTGGGTGCAAAAATGCAGGGGGGCAGAACATGTGCCCCCCTACATGCACCTCGATGCACAGATGCGACAGGTGGGCCTTTTAGGGCCCCCTGAGTTTCCTCACCACCACCCTTTTCATGGCAGGCTCACAGCCATGAAAAGGAGGGCAGTGAGAAAACTCGTAATATGCTGGCAGTGCTGCTGTGGCAGCACCAGCATATTGCAGCCTCAGACCGCTGTGCCACCGCTGTGGGTTCAAGGACCGGCAGTTGCAGCAGTCCAGTGGCGCTCCAACTGCTGTTCTTGTAATGAGGTGGCGGGACCACCAGTCTGGCGGTCCATGGTCTGCCACTGAGGCGGTTAGATTTTTTTTAGGCCTGTGTACTTCATCAATGATACTTCAAAAGGGCTCACAACTGCAACTGGTTTGTTTGTCATGCTGTGCTTTGTATCCATCTTCTGATTTTGCACCCTGCTTCCTTGCTAAATTATGCTTATTTCTTTTAACTTGTATAGCCATTCCTCAGAGTGCAACAATACATATTAAACAATTAATGTTATCTATCATTCTAGAGACGTTGTGATTTTACATATTTTTGCATTGGTGCCCACCATTAACCTGTGGCCTAAGCTATGGATTATTAATTGCTAGTGCGGATTGCTTTTATTGCATTATGCCTATAACTGTGTAACAATATATTGCTTATATTTAATATATTATGATAGCGTGATTTCCGATTATATATATTTGTATGTGGTATAGTTTTTAGCTCAAGGCTTAGAATTTTCTAATATGTATATTCACATGTTCCTAGAAGATATTTCAAACACTTCATCAGAAATTGTGGGTATAACAAGCTTGCATTTAGGGAGTGTTTCCCCAAGGACACTAGCAAACAACCTAACAGACCACGAACAGACAAAGTCTGGCCTTGCAAGCAGAGGGCAGCCCATCTTTACCACACTGGTGAGCAATAATGTACTCCATTTCTCACGACTGCAGGATTTTTAGGTGTTAATTCATACAAGCAGATACTCAGTAGGAAGGTGAATTATAAACAATTCTACCACGTTTCATAATATTTATGCTTTGTTTCCTCTTTATTGCAATGCTACTGGGATATTTGCTAGCATTAGCCTGCATATGCTCAGTATTATTTTGACCTTTAATAAAAGACTCTTGTAATACTAGTCCAGGCATCTTGTGCGTGTGCTGTTTATGGAGAAAGTCTTAGAGAAAACCTGGAAGATATACTGGATATCTAGTAGCTTTGTCTGGTCCTAACTTGGACCCTTTCCGAATAAGTTGGGAGGAGGTTCTAGGGACTCTAATCAGTCTTCCCCACTCCAGATGGTAAGTTGATATACGTGTACTTCCCATGAACCAAGGGAATCTCCTGGTGAGGGAAAAATATTAGCTGGACAACAGAAGAGACACAAGCAAATTTGCTTCCACATTGGGCACCGAAGAGGAACATAAAGCCTTCTTGGGCATTCTCTTGGCTGAAAAGGATTGGCCACCTGAGTTCATACTGCAGTGCCCACCAGGAGAAATGGTAATTTGACTTGCTTTCTCTAACCTCGTTCTAGAATCAGTTAAACATTTATACGCCAAGGAGAGGGTGTTAACGCTAGCTCCTGCGCTTGACCATAATCCTGTTGGCTGGGATGATGAGTCTGCTCATCACAAAATCCCATTAAAATCAGTTCCTCAACCCCAAAGAAAGAACCCAATAAAGCATGATGCTAAAACAACAAGTTAGGGAACTCCTAGAACAACTTGAGTACCAGGGTGTAATAGAAAATTGCACCTCACCCATGAATAATCCCTTGTTTCCCGCAATGAAACCGGACAATTCAAAGTCTTGTCTTAGACTACAGACATTTGAAACACTTCCACATGCACATTTGCAGTAGAAAATGCATATAGTGTTGCACTAATGAATTACATTGTGCAGAAATACAAAACAACACTAGATATATCAAATGGATTTTTCTGCCGGTACTTACAGCTTGGAAGCAGATATTTGACATTTCTTGAGGTGCTAGGTTCACAGGGCCAATTTTGCCGTTTACCTCAAGGGTATAAGAACAGTTCTGGGCTATTTTCAGCCAGGGTAACAGAGTTACTTCGAAATTTTGGTGAAGAGGCATCATCCTATGTAGATGATATTTATCTGATGGACGATGAATTAATGGAACACCTGGCTAAAGTGGACCACATATTTCTTGGGTTCGCTCACCTGGGTTACAAATGAATCCACCTCAAATGTCCAGTTTCTGGGATAAGAGTTGTCAAGTGAAGGCAACTGCCTGGAAGTGCATTTTTTCAAAAAATGCACATTGCTACAACCTCCAACGACTCTGAAAAGATTATAATCCATTTTAGGATTCCTACATTTTGGCAGAACATACATTTTGGATTATGCAGAACGCGTAAAACCGTTCCATGATTTAATTAGACCGTATTTTTCAATAAACCATTAGACACAGAAACACACAAACACTTTACGTTCCGTACAAGCTGATATGATAGCTCCCAAGCATTTAAACACACGTGTAAACACAACTAACCTTGTGATCCGTGTAGTCGCTTGAACCGCCGGGTACACCTATATCACTTTCAATGAAGGTGATACAGTACCTATTGCATTCAAATCACATTGAACACCAATGCTGAAATTGTCAGGATTCAAACATCTTAGCGCCTTCAAACGTTACCAATATAAACTACTTCCATGTAATAGTTAACATGGAGGTAACTGTATGTTCTTGCCTGTACAAACTAATTTTGCATGGACTACAAGTTCCTTGATGTCTAGGGAAGACATGAGGAGATCTGAAGGATCATGAAGAATTTAAAGGAGGAGCCTGCATGCCGTTCGAAGTGTGTAATTCATTCGGATGTAGTTCCAGAGGCTGGTACTTTGGGAGAGACTGTTTGTCTCTCATTTGAGTATCCGTTTTTTGGAAAAGCTATCTTTTGGAAAGATGAAGATAGTATTTTAAGCATGTGCAAGAAACACTGCAATCACAGATGGTAGTGAACTTGGGTTTATAAATTAAGTCAGCAGCAGTGATCTTATTTCTGTCTGTTTCTTCAAACTTATTGCTTGTCAGCCTACTGGAAAAAGTTGTATTCTTTGGAGCTGCAGAATTGAACTAAAGGTCATGGGAGTTAAAAAAAATATATAAATTCTTCCTTTTTGTTAGTTGTAGTCTTTGGGGCTGCAGAGTTGAACTTAAGGTCACATGAGTTAAAAAAAAGAGAATTTCTTTCTTTCTGTTGGAGCATGCTTGTTATTCTGGGGAACATGAAAAATAAAAAAGGCAAAACAGAAATCTGTTCTAAATGAAAACATGATATGGTGAGAAAAGACTTTGGTTATCATACATTCTGGTCTCTTCATTTTTCTGTCCTTCTGAATATTTTTACAGAGTTGAACTAAAGGTCAAGTGAGTTTGAAACAGACATAATTTCCTCCTTTCTGTTGGAGCATACTTTTTAATCTGGGGAACATGAACAAAATCAAAAAAGGCAAAATAAAAATCTCTTCTTTTATGAAAGCTGTTAAGGTGAAAAAAGACTTTGGTTATCTACAGACTCGTACATTCAGTGCTTAAAGTAAAGCAACTGGGTTCTATTTGTTTTTCTGTCCTTTTGAATATTTTTGCTTCTGGAACAAATGCAATGAGAATTAATTCCTTAAGAAAGTCAAGTAAGAGACTGAACTAGTGATGATGATGAACCAATGAATAGTATATTAATGGTGGCAGCATTGATCATGAAATACTTTTTTTTTACAATCTGATGAGGAACTCTTAAAAAGGATTTCCATAATTTTTTCTTTCTTTTCTTGTTTGGGTATGTATGAGGAAAATTTGAGATTATCTAGATGAGTTGTAGTGGACCATGTAGTATGGGCTTGCAGGCGTATTTATTTTTCTATCTGCAGGTTCAGACAGGGTATCTTAAGCTTGGTTTTCACAAGAGTGTAGATTACGCAGAGGTTGCAAAGGCGATTCCTCTATTAAGTCTCAGGTAAATCTGATACACTCTACAGAGAATTTATGGGAGTAGGAGTTCTTTCATCCTCTAATCTTATTTTCTTTCCTTTTCAGATTTTTTTTCCTGTTCTCTGCTGTTCCATTCCTCATACCCTTTGCCTCACTTGATCGCTCTAAAACTCTGTGCCTTTCCTGGTATTCAGAATTGGAGATATCAAGAGGTGGACCATATTGTTTGTCGCTCTGATCCTGAGGATTTTTTTTCGTACCATTGCGAATCCTTGACAAAAATGCGTTTTGCACCCACTGAGAAAATTCTCACAGCAGTACAGACTGCTGTAGAGAGAGAGAGAGAGGGCACTGGATCAGGTTAAGCTCATAATTGTTATTACCCTAGTACGGACCTTGGAGGTCGTTACTAAAGCAAGTATTCCAAATGCCAAAGCATTACATCCATGATGGATTCAATGGTCTAACTTTCTCACTGCAACAGATGTAGATGACAGATTTGATTCTACATTACAAACACAAGCATTACTGCAGTACGAACAAGAATATCCTCTGGGGAAGTAATATTGCCTCTAGATTGATATGATTACATCATCTATACTGATGGATATGCTCAGCCTGCCATAGGAACAGGACACCAATATTCCACGGCATGTACAATCAAAGGGGTGCATGCATGACAGAATGTTCTGTCCTGAAAAACACACACTCTGTCCTAGGAACAACTGCCTGACGTTAAAAAATGAAACAAAAACGTTTCATTATTTTTTTTTAAGTGCATCCCATTTTCCTTTAAGGAAAACGGGCAGCATTTGAAAAAAAACTACTTTATTTAAAAGCAGTGCTAGACATGGTGGTCTGCTGAGCCCAGCAGGCCACCATACATGAGAGGGCCTGCCATTCCCAATTGGGTCGCACATTGCAAGAGGCTCATTAATATTCATGAGCCTCTCTATTTGCGACCCCGTGGGGAATCGCTAACAGTGAGAAAAACACTGTTGTACATAGTAAGTTGTAACTCGCAAATTGCGACTCGCAAAAGAGTTGCATTTTGCAAAAGCACTATTTACTTGGTTGTACATCTGGCCCAAGATGCTTTGGGGACAAGTGGCAAAGCTGTAAGACTGCTTGCACTGGGCTCATGTTATCCCTACATTGAGTCATCAACATGTTAGCGTTCATGTTGAAGGGGATTCCATGGCCAATGGGGTCACTAAGGCAACAGTCTGCACCGCTGCCGCTGCTGCAATCACTTATTCAAGTACAAGATTATATATAGACATCATGGTGACCATCAATGCTGCACGCAATAACACCCACCTGCCGAAAGGCTTTCCAACCAAGTACTCCTACGAGTTAGATGCATAAAATATTGCGTATGCTGAGATTCCAGGAGTGGGGGATAGAGTAATACCCTGCCCTTATCGCAGATTGGGACCAATACTAGCTGCCCACAAGGGTCTGGGTTCAGCACTATAATTCAATATCTGCTAGCAGATGAAAGGCTCCACCACAGCACATCCACCTCAGACATCTCTAGTGTTCTCAGACAATCCTCTAGCAGTTGTTTATTTGGATCACTACAGCCCTTTACACTCAGATGAAGTTTACAAGCACATCTTGGAGGCAGTAGACTCATACTCAAAGATTCCTGTGATTGTGACCACAGTGCTCGGCTGATGCTCAAACTGTTATAAAGGATTTGTGAGTCCTCATTGGGACATACGCAATTGGCACATGACAATCCAACTAGGGCCCGGCGTTTAGCTAACAGGCTTACAAAGATGCCATGGGAATACTAGCTGTGGCCTTACGGTACTCCTTCCCCTACCATCCTCAGGGAAATTTGCCACTTAACTCCTTGCATGCTCATGACGGCCCCCACCCGTCATGCATCAAGGTGGGTGTGTGCGGAGGACGGCCGGGGGCTGTCCGAATCCCGTCCACTATTTAAATTGCCCGCACAGCTCGAAAATTCGCACAGCATGCAAGGGGTTAAAGCAGTCCTTAACAGCAAGGGTATTAGGCTTGGGTGGCAGTTGGGTCAATCACCTATATGGGGTCCAGAGGGCGCTCAATAACATGCCAAGAAAATCCCTGGGGGGTCGTACCCCTTACAAACTCCTCTTTGGTGTGAGAACGTAGGCACGAGACCATGACAATGTCAGCGCAGTGGTGGCGGACACACCATCTGACATCAATGAACGTTTGTTTGTTTTATATGAACTCAATACATTCTGGGGCACACAAAGAAACGTACAAGTAAAAGGCACCGCCACTGAAGAAGTGAAAGTTGCACCGGCAAGACCTTCCTGGGTCCCAAAGATTTGAGACCTGGTCAGAGAGAAATTGTAGGGAAGAATTTTTTGGGACCATCTTACAGTGTGCCTGCACTTGTCCTGGTATTAGAAGGTACTAGAACTGTACTTCTTCTGCCCCTTGCCGGTCGCAGAGACAAAAGGTTTGTCTCAATTGATCTGATCAAACCACACTATGTGGCTGATTCTGAACAGTAGGCCATATGGGCTCCTGGGTAGCCGCCATACTCCTCTCGCTACCATTCAGGAAGTTTAGATGGAAGCTTTGATAACTACAATGAAGTGATACTTTTTCCTGTTGAAACAACTATGACTGTACAGTCATCATGTACATAAAATCTCAATTCCAAAAATTGACGTTTATGTGAATATGTTCCAGATCAAGTAATCTCCCAGTTCTACAAAACATCCTGAGCTGCCAAATGTAGACCGTGAGGCGTCTGGTTACTTTGTGCATTAGGCCGGCTTCTCATTGGATTAAAGTGTCTAATATGCCACCACTGCCTCTCCCTTTCAAGTTACGAGGGTATGCCCTCGATCTTTGCAGGAAAAGACATACTTTGTTGCTCCATGGATACATCGCGGTGCGATGATGCATTTGGCTTCAGAATCAAGTTCACAAGTTGTACAGTAGCATGTCCTGGGAGCAATTAAAAAGACCAGGAAAAGTAATCCAATTGTAATCCAGTGATGTATCCATGGACCCATAATGGATGTAGGAGGTCGTAACTAGCCACCAAACATCCTTTTGCCTTGTTTTAACCGCTGACGGTGGCCCAGTTATTAAAATTTAATTTACCCTCGGGTACTGGGACCCCCGCAAAGCCGTTTTAATTTTCACTTCACTAACCCCCAACACTGCACTCTCAGAAAAATACCAGCTCCGCTGTAATCAGGCGTCGTAGCACACCCAGGACACATTAGGTGTCACTGGGTGGGCCTGATGATGAAGCATGCCACCAACCAGGTTGGTGGGTGAGGGCTTCATGATCACACCGACAAGGTGCCAACTGACAAAACAAGTCAGAGTCCAGCCCATAAAGTCACATGTAGCTAGTCTCTTTTGATGATACACACTGGATAGCTTGACATGTAATGGTTCCTTTAATTAATCAGATCCCAATTGGAAGGGGTGGTTGGTTTGGCCTGTGGACACAAACAGGTGTCGATCTAGATTCCTGGGTAAAACCGAAGGGTTTAGGGTAAATAGGCCTGATCAGCGATATGTACAAACAAACAAGTTACTTACCTTCAGTAACGCTTTTTCTGGTGGATACAGTATCTGCCTGTGGATTCCTCACCTTGTGAATATCCCCTTGCATCAGCAACATTCGGAAATTCTTTTTGTAGTTTTGCGCCGTCGTGAACAACGTCACAGAGGCATCGCGCGCGACTCTGCTGACGTCACCGACTCCATAATAGGCCCACGCCAGCGTGATGACATCAGTTCCGCCCCTTTTTCCGTGCCTTCGAGGCACACGGACGGACCGACAACAGTAGATATATACACAGTATACACAGTACACAAATGTCAAGATAACACGCACAGTGTGAAGCCAAAGCAGGAAAGCAATTGAAATAAAACATTTCCTTTGACAATAAAAATATCAACACTACAATAACTCAGGTGTAGAAGAGTGGACAACAGGGAGGCGGGTGGGTCAGTGAGGAATCCACAGGCAGATACTGTATCCACCAGAAAAAGCGTTACCGATGGTAAGTAACTTGGTCTTCTGATGGATACATCTGCAAGTGGATTCCTCACCTTGAGAATAGAGTCCCACAGCAGTCCCCTCTCCCGGAGGAGGGTGTCCACTCCACTATACCAAGAAATCCTGTAGGACAGAGGGCGCAAAGTGACCATCCCTCCTCACTTCGGAATCTAAGCAGTAATGCTTCACGAAAGTGTGGAGGGAGGCCCAAGTTGGCGCTCTGCAAATGTCCTCTACAGGTACACCCCTAGACAAAGCAGATGTAGAAGACTTTGCTCTAGTAGAGTGAGCTCTTATACCCTCTGGAGGTTCCTTACCCACCAGGGCGTAGCAGATCGTAATGCACAGGATAATCCATTTCGAGAGCATGCGCTTGTGCACCGCCTTCCCCTTCTTGCAGCCAGCAAATCCAACAAAAAGCTGGTCATCAACACCATAGTCTCTAGTCCTATTGATGTAGAAGCTCAGCGCCCTCTTCGGGTCCAAGCGGTGAAGTCTCTCATCCTCCTTGGAAGGGTGAGGGGAGGATAGAAGGTAGGGAGGGTAATGGACTGCCCTAGATGGAAGGGAGTTACCACCTTCGGCAGAAAAGCAGCCCTGGTCCTGAGTACCATTCGTTCAGCATGAATGGACAAGAATGGAGGCTTACAACTAAGAGCTTGAAGCTCACTTACCCTCCTTGCCGAGGTAATTGCAACAAGAAAGACCTTTTTAAAAGACAACAGCCTCAAGGGACCCTTGTGCAATGGTTCATAAGGCGAACCCATTAAAAAAGTGAGCACAAGATTCAAGTCCCATTGAGGAACAATAAAGGGAGTAGGAGGGAATTTATTCGAAAGGCATTTTAGAAACCTCAAAACAATAGGTGATTTAAACAAAGACGGCTGATCCGGCAAACAGAGAAATGCCGACAAAGTCGATAAATAACCCTTAATAGTAGCAACAGCAAACCCTTGCCGAGCCAAGGAAAGCGCAAACTGAAGTATATCAGATAAACGAGCCCTCAAAGGATCGATGGACTTCTCCCCACACCAAGCAACACATTTAGACCATCTATAAGAGTAAATGGACTTGGTGGAGTCATGCCTGGCCGATAAAATGACTTCCACCACATTGTGCGGGAGAGAAAATGAATTCAGGTTGCCCCGCTCAATCTCCAGGCATGAAGGTGTAAGGTCTGGAGGTGGGGGTGTAGAACCTGCCCCTCCATCTGAGAGAGGAGATCTGCCCTGAGAGGGAGACAGAGCGGAGGGCACGAGGAGAGGTGGAGAAGATCTGTGTACCACACCCTTCTTGGCCAATCCGGGGCGATCAATATGACTTGGGCCCGGTCTTGGCGAATCTTCCTCAGAACCCGAGGTATCAAGGGTATGGGAGGAAACGTGTAAAGGAGTCGCAAGCCCCAACTCAACTGAAACGCGTCCCCCAAGGCTCCCTGCATCAGAAACTGGAGACTGCAGAATAACGGGCAGTGAGCGTTCTCGCGAGTGGCAAACAGGTCCACCTGAGGAGTCCCCCACGTCCGAAAGACGTGACGAACCACCTCCGGGTGAAGCCTCCACTCGTGGTCAGCCGAGAACTGCCGACTGAGACTGTCTGCACGCACGTTCAGAACTCCGGCCAGACGATTTGCCATCAAACAAATTTGATGGACCTGAACCCAGGACCAGAGACGCAGAGCCTCTCTGCAGAGACACCGCGACCCCACTCCTCTCTGCTTATTGACATACCACAACGCAGTTGTGTTGTCCGTCAGGACTTGCACCGACCGACAGCAAAGGGAAGGGAGGAAGGCCTTGAGTGCCAAACGTATCACCCACAACTCTAGAAGGTTGATGTAAAGCAACCTTTCCTCTGGAGACCAAAGACTCTTGATCTCCAGATCCCCCAGATGAGCACCCCACCCTAGAGTGGATGCATCCGTTATCACTGTGGCCACCGATGGAGGCAGTTGAAAGGTCTTTGATGAATCTAGCAGAAAATTTCCTGCGGGGGTGCCTGGAATCAGTCTAGGCACCACGCCAAAAGTTTATGTTGTCCAACAAACACGCAGGTCCTACAGATTAGTAGGAACTACATGACACCTGATATCAGAGAACACCCAGATGAGTGGTAAATCAAGGTAGAAAGAATACTTAAAATTGGGAAATTTACCCCAGTTGATTTAGATCAGATGTTCTTCTTACTTCTACCCTTCGATTTATGGAGAAATGTACAACGGTTAAATGAGCAAAAGCCACAACAGATTGGGGGAGAGATAAGGACACTGGGAAATTAACTTCACTAATTCCAGATCTGCCCAAAAATATACAAAAATTCTTGCAAAATTTGATTCTGACTAAAATTATGGACTGGACAAAACTATTATATGCCAACAGAAGAGGATACAATCAGTACATGCCTTTCACAGTAAAATACAGAAAATATTCACTGTCTACATTGGGGTGGATACAGCAGCTGAAGGTGCCACTCAGGCTTTACTGAACTGCTTTGTTCAGGACCTCCAAGATCCAATTAAAACTGCAATAACCCAATCTATACAATGTTGGTAGTGAACCCATTGACTAAAATATAGCATTAGCACAGTACTATGCTGAAAAATAGCAAAAATCTGTGTCGAATATGGACAAGAAACATAAACAATTGAAGAGTAGAGTGCTAAAGCAGCAGCTACAAAGAGGCAGGGGACAATACTTAAGGGAGGTCGAGGGAGAGGGTACTCTACCCCGCCTAGGTCTGGTCAAATGTGAGAACATCCCACATTTGTGGGGAGCCAAATCATTGGGTTTGAGAGGGTCTCAATATACAAAACAACAGAGTGAGGCCTACTCCCTGAGGCAAGGGAAGAGGTCAGCAGGGCACCCAGATTCATAACAAGGTCAGAAACATCAGAAATGGCTGAAAGACCGGCACACTATTTTGACCAGAGGAACAATGACAATTATCATATGGTTACTTTCACTGAGGATGATTATGTCTTGGATTATGTCACATAGGGGTGCCAAAGAGGAGAACAGGAATGAATGGCCATACCAGTAAATTCAAGGACACCATTTGTTAAGCCCAGTTAAAGGGAGGAGAAGGGGCGTGGCCAAGATGGCGACCTGAGCGGACGCAGGTCTCTGAGGCTCCCTGCCCCGGCTCCCGCCACCGGCCTTAAACAGCGGTAAATTTGGACCCTGAGACCACGGCAATGACACCCAGGAGGCCGCGGTCGCGATCCACCTCGCCAGAGCAATTCCGCAGCCGATCCAACCGAGCTCGCAGCGCCGACAGCGAAACTGACCCAGACCGCGGAGCGAGGAAATGGCGGACTCCGTGACGCGCGAACCAGCGCTGCTCTTATGCCACCCTGCAGCTTGCACTGGACGAGCGCCAGCTGGTCAGCGGCGGGCACCGGCCCGTGAATCGATGTTCCCATCCCTGGGCTGGGTGCTACGCCCGAGATCCGGACCCTCCACCTTCCAGCCCGGACCCTAGTGCTCGAGCCTGCCCCGCCTTCCCCCTGCCAGTCCGGAAGAGGCAAATCCAGGCCCCGGCTCTTTGGGCCTACGACGCTGCAAGACCCCGCAGGCCCAGGGGTTGGACACGGCGCCGTGAAGCCCCAGGCACGTCGGAGAGGTCCCGAAGCTCCGTGGTGCCTTGGCCCCCAGTGGATTAGCCGGTGAAACAGACGAGTTGGCGCCATCTGCGGTGCGACGTTCGGCAGCAGCGAGGAACGGGCGGCTACCAGCACCGAGACGTGGAGGTGAGGAGCTTTGGAGGGAGCGATCAGTGGGAGGCTCGGGGGGCAGCATCGAGCCCCCGGTGTGCGACATAATAGACTTTTGGCGGACCGGGCTGCAGCCCGCATAGGAGGTCTAAGAAGAGGCGTGGGGAGCCCCATGCCACCAACTAGAGGGCCCGGCTCTCCGGCCTATCACACGGAGAGCTCCGTGGCCGGGTCCTAGAGCAGGGGGACTGCCCGGGAGGCCGCCGAGATTCGAGGCGCCCACCACGACGTGACCCCCACCCACTGCAGCCGGAGTGGTGGAGGAGTCAAGCCGGCAAGGTTGAGGCCCATAGGAGGCGTGCTCAGGTGCGACACGGAGGCGCTGAGCGCAGGGCCCTGTCAGGCCCCGCCATACTGCGCAACGGCGAAGAACACTAGCTGGGGTGGTGAGAGTGAGGGCATTCTAGGGCACCTGCACAGCAGCGCGACCGGTCTGAAGACCACGGGCTGCCCACAGCCGCAGCTGCTAGGCCCCGAAGAGTGACACGCCCGGCTAAAGTGCGGTGATTGAGTTCTCTGCTACACGTCCCGCCGCGGTGCGGCCTGCCACTCACCCCGACCTACCCAGGCGCAGCGGCAGACAGATCGGACGGCTCAGCCCGCCACCCACAGCGGCGGGGAAGTGAGGAACAGACCGCTCCCCTGCTAACCCCAGAGTGGACACCGGGAACCCCCGGACAGCTTCGAACCCCAGGAACCCTAGAATCCGGGCTGCGACTCGGCCATGTCATCCACCAACCGCCGCGCGGGCCGCACTATCACGGACATGCTGGCGAAAGGCTCGGCCAAAGGGGACAAGAGTCCTGACAAACCAGCACAGAACACACAGCCTAAACTGGGTGATCGGGGGACGGTGAAGCGCCAGCTACGAAGTCATTCATGGAAACATTATTCGCTTCCCTCAGAGATGACATCCAAACACTGAGGCAGGAAATGGCGGGCGGGTACAAAGAACTGAGGAAAGACATGGATGAGCTTGGGGAGCGGGTAGCTGAGGTGGAGTCAACGGACGCTGCCAGGGTCGAGGAGGTGCATATTCTGCAGCAGGAGATCATTAGGCTCCACGAGCAACAAAAAGACCTGCAGACCCACACTGAGGACCTAGAGAACCGCTCGAGGCACAATAACATACGCGTCCTGAACGTACCCTCAAAAGCGGAGGGGGAAGATGTGACGGCTTAGCTGCAGGGCCTATTCAGGGACATACTGGGAGAGCCGGACGACTTCGAGATCAGGATTGATAGGGCGCGCAGAGTGGGCCTTCCTAGACGGGCGTCCAACCCCCCACCATCTTCCCCTACCTCCCGGACTTCCTTCTCAAGGAACGCATCCTGAAAACAGCCCGACAACACCAACACACCGTATACCGTGGACAGACGGTGGAACTTTTCCAGGACTTGTCTGCAATCACCCTTCAAAAGAGACGAGCTTTTAAGATGGTCACAGCCTTCTTGCGGGAGAAAGGGGTTCCATACTCCTGGGGACACCCATTCGGCATCATTTTTAAGTGGAACGGATCCCTGCAGCAACTCAGATCCCTGAGAGACACTTGCGATCTCCTGGGCATCTCGCACGAGGAAGAGGAGTCAGGAGACGACGCCGGGACGGCCCCTTCATTGTCAATGCCTCTACCGGGCGACAGACAAGGCTGGCAAAGAGTGCGTCACAAACGCCAGAAGAAGAAGATTAACAGGCCAGACCCCGAAACAGTAGCCCTGGAACATGCGGCCGCAATTCAAGAGGTGTCCAAAGACACAGCCAGCGGGCCATGAGACATGGCAGTCAAAGCTTTGTGGAGCATGGCCACTAAGCGGCATGGGGGTGGGGGCGGGGGCGGGGTTGGGGAGCCGACGGGTTGCCGTTGCCATTGCCTACCCATCATGGATACACTCTGCCATGGGTCCAGTTGGACTGCTGGCTGGACCCGGGACTATGTTTGACCAAGACTTTTTCACAGTTGGGACTGAGGGGTGGGGGGGGGAGATGGGGGGAGGGGGATGTTGCGGAAGTTCCGGTAGGGAGGGAGTTGAGAGGGGGGGGAGGGGGCTCTCCTTGTCCAGGGGACTTTGACCGTGCAATTTGGTCCTACAGACCGACTCGCGTCGGGCGAAGGGGTGTCCTACCACTGGCACGCGCAGACCAGGAGCTGGGCTTAGCTGACTCTGAAATGCACCCACCATGACGCGCCGCTTGACCGTGCTCTCGCTTAATGTACGGGGCCTCAACAACCCGGTCAAGCACAAGGCGATACTGTCCTTCCTGGAACACTCGAAAGCTGACATTTGCCTACTGCAAGAGACACACCTAGTATCTAAGGACCACCATAGACTTAAGTCACGCTCCTTCCCTTGGCAGTTTTTCTCATCTACTCACAAAAAGGTAGCGGGAGTAGCGATATTGGTAGCCAAATCCTTTGAGGGGAGGGTCTTGCAGAAGGAGGTTGAGATTAAGGGGCGGCTCCTCGTCCACAGCTTTCACGTAGCGGGCCAGACATTACTAGTGGGCACTGTTTACACACAGAATGAGGGTCAGGAGAAATTTTTACACACAGCCTTAGAGGCGGCCACGGCTACTACGCACCCACACTTACTACTCGGTGGGGATCTCAATTTAGTGCTTCACAACACAGCAGACCGCTCCGGCCAGAGATTCGGCCAAGTTGGGGCACTCTTGACATCAGGACATGCACACGTTTCAGATCTAGGCCTCACAGATCTGTGGAGACACTCTCACCCGCATACGACAGCCTACACATACTATTCGGCAGCCCACAAGACCTATGCGCGGCTGGACTACTTTTTGTGCTCCTCCCAACTGACCACACAGGCTCAGGACGTAGAGATACTCCCAGCCTCATTATCTGACCATTCGCCGGTGGTGGCGACCTTCCAGGTAGCGGCCACGCCGAGACCTCAAAGATACTGGAGATTACGGGACGGGCTTTTACAGGTCCCTACCACACAGGAAAGACTCAAAGCAGCGATCGCTCAATTTTTGATGCACAACGCGAATGGGGACACAGCTAAAACCACACAATGGGCGGCCCTCAAAGCGGTCATCCGCGGGGAGATCATATCGATTGCCGCCGCTAACAACAATGAAAGAGCACTGAAAAGAGCCAAACTCACTCAACGGGTAGCTGAACTGGAGCAGATGCACCAGCGCACCGGGGCCACGCGGGCGTGGCGCCAGCTGTGCACCGAAAGGAAGATGCAGGCTGCCCTGGATCAAGATGTGGCCGAATAGGCTGCCATGCGCCTCAAGCACGCATACTATACTGGGGGTGACCGCTGTGGGAAACTCTTGGCGAGCAGGCTACGGGAAGAGAACCAGAGGCAGCAAGTACGCTCCCTCCGATCCGCCCAGGGTGCCCTAGTCACAGAGGATGCAGCCATAGCTGCGGCTTTCGGTAATTACTACGCCGCCCTCTATGATGCGGACTGCCTCGACCCACAAGTCGTCCTAGACTACCTGC
Source organism: Lissotriton vulgaris (assembly GCF_964263255.1). NCBI lineage: Eukaryota > Metazoa > Chordata > Amphibia > Caudata > Salamandridae > Lissotriton > Lissotriton vulgaris. The sequence continues at coordinate 1,548,226,954 of NC_141694.1, read as the reverse complement.
GAGGCGCGGCGCTTCTGAGGTTCCGTGACGATTTGAACCCGTGTTTTCAACATTGTCATAAACTACCAGTGAACCGCAAATGATCCATTTAGCATATCCTGGTGTTTTCGCTATGCTACGAGCAAGAGCACTCTTGTTATAAACACATTTCTGATTCACCCATGGCATCCATTTTAGAATATGGCAGCCATTTTGTATTCTTGCCCTCACATAGTCAATGGACACACAGTGACCTCTGATCAAACCATTTCACTTAAGGACACGTAAGCTTTAGCCTGCAATTCACCTTGCTAATGACACGTGCACTTTAGGACAGAAACGCTGTGGCCGCATGACTCGACAAAAGCTGCCTCCCCAGCCTGAGGCCAGTCCTGCTATACTGGTTCTCGTGTTCGTTGGCCTGATCATGATTAGGCGGCCGAAGCTGGTAGCCTTGCCCATTTACGACCCACAAACATCTCTTATCCTGCTTTTCTATCTTCTACACCTGGCTCTGCTCCTTTCCTTCTGGGCCTTTATTAGGGGGAGGTAACGAAATTTACGATGAGGCGGTCCGGCTCTTGAATGAAAAGTTGACATGGGATTATGATGGAACAGTGGGAACCCCTCGTTCGTAATGTATTGACATCAGATATTGTTGACGATTCTTGTGTAACGCCAAATATTTATTGTTTAGGACATGAAGGTTTAGAAGCGTACTAGCATGTGAAGAATGTTGCCCCAAGCTAAAAATTTTGTATTTAAGGAGCAACCCACTTTGTACAAATCGAACAGGCTCCTAGATTCTGCCTGTGTGTAGTTTCTGTGACTTCTGTGTCCCTGCAGTAATAAACCTTTGGTCTTTGACGCCACCATCGAGAAGCCCGTGTTTCTGTTTATTTGTGCACCGAGACAGGTAGAACTCAGGGGTCTTCGGGTGTTGTCCCTGACACCTCTGGACAGTACCAAAAAGTCCAGAACTCCAATTGGCGTCCAACGTGGGGCGACGTCATTCGGTACCGGTCCAAAAGCCTGAAGAGTTCGAGAAGCTTCGTGTGAAGATTCCAGAGGGAGGCGCCCCACTTCATCGATCCCGGCATATCGCAAAAGTGGCCCGACGTTCTCTTCCACGAGGGTTCCCGTTCAGACGGCTGCAGTGGTCCGCTGCCTTGACTGTCGCCCTGTCTTGGACCCGAGGTGCAGACCTTAGTACGGCGAGACAAAACGGGTTTCTCCTTGGTGACGTCTTCAGTACCTCAGTTAAGTATTAAGTGGTTGCTAGTTGTTTGGTTACTTCGTAAGGGTTTGCTCCTGTTTGGATAATCCTTTTAGTTCTTGGTTTGGTTTGGTTTCGTAAGATTATCACTGGTTGTTCTAGTTACGATAATCATTTGGTTTAGTTTGGGTATCGATACATTTGTTCGCTTTGGTAGGCCTAAGTTCTCGGTTCGAGTGCGCACTTTTGTTTGTGTCTGTTCTGTGTTCTAGTTTATAAAATGGTAAGTCGGAAAAATTGTATGTTGTCGTGTTTTGGTTGCAACAGGGATTCCCGGTTGGAGGACTCGTGTCTGGTTCCTCCGATTGGAACTCCTCTTTATGATCTTTACTGTAAACATGGTGTGGGTCCTATATCTTATAATGAGGTGTGGATCCGATACACGGAGAAAGACGGTGTCTTTAGTTGGCCACTGCATGGTAGTTTTGAACCCGAAAATCTTGATAATTTGGAAATGAAATTATTTAAGAAGAAAGCCCGGCCGGCAATGTTTGATTCTTTCCGTTATTGGCGAAAAGAATCCAAACAGAGAAAAACTAAAAAGCTAAAGAAAGAACAAAAAGAGCAAGAGTTGACTTTAGAACAGTCTGCCAAGCAGCTGCAACTCAATGAATCTGAAAAAGCGATGGAGGTGGCCAATAGAGAACGTAATTTAGCGATAGACAAGTGCTATCCTGCCTTGCCATCAAGTACAGCTAAGATAGTAGAGGACCCTGAAAAGGATCCCCTGTTGTCTTACTTGTTGAGATCACCCCCACCGTATGCACAGGGTGCTACAGCTCCACCTTTACCGAATGTTCAATTACCGGTTGCTGGACAGCCTGGTATACCTGCTCCTGCTCCCCTGAATCAAGCTCCTGTACTTCCTGTGGTCAATATTAATGTTCCTCCGGCACCCCCTCTTCCAGGGTTGCCAGCTCCTCTGCCTATGCCTGTACCGCTGATACCTGTTGTTTCACAAACTACTTTGCCTGCTACCCCTACTGTTGCTGTTTCTTCTGTCCCTACTACTACTCTCCTTCAAACTTCTGCAAGCTATATGACTCCGCTTTCTGTTCGTCGGAGAATCACTGATTCTGTCACTAATATTCTATCTCCCTTTTACAAAACTTTGATTAGGAGCCCTGTCTCTGACTCCGTTCAGAGACGTAGTCAGCTTCCTAGTAGTGAAGAACGAGGAATACTGGACTCCACTGCCCTTAGGTGGATTTCGAAAGTTGGGAGGTATAGTGTGCGAGATGTATTAGATACATTCATGCAATGGAAGGAACCGACACAGCGCTATGTGTTTGATGTCATGTGTTCCCTTTTACGTGAAGAATGGGAAGAGAGCGAATCTGAACAGGTACCGGATGAATTAATCCAAGTTCAACAAAAATTTGCTGCAGGTATGATAGTAGGTCAGGAGATAAAAGAAGCAATGGAATTAATTTTAGATTTTAGATTCGATCCTTCCTTTCGTTCACCAAGAGAGTTAGAGAAACGTAGTACGAGACAAGGTCGATAATATCCTATGAGGGAGGTTCCTCCAATATGGCACGAAGCCGTTCAAGCTGACGCAGTGAATGGTATTGCAGCCGCTCCGGCCCAATTCCAGAGGGTGTGGATACACATTCCGTGGAAACGAGCAGAAGTGTTAGCAGTAAAACAGGCTTTGCCAGATCCGCGTAAAAGTCCAGCTGGATATTACAAAGAGTTGGCGCAAACAGTTGAAGCTTGCGTAATGAATTTAGCGGACATTGACATGTTATTTGGCAATGTAGTACCTCAACCAATTTGGGCTAAAATTCGTAAAGAAAATCATCCAGTTGCCCTAGGTGGTGATTGGGCAGCTATAATAGCGGCAGATGGTCAACAAATAGGTGGTTCTAAACCCGAACCTCCAATTGCTGATTTGCCTGGTAGAATAATCGATTTAATGAAAACTCTGATGCCAGCATTGCGCGTTAACTGGGACAAGTTGTCCGCATGCAGGCAGAAAAAGGACGAAAGTGTCTCCGACTTTTTCACAAGGTTTGAAGAAACTTTCGTAGATCACAGTGGTCAGGATATGAGCACGGAAGGAGGACAGAGACTATTTGTTGATAAATTTGTGCACAATCTGTTACCAGAGCTCAGTAATAAATTAAAAGATTCTGAAAGTGCGTGGGCTGTCTCTACGACTGCGCAAATACTTGCAACTGCTCAGTATTATGAAAATAGGGATAAAGAAGAGAAGGACAAGTCAGATAAGAAAACAAAAGATTTGAAAACTAAAGTTCTTTTGCAGCAGGCATATCCGCCTCGCACGAATCAGACAAATACACAGCAAGGGCCATATCAGAGGACAGACTATGGTTCTCAGAGACCACAATACCAATGGAATCAGTGTGCTTACTGCAAGAAGGAAGGTCATTATAAGAATGAGTGTCCAGTATTAGCACAAAATAATGCTGCAGCAGCTCAGAGAGGTCGTGGTGGTTCTACGCAAAATTCTAGAGGTCGAGGACGAGGTGCCATGCCTCCACAAACGAATGATCGCCCTTCTAATTATTTTGATCAGCGAAACGGACAGTCTGCCCAACCTACTAGATCTCAACAGTATCACGTTGAAGACTACTGTGAAGTTAGTGAGGAATTTCAGCAAAATGAGTACTAGGACAGCCATGGACTAAGAGAGGGAGTAGTATCAGTTCCAGTAGATCAGAGTGGGCCTTATGTCGCAGTAGCAACATCAGGTGTAGTCGAACCGTTTCTGTTGGATACTGGTGCAGCAAAAAGTTCTATCATACATGCGAAACTCCCTGGCGCACCTTTGTCTGGCTTAACAAATGTTTCAGTAGGTTTTTCAGGCGCCCCTGTTCACAACCCCGTATCTGGTCCTTTGTCTATTTCTGTTGGACCCCGTCAATTGAAAGCACCCCTGATTTTGACAACTGGTTGTAATGAAAATCTGCTTGGTTTAGACTTGTTAAAACGCCTGTACGCGACTTTGTACTGTTCTCCGGCAGGAGTACAGCCTACATTGGGTAAGAGAATCATCTCTCCGATGTACTTGTCAATGGATGCGCTCCCACTGGAGCTGCGTTCTCTCCCTGATACTCTTTGGGCGACTGGTCCTAACGACGTAGGTCTTTTAGAAATTCCACCATATATAGTCACTTTGAAAGCAAATGTCAAATTTCCACGAATCCCACAATACAAGATCTCTAGTGAAGGTGAGCGTGCGCTCTTATTGATAGTGCAAGATTTGATCAAGAAAGACGTAGAAGAAGAAACTAGAGGAAATGTCTGTAACAGCCCTGTACTGCCAATTCTGAAACGCACTGATCCTTCAAAGCCTCCAGTCTATAGATTTGTAATCGATCTTAGAGAGGTTAACAAAATTGTGATCCCACAGTTTCCTGTGGTTCCAGATATTACTGCATTGTTAACGTTAACTCCTGCTACAGCCACATGGTTTTCAATTATCGACTTGAAGAATGCCTTTTTCAGCATTCCGATAGCCGAGGAAAGCAGAGATATTTTCGGCTTCTCTCTAGGAGGCCGAAGCTTCAGGTTTAAACGTGCTCCACAAGGCTATTGTGAAAGCCCATCCATTTACAGCCAGGCATTAAAAAGTCAGTTAGATTCCTTTGTACTTCCTCCTGGTTCTGCTTTAGTGCAATATGTTGATGATCTTTTGGTGGCTGCCGATGACAAGGAAACTTGCAAAGCAGCTACAATTTCCCTACTACATCATTTGTCTAATTTAAATCACAAGGTGTCACCTTCCAAAATGCAATACTGTTGTCAAGAAGTGACCTACCTAGGTCATCTCTTGTCAAAGGAGGGAAGAAGGTTGACCCCAGAGAGAATAAAAGCAATTACGCAGATGAATGTTCCTAGCACACAGAGAGAAGTGCGTGCCTTTTTAGGTATTACCTCATACTGTAGGCAATGGATCCCAAATTTTTCTCTTTTGGCAAAACCATTGGTGGCCTTGACTGGGAAAGGTGTTCCGAGTCCGGTGCCATGGTCTGCCGAATGTCAGCAAAGTTTTTCTGAGTTACGAAACGCATTGTGTTCAGCTCCTGTGTTGGGTACACCCGACTACAGTAAACCATTTACACTCTATGTCCACGAGAGAGAAGGTTGCGCGTTGAGTGTTCTGACGCAACGATTTGGTGATAAACAACGCCCTTGTGCGTATTTTTCATCAACATTAGATCCGGTAGCCAGAGCATTGCCTAGTTGTTTGAGAGCTACAGCAGCAGCTGCAGCGTCCATCCGACAATCTGCTGGTTTGGTCATGAACAACATGTTAGTGGTCATGGTTCCTCACGCCGTGGACACGCTCATGAACCGAACCAAGACACAACACCTTACCAGTGCTAGATCATCAGGCTACGAGCTGACACTGCTAGCGAGTCATATTCAGATTAAAAGATGTAATGTATTGAATCCAGCAACACTGTTGCCAACTGATCAGGAGTCGAGTGATTCTGAACCTCATGACTGTTGTTTCAGAACCGAGGAAGAGACAAAAGGACGGATTGATCTTAAAGACACTCCGTTACCAGATCCAGATGGCACGTTGTATGTTGATGGGTCTTGTTTTAAATTGGAGAATGGTGATGTAACAGCCGCTTACGCAGTAACGACTTTGAGTACGATTGTGGAGACTGCAAGAGAGAGTCAGAATTCTGCTCAAGCTGCAGATTTAATTGCATTGACGAGAGCGTGTGTTTTAGCTAAGGGAAAGAGAGTGAATGTGTTCACAGATAGTCAGTACGCGTTCGGCGTAGCGCATAGTTTTGGCCGTTTGTGGAAAGAAAGAGGTTTCATTACGTCCCATGGGACTAAGATCCAGCATGGTCAGCTAGTCAATGACTTGTTGGAATCTCTAACCTTGCCGACTGAAGTTGCGATTGTGAAGTGCAGTGCTCATCGAGCAATCACGGATGATGTTGGTCGTGGAAATGCTTTTGCTGATGAGACCGCTAAACAGACAGCTAGGAATAAGATGAGTAGAATGTATGTTGCAACGTCTGCGAGATGGATTACTGACTCGGGAATGTGTGAGGATACAGTGAAAAGTGTGAAAGCAATCCAAGAAGAAGCGACTGAAGAGGAAAAGCTTGCATGGAAAGAGAATACGGGGAAATTAGACTCGAATGGATGTTGGATTGATCTGTCAGAACAGCAGCGTCGGATGTTGCCTGATGCGTATGTGCTTGCGGTGGTAACGATGGCGCATGGAGCAGCGCACATCAGTTCTAAAGGGATTTGTAAGATGTTGGCTCCAGTCTGGAAGAATGATGGAATTAGTAAGTGTACAGAAAGAGTGGTGAGAAATTGCATGATATGCCTGATGCATAATCCTGGCAAGGGAATCCCCACACCCGCTGGTCACTTCGCTCCTCCTTCTTGCCCCTTCGAAGTGATTCAGTTAGACTTCATTCACATGGATCGTTGCAACAACCTTAAGTACGTTCTAGTGGTAGTATGTGGATCGAAGCATATCCACTAAAGGACAATACTGCCTTGTCCACTGCTAAAATCCTTCTAAAGGAATATTTCCCCAGTTATGGCATGCCACGGATTGTATGGTCAGATAACGGAAGTGAATTCGTAGGGAAAGTTATGCAGAGTGTGTGTGCAGGTTTAAACATAAAACAAAAATTTCACAGTGCGAATCACCCCCAGTCTGCCGGCTTAGTGGAAGGCTACAATGGCACCCTCAAGCTGAAACTGGCCAAGATACAAGCCTCCACGGGCTTGTCCTGGCCAGATGCACTACCTTTGGCCCTGTTATCCACAAGAGCGACTGTACATTCTCGAGTAGGGCTTAGCCCTTATGAGATTGTATTCGGTCGACCTGCAAATGTTTGGGGGGTACCTAGACCGAAAGAGTTCAAACAACTGGAATATCCAATGCTAATTGATTACCTTTTTGACTTGACTGCTAAATTGAGTCTCATTCACCAACAGGTTTTCGATGCATTACCAAAGCCACCGGAAAGTCCAGGCCATCAGCTGAAGCCCGGCGACCAAGTCGTTATTAGGAACTTTGGACGGACCAGAAATATCCAACACAAGTTCGTCGGACCATTCCAAGTTCTTTTGGCGACGAGGACTGCTATACGTGTGGCTGGCAGAAGGAATTGGGTCCATGCGACGCATGCAAAGCGTGTACCCCTTCCACTTCCTTATGATAACTGGGTGAAAAAAGGAATTGGTGCCTCTGAAACCGAACAAGTTCCTAGATACATTCCTTTCAGCGATGCAGAACTGATTACTGATTCACCGAACTCTGACTCCCCTTCTGAAACTGCTCCTTTGAACACTGAACATTTGTCCTCAGCATCAAACGAACATTTGCCATCTGCGAACTCGAACATTGCAACCCCTGATGAAAATAGACTATTTCCGGCCCAAACAACGCCAGGAAAACTGAGATACAACCTCCGTTCTCATTCTAAGGACAAATAAAGCAGGAAACTGCCTATTTTTCATATTTTAATTTGATACATTGCCTCCAGCCAGGAAGTTTGCTAATATTTTGTATTTTTCTATGTATGTTAGGTTGTTTTAATTACCTTGCCGTCTGGGTAGCCGTAGGGTCGTGGCTTTGTGCCTAGTTGAATCTGCGGGGGCCAGACACAAGGTCGGTCTTTCTGTTAGTTCTGGGAACTCCCAGGGCTGATAGAGGCATTTTCAACTACGTACACATCATCAGTGGTCGCGAGCGGTTGTAGAAGATGGAGCTTCCTGAGCTGCACCGAGAGAATGTAATGTATGTTCGCAGAAATAGACTCTACAAGATTCTCCATAACAAATGTTTTCTGATGCAATGTGCAATTACGTTTTTGATTGTTTTAATAACGTTGGTGGGTGGAATCGTCTTTGGTATACATTTAATTTTTGCACCGGTAACAACTACAGTACCTCCCCTTGATCTTGTTTCTTCTACTGTTGCTTCTTATCATTCTTTTCACCCCTTCCCTGAACATGAGCAAGTTCGACGCTCAGAATTCATAAATAACACTTTTGTACAACTCTTGCATCAACACCAACTGGTAGTTAACACAACAGACTGCTGGGTATGTGGTTTGATACCCCACACTATGGATAAAGGCATTCCCTATCTGGTCTTGCCTTTTAGCTATAATGGATCATGTCGGGCCTTCCAAACTGTATTTGTCTATGCTCTCGAAACCTATCCCCCGCGTCCTCCACGTTCCGCTAAGTATACATCCGTTAATAAAGCCTTGATAAAGGGAATAACTGACATGATTAAAGACGTCAATAACTCCCTCTGAGGTTCCGTGACGATTTGAACCCGTGTTTTCAACATTGTCGTAAACTACCAGTGAACCGCAAATGATCCATTTAGCATATCCTGGTGTTTTCGCTATGCTACGAGCAAGAGCACTCTTGTTATAAACACATTTCTGATTCACCCATGGCATCCATTTTAGAATATGGCAGCCATTTTGTATTCTTGCCCTCACATAGTCAATGGACACACAGTGACCTCTGATCAAACCATTTCACTTAAGGACACGTAAGCTTTAGCCTGCAATTCACCTTGCTAGTGACACGTGCACTTTAGGACAGAAACGCTGTGGCCGCATGACTCGAGAAAAGCTGCCTCCCCAGCCTGAGGCCAGTCCTGCTATACTGGTTCTCGTGTTCGTTGGCCTGATCATGATTAGGCGGCCGAAGCTGGTAGCCTTGCCCATTTACGACCCACAAACATCTCTTATCCTGCTTTTCTATCTTCTACACCTGGCTCTGCTCCTTTCCTTCTGGGCCTTTATTAGGGGGAGGTAACGAAATTTACGATGAGGCGGTCCGGCTCTTGAATGAAAAGTTGGCATGGGATTATGATGGAACAGTGGGAACCCCTCGTTCGTAATGTTTTGACATCAGATATTGTTGACGATTCTTGTGTAACGCCAAATATTTATTGTTTAGGACATGAAGGTTTAGAAGCGTACTAGCATGTGAAGAATGTTGCCCCAAGCTAAAAATTTTGTATTTAAGGAGCAACCCACTTTGTACAAATCGAACAGGCTCCTAGATTCTGCCCGTGTGTAGTTTCTGTGACTTCTGTGTCCCTGCAGTAATAAACCTTTGGTCTTTGACGCCACCATCGAGAAGCCCGTGTTTCTGTTTATTTGTGCACCGAGACAGGTAGAACTCAGGGGTCTTCGGGTGTTGTCCCTGACACCTCTGGACAGTACCAAAAAGTCCAGAACTCCACTTCCCTCCCTAAGCCAGGCGCAAGCGCACTTCCTGGATCGGCCCATCGGACTTGAGGAGGTCATCTCGGCGATATCCCGCCTTAAGGTGGGGAAATCCCCAGGGCCGGACGGCTATACAGCGGCCTTTTACAATACATTCTGCCCACAAGTTGCCCCTATACTGCGTGACCTTTTCAACACGTTTGATCAGCCCGGCGCCATCCCTCCTGACTTACTAGAAGCGGCCATCTCGGTGATCCCTAAATCCGGGCGCGACCCGGCCAACTGCAGCTCATACCGGCCTATCTCCTTACTGAACGTAGCTCTGAAGCTCTACACCGGCATTCTTGCAAGTCGCCTAGCACCATATATGCAGCAACTGGTGGAGCCTGACCAGTCGGGCTTCATCCCACAAAGGCAGACTAGCGACAATACCCGGCGGGTCCTCCATCTCATCGAGGCCGGATCACGCACGAGACCGGGCTGTATGCTCCTCACTATCGATGCCGAAAAGGCATTCGATAGAGTGCACTGGCCCTACCTCGACCGGGTGCTACAGCACTTCGGGTTCGGAGAAGTCCTTCGCCACCGTATATTTAACTGCTATCGCCGACCCAATGCAGCGGTGCGAGTTAATGGCCACACTTCCCCACAATTTGAGATCGGCAGAGGAACCCGGCAGGGTTGCCCACTCTCCCCCCTCCTGTTCCCGCTCTATATGGAGCCGATGGCGCAGCGAGTGTGGCACCACAAACTCATCTCTGGCATTCCCTTTGGCGGACACACGCACAAGATTAGTTTGTACGCAGACGATATCCTGTTGTCTCTCACCAATCCGATGCAGTCACTACGGGCGCTCTTTGCGGAACTCCACATCTTCGCACTGGCGTCGGGCTTCAAGATAAACGTGGCGAAATCGGAGGCCCTGAATATTTTGTTGCCACCGGAGACTCTGGAAGAGGTCAAAGTCGAGTTCAATGTGCAGTGGTCCGACGCCTCCATCCCCTACCTGGGTGTCCTTCTAGCCCCGACGGTGCAGGGCACCGCGGAGACCAACTACACAAAACTCAGCAAGAAACTCCAAGATCAGCTACGGCGTTGGAAACGCCTCACGCTGTCCTGGCTCGGCCGGATCGCGGCCATCAAAATGACTTTGCTGCCCCAGATTCTATACTTGTTCCAGACACTTCCCTTGCGGCCACCGGTGGGGTGGCTTCAGAAAACACAGTCGGAATTAGCACGGTTTGTCTGGAACGGCCGACGCCCGCGGTTTAAGCACACTATTGCTGCTTTGCCGCCTGACCATGGTGGTGTTGGCATCCCCGACCTCAAATTCTACTTCCAGGCGACACAATTGCGCACGCTAGTGGAATGGAACCAACTAGAGTCCGGCAAACACTGTCTCTTTCAAGATCAGGCGGTGGCCGGCCGCCCACTGTAGGGTGTCCCATTCCTACCACGGTGTCATAGACCCCCCAACCTGTATGCCTCTAAGATCACGAGCACGGTCCTCGAGGTGTGGGACAGAGTGACCGTGGCCAGAGGGCTGACCACCTTCCCCTCACCGATGACTCCGATATTCAATAATCCAGACTTCACACCGGGCCTGGACTCTAGGGCATATGCGGCGTGGAGGGCGACCCCCTGCAGGGATGTGGGACACATGTTTGACCTCAAAGGTATTCTCCCGTTCCACAAAGTGAAAGAGGACTACGGCGTTGCCGAGACGGATCGCCTACAGTACCTGCAGGTGCGACATTGGGTTCTTCACCCCTCGATCCAACCCGGAGCACAACGACATCTCACACCCTATGAGCGGTGGTTGCTGACCCGCACATCGGACAAAAAATTAATCTCAGACCTCTACCAACACTTACTCCTCACCAACGTTCACACATACAACGCGGGGAGGGCTAGATGGGAGAAAGACCTGGGGCGCCAACTCACGTTGAAGGAATGGGAGGGAGTATATTACAGGGCCAGACACTCAGCACACCATACGGGTCTCATTGAAACAATGACCAAAGTCGCCACATACTGGTATCATACACCCGAGAGGTTACACCGGTGGGATTCCCAAGTCAGCGATCGATGCTGGAGGGCTTGAGGGGAACTGGGGACGTTGGAACATCTGCTGTGGAGCTGTGATAGACTCCGTCCCTACTGGACCCCCATTCTTGATCTAATAGACTCTCATCTAGACACGCAGCTCCCTCGATTCCCATCATACATTCTGCTGGGCCTTCCCAACGCTCTCATGTACCCCTTGAAATCCTGGAGAGGGAAGCTGATTGCACTGGCTCTGGGGGCGGCAGTTCAGAACATTGTGGCCCACTGGAGAGCTGTCCAGGCCCCGCAACAACTGGGATGGCTGCATTGTCTGTGGGTGATTCTGGGGATGGAAAAACTGTCATTAGCCACAGCGGGGAGGGGAGCGGACTTTGCAGCACTATGGCAGACTTTTCTGACCTTGCTGACCGGGGAATTTAGGGAATTAAGTTGTCCCCGTTATCTACGGCTGCTACGACTTGCAGACACCCCACTCCCAGAGCCTAAGACACACTCACATAGGCGCAGAGGCCCAGCACATGCCGTACCGCCTGGCTCGTAGAGAGTCAGTGATGGACTGTTAACCCTATGCTCGACTAATGGACAAGGAGAGGAGAGGGAGCGGGAGGGGGGGCGGCCACTGGGGTTGTTTTATCCTTTGTTGGGGCTTCCTGTTCGTTCTTGCATTTTATTGGCTCTGCTTGCACCTCCATGGCACCTCTTTTGACGCGGCCGGCCCGAGTGGGTGGTAGGCGGCTTGCTGTGTTAATTGTGCTGGCTGTTGAGTCAGTTAGTCATGAGTACGCAGTGGCTCTGTCTTAGGCCGCCTCCTATGTGGGTCGGCGTAGATGACTTTGAGAGGTGCATTGCGCTTGTTTATTGCTCAATAAAAGATTTAATACTAAAGGGAGGAAAATAAAATCCTTTTTGGACACTGGAGCCACTAGTTCCTCTATCTCAAACAATGCACTCCCACCAGTACCGCTTTCGGGATGCACCAACACTTCAGTGGAATTTTCTAACATTCCATTTTCTAGCAATATTAGTACACATTTAACATACACTCTTGGACCTATTTCATATGCTCACTATTTTGTGATCACTGACGTGTGCTTTGAATTTATTGGGAATGGACTTACTTACCTGATTGCATTCCACTTTCACATGTACCCCTGATGGTCTATTTCTGGAATTTCAAGAGGGGAGACCCTTGACATCAAACCTTACTTACACTGAATATTCATATGTCACTGCAGATGCCCTTTCTACCCTTCCAACAGTACTTCAAGTACAGGTGAACCCCTAAGATTGGGCAATAGGGAAACATGACTTAGGGTTCATGGATATAGTACCTTTACAGATAAAGATTAAACCAAACATGCCTTTGCCCAGAATATCACAGTATAAAATATCCAGAGAAGGAGAATATGGATTACAAAAAGTGATAGCTACCTCCCGGCTGATTGTGTAATCAGAGAAATAGAAGGCAGACCTTGTAACAGTCCGATTCTTCCTGAATTAAAACAAAGTTCTGACCGAAATAAACCTGATGTTTGGGGATTAGTAGTTGAACTTATGGAGATAAATAAAATAGTGGAGCCCTGTTTTCCTGTGGTACCCAATAACAACAATATTGGCAGCTGTACCTCCAACTGCAGCATATTTTTTGATCATTGGTTTAAAGAATGCTTTTTTAGTCCATTCCCTTGCATGAGGATTTCAAGGCTATTCCTACAGTTTGAAGGATACCATAAAGATTTATTGATTCTCCTTCAATATATTCCCAAGCCCTAAAAACTAAGTCTGGGCGGTGAACTCCACTCTGCTCATGGAGTTTGTGGAGTTTTCCGCACTCCGCAGTATGTGGAGCTCGCGGAGTTCCCAAAAAATCTGCTCTGTGCAGTGGAGCGGAGTTTTTTTCCGCACTCACGTTCGTCAACATCAAGTTGGCAAGCGCAAGCTAGGAAAATCCACCCCCCAGTGAGATCTTTCCTCGTTTGCAATCGTCAACATCAAGTTGGCGAGCATGGAAAGTCAACCTCCCGGCGTGATTTCTCAACGCGGGCAATCAGATTTCTCATTGCGAGTGGTCGCATATGCTCTTGACTGCTTGCGTCAGGAAACTACCCATTTGCGTTGAGAAAGCTTCTGCTCGAGTAAAAATCTACTCAAGCAGCAGAAAGGAAGCTGCGCCCGCTTGCGCTGTGCATGGTGCTGTTAGCGATAATTGCACAGAGCGGACAAGCAATTGGCACCAAAAATCATCACAAACTGCATTTATCTAAAGAAACTCTGACGCTTGCGGAGAGCGGCGCTGTTTTTTTGCACTTCGCGGAGTTCCGCATAGCAGAACTCTGCAAACTCCGCTAGATAATTTCACACCTAGTGCCATCACCACCATGACTCAATATATCGATGAAATTCTACTGTGCAATACAGATGAACAGATATGAACGAATGACACTGTACAACTACTGAACTTCCTTGGTAAACATGGTCACAAGGTATCCCCCACAAAACTACAATTTGTTCGACAGGAGGTCACCTATTTAGGGCATCTCCTGTCGATATGGGGAACAAAGAATTTATCCTGTAGGGGTACTTACTGACAGAGTGATTCCAGTTCTAGACTCCCTAGTACTCAGAAACAACTTCTCATTGATATCTAAACCTTTCCAAGCCCTTACCTGTAAGGATGTTTCAGACGCAATCCCTTGGGGCAAGAATAGCATGATAGCTTTTTCGGTAATCACCAAGAATTGTGTGATGCACCAGCTCTAGGGATGTCTAATTAAATTATGACAAAGATTTTAATTTGTTCATACATGATAGAGATGGCTGTGCACTGGCAGTCATAACACAACAAGGTGACTATAAACTACAGTGTACTTGTTGTTCTGCTATTTATTTATTTATTTCCCTTCTAAAGCACACTATCACCTCAGAAAGGCATCCTGGCGCTGACAGACTGGTATCGAAAGAAAGGGGGCAACTGATAACAAGGTAGGGGTTTGGGAAAAGCCAAGTTTTCAAGTGCCTTCTAAATGCAGGAAGGCCGGAGACCTGCCTGAGTTCAATGGGAAGAGAATTCTAAAGTTTTGCCGCGGCTACGCCGAGCGATCGACCTCCTGCTCTGGATCTCCTAAACCTCGGTATGGTCACCAACCAGGCCGAGGAGGAGCGTAGATTGCGGACCGGCACATGCCACGAAAACTTCCTTTGTAAACCGGCAGGGCCAAACCCATGGCGGGCTTTAGAGGCCAGACAGAGAGACTTAAATATCATCCCCTGTCTCACTGGGAGCCAGTGCAGCTGAGCCAGAGCCCCTGAAGAGGATGATCTTGTTGGCCACCCCAGGGCTAAATTTGCAGCTGCAGACTGGATTCTCTGGAGTCTATCCATGAGATAACTTGGAGACTCCAACAGTAAGGAGTTGCAGTAGTCTTACCTACTTAGCACGGTACAGCGCACCACCTCTACCCGAGCACGGGGCGGTAGCAAAGGAAGGATTTTTCTCAGGAGGCAAATAATGGTCAAGCAGCCAGCTACTACCTTTGAAACCTGCGCCTCCAGAGAAAGGTCACTATTAAACATCACACCCAGATTCCATACTACCTTCACAGGCTGCACCAGTGGAGAAAAATCCACAGGCCAGAATTTGCTGGGTAGAGGAGATTGTACCCTAGGCCTTGGGCAATATAACACCTCAGTCTTTCCTGTGTTAAATTGCAAAGAGTTGGCTTTCAACCAGTCCGCTGTATCTCGCAGGCAGTTGTGAAATACTTCCAAGGAGGTAGATTAATTTCCCTCCAAGGAGAGAATCAACTGTGTATCATCAGCGTAGTTAACAATTTCGATCTTATATTGTTTGATGAGCGCGATTAAAGGCTTCATATAGATGTTAAATAATATCGGGCTAACTGCCGAGCCTTGTGGAACGCTATGCGAGATGGTAGAGAAGGTGGATTGGAAGGGACGGAGGGACACAGCTTATTCTATACCTTGAAGGAAGGACTCAAACCACCCAAGGGCACTACCTGCAACCCCTACCTCTCTCAACCTGTCCAGCAGAATACCATGATTCACTGTGTTGAAGGCGGCAGACAGGTCAAGCAGGATCAAAACCCCTGCCTGTCCCCTGTCTGCCCGCCAACGTAGCTCATCCAGCACGGTCACCAGGGCCGTCTCGGTGCCATGAGCTGGCCGGAAGCCAAACTGAACATCCTCCAGGAGCTTGTGCTGTTCTAGGTGTCTAGAGAGGGTGCCTGCCACCACCCGCTCTACAATTTTTGCTGAATAGGGTAGAAGCCAGTTGTGCCTAAAGTTCTTAAGGCATTCAGGATCAAGGGTGGGCTTCTTCAGTAAGGGGGTCACCACCGCTTGTGTCCACTGAGGTGGAACCATTACAGTAGTAAGCGACTGGTTGCACACCAGCCGGAGCGTAGGAAAGAGCTCAAGCTCGAACTCCTTCCAGATTTTTAGTGGGATCGGGTCAAGCGGAGACCCAGATGTAATACCAAAGGCCACTTCCCTGAACTCCTCTGCAGACAGCTGCGCAAATTCCACAAGGGACTAAACTCCTCCCAGTTCATGAACAGCCCCCAGAGTCGACAGGCTGCCACAATCAGCTACTGCCAGGATTTGTTGCTGCTCCACCCCAGATCATCAATAATCAGTTTGATTTTCTCCTGAAAGAACCTAATAGGTTCTCACAGACTTCCTGGGAGGGGGGAATTTATTCTTGGCACACTCTGGGCTAAAAAGGCTATTCAAGATATTAAAAATGCTGCGAGGGGGGGGCATGGCCAACAGCATGGCCGAATAAGTCGCACGACAGCGAATCTCTGGCGAGCCACATCGTTCCGACGTGCTTTAAAACCATCCAGAGGTCCCCTAAATGCCGCCACGGATGACCGGAAGGTCCCGTACTGCCGTGGGCGAGGGTGGCGCTGCCGCGGAGGGTCCACAGAGCCCCGAGATCCAACGGTGAACTGCAGCCCCCTGGAGACAGGCGGAGGTGGCCTCAAGATGGCGGTGCCGCGAAAGTCCCCGACAAAGACGCGAGGAGCGCGCCATGAGGACATCGGGACCAGCGGGGGCCCGGGACGTCCGGTAAGCCCAACGGGGTGGCGAGTTGCAGCTGAGACCCCGGGGACGAAGCGACGAGAGGCCAAGAGACAGGGGAGACACGAGACGGGGCCTAGTCCTGAGGGGGCGGGCCCGGCAGACTGGGGGCGCCGGCCGGAGCACCAGCAGAGAGGCCGCGTGGACGGAGTGGGCGACTGGGACTCCCTGACTGTGACCCGCGGAGTGGGAGACGCACCGCGCCAGCCACGGGCTGTTGGCCCGACACCGCCGGAAGCGGGGGTGACGTCGGGACCAGGCGGCCCGGTCCCCGCGACGGAGAAGGCCTCCCGCAGAAGCACCAGACCGAGGCCTCGGGGCACGGACCGACAGCGGCGAGTACCGGGCGACTGCGCCATGAGGGACAGAGGCTGACAAAGGGCACCTCCGGACACCAGTAAGTGGGGCCCGACCAGAGAGCAGTGTACGGGGAGCATTTTTCAACCGGGGCCCAAGACATTCCTCCCCCAATGTGCCCCCCTGCTGCCCCCCGGGCCGGGACAAACGGCTGGCTGGGCTGCCAGACGATCAACAGCCCGGGCCCTGAGAGAGAGGGCACCTGAGACCCTGCCGTGCCTGAGGCCTCGTGTGCATAGACGGGTGGGGACTAGCTGGGCCACACACGGCTGAAAAGAGCGAAAGACTGGGCCCTGGATCAAGGGCCGAGGAGGGGGAGAAGGACTCAGTGCAACCAGCCCCGACCCTGTAGAAGCCGTGGGCGGACAAGATGGGCAAGAAGGACGCAGCCCCCAGGGCCCCACGCCAGGGCACACTTGATCGCTTTACGTCGGCCCCCAATACAGAGGCAACGGGCGCAGAGGCTGTGAGTCCGCGCTCGGACACGGCTCTTCTGATGGGAGCCATCCATGCATCTAGAGATGACATACAGGCGTCCCGGGCAGCTCTGGAGGTCAAGATCGGGGAAGTGGGCTCCGAGGTCACCCTGTTGTGACAGGACTTTCGCAATCTCACGGAGAGGGTGACCACGGCCGAGACTCGATTGGGTGAGGCAGAGGACATTATCCACTCTCTGCAGAAAGACGTGAAGGAGCTCCAGGCCTCACATAAACAACTACAGTGGAAGGTGGATGACGCAGAAAATAGGGCCCAACGCAACTACCTCCGCTTTGTTGGCTTGAGGGAGGGAACTGAAGGGTCAAACATGGTGGAGTTCCTGCGCACATGGCTGCTGAAGACCCTCCCTAAGGCGACATTCTCCAATTGCTTCATAATTGAGAGGGCACACCGGGCGCTCCCTGCGAAGCCCCTGGTGGGGGAGAGACCACGACCGGTCATCGCTCGATTTTTTAACTTTGCGGATAGGGACGTGATATTACGCGAAGCCAGGAAACTGGCGGAGATCTGTATGGAGAATACACAGATCATGATCTTCCCTGAATATAGTCAGGAGGTGCAGAAACAGAGACGCTCCTTTGATGCAGTAAAGGCTAAGTTGAGAGACCTCCAGATCCAATATATGCTGCTTTTCCCGGCCAAACTAAAAGTCATCTTTAAGGGAAAGACATATTTTTTTACCCACCCTGAGGATGCGTGGCAGTTGTTGGAGGAGCGTCCACCGATACGTAGGCGAGAAAGAGAGTTGAGGGAGGCGGTGGAGAAGGAGGTCGCAGCCGGGTACCAGTGGGAGTCACCAAAGACACAGCGGCAGCGGAGAACGCGGGGTTCCAGGAGAGTGACAACGACGCCATACCCCATACAGAATCCGACGGGCAAGAGACAGCAGGGCTCCAATACTCTTGACCTTGGTGGCCAGGCGGGCTCCAGGTTTCGCTGCCTAGCTGGAAATGCACGACCCGAGCGAAAGGAGGACACGGGGGTGTCACATCCGGGAGTGAGGACCCGGAGGAACAGTCGATGCACCCTCTAGTGGCGGCGATCAACAAACTGGAGCAAGAAGTGGCTTAAGAGGTGCTGAACCCGCAAGGGGACACTCAAGACTCTAACGCCTGAATCGAGAGGGACTATGGATGGACACGATGCCGGCACAGCCCAGAAGCATGCACGTTTTTTAGCACCCTATAACCACTGCGCTCACAGTTCTTGTTTATAATGTTTATGACAGTGGATTTTGGGGGAGAAGTTGTTGTCTTTCTTACTCGCTAGATAACCTGTTTGGAGTGGGTTTGTAGGGAGTGAATTAGGGGAGGGTGACATTCCTTCTCCGCCTGAAAGTCCTTTATCCCATCTCTGACGAGGATGGGACTGACGGGGGAGGGAGGTAGGGTGGGGGGGGGCAAATGGGAGTTATGTTGGTTCTAAAGTTGAGAATGTTCGGGGATGGGGACAGGCAGGGAGGGGGGCAGGGCGGGATGGGGAGTTGGGGAAGAGAGGGGGGAGCGGGAAATGTCAGAAAGGTCACACACACCTCCGTCCAGGACTCTCCATTAGCGCCGAGCTTATGCACCACGTATCAGGATTTAAGACAGGATGCTGATTAACCACAAAGAGGCATTGCAGGATTTGGAGGGGCTCAAGATATTAACATTGAACGTGAATGGCCTAGGAAGTAAGATTAAGAGAGACCTAGTGAATGCCTACGTGAAAAGGGTAGGCCTAGACATAATCCTGTTCCAAGAAACGCACCTCCAGGGCACCAAATGCGGCTTTCTGGCTAGAGTGCAGTACAAAGTTCTCACACATGCGGGATTTACCAAAGGCTCGAGAGGGGTGGCCATATTGATAAAGAAGAATCTGCCATTCCGGTTGGCGCAGGTATGGTCGGACCCCCAGGGGACATATGTGGGAGTAAGGGGTACCTTGAGAAGTCAGGAGTATAAGATTGTTTCGAATTATGCCCCTCCTAAATTGCAGGCAGCTACACTGAAAGGGGTCGCTGATATCCTCCTTAGTACGTTGGAATACTCTACAGGTGCTGGGGGGGATTTTAATGACGTGCTGGTCCCGACGCAAGACAGATCTGGAGATAGAACCAGAGACCAGACCCCAACTCCACTTGCTAAGACGAGTAGGACCTTGGGACTGACGGATGTATGGAGATGGTTGCACCCAGACGACAGGACCAATTCCTTCTTTTCGGGCGCCCACAGGGTCTACTCTAGACTGGACTATATTTTCCTGGCCCGACATGTCCTGACGAGAGACGATCTAGCGGAGTACAAAGCCAGAGGGATATCTGACCACTCTCCGCTCCTGGTGCAGGTGGGAAGGAGGAAGGAAGGGAGAGGTGGGTCCTGGAGGCTGACAGCCTGGGACTTGCAGAACCCGGCCGTACTGAAGGGCCTCAGGGCAGATGTCAAAGCTTATGGAGCCGAAAATGAGGGTTCTGTTTCATCAAAAGTGGTCACTGGAAACCCAGATACTGGAGCTGGCAAGGAAACACCAACTGATTACAGCCCTAGAGACCCTTCGTAAGCTGATGGATGTTCAATGTCAATATAGGGAAATGGTAACGGGGGAGGCCAAAACACAGGCGCTGGCAACGCTCCATCGTTTATACGATGTAGGGGATAAATCGGGAAAGCTGCTTGCATGGCTAAGCAGGAAGGAAAGGGATGCCAGGTGGGTAGAACAGGTTAGAGACACCCAAGGGAGCCTGACGAGGTCAGACGCCCAGATTGCAGAGGCTTTTGCTACACACTACAAATTATTCTATGAAGCAAGGGACCTAGGGACATAGGAAGATGCCCTGCAATACATGACGCACTTGGACCTCCCGGTCTTGGCCGCAGAGGACCTCGGCGACCTGGAGGCTGACATCATGCTAGACGTAGTTAAGATTGCCCTGGCTAAACTACGGGCGGGAAAATCCCCTGGCCCAAACGGGTTCCCGGCAGAATTTTTTAAGCAAACAGCAGACCTCCTGGCCCGTCATCTCCTGGGACTCTTTGAAGGGGCGATACAAGAGGTCGAACTAGCTCCAGACCTCCGCATGGCCACGATAATCCCGATTTATAAGGAAGGTAAACCAGTGGATGAATGTTTGTCCTACCGCCCTATCTCCCTCTTGAACATTGAAGTGAAGCTACTGGCGACCATTTTAGCTCTCAGATTGAGGAAAGTGATACCGGAACTAGTCTATTTGGAGCAAACCGGGTTCCTTCCGGGGAGGCCCACTAGATACAACCTCAGACAAACCCACAACTGGTTACAGGAGGTGGGCAAGAGACGAGACCCTCACTGGTTTCTGTCTCTGGAAGCCGAAAAGGCATTCGATGCAGTCCATTGGCCATTTCGGAAGGGAGTCCTGGTGCGGTTTGGTTTTGGTCTCAACTTTCGGAAATAGGTCCAATTGCTGTACACAGACCCCAGAGCTAGGGTTAGAGTAAATGGGATTTTATCCTGGGATTTCCCGGTGAGACGAGGGACCAGAGAGGGGTGCCCCCTGTCCCCCCTGCTTTTTACGCTGACGATTGAGTCAGCTTTTTGCAATTCGGCAAAAAGCGGACATTAAGGGTTTTCAACTGGGGTCGACGGATACCGTGGTGGAAAAAATATCTCTCTACACAGATGATGTCCTCCTATTTATAACGCACCCAGAAACCACGTTTACAGAGCTGGAAGGGTACGGGGCTCATGCAGGGTACCGGATAAACTGGCATAAGTCAGTCCTGTACGATCCTCGGGGATGGGAGCAATGGACAGGCCTTCCGGAGAGGCTACAAACGACTAGCGAGGGCTTCACCTATCTTGGGGTGTTTGTGACGCTAGATAGCGGCCGCTCATACGACAAGAATATAAGACGGATAGTGAATAATTTTATAGAGGATGCGGACAGATGGCGCCTGCTTCCCCTTACAATCCTGGGTCGGACGGCCATGTTTAAAATGATGACGCTGCCCAAGCTCCTATATGCATTTCAGAACAAGTACTACCCCCTTCCCCGTAGAGTGTTTGCCTAAATGAATGCGGACCTGCAAACCTTTCTGTGGTTGGGCAAGCAGCCGCGGGTGGCACTGACTACCCTGCAACGACATCAGTATAGTGGGGGGGATCTCACTCCCCAACATTGAGGCCTACTATTGGGCAGAACACTTGGTGCCTATCAACGAGTGGCTCCACGCCCCGCCAATACACCCAACATACGCACTTGAGAGACACACCATGGCTACTCGTCCGTATAATTATTATTTATATGGGGGCAAAGGGAGGGGGAGCTTGCTACCGGCCACCAGGCTTACCCTAGAGGTCTGGAACCGCTCTACCAAGACCATGGGGTGGGAGAAGAGGCCCACTAGACAAACACCGTTGTGGCACTGTACCTGGCTGCAAGAACTGAACAAACTGAAAGAGTTCAAGAGGTGGGACGACATAGGGATCTCAACGCTAGGCAACGAGACTGCAAAGGGGGCACAGAAATCATTCCAAGCATTGAGGGCGGACTTTGGCCTACATCGCACTCAATACTTTAAATATGCACAACTGAGGCAGAGGGGATCCCAGAGGGCACACTCCCTGACTATGCACCTCTAGAGGGCTGCCTCCTACAGGAACAAATTCCGGAAAGGGCGGTATCGCTTACGTATAGGACTCTTATGAATAACATGTCCGATGACCTGGAAACCCTTAGAAGCAAGTGGGAGAAATGGACACGGTGGACTGGGAAACAGTTCGAATGCATCCAAGAGAGGTAGCTATTAAATCCCGGTTGAGGCTTAT
Source organism: Lissotriton vulgaris (assembly GCF_964263255.1). Classification (NCBI taxonomy): domain Eukaryota; kingdom Metazoa; phylum Chordata; class Amphibia; order Caudata; family Salamandridae; genus Lissotriton; species Lissotriton vulgaris. Next base: position 1,548,204,679 of record NC_141694.1, on the reverse strand, counting down.
TCAATTTAACGTACTCCATAGGACATATTATGATAGGGTACGCCTACACAGAATGGGAAGAGCTGGAGACACAAAGTGTATGAGATGTGGCCTAGATGAGGGGGATTTCTACCACATAATCTGGTCGTGCCCGATTATCCGGGCCTACTGGACCGAGGTCCTGAGAGAATTGTGGGAGGTGCTCAAGACATCCCTGCCACTGGAGCCTAAACTAGTCCTGTTGGCTATGACCAACGATGTGGATCTAGCACGCCCGCTGCTGATTTTTTTGGTCCTGGCTTTGGTGGTAGCCAAGAGCCACCGCAGCTGGAGGAGTGGCGGAGAGGTATGGATCTCTATATGGCAGCGGAAAGGGTCACATACAAGGCAAGGGGATGTATAAGAAATTTGGCAGAGTCTGGAGCAAATGGCGGAAATATCATGGACTATGAGGGTGGACATTGGGAGAGGCTGTGTCCACGGGCACAGCAACACCGGAAGGAAGCTCAATATGGTAATACAGACTTGGGCCCGGGGACAGCTCTGGTGAAGATTCTCGCTTCGAACTGGCGTATACTGATTTTAATGGTGATGTTCGGTGGGTGGGGAGATGGGGGGAGGGTGTGATGACCGATGATGAAATGATTGTCTTGTTGCTACATAATAAAATGCAAATAAAAATAATTAAAAATAAATGCTACAAGAGCTATTCGGGGCATCAAGAATCACACTAGAGAAGTACGCTGCCTTAACTCTATGGATCTCCTTCTACCCGTGACTCAGTAGCTAAGGGACTTCCTGCTTGCCTCAGTGCTACTGCAGCTTCAGCAGTTTGATTGCAGCAAGATATGTTTAGTAATAATTCAAGAGTTAAGTACATAAACAAAATCTGCAGTCAGCATTTGCCAAATGTCAGATTTTCTCATTATGAATTGAGATCATCACCAGATGTCATTTCGCATAAATGTAATGGTTTGAACCCCACCACTTTATTACCCAGCCCATGTCAGGATATAAGGATACCTCATGAATGAATTTTGATTACTGAAGAAGCCACCAAGGGTCAGATAGACCTCACAGTCACACCTATGGTTGAGACAGCCACAGTAGATTTGTGGGTTGATGCATCATGTTTTAAATTAGCAAATGGAACCACAACTGCTGCATATGCTGCGACTACGTTGAAAACAGTTGTCAAGACATGTAAAATAAAATAACTGTCTGGTCAAGCGGCAGAGATAACAGCCCTAACCAGAGCATGTGAATTAAGTAATGGACTATGGGTAAACATCTATATAGACAGTCAGAATGCTTTTACTGTGGCCCACAACTTAGGTACGTTGTGGAAAGAGAGGGGTTTTCTTAATATCACAAAGGCAGAAAATACAGCATGGCACATTGATTGTCAAACTTCTTAATGCTCTAGCCTGGCCTAAAATGGCATAGGTAAAAAAATGTTCAGCTCATAAAAAGATTGTAGATTATGTTGGAAAAGGAAACACATTCACTGACACAACTGTCAGAGAGACAGAATAGCAAAGCACTTCCCTAATGTATGTTTGATACTTTGTGGATACATTTGAGAAAGACTATTAATATTATGATGTTAAGGGTTTACAAAGCCAAGTTACTAGGTTGAGAGCGAAAGATGGGATACGAGTGGGAGATTTGTAGATGGAATTTGGAAAGACTCAGAAGGAAAGGCAATGATACCAGGTACTGTTGTTCAGCCTATGGCATATACTATACGTGGCCGAGAACATTTAGGATGAGACGCTATGTGCTTATTGTTTTTAAATGATGGAACAATGGCAAATTCAGGAAAGCAGTTTTTAAATAGTGGAACAACGGCAAATTCAGAAAAGCACTCCTCCAGGACATTTTGCCACACCCAAGGCACCTATTGAACACCTCTAGGTAGATTTTTTAGAAATGCTTCAGATGACTAAATATCGGTATGTGTTGGTTGGTACTCTGTATTTTCTCAGGCTGGGTGGAAGCATATTCAGCAAAGAGGATGCACTAACAGTAGCAAAGTGCTTACTAAAGGAATTGTTTCCAAGGTTTGGGTTGCCCAGGTTATTGTTATCCGACAATGGGCGCCATTTTATTAATAAGGTCATGAATCAAGTAACTCAAGCCTTGGTCATCAAACAGAAGTTTCATTGTGTATATCACCTAAGGCAGACGGGTCAGTGGAAAAGAAAAAATGGCATCATAAAGGACAAAATAATGAAAATATGTGCAGAAAGCAAACTAACATAGGATGGATGCCCTTCCATTAGCCTTGATAAATATGCATAGCACCCCGAGCTCTTCTACCCATTTGACCCCCCACGAGATTGCGACCGGTAGATGGATGTCTGTATGGGGTGCCCCTCGTCATGCTGTCACTATGCCACTAACAGATGATTTAATGAGAGACCATTGTATTGAATTAATCAAAAGACTGCATGTTCTTCACCGGCAGGTGAAAGAGGTCCTTCCCCAGCCCCTGACAGGCAAAGGCTACAACTTTAAGCCTAGTGAGTGGGTTGTAGTGAAGAACTTGCGTAGAACTAACTGCTTTCAGCCACGGTGGAAGGGCCCTGTCCAGGTGCTGCTCGTCACCAACACAGGGCTCTAGTGCTCTGATAAACCATGTAAAAATTTGAGACCTCACATATGTTCCAAATCAACTCTAGTCTCCCTACAGGATTTTCAGCCTCCTACCATTTAGTCATCAAATAGTATGGATCAGGAGGGATCATTAAAATTATAAGGGATTTGTATCCTGGGGAAGGCCAGTGACCCAGTAGGGTGTTTGGAAAAGGCTGAAACATGCCAGTACTTTCGTACAGAGTAATAGAGATTTTGTTTCTCCCATATACCCGATTATCCTACTTTTTAATCCGGCCATGGAGGGTCCATAGTAAAATATATGGGGGTGACCACTTTGACACTTGTAATCATCTTTCTCTCTGCAATAGGAATCCCTCTCATAAAATAATTTGTCAAAATATAGGCGCTCCACCCTGAGCGGTGGCTTCCGCCAGGGTGTGTCAGCTGCCGTATGATGAACCACTGAGGTGGCGTGGAGTGCAAAAAAACGATGGATTTATGCCCAGATCTCTGTACTGGGGTGAATGTATGACATTGTTCTGCATTCTGTCCATCAACTGTGGTTTTTGCATTTGTCACCCCGAGTGGGACGGGTATGCTCAGACGTGAGTCCTGTGCTCTCCGCATCACGGGAGTCAAGCTATCCTGGCTCATGACGGCTGATAGCCAGAAACCGGTCCTAGGATGCTTCTTTCCGGCCCAGGGAAGACATGGCTTGGCAGTTCGGGATGGACTGTTCCCATGAGGCACAGGGTCAAGGCTGATTTGCGTATGGCCATGTCTGGACTGGGGTGGTGTGGAATGCAAAAAAACGATGGATTTAGGCCCAGATCTCTGTACTGGGTTGAATGTATGACATTGTTCTGCATTCTGTCCATCAACTGTTGTTTTTGCATTGGTTACCCAGAGTGGGACAGGTATGCTCAGACGTGAGTCCCGTGCTCTCCACACCACTGGAGTCAAGCTATCCTGGTTGATGACGGCTGATAGCCAGAAACCGGTCTTAGGATGCTTGATTCTGGTCCAGGGAAGACATGGCTTGGCAGTTCGGGATGGACTGTTCCCATGAGGCACAGGGTCAAGGCTGATTTGCATATGACCATGTCTGAACTGGGGTGGTTTGGAGTGCAAAAAAACGATGGATTTAGGCCCAGATCTCTTTACTGGGGTGAATGTATGACATTGTTCTGCATTCTGTCCATCAACTGTTGTTAGGTCTCGTAGAGAGACCTATTGGAATCAAACCAAAAAGCTAAACCAGCGGATTTGTAGAAGTGCACATCCTCGTGCACGAGCTTGCCCGAACCTTCCAGCAGCATTTCTCCTCCCCTTACCATTTGCTTCTACCTCCGAGAGCTTCAAAGGGATCTGCTTCCCCGCACTACCCAAAGATAGATATTTGCCATATCTGCACTTGCCCCGTCCGAGAAGAGAGGGTTCTTAAAACAACACGTTATAACAGCCGGAACCCGCACATGTACGAAGGTCATTATAGCCTCACTTCAAGAAGATCTTATGCTTTGGGAAATTCCTAAAATGTATGACCCTTGCAGAATCAAAATTGACCTTGCTGGCATCACCGAACAGGGGTACCCAATAACTGTGCCCTGACCGCGCTGGCACCGCAGAGCACGCACGTCAAGTCACTGTCCACGTTTGCCATATTCCGAGTGCATAACGGTTCTGGGCCTTTTATGAGGGTGGTTCAGTTTCTCTTCATTATTCATGCCTTTCCTCGCCAACTAGCAACTTTCATTATTCTACAAACTACGGTCACCGTCTAACAGCTCTCATGTGTTTAACTTCTGATGTTATAACATGCACTTTTCGGCGTCTCTGAGCTCTATTTAATGATCAGCTGTCCTGTTCCTGCCCCAGCCCTATTTCTGCTCATTTTAAAATATGCACCACCCACTTTTTCTGCACTCTACTCCATGTTCTTATTGGTATGGAACAATGCCCCTAGCACGCTCCTCTTGACTGAGCACGGATTCAGCAATAATGCTATCGAATTAACATGGGGTTTAAACGGGGAACGATGTCTGCCATGTGATCTTAACACGAGATTAAATGGCTCTTTTACTGTGATTTTTATTGTAACGAGCATTATTTATTGTAAGTTTTAATAAACTGAACAATCAATATGCATTCACTTTCGGTCCTTGCGGCTCAAGCATGTCGATGGGTGAGGTCTCATATTCTGAAGATATGGACCCACAATGTCTGCTTATACCTTGGTTAAGAGCTGAAATCTCTCGGATTTGGGATCAGTAGGGTATGATGGAAAGGATTTTCCAAGGGCAGTTGGACTTGTTTACAAAAATGGTATGTGTGCGCATAATACTGTTGAAAAGTACAGACCCACTCAGGTATTCGGCCCCAACAAAAAAGAAATAGGTATAACTTCTGGTTGGGGGTGGGGGGTTAATACCAAACGCTGTGTAAATGGAAACGAGTGGAGGGAGAGGAAAATAAATTCCCGGAAGCAATCCGCTCTATAGCATTCCGCTCTTCAGCTTTCCTATGGGGTTTTGTAAACGGACGCTTAAAATGTGGAGTGTGAGCAACCGGTTTGCGTGATCAAGATGAAAAAAAAACAAAATCCTAATTCCTGACCCCCGGTGCCTATAGCAACGGACATCCGTCTCCTTGGAAATTAATCTTGTGGTATTCGAACAATGCACCGGGGGCCTTTAATCTGCCGAACACTGGAAATCTGTATTCAAGGCTGCTTCTCCTTCACCCTCACCGTCAGGAACCCGAACCGACCTAAAAAATATGCAGTTTCCCAGAACACGGGGCGGGGCTTATTCGAAATCCAAACAAGCACTCTTCTTTGTAATCAAGTACACCTGAGGATAATTGTTCGTTTTTTAGCAACCAGGTGAGCACCAAATCAAGTGAAAGGGCTGACTAAATTATACGTCAAAAAAAGGCAAAATATGCAGCACATTTTTTTTTACAGTATTACTTCATATTATTTTAATTTTTACACATAATACTGTCTGGGCAAATATTTCACTTCAGTAGTACCAGTTTAACACCCAAATCCATAAATAAGCAAGTGAAACATTATTAGTTAATCTTTGCAAAGGGTCTTCTAACTCTCTTGAAAACATATTGCCACGTCTTTAATAATTTTTGTTCTTGTTGAGCAAGAAACACTTTTTTGCATACAGATGATGATAGATGCAGCAGATGGTAAATTATGTGACAAACGCAGCAAATCCTTAAGTATGCAACAAAAGCTTCTTCTGCAGAATTTGGCGCCCCTCCCAGAGGCACCCAAATTATGCGTAACATATATATATATATATATATATATATATATATATATATATATATATATATATATACAGATATATAAAGCTATAATGAGGCTAAAGAAGTTTAAAGTAAATTTCTACATAAGTGGAAAAGAGAAGGCATGTTATCTAAACAGGAATTTGAGTTTCTCCAGGTAGATCATCCTGTTTTGCCTAAGTTGTACCTATTACCAAAGGTGCACAAGAATGTGGTTCCTGTGCCAGGTCGGCCCATTATATCGGCAATCTCTGGAGTGGCAGAACATATCACGGAATATATAGACTATTTCTTGCAGGATCTTGTGAAGGAGCTGCCCACATACATTAAAGACACTAGTGACTTTCTCAAGAAAATTAAGGGTATTCCATGGACTAATCATTTAATATTTATTACCCTAGACATAGAATCTCTCTATACGAGCATTGTACATGATACTGGTCTAAGGGCGTTGGAACATTTTTTGGGAAAAAGACCTATCAACTGTTATAAGCATAACAAAATGATTGTTGAACAAAAAAATTGGTGTCTTTACAATAATTTATTTTTGTTTGGCAGCGCAACCCCAGAATGACTCAGCGCAACCCCTGCATCACTCAGCGCAACCCCTGCATCACTCAGCGCAACCCCTGCATCACTCAGCACAACCCCTGCATCACTCAGCGCAACTCCAGCATCACTCAGTGCAACTCCAGCATCACTCAGTGCAACCCCAGCACCACTCAGCACCACCACAGCATCACTCAGCGCCACCCCAGCACCACTCAGCACCACCACAGCAACGCTCAGCGCCACCCCAGCATCACTCAGCACCACCACAGCACCACTCGGCATCACCACATCATCCCTCAGCGCTACCCCAGCATCACTCAGCACCACCACATTATAACTCAGCAACACCACATTATCACTTAGCACCACCACAACACCACTCAGCACCACCACAGCATCACTCAGCACCACCACAGCACCACTCAGCACCACCACATTTTCACTCAGCACCACCACATTATCACTCAGCACCACCACATTATCACTCAGCACCACCACAGCACCATTCAGCACCACTACAGCATCACTCAGCACCACCACATCACCACTCAGCACCACTCAGCACCACCACAGCACCACTCAGCACCACCACAGCACCACTCAGCACCACCACAGCACCACTCAGCATCACCACATTATCACTCAGCACCACCACAGCATCACTCAGCACCACCACAGCATCACTCAGCAGCACCACTCAGCACCACCACAGCATCACTCAGCACCACTCGGCGCCACCTCAGCACCACCACAGCACCACTCAGCACCACCACAGCACCACTCAGCACAACCACAGCATCACTCAGCACCACCACAGCACCACTCAACGCTACCCCAGCATCACTCAGCACCACCACAGAACAACTCAGCACCAACACACCACCACTCTGCACCACCACAGCACCACCCCATTATCACTCAACACCGCCACATTATCACTCAGCACCACCACATTATCACTCAGCACCACCACATTCTCACTCAGCACCACCACAGCACCACTCAGCACTACCACAGCATCACTCAGCACCACCACAGCACCACTCAGCACCACCACAGCATCACTCAGCACCACCACAGCACCACCACAGCATCACTCAGCACCACCACAGCATCACTCAGCACTACCACAGCATCACTCAGCACCACCACAGCATCCCTCAGCACCACCACAGCATCCCTCAGCACCACCACAGCATCCCTCAGCACCACCACAGAACCACTCAGCACCACCACAGCACCACTCAGCACCACCACAGCATCACTCAGCGCAATCACAGCATGACTCAGCGCAACCACAGCATCACTCAGCACACCCACAGCATCACTGGTTCAAATATGTTCTCTCAATGTTTCAAGCTTTATTACAAATGTCACAAAAAGATGTTAATATTTCACTTCTGTTCTTGGATTTTCGTCACTGAACATATTCTTCACAAAAGTTATTTACAAAAGTTTAAGCTATTACCATTATAAATTACAATCACTTTTATTTAAGTATTAATTATTTAAAAAAATTAAAAGCCATTGTTATTTGTAATATCAATACATCTAAGTCACGTAAATACAAAACATGTTGCATTACAAATGCTATAGGTGTCACATTTGCGAAAGTTATAACTATTGACATTGTAAATGACAAAGCTATTAATTTAGCTATTTTCAAAAACAACACATCAATAAAAAAATTGCCATTTACAAAACCAATAGCTCAAACTTTCCTAATACGAGACCTATTGCATTGCAAATGCTTGTTTTTGCATTTGTCACCGCGAGTGGGACGGGTATGCTCAGACGTGAGTCCCGTGCTCTCCACACCACTGGAGTCAAGCTATCCTGGCTGATGACGGCTGATAGCCAGAAACCGGTCCTAGGATGCTTGATTCCGGTCCAGGGAAGACATGGCTTGGCAGTTCGGGCTGGACTGTTCCCATGAGGCACAGGGTCAAGGCTGATTTGCATATGGCCATGTCTGAACTGGGGTGGTGTGGAGTGCAAAAAAACGATGGATTTAGGCCCAGATCTCTGTACTGGGGTGAATGTATGACATTGTTCTGCATTCTGTCCATCAACTGTTGTTTTTGCATTTGTCACCCCGAGTGGGACGGGTTTGCTCAGATGTGAGTCCGGTGCTCTCCACACCACTGGAGTCAAGCTATCCTTGCTGATGACGGCTGATATCCAGAAACCGGTCCTAGGATGCTTGATTCCGGTCCAGGGAAGACATGGCTTGGCAGTTCGGGTTGCACTGTTCCCATGAGGCACAGGGTCAAGGCTGATTTGCATATGACCATGTCCGAACTGGGGTGGTGTGGAGTGCAAAAAAACGATGGATTTAGGCCCAGATCTCTGTACTGGGGTGAATGTATGACATTGTTCTGCATTCTGTCCATCAACTGTTGTTTTTGCATTTGTCACCCCGAGTGGGACGGGTATGCTCAGACGTGAGTCCCGTGCTCTCCACACCACTGGAGTCAAGCTATCCTGGTTGTTGACGGCTGATAGCCAGAAACCGGTCTTAGGATGCTTGATTCCGTTCCAGGGAAGACATGGCTTGGCAGTTCGGGCTGCACTGTTCCCATGAGGCACAGGGTCAAGGCTGATTTGCATATGACCATGTCTGAACTGGGGTGGTGTGGAGTGCAAAAAAAACGATGGATTTAGGCCCAGATCTCTGTACTGGGGTGAATGTATGACATTGTTCTGCATTCTGTCCATCAACTGTTGTTTTTGCATTTGTCACCCCGAGTGGGACGGGTATGCTCAGACGTGAGTCCCGTGCTCTCCACACCACTGGAGTCAAGCTATCCTGGCTGATGACGGCTGATAGCCAGAAACCGGACCTAGGATGCTTGATTCCGGTCCAGGGAAGACATGGCTTGGCAGTTCGGGCTGGACTGTTCCTATGAGGCACAGGGTCAAGGCTGATTTGCATATGTCCATGTCTGAACTGGGGCTGAGTGGTTGCAAAAAAACGATGGATTTAGGCCCAGATCTCTGTACTGGGGTGAATGTATGACATTGTTCTGCATTCTGTCCATCAACTGTTGTTTTTGCATTTGTCACCCCGAGTGGGACAGGTATGCTCAGACGTGAGTCCCGTGCTCTCCACACCACTGGAGTCAAGCTATCCTGGCTGATGACGACTGATAGCCAGAAACCGGTTCTAGGATGCTTGATTCCGGTCCAGGGAAGACATGGCTTGGCAGTTCGGGCTGGACTGTTCCCATGAGGCACAGGGTCAAGGCTGATTTGCATATGTCCATGTCTGAACTGGGGTGGTGTGGAGTGTAAAAAACGATGGATTTAGGCCCAGATCTCTGTACTGGGGTGAAAGAATGACATTGTTCTGCATTCTGTCCATCAATTGTTTTTTTTGCATTTGTCACCCCGAGTGGGATGGGTATGCTCAGATGTGAGTCCCGTGCTCTCCACACCACTGGAGTCAAGCTATCCTGGCTGATGACGGCTGATATCCAGAAACCGGTCCTAGGATGCTTGATTCCGGTCCAGGGAAGACATGGCTTGGCAGTTCGGGCTGGACTGTTCCCATGAGGCACAGGGTCAAGGATGATTTGCATATGTCCATGTCTGAACTGGGGGGTGTGAAGTGCAAAAGAACAATGGATTTAGGCACAGATCTCTGTACTGGGGTGAATGTATCACATTGTTCTGCATTCTATCCATCAACTGTTGTTTTTGCATTTGTCACCCGAGTGGGACGGGTGTGCTCAGACGTGAGTTCGTGCTCTCCACACCACGGGAGTCAAGCTATCCTGGCTGATGACGGCTGATAGCCAGAAACCGGTCCTAGGATGCTTGATTCCAGTCAAGGGAAGACATGGCTTGGCAGTTCGGGCAAGACTGTTCCCATGAGGCACAGGGTCAAAGCTGATTTGCATATGGTCATGTCTGATCTGGGGTGGTGTGGAGTGCAAAAAAACGATGGATTTAGGCCCAGATCTCTGTACTGGGTTGAATGTATGACATTGTTCCGCATTCTGTCCATCAACTGTAGTTTTTGCATTCGTCACCCCGAGTGGGACAGGTATGCTCAGATGTGAGTCCCGTGCTCTCCACACCACTGGAGTAAAGCTATCCTGGCTGATGACGGCTGATAGCCAGAAACCGGTCCTAGGATGCTTAATTCCGGTCCAGGGAAGACATGGCTTGGCAGTTCGGGCTGGACTGTTCCTATGAGGTACAGGGTCAAGGCTGATTTGCATATGGCCATGTCTGAACTGGGGTGGTGTGGAGTGCAAAAAAAAGATGGATTTAGGCCCAGATCTCTGTACTGGGGTGAATGTATGACATTGTTCTGCATTCTGTTCATCAACTGTTGTTTTTGCATTTGTCACCCCGAGTGGGACAGGTATGCTCAGACGTGAGTCCCATGCTCTCCACACCACTGGAGTCAAGCAATCCTGGCTGATGACGGCTGATATCCACAAACCGGTCCTAGGATGCTTGATTCCGGTCCAGGGAAGACATGGCTTGGCAGTTCGGGCTGGACTTTTCCCATGAGGCACAGGGTCAAGGATGATTTGCATATGTCCATGTCTGAACTGGGGGGTGTGGAGTGCAAAAAAACGATGGATTTAGGCCCAGATCTCTGTACTGGGGTGAATGTATGACATTGTTCTGCATTCTGTCCATCAACTGTTGTTTTTGCATTTGTCACCCCGAGTGGGACGGGTATGCTCAGATTTGAGTCCCGTTCTCTCCACACCACTGGAGTCAAGCTATCCTGGCTGATGACGGCTGATATCATGAAACTGGTCCTAGGATGCTTGATTCCGGTCCTGGGAAGACAAGGCTTGGCAGTTCGGGCTGGACTGTTCCTATGAGGCACAGGGTCAAGGTTGATTTGCATATGGCCATGTCTGAACTGGGGTGGTGTAGAGTGCAAAAAAAAGATGGATTTAGGCCCAGATCTCTGTACTGGGGTGAATGTATGACATTGTTCTGCATTCTGTTCATCAACTGTTGTTTTTGCATTTGTCACCCCGAGTGGGACAGGTATGCTCAGACGTGAGTCCCATGCTCTCCACACCACTGGAGTCAAGCAATCCTGGCTGATGACGGCTGATATCCAGAAACCGGTCCTAGGATGCTTGATTCCGGTCCAGGGAAGACATGGCTTGGCAGTTCGGGCTGGACTTTTCCCATGAGGCACAGGATCAAGGCTGATTTGCATATGGCCATGTCAGAACTGGGGTGGTGTGGAGTGCAAAAAAACGATGGATTTAGGCCCAGATCTCTGTACTGGGTTCAATGTATGAAAATGATCTGCATCCTGTCCATCAACTGTTGTTTTTGCATTCGTCACCCTGAGTGGGACGGGTATGCTCAGACGTGAGTCCTGTGCTCTCCACACCACTGGAGTAAAGCTATCCTGGCTGATGACGGCTGATAGCCAGAAACCGGTCCTAGGATGCTTAATTCCGGTCCAGGGAAGACATGGCTTGGCAGTTCGGGCTGGACTGTTCCTATGAGGCACAGGGTCAAGGTTGATTTGCATATGGCCATGTCTGAACTGGGGTGGTATGGAGTGCAAAAAAAAGATGGATTTAGGCCCAGATCTCTGTACTGGGGTGAATGTATGACATTGTTCTGCATTATTTCCATCAACTGTTGTCTTTGCATTCGTCACCCCGAGTGGGACGGGTATGCTCAGACATGAGTCCCGTGCTCTCCACACCACTGGAGTTAAGCTATCCTGGCTGATGACGGCTGATAGCCAGAAACCGATCCTAGGATGCTTGATTCCGGTCCTGGGAAGACATGGCTTGGCAGGTTCGGGCTGGACTGTTCCCATGAGGCACAGGGTCAAGGCTGATTTGCATATGACCATGTCTAAACTGGGGTGGTGTGGAGTGCAAAGAACGATGGATTTAGGCCCAGATCTCTGTACTGGGGTGAATGTATGATATTGTTCTGCATTCTGTCCATCAACTGTTGTTTTTGCATACGATGAAGTATGACACTCTTCAGTGGGTAAGAGCAATTTTAATAACCCTATGGATTTTCCAGTAAGGTTGCCCTTTTTGTCTTCTTTTCTACCCTTTTTTTCTGCCCCAAAAGTAGGGTTTCTTTTTAGCACTTCTCATTAAGTAAGTTCAAAAGTCTATTTGAGAGATTTCGGGAAGACTCAATCTGTAGTCCCTTGTAGGTGTGTGCATAGCATTTGGAAATGATTTGGCTTTTTTCATGTTAACCAATGTTATTATTAATATTAACAAATTTTGTACCGCGCACGGTTACCCAGAGGCATCCCAGCGCTTATAGAGACCTAGAGCGAGCTGCACATGCAGAGCAAAAGAGCTAAAGTTATACCGGGAATAAATAGGTTTTTAAATGTTTCCGGAACCTGAGAAGATTTGGTTCAGAACGTAGTGAGAGTGGGAGGGAGTTCCAGGCCCGCGCTGTATGGATGGAAAAGCTCCTGCCGCCTGAACGAGCTCTCCTAACGCTCTTCGTCTGAAGGAGGTGTTTGTTGTCAGAGCGTAGAGCTCTTGTAGGCTTGTAAGGCCGGATCATATCCTTCAGGAGGGCTGGTCCTGTCCCCTGTATGCTCTTTTGGGCAATACAGAGGGCCTTAAAGGTGACTCTCTCTCGGATAGGGAGCCAGTGGAGTGCTTTTAAAGCGGGCCTGGCTGACTGCCTTGCCGGAACGTTCAGCAGCAACCTTGCTGCCTCATTCTGCACTTGTTGCAGGATCTTGAACGTTGACTCCGGCGCTCCGAGAAAGAGCGCATTACTGTAGTCCAGGCGCGAGATGATTAGACCTTGGACTAACAGCTTCCGGGAGAGTTCTGGTAACAGGGGAAGAACCTTACGGGCCGACCGGATTATTCCATAACACACGCCAGCGGTCTTCTTGGCGTGTGTCCTAAAGGACAAATCCGGCTCCAGCCAGACCCCCAGGCTCTTGATCTCCTTCTTTGGGTCAGGCGGGGTGCCCATGCAGTTGGGCCAGCTGCTCGGCGAGAGGGCGAAACTTGACTGGCCCAAGATCATCAGCTCTGTTTTTGAGCCATTCAGTTTGAGCGATGACCTGGACATCCAATCAAACACCTCTCCCAAGCATAAGTGGAGCATCTCAGGCTGTTTCTCCAGCTGTGTCAGACCCACCACTAGCTGGGTGTCATCCGCATAGCTTATGGTCTTGAAGCCAAACGGACACACCACACCCTCCAGGGGTGCCATATACACGTTGAATAACGTGGGGCTCAGGGATGAGCCCTGGGGCACCCCGCAGTGAAGTGGGAGGGGAGGAGATTTTGTGTTTCCTTCCCAAAATTCAAAGGTACGCCCCTCCAGAAAGGAGGCCAACCATTCCAGGGACACTCCTGTGACACCTGACTCTGCTAGACGTTGGATCAGCACTCCATGATTGACCGTATCGAAGGCCGCACTAAGGTCCAGGAGGGTCACTGCCACTGACCCCCCTGCGTCCAAAGTGCTTCTGGCCTCCTCTACCACTGCTAGCAGAGCCGTGTCTGTTCCATGACCCGGTCGGAATCCCGTCTGGGAGTCCCTCAACCGGCCATTCTCCTCGAGAAAGTTGGATAGCTGTCGGTTTACCAACCTCTCGGCAACCTTACTAACCCCTGGTAGCAAGGAAATGGGCCTGAAGTTGGCCAGGTTCAGCGGGTCCAAGCCGGGCTTCTTCAGAAGCGCTTTGACAACCGCACTTTTCCAGTCAGGCGGCACAGTCCCGTGGGCGAAGGAGAGATTGACCAAATCGGTCAAGGGCTCTCCTATCGACAAGACGGCCTGCTTTAAATACCGCATTGGGAAGGGGTCCCGGGGTGAGCCACTTTTCAGGCTCCCGAGGACCTTCAGTACTTCGCCTGAGGTTACAGGGCCAAATGACGTAAGTCGCTTTTCCGAGATGCTCGAGCCCCCAAAAGAGGCCGGAGTCCCCATAACCGGGGGAAGAGAGCTTGCAATGGTGTCAATTTTATTCTTAAAATAAGTGGCCAATTCCAGACATTTTTCCTGTGGTCTGTCGTGGACAAGTGGGGGATCAGGCGGTTTAAGAAGCTCCTTCATCACTAGAAAAGCTTCCCTGGACGAGGACGCAGCGTGCTTAACTCTCTCCCCATAAAAGGAGGCCTTTGCAGCACGTATTGCAAGTTTGTATGTCCTTAGTTCCATGCGATATTTTTCCCTGCTATCTGTCCCCAAATTCCTCCTCCATGTCCTCTCAGCCCGTTTACAGTTCTTTCTCAGGGTTCTGAGCTCTAGGGTATACCATGGGGTGGACCCCACTCTCTTATCCCTGATAAGCATCTTCTTAAGTGGAAGCACATGGTCCACTGCATTGGTCAGCCAGTTCCTCACAGTGGCATCTGCAGTCACCGGATCCCGACCCTTCTCAGGCAGGGTGACCTCCAAGCGGGCATTCCAGGCCTCTACAGGGAGCCTTGACCATGCCCTGTCTATTCTAAATTTCCTGGATGGGAGAGTGTCGTCACACTTTACTTCCCAACTAGCCATAATCAATGAGTGGTCGGACCAGGGAAGAGCGAGGGGGGGCATAGCTGATATACCCACCATATTCGCGAAGAAAGGGTCCAGAAGGTGACCCTTAACATGTGTGGCCCCAGTGTTCATTAATTTAATCTGAAGGGCGCTCAGCTCGCTCATCAGATTAGTTGCCATTGGGTCAGTTGCTTCATCAAAGTGGCAATTGAGGTCTCCCAACAGGATGAAGTTGGACGAGGCCGAAGCCAGGAGCGTGGTAGTTTCCATTAGTGAAGATATAAAATCACCCGCACTCCCAGGTGGCCGGTAGACTAGGAGGCCTGTCAGCGTGCTGGTAGGGGAGAATTGGCAGCTCTCACAGTCTTTCACCCCTGCCTCCCGTGCCTTACAACCCAATGAATCCCTGTAGATAATGGCCAGACCCCCCCCCCCCCCTCCCTACGCCACTGTCAAGATGGTAGATCAAATATCCCGGGGCCAACGCTGTAACCACATCCGGACCCGAGGTGTCAGATAGCCAAGTCTCAGTAAGAAACAAGGCATCAACCTTGTGGTCCAGGACTAGGGAGTTAATCTCCGTAGCATGGCAGGGGAGAGACCTACAATTCAGCAGGGCGAGACGACGCAAGATGGTAGGGGTAGTTTCTCCTATTCCTGGTTGACAGACTCTACATCCCCTAAAGCGCTTTCCCCCTTTTGCAATATAACAGCATGTGTCAAACTTAGGTAGTCTATAGGATAAAAGATCATTCTTCGTGTACCTGATCCTAGCAGCTTGTTGGGGGCTCGCATCAGGCATAGCAGCTGGCCCTAGTCCCGTATGGGCCCGGACGGGCACAGACGGGCTTAACTCCGGCGCGAATCCGGCGCGTCCGCTGAACGCGTCCGCTGAACGCGTCCGCTGCGCGGAGCCATAAGGGACCGTTTATATAGGGCGACTAGACCGCTCGGCGAATGTGACCCCACCTAAGATGGCCGCCAAAACCGGATCGAGCCCGGGACCTGGTAGAAATGCACCACCCAGGGATCGGAGACCGAGGGAAATGCCTCGATGAAGTCTAAGCCCAAATGAGGGTAGGAGCGTTCAATTAAAAAGATTTTTAAAAAGAATTTTAAAAATTTCTTAGCCTGAATCCTAAATGTAGTGCAAAAGCAGGGGGGGGATCGGACACAAAGGAAAAATCAAGAGCAATAATTTTAAAAGCTAAAAACGACTGAGCGCTCAACTAGCAGCCTCTCAGTAAATCTCTATCTCCCGGTCTGGTCGCTAAGCCCTCCTTTTATAGGGCGACTAGACCGCTCGGCGAATGTGACCCCACCTAAGATGGCCGCCAAAACCGGATCGAGCCCGGGACGTGGTAGAAATACACCACCCAGGGATCGGGGACCGAGGGAAATGCCTCGATGAAATCTAAGCCCAAATGAGGGTAGGAGTGTTCAATTAAAAAGATTTTTAAAAAGAATTAAAAAAAATTCTTAGCCTGAATCCTAAATGTAGTGCAAATGCAGGGGGGGATCGGACACAAAGGGAAAATAAAGAGCAATAATTTTAAAAGCTAAAAACGACTGAGCGCTCAACTAGCAGCCTCTCAGTACCAACAAATGTATAAAAGCCTGCATGAAATTGATGTAAAGCAGATTTGCTTGGGAGCTGGTTGTCCCGCAACTCTCAAACTCAATTATAAATAAACTCTCCACAACTGTACTCTGATACTTTGTCATTTATAGAAAGTCTGCTTTTACACCCTGGCTGCTGAGGCTTCGTATGCTCGTGTAATTCTAATGATTGCTTTTAAAATTATACTTTGTTGTTAGAGTGAGCGCTTTTCAGCGCTGTGCTCTATCGTGCATTTTCTTGAATTTTAATACGCTTACTCACCTGTTCTGATCGCCGCCTCCGGCGCAACGCCTGTTCTTGATCGCCACCTTGGCGCAACGTGTTGTACTAGTAACTGCTATTTGCTCCTTGCTCCTGGCACCGATCCGCCACGGCTTGTGCCGTTTGTAGCGGCGGTGGCCACACGAGCGCACTCTGACCCCCGCCCTCCATCCTCACTTCCGCCCTGCTGCCCAATTCGCAGGTTAGCGGTGCAGTGACTGAAATAGACGGCAGTATTTAAACCCGGCACTGACGTTAGTTCCATGCTAACTGCTGGCTTGAGAGGCTGCTGAGGCTTCGTATGCTCGTGTAATTCTAATGATTGCTTTTAAAATTATACTTTGTTGTTAGAGTGAGCGCTTTTCAGCGCTGTGCTCTCTCGTGCATTTTCCTGAATTTTAATACGCTTACTCACCTGTTCTGATCGCAGCCTCCGGCGCAACGCCTGTTCTTGATCGCCACCTTGGCGCAACGTGTTGTACTAGTAACTGCTATTTGCTCCTTGCTCCTGGCACCGATCCGCCACGGCTTGTGCCGTTTGTAGCGGCGGTGGCCACACGAGCGCACTCTGACCCCCGCCCTCCATCCTCACTTCCGCCCTGCTGCCCAATTCGCAGGTTAGCGGTGCAGTGACTGAAATAGACGGCAGTATTTAAACCCGGCACTGACGTTAGTTCCATGCTAACTGCTGGCTTGAGAGGCTGCTGAGGCTTCGTATGCTCGTGTAATTCTAATGATTGCTTTTAAAATTATACTTTGTTGTTAGAGTGAGCGCTTTTCAGCGCTGTGCTCTCTCGTGCATTTTCCTGAATTTTAATACGCTTACTCACCTGTTCTGATCGCCGCCTCCGGCGCAACGCCTGTTCTTGATCGCCACCTTGGCGCAACGTGTTGTACTAGTAACTGCTATTTGCTCCTTGCTCCTGGCACCGATCCGCCACGGCTTGTGCCGTTTGTAGCGGCGGTGGCCACACGAGCGCACTCTGACCCCCGCCCTCCATCCTCACTTCCGCCCTGCTGCCCAATTCGCAGGTTAGCGGTGCAGTGACTGAAATAGACGGCAGTATTTAAACCCGGCACTGACGTTAGTTCCATGCTAACTGCTGGCTTGAGAGGCTGCTGAGGCTTCGTATGCTCGTGTAATTCTAATGATTGCTTTTAAAATTATACTTTGTTGTTAGAGTGAGCGCTTTTCAGCGCTGTGCTCTCTCGTGCATTTTCTTGAATTTTAATACGCTTACTCACCTGTTCTGATCGCCGCCTCCAGCGCAACGCCTGTTCTTGATCGCCACCTTGGCGCAACGTGCTGTACTAGTAACTGCTATTTGCTCCTTGCTCCTGGCACCGATCCGCCACGGCTTGTGCCGTTTGTAGCGGCGGTGGCCACACGAGCGCACTCTGACCCCCGCCCTCCATCCTCACTTCCGCCCTGCTGCCCAATTCGCAGGTTAGCGGTGCAGTGATTATCTCCCTTGGTGTATTTAATGCCTCTATGGCAGAAGCGCAGCTGACGAGCGCAGCGGGAGCGCCAACTTCGCGCCGAAGTCGTGCCAAAGTCCTGCCTGTCTGCGCCCGTCCGCGCCAGCACGGGCCTAAGGCCTAGTCCCTCTGCACATATTCCTACCTCCTACTCACGTTCCACCCTATTGCAGTTGCGGGGACCTCTGTGCCCCTCGCATACCGTTCTAAATTGCCAAAATGCTCCCATATCCTTATCCCATTGCTCCCTTGCATTGGATTCCCTCGATTCATGCATAGACAGTATGTCATCCACGTTCTGGAATTTCCCCTCCCCTATGCGCTCCCTCCCTCCCATTTTGCACAATTCCTCACCCGCTCTGAACTTCATTAGCATTAATTGTCGGTCGCTCTCAAAACACAAGAGAGATATTTTCGACCTTTTGGAGACAGTTAGTCCTGCTGCCATGCTTGTCACCGAAACTTGGCTAAACGATAGCTCTGGCCCTGACATCGCCATGGCTCTCCCCAATAATTACACCTATGTGGGGCGAAATCGAGCGCTTAAAGACGGCGGGGGAATTGCTATCCTCTTCAAGAGAGAATTCTCTTGTAAATGGGAAGACCTTGATTTTCCTAACTGTGAAGCGGGCCTGTTAAAATTAACTCTCTCTCCGCAGTTCACTTTAACCGGCACCCTGATTTACCGCCCGCCTGGCTCAGCTAGCCTCTGGGCCGCCTCACTTCCCGAACTTATCGCCCCTTTCTTAGCACTATCTACCAACTTCACTATTGTTGGGGATTTAAATATCCACTTCAATTCTGTTTCTTGTGCTACTGCTAAACGCCTTATACAGGATCTTGAAGCCCTAGACTTACATCTCCTCAATTCCGACCCTACTCATAAGGCCGGTAATCTTCTAGATCCCATCATTTCCAACCTGACTGGCATCTCCTATCAATCCTCTACCCCTGTTCTCTGGTCAGATCATTTTATTGTTAACTTCTCTGTTAAAACGTGCATAGTTGATTCCTTCAGGCCAGACCCTCCTCACAAAGCTAGCAGGAATTGGAAACGTCTAGATCTTAACAAATTAAACTCTCTCCTTGTAGATTCTAAACCTTCGGTTTCCAATATGACTATCAAAGAGCTACCTGCTGTTAGATCTTGGTTAACCACTGCTTTGGACTCTTGTCTCCCTACCCAAAAAAACAAATCTCAAATTCATCACCCCCCGGCACCCTGGTTTAACGACTCCCTCCGCCTTGAAAAATCTAACTGCAAAAAGCTGGAACGGATTTGGCGTTCTAATTATAACCCTGAGCATAAAGCAAAATACAGGTCCGCTCTTAAAATCTACCATGAGGCATGTGACACCGCTAGAGCTAACTTTGCCAACAGCACCTTACTTACAGCTCAAAACAGACCCAAGGCCCTGTTTAAAATAGTCAAGGAGCTCTCAGGTGCTTCCTCTGCTCCTAAGGATCCCTGCCTAGACACTGCCCAGTGTAATGCTCTAGCCAACTTTTTTCTTGAAAAAATTGACAAAATCTATGCCATTTTTAATTCTACTCCAGTTACCCCAACTTATGCTGCTCATGATCCTTGTAACTCTTCCCCGGTTACTACTTCCCGCTCCCAGCTTACCACCACCCCACTTCATACTTGGGATTCTATCTCCCCCACGCTTCTAAAAAAGTATCTCCAGGACATCAAATCCGGTTCCCCCCTCGACCCTCTGCCCCCTCAAGTTCTGAGTTCTCTTGACCCAGCCCCACTCCAAATTATTCTGGATGTCCTAAACGCTTCCCTAACAGAAGCGATTGTCCCAAATGAATGGAAGCACGCAATGGTGGTACCATTACTAAAAAAAAACAACGCAGACCCTAATAATCCATCCAATTTTCGTCCTATTTCTTTGCTTTCCTGCTTTTCCAAGATTTTGGAGAAACATGTTAATTGTTTGCTTAATTCCTTTGTTGAATCCACCAATTTTCTCCACGGTTCCCAATCCGGGTTCAGGGCTGGCTTCTCCACGGAAACAACTCTCCTTGGCGTGTCAGAAACCATCAGACGCCAAGTGGATAATGGTGAGACGGTGGCACTCATCCTGCTTGACTTGAGTGCCGCTTTTGACACCGTCTCCCATTCCATCTTATTGTCCACCTTGGAGGCAGTTGGTGTCGGTGGTACCGCCCTGGCCTGGATCGCTAATTTTCTTTCCGATCGCACGTTTCAAGTTTTTTCTTCCACATCTGCTTCTTCTATTCTCCCTTCCTCTCATGGTGTTCCCCAGGGATCTATCCTCAGTCCCCTTTTCTTTAACCTATATGTGAGGCCTCTTGCTTTCCTGGCGGAACAAGCTGGTCTCACAATCTATTCCTATGCTGATGACACTCAAGTCATCTATTCACTTTCCACTAATAAAAACCTCCCATTTTCCTCTCTCCAAATTGGGTTGAAACACATATCAGACTGGATGCTGAAGCACAAACTAAAACTAAACGGGGACAAAACTGAGCTGCTCCTGTTTGGCCCAGACACCTCTCTCTGGGGCCCACTTCATTGGCCTCCGGAGATGGGTCCACTACCCATTCCATCAGTGTCTGCTCGCAATCTTGGTGTGATCTTCGATAACCAACTCACTTTCAAACAACACGCTGTGAAAGTCTCAGCCACCTGTACTACCATCATCAGGTGGTTGAGAAAGATCACCTGGATGTTGCCTGCGGACACCTTGAGGACCGTAGTCCAGGCTCTTGTCATCTCCCGCCTGGACTATGGGAACATACTTCTTCTAGGTGCCGCCTAAGAGGTAACCAGGAAGTACCAGGTGGTACAGAATATGGCAGTCCGCCTGATCTGTCACCTTCCTGCCAGATCCTCCGTTACCCACCATATGCGGAACCTACACTGGTTGCGGATTGAAAGCAGAGTCAACTTCAAAGCACTTTGCTATATGCACAAAATCATGACGGGTAGAGCCCCTCGCTATCTCTCTGCTCTGGTGCAGCAATATATCCCCCCCCGTACACTCAGGTCCTCGACGCAGAATAAATTTAAGATCCCGCGCTTCAACAGAGCCAAGATGGGAGGAGGCTCGTTTTCCCTGTTGGCCCCATCCTTATGGAATTCTCTTCCTCAATCTTTGCACACTGAAGTGTGCTTTTTGAAATTCCGTAAAGGAATAAAAACGTGGCTTTTCAACAATTAATGTTTGATCTTACGTTCCTCCCTCCCTCTCTTCGTTCAGTTTGCCCTAGCGCCGGGAAACCTCCGGGTAGCTGCGCGCTCAATAAATGTAATTATAAATAAATAAATAAATAAAAACCATCAGTAAGAAGATTATGTAACCTGATGATCAACCCTTTGGTTATGGTATATGTTGAAAGGAATTTTTCCAATGGAGTCTGCGAGCTACTCCCTGATGTTTTTATTTGGGGCTGCATGACCCAGAGTCTAATCTGTTTCTATTGAAGTCTGTCTTTTTCGGTTATTTCAAATGAATTTTTACAGCCAAGAAATGATTTGATTTGTACCTTCTCAAACATGTTTCCTTATAATTAGGCATTCATTTCCTCCATTTCCCAAATCTCACTGTATCTAAGCCCAGAGACAAAGCAGGATATGAGAGGATGGGTTGTAAGGGGCTACGTCCACAATAGAGAAAGAGAGATTCCTATTAGCTATAACAGCCTCCCTATCTATAGCATGTAACATGCAGAGGTATAGCCTGGAGAATTACACTGCTGTCCCTTACTCTATCAACAGAGTGATTTCTTCACAGAATTTGAAACCTCACCCACATTAACATCACATGCTTCATCAGAGGTAATCTATCCTTGCTGTGGTATTGATAGTGAATGTGGGCTCAACCTTATCAGGGAGCTCATGAGATTGATATATTATGGGGATTGGATCCCCTAAGTAAAATTACCTCTTGGAATAGCCAGGTGCTTTGTCTTCATTGCTAGTTCTTAGGGTCAGATTAAAAAGAAAATTGGTGATGTGCTGGAATCTAAAAATTCCAGCATCTGAAATGGTTGACATGTTCAGCCTCCAAATTACCACTATAAGTTATATGGCTTTCCTTAGGACCTGGGTCAATCCTAACAGTAAGATATATCCTGTTGATAGGGGTTTAATCAAATATACTATCATTCATGCTAATCAGGCAGTTATACTTATCAAGTTAGTTAATCCTTTAAATCAACTCTGGTGAGAACAGAGAATGGTATACATACAATTAGTCATCATAAAAATGCACATGACATTATCACAACATGCAGGTGAAATTCGTGATTGGTATTCCAAGCTACAGACAATTGTGAACTACTTGTGTACCATTCCCGAAACAGTATTCTAATGGGGAATTATCCACCCATTGATAAAGGACCTACCCCAGTGGTCCCCAAGCCCATGGCTCCCCACTGTTACTTTTTTGGAGGGTGGGCCCGGCCTTGGGGGTACTTAAATTTTTCTTCCTGAAAATATTTGTGATGAAGCTGATGAAGGGATTAAAATCATATACACAGGGTGTTTCGTATTACTAAGGCCATGCCTCTAATAAAATATTCCTAGCTACACTTCTTTGCCCATGCCTTTTTTATGTTACCCTCTCAAACTTTTTTATTCCACTTACAGTGCTAAATAGAACCTCTATGCATGAAGGCCCCATTGCAAAGTGTTTCTGCACTTGAAGAATATTTGCATGCACTTCTATTTCTACCCATGGCATATGTGCAAACACACCTGTCTCCGCAGGGTGACTCACGATTTTTAAACCACATACAGCTTTATTTTTGCTGTCTCTTCTCTAAGCGGGGAAGAGGCAAGGACGGTTACTACGAGGGACGCACCTAGAGGCAAGTGTGACTACAGGGGTCCCTCATTCCCCCCTTCCCATGGGGCATCCCAACCCCATGATCTGGGGTTTCAAGAAAAACCCTATATTTCAATGGTCAGCCTACATGGTGGACACATCTTAGTCCCAAGAGACTCAATAGGAGCCCTTATTTTTCGTCCTGATGAATGCCATGGACCCATTGGGCTGACACGGCAGAAACATGATGACGAGTGGAGAAGTGTGGCTCAGTGGTTAGAGGCGGCAGACCCGGAGGCTGAGAGCGGCCGCGGACCAGGGTTCGATTCCCGACGCGGCAGGGTCTCGGGCTCAAAATTCCACGGACTTGTTAATTCTCGCGCCGGTGCCTACTCAACTCACGGGGTCACACTCTGCGACTCTGGGCAATAGCTTGCTTAATCTCCACTACGGCCCCTCGCGGCGGGATGCCTGGCTTTCACCTTGTGGATACCCTGCCGGGGGTATCTCACAAGGGAATACCAGGACGGGTTCCCTAAGCAAGCGCCCTGAGACCTTCGGGTGATTTGTGCGCTATATAAGTCAAATTACATTACATTTTTTTTTTACGACATGGATGGGGTACTAAATCCCTTGGTCCCCACACTCTTGTTCTAATACTAAGCCAACATCTAACAAATAAATTACATTTGGTATTTGCATTAATTTTTAAACTCTCACTTTTTCACAGGTCCCCCCACTTAGTTCTTAGTAGTGCCTCCCTGTCTTCAGCTGAAGGTCCGCTCTCTACCAAACGCGGTTTCTAGAGAGCGAGGACTGTCAATGATGAAGCTTGGCACCTGGTGGTGTGTGATGACAGTCCTTCACATTTTTTGAGATGACTAGCACCCCATATAAAGAGGCTCAGTGCGCCTGGTTACAGAATCAGATTTCTATTGAGGGTAGCTTCTTTTGTGTGTACATGTCCTCTATAAAAGTGCCTACAAGTCAATGCAAGGAAGCCTGCAAAGGGCGAAACGCATGTCGGCTGTGAAGCACTTTGTTTTAAAAGAAATAAAAACTGCATTTTCTACACAGCACGACTCTCTTGGATTGAAAAGGAGTGTCTCTGTGAGAATACGAATTGGAGAAAAGTGCTGACTGCACAAGGATAAAAGTGACTTTATGTGATGTGCGCTGGTGTATTTGTTCTTTGAGGATTCAAGGTATGGTAACCTCCTGTATCCAAACACTGGAAATCTATATGTTACATAGTGGAGAATAAAAAGTATTGGTACTGCCGAGGGGTTGATGGTCAAAGCTGAGAGAAACCCAAGTTTTAACCCGTGGGGGAGGCTCTGCTGTCAGCCGTTCACCTGCTTTCTAGGAGCGGATGGATGTTGACTGGGAGACCCTTTGGGAACTAAAAAGGACCCAGATAAAAACAATTCTCCATAAGAAAATAATGAGTGAATACTTGAGAGAGAAGGCTGCCCCGGAGGCTTTTTTTTTTTTGACAACCAATTTCATTGAGTTTTGGATGGAACCACAAACAGCACCATTCCGAGCCACATTGTACATTTTCAGAATAGGGAGAAAACACATCACAGTGACAGCAAGATTGCATAAAGAAATCTATAATAGCTTATCCACATGAATCCAAAGAACGGACCACGCCATCTCAATCATCGAGTACCCCGACCAATTTACCCAACATGCGGCAAACTTTCTCAGGGCACCCCCTGGCTACATATAAAGGCCGCTCCTGCACCAGCATCCTAGAGTGGGAGAAGCAGTGTCCAGCCAATGCGCAGCAATGTACCTCTTGGCGACCACCAATGCTGTGTTGAGGAAGAGCTTCTCAGCCCTGAAGCCGTCCAATCCATCTGTGACGCCCAGCAGAACATGGATGGGATCAAAAGGCACCTCTCAACCCAGGATCCCCATCAGCTCTTGCGTTAAAGATTCCCAATATCTCTGAATTACAGCACACAACCAAACCATATGGTAAAAGTCTGCGTGGGGTTGGGAGCAGCGGGGGCAGTGGGAGTCAGGCCGAAGCCCAGCGCGGTGGATACGCATGGGTGTAAGGTATGCAGGAAGTAGACTTGGACCAGGTGGAGTCTCGCCGATACCGCAATCGTCCTGGGGGCCATCAGGGCATCCCGCCAGTCCTCATCCTCCAGAGCCCCAAGCCGACCCACCCACTTCTCGCTGAGTAGGGAAAGGGAATTAGGGGTATTGTTAGTGAGGGAACGATAAATCCGAAAGACTCCACCCGTCCCCAAATCCCCAGTCAGAACTTGCGCCTCGGGCGGGCTATATTCGGGCAGGGACGTGCCATCTGTAATGTGGGAGTGAAGGGCGTGACGCAGTTGCAAATATCAATTTACATCAGCTGGGTGTCGTCGTAGTAGGAGATGATGTTGAGGTTGTGTTGACGGGCAAAGTGGGCTCTAACTCTAACTCTTTCAGGGACAGATATGTGTATCATCTCTCTCTCTCTCTCTCTCTCTCTCTCTCTCTCTCTCTCTCTCTCTCTCTTGTGAGAGAGAGAGAGAGAGAGAGAGAGAGAGAGAGAGAGAGAGAGAGAGAGAGAGTGCTTTGAGTTGCAATCCACAATACCCCTTCGGTGGCGGTCCTTAAAGTATCTTGTGATCTGGGTTGCCCTCCTCCCGGACCTCGTCTGGGCGCTCAACGTAACTCCCCAAGTGAAGAAAGCCAGGGCTGACCTCCTCAGATGGCAAACACTGCAGCTGAACCCAATGGGCAGAATAGCCCTATTCAAGGAGATGATTTTGCCCAGGTTTCTCTACATGCTTCAGACATGCCCCTTCCCTTCTCGCATGCGTGTTTCTGGGAAATGGACAGTCTGGCCATCAAGTTCCTATGGGGGGTCAGAGACCTCGTCTGGCCCTCACTCAGTGCCAGATCCCGCCTTTTGATGGCGGTCTGGGAATGACGAACCAATACCTCTATTATTTAGCTACCTGGCTCCTTACCTTGCATGACTGGTCCGACAGTGGCTGGCCGGGCTCGGCATATAGATTGGAACTGCACACCATCGGTCTGCCCAACATTTAGGGAATGCTATACGGGAGCACTATCCCCAGAACCCTACTCGAGGTCACGTGTGGGGTACTTCTGGCCTGGAGGGTCTATCTGCGTCACACCCACTGGTCGAGCAAATTGACTCAATACACCCCACTTCGGCAGGGCGCCCAGCACCAGGAGGTCGCAGGCTTATCGGCTTTAGAGCGTGGGATCTAATTGGGATCTCGCAGTTGGGGATGTCTGGAAAGGGGACAATATGCGTACCTTTCAGAATCTTCAATACCTGTACTCCCTGCATACCTCACAGTTTTACCGCTACCTGCAGCTGCACCACACTCTCCACTCGCACATCCCAGAGGATATATCTTTATCCGAATACAGCCCACATTATGATTGGCAACCAGGGGAAAGGGGGGATTTCTCGTATCTACTGCTCCCTCACGAATAACACCCCCAACATGCTATCACAGTTCAGAGACAGACAGGAGGGATGGCTTGGGTCCTTAGAAGATGACGATTGGAGGGATGTGATAGTGGCTCCCAAAACAATCATAGCCTCAGCCCGTTTTCGCTCGGGCCAAATATACTACCTACATGCCGCTTTTCTCACACCGTTGCGCCTCTAATGTGCTGGGCTCCGTCCCAAGGCATCCTGTCTACGCTGCAACTACCCATACTCTTCCATACTCTTCCATATGGTATGTGCGCTGTAGTCACAAGCTTTGGGGAATCATTGACAGGGGAACTTACTGAGGTCCTAGGCTGGGAAGTACCTCTTTACCCAACGAATGTACTCCTGGAAATCACCAAAGGGCTGGACGGCTCTAGAGCTGAAAAATGTTTTCTGAATACAGCCATGACAGTGGCTAAGAGAGACATTGCAGCAAACTGGCTGAACCCGAACGCCCCCGCCATGTCACGGTAGCGCAGGAGGGTGGACTGGTGTGCGGCACAGGAGCGGCCCTTGTACGAGGCCAGGGGATGTCCGAAGAAATATCGCACGGTGTGAGGTAAATAGGTGGGGTGACAGAAGACTAACGCTCTCTTTGGACAGTCACGTGATGTGGTGGGTGTTATTCTGCTTCTTATTGTCCATCAAGATCATGTATAATGCCTTAAGGACACTTTGTTCCTCATATGCGCTGAAATCTGCACTTGCTGTTGGTCTTTTGTCTTTTCACAAATGTCTTTTACAAAAGTCAATAAAGTTGGTTATCAAATGAAAATGCTCAACCCTTTTTTGGAATTTATGCATACACGGAGTAAGTTAGAACTGACATTTCTTGATTTACACAGCACTCCTAATTGAGGACAGATGTTTTTAACAAACCCACAGAGGATGGAAATGATGTGTTGTTACAGCCAGTGTTGCCGACTTTGGAACTAGGGAACCAGGTACAAGTCTTTGCATCTGCTCAACATCCTGTACTTCTGGGAAAAACACTTAAGAGCTTATTACGAGTTTGGCGGTCCGACCACCTGAAAACCGCATCTGCGCCCGCCAGTAGCTCACACAGTCTTCAGACCGCTGTATTACGAGTTAACTGCGGTGCCGGCGGTGAGGTGGTGGAGATCTTGTAGCAGTGGTGATAATATATCCATATGTATCGATGCCTGTGTGAGCATTTCGACTGCATAGGTGTTGAATGAACAGATACGCATGATATATGTGGAAAAATACCACCTACCCAGTGCTGGATCCTGGCCCATATGTAGGCAGTCCAAGTTATGGGTATATGGTACAAAAAAGAATCACCTGGACATTACCACAAACAGGGTCATATTCCTTGGGGTAAATATGCTGCTGTGAAGGGGGGACCTACAGAAAGTGATCCATGTTGAACTCTGCCTGAAAGAACAGGAGATGGCTGAGTATGCACCACAAGTCCTTAATTACCGCTGACTCGATGCTGGTGGCTGACCGCTGCGGTCAGCTCGTTGGAAAGCCAACTCATAATACGGATGGCGGTGGAGCTCCCCTGTACTGCCCTATGGCAGCTGCCTTTCCCCAAACATGAACCGGACGGAGTGCTGGCAGTGTCGGCCGTTTAGTCACGGTCTTTGTAAATGCAATCTGCCTAACTAATAATACGGCTGTTTTACCGCCGAGCTCACTGCGTTCGGACCAATGTAGCGGTGGTCCACAGATGGCTAAACACATAATAAAGCCCTTATTCTCCTTGTGCCTAAAAAATGAATGGGACCTTGTGTAATTCAACTGTGCTCATACAAAGCACTCCATTACCTTCTGGTCGAGTTTGCACTATATAAAACTGCAAAAAAGCAGATATTACTTTCTTTAAATTTCCACCGGAGGTCGCTCAGAGAAAGCATCTTGTTTGAACAATTTCTTGGAACCCGGAGAAATTGTACAAAATTGAAGGCCTTAAGAAACATGCAGATAGATTAACAAGGAAGCTGCAGAATAGGCAGTATCCACAGGCACTCCTAAAACAGGCAAGAAAAAGAGCATCCAATACCAATCAGGATGCCTTCCTAGGAAACTATGAAAAATATTTGTGTTACTTCATATAGCACACTGTTTAATACCATAAAAAGTATTAATAAACAGTGGCATCTCCTGAACTCAGGACATTTATACCTGGAAAAAACATGTTTTCATTTAATAGAAATATGTGGCCTCTTTGAACACAAAAGACCCAAAATACTGCCCGCTAGAACCAGTTTTCCACCTTATGGGGTTTACCAACAGTGACAGGTTGCTTCACCTGTTCAAGTGCAGTTTTTGCCATTGCACTAAACCAAAACCATTGACTTTGGCAGGGAGACCCTATAAACACTTATGAAACATTGTAACTGCTACTCGAGTAAAGTGATATAGATGATCACCTGTCTATGGAGGCTAAAAAAAAAATTGAATTGACCACCTGGAAGGTTCGCACACATATCTATGAACATAAAAAGATGTTAAAAACTATAAACTAAAATGACAAACAATTTATTGGAGGCAGGACACAGTGAGCATGATATTTACTGGATCTATATAGAACAGCTATCTGTTAACACACCTGGTCTTCAGGATCGGTTACAGAATACAGAACAGTGATGGATTTATAGAATGAGCACTTTCATATTAGTGATTAATGATGAGATCCAATGGACACAAATAAATGCAGAGACGTTTTCGGCCATGTTTCCCCATGTCCATACATGTTTATGATAATTAGAGACTGACTTCCTAAAATACAATGGACATTTTTCTAACATCAAGTTTGGAAGCATTAATACAGTTTATCTTTGTTTTAGTACCAAGCCATACAAATCCAAAGCTTTTACTGTGAACCATGAGGCTGACACCAGTTATAGGATAGGTGCAGGCCACCTTATTCAAAAAATGTGATTATATATTGGTTCAGCACCTTGCCGTGTAATGTCAATACTTTTGCCAAAAAATAAAACAATGATGATAATCCAAGGGTATGCAAGAGCCAGAAATTCTTGACATTGATGTGACATGATTCTTAAGCACACCCTGTGACATCCCTGCGTCCATACGCAGAAGTGTGGGTCAGGGTGTCTGTATTTAGATACCAGCTCTCCTCAAACTCCCACAACATTCAGGGGCTCGAGGAGAATAGGTGTGAGAATAGAATGGCCGGAAGAAGACTTAATGTAGTGAGTTTTTATCCCTCAAGGGTACAATTTGGGCTTCAACTTAGACCAGCTATTACTGGGAAGTACCAACAGTTTTCTTTTGCAACTATGTGACATATCTGTTTCCAGTGTTTGACTACCGGGGGCAGTCATATCTAGAGTTCCCTATGGGGCTAGATATTAGTACCCAACAGGGTAAGCCCTTTATCCATTGGGGGATACTTCCTCCAAGAATACTATTTCGAGGAAGTTACATCAGTGCTCCACAGTTATGTGTAGTTTGCAGTGCTAAACACAAATGTCATCTGCATGTTGTGATAATGTCATGGGCATCTTTTTGACTACTAATTCTGTGTATACATGTCTCTTTCTCCAAAAGTTATTTTTTAAAGGATTCACTACCTTGATAAATATAACAGTGTAATTAGTGTGATTTTCTTTGCATGAAGGATTGTATGTTTGATTAAACCGACTTTGAACAGAATGCATCTTGCTATAAGGATCTCAGTCCTGAGGAAAGCCACTGACCTATAAAGTCAATTTTGAGACTGAAACATGTTGACCATTAAAAATGTGTAAATATTTAGGATACCAGCACATCACCTATATCTTTTTTAATCTTAAACTTGGACTCGGCAATAAACACAATAGGTTTGCAGATTGCAAGATGTAATTTTACTTTAAAGTATCTTCTCCCCATCATATATAAATCTTATGACTATCCTGATAAGGTCAAACCCACCCTATCAATGTCAAGTTGAGGAAGAGGTTACCAATGATGAAGCATGCCACAAAAATGTGGGTGAGGTTTCCAGTCCTGAAAAAAGACTTGCTCAGTTGATAGCGTAAGGAACAGTAGCACAATTCTTTGGTTATACCTCTTTGTGTAACATGTGTAAAGGGATACCCCTGTAGTCAATCTGTGTTCTCCTGACACTTTATTCCAGATCACCAGAGGAGTTCAGGGTATTTCTGAGATGTATAGCAATTGTGGTTGTTCCTCTTTTTATAACCAGAGGATGTCCCATAAGTAGAGATTTACCGGTGCTCAGTCTATAAGTATCCAGCATTTTTCTGATTCTCTAGAGAACCACTCCACCAAGATTCTAAGCTGTGGGGAGCTGCAGTACTGGATTCAATTTGGACAGGCCAGACCTCGTTTGTTTAATGGGGCTGTTAATATTTTTTTTGATCAATCTTGCTCGCAGCCCTCCCCAAATTAACTTGATAATTTTGTTTTGTAGTGATTGCAGCTCTAGTTATGGGATCTGTATGGGCAGAGCCTGGAGTAAATATATTAAATGCGGGAGTATGTTCATTTTTACTACATCAATTCTACAAAGCCAAGCTATGTAGTGACCATTCCATCTACTCACACCCATCTGAGATCTAAAGCGAGGCCAATTTGGGCCGGTACAGGCATCTACTGAATCTTTAATGTCACTGGTATTTTATGGATGTTTTAGACCATTTCATTAGGCAGAGAGCTTGTAATCACTCTTCTCTCTATTTTGGTACCAAGATATTTAAGATCTCTGAATTTTTCTTAATTTCTTTTGAATCCAGAGACTCTATCAAAGTGTTCCAAACACGTCATGATCTAGGCCGAGATGTTTCAAGTTTAGCTCTACTGAGAAGCACATTGTCAGCCAAAAAGGCCGATCCTGTGTTCCTCATCCCTAACTTTTACTGTCATAATGACTCGGTTTGCACTTACAGTAGCCGCAAGTGGTTCAATGACTAATACAAAGAAGATTTGGGCAGGAAGTAGTCCTTTCTTGTTCCGCTACGCATTTGAGATTCATCCAACATAAACCCATTTACTCTGAGTCTGGCCTCTGGTTACACAAAGTCTGCCAGTGTCCACTTTTTCATGATTGGCCTTTGGCCTATCCTGTTGAGAATTAATTTGATGAGGCCCCAGATTACTCTGCCAAAAGCTTTCTTAGCATTGAAGGACCTTAGGAGAGCAGGTTTCTTTTCTGTCCACATTTTGTAAACAGATGTGCTACTTTCCTAATGTCCAAGTCCTATTTCTCTCACAGAAATCCCAACTGGTCAAGTTCTACAAGTGCCAGTAGATCCTTGTGCAATCTGCTGGTTAAGATTTTGAAGAATATGTTTATATCTGCATTAAACATGGCAATTGGTCTAAATGATTTGCAATCAAATGCTGGTTTACCCTGCTTTGGGATCATCACCACCTCTGCCTCATTCACAGACGGTGTGATTTTGGGCTCCCCTTTAAAGGTGGTGAATAACGCAAAGAGGAGTTCTAAGAGGAGGGGTGCAAAGTCTCTAGAAAGCGTCGATCAGGGCCCAGGTCATTGATGGGGCACATGGCTTTGATAGATCGCAGAACTTCTTGCATGGTGATCTCTTTTTCTGACAATTGTTTCCATTCCAGTGAGATGAATAGGAGTTCAATCCCCTCCAAGGGGATTGAACATCAAGTAAGATGTCTTACCCGTCTCCTTTTCCGCTGAGTATAAGGATAGATCAAATCTTAAGAATAGGTCTCTTTTTCCTGCTTCTCTGTTATAACTGTCTTGCCCTGCAATCTTAGTTTTATGTAATCTTTGAATCTTTTAGCCCATAGTCTATTCACTAGCAGCTTATCAGCTTTAAAGCCTTTTTTGTGGAATAACTTCTTTAGTCTTAGCAGTTTTTCTCTGCCTTACTGATCCTCAGAATTCTCGTGTCTTCTTGTACATGTCATTTCTCCTTTGCATAGGGTCTGCTAGTTTTGATTTATGCTTCTGTTCTGCTGCTTCCAGCTTTTTCACAAGATTATATTCTAGTAGGCGCCCCTCCTTTTAAGGTCTCGCCTACGCAGCGTGCATGTGCTGCATAGGAGGAGACCTGTAGCCATCAGTCCCCTTTTTCACCCACAACCGTGCACGCGTTCCATTACCTTCAATGGCAACGCGTGCACGTGTGGAGATTCACTTTCGGGAGCGAGCGCCACCATATGGTAGCAATTATCGCTCCCACAAGTGAATCGTGCAGGCTCCCCTCCTCCCCCCTGCCAACGCGCAAGCTTGTTTGTTATTTACTGTGGTGGCTGCCATGTGCATACGTTTTAGAGTTTCAGAGTGCTTGCGTGTGGAAAAGAGTGCAAATGTAAGCAGCCCTGATCCCACCATCCATCCCATCAAAGAATTTTAAAAAAGCGCCGGCATTAATCACATTAGCGGTGGGACAGATTTTTGGGAGCCCTGTGCATTGTCATTGGCAGTGTTTGTTATTGTAAGGGAATCCAGCGCGGGCCAGCTGGGGAGAGATAAGCGGCGCTTATCGCACTTGGCAATCTTTATCCGAATGGGGATCAGGGCCCGCCGCTTATCAGCAGCTGACATCTTGCTGCAAGCACAGCAGAGGAAGAGCGGGCAGCTTGGCTCCTGAGACAACCGCCACTTTCCAACTCAAGTTTGCCTGTGTGCATGTGTGTGGAGGAAAAGTCCCCGCACAACAGGAACCACCACAGCGTGGGACTGGGCTGGGGGCCAGTTGTGATGCATCCTGAGTGAACCGTGTGTGGATGTGGTTGCTTGTATGAGGACACATCCCTATGGTCGGGACAACTGGAATAATGCGGCAGGGATGACGGATGCAGAATGAAAATGCAAATTATTCAGCATGGTGCGGCACATTTTGCGATGGGGCATCGCCCATAATGCACATTATAACATGGATGATAACATGGGGTGGTAATAACAGTCCAGTGGTACCGACTGGAGACAGTACCGAAACCCCAGTAAACACCCATCATACGTTTTTGGGCTAGAATGGGAAATAACAGGCAAGTACAAGAATTAATGGGCCCTTAGTGCAAGCAATTCACGCCCCTGTGGCCCTTTTCAGCGGAAATCTTCCAGATATGTTCAATTTTCTGCAGACATCTTACAGATATTTTCCAAATGTGTGCTGAAAAGTGAAAGATGTTACCAGGTGCAAATTTGTACTCGGTAAAACCTGTAACTGCGCTGGGCGGTAATTCACCATCACTCATCACTGTATGTTTTAGATTCGACATTTAAATGAATGACCATTCTGCCAAACTTGCCTAGTCACGAAATATTCCAACCCATGCAAAGCCTGTTTGGAGCTTTAAAATGTCCATGTATAAAAATATGTTTCCGCTGAATTACTTGGATATGAACAGAGATGCTCTATAGATGTAGTAATGGGGTGGAGCACAGGGTGTAAAGTATGGTTCCCGCATCAGAGCTGCGACCAGGACCCGCCCTCCTTATCTGGCGGAGCCCACTGTAATGACTGAACAAGTTCCATATAACTCTCATGATTGAAGTTAATTAAAAGTGCTCTGGTCCTATCTCTGCAGAATCCGCTCCCAGCCCTTATCAGCCCGTCAAATCTTGCTAAAAGCAGAACAAAGAGACAGGCAGGCAGCTGCAGCGGCTGGGGTTGTTCTCTCGGCTTTGATAATACTGGGAGGGGGGGAGGAGTGAGGGGGAGGGGGGAGTTAGGTATACACTTCATCATCAATAGATTATCAATTTCCATAATCTACCACTAGGCAAAAGAGAGCTGAGAGTACACAGGAGTGCATCTCACTTCAGTTTGCGGACAAGCTACACAAAGGGTGCTCGCCTTGGATTAAGTATAAGGGTGACTGCTGGCAAGGGTACTTCCCTTGGAGTATCAGAGTGCTCGCAGGAGTGCTCCCCTTGAATAAGTACTGGAGTGTGTGCTCACAAAGGTGCCACCCTTTGGAGTAAATATCTGAGAGACTGCTAACAAGGGTGCCCCCCTACGGAGTATATGAGAGTGATCGCTTGATGGCTCTCTCTTTGAGTAAGTATTAGCATGCCTGCTCGCAAGGGTGCTCCTCTTTGTAGTAAGCCTCAAAGAGACTGCTGGCAAGGGTACCCCCTTGGAGTATCAGAGGGTGCTTGCAAGAGTGCTCCCCTTTAGAGTAAGTATATGAAAGTCTCCTGGCAAGGGTGTCCCCTTTGGAATATCAGCGAGTTCTTGCTTGAGTGCTCCACCTGAGTGAGTATTGGAGTGTCTGCTCGCAAGGGTACTCTGCTTGG
Organism: Lissotriton vulgaris; assembly: GCF_964263255.1. Classification (NCBI taxonomy): domain Eukaryota; kingdom Metazoa; phylum Chordata; class Amphibia; order Caudata; family Salamandridae; genus Lissotriton; species Lissotriton vulgaris. Next base: position 1,548,169,886 of record NC_141694.1, on the reverse strand, counting down.
AGTATTTATCCTAGAGTGCGAGTAAGTATCTGAGGAAACGCTTGTGAAAGTGCTTGCCTTTGCAGTAAGTATCAGAGTGTTCGCATAGGTGTCCCCCTTAGAGTATATATCTGAACTAGGGCTCACTAGTGTACTCCCTTTGAAATATTCAACTGCAAGCCCATGAGTGTGTCCCACTTTGGAATAAGTATCAGAGATTGCTCGCACGTGTGTTGTTATTAGGACTATGCATCTGTAAGAACGCTTGTGGATGTGCTCCCATCTGGAGTAAGTATTTGTGTGCCACCACAGGCTTAAGTATCTAAAAGAGTGCTTACAAGTGTGCGCCCCCTGGAGTACGCACCTGCGCGAGTTCGCACTAATGCGTTCCCTTTGGGACAAAGTACCTGAAAAAGTGTTTGCCAGAATGATCCCCTTAAGAGAAAGTGTTTGAGAGTGCGCTTATGAGTATGTGCCCCTTTAGAGTAGGCCTATGAGAGAGCACTTACAAATGTTCTCCACTTTGAAGTAAGTATCTGGAAAAGTGCTTGTGAGTGTTATCCCTCTTGATTATCTGAGTGAGTGCTTTCAAGTATGCTCCACTCTAGAGTAAGTATCGGAGAGCATTGGCGAGAGTGGTCCCCTCTGGGGAGGGCATAAGAAAGTGCTCACGAGGGTGCTCCCCTTTGTACCTGAAAAGAGTGCTCAGGTGTGTGCTCCCATCTGCAGTAAGTACTTCAGGAGGAGTGCTCATGTGTATTCTCCACTCTGCAGTAAGTACTTCACGTGTACATCAGGGGTGTAGGGCTGGGCTGAGGATGTGTTCTCTCACTCCCCTTCAGTTCTCACAATTTGACAGGCGGGGAGCACAGTGCCGGCAGGACGCAGCAGCACATCTCACCCAGGCTCGTGCTCACTAGAGGCGCATAACCCCCGCACTGTACCCACTCAAGAGTGCATGCTACATTTCCCCACTGTATTCCTTAGAATGAACAAGCCAACATGCATTTGTGTTTGTAGTGGTCATTTGTTGGCTGCAGTTTTATTAGGAATACATGGATATACTTTGGCAGTATTTGCATGCCCTGGACATAAATCATCATCGTAGAATTGTCATAAATCATATGCATTTGTCATACGTAATATCTGTCATAAATCATATGTACATCACCAATTAGCAAATTGGACTGACAATTCGTTGGTTAGATTTGCACTGTCTTTGCGCGGGAGTAGCTTCTGTCCCCAGAGTTAGGCCACGACTCGCTACCTTGTTGGACTCTTTTGTGCCCTGCCATCCTGGCAGGCGCTGGGCTGCGAGCTCCGACTCCGTTTGCTACCCCCTTTTTGTAGGACAACTCGCCCAGCCGTGAGGCATCCCAAAGTGAGCGATCCTACACACCGCCTCTAGGCCAACTCACCCAGCCGTGAGGCATCCGAAGGTGAGTGGTCCTATTCCGGCACACCTCCCTTGGGTGTGCCTCCGTACCAACTATTATCCCCGTAGCTCTCCGCCATAGCCTTGCCTGCTTCCCAGCACTGCGACATCGCTGTTCCTTAGGCGTGGGTGGATGGGACAAAATTCTTGTTGTGCTGCTGCTGCTCCCCGGCGCCATGAAGATAGGAGCTACATGGGGGGCCGGCGCTTCTATCCCCCTGTGTCCTTCCCGCCTAGCTGGCAGACTCCCCCATTGGAGGGTTTGTACCCTGCTCGCCTCACCATTGGCCAAGGGGTGGGGGGGGGTGTGGGGGGGTTGGCGGCGCCTTCCTGGCGGCTGACGCGGGGGGCACGGGCGCTTCTCCTGCTTCTGGGCGCCTCAGCGCGCCGAAAACCAGTTTTTCCGGGGCTAGGCGTTGAGGGCGGCCTCTGTAATTTCCCCACCCCGTCCTACCCGGAGGAGCAACCTTTCCATCTCATGTTGCCTGAGGTAGGCATTTCATCCGGCATTCAGCTGCTTGGAGGGACATCTCACCCCATAGGTAACCATACTCACCTCCTACTGTCTGGAGGGGCTTCTCTCTACCTTTGCGCGTCCCTTTCACTAGGTTCCGAGTTGTAGGCCGAGTTGTAACGAGAGCCCTTGGATTTGGAACTGCTGGCCCAACTTGAACTTGTTTTTTTGTATTCTGAGCTGGAATGTTTGAACTGTTTTTTTAAATTCGGTAATTGATTAGGCTGCTGAGCCCTATGACAGGCCTGCTGTGGGAAGCGACGCCCCAGCACCGTGATTTAATAGAAAAGTGAAATAAAACGACCCTGCTCTTCAGAAGGAAAGAGCTGCAGTTAATTATATGCTACATAATTTCACGGCACTCAATGCAACATAAACTCCAAATACCACTCAGTGCCACATAATTACACATCACATAATTACACTCTACTTATTGCAACATACACTCTACACAATACCACTCAGTGCCATATAATTATATGCTACATAATTCCACTGCACTCAATGCAACATGTGTTGCTCACTGGTTAGAGCGGCAGACTCTGAAGCAGAGATCAGGCCCGGGACCAGGGTTCAAGTCCCTACGCGGCAGGGTCTTGGGCTCAATGTCCGCGGACTCGATCATTCTCGCCTCGGCGCCTACTCTAATTATGGGTCCCACGCTGCAACTCTGGGCAATAGCTTGCTTAATCTCCACAACGGCCCCTACAACACTGGGATGCCTGGCTTCACCTTGGGGGTGCCCAGGAGGGGCATCTCACAGAGAGAGCCAGGAAGGGTTCCACAGCGTTATACAGCGCCGGGACGCCCCGTTGCGGCAGCTGTGCGCTTTACAAAATACACTACATTTACAAAATACACTATATTTACTCCAAATACCACGAAGTGCCACATAATTTCACGCCACATAATAACACTACTCAATGCAACATAAATACACTCCATATAATACCACTCAGTGCCCCATACTTACATACCACATATTTACACTCTACTCAATGCAACATAAATAGACTCAACATAGTACCACTCAGTACCACATAATTACATGTCACATAATTACACTCCATTCAATCCAACATAAATACACTGATGTGGCACATAATTAGACAACACATAATTACACTCTACTCAATGCAACATAAATACACTACACAAAATACCACTCAGTGTGACATAGTTACACGCCACATAATAACACTCTGCTCAATCAACATAAATACACTCCACATACCATTCAACCAACATAATTACACGCCACATAATTACTCGTAACTCAATGCAACATAAATACACTCCACATAAATGCACTCTATACCACATACCACCAGTCAACATAAATGCACTCCACACCATGACACAATTTCACTAAACATAATTTCACTCAACACCACAGTTCCAGGCCACACAATCCAACTCCACACATTTCCAATCCACACTGCAAAATTACACACCAAACAACATTATTTCAACTGCAGAACTCCACAATCCACAATGTACCTCCAATCCACACCATACAGTGTTACCACCTGAGCACCAAACATCATTCGCCACCACCATTTTTCATCAGCGCACCACCTAAGCATCACATCAGTCTGCCCGTGGAATCTGGCATCTGTTGATTCTCCCCTAGTGTCCGTCCGCTGCTCGTGTTCTAATTAAATTACTGTTTTTCAACCTCCACTTCCCAAGTATTTATGTCCCGCTCCCTCATAACAAAAAAAATTATAACAAACAAGCATGAGAAAAGGCAGGAAGAAGTTGCCAGCAGTGCAAGTACAAAAAAAAACTAGAAGACATTTTTTATGTTAAAATATTTTTCTATCAGGTTTTTCAGTTGTATATAATGTTGTCTTTGTTTGTATAAAGGTAACACAAATGCTTAATACTTTTCATTATAACTTTTTAACATAATGCACAGCAGCCACAATGCTCTACAGCAAGGCCAAAAGTTCTGACTAAACACATAAGGTCCCAAAGGCGAGACCTATTGGCTATGCCAATGCTTGTTTAGTTTTCTCATCACAGGGATGGCCTTCCACTGGACGAATACTTGAATGCGTCCCAATCATTATTGAGGAAGGTGTCTTGGGGGCCCTCACTTTGCGGGAAGGGCAATTCTCCACTTTAATGCTCACCATTGTATAATCTGAAATTGTGCATTACTCATTTCCTCATGGAAACAGCTCTGACATGAATAACAAACACTCTTTTGCCAAAGATAGGTACCTCCCAGATATATTTTCCCTGATGAGCAAAGTTGGATTGGGTAACCCTGGTAATTCATCCCGAATTGGTCCTCATGCAGAAAATGGGATTCTTAAATGAATGGATTTCTGCTTCTTGCTGTTCAAGATACTTTCATAGCATACATCGTTAAGTGAGGGGGGCTAAGGCATCTTACATTTAGGCTTAGAAGTGTGACTTTAAAGCAACAAATATAGTCCTCATTATTGCTCCAACTTTCTTAGCTTCTGGTTTTGCGGTGAGTTGATTGGAGTGCAAATAATTGCTTAACTCTTATAACTTAAAATTAAAAAATAGTAACAAAATACGTAATGTCTAGGGCAAAACGAATAAAACAAGAAAAAACAGTTTTCCCCTGTTAGTGAAGCTGAACTTAAGGTTCATTTGATGATAGCCATCTACTCCCATCATTAACTGTTATGGGGAGTTAATGTGAAGTGGACTATGAGTATGCTGTGTTACTTTTTCTGTCCTCTTGGCGCTTCGTGTCCCCAGTTATGTATACCTAGTCTCGGACCTATGGAGTTAGAAGTCCATATGCCGTCAATCTGAAGTCATTTTTGTCGTCCAATACCCAGCCACTGCCTTTTGTACCAAGGCTGTTTCTGCCATTAGGCAGGACTAGGCGGCCGCCTAGGGCGGCAAAATGGTGAGGGCGGCATTGTGTTGTGGGCTGTGGCAAAAAAAATTCATGCAGTGGAGTGCACTGACTGTGCAAGCGCACCTGCTGCTTGCACAGTTTAAACTTTAGAGCCGAGCGCGCACCCTGGATTAGTGGCGGGGGCGGCGCGCACCCTAGACTAGTGGCGAGTGTGGAGCCGGACGGACACACTACTACTAGTGCTGTGCTGCTAAGTGTGGGTCCCCAGGGCCGTCAATCTTGTAGCTCTGGATAGCGCTCCCAATGATGGCCCTGGGCAAAATTTGTGGCCAATCGGTGAGCAATGTTTGAGCCAGGGAGGGCAGCCCAGGGACGGTGACGCCGCGTGAGCGTGATGCGCACGGCGCACCAGTGCCACCATCAATCTTTCAGTCGGCTGGCGCGCTGCTCTGGTGCCCCCTGGCTGGGCTTGCCCCTGTATGATGGCCGTGAATTAACCACCTGAATTAAATAATTAATACTGCAGCTGCTGGCTGCCACCAGTGCCACGCAGTCTTGTTGTCCCGTCCGGTCTCGACTCCCGGCCCTCTTCTAATCCCTGACTGTCTCCGAGTCTGACCCACTCCAGGCCAGCACCACGAACCTGCCTGCAAACAGCACAGCCGGGTTGGTCGTGGGGACGTACGTGACTGACTTGAGCAGTGCTGTGCACCGGTGAGTCAGCGCAGTCAGCGAAGGCCCCTGGCTGCACAAATAAATATAAATAATGTTAAATGAAAATGAGGCGGCGGCCTGCTGTGAGTGAATAATTATCTCTGAGACTCCGGAGCTCCGCCTCACTCACGGTCACAGCCGGACTGGCGAGAAAAACACTGAGTGAGAGCTGGGTAGGAGTAGCAGCACTGTGAAGGGTGAGGACGAGGTGAAGGCAGGGTGTCTGAGTGAGGTTTGGATGGTGGAGCGGGCGTGGCGGGTCTGTTTGTTGCAGCAGGCCAGGCAGGCTGGCTAAAGATCATAAGATGGCGGTGGGTGGGCGGTGGCGGCCCCATGTTGTCCAGGCCTTCCTCCGGCCTGTGACTGAAGCGAGGTGAGGTGATGGAATGTCCCTGCATGTGAGCGAGGCTGGAGGAATAGCTGCCAAGGTTTCAGATTGCTATGTGTGACATTTTCTTGAATTCATTGTAATTATGAGTGACATTTCAACGAATATGAGTGATACTTTGTCACGAGCAAAGTCTAGCAATAAAAACAAGAAAAATATATAAATTACAGAAATGACACCCATTTGAGCAACAAGGACCTCTAAAACGAGTCACATCATAATCCACAAGCTGTATTACTGAGCAGTGCGCTCTGGTCTGGTCCTGCATGCCACCCACTACCTGCACTAAACCCTGCTGGTGGCACCATCACCCCACTCGCAGTTTGTCACACAGAGCTACATTACAAGCTCTGCTGACTCTGATACTTGGCACACTGAGAAGTTACGTTGGCAAGCACCACAGTGGCTCTCACAATCAATCACCTGACCCAGGTGCGAACGGCTACTAACACACCTTTACAGTCAGTGAGAAGACAGACTGCTATGTGATGTACAGTCAGTTCTCAGCGGTAACAGGGCAGACAGGTGGCAGCTCAGAAGAAAATCATGCCAAGGGTATTGCCAGCAGGGTAGGCGGATTATATCATACAAGTTATTTTATATCTAATGCATTTATTCTTCTAGCCTGGATGACGGGGGAGAGAGTGATGGTAGAAAAAGGGAGGGGGCGGCATTTTTCAATTCTTGCCTAGGGCCGCAAAACACCAAGAAACGGCCCTGTTTTGTACCATGTCTTACTGTTTCTACTGAGTTCTGTTCTTCACATGGGGTGCAGTCTATAGTCTAGTTTCCCACTGCAACTCCAAACCGCTGTGTAAAAGACCACAGAATGACTCAGAGCTTTGGCAACTGTCTTTTCATTTGGTAGCGATCCACCTGTTGTTTTTCCACCAACTTTCCTTTTTTTCAGGGACAAAAGCATATCCTCATTGTGTGACTCGACCTTGTTCATTCTCTTGGGTCTTTAATTGTTTTTTTGAGTCTTTTCGTTAGCATTATCTGCTCTCTGGGATGTGTCTTCTGTAGCGTAATTGACGTTTGGAGAGTTACACATTGTAACTTCTCTGTAGTCCCATTTTTTTCTCTAGAATTACAGTCACCAAGTCCTGGAACAGGGCTATTTTGTATTCACAATAGTGTCTTCATTTAGTGTGCTATAGACATGAATTTTTCTTTCTATGGGTAACTAGAAAACCTGACCATTGCGTTGTTGAATCATACCTTATTTGTGCTTTGTTGCCTTCCCATCCAGTGCACACATTTATTGCCTATAGGATAGTCTTCTTCTCTCAAAACATATTATCTCCTTCCACCCACTCACTCGGATTTTTAATGCTGATGTTCTTTCTTGTACTCTCTAGAAACTCGTATTTAGCAATAAGCCATTTGGTTTGGCATTCAAAGTGGTAGATAATGTGGTAAACAATTGTTCTGCAGCTTGGATATGGGTCTCAGCTAAGCATGGGCGAATTTTGCGACTTCGCGATCCGTGAATTTGCGGATTTGCGAATTCGCGATCCGCAAAATTCGAAATTTGCGGATTTTTTCATTTTTGCGTGTTCGCGGGGCGCTTTGTGTGTTCGCGGGGTTTTTTTTGTGCGAGACCGCGATGCGCCCTCTGGTTCATCACTGCCACCCTCTCGTTTCTTGTGCCCTTCTGCCCTCTGCCCCACTTGTTTTTGTGCCATTCTGCCCCTTGCCCCACTCGTTGTTGAGCCCTTCTGCCCTCTGCCCCACTCGTTGTTGTGTCCTTCTGCCCTCTGCCCCACACATTGCTGTGCCCTTCTGCCCTCTGCCCCACTCTGTGACCTTCTGCCCTCTGCCCCACTCCTGTTTTATTTTAGAATGGCGCCAGCAAGCTGCCAGCGCCATTCTAAAATAGTTTCTAAGTTAGCTTCATCAGGAAGCACTAATAGATAAAATAAAGCAGGTGCTCGAGCACCTGCATTTTATCTATTAGTGTTTCCTGTTGAAGCTAACTTTGTAACTAATTTAGAATTTTAAAATGGTGCTTGCAGCTTGCCAGCGCCGTTCTAAAATAGTTACAAGCTTGAACTTTTGCCCCCCGGATCCGTTCTGCTTGCGGATTCGCTGATTTTTGGCAAATTCGCGGGAATTCGCGGATCGCGAATTTGCCGAAAAACCGCAAAATCCGCGAGCGGAACGGATTTTGCGCCCATGCTTAGTCTCAGCTTGATTCAGCCTCTGTTCTTAACTCTAGAGGTCTAGTTTAAGCTCTGCCACATCTTTTTCAATCTAAGTGTGCAGAATAGCCAAGCCATCTTTAAATGTTTTTTTCAAAGTCTGACTTCAATTCAGCTGGGCTTGCTTTCAGGACTCCTTTCATGAGGGCATTTAATTTTGACTCCGTTTTGCTTGTATTTTCTTGTTTGGTGCCAATACCTCCTGCAGGGTTGCAAAAGAAGTCTATTATCGGTGTCAGTTGTGATCTCTTTTTTTTTTTAAACCGTTTTTATTGCAGAACCAAGATATATAGCATACATTTATAATCACCTTGCACTGCCATCGTTAGTTCGTATTTTCCCGTTCGGTTGCTACTCATACACGGCCTGTAAGCCCACAACCCGGAGGTCGGGCGGCGTCAAGCGATGGATCATCATTCACAGCAACCTCTGATCGTTGGTTTTTTCCCATGCAAGGATGTCTTCAGTCTGCTTTTACTGTTTTTTCTCCCCCACCTCCCAAACCCCTTCCACTCCCCCAACTGCTTAACTCCCTGCCACCCTCCCCCACCCACCTCTAAGTGCCCCCACCTACGCCTGATTTTGCTGTTGTCAGTTGTGATCTCTTGTGCACCCTGGGCATGTGCTGCTTATTAAAGCCGCCAGGCTCTCACTTAAGACTTTCTCATTCTCTTGAGACCTTGCTATGCCATTAGCATTGACTCTGCTAATAGGAGCCTTACTATTGTGCACGTTTCTTTACGCTTGAAGTGTGCATTTAACATTTGACAGTTCACTTATGTGCCCATATTCATTTAGTCTGTATTTTAATTAATACTCAACTCCTGCTAGTATCGGGGTTTATTGTGTGTTCCTTTGGGGCCAGACACCACAGTTCTCACATATGCTGCTTTGGGTGCTGTGTGGTGCATACCCATACGTATCTTCCACCCTTGTATGCAGTGTTATGCAGTGGGGTTGGTGCCATTGTGTGCTCTTCGCCATGTTATGTTATTTATTTTGTTATGTTATGTTATTTTATTTATAAAGCGCGTAGCTGCCACAGCCAAGTGGCGTCCCAGCGCTATGGTGGACAGTACAACACAACACAATGGAGGACCAAACCAGAAACAAAAGACTATTTAACCGAGGTGAAAAGAAATTTCTTCACGGCTTTCCTAAAAGGCAGCAGGTCAGGAATGGAACGAATGTTAACAGGAAGTGAGTTCCATAGTTCTGCTGCCAGAACACCAAAAGAACAGCCGCCAATTCTGGCTTTTTTAAAGCGAGGAATCTTAGCCAGAAATTGTCCAGTAGAGCGTAATGTTCTGGCCGGGGTGTAGTAGACGATAGCTTGAGCAAGAATGGGGGGCGAGGCAGCCTTTAGGATCTTAAACACCAGGCATAAGGCTTTGCACTTGATCCTCTGCCCAACGGGCAGCCAATGTAGATCGGAGATGGTACGCCTGGCAGAGCAAAATTTAGGCAAACCGACCAACATTCTGGCTGCCGCGTTCTGCACACGTTGTAACCCAGTTAGTTCAGCTTGGTTGACACCTAGAAGAAGGGAGCTGGCATAGTCCAATCTGGACAAAATCACAGCTTGGAGAATAAGTTGCCTAGTGGAGGCATCAAAAAACTTAAAAATAGGTCTAAGGCTCCGAAGAGCCCCAAAACAGGTCCCAGCAACTCTTTTCGTGTGGGGGGTAAATGATAAATTTGAGTCCAGCCAGATACTCAAATTCTTTACCTCTGTCACCGGAGTGGGTGCTCGGCCCAATTCCTCTGGCCACCAGCAGTCGCCCCATAATTGAGCCTGTTTGCCCAGGATTAAGACTTCGGTTTTAGAAGCATTGAGTTGGAGACAGTTATCTGTCATCCAACTAGCCACGTCCTTAAGGGCTGCCTGGAACTTAGAGGCTTCAATCATGGTGTCCCCATTTAGTGCCACCGCAAGTGGCACCGTGAGTGTCATCAGCGTAAGACACTATGGTTAGACCCCATTTTTTTGCGACCCCAGCTAGCGGCTGCACATATAAATCATGCCGTCCAACTTAGTCCATCACCATCCTAGCAGAAGTCATATGTTCTTTTTTAGCATTCACTTGAAATGGAGCACGATTTGGAACAAGACATGTCTGCAGAACATGTTCTTAACAAGGAAACAGGAACATAAAACATAGCATGTATTTTCAAGGACTGAAGGAAATTTAACAAGAGATTTATGTGATTCAAAATGTGTTCAATGGTAAATAGTTCAATACGTTGGATTGCAAATTTCTCAGAATGTAAAATCTTTGTAAGTAATCAGATTTTCACAAACACTATATACTAGAGTGCTGGGATTCTTTTTCTATCAGCATATAACTTGTATTTCTAATGACTCTAATGCTGATGTTTGGATTTCGTAAATTAATTGCTATTGTATTGAGGGAATTTATGCATACATACAAAAGAATTGTGGGATCCACATGGCATTGTATTTTGTATTGTTACAAGATACCACTCAGTACATCTTACACCAATCCACTTCTTGCAACAGATCTTTATATCTCAGATATTTATTTATTTATTTATAAAGTTTTATATAGAGTGAACAAGCTGATAATGTTTATCTATTCCAGGATGCACACCAGTTTTAGAACAATAAAGCCAGTTCCTAGCATGTTGCCGTAATTTAGCAGAAAGTTAAGTCGGAGCCCTTCCAGGATACAATAACTCCACCGCTTTTCTACTTTCATTTTCTCTGAGCGACAGGTCTCTATCAATGGAGTAGTTCTGTTTGGATCTTTATTAGAAATGCTCCAATATTGATCTGAGTTACAGAATGATTGTTTGAGTTTCATTTAGCAACACCATTGGAGTCCCACTATCTTATTTTCAGTTTACGGTTGTTTCTGCTGGGATAAGACATCCACATTACCATTAACTGGACCATGTTTATAGTTTATCTCAAAATTGAAATCAGAAAAGAACAACACCCATCTTGGCTTTCGAGAAGTCAGTGCTCTAGCTAACTGTAGATTTCTGTGATCAGTGTAAACTTCTGCTATGTGTCTGTTGCTAATAAATAATGCCTGAATTCTTCAGAAGGTCTCTTAAATGGCAAAGGACCTTTGTCTGTGATAGTGTCGTTTCTTTCTGCTAGGGAAAACATTTGGTGAAAACAGGCCACTGGAAGCACCGGTTCAGGAATTAAATTTCTCTGGGACAAAACCCTTTCCTAAGTATGACACATGGCATCAGTTTCAACAATAACCAAAAGCTCAACATTTGGGTATTGCAAAAATAGGGGCACAAGAAAGGTGTCTCTGCAATAAAACAAAAAGCTTGATCAGCCTCTTAAGGCAATTCAAAGGTAGCTCTTTAATGGAGAGGTTTGGTAATGCGTCTTAGTATTTCAGAAAATTGATGAATGAATTTTCCATAGACAAAATAGCGAAGCCTAGAAAACTTTGGGCAGCTTTTACAGAGGTCGGTTTTTATTGCTCACACCCTCTTCTTGTCCATATGAACAACCTGAGGGTTTATTATGCATCCTACAAATTCTATTGAAGTAGTGTGAAATACACGTGTATCAGCTTAACAAAATTATGGTCTCTTAACCTCTGCAAGACTGCTTTAACATGCTGCATGTGAGATCATGAGTAAATCAACATGTAATTCAAATAAACAATACAGAACACATCCAAAAAATCTCTCAGGTCTTTATCAACGAAATACTGGTAGGCAGCTGGAGCATTACAGTCTAACGGACATGACCTGAAAATGAAATTATTCGAACTTTCTTGAAACACAACTTTTCTATTACTCACCTTCCCCTACTTGAACAAAGTTCTACACTCCTCTGTAATCAAGTTTAGTGAAAATCTTTAAGTGTTTGATCCGATCTAGGAGAACGGATTTGATTTTAAGAGCAATAGATATTTTTTTACTACCATGAAGGAAAAATTTTAATCTATTAAGGACACTGAGGCAAGGAGTACGCTTTTCTATTCTCATTTATTTCTCCATAAGCACAAAATAAACATTTTAAAATGACATTTCCCAGGGAAGTTGGGTAATAGGTCAACAGTTTCATAACCAATCACAATGCTTTTATCCATTGTAGAGGCTTCCTGTGCCCCTTCTTTCTTCAAACGACAGCCACAGTGGATTCCAAACAATTTGTTTCTACTCCTGCTTCTAAGTAATCCCTACGAGAAAAACCCAGGAGGCTATTACTAAACCAAGTCATATAACAGACAATAATGTTAATTGCATTATCATAAAATATCCTTATGTATACCAAATTTCATTAGATACAAAAGCAGGTAAATCAAGAAAAGATATGCTCGTTACCTACCAAAGAACGAAGCTTCTTCGAACAAAATAAAAACAATCACTCCCCAATAACTCAAACTACGCTGAGGAGAAGAAACACATAACCATATTCTATGGAAGGGATAATCCTTGCCTCCATACCCTTAACAGAATTGAAACCTTTCTTCACAATAGCTAGGAAATGTTATATTCTATGTCAAGACCAGAGATGAGGATTAACGTTTACTCACCACCAGCAAGGCCATGTCCACCACTGGTTTAAAATAAAAATATATGAAGGTGGAGTCTGCCTACCAGTCTGTCACATTCGTAATATATTTCAGTCTCATTCCAAGTGAAAAAGCCACTGACGGAATGGGCTCCAAACTTACTTGCATCAATACTAGTTACCTCCATTACTCAATGGACTCAATGGACAATTGCTGGGGAAGAGACTGTCCTGATAACATTTCTTCAAGAGATGATTTTCCCCTGGAGATCGCACCTCCTCCATTATAGTTTCAAAAGCCTTGATGCAATTTACCACCCATAGTTTATGATTAGCTCTCAGTACTGGAATGGTTATTATTGAAGAGTTACACTTAGTTTGTCTGCACAATGTGAAAATGACCCTGTCTGGGGTGAACATTCTTCTGGATATGTCTAAGGACCTGACATCTAGCATGCTTCTGCATGAAATCATACATAACACATTGCCAACTTACCTTGTTATCTTGCCAGAATAACAATAGATTCAGCACTTTATTCACATTTCATAATACCAAATACCTAGGTTATTGAGGCAGAGATAGGCATATGATTCCCAACTGTTTCCTAACCATTGGATGTTCCCAAACCAGGATCCTATCCACTAGAGCATAATCTGCCAATACAGCTGAAAGAAAAGTATTTATTAGAACACCTGTAGGCCAGTCCTTCAGTAGCAAGCTCAGATAGGAAATTCATTTTGTGAACAAGTTCCACCCTCAGAGAATCCTTACCCTGCCACACACACCAACTGACCCATAATGTCTATATTGCTTGGTCCCTGCGCAAACATTACAGATGAATTCCTCAGTCTGCTCCAAGAGGCTCAGGGCTTTCCATCTTCTCTGGTAATCCTCCATGCTGTTAAGCACAGGATTCTCTCTGATGATAGTCTATGTGAAAAGCCCTCCAGATTTAGTAGGATGTTTCAATGCAGGGGGAGAAGGATCCGTAAACCCCAAAAAGGTTTAATCTAAATGGGATATCATACTTGCAATCTACAATTTGAAGTGATAATATCTCTGTGTTCAGCCTCCAGCCTGGACTGATGTTTTTGTAATCATTGTGAAAGGTGGGAATGCATACCCTTTCTCCTCAAGCTAGTCTTGAAGGAAAGAGTCTGTGGCTGCTACTCCAGGATCCAGTCTATTCTTGATTCAAAGAAGTCCTCTGAAACAAGCCTAATCTGTTACCAGCTTTCACAGACTTGAGTCTTGGAGGTGTATGGATTTCCAATCTGTCATTACATGCTTCATTCCCATAAAGTATTCTGCCATCACTGCTACTTAGTTCTCCACACAAAATTTACAGAAATCGTTGGCCAGGTCAAAAAGATCCTGGACTTCGTTCCCTACAAATGGTTGATGTAGTGCACTGTAGATACATTATTCAGTTTCAACAGAACACAGCATTGGGCCTCCTTCGTTGTCCGGCATTTTACAGTGAAGAGCCTGCCAAGAGTTCCAGACAATTGGTATGCAAACCAAGGTATTGTTCCGACCACTGCCCTCCTATAGATAGTTCTCCACATCTTGCACCCGAAGCCCAGTCTGCAGGAACTGGATTCCATCATGTCTATATTTCAGCTGAAAATAGCTCTCCCGTTCCAGCCCCCATGAGTGCTAACCAACAAGGAATCTCTTCCTTGGAATCGTCCAAGGGTATTAATCCAAATGTGAAAGTTCTTCAGGTGTGCCCTGTTTTGAATCTCTGAATTGCCCTGTAGTCTAACTGCATCAGGAAGATTGCCTGGATTGTTGATGATAGAAAGCTGACCAACCTTGCGATCTGTCACAGTGAGGTTCTGGATTTGGCTGAGGTCTTCCTGAGTTTTTGTTATATGATTGCAATCTATTGCAATCTTTTTTGAAGAAAGTTTTATGGTTGTCCTGACAAAATCTATGAAAAACTCCTTGAAGCTAGTCTGCTGAGATGGGAGCATCATAGACTTTTTCCCCTGCTAATGACAAAGCCTAATCATTCCAACAATTTAACTGTTGTCCTCAAAGAAGTAACTAGATTGTCGCGGCAATTATCCATAATGAGGATACCGTATATACAGACGATAAGACGTATTCCTTCTGCCCTGAGCTCCTCCATCACTGGTTTCAGAACTTTTGTAAAGCACCAAGGTGCTGAGGACAGACCTAATTGAAGCATCTTGAACTTGAACACCTGAAGTCCCCAGAAGAATGATATAAATCTGTAGTGCTATGGAAAAACTGAAATCATCAAGTACACATTCTCAGATCAAAGTGTACCTTCAGGTGCCCTTGTCTTAGGATGTCATTGATGAGATGGGCTCCCTCCATCTTGAAGTGGTGAAGGACCAGCCACCCACTGAATTCCTCCAAGTTGATTACTGAATATTGTCCCAGTTGGCATTCCTCAGGAATAGTATATCTCTCTGAGCCCAACTCCATAGGATCTAAGGAGAAATCAAGCAACCAGATGACTTAGCTTTCTCGGCCATGTCTACAATTTTTGCGAATGGCCCCACGAAGTCCTAGAGCCAAGAGCAGTCAATCCCCTTCTTGGGTCCTTAAAATACTTGGCCTGGAGTAAGCCATCTTACCTTTGACCTCTAGAGTCACCACCACCTTGCTGCCTAGGGTGAGATGAGGGCATTCTACCCTAAGATGGATACTAACATCTTTCTCTAGTGGCTTCCCCAACCTGTCCACCACGTCGGTGGGGACTTTGTTCACAGCAGTTCATTTGTAGAGCACGGATTGTATCTGTTCTGAGGGTCTAGTACCCCTGATAATGAGGTGTCCCTCTGATTGCCCTCCTGCTCGGACTTATTTCCTGCTCCTCTTCTGACATGCTGTCCAATTTGAGGCACCATACTTTGGTTGCTCAGTGTTCCTCCGCCAAGTCCCCCATATAATTTGCCCCATTGAACGGGTCCTATCTGAGCTGACACCCCACTTGTCTGAGAGGCTATGTGGTATGCCAAGACCATTGGATGTCCTATGATTCTCATTTACACTATTCTGGGGTTTACAGGCACACAATGACTTTTCAGATCAAAAGCATTTGCATCAGGGGTTTGCTTCTAACATTTAGCAAGGGCATTCCGAGGTAGTGTGTTGGGGAGCCTTGGAGGTTATATGTCCTAAAAGTGGCTCCAAAGTTCTTCCCTCCAACTGAGGGGTTGAGGGCAGCAAGAAGCTAGCTGCAGTAATTTATTCTCCAAATGTGCAATTGTGACCAATACAGCCATGGGCACTGAGGCCTCCACCACCTCAGAGACATAATCACCCTGAGGGATGTACTGAACCTCTTCCTCCTCCTCCATGTATTCGGGATAACGCGCTTGCATTGCATAGTCTAAGTTTTCCCATTGAGTGAACCAGTACTATTAGGCGGTCGCAAGGGACCAAATAGTGAGGAATAAGCTGTATTTGTTAGACTGCGCCCAGTAATGTATAAGGGATAAGGCCTGGGCAGTGTCCACAAATTGACAGATAGGTTATGCTAGATGCACACAGAGACCATATGTGGGGCGCCCTGCCAAACGTATGATACTTTTGGCAATTTGTTTTTGCCATAGACCCTAGAACTCTGCTGGGACCCTCAAGGGACAGCACTTTCTAGCAGTCAGAGGACTGCACTGCAGATATGACTGCGGCCCTGCAATTAATTAAGGTCCCATGGCATGCTGCAATCTGAAAAGTAAAACCAGTTAATGTCAAGCAAAAATGGTCCAATAAACCTTCAGAGCATAAACGTTACATGAGAAACAACCTATATGACAATGAACAATGGGAACTTATCTGCTGCCGGAACAGCAAAGAAAGGGGTGGCATAGGAAGTCAGAAAGCCTTTTCAATTGGCAGAAGCATTGAGATTGGTTATGAAACTGTTGAACTTTTTAGCCCCGAGTTAAATAGGAAATGTATTTGTAAAAATGTTGATTTTGTGCTGCTGGAGAAGTAAATGAGGAAAGAAAAGCATAATCCTCACCTTAGTACTGACACAGAATCCTGTTAGTTGCACTGTACTCTATATATACACATAGCTGATCTCTCTTTTGGAAACTAAATAATGGCGAGGATGCAGAAGACAATGGGAGCTAATAAATACACTGTTGTTCATCTATAGACTGTCTAAGATGGCTCTCTCAGATTCTGGGCGTGATTACTCTTAACCATAAATAAATATATATATATATATATTTTTTTTTCAAACGGTGCTTGCCAAATCCTCCGCTCTCCCCACAGCGGGTGCAGCAGCCGCGAGGGCAAACTCGCGTAACATGAAATCAACACAGTTCAGAAATTGTTGTGCACTCCGGCCATAATTATCAATGTATTTTTTTTTCTTAAATCATTACAAACATGAGAACACTAACAGACACGTTTCAGTCACCTGGCCTTCGTCAATGGCTGCAGTGCGAAGCAAGTTCTGAACCATAGATATATGTATATATATATATATATGTATATATATGTATATATATATATATATATATATATATATATATATATATATATATATATATATATATATATACAGAGAAAATCCTCAGACCTCCACGCCGACAGCGTGGCGGAAGAAGAAAACAGACCCCACGATTTCAGGCAAGATGTTGGATTTTATTTACGACCTTTCAGATGACGCGTTTCGAGTACCATGTACTCTTGTTCACACACCGTTTGAACAGTCAGCCTGTTATTTTTATATGCTTTGTTTCCCTGACCCCTCCTAAGGGCCACACCTCCTGTCGTGCATCACATGACAGTGAAAGTAAACATAGAAATAGGTGCAGAAATATGGATGGGAAAACAGACGACTTTTCTTATTGTAATTACTTAATCACAAAATAACATAAGAAATAATACAATATATAAAACAAATCAATATTGTTATTATAAAATGTATTTCGTCTTGAATTTTAAAAAATGTACATTATAACATTTATAAAATATATTCATTTCCTACCCTGAAACATTGCACAAATCTCATAGATAGCCTCAACACATATCATGACTGCATTAATGCAGATACTCTGAATAAGGGCTGTAAAAGTGACTGGTGCTTTGTTCTTGCTGCTTTAATGCAGATACCCCGAGGGATATAAAGTGACTAATGCAGATTCATGTAAACTGACAGCCAGATTAATACTTGACATTGAAGCCTTGATCCACTTAGTCATGTGACGTAAATATTTCTGTGACAACTCACATTGTAATGCCCACGAGCTAATGTCTAAAATATTTATTAAAAATTCAAATTTCATGAATTTATATATATCATAAATATCAAGACCTATGTACAATTTATATACAAAAAATATATGTAATATAAAATAACCACCACATTGATTTGTGCTCTTCTGTACATGTGCTTAATGTGAGTGAGAAAAAGCGAAAAAATATTCTGTGGAAAAATAAAGCTGATAATGAATATTTATTTATTGCGTGTTATATACAATCTTAAAAAAGAGATGTTACAAATTCCATAAACACACGTGTTATCTAAAATATTACCAGATGTATTCAAATTGGTATACCTCTGCCGTGTGAATTGAAGTTTTCGCTCAATGGGCTATTGATGTTGGAATCGGATTACAACGTGAATCCAAAACCCAATAATAGAGTAGCCAAGACTTATAAAATCTAATACACAGAAGCTCCACCTCCAAAGACGACACTGAGGGAGACATTTATAAAAAATTATGTAAATCCTCTGTGGCGTTAAGACCATATGGTTGTTTACTGTCTAACGCTATGATATACTGGGTCTGCAACCTTCTAAGTAGTTTGTCCCTATCGCCACCCCGTCTCAAAGGGGGCACTGCATCAATGACAAAATAACTCAAACACGCCAGGCCCCTGGCGTGCACTGAGTCGAAATGCCGTGCCACGGGGTAGGCTGAATCATGATTTACTATGGCACGGAGATGCTGCAATATCCTCACGTGCACCTGCAACCTCGTGCTACCTACATAGCTCAAGCCGCAGGTGCAGGTCAGGACATACACAGCAAACTCCATGCGGCAGTTGAAATTGCCCTTTATTGCAGTCTTGGTGCCAGAAAACGGATTGTCATAGTGGGTGGTGTTTTGCCCAAATTTACATGCATGGCAGGAACTGCATTTGAAAAAGCCCTTCCTGGTGAGCCAGTCACTGCCACTGACTAGCTCTCTCTCTCTCTCTCTATATATATATATATATATATATATATATATATATATATATATATATATATATATATACGGCTCCAATCGCTGAGTCATCAACCACCGCAACTCCTGAACAAAGAGTGCGTCGTCACACAAGGACTGACTCGACCACGTCCTTAATTTATTCAACAATCCTCTACTTGAAAGCACAGGAAGACGACGCCATGTTCTGCTTTTTAAGAAATTTATTTACACAAGTCGGCTGCTGGGACGCGTTTCACCTGTTCACCAGGCTTGTTCACCAAGCATGGTGAACAAGCCTGGTGAACAGGCGAAACGCGTCCCAGCAGCCGACTTGTGTAAATAACTCTCTTAAAAAGCAGAACATGGCGTCGTCTTCCTGTGCTTTCAAGTAGAGGATTGTTGAATATATATATATATATATATATATATATATATATATATATATATATATATATATATATATATATATATATATGTATATATACTAGCAGCCAGTCCCGACGTTGTCCGGGTAGGCTTTACGAGGTGAAAGATACTCACCAGCATTGCGCACCCCGGACACGGGCAGCTCCTTCCTCTCTCTTACCAATTACCCCTTTTTGCCCACTTCCCGTCAAACTACCTGGCCTTCTGTTCTGAGAGCCTCAGCTTCACCTGTCCCGGCCATCCGCCTGCGCACCTACCCCCCCCGAAATCTTCTGAGCCCAGTCATCAAATCCTCACACTATCACTCGAGCACACTCACCTCAGACTTACCTCATCTCAGCCCACTCCCATGTGTACCCCATCACCTCCTCAGCCTATTACATTAACCCATGTCACCTTTTAATCTCTACACCCTCCCAACCCGTCAGTTACACTTTACACCTCAGTCAGACCCTCCACCTCATCCCACCCCTGTCCTTGCTTTTAGTCTCACTTCTTCAACCTACCAAAAGCGTACCTTTCCTCACCCTACCAGGAACTCCCTTACCTCTCTTCAGTCCCCTTCACCCCTCCGATCACTACGTACCCTCTCACCATGATAGCCCGCGTCATCCTCGGGGGCCGTTTTAGCCACACGGCCCCACTGTCGCCGCCGCTCTCTTTACCATGATGGTGGCGGACATTGCACTGAACTGGGTGTCGGTTCCGGGTTCCTCCCCGCGCTCCTGGTGTACGCCGAACGCCGCGTTACTTTTCCTCCCCACGGCTCCACTTTCGCCGCCGCTCTCTTCACCATGATAGTGGCGCACATTCAACTGAACTGGGTGTTGGTTCCGCGCTCCTCCCCGCGCCACGCCCACACGCCATTGCGTTGTATGCGCCCATGACGCCGAACGCGGCGTTCATATCACTTTTCCCCTAAAGTTATTTCCCCCCCCCCTAATGTATATGGTGTGGTACTGTATAGCCTATGTCCATCTCCTCGACCTCCCCTTTCCAACGCTGTATTGGGTGTTGTGATTGGTGGTGTACTTTTCGAGTTTACCCGCCTCAAAAGTTCCCAGTTCTCACTTTATAATAGTAGTATAGATATATATAAATCAATGCTAAATTCATATTTTCTACCGGAAGGCTGGTCATTTTTATCATGAGATTTCATTATTTCTGCCAAAGCCTTTGAGGAACAACTATTGAATGATTCACCATGCATCAAATTATTTTTCATACAACAATGAGAATTCAGTTGTAGCCTTTTTTGCTGCTCAATCAATACTGGGTTTATGCAGCGCCAACCATCCCATGCATATTATCACTTTAAACTGAAGTACATCAATCAAATCAAAACAAATCTTGAAAAGATGATTGTTAAAACTGCTTGGATCTTTTTCATAACTTTTTTCTTAATCACAAGTATCTGCTCCCATTGAGCATATTTAATGTCCATGTAATTCCTGACGGCACCTTATTTCAAAAATCCTGAAACACTCTTTTCCTGTACATTTGGCCAAGTCATTTTCATTGGAAGTATCATATGAGCAGCTCATAACTACATGGTACTCACCAACCAATTAGGAACTGGGAGGGATATTTACAACAAAATGTCAGAGCGTGGTGTTATGCCAAAATTGGTTTTAACGCCATGCTCCAACACTTTTAAAATATAGGGATCTGCCATATTTACAAAAATATATGGCACATCCCTGTGTTTCTCCTGGCGCTAATACAGCTGCCTAGCACCAGCGCAGGCATCCTTGAACAATGTTGCAAGGGTGCCTGCGCTGCAGGGTCAATATTTTATGTGTAGGAAGGTGCACCTTAATGCAAATAAACAATCTTGAAAGGCAATTTTCTCCTTCTATGTGTGCTGCAGAATGCAGCACACCTGGAAAGAGCAAAAAATGAGTAGAAATAATAATTTCTCCTCATATCGCCAGTCGACGGCTCCCTTCATTGCTAAAGAATCCAGTTTTCCACCGGCTGTATTTATCCTAGATGTGACATTACAAATGCTTGATTCTTGAGATTCTTAGTTTTTCTTCCAGAGACATTAACGAAATGTTCATCTTTAACACAATATATACATAAGTTTGCATGTCTTTCTTCTAATTCTCATTTTTTTAAAAAGTAATTATAATGATCACAGAGGGACTGAATACAAATGGCTAGACTGCACAAAGGCACATGTATATCTATGTCATAATATATCCACATGATTCACACTTCAAAGGAAGCATCATTCGTCCATTAAAAATCAGAAAACAGGAAACATTATTGCAACATTCATAAACCAACAACAGAAAAACCACTGTGTGATCACTATGGCAAATATCACAAACATAATAACCATTGCTCATACTTTGCAATTGAAGAAATACATCTTCAAGCAATAAAAATAAAGAATTGTGATTGCATCAGAAAGAAAGTGAATGAATCATTTGTCGGGACAGTGTGAATTATGGCCTTAACTTAGACTCAGAACCGCACTACTTTGTCAGGATTGGGGTTCTACAAAGCAGCTCTTTAGTGCCAGTCCCAAGTCTCTCCCCCAATTGTGATTGAAAAGGGAAACATGAACCTGTTTCCAAGCAAATACTTAGAAAGAAAATAAGGGGTTGATGTGGTAAACAGAAGATCCTGTTTGCACACGACTGGAGTCAGAGTATGAACTTCACAGCAAGGCATGTTTGTGATTAGTCTAAGCATGTCCTCACAGAGCAGGCCATAACTGCCCAATGTACTATACCATTCGGAATTGAAACTCTCCTCCACATCATTTACTTGTCCAGTTATTTTGGTCTTCCTTCCTTCTCCAAAAGGGAGATGATAACGATCCCCATGGGTGAATGGAGTACAACCTTAAATTTGGGAAAATCTGGAAGGATCCTTACAGTACTAAAGGTAAAGCGAAAACACCAAATAGGAAGCATATAAAACTAACATCAGGGTGCCATGGACACAACACAACACACATGAAGGAAGAAAATCGTGCAAAGTGGTATGACTAGTGGAATAAAACACAACAAAGGCCCTAGGCAAATTGTTCATAAATTACTCTGCTGTTAAAGCCGCAGAACCACTTCAGTGCTACCTTCCACTTGACTTGTATCCCTGGATCCCAGACCCTAAATTGTGCCCACAGCCTCAACAAGCCAACCCTCTACCTGTTTCACCACTGTCCAGCAGCTGTTCCACTCTTCGAACCACAATGCTTCCCCAATAACTAATGATCTTTCCTCGCAGTCAGAGACAGCTGGTTCTGAAGTGACGAATCGAATAGTGAATCCTTACATATTGGTTAATTGCTAATATGTGTCTGTTGAGAGATCTATTTTAAAATATCTATTTTGAAATATCTTTTAAAATTTGACCCCTTGTGATGTGTTTAAAAAAGTATATAAATGTATAACCAGCATTAGAAATCATGCCTCTTTTGTAAATAGATTTACTTTTTTTTAAAAATATTTGTAATGAATTTTCTGACTTACATGCAAATTATGAAGGCTTTTCTCAGCTACACCTTTTTGTTGATAAAAGGTTAGGTCAATCATTTTCCTTCCCCCCCCCTTTTATTATAATGCATAATTTTAAAAACCTCCCCTTACCAAGATGGTGGCCATGATGTTCCTAATATATGTCACACCTGAACCTAATATATGTACTTTAACCCCTTTTATAGTTTTCTGGTTTCAAACCTTACTGATCTTTTTGTATTGGCGGGCAAACCTTATGGCTCCTCGACCTTGATTTTACACCCTAAAGCCATGCACTTTTCGACCTGTTCTCATTAGAATGACCTTTTCCCTGGCATCCTCAACAAGAAACTTCTACTCGGCCATCATGCTCCTCCTCCCTGTTCATCTCGGAGGCACAATCTTGTTACCCCATCCACATGAGGAGATCATGCTCACTTTTTAAACATGCACTACTCCCACACTCACCTTAGTTCACTGACACCAGTGGCGTAACGAAACTTGAGGGAGCCCCCCTGCAAAGCCCAATGAGGGGGCCCCCCGTCAGCAGCCCGGCCCACCACCTACCACCGTCCAACATTTAGTTATCACTAATATGAATCTCACATGGGAGTCACGGAGGGCCACGAGAAGGGTACGCAGGGCGTTTTTTAAGGGTCTTTATGGATGTACAAATAGCTGTGCCCCCCACCCAATAGAATGTGCATGACATTTGAAATGTCACTCTCTTACAAACAGAGACGTTAACAATTTAAAAAAAAATCTTGTTCCTTAAAAACAATGAGTGTCGTGTGTGAGTGCACGTCAAAATAAGTGCACAGAGGTTTGTTTACACGATCCTCGGCAGACGTGATGTTAACCCCTTAAGCGCTGCGCCCGTCCAGCAGCCGACGGCACCACTACTCGGGAGTGCTGCCGTCGACCGTTGGACGTTCCAACTGCACCTGCGCAATGGAACGTTCAGCACTGGAGCTGGACGTTCCAAAGCAGCTAAGGTGTTAATGAGTGATTACGTGTGTCTGGCCAGGCAGGTTATACAGCGAACATATAGGATCCTCATCAGCTAATTCGGACGCTAATCATCGCTTTTCATGTTTAAACCACTCTATCTGCGAACTTAATCCCAGTGCAAACATTACAGAGTAATCGTGTTATTTTGGGATTGTTTTACTCAGTGCGCACCACACGTGTTGTTTTACAAGGTTATCCAGCTTGCACGATCCCATGGTGCATATGTAGGACACCTGAAGGGTTGTGTTGGGTGGTGTGTGGGCGCTCTGCACAGTGTAAGAGGACAGCTGCAGGTGCCCATGCGCAATAGGAGGCACCTGATGCAACAGGTCCTCGGCTGACACAAGTACTGTAAATACAGCGGTGAAAACAGCTCCAAGTGCCACCGCTGCAAGTGCAGGTTGCCCCAAGCTTCCCGGTGAAGTGTGCTGCGAAGTACTGACTGGTAGAGCATCTTGTGCTACAAGTTGTGTAAGTGCCTGGAGCAGCGCCCTTGTGCCCACTCTTGCAAGCACAGTCAAGTACTCATGCTGCAGGTTGGTGTGAGCAATCCTCCTGCAAGAACCCTGACACTTAACGAAACAGGGGAGGTTGCTGCGAGTGCTGGAGGAAGGCATTCTCTGGGGTTTTGGGGGCGCTCCTTGGTAATTCTGACTTCTAGGCATCCTTTCCACCAAACCTCTCTGCAGGCACTTAATAAAATCTGCATGCTGCCAGTAAGTCACAGCCAGAAGTTGTGTTTTTAATCCATCTTGGACAGCAGACAGGCGCTGCTCCTTTCAAGGCTGACACTCCCTCCAGAGCGCCCACACAGTTTCATGAGAAAGAGGATGCGGAGAGCTGGGAATACATCTTTATATTCTAAATTACACACCAAAGTTTACAACGTTGCAACCCAGCTAAGCTCCTACCTGTGCTAGGGAAAACAGACGACAAATTGTCTCCCATTCTAATCAATTTAACCAATTATTGGATGTTGTATGTACTGACAGTATCTATCGTGTTCTTGTAGAAAATACTAGTTTTTATTTCATGTCCATAATTGTACTTGGATATATGAAAGCATATGAATTATTTTAACTAATTGGACTAACACACCTGCAAACAATGACTCGAAACATGGAGAGCCAAGGGCTGGACCAGTTTGATTTCAGTGCCAGTGCTAGCAACTCAGCCCGATCGCACGCAGTGCCAGAATATGTTTTTTTAAATATAGCTTAGGGCTGTAAATAGAATAGTTATGGGATGTTTAGGGATAAATCAATGTTATAGTACTGAATATCGAATATCGCTTAGAGACGTGCAGGGAATGTTAGTGCAGCAGTCAATGCTCACGAGGGGCAGTCAGGAGAATGTGTCTGCTATCACAGTGTCTCTGACTCCAACAGCACATCAAACCCTGTCCCATCCTTCACGCTCTGGCTCTACCAAGGTCCAGTATTTCGCACATCATTTAGCAGCGCCGCCCACCGTCCATATAATCAGTCACGGCTGTGCCTCACCTCGACGACGGGGCTTTTATCCGTACTGATGGCGCAAGCCCGCTGCCGCACGCTGCCAGCAGCCCGCAGAGCGAGGATCCGGGCCTTTTATGCTCAAATAGAATTTGTGTAAACTAGGGAACTATGATTGTAGCAAGCAGTTGGGTTAGGGTGCCAGCAGACTGCTGCAAGCTCGAAGCTTGCTGGAGCAGCACGCTCAAGCCACCGGCGGCGCAGAGTCTGTGAGTGTAAGGGTACAGTGAGAGCGCTTAAGGAGCGCCTGGGGCTCGGGAGCCCCCCGCACCGTGGAGGCTTTGGGGGCCTTATTACGCCCCTGAACTGATTATCATATTTTACTAAAAGTCTACAGCTCCGCCGTAATAGGAAACAAGCATTTACAATGCAACGGTCTCGCCTTTGCAAAAGTTAGAGCTATTGGCATTGTAAATGACAATTTTTTTATTAATGTGTTGGATTTGAAAACGATAAATAAATGGCATTGTCATTTACAATGCCAATAGCTTAATCTCTCGCAAATGCAAGACCTATTGCATTTGCACCCACACACCGAGAGAGCCACACACACAGAGCCACACACACACACACTTGGATGTGGTGGATCTGGTGGTGGATGTGGTGGATGTGGTGGTGGTGGATGTGGTGGTGGATGTGCTGGTGGTGGATGTGCTGGTGGATATGGTGGTGGATGATGTTGTGGTGGTGGTGGTGGTGGATGTGGTTGATGTGGTGGATGTGGCTGTGGTTGATGTGGTGGTGGATGTGGTGGTGGTAGATGTGGTGGATGTGGATGTAGATTTGGTGGTGGTGGATGTGGTGGTAGTGTGTGTGGTGGTGGTGGATGTGGTGTGTGTGTGGTGGTGGATGTGGTGGTGTGTGTGGTGGTGGTGGATGTGGTGTATATGGTGGTGGATGTGGATGTGGTGGATGTGGATGTGGTGGTGAATGTGGATGTGGTGTTGGTGGTGGAGGTGGATATGGGATGTGGTGGGTGTGGTATGTGGTGGTGGATGTGATGGTGGTGGATGAGGTGGTGGTGGATGTGATGGTGGTGGATGTGATGGTGGTGGATGAGGTGGTGGTGGATGTGGTGGTGGATGTGGTGGTGAATGTGGTGGATATGGTGGTGTATGTGGTGGTGGTGGTGGTGGTGGATGTGGTGGATGAGGTGGATGTGGTGGATATGGTGGATGCCATATTAAGAAATACCGAGTCATAAAACGATACACACTCCAGGCCAAGATGGAATCTATCACATAGAAAACAAGAAAAGGCCCAAGCTTGAGCTGATGCTCGTTTTTTTGTCTCTGAAGCCTGTTGTCCCTCTGGAGAAGGAAGCACCACTGAGTAAAAAGCCTTCTGTTATGTTGTGCTTCAACTCTCGAACATGTGTCGGACTGAGCTGGCCTGTTCAAATCATAAACTTCCTGTGAGGCCTTTTCTCCAGGTCTTGGGACAGTCAGTAGATAACATGTAATATCTGACTGATATTGTCGTTTGCCACTGTTTTCCAGAGCCTATTGAATTATTGTACTGCAAATAAGACTCCCTTTGCATGCCGAACAGTGCCGGGGTAGGTCGATTGAAGGGTTAATGTGTTCTCTAATGTTTTTTTTTTAGAAATCAGAAACTTTAGGACTCTGTTTTACAAGGAAGATCCGAGCCCACAATTTGAGTCATTTTAGAGGAGAAGTGACCCTTTGGTCAGAGCGGCCGACCTTGGAAATGGGGCACCTGGTTCGGAGCCTGGCTCTAGTTCAACACCCTGTGAATCTGGGGAAATTGATTAATTACTTTTCAACATCACCTTCGTTCTCCGTCCCCCCCCCGTTCCACTCCCTGGGTATTGTAATTTGGCGCAGCGCTCTAATGTCCTTAAGCTAGGCCAAGTTTGCTTTACATAAAACTGCAAAAAACACACAAAAAAATGTTTTTAACTGTACTGTTTGGATTGGTTAGAGGGGGGCCCAAAATGAAAGAAACGCGAGTAAGCGCGTGAACTTGTTTTCTTTTACAACGCAGGAGGAATCGTGGTTTGTGGCAAACGTCGCCGCAGGCCAAGGTCTGTACCCCTTTAACAGGTGCTTCAAAGACACCAAAGGAGGGGAAACAGGAGCTGGAATGAGGGGGTGGGCGGGGGTCGTCCCACAGCAGTAGCAGGAAGGACAGCTGCACCCCACGGTGTGAAGGGGTGAAATTTAAGGGTGGGCGTCTAAGCAGGAGGCACAGCGAGTCTTTGAGCGAGCCAGGAAGCATGAAAACAAACAAAAGTGCAAGAGGGTTTCAGAGAAGCGTGTGACTGAGCGGAGGAGGAAGTGGAACACTGAGCCGAAGCCGCATTTCTACAGATGCTGACACTTCTCTGCGACGCCTTCCAAGCGCAGTAAACATTTGACAGTTGTAAACTTCCAGTCAGTAACTTGGCAACTCCAGATAAAGTGTGTCAGGGGATGCGCTAGTTGGCTTTCATTCAGTAACATGACGTGTTGTAAGAGATTCTGTAATATGTGCAAAGGAGCAAGTTTCTTTTGAAAGGACGCTGAAGTGCGAAAGTTGTTTTCAAGAGCTGCTCAAACATAAAACATCTCCCGGCAGACTGAAGTGTGCTGTACATCCACGGCCACGCGCTTTAAGGCTGCAGCGGAAGTCTGCAGGGGGGCACGCTGTCTGGGTCTATGTTCTTGTCCAATGCACACAACCATTCTATTAATTAGTGTCGCTTGTTGGAGCGGTGTTCTAAACGTTTCGACTCATTTGTACGCAGACTGAGGAATATTGATTATCTGTGGCCAGTGTTTCATTTCTGTAAAATAAAAGCCGAGGCAGCATGGCCGCTGGGGAGGGAGGGAGGGAGGGAGGAGTGGGGGCCCGGGGGAGCGGCAGAGCGGGGCCCGGGGGAGCGGCAGAGCGGAGTCGAGAGCGCGACAGAGGAGAGCTGCGGCAGAGGGAGGGGGAAGGCGAGAGCGCGACGGAGGAGGGCAAAGGGAAAGGGGGAGGCGAGCGGAGCCGAGCAGCTCCTGAAAGAGATTGGCATACACTGAACCCAAACCATGCCGTTTTAATTAAATGAAAAGTGCAACGCTACCTCTGCAGAAGGGAAGGGAGGCGAGCAGCTCCAGAAACACCACCACGTTTCTCTGAGGCGAGTCGGAAATGCCTCGGAGAAACACACAGCCATTTTCGGATTCGGAGGCGTGTTTTTGCAGTTGAGTGACGGATGACGTCGCGGCTTAAAAACTGCAAAAAAACACGCCCCCGAATCTACTAAAGACAGGGCCTGAACCGAGTGACGCCCCTCTCCTCCAATGGCTGGCCAGCATTTACGAGGCCAGCCAATGGAGAAGAAGGGCGGGTTGAAGCCCCCATACTGGAAAACATTAAATCTTCGGCTCCGCCTACTGCTTACAGCAGTGCGGACGAGGCCTCGACCTAAAAATATGTGATGGCAGAAATTAAGAGTCAACTAAAAGTTGCACCAACACGGATGTATTGGTGTCTCCTTTGGCACAGATGAAGTTGCTGTATACAACAGCTAATTGTCTTCTGTTCCCTCCCCGCTCCCGCCTCCCAGCTGCTCCGCCCACCCGCGCACTTGGCCTTAAATGGCGACCGTGCAGCGCAGGTGAGTGTGACCCACTTGTGGGACACCCCCGCGCCGCACGGCCACCAGCTGCTGCGTGTGTTCCCCTCTGCCTGCCTTCTGCCTCGCTGACGCCGTGGTCGCTCCCCTCTGGTTTCCCAGTTGTTTTGCCCTAAATTTGTGCTTGTCTGTTTCTGCCGTCTGCTCGCGTATTTTGCCGTTTTTCCTTGTTTTGCCCTAAATTTGTGCTTGTCTGTTTCTGCCGTCTGCTCGCGTATTTTGCTGTTTTTCCTCGTTTTGCCCGTAATTTGTGCTTGTCTGTTTCTGCCGTCTGCTCGCGTATTTTGCCGTTTTTATTTGTTTTGCCCTAAATTTGTGCCTGTTAATTTCTTTGTATCCCCTGTGCCGTGTCCAGTTTCCTTCCTGATTGGCCGCCTACCTCGCCGCCCTCCGCTCTCGCTTCCCGCCACCGACATTGGCCCCGCCCCTTTTTCTCTTCTGTTCCCTCCCCGCTCCCGCCTCCCAGCTGCTCCGCCCACCCGCGCACTTCGCCTTAAATGGCGACCGTGCGGACGCGCAGCGGTCACGCGCAGCGGGCGCGCCGATTGTGCGCCGAAGGCGCGCCAAAGGTAAGCCCGTCTACGCCCGTCCGCGACCGGATCGCGACCAGCGCCAGGACCCCTGGCCCACGAAGACCCCGACCGACCCGCCTGACGTACTCCGCCGCCACCCTCACCGCTCTCAACACCGGCCGACTCCCAGAATGCCATCAAGCCTCTCCACGACGTACCCACGGACCCTTCAGCTGCCACGCCTGCAAGTTCACCTGCATCCGGACCTGCC
This sequence comes from Lissotriton vulgaris, assembly GCF_964263255.1. Taxonomy (NCBI): domain Eukaryota; kingdom Metazoa; phylum Chordata; class Amphibia; order Caudata; family Salamandridae; genus Lissotriton; species Lissotriton vulgaris. Next base: position 1,548,140,273 of record NC_141694.1, on the reverse strand, counting down.
TCGCACCAGCACCCACCAAGCCGAACACCAGCAGTACCCACCTCAAGTGCATCCTGCTCAACACCCGCTCCATCCACAGACATGCCATCGAACTCTGGAACCTCCTCGACACCACAGCTCCAGACGTTGCCTTCCTCACGGAGACCTGGATGAACGCCTCTTCAGCTCCCGACATCGCCATCGCCATCCCAGAGGGCTACAAGATCGTCCGGAGGGACCGAAACGCCAACCAGATGGGAGGAGGCATCGCCATCATCCACAGGAGCACCATCCGTCTCACGACCAGCACCGACAACTCCCTGACCACCGCCGAACACCTGCATTTCCAGATCCACACCAACCCGAACACCACCCTCAGAGGCACCCTGATCTACCGACCCCCTGGACCACGCACACAATTCAGCGAGGACATCGCCGACTTCGTCAGCCCACATGCCCTCCCCTCCGCTGACTACATCCTCCTGGGAGACCTCAACTTCCATCTGGAGAACAACAACGACCGCAACACCAGCACCCTGCTCGACAACCTCACCAACCTGGGACTCAAGCAACTGGTGTCCACCCCCACCCACCTCGCCGGACACACACTCGACGCTGTCTTCTCATCCAGCAAGGACATCAACTTCAGCCACACCACAGAGCTTCAATGGACGGACCACAGCTGCGTCCACTTCACCTTCAAGAAAACAACGACCCACCACCACCAGCAACAGACCGCCCGCAGAAGCTGGAACAAGATCACAGCAGACCAGCTCGCCACCTCCCTGAGCCAGCACCCTCCTGCCAGCTCAGCGAACCCCAGCCAGGCCGCCGACAACCTCACGAAGTGGATCAGCAACTGCGCGGACGAACTCGCCCCACTGAGGACCCCGCCCAGCAGACCCGGCAGCAAGAAAGCCCCATGGTTCACCGACGAACTCAAGAGCTCCAAGAAGAACTGCCGAGCCCTCGAGAAAGTCTGGAGAAGGGAACCGACACCGGACAACAGGACCTCCTTCAAACTTGCCACCCGGAAACACCACCAGCTGATCCGCGCCGCCAAGAAAACAGCATTCAAGGACCGGTTGGACAACAACGCACACAACTGCAAGGAACTCTTCAACATCGTCAAAGAGCTTTCCAACCCCAGCGCAGGAAACAACGACATCACCCCATCGCAAGACCTCTGCAACTCCCTGGCTTCATACTTCCACAACAAGATCGCGGACATACACAACAGCTTCAACAACCAACCAACGCACACCATGACCGAACAACCACCCCCCACCACCACCCTCCGCGCCTGGACCCCGATCAGCACCGAAGACACCATCCGCACGATGAACTCCATCCACTCCGGATCACCGACCGACCCCTGCCCTCACCACGTCTTCAACAAAGCCGACGCTGTCATCGCACCCCACCTGCGAGACATCATCAACACATCCCTCGACACCACCATCTTCCCCGAGAGCTGGAAACACGCCGAACTCAGCGCCCTACTCAAGAAACCAACAGCGGACCCCACCGACCTCAAGAATTACCGCCCCATCTCGCTCCTCCCGTTTCCAGCCAAAGTCATCGAGAAGACCGTCAACAAGCAGATGGCCGCTTTCCTCGAGACGAACGGATCCCTCGACCCCTCACAGTCCGGCTTCCGAGCCAACCACAGCACCGAGACCGCCCTCATCGCCGCCACCGACGACATCCGAGCCCTGATGGACAATGGAGAAACAGCGGCCCTCATCCTCCTAGACCTCTCCGCGGCATTCGACACGGTCTGCCACCGCACCCTAGTACGGCGCCTCAGCAACGTCGGAATCCAGGACAAGGCGCTGGAGTGGATCACCTCCTTCCTCGACGGGAGAACACAGAGAGTCCGCCTACCACCGTACAAGTCAGAGGCCACCGAAGTCATCTGCGGCGTCCCCCAAGGATCATCTCTGAGCCCCACCCTCTTCAACGTCTACATGAGCCCCCTCGCGGCCATCGTACGCAAACACAACCTCAGCATAATCTCCTACGCCGACGACACCCAGCTGATCCTCTCCCTGACCAACGACCCCGCCGCCGCCAGAGCCAACCTGCACGAAGGGATGAAAGAGGTAGCCGAGTGGATGACGACCAGCCGCCTGAAACTGAACTCGGACAAGACGGAGGTCCTCATCCTGGGCTCCTCTCCCTCCGCCTGGGACGACTCCTGGTGGCCTCCCGCCCTGGGCACCGCACCCAAACCGACAGACCATGCACGCAACCTGGGCTTCATCCTGGACTCCTCCCTCTCCATGACCAGGCAAGTCAACAACGTCTCCTCGGCATGCTTCAACATCCTACGCATGCTACGGAAGATCTTCTGGTGGATCCCCACCGAGACCAGGAAGACCGTCACCCAGGCCCTCGTCACCAGCCGACTGGACTACGGCAACGCCCTCTACGCCGGGACCACCGCCAAGCTCCAGAAGAGACTCCAGCGGATCCAGAACGCCTCAGCCAGACTCATCCTCGACATCCCACGAACCAGCCACATCTCCGGACATCTGCGAGACCTTCACTGGCTCCCCGTCAACAAAAGAATCACCTTCCGCCTCCTCACCCACGCACACAAAGCCCTACACGACCAAGGCCCGAGCTACCTCAACAGCCGAGTCAACTTCTACGCTCCCAAACGCCACCTCCGATCAGCCAACCACGCCCTCGCCGCCGTCCCCCGCATCCGAAGAGCGACTACAGGAGGAAGGTCCTTCTCCCACCTGGCCGCCAAGACCTGGAACTCCCTCCCGACCGACCTGCGCCTGACCCAAGACCACCTCTCCTTCAGGAAGAAGCTGAAGACCTGGCTGTTCGAGCAGTAGCGGCTCCCCCCCCCCAGCGCCTTGAGACCCCACGGGTATGTAGCGCGCTTTATAAGTGTCACTGATTGATTGATTGATTGATCTTGAAATAAAACAATCAATGTTCTTTTATCTTTTTTTTATCAACTGTAAGTGATTTTATTCATCATTTACTGCGTCCAGGTAGGTAAACAATCATGTGTATTTATCACTCCTGGGTATCCATATTACATGTAATCTTTCATTCCCAATGCATTTTGGCTACTGCCTTCATCTGGGGAATATCTGGTGAGAAACATATCACTATAAATAAATATGTCACTGAACATTATACCACACCTAATGTGCGTTATCAGGTGAGTGAAATGTATTGATAGTCAAAAGTAAAATGGTGCATGTGACTATAGCAAAGGCTAAACAAAATCTAAAAAGTGGCTGAGCATTGTCTGAAAAAACGTAGCGTGAACATCCGAAAATATCAGTACTAGAAAGTGATCTTAGAACGATTTTGCATGCTGGAAGAGTGGAACTAATTACTGGGAGTGTAGGGGTGAAAAATCAAAACAACATAATACGGCGTGATGGTTTACAGGTAAAGAAACCGAGACAACCGAGACAACCCAAAGTGATAGCATCAACCTTAAATCCGAGGATCGACTAGTACTGTGAAACAACAGAACTACGCAGTAAGCGCTTACCGATTATATGGACTACCGTGATTTATTACGGTTGCAACTCAAACGCCGTTCTTCCGTGCGCCGTCCCTTCACCAACCCGGATGGGGGCGTGTGCAGAAATTAAGAGTCCACATCAAACTTTTGTGCTGATTATTCCAAACATAAACAACAATCAACATCATACAAAATACAATAAAAGGCCGCAACATTTAAAGAAATTGTGCCCTTGTTTCTAGATTTTATGCTTTCCAATATATTGTTTGATCAAGATTTCTTTTGAACCTAATGTCCAGATTAGGAATAAATATACTTCTTTATTTCCTTTGCATTTGAATCGCAGGATAAACCTCTATCTTGATTGATCAGGTAAAGGGTTTCATATGTGGCTCCATGTGACTACCTCACGTTCTTTTAAAACAAAAATCACTTTTCAAAAACATCTTTTACAACAAGATTGTTTTTCTGTGTAGTGTATTATTTATACCACTCAAACTATCTATCTATCTATCTATCTATCTATCTACCTATCTATCTATCTATCTATCTATCTATCTATCTATCTATCTATCTATCTATCTATCTATCTATCTATCTATCTATCTATCTAGCAATCTAGCTATAGACATAAATAGACTGATGCTGTTGGTTTTTGACTCTGTACACTGGGACACTGATAACCAGGATCCAGTGCATGTGTTCTGACCCTTAGAACATGTTGAAATTCCTAAATGGCCTATATAAGTTTCCTATAAGGCCATAGTATATGATGTCCATTAAATACAACCACGGCATGAAAAGTTAAAGGCTGGCTATACACTATAGCACTATTGTGCCATCCACTAGTGTGGCAAGACAAACACGACTACAGGCCTCCTACTAAAGCCTGGCTGCTGCAGTTGTAAAACTACAGAACGACCTGCCAAAATCGCAATTTTTCAACAGGAGAAGAACTCCCTTCTAAATTTGAATAGGTCCCGCTGGCAACTGCTTCCTGATGGGTTTCTCTTGCGGCCGGAGCAGCTGACACCGCATTCCGCCAATCAGAGCGCCAGGTGGCGCTTCAAAATCAGGCGCAGGCTCCCGCAGCGCAGGCCGGCCTGGCAACTGCTTCCTGCTGGGTTTCTCACGTGGCTGGAGCCGCTGACATAGCACTCCGCATTCCGCCAATCAGAGCGCCAGGAGGCGCTTCAAAAGCGGGCACGGGCTCCTGCAGAGCGGGTCCCGCTGACTACTGCTTCCTGCTGGGTTTCTCTCGCAGCGGAAAACATGGGTCCAGACCACCCGCCAGAATGTACTCCTTACACGTTGATACTGACAGGCGTCCCACATCCTCACCCAGGTCACCATGAAAGTTGTCAGAGTCTTATCAATAAATCTGCCTTTTGGTGCGCTAGTAGAATACAGCCCCAGGTGAACTGGAGCAAGCATATTATAATGGCTAGACGATTGAGCTGGCTGGGGAAAACGCAAAAAAATATTGAAGGTGATTGTGTGGTCTTGAATTTTAATAACAAAAGATGGGCGGAACTTGCCTGATGCCATCTTAGAGATTCTCCTGCGGAGTACATACAGGCCTGTCCAAGTGCTTCTTCTACCCGCCACATCAAAGGGGCATTATGCCCCGCATGCGTCTTCTGAACAGAATCTCCCCTCCTCATTCCCCTACATGGCTTCACCCTAACCGTTTTGAAGTGTTGTCGGGATTAATGGATATTGACTGACTACCACTGGGCCCACATAGTTCACGTAAGCTAATAACTACAGGAGGGTTATCCAGGGGAAACTAATGCCCAGTGAACAGAATAGAAGGGAATAGTCTGGGGCCAAACCACATAGATCATAATATACATACACCATCTGATACCCATACTAGAACTGAGAAGCGGTTGAGTGGGATTGACCCTTTCGGCCCCCTACATCACGTGACCCAGGTAGGGAGATCCAGCTCAGATTTCGCGATTGCTAGTATTAGGGAGGATATAGTTAGAAGGCCACGCACAACCAGACCCCTTAAATTGGTTTCCTGAAATATCGCAGGTATCCATTCTAAACTAGAGGATGAAATGTGGCTAAAGTATGTAAAGGCCTTCGATATCATCTGTACTCAGGAGACATGGTCGAGGGAGAACATTGAATTGGATGGTTATTGTTCTTTTAATGTGCATGCTATTGCCTCCCCCGCAGGGAGAGCGAAAGGAGGACTGTTGACCCTGATCTCTCCTAAATATGGGTCTATAAATGTTGTCTGTATTAAATTTACCTTGGTATCAATTGATTTTGATTTCTAATTTGTTTCAGGTCAAGACCCTTTTAATTAACTGGTACTATAATGTTTTCGACCCAAATAGAGGTGATATTATTATAAACCTTAAGGAAGAAACTGGTAAGATTGCGGGAAAGTGGCAGCCCCTGTATATCTCCTGGGTCAGGGACTTTAATTGCACTTTATGTAGGTATAGCACAGATAAGGTTTGCGGGATAACAGATACTGAGGGCCAACCCCTAGCACATTTTATACATACTCCTCAGGGAGACGCCCTAACTGATATAATTGTTGTGAATGATTTGCTATTGTCGATAACCAGGTCAGCAACCCAGAACACCAATATCCCATCTACATGGGTAGAGGTAGGGAAAGTCTTAATGGCTTTAACCGCTAACAGCTTACAGAATTCTTTAAATGTTTTTACTAATTTTATGTTAGCCCTAGATCTAAAGGTTAATATCAGCAAATCTTATATCATGGTTTGCGGACCCAATAACACCAAATCAAGAACGTTTACGGTAAATGGCAAGACAATTGACTAGGTCTCAAATTGTAACTACCTGGGGAATATGTTTAATAATAAATTGAACTGGGAAAATCTTATCACATCCAGAGTTCAGAATACTAGCTGTGCTGTAGAAGATCTCTTCCGCTTTGCGTGCAAGTTGGGCCATAAGCCAGTAGCGGAATTGTTAATCCTATATAGATCAAAATGTTTGTCTACTGCCACTTATGGGGTGGGAGTATGGGGACATTACAAAAGCACGTAACTACAAACCTTAGAAAATAAGGGCCAGATGTAGGTATCCAAATACCGGTCGGTAACGGCAGAAAATACCTATTTTCGGCCCTTACCGACCGGTATTTGGATACTGAGATGTAGGGCATGTCAAAATACAGATTCGGTAATTTTACCGAATCAGTAAATTTACAGAATCAGTAAAATTACTGAATCTGTATTTTGACATGTAGGTAGCACTTTAAACAGTGCTACAGGGCTTTAAGGATTCGTTATTTACCACCAACTATTAGTTGGTGGTAAATAATGAATTCCTATGTAAATTCAAATACGTGCATTTACACCTGTACCATGTAACACACACATATATGCCCTAAGGGCATGTATGTGTGCCACATGGTACACAAGCATTAATCAGGTGTGCAACAGGGTGTCAAAGTGACACCCTGCCACCCTTGAATTTTTCGGTATTTACCGAATCGGTAATTACCGATTAGGTAATTGACATTCAATCCTATGGGCCTCCAGGCCCATAGGAATCAATGGCAAATACCGAATCGGTAAATACCGATTCGGTAATTACCCAATCTTCCCGATTCGGTAAAAAATACCAAATTTTTAACTACATCTAATTTACCGATTCTAAAATACTGAATCGGTAAAATTCTGTATTTTAGAATCGGTAAAAAAGATTTACCTACATCTAGCCCTAAGTTTCTAAAAAAGATTGCTAATGATTCCAAATAGCGCTCCTACAGCATTAGGTCAGTCTGAGGTAGGGGTGGACTTTATCGCTGATCAGATTAATATTGCCCCACTGATCCTCTGGGCCATAGTTTGGTTGTCAGAGGACCTAAAGCTAACAAGGGAAATTCTCAAGAATTTTATGATGGACAATTTCAAGGCCATCCCATGGCTAAGCTGCGTAAAAAGAAGATTTAATGGAATAGGTCTTGGGCATTATTACGACAATCCAACCAGTATAAACACAAATATGAAATCAACCATAAAAAAAGCATATTGTGGTGAGCGTGATAATTGCCGGCAGCTAGTGGGGTTGCAACCTTTTATCAATCGCCCATTCTTACAAACCCAATTTTACTTATCTTTTACCACAAACGTGCAGTTTAGATTTCTGTTGACTAGATTCCGGCTTTGCACATTGCACTTTTGGGTGGCCTTTCCTAAACAGGCCAGATGTTGCAATAATCTCACCCCTTGCCCTTGTGACAACACAGCATAAAAAAGCACTTTGCACTTTACCCTATTCTGTGTACTGTATAAGGAACCTTATTCCTTTTTTAAGAAAAACTCACCCTCAAAATTACCAGGAAGGTTTTAATCTATTATTATCCTGGTCTACTGAGGCAATCTGTACGTTAGTACTACATTTTATCAGGATTGCTTTTTTAATAACAAAATGGTATGAAATGTAATTGAAACTGGCGTCTCCCTTTTAGAATTTTAGAACTTCAGATTTTTAGAATTTTAAATTTAAGAATCATGTCATTTTTTAGTTAAACCACGGAGTATTTGAGTCAAGTGACATTTTATTGTATTGAGTCTATATGATATGTAATTTTTTATATCTTGTATGAATGTTATACTTTTATGGTTTATTAAAACCCCAATAAAGTTATTCTTGACTGACTTGACTGAATAGGTCATCCCTTTTTACATCTTGTAGTCCACAAGGCAGGGTGGATAGTATTTAAAAGTCGGACATGCAAACATTTAGGGGTCGATTAGGATGGCGGACGGAAGAGCCACCGCGGCCCGCGAGTAGGTGGAAAAAGCCTTTTCCGTGTCCGCCTGCCGCGGATACTCCGTCCGCCATATCAGGATAGGAAAACTTGTCAAATTTCCGTCCGCGACGGAAAAGCACGCTCCGCCGGCCAACTACACACGACCACGCGGCGGACGTAACAGATCCGGACGCACCGCCGTACGTACTGACGACTAAGACCGTCCCCCCAATCAAGATGGCGGAAAACACACATAAAACCGCAGCGGAAAAACAACCTGTCTGAACACGTCGGAATCCCCACAGCGAACACAGGTGACATAGCCGAGATACCCACCGCAAGCTGACCACCACCATGGACCCTGCGCTACACGCTTTCCCGATGCTCTTCGCGATCCACCACGTCCTAGTCATGGCCTACTATGGACGACGCAGGTAAGGCACAAACCATTGGCTGTCTGGAGGTGAATACCAGCAAGGGACGTGACGTAGGGAGGGGGAGTGTCATGTCACCGTAACCACTGATGAGAAGCAAATACGAATACACATTTGTAGTACGCAAGCAGGAATGACAGCGAAAAACCACGAGATTTGATAGACCACCTTTATTTCACAAAATAGGGGTTTAATCACAGTGTATGCGTGAGCATGGGCAAAGTGGGCACCAGAGGAGGCACATCATAGCAGGTAACGAGAGGGCAGTATGCAGTATCAGAGCATCAACAGGGCACAGTGCAGTACACAGCAGGTACATCATAGCAGGTAACGAGAGGGCAGTATGCAGTATCAGAGCATCAACAGGGCATTGTGCATAACAGAGCAGGTACAATAGAGGCAGGTAACGAGAGGGCAGTATGCAGTATCAGAGCATCAACAGTCCATTGCAAAGAACAGGTCCATCAGAGGCAGCACATGAGAGGGGCCAAGTGCATGAACAGTCCATTGCACAGAACAGGTCCATCAGAGGCAGCACATGAGAGGGGCACAGAGAATCAACAGTCCATTGCACAGAACAGGTCCATCAGAGGCAGCACATGAGAGGGGCACAGAGAAGCAACAGTCCATTGCACAGAACAGGTCCATCAGAGGCAGCACATGAGAGGGGCACAGAGAAGCAACAGTCCATTGCACAGAACAGGTCCATCAGAGGCAGCACATGAGAGGGGCACAGAGAAGCAACAGTCCATTGCACAGAACAGGTCCATCAGAGGCAGCACATGAGAGGGGCAGTATGCAGTATCAGAGCATCAACAGGGCATTGTGCAGTACAGAGCAGGTACATCAGAGGCAGGTAACGAGAGGGCAGTATGCAGTATCAGAGCATCAACAGGGCACAGTGCAGTACACAGCAGGTACAATAGAGGCAGGTAACGAGAGGGCAGTATGCAGTATCAGAGCATCAACAGGGCACAGTGCAGTACACAGCAGGTACATCATAGCAGGTAACGAGAGGGCAGTATGCAGTATCAGAGCATCAACAGGGCACAGTGCAGTACACAGCAGGTACATCATAGCAGGTAACGAGAGGGCAGTATGCAGTATCAGAGCATCAACAGGGCATTGTGCATAACAGAGCAGGTACAATAGAGGCAGGTAACGAGAGGGCAGTATGCAGTATCAGAGCATCAACAGTCCATTGCAAAGAACAGGTCCATCAGAGGCAGCACATGAGAGGGGCCAAGTGCATGAACAGTCCATTGCACAGAACAGGTCCATCAGAGGCAGCACATGAGAGGGGCACAGAGAAGCAACAGTCCATTGCACAGAACAGGTCCATCAGAGGCAGCACATGAGAGGGGCACAGAGAAGCAACAGTCCATTGCACAGAACAGGTCCATCAGAGGCAGCACATGAGAGGGGCACAGAGAAGCAACAGTCCATTGCACAGAACAGGTCCATCAGAGGCAGCACATGAGAGGGGCAGTATGCAGTATCAGAGCATCAACAGGGCATTGTGCAGTACAGAGCAGGTACATCAGAGGCAGGTAACGAGAGGGCAGTATGCAGTATCAGAGCATCAACAGGGCACAGTGCAGTACACAGCAGGTACATCATAGCAGGTAACGAGAGGGCAGTATGCAGTATCAGAGCATCAACAGGGCATTGTGCATAACAGAGCAGGTACAATAGAGGCAGGTAACGAGAGGGCAGTATGCAGTATCAGAGCATCAACAGGGCATAGTGCAGTACACAGCAGGTACATCAGAGGCTGCACAACTACGTGTCCCTACCAACCCGTCACAGGAACCACAAGAGTGCCACGCAGTTCCCAATGGACACACCATGTGAAGTAACATTTCAGTGAAGTGTACAGCACCTCACATCACAGACTCGGGGGACTGCGTGAACTACCTGCCTCGGACACACTGGCAGCACCAGCAACAGGAGTGTGAGACACAGTCACAGCCCGAGTCACACACACATGGGCCACGGACCCAGACACACTGGCAGCACCAGCAACAGGAGTGTGAGACACAGTCACAGCCCGAGTCACACACACATGGGCCACGGACCCAGACACACTGGCAGCACCAGCAACAGGAGTGTGAGACACAGCCACAGATGTAGTCACTGACACGTGAGCCACTGACCCAGACACACTGGCAGCACCAGAAACAGGAGTGTGCAACACAGCCACAGATCTCCTAACTGACACGTGAGCCATAGACCCAGATACACTGCCAGGACGTGCAACAGGAGAGGGCACAACTGACACTGTGCCACCATCTGATACATGAGAGTCAACTGCACCAGCGCCACTGGGACAACTGAAATGATGAGCCACAGGGCTGTATGGGCCAGGAGGCAGGGTGGGCCTGGGAGCTGGTGATAGGTCATCTAGAGCCAAATCGGGGTTGGCAGGTGTCAATGGTGTGTGTCTGCGTTTCTTATGGAGGTGTGAGTGCACCCTGGACAGGACTGGACTGGCAAGTGGCGGGGACTCCAAAGAATCACCACCCAGCATAGGTGGAGCAACTGCTGCCGGGGATCTGGTTTCTGGGGACGTGCTGGAGCCTGCTTGTCGTTTGCTCTGTGCCTGCCGCCTGGACTCGGAATGATGTGTAATGGGGGATGCTACAACAGGGGACACCCACCTCTGCTTCTGAGTGGCCTGGATGGGAGTGGAGGTATGGGGGGACTCCGCCGCGGAGACATTAGTTTGGCGTCCAGTAGTAAACATCAGCCTCAGTGCAGCCAGGGGTGAAGTATGCCTGTCCTTGATTGCGCCATTGTCCATGCTAGATGCCTTGTCCGTAGGAGGTGCCTTATCCTTAGGTGGAGTGTTGTCTCTGGATGTAGCCTGTGCCCTGCTCGCCGCCCTGTTCCTGCCAGCAGACTTGTCGTCTGTGGTGCACCTGTCTCCAGTAGACACCTGCTCTCTGTGTGTGTCCATGCCCTTGGGAGTGTCCCTTACCTCTGCTGTGGGCCTGCTCTTGGGAGTCTCCCTGCTCTTAGTAGGTGCCTTAGTCTTCTCACTGTCCTTGGGAGTGTTCCTATCGACCGCTGTGGGCCTGCTCTTGGGAGTCTCCCTGCTCTTAGTAGGTGCCTTAGCCTTCTCACTGTCCTTGGGAGTGTCCCTTACCTCTGCTGTGGGCCTGCTCTTGGGAGTCTCCCTGCTCTTAGTAGGTGCCTTAGTCTTCTCACTGTCCTTGGGAGTGTCCCTTACCTCTGCTGTGGGCCTGCTCTTGGGAGTCTCCCTGCTCTTAGTAGGTGCCTTAGCCTTCTCACTGTCCTTGGGAGTGTTCCTATCGACCGCTGTGGGCCTGCTCTTGGGAGTCTCCCTGCTCTTAGTAGGTGCCTTAGCCTTCTCACTGTCCTTGGGAGTGTTCCTATCGACCGCTGTGGGCCTGCTCTTGGGAGTCTCCCTGCTCTTAGTAGGTGCCTTAGCCTTCTCACTGTCCTTGGGAGTGTCCCTTACCTCTGCTGTGGGCCTGATCTTGGGAGTCTCCCTGCTCTTAGTAGGTGCCTTAGTCTTCTGACTGGCCTTGTCCAAGGAACAGTCCATGGACATGTGAGTATCCCATGCCTTGGGAGTACCTTTTGTGTTGAATGCCTGTGTAGCTCCTGAAGGCATGTCCTCCAACAACACTTGTGGATCCTGTGTGTGTACTCCAGTGCATCTGACGTCGTCTACGTGAACAGATGTAGGTGATCTAGGGGATGTGGTCTGTGCCCTGCGTGCCCTGACGTGCTGTCTGACGCTGCTTCTAGTGCAATAACCTTTATTTGAGTCTTGCTCACAATAATCACTACCCCCTGAGACATCCAGCGGTGTAGATGGGGAAACAGAAGTAGCACCCTGTTCATTCGACTGACCTATTGCAGACGACACACTGCTTGCCAATGACTGCACTGTCCTGTGTAGACCTGAAAGATCGCCATGCATCCCTTCCATGAATGCCACCACCTGCCCCAACTTCCTATCATGGTCCTGGAAAGCATTTGTCATATTGGTCTGCCCCACACACAGCTGTCGCAGCAGATCAACTGCCTCAGCACACAGTGCATTTTGGCTCACCGTGGCAGGGGCAGCGGTGCCTGCACCGAACGCCACTCTGCTCCCCCTACTCCTCCGGCCACGAACAGTACATGGTGCAGTTGGTGGAAGTGTGGGCCCTGTGTGCTGTCTTCCGACAGAAGGTGATGAGTGCCCACTCCCAGTCTGTGACAACAGTGCAGGCTCACCAAGAGTGTCCGACGAGGAGGACGATGGTGTCTCCACATGCGAGTCCTCAGGGACGGTCCTGTCCCCCTCTCCGGCGCTGGCCTCCTCCGTGTCAGTCTGCGTGTGTGCGAAGTCTGAGCCGGACTCATTTCCTCGGCTACTCTCCACCGTCTGTGGCAGAGTGTCCTCTGTCAAAGCTGAAATGCACAGAAAAGATGTGTGAGTCATGGGCAGACTGACGTACAGAAGGAACAGGATAGCCAAATTACATAGCAGACAAAGGTTTAGGAGCCCACATCCTGCACATGGCCCACCCCTACCAGTCATCCTCACATTTCCTGGCATGGGGCCATGGACCACTAGGGGATGTGCATTAACACTCAAGTACTAAGCAAGTGGCGTGTCAACATGGCGGACCTGGCTGTCAAATGAGTACCACCCAATGGGACCAAAATGGCAGCACAGGCATACGTACGCAACACGGAACTCAATAGTGTGTCTGGGCACCAATACATGCATAGCACTCACAAGTTTCCTACACAGACAGTATGCTCACCGCTAGTTTGCTGTTGATCGGCACTCAGACGTTCGGCCAGTTCAGGATGCGTCACTGCAATTATACGGTGCATGAGAGGGGTCATGGAGCGTCGGGCCAGACGGGGCGTCCTTGGAATCAGGCCCAGTGTTACTTCAGCTACATTCTTGCTCAGCCTGGAAATGTCGTCCCAGCGTTTGTGGCAGTGTGTATGTCGTCTGTTGCACACCCCCAATGCCCGTACTTCCCGTGCTATGCTCCTCCACAGGTCCTTGCGAAGGTGCAGCTTGACCTACCATGATGAAAGACAAAAGGGTTAAAGTCAGTGGACAGGTGGCCTGTGACACACATAGGGGCAAGACGTAACTGTCAGCAGCCATGCACAATCGGGAACATATGTGTAGGCCACACTACACAGCTAAGATAGAAATTGGCAAGATCATTTTGCCCCCTCATGCACACCAACATGTCCCACACTGCACTTACCACCCGTCCTGGTGCGCCGTAGAGGCGTCCATAGTTGCGGAGTACACCGTCCACGAGGACATCAAGCTCCGCGGCGGTGAAGGGTCGAGACCGGATCTCATTGCCTCTCGACATGGCAAGATCACGGTGTATGGCACTAGAGCAGCAGTCGGTGGTCAGCTCAGCAGCAGCAGCAGGTCGAGGTGATGGTCACAGGCAGCAGTCGGTGGTCAGCTCAGCAGCAGCAGCAGGTCGAGGTGATGGTCACAGGCAGCAGTCGGTGGTCAGCTCAGCAGCAGGTCGAGGTGATGGTCACAGGCAGCACTGGTCCCCAGGGTAGGAAGCGTCGTTTTGGCCAACACACATATATAGGGCCCTCAGCACGTGTCAGTGGCATACGTCGCCAGCAATTGGTCAGCCCTGGAAGCGTGATCGTGAAATGGGCCAATGACTGGCCCATAGTTGCGGTGCACACCTTCCGCTACTTGCGATTGGCCATATGCGGCCAGCGTCCCTCTCCCCATTGGCTGCATGTGCATGGACCGTCACGGGCAGAGATCGGCGACCGCACGTGCAAGCCTCAGGCACGGATGCTTCAGTTGCAACAATGTACTATCACTGGCGCCTCCATGGCGGTGCACGTACTCAGCGGGGGAGGTGCAGGCCCATACACCCTGTAGATGTAGTCAATGGACATGCCATTTCATGACCCCCCTTACAGTCACCTTGCATCATCCACCGTACACCGGCCGGAGCGGCCGGGCCTAGGACGACCGCCGTGCCCGGCCATGAACACAACCGCCATGGCCGGGCACGGCGGTTGTTCATGGCCGGGCACGGCGGTTGAACATGGCCGGGCACGGCGGTTGTTCATGGCCGGGCACGGCGGTTGTTCATGGCCGGGCACGGCGGTTGTTCATGGCCGGGCACGGCGGTTGAACATGGCCGGGCACGGCGGTTGTTCATGGCCGGCCACGGCGGTTGTTCATGGCCGGCCACGGCGGTTGTTCATGGCCGGGCACGGCGGTTGTTCATGGCCGGGCACGGCGGTTGAACATGGCCGGGCACGGCGGTTGTTCATGGCCGGCCACGGCGGTTGTTCATGGCCGGGCACGGCGGTTGAACATGGCCGGGCACGGCGGTTGTTCATGGCCGGCCACGGCGGTTGTTCATGGACGGGCACGGCGGTTGTTCATGGCCGGGCACGGCGGTCGTCCTAGGCCCGGCCGCTCCGGCCGGTGTACGGTGGATGATGCAAGGTGACTGTAAGGGGGGTCATGAAATGGCATGTCCATTGACTACATCTACAGGGTGTATAGGCCTGCACCTCCCCCGCTGAGTACGTGCACCGCCATGGAGGCGCCAGTGATAGTACATTGTTGCAACTGAAGCATCCGTGCCTGAGGCTTGCACGTGCGGTCGCCGATGTCTGCCCATGACGGTCCATGCACATGCAGCCAATGGGGAGAGGGACGCTGGCCGCATATGGCCTTTGGGAAGTAGCGGAAGTTGAGCACCGCCATGGCGGCGCCAATTATGTGATCTTGTCAGACGCTGCACCGTGATGTGTTGTGTGCAGTTGTGTCATGAGGGATGTGAGCGTGATTGGGAAAGGTCATATGTCATACAATACAGCATGTGTGTCCATACAATGGCAATCGGTCGGCACATAATGGGCAACAGATGTGCATTTGTACTTGTTGACGTCGGGTGTGACCCTACAGACGTTGTTACATCTTCACAACTACACAGTACATCACGGCTGTGTGGCCAATTAATGCATCTGTTGTCAGTTTCTTGTTGTGTCGAGGTGACTACAGTGGTGGTGGTACACATGCATTCCGTGTATGTGTTTTGTACGTTGTGTCACCATGCATGTCATTTCCGTATGCACATCATTATTGGTGGTGGCATTTGTGCTTGATGACATGGCGTGTGTACACTTATCGTTTGTGTGCATGCAGTAGCATGAGTGTCTGTGATGTGTCTACGAAACATTAGGGTGATGACTGAAGTTTTGTCAGTAAGGTACACATGTGATGGAGTTCTACACGTATGCGTCGTTTGTAAGTTGACCAAAGTTACATCTCTGTCCCACACAGGAGGGCTCCAAATGTGCATCGGCCATACACTGTGCTGGAGGATATGGTAGACGAGGAGGTGATTCGGAAATTCCGGCTGGATCGACGTCGGTTGCTGGACCTTGTGGCACTATTGTCTCCTCATCTGCAGCCACGTAGAACGTATCCTGGGTCGATTACACCCACTGCAAAGGTCATGGCGGTACTACATTTCTTCGCTACTGGCACTTTTCAGTTCACTGTTGCAGTTGCCGGGGGGATGTCGCAGGCCATGTTCAGCACGGTTCTTCGGGATGTGTTAACAGCTATGATGCTCTACAAGGATGAGTACATACATTTTCCACGGCCGGAAGAGTTGCCAGCTGTCAAAGCTGCTTTCTATGCACTGGGCCACATGCCTCACGTTGTGGGCTCAATTGATGGCACACACATCGCTCTGATTCCACCACGGGCACGCGAACAAGTGTTCAGGAATCGCAAACACTTTCATTCGCTGAACGTGCAGGTGGTGTGCCTGGCGAACAACATCATCTCCCATGTGTGTGCCAGATTTCCTGGATCCGCACATGACGCCCACATCATGCGGAGCAGCAATGTCCCACGACTCATGGCAAATCTGCGACCCGGTCAAGCGTGGCTTGTTGGTGAGTGTGCAGTGGGTACTCTTGTGATCTCTGTGTTGCATGGGGTACCCACCATATATTTTTCAGATGTTTGTCTCTGTCATCCCCCTACATAGGCGACTCGGCTTACCCAAACCGGCCCTGGCTCCTCAGTCCCCTACGTAATCCGAGGACGGCGGGTGACATGCGGTACAATGAGGCACATGGAAGGACACGGAGAGTCATCAAACGTACTTTTGGACTGCTAAAGTCCAGGTTTCTGTGCCTCGATAAGACCGGAGGGGCCCTGCCTTACACACCAGGAAAAGTATGCAAGATCGTGATAGCCTGCTGCATGCTCCACAACCTGGCAGTACGCAATGGCATTGAACTGCTGTTGGACCCTGAAGACGAAGGTGTGCCTCGGCCTCCCATCCCACCCATGTCGACTGATGAGGATAGTGGTGAGGAGGAAGGTGTGGACCAGAGGCGCCAGCTCATAGATCGCTACTTCCCTTGAATGTGAGTATCTACCTCTAGTGGCGGTTGACAATGCCTCATGTATGTTTGCTGGTGTTGTGTGGATATGGGGTTAATCAGCTGGGTGTTGTTTGTGATGGTTGCACATGTGTGTCTTCATGACTTTGGACATGGAAGTGTCCATGATGTGTGTGCTCTCATCCCATGCTTGTGTGATGGTTGTGGTTTGTGTAATGTAGCTGTGCATTGTGTTGTGATGTGTGTTAATCTCTTTACTGACGTGTGTTTGCTGTCTCTGGTTTTCTCTAGGTCACTCCCGCAGCGCCATGATCATGTACGACTATGATCCCTGTACCTGTTTACGTCTGTATCTGATGGCAATCATGTGAATAAACATGGAGGCAAAACATCATTGTGTGAGTTAATGCTATTTATTTACAGGTTGTGCTTCTGTGCTGGTGAATATTTACAAGTCAGTGGGGTGGAGGGAGTTGGAGTTGAAGGTATTGGCTGATGAAATGTCCGTGCTGACGCCACATTGGGGGGTGTCAGGGTAGTCCAGCAGACCAGTGGGAATGATTGTCTGTGGGACAGGCTACTTAGCTGGGTGAATGTCTGGCACAGGCAGTGACATTGTCATGGTCGTCCCCTCTTGGAGCGTGTGCCTGGCGCTCCAACACTGCTCTCAGCCTCTTTCTTACTCGGACGGCCCCTCCGTCTCTGACCTGGAACAGAGTCAGCTGGGAGGGCAGGTTGTTGATGTGCCACATCCGTCGCCAGGGGCTCAGGTGGTGGTGGCGGCGGTGGAGGCGGAGGCGGAGGTGGCGGCGGAGGCGGAGGTGGCGGGGGAGGCGGAGGTGGCGGGGGAGGCGGAGGTGACGGTGGCGCTACCACACTTGGTGGAGGGGGGGGGGGTTGTTCCGGTCAACCCATTCACTCCACATCGTTGCCTGCTGCCCCATGATCAGCAACATCTGGCCAAGGATGCCAGCGATTTGGCGCTGGGTGTTGGTGTTGTCCACTGAGTCCTGGTGTGCACGATCAGCGTTTGCCTGGGACCGGTCGTATGACGCCTGGCACCTGGCAAGAGCTTGTAGGGACTGTGCCACTGGCTGGGGTAGCTGTTCCTCCTCTGCACGGCGGTGTGTGGCTCGCCTGATTGGATGTTGTCCCGTTGCCTGTGTTTGTGGCCCACTCACCCTGCTTGTGTGTGGGGCCGTTGGACCAGCGTTGCGCGGTGGGTTATGCTGGGTGGCAGCGGCAGGAGTCGTGGTGCTGGTGGTACTGGTGGTACTGGTGGTACTGGTGGTACTGGTGGTGGTGGGGACTGTGCAGATCACAGAGACAGGTGCCGCTGGAGTCACACATGCGACGTTGGTCGGTCCCGGGAGTCCCTGTGAGCCAGATGGCCCTGGCTGCGTGCTTGGTCCCGCTCCATCCTCCGCCCCGGAGCTGACTGTGTCCTCGTCACCAGAGAGTCCTGTAGATGTGAGAGGCGAGGCTGGCGGCCGGGTACTGGTTTCCGCAGTCAGTTGACGATCACCTGAGGGACAAGATCGAGCAGGTCAGTAATTTGGACATTACATGGTTATATGGATTTGTAGCCATTTCTGTTTCCTGTCGCACACACCCCACACTCCACCACCACCACCACCACCACCCTCCCCGTGAACATTGGGGCCAGTTGGGAGTTGTAGTTTGGGCCTCTCACACACCCCACCCTCCACCACCACCACCACCACCCTCCCCGTGAACATGGGGGCCAGTTGGGAGTTGTAGTTTGGGCCTCTCACACACCCCACCCTCCACCACCACCACCACCACCCTCCCCGTGAACATGGGGGCCAGTTGGGAGTTGTAGTTTGGGCCTCTCACACACACCACCCTCCACCACCACCACCACCACCACCCTCCCCGTGAACATGGGGGCCAGTTGGGAGTTGTAGTTTGGGCCTCTCACACACACCACCCTCCACCACCACCCTCCCCGTGAACATGGGGGCCAGTTGGGAGTTGTAGTTTGGGCCTCTCACACACACCACCCTCCACCACCACCACCACCACCACCCTCCCCGTGAACATGGGGGCCAGTTGGGAGTTGTAGTTTGGGCCTCTCACACACCCCACCCTCCACCACCACCACCACCACCCTCCCCGTGAACATGGGGGCCAGTTGGGAGTTGTAGTTTGGGCCTCTCACACACCCCACCCTCCACCACCACCACCACCACCCTCCCCGTGAACATGGGGGCCAGTTGGGAGTTGTAGTTTGGGCCTCTCACACACCCCACCCTCCACCACCACCACCACCACCCTCCCTGTGAACATGGGGGCCAGTTGGGAGTTGTAGTTTGGGCCTCTCACACCCCACCCTCCACCACCACCACCACCACCACCCTCCCCGTGAACATGGGGGCCAGTTGGGAGTTGTAGTTTGGGCCTCTCACACACACCACCCTCCACCACCACCACCACCACCCTCCCCGTGAACATGGGGGCCTGTTGGGAGCCATGGACATGTTAGTGAGTTGGTGTCGAACGTGCATGGTTTGGGGCGTAGGGGATGTTTCTCCTCAGTTGTGTGAGCCTGACCATGTCGTGCTGATCGTGTGCTTGGTTTGTACTCACCAGTCTCTTCTCCTTCGTCAAGTCCGTCTAGGCTCTCTCGGTGTAGTATCCCCAGCACCTTCTCCTCCCAATCGGTGTAGGGTAATGGCTCCGGGGGTGTGCCACCGCCAGTATGATTGGCTCTAGCGACGTTTTTCGCTCGGATGCCCTTGATCCTGGTCTTCAGGTCATGCCACCGCTTCTGAATGTCTTGCTTCGTCCTCGGAACAGTCCCCGACGCATTCACCCGAGTGACGATCCTGTCCCACATGTGGTTCTTTTGCGCCACGCTCGTCTGCTGGACTTGGGCCCCGAAGATGTGGGGCTCAACACGGATTATTTCATCTACCATTACCCTCAACTCTGTCTCTGAGAATTTCGGGGTTTTTTTGGGTGCCATGGTGTGTGGTGCTCAGTGTGTGAGTTGTGTGAGTTGGGAGGTGCAGGTGTGTGGGGTGTGATGTGTCGGATTTGTGTGGTGGGTGTTTGTGTGGTGGGTGTGGTAGGGTGGTGGGTGGGTGTCTTCTATGTGATTTTATGTGAGTTAGCAGTTTCTCGATTTGCCCTCTTGCTGGCAGCAATGCTGTGGTGCAAAGGATTGTGGTTGTGTGTGGGTGTCATTTTGTAGTCGTGTCTCAATGGTTGTTGCGAGTCAGGTGGTAGGTGGGCGTGTTGACGTGTGTGCATTATTGGATGATTGGGACGTGTCATGGTGGCTTGTGATTGGTGTTGGGGGGGGGGGGGCTTGTCAATGTTCGTATGTTTGCTTAGGACTTGCGGTGCAGTTTCTGACATTTGTTCGGCGCTAGGGATGTTGTGCGTGTTGGCCTTCCGCGGTGATGCTGTGGTTCTCGTGGCATTGTTTCCGCCGCGGACGTGGATGGCTGTGCGTTCCGTGGTACGGGCGGATTTATCCTAATTGCGGCCACGGAGTATTCTCAGGTATGGCGGTACATGTTTTATTTTCCGCGGTCATTTCCGTCCGCGGCAGTGGTTGTTCATTGAACTCCGTCCGCCGCGGACGGACTTGGTTGTGTTCCGTCCACCGCGGACGGTGTTGGTTGTGAACCGTCCGCCGCGGTCGGAGTTTCGTCACATGAATATCCTAATCCCAAACGCGGTATCTCCGCGGCGCAGCCGGGAGTAAAATTTCCCCCACCATGGCGGACAGTACCCATTTCCGTCCGCCATCCTAATCGGCCCCTTAATGTTATGTTCTTACAGTGACTTGAACCCAAAAGCTATTATAGCTGTCGAAAGGCTGGCCAGCCTATAGAGAAACACTAGGAAAGACTATTAAATATTAATTCTACTATCTCATGCTAGGCATCAGCTAGAAATTTGATTACATTACTATTTTTAATATTTAATAAAAGCTCAATTTAAAGGAGAAGTGGGATTTTCAATACATATGAAAAAAAAGGGAATTTTAGAAAGTTACCCTTTCCAAGTCTAAGGAATCTAGTGTCTTATTTACAAGCCCCTTGTGCTGTTGGTGCATCACTTTTAATATTGGAAAAAAGTGACGTACCAGCGGTGCAAGGGGCTTGTAAATAAGCCCTCTAGAGTCTAATTTGCATTAGCCTCTAACTGTCATCCAGCTAGCAAGCAGCCCAGACGAGGTGTGAAAACTGCTCCCAGAGCAGATACCATTTCCTGGGCATGGGGATGTGTTTTTCTTCCCCTGATAGGAAACCAGATGGGCTGGGTCCAGAAAGTAAATTTTTATTGCAATACAGAGGCTCGCGTTATGCAGCCTCGTTTCATTCTATTTATTTTTCGTAGCATTTCAAAGCAATGCATTTCCTGAATTCCTATTGTCTGAGACAGAAAACGAAAAGCAATTTAATTTCACTGTAAAATATGGCAGACAGAATTAACAGTTCTCACTTCTTGCTGCTGAGATACGTTTTACATGATGTGCTGTTCAATTGAGCATTTGTTGACGATAGCAAAGTGCATGTTTTTTTGCTATTCTCTGGTTTCGACGATTAATGACATTGAAGCTGCGTGCAGCTTGGTGCTTCTTTCGTGTAGACAGGCACTTATGACTTTGTGAGTTTGCTATTACACATCGGGCTATTTTGTTACCAGACAGGTATGCTCGAGAGGGAGTGAGCCTGCTTTCTATGCATGTTTCAGTTTGTTGTGTAGAAGCATGCGAGTGGGCACCTCGCTTGGAATACATTGTTGCCAGTGGGACACACAGAGAAGGTATTGCGGTCCACGCAGGCTTGTTTGATTTCAGGAGTTCAAATCCAGGTTCCTCGACATTAGTTTTTTGGTTAAATTGCAAAGCAGTTAAAAAATATATATAATTTAAAATTAGATGTTTTCATGCACACTTTTATATTTTATGCAAAATTTTGAATTGTTTGTTGTTTGTTTTATTACAAACGTAATGGCAGGAGTCTCCTCAAGTGGTTATTACTGATTAACCTATGTTTGTTGTGGGGGTTCCATTCCCTCAAGATTAAGCAGAATGAGCAATCAAAAGATACATAATGTGGGATACATTCTGATGAGTAAATGATAAGTAAATGTTTCCATTTTTAAAATGGTGTCAACAGACTAGGTTACTCTGTGACAACCATGATATATAACTCCTTGCCTATGCCATGGTGGGGCAAGATTTGGCAAATAGCAAGCACATGGTGGTGCAACATGACATGCAGGGGCATCAGACTGGTGGTGGTTCAATTCCGCAGGGTGAAATGGATTTAAATTCTTATGGTATGATGCTCACATAAATTCATGTAGGGATCAAGTAAAAAAAACCTTTAGAAGATAAAATGTATTTGCGCGCGGATGATTTCTATGATAACATTATGATGAGGACAATAATTTTCAGTTCAGTTCAGTTCAAAGCTTTATTTCGATATGTGTGATATCATAAAAGCACATTAGCAATTAAAAACACAATTCATTAACAGTGCATTTAAAAAAGATTACTTATAAAATCCTTTTAGATTACAATAAATAATTAAAAATATATTAAACTTTAGCAGCTTGCGATATGTTAAAATAAAAGAAATTCAGCTTGGATTTAAATCATCAAATAGCCTTCAGCCTAATCAGCCAGGCCCAACTAAGAAATTTAGCCACCCCACATACAAAGGTTGTACTACAATCAGCCATAAGTATTCTAAGTGCAACGGAGTGGTCCCTTGTTCCAAGCAACAGGCACACTGATTTGAGCCATTTCTGTCTAGGTTTTATGTAGGCTGGGCATACAAAGAAGACGTGAGCAATGTTTTCAAAGACACCTTCACAATTTGGGCAATCAGCAGAGGTTTGATGCGGTGAATTCCACTTACTGGTACGATCACGAAGAGGAAGGGTGCCCAACCTGAACTGGATGAAAAGGGATCTATCTCTGGGTTTCTTAATAAAGTCTAAATAGGGCTCCAGGCGAGTCTTAGGCTTGTGCTGGCGGAATACCTCAGGACAATAATGTAAATGTAACAATGAAGACAAAATTAATATGCCACAAGAGTCAATTCTGGATGTAGAAGGGAACTAAGTGTTCGACCCTGTGTTGATACAACATCCTATCTCTGTGGAGTGGTTATCACTGCCCTTTGTAAATAATTATTTCAAAGGCAGGATAAAAGCACCTTTGAATAGGTCTACTATGATCAAAATGCCAACCATTTCTAAAAAAGGCGATTTTAACACCAGTGTTAGATTCGAAAATGGTGACTTTTCTGTACAGAGGAGGTACGGACCCCAGAAAAGGAGAAGACAGATCCTGGTCTTCCGGCCATGATAATGTGGTGGATACCATGGGACCGCTTGCTAGGATTTTCTTTTCTGTTGAACAAGCAAAGAATTCAGGGGAGGCATTGGATCCTGAGGTAATTTTTAAATGGACCCAGAGGGCCATTTGTTTCCTGGGAAATGCAGACATGCCGGTGGAAAGAGCCACGGTAGTACTAAATACTCTTAGATGAGGATCATGGCAGGGTCGGAGGTTGCTTTGTGTGCACAGGGTTCTCTAATTGAGTAAAGTTGATAAAGGAATTGGCAGGTTTTGCAAACTTTTTCTTCCTCATTGATGAGGGCATTCGGTCACCTTGCAGGCCAGTCAATGTTCTTTAGACCATAGCACAGCCAACAGTTCAGATACTCCGGCCTCAGATTCTCCAGGTCAATAATCTTCCTGCAAAGAAGTAGGGAAGGATGCTTGTCTGCTATGGTGGACAAACAAGGGGAAAGGAACCCAAGGTAAGATACTTCCCCTCACAAAGGTGGAGAGTAGACTGGCCATTTATGTGCAGTAATGGCAGCGCATGTCCAACCACCCTTGGATGTTACAAACAGTCAAGGGGTTTCAGATAGACTTTTCTGCTTTTCCTCTTCAGCAAAATCTTCTTGCTCCAATGTAATTTTCGCAGGAGGGAATAGAATTAATTTCTATAGAAGTGCATGAGTTACTTTTAAAATGGGCAATAGTGATTTGTCACAGACATCCCAATGGGTTTGTCAGCAATATTTTGAGGTACAAATGAAGAACAAAAGGCTCAGGCTGGGAATAAACTTCAAGGACCTCAGTTAGTTTGTCTATTACCAACATTTCAGAATGGAAACAGTGATCTGTCTACATGTTATTATTCCCCCAGGAGATTGGATGATGAGGCTGGATGTAAGGGATGAATATGTAATAGTACCTATCTTTTAGGGTCACAGGAAGTATCTTCAATTCATGTGGCGGGGTCAAAGGTACAAGCTCAGGTCCCTGCCTACCGTTTTTTTCTGCAGCTTCTTCCTGCTTCACCAAACTCCTAAATCCAATATCAGTGCTTCTCAGGTCCTGGGGTCCATCTGGACGATGTGATCTTTTAGGGTCACAAGATGTTTTCATGTTAGGTTAATTGTTTAGGAAACAAGGGACCCCTATAAACAGACTAGCTGTAACATAGGGAATGAAACTAGTGGAAGGAAGTTATAGCTAGAAAAGGTTCTAAACAATTATGAAGTACCGGAAAATATTTACCACCTCTCAATTAGAATTATATTCACAACCAATCCCATTCCCATTACCAATAATCAGTCGGTTGGCAGTGTAGAAGGTCCAATCGTTTATTATAACAAACAAACTCTGCCAGAGGAGCTCCTTGCGACCTAACCCCACGAAGTCCGCCAAGAAGACTGCTGGCACATTATCAGAACATCACATATATACAGTTACATTCTCGAAACCGTTACCTAAGATGGAAAAATACAAGTTGGTATAGGTTGGTGCAGAGGGAAAGACCATATATGGGAGACAAAGCGCTCTTGGTTTAGCTCATCCTAGATTAGCAAGGTCGTACGGGTGACTCCCTTCTGCTAACTCCGAGAGAGACCGCCCGCACCCCTCCCGGAATGTGCCTATTGGGCCTCCTCCTGTTACCTATAACCTTGACAGGCCTAACGAGCTGAGACAGCAGTATTGCAACAGTTGGGCTATTTCTCAGGGGAACGGCTTCGGTGCAATAATTGAATAAGGTCTGTAAATGTAGGGCTTCGAGCGAGGCCACAAAATGGCGTCGGTCAAGTCAAGCAAGTGTATACGTGCAAAGCAGTGTATGTTAGAACCCTAAGTTACTGCAATTCGGGTGTATGCTAGTGTTTGCGTACTTTGCGGTAAGTAATCTAGATACATCATGCTAATTCTAAATAATCGATTATATGCTTTACATAACCGGAAATCAGTTCCGGTTCCTCAAACTCTCCTTTTAGCGTGATGTAGCTAAAGAAAAGGTGACGCTAATCTTGGAAAACCTCCTCATCAATAGCCATCAATTCACGAATCTCCTGTTGGAGCATCTGAATCTTAGTGGAAACTGGAGCAGGGACGCACATGGTTGCTACTCTGGAAGCACAATAGGAGCAACAAGCCGGACCACATTGTATTAGGACGCAACAGGTGAAAATGACACCGTCCGCTCCACCCAATATTAACAACAATTTCCATCCCCAGGTTGTCAGGAGCCCCCAGAACCAGCCGGACAGTGACCAGGATCCATTTTCGGTATGCATTTCGGCCGCTATGCGATGCAGCTTCTGAATTTATTTAAACATTTGTAAAGCGCTACAAAGGCCCTTGGGCATCTCGGCGCTGATATCTGCTAAATTCAGCCCTAAAGGAGGATCTACTTATTGGTCAAATACCCAAGTTTTGAGTTGTTTCCAAAAGGACCACAAAGAAGGACTGTTCTTTATGATTAGCGGCAAAGAGTTCCAGAGCTTGGGTGCGGAAACAAGAAATCTTCTGTCACCCCATGAGACCAGTCTGGTACGGGGTACTTCCAGCTGGAAGAGATCAGAGGACCGCAGGGACCTAGCGGGCCGGTAGGGGATGAGTTGTTGAGTCAGAAAGGCCGGTCCCTGCTTGTGCAGTGCCTTATAGACAATGCACAGAGCCTTAAACTTAGCTCTGTTCCTAATGGTAAGCCAATGCAACTCTCTGATGGTGCTCGAGACTGATTGGAATTTGGGGATGTTACCCAGCAGTCGGGCAGCGGCATTTTGAATAGTCTGCAGCTTGTTAAGGACTCTCTCTTGGGCATTCAAAAATAGAGCATTACAGTAGTCCAAGGTGGATAAGACCAAGGACGTGATCAAGGTCTTGCCAGCTGAGGTAGGGAGAAAAGGTAGGATTTTTTTGATGATTCGTAGTTTATAAAATGCGGAGGAGGCAATCTGATTTGCATGAGGAAGAAAAGTAAGCCTGTCATCAACCATAACACCCAGGTTCCTTACCTTACTGACTGGAATAGGCGGTGAGCCCATGGACTGTGGCCACCAGCGAGAAGACCAATCAGGGGATAAGTGTCCAAAGATGACCACCTCGGACTTATCCGAGTTCAATTTGAGGCAGTTGGCGGCCATCCAACTTCCTATAGCCTGCATGCCCAGATTGAAGTTGTCAGCCACTTTTTGTCCATCATTTCTGATGGCCAAGACCAACTGGGTATCGTCAGCATAGGAAGTAAGGCTCATCCCATGAGCTCTGATGGTGTTGGCAAGGTCCGACACGTATATATTAAAGAGTGTCGGACTCAGGGATGAGCCTTGGGGGACTCCGCATGGCAGGGACAGGGTGGTAGATTGAAAAGGCCCTATGGTGACCACCTGAGTCCTTCCGGCAAGGAAGGATGCCAGTAGGGCCTTAGCCTTATGCTTAATCCCCAGATCTTCGACACGGTCGATCAAAATCGCATGATCGACCGTGTCAAATGCTGCTGAAAGGTCCAGCAATATCAAGACCGCAGTGCCACCCGCATCACGAATGATTCGGATATCCTCTGTGGCCTTGATCAGGGCTGTCTCTGTCCCATGATGTTGGCGAAAACCAAACTGAGAATCATCCAATAAATGATGGTGTTCTATAAAGGCTGACAGTTGGGCGTTTAAGGCCTTTTCGACAACTTTGGCCAAGATGGGCAAATTGGCAATCGGTCGATAGTTCTTGAGCTCAATCCTGTCTAAATTTGGTTTTTTCAGCAGTGGCTTCAGTAAAGTCTTTTTTAGGTCAGCGGGATAGACTCCTGTGGTAATCACAGTATTACATATATTAGTGATTGCTGGAAGCAAAACTTCCAAAACTGGTTGCAATACTTTAAAAGGGCATGGGTCAAGGGCAGAGCCTGATTTAATAGGTGCCAAAAAATCCCTGACCTGAGTAATAGAGACCTCCCTAAACTGAGATAAGGAAGAACCAGTTGTGGAGTGATTCACCTTCTCAGAAGGAATATCTACATGCGTTTTTTCGGAGCTAGCAAAGACCGCATAGATATCATTAACTTTGTCATAAAAGTAGTTGGCCAAAGCATCACAGAACAGTTGGGAGGAGGGGGGTTGGAGGTTAGGTAAACAACCAGCCAATTGTTTAGTTGTCTCAAACAATGCTTTATTTGAATTTTTAGAAAGTTCAATTTTTTCCGAGAAGTACTTCTTCTTGGCATCTAGAATCATATTTTTGTATATGATAACCGAGTGCTTATAAATTATTCTGGCCTCTTCAGAGTAGTGCCTGCGCCAATTCCTCTCATTCTTCCGGCACAGCTGCTTCTGTGTCCTTAGTGTATCCGAGAACCAAGGGGCAGATGGAGTTGATCTGTTTCGAGAGCTTTGTTTTGTCTGGCCAAATGAACAGTGGGGGTGGAGTCTGGAATATATACACAGCAGGAGCTGCCAATCACTCGGCATTCTCTGCCTCGATCAGCCAAGACAACGTCTAAAACCATACGATTTAATGACATTTTCTACTATTCTGGACAGCCTTCTTATTTCTCTGCTATTAAAGATAGGTCCCCAGAACGGGACCAAACCTTTGCTAAAATCCGTGAACTGCTGCAAGGAGGTGTCAGTCTGATCGACTTCTGTTGCTATGAGCTGTCTACGTTGCCTATTGGGTACTGCTCTCGCTGAGTGTAGCTGGTGTGTTCTATGATAGTCGGACGGTGCTATGTACACAGGTGGGTACAGGAAGGACAGATAGCAGTGCCCAGCCCAACCACGGGGTAACCAACTGTAAGCATTTTCCCCACATACGAAATACACATTCGGTGGCGTTAACAATGGTGGACTGCTAAGTATCTTCATACGATAGGTATAATTACAAACACTGTCACCAACCGGTACATGCCCCATCCCCTGTACACAGAAATCGGAGGAAGTATTTAAAATAGGAATGGGTACAATGCGTTCGCTTGTAACATTTCGATCAACAAAAAGCTGGAAATATTGGGAAGCATTAAAATGGTTAAAATCATAGAGTTCATCCTGCAACCAGGTACTATTCTTAACCTTCATATACAGGTTCATACAAGCCTGAGGGTCTAACGATCCCCGCCCCCCATTACCTTTTGGGTCAAATCCCTGATGCGCTTTGATATATGCTAAAATCATATTATAATCTTTCTCGGTATACTGTCTGTTATTTTCTATTTAATGATTGTACATGGCGGAAAACATTTTGAACCATGCTTCACAACTCCCTAAATAGGACAGGGGTATTGAGAGGAACAGATCGTAATTGTGCACAACAGAAGGCAGAAGCCCACAAACCCACCATTCAGTAGTGTTGGTAGTACTGTGCGTCTGATGAAGCATTTCTACAAATACATTTTTCGCATAGGTCTGGCGATGTCGTTCTTTGTGGGGTGCTAAGGTGTACATCAAATGCTCAGGCGGTGCAACAGTAGAGGGTAAAAAGGTTTGCAAAGGGTATTTTTGCTCTAGATATACGAATAAGCCCATGAAAATAGCTATTATAACAGTTATAACCAACACAAAGGCTACCTTGACCCTCGTGGTCCAGGTTGAAAACATTGGTTCATAGAACGGCACGTATCGAGGTGCAATGGGAAATTCTTCTTCAAGTAAAATACGACCAAAAGGGTATATTCCTAGCTAAAAGTCCAAAAATAAACTCAGGCCTAGCAGTCCATTCTGCCAGAGGGTTCTTCTCCCTGTGTCCGTCAGAGTCTCACAGGCAGACTCCCATCGTTCTTCTCAAGAAAACAAAGAGTTGTGGTCTGAATGATCCCGTTGTACAACCTGGCCGTTCACAGGAATTAGTCTTTCTTTCTGAACAGAGCACAGTGATCAAAGTTCCAGCTCTCAACAGGTTCAGTCCAGTGTCTCGCTCAGTACCTCAGACAGCAAAGTAGCAAGCCCTATCTATTCAATTGAGTCTTTCCTTATCTCCTAGTGGTGGGGTCTGAGGCACCGTGATGTTTTCTCGGCCGCAGGTTGTATCGCACATGACCCGGAACTTCCTGATCAGAAAATAGCACTGTAGGTATCTCTTGCTTATTAGAACTTTCGCTTGCCGGGGTACTCAAAACAGGGTTTAAAGCAATTGCAGATTCAGCAGAGACCGGTTCACCCGATCTCGTCACTCCCTCCTCTTGCCTTTGTTCGGTCTCGCAGGCGTCGGAGAAGGGTACGAATGCAGTAGCTCTCTCAGTTTCCTGTGTCAGAATTCCCCCTGGGCTTCGCTCATCATATGGAAGTGGATGCGGCAGCTTTTTCAGATGGGAGACATGTATCCAATGCTTTCTCCCATCCACTTTGACAGCCGTCAGGGTCGCAAGCAGAATTTGGCGTGGCTCAGACCACCTCGGGGCGAAGCTGGTGTCTCGTTCAAACTTCTTCACCAAAACCCACTGGCCGGGTTGTAGTTGATGTCCGGGGCCCTCTGGCAGAGGCTGCAGTACAGATGCTACCTGCTGATGAATAGAACGGAGATCTGTAGTTAGGGCATACAGATAATCAATCAGCATAGGATATTCTATATCAGAAAAGGATCGGGGTCTGGGCACCCCCCATACATTAGCGGGCCGGCCGAATGTTATCTCGTAAGGAGAAAGGCCGGAGCGAGAATGTGGGGTAACCCGTAGTGACATGAGGGCCAAGGGCAAGGTGTCAGGCCATTTCAACCCTGTGCTTTCCTGAATCTTAGCCATCTTGAGCTTTAAAATCCCGTTGTATTTTTCCACGAGCCCTGCTGATTGTGGATGTCGGGCCGTGTGGAATTTTTGCTTTATTTGTAAACCATCACAAATATGCTTAACAAGGGTCCCATGGAAGTGTCCCCCATTGTCTGACCAGATCAAACGGGGCAAACCGAATCGTGGCACAAATTCCTTGAGAAGGGCCTTTGCTGTGGCCAGAGCAGTATTCTCCTTGGTAGGGTAGGCCTCAACCCATTTGCTAAAAGCACAAACTACCACCAAAACGTATTTCAAATTATTAACATGCTCCATGTGGATGTAATCCATCTGGAGTACTTCAAAAGGTAACGTTGGAGGTGCAAAGTTCCCACTCAGGACATTTTCTCCCTTCCCCGGATTGTGTTGCAAACAGACCATGCAGTATTGGACCAACCGGACAGCCGTCCTTTGTATATTAGGGTTATTCCATACTGGGTCCAGGAGTCCACAAATACCTTTTGCTCCTACGTGGGCAGGGCCGTGAGCCATAGTTACAACGGCCTGTACTAATGCATTGGGTAGTAACCACCTCTGTTTTTCTGTCAGATCAACCCAACAATTGTTCTCGTCCAGTCTCCCTACTTCCTTTTCCCATTTCTCTAATTCTGCGGGAGTGGCTTCCTTCTGTAATTCTCTCACACTTTCCATAGTATTATCAAACAATTCAGATTCCTCCACCCATCTTGCGGAGGACGTCACAAACATCGCTGACATTGGGGATTGAGCTGTCTGTTTGGCCACCTGGTCTGCGAAAGCATTCCCTTCCCCCACTTCGTCCACTATTGCCTTGTGTGCACTGCATTTTATGATGGCTAATTTCTTGGGCAGAGTGAGGGCATCTAACAACCGTAATACCAGGGGGCCATTCTGTATTTTTTGGCCATGGGAAGTAAGGAAACCCCGCTCCCTCCACAGCCGCCCAAAACTATGGGCCACGCCGAAGGCGTATTGGCTGTCTGTATAGATGTTAACTTCGAGTCCTTCACTCAATTCACAGGCTCGTAGTAAAGCCATTAGTTCAGCAGCTTGGGCTGACCGGTGGGGTTCTCAAAATGTTTCGACCACTGTCTTCAAAGTCGTAATTGCATATGCAGCTGTTGTTGTTCCATCTGCTAATTGAAAACAGGACCAATCCACATATAACTTCCCCTGAGGGTCAGATAGAGGAATGTCGGTAAGGTCAATTCTTCCTTTTGTTTCTTCCTCGGTACGGTAAATGCAATCATGTGTATCATTGGTAGTTTCACTCGGAGGGAGTGGTAGCAGTGTAGCTGGATTTAGTGTTGCACATTGTGTGATCGTGATGTGCGGTGCAAACAATGTCAATTCATACCCAGTGAGGCGTGCACTAGTGAGATGCTGTGTTTTTGTTTTATTTAGCAATGTGTCCACAGCATGCAGCACCATCACTGTCAGATTGGAATTTAGAACGAGTCCTTCCGACTGCCGGATGGCCACCGCAACAGCTGCTGGGGCCCTCAGACAGCTAGGAAGAGCTCTGGCGACATTATCCAATGTAGCGGACAAATAAGCGCAAGGTCTTTGCTTACCACCAAATTCCTGCGTTAACACTGAGAGTGAGCAACCGTCGACCTCATGCACGTATAGTACAAAAGGTTTACGGTAGTCAGGAGTGCCCAAGACAGGAGCAGAACATAAAGCAGTTTTTAAAGAGTCAAAAGAGTGCTGACATTCATCCGTCCAGGGGAGGGGTTCATGCACGTCCTTAGTAGTCAGATGCAACAAAGGTTTAGCAAGTAGTGAAAAGTTAGGTATCCATTGGCGACAGTAAGAGGCGATGCCAAGAAAAGCACGAACTTCGCGCTGCGTGCAAGGAACAGACATATTAGAGATGGTAGTAATACGTTCAGGGGTTAGTCGCCTACCCTCCTTCGACAGTAGATGACCTAGGTAGGTTACCTCCTGTCGACAGTATTGGAACTTAGACAAGGACACCTTATTCCCTTTTGCTGCCAAATGGTGTAGTAATTTAACAGTGGCATCTTTGCAACCTTCTTCTGTGTCCGAAGCGATTAACAGGTCATCCACATATTGCAACAGTACGCTGCCTTCTGGCAAGGTCAGGTCGTCTAACAGAGCCTTAAGGGCTTGGCTATAGATGCTCGGACTTTCAGTATAGCCTTGAGGTGTGCGACAGAAGCGGAAACTTCCGCCAGATAATGAGAATCCGAAGATCTGTCTGCTATCGGGATGGATAGGGATACTGAAGAAAGCATTCTTCAGGTCTATGACCGAAAAATACTGGGCAGTTGCTGGAATCATCGTGAGGATAGTGGTGATGTCCGTCACCACAGGATACTGTGGCACAACAATCTTATTAACGTCTCTAAGATCAATCACAAAACGGTAAGCATCCCCATGTCCCTGTGTACCGGAATCAGAATTATTTTTCAAAATCGGGAGAATCGGGCTATTACAAATATTAGCAGCAGTTTCTTCCACCACCCCTTTGTCAATGAGATCTTGAATAATGGACAGCAGAGCCCGTTCACCGGCAGGTGCAATTTTATACTGCGGGATGCGTGGTAATTTCGCGCCAGTTTTAAACGTAATATGAACCGGGGGAATATCCAACTTACCCACGTCCGCATCCCCTGTTGCCCATAAGGCCGCGGAATGCCATCAAACTCAGGGGGAAGAGGTTTGTTTTTAGCAAAACATTGTTTCATGCAGTCAGTGTAGGGTTGTATCGTTAAATAAACCCCATCAGCGGAGCAATGTATTTTGGCAGTCAGCTTTTTCAACATATCCAAGCCCAGCAAATTTTCCTCACAATGCGAAGTTAGCAGAAAAGGTGTTTCAACAGTGGCGGGACCGATCGTAAAGTGGAGGGGTTTTGAGATGGGACTGACAACCGGGACTCCAGAGAATGCCACGGAAACATTATTTTGCCCGGACAGAGCCGCCCCTGGAACCAATGATCGAGCAACTGAACTATTCATTGCTCCCGTGTCAATTAGGAAATTCTCAGAAGTCCCCATCAATTCCCCTTTTACATAAGGTCCCTGTTGATTGACCGGGATTGACACTTGGCCCCTACTCTGTCCCTGGCTGTCCTATGCGTGGGCATACGCATCCTGATCCTCATATGGGTAATCCTCATGATAATATTGCCTGCCTTGGTGACCATCGAAATGATTTCGTTCAGACTTGCCTGATCCTTCCTCTCTGCGCATATCACTCCGATCGGAGCCGCCTCGTCCTCGTCCTGCGCCCGACCCTCTGGACATAGGCCCTCTGGCCCCTCTCCCCGTCCTTGTCCTCGGACTACTTGCTGAAGCAGCACCCAAGTTTTGAGGTCTTTGGCCTTTTTCTCTACTTTATCCTTAATTTCGTTTTCTCTATGTTCGTAGTACTGAGCCATACTCAAAATCACGGAAGGGGTGGAGGTAGTCCAGGTACTTTCTGCAGCATGTAACCATGCAGAAATTTCCGGGGCCAAGTTCGTTACAAACCTGTTCACAAACCATCTAATTCCACCCTCCGTGGCCAAATCTTGCCCACTAAAGTCAATGAAGACTCCTTCGAATCAAGTGAAGAAGTCGGATACACTTTCATCCTTTTTCTGCCTACAAGCTATCAGTTTATCCCAGTCAACTTTTCACGGAGATATTAAGGTGTGCATATATGCTATTATTTTTGCCGGCAGAGAAGTTATTTCATTCCTAGGCTTATCCCCTGGTTTACGATCTCGGTCCCAACCCCTCAAGTCTTACCAGGTCCCCCCTAGTTCAGCATGATCAGTGTCGTGTACCTGCCGCCATATATCACCGGGAACTAGTAACCCAAAGAATAACTCGACATCTGCCAGGGTCATTACGGCAGAGGCCGCAGCCTCGGTCAGTTCCTTATAGTAGGCTGTAGGATTTTTACGGGGGTCAGGTAGTTGGGATTTCAGAGCAAGAACTTCGCTTCTTTTCCACGGAGTGTATACCCATTGCTCCTGGAGCCGGGCTTCCACTCGAGCCCGTTTATACTTGCTGGGCATTATCGCGTGCTTCGGGAATTTCGGGATGGTAAATAGGGTGTACCTCTCGCATGGGATGTTGAGAAGACCAAATGGGACTCTTTAAAAACATCCTGCCTCGATATTTAACCAATGTGTCTACGTTCTTATGTACCTCCTGTATATCCATGTTGAATTTATGGGTCCAATCTCGGATGTTATATAGTATCTGAGGGGCACTTCCATCTTGGAAGCTGACTTCCCAAGCTCCTATGAGGCAATTGGACATTTGGTACAACGCATGCTGCTGCATCACCAGCTCTAGATCCTTTAGAGTACTCCATATGTCGGCTACAGTATATACACTGTTCCGCATCCATTGGGCGGCCTGATCTGCTAATGCTTCCTTTTCGCCATACTCCACAGATGATCTAGTGAATAGTCATTTACCGTCCAAACCTCCCTGTCCCCCTCTTGGTGCCTGTCCCGATTCTCCGGGCGTTGTGCTGGCTGATTGGGAGGTCCATACGGGGCTCGGGACACTTAACAGTGCCTGGGGTGATTCCAGGGTAGGCCTGGGGTCAGGGACAAGGGTGGCCAGGTCTCTCACTGAGGTAGATGGAGCACTGACATTCCCCTGAGGGGTGAGAGACCCGCGTTCCTCCGGTGCGGAGGCTTGGGGCGCAGCCACCACTTGAAGGGGTACCGCAGGGTATATGCGCTGTGGAGAATACGGTGGGGGAGGTCTTTTATCTAACAGATCCTCTATCTCATCTTCGGCCTCAGTTCGTGTTACATAACTCTTATCCACCTGCAACCTCAACTGTCTATCCGCGTACTCAATATTTTTCTCTGTCTTGTTCTTGTCATGTGCAATGGCTTTCTGAGTTACAGTTTGCCCTTGCTGTATTTTTATAAGTTTCTCAGACCGAATGCGTCTCCTCTTTGCCTCTTTCTGCCATTTGTTAAGGGTGTCAAACATAGCCTGTCTACTGCGCTTAGCAAAGAGACGCTCTTGTAAATACTCATTTTTTTCTCGTCAAAAGACCCAGTTTTCGGCCACTGTAGTTCCACATTATCTTTGATGTACTTATGCCATAAGCTATTAAAAAGAAGGGGACCTATCCCGTGTTTGCAGTACATATCATGGCTGGGTGTTCCCTCCGAAGGGGCTGGCTGGCTTTCGTCCAACCTCGTGCTCCCTCGGTGAACGCGGCCAAAGCATAATTTACTAAAGCACGGCATTTCCCTTTTCTACCTAATTTGAGCTGAAAAGGAATCGAGGATTATTGTTCATAACACAGAAGAATCAATGATCATTAATCACATCACTCTCATACACATGGCCATATTTTCATTCAAAGTCATTCTTTCATCGAAAAACAAATCTTCAATTTGACATCAACAAACAGAAACACAGATATTTGCAAACAAGAGGTGGAGCCCGTCGACTCCCTTCTATGGAGAATACTTCCCAATCTTCAAAGCTGCAAAGCATCTTCTTATAACAGTCTTGTCCTTAGACTGCCTAGAGATAGCTACACAGGTTTTTAAACCACAGACCGACCTACGGGCCATCCGACAGCATTCATGGTTCACCTCCCGAACTATTCTGGCTAAGCCCGCTTTTTCAAGCGCCGCTCCAGATTTGTCCGGGTGCTACCCAATCTCAACTGCCAGCGTTCCCGAGAGCAGTCCGGCCGAGTGGAAACCGCAATTCCCACAAAGGAGTCTAGTCTCTATCTCTAGTTCACAGACCAAACCAGAGGCATCTGCACGTGCAATTTCAATGTTGCCCCGTCAGACCCCCTATTTCCAAAGTTTCTCCGTGACCACAGGTCACCAAATGCCAAGTTCCAAGTCCAAAATTGCAAAAACGTTATCCAATACAAAACGAGACAAGACACTCACCTGGTGCACGCAGGTCAGATTGTACGTTCTTCACTGCCAACTCCTGCTAAGGCCAACGTGGCTGGTTCTCGGGTTACACCCGAAGGACTCCGGCGTGGGGCCACTAGCAGCTGGGGTTCTCGCGATCGGGAGAGCGGAGCAGACCCCGAAATCTTTTTGGTCTATTCTTCAACCCCCCCGATCAAGATCACCCCTTTTAATGTCCCGCTTCTCTTCTGATTACAGAGGGACGACCCCAACGCGGAGTGCTGGTGGAGTGGCCAACTGAAGTATCGGAAAATATTTACCACCTCCCAATTAGAGTTATATTCACAACCAATCCCATTCCCATTACCAATAATCAGTCGGTTGGCAGTGTAGAAGGTCCAATCGTTTATTATAACAAACAAACTCTGCCAGAGGAGCTCCTTGCGACCTAACCCCACGAGGTCCGCCAAGAAGACTGCTGGCACATTATCAGAACATCACATATATACATTTACATTCTCGAAACCGTTACCTAAGATGGAAATATATAAGTTGGTACAGGTTGGTGCAGAGGGAAAGACCATATATGGGAGACAAAGCGCTCTTGGTTCAGCTCATCCTAGATTATCAAGGTCGTACGGGTGACTCCTTTCTGCTAACTCCGAGAGAGACCGCCCGCACCCCTCCCGGAATGTGCCTATCGGGCCTCCTCCTGCTACCTAGAACCTTGACAGGCCTAACGAGCTGAGACAGCAGTATTGCAACAGTTGGGCTATTTCTCAGGGGAACGGCTTCGGTGCAATAATTGAATAAGGTCTGTTAATGTAGGGCTTCGAGCGAGGCCACAAAATGCCGTCTGTCAAGTCAAGCAAGTGTATACGTGCAAAGCAGTGTATGTTAGAACCCTAAGTTACTGCAATTCGGGTGTATGCTAGTGTTTGCGTACTTTGCGGTAAGTAATCTAGATACATCATGCTAATTCTAAATAATCGATTATATGCTTTACATAACCGGAAATCAGTTCCGGTTCCTCAAATATTAGCTGAAAGAATACCCTTTTATGTCTCAATTATAGACATATATGAGATAAGCACTCTACAACAACCTGATAAACAAAAAAAATATACTTTTTTTTTTTAAACCTTTATTTGTTGCGGTCAACAGAGATACATGACAGTCACAGCATCAACAATCAAATAGAGCGTAATACTTATGGTACAGCATTTGAATAGCGTACATTCCCGTGGGCTGGACTACAACATCATGTCTTAACAGCAAAACAACACACATCAGTCGGCAGGGTGGAGACATCAGTATCAGGGCTTTGTGCACAATGCATTGAGGGTTGCAAGTAGTAGGAAAATCCCAATACCCTCGCAGGCTAATCCATCAAAAAAAAAAAATCAGTTTGTTACAAGCAATGCGTATCATAGAGGACGAGCGTCATACCGCTCGTGAAATGCGGCTGACTCAATCCATACCAGGCGTCCATCAGTATCCCTATTAACACTAGTGTACCATGCGTGCAGTATCAAGGGTGTCCTCTCACCTCATCCGAGTTTGCATTTGGAATGTGGGTACTCTGAATGGTGTCTGTCATGAGGTGGTGCATGGTGTCCAACCATTCATGGGCCATCCCTACATGTGCTTAGTCACGGAACCCAATGTGTATGTATGACCCCAACTTGACTACAGCTTTAGGATATCGGGGGGGCCTGCATCGTGTGTCCAGCATAAGGCAGTATCCGACCTGCAGGCGTCCTATAGCCCTTTAACCCGTTCCGGCGCTGAGCATCTCGCCACTTCTCGAGCAGGGAGACTCTGTTCCCACCAGTTAGGCGTGTTGCAGTTGTATACGAGCACTAGGCAACATCCATTCGTTCAGGGTCCAGCTATCTGACCCTCATCCCCAGAGGTGTCACTGTGAGTCACTTGGGACATCCAGTAGAGCTGCAACGGGGACCAGATATCTTTGGGTCTGCAGCGAACGGGCATCAGGTCTGCATAGATGCCATGTTGGTCTTGGCAGTATGTGATATCATCCAGCCATTCTTTGAACTTCGGTGCCCTGCCTCTCCCCCATCTGCAAGCTACTCTCCTTTTAGCGAGGAGCAACGCAATATCTACAAATCGTCGGTGCGATTTGGGTATGTCTTTGGTATACCCCAACAGCATCAGCACCGGGTCTAGTGGAAGAGGGCCTGCAATCATGATTTGGATCGAGGCATGTACCTGCGTCCAATATTCCTGTATCGCTCCACACTCCCAGGCCAGATGAAGAAAGCCCGCACCTTCCGAGCGGCACCGCGCGCACCTGTCATCGTCTGAGAGGTGAAATCGCAGTTTCCTGACTGGCGTGTAATAATATCTCTGAATAAACTTGTAGTGAATGATTTTCAATCGACAGCTGGGCGAGGTGTTTGCCGTGACCGAGCAGCAATACGTCCATTGCTCGTCAGTGAGTTCAGCATCCAGTTCAGAGCTCCAGCCGTCTCGGGCTTTGGACCTAACAGGCGGACGCTGCGTTCGGATGTTAGTATACAGTTTTGACACCATATGTCTCCCATCTGACACCAATAGCACATGCAAGGGCAATACTACCCCTGGTTCATCTGGGAAGCTGGGGAGTATGTCACGCATACCCTGACGAAGCCTAATATAGTAAAACACCTCCATCGGAGTCGGGGGACCCGCCCGAAATATCTAATCTTTGGTACGAAATATCCCGTCCTGGAATAAATCACCCCATGTACTTATGTGAATGCGCTTACACATGGATCGGAATCCATTTTCTAGTAACAGTGACAGCCTCGGGGGGTACGTGAGTGGCATTGCAGGTGAATAAAGCATGGGAACGTCGAGCGTTTTAGCCACTCTCCTCCAGGCGTCGATTGTACATGTAACTGTGGTGGCAGGCGTCTCAATATCACCAATCACTCCCATTAGCATGCCGTTGAGCGGAAGCGGATGCGCAATCCATTCTTCAGCTGCAATCTGTGGCATAAAGGGAGCGGGACTAACCCAGTGGTAGGCGTACTGCGCCTGGGCACTAAGATAGTACATTTCAAGATCCGGCACATCGAATACGCCCTTGTCGTATGGTTGTGTCAATCAATCAATCAATCACAGGCATTTCTATAGCGCACTACTTACCCGGAGGGTCTCAAGGCGCTAGGGGGGTGGGGAGTGCTGCTACTGCTCGAATAGCCAGGTCTTGAGCTTCTTCCTGAAGGAGAGGTGGTCTTGGGTCAGGCGCAGGTCGGTCGGTAGGGAGTTCCAGGTCTTGGCGGCCAGGTAGGAGAAGGACCTTCCTCCTGTTGTCGTTCTTCGGATGCGGGGGACGGCGGCGAGGGTGTGGCTGGCTGATCGGAGATGTCGTTTGGGAGCATAGAAGTTGATGCAGTTGTGGAGGTAGCTATGGCCTTGATCGTGTAGGGCTTTGTGTGCGTGGGTGAGGAGGCGGAAGGTGATTAGTTTGTTGACGGGGAGCCAATCCAGGTCTCTCAGATGTCTGCAGATGTGGCTGTGTCGTGGGATGTCGAGGATGAGTCTGGCTGAGGCGTTCTGGATCCGCTGGAGTCTCTTCTGGAGCTTGGCGGTGGTTCCGGCGTAGAGGGCGTTGCCGTAGTCCAGTCGGCTGGTGACGAGGGCCTGGGTTACCGTCTTCCTGGTCTCGGTGGGATCCACCGGAAGATCTTCCGTAGCATGCGCAGGATGTTGAAGCATGACGAGGAGACGGCGTTGACTTGTCTGGTCATGGTGAGGGAGGAGTCCAAGATGAAGCCCAGGTTGCGTGCGTGGTCTGTCGGTTTGGGTGCGCTGCCCAGGGCGGGGGCCACCAGGAGTCGTCCCAGGCGGAGGGCGAGGAATCCAGGATGAGGACTTCCGTCTTGTCTGAGTTCAGTTTCAGGCGGCTGGTCGTCATCCACTCGGCTACGTCTTTCATCCCTTCGTGAAGGTTGGCTCTGGCGGCGGCGGGGTCGTTGGTCAGGGAGAGGATCAGCTGGGTGTCGTCAGCGTAGGAGATGATGTTGAGGTTGTGTTGGCGTGCGATGGCCGCGAGGGGGCTCATGTAGACGTTGAAGAGGGTGGGGCTCAGCGAGGATCCTTGAGGGACGCCTCAGATGACTTCGGTGGCCTCTGACTTGTACAGTGGTAGACGGACTCTCTGTGTTCTTCCGTCGAGGAAGGAGATGATCCATTCCAGTGCCTTCTCCTGGATTCCGACGTTGCTGAGGCGCTGCACTAGGGTGCGGTGGCAGACAGTGTCGAATGCCGCGGAGAGGTCTAGGAGGATGAGGGTCGCTGTTTCTCCGTTGTCCATCAGGGCTCGGATGTCATCGGTGGCAGCGATGAGGGCGGTCTAGGTGCCGTGGTTGGCTCGGAAGCCAGACTGTGAGGGGTCGAGGGATCCATTCGTCTCGAGGAAGGCGGCCAGCTGCTTGTTGACGGTCTTCTCGATGACTTTGGCTGGGAACGGGAGGAGCGAGATGGGGCGGTAATTCTTGAGTTCGGTGGGGTCTGCTGTAGGTTTCTTGAGTAGGGCGCTGAGTTCGGCGTGCTTCCAGCTCTCCGGGAAGGTGGCGGTGTCGAAGGAGGTGTTGATGATGTCCCGCAGGTGGGGTGCGATGACCGTGTCGGCCTTGTTGAAGACGTGGTGAGGGCAGGGGTCGGTCGGAGATCCGGAATGGATGGAGTTCATCAAGCGGATGGTGTCTTCGGTGCTGATCGGAGTCCAGGCGCGGAGGGTGGTGGTGGGGGGCAGTGGTTCGGTTGTGGCGTGCGTCGGTTGAGTGCTGAAGCTGTTGTGTATGTCCGCGATCTTGTTGTGGAAGTAGGAGGCGAGGGAGTTGCAGAGGTCTTGCGATGGGGTGATGTCGTTGTTTCCGGCGTTGGGGTTGGAGAGCTCTTTGACGATGTTGAAGAGTTCCTTGCAATTGTGTGCGTTGTTGTCTAGCCGGTCCTTAAATGCAGTTTTCTTAGTGGCGCGGATCAGTTGGTGGTGCTTCCGGGTGGCAAGCTTGAGGGCGGTCATGTTGTCCGGTGTTGGTTCCCTTCTCCAGGCTTTCTCGAGGGCTCGGCAGTTCTTCTTGGAGCTCTTGAGTTCGTCAGTGAACCATGGGGCCTTCTTGCTGCCGGGTCTGCTAGGCGGGGTCCTCAGTGGGGCGAGTTCGTCCGCGCAGTTGTTGATCCACTTCGTGAGGTTGTCGGCGGCCTGGCTGGGGTTCGCTGAGCTGGCGGGGGGGTATTGGCTCAGGGAAGCGGCGAGCTGGTCGGCTGTGATCTTGTTCCAGCTTCTTCGAGCAACCGGTTGCTGGTGGTGGTGGATCGTCGTTCTTCTGAAGGTGACATGGACGCAGCTGTGGTCCGTCCAGTGGAGTCCAGTGGCGTGGCTGAAGGCGATGTCTTTGCTGGATGAGAAGACGGCGTTGAGTGTGTGTCCGGCGAGGTGGGTGGGGGTGGATACCAGCTGCTTGAGTCCGAGGTTGGCGAGGTTGTCGAGCAGGGTGGTGGTGTTGCGGTCGTTGTTGTTCTCCAGGTGGAAGTTGAGGTCCCCCAGGAGGATGTAGTCAGCGGAGGGGAGGGCATGCGGGCTGACGAAGTCGGCGATGTCCTCGCTGAATTGTGTGCGTGGTCCCGGGGGTCGGTAGATCAGGGTGCCTCTGAGGGTGGTCTTCGGGTCGGTGCGGATCTGGAAGTGTAGGTGTTCGGCGGTTTTCAGGGTGTCGTTGGTGTTGGTCGTGATGTGGATGGTGTCCCTGTGGATGATGGCGATGCCTCCTCCAGTCTGTTTGACGCGGTCTCTTTGGGTGATCTTGTAGCCCTCTGGGATGGCGATGGCGATGTCGGGCGCTGAGGAGTCGTTCATCCAGGTTTCCGTGAGGAAGGCGACGTCAGGAGCTGTGGTGTCGAGGAGGTTCCAGAGTTCGATGGCGTGCCTGTGGACGGAGCGGGTGTTGAGCAGGATGCACTTGAGGTGGTTGCTGCTGGTGTTCGGCTTGGCGGGTGCTGGTGTGGGGCAGGTCCGGATGCAGGTGAACTTGCAGGCGTGGCAGCTGAAGGGTCAGTGGGTGCGCCTCGGGGTGGCTCGGTAGCATCCAGGGATCCCACCGGTGTTGAGTGCGATGAGTTCGGTGGC
The DNA here is from genome assembly GCF_964263255.1 of Lissotriton vulgaris. Taxonomy (NCBI): domain Eukaryota; kingdom Metazoa; phylum Chordata; class Amphibia; order Caudata; family Salamandridae; genus Lissotriton; species Lissotriton vulgaris. Next base: position 1,548,098,130 of record NC_141694.1, on the reverse strand, counting down.
GTTGTAGGACAGTCGGGTCGTCTTCCGTCGGTGGGGGCCAGGGGTCCTGGCGCTGGGCGCGGTCCAGGTGCGGACGGGCGCAGACGGGCTTACCTTTGGCGCACCTTCGGCGCTCAATCGGTGCTCCCGCTGCGCGCGTCCGCTGCGTGGTCGCTTTGGGGGCGTCATAAGAAGGGGGACGATGGGCGGGTCAGCTGGGCGTCGGTCTCGGCTCGGCCAATGGGCCGGTGGTGGGCGGGGCCTGTGGCGAGCTGCGGCGGGAACGGGCTAGCGGGCGGCACTGCAGAGGCTGGCCTGCTCCGGGGGCCTCTGGGAGGAAGAATGCGGCAGGGAATGCAGGCAGGAGCAGGCTGGAGCAGGAGGCGGCAGGAGGAGCAAGGGGGCGACCCGGCCTGGTGAAAGGCGCAGTGGTCACCAGGTCAGGTCAGGACAGCCCAGCTAAGCTGCGGTTGTTTACCTCCCCAAAATAGGCGAAGAACCTCAGTTCGCAGTCTCTTAAAGAAATAGGAGCCTGGGTAGTAGGGGCTATTCTGAAAAAGGTACAAGAAACGCGGGAGGATGATCATCTTGATCAGGGAGGCTCTGCCTGCCATCGACAGCGGCAGGGCCATCCAGCGAGTCACATTGTCTGTCAATTGCGAGATAGCCACGCCGTAATTTAGCCGGATAGTGTCCTCTTTATTTAGCGATATCTCAATGCCCAGGTATCTGAGTTCCGAACTGCACCATTCTAGGGGGTAGTCCAATGGGAATTGGTCAACCGAGGCCGTGAGGGGGAAGAATTGCGATTTCTTCCAATTAATGTGCACTCCGGAAATGCCGCCAAAAACAATAAATTCCCTCAGGATTGGGTTAAGGTTCTGCTGTGGGTGCCGCACGTACAGTGTAACGTCATCCGCGTCTAAGGAAATCCCTATCTGCCGTTGGTTGCAGTTAAAGGCGCTAGCCTTTTGTAGTTGCCGGATCCTGCATGCCAATGGCTCAATTGCCAAGGCGAAAAGCAGGGGCGACAGGGGGCAGCCTTGCCTGGTCCCTCTTGTGATCTGCATTTGTGTAGAAAGGACACCATTTATGACGACCCTGGCGACTGGGGCAGTGTATAGAAGTTTCACCCATGAGATGAAAATCCGAGGAAACCCCATTCTAATCAAAATAGCCATAAGGTAGCCCCATTCCACAGAATCGAACGCTTTGGTGGCGTCCAGAAACACAGCGGCAACAGGCAGCTCAGGCGCTAGGGTGGGTATAAGGGAGAACAGCGTACGAAGAATATGCGACGTTGCTCGCCCTGGCACAAAGCCAGACTGATCTGGTAGCACCAGGGTAGTCATGAGTAGGGACAGCCTAGTTGATAACACTTTAGCAAGTATTTTTGCATCACAATTCAGCAGCGAAAGGGGTCTATAGGAGTCGGTATCTAATGGGTTTTTCCCTGGCTTCAGAAGTGAGGTAATCGCCACCTCCCTCATTGAGCCCGGTAGTATCCCCACCTCCAGCGACTCCTCAAAGACTTCCTTCAGCACCGGTGCCATGATGTCAATGTAGCATTTGTAAAATTCAGCTGGTAGGCCGTCCAGCCCTGCAGCTTTGCCGTTACTGAGGGACATGATAGCTACCCTAATCTCATCTAGTTCGAAAGGACACCCAAGGAAGGCCCTGTCACTGTCGCCAAGCCAACATAGCGCTATGTCGTCAAGGAAGTTCCCGAACTCCACTTCGCCCTCCTGCTGCGTGGTATATAACTGTTTGTAGTGCTGTAGGAAGGTGTCCTGTATCCTTTTTGTGTCCTGATAGGTCCCACCCTCACCATTAGTGATTTCCAATATATGGGTAGCATAGCGCTGGTGTCTCGTGAGTGCCGCAAGTACCTTTCCCGGTCGGTCCCCCTCGCAGTACCGCCTAGCCGTCCAGTACTTGCCTCGGAACTTCACCTCCCTGGCAGCTTCCTCCTCAAAGGACGAGAGCTTAGACCTGAATTCCTGCGCCAGGTCAGGGCGAGGGTTTCTGACCATCTCCGCCTCTAGGGCTTTAAGTTCCACTTCAAGTTTAGTCAGCGTGCGCACTATGTCCCTCAGCATCCCGCAGCTCTTAGCAATCGTGATACCTCTAATAGTCACCTTAAAGGCTTCCCAAATCGTCTCCACACTATTGACTGACCCCTTATTTCTAGGGAAGAAAGCCTCTATCTCCTCACCAAGTTCATGCTTAAAGACAGGGTCAAGAAGGGAAGAGGGGAAGAGCCGCCACGGTGGTCGCAATTTGTTAAGTCCAGGCATCTCAATTACGGCCAAGACAGGGCAGTGGTCAGAGTAGGTCCGAGGCAGATGTTTTACCTTAATGACACCACCAGCCAGGCCCCGCGAGATAAAGCAGTAGTCAAGTCTCGCCCATGTGCGTGCGTGTGTCGTGAAATGCGTGCCTTCTCTAGTCACAGGGTGCGTGTACCTCCAGCTATCTATTAGCCCTGCCTCAGTCAGTATACCCTGCAGGGTGTCTCGAGCTTTTGTGTTGTATTGTCCACTCCCATCCGACCTATCTGCCCCAGGAATCAGCGACAGGTTGAAGTCCCCCCCCCCCAGATGACGTGTGTGGCTTCGACCTCCAATACATGACCCCACAATGTCAGGAAGAAACCAGGTGTGTCAATATTGGGCGCATAACAATTCACAATTATGATAACATCCGTGCCCAGCCTGCCCCACAGAATCACATACCTCCTCTCAGTGTCCACCCTCGCTCCCAACTTTTGGAACGGCAGTGCTTTGTTGATCAAGATGACCGTACCTCTCGAATACGTGGAATAAGAAGAAAACTCTCTTACAAGTGCCCATCTACATGCAAATTTAGGGTCGCTTCGCGGTTTCAAATGAGTTTCCTGAAGCAACGCTATCTTCACATGGTGTCTATCTAAATACGTAAGTACATTTCTACATTTCCTGGGGTCATTAAGGCCTTGTACATTCCAGGACAAAATTGAGATGTTATTCAATGCGTCATCACCCATGCCCACCATTGTACTCCTGATAAAAAATCATAGCCAATCTGCCAGCCCTTACTCGTATCGTACCAAGTTCAAATCTCTTCGCCGTCCGAAACATTTGCATCTCCCGTTCTGTAACGCTTTCAGTCACACTAGCTCCAACGTCTGCATTCACGCCATGGATATCTCCCGCAAAACTGCCTCTAGGCACAACGGCCCGTACCCCAACAGTCATACTCCCCTCCCTCCCCCCGTATGCAGCAACCCAACTCCCTCGCTCCCATTCCTCCCCCCTCCCACTGAAGCAACCCAATATTGCCAATACCATATCCCCTCCCCCCTCCCCGAACCCCGTACTCAAGAACCATTGAAGAACTGTGTGGGGAATCCCCTTCTGGGGGCATCAGAGGTACGCACCAATACACCCCGATAATCTCCTCCCGCCCCGCACATGCCATACGGGAACAGTCAGAGATGGGGGGGTGGTGCCTGGTATACATTACCCCTGCAGATTAGAACCTGTCCACCATGCCAACGTCTCTCACGGCTTCCTCCCCAGGTGGAGAAGATGCCAGTCAATTCAAGTGAGAACGTCCACTTATCAGCTGCAGCTCACACCCCCTCCAAGTTTGCCATCAGCCTGCTCGCTTCAATAATAATCCCATTCTCGGACCATAGGTTATGACCTGTCAGCCCAGCCATATCTTGTTCACGTAGCAATGAGTCTACAACCTGATTCCATAACAAGGTTGATACATCTGGGACATGTTCAGGCCCAAGGAGTCGAACCGAGCATCAGATCAACAACATGAGGTCAATCAGTCTATATCAGAGAGGCAATGTCAGTCTTCAGCACGCTCCAAAAGTTCTCCGTCTACATCGTCATCCTCCTCGTTTCGCCTGCCTCCTCTAGTAGCGCAGAGTTTTTTGATATATTCCTCCACCTGCTGCGGAGTTGTGAAAAAATATTGTTTGCCCTGATGGGTCACTCTGAGTTGTGCCGGGTATAGGAGTGCATAGTCCACCTGCATGTCTCTAAGCTTTTTCTTTACTTCTAAGAACTTCTTCCGCTGCTCCTGCACCATAGGCGTGAAGTCCGGGTACACTGAAAAGTTCACACCATCACACGTCAGGTTTTGGTTTGTCCGCGCCGCCCGTAGTGCCGTGTCGAGGTCACGGTAGTTAAGCAACCGGGCGATAATAGGCCGCGGCGGTGCCCCTGGCTTGGGCTTTGGACCTAGGGAACGGTGCGCTCTTTCGACAATAAATTGACTGGAGAAGGCTTCCTTGCCCACTGCAGTGTTGAGGATTTTTTCGACATATTCTTCCATACGTCCAGTGTTGGTGGATTCCGGCACAGCTATGACGCGGATGTTATTGCGCCTACTCCTCGCCTCCAACCCCTCATTCTTCGCCGCTATCACACGCAGAATGTTGTCCATTCTGGATAGGCGCGTATCGTGGGATGTCGATGTGTCCTCCGAAGCCGAGATGCGTCGCTCTGCTTCCGTCAGGCGTTCCTCATGGACCTCCAGTTTTTGTGCGACCCCATCCATCCTTGAGGACAGGCGATCCACCTTGTCCACTATTGTGGCGAAGCCCTGCCTCATCTCCTCCATCATTACTTGCATCTCAGGGGTCATGGACGTGGAGGGGGGCTCATTGCCCGATGATCCGTGGGCACCGTCAGCGCCTGCCGTGTTTCGCAGCTGTTTCTTAGTGGCCGCGGGTTCAAAAGAGAGTTTAGGCTGTCTATTGTCATTCTTTCCCATTGTGCGTCGGTTGTAGGGGCTTGAGGTGCTCGGTGAGATACGATTGGAGCGGTCCTCACTGCCCGGTGACAATCCCTTTTGCATCTGTACTCCCCAGTACAGTGTTTGCGCCAGTGGCAGCGCCTTCTGTGCGAGGAGCGGGCCAGCAGTGCGCAAGTGATCCCCGCACTTTGATGTGTCTCCAGCCCCAATGACAAGGCTATCCGCAATCGCTCATGAGGGGGTCAGAGGTCCCACTCGGCTTCGTTGTGCGTGTGGCGGTTTGTGGTGTGTTAAGGATGATCAGCCAAGGTCCGTCCCGCTGTCCCCTCCGCCTTATAGGGATACTCCCAGTACGTGCTGGAGAGGCGCGGGGGGGATCGGGGGGGGGGAGTCTCACCGTGCCGCCGGCGGGTAGCAACCCGTGAGGGGTCCGATCTCAGGCAGTGACCCACAGGAGGCTCCTGACGCCCCTCAACCCACAGCCACCAGCAGCGGTGAGCCTGCGGAGGGCACTCGGGCACTTTCGGCAATCTGCGGTCCAAGGCCGGGGCCCCGCACCACCACCTCCCGGTTCAGGCGGCAGGTCCCGTCTTCACTTGGGGTCCCAGCGGGTCTCAGTTCCGCTGCTCAGCGCCCCTGCGCTTTGTAGTGGCCAGTAAGAGGGGAAGACTCACCGCCCCTGTAGATTCGCCGAGCCCCGGCAGGTTCCGCACATCCCAGGCAGGCCGTTCCGCGTCTGAGGCCTGCCTTCCTCGTGGCGAGCCCCGGCCTCGCGTGGTCCCGCGCCCAGGCTTCTGCGCCGCCCCTCCGCAGCAGTGTGTCCCGGTCAGCCTTCACACTCGACGAAGTCCAGCGTCGAACATCGGATCGCCTCCAAACTTGGACAGGATCTGCAGGACATATAGGCTCACACTCGCTGAAATTTTCAGGTGGATACCTGCAGGATGGGAGGATAAAAGCAGGATATTTCTGACCAGGCAGCCAGAGCCTCACTAAAGTGCGGCCATTAGCTCGTGCGCCCCCAACAAAAAAATATATACTTATTTTGATTAGTTTATTTAAATTATTTTTTCTTTTTTTTTACGTATACAAAGTTCATATTTAAATAGAGTAACAATGATACAAAAGTGCATTTGAAAATCAAAAATAAATTACATGTGGATAAATTCATACACTATCAGGAACTATATACAAATCCATGCGATAGACAAAAACGTTGACTCAGGCAGTGCGGCAGATGCCTTACAACGGGCGCCTCGGCATACATGCCCCCACCAGGCAGCTGTTCACTACTCACAATAAAGATGGCAAACAGAGGGGGGGCGGAGCTTGCTGGCGTCCATGAAAGACGTGTGAGAGCTGAGCTCCTCGCCTGAGCCCCTTTAATATTCGTCAAAAATATCCTTTTTGACGCCTCACTGGCCCTAGCAGGGGCAGATTTTGCTTCTACGATCCCCGGTGCTGCTGGGGGCACCTTTCCGGGTCGAAATCGGTGGTGGCATCGATCAACAGGCCGGCGGAGTTTGGCGTGGCGGACCAGGCCGCAGTCCGCGGACTATCCTTGGAGGCTACCCGCCCTACGTAACGCTACGTGCGGCGTGGGGTCCCTGTGTGGTCCCGGACTGCCGGACTGCCTTCTATCCTGTGCTTCATCGGGACTGGTTCGCACCGGTGTTTTCACCATTGATCACTATCGCACTGCCCCTACGAGTGTGCCTACTGCGACTCATCGGCGGAGGCCTGGGGCGCTCCGGAGTGGCCCGAGAACCAGACGACGGGAAACTGCACCCTACGAACGCCGGTTGGCGAGCGACACCGCTACCCTAGTCTGCTTGGGGACTGGAAGGACACTGGTACCGGGACGTGTTCTTTGGAGTGTGCTGGCGCTTTTTGGCAACCAGCGGTGTGACCTGCAGCGTGGCGAGAGTCTGAAGGTTGGGATCGTCCCCCTGGTTTAGCCTGTACCATGCGGCCTGCGGCCGCCATTTTTGGCCTCCATTCTTTGCTACGCACCGGACTGCTTCACGGAGTTCGCTTTCCCGGCGCCCCCCCTGCATTGAGCCGCCTCTCGCTCTTTGCTTAGTCAACACACTGCGAGCACCGCCATGGGAAAGGGCGACATAAACCAGCCGAAGCTCACGCTCGAACAACGGAGACCAAGGGGCGCGGAGGGGGCTCCTCCGGAAGCCTCGTCGCAGACGGCTGATAGCTCGCTCTGCGCGGACATTCGCGAAATGCTCTGTACCATGGAGAAAGGTCTGCAGGAGAGTATGTCCGCGATTGGCACAAAAATTGACGCCTTATCATTCAGAATGGACCGGATGTCTGAGAGGGTGGACAAACATGCGGAGAGGTTGGATATGCCGGAGCGTAGGCTGACGGAGGCGGAGGAGGCCCAGACGGAGTGGGATAAGGACCGTAAGCAGTTCGGCCGTCTCCTCCAGGTCATACAGGACAAAGCGGAGGACCTGGAGGCGCGTTCACGGCGCTCCAACGTCCGCATCACAGGGGTGGCGGAATCCACCAACACTGGAAAGATGGAACTGTTCGTTGAGAAGTTGCTTCACACGCTGCTGGGGGAGGACGTCTTCTCCCCCATGTTTATCGTCGAGAGGGCCCATCGCACTCTGTGTCCCAAGCCGCAGCCCGGCCTCCCGCCGAGGCCAATCATTGCCAAACTTTTGAATTACAGGGACCGCGATCTGGCTCTACGGCTGGCGAGGGAGAAAGGGGAATTACAGTTTGAAGGCATGAACATTTCCCTCTATCCTGACTTCACGGCGAGGGTACAAGAGGAACGGAAACGCTTCGCCCCCTATAAGAAACAGATGAGGGATATGGGGCTGGACTATGCCATGTTGTACCCGGCGAGACTCCGGATCAACAAACAGGGACACTCGCACTTTTTCACCGACCCAGCGGACCTGAAGAAGTCGCTTAAGGAATGGGCCAAGGAACAGCGCAACAGCCCGAGGGGTCAACGTACAGATGAGGAGGAGGCTGTGTCTTTGGATGGTCAGGGCTGATCTGTCCCTCGCCACAGAGCCAGGTTTGGCTACGTCATCGTGAATGTTTGTGTTGCATTACAGAACCCGATGTGCCCTTTCTTTGCCTTCATTTTTTCAAACCACGATTAATGAGCCCGGAGTGGTGCCACTGTGCGGGGCTCTGACTTCTACTGCTGTACTTCTGTTTTAGGGGGGGTGCTCCCTGTAGGACGTTGGGACTGGTTATCCACCACTCTACTTGCTTTCCTGCTGGAGCTTAGGTGGGGTGTCGAAAGCAATGGGGGTGGGGCGGGGAGCAACGACTGTATCTGGTCCTTGTTAGAGCGTGTTATAGTCTAGCTAGAACCTCTGCCCCTGCGCTTTCGGCTTTTTGACTCTCTAGGGGGTCCTGGGTTTGTAGTGGGTTGTTTCGGGCGGGTTCGGGGTGGGTAGTGCCATGCTCTGTCTGACCGGGTTGGGGTTGGTCGACTGTGGGTGGGTGGTTGTTGGCTATGTTCTTGTGCGGTTGCTGACATGTTGTACGGGGTTCGGGGTCTGTTGGGTGGGGGGTCTGTTTTTGCCGACTACTGCAATGTGTCTGATGCTTCGTCTGCTCTGCCATACTATTTTCTCTAACCTGCTATGTCGACCACTGAGTCTCTAGGAACAGAGAGCGTCCTAGGCTCTCTGCGATTACTATCATGGAACGTGAGAGGGCTTAACGATTTCCGCAAACTCAGGAAGGTCTTAGCGTACTTGCAGCGCCACCGAATTGACCTTGCTTTGCTGCAGGAAACACATCTGCCGCTTTCCAGTCCTATGTTGCAGATGAGGGGTCTTGGTCCCGCATGTGTTGCTGCGGGGTTCACCACGCATGCTAGGGGGGTGCTCACCTGGGCTAATCCCAAATCCCAATTGTCGCTGGCACGGGTGGCGGTGGACCCGGAAGGGAGGTATGTGGTTGCACGTTGTGTTGGGAAGGGTCATGATCTCTTGCTGGTGAATGTGTATGGCCCCAACTACGATTCCCCAGATTTCTATTCTTCGCTGGCTGACAGCTGCAGGCAGTTTGTGGGCTCTAGAATGCTGTGGGGGGGGGGACTTTAACTTGGTGTTGAACCCAGAACTGGACAGATCTGCGGGCCCCCCCTAGATCCCCTGCTGCTTCGGCGTTGCTTCTATTGTCGGAATGTGTGAAACTTGACTTGCTTGATGTGTGGCGTCATAGACACTCGGGCGGGGTGGGTTCACTCATTACTCGGCCTACCACAACATCCATACGCGCATAGATTACTGGTTTGTTTCCCGCTCCCTGCTCGATGCGGTGAAGGGGTGTACGGTGCTGCCGCGCACGCTGTCTGATCACTCGCCCTTACTCTTATTGCTGGTGGCTCCTCCTAGGAGGATTCCCCCGTTCACCTGGAGGTTCCCCCCGTATTCCCTCCTAGACGAGGTTTTCAGAGGGGAACTAGCCGAAGACAGAGACCTATTTCGCAACCAATGTGGGTTCGGTAAACAGCGTTCAAGTGCTTTGGGATGCGTTTAAAGTGTACATCAGAGGGATGACTATGGCAAAGCATTCTGGGGTGCTCAAGGCTATCAGGTGCCGGCTGCAACTGCTTGAATCACAACTCAATGACCTGGATCGGCAGGCGGTGGACTCGGGTGATGCCACTGACGCAGTCACGCTTAAGTCCTTGCTAGAGGAATTTCAGGAGGAGGCGGATAGGGAAATTAAACATATGGGCAAATATGCGACAGCACGTGTGTATGGGGAACGGGAACGGCCTGGTGCACTCCTGGCTAAACTGATGCGCAACAGCAGGCCCCCATTGGTTATTGAGGAGTTAGTGACAGCTGCCGGGGAAGTGGTGGCGGAGGAGCATGATATCCTGGCGGAATTTCACTCCTACTACACGGCACTCTACTCTTCGAGGGATGCACACCTTGAGGAGGAAATCGACGACTATTTAAGCTACATCCAAATGCCCTTCTTGGCCGACTGGCAGAGGGAGTTTCTTATGGCCCCAATCCAAAAGGAGGAGATTACGGAGGCGCTGGAGGGCATGAAGTCTGGTAGTGCTCCTGGTGCGGATGGTCTCACGGTGGCTTTTTACAAGGCCTTTCAGGACAAACTTGTCCCGTACTTGATGCTCTTGTTTGATGATATTTGTCAGCAGGGCAGCATGTCGAAATCCATGAGAGAGGCGCTGCTTGTTACCATCCCGAAGCCAGGTAAACCCCATAATCAATGTGGCTCTTACCGACCGCTGTCGCTGATTAATGTGGACGCGAAACTGTATGCCAAGGTACTTGCGACCCGTTTGGCGTTGCTGGTCCCGGACCTGGTTGCCCCAGAGCAGGCTGGGTTTGTCCCCTCCCGAAATCTCACTTATAACATCCGCACGGTACTGGGCACGATCCAACATGTCAAGCACGAAAACAAGGCTGTAGCCATCTTCTTAGACATGGAGAAGGCCTTTGATTCTGTTGAGTGGTCGTTCATGCTGAGGGTCCTTCGTAAGTTTGGACTCGGTGAGCCGTTTCTACAAATGTTGGGAGCCCTATATTACAAGCCCACAGCGAGGCTAAAGATGGGGAACCTAGTCACTGCTCCTATCGAGATTGGAAGGGGCACGCGTCAGGGTTGCCCCCTCTCTCCATTGCTGTACGCCTTGGTGGCGGAACCCCTCGCCTGCGCTATACGAGAGTATCATCGGTTCGAAGGGATAAACTTTCCGACGTACCAGATTGGTATCTCAACATACACGGACGACACTCTGCTATATGTCCGGGACCCGGAGACTAACCTCTCTGCGGTGCTGCGGGAAGTGGTGAGGTTCGGGGCCCTATCGGGCCTTCGCGTCAACTGGAACAAATCAGTGGCGTTGCCCCTGACGCCGGTGACACTCCCTTTTGACTCTGAGTACCCATTGCAATGGACCACGGACTCCATCCGCTACCTGGGGATACGCATACATACTGACCCGGAGGTCCTGATTCGCGAGAATTATGGGGTCGCCTACTCCAAACTGGTGGATGATGTCGAAGTGTGGTCCAGACTCCCGCTTTCTCTCATGGGCAGGATAGCACTCATGAAGATGGTAGTGCTCCCCCGGTTTCTTTTTCTATTTACGAATATACCGGTGGTCCTTTCCAAAGCCTTTTTCCGGCAACTTACCCAGACGCTCATCCGCCTGGCGTGGGGGGGGAAGCAGCCGCGGGTGCAGTGGCAAACGCTCACCCTTCCGTATGAACAGGGGGGCCTTGGGGCTCCAGACCTGGAGCGGTACTATAGGATCGCTCAGGGAGCACATCTTCATACATGGATTCATGGGGATCCTGGTATCCCTCATGTGAAACTGGAACGGCTCTTTGCAGACCCGATCCCGCTCCCGGCAACAGTATGCTATCCGCCTGATCGGAGGGTCGGCAATCTGGACTCTATAGCTGCCACGAATCATGCTTGGCATGCACTGGTTGGCTCCCGAGAGAGTGTGCTGCTGTATTCACCTTTGCTCCGTGTGGAATGGGCAGCCTGGTTGGCCCCACTGACGGAGAAAGGCGTCCTGAAGGCGCTACGCGACTTGGGTATTGTTACCATGGGAGACCTCTTCTCAAACGGCACCCTGAAGACGTTGCAGCAGGTCCTTCAATCCTGTCCCGGGGCAACGCTGCTCCATAGCTTTCAATATCATAGGGTTCGTAGAGCGGCCCTTGCCGTGTTGGGCCCGGAACTGGCTGAACCGCAGGAAGTGCCGGAGCTCACGTATATAATCAAGACCCCCTCTTCTCGCAAACTGGTCACAGCTCTCAGGACACTGGGTGATAGACATCGGCAGTGTCCCCCCTCCAAGGCCCGGTTGGCCTGGCAAGCTGACCTCCAATCTCCTATCTCAGACGACATGTGGCGTTATTGCGCTACCAACACTAGGAAAATCTCGCTCAACGGTCGACACCGCCTGGTGCACTTTAAATTCCTACAGCGTGTCTACTACACGACCGAAAGGCTGCATAGGTATGGGCTGAGGGACTCAGCGGAATGTGAGCGCTGCCACTTTCACACGGCAGACTTTCTCCATATGGCCTGGACTTGTCCTGCCATTCATAAGTACTGGGTAGAGGTCTTTGCGGACCTTAGCACTATTGCTCGGCTTTTCCAAACCGCTTCCGGTGGCAGTGAGGCGGCTTGCGGACATGGCATTATTGACGGCAAAGCGTCTGGTAGCACTGTGTTGGATGCGAGGGCCAGTTCCCACTAAGAAGCGATGGGGGGCAGACTTACTTTACTGTTGCACGCAATCAGAGGTGTATAGTGAACTCCTGCCTCCGAAGAGTCGCCCCAAAAACTTCTGGGGGTTGTTTAGGGCGTTTCAGAGTGCGCAAGAGGATGGTGAGTCGGATCCTGACGGGGAGGAGCTGGATGTGCTGCAGGAGGATGGGGTTGCGACAGCTGTGGATGAGGAGTGTGGTAGCTGAGGGCCTTGGCGTTGTGAGTAAGTGGTGAATCGTGCCTGGTCTTCACGGTGTGTTGTGTTGGAGGGATGTTTGGGACGGCTGTCTTGGTTGTCGATAGGCGCTATCCCCCACCTGAGCTTTATTTCGCCCTAGTGGACATGTGATTGGCACCCATGGCCCTATTGAGGGATTTGTGGTAGTGGTGAATGGTGGGAGCGGGCGGATGGACACAGATTTAGGTAGTCTGGCTAGTTTTTTTCGGGGTGGGTGGGCTTGTGTTTGTCTGGGGGTTTTGATTCCCTTTATACACCTTTTCTTGGTTCCCCGATGGAGAAACTCCGTCCCTGGATCTTCACGCAGTTCTTACTGGGTGTCTACACTGATCGTACTATCCCGACACGCCACACTGCGCTTAGAATTGATATTGCTGGCGCTGCTGGGTGTGCTTTCTTTTTATATGTTGCGATCATTCATTGGCTGCTCCCATGGACTGAAGCTACTGCACACTTCTTCTACACCTGCAGTCACGCCGCCAGGCCTCCGGGCTGTTGGTCTTTACGGCTGTGTGTTTCACCTTTACCCAGGGATTGGAGAGTGACCTTTTGATGCCGCCGGCCTCCGGGTTGTAGGCTATGTCGGCTGTGTATGCAACTTGAAGGTGTAATAAAGTACAAATTTAATAAAAATTTTTTTAAAAAAAGATGGCAAAGATATACTGTGGTTTCAGCTCAGTGTGCATGTCAAGATGAATGTGATAGAGCTCTGTGCAGATGCATGAGGATTTTATTAATAAAATCGATTTCGAGGTATCTGTTCTTGTATTCGTTTTATAAAAACAAACAACAGGCCCATATATGTGCAGTGTTGATGAAAATATATAAGACACTCCTCAAGTGGGAGTTCTAGATGGATGTCACATCGTTTTCCGCAGAGCCCACTCGGAGCCAGTAATTTCCAGATGGAAGGTTGTCTGCATCGTTTTTCGAACAAGGGAAACACCACCCAAGCAGACCATAGCGGCAGCCTCCATTCACAATATGTAACATTTGGCGGTTACTATCAAGCAGTTTAGATTAAATCGTTCACGATTCAGGTTAAGAATTTCGAACACTCTGAATCAACCGCCCTCTCCCTTCTTTACAAATCTTGGAATCTGGCTTCGCCATCCATCTAGAACTCCCACTTGAGGAGTGTCTTATATATTTTCTCAAACACTGCACATATATGGGCCTGTTGTTTGTTTTTATAAAACGAATAAAGAACAGGTACCTCGAAACTGATGTTATTAATAAAATCCTCATGCATCTGCACAGAGCTCTATCACATTCATCTTGACATGCCCACTGAGCTGAAACCACAGTATATCTCTGTTTGCCATCTTTATTGTGAGTAGTGGATGGCTGCCTGGTGGGGGCATCTATGCCGAGGCGCGCGTTGTAAGGCATCTGCCGCACTGCCTGAGTCAACGTTTTCGTCTATCGCATGGATTTGTATATAGTTTCTGATAGTGCATGAATTTATCCACATGTAATTTATTTTTAATTTTCAAATGCACTTTTGTATCATTGTTCCATCTATTTAAATATAAACTTTGTATAAGTCAACAAAAAAAGAAAAAATAATTTAAATAAACTAATCAAAATAAGTATATTTTTTTTGTTTATCAGGTTGTTGTAGAGTGCTTATCTCATATATGTCTATAATTGAGACATAGAAGGGTATTCTTTCAGCTAATAATTGTTTAGAACCTTTTCTAACTATAACTTCCTTCCACTAGTTTCATGTTAGGTTAATTCCTTGGTAACTAGAATGGAAGCAAAGCTTCAAGCAGATCAAAGAAGCTATTGAGAACGCTACTGAAATAACATACTTGAACCAAAGCTTCATACCAAACTTGTTATTGATGGTAGCCCCATTGGCTTAGGCGTAATCCTTGCACAGCTCAGAGGACACCCAAATGCTTGAAGACATATTTTTACTAAAGGGGATGATGGACGGAGCGTTTGAGCAATCAAACACTCACCCCCAGTCAACTGATCTATGTTTAATCCATCATCATTCTTTAGTTCACTCCACCACCCCAGTTCAGACATGGCCATATGCAAATCAGTCTGACCCCGTGCCTCATGGGAACAGTCCAGCCCGAACTGCCGAGCCATGTCTTCCCTGGACTGCAAACAAGCATCCTGGGACCGGTTTCGGGTTCATAACCCTCGTCAGCCAGGCTATCTTGAATCCAGTGGCAAAGTGAGCAAGGAAACCAAGTCTGGGCATACCCTGCCATCTTAGGGCGAACAAAGCTGTTCCCATTGGGCGCAGGGTCAAGACTGATTTGCATATGGCTTGGTCCAATCTGGAATGGCAAGGTGAGCAACAAACGATGGATTTAGGCCCAGATCTCTGAACTGGGGTTAATGTATGGCATTGTTCTGCATTCTGTCCATCAATTGTTCTTTTTGCAATTGTCACCCCGAGTGGGACGGGTATGCTCAGACGTGAGTCCCGTGTTCTCCATGCCACTGGAATCAAGCTATCCTGGCTGAAGAGGGGTGAAACCCCAAAACCGTTCCTAGGATACTTGTTTCCAGTCCAGGGAGGACCTGGCCTGGCACTTCGGGCTGGACTGTTTCCACTGGGAGCAGGGTCAAGACTGATTTGCATATGGCTGGGTCCAAACTGGGATGGCATGGTGAGCCAAAAAACGATGGATTCAGCCCAGATCTCTGTACCTGAGTGATTGTATGACATTGTTCTGCATTCTGTCCATCAATAGTTCTTTTTGCAATTGAAGACATATTGTGGCATATGCAAGTAAACATTTGTCCCAAACTTTCACAACCTGAGAAAATGTTTAGCAGTGTGTGAGCCTGTGAACATTTCCACATATTATTAAATGGAAAGCCGTTCACGCTTGTGGATGATCATCAAGCAATATTGACCATCTTTAGCAATCCAAAGGCAAAGATGCTTTCCTGCATTGAACTTTGGGGTCTACGATTACAAGAATACAACTACACAGTTGTGCATCGTCCAGGGAAAGATTAAAGGTCTGCGGATTACTTATCATGAGTGCCTCTACAGTGCCACAGTACCCCTTCCAAGATGGCTAAAGCCTACATAAAGCTGGAACAAATTGTCACTGTCACGAGTCAAGATAGTGACATCTTTAAACTAAAAGACCTATTATTCAGCAGCCAGCATGCTCAACCTCTTACCAGTGATATTGAGCACCAGTAGTTTAACCGCTTCGGCCGTCACAGTGAGCGTGTGCGTTTGACAGCCGGGGGCTGTCTGAACAGCACACGCGTCATTTTTATCCGCACCGTGGTGGAATGTCAGCCGCGGCAAAGTGGTTAAAAATGTCATAGATTAACTGTCTGTTACTCAGGAAGGCATTATCCTGAGCGGTTTGAGAATTGTTATTCTGGAGAGTCTTCAACAACAGATAATTGAAGTGGCCCATGAAGGACATCATGGAATCATTGCCACAAAACAAGTTCACCGTGGCTAGCTTCTTCATCTCAATGAGAGAGTTAAAAGAGAATTCAAGGCCTGTCATCTAAGCAACTGTCTTTTATCAAAAACCATTCGGCACACCTTAAACATGTCAGTTGCCAAAGCATTTATGGAAATCAATAGCCGTTGACTTCTTCGATTCTCTTGACAATGGACATCACCTGATTGTTGATGAATACTCCAGTTTTCCATTGATAGAAGATCTCTCATCTATCATTCAAGAAAGAGTCATCAAGAGATTAGATGGCATTTTCACGACATGGAGCATTCCTGCGATCTTCAAATCTGACAACAGCCCACCTTTTGACAGTCAATAATTCAGAAACGTTCTCAGTTAGCGCAATGTCAATCATCAGAAGAGCACACTTATTTGACCACAGACCAATGGCCTTGTCGAAAGCTTTATGAGTGCTCTTAAGAAAGCTGTTCAGCGTGCTGTATTGGAAAACTCAAACCTAAAACTGTCTTGAATTCTAGAATTCTACTCTTCGAGCTTACTTCAAGACCCCTCATTCGACCACAGGGGAAAGCCCTGCAAGCTTGATTTTCGGGAGAGACAAGATGACCAAGTTACCTCAATGGACCTCCAAAAGGTGAAGTACTGAGGAACAGAACAATGTAAAAGATTTGGATCATACAAGAAAAATGAAGGCCTATGAAGACAAGCGCCGAGATCCAAAAGACGTTACTTTCCCTAGAGGACATTGAGTGCTTGTCGTCAATCTAGAAAATGAAAATGTGATGCTTCCTTCGATGCTGAGCCCTTTCATGTTGTGACCAGCAGAGGACACATGGGGACGGCTCAACATCCTGGAAAGTCCATTAAGTGAGATTCCTCACATTTCCAACATTTAACACATCGCTGGTTAGGCATTGTTGTTGATACAGAGACTGGGTCTGAAAGGAACACTGAAAACCCCTTGACTGCTGTTGTTCCTACATCACCCTCGCAGATCGAAGATAGTTCTACTGCCTGTCCCCAGTTTCTGACACCACAATCAGGACATGCAATAAGAGTGGGACAAAGCACTATAATTGTATATATGTTTTTCAGAATTTTTTAAAATTTTTTATTAACAGAGATGTAGATGTAGTTTCGTGAGAGTTAGCAATTAGGAACCCTGGCGAATCCTGATGGATTCTGTAGAGCTGTGACGTAAGCGTTAGAGCATAGTGAAGTGAATGCAGAATTTGAATGTTGGGATCATAGTTACATGTTTTAAAGAACAGGGGTCCTAAGGAATCACAATATCACAAACAGATAATAATATAGACTACAATCAGTACTATATTTTTGAAAAACGTCCAGCCGGACGTAAGTTTATTCATAGAATGACGTAGTATAATGTTGGCCCATGGAGAGGCCAAAAGTAGTGGCAAGATAGGGTACAGTCCTGTACCTATCCCGGAAAGTTTAGAAGAGATAAAACGGAAAGAAAGAGATAAAACAAGGGAAAAGGTTTTCAGGCAAGAGGGAAATTTTTGAGCCGGAAGGTGACTTGTAGTTACAATAAATACAGTTTCAACAAATTCACCCTGCAGTGTCAACAGTTTCGAATAAACATGTTAATTAATATGCTACACTGCAAATTGCGTCGACGTTTCGATCCCTAAGGGCTCATAATACAATGGGATCATCATCAGGACAGTTTTATACAGTTAGTGCCTGCAGTAAATTAAAGCCTGTAAAAGAAGGGAAAAATAAACACAGATTTAAGGCCTAAGCACATAGAAAGAAAAATTGTTCATGAGAGCTTAATTCTCAACAGGGTACAATTCTAAGTATTCAAAAAAGGGCCATTTCATTACTTGAACTCGCCGATTCTTTGTTGGTGTGATTGTGAATTTTAAGAAAAATATTTACAGGTGGAGAAGTGCTGAAAAACGGCGCAGTGACATTGGTGTCATTCATGAACACTTGTGATTTATGCGCGGTGACAAGAGGGATGCTTCTATTGCTTTCTGGTGCTCTGTGATCAAGTGACTTGGTGAGTGAGCCAGTGCCAGGGGGCAGTCACCTTTTAATGGGGGCGAGCGTCAGCCCTCGGTGGAGCCAGGACTTCAGGGATATGCAACCTGTTCAGAGGGATGGGTGCTGTGGGGAAATGCTCGTTAGACATGCCTTGAGTGTGCAGTTTCATGCCTAGTTAGCACTGAGGGGCAAGGCTTACCTGGCGCTACTGCTAGTCGCCTATAGTTGGGTTATCTCTTATTATCAATGGGAGGGGTCTCAACCGGTGAGCAACATCAAGTGCTAATCTTGAAGCAAGGTAAGCCCACAATAAGAATGCCGGTTTATAGAAGACTCCGCCATATACGGAGTCAGATCGCTCATTAAGGTATTTTTCCCTCCCCAGCATCCGGCCGGATTCACTCCGAGCCTGCAACCCGCTGCCGCTTCGATTCAGAAGCAAGGTAAGCCCTTGGTCATAACGCCGGTAAAGCCCGATCCCGGTCCCGAGCACGATCCCTTACTAGGCTATTGTTTCCTTCCTAGCAAAAGAAGACCGCCTATCTCCTTCCTCGCTCCTGGCTACAACAGATGTAGCTAGACAATCCCCAGCGACCACGAGGACCTAACTGAAGGAAACCTCGGAAAACAATTAAAATAACAGAGAATCCCCCACCGGCTTATACTACACCTGATTAGCACTTGATGTTGCTCACCGGTTGAGACCCCTCCCATTGATAATAAGAGATAACCCAACTATAGGCGACTAGCAGTAGCGCCAGGTAAGCCTTGCCCCTCAGTGCTAACTAGGCATGAAACTGCACACTCAAGGCATGTCTAACGAGCATTTCCCCACAGCACCCATCCCTCTGAACAGGTTGCATATCCCTGAAGTCCTGGCTCCACCGAGGGCTGACGCTCGCCCCCATTAAAAGGTGACTGCCCCCTGGCACTGGCTCACTCACCAAGTCACTTGATCACAGAGCACCAGAAAGCAATAGAAGCATCCCTCTTGTCACCGCGCATAAATCACAAGTGTTCATGAATGACACCAATGTCACTGCGCCGTTTTTCAGCACTTCTCCACCTGTAAATATTTTTCTTAAAATTCACAATCACACCAACAAAGAATCGGCGAGTTCAAGTAATGAAATGGCCCTTTTTTGAATACTTAGAATTGTACCCTGTTGAGAATTAAGCTCTCATGAACAATTTTTCTTTCTATGTGCTTAGGCCTTAAATCTGTGTTTATTTTTCCCTTCTTTTACAGGCTTTAATTTACTGCAGGCACTAACTGTATAAAACTGTCCTGATGATGATCCCATTGTATTATGAGCCCTTAGGGATCGAAACGTCGACGCAATTTGCAGTGTAGCATATTAATTAACATGTTTATTCGAAACTGTTGACACTGCAGGGTGAATTTGTTGAAACTGTATTTATTGTAACTACAAGTCACCTTCCGGCTCAAAAATTTCCCTCTTGCCTGAAAACCTTTTCCCTTGTTTTATCTCTTTCTTTCCGTTTTATCTCTTCTAAACTTTCCGGGATAGGTACAGGACTGTACCCTATCTTGCCACTACTTTTGGCCTCTCCATGGGCCAACATTATACTACGTCATTCTATGAATAAACTTACGTCCGGCTGGACGTTTTTCAAAAATATAGTACTGATTGTAGTCTATATTATTATCTGTTTGTGATATTGTGATTCCTTAGGACCCCTGTTCTTTAAAACAAGTTAAGTAACCCACGGTCCGAAGGTCCCTTACCGGGTTCCCTTGTGTCCAAAAAGGGATCATAGTTACAAGCAGACAAATAAAGACGTGTTATACTAAGCTCCGTTTATGGCGTATTCATTGGTGGGTACCTAGGCTGGGGAGGAAGTTGCGGACAGGGAGGCAAAAGAAGAGATAGGCTGGTGGCTAAGCTACATTGAGGTATGGAATAGATAAGGTTTCTTCTTGACCTATGTGAGCAAAAAACAGGGAGTGACCCCACTAGCCAAGAGACAGGGTACCACTGCTAAATTTTAAACAACAGGATTCTCTTGGGTGTACACCCAAATCAGTTTGTGACCAAATATGCAATTTTCCACACTTATCACCCAATATACAAGTATGTCACCTATGTGCTAGAATGTACCTGCAAAAGCCAGTATGTGGACAGCACTATACGAGCACTCCAAGATCGCATCAGTGAGCATGCAAGAGCAGTCCACCAACAGGATGTGCGTTACCCAATGGCGCTACATATTGCCTCATGCCCCTCACAAGGCGCTTAAAAACAGATTTAATTTCTATGGAATAGACGTCACTGAGGCAAACATAAGAGGAGGCAATCGCAAACTCAGGCTCAGACGTCAGGAAGCCAGCTGGATAATGCGATTACAGACAGTGCGATATGGGCAGAACTCAGATCATGAACTACAATATTTTTTGGGAAACGGATAAACCGCTCTCTGATAAATACCAGCACATCGCTATTTAAATTTTTTTTTTCATTAACCCTGACCTGTGTTATTTCTTTTTTCACCTGAGTTTATTTTACATGACGACGCTGCCACAGTTGATATATATATAACTTTTGTAATAGATTTGTTTGCATCATCCTGAATTTCTAAATGATTTTGTGGGATTAGGATTGCATTAATATGATTATTTGTCTAGGATTTTTCATAAGGTGACGCTTTCTCTCTCAGATGTGTATTAATTTCATGATTCAATATTTTATTCACACCCTCTTTTCTATACTTTCACCACTAACTCCTGTCTTAATATTCTGTGCGTTTCACCTTTGCGAATGTATTTTTATAAACTGCGTTTTTTCACAACACACTCATATCCTTACTAGAGGATCACCTACATACTCGGTTCCTGCCTTAGCCTTAACCACTCCATTGCTATCTAGCTTTTGGACTCCTTCAGAGTCTTTTGTCGCTTTCTTCTGCCAGGGAACAAGGTTACAGACTGATTTACGGTCACACCGAATTCCCAGTAAGTCCTTTTTAATTTCCTCTACTTGGAATGACTCACTTCCGTTTTGCGCATGATGAGCTTTTTGACGCTCTAGTCCTCCCTGCCGTTTAAGGCATTTCTCCCACCTTATTCGACTACTTGAGTCCTCACCAGACGTACCTTTGGCGTTCTCCGTTACACTGGAAGAACCGTCTGGATTGTACTCGTGTGGCACTCTGCATTCCAGGTAAGCGCTACGCCCCCACTGCAGGTTCCACTTTCTTCATGAGCTGTGGGATGGCCCCAGACACTGTTTTAATTTGTGTCTTTTGTTTCATTTTTTCGCCCCGACCTGTAGAGTACCATAATTACGACGGATGTACCCGCCCGTTGTATTATTTGTATTTATTTTTACCTTTCTATGATCCTATCCCACGACCCAGTATACTCACCCGAAAACGCCGGGTTGGAATTATCACCAGCTAACCGGTAAGCCTTTTTCACGTCCCTGCCCTCCCTCGATGGGTTTTGATTTACTGCTGGTTGTTTTCATGCATTCGGCACGTACATTTTTCTCCCCCCCCCCTCTCACTGGCCTCTCCTTTTCTTAGCCCACAGAAACTTGTATACGATACCGCCTATAGGTGTTTGCACTGATATTACTTTGCGCGGCATGTCATTCTCGTTTCCTTTCCTCTGTTGAAAACTTTCTATTCTGCATTGAAGACTTGACTTAACTTGTGTGGCTCTCTTGAGTTTTTTCTTTAGAACCGCAAAACTGACAGACGTAGTTGTTTAGTTTAGCTTAATGGCATGTGAATGTGGATGTGCCGTTTTCTGAACGTACACAATCTACAAATGTTTATGATATTTGGAGGTGGTATCTAAAGAGGATAATATTTCTTGGATTTTCATGGATCGTTTGTTTTAATATTTGGCTTGCAATCTACAGATTATGTAGTGACTAATCCAGTGAACAAGGCTTTATTAAGAACTTTTTGATCATGATGCACATAGTCAAATTGGACTCTCGTAGTTATTGTATCTCTTTTTTTACTGTTCATTCTTATGCAGCATGGTCACCCACGCGCCACTACACCATAATTCTGTTGCCTTTTGGTCCCTTTTTTCCTTACAGATCGCCTGTGACTTAACAGACTTTAATTTTGTGTTGCCTTTTCTAGAAACCTATGTCATTGAGCCTTTTGTATGATTCGTGTTCGTTTCACTGGGGTTCGCTCTATGACCTATGTCAAGTCACACTTTTTTAATGTTTCTTTTGCACTTATATAGGGGTTTACACTCACTTTGAGGTGTTTTTTTTTCGCTTTTCACATTCCTAACTTGAAAGGTTTCAATATATGTGTTTAAAAAAACTATACTGTGTTATCTTGTTTCTCCCCCAGCCCTGAAGAGTCACGAGCCAACTAGCTCGCTTGACGAAACACGTGTCGGTTGGTTATGTGTTTTTTGTCTTGATGTCACCCTTCCAGAACAGGAGGGCTTAATACATCCTAAAAGATTTGACCTATTCGTGTCCACCAGGTCTTATTACTCAGGATTTGCGTTTCTTGTTCGTTGCACAAAGAAAGAAAACCTATATGGCTAACTTACTATAACGTGTGCACTGGAATTGCAGTGAGTGACCCCACTAGCCAAGAGACAGGGTATCACTGCTAAATTTTAAACGGGATTTCTCTTGGATGTACACCCAAATCAGTTTGTCACCAAATATGCAATTCTCCACACTTATCACCTAATATACAAGATTATCCCATACAGGTATATCCAAACAAAAAGAGTCACACCTCTGGACCCAAAAAGCAATGATATATTACACAAGGATAGAGAGCTCAAATAATACAGTTGTTTTTTATTAAAAACAAAATAAAAATAATAGCAAAGTCATTCTTTTTTTTCCATATGTTTACATATACAAAACATTAAAAACATAATTCGAGACAAAGACAAAGTTGTGAAATATTTCAATTCATCAAGTAAAGGTTACTCCCAATAGGAATTCAATATATAGGCACCACCAATCTATTTACTAATTAGTTATATTAGATAAGAGGCTGTTCCTGGATGTAACCCGTTGTGAAAATAAAGGCGTCAACACGTTTCGGTGGGAATGAAATATTGGTGTACCACCTTCGTCAGGACATGTGTAATGCTTGTCTCTCATACAACAATTAAAGATTAAAATACACCTAGTTAAAAATAAAAATATATACATTAAAATCTACAAAAACTTTCTATTGTAATCCATCAATTGGATTATTTAAGAAGTAGAAGGGAGGGGGGTTTCTACTTCTTAAATCATTCAATTGATGGATTAAAATGGAATATCTAATATAACTAATTAGTAAACTGATTTAGGTGTACATCCAAGAGAAATCCTTTTGTTTGAAATTCTTCTTGACCTAACCAGATCTTGGGTTAGAATCAGATATAGCTCTATGGGCATGTGGCACCTTCTGGGCTGGCGAAAGATGGTCCAGGAACAAGTTGTTAATGCACATACGTTGTTTAAACATTCTAGCAGGCTCCCTGGCATCCACATCCCAGAAAAAGCCAAGATAAAGAGTGCGGTACTCCAACGTACGGGAAATCTGAATGAAGTCATTTAGGTGCTTACAGCTAGAATTTCTTTGAAGATAGAGTATCTTTCAGGACAGTCCAACTTAATGGTAGACTGGTACTCGCAAGTCTTTATGACAGCGGCGAGTGGAGCATAAATGTTTAGGTTTTCAGGGAATTTTCCAAAACGTATGGGGGCCATTCCATATAGATCTCTTTGCCTCGAGGCTGACAGTGCAATTACAAATGTTTTTCAACTGGAGACCAGATACAGAAGCTTTGGCAATGTATGCTTTTACCCAAGATTGGACTAAGGAGACTCATTATGTTTTTCCTCCTTCTGCAATGATTTCCAGATGCTTGACCAAGATACAAAGGCAATCAGGGAAGGCAGTAGTGGTTACACTGCTATAAAGGAACCAGTTTTGGTGCACCACTCTGATGGAACTGTCAGTGGATTACACGGTTCTGCTTTCAGTCTTCCCAGAAATTATGAGGAGCCCTTATGGTCACAATCAGGACAAATCTTCTAAGCCGATCAGCCCAAGGCGCAACTTTGCGAGGTTGAAGAAACAAGTTCCCCCTACCCGGAGCCTTACTGCAGCAGCAAATTTAATTCAACAGGACATCGGCGAAAAGGGATCTGCAGTCATAGAGATCTCTTTAGACACAGCCTGGAGCTTGCCTCACTGGAAGATGAGGACTTTATGACATACAGCCTGTTACCTTGCCCCACAGAAGTATATTGACTTCCAGAAAAAGACTAAGTCCAGAGGTAAACCTCTAACCAGCCTAACCTGGTCAGTATATTCGATCTGGGCTCCATTGTAGCTCACCTCGAATTGGGCCTGGGGCCCAGTCTACTGTGACAATTTTTTAACCCTAGTACTTTATGCTTTTTTGGCACTATTCTTACTTAAATCTTAAAGAATTCATAACTCTCATTCCGCTTATTAACTTTTTGTCGAATTGGTGTCATTTTTTCATTAAATTGGACCTAACAAGATAGTCCCTTTATTACTTGTGGTGGACCTCCAGCCACTCCAACTAATAAACCGCTTTCTCACAATATCTATCTATCTTTCTATCTATCTATCTATCTATCTATCTATCTATCTATCTATCTATCTATCTATCTATCTATCTATCTATCTATCTATCTATCTATCTATCTATCTAAGAAATTAAGGAGGGAACTCTGGGTAGTTTGTAGTCAGCAGCTCTATTATATGAACCCTCTGCAACACCTCTGACACTCAGAACTGCTCACCTCAAATGTCTGTTTTTCTAGCAAAGTTTTTAGGCATAGGATCAGCATAGTGCCATCCATGCCATGCTAGTAAAGTGAGAAAATCCTTTCCTATTTTTGTAGAAAAACTTCAAGCACAGGATTATCTAGTGCCATCCATGCCAAGCTGAAAAATGACAAAAAAACGTTAACCAGTGCAGGGACGGTATTACAGTATGAATTGGTTAAATACCACCCATGCCAACTTGGAAAGATATAAAAACAGTCTCTGACACACGTATTTCTCTCTTATTAGGACTCGTCAGAGAGAAATGGCTTTGTCCAAACACAAGGAAACACTCAGTTTACATCAAAGACATATGCTTTCAGGCTTAGAGTGGGCATAAATTATACAAAAAAGGAAGTAGAAAAATCTGGGTAGTTCCCATGTTTTAGGTGGAGAGCAGTTCCTTCATATAGAGCTCTCTACAACATCACCAAAAAACTGCTCAACTCAAATGTCTGATATTCTGGCAAAGTTTTTTTTTTTTTTTTTTTGAAAATCTATTTATTAGCATAGTAGGTAAAGCAGTTACATACATTTCCAAGCTCAGTAAAAAGCAGAGTAAAACATGCAGATGCCTGCTTAGAACATATGGTTGCATTGTCATCTTGATTTTACATTTCGTGGTGACCGTAACTGTCACAATTAAACAAACCCCGGTCAATTCAATCCCTCCCTCCACCCTCAAACAACCCTCCCGACACTCTCTTGACATGCATATAATTGAATGATCGTTAAACTGGGTCACCCATGGCGTTGCAACATGTAGCTTCTTCTATCTGTACACATAGGTGGAACGAGGCAAAAAGCCAGTGGTTGGGTTCCCCCGTATCCCATCGTGGTGCATCACAGTCAGTGACAGTGCATGAAAGTCTGGCTCAGGACATATTTATTCCACATTCGGCGAGTCACATGTATCCCCGTCCTCCCCTTCATCCCCAGTTTCAAATGCTCCCAACGTGACAAACCAGTCCAGCGAGATCGGCGTCTTCCGCAGACCTCTGTATTCCTCACGCTGCAGTGCCTCTCCCTCTGCCTTACCCCAACGTACTACCTCTGCCTTCCACAGTTCAGGGTTGGGTGGTTTGGGTGACTTCCACCTCATCGTAATGGCACGCTTCGCTAATAACAGGGCCAGGTCTGAAAAGCGCGTCGCCACTGTTCTGTTGCGTTGTGAGGGTCCCAGCCCCAGTAGTGTGCCTTCTAGTGTAGGAGATCGGGACAGAGCACCCGCTCTCTCAAGCGATGCATGGACCGTGGTCCAGTAATATCCCAACTTGGGGCATTGTCACAGCATGTGCATCAGTGATGCGTCTTCAGTGTCGCATCGGGGGCAGTTGCTTTTCGCATCAGGGAACATCGCATGTATGCGGTGCGGGGTCAGGTAGGCTCTATGCAGCAGCATCAATTGAATGAATTTGAACTTGGGGTTCCTAGCTACCTTTTTGGGAAACTGCAGTACTCGGTCCCACTCTTTGTCTCTCAGGGGCCTACCAATATCCCCCTCCCATGTCTCCCGGAGTAGCGATAGAGTGAATGCCCTCCCTTCTCTGATGCCAGCAGTGAGCCATCTTGTCAGGTGGGCGCCCGTGCCCATGAGGTAGTGCATCTTGGTGAGAGCGTTTGTAACAGGTTCCTGGCCCTCAGGTGACCACTTATGTGTAATATAATGGCAAAGGCCAGCGTGCAAAAGGAATGAGCCCCTAGGAACGCCTTGTGAGGCTCTGAAGTCTTCAAAGGACAACAGGTGCCCTTCCGCAAACAGGTCACCCACATGCGACACTCCTGCGTCATGCCATGGCGCTAGCGAGGTCACCGTGAGAGTTCCCGTGCCCAATGGGATGCCCAAGAGCGGGATCCTGGGGGCATAGGATGACTTAGGGGACGTGTACTTTAATGCCTTCCGCCAGTAAATTATCGCCAGTCTAAGGAGTGGCGGGGCATCTCTCGGTATATCCGAGTTGGGCAGAAGTAATGTGTGTATGCTCCCCTTGTCATGTTCCTCCTCCGTCATATTGATCTCCTGAAGATTGCGACCGGCCACCCAAAAGGCCAGCCATTGTAACTGACACGCATAGTTGTAAGCTCTAAAGTCCGGCAGGCCCATACCACCGGCGTCAGAGAGGAGCTGCAGCTTGGACAAACCTATACGTCTGCGGCCGTGCCCCCATACAAGTTCGGTGAGGAGAGTGTCAAGGGTCTTAAATGTCGCTCCTGGGATCAGGTACGGTAAATTGGTGAAATGGTAGAGGAGACGGGGGAGCATCACCATCTTAGATATCGCTACTCTGCCGGGTATTGAGAGTGGCAGTGTCAGCCAGAATTGTATATGCGATTTCAGTGCTCTGATGGCCCTCCCAAGGTTGCCGTCAATCATCATGTCAGCCTCCCTATAAATATGCATCCCCAGGTATCGAAAGGTGGTTTGCGCCATCTGGAATTCGTGGGGGGCGAAGGGTAGGGGAGTAGTCAGGCCTGTGGCCGCAAATGAAAAGCCATAGGACTTGGATTCGCTTATGCTCAGGCCAGAGATCTTCCTAAAGTCCTCAAAGACCTGGGAAACAGGGCTCAAGTCGCCCATCAAGTCTCGGAGATACAATATAATATCATCCGCGTAAGCAGACACAATATGCGCCGTCCCATGCCTTTGTATGCCATGTCGGGGGGCCATCAACCGAAGCCTACAGAGCATAGGCTCGAGGGCAAGGACAAAGAGGAGGGGGGAGAGCGGACAGCCCTGCCTGGTGCCCCGTGCTATAGCTATAGGAGCTGATATATGGCCGGAGGTGCGTACTCTAGCTGTGGGGATGGTATACAGCAATCTGACCCAGGCAAGGAATTCAGGTGGTATCCCAAATTTAGGCAGTGTGGCAAACATATAGTCCCACCTAAGGGAATCAAACGCTTGCTTCAAGTCCAGAGATATGCAGCCTTCGGAGTTCATGTCCCCCCTGTCTGCGAGCATAAGTTGGGCCAATCGCCTGAGATTCATGTCCGTGTTACGGCCCGGGACAAAACCACATTGATCCGGGTGGATCAGCTGCGGTACGTATTGCACGAGCCTCGATGCCAGCACCTTGCTCAATATCTTGGAGTCAGTATTGAGAAGGGACAGGGGCCTGTAGTCGGCAATCTGAAGCCCTTCCTTAGCAGGCTTTAAGAGGGATGCGATTAATACCTGCATGGACGATTGTGGTAGGGAGGTTGTCCGTAGTGCTTCCAAATAAACAGTGTGCAACCGTGGGGCTAGGAGGTCTATGAATGTCGCATAAAAGTCGGCCGGTTTGCCATCCGTTCCGGGGGTCTTGCCCTGTGGAAGAGCTCGTATTGCGTGCCTGATTTCAGCTATTGTAATGGTACGCTTTAGATCTTTGGCCTGCCTGTCAGTGAGTTGAGGTAGGTCCAGGTACCTCGTGAAGGCCTCGAATGCAACCTCGGATAGGGGCAGTGGGGGGCCGTACAGTGTTGTGTAATAGTCCTTGAACGCCGTGTTAATCCCGAGTTGGGTGGTAGCTGGGTTGCCCGCCTGGTCTAAGATTGTCAGAATAGGGTGGTTAACTGGGGAATCACGTAAGAGACAAGCTAGAAGGGGACCGACTCTATCCACCTGTGTATGTTGCCTGTTCGTGTATTCTCTGTAGTCTAGAAGCCTCAGGTCTTCCAGCAGCTCCGCATGTCTAATGTGAGCCTCCTGTAGTGGTGTGAAGGGTGCATTTGTGCCGGCTGCTTCATTCTCTAGGGACGCTAGCGAGCCTTCCACCTCCTTCAGTTGATTGATTACCTCCCGTTTCCTGCCCACCCCAGTGGCCATTGCTGCCCCCCTCAGACAAACTTTAAAAGCGTCCCATTCTACTTTCCGGGTGCTGGCTGTGTTCACATTTGTGGAGAAGTAGGTTACTATAGTGTTAGACAGGGAGGCCCGGAATACCGAGTCTTCAAGGAGATCTGGAGACAGTCTCCAAGTTGGGATGGGGGCCAGCCGCCTACCCCACTGCCAGGTGAGTTCTACGGAGCTGTGATCTGATAGAGTTTTCCCCATGTGTTGGGTCTGGACTATTGAATCCGCCAGGGAGTGGGAGCAGAAAATATGGTCGATTCTGGTGTGGAGCTGGTGGGGCGGGGAGAAAAAAGTATATTCCCTCTCTTGTGAATGCGTGCTGCGCCATGCGTCTGCCAGGTCCCAGCCCCCAGCCCATCTCGTAAGAGCATCTGCCTGTTTTCTACTCTCAGCTGCCTGCAAAGGGGGATGTGACCTATCCAATGTAACATCAAGCACAGCATTGAAATCCCCTCCAATTAACCAGCGATGATCCGCCCAATCCACAAGTACCCCGTTCACTGTTAACAAGAACTCCGATTGATTTGAGTTCGGCGAGTACACACACCCAAATACAATAGCATCCCCGTCCAACAGCCCCCGCACAAATACATATCGCCCCTCATTATCTATTCTTTGCTCCAACATCTGGAAGGGGACAGAGCCGCGAAACCAGATCGCCGCTCCTCTGGAGAACGCAGAATAGGAGATAGCAAAGAGTTGCCCCCTCCATTTCTTGCGCAGTTTCACATTTTCAGCAGCATTCAAATGTGTCTCTTGCAGGCAAGCAATCTGCGTCCCCCTGCGGTTAAGCTGAGCCAATATTCTATGACGTTTCTGGACTGCGCCCATGCCACGCACGTTCCAAGTGCACAATTGGTAATCATTTAGCGGCCCCATACCTATCTGTGTGGTGCGGCCTAGTAAAACACCTTTGTACCCAAGTTAGTTCTGCTTTGCGAAAAGATGAGTGTCCTGTAACCATGTATTCCCTGAACAAGAAGGTCCCCAAGCCAACGTGCCCGGGATCCAAACCATGGTGCCCAACGTGGGCACAAGTCAGTTAAGTTTGTGTGCATACCGGGGGTGGCAGGCCTCTGTCGACTGTCACTGAACGGCCTGCATGGGCATGATAGCCCTCAATAGAGTGGGCCCCTCATGCAACCCACCATATACTAAATAAGGGGGGGGGATCAGATATACGTTACCAACCGGAGGGGATCATACTCGCAGCAGATCAGAACTCCTCCGCCATCTGGGCTGTAATCTTCGGAAACAGCGGCAAGCTGTCTACTGATCCGGACACCTCCGTGTGGGTGTCGGTGGTGACGGTGCGTCTGTCTTCGGTTGCTTCCGCGTCGTGAGCGGCCAGTGCCTCCTCTGTTAGTCGCTGCCGCTGTGATGGCGCGAGTGTCCTTCCATATGACTACTAGGAGGGTGTGCCTTCGCTGGTGTACCGTGGGAAGAGTGATGTCCTGGGCTGGGAGTGTTGTTCCGTCGGTCCGGAGGGTCCCTGCGGTCGTCGCCGTGGTGATCCTCAAACGGGTCCTGCGAGGTCGGTGGTGTCAGAGTGACTTCCATCCATTCCTCTGCCTCCTCTGGCGAGTCGAAGAAGTGAGATTTGTTGTCGTGCAGAATTTTAAGCCGAGCGGGGAACAGAAGTGCATATTTCATGTTCTTGTCTCTTAATTTGCGTTTCACACCCATGAAGGTGGACCTGGCGTGCTGTACAGTGGGCGTGAAATCAGGGTAGACCGAAATGTTCTTGTCTTCAAAACGTATCGGCGCCTTCTCCCTGGCCGCACGCAGGACAGTGTCTCGATCTCTGTAGTGAAGGAGGCGCACGATCAGGGGACGAGGGGGCGCCCCCGGTTTGGGGGGCCGCGGCGGCATCCTATGCGCCCGCTCCACGCTATACAGGGCAGTGAGGTCTTCCTGGCCCACTAGTTTCCGTAGCCAGTCCTCCACAAACTGGGTAGGGTTGCTCCCCTCGCTTCTCTCCGGAATGCCTAGGATGCGGACATTATTGCGGCGAGCACGTCCTTCGGCATCGTCCACCTTATCCCACAGTTGTTTAAGCTGTTTCTCCACGCCCTCCAACTTCGTGGAGTGTTCCGTCTGCTGTGGTACGAGGTCATTCAGTGCTATCTTCTGCTCCGCTACCCGCTCCGCCAACTTGTTATGGTCAGCCCTCAACAGAGACAGGCCAGTCGCCATGTTGTCTATTCGCGATTCCAGGGCTTCGCGCGTCGCGCGTATTTCATTGAGGATTAGGTCCAACTTTGCGTCCTGAGATCCTTTTCCGGTCTGTGGAATGATGTCCACATTGGAGGAGGCCAGCGGGTCCTCAGAGCCCGTGGACTGCATGTCCGCCGCAGCTCCCAGGTCATGAGTCCTGCCCCTTGTGTTTGCCCATGGATCTCGTTAGCAGGGTGGCGCTGTAAGGGGCACTGCCGAGTGCCGCTGCCTACTCAAGTGTCCACTCAGAACGCAGGACCGCGTCCGCCGAGGGTTCAAGTTGCAGCGGTCAAAGGTGGTATCTGCGTAGACCCCGGGATTGGTGGTGATTGTGCAGGGTCTCTGAGCGTGGCGCCGCAATTGGGAGGGCTGAAGGTCCACTGGGGGCCCTGCGGGCAGGTGTGACCCCGGCTTCCAGAGAGCAGGTGAAGGGAGACAGCAGGGCCCTGGTTATTACTAAGCGAGGCGCGAAACCCAAGCAGGAGCGCGACGGACGACAATACTGGAGTTTTGTGGCAGGGCTTCAAGGCGCGTGTCGCACTCCCTCACAGTGGGCCGGAGTCAGCAGCCCGGGTATCTGGGGCTCGCCTTCCACTGCGGGGTGCGCTGTCCCAGCTGTGCGCCACCCCGTGTAGGGTCCCCGCTCCTCATGCAAGGTGCTACAGTCCAGGTCCGAGGGCACTGTACTGCCCGGGCGTGTAGACAAAATGGCGCCGGCGAAAAATGCGCCCCAGACCCGTTGTGCTCGAGGAGGTCCGGGGGAAGCCGGGCTCACAGCGCCGATGGCAGATGGTTGGCAGCGCCCGCCCCGTAGTCCCAGCCAGAGCCGTTGAGAGCAGGCGTACCGCTGACTTTGCGGGCGGGCGGCGAGCTGGCAAGCCGGTCCGGGGATGCTCCCGTGTTCTCCGCGGGCCCCACAGCAGGGCGACCGGGCAGGGCTCAGCGATAGAAGGTATGCAGCAGGGTCACAGGTGTGTGAGGGCGCCCTTCCCTGCCCCGTCGCCTCCGCTGGTATCCGCAATCACTTTCCGTCCGGGGCCCCGATCGGACCGCGACGGCAGTGAGGGGCAAGCCGGGCAGGCCACCTACTTGAGCCCGGGGCTTCGCACTGTCCAGTAGGCCGCTATCGGCGCCGATGCCGCAACGCTCTTGTGATGCGGGCCGAGTGGATAGACACCGCTCCGCTTCTTGCAGCACCCCCCCGGGGGCCTCCGACACAGAAATCAGGTGGGTTGCAGGTAGGGGTTATAGGATAATTTGCAAGTATTTCGGGCTACGGACGGAGCTCGAGAACTACACGTCCACCATCTTCGGCTCCAGGCCACGCCCCCCTTCTGGCAAAGTTTTTAAGCATAGGATTAGCATTGTGCCATCCACATCAAGCTAGGAAAGTGTCAAAGTCTGTTCCCATTTGTGCAGCAAAGTCTTTAACCTCTTCGCTGCTGATGACGAGCTCAGCTCAGCTCGTCATCAGCTCGCCATCATCCACCGTGGTCGTGTGCGGATGACGAGCTGTGCTCGTCATGTAACGCAACTTTTTTAAATTTGCCGCACACAGCGGGAAAAGCGGCCGCAGCGATGCGGTTAAGCAAAGGATTAGCTAGTGGTTTCCGAGATCAAAAATGACAAAAGCCTTTTATCACCACAGGCAATAGGATTAGAGCTTTGGATTGGTAAAATACCACCAAGCCAACCTTAGAATGTTTAAAAGCAGTCCCTGACACATGTGTTTAGCTCATATTACAGCTCATTAGAGAGACATAGCTTTGTCCTAGGGAGCACCCAGTTTAAGTCAAAGCAATACCCTTTCAGACTTAGAGTGCTGCGGATATTTTGCAAAAAAAGAAATAGGAAACTCCGGGTAGTTCCAAAGTTTTAAGTGGAGAGCAGTTCCTTTATATGGAACACTTTACAAAACCACTGGCATTATAAATCTGCTCACCTCAAATGTCTGTTTGTCTAGCAGAAAAGTGACAAGTCCTTTGCTATTTTTGCAGCAAAGTTTTTAAGCATAGGATTAGCTAGTGCCATCCACCCTGAGCTGACACATGTGAAAACTATACATCGCGCTCTGCCATGCTCAGTGTTGTCATCAATGACACAGTTTCAGATGTAATGAGTGATGCAAGATGTGAGGTCATAAACAGCACATGGTGAGGGCGTCAGTTATAGTTTCTTCAGTTCACTATAACTGGTGAATGAGTATTTTTATAGCTTAACCCCTTTGCCACGGAGGTAATTCCGCCACGGCGCGGGGGCGGGGGTCGCGGTGCTGCAGTAGTCGTGATGAGTCATAGTAGAGCTGTGCTCATGACGAGCTGGGCTCTTCACAGCCCCGTCCACTGATTAATTCTCCCGCACAGGGAGGAGGAGCTACGCGGGCATCCAAGATGGTCGCGTGAGCAGAGAGCTCCCGAGACCCGCTCCGCCCTTCTTTATCTATCCTACACCTATCCTGATCATTTCGACGGGCTTTTGAAGTGCTACTCTCACTGATGCTGACGATCCTTTTTTGGTCGAAATCGGACCTCGGGGACCATTTTTCTGTCGTCTTCAACTTTCTGGCCTGCCCACGGATGCAACCGGGGCCTCGGCTGCCTACTATGGCCGAGCTGTAATGCAACAACAACGGCTGCCTGGCATCTGGCCCACCGGTGGTGTACCACTTTCACTTTCGGTTTCCGGCCTCATTGTCTCTGTCTCCTCCTACTCTGTCTTCGCCTGCTACCCTCACAGTGCGTACTTTCCCACCCTTGGGCTGGCAAGGAGGCCCTCTTCGAACTGCACTTCGGAGTTTCTGGATTTTCCTCCGTCCCACTGCCCCTGTTGGGTTCTCGGCCGCCACTGATTGCAACATGGCGACAAAACCTGAGACCGAAAAACGCAGGAAGACTGTAACCCGGGGGGGGGGGGTCGATCCAGTCTAATATGATCGAACGCTACACCCAGTCGAGAGGCTCCCCCGGTGTCACCAGCGTGGGCGCTGAAGGACCTCAAACGGACATGTCGTCTTCTTCTGAAGTATCGCTCCAAGACCTGTTGGCTGCCATCTCTGGACTTAAGGCCGATATGAGTCAGCAATACGAAGCCATCGTGTCCAAGATAGACACGGTGGCTGTGGATGTGTCTCTTATTCGGGCCGATCTAGCCAAAACGAACGAGAGGGTGAAGGCACTAGACCTGAAGGCGTCCAGCCTGGTGACAGACATGGCGGAGGCGCAATCTGAGATTGGGAATCTGCGTGCCTCGCATGATCTGCTGCTTAAACGTATGGAGGACTACGACAACAGGGCCAGGCGGAACAACATACGCCTAGTTGGAGTGCCGGAAAGTGATGGTGCTGCCTCGATCGATTTATTGGTCGAAGAACTTATCGTTGCTAAACTTGCTCCAGTTGGACTCAGTAAGTTCTTTGCCGTAGAGCGCGCCTATCGTTTTCCAGGAGGCCCGCCGAGGCCTATCATTGCAAGGCTATTTCACTATCGAGATAGAGACGCTATCCTGCAGGCCGCTCGTAAACACGGCCCGTTGAAATATGACAATAACTCTATCTCCATCTATCCTGATTTCACTCCCCAAGTGCAACGACAACGATCCGGGTTTCTCGGAGTGAAGCGTCGCCTGAGAGACCGGGGACTGAAGTACGCCATGTTGTTTCCAGCCCGACTGCGGATTGAGTTCAGAGAACGTGCCTACTTTTTTGATCAGCCGGAGCGTGCCGCTGACTGGTTGGACTCGTTGCCGACAGATGACTCTGAGAGCGGTGGCCCTGGTGGTGCGGAAGGTGGTGCAACGGCCCAGGAGTAATATGGGCCCCCGGAGGTCCGGATTGAGACTACGTACTGTACAGAGTAAATTAACTGTGTGCTCTATGTTTATGCCCGTGGCGGTGCGGGAACGGGTGATTTCTCCCTTCCTCCTCGGGGGGTTCTTTGTGTAGATCAGATGGGGCGACAGGCACACTGCAGTTGGGGGTGGCTTTTTAGTCAGCAGGGGTGCAGGGAGGGGGGTGTTGTAACGGGTTTCTGTTTGGGGGCTGGTTCCTGGGGACTTGGTTGTGTTTCGTTTTGTTTGTTATGTTTCATTTTTCATGGTATTTCATTGATTGCAACTATTCCGAACTTGGGGTTGTGGAGGGGGATAGGGGTGGATTGCCTTTGCCGCTATGGGGGTGGGGGTGAAATGCGGGTTCTTTCTTGGAACATCAACGGGTTGGGTGACAGGATCAAGCGGGGCATCGTGTTACAATTTTTGAGGCGCCATGCCCCAGATGTTGTGTTCCTTCAGGAGACCCACTTAATCGGAAATGCATGTAAGGCCCTCGACCGCCGGGGTTACCGCCTGGTCGCACATGCTGGTTTCACCTCTGGGTCCCGGGGTGTGGGTATCATGGTAAAGTCCTCCCTAGCTCTTGCTATTGACGAGGTTATCCTCGACGACCGTGGGCAGTATGCTGCTGTCTCCGGGAGGTGGGAGGGTAAACAGATTGTGCTGGTTGTTGTTTATATTCCCCCGGGGCTGCAGGCTACCACCTATGCTGATCTTGGCAGGACTCTTCTTGGCCTTCCTGATGGATTGTTAATCTTGGGCGGGGACTTCAACTCTGTTATGTCTGGTGAATGTGATCGGCTTCCCCCTAGAGTCCTGCTGCCGTCCCAGATGTGGCTCAATGAGATGGCTGACACTTTTGGCCTGGTGGATGTTTGGCGCTCACTACACCCTACACTCCTGCAGTATACTTTTCACTCTGGTGCGCATGGCAGCCGCTCTCGTATCGATTATTTCTTTATGTTAGCTTCCACTCTGTCCACTGTCCGGGAGGTACGACATCTTCCCCGGGGCATCTCGGACCATTCCCCCTTGATGATTAAGATTTCTGTGGGTGGTCTACTTGGTAACAGGATCCCCCCGGTCCCTTCCTGGCATTTCCGAAGCCCCCGGCTCCGCTCAGATTTGGTGAAGGCAATTGATTGTTACTTTGAAGAGAATGTGGGCTCGGTCACCTCCCCTACTGTTCTTTGGGAGGCCTTCAAGACGGTTATCAGGGGTTCCGCTCTATCACTCATTGCTGCTGAGCATAGGGTAAAGAGGGAGGCTGTTCTGGCTCTTGAAACTGAGATCACTGCGCTTGAAAGTGAGTTGGGTGGGGATGACACGCCTGCATTGTTGCACACTTTGGAACTAAAACAAGCTGACTACAAAGCTTGTGTCACTGATGCTGCTAAATTGATGCGAGCGAATCAACTAGGCCGACTGTATGATGTGGGTGACAAAGCTAGCAAGCTCCTGGCATGGCTGGATAAGGCTGAACGAGCGAGTCGTGTTGTGCCTGTCATTGTTCGCGAATCCGGTGAGAGTGTCTCCGACCCTGGTGAAATTGTTGATTGCTTTGTGGACCACTTCCGGAAGGTTTATACTCCTGTTAGTGATCGAGATGAGGCTGATTCCAGGCTGCTACTGCGAGATATCGCCCTGCCTACTGTTTCGGATGAAGATGGTCTGGTTCTGGAGGCCCCTTTCACTGTTGATGAGATTGCCCTTGCTATTCGATCTTTACGCTCGGGAAAGGCGATGGGCCCAAATGGGCTGCCCATTGAACTTTACAAACTTTGTCCGGACAAGATGGCCGCCCATCTACGCAACATGTTTCTCGAGGCGGTTGAGGCTGGAAGCCTCCCCCTCGAGCAGCGCCTAGCTACCATAGTGGTCATTTATAAGGATGGCAAGCCTCGAGACCGCTGCACCTCCTACCGCCCCATCTCTCTACTGAACGCGGAACCCAAAATCCTGGCCAAGGTTCTGGCCAATCGGTTGCTGAAGGTGATCTGTGACTTGATCCATCCGGATCAATCCGGTTTCATCCCGCATAGGAACACGGCCCTTAACCTGCGTAGGCTCCACAGTGTTCTCGTGAGGGCTCCAATTCTCGCCGAGCCGGCAGTGGTCGCCTCCTTAGACGCCACTATGGCTTTCGACACAATCGAATGGCCCTATCTCTGGGCGGCTCTCGCTAAGTTTGGCTTTGGTCCTAACTTTATCGCATGGGTCAGGCTCCTTTACGAATGACCATTGGATCAGGTTGTGGTAAATGGTAGATGCTCTGACCCCTTCCCCTTAGGCCGTGGCACTCGTCAGGGCTGTCCGCTCTCCCCGCTTCTATTCGCATTGGCGCTTGAGCCCCTCGCTGCGTGGCTTCGGTGGGAACCCTCTATCAAGGGGATCCGATGGTCTCCAGATCTTGAGGATCGTGTCTCCTTGTACGCGGATGACATCCTTCTTTATCTTACTTCCCCTCAAAAGTCGCTTAACGTCCTCTTCGACGTTCTTACGTCCTTTGGTAAGAACTCGGGATTAGTCATCAACTGGACCAAGTCCTGTGTTTACGTTATAGCTGGGGCGCTGCCGCCTCTGCCTCGCAGGTTTCCCATATTGGTAGCGACTGACGGCTTCAAGTATTTGGGGATTTATGTCTCTATGGTCTCCTCGGTCCGCTATGAGCGGAACTTGTATGCTCCGCTCCGCAGACTCAAGCAGGACGTGCGACGGTGGCGTGAATTGCCCCTATCCCCATTGGGCCGAGCAGCACTCTTTAAAATGATGTCGCTCCCCCGGTTTCTTTACGCCCTGCAGAATTTTTTCGATCCTGTCCCTGATCGCTACTTCCGTGAGGTTGAGAGTTTACAGCGACAACTGATTTGGGATGGTCGTGCCCGTATTGCCTTGTCCAAGCTCACCCTCTCATGGTATGATGGTGGTATTGCGTTGCCGGATATTCGACGCTATTACTGGGCCTCACACCTGAGCGCTATCAACCATGCGACGTACGCTTCGGAACCTGCTCCCGCCTTTGCTCTGGATAAACTATTATTGCCCGGTGGCCTCTTTAATAGGGCTCTGTACTCAAAGTCACCCTTTCGACTCCTTACAGGCCCGACGAAATGTGCAGTGCGGGCGTGGAGAGATGCTACTGTGGCCACAGGCTGGGGTGGTAGGCTGACGCGTATGACGCCACTGTATGACTCGGACTGGTTGGGTAATTTGTGGAAGACGAAAGGATTTGAGAAGTGGGACATGATTGGGATCAGTAAGGTGGAGGATCTGTGGGCGCGGGGCACTGTGAAATCCTTTGAGGTATTGAAATTGGAATACCGGCTCGATGACAGGGAGCACTTCCGATATATGCAGGTTCGGCATGCCCTGTCCTCCGTCTTTCCCTTTGGTACCGATATCCCGCAGTCCTCCCCTTTGGAGGATCGTGTTTTAGACGGCCATGTCCCCGATAGCACTATTTCCCTAATATACAAAAAGCTTGTCAACAACAGGGCTGACCAACTTGAGAAACTTCGTGCTTCCTGGATGGCTGATGGGCTCGAACTCGATGACGAGGACTGGCAGTCAGCTGTATCCTCCCCTAAGGAGGTGGCTATCCCGGCTCGGCTTCGTTTTGTCCAGCTGAAGATCCTCCACCGTGTGTATTTGACCGGAATGCGTCTGGTACGAATGGGTTTGGTTTCGGATGGGCGGTGCAGGCGTGGATGTGGTATGGATGGTACCTTCCTTCATGTTCTGTGGGAATGCCCGATGATTGCAGCCTTTTGGTCTAGAGTGCATGATGTTATGGGTCGTGTCACCGGGATCCCCCTCCTTCCCGAAGCACGACGTTGCCTGCTCAATGTGTGGGAACCGTCAGATTGCAACGCTGCCCAGACACTTTGGGTTACTCTGGGCAACATGGTCGCAAAGAGAGATATAGCGCAGCTCTGGGGCTCCCCTAGATTACCATTGCTCAGTGCCTGGAAAGAGAACATGGACTGGTGCATGTTCCGAGAAAAAACTGTATATGAGGCGCAGGGGCGTCCCAAGAAATGGTCCAGGGTCTGGGCTCAGTGGAATTCGTACCGTGGAGACATTTGCTCCCCTCCACTAGACTATGAGGTTCCTCTCCCCTCTTCTCCATGATTGATGTTCCTTTTCCACTTTTCAGTATAGTCTTTGCTTTCTCCCTCGTGCTGGCCCCCCCCTTGCCATATGTGCTCTTTTATTTATTAGCGTTCTTTCCCCCCTTCCCCCCCTCCTGCGACCCTTGCCATTGTGATACCATGTGTTTGTGTGTTGTTGTTCTTTTCGACAAAATTATAAAATTAAACCTTTTCTATCCTATTTGATATAGTGCTATGTTCCATCCGACAATGTAGTCTTGAGAGATTGCTTTAACAACGTACTGTCTCCGAATTTACTTTTCAACCATCCGTTTATGTCATAGCGGCCGGCCCTGCGGGGTTGTAGGCAGACGCTGTGTTCTGTGCAATCATAAATAAAGGTTTTAAAAAAAAATTAAAAAAAAAAAATTCGGGAAATCAATCGCTCGTGGGCGCGCCGCGGCAGTTATGACGAGCCCAGCTTGTCATGAGCACAGCTCCACTGTGTCTCATGACGAGCTAGGCTCGTCATGAGCAGGGAAGGGGTTAAAATGTTACGTTTTACCTGACATTTTTAATTTTATTAGTTACCAGTTCCATGACATACATAGCATACACATACATTTTCATGTTTGCATGGTCATTTAGCAGTGTCAAGAACAATAAGAAGAGCATATGAGTAGGAAACATAACTAGCACAACATATCAGTTTGTTGCAGGAGGTGCGTCACCAGCAAGTCAATTCCAGCTACCTGACGTCTACAGAGTGCCAGGTATGTGACATTTCCCTTTCCCTATGTATACAGTGCACACAACAGCTTTTGGCAGTCTGACCATTGCTTATTTATGTGGCAGCATCTGCATCACCTATCCCCAGGGATATATGTTCCTTCCCTCATGATAGGCAGTGTATAGCCCTGAGTCAGTCAGGGGTTCGTTGGTCAGCATTGTCCCCATGGGAGCCTCTTCCTGCCTGAGCCAGTCCCGGAATGGGTCCCATATATCCTTGGGTCTGGAGACATCAGTTTCCAAAAATGGGATAGCTGTTCCTGACAGATCGCCTTTAACCAGAAGCCAGTAGATGGACCTTTGTGATGCCACTAGTGTATTGCAATTTCTCGCTTAGCCAACACCATGGGAACTGTGGGGACCTCTTTGACAAATCCCAGTAAACCCACCAGGGGTGTGCGATGCATGTCAGCTCTTGTGATGACTTGTATTATATTAAACATTGTATCCCAATACTCCATTATTAGTGAACAGCTCCATGCCAAGTGCATGAATGTGGCGTCTGGTGCCCTGCATTTCTAGCAGTTGCTGTCAGCTTGCAACTGTATTTTCCGAAGCTGCCAGGAGGGTCTGTACAATTGGTGTGGGAACCTAAAGTGTATTAACCTTAATCTGTAATTAGGGGATAGTGGTTCCAACTAACCGCAGCAATAGGAGCAATTTTCCCTCTTAAGTGGATCCACAAGGTCAGTATTCCAGATCTCTATTACACGGGGATGAATTATTGGCTGTGCATGCTAATTAGTATTACACAAGCTGTAATCAACTTGGGCAGTGAGGGTTCGGTCAGTAAGTGTTCTAGGGGTGCAAAAGTGGGGAGGTGAGGTCGGGAATGTATTGTGTAAATTCCTACAAATGGTTTTCAGTTGATAGCATAGTAATACATCTGAGAGGCTCGGTAAGTCGCCCCTGTTCCCTGCGGGGAGCCATGAATTCACCCACTGGATAAAGATCTGCAAATGTAGTGACCTGTAGGTTCCTTGCACACCTTTTTACCTCCCTGTCCTCCAGTGTGGGGAATTGCGGATTAGATGTCAATGAGATGGAGGAGGCATAAAGCACTGGTTGACCTGCCCTTCTCCTCAATCCATTCCATGCGCATCTCAAAGTCTCTACTGTGTCTATTTCTTTGTTTGAGTGTATGTACTTCTGGTGGAGTGCTGTGGAGAGTGGCAGTGGTGCAGCATTATCCCTCTCAATGGCCAAATGAAGCTGGTATGGGGTTGGGTATAGCCAATAATGCAAGTATTGGGCTTGTGCACAGTAAGCATATAGTACAAAATCTGATGCTCCTAAACCCCCTTGTTTCAATGGCAGTGTCAGGATGTCCAAAGCAATTCTGGGTTGTTTGCCAGCCCATATCAATGTAGTCATGGTAGATTTCATTCTTTTGAAGAAGGCTGCTGTTAAGGCGATTGTCAGATTTACGATTAGGTATAGCAGTTTAGGCAGGATTATCATTTAGGCAATGGCTATACATCCGGCCAGGGAGATGGGCAGCCTAGTCCAAAGAGGTAGTTTGTCTTCTAGCCATGTGATAACTTGACCATAGTTTGCCTCCCACAGTACCCTCATATCTTGGCTTATCCATATCGCCAAGTATCTGACCGGCCCCTCCGCTCACTGCAGTGGGAAGTCTAGCATGAACGGTAGTGTAGTATCGGTGAGCGGCAGTAATGCAGACTTGGACCAGTTTATATGGATCCCAGAAAGCTTGCAAAATTTTAAAAGCTCCCGTATCAAGGGGTTCACATTTTTTGAGGGGTTGTATATATATAGAGTAATTTCGTCAGCATATAGGGATGCCACTAGCTCCCTAGTTGTGAACCCAAGACCTCTGCGCACATGATGTTGCCGCAGGCTAGCAGCCAATGGCTTCAAAGCTATGGCAAACAGCAGGGGCAAATAGGGGCACTCCTGTTGCGTGCCACGAGATATTTCAAATGGTCTGGTCACTGTGTTTTTTAATCGGATCCTTGCCATAGGTCTTGTATGTAATAATTGTATTTGCCGTATGATTGTGTGCTGAGGCTAATCTGTGCTAGGAGAGCAAAGAGCTATGGCCACTCCAGCATCTCAAACGCCTTTGTGGCATCCAACAGGGCCACAATTCCTGCATATACAGGTACTGCAAGAGAAGTTCGGAGATTGTGAGAGTTGGACCTACCCTGGATGAAGTCCAATTGATCTGGAAGAACCATTATGGGTAAGAACAGCTGTAAGCGGGAGGCTAGTAGATTGGTTGGCATATATTTTGATGTCCATATTGATCAAGGCCAGCGGGCAATATGAAACACAGCTGTTAGCTCGTTTGTCAGGTTTCAAAATTGTGATTAGTAGTGCCTCACGCATGGATGGTGGAAGAGGGCCCCTCTCAAAGTCTTCCTGGAATACCTTGAGGAGACTCTGCGCCAGGATCTGTGCATATGCCTTGTAAGAGGAGGTTGTCAGGCCATCCGGTCCTGGGGCCTTGTCACCTGGCAAGCCAGGGATTACTTTTATGATATCATTCTCTGTAAATGGGTCATCCAAATATTCCCTGTGCACCCCGTCTAGCTAAATTAGTTCCATTGTATCCCAATATTCATTTAGTACATTTGGGTCAGGTATGGCTCCGGATGTGTACAGTTTCTCGTAGAACTTTGCAATGAACTCCGGAGAGCATGGCCTGGTCTCATAATACATTAGAATCTCCATCTATCAGTTTTGTTATGTACGCCAAGGACGGGTGTGTTTTCAGTAAAGTGCCTAGAGTTTTACCCGGTCTGACCCCTTCACCATAAACTCAGGTCTGTGTGTATTTACCCAGGAATTTAGGTTTTCTATTAGACTCCTCATTGAACATTGTGATCTTTTCCCTGAGTGTAGCGAGTAGACTAGGGTATTGTGTCTGGTAGTAGGCGGTCTCAGTGTTCTGTATGTCTCCCTCAATGTTGCCCAGAGTGCGTCTGATGTCTTTGAGCACTTCCCCCTGTTCGGCAATGCAAGCCCCGCTCACCACCACTTTGAATGCCTCCCACAGGGTTCCTGGGTATTACACAGAGTTCTCATTGATCTTGAAATATTCCAGAATCTCTGCGCAAATCGCTTCCCTAAAGAACGAGTTCATCAGCGCCACCTGTGGAAGTTGCCACAGGAAAGACCTCAGGATCATCTGGAGGAGTTGCATTGCAAATAATTCTGGTGCATGTTCGACAGTGTACGTGGCATGTGTTTTACCTCAGTGGTCCAAGCAGCTGCGTCGCTGAACAGCAACCAAAAGTCTAATCTGGACCATGCTTCACGGTGTGCTCTGAGGCACGTGCCCTTAATTGTGTCTGGATGCATCTTTCTCCAAAAATCCACAATATACCCCATCTCCATCAATGATTTCAGCTGAGCTGTGGTTTTGGGGTGTAGGCTCCTAGCAGCTCCTAATCTATCTTTCTTGTCACTGTACCATCTCTTTAATCTTTTTTTTCAGTGAATTTCTATGTTTATTTTAACATAAAGTAAGAGTTTATTACCAGCAGAGCTTGGGCTTATATGACTGTGCTCTCCCAAGAGTCTTGGGAGCCTGGGTAGTAAGTATCTATCTATCTATCTATCTATCTATCTATCTATCTATCTATCTATCTATCTATCTATCTATCTATCTATCTATCTATCTATCTATCTATCTATCTTGATGCTGTTGGTTTTTGACTCTGTACACTGATAACCAGGACCCAGTGCATGTGTTCTGACCCTTAGAACATGTTGAAATTCTTAAGTGGCCTTTATAACTTTCTTATAAGGCCATAGTATATGATGTCCATTAGATACAACCACGGCATGAAAAGTTAAAGGCTGGGTATAAACTATAGTACTATTGTGCCATCCACTAGTGTGACAAGACAAACACGACTCCAAAATCGCCATTTTTCAACAGGAGAAAACTATCTATCTATCTATCTATCTAT
Organism: Lissotriton vulgaris; assembly: GCF_964263255.1. Classification (NCBI taxonomy): domain Eukaryota; kingdom Metazoa; phylum Chordata; class Amphibia; order Caudata; family Salamandridae; genus Lissotriton; species Lissotriton vulgaris. The sequence goes on along the minus strand of NC_141694.1, from coordinate 1,548,054,952 downwards.
CTATCTATCTATCTATCTATCTATCTATCTATCTATCTATCTATCTATCTATCTATCTATCTATCTATCTATCTATCTATCGCCAGTAGGTGGTTATAGTTAGGACCTATTATCCATAGGGAAAGCTTTTTTTCTTTTCCCAAAAACTTTGGCGCCGGTTGACGAATCTTCGCAAAAATTTCAAAACCCGTGGCCCGCTCCGGTCAGCTCCTACCTTGAAAGTTTTGAAGTGATTCGGAATGCGAGGGGCGAGAAAATAGGGGGGCCCCAAAACGTGTTTTCTCCATGTTAATTCCCGTAGGAAACTTTAGACACGGCTACAGCCCGAACTGCTGAACGGAATTACACCAAATTTGGCAAAAAGGTAACCCTTATTTCAGAAACAACTCTTTTTCTTAAATGGTGTAAATCTGTTCAGTAGTTCCTGAGAAATGTTTTAAAAAAAGAGGTAAAAAATTAATTTTCCGTAGCAATCTTTAAACATGGCTACAGCTCGAACTGCTGAACGGGATTACACAAAATTTGGCATGAAGGTAGCCCTTGCCTCAGAAAGAACAGTTTTTCTTAAATGGTATAAATCTGTTCAGTAGTTGCTAAGAAAATCAAAAAATAAAAGTTTCGATATATAGAGGCGCAGTGAATCCGCACACCCTGCCAATCACGAGCTTCACTCTAATTGGCTGTCAACACTTCAAACCAGAAAGTGTTAGCAGCCATCTTGTGCCTCGGTTCTCGGTGAAAGAGAAAAAGAAAGGCGGAAAACAAGAAAAGGGGGCAGGGTAAAAACACCCCGACCCCCCTAGGCCTGCTCAGGGGGTCCCAAAAGGAATCCCAGGGCCGAAAAAAGCATTTTTAAAAAAACAAATCAGCCAATCTCACGCTGTGTGCGCAAATCCGGCAGCGAAAATTTTAAAAATAAAATGGAGCGCGGGCTCCCGCGCTTCGGTATTATTTAGCCCCCAGGTGGCCCAAGTCCCGGGGGCAATGTTTTTATTGTAATGACGGGCCCAAAGGGGCCCCCCAGCCCCGGGGCTTTGTTTACATATTTGTGGGGGGCTCACGGCCCCCCTGCAGCCCCGGGGACCGCCACCCTTGGGGATTTCTGAAATATTTGAGGGGGCACATGCCCACCTGCGCAGCCCCAGGGACCGACACCCCTAAGGCTTGTTTTTTTTAATTTAAAAACTACCTGTGTGGGGGGGCTCTGGCCCCCCGTAACGCCCCGGGGACCGCCAAATCCCCAGGGCACTAATTATGCAAATTTGGGGGTCCGTTATGGACCCCCGAGCCCCGCCATCGCCCCGAGGCTTTGCTAATGATGAGAGCGGGCCGCGCGGCCCCACTCCTGGAACCAGTGATGGCCCTGAGGACTGCCACCCCCCTGGGCCGGCTCCTGCAGTTTCCCGGGCTGCCCACCCTCTGGACACTGCTGTTTGCAATGACAGATGTTCGGGCTGGACTGTTCCCATGAGGCACAGGGTCAAGACTGATTTGCATATGGCCATGTCTGAACTGGAGTGGTGTGGTGAGCAAAAAAATAAAAGGATTTAACCTCAGATCTCTGTACTGGGGTGAATGCATGACATTGTTGTGCATTCTGTCCATCAATTATTTTTTTTGCATTTGTCACCCCGAGTGGGACGGGTATGCTCAGACGTGAGTCCCGTGCTCTCCACGTCACTGGAGTCAAGCTATCCTGGTCGAAGACGGCTGATAGCCAGAAAACGGTCCTAGGATGCTTATTTCCAGTCCAGGGAAGACATGGCTTGGCAGTTCGGGCTGGACTGTTCCCATGAGGCAGAGGGGCAGGGCTAATTTGCATATGGCCATGTCTGAACTGGGGTGGTGGGGTGAGCAAAAAAACGATGGATTTAGGCCCAGATCTCTGTACTGGGGTGAATGCATGACATTGTTCTGCATTCTGTTCATCAATTGTTTTTTTTTGCATTTGTCACCCAGAGTGGGACGGGTATGCTCAGACGTGAGCCCCGTGTTCTCCACGCCACTGGAGTCAAGCTATCCTGGCTGAAGACAGCTGATAGCCAGAAACCGGTCCTAGGATGCTTGATTCCGGTCCAGGGAAGACATGGCTTGGCAGTTTGGGCTGGACTGTTCCAATGAGGCACAGGGTCAAGGCTTATTTGCATATGGCCATGTCTGAACTGGGGTGGTATGGTGAGCAAAAAAACGATGGATTTAGGCCCAGATCTCTGTACTGGGATGAATGCATGACATTGTTCTGCATTCTGTCCATCAATTGTTTTTTTTGCATTTGTTAACCCCGAGTGGGACGGGTATGCTCAGACGTGAGTCCCGTGCTCTCCACGTCACTGGAGTCAAGCTATCCTGGCTGAAGACGGCTGATAGCCAGAAAACGGTCCTAGGATGCTTAATTCCGGTCCAGGGAAGACATGGCTTGGCAGTTCGGGCTGGACTGTTCCCATGAGGCACAGTGTCAAGGCTGATTTGCATATGGCCATGTCTGAACTGGGGTGGTCTGGTGAGCAAACAAACAATGGATTTAGGCCCAGCTCTCTGTACTGGGGTGAATGCAGGAAACTGTTCTGCATTCTGTCCATCAATTGTTTTTTTTGCATTTGTCACCCCGAGTGGGACGGGTATGCTTAGACATGAGTCCCGTGCCCTCCACGCCACTGGAGTCAAGCTATCCTGGCTGAAGACGGCTGATAACCAGAAACCGGTCCTAGGATGCTTGATTCCGGTCCAGGGAAGACATGGCTTGGCAGTTTGGGCTGGACTGTTCCCAACAGGCACAGGGTCAAGGCTGATTTGCATATGGCATGTCTGAAATGGGGTGGCGTGGTGAGCAAAAAAACGATGGATTTAGGCCCAGAACTCAGTACTGGGGTGAATGCATGACATTGTTCTGAATTCTGTCCATCAATTGTTTTTTTTGCATTTGTCACCCCGAGTGGGAAGGGTATGCTCAGACGTGAGTCCCGTGCTCTTCATACCACTGGAGTCTAGCTATCCAGGCTGAAGACGGCTGATAGCCAGAAACTGGTCCTAGGATGCTTGATTCCGGTCCAGGGAAGACATGGCTTGGCAGTTTGGGCTGGACTGTTCCCATGAGGCACAGGGTCAAGGCTGATTTGCATATGGCCATGTCTGAACTGGGGTGGTGTGGTGAGCAAAAAACTATGGATTTAGGCCCAGATCTCTGTACTGGGGTGAATGCATGACATTGTTTTGCATTCTGTCCATCAAAAGCTTTTTTTGCATTTGTCACCCCGAGTGGGACGGGTATGCTCAGACGTGAGTCCTATGCTCTCCACGCCACTGGAGTCAAGCTATCCTGGCTGAAGACGGCTGATAGCCAGAAACCAGTCCTAGGATGCTAGATTCCTGTCCAGGGAAGACATGGCTTGGCAGTTCGGGATGGACTGTTCCATGAGGCACAGGGTCAAGGCTGATTTGCATATGGCCATGTCTGAACTGGGGTGGTGTCGTGAGCAAAAAAAAGATGGATTTCGGCCCAGATCTCTATACTGGGGTGAATGCATGATATTGTTCTGCATTCTGTCCATCAATTGTTTTTTTGTATTTGTCACCCCGAGTGGTATGGGTATGCTCAGACGTGAGTCCCGTGCTCTCCACGTCACTGGAGTCAAGCTATCCAGGCTGAAGACGGCTGATAGCCAGTAAACGGTCCTAGGATGCTTAATTCCGGTCCAGGGAAGACATGGCTTGGCAGTTCGGGCTGGACTGTTCCCATGAGGCACAGGGTCAAGGATGATTTGCATATGGCCATGTCTGAGCTGGGGTGGTGTGGTGAGCAAAAAAATGATGGATTTAGGCCCAGATCTCTGTACTGCGGTGAATGCATGACATTGTTCTGCATTCTGTCCATCAACTGTTTCTTTTGCATTTGTCACCCCGAGTGCTCAGACGTGAGTCCCGTGCTCTCCACGCCACTGGAGTCAAGCTATTCTGGCTGAAGACGGCTGATAGCCACAAACCAGTCCTAGGATGCTTGATTCCGGTCCAGGGAAGACCTGGCTTGGCAGGTCGGGCTGGACTGTTCCCATGAGGCACAGGGTCAAGGCTGATTTGCATATGACCATGTCTGAACTGGGGTGGTGTGGTGAGCAAACAAACGATGGATTTAGGCCCAGGTCTCTGTACTGGGGTGAATGCAGGACATTGTTCTGCATTCTGTACATCAATTGTTTTTTTTGCATTTGTCACCCCAAGTGGGACGGGTATGCTCAGACATGAGTCCCGTGCTCTCCAGGCCACTGGAGTCAAGCTATCATGGCTGAAGACGGCTGATAACCAGAAACCGGTCCTAGGATGCTTGATTCCAGTCCATGGAAGACATGGCTTGGCAGTTCGGGCTGGACTGTTCCCATGAGAAACAGGGTCATGGCTGATTTGCATATGGCCATGTCTGAACTGGGGTGGTGTGGTGAGCACCAAAACGATGGATTTAGGCCCAGATCTCTGTACTGGGATGAATGCATGACATTGTTCTGCATTCTGTCCATCAATTGTTTTTTTTGCATTTGTCACCCAGAGTGGGATGGGTATGCTCAGACATAAGTCCCGTGCTCTCCACGCCACTGGAGTCAAGCTATCCTGGCTGAAGACAGCTGATAGCCAGAAACCGGTCCTAGGATGCTTGATTCCGGTCCAGGGAAGACATGGCTTGGCAGTTCGGGCTGGACTGTTCCAATGAGGCACAGGGTCAAGGCTTATTTGCATATGGCCATGTCTGAACTGGGGTGGTATGGTGAGCAAAAAAACGATGGATTTACGCCCAGATCTCTGTACTGGGATGAATGCATGACATTGTTCTGCATTCTGTCCATCAATTGGTTTTTTTGCATTTGTTAACCCAAGTGGGACTGGTATGCTCAGACATGAGTCCCGTGCTCTCCAGGCCACTGGAGTCAAGCTATCATGGCTGAAGACGGCTGATAACCAGAAACCGGTCCTAGGATGCTTGATTCCGGTCCAGGGAAGACATGGCTTGGCAGTTCGGGCTGGACTGTTCCAATGAGGCACAGGGTCAAGGCTTATTTGCATATGGCCATGTCTGAACTGGGGTGGTATGGTGAGCAAAAAAACGATGGATTTACGCCCAGATCTCTGTACTGGGATGAATGCATGACATTGTTCTGCATTCTGTCCATCAATTGGTTTTTTTGCATTTGTTAACCCGAGTGGGACGGGTATGCTCAGACGTGAGTCCCGTGCTCTCCACGTCACTGGAGTCAAGCTATCCTGGCTGAAGACGGCTGATAGCCAGAAAACGGTCCAAGGATGCTTAAGTCCGGTCCAGGGAAGGCATGGCTTGGCAGTTCGGGCTGGACTGTTCCCATGAAGCACAGGGTCAAGGATGATTTGCATATGGCCATGTCTGAACTGGGGTGGTATGGTGAGCAAAAAACGATTGATTTAGGCCCAGATCTCTGTACTGGGGTGAATGCATGACATTGTTCTGCATTCTATCCATCAATTATTATTTTTTTTTTTGGCATTTGTCACCCCGAGTGGGACGGGTATCCTCAGACGTGAGTCCCGTGCACTCCACGCCACTGGAGTCAAACTATCCTGGCTGAAGACCGCTGATAGCCAGAAACCGGTCCTAGGATGCTTGATTCCGGTCCAGGTAAGACATTGCTTGGCAGTTCGGGCTGGACTGTTCCCATGAGGCACAGGGTCAAAGCGGATTTGCATATGGCCATGTCTGAACTGGAGTGGTGTGGTGAGCAAAAAAACGATGGATTTAACCTCAGATCTCTGTACTGGGGTGAATGCATGAAATTGTTCTGCATTTTGTCCATCAATTGTTTTTTTGCATTTGTTACCCCGAGTGGGACGGGTATGCTCAGACGTGAGTTCCGTGCTCTCCACGCCACTGGAATCAAGCTATCCTGGCTGAAAACGGCTGATAGCCAGAAACCGGTCCTAGGATGGTTGAGTCCGGTCCAGGGAAGATATGGCTTGGCAGTTCGGGCTGGACTGTTCCCATGCGGCATAGGGTCTAGGCTGATTTGCATATGGCTATGTCTGAACTGGGGTGGTGTGGTGAGCAGCAAAAAAACAATGGATTCAGACACAGATCTCTGTACTGGGGAGAATGCAGGAAATTGTTCTGCATTCTGTCCATCAATTGTTTTTTTTTGCATTTGTCACCCCGAGTGGGACGGGTTTGCTCAGACGTGAGTCCCGTGCTCTCCACGCCACTGGAGTCAAACTATCCTGGCTGAAGACAGCTGATAGCCAGAAACCGGTCCTAGGATGCTTGATTCCGGTCCAGGGAAGACATGGCTTGGCAGTTCGGGCTGGACTGTTCCCATGAGGCACAGGGTCAAGGCTGATTTGCATATGACCATGTCTGAACTGGGGTGGTGTGGTGAGCAAACAAACGATGGATTTAGGCCCAGGTCTCTGTACTGGGGTGAATGCAGGACATTGCATTCGTCACCCCGAGTGGGACGGGTATGCTCAGACATGAGTCCCGTGCTCTCCACGCCACTGGAGTCAAGCTATCATGGCTGAAGATGGCTGATAACCAGAAACCGGTCCTAGGATGCTTGATTCCAGTCCAGGGAAGACATGGCTTGGCAGTTCAGGCTGGACTGTTCCCATGAGGCACAGGGTCAAGGCTGATTTGCATATGGCCATGTCTGAAATGGGGTGGTGTGGTGAGCAAAAAAACGATGGATTTAGGCCCAGAACTCGGTACTGGGGTGAATGTATGACTTTGTTCTGCATTCTGTCCATCAATTGTTTTTTTTGCATTTGTCACCCCGAGTGGGAAGGGTAAGCTCAGACGTGAGTCCCAAGCTCTCCATGCCACTGGAGTCAAGCTATCCTGGCTTTAGACGGCTGATAGCCAGAAACTGGTCCTAGGATGCTTGATTCCAGTCTAGGGAAGACATGGCTTGGCGGTTCGGGCTGGACTGTTCCCTTGAGGCACAGGGTCAAGGCTGATTTGCATATGGCAATGTCTAAACTGGGGTGGTGTGGTGAGCAAAAAAACGATGGATTTAACCCCAGATCTCCGTACTGGGGTGAATGCATGACATTGTTCTGCATTTTGTCCATCAATTGTTTTTTTTGCATTTGTCACCCCGAGTGGGACGGGTATGCTCAGACGTGAGTCCCGTGCTCTCCACGCCACTGGAGTGAAGCTATACTGGCTGAAGATGGCTGATAGCCAGAAACCGGTTCTAGGATGCTTGATTCCAGTCCAGGGAAGACATGGCTTGGCAGTTCGGGCTGGACTGCTCCCATGAGACACAGGGTCAAGGTTGATTTGCATTTGGCCATGTCTGAACTGGGGTGGTGTGGTGAGCAAAAAAACGATGGATTTAGGCCCAGATCTCTGTACTGGGGTGAATGCATGACATTGTTCTGCATTTTTTCCATCAATTGTTTTTTTTGCATTTGTCACCCCAAGTGGGACGGGTATGCTCAGACGTGAGTCCCGTGCTCTCTACGCCACTGGAGTCAAGCTATCCTGGCTGAAGACAGCTGATAGCCAGAAACCGGTCCTAGGATGCTTGATTCCGGTACAGGGAAGACATGGCTTGGCAGTTCGGGCTGGACTGTTCCCATGAGGCACAGGGTCAAGGCTGATTTGCATATGGCCATGTCCGAACTGGGGTGGTGTGGTGAGCAAAAAAACGATGGATGTAGGCCCACATCTCTGTACTGGGGTGAATGCATGACATTGTTCTGCATTCTTTCCATCAATTGGTTTTTTTGCATTTGTCACCCCGAGTGGGACGGGTATGATCAGACGTGAGTCCCTTGCTCTCCACGCCACTGGAGTCAAGCTATCCTGGCTGAAGACGGCTGATAGCCAGAAACTGGTCCTAGGATGATTGATTCCGGTACAGGGAAGACATGGCTTGGCAGTTTGGGCTGGACTGTTCCCATGAGAAACAGGGTCAAGGCTGATTTGCATATGGCCATGTCTGAACTGGGGTGGTGTGGTGAGCACCAAAACGATGGATTTAGGCCCAGATCTCTGTACTGGGATGAATGCATGACATTGATCTGCATTCTGTAAATCAATTGTTTTTTTTACATTTGTCACCCAGAGTGGGATGGGTATGCTCAGACGTGAGTCCCGTGCTCTCCACGCCACTGGAGTCAAGCTATCCTGGCTGATGACAGCTGAAAGCCAGAAACTGGTCCTAGGATGCTTGATTCCGGTCCAGGGAAGACATGGCTTGGCAGTTCGGGCTGGACTGTTCCAATGAGGCACAGGGTCAAGGCTTATTTGCATATGGCCATGTCTGAACTGGGGTGGTATGGTGACCAAAAAAACGATGGATTTAGGCCCAGATCTCTGTACTGGGATGAATGCATGACATTGTTCTGCATTCTGTCCATCAATTGGTTTTTTTGCATTTGTTAACCCGAGTGGGACGGTATGCTCAGACGTGAGTCCCGTGCTCTCCACGTCACTGGAGTCAAGCTATCCTGGCTGAAAACGGCTGATAGCCAGAAACCGGTCCTAGGATGGTTGAGTCCGGTCCAGGGAAGATATGGCTTGGCAGTTCGGGCTGGACTGTTCCCATGAGGCATAGGGTCTAGGCTGATTTGCATATGGCTATGTCTGAACTGGGGTGGTGTGGTGAGCAGCAAAAAAACGATGGATTCAGACACAGATCTCTGTACTGGGGTGAATGCATGACATTGTTCTGCATTCTGTCCATCAATTGTTTTTTTTGCATTTGTCACCCAGAGTGGGACGGATATGCTCAGACGTGAGACCCGTGCTCTCCACGTCACTGGAGTCAAGCTATCCTGGCTGAAGACGGCTGATAGCCCGACAACGGTCCTAGGATGCTTAATTCCAGTCCAGGGAAGACATGTCTTGGCAGTTCGGGCTGGACGGTTCCCATGAGGCACAGGGTCAAGGCTGATTTGCATATGGCCATGTCTGAACTGGGGTGGTGAGCAAAAAAACGATGGATTTAGGCCCAGATCTCTGTACGGGGGTGAATGCATGACATTGTTCTGCATTTTTTCCATCAATTGTTATTTATGCATTTGTCACCCCGAGTGGGACGGGTATGCTCAGTCGTGAGTCCCGTGCTCTCCACGCCACTGGAGTCAAGCTATCCTGGCTGAACACGGCTAATAGCCAGAAACCGGTCCTAGGATGCTTGATTCCGGTCCAGGGAAGACATGGCTTGGCCGTTCGGGCTGGACTGTTCCCATGAGGCACAGGGTCAAGGCTGATTTGCATATGGCCATGTCTGAACTGTGGTGGTATGGAGAGCAAAAAAACGATGGATGTAGGCCCACATCTGTGTACTGGGGAGAATGCATGACATTGTTCTGCATTCTGTACATAAATTGTTTTTTTTTGCATTTGTCACCACGAGTGGGACGGGTATGCTCAGACGTGAGTCCCGTGCTCTCCACGTCACTGGAGTCAAGCTATCCTGGCTGAAGACAGCTGATAGCCAGAAAACGGTCCTAGGATGCTTAATTCTGGTCCAGGGAAGGCATGGCTTGGCAGTTCGGGCTGGGCTGTTCCCATGAGGCACAGGGTCAAGGCTGATTTGCATATGGCCATGTCTGAACTGGGGTGGTGTGGTGAGCACCAAAACAATGGATTTAGGCCCAGATCTCTGTACTGGGGTGAATGCATGACATTGTTCTGCATTCTGTTCATCAATTGTTTTTTTTGCATTTGTCACCCAGAGTGGGACGGGTATGCTCAGACGTGAGCCCCGTGTTCTCCACGCCACTGGAGTCAAGCTATCCTGGCTGAAGACAGCTGATAGCCAGAAACCGGTCCTAGGATGCTTGATTCCGGTCCAGGGAAGACATGGCTTGGCAGTTCGGGCTGGACTGTTCCAATGAGGCACAGGGTCAAGGCTTATTTGCATATGGCCATGTCTGAACTGGGGTGGTATGGTGAGCAAAAAAACGATGGATTTAGGCCCAGATCTCTGTACTGGGATGAATGCATGACATTGTTCTGCATTCTGTCCATCAATTGTTTTTTTTGCATTTGTTAACCCCGAGTGGGACGGGTATGCTCAGACGTGAGTCCCGTGCTCTCCACGTCACTGGAGTCAAGCTATCCTGGCTGAAGACGGCTGATAGCCAGAAAACGGTCCTTGGATGCTTAATTCCGGTACAGGGAAGACATGGCTTGGCAGTTCGGGCTGGACTGTTCCCATAAGGCACAGGGTCAAGGATGATTTGAATATGGCCATGTCTGAACTGGGGTGGTGTGGTGAGCAAAAAACGATTGATTTAGGCCCAGATCTCTGTACTGGGGTGAATGCATGACATTGTTCTGCATTCTATCCATCAATTGTTTTTTTTTGCATTTGTCACCCCGAGTGGGACGGGTATGCTCAGACGTGAGTCCCGTGCTCTCCACTCCACTGGAGTCAAGCTATCCTGGCTGAAGACGGCTGATAGCCAGAAACTGGTCCTAGGATGCTTGATTCCAGTCTAGGGAAGACATGGCTTGGCAGTTCGGGCTGGACTGTTCCCTTGAGGCACAGGGTCAAGGCTGATTTGCATATGGCAATGTCTAAACTGGGGTGGTGTGGTGAGCAAAAAAACAATGGATTTAACCCCAGATCTCCGTACTGGGGTGAATGCATGACATTGTTCTGCATTTTGTCCATCAATTGTTTTTTTTGCATTTGTCACCCCGAGTGGGACGGGTATGCTCAGACGTGAGTCCCGTGCTCTCCACGCCACTGGAGTCAAGCTATCCTGGCTGAAGACGGCTGATAGCCAGAAACCGGTCCTAGGATGCTTGATTCCTGTCCAGGGAATATATAGCTTGGCAGTTCGGGCTGGACTGTTCCCATGGGGCACAGGGTCAAGGCTGATTTGCATATGGCCATGTCTGAACTGGGGTGGTGTGGTGAGCAAAAAAACGATGGATTTAGGCCCAGATCTCTGTACTGGGGTGAATGCATGACATTGTTCTGCATTTTTTCCATCAATTGTTTTTTTTGCATTTGTCACCTCGAGTGGGACGGGTATGCTCAGACGTGAGTCCCGTGCTCTCCACGCCACTGGAGTCAAGCTATCCTGGCTGAAGACGGCTGATAGCCAGAAACCGGTCCTAGGATGCTTGATTCCTGTCCAGGGAAGATATAGCTTGGCAGTTCGGGCTGGACTGTTCCCATGGGGCACAGGGTCAAGGCTGATTTGCATATGGCCATGTCTGAACTGGGGTGGTCAGCAAAAAAACGATGGATTTAGGCCCAGATCTCTGTACTGGGGAGAATGCAGGACATTGTTCTGCATTCTGTCCATCAATTGTTTTTTTTGCATTTGTCACCCCGAGTGGGACGGGTATGCTCAGACGCGAGTCCTGTGCTCTCCACGCCACTGGAGTCAAACTATCCTGGCTGAAGACAGCTGATAGCCAGAAACCGGTCCTAGGATGCTTGATTCCGGTCCAGGGAAGACATGGCTTGGCAGTTCGGGCTGGACTGTTCCCATGAGGCACAGGGTCAAGGCTGATTTGCATATGGCCATGTCTGAAATGGAGTGGTATGGTGAGCAAAAAAACGATGGATTTAGGCCCAGAACTCGGTACTGGGGTGAATGTATGACATTGTTTTGCATTCTGTCCATCAATTGTTTTTTTTGCATTTGTCACCCCGAGTGGGAAGGGTAAGCTCAGACGTGAGTCCCAAGCTCTCCATGCCGCTGGAGTCAAGCTATCCTGGCTTTAGACGGCTGATAGCCAGAAACTGGTCCTAGGATGCTTGATTCCAGTATAGGGAAGACATGGCTTGGCAGTTCGGGCTGGACTGTTCCCTTGAGGCACAGGGTCAAGGATGATTTGCATATGGCAATGTCTAAACTGGGGTGGTGTGGTGAGCAAAAAAACGATGGATTTAACCCCAGATCTCCGTACTGGGGTGAATGCATGACATTGTTCTGCATTTTGTCCATCAATTGTTTTTTTTGCATTTGTCACCCCGAGTGGGACGGGTATGCTCAGACGTGAGTCCCGTGCTCTCCACGCCACTGGAGTGAAGCTATCCTGGCTGAAGATGGCTGATAGCCAGAAACCAGTTCTAGGATGCTTGATTCCAGTCCAGCGAAGACATGGCTTGGCAGTTCGGGCTGGACTGCTCCCATGAGACACAGGGTCAAGGTTGATTTGCATTTGGCCATGTCTGAACTGGGGTGGTGTGGTGAGCAAAAAAACGATGGATTTAGGCCCAGATCCCTGTACTGGGGTGAATGCATGACATTGTTCTGCATTTTTTCCATCAATTGTTTTTTTGCATTTGTCACCCCGAGTGGGACGGGTATGCTCAGACGTGAGTCCCGTGCTCTCAACGCCACTGGAGTCAAGCTATCCTGGCTGAAGACGGCTGATAGCCAGAAACCGGTCCTAGGATGCTTAAATCCGGTACAGGGAAGACATGGCTTGGCAGTTCGGGCTGGACTGTTCCCATGAGGCACAGGGTCAAGGCTGATTTGCATATGGCCATGTCCGAACTGGGGTGGTGTGGTGAGCAAAAAAACGATGGATGTAGGCCCACATCTCTGTACTGGGGTGAATGCATGACATTGTTCTGCATTCTTTCCATCAATTGTTTTTTTTGCATTTGTCACCCCGAGTGGGACGGGTATGCTCAGACGTGAGTCCCTTGATCTCCACGCCACTGGAGTCAAGCTATCCTGGCTGAAGACGGCTGATAGCCAGAAACTGGTCCTAGGATGATTGATTCCAGTACAGGGAAGACATGGCTTGGCAGTTTGGGCTGGACTGTTCCCATGAGAAACAGGGTCAAGGCTGATTTGCATATGGCCATGTCTGAACTGGGGTGGTGTGGTGAGCACCAAAACGATGGATTTAGGCCAAGATCTCTGTACTGGGAAGAATGCATGACATTGATCTGCATTCTGTCCATCAATTGTTTTTTTTGCATTTGTCACCCAGAGTGGGATGGGTATGCTCAGACGTGAGTCCCGTGCTCTCCACGCCACTGGAGTCAAGCTATCCTGGCTGATGACAGCTGATAGCCAGAAACCGGTCCTAGGATGCTTGATTCCAGTCCAGGGAAGACATGGCTTGGCAGTTCGGGCTGGACTGTTCCAATGAGGCACAGGGTCAAGGCTTATTTGCATATGGCCATGTCTGAACTGGGGTGGTATGGTGACCAAAAAAAACGATGGATTTAGGCCCAGATCTCTGTACTGGGATGAATGCATGACATTGTTCTGCATTCTGTCCATCAATTGTTTTTTTTGCATTTGTTAACCCGAGTGGGACGGGTATGCTCAGACGTGAGTACCGTGCTCTCCACGTCACTGGAGTCAAGCTATCCTGGCTGAAGACGGCTGATAGTCAGAAAACGGTCCAAGGATGCTTAAGTCCAGTTCAGGGAAGGCATGGCTTGGCAGTTCGGGCTGGACTGTTCCCATGAAGCACAGGTTCAAGGATGATTTGCATATGGCCATGTCTGAACTGGGGTGGTGTGGTGAGCAAAAAAACGATTGATTTAGGCCCAGATCTCTGTACTGGGGTGAATGCATGACATTGTTCTGCATTCTATCCATCAATTGTTTTTTTTTTTGGGCATTTGTTACCCCGAGTGGGACGGGTATGCTCAGACGTGAGTTCCGTGCTCTCCACGCCACTGGAATCAAGCTATCCTGGCTGAAAACGGCTGATAGCGAGAAACCGGTCCTAGGATGGTTGAGTCCGGTCCAGGGAAGATATGGCTTGGCAATTCGGGCTGGACTGTTCCCATGAGGCATAGGGTCTAGGCTGATTTGCATATGGCTATGTCTGAACTGGGGTGGTGTGGTGAGCAGCAAAAAAACGATGGATTCAGACACAGATCTCTGTACTGGGGTGAATGCATGACATTGTTCTGCATTCTGTCCATCAATTGTTTTTTTTTGTATTTGTCACCCAGAGTGGGACGGGTATGCTCAGACGTGAGACCCGTGCTCTCCACGTCACTGGAGTCAAGCTATCCTGGCTGAAGACGGCTGATAGCCCGACAACGGTCCTAGGATGCTTAATTCCAGTCCAGGGAAGACATGGCTTGGCAGATCGGGCTGGACGGTTCCCATGAGGCACAGGGTCAAGGCTGATTTGCATATGGCCATGTCTGAACTGGGGTGGTGAGCAAAAAAACGATGGATTTAGGCCCAGATGTCTGTACGGGGGTGAATGCATGACATTGTTCTGCATTTTTTCCATCAATTGTTTTTTATGCATTTGTCACCCCGAGTGGGACGGGTATGCTCAGACGTGAGTCCCGTGCTCTCCACGCCACTGGAGTCAAGCTATCCTGGCTGAACACGGCTAATAGCCAGAAACCGGTCCTAGGATGCTGGATTCTGGTCCAGGGAAGACATGGCTTGGCAGTTCGGGCTGGACTGTTCCCATGAGGCACAGGGTCAAGGCTGATTTGCATATGGCCATGTCTGAACTGGGGTGGTATGGTGAGCAAAAAAACGATGGATGTAGGCCCACATCTGTGTACTGGGGTGAAGGCATGACATTGTTCTGCATTCTGTACATAAATTGTTTTTTTTGCATTTGTCACCACGAGTGGGACGGGTATGCTCAGACGTGAGTCCCGTGCTCTCCACGTCACTGGAGTCAAGCTATCCTGGCTGAAGACGGCTGATAGCCAGAAAACGGTCCTTGGATGCTTAATTCCGGTACAGGGAAGACATGGCTTGGCAGTTCGGGCTGGACTGTTCCCATGAGGCACAGGGTCAAGGATGATTTGCATATGGCCATGTCTGAACTGGGGTGGTGTGGTGAGCAAAAAACGATTGATTTAGGCCCAGATCTCTGTACTGGGGTGAATGCATGACATTGTTCTGCATTCTATCCATCAATTGTTTTTTTTTGCATTTGTCACCCCGAGTGGGACGGGTATGCTCAGACGTGAGTCCTGTGCTCTCCACGCCTCTGGAGTCAAACTATCCTGGCTGAAGACAGCTGATAGCCAGAAACCGGTCCTAGGATGCTTGAATCCGGTCCAGGGAAGACATGGCTTGGCAGTTCGGGCTGGACTGTTCCCATGAGGCACAGGGTCAAGGCTGATTTGCATATGGCCATGTCTGAACTGGGGTGGTCAGCAAAAAAACGATGGATTAGGCCCAGATCTCTGTACTGGGGAGAATGCAGGACATTGTTCTGCATTCTGTCCATCAATTGTTTTTTTTGCATTTGTCACCCCGAGTGGGACGGGTATGCTCAGACGTGAGTCCTGTGCTCTCCACGCCACTGGAGTCAAACTATCATGGCTGAAGACAGCTGATAGCCAGAAACCGGTCCTAGAATGCTTGAATCCGGTCCAGGGAAGACATGGCTTGGCAGTTCGGGCTGGACTGTTCCCATGAGGCACAGGGTCAAGGCTGATTTGCATATGGCCATGTCTGAACTGGGGTGGTGTGGTGAGCAAAAAAAGGATTGATTTAGGCCCAGATCTCTGTACTGGGGTGAATGCATGACATTGTTCTGCATTCTATCCATCAATTGTTTTTTTTTTCATTTGTCACCCCGAGTGGGACGGGTATGCTCAGACGTGAGTCCCGTGCACTCCACTCCACTGGAGTCAAGCTATCCTGGCTGAAGACGGCTGATAGCCAGAAACTGGTCCTAGGATGCTTGATTCCGGTCCAGCGAAGACATGGCTTGGCAGTTCGGGCTGGACTGTTCCCATGAGGCACAGGGTCAAGGCTGATTTGGATATGGCCATGTCTGAACTGGGGTGGTGTGGTGAGCAAACAAACAATGGATTTCGGCCCAGATCTCTGTACTGGGGTGAATGCATGACATTGTTCTGCATTTTGTCCATCAATTGTTTTTTTTGCATTTGTCACCCCGAGTGGGACGGGTATGCTCAGACGTGAGTCCTGTGCTCTCCACGCCACTGGAGTCAAGCTATCCTGGCTGAAGACGGATGATAGCCAGAAACCGGTCCTAGGATGCTTGATTCCAGTCCAGGGAAGATATAGCTTAGCAGTTCGGGCTGGACTGTTCCCATGAGGCACAGCACAGGGTCAAGACTGATTTGCATATGGCCATGTCTGAACTGGGGTGGTCAGCAAAAAAACGATGGATTTAGGCCCAGATCTCTGTACTGGGGAGAATGCAGGAAATTGTTCTGCATTCTGTCCATCAATTGTTTTTTTTTGCATTTGTCACCCCGAGTGGGACGGGTTTGCTCAGACGTGAGTCCCGTGCTCTCCACGCCACTGGAGTCAAACTATCCTGGCTGAAGACAGCTGATAGCCAGAAACCGGTCCTAGGATGCTTGATTCCGGTCCAGGGAAGACATGGCTTGGCAGTTCGGGCTGGACTGTTCCCATGAGGCACAGGGTCAAGGCTGATTTGCATATGACCATGTCTGAACTGGGGTGGTGTGGTGAGCAAACAAACAATGGATTTAGGCCCAGGTCTCTGTACTGGGGTGAATGCAGGACATTGCATTCGTCACCCCGAGTGGGACGGGTATGCTCAGACATGAGTCCCGTGCTCTCCACGGCACTGGAGTCAAGCTATCATGGCTGAAGATGGCTGATAACCAGAAACCGGTCCTAGGATGCTTGATTCCAGTCCAGGGAAGACATGGCTTGGCAGTTCAGGCTGGACTGTTCCCATGAGGCACAGGGTCAAGGCTGATTTGCATATGGCCATGTCTGAAATGGGGTGGTGTGGTGAGCAAAAAAACTATGGATTTAGGCCCAGAACTCGGTACTGGGGTGAATGTATGACATTGTTCTGCATTCTGTCCATCAATTGTTTTTTTTGCATTTGTCACCCCCAGTGGGAAGGGTAAGCTCAGACGTGAGTCCCAAGCTCTCCATGCCACTGGAGTCAAGCTATCCTGGCTTTAGACGGCTGATAGCCAGAAACTGGTCCTAGGATGCTTGATTCCAGTCTAGGGAAGACATGGCTTGGCGGTTCGGGCTGGACTGTTCCCTTGAGGCACAGGGTCAAGGCTGATTTGCATATGGCAATGTCTAAACTGGGGTGGTGTGGTGAGCAAAAAAACGATGGATTTAACCCCAGATCTCCGTACTGGGGTGAATGCATGACATTGTTCTGCATTTTGTCCATCAATTGTTTTTTTTGCATTTGTCACCCCAAGTGGGACGGGTATGCTCAGACGTGAGTCCCGTGCTCTCCACGCCACTGGAGTCAAGCTATCCTGGCTGAAGACAGCTGATAGCCAGAAACCGGTCCTAGGATGCTTGATTCCGGTACAGGGAAGACATGGCTTGGCAGTTCGGGCTGGACTGTTCCCATGAGGCACAGGGTCAAGGCTGATTTGCATATGGCCATGTCCGAACTGGGGTGGTGTGGTGAGCAAAAAAACGATGGATGTAGGCCCACATCTCTGTACTGGGGTGAATGCATGACATTGTTCTGCATTCTTTCCATCAATTGGTTTTTTTGCATTTGTCACCCCGAGTGGGACGGGTATGCTCAGACGTGAGTCCCTTGCTCTCCACGCCACTGGAGTCAAGCTATCCTGGCTGAAGACGGCTGATAGCCAGAAACTGGTCCTAGGATGATTGATTCCGGTACAGGGAAGACATGGCTTGGCAGTTTGGGCTGGACTGTTCCCATGACAAACAGGGTCAAGGCTGATTTGCATATGGCCATGTCTGAACTGGGGTGGTGTGGTGAGCACCAAAACGATGGATTTAGGCCCAGATCTCTGTACTGGGATGAATGCATGACATTGATCTGCATTCTGTAAATCAATTGTTTTTTTTACATTTGTCACCCAGAGTGGGATGGGTATGCTCAGACGTGAGTCCCGTGCTCTCCACGCCACTGGAGTCAAGCTATCCTGGCTGATGACAGCTGAAAGCCAGAAACTGGTCCTAGGATGCTTGATTCCGGTCCAGGGAAGACATGGCTTGGCAGTTCGGGCTGGACTGTTCCAATGAGGCACAGGGTCAAGGCTTATTTGCATATGGCCATGTCTGAACTGGGGTGGTATGGTGACCAAAAAAACAATGGATTTAGGCCCAGATCTCTGTACTGGGATGAATGCATGACATTGTTCTGCATTCTGTCCATCAATTGTTTTTTTTGCATTTGTTAACCCGAGTGGGACGGTATGCTCAGACGTGAGTCCCGTGCTCTCCACGTCACTGGAGTCAAGCTATCCTGGCTGAAGACGGCTGATAGCCAGAAAACGGTCCAAGGATGCTTAAGTCCCGTCCAGGGAAGGCATGGCTTGGCAGTTCGGGCTGGACTGTTCCCATGAAGCACAGGGTCAAGGATGATTTGCATATGGCCATGTCTGAACTGGGGTGGTGTGGTGAGCAAAAAAACGATTGATTTAGGCCCAGATCTCTGTACTGGGGTGAATGCATGACATTGTTCTGCATTCTATCCATCAATTTTTTTTTTTTTTGGCATTTGTTACCCCGAGTCGGACGGGTATGCTCAGACGTGAGTTCCGTGCTCTCCACGCCACTGGAATCAAGCTATCCTGGCTGAAAACGGCTGATAGCCAGAAACCGGTCCTAGGATGGTTGAGTCCGGTCCAGGGAAGATATGGCTTGGCAGTTCGGGCTGGACTGTTCCCATGAGGCATAGGGTCTAGGCTGATTTGCATATGGCTATGTCTGAACTGGGGTGGTGTGGTGAGCAGCAAAAAAACGATGGATTCAGACACAGATCTCTGTACTGGGGTGAATGCATGACATTGTTCTGCATTCTGTCCATCAATTGTTTTTTTTTGCATTTGTCACCCAGAGTGGGACGGGTATGCTCAGACGTGAGACCCGTGCTCTCCACGTCACTGGAGTCAAGCTATCCTGGCTGAAGACGGCTGATAGCCCGACAACGGTCCTAGGATGCTTAATTCCAGTCCAGGGAAGACATGTCTTGGCAGTTCGGGCTGGACGGTTCCCATGAGGCACAGGGTCAAGGCTGATTTGCATATGGCCATGTCTGAACTGGGGTGGTGAGCAAAAAAACGATGGATTTAGGCCCAGATCTCTGTACGGGGGTGAATGCATGACATTGTTCTGCATTTTTTCCATCAATTGTTATTTATGCATTTGTCACCCCGAGTGGGACGGGTATGCTCAGTCGTGAGTCCCGTGCTCTCCACGCCACTGGAGTCAAGCTATCCTGGCTGAACACGGCTAATAGCCAGAAACCGGTCCTAGGATGCTTGATTCCGGTCCAGGGAAGACATGGCTTGGCAGTTCGGGCTGGACTGTTCCCATGAGGCACAGGGTCAAGGCTGATTTGCATATGGCCATGTCTGAACTGGGGTGGTGTGGTGAGCACCAAAACGATGGATTTAGGCCCAGATCTCTGTACTGGGGTGAATGCATGACATTGTTCTGCATTCTGTACATAAATTGTTTTTTTTGCATTTGTCACCACGAGTGGGACGGGTATGCTCAGACGTGAGTCCCGTGCTCTCCACGTCACTGGAGTCAAGCTATCCTGGCTGAAGACAGCTGATAGCCAGAAAACGGTCCTAGGATGCTTAATTCTGGTCCAGGGAAGGCATGGCTTGGCAGTTCGGGCTGGGCTGTTCCCATGAGGCACAGGGTCAAGGCTGATTTGCATATGGCCATGTCTGAACTGGGGTGGTGTGGTGAGCACCAAAACGATGGATTTAGGCCCAGATCTCTGTACTGGGGTGAATGCATGACATTGTTCTGCATTCTGTTCATCAATTGTTTTTTTTGCATTTGTCACCCAGAGTGGGACGGGTATGCTCAGACGTGAGCCCCGTGTTCTCCACGCCACTGGAGTCAAGCTATCCTGGCTGAAGACAGCTGATAGCCAGAAACCGGTCCTAGGATGCTTGATTCCGGTCCAGGGAAGACATGGCTTGGCAGTTCGGGCTGGACTGTTCCCATAAGGCACAGGGTCAAGGCTTATTTGCATATGGCCATGTCTGAACTGGGGTGGTATGGTGAGCAAAAAAACGATGGATTTAGGCCCAGATCTCTGTACTGGGATGAATGCATGACATTGTTCTGCATTCTGTCCATCAATTGTTTTTTTTGCATTTGTTAACCCCGAGTGGGACGGGTATGCTCAGACGTGAGTCCCGTGCTCTCCACGTCACTGGAGTCAAGCTATCCTGGCTGAAGACGGCTGATAGCCAGAAAACGGTCCTTGGATGCTTAATTCCGGTACAGGGAAGACATGGCTTGGCAGTTCGGGCTGGACTTTTCCCATAAGGCACAGGGTCAAGGATGATTTGAATATGGCCATGTCTGAACTGGGGTGGTGTGGTGAGCAAAAAACGATTGATTTAGGCCCAGATCTCTGTACTGGGGTGAATGCATGACATTGTTCTGCATTCTATCCATCAATTGTTTTTTTTTGCATTTGTCACCCCGAGTGGGACGGGTATGCTCAGACGTGAGTCCCGTGCTCTCCACTCCACTGGAGTCAAGCTATCCTGGCTGAAGACGGCTGATAGCCAGAAACTGGTCCTAGGATGCTTGATTCCAGTCTAGGGAAGACATGGCTTGGCAGTTCGGGCTGGACTGTTCCCTTGAGGCACAGGGTCAAGGCTGATTTGCATATGGCAATGTCTAAACTGGGGTGGTGTGGTGAGCAAAAAAACGATGGATTTAACCCCAGATCTCCGTACTGGGGTGAATGCATGACATTGTTCTGCATTTTGTCCATCAATTGTTTTTTTTGCATTTGTCACCCCGAGTGGGACGGGTATGCTCAGACGTGAGTCCCGTGCTCTCCACGCCACTGGAGTCAAGCTATCCTGGCTGAAGACGGCTGATAGCCAGAAACCGGTCCTAGGATGCTTGATTCCTGTCCAGGGAAGATATAGCTTGGCAGTTCGGGCTGGACTGTTCCCATGGGGCACAGGGTCAAGGCTGATTTGCATATGGCCATGTCTGAACTGGGGTGGTGTGGTGAGCAAAAAAACGATGGATTTAGGCCCAGATCTCTGTACTGGGGTGAATGCATGACATTGTTCTGCATTTTTTCCATCAATTGTTTTTTTTGCATTTGTCACCCCGAGTGGGACGGGTATGCTCAGACGTGAGTCCCGTGCTCTCCACGCCACTGGAGTCAAGCTATCCTGGCTGAAGACGGCTGATAGCCAGAAACCGGTCCTAGGATGCTTGATTCCTGTCCAGGGAAGATATAGCTTGGCAGTTCGGGCTGGACTGTTCCCATGGGGCACAGGGTCAAGGCTGATTTGCATATGGCCATGTCTGAACTGGGGTGGTCAGCAAAAAAACGATGGATTTAGGCCCAGATCTCTGTACTGGGGAGAATGCAGGACATTGTTCTGCATTCTGTCCATCAATTGTTTTTTTTGCATTTGTCACCCCGAGTGGGACGGGTATGCTCAGACGTGAGTCCTGTGCTCTCCACGCCACTGGAGTCAAACTATCCTGGCTGAAGACAGCTGATAGCCAGAAACCGGTCCTAGGATGCTTGATTCCGGTCCAGGGAAGACATGGCTTGGCAGTTCGGGCTGGACTGTTCCCATGAGGCACAGGGTCAAGGCTGATTTGCATATGGCCATTTCTGAAATGGGGTGGTATGGTGAGCAAAAAAACGATGGATTTAGGCCCAGAACTCGGTACTGGGGTGAATGTATGACATTGTTTTGCATTCTGTCCATCAATTGTTTTTTTTGCATTTGTCACCCCGAGTGGGAAGGGTAAGCTCAGACGTGAGTCCCAAGCTCTCCATGCCACTGGAGTCAAGCTATCCTGGCTTTAGACGGCTGATAGCCAGAAACTGGTCCTAGGATGCTTGATTCCAGTCTAGGGAAGACATGGCTTGGCAGTTCGGGCTGGACTGTTCCCTTGAGGCACAGGGTCAAGGATGATTTGCATATGGCAATGTCTAAACTGGGGTGGTGTGGTGAGCAAAAAAACGATGGATTTAACCCCAGATCTCCGTACTGGGGTGAATGCATGACATTGTTCTGCATTTTGTCCATCAATTGTTTTTTTTGCATTTGTCACCCCGAGTGGGACGGGTATGCTCAGACGTGAGTCCCGTGCTCTCCACGCCACTGGAGTGAAGCTATCCTGGCTGAAGATGGCTGATAGCCAGAAACCAGTTCTAGGATGCTTGATTCCAGTCCAGCGAAGACATGGCTTGGCAGTTCGGGCTGGACTGCTCCCATGAGACACAGGGTCAAGGTTGATTTGCATTTGGCCATGTCTGAACTGGGGTGGTGTGGTGAGCAAAAAAACGATGGATTTAGGCCCAGATCCCTGTACTGGGGTGAATGCATGACATTGTTCTGCATTTTTTCCATCAATTGTTTTTTTGCATTTGTCACCCCGAGTGGGACGGGTATGCTCAGACGTGAGTCCCGTGCTCTCAACGCCACTGGAGTCAAGCTATCCTGGCTGAAGACGGCTGATAGCCAGAAACCGGTCCTAGGATGCTTAAATCCGGTACAGGGAAGACATGGCTTGGCAGTTCGGGCTGGACTGTTCCCATGAGGCACAGGGTCAAGGCTGATTTGCATATGGCCATGTCCGAACTGGGGTGGTGTGGTGAGCAAAAAAACGATGGATGTAGGCCCACATCTCTGTACTGGGGTGAATGCATGACATTGTTCTGCATTCTTTCCATCAATTGTTTTTTTTGCATTTGTCACCCCGAGTGGGACGGGTATGCTCAGACGTGAGTCCCTTGCTCTCCACGCCACTAGAGTCAAGCTATCCTGGCTGAAGACGGCTGATAGCCAGAAACTGGTCCTAGGATGATTGATTCCAGTACAGGGAAGACATGGCTTGGCAGTTTGGGCTGGATTGTTCCCATGAGAAACAGGGTCAAGGCTGATTTGCATATGGCCATGTCTGAACTGGGGTGGTGTGGTGAGCACCAAAACGATGGATTTAGGCCAAGATCTCTGTACTGGGATGAATGCATGACATTGATCTGCATTCTGTCCATCAATTGTTTTTTTTGCATTTGTCACCCAGAGTGGGATGGGTATGCTCAGACGTGAGTCCCGTGCTCTCCACGCCACTGGAGTCAAGCTATCCTGGCTGATGACAGCTGATAGCCAGAAACCGGTCCTAGGATGCTTGATTCCAGTCCAGGGAAGACATGGCTTGGCAGTTCGGGCTGGACTGTTCCAATGAGGCACAGGGTCAAGGCTTATTTGCATATGGCCATGTCTGAACTGGGGTGGTATGGTGACCAAAAAAAACGATGGATTTAGGCCCAGATCTCTGTACTGGGATGAATGCATGACATTGTTCTGCATTCCGTCCATCAATTGTTTTTTTTGCATTTGTTAACCCGAGTGGGACGGGTATGCTCAGACGTGAGTCCCGTGCTCTCCACGTCACTGGAGTCAAGCTATCCTGGCTGAAGACGGCTGATAGTCAGAAAACGGTCCAAGGATGCTTAAGTCCGGTTCAGGGAAGGCATGGCTTGGCAGTTCGGGCTGGACTGTTCCCATGAAGCACAGGTTCAAGGATGATTTGCATATGGCCATGTCTGAACTGGGGTGGTGTGGTGAGCAAAAAAACGATTGATTTAGGCCCAGATCTCTGTACTGGGGTGAATGCATGACATTGTTCTGCATTCTATCCATCAATTGTTTTTTTTTTGGGGCATTTGTTACCCCGAGTGGGACGGGTATGCTCAGACGTGAGTTCCGTGCTCTCCACGCCACTGGAATCAAGCTATCCTGGCTGAAAACGGCTGATAGCGAGAAACCGGTCCTAGGATGGTTGAGTCCTGTCCAGGGAAGATATGGCTTGGCAATTCGGGCTGGACTGTTCCCATGAGGCATAGGGTCTAGGCTGATTTGCATATGGCTATGTCTGAACTGGGGTGGTGTGGTGAGCAGCAAAAAAACGATGGATTCAGACACAGATCTCCGTACTGGGGTGAATGCATGACATTGTTCTGCATTCTGTCCATCAATTGTTTTTTTTGTATTTGTCACCCAGAGTGGGACGGGTATGCTCAGACGTGAGACCCGTGCTCTCCACGTCACTGGAGTCAAGCTATCCTGGCTGAAGACGGCTGATAGCCCGACAACGGTCCTAGGATGCTTAATTCCAGTCCAGGGAAGACATGGCTTGGCAGATCGGGCTGGACGGGTTCCCATGAGGCACAGGGTCAAGGCTGATTTGCATATGGCCATGTCTGAACTGGGGTGGTGAGCAAAAAAACGATGGATTTAGGCCCAGATGTCTGTACGGGGGTGAATGCATGACATTGTTCTGCATTTTTTCCATCAATTGTTTTTTATGCATTTGTCACCCCGAGTGGGACGGGTATGCTCAGACGTGAGTCCCGTGCTCTCCACGCCACTGGAGTCAAGCTATCCTGGCTGAACACGGCTAATAGCCAGAAACCGGTCCTAGGATGCTGGATTCTGGTCCAGGGAAGACATGGCTTGGCAGTTCGGGCTGGACTGTTCCCATGAGGCACAGGGTCAAGGCTGATTTGCATATGGCCATGTCTGAACTGGGGTGGTATGGTGAGCAAAAAAACGATGGATGTAGGCCCACATCTGTGTACTGGGGTGAATGCATGACATTGTTCTGCATTCTGTACATAAATTGTTTTTTTTGCATTTGTCACCACGAGTGGGACGGGTATGCTCAGACGTGAGTCCCGTGCTCTCCACGTCACTGGAGTCAAGCTATCCTGGCTGAAGACGGCTGATAGCCAGAAAACGGTCCTAGGATGCTTAATTCTGGTCCAGGGAAGGCATGGCTTGGCAGTTCGGGCTGGGCTGTTCCCATGAGGCACAGGGTCAAGGCTGATTTGCATATGGCCATGTCTGAACTGGGGTGGTGTGGTGAGCACCAAAACGATGGATTTAGGCCCAGATCTCTGTACTGGGGTGAATGCATGACATTGTTCTGCATTCTGTTCATCAATTGTTTTTTTTGCATTTGTCACCCAGAGTGGGACGGGTATGCTCAGACGTGAGCCCCGTGTTCTCCACGCCACTGGAGTCAAGCTATCCTGGCTGAAGACAGCTGAAAGCCAGAAACCGGTCCTAGGATGCTTGATTCCGGTCCAGGGAAGACATGGCTTGGCAGTTCGGGCTGGACTGTTCCAATGAGGCACAGGGTCAAGGCTTATTTGCATATGGCCATGTCTGAACTGGGGTGGTATGGTGAGCAAAAAAACAATGGATTTAGGCCCAGATCTCTGTACTGGGATGAATGCATGACATTGTTCTGCATTCTGTCCATCAATTGTTTTTTTTGCATTTGTTAACCCCGAGTGGGACGGGTATGCTCAGACGTGAGTCCCGTGCTCTCCACGTCACTGGAGTCAAGCTATCCTGGCTGAAGACGGCTGATAGCCAGAAAACGGTCCTTGGATGCTTAATTCCGGTACAGGGAAGACATGGCTTGGCAGTTCGGGCTGGACTGTTCCCATGAGGCACAGGGTCAAGGATGATTTGCATATGGCCATGTCTGAACTGGGGTGGTGTGGTGAGCAAAAAACGATTGATTTAGGCCCAGATCTCTGTACTGGGGTGAATGCATGACATTGTTCTGCATTCTATCCATCAATTGTTTTTTTTTGCATTTGTCACCCCGAGTGGGACGGGTATGCTCAGACGTGAGTCCTGTGCTCTCCACGCCTCTGGAGTCAAACTATCCTGGCTGAAGACAGCTGATAGCCAGAAACCGGTCCTAGGATGCTTGAATCCGGTCCAGGGAAGACATGGCTTGGCAGTTCGGGCTGGACTGTTCCCATGAGGCACAGGGTCAAGGCTGATTTGCATATGGCCATGTCTGAACTGGGGTGGTCAGCAAAAAAACGATGGATTAGGCCCAGATCTCTGTACTGGGGAGAATGCAGGACATTGTTCTGCATTCTGTCCATCAATTGTTTTTTTTGCATTTGTCACCCCGAGTGGGACGGGTATGCTCAGACGTGAGTCCTGTGCTCTCCACGCCACTGGAGTCAAACTATCCTGGCTGAAGACAGCTGATAGCCAGAAACCGGTCCTAGGATGCTTGAATCCGGTCCAGGGAAGACATGGCTTGGCAGTTCGGGCTGGACTGTTCCCATGAGGCACAGGGTCAAGGCTGATTTGCATATGGCCATGTCTGAACTGGGGTGGTGTGGTGAGCAAAAAAAGGATTGATTTAGGCCCAGATCTCTGTACTGGGGTGAATGCATGACATTGTTCTGCATTCTATCCATCAATTGTTTTTTTTTTCATTTGTCACCCCGAGTGGGACGGGTATGCTCAGACGTGAGTCCCGTGCACTCCACTCCACTGGAGTCAAGCTATCCTGGCTGAAGACGGCTGATAGCCAGAAACTGGTCCTAGGATGCTTGATTCCGGTCCAGCGAAGACATGGCTTGGCAGTTCGGGCTGGACTGTTCCCATGAGGCACAGGGTCAAGGCTGATTTGGATATGGCCATGTCTGAACTGGGGTGGTGTGGTGAGCAAACAAACAATGGATCTCGGCCCAGATCTCTGTACTGGGGTGAATGCATGACATTGTTCTGCATTTTGTCCATCAATTGTTTTTTTTGCATTTGTCACCCCGAGTGGGACGGGTATGCTCAGACGTGAGTCCCGTGCTCTCCACGCCACTGGAGTCAAGCTATCCTGGCTGAAGACGGCTGATAGCCAGAAACCGGTCCTAGGATGCTTGATTCCAGTCCAGGGAAGATATAGCTTAGCAGTTCGGGCTGGACTGTTCCCATGAGGCACAGCACAGGGTCAAGACTGATTTGCATATGGCCATGTCTGAACTGGGGTGGTCAGCAAAAAAACGATGGATTTAGGCCCAGATCTCTGTACTGGGGAGAATGCAGGAAATTGTTCTGCATTCTGTCCATCAATTGTTTTTTTTTGCATTTGTCACCCCGAGTGGGACGGGTTTGCTCAGACGTGAGTCCCGTGCTCTCCACGCCACTGGAGTCAAACTATCCTGGCTGAAGACAGCTGATAGCCAGAAACCGGTCCTAGGATGCTTGATTCCGGTCCAGGGAAGACATGGCTTGGCAGTTCGGGCTGGACTGTTCCCATGAGGCACAGGGTCAAGGCTGATTTGCATATGACCATGTCTGAACTGGGGTGGTGTGGAGAGCAAACAAACAATGGATTTAGGCCCAGGTCTCTGTACTGGGGTGAATGCAGGACATTGCATTCGTCACCCCGAGTGGGACGGGTATGCTCAGACATGAGTCCCGTGCTCTCCACGCCACTGGAGTCAAGCTATCATGGCTGAAGATGGCTGATAACCAGAAACCGGTCCTAGGATGCTTGATTCCAGTCCAGGGAAGACATGGCTTGGCAGTTCAGGCTGGACTGTTCCCATGAGGCACAGGGTCAAGGCTGATTTGCATATGGCCATGTCTGAAATGGGGTGGTGTGGTGAGCAAAAAAACGATGGATTTAGGCCCAGAACTCGGTACTGGGGTGAATGTATGACATTGTTCTGCATTCTGTCCATCAATTGTTTTTTTTGCATTTGTCACCCCCAGTGGGAAGGGTAAGCTCAGACGTGAGTACCAAGCTCTCCATGCCACTGGAGTCAAGCTATCCTGGCTTTAGACGGCTGATAGCCAGAAACTGGTCCTAGGATGCTTGATTCCAGTCTAGGGAAGACATGGCTTGGCGGTTCGGGCTGGACTGTTCCCTTGAGGCACAGGGTCAAGGCTGATTTGCATATGGCAATGTCTAAACTGGGGTGGTGTGGTGAGCAAAAAAACGATGGATTTAACCCCAGATCTCCGTACTGGGGTGAATGCATGACATTGTTCTGCATTTTGTCCATCAATTGTTTTTTTTGCATTTGTCACCCCAAGTGGGACGGGTATGCTCAGACGTGAGTCCCGTGCTCTCCACGCCACTGGAGTCAAGCTATCCTGGCTGAAGACAGCTGATAGCCAGAAACCGGTCCTAGGATGCTTGATTCCGGTACAGGGAAGACATGGCTTGGCAGTTCGGGCTGGACTGTTCCCATGAGGCACAGGGTCAAGGCTGATTTGCATATGGCCATGTCCGAACTGGGGTGGTGTGGTGAGCAAAAAAACGATGGATGTAGGCCCACATCTCTGTACTGGGGTGAATGCATGACATTGTTCTGCATTCTTTCCATCAATTGGTTTTTTTGCATTTGTCACCCCGAGTGGGACGGGTATGCTCAGACGTGAGTCCCTTGCTCTCCACGCCACTGGAGTCAAGCTATCCTGGCTGAAGACGGCTGATAGCCAGAAACTGGTCCTAGGATGATTGATTCCGGTACAGGGAAGACATGGCTTGGCAGTTTGGGCTGGACTGTTCCCATGAGAAACAGGGTCAAGGCTGATTTGCATATGGCCATGTCTGAACTGGGGTGGTGTGGTGAGCACCAAAACGATGGATTTAGGCCCAGATCTCTGTACTGGGATGAATGCATGACATTGATCTGCATTCTGTAAATCAATTGTTTTTTTTACATTTGTCACCCAGAGTGGGATGGGTATGCTCAGACGTGAGTCCCGTGCTCTCCACGCCACTGGAGTCAAGCTATCCTGGCTGATGACAGCTGAAAGCCAGAAACTGGTCCTAGGATGCTTGATTCCGGTCCAGGGAAGACATGGCTTGGCAGTTCGGGCTGGACTGTTCCAATGAGGCACAGGGTCAAGGCTTATTTGCATATGGCCATGTCTGAACTGGGGTGGTATGGTGACCAAAAAAACAATGGATTTAGGCCCAGATCTCTGTACTGGGATGAATGCATGACATTGTTCTGCATTCTGTCCATCAATTGTTTTTTTTGCATTTGTTAACCCGAGTGGGACGGTATGCTCAGACGTGAGTCCCGTGCTCTCCACGTCACTGGAGTCAAGCTATCCTGGCTGAAGACGGCTGATAGCCAGAAAACGGTCCAAGGATGCTTAAGTCCGGTCCAGGGAAGGCATGGCTTGGCAGTTCGGGCTGGACTGTTCCCATGAAGCACAGGGTCAAGGATGATTTGCATATGGCCATGTCTGAACTGGGGTGGTGTGGTGAGCAAAAAAACGATTGATTTAGGCCCAGATCTCTGTACTGGGGTGAATGCATGACATTGTTCTGCATTCTATCCATCAATTTTTTTTTTTTTTGGCATTTGTTACCCCGAGTCGGACGGGTATGCTCAGACGTGAGTTCCGTGCTCTCCACGCCACTGGAATCAAGCTATCCTGGCTGAAAACGGCTGATAGCCAGAAACCGGTCCTAGGATGGTTGAGTGCGGTCCAGGGAAGATATGGCTTGGCAGTTCGGGCTGGACTGTTCCCATGAGGCATAGGGTCTAGGCTGATTTGCATATGGCTATGTCTGAACTGGGGTGGTGTGGTGAGCAGCAAAAAAACGATGGATTCAGACACAGATCTCTGTACTGGGGTGAATGCATGACATTGTTCTGCATTCTGTCCATCAATTGTTTTTTTTTGCATTTGTCACCCAGAGTGGGACGGGTATGCTCAGACGTGAGACCCGTGCTCTCCACGTCACTGGAGTCAAGCTATCCTGGCTGAAGACGGCTGATAGCCCGACAACGGTCCTAGGATGCTTAATTCCAGTCCAGGGAAGACATGTCTTGGCAGTTCGGGCTGGACGGTTCCCATGAGGCACAGGGTCAAGGCTGATTTGCATATGGCCATGTCTGAACTGGGGTGGTGAGCAAAAAAACGATGGATTTAGGCCCAGATCTCTGTACGGGGGTGAATGCATGACATTGTTCTGCATTTTTTCCATCAATTGTTATTTATGCATTTGTCACCCCGAGTGGGACGGGTATGCTCAGTCGTGAGTCCCGTGCTCTCCACGCCACTGGAGTCAAGCTATCCTGGCTGAACACGGCTAATAGCCAGAAACCGGTCCTAGGATGCTTGATTCCGGTCCAGGGAAGACATGGCTTGGCAGTTCGGGCTGGACTGTTCCCATGAGGCACAGGGTCAAGGCTGATTTGCATATGGCCATGTCTGAACTGGGGTGGTATGGTGAGCAAAAAAATGATGGATGTAGGCCCACATCTGTGTACTGGGGAGAATGCATGACATTGTTCTGCATTCTGTACATAAATTGTTTTTTTTGCATTTGTCACCACGAGTGGGACGGGTATGCTCAGACGTGAGTCCCGTGCTCTCCACGTCACTGGAGTCAAGCTATCCTGGCTGAAGACAGCTGATAGCCAGAAAACGGTCCTAGGATGCTTAATTCTGGTCCAGGGAAGGCATGGCTTGGCAGTTCGGGCTGGGCTGTTCCCATGAGGCACAGGGTCAAGGCTGATTTGCATATGGCCATGTCTGAACTGGGGTGGTGTGGTGAGCACCAAAACGATGGATTTAGGCCCAGATCTCTGTACTGGGGTGAATGCATGACATTGTTCTGCATTCTGTTCATCAATTGTTTTTTTTGCATTTGTCACCCAGAGTGGGACGGGTATGCTCAGACGTGAGCCCCGTGTTCTCCACGCCACTGGAGTCAAGCTATCCTGGCTGAAGACAGCTGATAGCCAGAAACCGGTCCTAGGATGCTTGATTCCGGTCCAGGGAAGACATGGCTTGGCAGTTCGGGCTGGACTGTTCCCATAAGGCACAGGGTCAAGGCTTATTTGCATATGGCCATGTCTGAACTGGGGTGGTATGGTGAGCAAAAAAACGATGGATTTAGGCCCAGATCTCTGTACTGGGATGAATGCATGACATTGTTCTGCATTCTGTCCATCAATTGTTTTTTTTGCATTTGTTAACCCCGAGTGGGACGGGTATGCTCAGACGTGAGTCCCGTGCTCTCCACGTCACTGGAGTCAAGCTATCCTGGCTGAAGACGGCTGATAGCCAGAAAACGGTCCTTGGATGCTTAATTCCGGTACAGGGAAGACATGGCTTGGCAGTTCGGGCTGGACTGTTCCCATAAGGCACAGGGTCAAGGATGATTTGAATATGGCCATGTCTGAACTGGGGTGGTGTGGTGAGCAAAAAACGATTGATTTAGGCCCAGATCTCTGTACTGGGGTGAATGCATGACATTGTTCTGCATTCTATCCATCAATTGTTTTTTTTTGCATTTGTCACCCCGAGTGGGACGGGTATGCTCAGACGTGAGTCCCGTGCTCTCCACTCCACTGGAGTCAAGCTATCCTGGCTGAAGACGGCTGATAGCCAGAAACTGGTCCTAGGATGCTTGATTCCAGTCTAGGGAAGACATGGCTTGGCAGTTCGGGCTGGACTGTTCCCTTGAGGCACAGGGTCAAGGCTGATTTGCATATGGCAATGTCTAAACTGGGGTGGTGTGGTGAGCAAAAAAACGATGGATTTAACCCCAGATCTCCGTACTGGGGTGAATGCATGACATTGTTCTGCATTTTGTCCATCAATTGTTTTTTTTGCATTTGTCACCCCGAGTGGGACGGGTATGCTCAGACGTGAGTCCCGTGCTCTCCACGCCACTGGAGTCAAGCTATCCTGGCTGAAGACGGCTGATAGCCAGAAACCGGTCCTAGGATGCTTGATTCCTGTCCAGGGAAGATATAGCTTGGCAGTTCGGGCTGGACTGTTCCCATGGGGCACAGGGTCAAGGCTGATTTGCATATGGCCATGTCTGAACTGGGGTGGTGTGGTGAGCAAAAAAACGATGGATTTAGGCCCAGATCTCTGTACTGGGGTGAATGCATGACATTGTTCTGCATTTTTTCCATCAATTGTTTTTTTTGCATTTGTCACCCCGAGTGGGACGGGTATGCTCAGACGTGAGTCCCGTGCTCTCCACGCCACTGGAGTCAAGCTATCCTGGCTGAAGACGGCTGATAGCCAGAAACCGGTCCTAGGATGCTTGATTCCTGTCCAGGGAAGATATAGCTTGGCAGTTCGGGCTGGACTGTTCCCATGGGGCACAGGGTCAAGGCTGATTTGCATATGGCCATGTCTGAACTGGGGTGGTCAGCAAAAAAACGATGGATTTAGGCCCAGATCTCTGTACTGGGGAGAATGCAGGACATTGTTCTGCATTCTGTCCATCAATTGTTTTTTTTGCATTTGTCACCCCGAGTGGGACGGGTATGCTCAGACGTGAGTCCTGTGCTCTCCACGCCACTGGAGTCAAACTATCCTGGCTGAAGACAGCTGATAGCCAGAAACCGGTCCTAGGATGCTTGATTCCGGTCCAGGGAAGACATGGCTTGGCAGTTCGGGCTGGACTGTTCCCATGAGGCACAGGGTCAAGGCTGATTTGCATATGGCCATGTCTGAAATGGGGTGGTATGGTGAGCAAAAAAACGATGGATTTAGGCCCAGAACTCGGTACTGGGGTGAATGTATGACATTGTTTTGCATTCTGTCCATCAATTGTTTTTTTTGCATTTGTCACCCCGAGTGGGAAGGGTAAGCTCAGACGTGAGTCCCAAGCTCTCCATGCCACTGGAGTCAAGCTATCCTGGCTTTAGACGGCTGATAGCCAGAAACTGGTCCTAGGATGCTTGATTCCAGTCTAGGGAAGACATGGCTTGGCAGTTCGGGCTGGACTGTTCCCTTGAGGCACAGGGTCAAGGATGATTTGCATATGGCAATGTCTAAACTGGGGTGGTGTGGTGAGCAAAAAAACGATGGATTTAACCCCAGATCTCCGTACTGGGGTGAATGCATGACATTGTTCTGCATTTTGTCCATCAATTGTTTTTTTTGCATTTGTCACCCCGAGTGGGACGGGTATGCTCAGACGTGAGTCCCGTGCTCTCCACGCCACTGGAGTGAAGCTATCCTGGCTGAAGATGGCTGATAGCCAGAAACCAGTTCTAGGATGCTTGATTCCAGTCCAGCGAAGACATGGCTTGGCAGTTCGGGCTGGACTGCTCCCATGAGACACAGGGTCAAGGTTGATTTGCATTTGGCCATGTCTGAACTGGGGTGGTGTGGTGAGCAAAAAAACGATGGATTTAGGCCCAGATCCCTGTACTGGGGTGAATGCATGACATTGTTCTGCATTTTTTCCATCAATTGTTTTTTTGCATTTGTCACCCCGAGTGGGACGGGTATGCTCAGACGTGAGTCCCGTGCTCTCAACGCCACTGGAGTCAAGCTATCCTGGCTGAAGACGGCTGATAGCCAGAAACCGGTCCTAGGATGCTTAAATCCGGTACAGGGAAGACATGGCTTGGCAGTTCGGGCTGGACTGTTCCCATGAGGCACAGGGTCAAGGCTGATTTGCATATGGCCATGTCCGAACTGGGGTGGTGTGGTGAGCAAAAAAACGATGGATGTAGGCCCACATCTCTGTACTGGGGTGAATGCATGACATTGTTCTGCATTCTTTCCATCAATTGTTTTTTTTGCATTTGTCACCCCGAGTGGGACGGGTATGCTCAGACGTGAGTCCCTTGCTCTCCACGCCACTGGAGTCAAGCTATCCTGGCTGAAGACGGCTGATAGCCAGAAACTGGTCCTAGGATGATTGATTCCAGTACAGGGAAGACATGGCTTGGCAGTTTGGGCTGGATTGTTCCCATGAGAAACAGGGTCAAGGCTGATTTGCATATGGCCATGTCTGAACTGGGGTGGTGTGGTGAGCACCAAAACGATGGATTTAGGCCAAGATCTCTGTACTGGGATGAATGCATGACATTGATCTGCATTCTGTCCATCAATTGTTTTTTTTGCATTTGTCACCCAGAGTGGGATGGGTATGCTCAGACGTGAGTCCCGTGCTCTCCACGCCACTGGAGTCAAGCTATCCTGGCTGATGACAGCTGATAGCCAGAAACCGGTCCTAGGATGCTTGATTCCAGTCCAGGGAAGACATGGCTTGGCAGTTCGGGCTGGACTGTTCCAATGAGGCACAGGGTCAAGGCTTATTTGCATATGGCCATGTCTGAACTGGGGTGGTATGGTGACCAAAAAAAACGATGGATTTAGGCCCAGATCTCTGTACTGGGATGAATGCATGACATTGTTCTGCATTCTGTCCATCAATTGTTTTTTTTGCATTTGTTAACCCGAGTGGGACGGGTATGCTCAGACGTGAGTCCCGTGCTCTCCACGTCACTGGAGTCAAGCTATCCTGGCTGAAGACGGCTGATAGTCAGAAAACGGTCCAAGGATGCTTAAGTCCGGTTCAGGGAAGGCATGGCTTGGCAGTTCGGGCTGGACTGTTCCCATGAAGCACAGGTTCAAGGATGATTTGCATATGGCCATGTCTGAACTGGGGTGGTGTGGTGAGCAAAAAAACGATTGATTTAGGCCCAGATCTCTGTACTGGGGTGAATGCATGACATTGTTCTGCATTCTATCCATCAATTGTTTTTTTTTTGGGGCATTTGTTACCCCGAGTGGGACGGGTATGCTCAGACGTGAGTTCCGTGCTCTCCACGCCACTGGAATCAAGCTATCCTGGCTGAAAACGGCTGATAGCGAGAAACCGGTCCTAGGATGGTTGAGTCCTGTCCAGGGAAGATATGGCTTGGCAATTCGGGCTGGACTGTTCCCATGAGGCATAGGGTCTAGGCTGATTTGCATATGGCTATGTCTGAACTGGGGTGGTGTGGTGAGCAGCAAAAAAACGATGGATTCAGACACAGATCTCCGTACTGGGGTGAATGCATGACATTGTTCTGCATTCTGTCCATCAA
Organism: Lissotriton vulgaris; assembly: GCF_964263255.1. NCBI lineage: Eukaryota > Metazoa > Chordata > Amphibia > Caudata > Salamandridae > Lissotriton > Lissotriton vulgaris. The sequence goes on along the minus strand of NC_141694.1, from coordinate 1,548,020,397 downwards.
TTGTTTTTTTTGTATTTGTCACCCAGAGTGGGACGGGTATGCTCAGACGTGAGACCCGTGCTCTCCACGTCACTGGAGTCAAGCTATCCTGGCTGAAGACGGCTGATAGCCCGACAACGGTCCTAGGATGCTTAATTCCAGTCCAGGGAAGACATGGCTTGGCAGATCGGGCTGGACGGGTTCCCATGAGGCACAGGGTCAAGGCTGATTTGCATATGGCCATGTCTGAACTGGGGTGGTGAGCAAAAAAACGATGGATTTAGGCCCAGATGTCTGTACGGGGGTGAATGCATGACATTGTTCTGCATTTTTTCCATCAATTGTTTTTTATGCATTTGTCACCCCGAGTGGGACGGGTATGCTCAGACGTGAGTCCCGTGCTCTCCACGCCACTGGAGTCAAGCTATCCTGGCTGAACACGGCTAATAGCCAGAAACCGGTCCTAGGATGCTGGATTCTGGTCCAGGGAAGACATGGCTTGGCAGTTCGGGCTGGACTGTTCCCATGAGGCACAGGGTCAAGGCTGATTTGCATATGGCCATGTCTGAACTGGGGTGGTATGGTGAGCAAAAAAACGATGGATGTAGGCCCACATCTGTGTACTGGGGTGAATGCATGACATTGTTCTGCATTCTGTACATAAATTGTTTTTTTTGCATTTGTCACCACGAGTGGGACGGGTATGCTCAGACGTGAGTCCCGTGCTCTCCACGTCACTGGAGTCAAGCTATCCTGGCTGAAGACGGCTGATAGCCAGAAAACGGTCCTAGGATGCTTAATTCTGGTCCAGGGAAGGCATGGCTTGGCAGTTCGGGCTGGGCTGTTCCCATGAGGCACAGGGTCAAGGCTGATTTGCATATGGCCATGTCTGAACTGGGGTGGTGTGGTGAGCACCAAAACGATGGATTTAGGCCCAGATCTCTGTACTGGGGTGAATGCATGACATTGTTCTGCATTCTGTTCATCAATTGTTTTTTTTGCATTTGTCACCCAGAGTGGGACGGGTATGCTCAGACGTGAGCCCCGTGTTCTCCACGCCACTGGAGTCAAGCTATCCTGGCTGAAGACAGCTGAAAGCCAGAAACCGGTCCTAGGATGCTTGATTCCGGTCCAGGGAAGACATGGCTTGGCAGTTCGGGCTGGACTGTTCCAATGAGGCACAGGGTCAAGGCTTATTTGCATATGGCCATGTCTGAACTGGGGTGGTATGGTGAGCAAAAAAACAATGGATTTAGGCCCAGATCTCTGTACTGGGATGAATGCATGACATTGTTCTGCATTCTGTCCATCAATTGTTTTTTTTGCATTTGTTAACCCCGAGTGGGACGGGTATGCTCAGACGTGAGTCCCGTGCTCTCCACGTCACTGGAGTCAAGCTATCCTGGCTGAAGACGGCTGATAGCCAGAAAACGGTCCTTGGATGCTTAATTCCGGTACAGGGAAGACATGGCTTGGCAGTTCGGGCTGGACTGTTCCCATGAGGCACAGGGTCAAGGATGATTTGCATATGGCCATGTCTGAACTGGGGTGGTGTGGTGAGCAAAAAACGATTGATTTAGGCCCAGATCTCTGTACTGGGGTGAATGCATGACATTGTTCTGCATTCTATCCATCAATTGTTTTTTTTTGCATTTGTCACCCCGAGTGGGACGGGTATGCTCAGACGTGAGTCCTGTGCTCTCCACGCCTCTGGAGTCAAACTATCCTGGCTGAAGACAGCTGATAGCCAGAAACCGGTCCTAGGATGCTTGAATCCGGTCCAGGGAAGACATGGCTTGGCAGTTCGGGCTGGACTGTTCCCATGAGGCACAGGGTCAAGGCTGATTTGCATATGGCCATGTCTGAACTGGGGTGGTCAGCAAAAAAACTATGGATTAGGCCCAGATCTCTGTACTGGGGAGAATGCAGGACATTGTTCTGCATTCTGTCCATCAATTGTTTTTTTTGCATTTGTCACCCCGAGTGGGACGGGTATGCTCAGACGTGAGTCCTGTGCTCTCCACGCCACTGGAGTCAAACTATCCTGGCTGAAGACAGCTGATAGCCAGAAACCGGTCCTAGGATGCTTGAATCCGGTCCAGGGAAGACATGGCTTGGCAGTTCGGGCTGGACTGTTCCCATGAGGCACAGGGTCAAGGCTGATTTGCATATGGCCATGTCTGAACTGGGGTGGTGTGGTGAGCAAAAAAAGGATTGATTTAGGCCCAGATCTCTGTACTGGGGTGAATGCATGACATTGTTCTGCATTCTATCCATCAATTGTTTTTTTTTTCATTTGTCACCCCGAGTGGGACGGGTATGCTCAGACGTGAGTCCCGTGCACTCCACTCCACTGGAGTCAAGCTATCCTGGCTGAAGACGGCTGATAGCCAGAAACTGGTCCTAGGATGCTTGATTCCGGTCCAGCGAAGACATGGCTTGGCAGTTCGGGCTGGACTGTTCCCATGAGGCACAGGGTCAAGGCTGATTTGGATATGGCCATGTCTGAACTGGGGTGGTGTGGTGAGCAAACAAACAATGGATTTCGGCCCAGATCTCTGTACTGGGGTGAATGCATGACATTGTTCTGCATTTTGTCCATCAATTGTTTTTTTTGCATTTGTCACCCCGAGTGGGACGGGTATGCTCAGACGTGAGTCCCGTGCTCTCCACGCCACTGGAGTCAAGCTATCCTGGCTGAAGACGGCTGATAGCCAGAAACCGGTCCTAGGATGCTTGATTCCAGTCCAGGGAAGATATAGCTTAGCAGTTCGGGCTGGACTGTTCCCATGAGGCACAGCACAGGGTCAAGACTGATTTGCATATGGCCATGTCTGAACTGGGGTGGTCAGCAAAAAAACGATGGATTTAGGCCCAGATCTCTGTACTGGGGAGAATGCAGGAAATTGTTCTGCATTCTGTCCATCAATTGTTTTTTTTTGCATTTGTCACCCCGAGTGGGACGGGTTTGCTCAGACGTGAGTCCCGTGCTCTCCACGCCACTGGAGTCAAACTATCCTGGCTGAAGACAGCTGATAGCCAGAAACCGGTCCTAGGATGCTTGATTCCGGTCCAGGGAAGACATGGCTTGGCAGTTCGGGCTGGACTGTTCCCATGAAGCACAGGGTCAAGGCTGATTTGCATATGACCATGTCTGAACTGGGGTGGTGTGGTGAGCAAACAAACGATGGATTTAACCCCAGATCTCCGTACTGGGGTGAATGCATGACATTGTTCTGCATTTTGTCCATCAATTGTTTTTTTTGCATTTGTCACCCCAAGTGGGACGGGTATGCTCAGACGTGAGTCCCGTGCTCTCCACGCCACTGGAGTCAAGCTATCCTGGCTGAAGACAGCTGATAGCCAGAAACCGGTCCTAGGATGCTTGATTCCGGTACAGGGAAGACATGGCTTGGCAGTTCGGGCTGGACTGTTCCCATGAGGCACAGGGTCAAGGCTGATTTGCATATGGCCATGTCCGAACTGGGGTGGTGTGGTGAGCAAAAAAACGATGGATGTAGGCCCACATCTCTGTACTGGGGTGAATGCATGACATTGTTCTGCATTCTTTCCATCAATTGTTTTTTTTGCATTTGTCACCCCGAGTGGGACGGGTATGCTCAGACGTGAGTCCCTTGCTCTCCACGCCACTGGAGTCAAGCTATCCTTGCTGAAGACGGCTGATAGCCAGAAACTGGTCCTAGGATGATTGATTCCGGTACAGGGAAGACATGGCTTGGCAGTTTGGGCTGGACTGTTCCCATGAGAAACAGGGTCAAGGCTGATTTGCATATGGCCATGTCTGAACTGGGGTGGTGTGGTGAGCACCAAAACGATGGATTTAGGCCCAGATCTCTGTACTGGGATGAATGCATGACATTGATCTGCATTCTGTAAATCAATTGTTTTTTTTACATTTGTCACCCAGAGTGGGATGGGTATGCTCAGACGTGAGTCCCGTGCTCTCCACGCCACTGGAGTCAAGCTATCCTGGCTGATGACAGCTGAAAGCCAGAAACTGGTCCTAGGATGCTTGATTCCGGTCCAGGGAAGACATGGCTTGGCAGTTCGGGCTGGACTGTTCCAATGAGGCACAGGGTCAAGGCTTATTTGCATATGGCCATGTCTGAACTGGGGTGGTATGGTGACCAAAAAAACGATGGATTTAGGCCCAGATCTCTGTACTGGGATGAATGCATGACATTGTTCTGCATTCTGTCCATCAATTGTTTTTTTTGCATTTGTTAACCCGAGTGGGACGGTATGCTCAGACGTGAGTCCCGTGCTCTCCACGTCACTGGAGTCAAGCTATCCTGGCTGAAGACGGCTGATAGCCAGAAAACGGTCCAAGGATGCTTAAGTCCGGTCCAAAGAAGGCATGGCTTGGCAGTTCGGGCTGGACTGTTCCCATGAAGCACAGGGTCAAGGATGATTTGCATATGGCCATGTCTGAACTGGGGTGGTGTGGTGAGCAAAAAAACGATTGATTTAGGCCCAGATCTCTGTACTGGGGTGAATGCATGACATTGTTCTGCATTCTATCCATCAATTTTTTTTTTTTTGGCATTTGTTACCCCGAGTCGGACGGGTATGCTCAGACGTGAGTTCCGTGCTCTCCACGCCACTGGAATCAAGCTATCCTGGCTGAAAACGGCTGATAGCCAGAAACCGGTCCTAGGATGGTTGAGTCCGGTCCAGGGAAGATATGGCTTGGCAGTTCGGGCTGGACTGTTCCCATGAGGCATAGGGTCTAGGCTGATTTGCATATGGCTATGTCTGAACTGGGGTGGTGTGGTGAGCAGCAAAAAAACGATGGATTCAGACACAGATCTCTGTACTGGGGTGAATGCATGACATTGTTCTGCATTCTGTCCATCAATTGTTTTTTTTTGCATTTGTCACCCAGAGTGGGACGGGTATGCTCAGACGTGAGACCCGTGCTCTCCACGTCACTGGAGTCAAGCTATCCTGGCTGAAGACGGCTGATAGCCCGACAACGGTCCTAGGATGCTTAATTCCAGTCCAGGGAAGACATGTCTTGGCAGTTCGGGCTGGACGGTTCCCATGAGGCACAGGGTCAAGGCTGATTTGCATATGGCCATGTCTGAACTGGGGTGGTGAGCAAAAAAACGATGGATTTAGGCCCAGATCTCTGTACGGGGGTGAATGCATGACATTGTTCTGCATTTTTTCCATCAATTGTTATTTATGCATTTGTCACCCCGAGTGGGACGGGTATGCTCAGTCGTGAGTCCCGTGCTCTCCACGCCACTGGAGTCAAGCTATCCTGGCTGAACACGGCTAATAGCCAGAAACCGGTCCTAGGATGCTTGATTCCGGTCCAGGGAAGACATGGCTTGGCAGTTCGGGCTGGACTGTTCCCATGAGGCACAGGGTCAAGGCTGATTTGCATATGGCCATGTCTGAACTGGGGTGGTATGGTGAGCAAAAAAACGATGGATGTAGGCCCACATCTGTGTACTGGGGAGAATGCATGACATTGTTCTGCATTCTGTACATAAATTGTTTTTTTTGCATTTGTCACCACGAGTGGGACGGGTATGCTCAGACGTGAGTCCCGTGCTCTCCACGTCACTGGAGTCAAGCTATCCTGGCTGAAGACAGCTGATAGCCAGAAAACGGTCCTAGGATGCTTAATTCTGGTCCAGGGAAGGCATGGCTTGGCAGTTCGGGCTGGGCTGTTCCCATGAGGCACAGGGTCAAGGCTGATTTGCATATGGCCATGTCTGAACTGGGGTGGTGTGGTGAGCACCAAAACGATGGATTTAGGCCCAGATCTCTGTACTGGGGTGAATGCATGACATTGTTCTGCATTCTGTTCATCAATTGTTTTTTTTGCATTTGTCACCCAGAGTGGGACGGGTATGCTCAGACGTGAGCCCCGTGTTCTCCACGCCACTGGAGTCAAGCTATCCTGGCTGAAGACAGCTGATAGCCAGAAACCGGTCCTAGGATGCTTGATTCCGGTCCAGGGAAGACATGGCTTGGCAGTTCGGGCTGGACTGTTCCCATAAGGCACAGGGTCAAGGCTTATTTGCATATGGCCATGTCTGAACTGGGGTGGTATGGTGAGCAAAAAAACGATGGATTTAGGCCCAGATCTCTGTACTGGGATGAATGCATGACATTGTTCTGCATTCTGTCCATCAATTGTTTTTTTTGCATTTGTTAACCCCGAGTGGGACGGGTATGCTCAGACGTGAGTCCCGTGCTCTCCACGTCACTGGAGTCAAGCTATCCTGGCTGAAGACGGCTGATAGCCAGAAAACGGTCCTTGGATGCTTAATTCCGGTACAGGGAAGACATGGCTTGGCAGTTCGGGCTGGACTGTTCCCATAAGGCACAGGGTCAAGGATGATTTGAATATGGCCATGTCTGAACTGGGGTGGTGTGGTGAGCAAAAAACGATTGATTTAGGCCCAGATCTCTGTACTGGGGTGAATGCATGACATTGTTCTGCATTCTATCCATCAATTGTTTTTTTTTGCATTTGTCACCCCGAGTGGGACGGGTATGCTCAGACGTGAGTCCCGTGCTCTCCACTCCACTGGAGTCAAGCTATCCTGGCTGAAGACAGCTGAAAGCCAGAAACTGGTCCTAGGATGCTTGATTCCGGTCCAGGGAAGACATGGCTTGGCAGTTCGGGCTGGACTGTTCCAATGAGGCACAGGGTCAAGGCTTATTTGCATATGGCCATGTCTGAACTGGGGTGGTATGGTGACCAAAAAAACGATGGATTTAGGCCCAGATCTCTGTACTGGGATGAATGCATGACATTGTTCTGCATTCTGTCCATCAATTGGTTTTTTTGCATTTGTTAACCCGAGTGGGACGGTATGCTCAGACGTGAGTCCCGTGCTCTCCACGTCACTGGAGTCAAGCTATCCTGGCTGAAGACGGCTGATAGCCAGAAAACGGTCCAAGGATGCTTAAGTCCGGTCCAAAGAAGGCATGGCTTGGCAGTTCGGGCTGGACTGTTCCCATGAAGCACAGGGTCAAGGCTTATTTGCATATGGCCATGTCTGAACTGGGGTGGTATGGTGACCAAAAAAACGATGGATTTAGGCCCAGATCTCTGTACTGGGGTGAATGCATGACATTGTTCTGCATTCTATCCATCAATTGTTTTTTTTTTGGGGCATTTGTTACCCCGAGTGGGACGGGTATGCTCAGACGTGAGTTCCGTGCTCTCCACGCCACTGGAATCAAGCTATCCTGGCTGAAAACGGCTGATAGCGAGAAACCGGTCCTAGGATGGTTGAGTCCTGTCCAGGGAAGATATGGCTTGGCAATTCGGGCTGGACTGTTCCCATGAGGCATAGGGTCTAGGCTGATTTGCATATGGCTATGTCTGAACTGGGGTGGTGTGGTGAGCAGCAAAAAAACGATGGATTCAGACACAGATCTCTGTACTGGGGTGAATGCATGACATTGTTCTGCATTCTGTCCATCAATTGTTTTTTTTTGTATTTGTCACCCAGAGTGGGACGGGTATGCTCAGACGTGAGACCCGTGCTCTCCACGTCACTGGAGTCAAGCTATCCTGGCTGAAGACGGCTGATAGCCCGACAACGGTCCTAGGATGCTTAATTCCAGTCCAGGGAAGACATGGCTTGGCAGATCGGGCTGGACGGGTTCCCATGAGGCACAGGGTCAAGGCTGATTTGCATATGGCCATGTCTGAACTGGGGTGGTGAGCAAAAAAACGATGGATTTAGGCCCAGATGTCTGTACGGGGGTGAATGCATGACATTGTTCTGCATTTTTTCCATCAATTGTTTTTTATGCATTTGTCACCCCGAGTGGGACGGGTATGCTCAGACGTGAGTCCCGTGCTCTCCACGCCACTGGAGTCAAGCTATCCTGGCTGAACACGGCTAATAGCCAGAAACCGGTCCTAGGATGCTGGATTCTGGTCCAGGGAAGACATGGCTTGGCAGTTCGGGCTGGACTGTTCCCATGAGGCACAGGGTCAAGGCTGATTTGCATATGGCCATGTCTGAACTGGGGTGGTATGGTGAGCAAAAAAACGATGGATGTAGGCCCACATCTGTGTACTGGGGTGAATGCATGACATTGTTCTGCATTCTGTACATAAATTGTTTTTTTTGCATTTGTCACCACGAGTGGGACGGGTATGCTCAGACGTGAGTCCCGTGCTCTCCACGTCACTGGAGTCAAGCTATCCTGGCTGAAGACAGCTGAAAGCCAGAAACCGGTCCTAGGATGCTTGATTCCGGTCCAGGGAAGACATGGCTTGGCAGTTCGGGCTGGACTGTTCCAATGAGGCACAGGGTCAAGGCTTATTTGCATATGGCCATGTCTGAACTGGGGTGGTATGGTGACCAAAAAAACAATGGATTTAGGCCCAGATCTCTGTACTGGGATGAATGCATGACATTGTTCTGCATTTTTTCCATCAATTGTTTTTTATGCATTTGTCACCCCGAGTGGGACGGGTATGCTCAGACGTGAGTCCCGTGCTCTCCACGCCACTGGAGTCAAGCTATCCTGGCTGAACACGGCTAATAGCCAGAAACCGGTCCTAGGATGCTGGATTCTGGTCCAGGGAAGACATGGCTTGGCAGTTCGGGCTGGACTGTTCCCATGAGGCACAGGGTCAAGGCTGATTTGCATATGGCCATGTCTGAACTGGGGTGGTATGGTGAGCAAAAAAACGATGGATTTAGGCCCAGATCTCTGTACGGGGGTGAATGCATGACATTGTTCTGCATTTTTTCCATCAATTGTTATTTATGCATTTGTCACCCCGAGTGGGACGGGTATGCTCAGTCGTGAGTCCCGTGCTCTCCACGCCACTGGAGTCAAGCTATCCTGGCTGAACACGGCTAATAGCCAGAAACCGGTCCTAGGATGCTTGATTCCGGTCCAGGGAAGACATGGCTTGGCAGTTCGGGCTGGACTGTTCCCATGAGGCACAGGGTCAAGGCTGATTTGCATATGGCCATGTCTGAACTGGGGTGGTATGGTGAGCAAAAAAACGATGGATGTAGGCCCACATCTGTGTACTGGGGAGAATGCATGACATTGTTCTGCATTCTGTACATAAATTGTTTTTTTTGCATTTGTCACCACGAGTGGGACGGGTATGCTCAGACGTGAGTCCCGTGCTCTCCACGTCACTGGAGTCAAGCTATCCTGGCTGAAGACAGCTGATAGCCAGAAAACGGTCCTAGGATGCTTAATTCTGGTCCAGGGAAGGCATGGCTTGGCAGTTCGGGCTGGGCTGTTCCCATGAGGCACAGGGTCAAGGCTGATTTGCATATGGCCATGTCTGAACTGGGGTGGTGTGGTGAGCACCAAAACGATGGATTTAGGCCCAGATCTCTGTACTGGGGTGAATGCATGACATTGTTCTGCATTCTGTTCATCAATTGTTTTTTTTGCATTTGTCACCCAGAGTGGGACGGGTATGCTCAGACGTGAGCCCCGTGTTCTCCACGCCACTGGAGTCAAGCTATCCTGGCTGAAGACAGCTGATAGCCAGAAACCGGTCCTAGGATGCTTGATTCCGGTCCAGGGAAGACATGGCTTGGCAGTTCGGGCTGGACTGTTCCCATAAGGCACAGGGTCAAGGCTTATTTGCATATGGCCATGTCTGAACTGGGGTGGTATGGTGAGCAAAAAAACGATGGATTTAGGCCCAGATCTCTGTACTGGGATGAATGCATGACATTGTTCTGCATTCTGTCCATCAATTGTTTTTTTTGCATTTGTTAACCCCGAGTGGGACGGGTATGCTCAGACGTGAGTCCCGTGCTCTCCACGTCACTGGAGTCAAGCTATCCTGGCTGAAGACGGCTGATAGCCAGAAAACGGTCCTTGGATGCTTAATTCCGGTACAGGGAAGACATGGCTTGGCAGTTCGGGCTGGACTGTTCCCATAAGGCACAGGGTCAAGGATGATTTGAATATGGCCATGTCTGAACTGGGGTGGTGTGGTGAGCAAAAAACGATTGATTTAGGCCCAGATCTCTGTACTGGGGTGAATGCATGACATTGTTCTGCATTCTATCCATCAATTGTTTTTTTTTGCATTTGTCACCCCGAGTGGGACGGGTATGCTCAGACGTGAGTCCCGTGCTCTCCACTCCACTGGAGTCAAGCTATCCTGGCTGAAGACGGCTGATAGCCAGAAACTGGTCCTAGGATGCTTGATTCCAGTCTAGGGAAGACATGGCTTGGCAGTTCGGGCTGGACTGTTCCCTTGAGGCACAGGGTCAAGGCTGATTTGCATATGGCAATGTCTAAACTGGGGTGGTGTGGTGAGCAAAAAAACGATGGATTTAACCCCAGATCTCCGTACTGGGGTGAATGCATGACATTGTTCTGCATTTTGTCCATCAATTGTTTTTTTTGCATTTGTCACCCCGAGTGGGACGGGTATGCTCAGACGTGAGTCCCGTGCTCTCCACATCACTGGAGTCAAGCTATCCTGGCTGAAGACGGCTGATAGCCAGAAACCGGTCCTAGGATGCTTGATTCCTGTCCAGGGAAGATATAGCTTGGCAGTTCGGGCTGGACTGTTCCCATGGGGCACAGGGTCAAGGCTGATTTGCATATGGCCATGTCTGAACTGGGGTGGTGTGGTGAGCAAAAAAACGATGGATTTAGGCTCAGATCTCTGTACTGGGGTGAATGCATGACATTGTTCTGCATTTTTTCCATCAATAGTTTTTTTTGCATTTGTCACCCCGAGTGGGACGGGTATGCTCAGACGTGAGTCCCGTGCTCTCCACGCCACTGGAGTCAAGCTATCCTGGCTGAAGACGGCTGATAGCCAGAAACCGGTCCTAGGATGCTTGATTCCTGTCCAGGGAAGATATAGCTTGGCAGTTCGGGCTGGACTGTTCCCATGGGGCACAGGGTCAAGGCTGATTTGCATATGGCCATGTCTGAACTGGGGTGGTCAGCAAAAAAACGATGGATTTAGGCCCAGATCTCTGTACTGGGGAGAATGCAGGACATTGTTCTGCATTCTGTCCATCAATTGTTTTTTTTGCATTTGTCACCCCGAGTGGGACGGGTATGCTCAGACGTGAGTCCTGTGCTCTCCACGCCACTGGAGTCAAACTATCCTGGCTGAAGACAGCTGATAGCCAGAAACCGGTCCTAGGATGCTTGATTCCGGTCCAGGGAAGACATGGCTTGGCAGTTCGGGCTGGACTGTTCCCATGAGGCACAGGGTCAAGGCTGATTTGCATATGGCCATGTCTGAAATGGGGTGGTATGGTGAGCAAAAAAACGATGGATTTAGGCCCAGAACTCGGTACTGGGGTGAATGTATGACATTGTTTTGCATTCTGTCCATCAATTGTTTTTTTTGCATTTGTCACCCCGAGTGGGAAGGGTAAGCTCAGACGTGAGTCCCAAGCTCTCCATGCCACTGGAGTCAAGCTATCCTGGCTTTAGACGGCTGATAGCCAGAAACTGGTCCTAGGATGCTTGATTCCAGTCTAGGGAAGACATGGCTTGGCAGTTCGGGCTGGACTGTTCCCTTGAGGCACAGGGTCAAGGATGATTTGCATATGGCAATGTCTAAACTGGGGTGGTGTGGTGAGCAAAAAAACGATGGATTTAACCCCAGATCTCCGTACTGGGGTGAATGCATGACATTGTTCTGCATTTTGTCCATCAATTGTTTTTTTTGCATTTGTCACCCCGAGTGGGACGGGTATGCTCAGACGTGAGTCCCGTGCTCTCCACGCCACTGGAGTGAAGCTATCCTGGCTGAAGATGGCTGATAGCCAGAAACCAGTTCTAGGATGCTTGATTCCAGTCCAGCGAAGACATGGCTTGGCAGTTCGGGCTGGACTGCTCCCATGAGACACAGGGTCAAGGTTGATTTGCATTTGGCCATGTCTGAACTGGGGTGGTGTGGTGAGCAAAAAAACAATGGATTTAGGCCCAGATCCCTGTACTGGGGTGAATGCATGACATTGTTCTGCATTTTTTCCATCAATTGTTTTTTTGCATTTGTCACCCCGAGTGGGACGGGTATGCTCAGACGTGAGTCCCGTGCTCTCAACGCCACTGGAGTCAAGCTATCCTGGCTGAAGACGGCTGATAGCCAGAAACCGGTCCTAGGATGCTTAAATCCGGTACAGGGAAGACATGGCTTGGCAGTTCGGGCTGGACTGTTCCCATGAGGCACAGGGTCAAGGCTGATTTGCATATGGCCATGTCCGAACTGGGGTGGTGTGGTGAGCAAAAAAACGATGGATGTAGGCCCACATCTCTGTACTGGGGTGAATGCATGACATTGTTCTGCATTCTTTCCATCAATTGTTTTTTTTGCATTTGTCACCCCGAGTGGGACGGGTATGCTCAGACGTGAGTCCCTTGCTCTCCACGCCACTGGAGTCAAGCTATCCTGGCTGAAGACGGCTGATAGCCAGAAACTGGTCCTAGGATGATTGATTCCAGTACAGGGAAGACATGGCTTGGCAGTTTGGGCTGGACTGTTCCCATGAGAAACAGGGTCAAGGCTGATTTGCATATGGCCATGTCTGAACTGGGGTGGTGTGGTGAGCACCAAAACGATGGATTTAGGCCAAGATCTCTGTACTGGGATGAATGCATGACATTGATCTGCATTCTGTCCATCAATTGTTTTTTTTGCATTTGTCACCCAGAGTGGGATGGGTATGCTCAGACGTGAGTCCCGTGCTCTCCACGCCACTGGAGTCAAGCTATCCTGGCTGATGACAGCTGATAGCCAGAAACCGGTCCTAGGATGCTTGATTCCAGTCCAGGGAAGACATGGCTTGGCAGTTCGGGCTGGACTGTTCCAATGAGGCACAGGGTCAAGGCTTATTTGCATATGGCCATGTCTGAACTGGGGTGGTATGGTGACCAAAAAAAACGATGGATTTAGGCCCAGATCTCTGTACTGGGATGAATGCATGACATTGTTCTGCATTCTGTCCATCAATTGTTTTTTTTGCATTTGTTAACCCGAGTGGGACGGGTATGCTCAGACGTGAGTCCCGTGCTCTCCACGTCACTGGAGTCAAGCTATCCTGGCTGAAGACGGCTGATAGTCAGAAAACGGTCCAAGGATGCTTAAGTCCGGTTCAGGGAAGGCATGGCTTGGCAGTTCGGGCTGGACTGTTCCCATGAAGCACAGGTTCAAGGATGATTTGCATATGGCCATGTCTGAACTGGGGTGGTGTGGTGAGCAAAAAAACGATTGATTTAGGCCCAGATCTCTGTACTGGGGTGAATGCATGACATTGTTCTGCATTCTATCCATCAATTGTTTTTTTTTTGGGGCATTTGTTACCCCGAGTGGGACGGGTATGCTCAGACGTGAGTTCCGTGCTCTCCACGCCACTGGAATCAAGCTATCCTGGCTGAAAACGGCTGATAGCGAGAAACCGGTCCTAGGATGGTTGAGTCCTGTCCAGGGAAGATATGGCTTGGCAATTCGGGCTGGACTGTTCCCATGAGGCATAGGGTCTAGGCTGATTTGCATATGGCTATGTCTGAACTGGGGTGGTGTGGTGAGCAGCAAAAAAACGATGGATTCAGACACAGATCTCTGTACTGGGGTGAATGCATGACATTGTTCTGCATTCTGTCCATCAATTGTTTTTTTTTGTATTTGTCACCCAGAGTGGGACGGGTATGCTCAGACGTGAGACCCGTGCTCTCCACGTCACTGGAGTCAAGCTATCCTGGCTGAAGACGGCTGATAGCCCGACAACGGTCCTAGGATGCTTAATTCCAGTCCAGGGAAGACATGGCTTGGCAGATCGGGCTGGACGGGTTCCCATGAGGCACAGGGTCAAGGCTGATTTGCATATGGCCATGTCTGAACTGGGGTGGTGAGCAAAAAAACGATGGATTTAGGCCCAGATGTCTGTACGGGGGTGAATGCATGACATTGTTCTGCATTTTTTCCATCAATTGTTTTTTATGCATTTGTCACCCCGAGTGGGACGGGTATGCTCAGACGTGAGTCCCGTGCTCTCCACGCCATTGGAGTCAACCTATCCTGGCTGAACACGGCTAATAGCCAGAAACCGGTCCTAGGATGCTGGATTCTGGTCCAGGGAAGACATGGCTTGGCAGTTCGGGCTGGACTGTTCCCATGAGGCACAGGGTCAAGGCTGATTTGCATATGGCCATGTCTGAACTGGGGTGGTATGGTGAGCAAAAAAACGATGGATGTAGGCCCACATCTGTGTACTGGGGTGAATGCATGACATTGTTCTGCATTCTGTACATAAATTGTTTTTTTTGCATTTGTCACCACGAGTGGGACGGGTATGCTCAGACGTGAGTCCCGTGCTCTCCACGTCACTGGAGTCAAGCTATCCTGGCTGAAGACAGCTGAAAGCCAGAAACCGGTCCTAGGATGCTTGATTCCGGTCCAGGGAAGACATGGCTTGGCAGTTCGGGCTGGACTGTTCCAATGAGGCACAGGGTCAAGGCTTATTTGCATATGGCCATGTCTGAACTGGGGTGGTATGGTGACCAAAAAAACAATGGATTTAGGCCCAGATCTCTGTACTGGGATGAATGCATGACATTGTTCTGCATTCTGTCCATCAATTGTTTTTTTTGCATTTGTTAACCCGAGTGGGACGGTATGCTCAGACGTGAGTCCCGTGCTCTCCACGTCACTGGAGTCAAGCTATCCTGGCTGAAGACGGCTGATAGCCAGAAAACGGTCCAAGGATGCTTAAGTCCGGTCCAGGGAAGGCATGGCTTGGCAGTTCGGGCTGGACTGTTCCCATGAAGCACAGGGTCAAGGATGATTTGCATATGGCCATGTCTGAACTGGGGTGGTGTGGTGAGCAAAAAAACGATTGATTTAGGCCCAGATCTCTGTACTGGGGTGAATGCATGACATTGTTCTGCATTCTATCCATCAATTTTTTTTTTTTTTGGCATTTGTTACCCCGAGTCGGACGGGTATGCTCAGACGTGAGTTCCGTGCTCTCCACGCCACTGGAATCAAGCTATCCTGGCTGAAAACGGCTGATAGCCAGAAACCGGTCCTAGGATGGTTGAGTCCGGTCCAGGGAAGATATGGCTTGGCAGTTCGGGTTGGACTGTTCCCATGAGGCATAGGGTCTAGGCTGATTTGCATATGGCTATGTCTGAACTGGGGTGGTGTGGTGAGCAGCAAAAAAACGATGGATTCAGACACAGATCTCTGTACTGGGGTGAATGCATGACATTGTTCTGCATTCTGTCCATCAATTGTTTTTTTTTGCATTTGTCACCCAGAGTGGGACGGGTATGCTCAGACGTGAGACCCGTGCTCTCCACGTCACTGGAGTCAAGCTATCCTGGCTGAAGACGGCTGATAGCCCGACAACGGTCCTAGGATGCTTAATTCCAGTCCAGGGAAGACATGTCTTGGCAGTTCGGGCTGGACGGTTCCCATGAGGCACAGGGTCAAGGCTGATTTGCATATGGCCATGTCTGAACTGGGGTGGTGAGCAAAAAAACGATGGATTTAGGCCCAGATCTCTGTACGGGGGTGAATGCATGACATTGTTCTGCATTTTTTCCATCAATTGTTATTTATGCATTTGTCACCCCGAGTGGGACGGGTATGCTCAGTCGTGAGTCCCGTGCTCTCCACGCCACTGGAGTCAAGCTATCCTGGCTGAACACGGCTAATAGCCAGAAACCGGTCCTAGGATGCTTGATTCCGGTCCAGGGAAGACATGGCTTGGCAGTTCGGGCTGGACTGTTCCCATGAGGCACAGGGTCAAGGCTGATTTGCATATGGCCATGTCTGAACTGGGGTGGTATGGTGAGCAAAAAAACGATGGATGTAGGCCCACATCTGTGTACTGGGGAGAATGCATGACATTGTTCTGCATTCTGTACATAAATTGTTTTTTTTGCATTTGTCACCACGAGTGGGACGGGTATGCTCAGACGTGAGTCCCGTGCTCTCCACGTCACTGGAGTCAAGCTATCCTGGCTGAAGACAGCTGATAGCCAGAAAACGGTCCTAGGATGCTTAATTCTGGTCCAGGGAAGGCATGGCTTGGCAGTTCGGGCTGGGCTGTTCCCATGAGGCACAGGGTCAAGGCTGATTTGCATATGGCCATGTCTGAACTGGGGTGGTGTGGTGAGCACCAAAACGATGGATTTAGGCCCAGATCTCTGTACTGGGGTGAATGCATGACATTGTTCTGCATTCTGTTCATCAATTGTTTTTTTTGCATTTGTCACCCAGAGTGGGACGGGTATGCTCAGACGTGAGCCCCGTGTTCTCCACGCCACTGGAGTCAAGCTATCCTGGCTGAAGACAGCTGATAGCCAGAAACCGGTCCTAGGATGCTTGATTCCGGTCCAGGGAAGACATGGCTTGGCAGTTCGGGCTGGACTGTTCCCATAAGGCACAGGGTCAAGGCTTATTTGCATATGGCCATGTCTGAACTGGGGTGGTATGGTGAGCAAAAAAACGATGGATTTAGGCCCAGATCTCTGTACTGGGATGAATGCATGACATTGTTCTGCATTCTGTCCATCAATTGTTTTTTTTGCATTTGTTAACCCCGAGTGGGACGGGTATGCTCAGACGTGAGTCCCGTGCTCTCCACGTCACTGGAGTCAAGCTATCCTGGCTGAAGACGGCTGATAGCCAGAAAACGGTCCTTGGATGCTTAATTCCGGTACAGGGAAGACATGGCTTGGCAGTTCGGGCTGGACTGTTCCCATAAGGCACAGGGTCAAGGATGATTTGAATATGGCCATGTCTGAACTGGGGTGGTGTGGTGAGCAAAAAACGATTGATTTAGGCCCAGATCTCTGTACTGGGGTGAATGCATGACATTGTTCTGCATTCTATCCATCAATTGTTTTTTTTTGCATTTGTCACCCCGAGTGGGACGGGTATGCTCAGACGTGAGTCCCGTGCTCTCCACTCCACTGGAGTCAAGCTATCCTGGCTGAAGACGGCTGATAGCCAGAAACTGGTCCTAGGATGCTTGATTCCAGTCTAGGGAAGACATGGCTTGGCAGTTCGGGCTGGACTGTTCCCTTGAGGCACAGGGTCAAGGCTGATTTGCATATGGCAATGTCTAAACTGGGGTGGTGTGGTGAGCAAAAAAACGATGGATTTAACCCCAGATCTCCGTACTGGGGTGAATGCATGACATTGTTCTGCATTTTGTCCATCAATTGTTTTTTTTGCATTTGTCACCCCGAGTGGGACGGGTATGCTCAGATGTGAGTCCCGTGCTCTCCACGCCACTGGAGTCAAGCTATCCTGGCTGAAGACGGCTGATAGCCAGAAACCGGTCCTAGGATGCTTGATTCCTGTCCAGGGAAGATATAGCTTGGCAGTTCGGGCTGGACTGTTCCCATGGGGCACAGGGTCAAGGCTGATTTGCATATGGCCATGTCTGAACTGGGGTGGTGTGGTGAGCAAAAAAACGATGGATTTAGGCCCAGATCTCTGTACTGGGGTGAATGCATGACATTGTTCTGCATTTTTTCCATCAATTGTTTTTTTTGCATTTGTCACCCCGAGTGGGACGGGTATGCTCAGACGTGAGTCCCGTGCTCTCCACGCCACTGGAGTCAAGCTATCCTGGCTGAAGACGGCTGATAGCCAGAAACCGGTCCTAGGATGCTTGATTCCTGTCCAGGGAAGATATAGCTTGGCAGTTCGGGCTGGACTGTTCCCGTGGGGCACAGGGTCAAGGCTGATTTGCATATGGCCATGTCTGAACTGGGGTGGTCAGCAAAAAAACGATGGATTTAGGCCCAGATCTCTGTACTGGGGAGAATGCAGGACATTGTTCTGCATTCTGTCCATCAATTGTTTTTTTTGCATTTGTCACCCCGAGTGGGACGGGTATGCTCAGACGTGAGTCCTGTGCTCTCCACGCCACTGGAGTCAAACTATCCTGGCTGAAGACAGCTGATAGCCAGAAACCGGTCCTAGGATGCTTGATTCCGGTCCAGGGAAGACATGGCTTGGCAGTTCGGGCTGGACTGTTCCCATGAGGCACAGGGTCAAGGCTGATTTGCATATGGCCATGTCTGAAATGGGGTGGTATGGTGAGCAAAAAAACGATGGATTTAGGCCCAGAACTCGGTACTGGGGTGAATGTATGACATTGTTTTGCATTCTGTCCATCAATTGTTTTTTTTGCATTTGTTACCCCGAGTGGGAAGGGTAAGCACAGACGTGAGTCCCAAGCTCTCCATGCCACTGGAGTCAAGCTATCCTGGCTTTAGACGGCTGATAGCCAGAAACTGGTCCTAGGATGCTTGATTCCAGTCTAGGGAAGACATGGCTTGGCAGTTCGGGCTGGACTGTTCCCTTGAGGCACAGGGTCAAGGATGATTTGCATATGGCAATGTCTAAACTGGGGTGGTGTGGTGAGCAAATAAACGATGGATTTAACCCCAGATCTCCGTACTGGGGTGAATGCATGACATTGTTCTGCATTTTGTCCATCAATTGTTTTTTTTGCATTTGTCACCCCGAGTGGGACGGGTATGCTCAGACGTGAGTCCCGTGCTCTCCACGCCACTGGAGTGAAGCTATCCTGGCTGAAGATGGCTGATAGCCAGAAACCAGTTCTAGGATGCTTGATTCCAGTCCAGCGAAGACATGGCTTGGCAGTTCGGGCTGGACTGCTCCCATGACACACAGGGTCAAGGTTGATTTGCATTTGGCCATGTCTGAACTGGGGTGGTGTGGTGAGCAAAAAAACGATGGATTTAGGCCCAGATCCCTGTACTGGGGTGAATGCATGACATTGTTCTGCATTTTTTCCATCAATTGTTTTTTTGCATTTGTCACCCCGAGTGGGACGGGTATGCTCAGACGTGAGTCCCGTGCTCTCAACGCCACTGGAGTCAAGCTATCCTGGCTGAAGACGGCTGATAGCCAGAAACCGGTCCTAGGATGCTTAAATCCGGTACAGGGAAGACATGGCTTGGCAGTTCGGGCTGGACTGTTCCCATGAGGCACAGGGTCAAGGCTGATTTGCATATGGCCATGTCCGAACTGGGGTGGTGTGGTGAGCAAAAAAACGATGGATGTAGGCCCACATCTCTGTACTGGGGTGAATGCATGACATTGTTCTGCATTCTTTCCATCAATTGTTTTTTTTGCATTTGTCACCCCGAGTGGGACGGGTATGCTCAGACGTGAGTCCCTTGCTCTCCACGCCACTGGAGTCAAGCTATCCTGGCTGAAGACGGCTGATAGCCAGAAACTGGTCCTAGGATGATTGATTCCAGTACAGGGAAGACATGGCTTGGCAGTTTGGGCTGGATTGTTCCCATGAGAAACAGGGTCAAGGCTGATTTGCATATGGCCATGTCTGAACTGGGGTGGTGTGGTGAGCACCAAAACGATGGATTTAGGCCAAGATCTCTGTACTGGGATGAATGCATGACATTGATCTGCATTCTGTCCATCAATTGTTTTTTTTGCATTTGTCACCCAGAGTGGGATGGGTATGCTCAGACGTGAGTCCCGTGCTCTCCACGCCACTGGAGTCAAGCTATCCTGGCTGATGACAGCTGATAGCCAGAAACCGGTCCTAGGATGCTTGATTCCAGTCCAGGGAAGACATGGCTTGGCAGTTCGGGCTGGACTGTTCCAATGAGGCACAGGGTCAAGGCTTATTTGCATATGGCCATGTCTGAACTGGGGTGGTATGGTGACCAAAAAAAACGATGGATTTAGGCCCAGATCTCTGTACTGGGATGAATGCATGACATTGTTCTGCATTCTGTCCATCAATTGTTTTTTTTGCATTTGTTAACCCGAGTGGGACGGGTATGCTCAGACGTGAGTCCCGTGCTCTCCACGTCACTGGAGTCAAGCTATCCTGGCTGAAGACGGCTGATAGTCAGAAAACGGTCCAAGGATGCTTAAGTCCGGTTCAGGGAAGGCATGGCTTGGCAGTTCGGGCTGGACTGTTCCCATGAAGCACAGGTTCAAGGATGATTTGCATATGGCCATGTCTGAACTGGGGTGGTGTGGTGAGCAAAAAAACGATTGATTTAGGCCCAGATCTCTGTACTGGGGTGAATGCATGACATTGTTCTGCATTCTATCCATCAATTGTTTTTTTTTTGGGGCATTTGTTACCCCGAGTGGGATGGGTATGCTCAGACGTGAGTTCCGTGCTCTCCACGCCACTGGAATCAAGCTATCCTGGCTGAAAACGGCTGATAGCGAGAAACCGGTCCTAGGATGGTTGAGTCCTGTCCAGGGAAGATATGGCTTGGCAATTCGGGCTGGACTGTTCCCATGAGGCATAGGGTCTAGGCTGATTTGCATATGGCTATGTCTGAACTGGGGTGGTGTGGTGAGCAGCAAAAAAACGATGGATTCAGACACAGATCTCCGTACTGGGGTGAATGCATGACATTGTTCTGCATTCTGTCCATCAATTGTTTTTTTTGTATTTGTCACCCAGAGTGGGACGGGTATGCTCAGACGTAAGACCCGTGCTCTCCACGTCACTGGAGTCAAGCTATCCTGGCTGAAGACGGCTGATAGCCCGACAACGGTCCTAGGATGCTTAATTCCAGTCCAGGGAGGACATGGCTTGGCAGATCGGGCTGGACGGGTTCCCATGAGGCACAGAGTCAAGGCTGATTTGCATATGGCCATGTCTGAACTGGGGTGGTGAGCAAAAAAACGATGGATTTAGGCCCAGATGTCTGTACGGGGGTGAATGCATGACATTGTTCTGCATTTTTTCCATCAATTGTTTTTTATGCATTTGTCACCCCGAGTGGGACGGGTATGCTCAGACGTGAGTCCCGTGCTCTCCACGCCACTGGAGTCAAGCTATCCTGGATGAACACGGCTAATAGCCAGAAACCGGTCCTAGGATGCTGGATTCTGGTCCAGGGAAGACATGGCTTGGCAGTTCGGGCTGGACTGTTCCCATGAGGCACAGGGTCAAGGCTGATTTGCATATGGCCATGTCTGAACTGGGGTGGTATGGTGAGCAAAAAAACGATGGATGTAGGCCCACATCTGTGTACTGGGGTGAATGCATGACATTGTTCTGCATTCTGTACATAAATTGTTTTTTTTGCATTTGTCACCACGAGTGGGACGGGTATGCTCAGACGTGAGTCCCGTGCCTTCCACGTCACTGGAGTCAAGCTATCCTGGCTGAAGACGGCTGATAGCCAGAAAACGGTCCTAGGATGCTTAATTCTGGTCCAGGGAAGGCATGGCTTGGCAGTTCGGGCTGGGCTGTTCCCATGAGGCACAGGGTCAAGGCTGATTTGCATATGGCCATGTCTGAACTGGGGTGGTGTGGTGAGCACCAAAACGATGGATTTAGGCCCAGATCTCTGTACTGGGGTGAATGCATGACATTGTTCTGCATTCTGTTCATCAATTGTTTTTTTTGCATTTGTCACCCAGAGTGGGACGGGTATGCTCAGACGTGAGCCCCGTGTTCTCCACGCCACTGGAGTCAAGCTATCCTGGCTGAAGACAGCTGAAAGCCAGAAACCGGTCCTAGGATGCTTGATTCCGGTCCAGGGAAGACATGGCTTGGCAGTTCGGGCTGGACTGTTCCAATGAGGCACAGGGTCAAGGCTTATTTGCATATGGCCATGTCTGAACTGGGGTGGTATGGTGAGCAAAAAAACAATGGATTTAGGCCCAGATCTCTGTACTGGGATGAATGCATGACATTGTTCTGCATTCTGTCCATCAATTGTTTTTTTTGCATTTGTTAACCCCGAGTGGGACGGGTATGCTCAGACGTGAGTCCCGTGCTCTCCACATCACTGGAGTCAAGCTATCCTGGCTGAAGACGGCTGATAGCCAGAAAACGGTCCTTGGATGCTTAATTCCGGTACAGGGAAGACATGGCTTGGCAGTTCGGGCTGGACTGTTCCCATGAGGCACAGGGTCAAGGATGATTTGCATATGGCCATGTCTGAACTGGGGTGGTGTGGTGAGCAAAAAACGATTGATTTAGGCCCAGATCTCTGTACTGGGGTGAATGCATGACATTGTTCTGCATTCTATCCATCAATTGTTTTTTTTTGCATTTGTCACCCCGAGTGGGACGGGTATGCTCAGACGTGAGTCCTGTGCTCTCCACGCCTCTGGAGTCAAACTATCCTGGCTGAAGACAGCTGATAGCCAGAAACCGGTCCTAGGATGCTTGAATCCGGTCCAGGGAAGACATGGCTTGGCAGTTCGGGCTGGACTGTTCCCATGAGGCACAGGGTCAAGGCTGATTTGCATATGGCCATGTCTGAACTGGGGTGGTCAGCAAAAAAACGATGGATTAGGCCCAGATCTCTGTACTGGGGAGAATGCAGGACATTGTTCTGCATTCTGTCCATCAATTGTTTTTTTTGCATTTGTCACCCCGAGTGGGACGGGTATGCTCAGACGTGAGTCCTGTGCTCTCCACGCCACTGGAGTCAAACTATCCTGGCTGAAGACAGCTGATAGCCAGAAACCGGTCCTAGGATGCTTGAATCCGGTCCAGGGAAGACATGGCTTGGCAGTTCGGGCTGGACTGTTCCCATGAGGCACAGGGTCAAGGCTGATTTGCATATGGCCATGTCTGAACTGGGGTGGTGTGGTGAGCAAAAAAAGGATTGATTTAGGCCCAGATCTCTGTACTGGGGTGAATGCATGACATTGTTCTGCATTCTATCCATCAATTGTTTTTTTTTTCATTTGTCACCCCGAGTGGGACGGGTATGCTCAGACGTGAGTCCCGTGCACTCCACTCCACTGGAGTCAAGCTATCCTGGCTGAAGACGGCTGATAGCCAGAAACTGGTCCTAGGATGCTTGATTCCGGTCCAGCGAAGACATGGCTTGGCAGTTCAGGCTGGACTGTTCCCATGAGGCACAGGGTCAAGGCTGATTTGGATATGGCCATGTCTGAACTGGGGTGGTGTGGTGAGCAAACAAACAATGGATTTCGGCCCAGATCTCTGTACTGGGGTGAATGCATGACATTGTTCTGCATTTTGTCCATCAATTGTTTTTTTTGCATTTGTCACCCCGAGTGGGACGGGTATGCTCAGACGTGAGTCCCGTGCTCTCCACGCCACTGGAGTCAAGCTATCCTGGCTGAAGACGGCTGATAGCCAGAAACCGGTCCTAGGATGCTTGATTCCTGTCCAGGGAAGATATAGCTTGGCAGTTCGGGCTGGACTGTTCCCATGGGGCACAGGGTCAAGGCTGATTTGCATATGGCCATGTCTGAACTGGGGTGGTCAGCAAAAAAACGATGGATTTAGGCCCAGATCTCTGTACTGGGGAGAATGCAGGACATTGTTCTGCATTCTGTCCATCAATTGTTTTTTTTGCATTTGTCACCCCGAGTGGGACGGGTATGCTCAGACGTGAGTCCTGTGCTCTCCACGCCACTGGAGTCAAACTATCCTGGCTGAAGACAGCTGATAGCCAGAAACCGGTCCTAGGATGCTTGATTCCGGTCCAGGGAAGACATGGCTTGGCAGTTCGGGCTGGACTGTTCCCATGAGGCACAGGGTCAAGGCTGATTTGCATATGGCCATGTCTGAAATGGGGTGGTATGGTGAGCAAAAAAACGATGGATTTAGGCCCAGAACTCGGTACTGGGGTGAATGTATGACATTGTTTTGCATTCTGTCCATCAATTGTTTTTTTTGCATTTGTCACCCCGAGTGGGAAGGGTAAGCTCAGACGTGAGTCCCAAGCTCTCCATGCCACTGGAGTCAAGCTATCCTGGCTTTAGACGGCTGATAGCCAGAAACTGGTCCTAGGATGCTTGATTCCAGTCTAGGGAAGACATGGCTTGGCAGTTCGGGCTGGACTGTTCCCTTGAGGCACAGGGTCAAGGATGATTTGCATATGGCAATGTCTAAACTGGGGTGGTGTGGTGAGCAAAAAAACAATGGATTTAACCCCAGATCTCCGTACTGGGGTGAATGCATGACATTGTTCTGCATTTTGTCCATCAATTGTTTTTTTTGCATTTGTCACCCCGAGTGGGACGGGTATGCTCAGACGTGAGTCCCGTGCTCTCCACGCCACTGGAGTGAAGCTATCCTGGCTGAAGATGGCTGATAGCCAGAAACCAGTTCTAGGATGCTTGATTCCAGTCCAGCGAAGACATGGCTTGGCAGTTCGGGCTGGACTGCTCCCATGAGACACAGGGTCAAGGTTGATTTGCATTTGGCCATGTCTGAACTGGGGTGGTGTGGTGAGCAAAAAAACGATGGATTTAGGCCCAGATCCCTGTACTGGGGTGAATGCATGACATTGTTCTGCATTTTTTCCATCAATTGTTTTTTTGCATTTGTCACCCCGAGTGGGACGGGTATGCTCAGACGTGAGTCCCGTGCTCTCAACGCCACTGGAGTCAAGCTATCCTGGCTGAAGACGGCTGATAGCCAGAAACCGGTCCTAGGATGCTTAAATCCGGTACAGGGAAGACATGGCTTGGCAGTTCGGGCTGGACTGTTCCCATGAGGCACAGGGTCAAGGCTGATTTGCATATGTCCATGTCCGAACTGGGGTGGTGTGGTGAGCAAAAAAACGATGGATGTAGGCCCACATCTCTGTACTGGGGTGAATGCATGACATTGTTCTGCATTCTTTCCATCAATTGTTTTTTTTGCATTTGTCACCCCGAGTGGGACGGGTATGCTCAGACGTGAGTCCCTTGCTCTCCACGCCACTGGAGTCAAGCTATCCTGGCTGAAGACGGCTGATAGCCAGAAACTGGTCCTAGGATGATTGATTCCAGTACAGGGAAGACATGGCTTGGCAGTTTGGGCTGGACTGTTCCCATGAGAAACAGGGTCAAGGCTGATTTGCATATGGCCATGTCTGAACTGGGGTGGTGTGGTGAGCACCAAAACGATGGATTTAGGCCAAGATCTCTGTACTGGGATGAATGCATGACATTGATCTGCATTCTGTCCATCAATTGTTTTTTTTGCATTTGTCACCCAGAGTGGGATGGGTATGCTCAGACGTGAGTCCCGTGCTCTCCACGCCACTGGAGTCAAGCTATCCTGGCTGATGACAGCTGATAGCCAGAAACCGGTCCTAGGATGCTTGATTCCAGTCCAGGGAAGACATGGCTTGGCAGTTCGGGCTGGACTGTTCCAATGAGGCACAGGGTCAAGGCTTATTTGCATATGGCCATGTCTGAACTGGGGTGGTATGGTGACCAAAAAAAACGATGGATTTAGGCCCAGATCTCTGTACTGGGATGAATGCATGACATTGTTCTGCATTCTGTCCATCAATTGTTTTTTTTGCATTTGTTAACCCGAGTGGGACGGGTATGCTCAGACGTGAGTCCCGTGCTCTCCACGTCACTGGAGTCAAGCTATCCTGGCTGAAGACGGCTGATAGTCAGAAAACGGTCCAAGGATGCTTAAGTCCGGTTCAGGGAAGGCATGGCTTGGCAGTTCGGGCTGGACTGTTCCCATGAAGCACAGGTTCAAGGATGATTTGCATATGGCCATGTCTGAACTGGGGTGGTGTGGTGAGCAAAAAAACGATTGATTTAGGCCCAGATCTCTGTACTGGGGTGAATGCATGACATTGTTCTGCATTCTATCCATCAATTGTTTTTTTTTTGGGGCATTTGTTACCCCGAGTGGGACGGGTATGCTCAGACGTGAGTTCCGTGCTCTCCACGCCACTGGAATCAAGCTATCCTGGCTGAAAACGGCTGATAGCGAGAAACCGGTCCTAGGATGGTTGAGTCCTGTCCAGGGAAGATATGGCTTGGCAATTCGGGCTGGACTGTTCCCATGAGGCATAGGGTCTAGGCTGATTTGCATATGGCTATGTCTGAACTGGGGTGGTGTGGTGAGCAGCAAAAAAACGATGGATTCAGACACAGATCTCTGTACTGGGGTGAATGCATGACATTGTTCTGCATTCTGTCCATCAATTGTTTTTTTTTGTATTTGTCACCCAGAGTGGGACGGGTATGCTCAGACGTGAGACCCGTGCTCTCCACGTCACTGGAGTCAAGCTATCCTGGCTGAAGACGGCTGATAGCCCGACAACGGTCCTAGGATGCTTAATTCCAGTCCAGGGAAGACATGGCTTGGCAGATCGGGCTGGACGGGTTCCCATGAGGCACAGGGTCAAGGCTGATTTGCATATGGCCATGTCTGAACTGGGGTGGTGAGCAAAAAAACGATGGATTTAGGCCCAGATGTCTGTACGGGGGTGAATGCATGACATTGTTCTGCATTTTTTCCATCAATTGTTTTTTATGCATTTGTCACCCCGAGTGGGACGGGTATGCTCAGACGTGAGTCCCGTGCTCTCCACGCCACTGGAGTCAAGCTATCCTGGCTGAACACGGCTAATAGCCAGAAACCGGTCCTAGGATGCTGGATTCTGGTCCAGGGAAGACATGGCTTGGCAGTTCGGGCTGGACTGTTCCCATGAGGCACAGGGTCAAGGCTGATTTGCATATGGCCATGTCTGAACTGGGGTGGTATGGTGAGCAAAAAAACGATGGATGTAGGCCCACATCTGTGTACTGGGGTGAATGCATGACATTGTTCTGCATTCTGTACATAAATTGTTTTTTTTGCATTTGTCACCACGAGTGGGACGGGTATGCTCAGACGTGAGTCCCGTGCTCTCCACGTCACTGGAGTCAAGCTATCCTGGCTGAAGACAGCTGAAAGCCAGAAACCGGTCCTAGGATGCTTGATTCCGGTCCAGGGAAGACATGGCTTGGCAGTTCGGGCTGGACTGTTCCAATGAGGCACAGGGTCAAGGCTTATTTGCATATGGCCATGTCTGAACTGGGGTGGTATGGTGAGCAAAAAAACAATGGATTTAGGCCCAGATCTCTGTACTGGGATGAATGCATGACATTGTTCTGCATTCTGTCCATCAATTGTTTTTTTTGCATTTGTTAACCCCGAGTGGGACGGGTATGCTCAGACGTGAGTCCCGTGCTCTCCACGTCACTGGAGTCAAGCTATCCTGGCTGAAGACGGCTGATAGCCAGAAAACGGTCCTTGGATGCTTAATTCCGGTACAGGGAAGACATGGCTTGGCAGTTCGGGCTGGACTGTTCCCATGAGGCACAGGGTCAAGGATGATTTGCATATGGCCATGTCTGAACTGGGGTGGTGTGGTGAGCAAAAAACGATTGATTTAGGCCCAGATCTCTGTACTGGGGTGAATGCATGACATTGTTCTGCATTCTATCCATCAATTGTTTTTTTTGCATTTGTCACCCCGAGTGGGACGGGTATGCTCAGACGTGAGTCCTGTGCTCTCCACGCCTCTGGAGTCAAACTATCCTGGCTGAAGACAGCTGATAGCCAGAAACCGGTCCTAGGATGCTTGAATCCGGTCCAGGGAAGACATGGCTTGGCAGTTCGGGCTGGACTGTTCCCATGAGGCACAGGGTCAAGGCTGATTTGCATATGGCCATGTCTGAACTGGGGTGGTCAGCAAAAAAACGACGGATTAGGCCCAGATCTCTGTACTGGGGAGAATGCATGACATTGTTCTGCATTCTATCCATCAATTGTTTTTTTTTTCATTTGTCACCCCGAGTGGGACGGGTATGCTCAGACGTGAGTCCCGTGCACTCCACTCCACTGGAGTCAAGCTATCCTGGCTGAAGACGGCTGATAGCCAGAAACTGGTCCTAGGATGCTTGATTCCGGTCCAGCGAAGACATGGCTTGGCAGTTCGGGCTGGACTGTTCCCATGAGGCACAGGGTCAAGGCTGATTTGGATATGGCCATGTCTGAACTGGGGTGGTGTGGTGAGCAAACAAACAATGGATTTCGGCCCAGATCTCTGTACTGGGGTGAATGCATGACATTGTTCTGCATTTTGTCCATCAATTGTTTTTTTTGCATTTGTCACCCCGAGTGGGACGGGTATGCTCAGACGTGAGTCCCGTGCTCTCCACGCCACTGGAGTCAAGCTATCCTGGCTGAAGACGGCTGATAGCCAGAAACCGGTCCTAGGATGCTTGATTCCAGTCCAGGGAAGATATAGCTTAGCAGTTCGGGCTGGACTGTTCCCATGAGGCACAGCACAGGGTCAAGACTGATTTGCATATGGCCATGTCTGAACTGGGGTGGTCAGCAAAAAAACGATGGATTTAGGCCCAGATCTCTGTACTGGGGAGAATGCAGGAAATTGTTCTGCATTCTGTCCATCAATTGTTTTTTTTTGCATTTGTCACCCCGAGTGGGACGGGTTTGCTCAGACGTGAGTCCCGTGCTCTCCACGCCACTGGAGTCAAACTATCCTGGCTGAAGACAGCTGATAGCCAGAAACCGGTCCTAGGATGCTTGATTCCGGTCCAGGGAAGACATGGCTTGGCAGTTCGGGCTGGACTGTTCCCATGAGGCACAGGGTCAAGGCTGATTTGCATATGACCATGTCTGAACTGGGGTGGTGTGGTGAGCAAACAAACGATGGATTTAACCCCAGATCTCCGTACTGGGGTGAATGCATGACATTGTTCTGCATTTTGTCCATCAATTGTTTTTTTTGCATTTGTCACCCCAAGTGGGACGGGTATGCTCAGACGTGAGTCCCGTGCTCTCCACGCCACTGGAGTCAAGCTATCCTGGCTGAAGACAGCTGATAGCCAGAAACCGGTCCTAGGATGCTTGATTCCGGTACAGGGAAGACATGGCTTGGCAGTTCGGGCTGGACTGTTCCCATGAGGCACAGGGTCAAGGCTGATTTGCATATGGCCATGTCCGAACTGGGGTGGTGTGGTGAGCAAAAAAACGATGGATGTAGGCCCACATCTCTGTACTGGGGTGAATGCATGACATTGTTCTGCATTCTTTCCATCAATTGGTTTTTTTGCATTTGTCACCCCGAGTGGGACGGGTATGCTCAGACGTGAGTCCCTTGCTCTCCACGCCACTGGAGTCAAGCTATCCTTGCTGAAGACGGCTGATAGCCAGAAACTGGTCCTAGGATGCTTGATTCCGGTCCAGGGAAGACATGGCTTGGCAGTTCGGGCTGGACTGTTCCCATGAGGCACAGGGTCAAGGCTGATTTGCATATGACCATGTCTGAACTGGGGTGGTGTGGTGAGCAAACAAACGATGGATTTAGGCCCAGGTCTCTGTACTGGGGTGAATGCAGGACATTGCATTCGTCACCCCGAGTGGGACGGGTATGCTCAGACATGAGTCCCGTGCTCTCCACGCCACTGGAGTCAAGCTATCATGGCTGAAGATGGCTGATAACCAGAAACCGGTCCTAGGATGCTTGATTCCAGTCCAGGGAAGACATGGCTTGGCAGTTCAGGCTGGACTGTTCCCATGAGGCACAGGGTCAAGGCTGATTTGCATATGGCCATGTCTGAAATGGGGTGGTGTGGTGAGCAAAAAAACGATGGATTTAGGCCCAGAACTCGGTACTGGGGTGAATGTATGACATTGTTCTGCATTCTGTCCATCAATTGTTTTTTTTGCATTTGTCACCCCGAGTGGGAAGGGTAAGCTCAGACGTGAGTCCCAAGCTCTCCATGCCACTGGAGTCAAGCTATCCTGGCTTTAGACGGCTGATAGCCAGAAACTGGTCCTAGGATGCTTGATTCCAGTCTAGGGAAGACATGGCTTGGCGGTTCGGGCTGGACTGTTCCCTTGAGGCACAGGGTCAAGGCTGATTTGCATATGGCAATGTCTAAACTGGGGTGGTGTGGTGAGCAAAAAAACGATGGATTTAACCCCAGATCTCCGTACTGGGGTGAATGCATGACATTGTTCTGCATTTTGTCCATCAATTGTTTTTTTTGCATTTGTCACCCCAAGTGGGACGGGTATGCTCAGACGTGAGTCCCGTGCTCTCCACGCCACTGGAGTCAAGCTATCCTGGCTGAAGACAGCTGATAGCCAGAAACCGGTCCTAGGATGCTTGATTCCGGTACAGGGAAGACATGGCTTGGCAGTTCGGGCTGGACTGTTCCCATGAGGCACAGGGTCAAGGCTGATTTGCATATGGCCATGTCCGAACTGGGGTGGTGTGGTGAGCAAAAAAACGATGGATGTAGGCCCACATCTCTGTACTGGGGTGAATGCATGACATTGTTCTGCATTCTTTCCATCAATTGGTTTTTTTGCATTTGTCACCCCGAGTGGGACGGGTATGCTCAGACGTGAGTCCCTTGCTCTCCACGCCACTGGAGTCAAGCTATCCTGGCTGAAGACGGCTGATAGCCAGAAAACGGTCCAAGGATGCTTAAGTCCGGTCCAGGGAAGGCATGGCTTGGCAGTTCGGGCTGGACTGTTCCCATGAAGCACAGGGTCAAGGATGATTTGCATATGGCCATGTCTGAACTGGGGTGGTGTGGTGAGCAAAAAAACGATTGATTTAGGCCCAGATCTCTGTACTGGGGTGAATGCATGACATTGTTCTGCATTCTATCCATCAATTTTTTTTTTTTTGGCATTTGTTACCCCGAGTCGGACGGGTATGCTCAGACGTGAGTTCCGTGCTCTCCACGCCACTGGAATCAAGCTATCCTGGCTGAAAACGGCTGATAGCCAGAAACCGGTCCTAGGATGGTTGAGTCCGGTCCAGGGAAGATATGGCTTGGCAGTTCGGGCTGGACTGTTCCCATGAGGCATAGGGTCTAGGCTGATTTGCATATGGCTATGTCTGAACTGGGGTGGTGTGGTGAGCAGCAAAAAAACGATGGATTCAGACACAGATCTCTGTACTGGGGTGAATGCATGACATTGTTCTGCATTCTGTCCATCAATTGTTTTTTTTTGCATTTGTCACCCAGAGTGGGACGGGTATGCTCAGACGTGAGACCCGTGCTCTACACGTCACTTGAGTCAAGCTATCCTGGCTGAAGACGGCTGATAGCCCGACAACGGTCCTAGGATGCTTAATTCCAGTCCAGGGAAGACATGTCTTGGCAGTTCGGGCTGGACGGTTCCCATGAGGCACAGGGTCAAGGCTGATTTGCATATGGCCATGTCTGAACTGGGGTGGTGAGCAAAAAAACGATGGATTTAGGCCCAGATCTCTGTACGGGGGTGAATGCATGACATTGTTCTGCATTTTTTCCATCAATTGTTATTTATGCATTTGTCACCCCGAGTGGGACGGGTATGCTCAGACGTGAGTCCCGTGCTCTCCACGCCACGGGAGTCAAGCTATCCTGGCTAAACACGGCTAATAGCCAGAAACCGGTCCTAGGATGCTTGATTCCGGTCCAGGGAAGACATGGCTTGGCAGTTCGGGCTGGACTGTTCCCATGAGGCACAGGGTCAAGGCTGATTTGCATATGGCCATGTCTGAACTGGGGTGGTATGGTGAGCAAAAAAACGATGGATGTAGGCCCACATCTGTGTACTGGGGTGAATGCATGACATTGTTCTGCATTCTGTACATAAATTGTTTTTTTTGCATTTGTCACCACGAGTGGGACGGGTATGCTCAGACGTGAGTCCCGTGCTCTCCACGTCACTGGAGTCAAGCTATCCTGGCTGAAGACAGCTGATAGCCAGAAAACGGTCCTAGGATGCTTAATTCTGGTCCAGGGAAGGCATGGCTTGGCAGTTCGGGCTGGGCTGTTCCCATGAGGCACAGGGTCAAGGCTGATTTGCATATGGCCATGTCTGAACTGGGGTGGTGTGGTGAGCACCAAAACGATGGATTTAGGCCCAGATCTCTGTACTGGGGTGAATGCATGACATTGTTCTGCATTCTGTTCATCAATTGTTTTTTTTGCATTTGTCACCCAGAGTGGGACGGGTATGCTCAGACGTGAGCCCCGTGTTCTCCACGCCACTGGAGTCAAGCTATCCTGGCTGAAGACAGCTGATAGCCAGAAACCGGTCCTAGGATGCTTGATTCCGGTCCAGGGAAGACATGGCTTGGCAGATCGGGCTGGACTGTTCCAATGAGGCACAGGGTCAAGGCTTATTTGCATATGGCCATGTCTGAACTGGGGTGGTATGGTGAGCAAAAAAACGATGGATTTAGGCCCAGATCTCTGTACTGGGATGAATGCATGACATTGTTCTGCATTCTGTCCATCAATTGTTTTTTTTGCATTTGTTAACCCCGAGTGGGACGGGTATGCTCAGACGTGAGTCCCGTGCTCTCCACGTCACTGGAGTCAAGCTATCCTGGCTGAAGATGGCTGATAGCCAGAAAACGGTCCTTGGATGCTTAATTCCGGTACAGGGAAGACATGGCTTGGCAGTTCGGGCTGGACTGTTCCCATAAGGCACAGGGTCAAGGATGATTTGAATATGGCCATGTCTGAACTGGGGTGGTGTGGTGAGCAAAAAACGATTGATTTAGGCCCAGATCTCTGTACTGGGGTGAATGCATGACATTGTTCTGCATTCTATCCATCAATTGTTTTTTTTTGCATTTGTCACCCCGAGTGGGACGGGTATGCTCAGACGTGAGTCCCTTGCTCTCCACTCCACTGGAGTCAAGCTATCCTGGCTGAAGACGGCTGATAGCCAGAAACTGGTCCTAGGATGCTTGATTCCAGTCTAGGGAAGACATGGCTTGGCAGTTCGGGCTGGACTGTTCCCTTGAGGCACAGGGTCAAGGCTGATTTGCATATGGCAATGTCTAAACTGGGGTGGTGTGGTGAGCAAAAAAACGATGGATTTAACCCCAGATCTCCGTACTGGGGTGAATGCATGACATTGTTCTGCATTTTGTCCATCAATTGTTTTTTTTGCATTTGTCACCCCGAGTGGGACGGGTATGCTCAGACGTGAGTCCCGTGCTCTCCACGCCACTGGAGTCAAGCTATCCTGGCTGAAGACGGCTGATAGCCAGAAACCGGTCCTAGGATGCTTGATTCCTGTCCAGGGAAGATATAGCTTGGCAGTTCGGGCTGGACTGTTCCCATGGGGCACAGGGTCAAGGCTGATTTGCATATGGCCATGTCTGAACTGGGGTGGTGTGGTGAGCAAAAAAACGATGGATTTAGGCCCAGATCTCTGTACTGGGGTGAATGCATGACATTGTTCTGCATTTTTTCCATCAATTGTTTTTTTTGCATTTGTCACCCCGAGTGGGACGGGTATGCTCAGACGTGAGTCCCGTGCTCTCCACGCCACTGGAGTCAAGCTATCCTGGCTGAAGACGGCTGATAGCCAGAAACCGGTCCTAGGATGCTTGATTCCTGTCCAGGGAAGATATAGCTTGGCAGTTCGGGCTGGACTGTTCCCATGGGGCACAGGGTCAAGGCTGATTTGCATATGGCCATGTCTGAACTGGGGTGGTCAGCAAAAAAACAATGGATTTAGGCCCAGATCTCTGTACTGGGGAGAATGCAGGACATTGTTCTGCATTCTGTCCATCAATTGTTTTTTTTGCATTTGTCACCCCGAGTGGGACGGGTATGCTCAGACGTGAGTCCTGTGCTCTCCACGCCACTGGAGTCAAACTATCCTGGCTGAAGACAGCTGATAGCCAGAAACCGGTCCTAGGATGCTTGATTCCGGTCCAGGGAAGACATGGCTTGGCAGTTCGGGCTGGACTGTTCCCATGAGGCACAGGGTCAAGGCTGATTTGCATATGGCCATGTCTGAAATGGGGTGGTATGGTGAGCAAAAAAACTATGGATTTAGGCCCAGAACTCGGTACTGGGGTGAATGTATGACATTGTTCTGCATTCTGTCCATCAATTGTTTTTTTTGCATTTGTCACCCCGAGTGGGAAGGGTAAGCTCAGACGTGAGTCCCAAGCTCTCCATGCCACTGGAGTCAAGCTATCCTGGCTTTAGACGGCTGATAGCCAGAACCTGGTCCTAGGATGCTTGATTCCAGTCTAGGGAAGACATGGCTTGGCAGTTCGGGCTGGACTGTTCCCTTGAGGCACAGGGTCAAGGATGATTTGCATATGGCAATGTCTAAACTGGGGTGGTGTGGTGAGCAAAAAAACGATGGATTTAGGCCCAGATCTCTGTACTGGGGTGAATGCATGACATTGTTCTGCATTTTTTCCATCAATTGTTTTTTTGCATTTGTCACCCCGAGTGGGACGGGTATGCTCAGACGTGAGTCCCGTGCTCTCAACGCCACTGGAGTCAAGCTATCCTGGCTGAAGACGGCTGATAGCCAGAAACCGGTCCTAGGATGCTTAAATCCGGTACAGGGAAGACATGGCTTGGCAGTTCGGGCTGGACTGTTCCCATGAGGCACAGGGTCAAGGCTGATTTGCATATGGCCATGTCCGAACTGGGGTGGTGTGGTGAGCAAAAAAACGATGGATGTAGGCCCACATCTCTGTACTGGGGTGAATGCATGACATTGTTCTGCATTCTTTCCATCAATTGTTTTTTTTGCATTTGTCACCCCGAGTGGGACGGGTATGCTCAGACGTGAGTCCCTTGCTCTCCACACCACTGGAGTCAAGCTATCCTGGCTGAAGACGGCTGATAGCCAGAAACTGGTCCTAGGATGATTGATTCCGGTACAGGGAAGACATGGCTTGGCAGTTTGGGCTGGACTGTTCCCATGAGAAACAGGGTCAAGGCTGATTTGCATATGGCCATGTCTGAACTGGGGTGGTGTGGTGAGCACCAAAACGATGGATTTAGGCCAAGATCTCTGTACTGGGATGAATGCATGACATTGATCTGCATTCTGTCCATCAATTGTTTTTTTTGCATTTGTCACCCAGAGTGGGATGGGTATGCTCAGACGTGAGTCCCGTGCTCTCCACGCCACTGGAGTCAAGCTATCCTGGCTGATGACAGCTGATAGCCAGAAACCGGTCCTAGGATGCTTGATTCCAGTCCGGGGAAGACATGGCTTGGCAGTTCGGGCTGGACTGTTCCAATGAGGCACAGGGTCAAGGCTTATTTGAATATGGCCATGTCTGAACTGGGGTGGTATGGTGACCAAAAAAAACGATGGATTTAGGCCCAGATCTCTGTACTGGGATGAATGCATGACATTGTTCTGCATTCTGTCCATCAATTGTTTTTTTTGCATTTGTTAACCCGAGTGGGACGGGTATGCTCAGACGTGAGTCCCGTGCTCTCCACGTCACTGGAGTCAAGCTATCCTGGCTGAAGACGGCTGATAGTCAGAAAACGGTCCAAGGATGCTTAAGTCCGGTTCAGGGAAGGCATGGCTTGGCAGTTCGGGCTGGACTGTTCCCATGAAGCACAGGTTCAAGGATGATTTGCATATGGCCATGTCTGAACTGGGGTGGTGTGGTGAGCAAAAAAACGATTGATTTAGGCCCAGATCTCTGTACTGGGGTGAATGCATGACATTGTTCTGCATTCTATCCATCAATTGTTTTTTTTTTTGGGCATTTGTTACCCCGAGTGGGACGGGTATGCTCAGACGTGAGTTCCGTGCTCTCCACGCCACTGGAATCAAGCTATCCTGGCTGAAAACGGCTGATAGCCAGAAACCGGTCCTAGGATGGTTGAGTCCGGTCCAGGAAAGATATGGCTTGGCAATTCGGGCTGGACTGTTCCCATGAGGCATAGGGTCTAGGCTGATTTGCATATGGCTATGTCTGAACTGGGGTGGTGTGGTGAGCAGCAAAAAAACGATGGATTCAGACACAGATCTCTGTACTGGGGTGAATGCATGACATTGTTCTGCATTCTGTCCATCAATTGTTTTTTTTTGTATTTGTCACCCAGAGTGGGACGGGTATGCTCAGACGTGAGACCCGTGCTCTCCACGTCACTGGAGTCAAGCTATCCTGGCTGAAGACGGCTGATAGCCCGACAACGGTCCTAGGATGCTTAATTCCGGTCCAGGGAAGACATGGCTTGGCAGATCGGGCTGGACGGTTCCCATGAGGCACAGGGTCAAGGCTGATTTGCATATGGCCATGTCTGAACTGGGGTGGTGAGCAAAAAAACGATGGATTTAGGCCCAGATGTCTGTACGGGGGTGAATGCATGACATTGTTCTGCATTTTTTCCATCAATTGTTTTTTATGCATTTGTCACCCCGAGTGGGACGGGTATGCTCAGACGTGAGTCCCGTGCTCTCCACGCCACTGGAGTCAAGCTATCCTGGCTGAACAAGGCTAATAGCCAGAAACCGGTCCTAGGATGCTGGATTCTGGTCCAGGGAAGACATGGCTTGGCAGTTCGGGCTGGACTGTTCCCATGAGGCACAGGGTCAAGGCTGATTTGCATATGGCCATGTCTGAACTGGGGTGGTATGGTGAGCAAAAAAACGATGGATGTAGGCCCACATCTGTGTACTGGGGTGAATGCATGACATTGTTCTGCATTCTGTACATAAATTGTTTTTTTTGCATTTGTCACCACGAGTGGGACGGGTATGCTCAGACGTGAGTCCCGTGCTCTCCACGTCACTGGAGTCAAGCTATCCTGGCTGAAGACGGCTGATAGCCAGAAAACGGTCCTAGGATGCTTAATTCTGGTCCAGGGAAGGCATGGCTTGGCAGTTCGGGCTGGGCTGTTCCCATGAGGCACAGGGTCAAGGCTGATTTGCATATGGCCATGTCTGAACTGGGGTGGTGTGGTGAGCACCAAAACGATGGATTTAGGCCCAGATCTCTGTACTGGGATGAATGCATGACATTGTTCTGCATTCTGTCCATCAATTGTTTGTTTTGCATTTGTTAACCCTGAGTGGGACGGGTATGCTCAGACGTGAGTCCCGTGCTCTCCACGTCACTGGAGTCAAGCTATCCTGGCTGAAGACGGCTGATAGCCAGAAAACGGTCCTTGGATGCTTAATTCCGGTACAGGGAAGACATGGCTTGGCAGTTCGGGCTGGACTGTTCCCATGAGGCACAGGGTCAAGGATGATTTGCATATGGCCATGTCTGAACTGGGGTGGTGTGGTGAGCAAAAAACGATTGATTTAGGCCCAGATCTCTGTACTGGGGTGAATGCATGACATTGTTCTGCATTCTATCCATCAATTGTTTTTTTTTGCATTTGTCACCCCGAGTGGGACGGGTATGCTCAGACGCGAGTCCTGTGCTCTCCACGCCTCTGGAGTCAAACTATCCTGGCTGAAGACAGCTGATAGCCAGAAACCGGTCCTAGGATGCTTAAATCCGGTCCAGGGAAGACATGGCTTGGCAGTTCGGGCTGGACTGTTCCCATGAGGCACAGGGTCAAGGCTGATTTGCATATGGCCATGTCTGAACTGGGGTGGTCAGCAAAAAAACGATGGATTAGGCCCAGATCTCTGTACTGGGGAGAATGCAGGACATTGTTCTGCATTCTGTCAATCAATTGTTTTTTTTGCATTTGTCACCCCGAGTGGGACGGGTATGCTCAGACGTGAGTCCTGTGCTCTCCACGCCACTGGAGTCAAACTATCCTGGCTGAAAACAGCTGATAGCCAGAAACCGGTCCTAGGATGCTTGAATCCGGTCCAGGGAAGACATGGCTTGGCAGTTCGGGCTGGACTGTTCCCATGAGGCACAGGGTCAAGGCTGATTTGCATATGGCCATGTCTGAACTGGGGTGGTGTGGTGAGCAAAAAAAGGATTGATTTAGGCCCAGATCTCTGTACTGGGTGAATGCATGACATTGTTCTGCATTCTATCCATCAATTGTTTTTTTTTTCATTTGTCACCCCGAGTGGGACGGGTATGCTCAGACGTGAGTCCCGTGCACTCCACTCCACTGGAGTCAAGCTATCCTGGCTGAAGACGGCTGATAGCCAGAAACTGGTCCTAGGATGCTTGATTCCGGTCCAGCGAAGACATGGCTTGGCAGTTCGGGCTGGACTGTTCCCATGAGGCACAGGGTCAAGGCTGATTTGGATATGGCCATGTCTGAACTGGGGTGGTGTGGTGAGCAAACAAACAATGGATTTCGGCCCAGATCTCTGTACTGGGGTGAATGCATGACATTGTTCTGCATTTTGTCCATCAATTGTTTTTTTTGCATTTGTCACCCCGAGTGGGACGGGTATGCTCAGACGTGAGTCCCGTGCTCTCCACGCCACTGGAGTCAAGCTATCCTGGCTGAAGACGGCTGATAGCCAGAAACCGGTCCTAGGATGCTTGATTCCAGTCCAGGGAAGATATAGCTTAGCAGTTCGGGCTGGACTGTTCCCATGAGGCACAGCACAGGGTCAAGACTGATTTGCATATGGCCATGTCTGAACTGGGGTGGTCAGCAAAAAAACGATGGATTTAGGCCCAGATCTCTGTACTGGGGAGAATGCAGGAAATTGTTCTGCATTCTGTCCATCAATTGTTTTTTTTTGCATTTGTCACCCCGAGTGGGACGGGTTTGCTCAGACGTGAGTCCCGTGCTCTCCACGCCACTGGAGTCAAACTATCCTGGCTGAAGACAGCTGATAGCCAGAAACCGGTCCTAGGATGCTTGATTCCGGTCCAGGGAAGACATGGCTTGGCAGTTCGGGCTGGACTGTTCCCATGAGGCACAGGGTCAAGGCTGATTTGCATATGGCCATGTCTGAACTGGGGTGGTGTGGTGAGCAAAAAAACAATGGATTTAGGCCCAGATCTCTGTACTGGGGTGTATGCACGACATTGTTCTGCATTCTGTCCATCAATTGTTTTTTGTATTTGTCACCCTGAGTGGGACAGGTATGCTCAGACGTGAGTCCCGTGCTCTCCACGTTACTGGAGTGAAGCTATCCTGGCTGAAGACGGCTGATAGCCAGAAAACGGTCCTAGGATGCTTCATTCCGGTCCAGGGAAGACATGGCTTGGCAGTTCGAGCTGGACTGTTCCCATGAGGCACAGGGTCAAGGATGATTTGCATATGGCCATGTCTGAACTGGGGTGGTGTGGTTAGCAAACAAACAATGGATTTAGGCCCAGATATCTGTACTGGGGTGAATGCATGACATTGTTCTGTATTCTGTCCATCAATTGTTTTTTTTGCATTTGTCACCCCGAGTGGGAAGGGTATGCTCAGACGTGAGTCCCGTGCTCTCCATGCCACTGGAGTCAAGCTATCTTGGCTGAAGATGGCTGATAGCCAGAAACTGGTCCTAGGATGCTTGATTCAGGTCCAGGGAAGACATGGGTTGGCAGTCCGGGCTGGACTGTTCCCATGAGGCACAGGGTCAAGGCTGATTTGCATATGGCCATGTCTAAACTGGGGTGG
Source organism: Lissotriton vulgaris (assembly GCF_964263255.1). Lineage (NCBI taxonomy): Eukaryota > Metazoa > Chordata > Amphibia > Caudata > Salamandridae > Lissotriton > Lissotriton vulgaris. The sequence goes on along the minus strand of NC_141694.1, from coordinate 1,547,981,321 downwards.
TGTGGTGAGCAAAAAAAAGATGGATTCACCCCAGATCTCTGTACTGGGGTGAATGCATGACATTGTTCTGCATTTTGTCCATCAATTGGTTTTTTTGCATTTGTCACCCCGAGTGGGACGGGTATGCTCAGACGAGACGTGAGTCCCGTGCTCTCCACGCCACTGGAGTCAAGCTATTCTGGCTGAAGACGGCTGATAGCCAGAAACGGGTCCTAGGATGCTTGATTCCAGTCCAGGGAAGACGTGGCTTGGCAGTTCGGGCTGGACTGTTCCCATGAGGCACAGGGTCAAGGCTGATTTGCATATGGCCATGTCTGAACTGGGGTGGTGTGGTGAGCAAAAAACGATTGATTTAGGCCTAGATCTCTGTACTGGGGTGAATGCATGACATTGTTCTGCATTCTATCCATCAATTGTTTTTTTTTGCATTTGTCACCCCGAGTGGGACGGGTATGCTCAGACGTGAGTCCTGTGCTTTCCACGCCTCTGGAGTCAAACTATCCTGGCTGAAGACAGCTGATAGCCAGAAACCGGTCCTAGGATGCTTGAATCCGGTCCAGGGAAGACATGGCTTGGCAGTTCGAGCTGGACTGTTCCCATGAGGCACAGGGTCAAGGATGATTTGCATATGGCCATGTCTGAACTGGGGTGGTGTGGTGAGCAAACAAACGATGGATTTAGGCCCAGATATCTGTACTGGGGTGAATGCATGACATTGTTCTGTATTCTGTCCATCAATTGTTTTTTTTGCATTTGTCACCCCGAGTGGGAAGGGTATGCTCAGACGTGAGTCCCGTGCTCTCCATGCCACTGGAGTCAAGCTATCTTGGCTGAAGATGGCTGATAGCCAGAAACTGGTCCTAGGATGCTTGATTCAGGTCCAGGGAAGACATGGGTTGGCAGTCCGGGCTGGACTGTTCCCATGAGGCACAGGGTCAAGGCTGATTTGCATATGGCCATGTCTAAACTGGGGTGGTGTGGTGAGCAAAAAAAAGATGGATTCACCCCAGATCTCTGTACTGGGGTGAATGCATGACATTGTTCTGCATTTTTTCCATCAATTGTTTTTTTTGCATTTGTCACCCCGAGTGGGACGGGTATGCTCAGACGTGAGTCCCGTGCTCTCCACGCCACTGGAGTCAAGCTATCCTGGCTGAAGACGGCTGATAGCCAGAAAACGGTCCTTGGATGCTTAATTCCGGTACAGGGAAGACATGGCTTGGCAGTTCGGGCTGGACTGTTCCCATGAGGCACAGGGTCAAGGATGATTTGCATATGGCCATGTCTGAACTGGGGTGGTGTGGTGAGCAAAAAACGATTGATTTAGGCCCAGATCTCTGTACTGGGGTGAATGCATGACATTGTTCTGCATTCTATCCATCAATTGTTTTTTTTTGCATTTGTCACCCCGAGTGGGACGGGTATGCTCAGACGTGAGTCCTGTGCTCTCCACGCCTCTGGAGTCAAACTATCCTGGCTGAAGACAGCTGATAGCCAGAAACCGGTCCTACGATGCTTGAATCCGGTCCAGGGAAGACATGGCTTGGCAGTTCGGGCTGGACTGTTCCCATGAGGCACAGGGTCAAGGCTGATTTGCATATGGCCATGTCTGAACTGGGGTGGTCAGCAAAAAAACGATGGATTAGGCCCAGATCTCTGTACTGGGGAGAATGCAGGACATTGTTCTGCATTCTGTCCATCAATTGTTTTTTTTGCATTTGTCACCCCGAGTGGGACGGGTATGCTCAGACGTGAGTCCTGTGCTCTCCACGCCACTGGAGTCAAACGATCCTGGCTGAAGACAGCTGATAGCCAGAAACCGGTCCTAGGATGCTTGACTCCGGTCCAGGGAAGACATGGCTTGGCAGTTCGGGCTGGACTGTTCCCATGAGGCACAGGGTCAAGGCTGATTTGCATATGGCCATGTCTGAACTGGGGTGGTGTGGTGAGCAAAAAAAGGATTGATTTAGGCCCAGATCTCTGTACTGGGTGAATGCATGACATTGTTCTGCATTCTATCCATCAATTGTTTTTTTTTTCATTTGTCACCCCGAGTGGGACGGGTATGCTCAGACGTGAGTCCCGTGCACTCCACTCCACTGGAGTCAAGCTATCCTGGCTGAAGACGGCTGATAGCCAGAAACTGGTCCTAGGATGCTTGATTCCGGTCCAGCGAAGACATGGCTTGGCAGTTCGGGCTGGACTGTTCCCATGAGGCACAGGGTCAAGGCTGATTTGGATATGGCCATGTCTGAACTGGGGTGGTGTGGTGAGCAAACAAACAATGGATTTCGGCCCAGATCTCTGTACTGGGGTGAATGCATGACATTGTTCTGCATTTTGTCCATCAATTGTTTTTTTTGCATTTGTCACCCCGAGTGGGACGGGTATGCTCAGACGTGAGTCCCGTGCTCTCCACGCCACTGGAGTCAAGCTATCCTGGCTGAAGACGGCTGATAGCCAGAAACCGGTCCTAGGATGCTTGATTCCAGTCCAGGGAAGATATAGCTTAGCAGTTCGGGCTGGACTGTTCCCATGAGGCACAGGACAGGGTCAAGACTGATTTGCATATGGCCATGTCTGAACTGGGGTGGTCAGCAAAAAAACGATGGATTTAGGCCCAGATCTCTGTACTGGGGAGAATGCAGGAAATTGTTCTGCATTCTGTCCATCAATTGTTTTTTTTTGCATTTGTCACCCCGAGTGGGACGGGTTTGCTCAGACGTGAGTCCCGTGCTCTCCACGCCACTGGAGTCAAACTATCCTGGCTGAAGACAGCTGATAGCCAGAAACCGGTCCTAGGATGCTTGATTCCAGCCCAGGGAAGGAATGTCTTGGCAGTTCGGGCTGGACTGTTCCCATGAGGCACAGGGTCAAGGCTGATTTGCATATGGCCATGTCTGAACTGGGGTGGTGTGGTGAGCAAAAAACGATTGATTTAGGCCCAGATCTCTGTACTGGGGTGAATGCATGACATTGTTCTGCATTCTATCCATCAATTGTTTTTTTTTGCATTTGTCACCCCGAGTGGGACGGGTATGCTCAGACGTGAGTCCTGTGCTTTCCACGCCTCTGGAGTCAAACTATCCTGGCTGAGGACAGCTGATAGCCAGAAACCGGTCCTAGGATGCTTGAATCCGGTCCAGGGAAGACATGGCTTGGCAGTTCGAGCTGGACTGTTCCCATGAGGCACAGGGTCAAGGATGATTTGCATATGGCCATGTCTGAACTGGGGTGGTGTGGTGAGCAAACAAACGATGGATTTAGGCCCAGATATCTGTACTGGGGTGAATGCATGACATTGTTCTGTATTCTGTCCATCAATTGTTTTTTTTGCATTTGTCACCCCGAGTGGGAAGGGTATGCTCAGACGTGAGTCCCGTGCTCTCCATGCCACTGGAGTCAAGCTATCTTGGCTGAAGATGGCTGATAGCCAGAAACTGGTCCTAGGATGCTTGATTCAGGTCCAGGGAAGACATGGGTTGGCAGTCCGGGCTGGACTGTTCCCATGAGGCACAGGGTCAAGGCTGATTTGCATATGGCCATGTCTAAACTGGGGTGGTGTGGTGAGCAAAAAAAAGATGGATTCACCCCAGATCTCTGTACTGGGGTGAATGCATGACATTGTTCTGCATTTTTTCCATCAATTGTTTTTTTTGCATTTGTCACCCCGAGTGGGACGGGTATGCTCAGACGTGAGTCCCGTGCTCTCCACGCCACTGGAGTCAAGCTATCCTGGCTGAAGACGGCTGATAGCCAGAAAACGGTCCTTGGATGCTTAATTCCGGTACAGGGAAGACATGGCTTGGCAGTTCGGGCTGGACTGTTCCCATGAGGCACAGGGTCAAGGATGATTTGCATATGGCCATGTCTGAACTGGGGTGGTGTGGTGAGCAAAAAACGATTGATTTAGGCCCAGATCTCTGTACTGGGGTGAATGCATGACATTGTTCTGCATTCTATCCATCAATTGTTTTTTTTTGCATTTGTCACCCCGAGTGGGACGGGTATGCTCAGACGTGAGTCCTGTGCTCTCCACGCCTCTGGAGTCAAACTATCCTGGCTGAAGACAGCTGATAGCCAGAAACCGGTCCTACGATGCTTGAATCCGGTCCAGGGAAGACATGGCTTGGCAGTTCGGGCTGGACTGTTCCCATGAGGCACAGGGTCAAGGCTGATTTGCATATGGCCATGTCTGAACTGGGGTGGTCAGCAAAAAAACGATGGATTAGGCCCAGATCTCTGTACTGGGGAGAATGCAGGACATTGTTCTGCATTCTGTCCATCAATTGTTTTTTTTGCATTTGTCACCCCGAGTGGGACGGGTATGCTCAGACGTGAGTCCTGTGCTCTCCACGCCACTGGAGTCAAACTATCCTGGCTGAAGACAGCTGATAGCCAGAAACCGGTCCTAGGATGCTTGACTCCGGTCCAGGGAAGACATGGCTTGGCAGTTCGGGCTGGACTGTTCCCATGAGGCACAGGGTCAAGGCTGATTTGCATATGGCCATGTCTGAACTGGGGTGGTGTGGTGAGCAAAAAAAGGATTGATTTAGGCCCAGATCTCTGTACTGGGGTGAATGCATGACATTGTTCTGCATTCTATCCATCAATTGTTTTTTTTTTCATTTGTCACCCCGAGTGGGACGGGTATGCTCAGACGTGAGTCCCGTGCACTCCACTCCACTGGAGTCAAGCTATCCTGGCTGAAGACGGCTGATAGCCAGAAACTGGTCCTAGGATGCTTGATTCCGGTCCAGCGAAGACATGGCTTGGCAGTTCGGGCTGGACTGTTCCCATGAGGCACAGGGTCAAGGCTGATTTGGATATGGCCATGTCTGAACTGGGGTGGTGTGGTGAGCAAACAAACAATGGATTTCGGCCCAGATCCCTGTACTGGGGTGAATGCATGACATTGTTCTGCATTTTGTCCATCAATTGTTTTTTTTGCATTTGTCACCCCGAGTGGGACGGGTATGCTCAGACGTGAGTCCCGTGCTCTCCACGCCATTGGAGTCAAGCTATCCTGGCTGAAGACGGCTGATAGCCAGAAACCGGTCCTAGGATGCTTGATTCCAGTCCAGGGAAGATATAGCTTAGCAGTTCGGGCTGGACTGTTCCCATGAGGCACAGCACAGGGTCAAGACTGATTTGCATATGGCCATGTCTGAACTGGGGTGGTCAGCAAAAAAACGATGGATTTAGGCCCAGATCTCTGTACTGGGGAGAATGCAGGAAATTGTTCTGCATTCTGTCCATCAATTGTTTTTTTTTGCATTTGTCACCCCGAGTGGGACGGGTTTGCTCAGACGTGAGTCCCGTGCTCTCCACGCCACTGGAGTCAAACTATCCTGGCTGAAGACAGCTGATAGCCAGAAACCTGTCCTAGGATGCTTGATTCCGGTCCAGGGAAGACATGGCTTGGCAGTTCGGGCTGGACTGTTCCCATGAGGCACAGGGTCAAGGCTGATTTGCATATGGCCATGTCTGAACTGGGGTGGTGTGGTGAGCAAAAAAACAATGGATTTAGGCCCAGATCTCTGTACTGGGGTGTATGCACGACATTGTTCTGCATTCTGTCCATCAATTGTTTTTTGTATTTGTCACCCTGAGTGGGACAGGTATGCTCAGACGTGAGTCCCGTGCTCTCCACGTTACTGGAGTGAAGCTATCCTGGCTGAAGACGGCTGATAGCCAGAAAACGGTCCTAGGATGCTTCATTCCGGTCCAGGGAAGACATGGCTTGGCAGTTCGAGCTGGACTGTTCCCATGAGGCACAGGGTCAAGGATGATTTGCATATGGCCATGTCTGAACTGGGGTGGTGTGGTGAGCAAACAAACGATGGATTTAGGCCCAGATATCTGTACTGGGGTGAATGCATGACATTGTTCTGTATTCTGTCCATCAATTGTTTTTTTTGCATTTGTCACCCCGAGTGGGAAGGGTATGCTCAGACGTGAGTCCCGTGCTCTCCATGCCACTGGAGTCAAGCTATCTTGGCTGAAGATGGCTGATAGCCAGAAACTGGTCCTAGGATGCTTGATTCAGGTCCAGGGAAGACATGGGTTGGCAGTCCGGGCTGGACTGTTCCCATGAGGCACAGGGTCAAGGCTGATTTGCATATGGCCATGTCTAAACTGGGGTGGTGTGGTGAGCAAAAAAAAGATGGATTCACCCCAGATCTCTGTACTGGGGTGAATGCATGACATTGTTCTGCATTTTGTCCATCAATTGTTTTTTTTGCATTTGTCACCCCGAGTGGGACGGGTATGCTCAGACGTGAGTCCCGTGCTCTCCACGCCACTGGATTCAAGCTATTCTGGCTGAAGACGGCTGATAGCCAGAAACGGGTCCTAGGATGCTTGATTCCAGTCCAGGGAAGACGTGGCTTGGCAGTTCGGGCTGGACTGTTCCCATGAGGCACAGGGTCAAGGCTGATTTGCATATGGCCATGTCTGAACTGGGGTGGTCAGCAAAAAAACGATGGATTTAGGCCCAGATCTCTGTACTGGGATGAATGCATGACATTGTTCTGCATTCGGTCCATCAATTGTTTTTTTTGCATTTGTCACCCCGAGTGGGACGGGTATGCTCAGACGTGAGTCCCGTGCTCTCCACGTCACTGGAGTCAAGCTATTCTGGCTGAAGACGGCTGATAGCCAGAAAACGGTCCTAGGATGCTTAATTCCAGCCCAGGGAAGGAATGTCTTGGCAGTTCGGGCTGGACTGTTCCCATGAGGCACAGGGTCAAGGCTGATTTGCATATGGCCATGTCTGAACTGGGATGGTGTGGTGAGCAAACAAACGATGGATTTAGGCCCAGATCTCTGTACTGGGGTGAATGCAGGACATTGTTCTGCATTCTGTCCAGCAATTGTTTTTTTGCATTTGTCACCCCGAGTGGGACAGGTATGCTCAGACGTGAGTCCCGTGCTCTCCACGCCACTGGAGTCAAACTATCCTAGCTGAAGACCGCTGATAGCCAGAAACCGGTCCTAGGATGCTTGATTACGGTCCAGGGAAGACATGGCTTTGCAGTTCGGGCTGGACTGTTCCCATGAGGCACAGGGTCAAGGCTGATTTGCATATGGCCATGTCTGAACTGGGGTGGTGTGGTGAGAAAAAAAACGATGGATTTAGGCCCAGATCTCTGTACTGGGGTGAATGCATGACATTGCTCTGCATTCTGTCCATCAATTGTTTTTTTTGCACTTGTCACCCCGAGTGGGACGGGTATGCTCAGAAGTGAGTCCCTTGCTCTCCACGCCACTGGAGTCAAGCTATCCTGGCTGAAGACGGCTTATAGCCAGAAACCGGTCCTAAGATGCTTGAGTCAGGTCCAGGGAAGACATGGCTTGGCAGTTCGGGCCGGACTGTTCCCATGAGGCACAGGGTCAAGGCTCATTTGCATGTGGCCATGTCTGAACTGGGGTGGTGTAGTGAGCAAAAAAACTATGGATTTAGGCCCAGACCTCTATACTGGGGTGAATGCATGACATTGTTCTGCATTCTGTCCATCAATTGTTTTTTTTGCATTTGTCACCCCGAGTGGGACGGGTATGCTCAGACATGAGTCCCGTGCTCTCCACGCCACTGGAGTCAAGCTATCCTGGCTGAAGACAGCCGATAGCCAGACACCAGTCTTAGGATACTTGATTCCGGTCCAGGGAAGACATGGCTTGGCAGCTCGGGCTGGACTGTTCCCATGAGGCAGAGGGTCAAGGCTGATTTGCATATGGCCATGTCTGAACTGGGGTTGTGTGGTGAGCACAAAAACAATGGACAGTCATGCAAATACTGGGGTGAATGCATGACATTGTTCTGCATTCTGTCCATCAATTGTTTTTTTTTGAGTTTGCAATGACAGGACATTGGAAACTCTGGGTTGGTTTTTGAAAAAGAGAGCAGGTTTCCTCGGCGGGATGGGGTCCCCGGGGCCATAAATGGCCTCAGGAGGAGGGCCCGGCCTGCCTCTAAATAAAAGAAAAAGGATGGCCAAGTCCCGGGGGATGGGGTACCCAGGGCCAATAAAGGCCTTAGGAAGGAGGGCCATGCAACCCCCTTCCTATTAAAAAACAATGTTTGGCCATGTCCCGGGTATGGGGTCCCCAGGGCCCGAATTGGCCACGGGAGGGGGGCCCCCTTTCCGTTCATCTTTTTTTATTTAAAAAAAGGGATCAGGCCCTGGGGGATGGGGTCACCAGGGCCCAAAAAAGGGGAAAGAAGGGGGCCACACTTTCCCCCTTCTCACAAAAATAAATAAAAAAAGACCGCAATCGGGCCACCTCCCAGAAACACTCTGCAATCGTGCCCTGTGGCGCGTTTTAAATTGGGGAATTAATTTCCCTTCAATACTGGTGGTCTCTGGGGGCCAACTAGCCCACCTGGTACCTCCAGTAACCACCACAGGGCTGTGTTGCAGAGAGGTGGTCCAGACCACGCCCCTTTTTACACCTCTCTGCAACGCAGCTCTGTGGTGCTTATTGGAGGTACCTGGTGGGCTAGTTGGACCCCAGGGACCCTCAGGGTTCAAGGGGACTTAATCCTCCAACTTAAAACATGTCACGGGCGAGACATTCACACAGTTTAGTCACTAACCCATGCATTCAGTAAGATACGTTTAATCACTCACTTATAGAGTCTGTCACGCACCTACTAAATCATCCATTCAGACACTTATACACCCACTCATTTTTCAATACGCCTTTCCCTATATATATTACACATATTGAAACTTTACAGAAACACACAGTCACTGGAAGATGTCATCAGTGATGTCATTTGAGATGTCACTGACCATGTCATGAGTGATGTAATATGTGACGTCATCAGCAGTGCAGCATTGCGGGTGCACGAGTTATAATTAGCTGAACTAACTATAACTGGGGAAATTCTTTGGTTTTGTACAAGTGAAATGTCCAACTAACTATAACGCCCCTGAAACCTATGTTTTTTTCAGTGAATATATATATATATATATATATATATATATATATATATATACACACACACACACACACACATATATAGGAAAAAAAGAAGCAGAGAACTCTGAGTAGTTCTCAAATTTAGGTGGAAAGCAGCTCCTAAATTTGCTCACATCAAATGTCTGCTTTTCTATCAAAGTCTTTAAGGAAAGGATAGCACAGTGCCATCCATGCCGAGATAGAAAGGGACAGCAAAGTCTTTAGGCATAGGATTAGCACTGTGCTATACATGCCGAGCAGTAAAATTACCTAAGCCTTTTACCACTCCAGGCACAGTATTACTGCTTTGGATTGGTAGAATCCCATCCAAGCCAACCAGAAATGAATAAGAGGTTGTTTTTATTGATTTCAGGTTGGCCAACCTGAAATTAATAAAGCAACCTCTTTTCTTTAGGCCAACCTTCAGTCTGTTTTATTTCACAGCAGCTCTGGTTTTCTGTTTGGGGTGTGGACACGGTCTTATCTGATTCACGAAGGCAAAATCAATCAAGAGTCTCTCAGATAAGATGAAGTATGCTTAGTGTCTGAAAACCCGGTCATCCAGGCATGGGTCAATGTGTTCCTTTATGAAACAAAGATGTCCAGTTTCCAGATAAAAGACAACGTTAACATACATGGTCAAATTAATGGAACTTGCATGTTCGTAAAAGTGAGGTGATGCTGAAAGCCTTGCCAGCATATCAGATACTGGTGTAGTAAACCATACCCTAGAGAAAAACAGTTCATAACAAGTATCCTTTTTAGATAACAGAAAAAATGTAAGCCAACGTGACCTTACATTCTGCTAATGACAGTGATCTAAATCTTGTAAATAACCCTTCACACAATATTTATGGCTTTTACACATATGCTAATCAGTAAACATCACAGTCACCCAAACCAATGGTACTAATGTATCAACCTCGTAAGAACATAATGAGTTTGTGTAAAGAGGAGTCCAAAGCAACTTGTGGGATGAAATAAGCTTTACTCAGATAAGCATATATAGGATGACCTCCAGCTCCTTTACCAACCTCTTCTTACTGAGCTGCAGTTCACAACATAACATTCTGAGCACCTAGCAACACGCTCAGTGTTCCATTAAGCATAGATCCCATCACATCTCCCCCATTACAAATGCAAACAAAATACAAGGTAACCAATACAAAAATGATAAAACATGTTCAATAAAGATTACATTTCGTAAAATAACAAAGATTAGGGAGTAGTACATTTTGCAACATTACCAGTACTCCAAGCAGAACCATCACTCAAGATAAGAATGTTTTTTTTGACACACTTCACTTGTTTGGGTTGCAAAAACTTACTCTCCCCTTTAATCACTATACCACCCTTCCTAGCCACAACCCAATCACCTACTTTGATGTCATTCTCACGTACTCTCATTTGCAAATTATATGATTGAGCAGAATCACCTTGCTGCTTATCAACACTACACTTCACATCCATACGATCAACCCAAACACACTCTTTGTTCCTCAACCAACCCGGAACCTCCTTTGTGCCAGGTTCCCGCCCCTTATGGGAAACAAAAGGCGAGACACCGGTAACTGAATGTGGCGTGACCCTATAAGACCACACCATTTTCTTGAGTTCATCTGACCATGCTAGACCGTTAGCAAGAGATAGTTGAATATTATCCATCAAAAACCTGTTAATCATTTCCACAAGGCCAACAGCTTGCGGCCGAATAACGCAACTCTCTTATGACAGATTCCTATACCATTCAAAAATTCTTTCATTTCTCTAGAAACCAACTGCACCCCATTGTCTGATACTAGAGTTTTAGGAATCCCTTCATTCAGAAACTCTTTCCATAAAACCAATCACTCTTCTTGTATCAATACTCTCAGCAGACTCCACCACAAAGCACTTCGAGTGGTAATCCACCAGAACCATCAAAAATGTATTACGGACACCCAATTTGGAAATTGGCCCAAGAAAATCAATAGCCAATTTTTCCCAGGGACGTACCGGAAAATCAACTCACGAAAGGGGAGGCTGCCGAACGATTTTAGTTTTATCACTACCAGCACAGGCATAGCAATTTTTGACCAAATCATCTATTTCTCCATCCATCCCTGGCCACCAGTACGACTCACGAATCCTCCTCTTTGTCATGTTTCTTCCTAAATGACCTTCGTGCGCCAAAGTCATAATCTTAGACCTAAGATTGCATGATGGCACCAACCTGTTTCTTCTCCACAACTTACCTTCTGAAACACTTACTTCACTCTCAACATGATAAAAACCCTTTAAACGAATGTCACCACTAGACTCCTTAGACCATCCCTCAGAAACATTTCTTATGACTATTGACAACACCTGATCCTCAGACATGGCAGATTCCCAATCAGCTTTATCAAATGTCAAGATTTCATTACAACTAGCTACAAAGTCATCACTTTCTGAATCTTCACTTCCTGACTCAACGGGCATCCTTGACAAGTAGTCTGCAACTATATTTTTCTCACCTCTGACATATTCCATCTCAAAGTTGTACTCAAGCACAGACAGAATCCACTCAGATATCCTGGGAGTTACATTTCCTTCTAAACCTCTTCCACCCTTAAACAAATGTACAAGTGGTTTATGATCCGTTCTCACCCTGAAAGGTAAACCCCAAAGGAAATATCTGAAATGTTTTATTCCCCAAGTGCAAGCGAGTGCTTCCCTCTCAATAACGGAATAAGAAACTTCAGCACCCTGAAGTCTCCTTGACGCAAACCCTATGATCTTCTCCACACCATTACAAATCTGGGACAAAACTGCACCAATCCCCACAGCACTGGCATCCGTGTCCTCCCATCCTCGTCGCCAGTGTAAAGATGAGTCCAAAGCAACTTGTGGGATGAAATAAGCTTTACTCAGATAAGCATATATAGGATGACCTACAGCTCCTTCACCAACCTCTTCTTACTGAGCTGCAGTTCACAACATAACACTCTGAGCACCTAGCAACACGCTCAGTGTTCCATTAAGCATAGATCCCAACAGTTTGTTTCGTTGGGATTTGAACTTGGGACTTGTAGATTACCACTAATGTCTGAAGTGAGCTTTTATTCACTGAGGCATGTAGCCAAATACAGAAACTAATTTATTTCATACAGGTGCCGGACGGAGCATAAACTGTATTAAAGACCCTATTTTTTTTTTTTGTTGAAAAATATTGTTATTGCGAAATCATAAGAAGGCACAGGTTTACATGGTCATCCAAACCACTTATATGCAAAAATTAACAACATGCAGTTTCCAGAACAATACAAAGCCATATTTGGCCCACATCCCAGAGGCTGGGTGGCGAAAAATCAGAGCATGTAGAAAGGAAGAGTTCAGCTGTGCTTTAAGGATACGGAACTATCTTTGTATTTGCTAATTTTCAGTTTTTCTGTTTTTATTCTATTTAACATTTAACAAGAAACAAACTCCCTAAGTATGGCATCATTAGTACAGGATTCAACGAAGCAGGTCATTTATGAGAGGCCCAGCTAAGGCGCAGTCATTATAATACAGTAAGGACCTGTGGGGATCACAGCAATTTACAATAATGCGTACCAAGGAATATTCGCTTGGCTGCGTAGGGCTTTTACACCGGACCCAAACCCTCCAATTCGGCTCCCTCCCTAGCACACTCAGACTCCGATTCGGCCGGGGTGAATAATTCAGCGCTGGTGGCATCCGAATCATTATCTGCCAACTCCTCCATGCACAACATCCTCCAAGCATGCAGATCATCCTGTAGCTTCCCATCTCTGCGGGTGCGCTGCATGTGCGTCTCTTCCGCTAGGGTCCATTCTCTAGCATCCCTCAGCCAGAGGGAAATCTCGGGCGCCCTTTGACCCATCCAGGTGATAGCCACGCGCCTCCTTGCCAAGACGAGCAACAGTTGTAAGAATTTATAAGACAGCTTCTTCTTTCTAGGTTTGGGCACTAGTGTCAGGAGACAATGGAGCGGGTCTAGCAGAATTCTGATTTTTGTGGCTCGAGCAATGTGGGCCACTAATTCTCTCCAGAAGGTATGAACCAGAGGACATTCCCATGCTAGGTGGAGAAAACCCGCTTTCTGCGCCCCACACCTAGGACAATTGTGTCGTCTATCTGCTGATATGCGATTCAGAGAGACAGGGGTCATATAGGTACAGTGGACAAAGTTGAAATGTATAAGTTCAAAACGTGCATTGCAGGAGACCTTACGGGTCAAAAGCCCGATTCGTTTTCGTTGTGCAGGGTCCAGCTCCACCCCAGATCTGCCTGCCAGGCCGCCCAAGCCGGTGTGATCGGGGGGTCGAGTCTCGACGCATGGCCGGGTAGAGCAGGGAAATCAGCCGTTTACCTCTCCCACAGGATAGAATAATGTCGAGAGTATAGGTGAGCGGAGGTGCTTCCGGGTATTGGAGCCACGTTGTTCTGGCTATGTCTCGGAGGCTTCTGTAGTGGAGGTATTGTCCCCCACTTAGCTCAAAGGACTCCATGGCACGTTCAAAGGACACAAAAGAGTCGTCCGGGTAGAGGTCTGCCAGAGTCTCGCATCCTCCACAGCGCCACTCTCGGTAGGACATGTTCTCCTCCAACGGGAGTACCGGGGCCAAGATCCACACCGGGAGCTCCCTATGAAACGGAGCCCTTCTTAGTACCTTCTCGACAAATCGCTGCCAGATGCCTGCCGTGTGACGCACCACATATGGTAGAGTTTTATCGGCGCCACGACCCTGCATCAAGGCCTCCCTCAGAGCCTTTTCATTCGCCGTACCTGCCAGCAGTGCCAGTTCCCAGTTCTCCTCATCAGCGAACCACTTTGCGGCTGGGAGAAGCTGCCCTGTATAATAATACAAGTCAAATCTCGGGCCTCTAGGCCTCCCTCTTCCCAACACCGTGTTACTGTGCGTAAAGCTACTCTACTGCCCCCGCCCGCCCGAAGCAGGGAGGTAAGGAGCGAGTCAATTGTGCGAAACACTCGGGGGGCAATGGACATAGGGCATTCTGCAATACATATAAAATTCTGGGGAGTATCACCATTTTGGCGATCACCAATCGCCCCATAAGGGAGAGAGGGAGCGTGTTCCAAAAGGTAACAGATTTGTGGAGAGCTTGGAATACACTGTCGACGTTGTAAGTCAGCAGGGCCTCATCAGACGCGGCCACCTGCATGCCAAGGTAGCGGAACGCCTCCCGCTCACAACGCAGACCCAAATACGGTATATCCACGCCTGGGTCCGGCATACAACCCGTCAATGGGAAGACCAGGGATTTATTGAGATTAATACGCAACCCAGAGGCTGCACCAAAGCGGTCAAGGGTCTGCATCAAGACGGGGAGGGCCTCAGAGGGGGAAATCAGATAGAATAGTGCGTCATCAGCGTAGAGTGAGACCACATTAATAGTGTCACCCACCGTTATCCCCCATTGCTGTAGCTCAGCGCGGGTGGAGACGGCAAGGGGTTCAATCGCGAGAGCGAATAGGAGAGGGGAGAGAGGGCAACCCTAACGGGTGCCTCTCTCCAATGGCCAGTCCTCCGATCGGGCCGACCCCAGCCGGACCCTGCCGCGGGGCACTCCATAGAGCACCCGAATCCAATTACGAAATCCAGGCCCGAACCCCGTTTTCTGGAGCACCTCCATCAGATACCCCCATTGTACCGTATCAAAGGCTTTAGCCAAATCAATTGACACCAGCACATGAGGACCCTCTCTTCCCCGTACTTCATGTAGGACATGATTTAGGCGGCGCAGATTCATCGCCGTGTTACTACCCGGAAAAAATCTGCATTGGTCCGAGTGGATCAATCGAGTCATGTGTGGGGCGAGGCGAGAGGCCACAGCTTAGTAAGGATTTTTGCATCCGTATTAATCAAGGTGATAGGGCGGAACGCCGCAGGATCACAACTATCTCCGCCTGGTTTCAAAATCATGCAGACTTCCCCTTGATTCATGGTGGGCGGAAGAGTGCCAGTATTCAGAGCTTCATCATAAACTTGCAACAGGAGGGGAGCCAGAACGTTCCCGAAAGAGTGATATAATTTGGCTGGGAATCCATCCCCGCCAGGGGTCTTAGCACAAGGGAGGACAGCCATCGCCGCGCTGATCTCGCCCAGTGTCAGTTTAGTCTCATGTTCCTTTACTACTGCCTCCGGCAGGGTTTGGAGGTCCAAGTCTCTCAGATATGAACGATAAGAGTCCTCCGTAACCAATGGGTCAGCCTCATACACCGTCTACAAATGGGACCGGAGGACCTCAAGGATATCTGACTCTGTGTGGACCATAACACCACTTGAGTTTCGTAGAGCGACTATCCTTTCAGGTGCGAACTCACGGCGAAGGATCCAGGCCAATAAGCGGCCAGATTTATCGCCTTCGCGGTGGAGACGTTGCCTGTACTGGCCCAACGTAAATTTATCAAGGCGGGTGAGGATGTCATGTATCGATACCTGAGCTCCCTTCTCTGTCTGCTGATCTAACGCGTCAGGATCGGGTCGGGACTGGGCGCGTTGAAGCACAACCTCTGCATCGTGCAGTTCAGACAACAACTGTTTTCGGACCCCGTAGGTGAGGCCCATACATGCTCCACGCACCACCGCCTTCAAGGCTTCCCATTTAGTAGAGTAGGGCAGACTATCGCCCCCCCAGTTTAGGTCTATGTAGTCCGATAGAGTCGTCGCCACATGATCCTTACCCACCTGATCTTGAAGAATGTCAGTGGGCATTCGCCAGGTGTGGGGACGGGCAGCTCGATCAGCCCACCGCGCCATGCACGTCACTGGGGCGTGGTCCGATGGGTATCGGGCCTGATGTGTAACCGTCAAGGTGAGAGACGGGGTGAGATTAGCCGCAAGAATGCGGTCCAATCTGCTATGGGTGCCATGTGTCGGAATGTAACACGTGTAGAGGTTCTGGGTGGGATGACAAGTTTGCCACACGTCTAGTGCCCCAAGATTGTGCATCACTTCCTGAAGACGCGCCGTAATACGGGGCTTAGTGCCCGATCGGGGCGGATGGCGGTCCAACTCAGGATGCAATACGCAGTTGAAGTCCCCAAACCAGAGGAGGGGTGCATCCAGATCTGAGGCTACAAGATCTTGGATTCGAGAGAAGAAGGTCGGATCATCGGTATTTGGTGCATAGGAGTTAAGGAGTAGCAATTCCTTGTCATCTAATCTAAGTCGCACTAGTAGATACCTGCCGCCAACGTCCGCTTCGATATACTGAACAGTGCAAGGGATCCCCGGGGCCACCCAAATGAGGAACCCCTGGCATATGTGGAAAAGGAGGAGTGGAAGATCTGACCTCTCCATTTCTTGGACAGCCGCTGCGCGCCGTCTTCATCCAGATGGGTCTCCTGTAAACAGGCTACGAGACCCCATGTCGTTTAAGGAAGGAGAGGACTCTGTGTCTCTTGGTGCCAGTACCCAAACTACACACATTCCAAGTTAAGAATTTAAAACCCATGGTCGATGATTACGCCCATCCGGGCCACAGTATATGTACAATATGACCTGCCGCCACTCTGCCCCCACTCCAGTTAGGCCGGAAGGGGTAACCCTGTCAGTGAGCCACACACATGTCGGATTCAATATGCATATGATGCCAGTAATAACCTCTGCATTAACCCAAGCCCACCCCCCAAAAACCCTAGAACTCGGAACTTCTCCAAAAACAGGTTCCCCACCCCCACCCACGAGCAAAAGGATAGCAACAAAGAGAAACGCCACACCGCCCTTCCCCTGCCAGTGCCAGGACGTACACAGCCACCCCATACAACTCACTCAACACACACCCACAAACAACAAACCAAACCCACCCACCCTCCCCCCCAGCTCCCTGAGAGACCCAGTGGTCTTAAGACAGTTTCCGGGCATGTCTTCTTATATCAGTAATTAGTACGGGCAACATGTTACTTAGGAAGAAAGTTGTCCCCCCACTCCCATCTCATACCTTAGTCCATAGGGGCGCAAGTCCTCCGCTGTGGCTAGGTATCCAGAACCCTTAGTGTCAATGAAAAGCAGTGGTGGACCACCAAAGTTTCAATATGAGGCCCCCCAAATCGGAGGACAACAGCACGCACAGCTGTATACAACTCAGGTCAATAGTTTACTCCAACCTTGGTTCAGAGAGGGCAGTCTCCGGGATCACCGGGGCTGTAGAGTCTGTATCGAGCGGTGTTTTCTGTAATGTGTCTGGGACCAACACCTCACCAGGGACGGAGGCCCCAGGTGACCCCGGTCCCGCCCTCATCGGTGATGTTTCAATATGGATAGCGCCATCCGCTCCCACTGTAACTCGAGTCTCAGGAGAACCACGGGATCCAGATCGGCGCCTTCCTCTACCTCAACGCTTCCTCTGGGGTCTGGTTCCCCAGGTCTCACGAGCGCCACCACGCTCACCTGGGGGGAGGTCATCCCCTCTAATCTCAATCCACTCCCATACCTCCGCCGGGGACTCGAAGAAGTGTGCACGGCCCTGGGAGAGCATCTTAAGCTTGGCTGGATATAAAAGCATGTACTGGAGTTTCATTTCATTGAGTTTTTGTTTAACTCCCAGGTAGGATTTTCTTTGTTCCTGCACCTGTTGGGTATAGTTAGGGTAAATGGACACGCGGCTGGTTTCAATTGTTAGGACTCCGTTTCCCTTGCAGCTCTCAAAATACAGTCACGGTCCTTATAGTTCAGGATCTTTGCGATGAGGGCCCTAGGAGGTTCGCCTGGGCGCGGAGGGGGCACAAGGGCTCTATGTGCTCGCTCCACGATAAAGACACTGGACAGACCAGTCGGGCACAAGTGAGTGCGGATCCAGGTTTCCAGGAAGCGTTCAGCATTTCCCGCCTCCAATCGTTCCGGTACTTCCAGGACTCTGATGTTGCTTCGACGGACCCTACCCTCCGCGTCCTCGGCACGTCTCTCCAATGCGCGGGTAGTAGATGTAAGTTGAGCAACTGATTTTTGCAGAGAGGCCACCTCACCTTGCAACTGGGTAATATTACCCTCTGCGTCTGAAACCTTGTCTGCCACCTTGCGGAGATCGGTTCGGAGTAGGTTCACATCTATAGAGACAGTCTCTATCTGCCTCTCCAGGGCAGAGTGGGATCCCTGAATAGCCTTCAAGATCTCTGCTCTAGACGGTTCCGCCGGACCCTCTCCCCCGTCCTCCTGCCCCGTCTGACGTGTGATCCTCTGCGAGGGCAGACGTGGAGTAGTATATTGTACAATGGTGTTAGGTTGGGAGGCTTTTGAGGATCTATCTTTGCGGGTCGCCATCGTGAGCGGCAGATGCTGCGCCTATCCAGTGCGTTCCAGAGGGCTCTCCTTAGGCCCCGCCGGTCAGAGAAGGAATGTACGAGCGGGCCCAGGTCGGGGACAGCAGGAACGATGGGGTCGCGACAGGCCGCGCAGCAATCGCAGTGTGGGCAGTGTCCAAGTCAGGCCGGGTGACCCAGTAGCAGGGATAGAGTGGAGAAAGTGAGCTCCCGTCCCCCCTTCAGTGTAGGAATTCTTGTGGGGGTCAGAGTCCGGTACTTGCAGTGGTAATGAGGAGGGGGACGGCCGGCATGTCCACCAAGTCACTTGACGGTATTCCCCTCACCTCCAGTCGGCAGCAGCTTGGCCCCCAGGGCTCCAGGAGCATCCCCCAGAAGAGCACACAGTTGCAGCCCAAGTTGTGGCAGAGATCTCCCCCGCTACGTCTACCCACAGCGCCACGAAGGAAGCGCCTGGGTACGCAGCCAAAATGGCGGGCGAGTGGGAGAGGGGTGCTAGCATGGTCGCGTCTCTTGAGGCGCCGCGTCCTGTGTCTCCTCCAGGGTATCGAAGCACCGCTAACTCCCAGTGGGGGATGTAATGCAGTCCTCAGTTCGGGAGGGGGGAGCAGGTCCGCGGCCCTCGCAGTTCGCAGCGAATGAATTAGGCCAAGCCGGCCGCCCAACAGCTCAGGGTTCACTCCACTTGACGTTCGCTTCCAACAGGGGCCAGGGCAACACCACTTTTGTTTTCCTTCGTGCCTTACAGGTCCCCCGAGGTCCCGGAGGCCAGCCAACCGATCTCTGGCGGTATCAGCGCTCGGTCGGGAGCTCCGCTGCAGGAGCACAGCCCGGGAAGGGCGGGCGCCCAATCCCCCAACTCCGGTCGGCGTATATTACCGGGATCCCCGGCGGCTGAGCACCTCCTCCAAATGCTCTCCAGCTGCAGACCGCGGAGCGCCGGGGTCCGCCCGGCCCAGGACCATCAGTTCATCACGTCTGGGCGGGCCGCTCGCAGCTCGGCTCCGTGTCACAGGCCCAGACCCCGGCGTCGCGTAGATCAGCCCGGAGCTCCGAACGCTGACAGTGCCACCGTCTCTGCTTACGGAGGTTCCATGGATCGCCCCTTCAACACGGGGTCGCCTTCGAGTCAGGAAGCTTCCAGCACGTTTTCCAAGCAATTTAACAGCCCAGGCAGGATTTTATTGCAGGATTTACGGGTCTTCGGGACGGAGCTGGTGGAGCTCACGTCCTGTCGGCCATGTTGCTTGGCCACGCCCCCAAAAGACCCTATTTTTAACTGTGAATTTCCATACATAATGGAATTTCTGGGCTCTAGTATACACTAGATTTGTGTTCAATAGTTTTCCAGCCTCTTCCAACAGCTCAGTAGGGGTTTACTATGACAGTGTTGCTAACTTTTTAAAATAAAGTCTATTGCAAGCTTTTGACTAGAAACAGTAAGCAGAGTGCAGTTGTTATTTAGAAAAAGGGTCATCTGATTACTACTAGGCACAGTAGACTCTGCAGAAACTCCAAACTAATATGTGGTTTCGAGAGGAATTTATCTGCAGGTCTGTTTGAAAATTTTGGAACTACTTCTGCCATACTATCTGAACATTTTAACATAGCAGGTCAGGGCAGGAAATACTCCCACTGCGAAAACTCCCCACATAAAAGGTTGCATACAATTTAAAACAGATCAGGTGTGGGTTAGCGAAGACAAGGATGGAGGATATCAACCTCCCTCAAAGCGTGTGAGAATCCCAGAGGGAGGAAATGGGTCAAAAAATGGTGAATCCCTAGTGAATAACACACCAAGCTCTAGACAACAGAGAAAGGTGTTAAAGTGGAAAAAAATTACAAATCCGCCCCAACTAGGACAGCTAGGAAAAAAAACACCACAGAAGGAGCCACATTATAATAAGAGCGAGTCAAAAGAAATCCCTACCCTGATAAAAGACCTAGAAACAACGCTAAAAGAAGCATTGGGTAAGATGGACGAGAGATTAAAAAACATCGAAATAATTTTGGGGACGCTCCAGGAGAAAAATATGGCATGTACTGAACAGGAGACTAGCGAAAGCGAGGCTCTCAGAAGATCTAGATTGCCCAAAATAACAACCATGAGATCGCTCGTAACACCAAGCACACTAGTAACTAATAATACTTCAGACACGAGAGAAAGAGGTAAGTTAAAATATGAAAGGCAAAACAACCTAATAGGAATAAAGGCCCCAAGATTTCTTCTAGGTCTAGAACAGGGGATCGTGTGGTTCTAACTTTTGCTTCCACATATTGTGTCAAAATATTATTGGAGCGTCTAGGGAGCACCTTCACAAACCCCCAAAGGATTAATGTCGTCCCATTAGGGTACTTCTATAAACCACCAAATGAACGGGAAAACACGAACTGGGCTTACTATGAACACAGGCCCATTCGGGCATCCTGTTGAAGCTAACACTACATACATATATTGGCCTAGGTATCACTCAGGGAGATGGGGCAGTATCTGTTAGGCTCTGACCTATTACCTTTCCTGAAAATAGGCAAAATTATTGAGAGGGACCCCGGCAGGTTGTCGAAAGAGATGTAATTAATACATTGGTAAGGGGTGGGGCTTAGAGCTCAACGTTACATTTTACAAGGCCAATGGGTAACCCATATGGCAATGGGGCTTTTGAACTAGCACTTTGAAAAATGGCATTTGTCACTTCTTCAGTAGCGAATGTTAGCTTTGGGTGAACCGCAACTGATTCTCAAGGTGGAGAGCAGATGAAAGATCTTCTACATATTCAAGAAATGCTTAACCCGATTGCTAGAATTTATATTACTATAAACCTTGTTATCTGTGGCGCCACTTAACCTACATTGTTTAAGCGTGAACCAAAAGGTATTAGGATCTTTCCGTCTAGTGGTGTAGGAAATGTACCCCATTCTTCATCATTAAGCTCAGTCTTCCTTATCTTACTTAGTGTTTTGTACTGTAGTCTAGCATGCGCTTCCTAATGAGGTATACTTAGTTTGTCAGCACAGGTTTTAGGAGGAACACCCTAATATAGGAGCACAACTCTATAATAGCAGGCAGAATATTAATTCTCTCAGACACTTCAGAAAGACATTTAAGGAAAGCAGTTGTGTTATGTCGCAATCATTTAGCCAACCTCGAACTAGCGATGTGCATATGCCAATACAGCTTAAACCCTTATCATGGACTTATAGCTGACCCAGACCTTTCAGTGGTGCTTTAATTTTCAACAAGTAGAAATAACGTCATTGTTAATGTGTTTTGGTCACTATGTCTGGTTTATACCACCCCCACTAAAATACGCAAAGTGCCTGCCCATGGTAGCAAAAATGTGGTCAATGCTCATTGCACAGTCCACCCACAATAGGAGGAGGTTTCCAGTCACCATTATCCATAAATTCTATTACATTTACCAAATCAAACATAGCACAATACTTCCCCAACTCCTCACTCTGATCCCACACTGAAACTAACTTATTTACAAATAATAATGTCCCCCCTTGGATGTATTAGGAGCATATTTCACATTGAAATCCCTACAGATCATAACATTCAATTGTTGGGCATAGCGCTGAGCTTTTAGGTGAGTGAGAAATTCACACAAATGCACAAAATTACAATTATCTCTATTGCTAAAATCATTATTAACCCCTTCAACACTGATGACGAGCTGGGCTCGTCATGGCGTAGCCTCCTCGCACGCTGATGACGAGCCCAGCTCGTTACGTAAAGTGCGTTTAAAAAAATCTCAGCGTACGAGCAGAATTCCGATTGCACGCATGAGGTTAAAAAGTCTCCATTAAATGTGCAAATAGTCCCTCGCCCCCTTGATAAGAATCAATTGAAAGGCATCAGGTTCAGTAGGTACCTCCACCACTTCAAGTTTTAGTGAATCTTTAACCAAATGGATAAACCGCCTTGCTTTCCCTCAGCCAAAGCTAGATCGAGTGGCCGGGTTGCAGTGACAAGCATAACCTTTATGTGCCCCTAGTACATTATCCCTGGTTTCCTGGAGGAAACTTATATTATATTTTCGAGAAAAGATATTCAATCAGGCATCTGCAGCTTAGAGCGAATACCTGCCACATTCCAACTAATTACATACAGGTGGAGTTGAATAGCATAGGTTGTTAATACAACTCCAAGAAATTAGGAGGGATAAAACAGAACCCCTGGCCGCAGAGATATCAAGGTTGGGCGGGGGTTAGTCAATAGCACTTGTCTGTCAAGGCTCCAAATTGATTTAAAGTAGCTATCAGGCATTTAAAACCACTGATGTGAGGGTCAAAAATGGTTGACAGTGCTCCTGACAATGCATGGGGTTGCAAGATCATTGATGGTGCTAAGAAGTCATGGGGTTATACAAGTACCTCAAGGGCAGGGTAATGATCATACTGCATTAATTATCCCAGTTCAGGGTAAGGCAACACATTTCTTGCAAGGATAACATTATTGTAATTAAGTATGCAATCTCCCTAAATTTCGTTTTTTAAAGCAACCAATCCAACCCACTCTTCTAACCATGAAACTTCTAGTGCTAATAACCATCTGGTATGCCAGTGAAGGACTTTGCTAAAGAGGTATCCATAGTATTCTTACACATCCCACTGAAGGGTTAGAACACCTGCCAAGAGTATAACGTGCGGATAGCAGCCGGGGGGGGATGCCCTCCTTGGTGCATTCTCTTAACAATTGTCCTGGAGCAAACAGTTGTCTTTATTAGTGGCTAATATTAAGTGAGAGGTTACTACTTGCACTGCCAGTTGAGCCTCATCAGCCAATGGGCTCTTGCGATAATTGGTGTCTCGGAACATCCGAGCTCATAGACAAAGGATAACTTCCATTGTTTACCCTTGACTTGAATCAATTTCGGGACAATGCTTCTTTCTGGGTGGCAGAGGAGCACTTAGAAAGGGTGAATGGATGGCAAGGCTCGGCTCATAGATGTAATTAATTCTTGACTTGGAGAAAGGGCGTACTCAGGGGTTTGAGATCTCTGTGCCATCTTGAACAGGGATTCTATTTGAGTAAGACACTCTACTGTTAGTAGCAGTTCTGACTGGAGGATATGTGTAAACCTTTCACAACAGTCTTTTTGCAATTGTAAGGAAAACGGTTGGTTGATTAATTTGCAGTTGATGGAAAAGCTGGTGCCTGTGTCTTCCTTCTTTTCCTTTTAGGCACAGGAGCAATTGGGGATTTCAAAACAGAGGAACCTTGATGTTCTTCAATGAATTCGAGCTCTGGGATCCTTACAGACGATTGTTCGTATTCACCAGTGGGCACGTTCCATCTTTCTCTGTAATGGTGCCCTGATTATTGTCACCAGACCTTTTGTTGAGCGAAAGTTTACGCTAAGTTAATGCAATTTCCTTAGAGATTACTCAATGGCCTTTGTACAGTGAGTTGCTTTCCTCTTTCCCATAATGCCAGATACTATGAAAAAATAAAACAGTTTACTGTGAGGTTAAAAGCCAGAAGTTAGAGTGGGCCTTGCCCAGACTTCTCTGGGCTATCACGAGAACAGATGGGCGTGCTCATGGTCTGGTCTTTGCCGGGTAGCTCTGAATCACGTTCTGCGCTAAGGATGGCATTGTAACTCTATTTAGTGATGGTGACTCATGCTCTGCCTTCTCTTCTTGCGGGATTATGTGTGCGATAATCCCAAGTAACCCCAACAGAGAAAAGCGTCCCAGCTGTGGGTTGCGCTGGCACTCTATGTAGCACTGGTAACTAGTGCCCCACCTCTTCCTCTTGTGGAATTATGGGTGCAGTAGACCCAAAAATCTCCAAGAGAGAGAAGCGTCCCCTTGTATATTATTCTGTTTCAGTCTTCCGGGCGGTTTTTTTTACTCTGGCACTGAGACACTGCTAAACAGGCTCCAGTCAGTGCATGTTATCTGACCTATGAATCTTGACAACAGTGGGTAACTCCTAATTGGAAACCTTATATTTTCTCTAAGGCCATATTACATAGAACATAAATAGACCCCTGCATGAATTAAATGTCACCTATTGACCGCATCACTTAATATGCCATCCACTGGCATAACAAAGGACAACAAGACTTCAGGCCTTCCATTGTGGCCTGAATGCTGAACTGTAAAAGCTACAGTGAGACATGTTAAAATAACTGTCTTTGATTTAGTAAATCATTCATAGCCTGCAAGGTAGGATGCATGGTATTTAAAAGTTGAACATGTAGAAAATGAATGTTACCATGTTGTTACAGTCATAAGGTCCTAAGCACATTTTTCACTGTGAAAGGCCTAGTTGTCCCATGTAGAAAATCAGAGTGCACATTAAAAAAGTCAGAAATGGGACCAGAGAGAAAAATAATAAATATTTTAAATTGATAAAAATCCAATACAATTGTGAAGTTGCGTTTTTATTAATTGTTTAGGAAAAGTTAACTTTTACAAGCTACCTTTTCCCTGCCTGAAGTTCCTGAAGGCTAATTTGCATTATCTCTCCAGCGACTCTCAGCCTGTATTTGGTCTGAATGAGGTGCGGAATTCCTCCCAGGAGCTACACAATAGGTAACTTAGAGATAGGTCGAGCAGA
Source organism: Lissotriton vulgaris (assembly GCF_964263255.1). NCBI lineage: Eukaryota > Metazoa > Chordata > Amphibia > Caudata > Salamandridae > Lissotriton > Lissotriton vulgaris. The sequence goes on along the minus strand of NC_141694.1, from coordinate 1,547,956,515 downwards.
CTGAGCAAAGATGATTTATTTGAGTTCAGCAGAAGGGTCAGGACTGGCCATTCTGTAAACAGGATGCTAGGATAACTCTTGTGCCTTCCTTACTTTAAGGTGAAGGACCCAAGTTTTGTCTTAGTAGACCTCTTGGTCCTGGTTTGATGAGGATACAGGGTGGGCTTCAAACTGGATTTTAGTATTAGGTGTGGATGGAAACTGGTGGTTTTCATAGTCCTCTCTCCCTACACACCTCCAGCCTTCATAGACCAAGTACAGCATGACTGAAGACTATAGTCATCTTGGCATGTTGGGCCTGTTTCAAGTAAAACATAAAGTGGGCAGGATTGCCGTCAGGAACTTTTACCCCACTGTTTAGAGAGTTCCCAGTCAGCGCGACATTGTAGTTAGTGCCAGGCATAATTAAGGAACCCGAAGGGGGGCGTGGCTTGGGCGCCGATGGCGATGGTCGCCTGAGAGCTCGGCTCCGGGACTGAGCCCGGATTTATCCTGAATATCGGAGGCTGAGGGGCACCCCAGACCCCGCATTCGGTTGAGCGAGGCGACGACACCCTCCTGAGGGCCCTGGTGGAGTTTGGACGGAGGTGGCTTTGAAGATATGCCGAAGTTTGCGGAGTGGCGGAGTGCGACCCAATATGGCGCCCGGACCCCTTTGTCCCCTTGATCGGACCTACGGAGTTGAGGAGGTCTCGCGGGTGTCGCCCGGCACCCGGCTTCTCCAGCCTCAGTTGTTTTAAACATTAGACATTGGCTGGTTCGGACCCTCTACAGCCGGACCATACTCGATTGGACGTCCGGGCGGGTGCCCACGCGCTAGAGGGCGCCCACGCGCTAGAGGGCGCCGGGCACGGGTGCACTCAGCTCTAGGTAGTGGTCGACACCGCGACTCCGCAACTGGCTGCGAGTTCCTGGCCGCCCCAACTACATGGATGGCGCGACGCTCGGGCGCCACAGGGAAACCGGGGGAGTTGGTGGCCCGTGCCCCAGAGCTATAGTAGGTGAACGGGCCTGCCCGACCCGGAGACGGGTATCTCCGCCCCCTTATCGGTGCCCTCGGACGCCGTGGCGGTGGCGTGAGCCAAAGCGGCGGAGTCTCCACAGGCTCTGGAGAAGGAGATCGCCCATTCCGGACTGGAGAGCGGAATCCCGGGAAAAACGTGCTGGTCACCTGCACACGGAGGCGACTACTCCGGGACCTTTGCGGAGAGCCCCTGGCAGCATGGGGAAACCTAGAGGAGCCAAGGGATCCAGCCAGGCCACCTCGGACTCTGAGGCCCAGGACAAGGAAGAACATGGAGATCCTAAAAGACCTGGTGGCGCACTACTCCAGCAACAATTCGACCGTGTACTGGAAGCCATAGAGGCAACTCGGTCGGCCCTACAACAGGACATTGCCCAGGTGGCGACTGGCCTGGGCCTCCTTAGGGCAGACCATGGTAAGCTCTCGGACCGGGTCAAGGAGGTGGAGAGCACGGTGAGAACTATGGAACCGGCGCAGAGAACCCTAGCCGCGACGATAAAAGATGCCATGTCCCGAATCGAGACCCTCGAACGGAGGGCGGAGGATGCGGAAGGCCGAAACAGGAGGAATAACATTCAGGTAGTGGGCCTGCCGGAAAAGGTTGAGGAAGCCGATATGGTGCGCTACCTGGAGACCTGGCTCCGAGACACGGTGGTCCCGGAGGGCCTGTCCTCCTTTTACACTCTAGAACGGGCCCACAGAGTTCCAGCGCGACCCCCGCAACAGGGACGAGCCCCGAGGCCGGTGGTGGCGCGGTTGCTACATTTCCGGGACAGAGACCTGATCCTAAATGCCGCCAGACACAATGGCCCGTTCCAGGTTGCAAACAGCCAGGTGAATATCTTCCCTGACTATACCTACGAGACGCAGCGCAAGCGGTTCTCCTTCCTGGCGGTTAAGCGTGAACTCAGGAGTGAAGGCATCCAATATTCACTCCTATTTCCCGCGAGGCTCCGAGTCATTGTCGACGACAAAACCCAGTTCTTCGACACCCCGGAGGAGGCCTGTGACTGGCTTGAACTGTACCGAACAGGGAAGGATGGTTATAACGCCTCGACCCATCAGGCGGAGGAGCCGGAACAAAGGAGGCGATCAAAAAGGGACAGGAACCGCCGCGGCCGCACAGGAGGACCCTCGACAGCGGAGACGTCATCGGAGCGGAGGGGAGTGTTGGAAGTTCTGTCGGAACTGTCGGGAGCAAAGGGCGAAGACATCGAAGAGGAGGAGGAAAACCCGGGTGCTCGGGGGGCACCATCGGACTCGGAAGACTCAGTGGCAGACAGTACCCACACACCGGTGATCACACCGAAGTCGGTGGAGGACCTTCTGGACGGGCAGGGGTAATGGGATCGATTGCCTTGTTTTGGGTGGGGGCCCGGCAGGGGGGTGGCGGTTGCCGTCCTTTATTGCTGACAATGGGAGAGGGAGGGTCGGGAGGCTTCTACTCTTGCCCCGAAAGATTTTGATACGGGGGGGCTTGTGATAGTCCTAGTAGCCTGGGCGACGAGGGCCCACTGCCTCCGCTCAGCCCGCACCTGGCCCATAAGGCCTTCCTACGGTGGCGACCGTAGGGCTAGTGGGGTTTTTGGGGTTGTTTTCCGTAGAAGTTTGGATGGGATCTAGATGGTGCAGTTTGGGTCCTGTTCTGGGGTGGTTGGGTGGGGGGTTTGTTGGGTTTTGGGGGGTTTGGTTCTGGTTGGGGAAAATGGCCGCCGACAGCGCTGGGAGGAATGATGTTTTTTCTTTGTGGGGACCCGGACGGGGGGACTGTGCAAGAACACTTTGGGACAATGGCTGATGTTGCTAACTTGAAATGTATTACTTGGAACGTGAGGGGGCTTCACACTATGTCTAGGCGTCATAAGGTCCACGCTTATTTAGTGCGTAGGGGAGTGCAAATGGCGCTGCTGCAGGAAACGCATCTGAACAAGGCGGAAGGGGCGGCGCTTCAGCGTAGGTGGCGAGGGCAGGTCTTCTCCACGGCGTACTCTGCTTATGCCAGGGGGGCGCTAATATGGATCAGGGCAGGAGTCCCCTTTCAAGTCACGAGGACAGTGTTGGACCCGGAGGGGCGCTTCGTGGCCATATCAGGCACGCTAGGAGGGAGGGACTTGAATGTTTGTTGTGTGTATGCCCCTAATATGGATCAGACTGCCTTCCTTTCCGGGTTATCGGGCTCGTTGGCCCACCTTTTCACAGGTCCCCTCCTGCTGGGGGGAGACTTTAACTCCGTGGTAGATGTAGACATGGACCGCTCGCATCCCCCGCTCCCCGACTCCCCGGTCCGGCGGGTGGCTAAGGGCCGTCAAGATTGGCAGACCCGCTGGGGTTTGACGGACATCTGGAGGGCGCATCACCCCGCGTCTAGAGATTATTCGTACTTTTCGAGCCTTCATGAGCTGCATGTCAGACTCGATGGCTTTCTTGGTTCGTCCGAATTAGTCTCGGCAGCGGTCCGATCGGAGTATTTATCGCGGACCATATCGGACCATAACCCCCTCCTACTGGACATTCGCTGGTTCCCTGGGACGCCAGCGGTACCCACCTGGAAGATGCGCCCCGAGATCCTCGAGGACAGTGTCTTCAAGGCAGACCTAGGGGAGAAAATCACGGATTACTTTGCATCCAACGGCGGTTCCGCGAGTACTAGGGCGTTCGAATGGGACGCTTTCAAGGTGGTGGTGAGGGGGTACTGTATCTCTAAGAAGGTGGGCATGCGGCGTGTTATCCTGGCTGATTTAGACGCAGCGGACCGAACGCTTCGCGAGCTCGAAATTAGCCGACCCGGACACCCGGAATTGCAAACGCGAACGGTAGAGGCGAGGGAGAAGGTGGCGGTGGAGGTCGAGCGGCTCCGCTGTTTCGATTACAAGGCCTACACGGTCCGATCTATAGCGGAGGGCGACAGATCGAGCGCATTGCTGGCGTGGTTGGCCAACCCTACGCGCCAGTCCCAAACGACGACTAGGATGCGTGGGGCGGATGGGACCGAGGTGTGCACCCAACCGGAGATTCTTACTTGCTTCCGGCATTATTACGAATGTTTATATCGCAGTCGCTCCGCGCGCGACCCGGACCGGCTTGTTGACTATCTTCGCCCGCTGGAGCTCCGTACGGTGGAACAAGAAGTGGCAGACGCCCTGGGATCTGACATAGGCTTGGGGGAGATCCGCGGGGCCATCAAACGGATGGCGAGGAACAAGACCCCGGGCCTGGATGGCCTGCCGGTGGAGTTCTATGCAGCTTATGCTGACCTTCTGGCCCCTCGTTTACTGGTGGTCTACAGAGAGGCGAAGAGGCTGGGTCGCCTCCCCGGCTCGATGTGTGAGGCGTTGGTGGTTCCTCTCCTCAAGCCGGGCCGAGACTCGTCTGACCCGGGGTCCTACCGTCCCCTCTCAATGTTGACGGTGGACTACAAGATATTGAGCAGCATCTTGGCCTCGAGGCTGTTGGGGCACATGGGTTCCCTAGTACACGAGGACCAAGCCGGTTTCATCCCACGGCGTAATACGACCATGAACATCCGACGGTTGTTTCGCTTGCTTGGGGAACCGTTTGTGGATGCCCCGTCCCCGGTAGTTTTGTCGGTGGACCTGGAGAAGGCGTTTGATAGCCTGGAGTGGGACTATTTGGACGTGGTGTTGCGGAGGTTCGGCCTTGGGGAGGGATTTGTTAAATGGACAGCAGTTCTTTACGCATCTGCTTCCGCCAGGGTTAGATCGGGCCCTTTGATTTCATCGCGTTATCCGGTGGAGCGTGGCACGCGGCAAGGGTGCTCCTTATCCCCGCTTCTTTTTGCACTAGCGGTGGAGCCACTAGCGATGCATCTTCGCTCGGGAGCCCACTATACGGGCTTATGGACAGCGGCGGGCCCGCATTACGTTTCGCTCTATGCGGACGACCTGTTGCTTTTCCTGGAAGATCCGATCGACGCATTACGGGGAGCGGAATTAGCGCTAACGGAGTTTGGGGAAGTCTCAGGCCTACGAGTGAACTGGTCTAAGACCTGCCTCTTCCCGATGCGTAGGGGTGTCCCCAATCCGGCGCTAAGTAGAGAGATCAGATGGGAACCCGACTGCTTTAAATACCTTGGGGTATTTGTGTACCACGACCAGCCCGACCTCCTAGACGGAAACATTGCCCGTTGCATGCGAGCACTCCGAGGCAGCATGGATTTTTGGGCCACGCTGCCGCTCTCCGTGGCAGGACGCATTGCCCTGCTCAAAATGGTGGCGCTCCCCCGACTATTGTATTACTTTCGGACTTTGCCGATCTGGGTACCACCGGCTACGTTTCGCCGCTTGCGTTCTATGGTGATCGGGTTCCTTTGGGGCACGGGCCGGCGGCGGGTGGCCCTCAATACCCTGATGAGGCCGAAGGACGAAGGGGGGCTCGCTGTGCCGGACTTTGAGAAGTACTATCTGGCGGCGCAGCTCCAGACATACACCCAGGAGATAGCCAGGGAGTTCAGAGGCCCGGAAGACGGTAGGGGGACGGGTATAGCCAGGCACGTCCTCTCCTTTATCGCGTTGCGACAGCGTTTAGTCCTTCGGGACCTGTCGATGGAGGAGCGGACTATACGACTCTGTTGGAATCGGGCTCATAACAGAGGTCACCTGCGGACCCCATATGCACCTGAAATACCATTGGGGATGCTGACGGCCCTCCCCCACGGAGGAGACTGGTCGCGACTGGCGGACTGGGAGGAGTCGGGTTTACAGCTCGTCGGAGACCTGTATGAGGACGGAGTGCTCCTGTCCTTTCAGGATCTCATTGACCGCTTTGGGATCCCCCGGGGCGACTTTCTGCTGCACTCGGCCATTGTGCGAGTGATCCAGGCGTATTGGCGAAACGGACTAGAGGAACCTCAGTTGTCTCAGGTGTGCCAGTATGTAATGATGTCGGCAGGAACAGTGAAGGCGGTCACCTGCCTTTACGGCAGGCTGATCACCGAGGGGTTGGTCCCTCTCACCACACTGAAGTCCCGCTGGGAAGAGGACATCGGTAGGGAGATCCCGGAGACGACCTGGTCCCAGCTGGTGAGGAGAGCATGGAAGGGTACGCGTTGTGCCCGTTTCCAACTGGTCCACTACTATGTTCTCCATAGGGCGTACCTGACCCCGGTTAAGATCAGGCGTTACTTTGCCACAGCCTCGGCGGAATGCCCTAGGTGCCCGGCTCAGGAGGCGGACCTCCTACACATGCTATGGGCCTGTCCCGGATTGACGGCCTACTGGCAGGAGGTGACGGCGACTTTAGAAGAGGTGACGGGGAGGCACTTATCGTTCGATGCGGCGGTAGGGCTACTGCACTGGTTCCCCCATACCCCCCGGAATAAAATCACCAGTAAATTTATAGACCTGGGGCTCCTACTGGCTAAGCGAGAGGTGACCAGGAATTGGAAGGCACGTGCTGGTCCTACGGGCAGCAGATGGCACGGTGAACTTTTGAAATGGGCGGCGGGTGAGAGCGCGCTGCGTTATCAGTTGGCTTGGAGGCAAAGCAATGAGAAGGCGCAGGAGGCCGCGTTAGAATGGGAAACGCTGGTGCAGGCCCTCAGGGATTATTGTACCCCCAGCGACTCCGAAAACGAAGAAGCACCTAGACCTGAGTCCCGTTAAACACTAGCATTAACAGCACTATTACCTTCCCCGTGGGTCAAACAGTGGATCCTACAGTGATAAACTCCCTGGCGCTGATGGTGGGGGGGGGGGGGGGGGGAGGGAGTTTCATAATGTCTGGTAGTTGGGGGGTGGGGGGGTTTCTTTTTGGGGGTTGGGGTTTGTTTAGAAAAGCAGATGACGGACAGTGTGTTATCCGGACCAGCTCCAGCACCCTACTGACCCCAGCTACATTCATCGTCTAACCCCTAGAACACGGGCCGCTTGGCTGTATAGCAATACTATGGAAGGGGGTCGGTGGGCTGTATCTTGAAAGAGTTGGCTATAATATGATGCTGGTCGTTACTGTATTGTTGTACTAATTCCTGCAATAAAAATATATTAAAAAAAAAAAAATAATAATAATTAAGGAACCCGAACACACCTTTTCAGAACACATTCTAGCCCGGTGGAAGATCAGAAGAGGACTGGACGTGCTGTCTGTAAATGAGAAGAGCTCTGAAGGACTGGGCCTGATTCGCCTAGTACTCAGGACTCAGAAGCAGACTCCAAGAGACAGTTAACTTACTTTCAACAGTGATACTACATGTTGCAAGAGGTATTTTCTGGAAATTCCCAACTGACCAGTGGCAACTGGAACTTCATCTGGCCTTTTCTGGTAGCCTCTACCTGGAATCCTGGGAATCTCTAGGTGCCCCCAGAGGCCCTGGGGACCTTAAAAGAGTACTCCTGTAGGCACTAAAACGTTTGGATATGTTTGAAAAACGTTTGCTGCATGTTAGAACCGGCTGTCTCGAGTTGGCAGAGGTATACACTTCTGACAAATAGGGACACACCTTTTCTAGTCAGGGCAAGGGGATCACACCCTTCGATAACCACTGCTCACCCCCTCGGTTGCTTGGCAGAGCAGACAGGCTTATCTCAGAGGCTGTGTGTTAAGCAATTATGACCACATACAGTAATAAAGTGAATACACTACAAATGGACACGACACAGTAGTATTATAAAAATAAGTATTTTTATATAAGGCTTAGCACAAGACCAAATAACGACAAAAATGTACACAATCTTAATAAATACTCTGGGAAGGGAAAATAGTTCAAGGTAAACTCTTCGTTAGCACAAAGTCTTTAGTATCAAAGCAAATCTTCTTCTTGGAAACACAGTTCTTAGCAACAGGGTAACCCACACGGGGGCTGCACGACGTTGAGGCAAAGTTAATCCAAAGGTTCGGCGTCGACCGCGAGGAGCGCTACGTCGAGCCCGGAGTCACACGGACCCCCAACACCACAGTACCTTTGGAAAATGAAGCACACGATGACCAGCGGCGTCGAGCAATCCGGCGTCGCGTCGTCGGTGTCGATCAGGCCTCAGCAGGCGTCGTTGTCGATGATGCGGTTGCAAAGTGTGAGCAGCGCTCACGGCGTCGAGAGGGCACGAGGGCGATGCGATCAGCAGCTGTGCAGACACGAGGTCCCTTGGAGCTGGAGCCGAACTCACTACTCACTGACGTTGCTGCTGGCGTCGATCGGGCCGGCCGGCGTCGAGGAAGCGGGACACTGGAGCCGTTACTCACTATGTCGAGCTGGTTTCGGCGACGTCCGTCGGCGTCGAGGTTACTGGCTCTTTCAGAGGTGCTGGATTCACAGGTTCCAGCAAATAGCACTTTAAGCAGATGAAGTCCTTTAGCCCTGTGACTTCAGCAGGAGACTGGCACTCTTCCAGTCCTTGGAGATTTTCTTAGCAAGCGTGAGAGTACACACACAGTTCCTCTCTCCTGGTTCCTTGGCAAAAATAAAGAAGCACTGCAGGATTCCCCCCAGCAAACAGCACACTGGCAGAAGGGGTAGGCAAGTCCTCAGATCAGCAGGCCTCTTGTCATTGGTTACAGGGTTCCTTGTCAGAAGTGATCTAAATTCTTGGTTCAGGGGTCCTTCTCTTATACCCCCTTTTCGGCTTTGATCCATTTGTCCATGTCGGGGAATTTCCCAACATCCTGGGTCTGTTGTGGGTGGAGCCAGGCAGAAGCACCTGGCCTATTCATTGCGCAGGGCTGGGTCCTCAGACGCCCAGCAGGAGGTGGAGCCAGCATTGACACTGGCAGGAGCAGAGCTATCGGCCTCCTGGCAGGAGGTGGGGCTAGGATCGTCCATGGCAGGCACAGAGCCATCAGCCGCTTGGCAGGAGGTGGAGCCAGCATTGTATCAGGCAGGGCAGGCTATCAGCAACTACTCTCCCCCTACTCTCAACGCAAATGTCCCACTCATCCCACACTGACTCATCCAGACCTCTGGAGCCACCCAGCTCCTGTCATACACACGCAAGACCAGCAGAAACCAGAAATGGTTAGACAAGAAAATAGACACTTTCTAAAAGTGCTATTTTCAAACCCAGAGTCCAAAAACCATCCACACCAACGGATGCGTAATTAAACCCCGAGTTCAGGGATACCAAACTCGACATTGCACCATGCTCCCCGAGCCAGCTAGGATCATAGCATTAATAATCCCGGCGGCCCATTCTAACCAATGGAGAGCAGGCTACCTCGCAATAGTGAAGAACGAAGATGGCTGTAATTCACTATTAGGACATGCCAACTTGGTCAGGCCTGTCCTACCTTATACTTACAATGCACCCTGCCCGCGGGCCTACCATAGGGGTGACTAACATGAAGTCAAGGGAAGGTTTGAGGGGCTGGCAAGTAGGTATACTTGCGCAGCCTGCGTGACAGCACTAGGCTGCACGTGGGTCTCGCAATGACCGACCCGTAGACATCCTTTTACGAGGCCGCTCCTGTGGGTGGCACAACACGTGCTGCAAGCCCACGAGCGGCATTTGTATTTACAAGCCCCGGCACTCCTGGTGCACTAGACTAGGGACTGACAGTAAACCAAATAGGCCAAACATGGATACAATAGATACATCAATTTAACATAGGGAGCACTTGCGCTGTGGCACTGATCAGCAGTGGCACAGCGCCCAAAGCATATACCAGCAAAACATTGTAAAACAGTGGAGGCAAACACAAAAAATGGAGGAGAGACTCAAGCCAATGATGTCAGGTCTAACACGTGTCCCCTCCAGCTGAAATGTGGGGAGAACTACCATTGACCTAGGGAGTCCTCTTCACTAAGGCGGACAAATCTGGACAGACCATCAGCATTGGCGTGATCGGTACCAGTACGGTGTTCCACCGTAAAGTCCATCCCCTGTAGGGAAATGGACCACCTCAACAGTTTCGGATTCTCACCCCTCATCTGCATCAACCATCTGAGGGGCCTGTGGTCTGTCTGAACCCGGAAGTGAGTCCCAAACAGGTAGGGTCTCAGCTTCTTCAGCGCCCAGACCACAGCAAATGCTTCTCTCTCTATCGCACTCCACCTCGTTTCCCTGGGAAGTAACCTCCGACTGATGAAGGCTACAGGCAAGTCTCAGCCCTCTTCATTCACCTGAGCTAGAACAGCCCCCACGCCATGCTCTGAAGCGTCCGTCTGGACAATAAATTCTTTTGAGAAGTCGGGTGCCTGAAGTATAGGTGCTGTGCACATTGCAGTTTTCAGGGTGTCGAAGGCCGTTTGACAGGCATCAGTCCAGATCACGTTTCGTGGCTGCTTCCTGGAAGTCAGCGAAGTCAAGGGGTGCACAATGTTACCGTAATCCTTGACAAACCTCCTGTAATAACCCGTGAGTCCTAAGAAGGCTCTCACCTGAGTTTGGGTTTTGGGCGGCGCCCAAGCCAGGATAGTATCAATCTTGGGTTGCAGGGGGGCAACCTTGCCGCTCCCTACTTGGTGCCCCAAGTACACCACAGAACCCTGCCCAATCTGGCACTTACTGGCTTTGATTGTGAGGCCTGCTCTGCGCAGGGCCAACAACACTTCCTGGAGATGGCGCAAGTGTTCCTCCCAGCTGGAGCTGAACACTGCGATGTCGTCCAGGTAGGCGGCACTGAAATCCTCCAGTCCAGCCAAGACCTGGTTGACCAACCTCTGGAAGGTGGCAGGGGCATTCTTCATCCCAAAGGGCATCACCCGGAACTGGTATAGCCCATCTGGTGTGGAGAATGCGGACCTCTCCTTTGCCTCATCAGTCAAGGCGATCTGCCAGTACCCAGACGTTAAATCAAACGTACTAAGGTACCGGGCAGCCCCCAACCGATCTATGAGCTCATCAGCTCTGGGGATGGGGTGCGCGTCAGTCTTCGTGACTGAATTGAGTCCTCGGTAATCCACACAGAACCGAAGTTGCGGTGAAGCACCAGGCGCTGCAGCCTTCGGGACCAAGACCACTGGGCTGGCCCAAGGACTGCTAGAGGACTCCACCACCCCTAGCGCAAACATTTTGGAGACCTCCTCCTTAATGTATGCTCGAACCTTGTCAGTCACCCTGTAAGCCTTGTGCTTCACAGGAGGGCTGTCTCCGGTGTCAACGTCATGGACACACCAATGAGTGACACCCGGAACCAAGGAAAACAGATCCGGGAATTGTCCCAACAGGTGGCGACAATCCTGTTTCTGTTCAAGGGTCAGTGTGTCAGAGAGGACAACACCATCCACTGACCCATCTTGCTCTTTAGCACACAGGAGGTCAGGAAGAGGCTCACTCTCCTCCTCCACTCCAGCATCTGTAGCTAGGAGCATGCCCACTTCGGACCTTTCTAAGTGGGGCTTCAAACGGTTGACATGCAGGACCCGCAAGGGGTTTCTGGGAGATTACAAGTCCACCAAGTAGGTGACATCGCTCTTCTTCTCCACAACCTTAAACGGTCCAGTCCACCTGTCCTTGAGCGCACAAGGTTCCACAGGGGACATGACCCACACTTCCTGACCAGGCTGAAGCTCTACCAGAGTGGCGTTCCGGTCGTACCATCGCTTCATCTCCTCCTGGCTGGCCTCCAGATTTGCCTGAGCAAGTTCTCTGAAGCGCCGAGTCTGGTTCCGAAAGGCCAGCATGTAGCTGTATACATCCTGGGGAGGTTTCCTGGGAGATTGCTCCCAGCCTTCCTTGACCAGACTCAAAGGCCCTCTTACCGGGTGACCGTATAAGAGCTCAAAGGGGCTGAACCCTAGAGACTTTTGCGGCACCTCACGGTAAGCAAACAACAGGCATGGCAAGAGGACGTCCCATTTCCGCCTCATTGGTTCTTCAAGACCCATAATCATGCCTTTAAGGGTCCGGTTGAATCTCTCAACCAGCCCATTTCCTTGAGGGTGGTAAGGAGTGGTGAACTTGTAGGTTACCCCACACTCCTTCCACAGAGACTTCATATAGTTCGAAATGAAGTTGGTGCCTCGGTCTGACACCACCTCTCTGGGGAACCCCATCCGGGAGAAAACACCCATCAGTGCCCGTCCCACCACGGGGGCCGTCACTGTTCGGAGAGGGATGGCTTCCGGGTACCGTGTGGCATGGTCCACCAAGACCAGGATAAACCTGTTGCCCAGGGCTGTCTTGGGGTCCAGGGGCCCAACAATGTCAATACCCACCCGGTCAAAGGGGGTGCTGACCACTGGAAAAGGTTGGAGGGGAGCCTTCTGCTTCCTTCCGCTTTTCCCACTTGCCTGGCAAGTGCGACAAGTCTTGCAATGGATGTCTACATCCCTACGCATCTGAGGCCAATAAAAATGGGTGACAAGCCTGTCATAGGTCTTGTCCTGCCCCAGATGTCCAGCTAACGGAACGTCATGAGCCAAACCCAGTAGGAAGGCTCTGAAGCGCTGGGGTACCACCAGCACACGGGCTGACCCAGGCTCAGCAGCCTTAGGCTCGCTATACAGGAGGTCGTTCTCCCAGTACACAAAATGTGACCCTGACTGATCACCTGAGGATTGGGCTGAGGCCTGCTGCCTCATGCCCACAAGAGAAGGGCACACTTTCTGTTCCGCACAGAATTCCTCCCTGGAGGGACCACCATCCTGCTGCCAGTGGGTCAGCTCGGGCAGATCTCCCAGTTCGGCAATTTGTTCCCCTGTGGGCTCCAGGGCATCCCCCTCAGGGTCTACCTCCTCCTGGACCACGGGAACTACGGGGGACGGTTTCCCGCGCCCCCTGCCTCTTCTCTTCACAGCTGGGTCCTGGGACGTACTTTCAGGCTCCGGGACCCCATCAACACCCTTACTCGCTGTCATCGATCGAGTGGTTGCACACACCCACTCTGGCACGCCCAACATTTTCAAGTGCGCCTCTCTCTCCACCTTAGCCCAAGGGGAGTCTTCCAAATCATTGCCCAGGAGACAATCGACAGGCATGGCGGGCCTCACAGCAACCTGAAGAGTACCTGAAACTCCCCCCCATTCAAAGGAAACCTGAGCCACCTCACACTCTTTCTGGGAGTTGTCAGCAGCTATCACAGGGTAGAATGCGTGGGGAACCACCTGCTCTCTGGACACCAAGTGACACTTGACAGCTGTCACACTCGCTCCGGTGTCTCTGAGGGCTTCCACTCTATGGCCATTAATGGTCACCCACTGCCTATATTTACTAGTGTTACTAGGCAGAGGGGGTGGAGGGACCATTTGCATGTCTCCTAGCGAGACCAGGGACATCTCTGCGGGACCCCTCCCACCATGGACAACCATCTCCTCTCCTCCCAGGGCTACACTCGCCAGCTGACGGGGGGTGCACTCGGCGGTGCATTCGATTTCTTCATGGGACACTGGGGATCGTAATACCGGTGTCCCACCTGCCCACAAGTGTAGCAGGTTAGGGGGCCCCTATGAACAGGTTTACCCGTCGTGGCCCCTGGCTTCTTCTCAGGGGGACGCTGGGAACCTTTCCCTTGGTTCCCTTGGGGATTACTTTGGGGCCCTTTCTGAGACTCCTTCTGTTTACCCTTGTCCCCCCCACTCTTCTGCTGGGGACCCTGCCCACCTTTGGCTGAGTCTCCCCTTGTGACCCTTGTAGACCCTGGTACTGACCCAGCGGTCCGCCTCCTCAGCAAGTTTTCTAGGGTTAGATATCTTGCTATCAATAAGGTGCTGGTGCAGCTCTGGAAAACAGTTATTAGACAAATGCTCCCAAGCAAACAAATCATAAAGAGCTTCATAACTTTCCACTTTGCTGCCCTTTACCCAACCATCCATGGCTCTGCAAAAATAAGACGCGTATTCAACCCAGGTCGTACCAGGCAACTTCTTACATTCTCTAAAAGCTTGTCTGTACTTCTCGGGGGTTAGGCCATACCGCAACATTAAAGCATCTTTCATATGAGCATACGACATCCTATCCGCAACAGGCATGTCTAACAGGGTATCTCTCCCCTCATTCACAAAGCGACCCCACAACCCCGCTCCCCAATTCTTCTCAGGGACCTGGTGGGCCAACAATGCTAACTCATATGCTTTAAACCACTGACCAATATCTTTGTTCCTATGATAATTTTTTATCACATCTTTGGGAAAGTAGAACTTACTTTCTGCAGGCCCAGATGGGATGCTGCCACCAGAGGGATTCAACTCTAACTTCTTAGCTTGGATGTCCAACTCCCTCAACTTGGTATCACGCTCCAAAGCTAACTTCTCTCTTTCAAAATCTAACCTTTTGGTCTCCAAATCAGCTTCTCTTCTACCTCTTGCATTTTCTAACTCCAACTGCCCATTTATCTTTAGCCTTGCCATTTCCATGTTGTATGCACGCTCCTTCGCCCTTTCTTCTCGTTCTTCAGGGGAAAGACCTTTGGAGGAAACACTGCTTCCGGGAGAGGACTCAGGCCCATTCGCTGGCGCCTCCTCATCCCCTTCCCCTGGCGGTACCACCACCGCATCAGAGGGATCTCGGGACTCCAACCAGGCCTGCAATGCTTTGACATATCCATCCTTTCTTGAGAGGCCTGTGGTAGGAACTTGGAACTGCTCGCAAAAGTATTGCAGCTGCTTCTTCCCGTTTGTCTTCAGCTTCTTCCTATCAAACTCCTCCACAACAACAACAACAGGGGTAGTGACTCCGTTGTCACTCATGGTCAAAACTGGCAGTGTTCAAAAAATCAAGCTTCAGAAAAGCGGAGAACCAAAAATAGGATCCTTCCCAATTAGATTGTGACTGCGCTATGGTCTGCTTTCACTATGTAGCGCACACTAATCACTGTACATGGGTCATAAATGCAAGGTCCAAATCCTCACCGCTGCATCCAATGTTAGAACCGGCTGTCTCTAGTTGGCAGAGGTATACACTTCTGACAAATAGGGACACACCTTTTCTAGTCAGGGCAAGGGGATCACACCCTTCGATAACCCCTGCTCACCCCCTCGGTAGCTTGTCAGAGCAGACAGGCTTATCTCAGAGGCTGTGTGTTAAGCAATTATGACCACATACAGTAATAAAGTGAATACACTACAAATGGACACGACACAGTAGTATTATAAAAATAAGTATTTTTACATAAGGCTTAGCACAAGACCAAATAACGACAAAAATGTACACAATCTTAATAAATACTCTGTGAAGGGAAAATAGTTCAAGGTAAGCTCTTCGTTAGCACAAAGTCTTTAGTATCAAAGCAAATCTTCTTCTTGGAAACACAGTTCTTAGCAACAGGGTAACCCACACGGGGGCTGCACGACGTCGAGGCAAAGTTAATCCAAAGGTTCGGCGTCGACCGCGAGGAGCGCTACGTCGAGCCCGGAGTCACACGGACCCCCAACACCACAGTACCTTTGGAAAATGAAGCACACGATGACCAGCGGCGTCGAGCAATCCGGCGTTGCGTCGTCGGTGTCGATCAGGCCTCAGCAGGCGTCGTTGTCGATGATGCGGTTGCAAAGTGTGAGCAGCGCTCACGGCGTCGAGAGGGCACGAGGGCGATGCGATCAGCAGCGGTGCAGACACGAGGTCCCTTGGAGCTGGAGCCGAACTCACTACTCACTGGTGTTGCTGCTGGCGTCGATCGGGCACGGTGGCCGGCGTCGAGGAAGCGGGACACTGGAGCCGTTACTCACTATGTCGAGCTGGTTTCGGCGACGTCCGTCGGCGTCGAGGTTACTGGCTCTTTCAGAGGTGCTGGATTCACAGGTTCCAGCAAATAGCACTTTAAGTAGATGAAGTCCTTTAGCCCTGTGACTTCAGCAGGAGACTGGCACTCTTCCAGTCCTTGGAGATTTTCTTAGCAACCGTGAGAGTACACACACAGTTCCTCTCTCCTGGTTCCTTGGCAAAAATAAAGAAGCACTGCAGGATTCCCCCCAGCAAACAGCACACTGGCAGAAGGGGTAGGCAAGTCCTCAGATCAGCAGGCCTCTTGTCCTTGGTTACAGGGTTCCTTGTCAGAAGTGATCTAAATTCTTGGTTCAGGGGTCCTTCTCTTATACCCCCTTTTCGGCTTTGATCCCTTTGTCCATGCCGGGGAATTTCCCATTATCCTGGGTCTGTTGTGGGTGGAGCCAGGCAGAAGCACCTGGCCTATTCATTGCGCAGGGCTGGGTCCTCAGACGCCCAGCAGGAGGTGGAGCCAGCATTGACACTGGCAGGAGCAGAGCTATCGGCCTCCTGGCAGGAGGTGGGGCTAGGATCGTCCATGGCAGGCACAGAGCCATCAGCGGCTTGGCAGGAGGTGGAGCCAGCATTGTATCAGGCAGGGCAGGCTATCAGCAACTACTCTCCCCCTACTCTCAACGCAAATGTCCCACTCATCCCACACTGACTCATCCAGACCTCTGGAGCCACCCAGGTCCTGTCATACACACGCAAGACCAGCAGAAACCAGAAATGGTTAGACAAGAAAATAGACACTTTCTAAAAGTGCTATTTTCAAACCCAGAGTCCAAAAACCATCCACACCAACGGATGCGTAATTAAACCCCGAGTTCAGGGATACCAAACTCGACATTGCACCATGCTCCCCGAGCCAGCTAGGATCATAGCATTAATAATCCCGGCGGCCCATTCTAACCAATGGAGAGCAGGCTACCTCGCAATAGTGAAGAACGAAGATGGCTGTAATTCACTATTAGGACATGCAAACTTGGTCAGGCCTGTCCTACCTTATACTTACAATGCACCCTGCCCGCGGGCCTACCATAGGGGTGACTAACATGAAGTCAAGGGAAGGTTTGAGGGGCTGGCAAGTAGGTATACTTGCGCAGCCTGCGTGACAGCACTAGGCTGCACGTGGGTCTCGCAATGACCGACCCGTAGACATCCTTTTACGAGGCCGCTCCTGTGGGTGGCACAACACGTGCTGCAAGCCCACGAGCGGCATTTGTATTTACAAGCCCCGGCACTCCTGGTGCACTAGACTAGGGACTGACAGTAAACCAAATAGGCCAAACATGGATACAATAGATACATCAATTTAACATAGGGAGCACTTGCGCTGTGGCACTGATCAGCAGTGGCACAGCGCCCAAAGCATATACCAGCAAAACATCGTAAAACAGTGGAGGCAAACACAAAAAATGGAGGAGAGACTCAAGCCAATGATGTCAAGTCTAACACTGCAGATCTTCAAGGGGACTTGCAGAGAAAAGTATCCAACTGATGGAATCAGGATTGTCCTACGAGCCGATCTCCACACCACTGAAAAAAATGACAAAGCCCCTTCTATGATGGGGCTTCGACATTTTTTTACAAAAAAGCCTCAAAAGCCTCAAAAGCTCCAGAGCTTCCGCTGGGTCTACTAGTTTAGCGTATCTGACCTTCCGTTCCAAGGCAGGAGTCACAATTTCACTTGTGCTTAATGCAGAGAAGAATGTTCCTTCAGAAAAACAACTAAAACCTGGTTTTGGATTGGGACTTGCATTTTTTTTTTTACTTTCTGAATTCCAAGCTCCAGCTGGACCACTCTACTTCATGTATCTGATAACATGTGACTAACCACAGAAGTAGATTTTTTACTCACTTGGTAACCTCTGTGTGAGTAAATCCATTTACGAATACAAAGTTTAATGAATTTGAAAAGTGGATTTGCCCTCGTAAATCAGGTTGTTTGTGCTTGCAAGCCTAACTTTTAAACACAAGGCCTTTCTTCTCTGCGGAGCAGTGAGAAGCCACTTCTAGCCATAATCTGCCAATTTCTATTAGTATTACCCAACAGGATTCTTCAAATAGGCAAAAAATTGTGAAAAGTGCATTTGCTAACACAACAGTAGAAATTACAAACCAAGACAAAGTTGCATCCAATAAGTTTCTGGCTCTTGCTGCCCAAAGTAATCCACTATATTATGTGCATGAGGTTTGCTATTTATTTGTTATTTTTTTTTACAAATGTCTCTTTCTGCCTTTCCCAGCTTCCAAATTTTAGCAGCCCTAAACCCCGAATCTTTCTAAATGTGCAAAAATGAACAATGAAACATTTGAATTAATCTAACAAACGACATTAAAAACAGGCACAACTCCGCCAATGTAATTCATTGAAGTATCTGCACTTGTATGTGTACTTACGTCTAGCTACTTTTCTGGATTTCCTTTTTTTTTCTGGCGGTTCCTTTCCATCCTCGGCTTTGGTTGTTTTTGCTACAATAAAGAGGTGAATGGTTGAGAATATATGACGCGCATATACACAATACAATTGATATATTTGTTGTTTGAAAAAGTCATTGTTACACTGTTTCTATCCTTGTTTAAACGGTAAAAGCCTCTCTATAGAACAACAACCCTAGTCTTCCATAAAGGGTGTCTTCTTGCCAAGGAAGATCCTTTCAAACATACCTAGCTGATGTAACCAGGACTCCCTAAAAGGGCATGGGTGTCTAATAATGCCAATAATTAGACACCTTCTTGATTGTGTCAGTGGCCAAGACAAGGCTGCACAAAAGCATATAGCACAAAAAGAATGGGCGAATGAGTAGAAAACAGTGCAACATTTGCTGTTAAAATGTGCTTAATTAATTTGAATTACTGATTCACTCAGAAGTAAATCACTATGGGCTCGCTTCACAAACCTTTATTCAGTGAGTATTTTTTTTTTTAATTGAGCATACATCTGTCATTTCTAACGTCTGTTAATAATGGTACACAATTTACAGATCTTGGAATGACGGAAGACTGACTTGCCGGAATTCATACTCATGACCTACAGATCATTAAAGATGTCAGAAGTGAGCATTTAATTCAAAAAGCCAAATTGTGTGTCTTACTCATGCACCTAAGTCAAAAGTGAGACATTACTGATAGATGGTTTGTGAATTGGCCATGAAAGAAGCTCCAATGTTCGAAATGTCTTTTAGCTGTGGTTGATTAAGAACTCTAACCATCAAGAGTGGGGTTTCAATTAACCCACTGAAAAATGCAGTTTGTTGTGAAGAACAGTAAATGTAATAGCATTGTGTATAACATTGAACTGGCAGTTTGAAAACATGGCGAGATTACTAACAATTTTCTAAATGGACATGTTCTTTATCATTTTCAAATCTCATCAAGTAAGAGAACAATTTTCTATCTCTCATCAACATTACAAAAGATAGATAAAAATAACTGCGCGTAAGCGCGTGTCAAGGGAGAGAGAGAGGACTTGAAAGCTAGAGGCAGGCTCTGACCAGAAAAGCTGGTCAACCCCATACCGCTTTACTCCTGGAAGCATTGGCTGCAAAATCTAAGCGCATGTATGAGAAGGGAATCCCCTCTCACACTTAGAGAAACACCTTAGTGAGTGTAACACATAGCCTGGATTACACTCCTTTTTAACCTGCACTACACTCTATTTTAAAAAAGGTCCTGAGGAAAGCCAGATTTAGTTTAAGGCACTGGCTGAAACATGTCGACCAACTGATGGATGTAGGAGGTAGTAACTCACCTCCCTTAAACATCCCCAAGCCTTATTTTAACCGCTGACGGGGGCCCAGTTATTAAAATTTATTTACCCTCAGGTACTGGGACCCTCGCCAAGCCGTTTTAACTCACACTTCACTTTACACCTCACACTGCACTCTCAGTAAAATACCTGCTCCGCAGTAATCAGGCGTCGCAGCACACCCGGGACACATTAGGTGTCACTGGGTGGGCCCGATGATGAAGCATGCCACCAACCAGGTTGGTGGGTGAGGGCTTCATGAACTCACAACGAGGTGCCCATGACAAATCTAATCAGAGTCCTAACAATATTGGTCATATTTAAGCTAGTCTCTTTTGATAACACAGATAAAAATAACGAACAGTATTCTTCATAACCATTGGCATAGTTTTGCTTGATTGTTTTTTGAAAGTAGCAAATTCAAAAGAAAAGCCAGACTCGCCATTAAGGCCAGTAAAGTAAGTACCAGAGAGGCAGGGCAGGGGCCTTTGGTTTACTTGAGACACAAAGTAACGGGCTGCAAGGTGGCGCCGCTACCACCAAAGATTGGGCCATTCTAGCGTGCGGAGAACCTTTTTAGGTCCCACCGGATACTGTCGCCCCCTTGACGGAACTGACTTTGTAAAAGAAGTTGCATCAGGTGATCTCGGCAGAGGCATGTCAGACAGCTTTCGACACCCTGAAGGAGGCCATGTACTTGGTCCCCGTGTTCAAGGGGCCTTATTTCTCCCAGGAGTTGTGGTGCCAACCAATGCCGCTGAGCACGGCGTGGAGGCTGTGCTTTCACAGCTAAATGAGGAGGGCCTGGATCAACCAGGGGCCTTCCTTGGTAGGGGGCTACTACCCAGGAAACAGAGGTGCAGTGCCATTGAAAGGGAAGCCTTTGTTGTGGTATGGGTACTGAAGGTGAGGCCCTAAATATTCGGCCCTAAATGTTTGGGACTCACTTCCAGATTCAAACAGACAACAGGCCTCTCCAATGGTTAATGCAGATGAGGGGTGAGAATCCGAAACTATTGAGGTGGTCCATCTCAATACTAAATACATTTCACGATGGAGCACCGGCCTGGAACCAAGCACACCAATGCGGATGGCCTTTCCAGATTGCATTGCCTTAGTGATCTCTGCAGCGGGGACCTGGCATCTTTTGTCGTGCCTTCCATGACCTTTTTGGCTGCGGATCTCATGTTTGGACCTTGTTTTGTTTGGTCAGGACTTTGAGTACGTTTAACACTGGTATTCAGTGCCAAAGCGCTGTGCTTGCCTTAAACATACCGGTTATTGGTGTATACATCACTGGCTGATTCAAGTTAGCTGTGCGCCCCTTATCTAGGAGCAAGACATGTGCTCAGGGCATGTAACTCAAATGCTCCTCCGTGGACCTGCAGCACTGGTTGCACTATCCACGGAGGTAGCTCGTCGATTGTGCCACAGGTTTGCCCTGGTGGGGCTTGTGGGAGCAGGTTAATGTTACTCGGCTTGGCATCTGAAGGGCTACATGCCACATTTCTGCATGGCTCTTGCTATATTGGAGTTCTCCTGGGTGCCAGGGTGCGGTGTTGGGAAGAGGTAGGGCAGGTGCACGTGTGGGTTACATGCAAGGGTGGTGAATGGTACTGGATGGTGTGTTCATTAGGATGGGGCCTGCCTGTCCAAGTGGATTAGCGTGGGGGAATGTAGGGAAAGGCTGTTGAGCAGTATTTCCTTCATGCAGAATAGTAGCAGAATAGTGTTTGATTTCGGTGAGTTGGAATCCTCTCTGGTAGCACAAGTGGATCCTACGTTACGTATGTGGTAATGTCACTTTGGGAAAGTGGGCATTTTGATGCTTGAGGATCTGTGTGCCTGTCTTCAATTCACATCTGGGTGCTGGGGGGGACAGCTACATCTGTGCATTCTTGATAGAAGGCGATAAACTAGGGGCTCAAGGGAAAATGCAGACCTTTGGCTCTGAGGGTTCTTTCTGGGACGGTTACGTGGGGCTAGAACTGAGACCGGCATTCCAGGGGTCAGGGTCTTGGGCCCACTAAAGATAGTGATCAAACCTCCAGGGGTAAGATGGCATACAGGACAAAATCTAGAGACGGCCTGTGCATTTCAAAGGTGGACTTTTGAACTGAGCGCATTTTCAAAGGCCATTGTGGGTATAACTAGTGGGGCTCCGGTCTCAGAAATTAAAGACGCTTTTAGATTTGGACACATATTACGCTGGTTCGACTCAGAGACATTGGCAAGAGGAATCATTAAGGCAGGAGGGACTGCAACTGGATTATCCAGAGACTTGTGGTGGCCTGGAGTTTGTAGTGCTCCAGGAAGGGGACTATTACTTGGTGGATTTTGCCTGGACGCTGCTGGCCTGCAGCTAAGTGCTAACAGTCGTGGCCCGGGTCCCTAAGTACTCTCCAAGAGCCAGTTGGCTGTCCTCCTGTCCATGGGATTCCAAGGACATAAAGGATCTCCCTGTTTTGATAAGATCAAAAGGACCGTGCATGGTGTGGTGGAAACAGGTGGAAGTGATCGTTGGTTAGGACAAGGACCGCCTTGACCTACACCGCCCTCACACTGTGAAGAATTGTGTGTTCATATAGATTAGAAGCCCACCTGAGGTGCCAGGATGTGAGGAGTTTCAGGAGTGAGGGGAAGCTTGCAGAGTTCGAGGGACACATGTTTGCAACAAGGGGACCTGTGCTAGCTTGCATTCCGGAGCGTATGGTGTCCTTTGGGTGTTTCGGGGACCTGAGCTGAGAATGCTTTGACTTCCAGATCGGGTAGAAGACTGTGCCTGACATTGCAGCCTCCGTTCAAGGTCGCTGGCTTATTATCCACACCACAAGGCACTTTTTTGTGGAAAACATTGTGATGGGGCCCGATTGGGGCGCCTGGAGGTCTAATCCGGATGGACGAACGTAAGTAACTGTTTTTTTCAGTTTTAGGCAGTTCTGACAATCTAATCAATGTAGCCCCAGCAGGGGCAATGCATACCATTGGCTGGTGTAGTTAAGTGACTGGGGGGGTGGATCAGGAGGCATAATCAAAGACCTGTGACCACTTAGCCATTGCAACTGTTGGGGGTATGCGATAGTGGGGAATGTTGTGTAGATAAATACCCCTAATCAGGGCATATATGTTCATGCCGTTCAGCTGCTAATGGGAAAGCTTGACAAAATGCATACAACTGTAAAGTGTGTATTTAATGTGTATCTCCTTTTGATTTCAAAGTATGTGTAATACAAAGACCAGTGTTTTATACATACTGTGTGGAGTCTTTTTGTGGCATACGCAGTGTGTTGCGAGCATGGTGTTTTGTCAGTACTTTACACTTGTCCCTGAGGATAAGCCTGACTGCTCGGTGCCAAGGTACCCAAGGGTTAGCGCAGGTTATCGGACACATGTATCGTACACATCCTATCTAGGACAGAGGATTATGACTGACTTTGATGCGTCGCAGCCAGCTAGAAACCACTGGTTCTATCATACCTCATAACTTTGGAATTCCACAGCAACATTTGAAAAACGGACTGCTTGCTTTGTCACTTGCAATTGAAGAGTTTTCATTTTAAAATTAAGATAACATAAGAACATAACCAAAGGATCACTGGTATGAATAGAAGTGCAATGTGGAGGTGGGTGGGTTGGTGACGAATATGCAGGTAGATATAAGATCCACCAGAACAAGTGTTACTGAAGGTAACTTTTTCTTCTTAAGGATACATCTGACTGTAGATTCCTCACTTTTGAAGAGATTCCCCGAGCAGTCCTTCACCAGGAGATGGGCGCATCGCTGCCAATGCCAAAAAATCCCGAAGAACTATGCGAGCAAAATTACCTATCCCTCCTCATTTCAGAATCCAAACAACAGTGTTTTGCAAAAATTTGAAGGGATGACCAAGTCGCCTCTATGAAAATATCTGCTATGGGTACTGCCCTCACTAGTGCAGATATAGATGTTTTTGCTCTAGTCGCCTTCTGGAGGTTCCTTGTGGGCCACGGGATAACGGATCTGATATACAGGATAAAACATCTTGAGATTGTCCCCTTGTAGACTACCTTGCCTTACATTTTTCCAATGTAGCCCACAAAGAGCTGATTATCCATTCTGAATGCCATGTTCTGTAGAAGATAGTTATGCATGTCAACAATCTTTAAGAACAACTATACAACTCTAGTTGTACATTACTTACCATTTGAATTCTCCCCAGGAGTCAGTCTGGATCCCGAGATTTTTTCTTCAGCAGTACCCCTGCATGTTGCTAGATGGAGTCAGTTGGCTCCATGTCCATTGTCGGCATCTTGGGCGTCTGGATGCCGATGCAGGACCTACATAGACACTGCCACTGCGTTCTGCCATCACTTCTTTCTTTTTCCACACCAGCCTAGCGCAGATCTGGAGAGAGCTAACCTTAGCCACTTTTTAGCTTACTTTTTTCGAGTTTTTGTCGACGTCTTTTTCGAGTTGTAGACTTCTGGTGCATCGAGGGAGTCCCAGAGAAGGACCGGGTTCAAGCCCTGCGGTTCCTGTCAACGGATGATGTCCCCGATGGATCAGGACCTCGTATGTCTTTGGTGTCTGGAGCATGACCACGACCCAAAGGCATGCTCAGAGTTCCGGACCATGAACCCAAAGGCTTTGTGGGAGAGGTCCCAAAAGCTGCTGGAGGCCCAGAACTTAGCTCTGCTTCACTCCCGTTCAGGTTCGAGGGAAAGGTCTCAAGAACAGTTGCAGAGCCCATATTCCTCGCACTCCAAGTCCTCAGGGAGATCTTCGGGTAAGTCAGGGAAACACAAAAAGAAGTCAAAGAAGCACAGACGTTCTTTGACTTCTGCCTGTCGGTCGGCCGATGCTACATGGGATCCTGAGCAAAGCCGCTCAAAGGTTTGTCTCTGACATCTACTTTTGTGACGACTCCCCATCTCCCTTCCTTTGCAAGAGCCTTCGGGCCCGCTGAATTGGTAGGGGGTCCTGGGACTTTGACGCCGGCGGCTGCGGTCCCAGCTGGAATGCCCCTGTGAATGCGGTCGATCTTCCCCTGACGTTGATGCACAAGTTACTACTTGTGTAACGATATATCTATAAGAGACATTAGTTAGATATAGATTCCTTACCTTAGAATATCCCCAGGCGTCAGACTGGATCCGGAAACTTTTGCGTAGCAGTACCCTTGCGCGTCGGTAGGCGTCGTCTGCAGCTCCGAGTCCGTCGTCGGCGTCGTGGGCGCCGTGATGACATCATCGGAGTACTTAGACGCTGCCTCCGCGTGCTGACGTCAGTTCATAGACACAGCTTTTCCGCGCCAGAAGCGCAGAGCCATGACAAAAACCAACACTGGTGCCATGAAACTAGGGCCCTGAAAGGGGATGACCTTAACCCTAGATATCGGTTCGCAGTACGGGGAGGATGGGTGAGTCGGTAAGGAATCTATCACTAACTAATGTCTCTTACAGCTATATCGTTACACAAGTAGTAACTTGTGCATCTGAAAGAGACACGTTAGTGATAGATTCCTTACCTTAGAATAGATAACCCAGCAATACCATTCCCGTGGTGGTGGGTCTGCGAACCAATAATCACACCAGAAAGTCCTGGAGGACGGAACGACCGAAGTAGCCGTCCTGGAGGACTTGACTGTCCAGGCAATAGTGTCTTGCAAACGTGTGCAGCGAGTCCCACGTAGCCGCCTGGCAAATGTCCTGCAAGGGCACACCTCGGCCCAAGGCAGTTGTAGTGGCTGTGGCTCGAGTGGAATGAGCCCTCAGCCCAACAGGGGGTTCCTTTTTAGCCAAGGAGTAACACGCCTATATGCACAGGATAATCCACCGGGAGATGGTCCGCTTTTGCACCGCTTTCCCTTTCTTAGCGCCGCGTACCCAACAAAGAGTTGATCATCCACCCGGAACTGTTGTGTGCGATTCAGATAAAATGAGAGCGCACGTTTTGGGTCCAGACGATGGAGCCGCTCCTCCTCTCTCGAGGGGTGCGGAGGCGGAAAGAAGGTGGGCAATGTGATGGATTGCCCAATGTGGAAGGCCGTGACTACCTTGGGTAGGAAGGAGGACCTTGTCCGTAACACAACCTTGTCCGGATGGACTGAAAGGAAAGGAGGTTTAAAAGATAGAGCCTGGAGCTCACTCACTCTCCTGGCTACCAGGAAGGCAGTCTTCAAAGAAAGAAGGCGGAGAGGACAGTTGTGAAGTGGCTCAAAGGGAGCGCACATCAGAAACGTAAGAACCAGGTTCAAGTCCCACTGAGGCATCACGAAGGGAACAGGAGGAAACGTATGAGTGATGCCCTTCAGGAATTGATTTACGATAGGGGACTTGAACAAAGAAGGTTGGTCAGGCAGCCTCAGAAAGGCTGAAAGAGCTGAAAGATAGCCCTTGACAGTGCCCAGAGCAGAGCCCTGCTGGGCAAGAGAGAGAAGAAAGAGGAGAACCTCAGAAAGAGGGGCATTGAGGGGATCCACAGCCTTTGCTGTGCACTATGCCACAAATCTGTTCCACCTGCAGGCGTATACCGACTTTGTGGAGGGACGCCTGGCTGCCAGAATGATGTTACAGACTTCATGAGGCAAGTCAAATGGCCTCAACTGTCGCCGCTCAATCTCCAAGCATGGAGGTGGAGACTGGACAGGTTCGGGTGGAGGACCGTCCCCTGCTGCTGCGACAGAAGGTCCTCCTGAAGAGGCAGACGAACCGGGGGATCGATTGACATACTGAGTAGCTCGGATACCAGTACCTTCGTGCTCAGTCCGGAGCCACAAGGATAACTTGTGCCCGGTCGCGCTTGATCTTCTTCAGCACTCTGGGCAGAAGTGGTATAGGCAGAAAGGTGTACAACAGACCGCAGCTCCACTCGCGACGAAAAGCGTCTCCGAGCGAGTGCTGCCTTGGAAATTTCAACGCTCAGAACTGATGACATTGCACTTTCTCTTCGGTGGCGAATAGATCTAACCAAGGCTCTCCCCACTGCTGAAAGAGGCCTTGCGCCACGTCCGAGTTCAGACGCCATTCGTGATCCATCGAGCACCGTCGGCTGAGTTCGTCCGCCCTGGCGTTCAGAGAACCTGCCAGGTGTTGAACCATCAGAGTCACGCCCTGATGTTCCAGCCATTGCCAGAGGCGCAGAGCCTCCTGGCAGAGGGTCCACGACCCCACTCCGCCCTGTTTGTTGCAGTACCACATGGCGGTGGTGTTGTCTGTGAACACTTGCACTACACTCCCTCGGACAGACGGGAGGAATGCCTTCAGTGCTAGACGAATCGCCTGCAGCTCCAACAGATTGATATGGAGCCAGGACTCCGCCGGAGACCAGAGGCCTCTGATCTCCGCCTCTCCCAAGTGGCCTCCCCAGCCCTGGAGGGACGCGTCCGTCACAACTACGTGCTCCGGTTGGGGAAGGGAGAGGGATCTACTTTTGACCCAATCGCGGTCCGTGAGCCACCACTGCAGCTGTCTCGCAGTGCCCTCCAAGATCAGGACATGGTCGGACAGGTTGCCCTGATGCTGGGCCCACTGAAACTTCAGTTTCCACTGCAGAGCCCGCATCCGCCACCGTGCGTGATGCACCAGAAGGATGCAGGAGGCCATCAGCCCCAGAAGCCGCAGTGTCAACCTGACCGAAACTCGGGATAAAGGCCGGAAGATCGGAATCAGAGCCTGTATATCCCGAACCCGCTGTTCGGCCGGGTAAACCCGAAACTGCGCCGAGTCGAGAACCGCTCCGATGAAAAGGAGCTTCTGAGAGGGGCACAGGTGTGACTTCGGCACATTGATGGAAAATCCCAGCTGGTGCAGGAGATCCGCCGTAGTCTGGAGGTGGCTGACGACTGTCTGGGGAGAGCCCGCCTTCAACAACCAGTCGTCTAGGTAGGGGAAGACTGACACCCCTAACCTGCGCAGATGAGCTGCGACCACCGCCCTCACCTTCGTGAACACCAGTGGGGCGCTGGTAAGGCCGAAGGGGAGCACGGTAAACTGAAAATGCTCGTGGCCTACCGTGAACGGCAGGTAGCGCCGGTGGGCCGGCAGGACGGGGATGTGGAAATACGCGTCCTGCAAGTCCAACGCTACCATCCAGTCTCCTGGGTCTAGGGCAGCTAAGACCTGAGCCAGAGTCAGCATTTTGAACTTCTCCTTCCGGAGGAAGCCGTTGACGTTCCTCAGATCCAAGATAGGGCGTAGGCCCCCTTTGCCCTTCTTGTGTACCAGAAAATAGTGGGAGTAGCAACCACGCCCTACTTCCGGCCCAGGAACGCACTTGATGGCCCCCTTGGCCAAGAGGGCCGAAACTTCCTCCTGTAGGAGCCACAAATGATCCCCAATACGCGGTAGTGTAGCGGTGGCATGGCTTGAGGAGTCGTCTCGAAGGGGACGGAGTAGCCCCCCGGACGATCTGCAGCACCCACCTGTCCGAAGTGACAGTGCGCCAGTGAGAGTGGTGATGGCGAACCCTGCCTCCCACTGGCATCACATGGGCCGAAAAGCACGGACTAAGAGGGTTTAGAGGTGGATGCTGCGGGGGCAGGTGTGGACTGACTCCGCCTGGTTCCCCAACCGCCTCCGTGGCGGTTCCCACGTCCGCCGCCACGCTGGACGACAGTCTGTGGCGAGTGGCTGGCGGCACGTGTGGGGACGCCCCTTCCCTGGCCACAAAAAGAGCGAAAGGCACCCGTTTGCTGGCGCGGGGCCGAGAGGCCCAAGGACTTGGCCGTAGCCCTGGAGTCCTTAAAGCGCTCAAGCGCGTGGTCTGCCTTGTCGCCAAAGAGGCGACGGCCATCGAACGGCATGTCCATAAGGGTGTTCTGAACATCTGCCGAAAAATTGGCAGATCTCAGCCAGGCGTGGCGTCTCACCGCCACTGTCGTAGCCATCGCTCTGCCCAGCGAGTCAGTAGTATCCAGCCCACACCTGATGGAATACTTGGCTGCGTCCCGGCCCTCCACAAGGGTTTGGCCGAGTTTGGCCCGTACCTCCAACGGGCACTCTGGCACCACTTCCGCCACCGTCTCCCACAGAGAGTGGGTGTAGCGGCCCAAGAGGCATGCGGTGTTGGAAGACCGCAGTCCCAAACTAAGGGATGAGAATATCTTCTTTCCATAATTCTCGTACCTCTTGGATTCCCTGTCCGGCGGGGCCGTAGGGAATGCAGTCTGGGAATTAAAGGCCTGGATGACCAGACTCTCGGGGGTGGGGTGGGAGGACAGGAAACATGGGTCGCCCGGAGCCGGGCGGTGGCGTCTGGCCACGTTCCTAGGTCAAGGCCTCATTAAACGGCAGCAGAGGCTCCATGGAGCATGACTGCGGCTTAAGGACCTCTGTGAGGAGGTTAGTCCTCACGGCCGCGACGGGGAGCTCAAGGTTTAAGGCCTTGGCAGCCCTCGTCAACACCACACCATAGGTAGCTCCCTCCTCCGAAGCCACGGTAGGAGGAGAGACAAATCCAGTGTCTGGAGAGGTTCCAGGCCACTGGCCTCCCCAAGGTCTCCTGCCCAGTCCATATTAGACTGACACTCCCTGGTCAGAGGGTCCTCAGACCCCTCCCAATCCTCCTCATCACCCATCTCCTGAGATTCAGGGTCGGAATTGCATGAGGTTGGTTCGTAGAAGTAAAAATCTCCAAACGGCGTCGGGTGCGGCGCCGATAGGCGCCGTCCCGACGTCGGAACCGAAGCAAAGGAGGTATTGGGGACGGCGTCGCCCGAGGACGGTGCCGGAGGTGACACCACACAGACCGACGCCGGGCGGGGGGTCGTAAGGTCCACCGGTGACGTTCCAGAGCCCGAGGAAGGTCCAGCGGCGCCCTGCGGCGCCGGGCCAGAAGGCGACGGCGGTGTCAGGATCGTGGGGCCCTGCGGCGCCGGCACCCGAAGGCACCGGCGGCGTTGGGCCGAAGCACCCAACGGCGTCGGGGTCGAAGCCCCCGACCCACTAGGGCCCCCAGACGGGTTCGCTGGGCCCGAAGGCGCCATGGAACCCGTTGGAGGAGAAAGAGACCTCATGGCCATGAGCAAACGCTCAATCTCCTCCGGCGTTGCGTTCACCCCAGGGACCGGAGGGTATGGGGCCGGACGCGGCGCCTGCGACTCCCGAGGAGCCGCGTGGGCGGTGTCACCCGAACCCCCGGCCGCATCGCGCGAGCGTCGGGGGGAGTCAGAAGAGCGATGATGCCTCTTCGACTTCTTATGCTTCTTACCTGACGACTTGGACCCGGAGGAGTGGTGCCGACTCCTGGATCTGTGACGGCTCTGTCCCCGCGACCTGTCCCTCGACCTCCCGTGGGACCGGGACCGGGACCTCACACGGTGCGGGCCGACTGCCGGAGTTCGAGCCGCCTGCGGGACCGCTCCCGCCTGGCTTTCCTCGAAAGGGCCCGACAGTCGGGGCAGGCCTCGTCGTCATGGTCGACGCCCAAACACGTCAGGCACAGGCGGT
The DNA here is from genome assembly GCF_964263255.1 of Lissotriton vulgaris. Classification (NCBI taxonomy): domain Eukaryota; kingdom Metazoa; phylum Chordata; class Amphibia; order Caudata; family Salamandridae; genus Lissotriton; species Lissotriton vulgaris. The sequence continues at coordinate 1,547,926,721 of NC_141694.1, read as the reverse complement.
GGGGATCCGTAACCGACATGATACGGTCGCACTCGTCGCACTGCTTGAAGCCGGGCATCCCTACGGCACCGTCGGAGTCGTACAGACTTCGAAATGGATCAAAAAGATCACCAAAAACTTAGTCAAAAATTGACTAGGGTAACTGCTCTTTCCAGATCTGCGCTGGCTGGCGCGGAAAAAAGAAGAACTGACGTCAGCACACGGAGGCGGCGTCTAAGTACTCCGACGACGTCATCACGACGCCCACGACGCCGACGACGGACGCGGAGCCGCAGACGACGCCTACCGACGCGCAAGGGTACTGCTACGCAAAAGTTTCCGGATCCAGTCTGACGCCTGGGGATATTCTAAGGTAAGGAATCTATCACTAACGTGTCTCTTTCAGATTCCGACAACCATGCTCCCGGAATTAACCATGCCCCCAGCTGGCACTGACCCCATCCTCATCCCCGAAGTGGACACAGAGCTGGACCGACGCCAATTGACGTTGACTCCGACGCCAGATGGTACTTTCATCCATGTGTTCATTCCTGGCATTCCTTTTGGGCCAATAGGTGAGGAAGAGGACTGAGAGAGGCCACTGGACCCTTTAACTGACCAGCTTGAGGAATCAGACTGGAGAATGGATCTGGGTGATGCCGTGGTCTGGACACTTCCTCTGACACTGGCCTGCTTTCTGCCCTTACCATGGCTATGGAGGGGGGAGCTTATTATGCTGTGGTGGTGAAGAGGGCAGCTGACTTCCTCGGCCTCAAGCTCCCTATGGTGGCATTCATGACTACCCTCCTGACAGATGTGCTTCAGCCTGCGGCTTCCTGAACCTCTTTTGCCATTCAATAAAGGCGTCACAGACGTTCTTCTGGGCACTCGGTCCAAGCCCCGCACAAGGGCTCCTGTAGATAGGGCGACTGCCTGCCACCACTGCCCGCACCCGGTGACCCAGCGTTCCTGACCAAACACCCCTCCCCTGAGAGCTTGGTAGTCCAAGCCTCTTCTTCACTAGGTGATTTCCCTTTTGCTCCCCCAGATAGGGAATCCAAGAATATGGATCATCTTGGGAATAGGATGTTCTCTTCCTCCAGCTTGGCATGCGGTCAGTGAATACTGCATGCCTCTTGGTCCAATACTCCCATACTATCTGGAATATGGTAACACAGGTGCTGCCTCAGTGCCAGGGGGAGGTCCGGGCCATTCTCTCTCAAGTAATTGTAGACAGGATAGACACAGCCAAATTCACCATACTATGTAGACTGGATAGCCCTGGCTCACTAGGCAGAACTATTGCTACATAAGTAGCTTTTAGACATTACACCTGGTTGAGGACTTCTGGCTTCTCAGGGGATGTCCAGTCTTCCTTGATAGACATGCCATTTGACAACACTCACCTTTTTGGTGACAAGGCAGACTAAGAGCTTGAGAATTATAAGGATTCTCAAACTAAGGCCAGATCCTTGGGGCTATCACACATCCACTTCAGTCTGCCTTTCATCCCTTTTCTGGCTACAGAAGGGGTGCCCAGCCATGTCCTGTCCAGCCCAGCCACAGAGTCACACAAACTGTCCAGCCTCTGTATGGCTGTGGACATGGGACCCAGCGTCCTTGCAGGTCAGGTCACCAGAGGGGGGACCAATCCACACTTTTCCCCCTGCCGTAGCCTCCAAACCTTTCTAGTCCAATGTTTCAGGTCCATCAATGGTTGTTGGAGGCAGGATTTGCCATCAACTCCTCCACATGCAATTCATCAAACGTGAGTTTTGCAAATAGTCGAAGGGGCAACCCCTCCCTCCATGCCACCTTCTTACGATCAAATGAAGAAGGGTCATTTGATACTTCTCTGCCAGGAAGTATCGTCTCTCTTGGCCAATGAGCTATGGAGAGGGTCGCTGCACCAGAGGTAGGTTGTGGTTGTTATTCCCGCTACTTTCTGGTTTACCAAGAAGGACAAAGGCATGTGTCCTATCTTAGACCTCCAGGCCCTCAAACTCTTCCTCCGGAAGGAGAAGTTCAAAATGCTCACCCTAGCCCAAGTTCTGTCTTCCCTTGATATCCAGGAGACTGGCTGGTGGCGTTGGGCTTGCAGGACGCTTATTTTTATATCTCCATCCTGCAGGCCCACAGTCGTTACCTTCAGTTCATGGTGGGCCACAAGCACTTTCAGTTAACTGTGCTCCCCTTTGGCCTTACCAGTGCCCATCGGTGTTGGCAAAGGTGATTGCGGTAGTCGCAGCTCATCTGCACAGATTAGTGGTTTCAGTCTTCCCCTATCTCAATGACTGGCTGTTAAAGGCAGGCTCGACACAGGCTGTGGTCCCCCACCTTCAGACTACGGCAGACCTCCTGCATTCACTGGGGTTCGCTATCAACGTGCCGAAGTTACACCTGACTCCCTCTCAGACGTTCCCTTTCATCAGGGCGGTTCTGGACACAGTGCAGTTTGCAGTTTTGGCAGTGAGACCTGAAGTTCCAGTGTGTGCAGCATCAGGGGAATCTCTCTGACTACATCCAGATCTCGGAGGGAACTGCGCGCCAACTGCACTGGTGGCTAACAAACCAATATTGGGTCAGTGGTAGATCCCTCTCCCACAACCAGATCTAACAGTGGTGACGGATGTGTCACTTCTGGGATGGGGCATCACCTTGGAGATGCGGAAATCAGATGTGTCTGGTCTCTAGTGGAGTCCGCCCTCCATATGAACCTTTTCGAGCTCCCGGTGATCAAACTGGCACTGTCTTCAGGGGGATAGTGGTGCAGGTGTTCACGGATAACACCACCACCATGTGGTACTGCAAAAAACAGGGCAGGGTGGGGTCATGGACCCTTTGTTAAGAGGCACTCCGCCTCTAGACATGGCTGGAACATCAGTACATAACCCAGGTGGTTCAACACCTGGCGGGCTCCCTGAATGCCAGGGCGGACGAACTCAGCCGCCGGTGCCTAGTCAATCACGAATGGCGTCACCATCCAGAGATTTCGCAAGGTCTCTTCCAGCACTGGGGAGAACATTGGTTAGATCTGTTCGCCTCCGAAAAGAACGTGCAATATCAGCAGTTTTGCATGGTGGGGTTTCCACGGAGGCGCTCACTCTGTGATGATTTTCGTAGCGAGTGGAGCATCAGCATCCTGTAGGCCTTTCCGTCTGTACCACTTCTGAAGAAGATCAAGCGCAACCAGGCTCAAATCATTTTTGTAGCACCAGTCTGGGCGTAAAGAGTCTCATACCAGACCTTCTTACCATGGCCATCCATCCCCGATCAAACTGCCCCTTTGGGAGGATCTTCTGTCTCAGAAGCAGGGGAGATTTCATCACCGGAACTTGTCCAGTCTCCACCTATTTGCATGGATATTGAGCGGCAGCAGTTGACAGCTTTCGACCTTTCACCCAATGTTTGTGATGTTATCTTAGCAGCCACGCATCCATCCACTATAATGGTATATGGCTGTATATGGAACATATTTGTGGCATGGTGCACAGAAAAGGCTGTTGATCCCCTTTCTGCTCCTCTTTCAGAGGTTCTTTTCTATATACTTTCTTAGGCCCAGCTGGGATCTGCCTTTTGGGCACTCTTAAAGGATATCTTGCAGACATCTCTGTTTTTCTTTGGCTAGCAAATCGGCCTTCTTTATTCAAGTCTCCCACTGTTAACAGATTCTAAGGGCCTTTAATTCAGTTCGTGTAGTAGTGATACGCGTAGCTACGCGAAGTGCACTTCGCACTATGCAAGCTACGCGCAGCACTACGCAAACTGTGTAGTGCGGTAGGAAATGCTGTTCGGAATGGTTGCACAGTGCCGGATGCTTGTCCGCACTGTGCAATCACTGCAAACGGCATCTTGTACAGTGCAAGCGTTCGTTTTCTGCCGCTCGAGTAGATTTGTACTCTAGCGGCAGTTTTCTCAATGCAGACTGGTAGTTTCTCATCACAAGCATACGCGACCACTCGCGATGAGAAACCTGACCTCCCGCGCCGGGAGGTTTACTTTCCACGCTCGCGATCGGCAACTTGATGTTGCTGATCGCGAACGAGGAAAAAGTCTCACCGGTATGTCATTTTGCTCTCTCGCGGTCGCCAACTTGACATTCAGGACCACGAGCAAGCAAAAAATGCCCGCTATGCTATGCATTTTTGCACTGTGCTACGTGCAATTCGCGTAGCACGTAGTTGCGCAAACTACGTGATCGTAGCGTAGTTTACCGCCCGGCCTACCTTTAATACTCATCCGATCGCTCCATCTCCTTTTGTAATGCCACAATGGGACTTAATTGTGGTTCTTATCCTTCTTATGTGTGATTCGTTCAAGCCTCTTCATAATTGTCCCATCAGGTTGTTGACTCTCAAAACTGTTTTTCTTGCTTTCTTCTTGCCATCATTTGTATTTGAAGGGTGATCAAGCTGCAGGCTTTATCTTTTAAGCCTCCTTTTCTATCTGTCTATCTGTATGAAGTGGCACTGCCTACCAAGCCTTCATTCCTTCCTAAGGCCGTCACACCTTTTCATGTAGGACTATCTATCACACTGCCCACCTTTTATCCACCCCACATCCCTCTAAGGAGGAGAAGAATCTCTACCATTCGAACCCAAAACGTGCATTGCCTTTTTACCTTGATCGCAAAAAAGACTTCTGGGAGGATGATCAACTCTTCATTGACTATGTGGGTGCCAAGAAACGTCGGGCTGTTCAGAAAAGGACCATCTCCCGATAGGTTGTCCCTTGCTTTAAGATATGCTATGCTTTGGCGAGGAAGGACCCTCATGTGGGGCTGCATGCTCATTCCACTAGAGCAACGGTGGCAACCACATCATTAGCACGTGGAGTTACAGTCCTTAAAATCTGTCAGGCAGCTACGTGGGCAAAATCACACACGTTTACCAGACACTACTACCTAGACAGCCAAGTCCTGAGGGATGGATACTTTGCCCGGTTGGTCTTCTAGGACTTTCTGGTATAATCGTGGTTCACAGAACCTCCTTCGGGGATGGTATTGCTGGAGTATCTATTCAAAAGGTGAGGAATCTACAACTAGAGTCTCTATCAAATGAATAAATTAGATGAACTTTGTTAACAATGTATCTGGTAGAGACATAGTATAGTTGTAGATCCCTTACCGCCCCACCCATCCTCTCGCTCTGCAAACTGATCTCTAGAGGAACTTCCCTAAAGGGCCCTAGTTTTGACACACCAGAGATCAGTGTATTTCAGGGCTCTGAGTTTCTGGCTTGGAAAGTAGTGTTAAGAACTGACATCAGCACGTATGGACGACGTCTACGTAGGCCCCGCAACATCATTCCGGAGATCATAATGCCAACGTCGGATGTGGAGCTAACCAAAGCCACCTAACGACACGCGGGGGCACCGTTGAAGAAAAATCTTCGGATCCAAACTGACGCCTGGGGTATTTCAAAAGGTAAGGAATCTACAACTAGAATATGTCTCTAACAGATACATTGTTACCGAAGGTACGTATCTTACTCTTCTAAGGGGTAAAACATTAGGTAGGTAAGAACCAAGTTGTTACCCCATTATGGCATGATGACGAGTTAAGGAGGGTACTCGTTTGTGAGACCCTTTTTTCTTCTTAGAATAATGGGAGATTTAAAAAGTGATGGTTGAGCAGGAAGGCATAAAAAAGCTAATAAGGCTGAAAAATAACCTGTGCAACTGTGCAGCCCCACTGGAATGGCGAGAGGGCAAAGCAGAGAATGTCATACAGAGGAACCTGAAGATGATATGTATATTTGTTTTTAACACCTTTAATAAACTTGGCCAATCTATAAACAGGTTTGGTGGCATATTTTTTTGCATATAAAATGACATCCGCCACTTCAGGAAGTAAATAAAAGTACTCAGGTTGTCCCACTCAAATTCTAAATATGCATGTGGATGCTCTGGAGGTAGGGTTGTAGAACTAGCTCATGCGACTGTGAGAGGAGGTATACTCTGTGAGAGAGATGAAGCGGAAGGCACAGGGAAAAATGAATGCGGTCTACATAGCACACTGAGTGAACAGTCAGGTGCTTGTCATACAGCTCCTACTAATTCAATAAGACTGTTCGTTTGGGCAACATAAGTATCATTACTATGGGGGACTGTTTCCTCTCATACCAGCAGAATATGTTGACCTTGTTCCTGGCTAGCTGACACTGTGCCATCTGGGCCTTTAATCCTTACAAAGTACCGGATGGTGTCTCCAACCTCAGATAATTATGACTTTCACTTCCACAAGAAAATTGTGGAAACACATCTACCCTTTCATTGTTATTTCACGCATGTCCAAAGGGAGACACAAGAAGTACGAGAATTGGCCTTTGAAACATTTATTGAAGCAATTAAATTTGTATGTAAAATATGTGTGCTGCAATGATTAGTAGAATAAAACAGAGCACAGTAACCAGCATTATGAGAATGGCGAAGAAGATAAATGATTCAACCAATATAGTTCTTGCATGGATTATATGAATACACAGGGGTCGAAAAATGTACTCGCCCGCTCGGAAATGCAAGTGAATTTTGTGGAGGTCGAGTCAGTTTCGGCCTGGCGAGTGCTATCTGGCAGTGGTGCAGTAGCATGTGAAGGCTCTAGGGGGCAGCATGATACGAGTGCAGGTGGTGCGGTGCGCGGTAAAAGGCTCTAGGGGGCAGCATGCACGCACCATCTAACTTAGTGGTGGTGGTGGTGTTGTGGTGCTCTGCCTATTGTTTGGATACCAGGGCCGTCAATCTTGTAGCGCGCGAAAGCGCTACCAATGACGGCCCTGGCCTGCCCCCGCGCTGTGCTGCTCAAAGTGCAGCAGTAACGTAGCACGCCACCATGCGCTCTCCTCGGAGGAGTCGGGACTCGGGACAGAGTGCAGGGCGATTTGGCCTGTAGAGGTGAGTAACCCTGGGCGGGCAACTTCGCTACGCCCACGAAGTGGGCGTAGTGTTGCCTACTTCGCAAAGTAGGCAAAGCAGGCAACACTAAGCCCACTCCTTGGGCGTAGCGAAGTTGCCCGCCACCCGCCTCCCTCCCGCCCTCCCGAACATACCTAATTTTTAAGAAATGGGCACATAAAAATAAATAAAGACACTAACCTTGTCCGCGGCGTCCCGGGGCTCCCTCTGCTCGTTCACGACGCCGTCTGCAAACCAATGCGCATGCGCAGGCGGCCGTGCATGCGCATTTTTCATGAGAAATGCGCATGCGCATGAGCATTGGTTAGCAGACGGCGGCATGAACGAGCAAAGGGAGCCCCGGGATGCCACGGACAAGGTAAGTGTCTTTTAATTATTTTTATGTGCCCATTTCTTAATAAAAATTAGGTATGTTCGGGAGGGGGGCATGCGGCGCGTAGTGGGGCTACGCGAAGTGCGCAGGTGGGCGTAGTTTCTCGCCCACTTTGCATAGCTTTGCGTAGCCCCACTACGCCCAGGGTTAGAGGTGGGTCAGTTTCGACAACTGCTGAGCTGACTGATCCGTCATGTGTCACCCTTTCCCCGGCCTTGCTCCGTTTCCCTTCCTCCTGTAATTACCACTGACCAAGGCCTACGAGAATGGTCTGCTCCTCGACGCCCATTATTAATGCCACGACTTCCCTCCGCAAACAGAGACCCCACCAATTAGAGAGCCGCCCCCGCCGACGGATGCGCCCCTCTCAACACCTCTCCAACAGACATCACTCCCTTCGTTTCCGGCATGCCCCAAACGGGCCAGCAAAGTTCCACCACCTGGTCCGCATCCCGCCCACCCCCTTATTGTCCATGAGCCTCTACCGCAGCCAGCCCAGTGCAGAGCACACCCCTTCTCCTGGTCCCCCTGCCTCGAACCCTCCGCGCTGTTATCCATTTTCTTCCCCTTATTTTTTAGGGCAACTGTCGGCAGTTCCGCATAGGCCACCACCAGCACCCCCACCGAACACCCCTCCCCACTGCCCTGCCGAGGCATCCTTGCCCTCCCGACCCCAACCAAGCATCCGCGAACTTCCCCTGAGCCCCCATCAATCTCAAAACAACCAGCCAACCCTTCCCGACACCCCTCCCTGTGCACAAGTCCGGCCGGGCTGAGGTTGCGGGCGGTGTGTGGTCTTCTCCGTGCGCTGCAACACGAGAAAGGTGAAAGGGACGAGACTGGCAGCAGGGACGGGGCAGTGTTTGAAGAGTGATAGTGGGTTGCAATATGGAGCTCTATGAGTGCAGTGTCGGGGTACTTCTAGGGGTAACTAATTACACCAAGAATGCTGGGACTTGTAGTCTTTTGTATACACCAAGGTCAGTAGACAACAATCCCATTCCGACGCGCGCCACTGCCCGCAAGACCATGCCTCGTTCTTCCCTTTATACGATAACTTTCACAATTACTTGCCACTCCGCAATCTCCTTGTCTGCGTGCGGCACAAGACCTCTTGCCCCTAATCCGCCTAGAAATCAACCCCCAAACTAGCCTAGGCCCGACGGTCCTGAGCCAGTGAAGCCACCACCAAGAACTCCAGCTACTCCCCCTATCCTCAGACACCCCTTGCGCCGTCCAGGATCGGCTGAAATTCGGGCGGGGGGGGGGGGTAACGAATACTTTCCTATACCTTCTTCCGCCATAGATCCTTGCACTCCTACATCTACTTGCATTGCACCATCTACGAGCGTCCCTTCCCTCTACTCTTTCATCCGCACCGTCGCCAAACAGGACCCCTGCTTATTCAGGAGGGCGACCCCCCCTCTCCGCGCTCCCCAGCCCCCACAACCTTTCCCCTGCTGCCCCGTGTCCCTCGCCCTTGTGCCATAGCAGTGTACACGTGGAGTAAAAAAAAAGGCATACATACACGAATGTACACAAACATATTTGGTTTTATAGATTCTCTTTCGAAGATGTGGACACCTTAGCTTGAGAGTGAGAACCGAATAGAAAATAATAAAAGCTGACATGTTGTTTGTGCAACCCTTTCAAAATGCTTTGTTCGCGGTTTTCCTTTGGGTATTCGATTAGCGCCAAGTGAGGCTGCATTTGGCGCAGCCTTAAAAGGGGACCGGGGAGCGTTTTTTCCTTTCAGTTGGTTTGTTTTGTTGTCTTTATTAAATGTACCAACCTCTCTGGTTTTGGGTTATGCTTAAATCGAGGCATTGCCTCGTCCACATTTGATTTGGTAATCTTAGCTTAGTACGCTGCAACTGAATTTTATCCCCTTTGGTCTTAATAAGATTCGATATTGTGCATGTTACAGTTGAAAATGAATAACTGAATGTTGTATGACAATGTAAAGCGTTACGTGCAAATTAGCATGGGAATGAATTATATGCATTATTGTGAAAGACATTGGTGTAGTAAGGTCAAATGACAGTTGCACTGTGAAGAAAGTCCTAAACTGTGCCCTTGAAAATGCAATCTCAGGCTGCGCTGCTGCATAAGAAAACAAAATGATCACCACTGCAGAGCAAAAGCACTTTTTTATGGATGCACACATGTTCTACCTAATGAAAACATGTACTCATGGCTCCCAACATGTGGGCAGAGCCAAGGTCCCTCTCTAGTAATGCTCACTCTAATTGCCTGGTGACAGCTACGTTGTCAAGCCAAACCATGTGCAATTTGTTTAAAGACCGTGCAATACCCATATAAACTGTTTAAAAAAGGTTCGCTTTTCCCGGATGAAGCGCATGTGGAGCGTTTGATTTGGCTGTTTGTGTTGCACCGTAAGGTTTCTATACTTGCACTTATAAATGTCCGAACTTCTGTCAGTTATCCGAAGGTACAAAGGAAATTGAATGTCTTCCCAGAGTTTATAATACTGCTATGCAAGTTGCATTAGAACATTGTGTGGTGAATGTACTATGTTGTAGTTTGTGAATATTTGTATGTTTCCTCACCTTCATTGGGTTGTTGGCGCTGCAAATGTTTTGAAAAAAGTCCATTATGCGATCAATTTGTGGGTCGAGTGCATTGCTGTTAGGTCAAGTAGAAAAGTCTACTCACTCGACCTGCAGGTCACGTAAGATTTTTTAGATTTGTCGAGCCCTGATACATATAATTATACATCATATGCTATACTTCCTTTCCTAGAGAGCCTTAGTGTGGGTATAATACTGCTAGATACCTTAGAGTGGTCTAACTCCCCAATTACCTGCATGCGTGTGTCATCTGGTAGTCAAGCTGGTGTAGAACAGGCTGTCATCCCTCTCAGGATAGTGATGAGAATGAACTGGACTGGAACTCAGGTACAGGGTGACCAGGGCAATCCACAGAAATTATCCTCTGCTGAAACAAAGGCTTGGTGCAGCTTATATAATGAAAACTGTATCAATTGGTTCTGTAGCTGAGGTCCAGTCCGGCTGTCATTGTTGATTCTACCCACCCAGAGCTGTCGCCAAACAGACAATAAACAAGGGCAGTTTGTGCACTGTACTTGCTCCTTGAACAAAATATAAGATAGTATGGTAATGTGCCAATGAAGAAATATATTTGTAAGCAGCACACTTTCTGAGTACGCTAATACACACTAGCAAAATGTAACTGTGCTAAAAGTCATTGTCTAAATAAAGGTTAACTTTAAATGTGAACATGTAAAAATGGGAGTGTTTATGCAGTGGCCTATTTAACCTCATGACAGGCTATTAGCATTGTTTGGACCTGGTCAAGATGAACTTTCCTCAATACTCGAGGAATCAAAGGTAAAGGAGGAAATTCTAACTTATGGTGAAGTTGAATTTTAATATACAATTTTGAAAATGCCACTTTTAGAAAGTTGGCATTTTCTTTCCTGAGTCATTTGGAGCCTGCCGCCTGTCTCTGGTCAACTGACTAGGTGTAGCTGGCAGGTGGGCTTTGTGTATTCCTCCTAGACAGCCACACACAGTGGGAGCATAAGTGTGACTGAATGGGCCATCACTGTCAGGATGGGAGGGAGGAGCTGGACCCAGCCTCATTTACACCTGAACAGGCTGTGTCCAGTCTCTCCACACCAAGGGCTGCATACCACCTGTAGTTAGTCTGGAGCCGGGGCAGAGAAGGCAGGGCACTCACTCCTTGTTTGTAAGGGGACTAATTATAAAAAAAGTATCCTAAAAGAAAATTAATATATATATATATATATATATATATATATATATATTATTGAAAAACGATGCCACTTTAATAAGAAAGCCAAATTGCATTAAAAGCCAATTTAAATATGCTATCAATATCTGCATAAAAAATAAATTTGTATTAAAATGTTGCTGAATAAAAAAATTCAGTAAACTGCATGGTTGTTTAAATATTCAGAGAGTTAGTAGAAACAATATAATTTCCAGGTTCCACAGATGATGTTTCTGCACCCCAATCACAAGTTCTAAAGAACAAACTTGGTTGTATTCAAGCCAATCAGCAGTTGGGGAAGGTGTGGCAGCCAGTAGTGCATCTGCATAGGCTGAGCCAGGATCCGAAACTCCACAAACCGAGGAATTTAGAGTAGGCAGTTAATATGCATTTTGCAACAAAGGCAGACGCACAGGACATCTTTGCAAATGGACTCCTAATGGACCCATCAGCGATTCCACATCAGTAGATTGGACCAATTTCATATCCAATGCACACTTGAAAGTGCTAGGCAAACAGCGTAACAAACAAGTTACTTACCTTCGGTAACGCTTTTTCCGGTAGATACTGTATCTGCCTGTGGATTCCTCACCTTGTGAATATCCCCCTGCATCATCAACGTTCGGAAAACTCTTTTGTAGCACGCCGGCATGGACAACGTCACAGGAGCACGGCATCGCGCGCGACTCCGGCTGACGTCACCGACTCCTTATTAGGCGTACGTCGGCGTGATGACATCAGTTCTGCCCTTTTTTCCGTGCCTTCGAGGCACCCGGACAGACCAATGACAGTAGAAATACATGTAAACAGTGTATATAGTACATACAATTCAAAACTGCACACATAGTGCGTAGCAAAGGTATCAAAAACCCAATATATATACAAATATAAATATAAATATACATAAAAATACATAAACTCAGGTATAGCAGAGATGGGAGGCGGGTGGGTCAGTGAGGAATCCACAGGCAGATAATGTATCTACCAGAAAAAGCGTTACCGAAGGTAAGTAACTTGTTCTTCTGATAGAAACATCTGCTAGTGGATTCCTCACCTTGTGAATAGAGTCCCACAGCAGTCCCCACTCCTGGAGGAGGGTGTCCACCCTCCTATACCAGATAGTCCTGGAGGACAGAGCGCGCAAAGTGGCCGTCCCTCCTCACCTCGGTATCCAAGCAGTAATGCTTTGCGAAAGTGTGGAGGGAGGCCCAAGTCGCGGCTCTGCAAATATCCTCAACAAGTACACCCCTAGATAAAGCAGAAGTTGCAGACTTTGCTCTAGTGAGCTCTTATACCCTCAGGAGGGTCCTTACCCGCCAGGGAGTAGCAGATCTTGATGCATAAAATTATCCATCTGGAAAGAGTGCGCTTGTGCACCGATCTTCCTTTCCTGCAGCCAGCAAATCCAAAGAACAGCTGGTCATCCAACCTGAACTCCTTTGTCCTGTCCAGGTAGAAGCTCACCGCCCTCTTAGGGTCCAAGCGATGAAGCCTCTCCTCCTCCTTGGAAGGGTGAGGGGGAGAATAGAAGGTAGGGAGGGTAATGGACTGTCCTAAATGGAATGGAGTAACCACCTTAGGCAGAAAAGCAGCCCTGGTCCTGAGAACCATTCTATCACCATGAATGGTCAAGAACGGGGGCTTAAAGCTAAGAGCCTGAAGCTCACTAACCCTCCTTGCCGAGGTAATTGCGATCAGGAAGACCGTTTTGAAAGACAAAAGTCTCAAGGGACATGAGTGTAAAGGTTAAAAAAGAGAACCCATCAAAAATGTAAGAACAAGGTTCAAGTCCCATTGAGGTACAATAAAAGGAGTAGGGGAAAATGTATTTGTAAGGCCCTTAATGAAACGTAATGGAATCAGAGATTTAAACAAAGAGGGCTGGTTAGGCAAACAAAGGAAAGCCGATAAGGCCGACAAATAACCTTTGATAGTTGCCACTGCAAAACCCTGCCAGGCCAATGAAAGTGCAAACTGAAGAATAATGGACAAAGCCCTTAAAGGGTCAATGGACCTCTCCCCACACCAAGCAACAAATTTAGACCACCTATAAGAATAGATAGACTTGGTGGAATCACGCCTGGCTGATAAGATGACATCCACCACATCGTGAGGGAGAGAAAAAGAACTCAGGTTGCCCCGTTCAATCTCCAGGCATGAAGGTGTAAGGTCTGGAGGTGGGGGTGTAGAACCTGCCCCTCCATCTGGGAGAGGAGGTCTGCCCTGTGAGGGAGACGGAGCGGTGAGCACGAGGAGAGGTGGAGAAGATCTGTGTGCCACACCCTTCTTGGCCAATCCGGGGCGATCAATATAACTTGGGTCTGGTCTTGGCGAATCTTCCTCAGAACCCGAGGAATCAAGGGTATGGAAGGAAATGTGTAAAGGAGTTGCGAGTCCCAACTCAACTGAAACGCGTCTCCCAGAGCTCCTTGCATCGGAAACTGGAGACTGCAGAACGACGGGCAGTGAGCATTCTCGTGAGTGGCAAACAGGTCCACCCGAGGAGTTCCCCCACATCCGGATGAACCCTCCACTCGTGGTCGGCCTAGAACTGCCGACTGAGACTGCCTGCACATACGTTCAGAACTCCGGCCAGATGATTTGCCATCAGACAAATCTGATGGTCCTGAACCCAGGACCAGAGACGCAGAGCCTCTCTGCAGAGACACCGCGACCCCACTCCTCCCTGCTTGTTGACATACCACATCGCGGTGGTGTTGTCCGTCAGGACTTGAACCGACCAACCGTGAAGGGAAGGGAGGAAGGCCTAAACGTATAGCCCGCAATTCTAGAAGGTGGATGTGAAGCAACCTTTCCTCTGGAGATCAAAGACCTTTGACCTCCAGGTCCCCCAGATGAGCACCCCAACCTAGAGTGGATGCATCCGTTATCACTGTGGCCACCGATGGAGGCAGCTGAAAAGGCTTTCCTTGAGACAGATTGCCTTCCACGCCCCACCAAGACAGATCCGCCGCAGTTTCTCTGGAGATCCTCACTGACTCCCTGAGATCTCCGTTGTGCTGAGACCACTGCATGCGGAGGCACCACTGGAGTGCCCTCATATGCCAGCGTGCATGGTTGACAACAGAATGCAAGAAGCCATCAGACTGAGCAGACGAAGGACCTTCAGGACTGGAACAACCGCTCCATTGTGAAATAAAGGAATAATTTCCTGTATGTCGCGAATCCTTTGAGGAGGAGGGAATGCACGACACACAGTAGTGTCCAGTACCGCACGTATGAACAGGTTGCGCTGGGAGGGCACCAGGTGAGATTTGGGTACATTTATTGAAAAACCCAACCTGTGCAACAACAGAGTTGTCTCTTGCCAATGATGGAGCACCTTCTCCGGCGACTCTGCTTTGATCAGCCAGTCGTCCAGATAGGGGAACACTGGAATCCCCAACCTTCTGAGATGTGCTGACACCACAGCCATCACCTTTGGTGAAGACTCGAGGCGCAGTAGTAAGTCCAAACGGAAGGACCGCAAACTGGTAGTGTTTCCAACCCACCGTAAAACGGAGATACTTCCTGTGCGACTTCAGGATCGGAATGTAAAAATACGCATCCTGCAAGTCGATTGACACCATCCAGTCTTCTTCCACCAGCGCTTGAAGAACCTGCGCAAGAGTGAGCATCTTGAGCCTCTCCTGTTTGAGATAGAGGTTCAAAACCCTGAGGTCCAGGATTGGACGAAGCCTGCCATCCTTCTTGGGGATCAGGAAATACCTGGAGTAGCATCCCTGACCCCTCTCCTGCTCCGGAACCACCTCTATCGCACAAGAGAAGCAGGTGGTCCTCCGAACAAAAACCTTGGCAAGGAGGGTAATTGGGGTAAATTCCCAAAAGGGAAGACCATACCCATTCTCTACGAGATTGAGAACCCAAAGATCTGATGTAACCGATTCCCAATCTCGTAGAAAATAGGCAAGCCGACCCCCTACAGGACCCGCACGATCCAGAAGGGTGGATCTAGCTTTGCTGTTGTAGGTGGGGGGTGGGTATTAGAGGAGGAAGTTGAGGAGGAGGAGGAGGCTTGACGACCTCGGCACGACCCCATTGTTTACCTCTACAGGACTTGTACAAAGGATTCTGCTGTTGCTGCTGCTGTTGGCTCTGCCTATAGGCACAAAAAGAAGACCTTCCAAATCCCCTGAATTTCCTGGTGGAAGAGCATCTAGCCTGTAAGCCCAAAGACCTTGCAGTCGCCCTGCTATCTTTAAACCTTTCTAGGGCAGCATCAGCCTTCTTCCCAAAAAGACCAGTGCCATCAAAGAGCAAATCCATCAGAGCAGCCTGGACATCAGATGAAAATTCAGACGATTTTAACCAAGCGGCCCTTCTAGTGGCGACTGAAGATCCCATTATTCTAGCCACAGAGTCCGCCGTGCCCATGCCACTCTGAATCACCTGGCGAGCCGCAGCTTGCGTGTCAGACACAACCTCATTGAAGTTCTTCCTATCTTCCTCCGGAAGCTTAGATGATAACTGCTTAACCGTATCCATCAAGGCATGAACATATCTGCCCAGCAGACAAGTAGCATTTGTCGATTTCAGGGCCATACTACTTGACGAGAATACTTTCTTGGCATTCTGATCCAATTTTTTCGAGTCCTTATCCCCTGGAACCTGGGGAAAAACACCTGCCGACTTTTTCGAACAAGCCGCCTGCACAACCAGACTTTCTGGCGAAGGATGGGAAGTTAAGAACCCAGGGTCACCAGGTGCCACCCTATAGCGTCTTGCCACAGTTCTAGACACCGCAGGAGCAGTCAAAGGCTTTTTCCAGACTTCCATTATCGGTTCAGTAAGAGCCTCAGTGAAAGGGAGAGTCGGCTCAACAACAGAAGAGGGTGAATGTAGAACCTCGGTAAGGATGTTAGACTTAAACTCTACTGAAGGCAAGGTCAAGTTAAGCAGTTCTGCAGCCTTTTTAATTACAACATGGTATGAAGCCACATCCTTAGAGGGTGCTTCAGAAAATGCAGGCAACCCCCATTCTAGTGAAAACTCCAAACCACTTGCACTATGCAGATCCTCAAAATAATCTTCCTGATCCTGAAGTTCTCCTTCCTCTACTTCCGGATCCTCATACTACTTCTCTTCCATGAGACGCTGTGCCCTACGCCTCGACCACTCCAACCGAACCGACGTCGTCAGATCCCGTAACGACTCCGATGGAGCCGGGACCGGCGTCGAGTGAGGAACTGGAACAGCCTGAGGATGGGAAGCTGGAACCGGAGTCGAATCTTGAATCCGATCCCGAGGCCACTCCGGAGCCGGCGAAGCCGTGTGTGGAGTTGATGACCTCGGCAGCGCCGAACCAAGCCAAGGTGGATAAGGCGTCGGCATAAACGGAAGAAAAGGCGCTGAAGCGTACGCTTGAGGGACGCCCAAGTTATACGACAATGGACCCATGGGACCAGCCGGTGCACCAGTGGGGTACATTGCTCTCGCATACACGCCATACATAGCGTTAAGGAAATGTGAGGGGTCCTGTCCAGGACCAGGAAACGGAGGGTACAAACCCACTGGCTGCTCCAGAGGAGGATGAACCTGGATCGCATCTTCACAACCCTCCTGTTCCCCTGGATGATGCACCGGAGTCGCTGAAGCCTGAGGATTCTCAACGTCTTCTTCCTCATGCTCAGAAAACTGACACGGATCCAGTGACGGATTTGGTTCCGGATCCGGAAATGGCCCTCGAGACTGAAAGGGCGAGGCTTCACCTTCAGGCTCACGAGATGGTGAGGAAGACAAAAAGTCCTTATGGTGCTTACTAGATGAAGACCTCTTCTTCGAATCCGACTCCTTGCCGGAATGATGCCTCGAGCTATGCTTCTTCCTCTTATGTTTTTTCTTCAAGGAACCCGAAGCATGACCCGAAGCCGACTTCAACGCCGACCCCGATCGGTACCTTAACCTCGACCTGGATCTGGATCTCGACCTCGTCTTAGACTTCGACCTCGAGCGTCTGGATCTTGACCTCGAAGACCTCTTGGCATCTTTTCCCTTTACCTTGGCCAGAAGAAGTTTAGCTTCTCGTTCACGTAGAGCTTTCGGGTTCATTTTTGAACAGGATCGACATCCTCCGACATCGTGGTCCGAGCCCAGACACCACAAGCAATCACTATGAGGATCGGTTATGTTATGTTATGTTGTTATGTTAAATTAACTTATTGAGCGCGCTAACACCATTAGGTTTCTTGGCGCTATACAGAGGGAGCAGGGAGGAGAGACAGAAGATAACATAACACAGAATGACGGCTAGTAATAAGCTACAGTGAAAAGGTGAGTTTTGAGGGAGGATCTGAATGTGGTGTAGGGGGAGGGCAACCTAAGAGAAAGAGGTAAGGTGTTCCAAAAAGACGGGGCTAAGAAAGAAAACCTGAGGCCACCGTGTTTCTTCCGCTTGAATCTGGGGACAGAAAGTAAGGCCAATTGAGATGACCGAAGAGTGCGGGAGGGAACATAAGGATGAAGCAAAGAAGAAATGAAGGAGGGACCATGACCAGTGAGGGATTTAAAAATGATGCAACCAAGCTTAAAGTTGCAGCGGGCAGAAACCGGAAGCCAGTGGAGACTTTTTAGGAGAGGTTGGACGTGCTGATCTCTAGGTTGATGATAGATCAAGCGGGCAGCTTGATTTTGGATCAGCTGGAGTCTCCTAAGTTGGTATGCAGGAATGCCTACGTAAAGTGCATTTGCGTAGTCAAGCCTAGACATGACTAACGCAAGCAGGGCCAAAGTGAGGGCATCGGTGGTAAGTAGGCGGGAGATTTTGCGTATTTTCCTGAGCTGGAAATGGCTGGAGGAGACTACAGCGCTGATCTGGGGTGTCATAGAAAGGTCGTTGCTTATGACAACTCCCAGACTTTTTGCTGAGTTGACAGGGCAAGGGGGGCTGCCCAGACTGGCAGGCCAAAAGGAAGAGTGCCAGGGATTAGAGGGCCCCCCGACAAGCACCAGCTCAGTCTTGTCGGGGTTAAGTTTCAGATGGTTTGTGCCCATCCAATCGCTGATGAAGCAGAGGGTGTTTTGGAAAGTGGAGATGGATTGGTCACTGGAGTCGATAGTGAAGACCAGTTGAATGTCATCCGCGTAGTTGAACGCGGAGACATTGAATTGGCGGAGGGAACGGATAAGCGGGGCTAGGTATAAATTAAAAAGGAGAGGGGATAAGGAGGATCCCTGCGGGACACCACAGGTCAGCTCGACTTGAGAGGCAGAAAACTGGGACAGTCTGACAGCTTGATGGCGGTGAGTCAGAAAAGAGCGCACCCAATCCAGGGCAGTGCCCTGGATGCCAGCCTCTCTGACACGGTCGACCAAAATATCGTGGTCGACCGTGTCAAAGGCGGCTGACAGGTCTAGAAGAACCAGGGCCTGACAGGTGTTAGAGTCGGCGCCCCTGCGTAGTTCGTCCATCACAGAGAGGATGACTGCTTCTGTGGAATGCGCAGGTCTGAACCCAGCCTGCTGGGGGTCCAAAACACAAGAGTCCTCAATAAAAGAAGTAAGGGTTTGAGTGACATGGGACTCCAGGACTTTGCTAAGGAAGGGAAGGAGGGAGATAGGGCGATAGTTGCTCATGGTGGACGGGTCAGCCGTGGGTTTTTTCAGGATGGCGACCACCTCTGCCCGTTTGAAGGAACCCGGGACCACCCCCGAGGTTAAAGAGTTGTTTAAGAGGGCTAAAGGGGGGTCCGGGCAGGAAGTAAAAGCTTCTCGCAGGGCAGAGGGGGGGCAACAGTCGCTAGGGGAGCCAGAAGAAACTTTGAGTAAAAGGGAGAGAAACATCTCTTCTGGAATGAGGGGGAGCTGGGATAGGGTGTGGGTGATGGGGTGAAAGGAAGTGCTGGGGGGGAAAGAAGTGGATGAAACGTGAGCAGAAATGCTGGTTTTGATTTTAACAATTTTGTCCACGAAGAACTGGTTCAGGGAGTCACACAGAGGCTGGGAGGGAAGCGGGGCAATGGTGACTCTCGCCGGGTTAGATAATTCCTCAACAATAGAAAAAATGTCTTTAGATTTGTTAGTAGAGTTCAAAATCTTATTGGAGAAATAGCTGGATTTAGCCCGGGCTATAGCAGACTTGTATTCCCTCAGCTGAGAAGAGAAGACAGCTTTTGTCTCGGGAGTATATCCTCGACGCCAGCGTCTTTCGGCCTGGCGGAGACTAAGTTTCAGTGCCTTGAGTTCCTCGGTGAACCACCTATGGGCGTCGTGACTGCGCCGCATCTTAACAGGTTTTAGAGGTGCCACCGAGTCAGCGGCGGAGACAAGCCATTGGATAAGATTATCAGACTGAGAGTCAATGGAAGTGGGGGGTCCCGTAGTAGAAGGGGCTGATGAGCTCAGGAGGGAAGTGAATATGTTGAGGTCGGCCTTGTTCCAATTACGTGCCAGGAAATTAGATTCTCGGGTAATATTGGTCGGGGGAGGCTTAGCAAGGGAGAAAGTGATAAGTAGATGATCTGACCAGGGGCAGGGGAGGACAAGGGGAGTGGAGATGTCTAAAGAAGAAGTCCATACCTGGTCCAAAATATGACCTTTAGCATGTGTGGGTGTGTGTATGTGTTGAATACAATTGAGGCCAAGCATAAGGTCGGAAAAGGCGAGAGAACCCGGGGTTTCGTGAGGGTCCGATGGCCAATAATTGAAGTCGCCGAGAACCAAAACATTAGTGTTGTTGATAGTCAGCTGGGAGATGAGCTCCCCAAACTGAACTGAGAAGTTTGGCATGGGTTGAGGGGGACGGTAAACTAGGACACATACAAGAGAGGACCCAGGTTGCTCCAGCCTGAGAGCAAGACAGTCGGTCATAGGAATGCTGGGGATAGGTATAGGGGAAAACCTGATTGAGTGGCTAATGATGGCTGCGACCCCGCCGCCCACTTTGCCAGAGGGGCGATTGGCTTGCATTATGTAATATCCTGGGGGGATGGCCGCCAGGATATCAGGGGAGGAATCATCTGTGAGCCAGGTCTCGGACAGGAACAAGATGTCAGGCTGTTCCGATCCTAAGAGATAGAAGATGTCAGTTTTATGGCTGACCAGAGACCGAGTGTTCAGGTACATCACAGATAGGGGGGAATTAGGGGCAGGTACCGAGGTAGAAGAGCGAGGTTTGCCTGCCAGGGCCGGGGGCCTGTGAATAGGGGGTGAAAGAATGAGCTCAGGAAAGGATTTTCTCGATACGGGCAAACCGCATGCGGTGTGCTTGACCGAAGCCTCGGGGGGAGGCTTCGGTCATGTGGTTATAGACATCATCCTGGCACACGATCCACACTGCTTAAACCCTGTCTTCTTCGACGACATCTTCCGCAAAGAACAACAGCTCGAAAAGATACAGAAACACACAAATAGCAACAAAGTTACTATCCGCAACACAAGAGATCCCAAGAAACCGTTAGCGTCGACGACGCAGAAAAAAGGGAACTGATGTCATCACGCCGACGTAGGCCTAGTAAGAAGTCGGTGACGTCAGCCGGAGTCGCGCGCGATGCCGTGCTCCTGTGACGTCGTCCATGCTGGCGTGCTACAAAAGAGTTTTCCGAACGTTGCTGACGCAGGGGGATATTCACAAGGTGAGGAATCCACTGGCAGATGTATCTATCAGAAACAGGCTGTACGCAATATAACTATACAGTTTGAAAGGATAAAGGCTAGGTGTCATTCAGTTCCTGAAGTAAAGGCTGCATCATTTGTTCACGCTACAGTAGCACATGTGATAGTGTCTTCCCCATTCAGCCCTGTGGTGGAACATTTATTGTGGAACAGCGAAAATAGAATCAGAATGCCGACATATAGAAATAGAACAAGCGGTATGCCTCCAAAGACGCTAGAAACCAAAGAGTGTATGAAAGATGGAATCACTCCAAACACAGTCTGGAAAGGGCTAACAATCCCAGACAAAATTGCTTTGAAACAACTTACTACTCCCACGGTATAAGATGCAGTAATAATGTGGTGCACAAGTTCTCTGAAATGTTGTGGCAGGTTGGTTTGTAGAAGCGATTATATTTCAGAAGACCTTGAAACTTTCATATCAAATATCTCTCTTGCAGGTGTTAAAAAACTTCCTTCTGAAACAATAAGGCTTTCAGTCTGCCCAGACTATAAAAGTTCACATTCAAAATAGGAATTGAAGGTCAAACCATCACTCCTCTAATTGTACGGGACGGGGGAAAAAGTTAAATTGTACAACAGATCACAACCCTAGAAACCGTCACCACATAGGTCTCATCCCACAGCAACCTTGGTCATTCAATATCAAATTACTTCCACTGGAATGTAATCTAAATTCCGGATGAACCACAGCAGCTGGGGAATCCTTCAGATAACAAGCTAAGTTTGCCTTCAAAGCTCCGTGAAGTGTAACTTCCTTGCAAACTAAAGAATGGCCGAAAGTGTTCTCGCAGTCTGTGCCGCTAAGAAACACATCTGTTTCCCCATTTCTACACCTGCAATCGAAAGGTAGGACCCATGTATTGTGTACAAATTTCAACACTTCATATCCGCTTTAAACAGGTGGTAAAGTGAAATGTTGAAATCGGCAGAGATACAAACCCATGAATGATCCAATCGACCAATGGTGTTTGTGCCACAGTGAAAGGAAACTTGTCTAAACGTTCAATTTTCAACATTGTGTATGCCATACATTTTTTTGCCATAATGTTCTGCTCTCTGGTCAAATTATAAGGTAGAAATAAATCTGTAATATTTAAGTGCGTCCAGGTGCTGGAGAAGCCTTTTCCAAAATTCACTCTTTCAACTTCAAATATCTGCTCAGCAGATTCCTGGTAAGACATTTTCCACAACTCATTATAAATAGCAAATAAAAAGCATTTTTAATGCAGCTTTCTAGGACCTAACAAAAAATTATGTAAATCCATGTCATCAGAAAAGAGAGACAAGTGCTCTTTCACCTCATCTAACGTGAAATATCCTAACCATTGAAGGCATAACTTTGCAAAACTGTACGTTGTTACCATTCGGGTGTTGTTTTTCCACATAATGCGGGTCTGGTCTTTTCATTCCAAACCTTTTGTGTTGTTCAGAAAACGTGCATGACAGCCATTATTATCTAATGGCTACACTAGCTGATTACCTGGGTTTGAATGTGAAGAATTGTAAGTACCATTCCTAAGCATACTGCTGAGCGTTTATTCTGTGTAGTTTGTGAATTGTTGCCAATTTTTAAAAGGTTCAAATGTTGGAATGTTTGGTGTATTCAAATCATTTTGGCCAAGCCTAAACAGGATGTTTTTTTTATTATTGTTTTTATTGACAACAGGAGGAATAGCAAAAGAACAGATACATGGCATCAATAAAAACAAAAAAAATATTTTTTCTAGAACTCAATAGATAGGAAAATAACTCAAAATCATTTTAGCATAGCATGAGTGTTGGACTTGGCCCTTAAGGCAGGTTCACCCCTAATCTTTTTGCTTTAGATCTGTTATCTGTGTGGATGATTTTCTGGTCTGTGCGCACTTTTTACCTGTGTCCCAGAGTAAAGTGCGTGCATGTAGTTCGGCTGGCCTGCTCTCCCATAGGAATGCATGGGGAATGTCTGTGTCCTTAGTAGTTCCTGATGCGTGGGAGTGCATGCTCGAATTTGGTATGTGCGAGTTCGTGGGAATGAATGCTTCGCAATGGTGTATGTGGCATGTGTGTGTCATGTGTAGAAATGCCATTTCTAGGACTTGGCATATTAATGTAAAATATGCCTGCAGTGTGATTGGCTGGAGCTGGCTGGTGAGCCTGGCTCCAGGAAGGCTGGATGGGTCTGCCCGGTGGTGAGTGTGAGATTAGCATGTTGATGGCTTGGGAGGAGTGCACCTGGTCCCTGATGGGCCTGGACTTTCCCCACACAATGCTGGCTCCACCCCCTGTAGTGCGACTGATGTCCCTAGCCCTGCCAGTGAATAGAGAGGGAGGTTGAGGTAAACAGAATACTTCGAAACCAGCTGCGACTGGTTTTCCCCCACTCTGCACCCATGAGACAAAGGGAATTTACTGTATAAGAAGGGGCTGTGTCCCCATACAATTTGTTCTTTGGTTTTCTTCCAGGATCCTTGCCAGAGGGGGCTGTTGCTGCTGCTGGGGCCAAGAGGACCGCCACTTGGCTGTCTCCCTGCCTGGAGACCCAGTGTGCTGGCTCTGGCCCTGCCTTGCCCCTCTGCCTGCCTCCAGACCCTGCTGGAGCTTTGCGTGCCTGGAGGCGCTCTGATTTTGATTTATAGCGCTAGGCGCGCTTTTATTTCCTCCTTCTCCTTTGCTCCCAGAGCGCTTGGGAGCGCTTTATTGACATTGCCGGTGCCCACCCGGCATTGGAGCCGATTTGCCGATTTTTGGCGAGCGAGTGCCCACCTCGCTTTCTATTTTAATTAGAGGCCGGTGTCCACCCGGCATTGCCCCGTTGAGATTTTATTATTTAAAGCCGGTGCCCACCCGGCATTGCCCAGGAGATCACCGCCGCAGCTCAGGGGCACTGGAAGCCGTTGCCGGGCCGCTGCCTACCGCGACCCGGAAGTCCCGCCTCCTGACCCCCAGGGCCGCGCTGCCATTGGCGGCCCCGGCGGAAGTCAGGCGGAGTCCGGCGAGACAAGGCCAGGCGGGAGACGGAGCAAGCAGCCGGCCGTGTCCGCGAGGCTCCCCGTGTGGAGAGGAGCCCAGCGCTGCTAGGAGGCTCCCCGTGTGAAGAGGAGCCCCGCCCGCCGTGAAGACACCCGGTGAGTGCCGAGGAGGGAGAGGGGCCGCGGGACACATTACCGGTGTCCGCCCCTCCCCCGTAGCGCGATCTCGCGCACGCTGCTGTGTGGAACCTCGATAGGCTCCTGGGGGCATTACCTGTTCCTGAGTCCCCTGTGAGGGACTCCAACGAAGCCGGCCAATTTGTATTTGCGAGCCTGCAAGGCTCTGAGGGGCATAGTTGTTTGTTGAGCCCCGAGGCTCCCCACGCCCACAAGGGTATTTCGAGCCAGAGTAGCTCGTGGGGCCACATCTGTTCTAGAGCCCAGCGAGGCTCCAGCCCACACATTGATTTAGAGCCCTGAGAGAGGCTCTGGGGGCATTTTCATTGTTTAGAGCGCTGAAGCTCTAATTTGCGCATTTGCTTGGCGAGCCCCTGAGAGGCTCCTTGCCCACTTTGTTCTTGAGCCCTCCTGGCTCCAACATTTGCCCAGTTCTGATTCACAACTGTCCAGCACTTAGTGGACAGTTGCTACGTTTAGGTTTGTGTGCTGTGCTGCCTGCGCAGCTTCCCTGACATTGAGACTCAGGGCATTCCGCCCCTTTCGAGGCCAGTTGGCCTGAGGGACATTTCTAGTGATGTGCTATGTGCACCCCGCGCATTGTGATTTCTTTGTATGTGATTCTTGCGCAAAATGTTCTAACCTGCACCTCTGAATGTGTTTAATACCTCATGTGCAATTGTTGATGTCCCACTTTACGTTTATCCCCTTTGTTAGGAGTGCCCTGCATAGAGGATTGTTGACGTCCCACTTTATGTTTAGGTTTCCTTCCCTTTGCTAAGAGTGAACTGCTTAGGTGTTGGTATTCCTTCCTTAGGTCCTGCTGATAAGGTCCTAGTTCCCTGCGTGATTTCCTACAGTGTTTTAGGGTTGCGTAGGAGGTATTTACTCTTTTCCAGTGATTACTGGTTGTGTGCTGCATGTACTATTTTGGTGCTAATCATTATATGTTTATGTGCTAAGTGTATACCTACAAGTATTATTTTCTAACAAGTGCCTACCCCTGACAGTGGTCCAGGTGGCCCTGTCCTGTACATAATTCCCTTGTAAATTCTGCCCGTGCCTCTGGCACATTGTAAAGTTTGTGTGTGTTATCTAATGTGTTTTTATTATAATACAAAGGCTCTTTTTTTACATAACCTTGTGTGGAGTTTCCTTTGTGGTCGGCCTTGGGTGTTGTTGCTGGGGTGCGTGTGCAAATACTTAACTCATACCGCCTCCAAGTTTAGCCTTGACTGCTCGCGCCACGTTACCTAGAGGGTGAGCAGGGGTTACCTTGGTGTGTGATTCCCTTGCCCTGACTTAGAAGTGGTGATCCCTGACTGACCTTGGCGTGAGCCTTGGCCAGCCAGGGTCTCGTTTCTAACATTGGCAGCAGCAAGAGGATCAGGATTTGTGTTTGCGCTGTACCACAGTGGCGACAGGCCACACTTCAAAGCTCTGCATTTTTTAGATAACCACATTTTGGGGATTATTGTTTTTTAGGTGAAGTTCAGTTTTGCTTCCCCTGAAAGGTGTCATTTTGTATTTTGTCCAGTACCTTGTTCCCCGCCCTGCTCCCAGAGTTTGGTACCTGTGTCGCTTGTGGTCAGGTTGAGAAAATCAGGGGTGGTAGAAACTGCCTTACCAGTCCGAGGGGAGGGTTGTGTGTGAATGAGTGTGTGTTACGCTGGACAGTGGAGTGCAAGCTCTCTGATAGGAATCTTGCTGAATTTTGTTGATTGTATTCTCCTGTTTAGCTCAGACCCCCAGGTTCCCTGTGTCAAACTTTTCTTGAGGACGTCCACCAAAATGGAGCCAGTTTTTGATCTCTGTGGTCTTTTTAGGTACAGTAGATTAGAGCTGGTCAGATTCTGTGAAAAGGGAGGCATAGAGGTGAGTGAGTTGGATACTCAGTCCCAGCTTAGGACAGCCTGATCCTGTGGCAAAAGGGTCAGTGGGATCTTGAGCACAGTGAGAGAGATAGGGCCCGGGCCGCACGCCATGAGGGTGGTGAATCTGTGGGGTGCCCTGAAAATTCTGATGAAGAATGTGAGTTGGATGGTGATGACAGTGGATGGATGTCAGCAGAGAGTGAGGACCCCATAGATAGGGAGTCCCTTGCTGGGTCCAGTGTCAGTACCAGCGCCCCATCCCTTTCCCTGTTCCCAGAGGAGTGGTTGGATAGGAAGGAAGAGAGGGAGCATCAGCTAGCGATGGAACAGCTCAGGTTGGAGCATGCCAAGCTAGAGGCTGAGAGGGCCTTGTTCAGGGAGAAGGTAGCCCAAGAGAGTAGGTTACCCCCTGAGTGCATTTGTAATTGTCTGGATTCCCCAGGGAGGGTGGAGTCCAGTGGTGGCAGCTTTTTAAGTGTTAGTGTATACAGTCCCACTCCCAGTTCCCCGAGTATGGTTCCTGTTTCCCCAGAGGAGGAGAATAGGTTGAGGTTTAGGAACCTTAGGAAACCGTCTCATCAGTCTTGGGAAGATTTTGTGGATGACTGCTGTAGAGCCCTGTGTGATTGGGTACGGGAGCCCACGAAATGTGATTGGGACATATTGTTTGATATGTTTCTCAGGGAGCAGTTGCTCAGTGTTGTTTATCCAGGATTGCGCCAACACCTAGTAGGGTGTGGATTGTCTGAACCATATGAACTTGCAGCGGAAGCAGACCGATGGGAAGGTGCAAGAGGTTCCTTAGCGCCGCTAGTGAGTGATTCCAATAATAGTGGGTCAGGTTTTGTCCAACCCAGCGGGGTGGAGGAGGGTGAGAGTAGCCCAGCTGGGTCTCAGTATAGTGAGGAAGGTGTAGGGGCTTACTGCCTGTCTCAGTGGAGCGGGAGTGAGTGTGAGACCGAGAGTCCCCAGATGCCCGAAGCCCTGCCTCAGAGCCTGGATGGTTTCTTTAGGGAACACCAGGGGGGGGACCTATGCTTACCTGTTAGTCCACTTGAGGGAGATCTCCTAGTGTGTGGGGGACCTGGAGCATCTGTGAGCGGAGCTTCTATAGTTGTGGAGTCTGGCAGTACTGCTCCAGTAGGGAGAGTACAGAAGTCCAGTGAAAAGAGTGATTGGGGGATAGGATGTGAGTCCCCAAAAGTCCTGGAGTGCCAGGCAGTGATTCCACCAAAGGTTCTAGACCGGAGGTTGGAGGTCCAGGTTCAGGGTTTGCCTGACCTGAAGGGTAGGAACACTGTAATCAGTGTCCTGACCAGTTCTTTCTCCAGAGGTACCGCCCCGGTTGGGAGGGAGCAGGACTCTGGAAGGGGGTGCAGAGGGTGGGAGAGCCCACCTCTGACCCCGGTACCACCTGAGGGGTTAAACCCTAGGTTGGGAGAATGGTGTTTAGAGGGTACCCCTCGCAGGAGGAGGAGGAACCCTAGGAGAAGAGGTAAGGGGAGGAGAGCCTTCCCTGAGACTCCTGGTCCACCTAAGGTTGTAGACCCTAGGCTGGAGAACCAGTGGCAGTCTAGCCCTGTCTTGCAGACAGGAAGAGTGGAGCATGGCTATTATGTGCCAGGGGTTACTACCCCCCACTTTGTGAGTAGGCAGGATCCAGTGGCACCTGGGTGGCCTAGGGCCTGGTCCTGGCCCAGGGCAGCTGGAGAGTACCAGTGGGGTAGTCCAGTTAGTCCCTACCATAGTTTTAGAAAGAACCACAGGGGTTCACCGTGGCGTAAAACAGGAGGGTGTCCCTGCAGTTGCGGGCCCGCATCCGTGTTTTATCGCCCCAAGCAGGGAAGCCCTTCACGGTGGTGATTGGTCTGCCCTGCGTTTTGGCTGAAAGGGGGTTGTGTTGGACTTGGCCCTTAAGGCAGGTTCACCCCTAATCTTTTTGCTTTAGATCTGTGATCTGTGTGGATGATTTTCTGGTCTGTGCGCACTTTTTACCTGTGTCCCAGAGTAAAGTGCGTGCATGTAGTTAGGCTGGCCTGCTCTCCCATAAGAATGCATGGGGAATGTCTGTGTCCTTAGTCGTTCCTGATGCGTGGGGAGTGCATGCTCGAATTTGGTATGTGCGAGTTCGTGGGAATGAATGCTTTGCAATGGTGTATGTGGCATGTGTGTGTCATGTGTAGAAATGCCATTTCTAGGACTTGGCATATTAATGTAAAATATGCCTGCAGTGTGATTGGCTGGAGCTGGCTGGTGAGCCTGGCTCCAGGAAGGCTGGATGGGTCTGCCCGGTGGTGAGTGTGAGATTAGCATGTTGATGGCTTGGGAGGAGTGCACCTGGTCCCTGATGGGCCTGGACTTTCCCCACACAATGCTGGTTCCACCCCCTGTAGTGCGACTGATGTCCCTAGCCCTGCCAGTGAATGAAATGGGTGGTTGAGGTAAACAGAATACTTCAAAACCAGCTGCGACTGGTTTCCCCCACCCTGCACCCATGCGACAAAGGGAATTTACTGTATAAGAAGGGGCTGTGTCCCCATACAATTTGTTCTTTGGTTTTCTGCCAGGATCCTTGCCAGAGGGGGCTGTTGCTGCTGCTGGGGCCAAGAGGACCTCCACTTGGCTGTCTCCCTGCCTGGAGACCCAGTGTGCTGGCTCTGGCCCTGCCTTGCCCCTCTGCCTGCCTCCAGACCCTGCTGGAGCTTTGCGTGCCTAAGGCGCTCTGATTTTGATTTATAGCGCTAGGCACGCTTTTATTTCCTCCTTCTCCTTTGCTCCCAGAGCGCTTGGGAGCGCTTTATTGACATTGCCGGTGCCCACCCGGCATTGGAGCCGATTTGCCGATTTTTGGCCAGCGAGTGCCCACCTCTCTTTCTATTTTAATTAGAGGCCGGTGCCCACCCGGCATTGCCCCGTTGAGATTTTATTATTTGAAGCCGGTGCCCACCCGGCATTGCCCAGGAGATCACCGCCGCAGCCCAGGGGCACTGGAAGCCGTTGCCGGGCCGCTGCCTACCGCGACCCGGAAGTCCCGCCTCCTGACCCCCAGGGCCGCGCTGCCATTGGCGGCCCCGGCGGAAGTCAGGTGGAGTCCGGCGAGACAAGGCCAGGCGGGAGACGGAGCAAGCAGCCGGCCGTGTCCGCGAGGCTCCCCGTGTGGAGAGGAGCCCCGCGCTGCTAGGAGGCTGCCCGTGTGAAGAGGAGCCCCGCCCGCCATGAAGACACCCGGTGAGTGCCAAGGAGGGAGAGGGGCCGCGGGACACATTACCGGTGTCCGCCCCTCCCCCGTAGCGCGATCTCGCGCACGCTGCTGTGTGGAGCCTCGGTAGGCTCCTGGGGGCATTACCTGTTTCTGAGTCCCCCGTGAGAGACTCCAACGAAGCCGGCCAATTTGGATTTGCGAGCCTGCAAGGCTCTGAGGGGCATAGTTGTTTGTTGAGCCCCGAGTCTCCCCACGCCCACAAGTGTATTTCGAGCCAGAGTAGCTCGTGGGGCCACATCTGTTCTAGAGCCCAGCGAGGCTCCAGCCCACACATTGATTTAGAGCCCTGAGAGAGGCTCTGGGGGCATTTTCATTGTTTAGAGCGCTGAAGCTCTAATTTGCGCATTTGCTTGGCGAGCCCCTGAGAGGCTCCTTGCCCACTTTGTTCTTGAGCCCTCCTGGCTCCAACATTTGCCCAGTTCTGATTCACAACTGTCCAGCACTTAGTGGACAGTTGCTACGTTTAGGTTTGTGTGCTGTGCTGCCTGCGCAGCTTCCCTGACATTGAGACTCAGGGCATTCCGCCCCTTTCGAGGCCAGTTGGCCTGAGGGACATTTCTAGTGATGTGCTATGTGCACCCCGCGCATTGTGATTTCTTTGTATGTGATTCTTGCGCAAAATGTTCTAACCTGCACCTCTGAATGTGTTTAATACCTCATGTGCAATTGTTGATGTCCCACTTTACGTTTATCCCCTTTGTTAGGTGTGCCCTGCATAGAGGATTGATGACGTCCCACTTTATGTTTATCCCTTTTGCTGACCTGCATAGTGGATTGTTGATGTCCCATTTTATGTTTAGGTTTCCTTCCCTTTGCTAAGAGTGAACTGCTTAGGTGTTGGTATTCCTTCCTTAGGTCCTGCTGATAAGGTCCTAGTTCCCTGCGTGATTTCCTACAGTGTTTTAGGGTTACGTAGGAGGTATTTACTCTTTTCCACTGATTACTGGTTGTGTGCTACATGTACTATTTTGGTGCTAATCATTATATGTTTATGTGCTAAGTGTATACCTACAAGTATTATTTCCTAACAAGTGCCTACCCCTGACAGTGGTCCAGGTGGCCCTGTCCTGTACATAATTCCCTTGTAAATTCTGCCCGTGCCTCTGGCACATTGTAAAGTTTGTGTGTGTTATCTAATGTGTTTTTATTATAATACAAAGGCTATTTTTTTACATAACCTTGTGTGGAGTTTCCTTTGTGATGGGCCTTGGGTGTTGCTGCTGGGGTGCGTGTGCAAATACTTAACTCATACCGCCTCCAAGTTTAGCCTTGCTGCTCGCGCCACGTTACCTAGAGGGTGAGCAGGGGTTATCTTGGCGTGTAACTCCCTTGCCCTGACTTAGAGGTGGTGATCCCTGACTGACCTTGGCGTGAGCCTTGGCCAGCCAGGGTCCCGTTTCTAACAATGAGCATCCAAGAATTTTTTAAAAAATAAATGAACCCCAGATTTTTTTAAGTTTACATAATGAGCGAATCCCCCTCATTTTAGCTAGTGCAAATTCCATATCATATGTTTCTTTAACCAGTCCCCACCACTCCAAAACCAGCGGTGGACCCCGCGAGATCCAAACCCAAGCTATTGGCAGTCTGGCACAGGCCAGTAAGATAGGTATTATATCTTTCTGGCTAGAATTCTAATTCTGCCCACCCAACATTACATCGAATACTGTGAGTGATATAGATCTCCCAAGGTTCGGAGTCAGAATTTGAGCAACCCTTCTCCAGAACTCTGCTAATTTCGGACAGAGAAAAAACATATGTTTCAGGTCAGCTGCCAATAGATCACATTTTAGACACTTTGTCCAGTAACTAGTAGAATTTTTTGAAGACCATTTTGCTATCCTTTCGGGTGTATAATATAACAAACATATTGTTCTATACTGCTGCAGTCTCAGATTAGAGGAATGTACCGACCTACAAATACTGCTAAGTTCTGACGAGATAGTGTTAGCTGTGATAGTGGTCCCCATTCTTTGACTCCAGCGCTCAGCTAATCTTGCACAATCATCCTCCTTATATGAATGAAAATATTTATATCCGTGCTGATTAATGATTTATCCTTGACCGCATATAAACAATTCCATATATCAAAATCCAGAACAGCTGTGAGATTCATACTACGAATAAAATAATCGCGAATTTGATAGTACTTGAACCGCATACTTTCTGAGAGATTATATAAAATCTTCAGTCTTTCAAATGTCAGAAACCCGCTAAAATCACACAAATTCTCCAGATTGTTTATGCCTGAACTAGGCCATCGCTTACCCACCCCATCATGGAAAATATATGGGTGGCCTGGATTATCCCACAAGGGAAGTTTAGGATGATAAAAGATGTCTTTCACTTATTAAGAATAACACGCCGAATAATTACGCTATCCAGCGTGGTCTCAAATTTGACCCGCTTATAGTAGTTTGGGTCACTAGTTCTGTACAGAAACATAATAGAATCTTTCCCCAGCATAAATACATGAAAAAATAGATTATTACTAGGGTTTAGTAGACTGCGAAGACGCCCAAGAAAGGCTGACCAGAACTATAACTCGAAATCTGGGAATTCAAGACCCACCTGATCAAATGGAAGCTTTAATTAATCGATTGCTCAACGCGCTTTTTTGTAGCCCCAAATGAAACTACTAAAAATCCCATCTAGACGTTTAAAGAAGTAATTATTAACACTCAAAGGGATGGACCAGAACAAATAAAGAAATTTAGGCAAAATCTTCATTTTTATTAGATTTATCCACCCGCTAATACCTAGAGGCACCTTATGCCACTTTTTTAGTGAAATAACTGTTTCTTTCAGTAATACCTCATAGTTTAACGCAACTATCTCATCTATTTTTGCAGAAACTCTAACCCCTAAGTAAATAGCAACATTACAAACTCCCTGTATTGAAGCCGGAGACTTATAGTTCATCAATACTTGAATTTTATTAGTATTCAGTCTGTAGCCTGAAATAGCCCCAAATCTCCTTGCCTCCTGAATTATCCCCTTCATTGCTTCTCCAACATCTGTTGAGTATATTGCAATATCGTCTTCATATACAGTGATTTTAAGAGAGTTTGAGCCAGAGACAAAGGGGATTATTCGGGGTTTATTTTGCAGTGCCGACAGAAATGGCTCCATTGATAGTGCAAATAATAAAAGTGACAGAGGGCACCATTGACGAGTGCCACGAGATATTAAAAACTTAATAGATTGCAACCCGGCATAGCTGATTTTAGTGCTAGGATGATCGTATAAAGCTTGCATTCATTGTAAGAACTGGGCTTCAAAACTGAATGCTGATAATGTAGCCCAAAGGAAGTCCCATCCCACTAGGTCAAAAGCTTTTTCAGCGTCTAATAATATCATACCGAGTGGGTTAGACTTAGTCCTAGCAACATCAAATGCTGTCACAGTCATATTTACATGGGCCGTGGTATCCCTTCCTAAGATGATCCCATGTTGCTGAGGGGACACCAAGCCAGGCATTATCGGTGCCAGACGAGTCGCCAAAATTTTTGCGAATATTTTTGCGTCAGTTTTTATGAGCGATATGGGTCTATATGACCCACATTCGTCAGCTGGTTTGTTATTTTTTTAAAGAAAACGATCCCGGTAATATTCCATGAATTAGGGGCCTTTCCTCCTGCTCCAATAAATCTAGCTACCTGACTGAACAGTGGAAGTAACTCGTCCATGCATGTCTTGTATAACTCCAGAGGAATTGAATCCTCTCCCAATGCTTGCCCGATGTCAAGGCAGTAATTGCCAGTTTAATTTCTGCCATTGTGATATCCCCTATTAATGAGTCCGATTTTTCATCCTCTATACGGTTCAGTAAGCTAGTTTGCAGATATGTATTTTTATCGCCCAACACAGGCCGATTCTCCGGGGTATAGAGTTCTCGATAATAATTAGCAAATTGTTCCAGTATCTGATTGGGATGCTCATAGACCAAGCTATTAGGCCCCTTAATAACATTTATGAGAGTTTTAACCTTATCGTCTGCTACTTTGTATGCCAGGATCTTCCCTATTTTTTCCCCACTTTCATACTGGGATAGATGATATTTATTTAGCTTAGTAATACTTTTTTCCCTGAGTGTGTTTATTAGAGCAGATTTAAGGTCAACCAAAGTATATCCCAGATCCTCTACATTTGTCGAGCCCTGGAGTAGCACCTCAGCCATTTGATTCTCTACTATAAGTATATTTGCAATCGTTTTTTCTGTTTCCCTCTTGCGTTCATAATTCTGTCTCAGTATAAATTGTTAAGTGAAACCCCTAATACTAGCCTTGCAAGCATCTCATACCATGGTGGACAGCTGAGTCAATGTTAATTTCCAAGAATTCTTTCAAATGGTCCTTAAGCTGCATTATGAAGTCTGTATTTGAAAATAGATACCTGGGAAATTAAAAAAGCTGAGGTCTCTGCCTCTCTGCTGATATTCTAAAGGAGAGGAGGATGGGGTTGTGGTCAGAAGTGACCCATGGGCAAATCTCCATAATACTTGATTCTAAAACCTTATCTGCTACCCAGGCCATGTCTATAGGTGAGCATAATTTATGTGCCACTGAATAATAGGTATAACCTGCCACATTTGGATATAGTACCCGCCAAGCATCCCTTATAGCATGTATTCAGCCCATAACCCTGATTGCGGCACGTGTCTTCCGCATCCTCTGAAAGGACCCTCGTCTGGTAGTATCAATATCATAATTCATGATGCAATTAAAATCACCCATTACTACCCGTTCTCCCTCCCAACCCAACAGCTCAATGTTTAACCTATCAAGAACAGAGGGGTCATCTATATTTGACCATATAAAACACAGAACCTATATTTACAGCCTTCCATTATTATTTGTGTGATAGCCCGTCTGCCCCCTTTATCTGAAGCTGTTTTACTAATCTCTGCTCTAAACTGCTTGTGTTTTAAAATTACAACTCCTCGTATTGAAGCATTTAAATCTGAGCTAACAACGACATCATACCCTAATTGCCTTAGTAAACTTCAGTCTTTACAGGAGATATGAGTTTCTCATATTAGAGCTATTTGCGGGTTGTACATTCTTAATTCTTCGTAAACTAACCACATCTTATTTCTACTATTCAAACCCGCCACATTCCAGGCTAACTATCTCAACCGATCCATCCTAGCAATTTTTTCCTTCCTTCCTTATTCATTAGATCCAAAATAATCTTACTATTGGTGCTCTTGATATGCATTATCTTCGTGTTGGTTTTTCTAGATTTTTTCCCCCACCCGTGAACCCACCCGAGCCCTGACCCCCCATCCCACATCTTCCCACCCTACATCCCCTGTCCCATAGAGGAGAACTCCCCTCCTTATCAAGCTGCCGCTGTCTGGGCAGCCATACAGAGTCACAGCCATGGTGGTCTACCCCACATCTCTTCGTTCTACATTACCAATTTAAAGATTGCACTTAATATACCCTATCCATAATCGAGTGTATAAAATATGTAAAATATAAAAGAAATCCCTAGCAACCCCACTTGATTTCACTGAAAACCCTCAAACACTCAGTAATCTATTAACCATGTCCATAATTATTACAGGCCACTGTTCTACATCTTCTCCGCCGCTTCTGCTTGCCACTTGGCCACTGACTGTTCAGCTTCTTTTTCATCCGTGAAAAAATATGTATGCCACTCTTGAATACTTTTAAACGCGCTGGTTCTTGCAGGAAAACTTGGCCACCAAGGGCTTTAATTGGATCTATAAACTGTTGCAGCTTCCAACACCTTTCCATTGTGGCTTTACTTAAGTCTGACCTTACAAAAAAGGTGACAGATTCTACTGAGACTGGAGAGTTAGGTCGGGCCTTCAATGAGACAGCCTGTTTCAATAAAATATTTCCTAAGTAGATCAAAAATGGCCGAGGGTATTGACCCCCCTTATTCTTCTGGACTAATGGTAGTTTGTGGACCCTTTGTAGATGTGTGTCCCAGTCCCAGTCGGAGAGGTCAGGAAAGGCCTTTTGGAATAATTGGACTATGTATGCCCTCGGATCTGCCCCTTCTGGGATTCTGAAAAGTCTAAGATTTTGTCGCTGCTGGTGATTCTCCATATCCTCCATCTTAGCCTGTATGCTTGAAATCTGAGCCTCGTGCTTCTCCGCAAGAACCTCTGTGCAAGCCGACAGTTCCTCAGTACCCAAGACTCTCTGCTGCAGCTCTGAGATCTCTTGAGTTAATCCTCCAAGTTTACAAGCCATCTCCTTCAAGGAGTATTGCATTCTGCTGTTATCTTCACGTACCTGCAGATAGTGCTGGTGGGCTTCCTGTCTTTGCTCGTTTAAGGCCTTTAATATCAGACAGAATGATGATATCGTATCTCCCTGATTATCCATAGCCCCATCCCTCGATTGAGTTGCCGTCAGTGTTTAATTTGTGAAATATCTTGTGCAGGTGCTCAAATGTTTGTTGGAAACCACACCCACTTTTCTTTGGCTCCACCCCTTTCCTCCAGTGACTCTACCCACTCTATTAGCGCCACCCACATTCTCATGTTTCACTGCTAAAAGTTAGAAGTTGCTCTATAGGCCTCTCACTGATCTTTGGATACAAGAACCGAAATATGTGGATTTATACTAAAACTCACAACTGCTCAAATGTCAGGCAATGGAGCCAAGGCCGTCACGCGTCACCCAGTTAGTCAGTGGTTCTAATTTCCTGTCTGTGCCATCCCCGATAGCGGGCATTCCAGGACTGCCACAGCAGCGAGACAGGATGATGGCATGGCAGAAACTGAAAGGTCCCCAGCAGGATGCCCGCGTCTGTGAACTTATGATGTGGGGGAAACACCATTCTGGAAAGGAAACCAGACTGATACAGATAATAATACATTCATTTCCTTCCCATCCCAAGGCTTTCCATTCAGTTATTCAATCATTCAGAGCCACAGGGTAGAGGCAGATTGCATTAATGGCCCCTACCTGCCCCACTCTCAGGTCACTTATTCACCTCTACTCTCCTAGTCGATCCCTTCGCTCCTCTAATACAAATCTTCTGGAGGTCCCTAGGTTTGTAAAAGCCAAATGGGGAGGCAGGGCATTCTCCACGGTTGTTCCCAGTTTATGGAACTCTCTCCCTTCCGAACTCCTGGGGCAACCCTTGCTTGCTCTGTTCCGCAAAGCACTGAAAACCTGGCTTTTTTTATGAAGTGTATCTGTAAGGACTTCACCGGTGATTACACTTTCATGACCTGCTTAGGCGCCTTGATGCCCTGGGGCTAAGTTGCGTGTTAAAAGATTCCTTTCATTCATTCATTCACTTAGGTCTCGTGACACCAGAAGTGCGGTCTATGGGCGAGTAGTGAGTGAGCATGGACTGGATACTATGGCCTGCAACTTGTCAATAGAGGCTATGAGATCCAATGCAAAGACACGTAGCTACGGAGTGCATTATCCTGTACTCATGTATCTTCATACATAAAGAAACCCAAAGGAAAAACAGTGAGTTACTGTTGCACCAATACTGTGGGTTACTGTTGCTGCCTATATCCCATTCATCCATGCTCAGAGTCAGAAGCATGCTTGCAAACTTTTTGTAAGAAGTGTGGGTTTTTTTTTAGAACGATGGTGTGCTGGTGCACACAGGGTTTCAACTTTCAAGCCAGAGCCTGAATCGGTCAGGACTCGAGGACTGCCATAGTGCCGTAAGTAGTTTGCCACTGTTGGAAATTTATATGCGATAGTGTTGATGACGTTTTCTTCCGGCTGGTGTTAACAGCCAAAGGGCAGGCCAACCGAGTCTGAGTAATGTGATGTGCCACATTTGCAAGCCCTGTCAGCCCTGCTGTATACAGCGCCAGCCACATGCTCACAAAGGCACAGTGGCAAAGGCACTTGTGAAAGTGCATGAATTTCAATGGGAGTGAGTCTCAACAAAATGGTTTATTTTTAAAATATATTTGAATAACTGGTTCAATAGAAAGGCCACAAAGGGGGAGGGGCAACAGCCGCCCATGGCAGGGCTGGGAAGATGTGCACAACAGGGGAAAGGGATGACTAGTGCAGGTGACGCTTTTCCTTTGTAAAGGAATTCCTGTGAAGGACTGGGTTCTTTAAGACCCAGCGGTGCCAGGGGACAACACCTGAAACCTTCGTGGGTAACCTGCTCCGGCGTACGAATGACAGAGACACGGGACACTTCCTTCGGCGTCAAAGATTCAAGGTTTATTTGCTGCAGGGAAACACAGAAATCACGGAAGTACAACGAGTGTAGTTCGGGGAGACTGCTTCAAATTGGTTCTGTGGATCGCTCCTTTTATACAAAATTCTCCCATAGGTTTACATAGCACACAAAGGTTTACAACCCGGTTCCCACAATTATCCCTGAGAGGGGTCGCTTTGGTCACTTTGATACTCATAAGGTCCGGAACATAAGTGCGGAAACATTTGGCGGTTCCCAACTGTAAAAACCCATCTTCCCACCATTAGTACATTCCAATCAGCAGTAAAACAGATCGAAAAAAGGAACAAGGACAGGTGCAGAGGAAGATGGAAACAGTGGGGAGATTGGAAAAGGGTGTAAAAGGGGAGGTATCGGGAAACACGAGCTACAGGCATCAAAGGGACGTGCCTAATGAGATGCACGGCTGAGACAATAAACCGGCACGGCGAGATGAGCCTCGAGCGGGGCCATCTGCCTTACAGTATCATCCCCCTCATCATAAAGACACTTACAAAGGACATGTGTCTTCCGCAAATATCTTGGGAGCCCCAGGGTCGCGAAGCGGACAACGTCCGTTCGCTGGCTACTTGAGGGCAAGAGACAAAATGGATGCCGTATCTAAGATGGAACCCGTGGGTACAGAGGAAAAACCCACGTAACAAACGAACGGTTTAAGTTAGCACAGTGAAACTGCGCACACTTACTAAACTCGTCATTTGCGGTTCGTAGATACCAGACTCGACCATATTCGTGTGAGTCGAAAACACCACTTATAATTGTCACGGAACCTCAGACGCTCCTTTTGCCCTCATGTAGGCAAGCACTAGTCGGAATCATACTCGATATTCATCAGACCATCTAGATGTTGCTGTAGCATAGCTCTGTCCAACCGAGTTCCATTGGCAACAGGCGGCTGTCTCATACACGTTGTAGCGCAGAGGCCACATAAGGCAGGAACGCACTGCACACAAAGGCAACACGTGAACAGGAACGCCACAACGACTCCGATGATCATCAGAATCTTCCAACCCCAAGTCGACATCAGGCCCCAAAACCACCCAAGTAGCGTCCAATCCCCTACATCCACGTGTATGGATTCAGAGATCTTATGCAACTTTGAGATGGCTTGATAAACAGTCGGAGCGTTATCAGGAATGAAAATACAGCAGCTCGAATGGATCACCTTACATACCCCACCTCGATCTGCTAAGATCACGTCTAAAACCATACGGTTTTGTAACGTCATAAGTCTATCCGCCTGAAGTTCTGTGGTGATATTACCAAGGGCACTGGCAGTAATATTAGCTGTCGATTCTACCACTCGAGTCAACTGTCTCAGGTTCCTACTATTAACCATAGGTCCCCAAAACGGGAGGAAACCCTTGAAAAAGTCTCCTGCCTCTTGACCGGCAGTATCCTCTTCGCTAATTACGCCTCTCACAACTCTAGTCTTGTGATAATCTGCATCTACAGTAAACGTCGGAGGCAACAAGTTTGCGATAAAACATGAGCCCATGAAGTCAGAGGGCAACCATGCATACGCACGATCATGACAGACAAAGTAGGTACCCTTGGCAGCCAGAAACACAGGGGACGAGATCATCGGCAGCATGTAATTTTCAGTGCAAGCACTCTCTCCAAGTCGGGCTTTCGATCTTCGGCCACGACCCATTAGACAAAAATTACCAATGTGGGGTACGACCCATATCGGAGGCGAGCTTTTAAGCTGTTTATCACTCGTGAGCGCACTGTACTCGACCTTACTCAGGACCCTATAGGCTTGTACCTCTTCCACTGGAATGAGCGACGGCTCATAGATATCTCTATCTAAGTCTTCTATCTCTATAGACAAAGGCTTATAGTACGAGCCAGGGCCAAGGTAGGGAGAACGTGGCTCTCGATTGGGTTGAGAATCTAATGCGCTTCGAAACATTGTTTGAAATGCTCGAGCAGACCCTTGGGAACTATACGGTAACACCAGATATGGAATTCCCTTATCCGTGGTATGTGGCATCAACCCACACACCCAACAATTCGTAGTGTTAACCACTAACTGATGCTGGTGAAGGAGCTGAATAAAGGAATTGTTGCGGAATTCTGCACGTCTAGCCTGTTCGTGTTCGGGTAAGAAGTGAAAAGAATGGGGAGATGCAACAGTGGTAGATTTAGGATTAGGGGTAGGAGTAGGTATGGCAGGAGATAAGAAACAAGACATCATGTAATACACCCCACCCGCCAATAATGCAGAAACAGTCATAAGCAATACGAATATTTGGAACATAAAACATTTGGTACGACTAAGTTGTTGCAACTTGAACCTTTGCGCCTGAGCTTCTTCCAAGTCCATCAGCTTCGAAAATGCCATCCCCTACGACCGTCCGCAACGTTTCTTGACGCACTTCGTTCTGTGTAGCAGTAGTCAATCCCTAGGAGTTCCCAGGAACCAACGGTCTTTAACCTAGCGTCAAGACCTACTAACCAGAAGGAAGTACACGCGCGGCCCTACGGCCTTTATTCACAATTATGTGTATGCATATGTGTATGCAAAGTGTCTCTCAGCTGTGGAAGCAAAAATATGAGGAACAAAACTCAATGTATATATACAAAAATAATTACAATGATACGAGTGTTCAAACTGATCGTGGGAAACGGGATAATGCAATTGTCAAGGGACAAAACAGGATCTTTTATTAGTCTTTAGTGCTGGATCGCAAAAAGTATCGGGTTTTCCCAGGACGTGTCTGCTCGTCAAACAAAGGATCCGTTGAAGAGACAGCGTTCTGTTGATCAGTTGAATGTTCTGGTCTTGAGTCTTTTGATGACAAATGTTCAACAGTGTCTTTCTGCTGCACTGAGGATTCTCCGACAGGTTGTGCGTCGCTGAAAGGTACAAACGCCGGCAATCCTTCGGTTTCAGTTGATGCAATGCCTCTCCTCACCCACGAGTCTGCCGGCAACGGAATAGGGACTTTTTTGGTATGGGTGGCATGCACCCAGTTTTTCCGACCCTCTAGACGAACAGCAGTTCTCGTGGCAAGGAGGACCTGGAAGGGTCCAGTGAATCTGGGCTCCAAATTCTTCTTGCGCGAAAAATTGCGCGTCACCACCCAGTCTCCGGGCTGGAGCTGGTGACCTGGACCCTCCGTCTGCGTCGGCAATGCTTCGTAAACCTGTTGGTGAATTAACCTCAGTTTAGCAGTCAAGTCATGGAGATAATCGATCAACATTGGATACTCAAGATCACAGAACACACCCGGTCTAGGGACCCCCCAAACATTTGCAGGACGACCGAACACTATTTCATAGGGGCTGAGCCCTACTCGGGAGTGTACGGTTGCCCTGGTTGACAGTAGTGCTAAGGGTAAAGCGTCAGGCCACGAGAGACCAGTCGTAGCCTGAATCTTCGCTAGCTTTAGTTTAAGGGTGCCGTTATACCCTTCAACCAAACCAGCTGACTGGGGATGATTGGCGCTATGGAATTTTTGATTAATTCCAAGGCCCTTACACACACTCTTCATCACACTCCCCACAAACTCACTTCCGTTATCCGACCATACAATCCGAGGCATTCCATACCGAGGAAAGTATTCCTTCAGTAGGATTTTCGCAGTTGACAAAGCAGTGTTGTCCTTAAGAGGGTAGGCTTCGATCCATCGGGAGAACGCGCAAACCACAACTAAAACGTATTTCAGGTTATTGCATCGCTCTATATGGATGAAGTCTAATTGGATCACCTCAAAGGGACATGAAGGGGGAGCAAAACTACCAGGAGGAGTTGGGGTTCCCTTACCAGGATTATACAACATACATACCATACAATTCTTAACCAAGCGTTCAGCACACTTCGTGATACCATCGTTCTTCCACACAGGAGACAGCAACTTGCAAATACCTTTCGCGCTAATATGTGCTAACCCATGTGCCATTGTCACAACAGCCAGCACATACGCATCAGGCAACATCCATCTTTTCTGTTCCGATAAATCAATCCAACAACCATTTACATCCAACTTTCCCGTACTTTCTTTCCACTTCGTCTTTTCAGTCTCGGTGGCCTCATTCTGAATTGCTTTCACACTCTCGATAGTGTCCTCACACATACTCGATTCTGTAGGCCACCTAACCGAACTCGTCACATACATTCGAGTGCTAAGGTTCCGGGCAGTCTCCTTAGCAGTCTCATCCGCAAACGCATTACCACGACCAACATCATCCGTCACCTTACGATGCGCACTACATTTAACAATCGCTACCTGCTTAGGCAACGTAAGTGCATCCAAAAGATCATTCACAAGCTGACCATGCTGAATTCTCGTACCATGCGATGTCAGAAAACCTCTCTCTCTCCACAACCGTCCAAAGCTATGGGCGACACCAAAAGCGTATTGGCTGTCGGTAAACACATTCACACGTTTCCCTTTCGCTAACACACACGCTCTAGTTAGAGCGATCAGTTCTGCAGCTTGGGCAGAATTCTGATTTAATCGTGCAGTCTCAACAACAGTATTCAACGTTACAACAGCATACGCAGTAGTCACATCGCCATTTGGTAATTTAAAACATGAGCCATCCACATACAGCGTTCCATCTGGGTCTTCCAAAGGAGTGTTTTTAAGGTCCACTCGACCTTTTGTTTCTTCCTCTGTCCTCAAATAACAGTCGTGTTCTGTTATTTCATCTGACTCTGAGCTAATTGGTAACAAAGTCGCCGGATTCAGAACATTGCAACGTTTTATCTGAATATGACTTGCCAGCAGCGTCAGCTCGTACCCAGACAATCTCGCACTCGTCAAGTGCTGGGTTTTCGTACGATTTAAAAATCCATGACCAATCCTGCTGATTGTCGGATGGACACCGCAGCTGCCGCTGTTGCTCTCAAACAACTCGGCAATGCTCTAGCTACCGGGTCCAAGGTTGAGGAAAAATATGCACATGGACGTTGCTTACCACCAAAAGGTTGCGTTAAGACACTCAACGCACAACCTTCCCTCTCGTGAACATATAATGTAAACGGCTTGCTATAGTCAGGAGTACCTAACACAGGAGCCGAACACAATGAGTCACGTAGTTCAGAAAAACTTTTCTGACATTCTTCCGTCCATGGTAAAGGAGTTGAAACATCCTTGCACGTGAGAGCTACCAATGGTTTCGCTAGCAATGAAAAATTTGGAATCCATTGCCTGCAATACGACGTGATACCTAGAAAGGCACGCACATCTCTTTGGGTTGTTGGCACAGCCATTCGCGCAATTGCTGCAATTCTCTCTGGGGTCAACCGCCTTCCCTCCTTTGACAATAAGTGACCTAGATAGGTTACTTCTTGACAACAATATTGGAGTTTAGAAGGTGACACCTTGTGATTTAACTCGCAGAGATGTTGCAGCAGCGATACCGTAGCAATTTTGCAAATGTCCTGAGTATCTGCAGCTACCAATAAGTCGTCGACATATTGGATTAAGGCCGCACCAGCCGGCAATGAAAACGCATCCAGTTGACCCTTCAAGGCTTGACTGTAAATCGATGGACTCTCACAGTAGCCCTGAGGAGCGCGTTTGAACCGGAAGCTGCGTCCACCAAGAGAGAAACCGAAAAGGTCTCTGCTCTCTTCTGCAATGGGAATGCTGAAGAACGCATTCTTCAAATCAATCACCGAAAACCAAGATGCAGAAGCTGGAATCAGAGTCAGTAGTGCCGTGATGTCAGGCACAACGGGGAACTGAGGAATCACAATTTTATTCACCTCCCGTAAATCGATAACAAAACGATAAACAGGTGGTTTCGAAGGATCAGTACGTTTAAGAATGGGCAGTACAGGGCTGTTGCACACGTTTCCCCGCGTTTCCTCAATAACGTCTTTCTCGATCAAATCATAGATGATCGCTAACAATGCTCGTTCACCATTAAGAGAGATACGATACTGGGGAATACGTGGCAATCGCACATTAGATTTCAACTGAACAACATAAGGAGAGATGTCAAGCAGGCCCACGTCATTGGGACCTGTTGCCCACAAAGATGCAGGAAGAGAACTCAATTCCAGTGGAAGCTTATCGAGAGACAAGTACATAGGAGAGACAACCCTCTCTCCTAAAGTAAGCTTTACACCCGCAGGAGAACAATACAGAGTTGCATACAAACGTTTAAGCAAATCCAGGCCCAAAAGATTTTCACCACAGCCCGTGGTCAAAATCAACGGAGCTTCTAGCTCACAAGGCCCAATTGTAAGGGGCAGAGGGCGCGAAACTGGATTGCTAACGGGGGCGCCAGAGAATCCAACGGAAACATTTGTTAAGCCAGACAAAGGTGCGCCAGGGAGTTTCGAATGCTTTATG
The DNA here is from genome assembly GCF_964263255.1 of Lissotriton vulgaris. Lineage (NCBI taxonomy): Eukaryota > Metazoa > Chordata > Amphibia > Caudata > Salamandridae > Lissotriton > Lissotriton vulgaris. The sequence goes on along the minus strand of NC_141694.1, from coordinate 1,547,883,261 downwards.
GAACTTTTCGCTGCACCAGTGTCCAACAGAAAAGGCTCAACGACGCCCGATGTAGCAACTGCGACGTAAGGCCCTCTCTGATCAACCGGAACTGATACCACTCCCTCTCCTTGTCTATGGCTGTCCTAGTAATTACTGTCGTCAGTTCCCTGATCGACGTAATAATCGTCTACATTGTACTGCGCAGATCGTCCTTGCGATGATCCACGTTGATCAAAACAATTATCGGAAGTTGATGAGTTATCTGAACGGTCATTCTGAGCACCACGACCCCTACCGCGTGATGTCTGCAGTGAACCACCACGACCTCCTCTGGATGAATTACCGCTATTACGATCGTTTAGAACAGGACAATTGAATTTGATATGACCCTCCTGTCTACAATAGGCACATTGATTGTACCCTAACGAAGATCTTTGGGAAGAGGAGTCATTTCGAGATTGTGATCGATTCGATTGTGGCTGCGATCTATTTTGCTGCGAAGCATTCTGATTCGAACGCGGAGGATAGGCCTGCTGTAACAACACTTTAGTTTTGAGTTCTTTCGTCTTTTTATCAGCACGGTCGTTCTCCTCTTTCTCTCTATTCTCATAATATTGTGCTGTGGCCAATATCTGAGCTGAGGTAGAAACGGCCCACGCACTCTCAGAATTTTTCAATTTATTGCTCAAATCGGGTAATAAGTTCGAAACAAATTTGTCCACGAACAGCCGTTGACCACCCTCAGTGCTCATATCCTGACCACTGTGATCAATGAATGCCTCCTCGAATCTCGTAAAGAAGTCGGAGACACTCTCGTCCTTCTTCTGTCTACAAGCTGACAATTTGTCCCAATTCACCCTCATAGCTGGCATTAGAGTTTTCATAAGCGTGATTATTCTCTGGGGAAGAGCAGCAATCAACTGCTCAGGTTTAGCACCACCAATTTGTCGACCATCCGCCGCTACAATGGCAGCCCAATCACCACCTAATTCGTTTGCGTGATTTTCCTGACGAATCTTAGCCCATACCGGTTGCGGTACAACATTGCCAAACAGCATGTTAATATCAGCAAGATTCATTACCGTAGCATCTACGAGCTGCGATAATTCCTTATAATACCCTGTAGGATTTTTGCGAGGGTCAGGCAATGATTGCTTCACCTGCAACACTTCTGAGCGTTTCCATGGGAGATGTATCCATACCCTCTGAAAGAACGGCAAGATCGGGGGGTTTGCCCCAGGATTACCTGGCATCCATACTGGTGGAACTTCTCGCATAGGAAACTGACCAGACTCATCTGGCTGTCTTTCAACATCTTCAACAAAGAGGGCTTGAGGTATAGGAGTGGGACGGAAAGATAGCAACCGTTCAACAGCACGTCGAACATTGGTATCCACTATCAGTCCAGTCGAGAACTGAAGCTGTAGGTCAGACAAAGCGGTCAGCACCTCGTCAGGTGCATCGGCCGATATCTGATCACGAAGAACCTTACACATTTCTTCGAACACGAATCTTTGAGTTGGTATATTGAATTGACAAAACGTATCGAGTACGACACGTGGTGGATTTCTAAGAGGATGTGTCATCCAACCCATCGCCATATTATATAGCGAAACGCATTCCCTGTTACCAGGAAGCTGACTACGTCTCTGAGGACCATCTGAACCAGCAGACCCAAGAACAGGTCCGAGAGAATGAAAGAAGCTAGCCGCAAGAGGAGAAGTACGACTACGAGTAGAGGGAGAAGTATAGGACACAGGACTAACAAGCGAAGGAGTAGAGACAGAAGCAACAGCAGGAGTTAACAGAGCAGGAGCAGTAGCGGGAGCAGGAGTATGTGGAAGCGGAGGGGCAGTAGGGATAGCAACAGGCAGAGGAGCAGGAACAGTCGGAAGAACGGGTGCAGGTTGAGGAACAGGTGGAGGAAGAATAGGTGGAAGAATAGGTACAGGGGGAACCACAGGAGCTGCGGTACCCTGTACATACGGAGGTGGCGACTTCATAAGATAGGACATTAAAGGATCCTCAACTGCTTCTTCCTTCTTTTCCGACTCCGTAGGCAAAGCAGGATAGCATTTATCTATAGTCATGCGCTGTAGTCTATCAAACACTTCCTTTTCCTTAACCTCCTTATCACGCTGAAATTGCTCTGCTTTCTTTACAATGGTAGCAACACCATCTCTCTGATTTCGTTTAGTCTGTCTGATTTCTTTCTGTCGGGCTTCTTTACGCCACAACCGAAAGGCATCAAACATGGCCGGCCTTGACTTTTTCTCGAACAATTTAGCCTCTAGGTTATCTAAGATCGGGGTCTCAAAGCTACCATGAGGTGGCCAACTAAGGACACCGTCCTTCTTAGTATAGCGAATCCAATAATCATTAAAAGTAATCGGGCCTAGCCCATGTTTGCTGTACAGTTCATAAGTCGGAGTTCCAACCGGAGGTATCGGACACGAGTCCTCCAGTCGGGAATCCGCACCACAACGTCTGAAACAACTAAACAAAGTACTACGACCAGGCATCTTGCACACTAGCCGAGTTTCACAAACGTCAAGGGTTACGGGATTTACCAAGTCCCAGCAAAAAGCGAAAACCCTCGGTTTTTGGCGGCTGCAGTCGTCAAACAACACAACAAAGTACCAAGAACCACAAATGCAATGGAACCATGCAACTACTAAGCAACCACAACCAAGAACTCTGGGAGCGACCCACAAATACTTAACTCAAAGATCGATGGCGTCACCAGGAAGGCCCGTCAGTCGTCTCGCTCTACCAAGGTCTACGCCAGGCGCCAAAACAGGTCTACAGTCAGGGCAGCAGTCCGTCGCAGCCGTCAGGAGGCGGGAATCTTCGCGGGAAAAGTCTTCGGGCCACTTGTTTCGACAACAGGATCGATGAAGCGGAGTGCACCTTCCCTCGGAGATTTCACACGAAGTTCCTCACGATCGTCGGGCTTGGACCGGTACCACTGATGCAGCCCCTTGTTGGGCGCCAACTGAAGGACTGGGTTCTTTAAGACCCAGCGGTGCCAGGGGACAACACCTGAAACCTTCGTGGGTAACCTGCTCCGGCGTACGAATGACAGAGACACGGGACACTTCCTTCGGCGTCAAAGATTCAAGGTTTATTTGCTGCAGGGAAACACAGAAATCACGGAAGTACAACGAGTGTAGTTCGGGGAGACTGCTTCAAATTGGTTCTGTGGATTGCTCCTTTTATACAAAATTCTCCCATAGGTTTACATAGCACACAAAGGTTTACAACCCGGTTCCCACAATTATCCCCGAGAGGGGTCGCTTTGGTCACTTTGATACTCATAAGGTCCGGAACATAAGTGCGGAAACATTTGGCAGTTCCCAACTGTAAAAACCCATCTTCCCACCATTAGTACATTCCAATCAGCAGTAAAACAGATCGAAAAAAGGAACAAGGACAGGTGCAGAGGAAGATGGAAACAGTGGGGAGATTGGAAAAGGGTGTAAAAGGGGAGGTATCGGGAAACACGAGCTACAGGCATCAAAGGGACGTGCCTAATGAGATGCACGGCTGAGACAATAAACCGGCACGGCGAGATGAGCCTCGAGCGGGGCCATCTGCCTTACAGTATCATCCCCCTCATCATAAAGACACTTACAAAGGACATGTGTCTTCCGCAAATATCTTGGGAGCCCCAGGGTCGCGAAGCAGACAACGTCCGTTCGCTGGCTACTTGAGGGCAAGAGACAAAATGGATGCCGTATCTAAGATGGAACCCGTGGGTACAGAGGAAAAACCCACGTAACAAACGAACGGTTTAAGTTAGCACAGCGAAACTGCGCACACTTACTAAACTCGTCATTTGCGGTTCGTAGATACCAGACTCGACCATATTCGTGTGAGTCGAAAACACCACTTACAATTGTCACGGAACCTCACCTGCTGATGTCACATCCCCCTGTTGTGCACTTCTTCACAATCCCACCCCATGCTGCATAGCACATCAACCGTGCTTAGGTGAAATCCTTGCCTCCAGGCAAGGATATCACCTCAGTGGCACCCTGTCTCAAAGAAAACAAAAGGGCGGGTTGCTGAATCCTTCAGAGGCTGGCTGGCTCCTGGAGACCTCTCAGAAGTGACCACTAAAATGAAATTCTAGGATGCGAAAGTTTCCGATAATAAACACGCTACCCGTGGAGCCTTAATACAAATGAAACAGATGAAGAACGGTTTGCATACTTCAATTATGTTAGTGCATGTAAATCCATCATCTGAACCTTGGCAGCCCGGCTGAAGACGACGACGGGGCGGTGGGGGAGGGTCTGAAGCCTGTTAAGCCTAATTGGTGTTGCACGCCTGGTGTAAACAGTACTACAAGTCCCAGAATGCAAATGCCATTTCTGGACTGAATGAGCCATTCATGAATGGGCCTGGGAAACTTTGAAGCTCTGTGGCCTTCGTGAAGCGGCTTCGAGGCTCCTAATGGCAATGACATGCCGTTGGCATCTAAGACCTGTTTCTCGATGAGCACTTAACATGTCTCATGAGCTTGACATCCGGGAAAAAGGGGCAATAGTAGTAGTTGTTTATGGTTTCTGCTAACAAATGGAAGACATTCAAGATAAAATCTATCATATTACAAAAGTAAAATCAACACTTTGTAAATTCTATGGCATAACGCAATTGCAGTAAATGTCATCTTATGAAATCTATACAAAGTGAACAATTAATATGCATTTTAAAAGTTCGAAAATCTCTTTCTCAATCCACAATCCAGCTGCAGACCCCCAAGTTCATTATTATCATCCCACGGAATACAGGAGTAGCAGAATCCAGAGCATCCCTACTGGCGAAGTGCTATGATCCATATAGATATGAAGCAAGTTGACCCCCAGACTTTAGATAGAACTCGGGCAAACCTCCTCCAGTGTACGGACACACACCTTCTAGCCTTGAGAAGTTTGAGCTTGTGGGATTTTATAGTTACAGAATATATTACATTAGAGAAACGCACTGTAGCCGTATGGCCGGCTTGTCACCATTTGTCTGCATTTTTCTGAAGGTTGCCCGGCCCCATAGTTAAAAAGATGTTGCCTACAAACCCCAGCATGCAATGTGTTGGGTAAAAAGTAAAAACTAAAATCCACACTGGCACCCGTAGTAGCAGGATGCGATGCCGCCAAGATCTTGTACAAGTTGCGGTCCAGTTAGAAGCAGCTTATTAAAACCAAGGCAATAGCAATATCTCAATTTTTACAAATCACTGGTTTTTGTGGCTTCTGCCAATAACCAATGGCACTATTTCCCAGTTTAACATACTTGGTTTATCAAACTAGCAAAGATGAAAGACTGAGTTTGCCCTGCTACGATATGAACTCATGACCTGCAAGAGAGCAGAAGTCAAAATGTCACTGAGCCAAGAGAACAAAATAATATGGAGGAAGGTAGAAACTTGTAAATATGACAGGGAAAAACTTGCAAGAGCTAAAAAAAATATTTCCTGCTTTAAAGCATAGCTAATGAACCTTTGAAAGAGCGGCCTGTGCAACCAAGGGTGTGGAGTCCCAATTTAGCATGTGGGCAAGTGAGAGCAGGGGAGCGAGGCGTCAAGCGCAGAATCAGAATAAAATTCATTTTACTGATTCCAGTCAAGATTTATTTGTGACACCACCGCGGCCGCCCTGAGACTTTCAGACAGACTTTTGTTATTTTCAGGACCCCGGCCCGACCCATCCGGCATCAGTCAGTACTGGATTTTCTGTTAGCAAGCGAGCGTAGTATCCAATCTCCCATTCATTCCCATACAGTCAGATGCATATTATAAACTGAACTGTCCCTGTTGGACTTGTAATGAGAGGATAAGGAATGTGTCGCTTGCTTGCCTTTTAGGCAAGGCTACTTACGTCAGAGCATGCCTGGCCGGCGCCGATTACCCAAAACCGACCCATTTGTTGACTGAGTGAGACCAGTGTAGATAACCAGTTTCAGCCCCTTTCAATGTTTTCCAGGGTAGCGACCTCAAAAGCATCAATTCTGGTTGGGCGAAAACCTCCCTCCCACCCTGCTCCCCAGACGAGTTCCTCCAGTGCTAAGCCAAGCCTCCTGGGAGATTCCATGGCGAAGTTGTGATCCCCGTTTGCCACTGGAAATGCAGCAGTTGTGTTTTAAAGACTGCGCATGCCCTTATTACTCGTTTATTTCGTCAGGGTCCATTACACTTTAAGCATGAATTCAATAAAGAAGCAGCCTATAAACAGATTGATCATTACAACCAGTTTCACAATTTACTGTCACTTTTCGAGGGGAATTTAGCAGCGTGTGCAACACTAATTATTAAAGAGTGCGTTACACAGGCGGGGTGTAACTAACTTAACTTACACACACTAAGTTACCTGCTGTGTGGTGGGCCCCGCCGGCCGTCAGGGACTAGGCGGGCCAAGGTCCACACTGGCTGTTCGCAAGGCCTTTCTCTTTAATAACTGATATTAGTCCTTGAGCTGCAGCTGCTAACCAGACACAGTAACTTACTGGCTGATGATCGATGTCCTCAACGCAACTCCACGTTCGTTGGGGTTGGGCCGACTTGAACGTGATGATGACTCTTGGGCCCGTGAGATGAGCTGCAGCGCGCTGCGGTGGTTATGCTGAGGCTTGCCAATGTGAAACAAATCTGCGCACATTGTCGCGCGCACAGCCACTACCCCAGTATAACCAAAATAAATCCAGCCCGCCCAATTCAGTGTCCTCTTGCCTGCGGCCCACCCAAGTGACTAAGACCGCCACGGCGTGCAGCGCGGTGCCGCCATCAGGAAAACAGTTGTATATTTAAATCATGTATTTAGGATAGGAATAATTAAGTTCCTCAGGGCAGCAGTCTAAGTCCCACAGCAACACTTTTAACCGCTGGCGTTGTGGGAGATGTGAAAAGCACGCAGCGGCTGCACGAGAGTACAGCAGTAAGTTAAAATTGAAATAAATGTGACTTGCGCAGCAGATGCGTGCTGTAGACTGTAAACCCGGCCCAGTCAAATAAGTGCCGGTGCTAAGCACCGGAAAGCACCGGCAACAAATTAAGCCCTGGTTGCCGTTTGAGTCAAACTATTGCTTTCTATCGTATGAACCACTCTGGAAACTGAAGGTGTGGATTGATTCCCGTCCAAGGGGCACAACTTAGAGCTGTCGGCTACTATTATGGGCGGGGGATGAACCTTCGTTAGACTTCGAACCGTAAGACTAGTGCCCGAGAGTCGTAATGCCATAGTCTTGACACCGCCTTTTGCCTGCACCCATCTCTGTAAAGGGCTATTATCAGAGATGGCTTTTCCAAGTGGAGTTGTAGTGTTCTGCCCACCAATTGCCTTTTTTACTTTACTTTTGGGCTTCCCTCTCCCTTTCTTGCCCCCAGTTGTTTTGCCCGTGTCCGTAAGAGTTTGAGTAGTAATCTCCGTTAGATCCTCAAAATCTTCGTTTGAGCCCGTGTCATCACCTGCGCCTGCTTCTTCCAGCATATCATCTACATCATCTATGCCCCAAATTCCGCCACTTCAGCCGCTCTCAGAGGGACAGCTCTCGGATTTCGTATATTTGTATGGCTAGATGCATTAAGTATATCAGAGGGGTCAGGTAGGTTAGACGGGCTCCTGCCAGATGTATCAGACATACCCACCGGCTGAGCTATTGTAGAAGTAAGAGTCTCTGCCACTGCAGCGCCATTCCAATCGCCTGAGTCTGCACTATCATTATTTAAAGCTTCAGCTGCCTCTAAAGTCAAATCAGCCCTAGCAGTCTCAATGTTGCAAGATGGGATCGCTGCGAGTAGAGCCTCAGTAATTTTGTTGCGTGTGAGATCTTTCCCAGGGTTACTAGCAAGGAGCTCTGCCACTTTTACTGACTGTAGCATAAGTGTTAACGGCTTGCTGAGCGTCTGACCACGTTTCTCCGCCATATCCCCTCCATCAACAGTACCTGCATCTCCTGCGGCAGAGTTCCTGTCAGTGTGGGTGTTTCTTGGGCTAGTTTTGGGTGGCGCCATCCTCAACTTTACTGCAGCCTCAGTCGCAGCCTCGAACACTGGAGCCACGGTGGGAGCGACCGCGAGCAGCAGACCCGACCAGTCAAACGTCGACCGGCCAGCCAATCTCCATGATGGCGACTGCGCTACCTGCAGCAACCACCCGATTTGAATCTTGTGAGGCCGCCACATCCGTTTGTCTCGTGCTCGTTATTATGCCAAGTCAGAGGTCTTTTCTTTTCAACTTTCAGTTCGCAGAAAGCTCCAAAATCTGTTTGAGCAATTAAGAGCCTTTTCTTAGCTTTCTTAGTTTTCTGCCATGGGTGCGGGGAGAACCTCCGCTCTGCTGTGCTCCGTGGTGGCTTCAGTCCGCCATCTTGCTCCCAGGCAGGATGTTTGTTGAACAGTTTTGTTCAAGGAAATAATGTGTTGTGGTATTAAGCGTGCTTTAAACAAAGTCAAATTTACCTGAACCTGCTGGTCTTTAGTTCCCCACTCGATTTGAAATCAATATTGTCTTTGCAAAAGTAGCACCCATGTATTGACAACTGGGAAATAAAGGGAGCCAAATGAATTAACTTTGTGTCTTTCACCATGTTTAGGTCGAGGCTACCGTCCCACTGCGAAGCAGTGGGGGTTGGAGCGGAATATTTAATGACTTCAACAGTGTGGGGCTTTAACCCGCTTCTCTCTTCCATTGGCTAGCTTCGTAAATGGAGGCTAGCCATTGGAAGAGATGTGTGTCAATTACTCTTTTCCCCGGCTTGATGCGATCCGTGGGCGTTTGTCTCTTTTTTTAAGTCCCGCCCCCACCCCCTCCCTCTCGCCGAGGTCCCAGTCTATTCCTCCTGTAATGTACCTTTTGCTACCTCTTGTATTTTGTTTGCTCACAATTGTCACTTTTGCCTCATGTAACTTAACGTCTGCTTTTGTAACGTGTTCACTCGTATCGTAATCTTCTCATGGATCATTTCTGTTCCTATTGTGAAGCGCTCTGACGCACCGCCTGCAGTGACCAGAAGGGGCCGCCGCGCTGCCCGCGGCGACCCCGAAGTGCTTTCTTCCAGGACCCATTGCATTGAGGCGCTCTCCCAACTACACAACACTGCCGATACCCCACAGAACATAAACCTGCAAAGCAGTGCTAACCCGCTGCTGATCCAGCCTGAGTCAGGATTTACGCCTTCCCAGAGCTTGCAGCCTCGGGCTCTGCATTGCTACGGATTCTAAATCCCTGAAACAATAGCAAACATCATTACGCCTAAATGTCCGAAAATTACAGAAGAACGGCCACTGACCATGGTGAGGAAGTAGTCACGGAGCAGGCGAGAAGTCTATTCACTCGGCGGCTGCAACCTCCACACTGGCCCAGGTCACCTCTACGGGATCAGGAGACGAAGGAGAAAACCGGCAGCAGAACGAACGACTTTGAATGGTATTTGACCGCGGACGCACACTGTACCGGAAATGAGGAAGAAAAGGGGCTTGTGGTTTTATACTGCCACGTCTGTTTCAAAGCGCCATGTAACAAAGAAAAACTACATCACCCAAAAAGGGAAAGATAGAGAGGGGGGTTTGCCGAATCATAGCGCGCTGGGACATGTAGTGTAATATAGACATTGGCGTGAATGGAAACGTAGTTCGTCACAGGGATCAACATACTTAAAGTCATGCCCCGAGTGCACCAGTCCTACATGTAGTGTCCGCACCCTCGGATCATCTCACCTGGGGTGCCTGCTCAGACCCCCCAGCTGGAGTCTCAGCACCTTTATCGCTGGGACTCCACTACCCACCGGCATCTCTCCCCCCGCTTCTCGCGGACACCGTGTGATCTCAGACAGACTGGCCGAAACCCCCCAGCAGGTCCTTGAGGGGACCACGTGTGATCCTGGCCAGGATTACCCATAACTCATCCCAGCTCCTCGGGCACACCAGGTGTGATCCTGGTCAGCATGGTGCCGCCCCCCACTGGTTCTCTTTGACGTGTGGTGTTGCCCCCCCCCCTGGCCGTCCCCCTCCCGCTCTGCTCCCTGAGCTGGGAAGCTGTTGCCCTCTGCCCTCCTCCCCCTGGCACAGGAACAGGACCCCTCCGCCGCCATGCTCTCTTTGAACAGGACTGGTTCCTGCGGGAAAAGCTGATTGGACAGATAAGCGACATCCGAGTCCAGAATCTGCAAGGTAAAGGGAAAATAAACCATGTTTTCTCCCGAGCCTGTTTCTCATTCCTCATCTTCTGTGCTGATATGTGGGTTGCGCTACCCCTTACACTTGCTTTTAGTTGTTTAAACATCAATGTCTTTCTCTTTTGTGTTCCTGCTTCCAGGCCTATTTCTTGCATAGAGTAATCTCTGAGAACTCATAAATATTTCAAGATGGAAATGTAGTTTCATGAACCTCTACTGGAAAGGGTTTGTTGGCAGAAAAATGTACAAAGTTCTGTAAGTATGTTTTTGGACTTCCCGAACATGGTGCAAAGGCAATATTCCCATTGTGTATAATGAAATACTACTTGTGAAATACTAGCTCTTTGTAAGTAATAGCGCGCATAGTGATGGTAACAAAATATTTCATCATAATTAGATGTACCGCTATACACATCTTCACTTTCAAATACAGCATAATGTTCTATCTCTCCCAACATAGATATAACATTATCAAAATCCCAATCATCAGATATGCTGCCAGGAGTGATAACGTCATTCAGTGACATTTTTAAATATATACGGTATCTGTAAAGTTTCTGTGGGACCAATAATATAAAACAGGGCCTTATCTCAAACAGTGCCATCCAGGACGGGAACTACAGAAATGTTTGCACTTTGTTTTATGAAAAATGAGGCATCAGTACCTCGGTTATCAGTTCAGCAGCTGAGCATTCTGGGAGATAGTGCCCATTTAACGTCAAAAAGAATACTGTTCTAAAACCAATCTAAATGAAAAGGAAAAGCAAAGAGATGGAAAATCAAATGTAAATCCAGGATGGAACAAAATATGTACATATATACAACCAGTGGATATGCTTGTGAACCTCTACATGGGGATGTTTGAACATCCACACCTGTGGCTAAAAGGGCCTAGTGCCCTAATGGAGAACATACTGTATTGGGGACGTTTCATTGATGATCTTCTCATGTTTTGGGCAGGGTCTAGCGATGCCCTAGAAAATTCTTCATATACATCAATGACAACCCCTTTAATCTCACCTTCACCAAAGAGCAAAGTACCACTCAAATTAATTTCTTAGACATCACTATTCAAGTGGAAAACAATAGCTTACCAACAGTGCCATATTGAAAACCACACTACATGCGAGCAGTTCCAACCCTCCCTCAGAGAGCAGGACCATCCCCTATGGGGAGATGTTGAGAACTAAAAGAAATTGTAGTGATGAAACATGATTGGAACATGAACTGAATCTGGTGGAAAAAAGATTCAGGGTCAGAGGTTATAAACAAGAAGCCATTAAAGAGGCTTGCTACAAGGCCAACAGAGTTAAAAGAGGAAGTCTGTTGGTTAGTAACACCATAAGGAAAGTAGAGAACTGGAGAAAAGCTACGTTCATCACTCCATATACTTCTATCAGTACAGATGTGTACATCTTGAAAAAACATTGACATCTATTAATGATGCCACCCCACAAGAGGTGGTGGTGGGATCCAAACCAATAATCACCCATGAAAGGGGGAGAACACTTAGACAACATTTGTATCCCAGCTTCATACCACCAATGATTAATACAACATGGTTACCATCTCCTCCCAATGTTTTTTTAAATGTGTATCATGTAACATCTGTTGTTTTGCCATGCATAAGACCATGACATTTAACTATAACACAGAGAAAATTTACACAGTTCGTAGTTCTATCAACTGTAATATGAAATATGTAGTCTACTGTATCAAATGTATCTGTTTGAAAATATATATTGTTAGTACTGTGAAAACGTTAAAAGAAAGGGGGGCCTGCCTACAGGCCGATCAAGATGGCCTCTTAGCCTGTGAGCTCCGGGGACCCGCCCTTTTCAATAAATCCGCACACTTATCCTGACAAATATGCTGCTCCGACGGCGGCCTCTAGGATCGGAGTGCTAGCGGTATCACCTGATGTGACTTTCGTGTAAATCGGAGGTTTAAATCGACCCGAGAGACTTGCTGACGAACTGCGGCCTACCTGGAAAACTGAGTCCGGGGGCTAAAGTTGTGATCCGGCCGACGCCCAAGAACCGGAAGTTTGAAGACAACGCTTTCCCCTGATCCGGCGGAACGAGTGGACGGAAGTTCCCTCAGCGCTGATACATGCTCGTCTGGTGGCTTGACGCTGATAACTGCCGTTCGCTGGGCTGCGGTTCCGACTGCTGGCCGTGACAGAACTGAAACTGTTGGCTGCAGTGAGTGCGGGACCCCCTTTGTTCGGCTACCGCCGTGAAGAAAGCGGCCTATACCCTAGGGGTGACCCTCTCCCCCACCACCTCCACTCCCCAGCATAGACCCCAGCATGGTCCGTCGCACGTACTGATAAACGGTCTGCATCGGAGGCCCGGCCCTACGTTCATCAAGACTCCGGAGTGTCGCAGGGCCTGAACCCGGGGTGTGGAGCGCCACAACACAATACTACTGCCTTCTTCTCTGTCCGACAGTTTACTTGGCGCTCCCACTGCCCCATTGTTTCGTAGTACTGTACGCAACAGACATAAGTCGCCATGGCGGGCAGGGGACCGCGACATACCACCACACAGGTGAAGCTGGATAAATTTGGTTATGAGAAAGGATCATCTCCCGGCCACTCCCAAACTAAGCTTGCAGACAGCGATGGGACGAAAAAGATCACTCTCGAAGATGTGATGAAGGCCCTTGCTAACGTACAGGCTACGGTGGGCACTATATCTACAGACGTTTCTCTGTTGCGCGCAGATCTCCACAAAATGGCGGATAGGGTCAAAGAAGTGGAAATAGTAGCCAAGTCTCTCGTGGCAGACACTTCTGAACTACAGACCTCGGGCGCCCAGCTTGAAAAGGAGAATAAGGTGCTGGCTGAGAAGCTCGATGAGCAGGAAGGGCGGGCAAGGCGCAATAATGTTCGGATTATTGGTATTCCGGAATCAGAAGGTGCAAGAGCTATGGACCTGTATGTCGAGGAGCTAATTACCACCAAACTGCAACCTAAGGGACTTTCGAACTTTTTCTCGGAGCGTGCTCACAGGGTGCTGTAATGGCAGAGTTTTTGGCTTTATTTAGCAGTGATATAGACCTTAGTCTTGCTCACATCTAGTATAGGTATTCTTAGCCTGTGTTGGCCCTTTTAAGCCCTTTTTTCCAGACCTAGAAGAGGATAGCTGCTTAATATGCCTTTATTCTTGACTTTAACCTGTCTATTGCCTATTGGCTTTGACATATTAGACACATTGGTATGGTTTATGTAGGTATTCTGACAGAGCTAAGGAGCATTTCATCCCTTTCAGGCCTACAGGCCTAAAGCTAGAGGGACTCCATCTTGATGAAGCTGAGAGGCTTTTCAGGGTAAAGGCAATGTTTATAGTTAAGGCTTTTGTGTGCTAGAGGAAAATCCAGTTAGGACTGCTTCTTATCCGAGAAATGTGTTTTTCTCTTGGGCCCAGACGTAACAAGCAGATGGCCACTGCGGTTGCGTGGAAGCCTGGGAGCTGGCACAGGAATTCGGTAGGAGACAGCCCTCTGTTGGAAATTTCCATGAGGGGAGAGGAATCCATATTAGCGAGCTACAGGAGAGGAGGAGTGGTCAGTTCAGTTTGGAGTTCAGTTCAGCGTGGTGTGCAGTTCAGCGTGGTGCTCAGAACAGCTTGGAGCACAGAACAGCTGGGAGCTCAGTTCAGCTTGGAGCTCAGAACAGCTTGGAGAGAGAGAGAGAGGATGTCTGCTGGAGCTGCAGAAAGAGTGCAGTTCTTGAATGGAGAAAGAAGGCAGACGATTGCTGAAGATGAGGAGAGAGAAAGCAGTGCAGAGAGCATCAAAGAAGGCTGTCAGCTGGAGCAACTGAACCAGAGGCGTGGTGATGTGGTGAAGGAGGGAGAGACAGAGAGAGCCCTAATCCCACCAGAGGCAGAGAGAGAGCCCTAATCCCACCAGAGGCAGAGAGAGAAATCTTCCTTCTAATAGGTGAGGTAGTCTGAATTAGTTACACTTACAACACCTTAATCTTGTTCTTATTCCCTAGGATGTCTAACTAATCCTTTCCCTTTCAGCGGAGTGTTCCTGTTATGTTTAATCCTTCTCTTTCAGCGGTGTGTTAAAGTTACTGCTAGTTATAGAGACCCCATAGTTTTGTATATGTATGCTTTATTATTGATACAATAAATGACCCCATTAATTAGTGAATTAGTGTGCATGAGTTTTTTTATGATAAAGCTATCCTGGCTTCTAGCCAGTTGCTGTGGAGCCACTGATGGATCAGAAGGGAGTAGGAGCGCTTAAATCAAGAAATAACTCAATCACATAGTGTGTATCCCATACAGTGAGGGTAATCCCCTTTCCTAGTAGTATTACTGTTTGAACAGATGCTACCCCTGATCAGGTAAGTAATGGTGAGGGAAAGAGGAGACCTGCAACTAAGGGACCACACCCTCCCATAATCCTGTAAACAGCGTCTTCTGTTCCAAAGCATAGGTAACCTTTTTCCTCCTAGTCAGATGTTATAGCCAGAACAGATGTTGCCCCTGATCCGGTAAGTCTGAATGAATAGGGAGAACAGGGAGCCCTTGAGCTAGGGAATTGTTGACACTAAGTAATTCGGCTATCCCATAATATTATTGTAGTAGCAGACCCTTAGTGAAGAGACTTCCCAATATATATATATATATATATAGGTGTTCATAGGAATGTGGTCGTCGTTGATATGCGGCGTTAGTGAGAACGCTGGGGAGGATGACCAGCGTGGAGGGCTGCCGGATTGCGGCCCGTGTGTAAGTGAGAGCGTCAGGTGGGAGACTGGCGTGGAGGTTTGCCGGATTGCGAACCGTTTGGAAATAAGGGAGAGCACTGGGGCTGCAGACCCACGTGTGTAGACGCACCGGATTGTGTGTCATATCTGCCCTAGGGTAGACCGGTCTGGGTCTGAGTGGCCGCGAGACCAACTGATGTGAATATAAGTGTGGTGTAGGGTATGGATATCCTTAGTAATCAGTGAGTATTCTTAGTATCCCTATAGATTTAGTGGTGTTTTTAATAATATGAGCTTGTATATTGCGAGTTCCCCATCCTCAGGTAGGTACCCAGGTGCCTGGATAGTTGGTCCTGAGGAGGGATGTGATTACGTTCTGGCTGGGTTGGAGGGGCCCCTAGGGGCTGATCCCATCTAACCAGAAAATCCAGCCATAACAGGTGCCCGGTGGCAAACCTAGACCGGGTGCACCCCCGAGACCGGTACTCGCTAGGTTATTCAACTTTAGAGACTGAGAAGCCATCTTACAAGCAGCAAGAAAGCCTCTCCCATCCATGTCTTAAACTCTACTGTCACGTTCTTCCCGGATTACACGGCGACTGTTTCCAGGAAAAGATGAAGTTTTTTGGAGGTCAAGAAATTACTCAGGGCACAGGAGTTGCCCTACTCGATGCTCTTTCCTGCAAGACTTCGGGTGGTGGCAGACAAGAGGACTTGGTTTTTTGATACGCCCGAGGCTGCACATGACTGTTTGGAAGGTTGGCGCACTGTGGATAGATCAGATCGTACACCAAAACCACACCGACACGCTGAAGGCGCAGCCGGGGGCTCTAGCTCTGGAGACCCCGATCCGCACCACTCTCCGCACCATGACGAGGAATAAGCTCTGTTTTCATATTGTTGCTCCCCGATTACAACTTTGATCCAGTGCAAATTCAGGCCTCTGCCGCCTGGGGCTCTGAACTGGGTCAAGACTAAAGGCATTAAGGGGCTGGTGCCTGGCTGAACTCTTCCCCCGACAAGCAAGTATTGGGGCACTTGGAGGGATAGAGCGCTCTGCTGAGTTGGGGTGGCGGGCAGTTGAAAGTTCGTCTAGCAGGGAGGCAGGGAGGATGGGTGGGACACAGGGTGGAAGGGTGACTGGGTTGTTTTTCAGTGTTATTTTTCCTTTTTGTATGATAATGAAGACGACATGTTTCTTGAAAGTAGATGCATTGCAGGATTTATCCCCCATTGATTTGCGCGATGTTACACAGACCGATAGATGGCTGCACACGTAACGGATACACCTGAGACTCGTTTAACACACCAGTCGGCTTTAACAGTCCTGACTTGGAATGTTCGGGGGTTGGGGGACAGGGTGAAGCGTGGCCTAGTGCTGCAATACCTAAAGCGTTGTAGCCCGGCCATAGTTTTACTGCAGGAAACTTATCTTGTAGGCTCGGCCTCAAAGGCAATGGATAGATGGGGATACAAGTTCATTGCACATGCAGACTTCTCATCTGGTTCGAGGGGGACAGGGATACTCATATGGAAGAACTTTCAGATGGTGGTTCAACAGACACGAATAGATAATCAGGGCCGCTTCGCGGCGGCGACGATTCAGTGGGAGGGCCAGCTTTTCAACTTTGTGTCCGTATATATCCCGCCAGGCCTACATGCTACAACACACACTGCCCTCACGACTTTTCTCTGCCAACTGCAACGTTGGTGATAGGGGGCGACTTCAATGACATTATAGATCAAGAGCTCGATAGACACCCACATACGACAGCGGTGTGGGGAGGCGGACGACTCCTCGGACTACTTGACGCCTTGGGACTCATGGACTTGAAGAACCGGGTTTTAGAACCCAGCGGCGCCAGGGATAACGCCCGATGTCTTCGGATTCCCCTGCCTTGGCAAACAGAGACACTGGACACTTCTTGATGACGTCAAAGACCACATTTAATGGTTGCAACCAGGAACAGAGGTCTACGAAGCACAACACGGGTGGTTTGCTAGAGACTGCACAAATTCATAGAGCGGAGCATCGTCTTTTATGCTAAAAATCACATTCCTGGCTAGCATCGATTACATACAAACTGACCAATCGTATGGTGACATTTCAAACATATCGCATGACGACAATCCCACTTTCCGTTGTCCAGCCCACCAGAAATGACCAAGCAAAATCCAACATTCCTGTTCGAACAGGTTGGACAAACCCATCGTAAAGACCTCAACCCAATCAATAATTAAGCCATAAAGGAAGGAACAGAAGCAGATGAGAAGCAAGATAGAAGGGTGTGTGCATGTACCATAAACTCAACAATGTCCTGCTCTTTGATCTCTATCTGACCAGCTGCTTAACAAGGAACTGGCTCAACGAGGTCAGCCTCGGGCAAGGGAGTCAGCTCGGTCAGGTCACATAGAAGTCAGCCAAGGTGTACGTGTCCCAAAGACTCGTTCGGCCGTACTCATCGGCCTATGTGAGGGCAACCACACAAAATGGCTGCCGTACACAAAATGAAACCCGAAGGTTCGAACGAAATCCATGAATACATAGTGTTCTCATTGATCGGTTATGACGAAAACACTCGTACATACCGCACTCGTGATTTGCGGTCCGCTGACACCAAAATCGTCTATATCCGACGACCTTCATTGAACGGGTTCAGAATCACGGAACCACAGGACCGCAGAACCACAGACTGCTGGAGACACAAACACCCTCACGATAAACAATACACTTACTGTTCAGCGACTCACGATTGTCTCTCGCGGATAGATTACCTCTTGGTGTCTGGGGATGGGCTGCAGGGCATTGAGGAGGTGGAAATCCGTCCATGGGGAATATCTGATCATTCTCCACTACGACTCACATACACGAGCCACCACACCCATAGAAGCCACATATTCCCTATCCACGCGGGCTACCTGCAGGTCACCCTTCTAATGAAGGCTTTAAATAATACCACTAAACAATATTTCCAGGAGAATTCTGGATTGGTAGATTCACACAGCACCCTGTGGGAGGCATACAAAACAGTCCTGCGCGGACAGGCGATAGCCTCCATTGCCGACCACAAGCGAACACAGCGGCAGGAACTTAGCACTTTCGAGGAGGCACTTAAAACTGCAATTCGGGAACAGGAGACTCGCCCGTCACTAGGAGCTGCCCAGGCAGTCCGGCTACGGCGCACAGAGTGGATGGCATACCAGAAAGAAATGGTGCAGAATACAATACAGGCCACCCGTCACAGGGTTTACGAGCGGGGGGACAAGGCCGGAAAGATGTTGGCATGGCTGGACAAGAAGGAGTGAGCGGGTAGAGTCATTGCACAGTTGACGTCACCTTCAGGTCGTGCGACCTCGGATCCCGGGGCCATAGTCGACCTACTTGCTGACCACTTTGAAACACTGTACACCCCCCAGGCGCCATACTCGATAGAGGAGGCATATGATTATATCAAAGACCTGACTATTCCCTGCCTCTCCCCAGAAGCAGTGCTTCTGCTTGAGGCAGATACCACCGTGGAAGAAATGCAAAAGGCAACCTAGGCACTGGCGTCCGATAAGGCACTGGGCCCCAATGGGTTTCCAGTGGAGCTGTACAAGAACACGGTTCAAACAACGGCCCCCTATCTCGTCAAGATGTTTACCGATAGTCTGGAAGCAGGAGAACTCCCTAGACACCAGCGCCTCGCCACAATCATTCCGATCCATAAACCTGGTAAAGTTGCAGAGGCTTGCGCCTCTTACCGCCCTATCTCCTAAAAAAATGCGGAACCAAAGATCCTCGCCAAATTACTAGAGCAGCGACTGGCCCCGCATCTTGCTACCCTGGTGCACCCAGATCAATCTGGCTTTATGCCATCCCGCAATACATCACATAACCTACGCTGTCTACAGGCTGTGTTGGCCCACCGGGAACGCATAAAAGAACCTGCGGTTCTCCTTTCCCTGGACGCCACTATGGCATTTGACACTGTGGAATGGCCCTATTTGTTTACTGTGCTTCAACACATGGGCTTCGGCCCCAAGTTCTGCGCCTGGATTCATCTACTTTATACCAAACCCCTGGCCCAGATAGTAGCGAATGGTCACATCTCCAGGGACTTTCCGCTTGGTCGAGGGACTAGGCAGGGATGCCCGCTCTCCCCCTTATTGTTTACTCTGGTCCTTGAACCGTTAGCAATCTGGATCCGATGGGAACCCCCCATTAAGGGTGTCCGATGGTCACTGACGTGGGAAGATCGCATATCTCTCAACGCGGACGATATCCTTCTTTATATCACCTCTCCCAAAAAGTCAATTCTGGAGCTCCTTAATGTCTGCGAAAAATTTGGGAGAGTGTCGGGATATAGGATTAACTGGACTAAATCGGTCCTATTCGTTCTTGCTGGCCACCCGCCGTTGCTCCCGGCGAGCTGCCCTTTAAGATATACTGAACCGGCGTTCAAATATCTGGGTATTTATGTTTCGTCAGACCCGGACGAATTCTACGCCCTAAATTTGAAACCCCCACTGGACCGATTCAAACGAGATGTAAAGGTATGGCACTCCCTCCCTCTCACGCTCCTGGGCAAAGCTGCACTGTTCAAAATGATGACACTTCCCCGCTTCCTGAACCTCCTCGAAAATACGCCGTTCCCGGTCCCGCCCTCCTACTTTACGGCGATTTCATCGGCGGTTTCGGCTTTGCTATGGGACGGGAAACCGGCACGGATTGCGCAATGCAAACTGGTAAGAGACTGGTATGATGGAGGCATAGCGCTCCCTAATATCGAACTATACTACTGGGCGGCCCACCTCAAACAAATTAACTATTGGTTGCACTCAGACAAGATGGAAGTCCTCATCCTGGGACCATCACCCTCCGCCTGGAACGACTCCTGGTGGCCCCCAGCCCTGGGCATCGCCCCCAAGCCAACAGACCACGCACGCAACCTGGGCTTCATCCTGGACTCCTCCCTCTCGATGACCAGACAAGTCAACGCTGTATCCTCATCATGCTTTCACACCCTTCGCATGCTTCGCAAGATCTTCCGATGGATCCCGACCGAAACCAGGAAGACGGTCACCCAGGCCCTCGTCACCAGCCGACTGGACTACGGAAACACCCTCTACGCCGAAACCACAGCCAAGCTACAGAAAAGACTTCAACGCATCCAGAACGCCTCCGCCCGACGCATTCTGGACATCCCCCGACGCAGCCACATCTCCGTCCACCTGAGGGACCTGCACTGGCTCCCCGTTGACAAGAGGATCACGTTCAGGCTCCTCACCCATGCACACAAGTCTCTCCACGACCTGGGCCCCAAGTACCTCAACGACCGCCTGACCTTCTACACGCCCACCCGCCAGCTACGGTCTACCAGCCTCGCCCTCGCAACCGTACCACGCATCCGAAGAGCCACCACCGGAGGCAGATCCTTCTCCTACATGGCGGCCAAGACATGGAACTCCCTCCCCATCCACCTCCGGCTGACCCAGGACCACCTCGCCTTCAGGAGACAACTCAAGACCTGGCTGTTCGGGCAGTAGCGGACCCCCTCCCCCAAGCGCCTTGAGACCCTTCCGGGTGAGTAGCGCGCTATACAAATGCTATGATTGATTGATTGATTGGTTTATTTAGCAGACAGGCAATGTTTGGAACCCAGAGGTTTGTTACGAAACCTCTATAGCCGTAGTGTACTGATGGACCTAGTGGGACCGAGACGACACACGGTTCAACTCTGGTACAAGGCACACAGACACCTTCAATGCGCTAATATAATCACGCAAATGACACCATTGTGGGACTCATACAGACTAGGTTTCCTTCGCAACAGTAAAGGGTTCCAGGCTTGGGACAACATAGGAATATCAGTAGTGGGAGACCTTTGGAAAAAGTGCAAGGTAGTAGACTTTGCGTTTCTACAAAACAAATATGAGATGGCACAGTCTGAACACTATAGGTACATACAAATCCGACATGCACTGCAGACAGCCGTCCCGGCAGGGACAGTCCTACAGGAATCCACTCCTCTTGAGGATAGGTTACTGACAGAACACATGCCCTGCAAAGCAACATCATTCACGTATCGAAAGCTGGTCAACAACCTCCCTGACATGTTATCTAAGTTGCGGTTGAGTTGGTGGAGGGATGTTGGCGACTTTGATGATTCAGAGTGGCAGGAGGCCATCTCCTCGCCGCGGGAAACAGCGATCCCCTCCAGACTTAAACTGGTTCAGCTGAAAATATTGCACTGCACATATTACACCAGAACAGTCCTGCATAGGATAGGGAAGGCCTCTCACGAATACTGTCTCTGTAGATGCGGGGAGAGGGGGACGTTCTATCACACCATTTGGGATTGTGGTCGCATGGCTATGTTCTGGGCTGCTGTGATGCGCACCATCTCCCAAACAACGACTGTTTCCCTGTTACCCGATCCCCGGCGTTTTCTGTTAAATGTATGGGACGCAACAGACTTAACCCTTCGTCAGCAGGACTGGGCCATGCTAGGGATGATGGTGGCAAAGTGTAACATAGCTAGACTGTGGGGTGCTGAAGCGTTACCTACGTTGAGGGACTGGTGCAGAGACATGAATGTAGCAATGGTTGCCGAGAAAGCAGTATTTGTTCATCGGGGGTGCCCTAGGAAACCGCCTCGGATTGACTCAGATGAGGCCCTTTCAGACTAAAAGTCCCGCTTACACGACTAAGTGCTGTACGGTGGGTTTTCAGTCCATTCCAGAATTTAGCCATTGCATACAGAATATATACCGATGGGGACTTAACTGTAATTGCACTGCGTATACTAAAAATACTACACACGTTTGCTTATGTCGTCTACCGTGCTTGATGTAATACCAACAAGTTTAATATAAAAAAAAACGGACCTTTGCAGATTTATAATCCTACTGTGAATTGTGTACCCGCATTGGTATGGAACGCCGTCGTACCCCTGGGATGTCGGCACATGGGCTGTGTTATCCTGATATTATAGAGTACCTGTGAATAAGTTGCGGCCGGCCCAAGGGGTTGTAGGCCAGAAGCTGTGTATAATGTTAAAGGTACAATAAAGGTCTTTGAAAAAAAAAAAGAAAGAATGCAAGAGCATATAAGAGCAATACGTAACAACAAAGAACAATACCCTCTGGCAATTGACTTCAACCCAGCTCATAAATCAAATGAAATATTGAATTTGGGCTTCCATGGCATTGATGTGACACGCCCTGGAATAAGGGGTGCAAATAAAATAACCAAACTTCGGAGAACAGAAAGTGAATGGATTATTAAACTCACCGCTGTAGAACGTGGTAAAAATATTGATAAAGAGATGTTTGAATTTCTTTAATACATAAACAGATTTACACCAAATGTATATCTAAGTCTCTTAATTACTCTGTAACATGTGGTTGATCCTTCCTTCAATTTCCAACACATTAAGGGCTTGATTAGGATCGCGGTTTTCCCGCATCCTCCGGGCTGGCGGAAGGCACCGCCGGCCCGGAGGATGCGGGAAAACCGCTGCGGCGGCACAAAAGACCCACCGCCAAATTAGGATGGCGGTGGGTCTCAAAATCCGTCCGCTGCTTTTCTGCCACAGTCGCCTTCCGACCGCGGCGGAAAAGCTCTAACATGGCTGGCAGTGTCTGTCAGACACCGGCTGCCATATTAGGATAGCCGAAAACATATGCTTTTCCACGGCGGCTTTTCCGCCGTGGAAAAGCATACGGAGATTGCCTTCGGGGGCCCGTTGCGGGCCCCCTTGGTGACGGGGGGTGCACATGGGGGGTACCTATGGTACCCCACTGCATTTGCGTGGACAAAACGGCGGGCACCGCACGGTGCATGCTGCTTTGTGCACGCAAATGCCATGCATGCTTTTTTAACATTGCGGCGGGTGCAGCTGGAAGCTGCACCCGCCGCAATGTTAAAGATTGAGGATGTGACCGCCACCCTGGCGGTCACATCCTAATCTGAACGGAGGGACCTCCGCAGCCCCTGCAGACGGTCCCTCCTACTCTATGGTGGCGGACGGACTCAGGTCCGTCCGCCATCATAATCGGCACTAAGTTTGCAACTAACCACCTACCCAAGTGCTAATGAGTCTCCAGCACTCTCATTTTCTAACCCACGCTTTTGTTATGAGTAATTGGGTCAGTCCAAATAGCATGCTCACCACACTAATAGATGTTCCAACTTTGGATTGCCAAAGTACTTGTGTTTTCACGACTTTATCAATCTTTATACCTAATGTCATAGTGAAATAAAGCGCCACCTCCGTGTTGACTTTTAAAGTCCTTTTATTAAATAAGGGAGTAAGATTCCTCTGATCACGCCAAAATGGCTGCCATGTTAATGGTTTTGACGCAACTAGCCCAATAGACCGGATGACTGTTATCCTCAAGACTCTGTGCCTCATCAAGATGATGGCTTTGGATTAAATCTTCAATGAGAACGCTATTTTGAATGCTTTTCGCACTTATTTTATTACACTTGGCTGCAGTGCTTATCAATATGATCTGATGAGATTCGATCTTTCAGATCTAAAGCACAGTTTTTAATCTGTTCCCTAATGTAGAGGGTTTTTCATATTAACATGGAAATTACGTAGTATACTGGTTTTCATTTAAGTTACAGTGACAAAGTTCATTTGTGATATAATGGTAGAATAGATCAGAGCAATATGGCCACAGTGATTGTTCTCTGCACAAGGTTGTTCACATTGTTCAGTCCGCTTTCTACACTGATGAACTAATCATGCGTGCACATAATGTAATGGTGGTGACTCCACACGTACAAAGCAGTTCTGAATTCGGGGAGAGGCTCTGGACCCTAGCATTGCTGCGGTAAGACTCTTTTTAAGAGGGAGTTAATTTTTGAAGTTGTCACTCACTCGTTTTTGTGAAGTTACTTGAAAAGTTCTGAAAAAATCACGTTGATACGCATTCCTTCTTGTTTGCTCCCCTTGATATACAGCTGACCTATCATGGTGTAAGCACCCCTGAAATGGATATATTCGCGTATGTGGAAATATAGGATTCATTGAAAATTAATGATAAACATTGATATAACGACCACAACATTTTCTACCTTGGCTCCTTGAGCC
Organism: Lissotriton vulgaris; assembly: GCF_964263255.1. NCBI lineage: Eukaryota > Metazoa > Chordata > Amphibia > Caudata > Salamandridae > Lissotriton > Lissotriton vulgaris. The sequence continues at coordinate 1,547,859,294 of NC_141694.1, read as the reverse complement.
CTCACCGTGTCGGTAAGCAAAAACTAGAACTATAGGGTAAGATAAGGATACTAATGCATCACCTAAATAGGTATTTAATTAGTGACTGAGCTGACTCATATATCCCCTCATGCTTTTATCTCCTTTTTGTGTCTCAATTTGTCATATAGAATCAAGGCAGGTTGATACATAATCAACTCAGAGGGAGATTATTGCCTCCTTAACTATTTGTTCCATAGATTGGAAATGACTGCCTGTCATATTCTTGAGAGAAGTTGAGACGCACTTTCATTTCATGTGGTCTGTACCGTCATTAAAATAGGTTTCTATCAAATGGATGGGCTTAAGACCTTGACCCCTGTACTTCTAATCTCCTGCTCTGTCCTCTCACTAACTTTTCAAAAAATGCCACAGAGCACCCACGTTGATTATGGCGCATCACTTCTTAATTGGGATAGTGGTTGTATATCTGTTCTACAGGCACAATTGGATCATCATTGGGTTGGTATCGTGCACCCAGTTTTCACTTAGAACGAGGCACAATTTTTTAATTGACTATTTGATACAAATTGTTTGCATATGTAATTTTGCAGCCTTGAGAAAGTCCAGGAGGACGAAACGCGTAACGACTGCCATTTGTTGTCTATAATGGAATAAATCTGAATGACAAGACACGTCAACAGCTGTGAATCACTTATTGGAAAATCATCCATGAAATAGCTTGAACCGATTGGGTTTTCCTCGCTACATAACTAACTAAGGATAAACGTGATAGTGATTTGGTATGCTTTGGTGCATATGTTGGAACAAAATATGTATTTTTGAGTCAAATTATAAATGCATGAGTTCCATGCAATGGAGGGTCTAATGAGCCAGAGGAAAAGTCATCAATGTTGGCAAAGTAGCTGGAGGCAGTCTGTGTAAAAATAGGAACCTCACAGTGTGGTGTGGAACTGGTAGGTAACTCCAGTGGTGGATCATAATAAACAACTCCGTTGTCTGCATTTGGTGTTGAAGATTGTGAATTTGCATACGGTGTTTGTAGCTGTAACTGGAAGTAGCAAGACTTCAGTGTCGGATATCCCTCGCCAGGGAACAGACATTTCGGTTTTGCTTAATGCCTGTAAAGGTATGCCTGTATGTTTGTGAGAGGAGGCTGGTATCTACCAAGGAGTCCTTGTGGCCTACTGAGCAGGACTGGCGTTGTTTGATCTGGTCAATCAATACAAATCATTTGTTTTAACAACCAGCAAGGGGTGGTAAATATACATTTCTGCTACCTTCAACTGCCAGAACCGGCACGGGTGCTCCATAACATAGGCCAAAATGCTTCTAGTCCACAATCTTTTCTCAGACCAGATCCCGATCTTTAGAATCCACCCAGTAGTTGCTGGCTGTACCTTCACTTCTCCAGTGGCAGAACATTTCTCAAGCTTGTTAGATTGTTCATCCCAAAAGTCTTTCCGATCTTGTAAGACAAACAATCATTGATATCTAAAGCTTCTCCTCCGCCACTGTGCTAGGATTGTCGAGGTCTGGAACCCACATTTTGACCACAAACAGGACTTCATTGGGAGTCCGATAATCCAAGGATCTTAAAAGCAGATTGTTTAAAGCTCTCTGAACCCCATAAAGGTGGTGAATCCAACGACAACTTGACCCTAATACTCTAGCTGTTAAAGACTGCTTTAAGTCATGTTTTTCCTCCCCTCTATCGTCCTCGCCTCTTGACCCATGTCCTCTGAAGATTCTGAAGGACTGTAAGCTTACGATTCTTCCGCTCCTCATTGAAGTGATGAATGGGGCCATTACTCCAGGCACCTTTACTTCAGCTTGGAAAAGGGCGATAGTGAAGCCTCTTCGGAAGAAGCCCACCTTGGACCCAGAACAGCTTAAGAACTTTAGGCCCATCTCCCCGTTACCCGCTCCCGCAAAAATGCTCGAATATCACCTGAATCTACATCTCTCTACCTTTCTGGATTCCTCTGGGTTCTTAGATAGTTTCCAGCATGGATTCAGAAAGGCCCATAGTACGGAGTCAGCACTTACTATGGTGGTGAATAATATCCGCCTGAAGGTGGATTCGGGTCAAACCACGGTGTTGGTCTTACTGGACCTCACAGCAGCGTTTGACACCCTGTCTCCCTCTACGCTAACATCACGCTTGAGGGAGGCAGGGATTGCGGGTCCGGCCTTGAACCTTCTGCACTCTTTTTTACATCTTAGAGAGCAGAGAGTCATGCTTGGAGAGTTCCTCTCCCCTGCTAAATCCTTGCAGTATGGGGTGCCACAAGGGTCAGCCCTGAGTCCGACCCTATTTAACATGTATGTGGCCCCCCTTGCTAGGTTAGTAAAATCGCAGGGGATGGAGGTTGTGTCATACGCAGATGGCACCCAAATCATGGTGTCTCTGGCCCACTCGGTTACCACCTCCGCCACCAACTTTAGGACCTGCATGCAGACAGTCTCGGACTGGATGATCCAGAACTCCCTAAAGTTAAATGGCGATAAAACTGAGATTCTGGTCTTTGGCAAGGACCAGGATGTCTGGTCCAGTGAGTGGTGGCCCTAAGCTTTGGGAACTTGTCCATCTCCTTCTCAATCAGCCAGAAACCTCGGCGTAATATTTGACACATCATTGTCCATGACTATACAGGTCAACCGAACAGTGGCCACTTGTTTGGGGGTCATTAAAATCCTCAAAAGAATCCTGCACTATCTTTCTCCTCTAGCACGCAAGCAGACAGTGGTTGCATTAGTGGGTTCCAGGTTGGACTACTGTAACGCACTTTATGCAGACTCTAACAAGGGACTCATTCAACGCCTTCAGGTCGTACAGAATGCGGCTGCTCGTTTCGTTCTGGCTCTTCCTGATACATCCTCTGCCACAATGGCCAGAAAGAGCCTGCACTGGCTCCCCATACAACTGAGGATCTCTTTTAAGATCTTGTGCTTGGCCTACAGAGCTCTTGCAGATGGTCCTTTGGACCCTCTAGGTGCCCTGCTAACTCGTTACATGCCTAGTAGATCCCTCAGATCATCTGAGATGAATCTGCTTGTGGTTCCCCGTGCCAGGAAGGTACGCTGGGGCAGTAGAGCATTTTCCATTGTTGCTCCTAAACTGTGGAATTCGCTCCCTCTGGAGATTAAGATCCAACCATCTTTGCCCCTTTTTAAAAAAGCGCTCAAAACCTGGTGCTTTATCAAGGCTTACCCACAATGAGAGTATATTTGTAATAGCTAGTTTCTTTTTGGTTAGGCGCCTTGACGCCCATTGGGCTTAATAGCGCTATACAAATTTGTTTTCATTTCATTTCACTATCGAATTTCCCTCAGGATGGTAGTGGGAGAATAGTTCACAGCCGTGGTATTCCGGTATGCCTTAGTGGCAAATGCTGGCCCTCAGTCTGAATGGAATGCTGCTACTGTATATGTCCTGATGAAGACCTGCAAATCTTTTATAACAGAGTGTTAGCTGATCGCTGTGGCAGTACTAATAGGAATCAAGACAATTAATCCACTGCTAACAGAATGTATTCAAAGGCCATGTCACTATTTAACAGCTCACAATGATCCAGAAAAACTCAGGCCAGCGGCTTGTTAAAAACCAAGAGGGGTGTCAGTGGTGAGCGTACTGTGGTAGTAACCTTTATTTGTTGACAAATGCCACATTTAAGGATGTAATCCCAAGTCTGTTTATATAGTCCTGGCCACCAGACGCTTTAGTATAGTAGTGGTACGGTTGCCATCACCCCAGCATGGGCAGATGCTACCCCCTCATGTGCTGCCATGATTAATTCTGTTCTAGAGGAACAAGCACCATTCAACACACAGAGAGTCTGCCAAAGGTGAGGTTAAAAGGAGCCAGGACGGTCTGGGAGAGGAGTAGCGACCATATATTACGGCGACTCCTGAAACTTTCTTGAAACCAGTAAAGATATCCTCCTGGAACATCAATAGCTTAATGGTGGGATAAAGTGGACATTGGTGATGCAAATTATTAAAAGGCATTCCCCTGATGGTATTTTGTTACAGAAGACACAGCTCTGTGGGAATCAGTGTAAGGCACTTGACAGATTTGGTTACACATTGTTAGCACATCTAGGCTACACGTCCGGTTCCAGGGGAGTCGGAATACTGTGTAAGGCGACACTCCCTTTTATCCTGAGGGAGTCATGGACAGACCCGTTAGGGAGGATTGTGGCAACAAGTGACAAGTGGGAGGGACGGACCCTTAAACTTTGTTCGGTATATGTCCCGCCAAGTCTCCAGAAATCTACGCTGGAATGTTGGGTCCATTGTTACTAGAAATTCCAGAAGGCCGACTGATAGTGGGGGGAGACATGAACGATATTATATCAGTAAAGATGGATGTCTTTGGGGAAGTAGCAAAGGGACGGAGGGTGGGTCCACTGAGGGACTTACGAATGGCAATGGGTTTAAGTGATACCTCACCAGACAATACACACATATGGCGGCCCACGTGAGCCTCTCCAGGCTAGACAATGTCATCACACAGACCCAGGGTTTGGGAGACTTTTATAAAGCCAAACATATAGCACCAGGAGTGTCAAACCATTCTCTAATGGAGGTTGTCCTGGAGGGATCACACTTTGCCCCTGAAGATTGAGCCTTGGTATCCCAAGGATGTGAAATTCAAGTCCACCATTAGGAAGGGTGCAGAGCACTTCTTTGTAGACAATGTGGGTGAGCTGGACTCTAAGGTAACGCTTTGGGAAGCATTTAAAATAGTGATCAGGGGCCAGGCCCAAATGGGGGTACTAAAAAAAGAAACCCAGGTGGTGTAGGTAGGGGTGATGGCATTGGACGTGAAACATCAATTAGGGCTGCACCAGAGGGAACTTCACAAATTGTTAGAGAACAGTGCCAGAACACAGGCACCTGCCACCCAACACACATTATATGAGGTGAGAGATAAAGCCAGCAGGCTATTAGCATGGTAGACAAGAAGAGGACAAAAGACAAATGGGTCCTGGGGATAGTGGATACTACAGGCTGCAGCCACGAGATGGGCAAAGAGATAGCAGCAGCGCTCACCGCATTTTATGAGTCACTGTACACCTCCACATCCAGAAAAGAGGTGGAGGACTGTACAGAGTTTCTACAAGATATAAAGTTACCACAGTTGTTCGCTGAGGAGAAAGATATGTTGGAAGGGGACTTGATGGTGGAGGAAATTAAAACAGCAACACACACCCTGCAATGAAGGAAAGCGGTGGGTCCAAATGGCCTTCCGATAGACCTATTGAAGTTCATGCTTGACAAAACAGCAGAACACCTCCTTAATATGTACACTGAGGCCCTAAAGGAAGGTGTCCGTCCCCATGACCAGAGGACAGCAGTGATTGTGGTAATCCCCAAGGAAGGTAAATCTCGTTTGGAGTGTGGGTCCTACAAACCAATATCATTTCTCAATTACGAAGTCAAAGTATTGGCTTAGGCCCTATCTATACATCTGTGTAAAGTGATTCCCTCTCTCATACAGCCAGACTAATCCGTATTCATGTCTCATAAAGGCACAAGGCTAAATCTACGATGACTGTTCGGGGCCCTCCACACGATGACCTCGAACATATCTGACCCAACTGCCCAATTGTCCTTGGTCGCCAGAATGGCTTTCTATAGTGTGGAGTGGAACTATCTCTTTGCAGTTCTGGGCCGTTTGGGCTTTGGGACGAATTTTATCAGATGGGTTAGTCTTCTCTACCACCAACCACTGGCAAGGGTGCGAGTTAAAGCTACTGTGTCCCAAGTGTTTTCGTTCCAAAAAGGGAATAGGCAGGGATGCCCTCTATTCCCTATATTGTTTGCCTGGGCCCTAATACCACTGGCAGCATTAGTACGACAGAACCCCCTGATTGTGGCCGTTCTGGTGGGAGAGGAGTGCGACAAATGCATCTCCCAGTATGCGGACAATATTCTGCTATATGTTAAAAGAGCAAGAGTCCATCGATAGAATATTGCAGATTTTCCATACCTATGGGGACTACTTGGGATACCACATTAATTGGGACAAATCTTTGTTGTTCTGCTGGGTGGAGGTATTCCTGATCCATGTCCCGCTGCAGGGTACCAGTCGAGAGGCAGGGCCTCAAATATCTTGGGATATATGTGACAAGGAACCCCCAAGAGTTCTACCAGCAAAACGTAGAAGCATAGCTGGGCAGATTCCTTGGAGATTCCAAATGCTGGTGGTCACTGCCACTTACATTAATGGGCCGAGCAGCGTTATTTAAGATGATGACGCTCCTGCGTCTGCTCTATACTCGACGAAACACACCCTATGAAATCCCCAACTCCTTCTTTCAGAGGGTGGAAACCAAGCTAAGAACCTTGTTCTGGGGTGGGGCGCATATCGTTATGTAAATTACAAAGAGGGGTTTATGAGAGGTGTCTACTGGTACTTGATATTAGAGCTTACTACTGGGCCTACCATCTAGTCAATGTGAATGAACAGGTATTCGGTGATAGAGCAGAACCAGCACCAGTAGAGGGTGGCTTTGGGACCTGGGGGGGTCTAACCTCAATATATGACAAGGGAGTGGTTCTAAATCTGCCAACACACACGTAAACAGTGGTGAGAGGATAGCAGGCAGCGTCGAAACTCCTGGGTTGGGAAGGTAAACTAATAAAGATGAACCCACTCTGGGGCAGTGATCAGCTTTAAAAAGTGGGACAGCTGTGCAGCTTCAGTAAATGGAAACTGCTGGGCCTGGATAAACTGGGGGACGCGTGGAGAGGGCATGCATACATCACATTTGACACCCAACAATAAGAACATGTAATGGGGAAAGGAGAGTAGTTGAAATACTTACAACTGGGTCAAGCCCTTAAGAGCCATATTTGCGAGGGGAAGGACCTGGAGGAGGCGTCGTCTCTCGAAGATCAACTGTTGACTGACCCACTGGCTAAAAGTGCAATATCGTTAATATATAAGAAAATACTGAATAATTCTCCTGGGAGCGATAAAGCCAACATGGGAAGCTGACTTAGGCCAGCTTGATGATGAAGAATAAACAGAGGCGATACGGGGCCCAAGGGAGGTGGTGATACGTTTTAGTTTTTGACTTATCCAACTAAAGGTCTTACATCAGGTATACTATGCAAGGACAGAGCTACACCGGCTGGTGCGAGCTGATAAATGCGCTGTGCCTGGGAGGGTGGGGGCAGGAGACGACTTTCTTCCATCTGCTAAGGAACTGCCCGGTAATACAAACATAATGGCTTTAAGTAGGTAGAATCATAGCCATGGTGGTGGGGGCTGAGGTCCTGGTCGAGCCCAAGTGGTTGTTGTTGCTGATCTCAGATAGAGAGGTCTGGCCTAGACATGTGAGACTCTGGATGACATTAGCTGCAGTAGTGGCAAAACGCAACATCGCAAAATGTTGGGGAACGTCTCCCCCCACCCCTCCCCCCCCCTCCCAGAGTGACAGAGTGGAAAACTGACAGACTGGTGTCCGACAGGTGGAACACACAATATACTTAAGTAGAGGTTGCCCACGGAAATGTGAGTAGATGTGGGTGTTCTGGCGGACCAACCATATACTGTAGGGGAAGGGAGAAGTATCCATGTGAATGTTACTCACAATGCTGATGCTTTCATTTTCCTATTGTAATGATCAAAGAGATGTGGATGGTAGGATTTGAAGATCTCTACTGAACTTTGTACTTGATATATTGTATGCTGAGAACATTGTAATAAAAAGAGTTTAAAAAGAAATTAATAAATACAAATTCTGCTCTACGATCTGAATTTGGAATAACTCTATTTTTCCCCACTCTGGGAAAACTAGAAAACAGGATGTTTTGTGCCATAATCTACCCTTGTATGGGAATTACTTTTTGCAACTATGACAGCAGTTTGCACTGCCACCTTTGCGGCTTCATCAGCCAGTGAATTCGCTGCAAAGTGTATTACTACATGTTGGCAGCTCAATGTGTGGATATCATGAGCTTGTGACAAACTTGCCTTAAGATTTGCCACCTTTCCAAAAGCAGTTTGTGCTTGATAATATGTCCTTCAGAATCTATGAATCCATTCTGGCTCCAATAATGTAAATTCTCATTATAAGACCGGGCACAATAATACGACTCACCCACTAGAAGTGTGGGAAATTCTGAATCTGAGTTCTCTGGCGCCAGAATTAGAGCTTTCAGTTCAACCAGCTGTGCTGTGCAATCACCTAGTGACTGCGTAAATGTTTTTAAAAGTTGAAAAACTCCATTCCTTATTTTACTCTTTTCCACTGTGCAAGAGGCGGAGTATTGGTGTTTTGTTCCAACTGCAGGCTGGGCAGACCCATCTGTAAAAACGATGAAGTAGTATTGATCTAGAGGGCTTATTTCACTGTCACCGGGTATTCTTGTTCATATTGTAGCTATGCTGGTATTTGTAATGTAGAATAGAAGAAATATTCTATCTCTATTGCTGTTAATGAGTTGGCCCACTGTATCCATCATGGATGTAAGGCTTTCGCGTTTGGGATGCTGGCCTTTGTTACAGCCTCTAAGGCTGTAATTGGCATTACAACAATTGTGCGTTTTCCAGTGATCTTTTTTTCACTACAGCTGTCTGCGCATAATCTGGTAGGTATGTCCTTCCAAAATATAGGAAGCCTAAAAGTGATTGTAGATTGTTCCTTGTATTTGGAGGTTGTAAGAGTGCACACTTCTCTAGGAAATGTGGTGCCTAGCTATTGCCTTCATTAGATAGCTCCTATCCTAGGAACACGACACTTAGAAAAGCAATTTTTGATTTCTGGAAATTGAATTTGTAGCCTTTTTGAGCAAATCTCACTAAAATGTGACCTACTCTGCCCAGGTGTGTTTCTGAGTCATCGTCCTTAAGGTATAGGTCACCGACATAGGGCAATGCTTTTTGGTCAAAATTCTGTAACAGTCGTACTCCATGGGCAGAGTTCAAACCTGGACTGTTCTTATACCCTTGTAGTAATCAACAAAATTATTACTGTGACCCGAGGGTGGTAAATGCAGTCAAATACTGGCTTTCAGATGCTGTGTTTTGGCAGAAAAAGCATTTGAAATGTCTAATGTTGTTTTGTATTTATTGCGCATGCTGTTCATTAGTACTGCACGGTCTGAATTTTTCACTGCATAAATGCAAGAATGCCTGTTTAGTTCCTTATAGTCCGAGACTAAGCGGCATGAATGGTCTAGCATCGCTACCGAAAACAAAGGATTATTAATTGGTGAGATGCAAGGCTCAATTTTACCTTGATTTTCAAGTTGTGTTAGAATTTCTCTAACTGGGTGTTTAGTTTCATATTTTATGGGGTACTGTGATTGAATTTGTGGGCAGGACCATATGGCAATTATATGGAAAGGCGATTCTTTATTCCAGCTCAAATGGTTGCAATATAATGCTGGGGCTTGTGCAAATGATCACTCCTTGGCATATGCATGCTTTTTTTATTTTTTATAATTCTGTTTAACACAAGGCATCAAAAAAAATAACCATATTACATGGGGGAGACAGTCTCCTATATCGCTCATCATCCGATGAAAGGAGAGGGGGGGGGGGTGAAAGTGGGAAACATAACATATAACCATTAACAATCACGGAGAGGTAGGAATATCCATAGGCGCATCAACAGGTGGCACACAAATGTCCCCCCTACAACAGTTCCACAGCCCCCATACAGGTGCCCACTTACGGGGGTGGCCCCTCGCCATATAAACAGTTTGTTCGCGGAACATACACCAATCTATGTTCTCTGTCCATTCTTCGGCGGTCAGGACCATCTCTGACCCCCACCGCTGTGCTATATTCCGTTTTGCAATCATATTACCTAAAGTTACCCACTTGGTCTGTGCAACATTTAAATCCGTAGGTTCCCAAATATTCAGGAGGCATCTCCGCGCTTCTGGCAACACAGCGACTCCCAGAACCTCCCGCATGACACAATGTATCCCACTCCAATACTCAGTCACAGAACAACACTCCAAGAGAATGTGAAGGAAAGTACCCACAGAGCCATAACCCCGTCTACGACAGTCCCATCCGGACCAGGCGGGCCCCGTGACATAAATCCTGTGCAATATTTTCAGCTGAACAAGGCGCAATCGCGCTGGGATTGCGACCACCTTCGGTGAATAGACTGCAGCTTGCCAGTCCTCATCATCTAGTTCAATATCATCTTGCGACCATTTGTCTCGTAGCTCTACCATAAGATCTGCCCTATGATTAATCAATTTTTTATAAATCAGGGAAATAGTCTTCTCGGGCAGGTGGCCATCCAAAATTCTATCTGCAAGAGGAGACGCCTCGGAGAGGTCTGCCTCCGCCGGCAGTACCGCCAGCAACGCATGCTTGACCTGCGCATAACGAAAGTACTCTGTTTTCCCCAAACTATATTCAATTTGCAATTCCTCAAAGGTCTTAATCCGCCCCTTAACCAAAACCGTACCGATAGTGGAGATCCCAATCAGATCCCACTTATCAAAGCCCTTCGTATTCCAAAGCTTGCCCAACTTTTCGGAGTCGAAAAGCGGGGTAGCCTGCGTCAAGCGGTCCCTCCATCCCAGAGAGCTAGTGGCATCATGCCAAATCCGCACCGCGTGCCTATTCGGCCCTGTCAGACCACTCCCCACCGACCTGGCATACAGCGCACGACCATAGGAGCCTCCAGGAAGAAGCCATCTATTCATTGCATATCCGGGGTCAGTAGGGGATCCATAAGTACAAAGGTTAATTGCTGCCTATTGTGAGGCCCAATAATATCACCTGAGATCAGGGAGTGCGATCCCGCCGTCATACCACGGAAGCGTCAGTTTAGCCAATGCGATCCGGGGTCTACCATCCCATAATAGACTTCGCTGTAATCCCTCGACCTCTCGAAAGTAGCTCGCTGGCACAACGTCTAACGTATTTTGTAGGGTGTAAAGAAAACGGGGCAAAGACATCATTTAAAAAAGAGTCGCCCGCCTGAGCAGGGAGAGAGGAAGTTTCTTCCAGCCGGCCACATCAGTGCGCAGTCGGACCAAGGGGGGGAAGGAGATTCCTAGCATAACGGACCGCAGGGTCCAAGGAAATATATATCCCCAAATACTTAAACCCCTCCGTAGCTATTTGAATCGGGCAGTTCCTCCCGAAGGAGGACAACACGTCGCAAACCGCATCCAGGGATCTCCTAGGTGAAGCTAAATAAAGTAAAATATCATCTGCATACAAGGAGATCCTATCCTTCCACTGTGGCAACCACCGGAGACCCCGAACCGAGGGCTCCCAGCGGATCCAGGCGGCCGACGGTTCCATCGCCAATGAGGACAGAAGGGGAGAAAGGGGGCAGCCTTGACGGGTTCCCCATCCAAGACTAATTGGCAACGAGACCCGGTTATTTACGATTACTTGGGCAAGGGGTTCATGATATAACAAGCGGACCCAGCGGATGAAACCAGAGCCGAAGCCGAATTTAGCAAGGACAGGCCACAAATCAGGCCATTCTGTTGTATCAAAAGCCATTGTTTCATCGAGCGATGCTATTACAGTGGGTTCCATCAGGGTGTGAGCCCTGGCGAGCACCCCATGCAACCGACGCATATTAAGGGCCGTATTCCTATGGGGAATAAATCCCGACTGATCGGGGTGTATCAGTCCACTGATCACCTTAATCAATCTGGTAGATAGAATCTTAGCGAGGATCTTGGTTTCCGCATTTAATAACGAAATAGGCCTATAGGAAGCACAGCAGGATTTTGGTTTACCCTCATTATGGATAACCACTATAGAGGCCACCCTATGATCATACGCTAATATCTCCTTCTCCCGGGCTTCAATGAACATGCGCCGAAGCTTGTAAAGCTAAATTGGGATCCCATTAGGCCCCAACGCCTTACCGGAGTTTAAAGAGCGCACCGCCTGGGCCACCTCTTCCGCAGTGAGGTTACTGTCCATAAATTCCCGGTCCTCCCTAGACAGACACGGGATCTGCAAGTCACGCATATCATTTGGGAGTCCTCCTCCGGGAGGTCTGAGACTGATGCGTACACAGTGCGAAAATACCGAGCAAAGATATCTACTATAGCCTGGGGATCAGTGAGATGGAGCCCGTCCTCTGTCACAATCTCAGGAACAACCCAATCCGCTCTATCCTTCTTGTCCAGCCAAGCAATCAGCTTCCCAGCCTTATCCCCGTCGTCATACAGCCGACCCTGCTGCTCTCTACTCAGGGCTTTTGCGCTGTTTGTAACCAGCGTTCTATACTCGTGCTGCTTGAGACTAAGGTCATGCTGCTTAGCCCGAGTCACCTCCTGCTCCAGCTCCCCCTCCAGGCTCACAATCTCAGCCTCAACCCCAACAATTTCTTTATTCCGGTCTTTCTTAGCTCCTACTATCAGCGAAAGAGCCTGACCCCTAAGGACAGCCTTGAAAGCCTCCCAAAGCGTAACGGACGAGGACACCGATCCCTCGTTTTCAAGGAAAAAATTGGTCTAGTGCCCTGACCAGGTCCCCTCTAATTTTGGGATTACGTAAGTGACAGGAATTAATGGGGGCCACTCTACCCTCAGGACGAAAGGCCACACCGAAACGGAACCAAAGCGGGGAGTGATCCGATATCCCCCTAGCGAGGTGGGTCGCTTCCAGAACGTAAGATGCATAAACAGCAGGGACAAGACAATAATCCAATCTGGACATGCTACCATGAGCCCCAGAATAAAAGGTATACTGTTTCTGATCCGGATGGAGCAGTCTACAGCCATAACCCAAACCCATGGTCTCGAGGAAGTCAGGTAACCAGCCATGAGCGCGTCCCACATCCCTCAGGGGATGTCTGTCAAGAGCTCCAGATACAACCGTGTTGAAGTCACCTCCCAATATTAAAAGACCACTCGGGAGATCTAGCAGAGCCCTGCCCAAATCAACAAAAGTAAGAGCTTGCATGCCAGGAGGCACATATACAGACAACAATGACAGAACATGCCACTCCCAGCGACCCGTCACACCAACATGTCTGCCCCTATCATGCTCAAAGATAGAATTGACCACCAATGAAAGCGCTTTACCTACCCCTCTAGAGCCAGTAGTAAAGCCCGCATGCGCCACTAATCTGTATCCCATTCTATGCATCACTTTACATGTATTTCCGACCAAATGGGTTTCCTGTAGCAAAACCACATCAGGAGCATACCTTTTAAAATACTGAAGAACCACACCACGCTTGATTTTATCACCCAACCCATTGACATTCCAACTTAATACCTTTAGTTCCCTACCCCCCATCATCTAAAACACAAATGGAGCAGTCACCCCTCAACAACTGAACACTTTCCAATTGAATGCCTTGAAAAACCACAACAAACAATACAAAAAGAAAAGAAAAAATCCCCCACAAACAAACCCCATTCACCACCCCCTCCCTGCACCCCTGCTCACAGTGTGCCTCCACCCCCAACTAGCATTGTGCCTGTCGCCCCATATTCTAACTACTAAACTATCGAAAAGGAAATTGGAGAAGGAGTACGACCATTCGATCCCCGGCCTAATCCCAAGATTACCATCTGACCTGTTGGAACCATTACTACACTCAACTTATCTGCGAATAACCGCTAGCCAGGATACATCCCCCACCCTGGTCCAATCCCACCTGGAACAATGTCAGTCATTATTCTTGCTCCTGCGCGCCTTCATCCACTTCCCCATTCCACTGCCTCCGCTCCTCTCGAGAGGAAAGTGTCTCCAACCAGTCCGTGGCAATTTCAGTATTGTCAAAGAAGAACGCCTTGCCCTCATATTCAACTCTCAACTTCGCAGGATACATCATGGCGTATTTCAGTCCTTTATCACAGAGTTTTCTTTTACCACCCATGAAGGTTTGCCGTTGCTTCTGTATCGCTTTCATAAAGTCCGGAAACAAACGGAGGGTGGATTTTCATACTGGAGAGGCCCCCCATTCCTGGAGACCTGCAGGATAGCGTCTCTAGCTCCCTAAAGTTCAGCACCCGTGCAATCATTGGTCGGGGTGGTGCTCCAGGTCGCGGTCTCCCTCCCGGTATCCTCTGCGCTCTTTCCACTGTAAAGAATTTCCCCAGGCCCCTGGGCTTCAGATGATTAAGTATAATATCCTCAACAGAAAGGTCCGTGGCCTGGCCCTCGGCTTTTTAAGGCACACCAATAATGCGCACGTTGTCCCGGCGAGCTCTACCTTCATATTCGTCCAACTTGCGGCCGGTGACTTCATTAGATGCCTTAAGTTGGCAAACTTCCTGTTGCAACAGAGCCACATCATTCGTAAGACTGGAGGTTTTGATGTCCAGTGATTTTACCTTTTCACCGGTTTTGCTGAGATCCGCACAGATTAAGTTAACCTGTGTCAAGCTTAAGGTCCAAGGACTCCATCTTTGACCCAGGGAGGTTCTCACCCCATCGATCGCGGCCATCACATCCTGCAACGTAGGCTCCGTCGCAGTGGCCATTACATCCGCACTTCGTCATGCTACTTACCGGATCCAGCAGGCGACCCCCTGGGTGCGTGTAACTGTCCAGTTTGTAGGCCTGAACGTATCTAGCTCCCCTGGACGTCTTGACTTGCTGTTTCTCAGCGTCCAATTTGGTTGCCATTGTATAGTCAAGTGAAGACCAGGGCCAGCCACGGTGGAGGGCTCGCAATGAAAGCACCAACTCACTGGTAGCACTGCTTGGGCGAGCGCACAGTTGTTCTCACGAATCCATCCTGACCCACCTCCAGCTTCACAGCCGCGCGTTCCAGGGGACAAGGAATTCCCTATGCCGCAACAGTGTTCACCCAACCGCGCCGATCGTCCATATCCAGCCCAGCTGCCAAGCCCCAGGATATGCGCACACTGCCACCACCTTCCAAGCTAAAACCTCAGCTCACGTAGCTGGAGAGCATCCGTGTACCATGCACTGGAGACCACCACTTCATGCCCCTCTGCTCCCGCATCACCTCTGTCACTCCGCGCCTATTGCCAGCCGTGGGGGCCACCACCGATCGCTAGTAGCTCTCCAGGGTCCAGTAGGGGGTCCTCAGCTAACAATTCTGCCCCCCTGCCTATTCAAAACAGTCCAGGCAGGCCACCTTATCATGTGCTGGAGCTGGGGCGCAGGACACATGCAGGGCCAGAAACACACCCCCACTGCGGAAGCAGCCCTCCTCAGCCGGCCAGACACCGCAATCCATAGGGGGCACTGCGTGGAGGGGGTCGCTCAGCCAGCAAGAAAGAAAAGCGGGGCTTCAACGGGGCCGAGCCGGTGACTTCCGGTTTTGGCCCCGATGGTATAGCACTGCAGCCGGGGTCTACCTGCCACTCGAGACCCCGGCTGTCCTCAGGGGTAGGCCGCAGTCTTCGGGGCCGCCGATTTCAAGTTGGCGGCAGCCGAGCGCGATGCGGACTGCAGCGACAGGCTCCGCTATATTTCCGCTGCCGGTTCCTGCGGTCCGATGTCAGGCGGGGGCTTGGGAGCCTCTCACTTACGCGGCCATTTTCGGCGCACGCAAGCTCCTACTCCGGCATATGCATGTTTAACTGCTTCTGGAACAAGAATGTAGATGGATGTACTATCACACTTCACCTGGTGGGACATTTTGTACAAACTCAGGTGGTCAATATTTTTCAGCCAAGACAATGTCATAGCCAAATGATAAGTTCTCCCAGAAATTAACTTTAACGGTACGTGGTATATGACCCTCAATTTGAAGTTGCAAAATATATTATCTTCCTGGAGCACTAACGCTTTGAAAAAAACATTATGATGTCAGGACAGGGACATGATTTAAAGAAAAAGTGGTGGGTAAGTGGATTGGTGATAATTGGTCCACTGCACTTAATGAGGGGTTTACCTGTTTTGGCCTAAGGATTGCTCTTCTGAGTCAGGTGGCCTTCTTCAGGACCGTAGAGTGTTAGGTGGTCTTCAAATTTTGGTACACATTTGTTACATAGGGGGTGCAGAAGAAGGCCACCTGACTCGTAGGAGCAATGCTTAGGCCGAAACATGTCGACTGCCCACTAGGTGCATTATTGAGATATTACAATGCACATGTAGAATTTGTGATGACAACTCTGTACTTAATGGTGAATGGGGTTGGTCATATGTATCTTTTGAAAGATGTTCACAAAATGAAAAATAAAATGTTTAAAAAAACCAAAAAACATGTCGACCCCTCACTAGGTGCAGGGCACCAATTACCAATCCACTTACGTACCACTTTTTTTTTTAATCATGTCCCTGTACTGACCTAAAAAGTGTCTATCTATAGGACAGGCGACATTCTTAATCACTGGTTACGTGTTACGACTGCTGCGAACCACACAGACAGTCTTCCTCCTGGTGGAGGTTGGTGAATCACATGGTGAACCAAACACTCAAGTGATTACGACTTGATGATGACACTGTCCACCTGACCACACGAGCGAATAAAACATATACTGCCCACTGTGTTAGTGAGGTTGAGGGTCTCCATTACAACACATATGAGACTCTGGTTCTTCACCACTAGTGATTCATTCCCCTATGATTAATTGCTGGCATTGCCAAATGTGTGCAGCTTAGACAGCCCTTGGTGGGGTTGCCACTATAGTTCACATAACATACTGTGTTCAATGACTGTATAGTGCAACTATACCTGTGTAAAGAGCACACAGTTCTGCTGCTGTGAGAACTCCTATCTTTGAATATGGCTAAGATTGGCCATGTTGCCCCCTCATTATAGAGTGGACCGAGTCTAACGTTTTCTAATGCATGTGGTAGGGCGCCTTGGAACCAGTTTGTGTGTTCTTGAAATGTTTATGGACTTTTTAAATCTTCATAAGGACAGTAGTTGTTTGGTAAAGGTGCTTCAGTGTATGCATGAACATTTCTTGTGTTGGCATTTTCTGCTGGAAATGTTACCCATGAATAGAATACCTCTGTCTTATACACTTCGAGGGCCTCTACCACAAAGGTAACATCTCCTCCAGTAAGAGGAAGCCCCTTGTTGTTGTAACATCTTGATGATGCATGTCTGCAGTTTAGTGATATAATCACCGGTGCTGGATTAGCCATTTTACCAGAGTGAATTCAGAAAGGGTATTAGTGGGATGTTTCTTTTAAACAGTCCAAACTTGAACAACCTACAGACAGAAATAGAGGTTTCCTATTTTGTGGTGGAGGACTTTTTGATATCACCACAGACATCTCTGGTAATGATGGTGACTAGGAGCTTTGGGTACATATAAGAAAACTACTGAGGGGACCCATCAAATAAGTGCCTGACCTTGAACATTGGTGGCGTCATCTCATATATGGCTCCTAATAATTCAGTATGACTGTGCGTTTAGCCAACATAAGCATCAAAACTATGAGGGACTGTATCCCCTCATTTCATCAGAATATGATGACCTTGTTCCTGGCTAGCTCACAGTGCACCATCTGTACCTCGGAACCTTACAAGCTACTGGATGGTGTCTGCAACGTCAGAACATGATGACCCTGATTCCCCTAAGTAAATCATGGAAACAGATGTACCTTTTTGTTGTTATCTCAGGCATGCCCAAAGGGAGACCCAAGAAGTACACACATTGGCCTTTCAAACATTAAAGCAATTGAATCCTTGTGTAAAATATGTGTGCTGCAATGATTAGTAGCAAAAAACAAAGCATAGTAACCCGCATTACGAGAATGGTGAAGAAGATGAATAATTTAACCATTACAGTACTTGCATGGATTACATGAATACATTATAATAAGACTCCTACCTATTACTTCCTATTCTAGAGAGCCCAGGGTGGATATAATTCTGCCAGATACCGTAGAATTGTCTAACTCACCATTTACCTGCGTGTACGTGTCATCCGGTAGCCAGTCTGGTGTAGAACAGGCAGCCAGCCTTCTCAGTATAGTGACAAGATTCAGCTGAGCAAAAACTCAGGCACTGGACCAGGACACTTCACAGAAATGCTGCTTAGTCGAAACAAAAGCTTGATACAGCTTATATCATTTAAACTGTACACATTGGCTGTGTGTCTAAGCTATGGTCCAACTGTCATTGTTAATTTTACCCACCCAGAGCTGTCACCGAACAGACAACAACAAATAAGGGCAGTTTGCACAGTGTACTTGGTTCTTGAACAAAGTGTACGATAGTATGATAATGTGCCTATGAAAAATTGTATTTGTAAGCAAAACACTTTCGGAGTACAGCATCACATGCAAGCAAAATGTAACTGCTAAAAGTCATTGTCTAAAAAGATGTCAACTTTAAACGTGAACATGTCAAATTGGGAGCGTTGGTGCACAGGCCCTATTTTATCTCACAACAGGCTATTAGGATTACTGGGGCCCGGTCTAGGTGAACTTTCCTCAAAACTCAAGGAATCAAGGTTTGAGGAGGAAATTTTAACTTATGGCAAAGTCGGATTTTTATTTACAATTCTGAAATTGCTACTTTTAGAAAGTTGGTATTTACTTTCCTTAGCCATATGGTGCCTGCTGCCTGACTCTGGTCAACTGATTGGGTGTAGCTTGCAGTTGGGCTTTGGGTATTCCTCCTATACAGCCACACACACCAAGAGCTTAGGTGTGACTGAATGGGTCATCACTTTCAGGATCGGAGGGAGGAGCTGGGCCAAGCCTCACTTACACCTGAATAATGCATACCGCCTGTTGTTAGTCTGGAGCCAGGGCAGGGAAGGGAGGGCATCTGTGCACTTCAAAGGCATGCCTAAAGAAGCTTATCCTCACTTCAAAAGCCTCACTGTGTGTAAAAGAAGGACTTTAGACAATACACTTCTGGACCTGTGGCTACTCTGCCTGAAAGAAGGACTGTTGTGCCGCTGAAGGACTGCAGTCTGCTGAACTGCACTCTACTGGACTCCTACTTTGCTGTGCTGGCCTACTGCATGCCGCCCTCTTGCCTGGGTGAGAAGGACTGGGCTTGCATCTCTCTAACCTAGAACCCAGAATGACTCTAATGGCTAGTTTGCTGGCTTCCTTATCTGAAGCCTTGGGACATAACATGGTTATAACAACTTTGCATTAACACCTGTACTTTGAAATCTGTGCAGTGGGCCTACACGGCCAAGTGATGCCACCTCAGTCCTGGACCCTTGGGAGTGGGGCTAAGGTGCTTGCTAGCGTAACCAAAACATCTTCTCTGATGAGGCGCACATACCCGAGCAGAACGGTTGTACCTCCTCAGCTGAGTGACTCATTCTAAGCAGAACGGATGCATCACCACAGCTGTATGGCTTAGACCCATCGGAAAGACCCGCGTCGACCCCGCAGTCCACTGAACTGAGGCATCGCCCACCAGCACTGTGCGTTCACAGCCCAGGTCCTCATATGACTTGTTGATGGCAGCCTCGACGGAAACGTCGGACTTTACATTGCAGCCTCATAGCTCACCTGAAGTGATGCACCACCAGCTGCGCGTCACATTCCCAACACTGCACTTCAGATCACAAGGACCATGCACTACCGAATCTCTCTATCCTGAACTCAACGCATCACTTTGTGGTGCATCTATGACACAGATCCACACAACACTCCGCAAGCAGGATTTAAGGTACTGTGTTCAGCAGGACTAACTGGGCCCCTGTAGCCGGTCGTGTTCCATCACTATCTGCCCAAACTTGTGACTTTGTCCTGGTCTGGCTCGAGCATATCCCCAATGAATGCTCTGTGTTTTGTAGCGCTATTTTACCTAAAAACACTTTAAAAAGTAAATATCTCAATTTTTCTAAATCTGTTATGGACTCCTTTTGTGACGTGGTTTCACTGTTGGTACTGTTTGATGTGTTGCACAAATACTGTACATTTTGCCTCTAGGGTAAGCCTGAGTGCTCTGTGCCAAGCTACCAAGGGGGTGAGCACATGTTACTTACAGGTTTCCTTGTGCCTTACCCCAATAAGAATTGTGGTTGCTGCTTTACAAGGGCTTACACCTCTGTCAACCAACAATCCAATTCCATACACTGGCCATCACTTATCAGCCCCTTAAAGTGGTCTTGAAGCTTAGCAGATAAGTTAGTAGTCAAAGCCTGGGCAGAGCTTAGCAAGGTGTGCACATAACAACCCATCAGACACTTTTCATTCATCGATATCAATTTCATACTTCTGGATGCATATTGTTTAATTTTATTGGACTCCTGGTCAAAGGGTGTAGATGAAAAGGTACCCAGAGTTTTTGGAGTAATAAGACGCCTGCACCACAGAATGTTCAGGTGAATGGTGTGTAGTCAAATAAGAGAGCACCCTGGAGCAGGCTAATAACTATGAGCAATTTGTTTTGGTACTGCAGTGGGGGTAGTAGGTTTTTCTGAGACAGCTAAAATAGACTCAGTGAGGGCTTTACTGAAGGGGCCGAGTGGTTCAGCTGGGAGAGTTAGAGAATGCAAGACCTCGGTCTCCGTAGATGGAAGTGGAGAATCTAACATCTTTCCTTACCACAGCATGTTAAAATGTTACCTTAGGCATAGGATAATAACTCCCATTCTGGGGAAGTGTCTATCACTAGCGTCCTTTAGTACTTGAAAGTCAAGGTCAATAAGCTCCTGTTTTGTTGTATCACTAGGACTGTAATCATTTGGGTCATCCTCCACAAAGAAGTATCTCTGTTCTTCAACTAACCTTGGAATTTCCCTTCTAGAATGTTGTTCTGGCATGGACAATTGATCTGTAGAAGGCAAGGGTGAAGGCTCATTCTGTGTTGACAGTGCCACAAGCAGTTTTGGCTGAGATGCTAGTGGCATTGGCTGTGGCATCAATGGAATTTGATGCGAAGCCAGTGATGTAAATTGCAGCGCCAGTGATCCACTGGGATTGGACCTCGAAGGAGACTGCATCGGAATGCCCAACGGTCGAGGAGCCACTGGCATCAGGATTGTAGGTGCCCAAGATACTTGAGGCAGTGGCATGGATGGTATAAAAAGGCGCCTGATGTAAGGGCGCTGGAAATCCTTCCAACAAGTATGCCATTTATTGATAGGGATTATAGGCACTGGAGAGGGTGACCGTCGCTCTGTTAAAAAGATTGAACATTGCATTAAAAATTAAAGAAGGATCCGTCTCAGATGTATGAAATTTTGTGTACTGAACTACGGATGTCCAAATTGGAGCCTTGATGCAGGCGTCACAGATGGAATATTTATTGAAGCCATCCCCAGGCCCGGTGGTGCAGCTGGCACCAGGTCAGCTGGATTTACAAGTGTCAACAGAGAGGCCAGAGTCAGATCTTCTTCCATTTGTTCTTCTTCTCTCTGGAATGACTTTGATCTGATACTTGTTAAGCCATTGGTGGAGAAATGCTTTTTGAAGATCTTTTATGGGATTCATGTCTCACCTCTACTTGTGCTTTCTGTTTTGAAGGCTTAAAAGAGGTAGACAAATGAGACCTGGTTACCTGAATGAGATTTACTTCGACCGTGTCTCTCATCTTGCCCTCAAGCCAGAAATATTTTGACTTCACCCTCCTTGAGAACCTTGTGATTCACTTTCTGACAAGAGTCAAAAGCGCCTATGTCATGTTCAGATCCTAGAAAACATAGGCAGATGGTGTGAGGGTCAGTGATGGACATCTGACCGTTGCAGTCTTTAAATGGCTCCAATCCTGACTGTTTGTGAAGTGACATTTTGAAGAAAACTGCACCTTAAAAGGATACGTTTTATAGAAAATGTTCAAAAACGAATTTCCCCTGAGGAAAGTAGAAGAACTCCACATTGTGTAGATGTCGCATCAAAATGGGACCGATGTCATCACTCTGACGGGGGCTCTTAATAGTTCCAGTGGCGTCAGGCGTGAAGAGCTGAGATGGAGCTGTTGCCCCCTACCAGCATGGGAGAGCAATTGAAAACGATACAGATTCTAAATGATGCTTGGGATATTCAAAAAGTGAGAAATCTGCAGGTAGATGTATCCACCAGACGTATGGTTATAAAACTTGGCTAGATAATCTGTTATGAATGGTATGGCCTGCATCACATCTCAACCATCTTTGTTCATCTGGTGGCTTTTTCTCTAATCACCCACTTAGATGAACTAATTATGCCTCTGCATTTACAATAAAAGTGTATCTGTTCCATTGTCTTTGCTTTGTAAAATCTGAACCAAACACCAAATATTATATCTCAAAATTAGTGATCATTTGCATAAAAATCCTCTGCGCTGTCTCTGCTCTCAGTGACAGCTGATGATCTTTCAAAGTGGTGAGGAGCAAATATCTAACATGAATTGCACCCTTGAGGCCAAGATGGCGGACTGAAGACGCCGCCGAGAGGTCACTCCTGCAGGCGCCCTGCACTCTGAGAGAGATACTGGCGTTTTCTCGCCGATGTGATTCGCCGCTAATCGCTTTTTGATAGGCGAAATTGTGGGGATATACAAAGCTTGACAGAAAAGCGTCTCAACCTGCGGACAGCAGATTCTGTGCAAGACAAAGTGGTGGAACGGTTTACTGGCTGACTCACCGAGTCTGCAACTCTGTGCTTCGGCGGGGATCTCCCGAACCGCTGAACTGCCGCACCGCGTACTGCGTGTGTGGGATTTATGTGACAGCTGTGTTACTCAGGCTGTTTTCTTTCGCTGCTTGCTGCCGCTTCTCCTGCTTCGCCTCATCGTTCTTCTGGACACTCTGCTCGGGCGGTGGAAGCTCCGTGTGCTTAGGTGCGTGCCGCGCTGAGGCAATCAATCGAGCCGACAGCCGGTGAGGGCTGGGTGCCGGCTCGTGGTGAAGGAGAGAGGCGCACCTGCAACTCACTGTGAAGAAAGCAATAACTGGTGGAGGGGAATCAACTGCCCAGATGACACGGAAGAATCCTTTACGACAGAATAAAGTGGCGAAAGATGCTTCTTCCGGGGGTAATGCAGAAGAAACGGCCCTGGTTTTCAAACCTATTCAGCCAATATCGCCAGCAGTAGTAGCGAGGATGCCACGCTCTACTTTAAAAACCCCTGAGAATTCAGCTGCCGTAGAAAAACGGACCGGTAAGCTACAGCCTATTGTCCCGCATGCTTTACCTCTTACTACCCCTCCTGTACTCTCTAAGGATAAAACACTGATGCATAATATAAAAATTAATGAAACTGAAAGGAAAAAAGAGCTAGATTTAAGTGCTACAGGGTGTCCTCCATCACTATCTCTGACTTTTGCAGCCACTGATACCGATACTGATAATGCCGTTGAAGCTGCTATATCAAATGAGGTTGTTACATCCACTGACAATTTAATTGTGGGCTTGGAGGGCTTTGATGTGTCCATAGAGAAGCTGGGTGAACCAGAAAGTACACACAGAGCGCCAATTATAGAGCAAGGAGATATGGATGCATCTAATGAGCTCAATTCATTTTTAATAAATGGCGCTTCTCAGTATAATGATCCTTCTGAATACACCCAACCTGTTAGTATCACTGGCAATATTACTACTACGGGTACTGGTCCTACTGGAGGACCAACTAAGGTGGCAACGGCTAGCGGTATGGCATTTGACACAGATATGAAAGATACAACAAAAGCTATAAAAGCTATAACAGGCACAGATACAGAGGATACAGAGGATACAAATGGAATTGCAATAACGTCTATTCCTCAAATATCAACTTCTCGGATACCCATGAAAGCATCAACTACAGCGAAAATACAAACACCAGAATTAACTTTGGGAGAACAGAAAATAAACAGCGATGATGAGGATTTACAAAATCAAGAACATGACTCCAATGATGAATACGAGGAGTTTTTTGAGGAAGGGGGGCTGCTCGAAAAGAAAGACTACTCGAAACCACAAACAGAAGCTAGCAACCCCTCAAGCCTCAAGAAATGGGGAAAGCTAAGAGCCAAAGCTAAGAAAGGTGGGAAAAAACTGAAACCTACTGTGCTAACTACCACTTTAGCTTTAGAAATCGCTGGAGGGAAATCGACAAGCGATCAAACCCCTCTGCTCAAATGGATGCAACCAAGAGGACGGTTTAAGAATACTTCCATGTCTGGCTCAGGAGCCACTTTTACAGAAGTCAATGCCTCCAAAAATGTGCAACTCTCCACCGCTAACTATGTGGATTTGCTAGACCAAGATATAGACCTAAGATTGCTGGAGACATCTTCGATCAAAACTTCTGCTGACACTATACCACCTAACACACTACCTATTGGATTAACAAAATTGAACTCTAAAGGTAAAAATAAAGATACACTCCACGTTGACATTAGTTTAGATAGCGAGACCCTACCTGTACCACAAACTACACCACTCCCATTAACCCCAAATCCTTCCAAGACGCCCTCAGAAGCTTCCTCCTTGGACCTTATCTTAAAAACTTTGATGATACACCGCCAAGAAACGTAACAGAATTTCCTCCAACTAAGGGAAGATAATATCAAGGTACATAATTGTCTTCAAGAAGTTACTAATAAATTGAATGGGGTCACAAAAGACATCGAAGGATTACAACAAAGGGTCGTTGAAGTAGAGGAGACGCTGGTTACCACTTCAGCTCAAACTAGTCAACACAAAGAAGATATAGGGTCACTACACAGCAAAATCGAAGAATTGGAAAATAGGCAGCGCCAACAAAACCTGAGACTTTTTGGAATACCTGAAGGGTCAGAGGGCTCGGATGCCAGGGCTTACTTGGTTAAACTTTTTCAAAGAGCCTTCCCAGACCTCTCTGACTGGGATTGGGACTCCCAACTACAACGGGTACACAGACTGCCTATAACTCTAAGGAACAAAGAAAGCAAATATCCACGACCTATTATGGTCTACTTTGGTAATTACTTGCTAAGACAAGCGGTCTCAATCAAAGCTAGACCGAATACCCCAGTGACATTAGACAATTAACTTTTTTTGTTAAATCCGATCTTAGCAAGTCCACTATGGATAAAAGAAGGGGATTACGCAAATTAATTGACCCTTTCAAGTCCATGGGGGCAATAGTCTATCTTCAAGAACCGGCCCGCCTTAAGGTTATGAAAGATGGCCATACTTATTTTTTCACTGAGGTAAAGGAGGCTGAGCAACTCCTTGCAAAAATGAGAAAGAGAGAGGGGGGAGAGGGGAGGTTGAGAGAGGTAGAAAATGAGACTCATGCCTAACCATAACTGCATAGCGTAATTTAACAAGATACTCGGGCATATATTGTGAATTTGATTTTGAATCTTTTTTTTTGTGTATGATAATAATACGGAGTGTGGGGGATCCTGGGGAGACCTCTCTGATAGGCTGCCCCTTGAGCGGCAGCAGAAGATAGAGGTAGGCCTCTGGGTAGATACTGGGGGGAGGGGTCATGGGTTGGAGGGCTGGGTGGGACGGGTGTGCGGTTTTGCTGGGGGTGGGGCTAAAAGGGGAAACATTGTATTGCAGGGGAAAAAAAAAAAAGGATGGGCAGATACAGAGACAAAGCTTTTTTATTTTTTAAACTATATATAATACAGAGGAGTACGAAAAATTTTGTTATAATTAATGTCTTTTTTTAGATGTTTGGTGTGGAATGTTGCTGGCCTCAATAGTAAAGATAAAAGGAGAATGGTACAAGAAGAAATGAATATGTATAGACCCCATATGGCACTTATTTCTGAAACCCATATCGGGTTTCAAGATCGTAAACTTTTATCTCAAATGGGCTATGATCTTGTTGTTTGCTCAACGTTAGGGGCTTCAATCCGGGGGGTAGCTATCTTGAAACAGAAACATACAAACATGACTATCATTAAAACTGCTGCTGATGACAGGAGAAGGTGGGTAATTGCTCAGGTGCAACTTGCTGAAAAATATTATGTATTCTGCTTGGTTTATGGTCCTAATGTTGACGAATCCAAACTTTATGAGCAATTAAACATCGAACTACTCGAATGGTAGGGTGAGCTATTGATAATGGGAGATTTTAACTGTGTTATGAATTATAAGAAGGATTCCACAAGTAAAATCAACACAATAAGGATGCGTAGAGTTAGAGCAGCTATAGTGGAATTGGGTAGGATACACAATTTGAAAGATGTCTGGCGCACTAAGCACCCTACTACAGCTGGTTATACATACTATTCGGCCCCCCATAGAGTCTGTTCCAGAAACGATATGGTATGGGCAACAGATAGAATTGTGGATAACTGTAATATAGAACTTTGCCCGAGAGTTACATCTGATCACAACCCTATATTGTTTGAATTTAAAACCCTTAACAAAGAGCAAACCCCCCGACAGTTTACATTCCCTAGGTATCTATGTACAGATGCTGAATTTGTCTTGGGCATTAAAGCACATATAAATGAATTTATAACTTTTAATATTAACTCAACCACGGTTAATTTTGTGTGGGATGCGTGTAAATGTAGCATTAGAGGCTATGTACAACAATACATTTTAAGGAAAAATACTGAAAGACGGAGGGCAGATAAGCTAACTTTATCTAGTATCTTATCAGTCGAACAATAATTGATAGATGCTGTAATACAGGGGAAGACAAATATTGAAGAACTGAGATTAGGATTGGTGTCAATGAGGTCGGCATTAAAAAAGACTCTTAGGGAGAAATTTAGTTCCAAAATACATAAATATAAATTAGCCCAATATGAAGGGGGCGATCGAATCGGCAAGGTCTTGGCTTATAAGGTAGCCGATAAAAAAGCTAAATCCACTATAAAATCAATAATAGGGTCAGACAATCGAATATAAAAAATCTGAGCAAATCTTAGAGCAATTTGCTAAATACTATTGCCATTTATATACCCCAGATAATTCACCCTCAGGAAGAAATTACAAATTATTTAGATAAATATTTGCTCAGCCGATTAGATACTGAAGCAATTAAGCAACTTGGGGCTAAGATTACTACTACTGAAATAGAGCTAGCTATTCGAGCACTACCTTCAGGAAAGGCTGCGGGAGAAGACTGCCTGCCTATAGAACTATATAAAATTTGTGAGAAAGAACTCATACCGCTTTTTCATTTGGTGATAGATTCTGTAGGTCAAACAGGAAGCACTCCTATATCTTGGAGAACTGCAAAAATAATATTTTTTCTAAAAAAGGGCAAACCACCAAAGGACCGAGGGTCTATTAGGCCCATCTCATTGATAAATACCGATGCCAAGGTCTTTGCCAAAATCCTGGCCAATCGTCTCGCCCTTATTATGCCTGATTTTATGAACTGCCAACAGCATGGGTTTGTAGTGGGGAGAGACACCACTACCCATATTAATACCGCAGTGACTGCATTTGATGTAGCCTCGACAACTCACACCCCACTCGGAATGGTTATGCTGGACGCAGAGAAAGCGTTCGACTGAGTGGGGTGGGAGTATTTGTGGGCGGCATTGAGCGCATTCGGTATACAGGGACAATATCTCAGATGGGTTCGATCCTTATATGAACTACCAATGGCAATAGTTAGTTATGCTGGAGTTAATTCAGCTAACTTTGCAATTAAAAGGGGGACAAGGCAGGGGTGTCCTTTATCACCCCTGCTTTTCGCTCTAGCCCTGGAACCATTTTTAAATGCTTTGTTCGTCCAAGATAATATAATACCAATACAACATGGTGGCAAGAGTTTGAAAATAACCGCTTTTGCTGACGATATGGCTATATTCACTACAGACTTAGTTTTGGCACTCCCTGAGATAATTAAAGAAGCTAGTAAATTTGGAGAGATATCAGGCTATAAACTAAACGTTGGAAAAACCCAAGTAATCGCCAACTACAAACCTGCTCAACCGATATTGGGACTTTGTACTAATGCTATCTATTTAGGAGTTAAGCTTGCAGCAGAAATAGAGAAAATCGTAGCATTGAACTATGACCCTTTACTTAAGGAAATAAATACATCTTTAAAAAACTGGCATAAGATTCCATTGAGCCTGGTAGGACGTATAAATTTATTAAAGATGAAGATTGTACCAAAATTGCTGTACCTATTTTGATCTATTCCTCTACAACTCAACAACACATATATAAAGAAAATAGAGAGCATATGTAGCAGTTATATTTGGAGCTATAAAAAAGCTCGTAGATCAATGGCTTGTTTGAAACTCTCAATTGAAAAAGGGGGTCTAAATTTCCCGGATTTTAAATTATATTTTTTGGCAACTTTTTTTCAACGCATGCGTAGCCTAATAACCAATGATGCTTCCTTATTTTTCCATCAATTTATGTTGGGACAAGATAGTAATCAGTTTTTGTACCGTGTGCATGACCCTAATTATTTTAAGAGAGTCAAGTTTAAGACCGCAAGACATATTAAAAGAATCTGGGACCAAATAATGATTTTTTGTAAGATACCTTTCTTTAACGCGGAGCTACAGATTTGGGGGAATACAGGGCTACCAGGCTTCTTTTCAGATGGCGCGACAGCCTTGTGGCTGGATCATGGTATAAGCACTTTAGGTGATTTATATGGCTCGGATGGTTTTTTGAGCTTTAACGCATTAAAATTAATCTACAAAATTAGAGACACAATGTATTTTAAATACATTCAGATGAAAGATTATTTGGTTAATGAAATGAAAATTAAGAAAATAGAAAACTCAGATACCTTAAAATATCTTTACTCGAAACACACTAAATCACTTATTAGTAAGAGCTATGCCTACTTAAGTAGCCACAAGCAAGGAGACTGTGAAAACATGGCGGAAAAATGGACTATCCGACTAGGTGTGAACATCAATCCTAGCCAGATTGCAGCCTCGCTCAGACAAATAAACCTAGTGGTCCAATCCTCAAGCTTAAGGCTTCAATTATATAGAACGGTGACTCAAATATACTATACACCTCAAAGAATTGCTAGCTGGACCCCGGGAAATGGTCCCAGCGAGCGAACTAAATGTCCCAAATGCAATCTAGAAGCCGCCGGTATAGAACATATGCTCTATCAATGTCCGGAACTTACAGCATTTTGGAAAGGAGTAACCGCGGCTTTAAACAGTAGACAAATTATATTTCCAACACTTTCGGCACATTTAGTATTGCTAGATATACAAGATACTAATAATAAGTATAAAGACTTGATTTCTATTGCTATTGCTTGTGCTAGGTTGGTTATTGCACGGACTTGGATCTCTAAGGAACCACCCAACATTATGGAGTGGTGGAATCTTATTAATGAAATACATACGATGGAACTTTCATTGGCCAAGCTAAGGGGTACTAAGGCATTGAAAGCGAGGCAAAACATTTGAGGTACTTTTATTTGATCTATATGTATCGGCAGCAACTAAACTAAAATGATTTACTTTTTGATGTACACTGTTATCCTCTGTATTTATGTAACCGTTAAATTTATGTTCAGATATTTTTGCCTCTGAAATTTGAATGCAATGTGATGTTGTTTTTTTCTTTCCTGCAATAAATTTAAAAAAAAAAAAAAGAATTGCACCATGCAATCACGCAACATCAGGGAGGCTAGCTTCCTCCAGAAGAGATCAGGTCGGGCGGGTCTCATCCTGAGAAATGTGTAAAAGAAAAGGCTGAATACTTAGAGCCTGATTGAGAGTTTAGCGGAAAGGATACTCCATCGCAACAGCACAGGTGTATCCCGTCTACCGTTCTGAAGGCCTTCCAGACTCATTTAGAGTTGGGCAGCTACGAAGGCTACTCCATCACTGGTGTTGATATGCACCTCTGACGGCCCGACGGGGTAAGGACCATCAGAAGTTTGCCATTTGTCTACACTTTTTTGTAATTTCAAAAAGAAAATCCAGCTTTGAGATTTTAATTTTGAAAACAAGAAAAGATACTGAAAGTGTGCCGAATGGCCGAGTCATATTTACGGAGCAGCATGGCTCACTTCTAATCTAAGAGATATAAGCTGGACCAGTGGACATCTCGAAATATGGTGTGCAGATTACCCTTGGTAAGGTACTCAGCCATACCAATGGAATATACTCCGTCCACTGCACTGTAAACCAACCCCTTGTTTTTTAACACAACAGTCTTGTAAATTCGCTGAAAGGAGTCTCATGAAATATTTTCAAATTTCACAGTGTGTCAAGCAAGCCTAACCCTTCACATGAGCCATAAAATGTCATCGTTTACAGGTTTTTATAGTACCACTGGGCAGATTGCCCAACATAATCCAATTCAAGGCACAATGATGACAAATTACCAAGCATGGTAATTACATCAGGTACAATTTGTATGTATAACAAAAATGAAAACCAAAACGTAACGCAGACTGCCCAAGCATGATATATTTTACAGATCCATTTTATTGTTTATGTTAAGGAGAGACTACAGACTTCTACAGCATTCTACACTAGTCTTAAAGAAGAGGGTATCAGACTGCAGCAGTGATCCTTAATCAAATATCAGATCTAAATATCTATTTGAAAATGCAACAATTGTATCCTCAATGTCAATGTAGCAGTTTATGAAAGTACATCATTTTTCTTTGAAGTTTAAGTGTTTCTTAAAATAATATATATGTATCTTGTCATTTTATAGAAAAACATTTGTTTCCGAAATTCCGTATTTTTATTTTTTAGTAAATGCATCCTTTGTGCCCAAGCTTCAGTTTCACAAAGTACTTGCACCCACTACTGCTTCGTGTTTATATTCCGCCTGGCATGTCCGTGTCTGTCGTCATCATATGCTATGGATGACCACATTAGACCCAGAATTATTAACCATTATGCCAGGACCAGCTTCACACACCGGGAGTGGGTACAAGGACGCACAAAATATGCTGAGAATTGCAACCATAATGTCAGCAATAGAAAGGGAAGAGCACCATCACACAATGAAAACCCGTAATACATCAGACTTTGCAATCATTATTCGAGCACCATAATGACACCAGGGCAGGGGATAATTATGCTGTGGATCCATTTAGTATTCCAGGATTGTCTACCATTATGTTGAGATCATCATTTTAAAACGGTTGGAGACTATCATGCAATTCAGGGTCACCATATACCAAGACATACCAACTTAACGCCAGGTTTATTTAATTTTACAGGGATGAGCATCATCATGCGGTGAACGCACCAACAACTATCAACCTCGTGCCTGGTCTAGATTATTAATGGTGTGGTGTCATCACACAATGATTGCCCAGCAAATGCTGAAAATTGCTAGAACTATTCCAAGGCCAGCATGCCAAGGCCATGGTTTCCAATTTTCCGTGGATGTGCAAAATAAATCAATAATTATTGGTTGAGGAGGCGAGTGCCTGAATAAATGATTAACCACTGTAAGAGAAGTACCAGATTTTCAGGATTTTACGGAATTTTAAATGACTTGTAGACTTGTCTGCAAATGATGTGGGCCACTAGGAATTGTGTGGATGAACACAGCAAGAACCTGGTAGTGCAGTATAGATTAAATTTTGATGGAAGCTAAATTGTCTCCTCCTGAGAAATGACCTGATGTCCATTTCTATTATGCCTGGACAACATTATGTATTGTAACCAGAACCGTGGTGTGCTGCTTGCACCTCGGAAGAGCCGAGTGCACATGCATACATTCACTTTCTATCAACACACACACACACACTCAAATACACTGAGGCACAAGCATACATGAATGCAGACATACTTTAACATGCAGCATCATGATGGTCACAAATCATTAGGTTCCTTTCAATGAAATTATATAATCCAGCTTTCTTACCTGTCCTTTGAGATTCTTTTCTCCTTGTTTAGCACACATGGCCCTCCAACACTCTAAGAGTCAATTCAATTCAATTCAATTCAGTGATTTATATAGCGCGCTACATACCCAGAGGGTCTCAAGGCGCTTGGAGAAGGCTGGGGAGTTACTTGTCGAATATCCAGGTTTTAAGTTGCTTTCTGAATGCTAGGTGGTTCTGAGTGAAGCGAAGGTGAGTGGGAAGTGAAAAGCAGTAACGTGGAGCACAATCTCAATGAGCACTATACCAGCAGAGAGGAGGTGGGGGTGAATACCAGCATCAGACCTAATCCCATGGGCGACGTTCCAGCATTTCACTACTGGAATTTGAAATGATGGAACGTTAGACCACTGTGTCCACGATAGTCAAACTGGATTAGACATACCTCCCAGCCACCATGGCTCACAAAACAGGCACCGCTAACATGGTGCTGCAGCACAGTTTCATTCCGCTGGACTCTAGTAATTCTCAGACACAAGATTCCCCTGGCACATCCTGCCTCAATGGCCCTCTCAAACTGCAAGGTGGCTGTGAGACGGACGCTGCCCCTCCCTTTTGACGCACTGAGAGAGACGCTGTCTTTTCTCCTGCCGAGAAATCCAGCTCCGGTGTTCTAAGCCGCCTTCGCGGGCTGCTGGGATATCGAGTCCTGAAAGAGAGATAACAGACCTCCTGCATTCTATTACCCAGGTACGGAGCTGACTAAATCCTTAAAGAGACTTCTTGAGTCAGATTCTTGGCAAAACCAACTTAACTTAAACTGCTACTTACTTACTCCTTCCCACGTATTAGGCTTAGGTCAGGTACACCGGGGTAGGCGTATTTAGAAGCACCAGTTGAGTGCGATTAGTCAATGTATATATGTATGTATATATTTTATCCATTTTAACCCCTTCGCTGCGGGGCTAATTTCCCCACAGCGCGGGGGGAGGGGGGCCGCGCACGGCGCCGCTGTTCTCATGACGAGCCCAGGCTCGTCATGCAGCACGGTGCTCGTGTGCTGGTGACGAGCCTGGGCTCGTCATGACCACGCCCGCGCAATGGAACGCTCAGCACAGCGGGGAAATTAGCCCTGCGTGTGAGCGTTCCACGGCTCATGACGAGCCTAGGCTCGTCACCAGCACAGGAGCACCGTGCTGCATGACGAGCCTAGGCTCGTCATCAGCACAGAAGGGGTTATAGCTAAGAAACCATATCAATGCTTTTACAGTATTATTTCATAATACTCTTTTTACTGTACGTACTTTACTTTACATTAAGTATTGCAATTATGGCAATTCATTTCTCTTGCATGGGAAAGAAGACTGCTCAATAAATTACACCTTATTGAAAACGCCCGTCTCTCTTTTCTCTGCACTCTGGTGAAACTAAGTACGCACAATTTGACTGAGTGAAATAGCTGTCTATTGTTTTCACACGACTCTAGAGATACACTCTTATTCTGAGGGAGCAAAGTTGTCATGTTATATGGTTGTCAGAAGCTAATCCCTTCTTGTCTATCCAGGGAGGTTAAACTCCTCCTCGTTTATTCGAGAAAGTTTCTAGTGACCTCTGAGCTAGCTGGCAAACCTTAAGTCTAATATAGTCAGTAGAGACCTAGTCGACCTCAGTCCTACGTCTACACTGCTGAATATATTATTCCAATGCGCAGAGCCTATTGGGAATATAGGAACTACACTACACAAGCAGGTATGCAGGACAAGAGCACAGATCTAAAGAATCCCAAAGCGTCAGAGATCATCAATAAATCTTTCATCCCCTAAACTCACTGCTTGTGATGCCTCACAAAAGAAACAATTAAGTCGGGATATAGATTAACTACTGCACCCTAAATATATGAAGCATGAAAGCCAAAAACATAAAAAATGTGTCCAAGGGGGCGTGCCCAAGATGGCGACGGAGTGAGACGTGTTTTCAAGTCCCTCCTACGCCACGCAAATTATAGCCTTGATTAGCAACCTCTTGGGGCTTTAGCGTTCCGTGCCCCGCATTGCCTAAGCTCCGGAGTCTGCCTGGGGTGCCCAGAG
Source organism: Lissotriton vulgaris (assembly GCF_964263255.1). Taxonomy (NCBI): domain Eukaryota; kingdom Metazoa; phylum Chordata; class Amphibia; order Caudata; family Salamandridae; genus Lissotriton; species Lissotriton vulgaris. Next base: position 1,547,825,699 of record NC_141694.1, on the reverse strand, counting down.
GTCCCGTTCTGCCCGCTGGGGCGCTGAGTGTGGGGATTGAAGGTGCGGCCTGTCTGGCGGCAACTGCAGGTCCGGCCTAGCAGCGGCGGAGCCTAAAGGCAGTGTAGCCCCGGCGCGGTGACTGCCCGAATCGGCGTGGTCGGAGGAGCCTGAGACATGCTTCAGAGGTGGTCTGCCTGGTCCCTGACTGCTGGCGGCTTGAAAGCGGGGAGGTGAGGCCACAGCGACCCAGCCACCGGAGAGGAGCTGGGCAGCGAGCGGGCGGCCGGACCTGGCTGCTGTGACGCGGCCCCTTCAGCAAATCGAGGTCAGGCTTCTCGGCCTGTGTAGGCCCCGACCAAAAATAGCGCCCGCACTTCCAGGCTGCTGACGCTGGGATTGGCGCCGGCGCTCCCAGCAGGGGGAAGAGACTTTGGAGCCCGCTGTGCTGCCGGTGCACACACAGCACCTGACCCCCAGATCTATGAGCACAGACTTTGCTACGGGCTCAGCAGTACAGCGGAGGAATCCCCGGCCTAGTGGAGCCAAGAGTACATAGGGTCTACTGGGCCACCAGACGGACGTCCGCAGTGGGGAAGGCAGCCAGTCGCTTACCCTCAGGTACTGGGGGTGCATTTGAAGGAACTGTGCAGGGCAGCCCGGGGCCGGAGCGACCTGTGAGCCCCAGTAGCAGAGAGGCTGGTGACTCGCCACGTGGTTCGGCCTAGCACTGCCCACACAGAGACTATCGTCTTTGGAGCACAGCTGTGGTGGGTTTGATGCCCGGTGGAGCCTGACCTGGACCCTGACCAACGAGCGGGGGGAGAGCACGGACCACCCTAACCAGTCGTGCAGACGCCTCCTGGACCGGCACTGAGGCCCGAGTACGGAGCAGAGGGGGGCTAGGGGACGCAACTAGCGGGCTGCGTTATCGGTGTAGGACCACCCCGGGAGGGCGCGTGGGCGTTGGATAGAAGCAGTGACCCTCCCCAAGATATAGCTTCGGGGTGTGTGCCGGCTGGCATGGCGTCCAACACGACAAGAAAGGACAAGCCTGGGAAGGATGGGATCCCGAAAGGAGCGGCGCAGCCTGCCTCCCCTGTCCCCGACAAATCCCCGAAACAGGGTGGAAATGAGGAACCCACGACCAAGGCCTTTATGATTGAGCTCTTCGCGGCCATCAAAGAAGATATATCAGAGCTGCGCTCGCAGCTGGCCTCGGACCTGCGTGAAGTGCGGAGAGACGTGGACGGCATAGGGGAGCGCGTCGCGACGCTAGAAGAACACGACGTGGGAACAGCAAAGGACATTCATCGCCTTCAACAAGATGTGATTCGCCTGACGGAGCAAAACCTTGATCTGCAAGCCCATACAGAGGACCTGGAAAATAGGTTGCGTCGCAACAATATCCGCATTCGCTCGGTGCCCTGGAAAGGAGAGGGGGCGGACTTGAGGGAATACGTCGAGGCACTGTTCAAACACATCCTTGAGGAGGAGGACATCCAGACCATTCGAATGGACCGGGTGCACCGGGTGGGATTGCCGTGGGGACCCCAGGCTCCACCCCCGACATCCTGGTGTGTGTACATGATTCCCAGTTGAAGGAAAGGATCCTCAGGAAAGCACGAGATCTGGTTCCCCTCCAATTTCGAGATCATCGCCCCCTGCTATATCAGGATTTAGCTGCCTCTACATTGCAAAAGAGCAGGGACTACATACCTACAGGAGCAAAAAGTGCCCTACTCCTGGGGGCACCCCTTCCGCCTCATCTTTCGCTGGCAGAACAAGTTGGTCCAGGTGTGTTCATTGGTGGTGGCAATGGATCTCTTGGGCTTGGAGCGCCAGGACCCGGCGCCCCGGGACGGTGGCTCGGCTGGCAGGCGACGACGGCGCTCAGCAGAGTGGCAGAGATTGGGCAAGCCGGTGCAGACGGGGGGACCGGACCTGTCGGCCAGGCTGCAAGAACGGGGTGCAGCGGTCTCTTCTGTGGCACAGGTCACTGACGCAGCAACAGATCACGGTGAGGCGGCCTCATCACTCCGAGAGGACCATCTGCAGGCGCCAGAGGGGGCCGCCACTGTGAGGTAACACTTGTGCTTTCTCTCCATGGTCGTGAGGGCGCCAGACGACACAAGCTGGAGGAGATATGACTGGTGCCATGTCCCCCTGTCTTTCAGACTTTTCCTTTTTTGTACTGACTATTGTGTTTTTCTTCTAGGCGTGTTGGGGGGGTGGGAGGGGTGGGTTAGGGTGGGTAGTGGTGGTAGAAGGGGCTTGCACGTAGATTGGCTTCAGGGGTACTTGCGAGCGGGGTGGGTCGACCGGGGGGAGGCGGAGTGGTTGGGGCGGGGAAGCCCTGCGAAGCGGGTGGGTCCTGATATGAGCGGGAGGTTGCATGCTGCAGTCGGGTCCGGGAGGGGAGCTGGGGACGGAAGTTTCGTTGAATTGGCTGCTCACCATGGGGGGCTGGAGCAGACAGCATCTGCGGAACTATGTCGTTGGAACTTCTCATGCTGCCTCTAACCTTAGGAACATGGAACGTTAAAGGGCTCAATTCTCCCCAGAAGCGCCAAAAGATTTGGAAATATATTATTGATCATCACTTAGATATAGTGGGCCTTCAGGAGACCCATCTGACTAAAAAGGAGGACTCACGCCTTAAGCACAAACGGTTCCCATTAATCTATAGATCCTCTGCTAATACGAAACAGAGGGGGGTGGCCCTTATGTTCTGCTCGACCCTACAATTCCAACCCCTGGGTGTACAAAGTGATAGGGAGGGTCGCTGGATCATGGTCAAGGGCCTCTTGCGGGGTAGACACTGCACATTTCTTGTACTGTACGCACCTAACACTGGGCAAAATGCTTTTCTGCATACCCTGTTGAGGGCCGCTGTTGACTTTGTGGAGGGGCCGCTGATCATCATGGGGGACTTTAATTTGGTGTGGCAGACATACCTGGATAGCACACATTTACAGCGGTCAGACACAGGCACTTTCTCCCCCGACACGCAACAGATTTTTGACTTGGGCCTTTTTGATGCTTGGCGCTTCCTATACCCCCAGTCCAGGGATTTCACCTTCTTCCCCCATGTCCACCGCACCTATTCTAGGATTGACCACGTCTTCCTAAGCCAGTCCCTTCGAGGGGATCTAAGGGAGGCCAAGATCTTCCCGCTGGCTGTTTCAGATCACAGCCTACTCGCAGTGGGCCTCCAGTGGGATGCGAAAAGTAAGGGTAGTTCGAGGTGGTATTTCCCAGCTTCCCTGGTCAGGGACAAACCCTCCTATACCAAATTGCGAGGCCTTATCACCGAATTTTTTGCTCTCAATGAACCGGGGGACACCTCGGTCTTCACCACATGGGATGCTCTCAAGGCTTGCCTTCGCGGGCACTGCATAGCACTGTGCGCTGCTCTTAATCGGCCGCGCGGCGGGAGCGAGAGCAACTAGAGGAGGAGCTCTCCTCCTTAGAAAAGGCGCATAAGGAGACCCCCTTCAGATTGGGGCTTCGGCAGATAATGGCCGTCAGAGGCAAGCTCCGAGCCCACTACAATAATAGGGCAGAATATACCCTGCTAAAATTGCGGCGCCTCTCTTATTCCCAGGGCAACAAGGTGGGGAGACATCTTGCCAGGCAATTGTGGGACAAAAGGGAACAAGAGTACGTAGGGGGAATTCAAGATGCACAGGGAGGAGTAACGCATCAAGATGAGGCGAAGACTGAGCTATTTGGAGCCTTTTATAAGACCCTTTATACAGGGGATCAACTAGACGCTACCGCTCAAGCCGACTACCTGCAAGGACTCAAACTGCCACAGGTCTCGGCGGAATGGAACAAGGCGCTCTCGGCCCCCTTCTCTAGGGAAGACGTGCTGGCTGCCATTAAGGCTCTAAAACCCCACAAGGCTCCGGGGGCAGATGGGTATACGGCCATCTTCTATTAAACCTTTGCCTCTGAACTATGCCCATACCTTGTCCAGCTGTTTAATGGCATGGCGGAAGAGGGCGAGATCTCCCGCACCATGGCAGAGGCGCTCATATCCATCATTCCCAAACCTGGTAAAGACCCTAGTAAATGCGCTTCCTATAGGCCGATTGCCCTCCTTGAGGTTCCCTAGGTTCTGAACCCGTTCAATGAAGGTCGTCGGATATAGACGATTTTGGTGTCAGCGGACCGCAAATCACGAGTGCGGTATGTACGAGTGTTTTCGTCATAACCGATCAATGAGAACACTACGTATTCATGGATTTCGTCCGAACCTTCGGGTTCCATTTTGTGTACAGCAGCCATTTTGTGTGGTTGCCCTCACATAGGCCGATGACCACGGCCGAACGAGTCTTTGGGACACGTACACCTTAGTTGACTCCTGAGTGACCTGAACGAGCTGACTCCCTTGCCCGAGGCTGACCTCGTTGAGCCAGTTCCTTGTTAAGCAGCTGGTCAGATAGAGATCAAAGAGCAGGACATTGCTGAGTTTATGGTACATGCACACACCCTTCTATCTTGCTTCTCATCTGCTTCTGTTCCTTCTTTTATGGCTTAATTATTGATTGGGTTGAGGTCTTTATGATGGGTCCGTCCGGCCCGTTAGAACAGGAATGTTGCTTTTTGCTAGGTCATTTCTGGTGGGCTGGACAACGGAAAGTGGGATTGTCGTCATGCGATATGTTTGAAATGTCACTCTACGATTGGTCAGTTTGTATGTAATCGATGCTAGCCAGGAATGTGATTTTTAGCATAAATGACGATGCTCCGCTCTATGAATTTGTGCAGTCTCTAGCGAACCACCCGTGTTGTGCTTCGTAGACCTCTGTTCCTGGTTGCAGCCAATAAATTTGGTCTTTGACGTCATCAAGAAGTGTCCCGTGTCTCTGTTTGCCAAGGCAGGGGAATCCGAAGACATCGGGCATTATCCCTGGCGCCGCTGGGTTCTAAAACCTGGTTCTTCATCCTAAACTTAGACGCGAAGCTCTACTCCTCCATCATCGCCCAGCGGCTCAATGATCTGATGACGGCCCTCATAGATCCGGATCAGTCAAGGTTCATCAAAGGGCGCCAAACCCATGATAACACGAGGCGGGTGGTACACTTAATTGAGAAAGCCAATAAGTTTAAAATCCCAGCTGTTCTGGGAGGCCTGGATGCCAAGAAGGCGTTCAACAGGGTGGACTGGGGTTTCCTGTTCCGTACGCTGGCCGCCTTCGGCTTCTCCTCCAAATTTATAACGATGATTCTGGCAAACTACCTCTCCCCTCGCTCCAGGGTAGCAGTGAATGGTCAGTTCTCTTAATTTTTTTAACACTCCAGAGGCACAAGGCAGGGATGTCCTCTGTCGCCACTGCTTTTTGCCCTTAGCATTGAACCAATGGCGATAGCGGTGAGAGCCAACCCCAACATCCGGGGACTGCCTTTCACTGGGGAGTCCCATAAGATTACTCTCTTTGCAGACAATGTACTCCTCTCCCTCTCTGATCCGGCCCACTCTCTTCCCTATGTGCAAGCCACACTGAAGCGATATGAAGTGGTGGCGGGGTTTAAAATTAACTACAAGTCTTATGTCCTCAACCTCATGATTCCCCAGTCAGAACTCCCCCATCTTAAGTCGCTAACTCCTCTGCAGTGGACTGACTTATCTATTCAATACCTGGCGATCCACCTGACTCCCACGCTGGGGAAACTGTACTCTGCTAATTTCCCTCCGCTCCTTGCTTGGATCCAGTCCGACTTGGCCCGATGGAAACCCATGTTCATCTCCTGGCTAGGGAGGATACACACAATTAAAATGACCCTCCTCCCCAAGATCCTATACCTATTCCAGGCCCTTCCAATAGAGCTTGAAGGTGAATTCTTCAGACGTGTGAAGTCCATGATGCTGCGTTTCGTCTGGCAGGGAGGCCGGGTACGCTTCTCCTTCACCGTCCTACGCAGACCTAAGAAAGAGGGAGGCGTGGGGCTGCCTGACATTTATTTGTATTACAAAGCGGCTCAACTTCGTATATTAGTAGAGTGGTCACAACAAGAATCCGAAAAGGAATATGCTAATTACCAGTATGCATCTGTTCTTGGCATGTAGAGCTGCTGACATTCATATCCGTGCATAGATCGCCGCCCAGTGTTGGGTCCGGATGATTACACTTTGTTGTGTTGGAAGAGTCTTCGAAGTATCACGAGATAGGTGACTCCTCCCCTGGACTACAGTGCGCATGGGCATCTTCTCCATCCTCAGATTGTTTTTCGCCATTGTGGCAGAGATGGAGATAGTAAAGTAAGAGATGGCCATGCACGAGATAATGCTGCAGCTGCGACAGGCACCGGGGAGGAGGGCGGCCGATATGAATGTCAGCAGCCCTACATGCCAAGAACAGATTCATACTGGTAATTAGCATATTCCGTTCGAGGCATGTGGGCTGCTGAATTCTTATCTGTGCATAGACTGTATAGCAGTATGTCCTCTAGAGGTGGCTAACTGTGCCAGCTGCAGCAGTTTGAAAAAAAGTTTTGAGGACAGCCTGGCCTACAGCAGCTTGCTGTTTTGCTTACTCGTCTACACAGTAGTATTTTGTGAAAGTGTGTATGGTGGTCCATGTGGTCTTCAAGAGGAATATTTCCTAGGAAAGCCATGGATGCCCCCATTTTCCTTGTAGAGTGTGCTCTTGGGGGGACGGTTAAAGTGCATTTTGCCTTTTGATAGCATATTTAAATGCATTTAACTATCCATCTGTCTATTCCTGACTTTGAAATAGGATTTCCTTTGTGTTGTGGTGCAAAAGCAACAAATAGTTGTTTTGTCTTTCTAAATGATTTAGTTCTGTCCACACAATAAAGAAGAGCTCTTTTTACATCTAATGTGTGTAGGGCTCTCTCAGCTACTGACTGTGGATTTTGAAAGAAAACTGGCAGTTCTATTAAGTGATTGATATGGAAATTGGATACAACCTTAGGCATGAACTTAGGGTTGGTTCTAAGAACCACCCTGTTGGCATGTACCTGCATGAAAGGTTCTTGACTTGTTAGTGCTTGTAATTCGCTCACTCTTCTGAGTGAGGTAATGGCAACCAAGAATGCAACTTTCCACGTTAAGAATTGTATTTCGCATGATTATAGAGGTTCGAAAGGAGGGCCCATAAGTCTGGTAAGTACTATATTTCGATTCCAGACTGGGGAAGGGGGGTGTCGTGGAGGGATCACCCTTTTTAAACCCTCCATTAAGGCTTTAATTACGGGTACTCTAAACAGTGAAAGGTGTTGCCTGTTTAGAAGGTATGCTTCTATAGCAGCGAGGTGTAGTCGTATAGAAGAGTATGCTAAGTTACATCTTTGTAAATGCAGCAGATAACATATAATGTTTTGAATGGAAGCGTCTAAAGGGTTGATTTGGTTATTGTTGCAGTAAATACCAAATCTCTTCCATTTAGCTGCATAGCACACTCGTCTGGTTGGTCGTCTTGCCTCCCTAATGATGTTCATGCAATCTGGGGGCAAGTTAAGTTATCCAAACTCTAAGACCTCAGGAGCCAGATTACTAGGTTCATCTGATTGGGATTTGGGTTTCTGATTTCTCCATGGTTCTGAGTTAGAAGATGGAGTGCAGGGCACAGTCTTTGATGAGGAACTACTGAAAGTTCTAGGAACGTTGTTGTAGGACTTGGCCCTTTCCCCAGAATTTTTCGCTTCTTATTCCCTTAATTTAGGATGTCCCCCATAGTAACAAAAGTGTATAGGCCTTGTGTAGTGGAGAAAGCCCTGTGTAATGTCAAACTAATGTTAAGGTGCAAGTGCTTCCTTCCCCTAACATGGCTGCCACTGACCCCTGCTACTGCAGCGCGGTCTTTGTGGGCGCATTCTAGTAGCCAGGAGCTGGCTAGAACCCTCAAACATTGTATCAACACTAGCCTGCCAACCTGCCCATAGCCAGAATGGTGGAACAACCTAGAACCTCCTGGAACCTTCTGGAACAGGTGAGATGACACCAACAGCCACTACCAACTGTTAACTGGCACTATAAAAGGAAAGGGAGGGAAACTTTCCTGTCAGACTGAGGGAGCACAGACCTGGGGAAGAACCTACGCAGGAGTTTAGACGGTGGGGGCCTGGACAGGGACCTATGACACTGGTGGAGACAGAGCCTAGGTGCTGCCTATTAAGTGTTGAGGGATCTTGAACTTGCCCCCCTGATCTGGCCCGGCGGATGGGGAACCCAGGGGCTACTTGAGGAGACTGGCTGAGGAGATCTGATACCAGCCATCAACTCCAACCCCCCCCCCCCCCCCCCCCCCCCTCAAGGAACCAAGAGACTGAAATTTATGGGCGCAAGAAATATAAAGCGCTGAGAAGAAACCAGGCGCAAGCAACATAAAGCGCCGAGAAGAAACCAAAACACTACTGGACTATTGAGAGGACAACCAGGTATTGGCGCTGTGTCGCTCCCTGCGCTCCCTGTCGCCACCTGGGATCCCTTTGGTTGGTTTGACACGGATGTGTGTCCTGTCCTGTTGGTCCTGCTGACCTGCTTCCAACTTAAATAAACTGTCTCCTGGCTAAGCGCTACAGAGCCCTTCAAGCGCTTATCTACTGTGACCCTGTGAGAAACACTGAGCCTGCTGATTGCCGAGTTCTGCTCTGCTTTGTGCCCTGGTATAGTGGACCTGAAGCGCTATTAAAGAAGCTGCCCAAGCGCTGTAGCCTGTAACCTGTTGAATGCCCAGGCGCTATCTTTACTAAACGCTGGATCCCTGTGCTGATTGTGCTGTCTGCCCTGCTTACCCAGCGCTCTCCTGCTGGTCCTGTGAGGAGCGCTGGGGTGCTGGAGGGCGTTGCTGCCTCAAGAAGTGCTGTGCCTGCAGAGTGCTGGGATTCCCCCTATGACTCCCATGAGAAGCGCTGTTATGGTAGTCTGACCCCAAGCGCTATATCTACCCAGCGCTGTAATTGTGCCTAAAGCGCTCACTTGCCCACAAAGCGCATCGAGGACCGAGTGCCGTGTGCACCTCTGAAGCACTGCTGCCCCCACTCACCGCCACAGCCCGGAGATTCACTGGCGCTGTCTTGAGGCGCCGACATTACTAGCAATCCCCCTCGGCGGCCCCTGGTATCAGGAGAGGGCCGCCGTCAATGCTGTCGACTGCTATCACCGCCGCGGCCTGGCATCTATCTGTGACAGGCCCCCGCTGAGGAGATCGTTGCAGCGGCCCCTAGTGTGAGAAGAGGGCCGCTGAAATTCCTCTCAGGCCGCGCTAGGCCTGACAGGCCCTAAAGCCTTTACTCGCGTCATGTGACGGGGGCGCGTCAAGCCACGCCCCCGCCGCGTACAGATTGGCCGCGTGGCCGAGCCCCTCTAGTGCCACGACCCTATTGGTTCCCGGGCCGTGGAGGCTGACGAAGGCCCGGGAACAGCTTGTTGTTGTCGGGGAGGGCTCTGTGGGAGAGTCCGAGCCCCCCCCTGCCAGAGCAGGCCCTGGAAGTCCGGTGCAACGTCGGGCCGAAGGGAGGCCCGGAAAAGAGCGCCGGAGTAGCGCGGGCCTCCCCTGTCTGGCCCACAAACCACCGGAGGGCTTAGAAGGAGCCCAAGAGCCCCCTCCCTCATCCTGACTGGCAGGAATCCACGGAAGGGCTCCCTGAGGAGCCGAAGAGACAGGTAATCCCTGGGGAGGTGGGCGGAAGGCCGGAGAAGGCCCCGAGTTCGCCCCTCCCCGGGGGAAAGTTGAAGTTGGGCCCTGCTGGCCCTGAGAGCCTGTGTGACTGGGAACACTGTCAATGAGCCCTGTGGGTCCTAATTATTTATAGAAGGCCCCCCTTTTAACATGGGCAGTAGCCCTTAATGATAGGATAAGAATCCCCAAAATTGCTCATTTCGTGACTGGACTGAGGAGGAAGTAGTCCCTAGCTGTGGAATTACCTCAGTCAGATTGCTTCTCGGCAGGGACTGAGTTTCACAAGGAGAATTCCCCTGTGGATTCAATGTTTTGTCCATGCCTAATGAAATGATTGCCTTTTGAAGGGGGGTACTTACCTGACGGGATGGTTGCTTAATTGCTGGGTTCGAAATGTGTTAAATGAATGTTTCTCACTGAATTCCTTGCAAGAGGACCATACTGCGGGTTAATAAAAGCTCATTCCTGTTCCAGGGAAGGGCTACTCCTACTCCCTGAAATGTTTATTCCTGACTTAAGGGGATGTTTCACCTATGCTTAGGAGATGGTACTTCCCGCCTGATTGTAATGACCCGTTTAGTCGTGGGTGGTGGGATGTTGGTACATGCCTACTGTTATGGTTGTTCTTCCCTAGAGAAATGTTGATGCATTGCCTTCCAGTGTTTAATGAAATGTCCTACTATGGTTTAGTGACATGCAAATTGTCTGATGCAATGAAAAGTTTATTAGGAAGTAACAAAAGGCTATGCCTTTATTGTATGTGCTGCATTGGTGAATTACTCCCTTTACTCTACCCCAAGGAAATGTGTTGTTGAACTGCTTAATGCCCTAAATTAGGAAATACTTATTCCTACTGGGAGTGATTCCTAAAGTAGTTATTCCTGATTAGGGAGATGGTTAATCCTGCACAAGGGGATGTTTTATCTTAATGGAATGTTTTCTCCCACTTAGTGCTACATTTAAAGGAAGCCTACAGTTAACCCCTGATTAGGGGAAGGGTATACACTAAGGCGAAACTGCTTTAGGGAGTCGCTTAGGCCCTGTTCTAACGTATGTACTGAGGTCCGCAGCTATGTTTGAGACCTGTTAAATGAAATGGTGATTTCCTCATGCCTCATGAAAAGTTTTACGTTGACTTCACAGGAAGTTCTTCATCGGCGTAAGGAGAACGATAACTCTGACCTACAGTTATTTATGATACATCATTTATGCATTCATAAGTTTTACTCCTAATAGAGGAGGAGAGTTATGGCCGCCTAATGCTGAGGCTAATAAGATGTTACACATCTAATGAAATGTTTTTATTATCACTGAATGCACTGCTTACTCCTACAGCGGAGAGATGTTACTGTTATGGAGATGCTCTTCGCTTACCTGAGGAAATGAAGATTGGTACTTAACGCAGTGTTGTATTCATGTCTTTATAATGTCATTCTTACAGGTGCTGACAAGGAGCAAGGCTACGGTCAGGCATGTGGTTATCTACATTTGATAATATCTAATCAGTATTTATCTTATATTTAATAGGTATTCACCTAGTATTTATTGCCAAGTGTTGAAATACTTGTATTGAAAGGAAAGCTAATGAGGTAATAATACTGTGAATACTTGATTACCCTGACTCTGCTCTAAATATAAAAGTTATTTAATTTTTACACATACTCACTGGAGTGGCGTCACTCATTGCGTGCCCATTTTTACTGTCTCAGTGGTTGCGTGTGCTGTATGGTCGCTTTACACATAAGCTTTCGGATGCCTACCCCCTCGTGCCATGCTACCCTCAGGGAGCTGGTGACCCCAGTTCCAACAGTTGTGTACCATGGTTGTCTCGCCCATGTGGGAGCAACTAGGATTAGCGTGAGTGAGTGTTGCCGCAGTTTGCATGCCACCAGCGAGATCAGCGGTGCTGGGGGAAAAGCGTACGCAAATCTGCCTGACCAGTTCATCCATATCGCATTGCCCTGTGACAACGGATGTGGGAATCTGGCGGTAAAGTACTGGCATTTGGAGTTTTCTTTTGTGGCAAACAGGTCTATTTCTGGGTGACCCCACTCTTTGAAGAATGGCTGGAGAACTTGGGGATTAATCTCCCATTCGTGTCGTTGTTGGCTGTGCCTGCTGAGCAGGTCGGCAATTTGATTGTCCTTCCCTGGAAGGTGTTCTGCTAGGAGAAAAATGTTTTTGGGAATCGCCCACTTCCATATGCTTTGTGCCAGATGGGACAGCTGTGGAGAGTACGTTCCTCCCTGTTTCTGGATATAGAACATTGCGGTCATGTTGTCCATCCGGATCAACGCCGTCTTGCTGTACAAGTATTTCTGAAATGCTTTCAGGGCTAGGAATCTCGCTAGCAATTCTAGTTGGTTGATATGCAGCTTTTTCTGTTTGGTTGTCCAGAAACCTTGTACTGTGTATTGAAGGAGATGGGCTCCCCATCCTGTCAGTGATGCGTCAGCTGTTAGTACTAGTTGTGGAACCGGCTCTTGGAACAGTCGCCCCTTGGAAAAGTTTTGTGGGTTCCACCACTGCAGAGAGTTGTGAGCGCGACTGTCTACCAACACTAGGTCTTTTAGTTGTCCTTGAGCCTGGTTCCACTGCCGTGCTAGGCATTCTTGTAATGGGCGCATTTGAAGTCTTGCATGGGGGACAATGAATATGCAGGAGGCCATCATGCCTATGAGCTGCATAAAGACTCGAGCTGGCAGAGAGTGTTGTGGCAGGAATTTGCGAATGAGTATCTGCATGCTGGCTATCCTTGCTGAGTTTGGATATGCCTTTGCCACTGAGGTGTTTATAGTGGCTCCCAGGTATTGCTGTGCGTGAGATGGCTGCAGATGCGATATTGTGTAGTTGATTGAAAACCCTAGGCTGTGTAGCACCTGAAGTGTGTGCTGCACACTGTTGGTACGATTTTGCTTGTATTAGCCAATCGTCCAGATAGGGGTACACATGGATGTGTTGCCTTCTGAGATGTGCTGCCACTGTCGCTAAGCATTTTGTAAACACTCTTGCAGCCGTGGTAACCCCGAAGGGCAAAACCTTGAATTGGTACTGTTGACCTTCGATTGTGAACCTGAGGTATTTTCTGTGGGCTGGATGGATGGGTATGTGAAAATACGCATCTTTGAGGTCCAGTGTTGCTAGGAAATCTCCTTGTTGTAGCAACGGGAGCACTTGTTGTAGTGTGATCATATAAAAGTGCTCCAATAGTATATATTGATTTAGGGGTCTGAGGCCCAATATTAGTCTGAGGGAACCGTCCTTTTTGGGAATAAGGAAGTATAGGGAGTATACTCCTGTCCCTTGCTGGTGGAAAGGGACTTGCTCTGTGGCCCCCTTTTCCAGCATGCATTTCACCTCTTGTTGTAGCAGGGTGATGTGTTCCGTGGACATAGGACGATGTCTGGGTGGTATGTTTGGTGGTGTAGAAGTCAGTTCTAGGCAATAACCAAACTGCATAATTTCTCTCACCCACATGTCCGTGGTAATTGCGTGCCAGACAGGTAGGAACTGTTGGAGTCTGCCTCCGACCGGTGTTAGGTGGTCTGGAGGTAGCATAATGAAGTCACTGTTTTGTGGCAGGGAGGCTCTGGTGTTATTGCCTCCACGTCTTCTTCCCTTATTATTGTTGCCCCTATAACCTCCTCTGTTTGTGTTTTTGTTGAAGGAACCTTGTGTGTTACTTTTGTATGAGGCAATTGTTTGCGATGTATTTCCTCGTGTAGTTGCTCTGTATGAGGAGCGTCGAAAGGAGCCTCTATGTTGCTGAAATTGCAATGCCCCCATTGATTTTGCGGTTTCCGTGTCTTTTTTCATTTTATCCAAAATGGTGTCGACAGCAGGGCCAAATAGAAAATCCTGATTGACAGGTTGGTTAAGAATGGTGGACTGGACCTCATTCTTAAACCCGAAAATACGCAGCCATGCATGTCTGCGTACTAAGACTCTAGTGTTAATTGACCTAGCTGCGGTGTCTGCTGCGTCAAGCGCACATTTGATGGAGGCGCTTGTTAAGAATTTTCCCTCCTGTATGAGGTCATCAGCTTGTGCTTTAAAAGGCTCAGGTAGGTGTTGCATTAGGCTTTCGAGCTGATCACAGTGCGCCCTGTCGTAACGAGCAAGTAGGGTTTGTGTGTTAGCAATTCTCCATGAGTTGGAGGCTTGTGCTGCTACCCTTTTGCCTGCGTCCACCAGTATTTTTGGCTCTTTATCAGGGGGAGGTGCTGCCCCTGTTGTTTGGGAGTTGGCCCTTTTACGTGCATTAGCCACTACCAGTGAGTCTAGTGGTAACTGCCCCTTGATGTAAGTAGGGTCTGTAGGAGCTGCCCTATACTTCTTTTCTATTCTGGGATTGATTACCCGTGCCCTGGCTGCATCCTTAAATATGTCAGGTGCATGTTTTAGAACTCCCTTTTACACAGGTGAAGTGTTCTGACACTTTTTTCTGAAGCAGGGAAGGTGTCAAATAAGAAGTCTTCCTCAACAGGGTCATTATGCATGTCTACATTGTGGAATTGTGCTGCCCTGTCTATGAGTTGATTGAAGACTATGGTGTCATCAGTAGGTGACGGCTTAGTAGGATAAGAGGGTACATCAGAGATGGGATGGGTGTTGTAAGGGTCTGTTGGTTCCTCCCATGGTTCCTCTTGTGGTTGAGGATCTTGTGGGAAATCATATTGAGGCTGTGGCTCATCCCCCATGTTACCCTCATTGTCCCCGTGGTGAGAAGGAGAGTAAGGAGCAAAAGGTGTAGTAGGCATGATAGGCTGAAAAGGGATGAAGGGTCTAGAGGGAGAAGTCCCAAAGTCCTTTTTCTTTAATGGAATAGGGGAATGAGAGCCAAAGTCCAAAGGCTCTTCTTTCTGTGCAGGATGCTAACTTTACCAGTCTCTGGATTAATGTATATCTTTGCCTGGTCGTCTGATGGATCTGGGTGGAAGAGTTCTTCCTCTACAGTCCTGGGTTGAGTGTTATATTTTTTTGGGGTCGGTAACACCTGGTTTTTCGACGACTTTTGGTGTTTTATTGGTTTTCTTTGGCTCAGGCCCTTTTTTTCGGGTCGGCGATTGTCTTTGGGTCGACCGGAACTTTCGGTTCGACACTTTTTTTGTGCTCCGTACGCTTTTTTGGATGAGTGTCCTTTTCCGAGTCAACGTTCTTTTTTGGATCGACTGATGTCTTTGGAGTAGTTATCTTTGGGTCGACAGGTTTTTGGGGCCGTGCTACGGGCTTTGGTATGGCACCCTTTTTGTCGGCGACCTTTGCCGGGTCGACGGATTTCGGAACAGTAGGCTTGTTCGGGTCGGCGACCTTCTTTGGTTCGGCGCCCTTCGGCTGCGTGCCTTTGTTCGGTTCGACTACTTTTTTGGGGTCGACAGTTTTTGGCTGAGCGGCCTTTTTGTGGTCGACAGTCTTCTTTGGCTTGACGCTCTTTGGCTGTACGGCCTTTTTAGGTTCGACGCCCTTCGGGTCAACGACCTTTTTTGGCTCTTGAACCTTCTTGGGGACGATGGTACAGGGCCCTGGGGTCTCTGAAGGTTTCGGTTTTGATTTCGGAGCCGAGCCAGATGGCGGGGCTGGCGAAACTTTTTTATGATCTTGGCTAAGGCCTTTTGGCGATGCCTCGACCGGAGCCTTTGGTAACGGGCTAAATGGCGTCGGGGCAGGGTACTCACGATTTGCCCCAGTGGGATCTCGTCATCGGAGTCCGAGTAGTCCTCGACGCTGACGATTTCTAGGTCCGAGTCTGGAGCTTCCGGTAGTTCCTAGTCATCATCAAAGATGTTTTCCGGTTCCGGTGCCTGTCGTTGCATTTCTTGCCTAGCGGCCCGCCGGTTTCGTATAGTTTTCTTTGATCGAAACTGGGCGCAGGCTGGGCAGGTTTCTTCCCTATGGTCTGGGGAAAGGCACTTGTTGCATACTGAGTGTTTGTCAGTTTGTGGGAACTTGGAGTGGCATTGTGGGCACCTTTTAAACGGGCTTCTTTCCATCAACGGTCGGCTCACGTGGCGTCGAAAAGGCCCAACGGACCGCGTCCACAACCGATTCGAGCTGGAAGGCTGGATCGAGTAGAGAGGTACCGAAAGAGAACAATACCGGCGAAGTCGAAGGCCTTTTGGCCTTTAGAAAAGTTTTGTTTTTGATTCAGAAGTTGGAGATAGGAGTTAGCATCCGAACCCAATGGCGAAAAAAAACAATCTGAGGATGGAGAAGATGCCCATGCGCACTGTAGTCCAGGGGAGGAGTCACCTATCTTGTGATACTTCGAAGACTCTTCCAACACAACAAAGTGCAATCATCCGGACCCAACACTAGGCGGCGATCAATGCACAGATATGAATTCAGCAGCCCACATGCCTCGAACACATTGGCTACATATGGATAGGAGCGTGGCTGGGAGAACGATCTAGGACTTGGTGTGGAGGCCCAAGTGCGACAGACCCAATAATGGATATGTCAGTACCCCCACTAGCACCACCCTGAAGGTTTGGGACTCTGTCTCCAAAGATGACAGGTGGACCACCTTCCCCTCCCCCTTCACGCCCATACACTTTAACCCCACCTTCCCCCCAGCGTCACTCGAGGGCCCCTTTAGGGCTTGGAAGGACGGAGGATGTCTAGCGCTTACACATCTATTTCACAATTATGACCCGCTTACCTTTGAAAACTGCAGGAGGGATTATGGGGTACTGGAGAGTGAGCGTTACCATCACGCTCAACTGCTACACTGGGCGCTCTCCCCCGGGTGAGGGAGGCGGCAACTCGACCCGTCACGAAGTTCGAGGCCTTCTTGACCAGGACCTCTTCCATGAAAGGGGCCATCACTTTCATCTATGGGCTCATCCTTGCCACTGGACTCTCCCCTAGGCCCCGGTATATGTCTATGTGGGAGGGGATTCTCCAACAAGATATCTCAGATGCCGAGTGGACTCATTTATGGTCCGATATTGCCAAGTTTAATCACTCCGTGAAGCTTAGGGAGGCTCATATGAAAACCATGATAGACTGGTACTTACACCCCGGCAAACTGAAACTGATTTTCCCGGACACCTTGGATAGATGCTGGAGGGGATGTGGCCTTTTAGGGGACTTCCAGCACATTTGGTGGGACTGCCCCGTGATTAGGCCGTACTGGGAGGAAATTCAAGCTCAAATTAAGGACATGTTGGGATACCCTATTCCTACCTCGATGGCCTCCACTCTGCTGGGTCTCCGTGATCCTGATCTCGAACACCAGACCAGGACGGACAAGAGGATTATGTGGCTCAGTATTGGCGCGGCCAAAATTACCCTGGCCGCAGCGTGGAAAAAGAAAGAGGCTCCGGCCATCTCTCTTTGGCACTCGAGGCTTTGGAAGCTGCTAAGTATGGAAAGGATGGCGGATATCTTTCTAGATGATTTTAAGAATTTTGAGTTTCGCTGAGGCCTGCTGGTAGCATTCCTCTCTAAGGGTCTGACGTACGCAGTCTGTCCGCCCAGTGTCCGAACGCTCCCCTTGTTTCAACTCTGAATCCCTGCCGCTGCGCATAAGGTTCCCTGTCCTGTTCTTAATGCTACCAGCACTAGGGAGGTGGGTGGGGGGCGGGAGGGGGGGGGTCTTCTTGTTTATTTGTTTGTCATGATATCTCTCTTACATGCTCAATTACGTACAGCATGTAGAGCCACATGGTTGCAACAGGGACTCTTAGCACTACTGCAAGCTGTTTATGATCACTCTGCCAGGAGGACTGGCCGCTTGAACGCACTGGTGTGACTTGTGCAACTGAGACTCCTAAACGGCCTTTGCCTCCACTGCTTTCGAATGTTGGTACACGTGTTTGGTGATCGGTACTTCCTAGGTCGCTATGTTATGTGTAATAGGCTTGATCACATGGACCCTCCCCTGGTCGTCCATGTTGTTTTCAGACGAATGCTTTGGCTACCCCCTGTGTGGGATGAAGTGTGGGATTGTCGCATTTCTACTATTTCTTATTAAATGGTCAATAAAAATACTTTTGACAAAAAAATGTGTCCAATATGGCAAATTCTACACCTGGCCATGTACTTACGTTTAGTTGTTCGTCTAGGTTTTCGAGGTTTTTTGGGAGGATCTGAAGAAGGTTCCTCTTGATTATCTTTCTTGGGTGTTGTAGTTCCTGCAATGAAAACGATAAAAGTTGACAAGCGACTCATGCACATAATGTTAAATGACGTAATTACTTTAAATGCATTAGTATCTGTGACATGCATTGTTCTCCTCTTTGCTCGTTACCTCTACTATATTTATAGATTGTGCAACAAAGGGAAACTCTAGTAGCCCTATTCTAGGCAACAAGAGCCCTCTATGAAGAAAATACAACTACATGACATCCGTTCCATAAACAATTGTTGGTAGGTTGTGCAGAAAGTGTTTCTTAGACAGCTGTGACTCATAAAGAAGTGACACATTATTGAAGAGTGAAACAGAACGATCTAAGAAAATGCAAAAAGTAATAAATGGTCTATTGTTATTTGCTAACAACTCTTCCATCTTATTTTACTTTACTATGTTATCTATGTAGGTATCTAGACAGAAGTACCACAAATTTCCATGGTCTGAAACATTAAAGAAAAGAGCTTTTGTTTCCTGCCCTTCTAAAGGTAGATGGGAGTGGTCATGTCGGACATGCATAGGCAAGCTATTCCAAAGCCCGGGATCTAACAAAGGGAACGTCCTGTTTCTGAAATTGGATTTGTTCCGGGGAAAAGGGATCCACCAGCAGAGCTACTTCTGAAGACCCAGAGAGAAGAGATCTAGGGCCAGATGTAGGTCGCCCAATACAGTGTTGGTAACGACCGAAATTACCTTATTTCGGGCCAGATGTAGGTAATCCAGATTTACCGATTCTAAAATACCGAATTTTACCGATTCTGTATTTTAGAATTGGTAAATGGGATGTAGGTATCCATTTGGTATTTTTTTACCGAATCGGTAAGATTCAGTAAATACCGAATCCTTATTTACCAATTCGGTATTTCCCATTCATCCCTATGGGCCTCCAGGCCCATAGGAATGAATGGGAATTACCGAATTGGTAAATACAGTTTCGGTAAAATGGGGAACACATTCAAGGGTGGCAGGGTGTCACATTGACACCCTGTTGCACCCCTGAATAGTGCATGGGTGCACATGTGTCACACATACATGCCCTAAGGGCATGTATGTCTGCCACATGGCACTGATAAAAAAGCACAAAATTGCTTTTTTAACGGGTTTCGTTATTTACCACCAACTTGTAGTTGGTGGTAAATAACGAATCCTTACAAGTGGAAAGCACTCACTTGAGTGCTTTCTACATTAAGGATTCAGTAATTTACTGAATCGGTATTTCAGAATTTGGTAATTTATCGATTCCTTAAATTACCGATTCGGTAAATTACCGAATCCTTTAATTAGGCCCCTACATCTCAAATGCATAATACCGGTCGGTAACGGCCGAAATTCGGTAATTTTGGCCGTTACCGACCGGTATTAGGCTTCCTACATCTGGCCTGGCCGTTACCGACCGATATTGTACTTTTGAGATGTAGGTGGCATAATTCCTGAATTCGGTATTTTACCGAAACCGTAATTTGAGGAATCGGTTAATTACCGAATTCTTAACATACGGATTCGGTAAATGACCGAATCCGTAATGTAGGGAGCACTCAAGTTAGTGCATTCCTGACTTAAGGATTCGTTATTTACCACCAACTACAAGTTGGTGGTAAATATTGAAACAATAAACAAAAGAAGAGAGGTTAATGTCTCTTATAAGCCACTTGGATGGAGCCAAAAGACTCAAGGAGTTCACACCCTATTTGGGTTTGAAAAGAAAGCCCTCACACACCGACCTAGTCAGTGTCATGCTTCATCATCGGGCCCCACCGAAGAGACCTAATGCCTCTTCGGTGTGCTGCGACGCCAGGAGACTGCGGAGCTGGTATTGTGTGAAGGGTGTGTTGTGAGGATAAATTAAGCTTAAAAAGTGTCTAAAGGGTATCTAAAAAAAGTTTATTAATGATCCCTAGGACACAAATAAAAGGGTTCTATGTGTCTGAATTGTAAAGCCAAAGGTAATGGATGGTTTAATTCAGATTTAACTATGTCAACATGTTTCAGCCTTAGTGTTGGTTTTATTTTACCTAGGCATTCGTCAGGACAATGATAAACCCCGGCGGTATGGACTCTCTAATCGTCCACCCTAACCTGGGGGCGTGAAAGTGAAAAATAATAAAAAAAGTGTTTAAAGTGCATCAAAATTGGAAGAGCAAAATGCTCATTCCGAAAAATCACTCCTAGTTCTGGAGTGTCTCGGCACTTTAAAGATTGGCGCTATCTGCACCATGGGTCTCAGGAGGGGGGTTGGAGTGTCCCTGGCACATCGCCCTCAGCACTCGCAGCCCGCTTGTACACCTCGTACTACCTCAACCGGACCCCGACGATTAAGGTTGAGGTAGTACGAGGTGTACAAGCGGGCTGCGAGTGCTGAGGGCGATGTGCCAGGGACACTCCAACCCCCCTCCTGAGACCCATGGTGCAGATAGCGCCAATCTTTAAAGTGGCGAGACACTCCAGAACTAGGAGTGATTTTTCGGAATGAGCATTTTGCTCTTCCAATTTTGATGCACTTTAAACACTTTTTTTATTATTTTTCACTTTCACGCCCCCAGGTTAGGGTGGACGATTAGAGAGTCCATACCGCCGGGGTTTATCATTGTCCTGACGAATGCCTAGGTAAAATAAAACCAACACTAAGGCTGAAACATGTTGACATAGTTAAATCTGAATTAAACCATCCATTACCTTTGGCTTTACAATTCAGACACATAGAACCCTTTTATTTGTGTCCTAGGGATCATTAATAAACTTTTTTTAGATACCCTTTAGACACTTTTTAAGCTTAATTTATCCTCACAACACACCCTTCACACAATACCAGCTCCGCAGTCTCCTGGCGTCGCAGCACACCGAAGAGGCATTAGGTCTCTTCGGTGGGGCCCGATGATGAAGCATGACACTGACTAGGTTGGTGTGTGAGGGCTTTCTTTTCAAACCCAAATAGGGTGCGAACTCCTTGAGTCTTTTGGCTCCATCCAAGTGGCTTATAAGAGACATTAACCTCTCTTCTTTTGTTTATTGACTTATTACTGGGGATTAAGAGAGTGTTTCTGTACTTCCCTACCTCTCCCATTGTTTTTTGTTGGTAAATATTGAAAACCTTTGAAAAAGCAATTATTTAGCTTTTACAACAGTGCGATGTGGCAGACATACATGCCCTTAGGGCATGTATGTGTGCCACATGTGCACCCATGCACTATTCAGGGGTGCAACAGGGTGTCAATGTGACAACCTGCCACCCTTGAAAATGTTCCCCCTATTACCGATTCGGTGGCTTCCCATTCATTCCTATGGGACTCCAGGCCCATAGGAATGAATGGGAATTACCGAATCAGTAAATACCGATTCTTAATTACCGAATCCTACTGATTCGGTAATATTTACCGAATAATTATCTACATCCCATATACCTATTCTTAAATACCGAATCGGTAAAATTCGGTATTTAAGAATAGGTAAATTGAGATTACCTACATATGGCCCCTAGTGTTTAGATGTGAGCAATTCCCTTCCATCCCAAGACTTCATTGGGAATAGACGTATACCGCGGATGTCTAACATATTTCTGCCACACTTATACATTGGTTACTAAATTACAAGGTTAGAACTGTAGATTAGTTAGGGAAAGGCATTGACAATGTTTATAAAGCCTGCGGTTAGGACTGTGAGGGTGTTCACTTGGTTAGCATTGCATTTTCCCTGACCACCTGGTGTGATGCTCCTCGAGAAATGTCCATGACTAACTTCGTTCTCGGATGCATCCTACAAATTGCAGAGTCGAATTTCCTCATTCGAATGTGACACCATGTCAGGATCAGTGGCCTTGGCCAGCAGGAAGTACACGAGACTGGGTTACCAAAAAAGCAAAGTTCAGAGAATTGTTCCTGAGAAGTATTTTTCAGTTTCAGCATATCGCTCATAACGCACCGTTCGTTTTTTCAGTGCTTAAACTGACCTGGAAGTTGATGGTGGGCCCCACAAGTACTCATATTTTGTGGAACGTCAAGTAAAAAGGGAAAAGAAGGAGAAACAGAGACAAAGAAAGCAGTGAGGGTAAACTGGTGCATGAAAGAAGAGTGAGGTGGAATTAAGGCTACAGGCCTTGGTATTCAGCAGCCCGACAGTAGCACAGCCTGTACGCTTCTGAGTAGAACTTTAAGTCCCATGACACTGAGGGGTTCAAGAGGAGCACATGAACCAGAATCTTGACTTGATATCTGATGATATACATATAATGGGTCTGGAAGCAACAGCACTGAGTTGCCAGTAGCAAAAGAGCTAGAAGTTACATTAGTCAGCAACCCTGATGCCAGCATACAAGCACGAGAGCTCCCATGATGCATTGTACTGGACTCTGTGTTTAGAAAATGATCTAAAGTCAGCTGAGAGATCACCCACACAGTCCACTGTTCCAGCATTTATTTTTATTATTGTAAATTAGGTTTATTGAACATATGACAGAAAACAAAAGCAAAACAAATTGAGGACGCATGTCCCTGTAAAGAAAACACCAAATTAAGCCCACAATCCAGGTTACATGGTGAAGCATTGCGATAAGAGCATACACAGCAGAGTCAATCCCATTCAATACATCACCAGGTCTATTTTTGTGAAATAAACAAGGATAGAGAAGAAAAATACGTGATTTAACCCAATTTCAAATTATCTTGACAAGGGTCTCATGTCAAAGATAGACTGAAAGAAAAAAAAAGTTTTAAAAAGAGGCTCTCAATAATCCGAGTATTGAATGGAATCCTACCATTAGCAAATTAATGAAATCGTTAGGGTCTTGCTAAGCATGACATCGCAATATATAGGTTCTACCCTCTATCTGTGGGAAACCTATAGTCTAGAAAAACAACAGGGAACTGTCATCAATTTTATGGAAATGCTAAAAAAAAAAAGTAGGGAGAGAAACTCTCTCAAGGGAGTGGTAGAAAAAGAAGGATGCGCTGGGAGGATCTAGGCCCCAGAGGGGAAGCTAGAGTGTCATCGGGGGGTAAGAGGGCAGGCCCTCTAAATTAAGTGGGCCGTTCCGGGGAATCCGGGTTTCCGACCCCTAGAGAATGGTTCAAGGGAATCATCAAACAGCTGCAAGGCTGGTAGTCGGGGGGACCAATCGGGAGTGCCTGTCATGGTAAAATAATGCATAAGTGGCTGCCAAGTTCGGGTAAATCTAGTGTCTGTGTGATTGATGCGGGGAGTAAGCAATTCGAAGGCTAAAACAATCCACAAGCGAAAAAACCTGATGGCTATGGGAGGGGGGGAGGGTATGAGGACGGCTTCTTCCAAAATAGGGCTATGGTCTACTTGGCGGCTCCTAACAAGTGGAGAATCAAGCGCCAGTCTGTGTATGTCATAGCAGTTAGTGTTAAGGGTTTAATGCCTAATAGAGTGACTATTGTAGAGGAAGGAATGGGAAACACCACTACTTCTTTCATATGGCTGAGGACTTCCTTCCAAAACATCATAAGACTCGGGCATGATCACCAAATATGGATGAAGTCGCCTCTATCTCCCTGGCACCTCCAGCACGTCGGGCAGAGTATGGAAACATTTGGTGTAAGCGGGTAGGGGCTTAATACCATCTGGTCATTAACTTATATGCTGACTCACGTTGCAGCAAACTTTGGAACGTCTTCTGGATATCCCGCCATAATCGATCCCACCCTTCTGGAGGTATATTCTCTTCCAGGGCTGAAGCCCGCCATGTCTGATACCCATGGGGCGTGGGCCGCTGGGAATGCTGTAAGACAGTATATGTGTGAGAAATCAGACCCTTCGATCCCTCAAATTTGTCTAGTGGCTCCATGGGTATACATCTGGAATCTAAAACAATGATGTATCTGGTAGTATTGCATCCGTGCCCCTTCTGTAAGATGAAAAGCTTGCCTACATTGCTCAAATGTAAGGAATTTATCACCCTGAGAAAGGTCCTGAATACCACTGCATTCACCATCTGTCCAATCACTAAATGCCTGAAGTTGCAGTGCAGGGTGTAGGAGAGTAGGGTCTGGTTCCTATGGTCACCCCCACTTTTTGCTGTGATTCTCTGGTTTTTCGACTTTAGTGTGGCTGTGGACCTGCTGATCAGACCCACAGACCAGCTGTTCTCTCTCTAAATTGATACCATGTACTTTAGGTACATACCTGATTGGGAATTGAGTCACCTTGGTGAGCCCCTGTATAGTGTACCATAGGTACCCAGGGCATAGGTGCATCCAAAGCCTACCAGGGGCTGCAGCATGTATTATGCCATCCCTGGTTGGCCATCCAAAATGACACCACAGGCTGATCACTCAGCTTGGGCAAGGTGGTGTAATCACCCTTGGCTTAGATATAGTATACCTATATCTACCCTTATATATAGACACATATATGCCTATAAGTCACTCCAATGGCAGGCCTTGACAATCCTAAAGGCAAAGTGCTTAGGTTTATGTGAGAGGGTGCCCTAGCATGAGCTGAGCCCCTCTGCAGCTTTCGGAAACATCTCCTTATAGCTCTTCTATGATATAGCCATACCATATACTCTTAAGTGCAGTATAATCCTCGCGGTTAATGGTTTGACTTTATCGAAACATGTTGTGTAGGGTGTCAAACACTTTGGAATACTACCCCCCCCCCCCGCCAGTTCTGGTGGCGGGGGTAGCATTCCACCCTTCTAGAGGGAAAATACATGTAGTTACTACTTTACCTGGTTAAAGTTAAACAGAGCCTCAGCATTACAAAAAGGATGCTGCTGCCACAGACACGAGTCTGACCTCCTGCTGCTGGACGAAACTCCGGCAAGGGAGGCCTGGACAATAGGTTTCCTGTCAGGGGAGGTGCTGGCACCTCCCCAGACAGCCTGTAGTGTATTGGGGCAGGGTGGGTTGAATGGAAAGATGCTTTTCCAGACACTGCCTGGGGCACACAAGGTGCTCCATGCATAGCCCGGTTCAAACCAGTTGCTGGGGCACTCCAGCCCCGCTCTGGCGTGAAACTGGACAAAGGGAAAGGGGTGTAACCACCCCCATCTCAGGGTCCACCCATAGGAAGGACCTAGCAGGTAATCCAGCCCCTAAAATCAGTAGAAAGATAGGAGCTGTGTCTAGAGACTTTAGATTAATCCTGAAAGAAACTTTGAAACAAACTCTTGGACCTTCGACGTTCTATATCGACTAGAAGTCTGAAGACATCTCCCTTGTGGTCATGGAGTGACCACCCTGTGCAAACAGGCACCACCAGTAACTTGCCGGTTTGCTATGTCGACGCTGCTGCCGGAACCCGAAGACTCAGCTACTCAGGAACTGAACTTTCAGACTTCTCCAACTCCGATCCACATCCACAGTAAAGCTGAGACCCGTGGCGGGCACGAGAGACGTGGGACCGGACAACCTGGACATCCTGCATTTTGCTAACAGTGCAACTACCGAGGCACCCATGAAGTTGTGCATTGGGGTTTGAGAAGCCCCAGACCCGAGCGCCATTTGCACCAAAGATCAGCCCTCCACACTCCACGAGTGCCGCGTGGGGCCTGCTCCTGGATTTCAGCTCAACATGTCTTCCCGGTTGCTAGCCCGTTGGCTAGTGAGCCCTCTGAAGACGAACCTTTGAAACTAAACTGTTTTCCTGGTTGCTCCAGGCTTGCTCCAGCTTCCCTCCAAAGGAGAAGCTCCCCAGACCTTGCTGGTCTGACTTGAACCCCATCTTCACTTCCTGCGTGGAGTGCGGTTATCAAGGCTTGTTGGGTCCAGTCCGGATACCGACACCGCAGTCAACTAGATCCTTCGTGGGACAGCTCGAATCCAGCTCCTGGTCGTCATTGACGCCTCCTGGTCCTCGTGGCTGCAGAGACAAGCTTCACCTCTTCACCTGAATCAACTCAACATCGCCTGGTTCCTTCCTGGTCACTGGCTAGTGACCTAGACTCTGTCCCCTCTGCTTTCAGGTTCTTCTCATCTCCGATCCACCCTTGGATCCACCCGGACACTTTTCCTCTGGTCGCCTGCAGCACTTCTTTACAGATCTCCATAGAAAACATCGACAAAACCCGACACGAAAAGACACCTATGCACCCGGCTTCCCTGGGTGAGGTAACTCGAGTACTCCAGTGCTCCCGTGGGTGTTGACTCTCGAAGTGTCCTAGTTAAAAGGGGTTTTACCGTAGTCCATCCGGAAGTGTCTAAAAACTGTAACTTTGTAACTTCTACGTTCTCCATTGTAAGTCAATGGTAACTCGCAACTGTGTTTAGACACTGCACGCGTCTCCCGTGGGTCTCCTACTTCCTAACATTTAGTTGTCTAGTGTAGCCCCAGCGATTTCCTAGGCCCTAGGCCTATTCTCTATTCCTGAAGTGGTTCTTATACCACTTACTTAGTGGAGGCCCCTAGGGCAGAATTGTATTTGTGCAACTTATAGTATGCTTAATGAGTAACTTGTGATGTATTTCGATCTCTGACCTCATAAAGAGTTCAGAGGGGTTGTGTTATAAATAAATACATATATATTTGATATATACATTGAGTGGTGTCCTTTCATTTGATACTCAAGGGATTATAATTGGTAAAATAGCTTGCTTCACATGCTCTCAGAGGTTTTTGCCTAAGACTGCTGGTCCATGCTACCACTAGGATAGCTTGTCTTTAAGGTTGACTTTACAACCACCACCAATAAGGGTTGTTTAGACTGGTGCAAGGTGCCCACTAGAATAGAAGACATCATATGCCAGGCTAACTTCTCACACAGGGGTTAAAAGCTACAGGCATATTAGGGGAGGGAAATGTAGTCAGACCTCTGGTATAGCCAACTTATCCCAGATCTCTAATATTGTCCTCGTAGGGGTGGTTATATAGGCGCTACAGGGGCAGGCCCTTGCAGGAGCCACGCCAAGTTCCACAAGGGTCTATAGGATACTGCTTGATTCAAGTGGAACCAATGTTTTTCGCTCTTGCGAACCACCCACTCCGATATATACTGTATGTGACAAGCCCAGTAGTATTCCAGAAGATTGGGGCACGCTAGCCTGCCCCGGTCACGAGGTAGCATCAAGATCTTATTAGGGAAGCGCGGTCTGGATTTCTCCCAGATAAATTTGTTAATGCCACATTGTAGAGCAGGTACAAAAGGGGGTGGTGATGAACGGAGCATCTGAATAAATCAAACACTCACTCCCAGTCAAAAGATCTGGGTTTAATCCATCACCGTTCTTTAGCCCACTCCGCCACCCCAGTTCAGACATGGCTATATGCAAATCAGTCTGGCCCTGTGCCTCATGGGAACAGTCCAGCCCTAACTGCCAAGCCATGTCTTCCCTGGACCGGAAACAAGCTTCCGAGGACCGATTTCTGGCATTCCAGACGTCTTTAGCCCGGCTTGCTTGAATCCAGTGGCAAAGTGAGCAAGGGACTCACGTCTGAGCATACCCTGCCACACTTATGGCGGCCAAAAGCAGTACAAAAGGGGGTGGTGATGGACGGAGCATCTGAATCAATCAAACACTCACACCCAGTCAAAAGATCTGGGTTTAATCCATCACCGTTCTTTAGCCCACTCCGCCACCCCAGTTCAGACATGGCTATATGCAAATCAGTCTGGCCCTGTGCCTCATGGGAACAGTCTAGCCCGAACTGCCAAGACATGTCTTCCCTGGACCGGAAACAAGCTTCCGAGGACCGGTTTCTGGCATTCCAGCCTTCTTCAGCCGGGCTTGCTTGAATCCAGTGGCAAAGTGAGCAAGGGACTCACGTCTAAGCATACCCTGCCACACTTATGGCGGCCAAAAGCAGTACAAAAGGGGATGGTGATGGACGGAGCATCTGAATCAATCAAACACTCACACCCAGTCAAAAGATCTGGGTTTAATCCATCACCGTTCTTTAGCCCACTCCGCCACCCCAGTTCAGACATGGCTATATGCAAATCAGTCTGACCCTGTGCCTCATGGGAACAGTCCAGCCCGAACTGCCAAGCCATGTCTTCCCTGGACCGGAAACAAGCTTCCGAGGACCGGTCTCTGGCATTCCAACAGTCTTCAGCCCGGCTTGCTTGAATCCAGTGGCAAAGCGAGCAAGGGACTCACGTCTGGGCATACCCTGCCACACTTATGCGGCCAAAAGCGGTACAAAAGGGGGTGGTGATGGACGGAGCATCTGAATCAATCAAACACTCACACCCAGTCAAAAGATCTGGGTTTAATCCATCACCGTTCTTTAGCCCACTCCGCCACCCCAGTTCAGACATGGCTATATGCAAATCAGTCTGACCCTGTGCCTCATGGGAACAGTCCAGCCCGAACTGCCAAGCCATGTCTTCCCTGGACCGGAAACAAGCTTCAGAGGACCGGTTTCTGGCATTCCAGCCGTCTTCAGCCCGGCTTGCTTGAATCCAGTGGCAAAGTGAGCAAGGGACTCACGTCTGAGCATACCCTGCCACACTTATGGCGGCCAAAAGCGGTACAAAAGGGGGTGGTGATGGACGGCCGCCATAAGTGTGGCAGGGTATGCTCAGAGGTGAGTCCCTTGCTCACTTTGCCACTGGATTCAAGCAAGCCGGGCTGAAGACGGCTGGAATGCCAGAAACCGGTCCTCGGAAGCTTGTTTCCGGTCCAGGGAAGGCATGGCTTGGCAGTTCGGGCTGGACAAAAGGGGGTGGTGATGGACGGCCGCCATAAGTGTGGCAGGGTATGCTCAGAGGTGAGTCCCTTGCTCACTTTGCCACTGTATTCAAGCAAGCCGGGCTGAAGACGGCTGGAATGCCAGAAACCGGTCCTCGGAAGCTTGTTTCCGGTCCAGGGAAGGCATGGCTTGGCAGTTCGGGCTGGACTGTTCCCATGAGGCACAGGGTCAGACTGATTTGCATATAGCCATGTCTGAACTGGGGTGGCGGAGTGGGCTAAGGAACGGTGATGGATTAAACCCAGATCTTTTGACTGGGTGTGAGTGTTTGATTGGTTTAGATGCTCCGTCCATTACCACCCCCTTTTGTACCACATTGTAGAGCAAGCATATCAGAATGTGGTTTTGGAAAGGAAAGTGATTGAAAGAGGTATAAGATTTTAGGAAGAAGAGACATTTTAATAGTATTGATGCATCCTAACCATGCGAGAAGAAGGCCCTTCCATCTGTGTAGTTCCTCCCGATGGCATTCCTATATCTAGGCCAGTTGAACGAGGTCCATGCTGAAAGCGTGGGGGTCAAATCTAGGCCCAAGTACTGAATCGATACGTCAGTCTACTGTACCGGGATCAGGTCTTGCAATTCCTGGACCTCCATGGCCTGGAGAGTAAGATTAAGGGTGTGAGACTTAGCAAGGTGGGGAGGAAAGTGAAAGAAGAAGGTCATCAGCGGAGAGGGAGGCTTTATGTTCGTATCCACCCATGGGGATACCCCTTATATCCTGATTTTGACAAATGGGGATGGCCAGGGGTTCAACCACTAGGGCAAATAATAAAGGGGATAGCGGGCACCACTGTCTGGGGCCACGATAGATGGGAATAGGGGCAGTAGGATGCCCATTGAAGCGAATGTAGGTAGTCGGTCTCGCATAAGACGCCATCAATTTGGAGACCATTGCTGGGCCTAGCCCCACCTTCCGTAAGACTTCCTTAAGGAATCCCCAATCCACTCGTTTGAATGCTTCCTCCGCATCGAGGGACACAAGACAGGCAGGAATATTTCTGTAGCGTGCTTTTTCCACAAGTTGGGATACCCAGCGCATGTTAACTGCTCCCTGGAGATGGCGGATAAACCCCACTTGATCAGGATCAATGAGACCTGGAGGTGAGGCTCCAGACAATTTGCTAGGATTTTTGTGTGGATCTTGGCGTTAGTGTTTAAGAGAGCAATAGGGCGATACGATGCAGGTAGGGAATGGCCTTTACCTGGCTTACGAATGAATACCACTTCTGCTTCAGACATTGATAGGGTAAGACCCAAGATATCTGTAAAACTACTGAAAAGATGGAGCAATTGCTCTCATAGCTGCTGTAGAAGGCCCGGTAGAAAGTGACTGGCAAACCACCCGGGCCTGGCATTTTACCTATTCAGAGTTGTTTCAGAGCCCTTGCGATTTCCTCATGAGTAATAGGTTCCTCCAACAATTACGTATAGTAGACATCAATAGGGTACCAAGGGCAAGAATTAAGAAAGTCAGTAACGGCTTCGGGAGAACAAGGAGCATTTACATAAAGGTCCCTATAGAAATTCTCTAATTCCAAGCCTTTATCAGCTTCCGAACTAGCCCATGTACCATCCAGACGATTAAGTTTAGTGATATGGGCTCTCGCAGTTTGAGCTCGGAGTCGCCATGCCAAACACGCCCTGACCTTATCCCCGTGTAGAATTTCTGCTTCAGAGTGAATAGGAGTCTCTCCACCTTGTTGGTGAGGTGCAAGCACAATTGGCCTCATAGTTCAGCAAGGAGCCGCTTATTGTGGAGGAACGGTTGTAAGTGATCTTTTCATTCTAGGGTTTTAATAGACCTAGAAAGAGTGGTTTCAACTAGCCGAGCCTCTCGGGTCCTGGTGATAGGTATAGACGTAATGACCCCCGAATAGTAGTCTTAAAAGCGTTCCATCTAGTTGCCTCGGAGGTGCGAGTGAGATTATTAGCAAGAAAGAAAGCCTCAATCTCCCTTTCGGATAGCCGCCACATCCACGGGATCCTGGAGGACCTAAGGCGGCAGTTTCCATTTAGGTAAGGGCTCCCTACATGCATTGGGGGGTTGGAGAGATACCAGGACATGTGCATGGTCCGATAAGGATATATTGGATACCTCTGCACCACTCAGTGGAGGAGAGAGAGAGGACAGAGGAGAGGAGCAGGCACAATCATTACCGCACCTGACGCCTCGGGTTAGGGGAGTTCAGCCCTTTTACATTTAGAGAGAGAAACTTAATAGGGTTAGTCATAATACTTCCAAAAGGGAGGTTGGTCCCCCGCAGCCCCCACAATAACACCATAAGCCCGCGTCCTCCTCCCCTGAGCCTCCCGACCAAGCCGTAAGGTCAGAGGGCCATTCTGGAGCTCTAAACTAGCAGAACAGTTCCAAACAACTCTCAACAAAGCACGCCCAGATACTCTCATCCCCCAAGCCCCAAGAAACAGCGCATCCAAGGTGAAAAAAAACTATTGAATAGGAAAAAAAGAAGAATAAGAAATACAACAACAGGTGGCCAACTGGGTCAGACTGTATCAGAGTCTATAAAGAACAGCCCAGTGTCACTGACTCAGACGGGCCATTCAAGAAAAGTCACTCTCCTAAGGGACTCTGATGGGGGGTGGTGGCTGTCACAAGAAGTTTCAGGGCCTCTGCTACCACCAGCCAGTGTCAATACTAGAGAAAGCAATAGTTGCTCCATCCATAGGGTCATCCCCAAGGAAACCTGTGGCAATATTGGTGATGGCGCTGTCTCGAGCTACAGTTGCACCACGTAGGAGGTCCAGGTATTACCTTCGGATATATGCATTGCTTCAGCCCTCAGCTAGCAACAGGCGGAGTCTGGGCTTTATGTCAAAGATTCTGAGCGGAACAGGTTCAAAGTCTAGATATAAGGGTCTCCAAGGAAAATCTGAGAGCCTGCACAACCAGGATATTTTACTCCTTATGGTCTGGCGATCGAGCTGGAGAAGAGGAGCCTCTTAGTGAGCGAATGTGCTAATATGGCTAATAATGTCTTGCTTAACTTGGGAAAATTCAAGTTCCTGTATGCAGTGTTTGGATCTAGGAGGCATAACCGTAGACCATATCGGATGGGGAGGCCCATCTTGGCGCTCCCGCAGTGTGGACAGGTCTTCTCCCTAAGGCTCCAGAGGGAGTTGCAAGAGCTGTTTGGCATCCCTCAGTGAACGATCGACCCGCCATTTACCCTCCCAGGTAAACATTAGAGCAAAGGGATGGCCCCACTGATACTTGATATTGAGGTCTCTCAACGTATCCGTGATGGGCTTAAAGTCCTTTCTCCAACGAAGCGTAGCCGGCGTCAAGTCTTGGAAGATTTGAATCGAGACAATGGTATGAAACTGCCTTAATCCCATGCACCTCAGGCTGATTACGAGGGCCGAAGACATGGTGGTGTCTGTCAAGCATAGGTGGTGAAGCTTCTTCATTCTCTCTGATCGCTTGTAAGAGTACTGCCGTATATGCCAAAATGTCCTTTCCTTCCGCTCCCAGTGGGACTCCCCTAATGCTTAAGTTGTTTCATCCTCTATGGTTTTTAAGATCTTCTTGCTTCAGCTGTAGGTTAATATTTTGCTCCTCTATTTCCACCATTCTCTTCCATTGATTTTCGTGACACTCTGCTCTAGTGTCATGGTTCGTTCAAGATCGTCCACTCTTCCGCCAATCTCTGTGACCTCCCAACGGATGTCCTGCAATCCAGTCTTGAAGTCCTGTTTGAGAGATCCGATTTCGTCTTTAATTTCCTGAAGAAAAGACGCCATGAATGCCTGAGTGATTGGCACCTCTGAGCTGGCCTTCCCTGACGCAGTAATTGAAGAGTAAGGATCTTCCTGCATCTGAACGTTTGTTTTAGACCAGAGGGACATAACTGGATTGTCACATGCCGCAACAGATTTGGCATCTATGTTGGCTTTATTTTTAGGAGGTATGGCGGAGTGGCCAGTGGAGACCGTGAGTCAAGCAGTGGAAAGAAGCCAGCCCTTGGGGACGGAGTGACAGAGTGGCTGAGAAATGCAGGTTTGGCGTCCATTTCTCTAAGTAATCAGATCAGCCTGAGATACGGTCAGGGGGACAACAGACATTTAACATGGTCGTCAGGTAATCTTCCCCTAATTGACAGTTCTATATCAGGGATGAGCAGATTAGAGCCACCGTGATCCGCAGTCAGGGCGAACAGTGAAAATTAGGGCGGGGTCCCTCCCCCACAGTAGTCCACAGTGCAAGTCCCAGAAACTGAATCTAGGGCACTCCCCAGGCAAGGGGGGGCCCCAAGTGAACCTGCAATCTAGTTGGGCTCTCAGCTTCACCCAGAGCGCCAAAGGGCTGAGCAGCTCCCAGGCGGTACAATAGAGGATCAATCCAACCAACTGAGGGGCCCTTCCAGAAGAGAGTGGGACAACATCTCAAGTGCAGGGAGCCCAGTGCAGGAGGTCAATCCTCCCCCGCTCTCTCCATCCAGCGTGGGTGATGGCCGTTTCAGGTATCTCCCTATTCACTGCTGTGCCAAGGGGGCAAGGTCACCATTCGCTCCTCAAACGATAGATAGTATCCAGCCAGCAGGCGACCAAACAGGCGGGGATTGCATTTGTGCACCAGGAAGGGATCAATACCCTCCTCCCAAATACAGGCGATAATCTGTGACCCTCACTGTCTCAGTCGCTCCAAAGTAGCGCCGGGCAGACGCGCCTCGAAGAACTCCCTCAGGTCCTGAAGGAGCCCAGAGGCTCTTCACCATTCTGTTAAGCTTCCCCCAGCACAGAGCACTGCAGAACCTGCTGCGTTTCTCTGACCTCGCCGCCGCACCCTCCAGAACAAAACAGCCAGGCCAAGAAGAGTCGACCCAGGGATCCCATAGGAGGGCGAGGCACCACCTTGCTTTCTCCTGCGTCAGGCAAGCCTCAGGGGGTAAGCGCCGACCCGTGGACCTCTCCAAGGCGCTTCCCCCTGCACTCGTGTTTCTCGGGCCTTGAATCTCCACCCGGCAAGTGCAGTAAGGCCAGGTCCACCCTTCAAGATGGCGGCAGGAAAGATCTCCAACAGAAGACGCCTGTAGACTCAAGCTCCCAGACACTGCAAGGCCACTCTCCACGGTCCGGGGGATCTCCACAGCATCGCAGTTCCAGGTAAGGCACACTGCCCCAACTGCATCACCCCGGCCCTGCCGTCGCCGCTGCACCTTCCGGGACAAG
The DNA here is from genome assembly GCF_964263255.1 of Lissotriton vulgaris. NCBI lineage: Eukaryota > Metazoa > Chordata > Amphibia > Caudata > Salamandridae > Lissotriton > Lissotriton vulgaris. Next base: position 1,547,792,096 of record NC_141694.1, on the reverse strand, counting down.
GCAGCCAGGTCAAGACAACTCACCTTGGGGATCACGTAGGAGTGCAAGGCACCCTTCAGTTCTCCCCTAAATCAGGCAATCCTCAGCGGGTTAAGCGCTAACACGCGGGCCTCTCAAATGCACTCGCACTCACAGTTCTTAGACCCGAAGATTCTGTCCGGTGGTTGTACTAGGACCAGGTCCGCCCCTCAAAATGGCAGCAGGGGAGATCACTGAGGGGGCCGACTGAAGAGTCGGGCTCTCAGGAGCTGCAGAGCTGCTTGTCGCAGATTGGGGGGTTTCCGCAGCAGCACAGCTCCAGGGTAGGCACCCTGCCCCGGTTGGCAGAACCGGCGGCAGGGAGCATCAGCAATAATGGGACACGGTGGACCAGAGACCCGAGCTTGCACGTCTCACTCCATTTGTGTCCTGCCCATGCCCCCAGCATTTATTTTTATGACTTTTGCTTATGATACCTGTGTTGCTCTTTCCTGACCAAAACAAATGTATGAACGAGACTATTGTATTGTCAAGCTTAATGGAACTGCAGGAGTCCACGGTTTATTTCTGTAACCCATTATGTTTGACTACGCCCTTCAGGGCTGGCTCTAGGGAAGTGGCTTTGGGAGGGGTGCTGTGTTTGCAAATATATTAGGTTTTAAAAGCATCCAGTAGCAGCCTGTCCCCTGCCAAAGTGGGGGGGGGGGTCCGGAGGAGGGGAGTGGGGAAGGGAGGAGAGTGGAAGGTTGGGGGAACACAATATAAAGCAACAAAAAGTACCTGAATGCTGCCCCCCAATGCTGCTGTCGCCCGCTGCTCTTCCTGCTTCTGGGCACAGGCTCCCAGATTTGACTGCGGCCAATCACGACACTGCATGAAAGCAGCGTCAGGATTCGCCTGATCATTGACAACTTGTGCACCCAAGCAGACTGGGAGCCTGTGCCAGCTCTCTCCAAGCCCAGCAACGCAGCTGGGGCTGGAGAGCTTCACTGCACATGAGGGTTTGCCCGGCCTAAGATAACCGGTCAAACCTTCATGCGCAGTGATGAGAGGGCACTACCAGCCGTGCCATTCCCTAAGGGCAGGTCCAGGGGATTAAAATAAAATGGGTTTAAAACCCGTTTTATTTTTAAGGTGGTGGCGGGGGGGGGGCGGTGCTCCTCTGCTCTAATGGAGGGGCTGCCGCTGAAAGCACCAGTCACAGCATTCCTGGCCTCCAGCAATTTTCAGGCAACAATAAAAATTCTCAAGATAACTCCGGTGATTAATGTTCTTGATCGGAGTTTGTCTAGTGTAAGTTTTGACTCGTAAGGTAGCAGGCTTTATATGCCTGCTTTTAAGAATGTGTACCATGCCGATCACAAAGTGCATATAATATAAATAGGTCAGTAGGTTACTATTTTTTTATTTGCAGTGTATAAATCAAAATCTAGAACAGTGAGTTAGTAACTGCCATCAAAGAACTGCATGCAAGTTATAGATTAGAGCATTATGATTTTTTAGCCAGTTTTTCAGTTTTTAGCCAGTTTTTCCTAATGTTACAAAATGGGTCAATCTGTGTAGAAATTGTGGGCCAGATGGAGGAGCCGAAATACCGGTCGGTAGCGGCCGATTTCGGCCGTTACCGACCGGCATTTACAATTTGGCATGTAGGGGCCTTATTTTACCGATTCGGTAAATTTACTGAATCTGTAAAATACCGAATCGGTATTTTTACCGATTCGGTAATTTTGAGATGTAGGTGGGACTCTTCTGAGTCCCACAGGCCTTACCGAATCGGTATTTTACCACCCAATCCAATTGGGTGGTAAAATACCGATTCCAGGTGTGCAAGCACATGTGTGCATGCACACCTAAGGCATGTGACAGACAGACATGCCCTTAGGGCATGTCTGTGTGCCACATGTCACACATGCCTGAATTCGGGGTGATAGAGGGTGTCAAAGTGACACCCCCTGCATCCTTGCAAACTTCGGTATTTACCGAATCGGTAAATACCGATTCAGTAATGCCCATTGATTCCTATGGTCTTTAATGCCCATAGGAATCAATGGGCATTACCGAATCGGTATTTACGGATTCGGTAATTACCGAATCTTACAGAATCGGTAATTCAATTACCGATTCTATCTACATCTCCCCCCTTCTATTTTACCGATTCATAAATACCGAATCGGTAAAATTCGGTATTTATGAATCAGTAAAATATACTTACCTACATCTGGCCCTAAGTCTTATATTTGTTGAAACACATAATGGTACGACTCGGGAGAAATAGCAAAGAACAAAGACTTGGCATGTTTAGCGTCCTACAATGGTGTCAGGATGTCAGGTCATAAGAATGGTTGTGAAGAGGTCATAGAGAGGTGTACAGGGTATAGCCAGATCAGAACCATGGTGCGCAATCATAGCAGCACCCGATGACTTCTCACTTCAGTCATAAAGTTATGCGATTCAGATAGAGAAGGCACTGGAGACTTTGGAGGACTAGGCAAAGGCATCTATAGAGAAATAGACTAATAACCACATTAGAGGCGGGAGGCGAGAGGTTCACATCGGTTCAGTTGGAGTAGAATCAGTATTTAACAACACTGCACCTCACCTTGCCTGACAACATCTTGTGGGTGCATTGTCGTTCTGCTTTTGAACAGTTTGTACACTCAGCCTTTTGTTTTGTCAGCTTTGTTGTTTTCCTTCCTAGGATCTTCTTCACCCTTTCCCTCCAGAGTTTCAACTTTGTCTGTTTTATATGTTGTTCGTCCTGCTGTGCTGCTGCTGGCTGGTTTTTGGTGTCCTGGAGATTAGTGCTGGTATCCTGGTCGCAATGTCCCAGTCAGCAAATGGGTTTGTCTGAACACAGTAAATGAGTTACAGAGCATCTTGGGTCTGTGAAACTATTACAAATACTATATGCCTGGTTTACCACGATCAGCCTTCTAAACATTAAATTGGCAAATGTCCATAATTAATGTGAAAGGGACGAAGGGGTAAGTGAAAGGATGAATGGATGAAATGGCAGTGGTGTAACGATAGCCCCTGCTGCCCCCTTGCAAGTTGCACGGGGGTGTCCCCTGAGCTCTAAGGGGACCCCTCTGGCACTGTGCATGGTGTGGTGGGTTTGAATGGGTTCGGAGCGTGGGGTGCCCCCTGCATGCAACTTGCAAGGGGCTCCCTCAAGTTTAGTCATGCCACTGTGAAATGGTGGCTGGACAGATGCATGGGCGAGTGAAAGTATGAATGAGTGAAAGGGAGAATGAGTGAAAGGGAGAATGAAAGAATGGATGAGTGAAAGGGTGGATGAGCAGATGATGAAACAATGGATGGACAGCTGATGAGAGAAAGGATGGATAGATGTGTGAGCGAATGAATGGATGGATGATTGAGTGAAAGGATGGATGAATGGTAGAGTGGATAGATGGACCGATGGATGGACATAATGAAAGGACGTGTGGATGGATGTGCGGGAGGATGGATGGATAGATGAGTGAAAGAATGGGCAGAGGAGAGAAAAGGAGGGTAGATAGATGGCTGGGCGGAAGGAAGGATGGATAGATGAGTGAAAGGGTGAATGATGGATGGATGAGTGGGTGAAAGGATGGATAGATGAGTGAAAGGGTAAATGGATAGATGAGTGGATGGATGGGTCACAGGGTAGATGGATGAGTGTAAGGATGGATGGCTGAGGGAAAAGGTGGATGGATGGACTGAGTGAAAGTATGGATGGGTGGATGAGCGAAAGGATGGATGGATGAGCAAAAGGATTGATGAATGGATGAGTGAAAAGGTAAATAGATGAGTGGATGGGTCAAAGGGTGGATAGATTAGTGAAAGGGTGGATGGATTAGTGAAAGGACGGATGGCTGAGTGAAAGGATGGATACATGGATGAGTGAAAGGGAGAATGGATGGATGGAGTGAAAGGGTCAATGAATCACTCAATCAGAATTTATAAATCAAGGCTAATAATCCGATAGGGTATTCAGGCGCTAGCAGGTCCCGGAGGTTCATTCGAACAGCCAGGGCTTGAGGGCCCTTCTGAATTTCAGAAGTGAGGTTATGGTCAGGAGTTTAGTGGGTAGGCTGTTCCAGGACTTTGCTGTGATGTGGGAGAAGTCACAACCTCCACTTCTGCTTCGGTAGATGCGGGTAGTGTGGGCATGTGAAAGGGAAACAAATTGTAGTCTTCTCAGAGGTTGGCGGAAGTTAAGGTGGTGGTTAATGTAGGCGGTCCCTTGGTTGTGTAGAGCATTGTGTCCATGGGTCAGCAGCTTGAATTGGCACTTCTTCTGTACGGGGAGCCTGTGGGTACATTGGGGAAGGTCAAGGATGATCTGGCTGCAGCGTTCTGAAAGATCTGAAATCTCTGCAGCTTTCTGAAAGATCTGAAATCTCTGTAGGGGGTGTGCAGGGATTCCTACATAGAGAGAGTTGCCATAGTCCAGTCGACTGGTGATGAGGGCCTAGATCACAGTTCATCTTGTGTTCAGGGGTAGCCACTTGAAGATATGACATAGCATGCGCAGAGTGAGGAAGCAGGCAGAAAAGACAGAATTGATCTGTGAATTCATGGTGAATTTGTTGTCAATTCTGATTCGAAGGCTTCTTGCGTGGTTGGAGGGAGTGGGTGCGGCTCCTAGGTCTGATGGTCACCAGAAGTCATTGCAAGTGTTGCTGTTTTTGCTAAAGATCAGCAGTTCTATCTTGTCTGTGTTCAGTTGCAGCCAGTTGTTCTTCATCCAGTTGCTGATGCATGCCATGCAACTGTGGAAGTTGGCTTTTGAGGTGGTGGGGTCATCCATGAATGAGAGGATGAGTTGGGGGTAATCTACGTTGGAAAATATTTTGAGATCGTGGGATCTGATGATGTCGGCCAGCAGAGTCAGCCAGCTGTTGAAGAGCGTGGTATTTACAACAAGGGGTGGTGAGGGACAGAGTCTCTGAATTAAGCAGAAAGCTCTCACCCAGTCAAGAGATCAGGGCTAGATCCAACACCGTTTTTTAGCTCACTGCACCATCCCAGTTTCAGAACCTGGCTGTATGCAAATTAGTCTGTTCCTGTCCCAGTGCATGATGGGAACAGGGCAAACCAAACTACAAAAGCCAATTCTTACACTGGGAAGGAAACAAGCTCCCGGGGACCGGTTTCTGGCATTACAGCCGTCTTCGGCCCGGTTTGCTTGAATCCTGATGGGGCAATGAGCAAGGGTCTCACATCTGAGAATACCCTTCCACGCTTAGGGTGGACAAAAATATTTACAACAAGGGGTGGTGAGGGACAGAGTCTCTGAATTAAGCAGAAAGCTCTCACCCAGTCAAGAGATCAGGGCTAGATCCAACACCGTTTTTTAGCTCACTGCACCATCCCAGTTTCAGAACCTGGCTGTATGCAAATTAGTCTGTTCCTGTCCCAGTGCATGATGGGAACAGGGCAAACCAAACTACAAAAGCCAATTCTTACACTGGGAAGGAAACAAGCTCCCGGGGACCGGTTTCTGGCATTACAGCCGTCTTCGGCCCGGTTTGCTTGAATCCTGATGGTGCAATGAGCAAGGGTCTCACATCTGAGAATACCCTTCCACGCTTAGAGTGGACAAAAATATTTACAACAAGGGGTGGTGAGGGACAGAGTCTCTGAATTAAGCAGAAAGCTCTCACCCAGTCAAGAGATCAGGGCTAGATCCAACACCGTTTTTTAGCTCACTGCACCATCCCAGTTTCAGAACCTGGCTGTATGCAAATTAGTCTGTTCCTGTCCCAGTGCATGATGGGAACAGGGCAAACCAAACTACAAAAGCCAATTCTTACACTGGGAAGGAAACAAGCTCCCGGGGACCGGTTTCTGGCATTACAGCCGTCTTCGGCCCGGTTTGCTTGAATCCCGATGGTGCAATGAGCAAGGGTCTCACATCTGAGAATACCCTTCCACGCTTAGGGTGGACAAAAATATTTACAACAAGGGGTGGTGAGGGACAGAGTCTCTGAATTAAGCAGAAAGCTCTCACCCAGTCAAGAGATCAGGGCTAGATCCAACACCGTTTTTTAGCTCACTGCACCATCCCAGTTTCAGAACCTGGCTGTATGCAAATTAGTCTGTTCCTGTCCCAGTGCATGATGGGAACAGGGCAAACCAAACTACAAAAGCCAATTCTTACACTGGGAAGGAAACAAGCTCCCGGGGACCGGTTTCTGGCATTACAGCCGTCTTCGGCCCGGTTTGCTTGAATCCTGATGGTGCAATGAGCAAGGGTCTCACATCTGAGAATACCCTTCCACGCTTAGGGTGGACAAAAATATTTACAACAAGGGGTGGTGAGGGACAGAGTCTCTGAATTAAGCAGAAAGCTCTCACCCAGTCAAGAGATCAGGGCTAGATCCAACACCGTTTTTTAGCTCACTGCACCATCCCAGTTTCAGAACCTGGCTGTATGCAAATTAGTCTGTTCCTGTCCCAGTGCATGATGGGAACAGGGCAAACCAAACTACAAAAGCCAATTCTTACACTGGGAAGGAAACAAGCTCCCGGGGACCGGTTTCTGGCATTACAGCCGTCTTCGGCCCGGTTTGCTTGAATCCTGATGGTGCAATGAGCAAGGGTCTCACATCTGAGAATACCCTTCCACGCTTAGGGTGGACAAAAATATTTACAACAAGGGGTGGTGAGGGACAGAGTCTCTGAATTAAGCAGAAAGCTCTCACCCAGTCAAGAGATCAGGGCTAGATCCAACACCGTTTTTTAGCTCACTGCACCATCCCAGTTTCAGAACCTGGCTGTATGCAAATTAGTCTGTTCCTGTCCCAGTGCATGATGGGAACAGGGCAAACCAAACTACAAAAGCCAATTCTTACACTGGGAAGGAAACAAGCTCCCGGGGACCTGTTTCTGGCATTACAGCCGTCTTCGGCCCGGTTTGCTTGAATCCTGATGGTGCAATGAGCAAGGGTCTCACATCTGAGAATACCCTTCCACGCTTAGGGTGGACAAAAATATTTACAACAAGGGGTGGTGAGGGACAGAGTCTCTGAATTAAGCAGAAAGCTCTCACCCAGTCAAGAGATCAGGGCTAGATCCAACACCGTTTTTTAGCTCACTGCACCATCCCAGTTTCAGAACCTGGCTGTATGCAAATTAGTCTGTTCCTGTCCCAGTGCATGATGGGAACAGGGCAAACCAAACTACAAAAGCCAATTCTTACACTGGGAAGGAAACAAGCTCCCGGGGACCGGTTTCTGGCATTACAGCCGTCTTCGGCCCGGTTTGCTTGAATCCTGATGGTGCAAAGAGCAAGGGTCTCACATCTGAGAATACCCTTCCACGCTTAGGGTGGACAAAAATATTTACAACAAGGGGTGGTGAGGGACAGAGTCTCTGAATTAAGCAGAAAGCTCTCACCCAGTCAAGAGATCAGGGCTAGATCCAACACCGTTTTTTAGCTCACTGCACCATCCCAGTTTCAGAACCTGGCTGTATGCAAATTAGTCTGTTCCTGTCCCAGTGCATGATGGGAACAGGGCAAACCAAACTGCAAAAGCCAATTCTTACACTGGGAAGGAAACAAGCTCCCGGGGACCGGTTTCTGGCATTACAGCCGTCTTCGGCCCGGTTTGCTTGAATCCTGATGGTGCAATGAGCAAGGGTCTCACATCTGAGAATACCCTTCCACGCTTAGGGTGGACAAAAATATTTACAACAAGGGGTGGTGAGGGACAGAGTCTCTGAATTAAGCAGAAAGCTCTCACCCAGTCAAGAGATCAGGGCTAGATCCAACACCGTTTTTTAGCTCACTGCACCATCCCAGTTTCAGAACCTGGCTGTATGCAAATTAGTCTGTTCCTGTCCCAGTGCATGATGGGAACAGGGCAAACCAAACTACAAAAGCCAATTCTTACACTGGGAAGGAAACAAGCTCCCGGGGACCGGTTTCTGGCATTACAGCCGTCTTCGGCCCGGTTTGCTTGAATCCTGATGGTGCAATGAGCAAGGGTCTCACATCTGAGAATACCCTTCCACGCTTAGGGTGGACAAAAATATTTACAACAGGGGGTGGTGAGGGACAGAGTCTCTGAATTAAGCAGAAAGCTCTCACCCAGTCAAGAGATCAGGGCTAGATCCAACACCGTTTTTTAGCTCACTGCACCATCCCAGTTTCAGAACCTGGCTGTATGCAAATTAGTCTGTTCCTGTCCCAGTGCATGATGGGAACAGGGCAAACCAAACTACAAAAGCCAATTCTTCCACTGGGAAGGAAACAAGCTCCCGGGGACCGGTTTCTGGCATTACAGCCGTCTTCGGCCCGGTTTGCTTGAATCCTGATGGTGCAATGAGCAAGGGTCTCACATCTGAGAATACCCTTCCACGCTTAGGGTGGACAAAAATATTTACAACAAGGGGTGGTGAGGGACAGAGTCTCTGAATTAAGCAGAAAGCTCTCACCCAGTCAAGAGATCAGGGCTAGATCCAACACCGTTTTTTAGCTCACTGCACCATCCCAGTTTCAGAACCTGGCTGTATGCAAATTAGTCTGTTCCTGTCCCAGTGCATGATGGGAACAGGGCAAACCAAACTACAAAAGCCAATTCTTACACTGGGAAGGAAACAAGCTCCCGGGGACCGGTTTCTGGCATTACAGCCGTCTTCGGCCCGGTTTGCTTGAATCCTGATGGTGCAATGAGCAAGGGTCTCACATCTGAGAATACCCTTCCACGCTTAGGGTGGACAAAAATATTTACAACAAGGGGTGGTGAGGGACAGAGTCTCTGAATTAAGCAGAAAGCTCTCACCCAGTCAAGAGATCAGGGCTAGATCCAACACCGTTTTTTAGCTCACTGCACCATCCCAGTTTCAGAACCTGGCTGTATGCAAATTAGTCTGTTCCTGTCCCAGTGCATGATGGGAACAGGGCAAACCAAACTACAAAAGCCAATTCTTACACTGGGAAGGAAACAAGCTCCCGGGGACCGGTTTCTGGCATTACAGCCGTCTTCGGCCCGGTTTGCTTGAATCCTGATGGTGCAATGAGCAAGGGTCTCACATCTGAGAATACCCTTCCACGCTTAGGGTGGACAAAAATATTTACAACAAGGGGTGGTGAGGGACAGAGTCTCTGAATTAAGCAGAAAGCTCTCACCCAGTCAAGAGATCAGGGCTAGATCCAACACCGTTTTTTAGCTCACTGCACCATCCCAGTTTCAGAACCTGGCTGTATGCAAATTAGTCTGTTCCTGTTCCAGTGCATGATGGGAACAGGGCAAACCAAACTACAAAAGCCAATTCTTACACTGGGAAGGAAACAAGCTCCCGGGGACCGGTTTCTGGCATTACAGCCGTCTTCGGCCCGGTTTGCTTGAATCCTGATGGTGCAATGAGCAAGGGTCTCACATCTGAGAATACCCTTCCACGCTTAGGGTGGACAAAAATATTTACAACAAGGGGTGGTGAGGGACAGAGTCTCTGAATTAAGCAGAAAGCTCTCACCCAGTCAAGAGATCAGGGCTAGATCCAACACCGTTTTTTAGCTCACTGCACCATCCCAGTTTCAGAACCTGGCTGTATGCAAATTAGTCTGTTCCTGTCCCAGTGCATGATGGGAACAGGGCAAACCAAACTACAAAAGCCAATTCTTACACTGGGAAGGAAACAAGCTCCCGGGGACCGGTTTCTGGCATTACAGCCGTCTTCGGCCCGGTTTGCTTGAATCCTGATGGTGCAATGAGCAAGGGTCTCACATCTGAGAATACCCTTCCACGCTTAGGGTGGACAAAAATATTTACAACAAGGGGTGGTGAGGGACAGAGTCTCTGAATTAAGCAGAAAGCTCTCACCCAGTCAAGAGATCAGGGCTAGATCCAACACCGTTTTTTAGCTCACTGCACCATCCCAGTTTCAGAACCTGGCTGTATGCAAATTAGTCTGTTCCTGTCCCAGTGCATGATGGGAACAGGGCAAACCAACCTACAAAAGCCAATTCTTACACTGGGGAAGGAAACAAGCTCCCGGGGACCGGTTTCTGGCATTACAGCCGTCTTCGGCCCGGTTTGCTTGAATCCTGATGGTGCAATGAGCAAGGGTCTCACATCTGAGAATACCCTTCCGCGCTTAGGGTGGACAAAAATATTTACAACAAGGGGTGGTGAGGGACAGAGTCTCTGAATTAAGCAGAAAGCTCTCACCCAGTCAAGCGATCAGGGCTAGATCCAACACCGTTTTTTAGCTCACTACACCATCCCAGTTTCAGAACCTGGCTGTATGCAAATTAGTCTGTTCCTGTCCCAGTGCATGATGGGAACAGGGCAAACCAAACTACAAAAGCCAATTCTTACACTGGGAAGGAAACAAGCTCCCGGGGACCGGTTTCTGGCATTACAGCCGCCTTCGGCCCGGTTTGCTTGAATCCTGATGGTGCAATGAGCAAGGGTCTCACATCTGAGAATACCCTTCCACGCTTAGGGTGGACAAAAATATTTACAACAAGGGGTGGTGAGGGACAGAGTCTCTGAATTAAGCAGAAAGCTCTCACCCAGTCAAGAGATCAGGGCTAGATCCAACACCGAGCGTGGGGCTGAGAGATGATCCCTGAGGAACACTGCAGGTGATGTGAAATCTAAAATCAGGATATGTTCGAAACTCTACATTCCAGTGCTAAATGAGAAGCTTGTTAGTAAGAAGCCCACCCTTATATATCAACCAGACTCAGACCAAATTTCTGTTCATCAATGGCTTACAGAGGCTATTGACACCATCTTGCCACCTACTTCGAAACAAACGGGTAGAACGCATCCTCCGGCTTCCTAGTTTACAGACACCCTTAGATTAGCAAAGAAACAATGTAAAATTTAGAATGACAGTAGAGGAAACGTTATGATGAGGTGGCCAAGTCTGACTATGGGGTGGCTTTGAAAAGAGGTCGTGCCCACTGCAAATTGGCGGGTGCCAAGTATTCCACTGAAACAATTGCCAGCTGTCAACACTGCTAGAAGACACTTTTTAGGGTGGTGAAAGAACTTTCAGTTCCTAGTAATATCCTGCCTCTGCCCTCTCTTTCACAAAACCAGTGTGATATGCTAGCCAGCTTTTTTCTAGAAAAAGGGGATAAGATGCTCTTGCAATTAACAGCAGATTATGTGCAGAAAGATACCTACACGTATTTGGAAGCCCTAGTCAGAGTCATGAGGAAGCCACTCTTCTGGCAAATGAGTTGAAGGAGATCATCAAAATTAGGGCTTGGTCCCCCATGGATCTTGCATCATTAATTAATACTCTACATTCCATTAGCAGGTTCTCTGCTGGAAACCCCTCCCCCTGCCAAGTTCAGACTTTCAGATGACTCTGTCTTAACTTTGATTTTAGAGCTTCTTAATACCTCTATGAGGAATGGCAGCACACCCTAGAATTGAAAGCAAGCGTTGGTTCTCCCCCTTCTTAAAAAAAATAGCACATTTGGACCCCTCTTGTTGGTCAAACATCCGCCCTATTTCCATTCTTCCCGTCTTTTCCCAAATTTTGGAAAAGCATATTAATATGCAACTCTCAACATTCATTGAGACCTTTTGGCTCCTCCTTCCTTTGTAGTCTGGCTTCAGGGTGGCCTAAAGCACTGGGTTCGCTCTTCTTGGTGTAAATGAATGTCTTAGACAACATGTAGACCAGGGTTCTCCAACCTTTTCTGTAGTAACAGCTAATTCTGCTCAAGGAAAGTCCTGCTGAGCTACTAGCATATTTTATCACTGTAAAATGCAGATGATATGTATTAACATTACACTATGACCACCCTAAGCACAATTATCAGTAGTAACCACCCAACATTTCCAGGTGAAGTTATCAGCAGAATGCTAGGAAAACGGTTATTAATATTAAATTCTTGTAATAAAGTAAAATTCAAACATCACATGCTGTATTGTAGAAAAAGTTAGGGCTATGACCTTTCTCAAGATTTGCCCGGCGCTAACCGCCTTTGTACCATTCAAATTACCAAGCAAGGAGGCAGGCGCCGGAGACCAGAAGGCAGGAAACAGAAGTTTTATTCCGACGGAGCAGAACACATCAGATCGGACAACAAGGTATCGTCTCGAGGTGCTCTAACAGCCTCTCTGAGGCCTGGCCTCTTATACACTGGTTTATGGCATGTGACCTTTCTTTATTACAATCATAACATTGTGAAGTAAGGAAAAAGACATCCCCATAATCCTCGTGTCAATCCCACCCCCATATACCTTCACAATAGAGGTCCTCGACCTGCTGATAAGAGGAGGGGGGTCATCACGCAGCTGAGTGTTCCGCCAAGTTTTAGGATGTGTGCGCCTGATCATATCTCAGGGGGTGGGGAGGCCCTGATCAACAGTGTGTCCTTTGAAGAGGGGCGACTCCATACAATGAGGGGCAGTAAATGGTATCTCCCGGCTTAGGCGATGGCCTCGGACCTGTGTGGACAGTCGGACACGGGGTAAGGGGTCATCAAAGGAGTGGTATTCATGCCGCGTGGACAATTGAGCGCGGAGGGAAGGTTTATCAACAGAGGGGCATTCATGGGAGGAGAGGAGGTGCTGGTCAGGCGCAGGCGTGACTCCCAAGGACAGGGTCATGCAGAAGGGTTAGGCTCATTAGAGGGAGGGAGGGGGGAGCCAGGATGCGCGGAGGATGCTTGCTGGGTCAGAGGGGCGCGCTGGCGATCGATCGTGGACAGGGAGACCATGATACCTAAAATGGCTGTCGTGCACGTCGTACGTGGGTGACAAGCTGGCGCAGATGATGTTCAGCCCGTAAACTAGAATTCCACAGTCCTCCCTTTTAACATGTCTCGCCAACTTGTCAGTTCGAATTTATCCCCATAAGGCCACGTATTTCTACTTCATAGAGGGGACTCATGTGCTCATTTCGGAAGTCCAAAGTCTTTGGGCACATACAGTTAGAAACAAGGCCGCACAAAGATGGCAGACATTGGATACCTAAGCAACACCCACATAATATCACAACAGGTATCAGTATGAAGGAAAACAACCTCCAACCCCAGTTCTTCAAAGTGTCCCAAAACCAGCTCCCAAGCGACCATCCTTCTTGTTCTTGGTGAACCTCCGAGGAAAGTCTGTGGAGGTGCTCAATTGCTTTATAGACGGAAGGCGAGTTATCTGGCACGTAGGTACAGCAGCTAGATCCGATGATGCGGCATGCTCCTCCTCGATCGGGTAGGACCACATCTAGGACAAGGCGGTTTTGAAGGGTCACGAGGCGGACCGCCTGAAGCTCCGCCGTGTTGTTAGCGAGGATGCCAGCCGTGATGTTGATCGTTGTTTCTACTGCCTGAGTCAGGTGTCGGATAGCGCAGCTGTTTGCCATTGGGCCCCACAGGGGAACGAGTCCCTTTGCTGCATCTAAGAACTGAGCTCCAGTGGAGTCGGCTTGTTCAATGTCATCTGCACGCCTCTGCCGGTGATGGTTAGCAGGGGCTACATACGTGGGGGGAAGAATGAAGGCAATGTAGCAGATACCCTTCCAACCTTTCGGGAGCCAGGTGTAAGCTTTGGTGCCACACACAAAGTACATATTTGGAGAAGCAACAAAGGAAGGGGGATCAACTGAGTCCAATGTTCTGGTGATTCGGCAGGAACTGTGACCCACCAGCTGTGTTCCCTGACCTTCGAGACACACAAGTCCTGTGACATTGATAACAGACAGAGCCACAGTCAGAGTGGCAGTAGATTGTTTTTGCAGATGAGAGAAGGTGGTTCTGGCTGGATTGTGGAGCACCTGTACTTCGACTCGTTCTTTGGCTGGAATGTCTTTAAGGAAGGTGGCGCCTGTGAGCGCAGGACACAGGGCAGCAGAGGTCTTTCCGGTTTTGTTCAGCCAGAACCCAGAGTAGAAGTGCGACACTGTCTGGCTGGAGGTGGCATTATCCTTGTGGCTCTCTTGCATGAGGATCAACCAGGCGAGGCAGGAGCCGTGAACTGAGAAAGGAGAAGGGATGAAGGGGATGGAGTGTCGGGTGGCATGCGGGAGCAACCCGCAGATCCAGCAGTTCGTCGCATTTGCAGCAAGGTTGTGTTGGTGCAACAGTTGCACGAAGGAATTGTTCCAGAATTCCCTGCGCCTTTCTCGGAGCTGAGGCGACAGGGAGATCAGGTGATGCTCTTTCATGGGGGTCGGTTGTGCAGTAGGTAGCAATGCCTCATGAGCCGGTGTGCTTCCCTCCAGAATCCAGAAGGAGGTCATGAGGAGGAGGCAGAAGAGGAAGACAATAAAGAGGGCGATTGTCTTTGATTTGTGCAAATTGTCAGTCTTTGGGTTTCTATAGTGGATATTTCCTGTTGCTTCCATCATCTTCTTATCTGGCGCTTCCATCATCTTCTTATCTGGCGCTTCCATCATCTTCAAGGGGCTCGGTAGCGGGCAGAACCACAGACTTCGTTTAGCTTCTCTCCCGGTAACCCTTGGTTGTGTTTAGGTCACCGTTCTGAGATTCAACTTAGTCTGTGGCCTACTTAGCCGAAGCTCCCTCCTTTCGTCGCAGGAAATACCCTTCTCTGGTTGGTACAGTGGGGTCAGAGAATTTTGCAAGTTCAAGTGCCCCAGTATCGGGATAACAGTTCAATGTTGGTCGGTCTTTGATCAGGAGCTCTTCTTGGGTGTTGACGTTTTCGGTCGTGGCCAGGTTCGCAGAGACCTTCCGGCAGTGATGTGCGTGCAGCCAGTGCCTCTTCCCCTCCACTCGAAGCGCCGTCCGTGTGGTAATCAGCACTTGCCAGGGGCCCGTCCACCGGGGTTCTAGGCTCTTGGTCCGTTGAAAGTTGCGGACTAGAACGAAATCTCCCGGTTGGATATCGTGGCCGGGGCCCCTGGAAGCATCGGGAATGGCCTGCTGCACCTGTTGATGGATGACAGACAACGTCTTAGTTAATTTGCACAAATAATCAGACAGTAGGACGTCCGGGACGTCATGAATGGAGGTTGGTTTGGGAGCAGTCCAGAGGTTCATCGGTCGCCCGAACACAACCTCGTAGGGGGTCAAATGGTGTTTGGTGGGAGTGGAGCGCATCGATAGCAGGGCCAAAGGGAGAGCGTCTGGCCATTTAAGTCCGGTGGTTGCCACTATTTTTGACAATTTCAGCTTCAGTGTGGCATTATGGCGTTCCACCAGACCGGCGGATTGGGGGTGGAAGACCGCATGAAACCTTTGCTTCACCCCCAACCCCTTTAAGATTAATTGGATAACCTCAGCTATGAAGTGGGGGCCATTGTCGCTCCATAAAATTCGACAAAGGCCATAGCGAGGAAAGAATTCTTTCAGTAGTACTTTGGCAGTAGTCATGGCAGTGTTGTCACGGGTTGGATAGGCCTCTACCCATTTGCTGAAGGCACATACAATGACTAGTACATACTTCAAGCCCTGGCATCTCTCTAGTTGGATGTAGTCCATCTGAAGGACCTCAAAGGGGTGATTGGGGGTCCCAAACCCTCCCCGGGGTACCACAGTTCCTTTCCCGGGGTTGTGTTGCAAACAGATAAGGCACTGCTGGACTAGGCGTCTAGCTGAGTCGGGGATTTTGTCATTGTGCCAGACTTTGGAAATGAGTTCCATCATGGGTGCAGATCCTATGTGTGCGGGGGAATGTGCCATAGTCAGTATGGGGATCAGGTATGAGTCAGGCAGCAACCATTTGTTTGCATCTTTTGTTCGCCAGCAGCCCTCATCATCCTTCAAACCCACCCCTGCCCATTCGGTCAGTTCGTGAGGGGTGCTGGCCGACTGGATGTCTCTGATCATTTCCCTTGCGTCAGTCCATTTCTCTGCTTGTGACCTGGTCACATACATGCGTGTCACTGTCCTATTCTCAGCTGTGGTTCGTGCAGTGATGTCGGCCAGTGCATTCCCTTGTCCGACTAAGTCTGTCACCTTCTTGTGTGCCTGGCATTTGATCACCGCTAGTCGTGTGGGGAGGAGAACCGCTTCAATCAGGGCAGAAACCAGATCTCCATGAAGGATGGGGGTGCCGTGGGACGTCAGGAATCCCCTTTCCCTCCACAAGAGCCCAAAGTGGTGAACCACCCCGAAGGCATACTGGCTGTCCGTATACAGGTTCGCGGTGGTCCCTGTGGCTATGATGCATGCTCGTGTGAGGGCTATTAGTTCCGCTGCCTGGGCATATCGTTGTGTGATGCAGGCTGTCTCAACTACTGTTTGGGCTGTCGTTACTGCATAGGCAGCTGAAGTGGTGCCATCTGGGAGTTTGATGCAGGAGCCGTCTACCCATAGCTCTCCATCAGGGTCTGTAAAAGCAATGTCTCGGAGATCAACTCTACTCCTAGTCTGTTCGTCCGTGAGGGTCACACAGTCGTGTATGGGAGGCACGTCGGGGTCATTTTCAGGCAGGGGCAACAATGTGGCAGGATTCAAAGTCGTGCATCTCTTTAGTGTGATGTGGGGTGCAAGTAGAGTCAACTCGTACCCTGTCAGTCGTGCGCTAGTCAGGTGTTGGGTCTTTGTCTGGTTCAAAAGGGTGTCGACTGCATGGGGTACTAACACAGTGAGGGAGTTTGAAAGTACGATTCCTTCGCTCTGGCGGATAGAGACAGCAGCGGCAGCTACTGCTCGAAGGCAGGCAGGCAAAGCTCTGGCTACAGGATCAAGAGTGGCGGAGAAGTAGGCACAAGGGCGCTGCTTAGGACCAATTGATTGAGTTAGGACAGACAATGCACACCCCTCCCTTTCGTGGGTGAAGAGGGAGAAGGGTTTGGAGTAATCCGGGGTTCCTAGGACGGGTGCTGAACAGAGTGCATCCCGTAATTCCTTAAAGGATGCTTGACACTCAGTGGTCCAAGGAAGCGGGGAGGGGACATCTTTGGTCAACAGGGCAAGTAGTGGTTTCACAATAAGGCTGTAATTTGGTAACCACTGTCTGCAAAAAGAAGTTAGGCCAACCAAAGAGCGGACTTGCTTTTGTGTTTTTGGGACGGGGGTGTCTAAGATGGTTTGGATTCGGTCGGGTGTGAGTTTCCTCCCTTCTTTGGACAGGAGATGGCCTAGGTATGTCACTTGTGGCTGGCAGAACTGCAATTTCTTTTTGGAAACTTTATGGCCATTTTCTGCAAGAAAGTGTAGGAGTTGGACAGAGGCTGTGGTTGCGAGGGGGGTGGTGTCGGCCGCCAAAAGGATATCATCGACATATTGGATCAACACCACTCCATCTGGTAGCCGGAAGGCATCCAGCTGTCTTTTGAGGGCCTGGCTGTAAATGCTCGGGCTTTCAGTGTACCCCTGGGGAGCTCTACAAAATCGGTACGAGCGGGATTTTAAAGTGAAGCCGAAGAGATAACGGCTGTCTGGATGGATGGGGATAGAGAAAAATGCATTCTTGAGGTCGATAACAGTGAAGGTGGTGGCAGTGGACGGGATGAGGGTCAGAATGGTGGTGATATCTGAGACTACGGGGTATTGGGGTACAACCACTTTGTTAATCTCTCGCAGGTCGATGATGAAGCGGTACGTTTTCTCATCTCCTTCACCTTGTTTCTTAACAATAGGTAGGATTGGCTGTTGCAGACGTTGCTAACCACTTCTTCAACCACTCCTGCATCTACCAGAGATTGAATAATCGCTACCAGTGCCTTCTCGCCCTCGGGGGATATCCGATATTGTGGGAGTTTCGGGAGCATAGCATCCTGTCTTACAGTTATATGAATAGGGTCAATCATCATTCGTCCCACATCAGAGTCATTTTTGGCCCATAGATACGGAGGCAGGGTATCAAGCAAGGACAGGTCAGCATCAGTTATGGAGCACATGTGTCGTGCAGGGCAAGTTTTGGGTATGTCTGGGTTGTCGTACAGGATGACTCGGATTCCATCTGGGGAACACCTAATGGTAGCTCGAAAATGTTTCAGTAAGTCAATGCCCATAATGGCGTCAGGGGAGTTGGAGGAGAGCAGAAATGTTGTGTCAGTGGTGTTGTTTTCTAGGTCAAAGGTGATAGGTACGGACAGGGGGTTAGTGGAGGGCGTCCCATCGAAACCTATCGATGTAATGTGTGAGCCAGACAAGGGTGCCCTTGGAATCAGTCGTTTTGATAACACACTACGTGTCGCCCCAGTGTCTACCAAAAATGGAGACTCTGTACCCAGGACCTTAGCTGTGACATAAGGACCTTGCTGGTCAACACAGAGCTCGACTGGATCCCTCCCTTGCCCCTGGCAGTCCTATGCGAAATCGGGGGCATTCTCACCGTCGGATAGTTGATATTGGTTCTGTCGGGGGCGGTCAAATGTGTTCAATCTCCCTGATCTGTCATTGTTGGTGTCGTTTGTGTGCCCTCGTCCTTGTCCCCTATTTCTTGGTCCACCCGCTACGTCCTTGGGGTCCCTATCTCTGTTCATCTCTAGCAGAACCGGACACTGGGTTTTCCAATGGCCGAATCCTTTGCAAAAGGCACACTGGTCATTGCTAATGTCTCTACGTCCAGTGTGGGGTGTTGGGGTGTGGTCTTTAGGAGGTGGATTTCTAGGGGTGGTCGATTGGTAGTTCCCCCTGTGGGGTTCCCGTCCGACCGCTATACCTTGTATCTGGGCTATCATTACCCTTTCTTTCAAATCTTTCTTCTTTTTCTCGGACGCCCTATCATTCTCATTCTTTTGGTGCTCGTAATACTGAGCCATCTGAAGGATAGCTGCGGGTTTGGAGGCCCCCCAACTACTCTCACTCGTCTGCAGTTTTTGGGAGACCTCTTGTAATAGGCCCTTTACATAATTTTGTACAAACAGGTGCTGTCCGGTTGCGGTGGTCATGTCTTGGCCACTGTAGTCGGAGAACACTGTCTCGAATCGGGAGAAGTATTCTGACACATCTTCCTGGGGTTTCTGACGGCAGGCCGTGACTATCGACCAATCTACCTTTTTCTCTGGGATCAGTGTCTTTAATTTCTGAACTAATTTGTCTGGGAGTTCTAATATGTCCTTTACTGGCTTCCTTCCGGGCTCTCGCTGTCTGTCTAGGTCACTGAGTTGCTTCCAGGTATGTCCGAACAGATCCGTGTGGTCAGCCTTCCGGATTTGCTTCCACACGTCAGCTGGCAGGCATAACCCGAAAAACAAGTCAATGTCCGCTAAAGTCATTATCGTCGAACCCAAGGCTGTGGCTATTTCGGTATAAAATGCTGTCGGGTTCTTTCTCAAATCAGGCAGAGTTTGTCTAAACGTTAGGATATCTTGTCGGTCCCATGGTTGGTAAACCCAATTGTACACAACCCTTCCTTTTGCATCTGCGTGATTAATATCATCGCTTGTTCCCCGACCACGTGGCGGGATTCAGTAAGGGGCCGCTTCTCTGATGGGCATCATAGTATTGGCTACTTCTACGGAGGTCGTTTCAGGGACTGTAACCTTGGCTTCTGGTTTTTGTTCAGTGAGGTGGCGGAAGACCTCAAGCGTCTGCATGAAGAGCTCCGTCGCCTCACGTTCAGTCCCATCTCCAACATCAATCTTCCTATATAGCGTTGTCAGTTTAGCGGGGCCCTTACTCTGATACTTATCCTCATATGCGTTCAGGGTGTGGTAGCTGAATCGCAAAATGAAATGCCGCCTGTGGCTGTCGGCAAGCGAATTATACATGTTCATTGTGTATTCTTCGCTCTCCCTTCGTTCTACTAATGTCTTTGCTATTTTGTCAATCCCATCCCGCTCATCTTTGCTCAACCTATTTGATCTGGCTGGTGGTTGCTTGCTAGCCTCGGGGTCATCTAGCGATGTTGTTAACGTGGCTGGTGCGGAGGCCGTGAGGGCTGGTGCACTAGCGCTGAGGTCACTTTCGCTCGCACTCGGGGCTTGCAAGCTTTGTTGGCAGCGGGCATATGGAGGGGGCATATAGATGATTGGGGGACCTAGCAGTAGCTCATCGTTCGCCCGCTGTTTGGAGGGCAATTCAGGGTAGAGCGCAGAGGGAGTCCTAATAGGGCATTGACCCGTTGACCCATATTCTTGGTTTTGTGCAGCTTCTTTTCTTTCCTTTATTTCTTCTTCTAGTTGCTTAGCGGCTAGGTGGGCTGCCTTTCGTAATTCTTTCCCTATTTTTGCTTCTTCTCTTTTCTTTCGTTGTTCCGTTTCTTTGCGCCACATGCCTATACTATCGAGCATAGTGGGCGTGGTCTTATTTTTCTGGAGCGCTATTTCCAATGTTTTTATTTTATTTTCATCAAAGGAACCTATCAGTGGCCACTGACTTTCAGGGTTCTTTTTCGTATATTTATGCCATAGCTTAGTATAAGCTATGGCGACTAGTCCATGCTTAGTGAACATGTCCTTATTAGGGGTGCCCTCCAGTGGAGCTGGATGGTTCATCTCTAATAAGCGGTCCGGGCTGTACAGGCTACCAATCAGTGGGGAGAAGATAGGCATGACGGGTTACAACGGGGACAAAAGTCTGCACTACCTATCTTATCACGGCGGACAAAGACTAGACAGAATATTTCTATTCTACGTTGTTTGTCGGCGGTGAATACCTCAAAAGAACCAATACCGAACAATCAGTGTTCGGTCAATCAAACAATCAGAGGGGAGAATAAGTGGGTACGACGTGTTAAAGGTTTGCGTTACCCACTCTTTCTCTACCTGCAAAGAGAGCCCTTGTTCTTCCCTGTTTGCAGACAGAGAATCTCCAGACAACAATCCACGAACGACTGTTCGGGAAAACAGTGGGGGAGGAAGATAGGCACGACGGATTACAATGGGGACAAAGGTCTGCGTTACCTATCCTTCACTGTTTGCAAAGAGAGAGCCTGTTGTTTTCTCCGTTTGCAGACGGTGAATCTCCAGAGGGATCAACAAAGCGTAATACTAGTATTATCCAAACCAAACAATCATTTCTTAATTTGTCGTGTTTACACGACCTTACCCGGACCGCATGGACGGTTTCCTGTCTTCCGAATCCAGCGCCCGATCGTCCTCTATTCTTCGTGATATTCGCGGCACTCCTGATGGTTCCCAGTCAGGACCGTAGATCACTCGAGAGAGGTCTGTTCGGAACTAGTGAAGGTCGGATGATCGGCTGTCAGACGAGGGTCTATCGGACACGAGCTCTCCCGATCGTTGCAGTCGTTCACTCTGTCGTCGGGACCTCTCCCACTGGATCCACGTGTCGCTGATGGGCCCCACGCTTTGGGACGCCAATTGTAGAAAAAGGTAGGGCTATGACCTTTCTCAAGATTTGCCCGGCGCTAACCGCCTTTGTACCATTCAAATTACCAAGCAAGGAGGCAGGCGCCGGAGACCAGAAGGCAGGAAACAGAAGTTTTATTCCGACGTAGCAGAACACATCAGATCGGACAACAAGGTATCGTCTCGAGGTGCTCTAACAGCCTCTCTGAGGCCTGGCCTCTTATACACTGGTTTATGGCATGTGACCTTTCTTTATTACAATCATAACATTGTGAAGTAAGGAAAAAGACATCCCCATAATCCTCGTGTCAATCCCACCCCCATATACCTTCACAATAGAGGTCCTCGACCTGCTGATAAGAGGAGGGGGGTCATCACGCAGCTGAGTGTTCCGCCAAGTTTTAGGATGTGTGCGCCTGATCATATCTCAGGGGGTGGGGAGGCCCTGATCAACAGTGTGTCCTTTGAAGAGGGGCGACTCCATACAATGAGGGGCAGGAAATGGTATCTCCCGGCTTAGGCGATGGCCTCGGACCTGTGTGGACAGTCGGACACGGGGTAAGGGGTCATCAAAGGAGTGGTATTCATGCCGCGTGGACAATTGAGCGCGGAGGGAAGGTTTATCAACAGAGGGGCATTCATGGGAGGAGAGGAGGTGCTGGTCAGGCGCAGGCGTGACTCCCAAGGACAGGGTCATGCAGAAGGGTTAGGCTCATGAGAGGGAGGGAGGGGGGAGCCAGGATGCGCGGAGGATGCTTGCTGGGTCAGAGGGGCGCGCTGGCGATCGATCGTGGACAGGGAGACCATGATACCTAAAATGGCTGTCGTGCACGTCGTACGTGGGTGACAAGCTGGCGCAGATGATGTTCAGCCCGTAAACTAGAATTCCACAGTGTGCCACAAAGGGCATTACCACAGCAGTAAGTCTCCCCAACTCAAATTGAATTATCTTTCAACTAACAACTTTAAATGTGTTTTAGAATTGCAATATTTTGTCTCCATTAGCATATTAGTTTTTGGAAATACATATACTTTTCTATCAAAATCCCTTTTCACTTTGAGCAATCAAACTCAATTTTCCAGAAGAAAAACCTTTTCTGAAAAAGTATATTTTTTTCCTTTAAAAATCAAATCAGTTTCATTGTTAGAAAATACACAGTCCCTAAACATCAGCGTTTAGTTTTCATTGAGTACCGCCATGTAAAAATGCCTCTCATGGACAAATTATGCTTCAAATACCCAGGTATTGGAATCATAAGCCATGGTTCCTCACCATAACATTAAGAATGCCTCTGTTATGCTAATAATGCCCACCATTAAACCAGGGCTACCACTGTGCCACAGCTGGATGCCCAACATTTATCAGTTATGGCCATTCTTATGGGAGAAGTGGTTGCCACTCTGTCAGGAATGGCTTAAAGCAGGCCAGTCATGCTCTTAATATGTCAGTGATGGCAGCAAGTATGTAATTACTAGAATCCTATGCCCAAAATAGTCAAGTACGAAAATATTATGGCTATGGCGCAATTATACCATGAATGGGCACAATCTTATGATGGAGATCAGCATATACATTTGGCAGTCCTTGACACTAGGAGTAGCTTTAAGGAATCAACACTGTTTATTTGGGAAGGACACAATGTCACACACCCACACAAAAATGAATGTGATGCTTTTAATTTTCTCTGCCCTGGATGCATATTCTCTTCTCCTCAGCTCTCTGGTTGATCATGCTCCCAACTAACACATTTTCACTTTAGTTCTTGCAGTCACACCCTTTGGTGGGTCAGCCCTGGTTACTGCTGCTACTATTCTTTGATGACACACACAGTGCAACTGATCGAGCAGGGCAGATAACATGGCCAATCTCCTTCTTAGGTAGATTTCAAGTAGATAAAGATGGTTCATGTGGCAGACCCATAGGCCAACGCTGCAGTTTCCACATGCTTCAACACCCACTGCATGACCTTCAAATGGACCCACTCCCCGAATCCAGGAAGACCGTCACCTATGCACTCATCACCAGCAGGCTGGACTACGGGAACGCTCTCTATGCTGGAATCAACAAATCTCTACTCCACAAACTTCAGACTGTCCAGAACGCCACAGCCAGACTCATCCTCAGCATCCCACGAAAAGACGACAGTACCCAGCATATAAGAGACCTCCACTGGCTCCCAGTCGAAAAAAAGAGTGATCTTCAAGCTGCTCACACACACCTATTAGGCCCCCCACAACACCGAACCCCAATACCTCAATGAAAGAATCTCCTTCTACACCCCCAAAAGTAACCTCCGCTCCGCTGACCAGGCCTTGACCGAAATCCCCTGCATCCACAGAACCAGAACAGGAGGCACACCCTTCTCCTACATCATGGCCAAGACCTTGAACGAACTCCCCCTCAGCATCAAATGAAGCCCCACACTGGAAGCATTCAGGAAGAACCTCAAGACCTGGCTTTTTGAATGACCTGAGCTGCGCAAATCCCCTCAACACTCTCCCCCAGAGCCTTGAGACCCTCAGAGGTGAGTAGTGCACTCTATAAATCTCTGATTTATTGAAAGGCCACCACAGTGCATGTTTGAGTGTTATAACTCTTAAGGGTAGTGAAATGAGCAGTGCTGCCTTCAATAATATACACAGAATCTCTCAGATTGGCTTGGTTTGGCTTCACCTACTGGTTGGAGGCCCCTGATCTAGTCTCTGGAAGCAACACGCTCTCATTCTCCTGATTTGAGCGCTGCGTTTGATACAGTATCTCACTCGATCCTGACTGGCAGCCTTGAGTCCTTGGGCATAGAAGGCTTGGCCTTGAAGTGGTTGATCTCTTTTTTTAAAGGACCAAACCTTCCAGGTCTCTTTGACTAATGTGTGATCTAAGACACTTACCCTGGCCTCGGGCATTCCACTGGGATCCATTCAGAGCCCCTTACTTTTTAACATCTATGTTTGCCTCTTAGCAGATGTAATTGAGAAATGTGGGCTCCCCTTTTTTCATTTCATATGCTGATGAAACTCAGATTCTTTTTTCTTCATCAGCATCTCAGCATCATGACCCCTCTCTGCTGCCCCTGGGCCTGAGGAACATTTCCTTATGGATGAACAAAAATGCGCTTTGGCTCAACTGAGATAAAACCGAGGTCTTGGTCCTAGCTAACAACCCTGCTCTTTAGGGCACTCAACACTGACCCGGACTCTCTAGGGCCCTTGCCCACCCTATCTACCAAGGTTAATAATCTCTATTTCATTATTGATGATAAACTTTCATTGAAACCACAGGTGTCCAAGGTCACCGCTACCTGCTTTCAGCCCTCAAATGGCTGAAAAAGATCCTTTGGTTAAATCCCTTAGCAGCTGAGAGAACTGTCATTCGGGCTCTAGTCATACCCAGACTGAATTACGGCAATGTGCTGTATCTAGACGCTGATAAGATCTTTATGCACCACTTACAGACTATTGAAAACCCAGCTGGCCAGTTACTCTTTCATCTACTGAGGTGTGCCTTAGTCGTCTCTATGCTTCAGGAATAGCACTGGCTTAAGATCTCTAAGGGCTAGATGTAGGTAAATAATTTTTATAGGTTCTAAATACCGAATTTTACAGATTCGGTATTTTAGAATGATAAATCTGATGTAGGTAAATTTTAGGAATTTTTTACCGAATCAGTAAGATGCGGCAATTACTTTCATTCATTCCTATGGGTCTGTAGGCCCATAGGTATGAAGGTCAATTACCGAATCGGTAATTACCGATTCAGTAAATACCGAATAATTCAAGGTTGGCAGGATGTCACTTTGACACCCTGTTGCACCCCTGAGTAGGGCTTGTGTGCCATGTATGTGTACAGGCGTACATGCACAGATTTGCATATACACAGGTATTCGTTATTTACCACCAACTAATAGTTGGAGGTAAATAACGAATCCTTAAAGCCCTATGGCACTGTTTACCGTGCCACCTACATCTTAAAATACAGATTCAGTAATTTTACTGAATCAGTAATTTTACCGATTCGGTAAAATTACTGAATCTGTATTTTAAGATGCCCTACATCTCAGTATCCAAATACCGGTCGGTAACGGCCGAAAATCGGTATTTTCGGTCGTTACCGAGCGGTATTTGGATACCTACATCTGGCCCCTAATGCATTGAATTTAAGGCATTGAGTTATATGTTTAAGGCCAAACATGGCCTAGGTCCCTCATACATTCAGGAACTGGTTACTCCTTACTTGTCTACTAGTCTGATTAAATCCTCTAGTCTCTCGCTTTTCTCCATGCCTAGGTTCCGTCTAACCTGCATGAAAGGCCGCTCCTTTCCCTACCTAGGTCCTAAAATGTGCAATTCTCTCCCCGCCACCCTTAGGAACTGCAACTCCTTACTTGCTTTTTGCAAGAACCTGAAGACTTGGCTATTTTAGCTGTTCTGTTGGGCACTGTAATTATTATTATTATTATTATTGGGACATTTGTAAAGCGCTGCGCTTACGCTCACCGGCGTGTAATCTGCCTCCATACTGTGCAGGGTAACCCCTTGGGGTAGTTGCATGCATTACAAAATAATAATAAATAATAATGACAATGTCCTTGGGTTCGGAGCTGAAAGGTGGGAGGTAGTTCCTTCGGATTCTTCCAATGAGGAAGGAGGTGATCCATTTAAGCAAAAGGATGGATGGATGGATAAGTGAAAGTATGGATGACTAAGTGAAAGGATGGATGGATTGATGGATGGATGGATGGATGGATGGATGGATAGGTTGGAAGATGGCTGGATAGGTTTGAATATGAATGAGCAGACGGAAGGACATACGGACTGAATGGTGACAGACTGAATGATGGATGAAAGTTTGAACGGATGACAGAGTGTAAAGAGGAAATGGTAGATATCAAAGTGGGGGTATTTTTTTTCTGGCTACTCCCTTGCAAATTAATTATTGAAGACCCTATTTCACCAGAGCATCCTTACTTCTGCTCTTAGACTAAAGATGAACATGTGAAATGCAAGTCAGATTTCTGAATTCTGACAGGCCAATGGCACTGATAATTACCAATGGCTAGCAGGTCAAGCTGGCTCAGCTTTGAATGGCTAGGCTTTCTGCTGCACTCTGAGAAACTGAGTTACTGGTCGAGGGGGTGAAACCTTACTCAAGCAGCAACCACAATCCTTGTCAGGGTGAGGTACAAGCAAACCCTAAATTGACCTGTGCTACACTCCCTGGTAGCTTGTCGCAGGGCAGTGAGGCTTAACTTAGAGGAAATGTGTAAAGTATTTATGCAGCACTTTAAACAGTAACAAAGTGAAACCACAACACAAGAGAAATGGCGGATCAATTTAGAAAATAGAGTAGGATTTAATAAACCAAACAACAAAAATCCAATCAGTAGAATGTGGAGGTATACAATTTTAAAGAGTCACATGAAAATAGTGCCAAAAAGCCCAAAGCGCCACTGGCGGCTATCTGATTGCACTACACCGGGAGAAAGTCGCAGGTTCAAGCTGACTGTGATGGAGAACGGGTCGGATATACGGACCTGGCTAGTTCCAATAAAAAGTTGTTGCGTGTTTATCTAGGTTCCTGATCGATACTGTGACCTTATGCCCCTATTCGGCTATAAATCCATTTATTCCCTATATTGGCATAACCGTTCAAGTGCGATTTTCAGAAAAGTCATCTCTGGCCTCACACGAACAGAGCCACATTCCAGCATAGTTCTCTGCCACTTCCTTTGCGACCAATTAGTGCAATGACAGAGCAGAAGTCACTATCTGATATTCCTAGATTAACACTCCGAGTTCTTCAACAAGATAAAAACTCAGCAAACCTGGAAATCCCCGCTTGCTGTGTTTTGATTAGTAATGGAACTCTAATGAGCAACTGATAACTATCACTTCCTAGTGACATCTTTAATTGACGTCTTATGTCCAGCAAACTTGCGTCAAACCCGGCACCTGTCAGGTATAAATATTACCAACGCTGCCTTAAGCAATGAGCTACTGTTGCTGATGCTAGCTGCCTGCAAGACCCCGTGTTGGTGAATCTAGCACTCTGTCGCTGCAGCCTGCTGTCCCTGTGGTGGTGAAGCTACTGATACCAATATCGCTGCTAAAGCGCGAACGATGGTGCAGTACGCTTAGGAGCTGAACAGCCGTCCCTCTGCGAAGACATCCAGCAGATTCCAGCTGCCCGCGGACGCTGTCCCCCCTCCTTCCTCGACGCGCTGAAGAAGCCGCTGCCTTTCTCCTGCAGAGAAATCCAGCTCCGGCGTTTCCGGTCTACCCTCGCGGGTGACTGGGATATCGAGAGTGACCCCTGAAGGAGATACCAATCCTCCATCATTCTATTCAGAGGTATGGTGTTGACTAAACCCTTAGACGAGAATTCTTGAAACAAACCTTGGCAAAACCAACTTAACTTAAAGCTACTTACTTACTCCCCTTCCACGTGTTAGGCTTAGGTCAGGCACACTGGGGTAGGCTTAGTTAGAAGCACCAGTTGAGTATGTTAGCCTAATGTATATATGACTGTATATATGTTTTATTACTTTTAAACCATTGTATGGCTAAGAAACCATATCAATGCTTTTACAGTTCTATTTCGCAATACTTATCTTACTGTACGTACTTTTTATAATAACAAGTCTTGCAATTGTGGCAATACATTTCTCTTGTACGAGAAGAAAGACTGTTCAATAAATGTTAACCCTTTATTGACAAACGCCCGTCTCTCTATTCTCTACATCTCGTGAAAGTAAACTGCACTAAACTGACTGAGTGAAATACATGTCTATTGTTTCACACGACCCTAGAGATTGACTTTTGATCTGAGGAGCAAAGTTGTCATGTTGCACGGTTGTTGGAAAACTGAATCCCTTCTTATCTGTGCCAGGGAAGCTGATCACTTCCCATGCAGAGAAGAAAGTTTCCAGTGACCTCTGAGCTAGTTGGTAACACACCCAATTAAGTTTAGCATAGTCAGTGGAGGCCTGGAATATCCGCAGTTCCACGTCGATACTACTGTTTATGTTATTCCAATGCGCAGGGCCTAGTGGGAAACTAGGAACTACACTACAAAGTTATCTTCCCATTCCAGCACAAAAAGTCACGCTCGCGGTGGAGGGGCAGTGAAGAGTAGAGAAGTGTCACGGACGGACGCCGATGTAGCGCAAAGAGCAGGCCTGACATCACGAATGATTGTTGCTGTAGTGCGAATATCCTGTTGTTGTCGCAAATAGGTGGGCAGGAGCTTCACAGTGGTGTTCTCTGCAAGTGGTCGATACTGTTGAGCAAAGGGTCAGCTTGTCGGTACTTTGCGTTGCTGAACTGTGCGAGTGACATTGTGTCGTTACTAACGTGCCAATTTTCGGTAGCAAGAAGCCTAAAAACTTCAATTTACATTCCATAAGGCCACACCAAGTGTCTAGGATCTGAGGGGTACTGCTTGGGGGTTTAGGGGATTGCTGCAGCTGAATCTGGATGCTATTTCAGGTGGTTGTGTGCTTGTTATGTCCCTGCTGCTCTAAAAAGGAGGCCAGCAGACCAGCCATTGGAGTTACTCTGGGAGTCCTAAATTCAGGTGAAGGTCTAAATTCTTCTGACTCAAACAGGTGGGCAGCAGACCAGCAATCCAGCAAGGCGGAGGTCTAGCAAGGCAGTAGTCCAGCAAGGCAGAAGTCCAGCAGAGTGGTAGTCCTTTCAGCAGCACAGCAGTCCTTCTTCCTGATAGAGTTTCCAAGGGTCCAGAAGTGTACTGAAAAGCTGGTGTCTGAGGTCCAACATTTATGCCAAGGGCCTTACTTTGAAAGTGGGAGAAGCTTCTAGAGGTTTCCCTTTGAAAGCTACAGGCTCCCTGCATTCCCTGTCCTGGCTTCAGACTAACTGAAAGGGGCATGCAGCCCTTTGTCTGGAGGGACCCACACAGCCTATTCAAGTGTAAGTAGAGTCCACCCTCCCATCCGGCCAGTGATGGCCCATCAAGGCACACCTAAGCACACAGTTGTGTATGGCTTTCTAGGAGGAATACAAAAAAGGTCAACTATCAGCTACACCCAGTCATGTGACCCAGACACAGGTTGCAGGCACTAAAAAGGTAAGGCAGGAAAATGCAAACTTTCTAAAAATGTAATTTCCAAAACTGTAATTTAAAATCCGATATTACCATAAGAAAGGATTTTTCATTCCAATTCCAAAGACACCAAACATGAACTGGTTACCTGGTACCATTTGGAGGTTACTGCTTATTAAAAATTATAAGGTAACTCCCATTTTATCCTCTGGGAGAGGTAGGCCATACAATAGTTAAAAATGAATTTGAGAGTTTTTCACTACCAGTGGCATGTCTTATTTTTTAAATACACTGCACACTGCACTCTGGGCTGTCCAGGGCCTACACTAGAGGTGACTTATATGTATGAAAAGCTAAGGTTTGAGCCTGGCAAAAAGTTAATTTTATCAGGCCGAAATGGTAGTTTAAACTGCACACACAGGCTCAATGGCAGGCCTGAGACAGGTTTAAAGGGTTACTCAAGTGGCTGATACAATCAATGATGGAGGCCCACTTGCAGTATTTAATTTATAGGTCCTGGGTACATGTAGTACTACCTTAATAAGGACCTACAAGTAAATTTATTTTATTTTATCTATTTATTTAATGACATTTTTATAGCGCGCAAATACCGGGAGGTGTATCGGCGCTGAAAGATAAAAGAACATAAGGTTGATAGGAGTGCTTACTGGTTGAACAGCCACGTTTACTGACTTCCTGAATATCAGGAGGGATGGGCTGGCCTTCATGGGTAACTGTAGGGTATTACAAAGTTTAGCGGTAGCAGCTATAAAGGATCTGTCTCCCCATGATGATTTCTTTGTGGGTGAGGCAGCGAGCTGAAGAAGAGCGAAGGGTTCTGGTGGGAACATATAGGCAAAGTGCTTTTTTCAGGAACTCTGGTCCAAAGTTATTGATTGCTTTATATGTTATGCATAATGCCTTGAATTTGGTTCGGCTTCTGATTGGTAGCCAATGTAATTGGTGAATAACTGGGGAGATTGAATTAAATTTAGGAGTGCCGGAAAGCGTTCTTGTAGCTGCATTCTGAACTAATTGCAGTTTATTAAAAACTCTCTCCTGAGCATTCAGAAAGAGGATGTTGCAATAGTCGATCTTCGACATCACAAGCGTACACATGAGAGGCTTTCCTGCACTAGAGGGAAGGAAGGGAAGAAGCTTCCTTATCATTCTGAGAATATGGAAGGCTGAGGGCACAACCGAATTTGTGTGAACCGAATTTGTGTGGTGAATGAACGAGAGCTTGTCATCAAACATAACACCAAGATTCCTAACCTTAGTGACTGGTTGAGGTGGAGGTCCCAAGTCAATTGGCCACCAAACTGAGGACCAACCAGGTGTTAAGCTGCCAAAGGTCATTACCTCCATTTTATCAGAGTTTAACTTTAGGCAGTTATGTGCCATCCAGGAGCTGATAGCTAACATTCCCTTCTGAAAGCTGGCCGACACTTGCACACCATCATTATGTACCGCCAATACCAATTGGGTGTCGTCGGCGTATGAGTTTATTCTCATCCTGAGATCTTTAATGAACCTGGCCAGGTTCGACACGTAGATATTAAATAAGGTCGGACTAATGGAGGATCCTTGTGGCACCCCACAGAGGAGAGAGAACACTGGAGAGTAGGATTCGCCAAGCTTAACTGATTGAGTACGATTGGCAAGAAAGGAGGTTAATAGCATTTTGGCCTTATGTCCAATGCCTATGGCCGAGACACGGTCGATTAGAATGGAATGATCGACCATATCAAATGCCGCAGACAAATCTAGTAAAATAAGGACCGCTGCACCGCCCTGATCTAATATCATCCTAATCTCATCGGAGGCCTTGATGAGGACTGCCTCCGTCCCATGACCCTTTCTGAATCCAAATTGAGTGGCATCCAATAGATTATTGTGATCACTGAATTGGGATAATTGGATGTTCATTATTTTTTCAACAATCTTTGATGGGAAAGGAAGGCATGCTACAGGCCTATAGTTTTTAGGATCTGTGGATTCCAAGTTGGCTTTTTTTAATAGGGGTTTATTGATGGTCTTCTTCCAAATCTGAGTATATAAACCGGTGTGAAACATTGTATTAATAATGTTGGTAAGAATAGGGACTATGTGCTCCGGAACAAGTTTTAACATTGAAGGAGGACAAGGATCAAGAGGGGATCCTGATTTAATGGAGATGAGCTCTCTTACTTGTTCAGATGAGACCTGACTAAATTCTGCCAACCCCGTAGCGGGGGTATTGGCCAAACTATTTATGATAGGTGTCGTAATTGGCCTGGCCGCGTTAGCGATTAGCTGAACCTACACGTTGTCCTCCTTAACTTGGCTATATATGAAAACGCCATCTTGAATACTGCGGCGGCCATCTTAGATCATAAGCGGCCTCGTGGCCGGCGTGCCCTTTAGTCCATTGTCCGTTTCACTGACCACTTCAGTCTGCCCAGCAACAGGCTATTTTTAGTACCGGTCAAGCTTGCACATGCGCAGTCCCCACTGACCAGTAAGCCTTTAGGAATGTGCGCCAAACTGACCAGCGGAGTTGTGCCCCCTCCAATGAGCTGGCAGCGTTCCAAAACATGACCATATATGTACATAAATGTGTCCTAACTTGTGCCGCCTATCTTTTATTGCCCCAAACTGTATATAAATTGGGGTCACACCGGTGTTCGGTGTGATACCTCTTGCATTACCGAAGGGTGCTGTTTGAGTGTACCACCACCCCATGGGGTCTTAATAAACTTGTTCTTTGCCTTTTACAGTTTCCGTGCCAACAGTTCTTGAATGTAAGTGGGTTATCTTCGGAGCATGTAGGCCTTGGGAACCCTGATTTACTTCAAATTGGCGACCACAAAGGGACTCATCGGCGACTCGGATGCCCGAAGGAGAGGTCGTGACGAAGGCTTGGAAACTCGCCATGGACGCGCGCTGCCACGAGTGACCCGAGTCTTGGCTGCCACGGTGTTTCTTCCTTTCCTTCCGATCTGACCTTCCAGGTGGCGCCGGTCTCCGACTGAGTTTTCGAGTGTCTGCATCGCTGAGACAGTGCCGTTTGGCTGATTTGGCTTACAAGACCTTGGCAGTTGGAATCTGGACGTTTGAGAAGTTGGGTAAGCTTTGTGTTCGGTAAGGTAGTCTTCGGACGCTTACTGAAGTTCTATGATTTGTGTTCGGTAAGGTAGTCTTCGGACGCTTACTGAAATCCTGTGATTTGTGATCGGTGAGGTAGTCCTTGGACGCTTGCCGAAGTCCTACGATCTATGTTTTTGATTTGAGTTAGCTAACATTGTGATTTTGTGATCTTTGAACTTATATGTGTAGTGCACTTCACATAGGCAGGCATGTAGAGATGTTTCTCTAACTTTGTTTTTTTCTCTGAGCGGCACAATCGTGTGAAGTACTGTAAGTGCCATTTTGTTCGGCGTCACGCTTTCGTGATACTTTTCGAACATGCCTGTTTTCAGCACACTCCGAGGGATGTGCTGTTTTGGAGAGGGTACCTCAATTAGGTTAGCAGAAGCACAGCCGGCTCCCCCAGAGGGAACACCAAATCGTGAGATGTATATAAAATTTGGCCTTCCCCCTATAATGTACAGCAAGTTATGGCATAAGTATACAAAGTCGGATCCTGAATTGCAATGGCCTCTACATGGGTCGTTCGATTTACGTAAAGTACAGTTTGTAGAGCAATGTTTGTTTCAACGCAGGTCTAGACAAAATATGTTTGATTGTGTGCGAATGTGGGAGAAAGCGGTGCGTGAGCGAATGAAGCGTGAAGTTGCCTTGGCGGACAAAGAGCAGCGCAAGGCTGCTCGGGATAAGGCTTTACAGCTTGAGGAAAAGGAGGCTCAGGAGAAGAAAGAGAGGGAGGAACGGGAACGTAAATTGCAAACGACTGGTCAATTTCCTATCCGTCGACCGCTTTATCCTGTCCTTAATAATGAGACTGATGATTTTTCATTGCTAGATCGGTCACCGCCTCCGTATGTTTCGCCGACGGCACCAGCTGCAGATTCGGAGGACAATGGACAGGATAAGTCGGAACAGAAGGGGGTATCTGCTCTCAGGTTTACTGCGGAGAGGTCCGCACATTTACGTAGTTGGGCTCGTAAAGTGAATAAGAAGTGTGTTTCTCAGGATCAGTTGCTTGCGGAGAAAAAGGCGTGGTCGGATCTTGAATTGATGTATTTTTTATCTAGTTTGGCAGATGAAGTTGTTGCTGCATATCGTGAACTTTCTGTCACGTTAGAACCTAAGTCGTTATCAGTGTATCGTGAGAATTTGGTTAAAGGTGTATTTGATCTTGCAGATGTTGATGACCTATTCACGCAACTGATCCAGCTGCGAGACGAAACGACGAAATTGCGGGAGGAGCGGAAAAGGAGGCAAAAGGAGTCCGAACTGGAGAATAACGGGCAGGCTAAGGAGTGTTCTCTCCGTGGTTCAGATAAGAGTTCTGCGTTGCATGTTATGCCTATGCGTGAAGCCGAGCCTTTGTATGTTCCACCTAAAGGGGACGGTACAGATGATGATAAATTATCAAAAGATGCGAAAGGGTATTTTGTATATAACTGGGTATACACGCCTTGGAATAGAGCAGATGTTATGGCATTGAAAAATTCTCTACCTGATCTTCGGAAAAATCCGGCGGCATTTTATGATGGGGTGGAAGGGGCTATATCGTCTTGTGTGATGACTCTTGTGGATATAGATTTGTTTTTTGGGCTAATTCTACCACCTGATATGTGGAGACAAATTCGTAAAAATAATGATGAAACGATACTGGGGGGCACATGGAAAGAAATAAATGCTGCCGATTTAGATAGGGAACCGGCATGTAAGCCTTGTCAGTTAATTCTAGATCTTCCGGCGGCTATTTTGAATAAATTAAAGACGCTTGTTCCCTCTAAAAAGATTGATTGGACTATGCTAACGTCGTGCAAACAGAAACCCGATGAAACGGTCTCAGACTTCTTTACACGCTTCGAGGAGGCATTCCATGATTACAGTGGTCAATCTTTAACGGACGATACGGGTCGGCATCTGTTTGTAGATAAGTATGTGGCTAATCTCCTACCGGAGATTGCAAAGAGATTGAAATTGAGCGAAAGTTCCTGGGCCACGGCGACCCCTGCGTCCTTGTTAACTATGGCTCAGTATTATGAGCGGCAGGAATTGGAGGCTAAAGAAAGTGTTGAGAAAAAGGCGAAGGAATTGAAAACGAAGGTGATGTTGGCGCAGGTTCGGGGAACACAGGGTAGAGGGAATGATAGAGGTAGACGGGGTGGAGGAAATACGTCGTATGGTCGTACGGACATTGCGGAGGATCAGTGCGCTTATTGTAAGGAGTTTGGGCATTGGGCCGAAGATTGTCCGGTACTTCGTGAGCAGCGTAGTCAGCGTGGTCGAGGAGGTGGAAGGTCGAGAGGAGGTTATACGGGAGCGAGAGGTAGCGGAAGTGATCGTGGAAGGGTTGAGGAGAGGGGCCGTGGCCAGGATGAACGAAATACGTTTGATAGGCGGAATCAATATCATATTTCGGAGGGAGAGAATGTGGAACACCAGGATTATGTGCATGCATAGGACTGCGTAGGATGGGGTAAGGAATCAGTTGAAGTGCCGGTAGATCAGCAGGGTCCATATGTAACAGCGGGTATTCTGGGTTCTACTGATCAATTTCTTGTCGACACAGGGGCTACACGTAGCGCTTTGTCGAAAAACTTGGTTCCGAGGGCTCCCCTGTCTGGCGAAATGATTACATGTGTAGGGTTTGATGGCACACCCTCCCCCAGCCCATTGTCCAAGCCCCTTGCACTATGTCTTGACAAATACTTTAGTTTTGGTCAATTCTTGTTATCACCCCATACACCAGACAATATCCTGGGTATTGACTTGCTTAAATATTTTCGAGCAACGATACGTTGCGCACCTGAGGGAGTGCGGGTTATCCTGAATGACAATTATCCTGACCCCGATAGGTTTTACGCCATCTTAGATGTTCCAGCTTTGGCCTCTTTACCGCATACGTTATGGGCGATCTCAGATACGGATGTGGGAGAGATGCGTATTCCACCAATACACATTACTGTTAAGGAGGGGGCCCCTCTACCACGAGTGCCACAATATAAGATCTCGAGAGAGGGTGAAATTGCATTGACACGCATTGTTCAGGATTTGATTTCTGCAGGGGTTGTGGAGGAGGTCCGTTATAATGTTTGCAACAGTCCTATTCTTCCGATCCTTAAGAGAGACACTGACGGCAAAATCTATCGCTTTATTATTGATTTGCGAGAGATCAACAAAATTGTCATTCCCCAATACCCGGTGGTGTCCGATATTACGACCCTGCTTACCTTGGTTCCACCAATGGCCACCACGTTTAGCGTCATTGATTTAAAGAATGCGTTCTTTTCCATCCCTGTTCATCCTGATAGCAGATACCTGTTTGGCTTTACGCTCAATAATAAATCATATAGATTTTGTCGTGTTCCCCAAGGTTATACTGAAAGCCCTAGCATCTACAGCCAGGCTTTGAAAAGGCAGCTTGATTCGTTTAAATTGCAGTCTGGCGTTGCTCTCATCCAGTACGTGGATGACCTTCTGCTTGCTGCTGACACTTATGCACAATGTGAAGAAAGTACAATTGCGTTGCTTTCCTTTTTGGCACAGAACAATAATAAGGTTTCGAAAAAGAAGCTCCAATATTGTAGACCCCAGGTGACCTACCTCGGTCATCTGTTGTCTAAGGAGGGGCGTGCATTAACATCTGACCGAATTCAAGCAATTCTAGACACACCAGTCCCCTGCACGCAGAGAGATGTACGTGCCTTCATAGGGTTGACGTCCTTTTGTAGACAATGGATTATGGGTTTTTCACACATTATAAAACCCTTGCTAGCGCTATTGTCCAAAGCTACACCAATGCCCTTAGCATGGACAGATGAATGTCAGAAGGCTTTTGAACAGTTGAGACAGGCCTTTTGTTCCGCACCCGTGTTAGGCACACCAGACTACACGAAACATTTCACATTGTACGTGCACGAGAATGATGGGTGCGCGTTGTCAGTGTTAGTGCAACTACACGGGGATAAGCAGAGACCATGTGCATACTTCTCTGCCATTCTGGATCCTGTAGCGCGAGGGTTGCCTGGGTGTTTTCGAGCGGTAGCAGCAACAGCAGTGGCCATACGACAGAGTGAGGGAATAGTGTTATCACACAAACTGTTGGTGTTAGTTCCTCACGCAGTAGATGCCCTGCTAAACCAAACAAAGACCCAATACCTTACGAGTGCACGGCTAACAGGATATGAGCTGACACTCTTGGCGCCACATATTACACTGAAAAGATGCGCTACTTTGAACCCTGCCACTTTATTGCCCTATCCGGCCGAGGAGGGTCAGGAAGAAAAACATCATGATTGTGTTTTCCTGACCGAGGAACAGACAAAGGGTCGTGTCGATTTACAGGATGTCCCACTTCCAGATGTGGATGGGGAACTGTGGGTTGATGGATCATGTGTAAGGCTCCCAGATGGTACGACTTCCGCAGCCTATGCGATCACGACACTTAAGACAGTGGTAGAAACAGCTAGGATACCACAAAAATCCGCTCAGGCAGCAGAGCTGATAGCCTTAACAAGAGCCTGCGAATTGAGTACTGGTCTATGTGTGAACATATACACAGACAGCCGGTACGCCTTCGGAGTGGCACATGACTTCGGGCTACTCTGGAGAGAACGTGGGTTTTTGACATCACATGGAGAGCACATTATGCACGGAGAGCTAGTGCGTGATCTCCTAAATGCGCTGCTTGGCCCAAAGAAAGTAGCGATAGTGAAGTGCAGTGCCCATAAAAAGATCACGGATAAAGTGGGCCAAGGAAATGCCTTTGCAGACAGCATAGCAAGACAAACGGCTATGTCCCGAACTAGCTCCCCCATGTACGTGATACAGTCACAGGCTGAACGATGGAGTGATGCTAGGGCAGAAATACTGGATATTCAAAAATCAGCTACTTAATCTGAACTTGCGGCATGGGCAGTAGATGGGGTACTAGATGACGAGGGTTGTTGGAGAAGCAAAGACATGGAGAAGTGGAAATTGCCTGCGGCTTACTTGCAGGCGATGGTCCAGATGACACATGGACTGGCGCATGTCGGAGCTCTTGCAATCACTCGGCTTTTAACACGAGTTTGGGAACATCATGAGATTGCTAACACTGCGAAGAGAGTAGTGCAGACCTGCCTGGTTTGTTTACAGCACAATCCTGGAAAGGGGACCCATACTCCGAAAGGAGGGTTCGTTCCACCTTCTGCACCATTTGAGGTACTCCAAATGGATTACATCCAACTCGAGCGCTGCAATAACCTGAAGTACGTCCTAGTGGTGGTATGTGCTTTTAGCAAATGGGTTGAGGCCTACCCCACGAAAGACAATACGGCTCTGACAACAGCTAAGGTGTTGCT
Organism: Lissotriton vulgaris; assembly: GCF_964263255.1. Lineage (NCBI taxonomy): Eukaryota > Metazoa > Chordata > Amphibia > Caudata > Salamandridae > Lissotriton > Lissotriton vulgaris. Next base: position 1,547,754,461 of record NC_141694.1, on the reverse strand, counting down.
TAAGGAATTCTTTCCTCGCTTTGGAGTTTGTAAATTTCTGTGGAGCGATAATGGGCCCCATTTTGTTGGAAAGATTGTGGAATATGTACTGAAGGGATTAGGGATTCAGCAGAAGTTCCACGCTGTATTCCACCCTCAGTCAGCAGGTCTGGTCGAGCGGTATAATGCGACGTTGAAGCTTAAACTGGCCAAAATTGTGGCGTCTACATCGTTGAAGTGGCCTGGTGCTTTGCCGCTAGCACTACTCTCTCTTAGATCAGTACCCCACTCACGAACTGGCCTTACGCCCTATGAGGTGGTGTTTGGGCGCCCGATGAATATCTGGGGGGTGCCCAAGCCGCGATTAATACATGATGTGCCTTGCGTTATGATGAATGACTATCTGGCACGATTAACAAATGATTTGCTCTCTATTCATCAACAGGTTCGAGAAGCGCTCCCTGACAACTCTGCTGGAGAGGGCCATGATCTCCGCCCTGGTGACCATGTGATGATTCGCTCGTTTGAGAGAGCAAGCAGTCTGGAGCCCAGGTGGAAGGGCCCCGAGCAGGTCCTCCTTGCAACCCGCACCGCTGTACGAGTGACCAACAGGAAGCGGTGGGTGCATTCGACACATTGTCGCCGTGTCTCCCCGGATCTGGTGACTCCTGCTGTATTGACCGACTACAAAGAGATCTTGGAGAAAGAAAAGAGCCCAGCTGTGACGTCGGCCGAAGTTGAGGGAGCCTTCCCGGACCACACTGCTGCCGGACGAGAGCGCTACAACTTGCGTCCTCGATGAGAAGATTTTTTTTGTATTTTTAAGACTGGTTGGTTACCGCTCCAGGTTTGTGAAACGGAAACCGGGAATCCCAAGGGGGGGGGGATCAGTTCTGCCAGTGTAGCGACACCCGTCTTGGCCCGGAGAAGAAAACAACGGCTACCTCGGAGTTCAGCACCGTATTTTTCTTTTTTAGGTATACACGCACGTGTATCTGAGACTTTGCGAACAATTTGTGCTATTTAAGACTTTGCACGAACATTTCTGAACTATGGCATCAAAGGCTTCACGTGATAAGAAAGTATTGGGTGCCTTTCTTTTTGTTCTGACTATTGTGGTGATAGCTGTTATAGCCTGGGTAGTTGAACTTGTGGTGCCTGTACGTGAACATTTGCTGCCGACTACCCCGGCTCCGTCCGAACATTTTCATTTTACATTACCCTTTCATGAAGAACGTCATAGGCAAACGTATCTAAATAACAGCTTCATTCAGATTCTTCACCACACACATAACATGACCAATACCTCAAACTGTTGGGTGTGTGAGATGTTGCCAGGGCACCAAAAGAGAGGGGGCACCCCACTTATTCCACTCCCGTTTTCACATAATGGATCATGCAACGCCTGGTACACCCTCCTCTTTACTTTGAGATGGCCAACCAAAGGGGGGGTGCTTTTCCGTTTGAATAAAGTATGTTCCCATGACAAGGATGGGTTTCCACGGGCTGAGGGTACTCGATTTGAATGGGAAGAGTACAGGCCCGATAACGTGTCTGCCCCACGTGTGTACAGCAACCAGAGGAATATTAATGTATCGAGTGCACATGTTATTAATGTCATTGCCACAAAAGCAGATTTATGTATCAGAAATAAGGGTTCGATTGCAGTGGGGAAAAGCGAATGTAATACCACTCTCACTTTTGATAGCCCGAATGGCATCTCATTTGTTGCATCACGGAATACGTATTTTATTTGTGGAACGAAGGGTTACCATCAGCTTCCATTGGGGTGGTTGGGCACATGCTATGTATCGTTTGTACTACCTCCTGTATTTATTGCCCCACCAATGTATCACAATGATTACACGTTATATCATGACTTCGTCCTGAATAGGGTTAAGCGAACTGTTGTTCTGGATGACATTGACCAGACTGATACTGCCTTGCAACAGTATGTGGACTTTAATTTGGGACTATTCTCCTTTGTGGGGGCCGCACTGAACAGCCGGAAAATCAGACGACTGACACGTGTTGTCGAGGCTGTAGCGAATGACACTGCCATTGCCCTGGGAAACATTACCGAGGAACTACAGATTTCTAGGATTGTTACGCTCCAAAACAGGATGGTGTTGGATGTCGTTTTGGCTGATCGTGGGGGGGCATGTAGAATTATCGGAAGCAGCTGTTGTGTATATGTTCCGGACAATTCTCCATCTGTTTATGATGCCATCTCCAAGCTTCACAAGATTGCAGCTGAAATACACCCAGACAATGGAACTTGGACACTTTCGGGATGGTTCTGGTCCATGCTTGCTACTTGGGGCTGGAAACTGTTGACGATTCTGTGTATACTTGTGGGAGCAATGTTTTTCATATGCCTATGTATTCAATGTGGCCCAGCCCTATGTTGTATGTGCCTATCAGCCTGCATACCATCAAGACGAGCTCTTGCTCTTGACAAAATGATGCTCCATAAAGAAGTAACACAAATCATGTTAATAGATATCGAGGACGAACATCCTGATTATGTTCACTATGAGGTAGATTCAGCTAAACGCTAAAAGGGTCGTCTGTCGTAATTGGCCTGGCCGCGTTAGCGATTAGCTGAACCTACACGTTGTCCTCCTTAACTTGGCTATATATGAAAACGCCATCTTGAATACTGCGGCGGCCATCTTAGATCATAAGCGGCCTCGTGGCCGGCGTGCCCTTTAGTCCATTGTCCGTTTCACTGACCACTTCAGTCTGCCCAGCAACAGGCTATTTTTAGTACCGGTCAAGCTTGCACATGCGCAGTCCCCACTGACCAGTAAGCCTTTAGGAATGTGCGCCAAAGTGACCAGCGGAGTTGTGCCCCCTCCAATGAGCTGGCAGCGTTCCAAAACATGACCATATATGTACATAAATGTGTCCTAACTTGTGCCGCCTATCTTTTATTGCCCCAAACTGTATATAAATTGGGGTCACACCGGTGTTCGGTGTGATACCTCTTGCATTACCGAAGGGTGCTGTTTGAGTGTACCACCACCCCATGGGGTCTTAATAAACTTGTTCTTTGCCTTTTACAGTTTCCGTGCCAACAGTTCTTGAATGTAAGTGGGTTATCTTCGGAGCATGTAGGCCTTGGGAACCCTGATTTACTTCATAGGGGGATCTGACTTTACTTGCATGGAAAAGTTTGAATAAATCTGAAGCACTTTTTCTTCAAAGAAATTAGCAAGAGAGTTGCAAAGACCAGGTGACACATCTATAACTAACGTGTAGGTGTATTAGAAAGTTTGGTTACTACCTGAAACAACTGCTTGGTGGAATTTTGGATCCAAGGGAATTGGTTCAATAAATATATTTTTGAATTACTTAAAAACACTTTTGTAGGACAAATCAATGGTCCTAAAATGACTCAATAATCATATAGTCTAATGAATAATACACATCAATGTTCAACAAAAACATACATCACATAAAAACAAGAAAAACAAAGAACAGGTGTATATGAAAATCTTGATTTTATCTAAGAGATTAAGGGGCACATGAACTTGTAGTACAAATATATAAAAATATATATGAACAGGCCTACAGGGAAAACAATAATGTAAACAATCTTATACTCTGTAGGTCCTGTTAACACCTTTCCTAGTTCACAGATTTATCAATTACATAAGGAAAAAGCGAAGGTCGACGTTTCGGTCTCCTATGAGACCATCTTCAGGACTGATGAAATAATATTTGTAATGCCCTATTGTAAAATGAAACACAAATATTTACAATTACAATTAGATCCATCATTTTGATCTGTTTTCCAAATAATACACCAGTGTTATAAAACATTAAAAAAAAATAGCACAAAATGTTATTGTTTGGTTAGCGCACAAACGTCATAAGTGCGCCCCTTCGGTTGGGCACACCTTTGGGTTCGTCACAAGGACAGACTCTGTTGTTTTATATATATATTTTTTTATTGTTGTTGTTACAAGTTCAATCAGCTTAAATTCAGGGTATTAGAGTTGGTTGAGAAAAGAGAAGGCAGAGACAACAACAAAACTCTACTACAACGTGAGACAGCCTGGATTTACTGATTACAATCTTTGAAACCATTCGGCCTTAATGACCGTATTGAACTTAGCTGTTATTTGTAAAGATCTGTACGATATCGGAATGCATTGCAAATTGAGTGGTTTGTTTAACTGTTTTCGCTTCTTATGTTTTATGTTTTTTGTGCAGCCCCCGTGACTTTGTGACATATCACCATTACACACATGCTTTCAAACTCACACACATTGTTGTTTCTACCCCGTACACCCCGTTTTCCTTCATCTTGAAGATAGTGCATTTACTGCACTTCTCTTATCATTCCTCACTTGACCCATGTTAAGATGGCCGCCAAATCCTACCAGGTCCACCAGTCTGTTTTCTATCTCCTGACATCACGAACCTTTCCGGGTTCCCGTCAGATTCAAATTCCCCGCCAACGCGGTGACACACCTACGCTCAGGTTACCTCAGCGCCCCGAAAGGAGGAGAACCTTTGATACGACTCTTCTATGAAAGAAAGAGAGCCCTTGAAACGTTTTCAGCTTCACATCGAAGATATCGACTCGAGCTACTTTGCTGACCAGCCACCGCGTCACGTTATTTTTTTAATCTTCGCTGTTTTCTCTTATCAACAGCGCATGCCAGTGACTGCCCGAACTTCGTTGTCATTAGGAATTACCCGGTATGTTTATGTTCCTGTTTTTGAACACCCAGTCGTCTGACACGCCGCAATGTCACTATGCACTTTCACGGATCATGACAATACACGTTTAGCATGAATAAATCCAAACAACACTGATATAGTTTGCATGTTTTTTCCAGTTTTTTTTGTTTCTAATCTTGTGTGATGAATATCATATATCATGGCGCATACCAATGATGTTATTTTCACCAACAGAGCTCCTTGAGAAAGGGCCATGCCCGAAATGCATCGGAGCGTTTGTTTTTTCACCATAAATGTGCACTGAAATCCATTAAATGAGGATATGAAATGAAATATTCGATAAATGAAAGTGTGATACAAGTGAACTGATTGAACTTGTAACAACAACAATAAAAAAACCAAATATAAAACAACACAGTCTGCCCTTCGTGACGAACCCAAAGGTGTGCCCAACCGCAGGGACGCACTTACGACGTTTGTGCGCTAACCAAGTATTATTCATTGAGCGTACTTGGACGGTTACGCTACCTGGTGGAGCACTCAACCTCATAAACTTTACAAATTTACAAGAACTCTTCAACAAACCATTGCTGTGCACTAAGCCAAATCTCTGTTTATACAGCATTTTATTGTGCCATTCAAGTATTTCAGTACCATTGGGTGAACAATTATTTATTACATGTAATTATTTATTACATGTTGTGTTTCATTTTACAATAGGGCATTACAAATATTATTTCATCAGTCCTGAAGATGGTCTCACAGATACACACATAGGAGACCGAAACGTCGACCTTCGCTTTTTCCTTATCTAATTGATAAATCTATGAAATAGGAAAGGTGTTAACAGGACCTACAGAGTATAAGATTGTTTACATTATTGTTTTCCCTGTAGGCCTGTTCATATATATTTTTATATATTTGTACTACAACTTCATGTGCCCCTTAATCTCTTTGATAAAATCAAGATTTTCATATACATCTGTTCTTTGTTTGTCTTGTTTTTATGTGATGTATGTTTTTGTTGAACACTGATGTGTATTATTCATTAGACTATATGATTATTGAGTCACTGGATTTTAGGACCATTGATTTGTCCTACAAAAGCGTTTTTAAGTAATTCAAAAATATATTTATTGAAAAAATTCCCTTGGAGGCATCTCCTACCCTTTCATATTCATACCCAAGCCCTCAAGGATATATCGGGTTGCTCACTGTTATATACTTGGTGGAATTTTGGGTCATCTCTATATGTGTTCGATAGAATTTACTTTTTTCTATCAAAATGAGAAGTTTATATTTGGTCAATGAGTCCTTGTATAGTTCTTTGGCATTATTATCATAGTGTTTACGCCATTTTCTCTCTAGATTTCTGCATTGCTGTTTCTCGAGTTTTAAAGCCTCTGAGAACCAGGGAGCTGACGGGATATTTCGATTAGTGGAAACATTCTTAACTGGTACTGTTGTGCTGAAGGCATTATGTAGCCAGGAGGAATAGTTATTGGCCGCTATATCGGGGTCTCCTATAACTTCCTGTTGGGTGGAGGAAAGCATTTTTTGCAAGAGTTGAATGTCAGTATTCTTCCATGCTCGAACCTGTTTCGGGATACGAGAAATAGTGTGCTTTGATTTAGCTTTTGTAATCTGAATAGTGCAGATTATTGCGGAGTGGTCAGACCTGGTAAGAGGTAAAACAGAGGATATCGAGATGTTAGTATTACTAGTAAGTAGTCCATCTAAGGTATGACCTGCTGTATGAGTATGTGTTTGTTACTAGCTGGTGTAGACCTGCTGAATTAAATAGACCAAATGGGTGTAAGCTGATTCTACCATGGGTTAAGGCAATAGAACAAGCACTTTAGCACTGGTTAGCAGTGTAATAGTGTGCAAAATACTAAAAGCTAATAAACACGGGTTTAGAATAACAGGAGGGTATAATCAGACAGTTTGGGGAGGACACTGCAGAAAAGGCCAAGTCCAGCATGTATTAAAAAGTAGTCACAGCAGCAAGAACCTCACTTCACCTCCACCAGTACACTAAGAAGATATCAAGGGATCAAAACAGAGGCACTCAAACAAATCTGTGATCCTAAACACCAAGAAGTATGGGAAAGTTGTGACATTCAGCTGCTGTAATCTCTTTGAGATGAATGGAGGATAGAGTTAAGCAATGTGGGAATTGTGCACTTTGCATCGCTAGGTATAAACAATTCAGCCAAGTGGATGAGACGCAGCAAAGTAGTGAGCCCAAAGTTTTGACCTGTATGGATGTTCTCTTACTAGCACTCACACACATGTAAGGAGTATTACTCCATTGAAGGTGCTGGGAAAGCACTAATAAAATAGCACACCACCACCATAAAACTTCCTGTGTATTACTGGACTTATTGGCATACATCATTACAGCATCACTATTAACTTCGTTCTCATGATACGGAATTTCTTTTGTTCAAAGTCAGCTGTATTTATGAGAAAAGAAATTAAGTGACATCAACAATGTATCAAACCCATCAAGTGTGTTCACATATGCCAAGACCAAAACGTCAATGCCTATATTAACAACATTTTGTGTCAATACTAAAACTATTTCATAAAGCATAAACTTGTTAAAAATTCAAAACCTTTAATGATTTTTTCCAGACAAAACCAAAGGAATTATAATAAAGCATGGAGGGTTGTTGTTGCTCCCTGGATACTCACTGTCTGTGTTAAAAAGTCTAAAATTCTTGTTTTCCTTTTTTCATAAATGAAACATCCCACAGCGAGCCCTGCAAGTCACATGTCTCAGGGAATCTGCCATGGGTAGCAGAGGGTATATCCTAATTGACGTCCATTGTGGGGAGGTTTGGTAAACCTAAGGGCCTTCCTTTGAGACCAGGATGCGTTTGCTGTCCGTTGGTGATGCAGAAACCTGTTTTTTTTAAAACTAGATCAAATGTATCAATGCCTGTCGATCACTGTCAGACCAGTGGTCGAAGTGGGGGGAAAAAAGTAGGGGAACTGTGGGTGGAGAATCAGGGGGTGGGAATAACCGAAGATTAAATCAGTGGGCGGAGTCAGGGGTGTGGCTAGAAATAGCACCCATACCAATTTTTTGTACGTTTAGCATTCCACTGACCAGTTACAGCTTTTAACGTTATTTAATTTAAACAATGGATAAACATGTTTATTTGAGGTTTAATTCGGGAAAAAGCAAACACTCATAGGAAATACAGGTTTATGTAAAGCGTGTGAAATATAAGCAGGAACAATATGTTACCTTAATGCTTTACTCTCATTGTTCAGAAATCCATGATTATTTTTTGTCTCAAACATTGAGGAAATTAATACAGGGCTCCTCCTGTACACATGTGTTAAGCAGGGCTCAGAAGAGAAAGGTACTCTTCAGGAGAATCTAGACTCACGGAAATCCACAAAGGCGCATTCATATTCATGTCAGCCAGCTACCTGCTCAATCATAATATAGCAAAAAAAACAACTGGTGGACAGAATGCAGAACAATGTCATACATTCACCCCAGTACAGTTATCTAGGCCTAAATCCATTGTCTTTTTGCTCACCATGCCATTCCAGTTTGGACTCAGCCATATGCAAATCAGTCTTGATCCTGCGCCCAATGCAAACAGTCCAGCCCGAACTGCCAGGCCACATGTATTCAAGTGTCCTTTCATTCGGGAAGTGAACACAAAGCAGTACCCACTGAACTGTGCGCATAACATATTGTTCTTTGATATGCATGGTACATGTTTTTTGCAGCAGGCAAATTACTCCTCTGCGCTACCTTAGATGAGTAAAACAGTCACTTGACAAAACATGCTCCCATCTCTCTCCAGCAGGTCACCAAAGTTATCTTGGCGCTTGTATTGTTGACCGAAACCTGCTGAATATACAAAAAACTTTTTTTTGTTTTTAAAACTCCTGCACTTGTACAAAACCGTCCCCCCCCAAACTAAACTGGCCCCCTACCCTTCCAGTCGCCCTGGGAAACGCCTGCTCCTGCCCTTTCACTGCTCCTGTCCAGTCAGTACTCCTGCTCATGCTCGATCAACACTCCTGCTTCGTTAATTCCCCTGTCCCCTCCCTTCTTCTGGCCCGTCACTTCTCCTGCCCCGTTCTCTGCTCCTGCCCAGTTCTCTGCTCTTGCCCCGTTCTCTGCTCCTGCCCCGTTCTCTGCTCCTGCCCCATTCTCTGCTCCTGCCCCGTTCTCTGCTCCTGCCCCGTTCTCTGCCCCTGCCCCCGTTCTCTGCCCCTGCCCCCGTTCTCTGCCCCTGCCCCCGTTCTCTGCCCCTGCCCCGTTCACCGCTCCTGCCCCGTTCACCGCTCCTGCCCCTTTCACCACTCCTGTCCTTTCACCGCTCCTGTCCTTTCACCGCTATTGTCCTTTCACCGCTCCTGTCCTTTCACCGCCCCTGTCTTTTCACTGCTCCTGTCTGTCCTTTCACCGCTCCTGTCCTTTCACCGCTTCCTCCTGGTTACCACTCTAGCTCATGCCCCGTCACCTCTCCTGCCCCGTCACCTCTCCTGCCCGTCACCTCCCCTGCCCCATCACCTCTCCTGCACTGTCATCTCTCCTGCCCGGCCACTTCTCCTGCCCCGTCACTTCTCCTGCCCTGTCACTTCTACTGCCCATCACTTCTCCTGCCTGGTCACCTTTCCTGCCCAGTTACCTCTCCAGCCCAGTCACCTCTCCTGTCATGTTGCCTCTCCTGCCCCGTCACTGCACCTAGCCCATCACTTTTCCTGCCTCGTCACATTTCCTTATCTGTCACTTTTCCTGACCCGTCACCGCTTCTGCCCGTTCACTGCTCCTGTCCGGTCTGCACTCCTGCCAGATCCCCGCTTCAGCCCCATCACTTCTCCTGTCCCATCACTTCTCCTGCCCCGTTCACTGCTCTTATCCGTTCACTGCCCCTATCCATTCACTGCTCCTGTTGGTTACCGCTCCTGCCCATGCCTAATCACAGCTCCTGCCCCTTCACTTCTCATGCCACATCACTTCTCCTGTCCCGTCACCTCTCCTTTCCCGTCACCTCTCCTGTCCCGTCACCACTCCTGACACGCCACTTCTCCTGCCCGTCACTTCTCCTGCCCGTCACTTCTCCTGCCCGTTACTTCTCCTGCCCGTTACCTCTCTTGCCCAGTCACCTCTCCTGCCCAGTCACCTCTCCTGCCCAGTCACCTCTCTTGCCATAGAACCTCTCCTTTCCTGTCATCTCTTCTGTCCAGTCACTGCTGCTGCCCAGTTCACTCTGTGTACACCTGCCCGTCACTTCTCCTGTCCTGTCACTTCTCCTGCCCGTCACTTCTCCTGGCCATTACTTCTCCTGCCCAGTCACCTCTCCTGCCCAGTCACCTCTCCTGCCCAGTCACCTCTCCTTTCCTGTTGTCTCTTTTGTCCAGTCACTGCTCCTGCCCAGTTCACTCAGTGTACAACATTGACAAATTACACAAGGTGTCAAATTCCCCACAGTACTCTGTCTGGGGAAAGCTCCTCTGTAATCACCAACTCAGATCTCTCTGGCACTTGATATGCTAAAGGCAGAGGGCGTGCGCATTGTCATTCGAAAGGGGATAATCTGCCTCAGTAGGAATGACAATGGGCCTGCCCTCGGTCTGTGCGAGCTCAGGGAGGGGCTGCTGCAGCCTCTGGAGTTCAACAGAGAAGTGAGAGCAGCCCCTGGAATGTGAATGAAAAAGTTATTGTTTGCCGTCCTGGGACGATATTTTGAAAGAAAGAAGTAGGGAAACGGACTGAAATAATTTTTAGAAGTAGGGGCACGCCATGCCCTTCCGTCCCCGCCCACTTCTACCACTGTGTCAGACACAGGTACCGGTTCTGCACAGCAGATGTACAGACTGGTACTGACTCAGCACAGTACAGACACCATACAACACGCTCCACAAAAAGCAAGGTTTTGGCCCCTGCAAAAGTTCAGCGTCAGGAAGCATTTGCAACTCAACTCCGGAAAGGTCCTGATGGAAAATGCTGCTGTGCCTATTGTTGTGCAGTAATTGGAGAAAAAACAATGACACCGCACGCCTTGAACTCTTCTTCTGGGTTGCAGTGCACAGTGCTTAATCTGAGCCGGTGGTTTCCGGTGCTAGGCGCCGGCACTTAACTGCCAACACCAGCACTTATGACCGCCTGCCACATGGTGGCCCTGTTTGTCTAATATAGAGACGAGCAAAACAACAGTTTTTCATTAATTCAATATACCTATAAAATGAATAATATCTGCCTTTCTAGCCATTCTTATAGCTTTGGGGCCTTGAATATTCTCAATGGTCACACTTGGAGGAGTGTGATGCTTAGTAGTTGTGTTAGTGCTGGCATTTGCAGCGCTGGCACAGGCAGTGGGCGGATGCAAGCTGGAGTGGCCTGCTGACATGGGTCCCAGCACTTACTTGTTAGTAAATTAGGCACTGGCAGGGCAGGGACATTGAGATGCACGAGAAGAAACAGACCTCAGAGGAATAGACTCAAAAGAGTGCTTCTTCCATCATATAAATGTTTACTTCTATCTGGTGCAGATGTTAGCTATTTTAGTGGTTCGATCTCATGAGGTGTCATATATCTTTGCACCTTATAATAATGTGCTTCGTACCAAGCACATTGCAACTTGCAGGTGCTTGCAAATATGGCCATTGTGGTTCGGATGGCAAATGCACATTTCCACCTTCGTTACGAATACTGCAAACGGGGACTTTGCACATTTCTGATGACTGCAAAATCTCTTTGCCCATATTGCCCCGCATTCACATGCTCCTATTGGGTCCTGGTGAGTCTCTGTGAATTAGTCAACTCAATAAATGGATTGTATATCATATAAAGTGGCTGAATCCCTGCCTTGTACCTATGGTTCTGATGTTTTAGGTCTAAAGCCAAGCTTTTCGTTATTGTGTTTTTCAGTTCCCAGAATGTAACTATCTGCGCCTTTACTGCAGTATGGTTTAGTTGTTTCTCTGACAATAATGCAGTTAATTAAAAAGACATTATTTATTGGTCTTTGTGAAACAGCATATACTCTTAGCATTTCCTGGACTACCAAAACTAACCTTCAGACTGTAATTGCACTTTGCTACTATTATAGGGGAATTTTGGGTCGGGTGTGAGCAACCTGAATACCTGCTTGAACCCTTTGCACCATTTGGTGCACACAGACAAATGGGCTAGGGCGGCTCCTCCATTAGGGCGGAGGAGTGCCACCGCAGTGCGAGAAGCAGAAAACAAAATGGTATTTTAAATACCATTTTATTTTCTGCTTCTGCGCTGCGAGAAAGCAGTATGCAAGGGAATGCCTGGTTGGGGGCGGATGGGAGGATATGCCTGGTTGGAGTGGGTCGGGGAGGAGACGCTTGCACCACTCAGAGTAACCTGACTGCTTTTGTAGGCCCTGGGGCCGACCAAAGCAGTCAAGCGCACTCCACATTTTCTCTATGTAGACTGCATGCAGCCAACATAGAGAAAATGGCTTCCCAACAGGTGCTCGGCTGGGTGCTGTCCGGGACTCCGCACCAATCACAACGCAATTGCAGAGTTGTGGTTGGCTACAGGAGGGGAGGGAGCATGCCTTTTCCTGTTCAGGACCAGCCCAGGAGCTGAGGCGGCACACAACCAGGATGAGGTAAGTTTTACTTTTAACTTTACGCCCCACTGTAACCCCAGCGCGACAAACCCCGCGCGACCCCCTATCCAACCCCTACCCGCGACAATTGCAGGCTGCGACTGCATATGGGGTCCGATTTAACAAGAAACTCGTAAAGATTGCCAGGAGAACTACTGCCAAACATTTGAGAATTCTCATTAACTCGTAAATTGCGAGTCACAAATATAGAATGCGTAGGAATCGCAATTTTCTTTGCGAAACCTACATACATTGCATTTTGCAAATCCATAGTAGTGAATTGGTAAAATTAGCTATTAAGGACTTGCAAAATACATTGTTGATACATCTGGCCCCAAGGATCTAACCATTTGCTGGGTGAGAATAAACGGAATAATTCTTGTGAACAATCACAAACAGTTCGTAAAAGATTGATAATTTTTCAGAAGCGGCTCGTTTCAGGGAAAAGAGGCGGGCTTGGGGGGTTCAGGAGGGGTGGATGGTTGACGACCGAGATAAATCGAAAAAATAATAAAGAACTTACCTACCACCCTCCTGCATTGTGCTCTTCTGCTCCTCCCCACTGCAGCCAGGCACAGGTTCATAGACTCCTCTGTGGCCAATCCTGAAGCTGCTAACATGCACAAGAGCAGTTTCAGGATTGGCTTGAGCACCGTAGACTTACTGCGAGCTTGGACCTGCTCTCTTCAACCAGGCAACGCAGCTCAGGTTGGATTTAGTGCGCATGACGGCTTTGCCGGCCTAAGACGGATGGCCAAACCGTCATGCACACTGATAACAGTGCCCACATCTCCCCCTACAGTACTGTCACCCTCCTGGCACCGCCCCAAGACCCAGGAAAAGAAAAAGAAAATGATAATAAAACAAGTTTTAAACCTTTTAGGTTTAAAGTATTTTATTAAAGTACAAAAAGAGCATGGGGAAGGGAATAGGAGGTCAAGCGAATACACAGTAAAAGAAGCGGAACGTTGCAGCGGTTCAGAAGAAAAGGAGGGAGGCAGGAAGCCCCAGAGGGTAACAAGGCATAAGTCTTAAAGCAATAAGGTATTGTGAATGACCCCCCAGGAGACCCCCACTCCCTAAGCAAGGCAGTGCTGGAATAACGTCCCGCATTACAGTAAAAAAGAAAGTACACCATCCCTCCAACCCCCCGTCCCCAGAAAAGGAGAAAAAAGAGAGAAGCGAAGGAGGAAAAAGAAGAAAACAATACCCCAACATCCCCGTCCGAAAATCAGCATTAAAAGCATGTGGCCCCCACCCCCAGCCCCAGACCCCCGAGCCCGCACATTCACTCCCCTGTAGCCGCCGGCGGTGTCAGCCTAAGGAGTCGCAGGTATCGTGGACATGTGAGTTCGCGAAACTCCGTGGACAGCAGTGCCAAAAAGGGGTGCCAAAGCTCTTCAAACTGGTCAACATTCCCAGCCACCGTGAGCGACATCCTCTCCATGCCCAGCACCTGCCAGAGCCTATGTAGCCGACCAGTGATGGAGGGGGCAGTAGGGGTGCGCCAGAGCACAAGGATGTTTTGGACCGCGGAACCTAGCGCAATCGCAATCTGCCTACCCCTACGGGACTTCAGCGGGTACATCAGGTCATTGGGGAGGCCTAGCAAAACATACGCGGGGAAGCGCGGGAGCTCGATCTCAAAATGCTTATCTACCTCATCCAGGACCTCCTTCCAATAGGCCGACAGCACCGGGCACTCCCAGAGAATATGCGTGAGGGTGCCCTCCTGTCCGCAGCCGCGCCAGCAACCTTTATCACCGATTTTGCGCATCTCGTAAAGCCTCCCCGGGGTGTAATACCAATAGGTGGATACCTTAGTAAAGGTCTCTGTCAGCCCAGTGTGGTACGCAGAGTGCCTCGCCCGATACGCAATCTTGTCCCACTCCTTGTGGCTCAAGGTCCTGCCCAATTCCCTGTGCCAACGCTCCCTCCCTGGGTTATGGTAATGAAACGGCGGGGGTTGGAGAAACTTGTACAAGTCGGTGATAAGCTTGGCATCCGAGGCCCGGGTTACCAGCCATCGCTCATAGGGCGTAATCGAACGGGCAGCGACGTCGCGTACTGAGGGTTGAAGAGCCCAGTGGCGGACCTGCATATAACGCAGTCTGTCCCCCTCCGTCAGGTCAAACTCCTGTCGGAGCTGCTGGAAGGGGAGCACACCCTCCGGCCCGTAAATCTGGAAAAGCACCCTGCAACCCGCACTCACCCAGTGAGAAAAGGCTCCCGGTTCCAGACCCGGAGTGAAGTCTGGATTGCCAGCAATGGGAGTGAATGGCGATGGAAAGGTGGTGAGTTCACGAAGCTCACACACCGCGTCCCACACTCTCAGCGGAACCCGGGTGATAAAAGAGGCGTAGAGATTAGGCGGGCGGTGAGTGCGCCGCAGGAACGGGACTTCCTGGAGGGTATGGCCCGCAACTGCCTGATCTTGAAAGAGCCAATGCTTGTCCGATTCCCACCGGCTCCATTCCACCAAGTACCGAAGTTGCGCCGCCTGAAAGTACTTCCGGAGATCCGGGACCCCGAGACCCCCCGCCTCCGGGGCAAGCATGGAGAGGACCCGCTTCATCCGCGGCTTACGACCCTGCCACACAAAGCGGGAGATGTCTGCCTGCGTCTGCCGTAGCCAACCTACAGGAGGCTGGAGAGGTAGAGCGCGAAAAAGATACAGGATCTGAGGCAGTATCGTCATCTTCACCGCTGCGATACGGCCCAGCCACGAGAGCAGGCCTTTGTTCCATCGGCCGAGTTCGTCTTTGACTTTTTTGCCCAGAGAGGAATAGTTAGCGGCGACCATTGCAGGCAGGGAGGGAGCAAGCAAAATACCCAGGTAAGGCACCGTGGAGGAGGACCATTGCAGAGGAAAAAGACGCTGGAGGTCCCGCCTGGTGTCGACAGAGAGCGACACATCCAGGGCAGCCGACTTAGTCATATTCATTTTAAAGCCCGCCACGCGGGCAAAGGAGTCCAGCTCCTGGACGCAGGCAGGGAGCGACCGTTTGGGGTCATCCAGGGTAAGCAAGACATCATCCGCATATAAGCTGACAGTATGCGTGTATTGCCCCATCTTCACCCCAATAGCGTCCGGGTTATCGCGAATCCTCTGGGCAAACGGCTCCATATAGAGGGCAAACAGGAGCGGCGAAAGGGGGCAACCCTGTCTCGTGCCGCGTTCAATGGCGAAGCTGCCGGAGCTGTGTCCGTTGACACGCACAGATGCTGACGGTCTCCTATAACAATTGAAGACCATAGTGCGGAACTTCTCGCCGATCCCCAGTTTCCCAAGGACCAGCTCGAGGTACGGCCAATGAACCCTATCAAAGGCCTTCTCCGCGTCGACCGATAGCAGCATCCGCTCCCCCGGGACGCGTGAGGCCTTTTCTAGCACGTGCGTCACCCTCTTGGTGTTATCGACCGTCTGCCTACCGGGTACAAAACCGGCCTGGTCCGCCTCCACCAAACCTGGCAGGTGTAGACCCAGCCTGGCCGCCAAGATCCCCGTGTAAAGCTTGAGGTCCACATTCAAAAGTGAGATGGGCCGGTACGAGCCGCACAGAGTCCGGTCCTTTCCCGGTTTCGGGATAACCGACACAGTCGCCGAGAGAAGGTCCGGCGGGATAGCTCCTGGGTCGGAGAAGGAATTGAATAAGCGAGCCAGGAGAGGCGCGGCAGTGGGACAGAAGGTCTTGTAGAACAAGGCCGTATAGCCATCCGGGCCCGGAGCCTTGCCGTGCTTGAGCCGAGCGATAGCGGAGATGACTTCCTCCACGTGAATATCCCTCTCCAGGTGGTCCGCCTGGGCGGAATCCAGGGTCGGGAGGGTTACGGAGTCCAGATAGGCTTCAGCCTCTCCCGGTGGGGAGGGCTCTGCAGCGTACAGCGCCTCGTAAAAGGCACAGAAGGAATCCGCCACCTCCGCGTCACCGGAAACCGGGACCCCATCTACTCCCACTAGCTCTTTTACCACGTTGCGTTGCTGCGCAGCTCTGAGCCGATGGGCCAGGAGCTTACCGCACCTATCTCCGCCGGTGTAATAGGCATGCTTCAAGCGTAGCGCCGCATACTCCGCCCGGTCCAGGTCCAACGCAGAGAGGAGTTTCCGCGCCGCCTTCAGCTGCCTCCAAACACGAGGAGCCCCCGTCCGGCGGTGAACCTGTTCAAGTTCCCTGACCTGCGCCGTTAGTTCCTCCCTCTTGCGTTGGCGCTCCTTATTCTCCGCCGAGGAAATGGAGATAAACTCCCCCCTGATGACTGCTTTCAAAGCCGCCCACTGCGTCGCCAGGGACGTATCGGAGTTGTCATTGTGGGTCAGGTACTCTCGGATGACCTCCTCTATTCGCTTCACCACCAGTTTCTTATGGAGAAGCGTGTCCCGAAGCCGCCACATCCCTCTGGAGGGGGGGGCCGCCGGCCAAGCAAAAACTCCGGAAACCGGCGCATGATCGGACAAGGACAAGACCCCGATGTCCGCCGCCGTGGCGGCCGAGCGAAGCGGGCCGCTCACCAGGAGATAATCTAACCGCGAATAAGTGCGGTGTGCGTGGGAAAAATATGAGTAGTCCCTGTCGGTGGGATGCATGGTTCGCCAGAGGTCATGTAGATCCATCTCAGCAATCTGGTCTTGCACCGCCCTAGAAAGCTCCCCCGTCTGCGGAAAGCGCTGGGCAGACCTATCCAGGGTGGAGTCGAAGACCATGTTCAGGTCTCCCCCCAAGATAATATGGCGGTCGGGCGAGGCAGTAACGTCCACTAACACAGAGTCCAGGAAGCGATCCTGGTGGTCATTCGGGCTGTAAACAGAACCAACCGTAAAGGCAACACCTCCCAGACGCATGCGATACACTAGAAGCCTCCCCTTCTGCTCGGCATGTTTATATAACACCTCACCCCTGAAGGAGCTAGCTAGAAGAATGGCCACCCCCGCAGTCTTAGTCGCAGCCAAGGAAAAGAGTTGCGTGGGGAACTTGGCAGAGCGCAACCTATGGCAGTCCTTAGAGAGTAAATGGGTTTCCTGCAGGAGGCAAATATCCGCCTGCGACCCCTCGAGCAGGGAAAGGATCGCTCTACGCTTTACAGGGTTATTCAGACCCTTAACATTAAGGGTCACTACTTTCAGGGGCGGCATCGCTCACGGGGAAGCAAAGCGCTATGCAGCAAGCGGGAGGGGCACGCGGGGCAGGGGAGCAGGGAAGGCCAGGATCGGTTTCGCAAGTGTTCGGACAGTATCGGACGGGACCCCCCCAGCACCAAACCAGTTCGTAAACCCCCCCAAAACCAACCCATGGTAACTAGCCAAAACCAAAAACAAAAAAAAACACCCCATTGTCTCAGTCCAGCCCAAGAGGGCGAGTCTGCAGAAAACAGTCAAGTGGACGTCCAGCCACACACCTCCAACCGCTCCCCCCCAACCCCCAGCCCCAGCCCAGCATCATAGAAGCTAAGAATCTCTCCCCCCGGAGTAAAGTTAGGCCGTCTGGGCCACGCCGTCAGATTCAGGCAAGTTCCTGGCCGCAGTCCTCAGGGCCTCCGCCATATCCGCCCTGATGGTAGGGGAGTCAGGACGACTCACTGTCGCCGACGATTGGCGCCTCCTCGATCTCCGTCGGCCTCGCCGCTCGGGGCGCCTCCATGCGGGCGTAGCTCCTTCTTCCTCCGTAGCTGTGAGTCCCAGCACCCCACAGACATCCTGTAGGGAGCGCAGCTGATGTAGCACCCCATTCCATCGAAAGATAAGACGGAAGGGGTGACCCCAGGAATAGGCCGTCTCATGCTCCCGTAGAAAGTCCGTGGCGATGCGGAAAGACCTGCGCTTCTGCAGTGTGATGGCGGACAGGTCTTGATAGAGCGCCACGGGCCGTTCACGGAAGGACAGCGGTTGCTTCCTGCGGGCCTCCGTCATGATGCGCTCCTTTAAGGGGAAATCCGGCAGGAATGCCAGGATATCAGGCGGGGGCGCCGATGACTGGCGCTGGCGGCCCACTCTATGTGCTCTGTCGATGCGGATCTGGAAGTCCGCTCCTTCTTCCAAGATGTCGCGGAACAGGTCCTGCAGATAGGCCACTAGGTCCGCACCCTCATCCGCAGACGGAACGCCTCGCACCCGGATGTTATTCCGCCTGGACCTGTTCTCGAGGTCCTCCGAGTGGGCCTGGAGCTCGACACACTGCTCCCGTAGGCGGAGGACGTCCTGCTGGAGGTGGACTATCTCTTCGTCGCGACGCTGGGCCGCCGTTTCCACAGTGTCGACCCGCTCGCCCAGGCCTTCGACCTCCCTACGCACTTCACGAACCTCTCCGGCCACCTCGGTCTTGAGAGTCTGGAATTTCTCCTTGAGGGAGCTGAATAAGTCCTCCATAAAGGACCTCGTGACTGGCGGTTCGCCTCCGGTGGCGTCCGTTGAGGCCCGGGAGGACCCCGGGGACGGCTGCGTCCTGTCGCGTAGTTGCTGGGACCTGCCAAGCATTTCCGGCAGAGTGCGATCTCCCCATGCCGCTCCTCATCTCCCAGTCATCTTGGCCTCCGCGGTGGATGAGGCCTAGAGCCAGCCGCTGTGGATGCGCCCAACTGCTCGAGGGCACCAGATGTGAAGGCCTCACCGAGGACAAGGGTGGTGCGTCACAAGCGACAAAATGGCGGCCCGGGTCAGGGCGAGACGACCATCGAACCAGTCGGGGTGGTCAGCAATGTTCCAAACGGA
The DNA here is from genome assembly GCF_964263255.1 of Lissotriton vulgaris. Lineage (NCBI taxonomy): Eukaryota > Metazoa > Chordata > Amphibia > Caudata > Salamandridae > Lissotriton > Lissotriton vulgaris. The sequence goes on along the minus strand of NC_141694.1, from coordinate 1,547,735,459 downwards.
GGCTTTCAGCTGTGTGGTCCCAGGGAGGACAGCAGATGTGTAGGCACCAGGAGGAACCAAGGCGCCCGTATGATAAGGGCGCGGGCGAGGGCCACCAGTTCCAGCTCCACAAAGACAAGATGGCGGGAGGGCGGAACCCGGGAGGGCAGCCTAGGCCAGCAAGTCTATGGGCGACCCTCAAACAGCAATGGGTAGGGAAGGAGCGAAACCAATGCCTCCCATTAACACCGGCCAGTAAGCCCGGGCCGGGCCCCGCTCAGACTCCGTCGTCCTTCACTTCCAAGCTCGGGGTCCGCAAGGCGGCACACACCGACACCCAAGGCAGGGGGGTGGATCGCCGTCGCCGGGCTGGGGTCTGTCGTCCAGCGATGGTTCTTGCCACAAGGGCGCCGGCCAGGAAGCTTCCACACTCCGCGGAGTCCGTCTAGTCCGCTCCCCGGGGTCTCCAGCCTTTCAGCACCCGGCCCAGCCGAGGCGCGCGGACAGCGCCGCGATATGCTCCGCCTCCAGGCCCTTCTCCTCGGGGCGACCCGGGCTCTGCTCCCCGGAGCGATCGTTGAGCAAACTTTTCGGGGACTTCCCCCGGGGCAACAGAAGTCAAGGTGGTGTCAAAATGTGCTCCAAGAACTCCGGCACAGTTCTCTCGCCCGCAGTGCAGCCGCGGGGGGAGAGAAGCGCAGGAATCGGGGCTCGAGCTGAGCCGGGCCGGGGGAGCTACGGGAGGAAGCGTCCGCTCACCCCGCCATCTTGGCCACGCCCCGTTTTAAACCCTTTAAACCTGTTTTTATATCTTTTTATTTTTCAGGTTTGTGAGGGTGCTGGCGGGGGCGGGGGGAACACAACTCTGCCATAGTGGAGGATCCGCTGCTGCTATTTTTATAAATACATACTTATGTGGATTGCAAAAGTTTCTTTACACACTTAAAAAGGCAATCTGCACATTTAAAGGGAACTCAGGGCTCATTTAAACAGTTCAGTTTGGAGGTTAACCTAATATCCATTAGGGTGACAGAGGACAGTATGTTCACCACATTGATGGACTACCGCCCACCATAATTAGAAATCACCACCAGTAGAGATTTCTGGGACTTGAGAAGAACGCCCATCACAGAGGTTCCTATGAAGGCACAGCATGTAAGGTGTGAGTGCTCCAAACCTTTTTGTTTTTCAAAACCAAACACCCAAAGTGTGAGCTTGTTTTTGAAAAACTAAAGAGCCCCAAACTCTCTGAGCTTTCTCCAAAGGTCGTGGGGTAATTTTTCTTTATTTCTGTCCAGCAGCTCCAGGTATTTTCTGGTAGTGAGGAACAGGAAAATAAATCAGACTCACTATATTGCAGGAGATCTGATACCCTTACTTCCACGGAATCAATTCCATGGGCCCTTGAAAGTAAGCTACCCGAAAGCAGAAGGACTGCCGTTGAAAAGATGACAGTCCATCCAACTCAAATTGGAAAGTGACATAGGGACTACCGTTGACAAGATGACAGTCCATCCAACTCAAGTTAGAGAGTGACAAAGGGACTGCCAATGAAAAGACGACAGTCCATTCAACTCTATTTAGAAAGTGGCATACAGGGTACACCACCATATTTGAGATGGAGTACCCTGTCTGCCAAACTCTAAATTGGGCCCTACATTTTGTAAATAGCTCTGTGAACCAGGGCCATGAAGTTCCTGCACTCATTTAGTTTTTAATACTGTTTGACATCAAACGTTTCAGAACACTTATTACCTCCTCGTCAGTCTTCCTCGCCATATGACTTCGAGCCGGCCCAACCATCAGCCTGTTTTTTTAGTTCTGCGTGATTCTCTCCAGAGACGCTGTCAGGTAAGGGTGCCTGCTCTAGCATGGTTGGTGGGGTCTCAACTCTCCGAGGTTTCACCTCCCGGGTGGTCACGACAGATGCCAGTCTCCTCGGCTGGGGGGCGACCTTGGGGTCTGGGGCGGTTCAGAGTCGTTGCGATCTTCTCCAGTCGCGTTGCTCCTCGAACTACCGCGAGTTGAAGGCCGTTCTGCTGGCTTTCCGGGAGTTTGCTCCTTCTCTCCGGGGTCAGCAAGTCTTGGTCCGGACGGACAACCAGGTCGTGAGGGGTTACATCAACCATCAGGGGGGTGCTGGGTTCGCTCCCTCTGGTTGCTGACTCAGGAACTGATGTTCTGGGCGGAGTTGACGGTCCTGTCCCTCACGGTGGTCGATCTCCCGGGGTCCGACAATGTGGAGGCAGACTGTCTGAGTCGGGTTTTCCCTTCAATGTCCAACCTGTCCTTGACTCCGGAGGTCTTTCGCCACCTGGTGTCTCGCTTCGGTATGCCTCTGGTGGATCTGTTCGCGGACGGGGAGAATGCCCTCCTGCCCCGCTTCTGCTCTCTCCTTCCGGTTCCGGAGGTTTGGCGGGTGGATGTTCTGTCGTTCCCTTGGCCCTCCGGTCTCCTGTATGCTTTTCCTCTCTTCCCCTTGATTCCTCGGGTTCCCTGCAAGATTCGTATGGACAAGGCCATGGTGCTCTTGGTGGTTGCCAGCTGGGTTCGCTGCCCCTGGTTTCCTCTCCTGTACGAGCTGGCGGTTCAGGCCTGCTGACCGATCCCGGATCTCCTGTTCCCGTTGCGGGGCCCTCCGCATCCCAGTTTGGTGTTGCGCCGGCTCCATCTTCAGGCCTGGCTCTTGAGCGGGTGACCTTGCTGGCTCAGGGGTGTTTCTCTGGGGTGGTGGACTTGCTTCAGGGCTCTCGCCGATCTTCCACCTTATTGTCCTATTCCCGCCACTGGTCTTCGTTTTCCCGTTGGTGCGGTCTGCAGGGTGCCGACCCTTCCTCGGTGGATCCTTTGCGGGTCCTAGACTTCCTCTCTGAGGGTTTTTCCTTGGGTTTGGCTCCTTCCACCCTGCGGGTGTAGTGGGCGGCCCTACGGGCTTTCCGCAGTCCAGGCCTGGATGCGCTGGATTCCTTGGTCGCTCGTTTGCTCCGGAGTGGTTTTCTGCGTCAGCCTCGTGCCCTATGATTGTCTCCTCCTTGGGATCTTCCTCTGGTATTGCAGGCCCTCCCGGGTCCCCCGTTTGAGCCTCTGGACTCGGTTGCCCTTAAATTCCTCACGTTCAAGGTGGTTTTCCTGATGGCCATTGTGTCTGCTGGCCGGATGGGCGAGCTGGGGTCTTTTCTTCGCTCCCCCCCTTCTTGCAGGTTTTGCCGGACCGGCTGGTCCTGCGTCATGACCTTCGTTTTCTTCCCAAGGTTCCTTCCTTAATGAACCGCTCTCGTGAGGTGTTCTTGCCTTCCTTTCCTCCTGGATCGGAGGCTTCCCTGTCCTTGCTGGATGTCCGGCGTGCGGTTGTGATCTACCTTGACCGCACGCCTTCCTTTTCTCTGTGAGATAGTTTGTTTGTGACCTTTGGTCCCGTTCGTTCTGGTCACAAGCCCTCGGTCTCCACCTTGACTCTTTGGCTTAAGCAGGCTATCCTGCTTGCCTACGGGTCCCAGGGTTCGGATGTTCCGGTTGGGGTACAGGGTCGTTCCACTCGGAGTGTGTCTGTGTCCTGGGCCTCCTTCAAGGGTGTGTCGACTGAGGATATCTGTAGGGCAGAGACTTGGTCGTCTCCGCACATGTTCATGGAGCATTATCGGGTTGTCCTGGGTGGTTCTTCCCCTGGGGATTTTGGAGGCCTGTGTTGGGTGCTGAGGCGGGCGTTCCTTGATTGCCCCTTGTTTTGTTTGATTCAGGTTGTTCTTCTCCTGCTTCTTCTTTTTGTACGCAAATAAACACTGTTTTTTTCTATTGCATCGTGTGGTGTTTTTTCTTGTGTACATTGAAGCCTCTTGGCTGGGGTATTTGCTCACTTTGTAAGTCATGTGGCAAGGAAGACTGACGAGGAGGTAATGGCCCGGTTACTTACCGGTTATCTTCATTACTCCGAGTATAGTCTTCCTCGCCACATGAGTTCCCATCCCTCCCTCCCTGTCTGGCTATCAGCTTCATGTTGCTTGCTTGGTAGTTCAGGCTGATGGTTGGGCCGGCCCGCCTCTTATAGAGGTCAAGGGTGACCTGGGTGGGCCATGTTGGGAGGGGATGGGAGGCTCTTTTGCTTTGGAGGGTTCTGGTGTGGAGCTGAAGCTCACTTTGTAAGTCATGTGGCGAGGAAGACTATACTCGGAGTAATAAAGATCACTGGTAAGTAACCAGGGCATGTACATCTCCTACATTTCATAACAGTACACCCAGGATGACGATCTCGGTAAATGTCAAAGATGTTTAAACATACGGCAGAACTTTCAGATCTGGCAATTAACATTAAATACTTTTAAACTGGAATAATGTAATTCATTACAAGTCGTGTGGTCCTTACTTTTTTTTTTTTTTTTCCCAGGCTTGCCTGTTTTTCCTGGAACATTTGAGGTAGGTTCCTCACCGCTCTCTGTTTTGGCTGCTGGGGTTGCTGCAAAAAAGGTTAACACATATATTTGAATAAACATACCAATCTTTCAAAGCTTAGATTTTAATTCCATATAAACACTATAATATGAATATAGGCCTTTACATTCCATGCGTTTACAACACATGTGATTACAACGTGGTTGTTACAACAATCGAGTTGTTACATTGCAGTACCATTACAACGCAAGCTGTTACATTGACTTGCTGCCAGGGGCTCGCTGGACTTAGGAATAGTACAACTTATTATTCCAACTCCAGTGTGCGCAACAGTAGGGAAGGTGTTGGAATAGTAAATTATACTATTCCTTAGGTTAGCGCGCCCCCTACAGCAAGTCGATGTAACAACCTGCGTCATAATGGGACTGCGATGTAATAACGCAGTCGTTTTAACGACCGCGTTGTAATTGCATGTGTTGTAGCGCATGCAAAGTGATGGCTGTTTCCCCTATAATAGGTGTGTCACCTCTGAACAAATCCTTTTCTGTGCATTACACAGGTTTTAGTTCAGGCTTGACAGAGGACACATTAATCTCCAGGGGTGTAGGGGGAAGGTAATGGGTAAGGCTGCCCCCCACTCAATCACAATTAATCAAAATGTAGCCCTACCTCATCCAACAAACATCCAACTTTTAGACCAATATAAGGGGTAAACGGTCTCACTATCTGTTTCTATACCTTGGATGTATATAATAACACTATTCCTCAGGTCAGGATGTCTAAATTAATAAACATCAAGTCAAAACAATGTAAAAACACAGGCCAACACTTACTGAAAACAGAAAAGTGTAGAGAAAAGAGAGAGTGCCTCACGGTCCTAACACCCGAGGGGGTTGCCGGTTTAGCAATACCCGGTATACCCACTTCTCATCATTAGTCACTCATTCGCGGTGAGTGCATGGCAAACGCACTCACCGCGAATCACACGGAGCAGAAGCAAATCCTTCCAGGACTCGGGGGAGAGATAAATTTGCAACCCGCCCAGAACAATGATATTGTGGTGTATCTTTCCTCACATGAACTTACACCGATTGAATTGGGAGTCCTTAACAAAGGCCTTGGGTTTGTACCCACACCTAAACATGACCCCTTTCTATGTAGAACTGAAATCTCAGAAATGATGAGGAAGATTAAATTACACACGTTTTTCACTGACAAGGAGAAGATGCCTTTATTGTTGTTCGACACCAATCTCCGTCGCCCCTCTAGCTTCTGTCCACCTACTTCCCTTTTGGGCCCGGAGGTGGCGGCATTCGAACAACGCATCATACAAGATATTGAATTCCTTGAACTACATCAAGAACGGAGACAGGGCAACAGCATGACCAAGGAAGAATGGTTGGCGGTGGCAGCCTTGCAAAAAAATGTTGCTTTTACTATCAAGCCAGCCGATAAAGGCAGAGCCCTAGTCGTGTTGAACACCACCGACTACATAGCAGAGATCCTTAAACTCCTGGGGGTACGCACCAACTACCATCCTTTGGTACGTGACCCCACCCCTGAACTTGCAGAAATCATCAAGAATATGGTGGCAGAGGCTGTGGCAAAAAAATGGATAACTTATAAGGAAGCAGACTTTATTATTAACAACAATCCTAGGGTACCGGCATTTTACATTCTGCCGAAGATTCAAAACCCCCAACACCCCCCTCCGGGACGCCCCATTGTTTCTGGGATCCAATGGATCCTCGAACCTCTATCCCAGTTCGCGGACTTCTTTTTGAGGGAAGCGGTGGTTACACAGGAATCATTTGTGCAGGACACGACTGACATCCTCAACATCTTGAAAGATATGGTGTTCGATCCTGAGAGTCAACTTCTGGTTACAATTGACATTGAGTCATTGTACACCAGCATCCCCCAGGATGCCACGCTGGTGGCAGCAGCGAGGGCCCTGAGGTCGATGGAATGGTTCTATGACACTCCGCAGACATTTGTGCTGCAGTGCATCGAACTGGCACTAACAAGGAATTTCTTTGAGTACAGGGGACAGTAGTACCTGCAGACATAGGGGACTTCGATGGGGGCCACATTTGCTCCGAGTCCGGCCTGCATTTATGTGGGCCAGTTCGAGGCAAATGTGGTCAACCATCCGTCCAACCTATATCAAGGAAATATTTCCTTATGGAAACGATATATTGATGATGTCCTCTGTATCTGGACAGGTACAGAGGACCAACTAAATGTGTTCTTACAATGACTGAACCAGGCAGATACCAGCTTGCGGTTCACTTGGACCACTAGCAACATGTCTGCTGTCTATTTGGAGGTGGATATTTTTGCAATGGATCTCAAACTGATGACTAGTGTACACCACAAGGAATCGGATAGGAACTCCCTCTTGCATTATCATTCGTTCCACCCTAGAGCACTCAGGGATAATCTTCCGGTTGGGCAGTTTTTGAGATACCGGTGCAATTGTTCCACTACAGAAGCCTTTTTGGACCAATCCGCCGAACTAGCCACTAAACTCCAACAACGGGATTACCCAAAAAAAGTGATCAAACATGCACGGAAGAGGGCACTCAATACACCACGGGAAGAGCTGCTTGAGTGCAATGTGAAAGATAAGCAAATCTGCCTCCCAGTGGTTACAACGTTCGATCCCCTCTCGACTAGGATCAGGCAGATCATTAGGAAACACTGGTCCATACTGGATACCACCACTGAGAAAATGCTGGCCCCCCGGTTTGCTTTCAAGAGAGCATCAAATTTGCGTGATAGGTTGGTACATACGCGAGGCCCCAGTACGATCCAGGCCAGTACCCTTCCTACAGGACATTACCCATGTGGTAACTGCTCAGTATTCGGTCTTACATCAGCCACAAAAAGTGTTACATTACGTGATGGGCGAACCTGGTTTCTAAACCGGTTCAGTAATTGCAACACATCCTATGTGATCTATAGACTCACTTGCAGCTGTGGTCTGTACTATATTGGACTCACCACCCGCAAAGTTAAGATCCGCATACAGGAACATCTGAGCACGATAAAAGCTAAAAAAACTAACCACACGCCTGGTGCAGCATTTCACAGAAGCCGGACATGATCCCAAAGCTTTGAAATGGACCGTTCTTGAAAAAGTGGTGGGGGACACACACAATCTGGACAACATCCTAGCGAGAAAGGAGGCAAAATTGATTTTTTCTGAAAAAGTAGACCGGGAGGGTCTGAACGAAAACATTGAGTGGAACAAAGTCAGCAGGCGGTGAACACTATGGCTACATGATGGGTACATTCTCTATATCATAGATAGGTAGCTGCATGCACATGAAATTGCTAGTACCCCGCAGAATTCTCACTACGACAGTGTTAAATCAAAACTGACCCCTCACACATAATGCTCGTTTGTCATTTATGTAACCGTATGTTAATATACATTTTAATACGGTATTCTATACGAACACGGTAATATTAAATCTGCCTCTCTACACATTTAGGTTAGTTTTCCCTATTTTAGCTGAACCCAATCCAAGATGGCCGCGTCACGTTACGTTACGCCGCGCCACGTCAGCGTATGGGTGGAGCCACCCCTTTAGGCTACTTCCTGATCCTCCGATCAGTGTTCCGGGAGGATCGACGGGAGCGCCGGAGGGACTCGGCATCAGTAAGGCGGTGCACGTGAGATTAAATGAGAGAATGGGGTTGGCACTGGGTCTCCGTCCACGGCGTAGCACATTATATCATAGCCGCCGGGATGGGAGACATAATCAAGTATTTTTTTAAACACTGTGAGTTTGGAGCTTTGCGGCTTATAGTACGCTGGCTGAGGACATTTAATACTGTAGGTGTCCATTCCCCAACATTGGACCGTGCCGTGGGCAGTGAGAAATGTGCCCCGCCCTCCGGTTCCATTGGGTTCACATCCCGGGTGAAATACATTACATCAGAGTCGCCAGAATGTTAGATGATATCTAATACCGATGTAAACAGCGTGAGCCCGGGCCACTTTAGTTTTTAAAACGATGATTGTGGATACTACCGTCCGAGTACCCTTGCCTCTCCTGGAGAAACCGAGCCCCACTGCCGGTTCCCCGCCACCCTGCTGTTGTGGTTCCGGGGGCTGAAAGCGGTGCCTGGCCACGTGGGAGCTGACGGCCCGCGCAAACGAGTCGCGGCGGAGAGCTGCCGATTGTGGCCGCGGCTCGAATGAGCGCTCCTGTTCACCGGGGCTGCAGCCGGAGAGACGTCCGGAGGTGAAGGCGGCGCTGGCCTGGGCTTCGGAGCGGCGCTTCAGAGGAGACGGAGAAGCGGGCGCCCGGCGCAGTGGGGGCGCGTCTCTCGGCCCCGTGACCTACGCGAGTCCGAGGCTTCTGGCCTGGACGGGCTGGATGGCATTACCGGGAAGAGGGGACTGCCTTACCGCATGGCTCCCGGCGAGGAGACCTGGCTGGGACGTGTGACGGCGGCTGAGCGTACCGACACAACTGCACCACGGCTGGCCTGCTGAGGTTGAGGGTGATCCCGCGGACCTGATTGCCGCTTCCCAGGTTGACGGAGGCTGAGCCTGGACGAGGCCGCTCGAGTGGAGACGAGGTAGGCCCTGATTGCGAGGCCCTGCATGCGAGTTGCCTGTCCTGACACTGGACTTCTAGAGCCCACAGAGACTACGGCTGCCTGCGGGCCCCTCCCCCTGCGGAGTGGAGTCGATTTGCTTGCTAAGCCCTGGTCGATGAGACTGGCCATCCTGGAACGTGCAGGGCCCCCCTGCTCAACGGACTTGGGCATATTAGAGCTGCGTTGCCCACCAGGGTAACGGACCTTTGGGGCCTGCAGGGGCATTCTTCGTCGGCACTGGTGAGACGCGCCGCAACCCCGCCCTGCACTGCACTGTCTCACCCTTCGCCCCGATACTGCCCGCTACCTGTTCGGCTGGCGACCGGCTCCGTGAGGTGCCCCCCTTTAATCGTGACGAAAAGACTGGCAGTAGAAACCCCCCTGTGCCGTGGACCCAAGCTTGGAGGCCTAAAAGAGACGCAAGACAAGTGTGCCTGTCTGGGGCCTAGTGAACCACGTGCGTGCTTGGGCCTGGTTGCGAGAGCGTTCCAGCAGCCTTTCCTAGCCACACAGGCGTCCTGCGAGAAAGAGGCCTACTAAGCTCTAGCATGGAGACGGCTAGGGTGAGGAAAGACAAGACGGGCAAGGACGGTGTGACGAAAAGTGCGGTACAGACCGTGTACCCGGGGGCTAACAAATCTCCAGACCGGGGCCTGGCAGAGGAACCTGCGACCAAAGCCTTCATGTTGGAATTCTTTGCAGCCATCAAGGAGGACATTGCAGGACTGCGCACGCAGCTGGCCGCGGACCTGAGGGAGGTCCGTAGAGACATGGACGACATAGGAGAGCGGGTGGCCACGCTGGAGGAGCACGACCTTGGGACGGCGGGCGATATCCATCAGCTCCAGCAAGATGTTATTCGGCTCACCGAGCAGAACCTCGACCTTCAAGCAAATGCGGAGGATTTGGAGAACCGGTCCCACCGCAATAACATTCGGATCAGAGCGGTGCCGTGGAAGGGAGAGGGGTCGGATCTATGGGAGTACGTTGAGACCCTCTTTAAACAGGTCCTACAGGACGAGGAGATCTCGGACATCTGCATGGACAGAGTGCATCGGGTGGGACTACCTAGAGGAGCGAAGGCACCGCCGCCGGACATTCTTGTTTGCGTGCATGATTTTCAATTGAAGGAACGTATCCTCAAGAAGGCTCGAGATACTGGCCCTCTGCAGTTCCGTGGGCACAATCCAGCGCTATATCAGGACCTGGCGGCATCAACATTGCAGAAGCGCTGAGACTTCAAACCAGTCACGTCCTACCTGCGGGAGCGCAGCATAGCATACATGTGGGGTCATCCGTTCCGCCTCATTTTCCGCTGGCAGAACAAACTGGTGTAGATAGGCTCACTCGCGGATGCCATGGACCTCCTGGGTATAGAACGCACAGAGACGGTGGACAGGGGCGATACCCCCAGGCGGAGAAGACGCTCGACGGATTGGCAGACAGTGGGACGCCCTACACCCAAGAAAGGACCTGACCCCTCTGTGTGCCTCCAGGAGAGGGACGCAGGTGTGGCCTCCGCGGCCTTGGTCACGGAGGCGATCCCGGATGATGTCTCGGAGGTGCCTTAATTTATTTATTTATTTAAGCAGCTTATAGAGCGCACGGCTACCCCTGAAAGGGGTGTCCCGGCGCTAAAGACGGAAGGCTCAGTAAAGGAAAGGAAAATCCAGAGACTAAATTCAAGCCATGGAGAACAGCCAAGTTTTTAATTTACTGCGAAAAAGGGATTCAGAGGGGCTGAACCTCAGGTCAAGTGGTCAGAGTTTGGCAGTCATTACGCGAAACGCTCTACCGCCCATTCTGGAACGTCGGAAGCGTGGCACAATCAGAAGACGTAGACTATTAGATCTCAAGGATCTGACTGATTGAGACACTACCAGTCGCTTTTTCAAGTATCCTGGGCCAAGGCCATTAAGAGCACGAAAAGCAAGAGTCAGAATCTTGAATTGGATGCGACATGCGATGGGAAGCCAATGTAGCTTCTTGCAGTAGAGAGCAACCGACTGCCGATAAGGGATATTGCCAATCAGTCTCGCCGCCGCATTCTGCACAATCTGCAGACGTTCAATCTGGTACAGAGGGGCACCGGCATAGAGGCTGTTGGCATAATCCAAATGTGATGTGATGAGGGCCTGAATAATGGTTCTGCGGGCATCTAGAGGGAGGTATGGGAAGATCTTTTTGATCATACGTAGTTTCGCAAAACAGGCTGATGTGACCTTGTTAATTTGGGCTTTACAAGAGAGGGCATTATCAAACTGGAAGCCTAGGTTGCGTACTGATTGGACAGGAGTGGGCGGGGGGTTAAGCACCGTAGGCCACCACAGGCTAGGAGACAGCGGAGTTTTCTGGTTAAAAAATAAGACCTCTGTCTTGTCGGTGTTAAGCCTAAGATGATTGGTGGTCATCCAGGAGCATATATTGTCCAGGCAATGGCGAAAGCTGGCAAAGCTGGAGTCAGAGTGATCTCTAAAAGAGAACACAAGCTGAGTATCATCAGCATAGGAGATCACTCTGACCCCCCAGGACTCCACCACTTTAGCCAAAGGTGCAAGGTAAACATTAAAAAATAGAGGGCTCAGGGCAGAGCCCTGAGGGACACCACAGAGAAGCGGTTTACCCTCTAACTTAAAAGGTTTAAGAAACACCTTCTGAGATCTTCCTATAATCCAAGATAGCACAATGCCACCTATTCCAGCTTGCCTCAGACGATCCAATAGAATCTTGTGTGAGACCGTGTCAAAAGCGGCGGATAGGTCGAGGAGGACCAACATGGCCTCCTCGCCCCTACCCACAAACTCACGGATCGTCTCAGATACTTCCAAGAGAGCAGTCTCCGTGCTGAAACCCGTTCTAAATCCGGATTGAGAGTCATGTAATAATAGGTTGCTTTCTAAATATTTCGCCAATTGTTGCTGCACGGCCTTTTCCAGAATTTTGGCAGGTTTAGGGAGGAGGGAAATAGGACGATAGTTACTAAATTGTGCTGGATCCGCATCCGCCTTTTTCAGGATGGGGACCAGCATAGCCTCCTTCCAAGCAGTCAGAAATTTGCCAGTGTGAAGGGATGAATTCCAGATAGAAAGAAAAGGTCTGACCAATAAAGGGGCCAAATCGCCCATGACCTTAGCAGGGATCGGGTCTAAAGGGGAACCAGATTTGCACTGGGCAAACAGCCTTAATGCGGACTCTATAGTCAACTCATTAAAGGACTTCAATGATGCGGTTTCCAAGTCCCTGACACAGGGAGCCGGAGGAGTCCAATCAGTGGGGAAAGAAGATCTGATGTTGTCGATTTTCTCTTGAAAGTAGTCAGACAGGACATTACATAGTGCCTTGAGGCCCGAAAGGGTACATCGCTGGCGTCGGAGGGGGCATCCCCTTAAGGTACTCTAGTATGTCCTACTGGATGAGTGAGTCCCATATCGGGAACTGGAAGATAGTGGGCTGGTTCCTATCCCCCTTGCCCTTGTGGCCTGTATTACGAACTTTCGTACTTCACTATGTTCTTTTTCCGCTCATGTTTGGTTCTGTTGTGGGGGGGTTCAGTATGTGTGCGGGGGGGGGGTGGAGGGGGGGACTCCGCATCAAACCTAGGCTGCTTGTGTGTGAATGTGCATTCCTGCCCCTGTCTCTTATGCTGGGGAGTATGTGTGCTGGACATATTGATGGGGTGCACTTAGCTTCAGACTCTACATGGGCCACATTCGCTGCTGATCTTGTTGGCCTGGGATGGCTAGGGAGCTGAAAGTGGTGAGCCTCAATGTTTGGGGACTCAACAACCCAGTGAAACGCTCTGCAGTCCTATCGCTCCTTGAACAAACCAGGGGGGATGTATGCCTCCTGCAGGAGACGCATCTCCTGCAGAAGGATGAGCGTAGAATGCGAGATAGGAGATTTCCCCTGCAGCTATGGTCTTCGGGTCCGGCGAAGAAGAACAGAGTTGCCCTCCTCTTCAGCGCCCGGATACGATGTAAGATCTTGGCCCACCTGGTAGACATACAGGGGAGATTTTTGGCGGTGCGGGTGCAATGGGGGGATGCGACCTTCACTATTGGCTCCATGTACGTGCCAAATACACAGCAGGAGCCTTTTCTGCGCGCAGCTCTGGCCCAGGTTCTTGCTTCCCCTGATGCTTTCCTCCTGGTGGGAGGGGACTTTAACCTTGTAATGGATGAAACCCTCGATTGATCGGCGAATAGGCAGCATAACTCGGGACCTGGTCGACAGAAGGGAAGCATTGGTTGGTAGAGGGCGGTTTGCATGATGTATGGCAGCTACAACACCCCCAGGAGCGCGACTGCACATATTACTCGGCTGCACATCAGACATATGCGCGATTGGACCACTTTCTGGCTTCCTCTGCCCTGCTGCCCCACCTTCATGACGCAGACATTGCTCCCCGCTCCCTCTCGGACCATGTGCCCCTCACGGTCGGGTTTACACTAAGCGACACGCGCCCTCCCGCAGCTGGCTGGCGACAGCGCGACTCCATGCTCCGCGCTGACTCTGTAGTGGAAAAGATTAGGGACACTATCACACATTACTTTGCCGAGAATCCCATTGGAGAAACGGTGATAGCATCTGTTTGGGAGGTACTGAAACTGGTGGTTAGGAGGGACTTTATTGCTTTAGCGGCCACATACTCCAAGGTTCGGAGGGACAAGAGGGAAGAGCTAGAGGGAGAGGTGCGAGGCTTGGAGTCTATCCACAAACGCACGGGTGCTCGCAGGGTCTGGAGAGAGCTGGAGACTAAGCGACGCATGCTGAAACACTTGGATCTGGATAGGGCAGAATATGCGCTGCTGCGCTTGCGTCATAAGTTCTACTTGAGCGGGGACAAAGGGGGCAAGATGCTGGCACACCGCTTGCGGGCCAAGGCCCAGTCTCAGGCCATCGCCGACATCGGTGATCACCAAGGTGTGTCACACACCACCGACTCCGAGATAGTGGCGGCCTTTCGCCATTTCTACCAGAGCTTGTACACGGAGGGCACGTCGCTTGTGGAATGCGACCGGTACATTGAGGCGGCGGGCATTACCCCCCTACTAGAGACAGCTGTCGAGGACCTGGACGCGGAGATCCGCGTGGAGGAGGTTATCTCCGCCATTGCCCGGCTTAAACTAGCTAAATCCCCAGGACCTGATGGTTTCTCTGCACTTTTTTATAAAACCTTTTGCCGGGAACTGGCCTCGTTCCTGACCCGCCTATTTAATTCTTTCCTGGACACTGGTTGGTCACGCCCTCTATGTCCGATGCTGCCATAACGGTCATACTTAAACCTGGCAAAGACCTTGCTGATTGTAGCTCCTATCGGCCAATCTCTCTCCTTAACATCGACGGCAAGCTCTTCGCGGGCATTCTTGCGGCGAGAATCAGCCTCCTTATGGATGGCGTGATTGAGCCAGACCAATCGGGTTTTGTTCCTACCCGCCAAGGAGGTGACAACTCCAAGAGATTATTGCATCTGCTGGATGGGGTCCATCGCGCGAAGACTCGGGCCTTGCTCCTATCCATCGACGAGGAGAAGGCCTTTGACAGGGACGAGTGGGGATTCCTTTTCCGAGTGCTACAGGCATATGGCCTCAAAGGTAATTTCTTACGTTGGATTCAGGCCCTGTACGCGTCCCCGAAGGAGGTAGTACGGGTCAATGGTTGTAGATCGGCTCCATTCTCCATCAGTAGAGGGACGCGGCAGAGGTGCCCCCTCTCGCCGCTCCTACTTGCGTTTTATATGGAGCCCTTCGCCCAGCGAGTCAGATCCCACCCTGACATTGTGGGCATTAAATTTGGAGCCAACGAACACAAAATAAGTCTGTATGCCGATGATGTCATTCTTGCACGGAAAGACCCCGCTTCTTCTCTGCGCTGCCTCACCGCGAAAACATTCGGGCTTTCCATGACACTGCTGGCTTTAAGCAAACAAAACAGGTGATGGACAGAATGTGGATCAATGTCACACATTCACCCCAGTCTAAAGATCTGGGCCCAAATCCATCGTTTTTTTGCACTCCACACCACCCTGGGTTAGACAATGGCGATATGCAAATCAGCTCTGACCCTGTGCCCCATGGGAACAGTCCAGTCCGAACTACAAAAGCCATGTCCTTCCCAGAACGGAATCAAGCATCCGAGGACCGGACCGGTTTCGAGGTAACACCTCTCATCAGCCCGGCTAGCTTGACTCCAGTGGTGTGGAGTGCCTGGGACCCACGTCTGAGCATCCCCAGCGCACTTATGGCGGCAATTGCAAACAAAACAGGTGATGGACAGAATGTGGATCAATGTCACACATTCACCCCAGTCTAAAGATCTGGGCCCAAATCCATCGTTTTTTTGCACTCCACACCACCCTGGGTTAGACAATGGCGATATGCAAATCAGCTCTGACCCTGTGCCCCATGGGAACAGTCCAGTCCGAACTACAAAAGCCATGTCCTTCCCAGAATGGAATCAAGCATCCAAGGACCGGACAGGTTTCGAGGTAACACCTCTCATCAGCCCGGCTAGCTTGACTCCAGTGGTGTGGAGTGCCTGGGACCCACGTCTGAGCATCCCCAGCGCACTTATGGCGGCAATTGCAAACAAAACAGGTGATGGACAGAATGTGGATCAATGTCACACATTCACCCCAGTCTAAAGATCTGGGCCCAAATCCATCGTTTTTTTGCACTCCACACCACCCTGGGTTAGACAATGGCGATATGCAAATCAGCTCTGACCCTGTGCCCCATGGGAACAGTCCAGTCCGAACTACAAAAGCCATGTCCTTCCCAGAACGGAATCAAGCATCCGAGGACCGGACCGGTTTCGAGGTAACACCTCTCATCAGCCCGGCTAGCTTGACTCCAGTGGTGTGGAGTGCCTGGGACCCACGTCTGAGCATCCCCAGCGCACTTATGGCGGCAATTGCAAACAAAACAGGTGATGGACAGAATGTGGATCAATGTCACACATTCACCCCAGTCTAAAGATCTGGGCCCAAATCCATCGTTTTTTTGCACTCCACACCACCCTGGGTTAGACAATGGCGATATGCAAATCAGCTCTGACCCTGTGCCCCATGGGAACAGTCCAGTCCGAACTACAAAAGCCATGTCCTTCCCAGAATGGAATCAAGCATCCGAGGACCGGATAGGTTTCGAGGTAACACCTCTCATCAGCCCGGCTAGCTTGACTCCAGTGGTGTGGAGTGCCTGGGACCCACGTCTGAGCATCCCCAGCGCACTTATGGTGGCAATTGCAAACAAAACAGGTGATGGACAGAATGTGGATCAATGTCACACATTCACCCCAGTCTAAAGATCTGGGCCCAAATCCATCGTTTTTTTGCACTCCACACCACCCTGGGTTAGACAATGGCGATATGCAAATCAGCTCTGACCCTGTGCCCCATGGGAACAGTCCAGTCCGAACTACAAAAGCCATGTCCTTCCCAGAACGGAATCAAGCATCCGAGGACCGGACCGGTTTCGAGGTAACACCTCTCATCAGCCCGGCTAGCTTGACTCCAGTGGTGTGGAGTGCCTGGGACCCACGTCTGAGCATCCCCAGCGCACTTATGGCGGCAATTGCAAACAAAACTGCTGGCTTTAAGGTTAACTTTACTAAATCGGAGATCCTCAACATTTCTGTCCTGCCGGATGAAGTCGCTGATTTACAGCGGGATTTTGACTTCAGGTGGGCGCATTCTGACATCACGTACCTGGGTATCCGTCTCGCACCGACTGTGCCTCGGACGCTTTCCTTGAATTATACTAACCTGATAGAGCAGACCGCCAAATCTATCTCGGCATGGTCGCGCCTTAACCTGTCGTGGTTTGGCAGGTTGGCGCCCATTAAAATGACTCTTCTGCCCAGAATACTATACGTCTTTCAGATGCTCCCCCTCTCACCACCGAAAGGAGCTCTGAAGAAGCTCCAGGGCTTGTTGAACAGGTTTTTCTGGGACAACAAGCGTCCCCGAGCGGCGTTTGCGACAACTACACTCCCAAAAGCGGCTGGCGGCTTGGGTTTCCCTCATCTTGTGGCCTATTTTCAAGCCACCTGCCTACGCTACGTGGTTGAGTGGAATAGACCGGAGTCGAGTAAACACTGGTTGTTCATGGATCAGACCGTTGCGGGTTGCAATATTTGATGGGAACTCTGGTTGCCTCGTAAGTATAGGGCGTGGGGGCTATACTTCTCGCCAGTGACGTCACCAACGCTTAAAGCTTGGGATCAATTAGTGCTTCGTAAGGGCTGGACGACCTTCCCCTCACCCATGACGCCGATCGTGGACAATCCCGCCTTCCCCCCTGGCCTTGCGTCGCCGGTCTTTCATCGCTGGCGAGAGAAGGATTGTAAAAGAGTGGGAATGCTTTTTGATCAAGGGTCTCGTCCCCTTCTCGGAGCTGCGATCCGAACACTCCCTATTGGAGGTGTCGGATTGTTTTGCCTACGCACAAGTTGCACACTGGGTGACGCAATCGACCAATATGGCATTGATGTCGCGCCCCCTTACGACATTCGAGCAATGGCTCCTGCGTAAAAAGAACGACCAGCGCCTTGTATCTGAGCTTTACGCCATGATTTTGCGTGACCCGCGAAGGCAACGACCAAAAGCGCACGTGCGATGGGAGGTGGAGTTTGGGCGACCACTCTCGCAAAAGGAGTGGGAACAGGTGTTCTATCGCGCACATCACACGACAGCTAACACAGCAGGTACGGAGTCGGCCTATAAGCTAGCGACGTACTGGTACTCTAAATGTAAATGTAAATGTACATGTATTTATATAGAGCAAATCACCGACCCGGTATCTAAGCGCTTGCTTAGGGAACCCGTCCTGGTATTCCCCTGTGAGATAACCCCGGCAGGGTATCCTCAAGGTGAAAGCCAGGCATCCCACCGCGAGGGGCCGTTGTGGAGATTAAGCAAGCTATTGCCCAGAGTCGCACCACCACCGCGCGTTGCGTCCTGGGACAAGGCCAAATCTAGTCTCTGCTGGAGAGGGTGCAGCATGCCGGGCACTCTCTTACACTTTTTGTGGCACTGCCCCAAGCTGGAACGATACTGGGAAATGGTGCTCGATGAACTAGATGCTGCATTCCAAATCTCGTTGCCCAGAGTCCCCGAGCATGCACTGCTAGGCCTCCCATCCCTAATTCTTTCCCTCTGCGCACGCCACTAGGACGACAAATTGCATTGGGGCTGCTGACTGCGCGACAGGTCCTGTTGGCGTGCTGGGGTTCCCCGGATGTTCCGGATATGCGGGATTGGTTGATGCGCTTATGGCATACCGTGGCGATGGAGAGACTTTCACTAGACGTAGATGGCAGAGGGTCCGAATACACTGCCTTGTGGGTCCCTTTTTTGCGACTTCTGTCCAAAGAGTTCAGAGAAGTTACATGCCCAAAGTACCTTCAGGTCCTACAACTTATTCCTCTAGATCTGATGGGTGCTGTGCCAGGACCCTAGCATTTTGGGGTGGATATGCCTAGATCGGAGTGATGGATGTGATGCTCCTTCCGAGGCTGATGGTTGATGCGGAGGGGGGTGGGCGGGGAGGGGGGCCTGGGGGGGTTTGACTAGGGGGGGTTGGGTGGAGGGTGGGGTGGGAGGTGTTTCTATCATTTTCCTATTTTGTTCTTGTTGGTTTTTCTCTCCTAAGAAAATTGCGGACCCCGCTGCGCCGGTGGGGAGTGCTTTTGGCTTTTACAACACAGGACCACACTCCGGGTTGTAGGTCCGACTGCTGTGTTTAATTACTACTTGCTTACGCCCTGCCGGCGAGTTGATGTAGGCAGCTGGGCTGTGTCTGATGCTAACTGACCGCATAATAAAAATGTTTGATTCTAAATAGTATGATGTGAAGTTCGAGAATAGTGAACCCCTTTCACGCCCTGATGAAGTTGCTGAAACTATAGCAACAAAACATGTCGGCTTGAAAAGAAAGAAGTATGGTATATAATTAACCATTTTTAAACGGGGGGTTTTGCAGCACCAGAATAAAGGAGAAACCAGCCAGCAAGACCTCGCCAGGTTTTACTTTTACTTTTTTGTTTGTTTGGTTGTCTTCGGGTCTCTGTATGTATACATGTTGTTACAGTACTGTCTAGATTCACTCACTGTTTTTCACTACTATTCTCACTTTGTGCACTTTTACGTGTTTGTGTGCAACTTAGAGAGAGTGACCAATGATGAGAAGTGGGTATACCGGGTATTGCTAAACCGGCAACCCCCTCAGGTGTTACGACCTTGAGGCACTCTCTCTATTCTCTACACTTTTCTGTTTTCAGTAAGTGTTGGCATGTGTTTTTACATTGTTTTGACTTGATGATTATTAATTTAGACAGCCTGACCTGAGGAATAGTGTTATTATATACATCCAAGGTATAGAAACAGATAGTGAGATCGTTTACCCCTTATATTGGTCTAAAAGTTGGAGGTTTTGTTGGATGAGGTAGGGCTACATTTTGACAGAGGCCACACCCACATCTCACTCGCCATCTCTACATGCTTTGTTTTTTTCCCACTTTTTCATCTTCATGGACAGCTTAAGCTCAGTATAGAAGGCTTGAGGTGGTCATGGCTACAAGCCATTGAAGGAGAGTGATCTGTTTATCATGAAATGTTATGACAAATGCTTCAGTCCTAAAATATTTATTGCAAAAACGCTTTTTAAAGCCAATAGGCCTTTAAGGGTACATTGTTATTACACTGCGCTAAGGCCTGCAGATAACTAATTCATTACATGGAGTCTCACAGCTTACCATATTCGGCAAGTGTTTTGCTGCTGGTTCCCCCTTTGACAAATACCGGGGTAAAAGATTTGCATTGTAAGCATCCATATTCATCCCCTTAGGTTGGGTTTTATATTTATGAACATACCCGTAATGTTATCACTGAATGCCTGGTAGCTTCCTTGTGAGAAGCTAAGCTCAATACAGTATGTTAGAGTTGGTTATATTAACAAACCAACAAATAAGGCCATAGACCTGATTGATTCACAGGAAAAAAGTTATTTTGGATGCCCTAGGTCTGATTTATTAATCATGAAAAGTTAGGAACAACGACAAATGGCTTAACTTATTTTTTATGAAAACCATAATTTGAAGTCAATAGACGTTAAAAAGTAGATTGCTATTGCCCTATATTAAAACCCGTAGACAAATAGGCATTGTGTTTTTTTTTTGTCAGCCATATGTTTTGACATATCTGCAGTTTTATGACTGCATGCCTGAAATGTGCCTTGCGGGAAAGCTTTTGTTCAATACAATAGGATTGAGTTAGCGCATTGGGAAATGTTATGGCAGTTGCCATGAGTCTGATATGGTTATTAGTTGTGACAATGCATGTGGGCATTAATTATTTATTGTGAAAATATATAATAGGTCTTTAACAGTAGATTGCTAATAGGGGGCGTGGCTAGCTGCCTAAGATGGCGGACGTGCACTAAGTCCGCTCCATGCCCTATCCCTCAATTATCCTGCCCATCCCTACATATACCCAGATGAATTTGAGAAGACTGGTGCGACAGGCACTGTCTAACCCAGGTGGATCTCAGTGGTGGCCTTCATGGAAGTGTAGATGCTCTGACGCCTCCGGTGCAAGGGGCACAACCTACCGAGTGCCGGAACATATGGCACGGCTGCGCCGCAGCATTACTTCCAGGGGCAAGGAGCGCCTATTGGAGATACCTGGGCTGCAGCTGCTGGTGTTGAAAACTGTTCAGGGCGTGGGGAAACCGTAGTCCCTGCAAGCCGGGTTCCACCATGAAGAGCGGCTTGGCTGGACGACTTGAGAGCCCTGGGCAGGGGCGGCGCTGGGAGGCCTGAGGCGAGGAGCAGGCCTGGACTGGACTGAAGTGCCTGAGCCGCTCTGGCAGGCTACGGACACTTAGGACGCCATCTGGCCTGATGGGCCCAGGAGTAGACATCACAGAAGAGGTGAGTCAGGCAGAGGGGTTGTGTGACAGCGCACACGGCTAATGGGATGGGGCCCAGGGGTCGAATGGGCCTAGGCTCCCCTCAGGCGATGTAATATGGTGACACTGAGAAGGGCGTCTTTGCGGCATAGCTGACTCATGGGCCACACATCACTATCCCTAAGACACAGCCTAAATCTATGCACCACCAGCAATACGAGGGGGAGGTGCGAGGGGGAGGTGACACGAGGGTTGGTTTGGGCCTGGGCCGCCTCCCCCTCCATCTCCCTACACCCCATAGGGAACCTGGGACTACAAAGTACTTGCTGCAGGTGTCCCTCTCACAAACTGGCCAGCAAGGAGAAAACCCGGAGGAGGGATTGATACTGAGCATCATCCCATGGAGGCACATACTCCCTCCACTGAGACTAGTTGAACACTACCAGCCCCAACTTAGCCCAGGCCACAGCGTGGCGAGCACCAGACCGGGGAGACTCTGGGACAGTCAGTTTTTCCCCGGTACGGTTTGCCCTAGTGAATGGAGACCTTCATGGGCTTAGTCCCAGCAGCACCCAGGGACGATATCCATGCCAGTAGAAGGGGGTAACTATGGGGCGATACGTTGGCGACTGTTCTCTGTCACCCTCCCACCTCCAGGATAACTGTTTTCAGGCGAACACCACAACAGGGATGCAAAAAAACAAGGGCCAAGTCGGGCCTAGGTCACCTTCCCCCTCACAGGCCTCTTTTAATCTCTTCAAGCAGAAAGGACACTGGGTGAAGCTTGGGCGTCACGTACCAAGCCCCCCGACCAGATGCAAACAAGTGGGATAGACTGGGAGACCCCATCAGCACTAGACCATGCAAGTTAACCTGCATGCTGGAATCACCGAAACATGGGAACTGGCTGTGCTCGGACGACAGGCATAGGTGCCCCACTTGTGAAGGACCGGGCCAACTCAGCCATCTCAAATACACCTCTACCTCTGGGCCAAGGTTAAGCATATTAACTTCCAGCCCAACTTGGAAGCCACCTACCTTCTTGAGGATCTGATTCCCCTCCTGGAGTATTGATCCACCTGCAGATCACTCCTAATCACTCCCAGGCAGGGATAAACCCAGCATCCCGGGAGAGCCAGGGGGCGCCCATAGACAGCACGCCTGGTTAGTGAACGCCTGAAGATACCTCCCACAATATACCACACACATTGGCATTCGGGCTCGGCCAGGAGATACTGCAGAAGGACAGTCCAATACTTCCTCTCACCAACATAGTCTGGTGCATCACAGTACTCACCTCCTGATGCCCAGCACACAGCAGCTGGCAATGAGCTGCCTCCACTCGGCTCCACAGCAAGGGGGGACCTCCCCAAAGACTCTCGTGAGGTAATCTGTGAAGACAGAGGTGCTTGCAGATTCGCAACACCCAGACCTCTTGTCCAACATTGACTCTGTACTGGCAGCGGTCGAAAGGATTGGCATGGCACTGACACAGACGCGTACTTCTCTCGAGACCGGGATCGATAAAGTGGTCTCAGACTTCACGCTTCTGAGGGATGATCAATAGAAACTATCTGAACGACTACACAAGACCAAGTTTAAGCTTTCGAACCTGCAAATAAAGACTCGCAATCACACAGTCACTCTACAGGAGTTACTGGACCGAGTCTGCATCCTCAAAAACAAGTTAGATGATGAAGATGGTTGATTCTGTCGCAATAATGTGCATGTGATTAGCCTGCCGTAGGGAGCAGAAGGAAGAAACCCGGTTGACTATGTGGAGAAGTGGCTGAAAGAACTGCTCTCACCAGGTGTTCTCTCGCCTCAATTTGTGGTAGTGCGGGCCCATTGAGTACAAGCCCGCCGCCCACCACCCAGATCCAACCCTCAACCATTTTTGTTCAGAGTCCTGAACTTTTGACAGAGATATTAAGCGAGATTCGGAAAAACCAGACACCCAGAGTACAAAGCGCAACCGTCCTCTTTTTCCCAGATTACACTTCCCAAGTGCAAAAGAGAAGAGCCTCATTCGGGGCAGTGAAGCGTCAATTGCGGGGGTTTGACCTGCAATGTTTCCACCTGTTCCCTGCCCAACTACGGTGTTCGCTGGGCCTTGCCATTGAAGGCACCAGACCCGGCACAGATCATGACGGAGTGACAGGAGGCAATTCATGTAGTGGCGGCCCTTCACGCTGCAAGTTCACTGACGCCCTCCACAGCTCCTGTGGTGGCGTAGACTCTATAACGACCTTGACTGGGGACTTGGAATCGCCTCATCCCCCCATATGTCATCCCTCAAACCTCAGACATTGTTGTTTAGCGCGCCCTGTACTGACTGGCTCTCGCTCACTACACCAGGGCATGACCTCCCCAAGTGCCTACCAAATAACAGCAGGAACAGCGTCCTGGCGTGGTTGCATATGTGTTCACCTAACATGCATACTTGATGGCTTTTTCTCCTTCTCCTACTCAAATGTTACCTAGATGGTTGATAGGCTGGGTAGGCCACCTTCACACACACCACTCCCGCCAGATTCATAATCTGGCTGAACGCTAATTGCCATGTTTTTCGCACGCCTGTTTGGGTCAACCGCAGTTAGGGGGTTGCTCTTATGTGGTACACATTTTAATTGTTAATTTTTTGGTTTTCCATGATAAGTTTTGGCAACTGCCCATGAGACGCTGCTGCCCCCCGCACTCCTTCACTCTGCGACAACCATGCGGCTGCATGTCCATAGTCAAAATACACACATATGGTAAAGGGTTAATATTATCACCTGGAATGTGAGGGGGATTTTCTCACCCTCACTCAGATATTCCATATACGCATATTTGCAACGCAGAGCCGCTGGTATCGCCTTACTACAGGAGACACATTTGACAAATATACGAGCTGCTCGATTACCACACCGCTGGCGAGTTCGAGTATAGAGTACGAATTTCTTGTCCATAGCACAGGGCACAATGATCTGGGAAAAAGCTGGGATCCCTTGGGAGGAGGAGGAAGTGGTGCTAGATGCATGCGGGTGGTACGTATTCCTTAGGGGTAAACTGAATGGGTGACCTGTTTTTCTGGGATCCATATACGCCCCTAATGTAGATCAAAATATTTTTCAATGCATCTTGTCCACAGTTCTGTCCCACTGGAGCGATATTCCCTGGCTCTTAGGGGGTGACTTCAATTAAGCACTAGATGTTTTACTAGACTGCTCCTTCCCACCCCTCGCACACATAGCAGTGTCATCCAACGCACAAGCTTTGCGAATGTGGCTACAGCATTGGTCTCTGTCAGATTCCTTCTACTCACTGGTCCACAACCTACATGTTCGACTAGGCCGCATTCTGGCCTCAGCCGCACTACTTCCCTTGATCAATGATACCGAGTGTCGGACCACAACCCCCAATATATGACAGTTATATGGGAGAGGAGACCCCCCCGATCCCCACCTGGAGGCTTGCAGCCTGCAGCATTAGAGGACCTGGAGTTTAGCAGCTCTCTAGGAGAATCATTGCTAGGCTATTTTGAGCGCAATGTGGGCTCCACAGACTTCCCGGCCACTGAGTGGGAGGCTTTCAAGGTATGACACGAGGACGTTGCCTGGGCTGACATGGAAACAACTCGAAATCTCTTTAGGGGCCCCCGAGCAAAGCCTCCTGCAACAGGAGTCCCTCTCGGTGGAGTACCGGGTTTTTATGGACCCGGCGGTGCCAGGGAAACACACCTGAAAACTCCTGAGTCCTTCCTGTTTCAGACCACAGAAACACAGAGTCTTCTACGTGAAGTCAAAGATCGGATTTATTGGCTGCAGCCAGTAACAGATGTCCTAGAAGTACAACGGCATGTATGTTCTCAGGAGACTGCACACTTTACAAAATCAGACTTCTCCTTATATATGAAATAATATGCTTAAGGCAAACATTCCTTATTTTACAATACGATCATTCACATATTTTCACTACAAAGGAAAAGCAGAGTCAGGATGACAAGTCCACATTTCAGTTCGACCGGCCCGTAACCAATTACCCGGCAAGACCTAGTATTTCCATCAGATATCGACGGACCCCCAATAAAATAGGGCACCTCCTCCTCGTAAAGCAGGTCATAAAGCAACAGACAGGGACAGGTGTATGTAAGATTAGGCATGGTTTGTGTGCGATGAAAGGTTTATGATATGTTGTGCCTTGATACGAATCTAGCTTGGCCGCCGGGAAAGGACTTGGCCGAACAGGTTCGGCTTCGGGCAGTGGAGTCAGCTTGCCCAGGTCACAGGGGAGTCAGCTAAGGTGTACATGTCCTTTGGATCAGGTTTTGGCTTTTAGTCATTTGGCTATGTGAGGGCAATCACAAAATGGATGCTGTTCACAAAATGGAACCCGAGGGTTCGGAACGGAAATGCTGGTTTCAGGGTGATTTCGTCACTCGATCATGACGCAAATGCTCACATATAGTACATGACTTATTACCGGTCTGATGATACCGGAATCGTCATGATGAGACAATATTTATAACACGGGTCCAGAATTTTCAGTACCACAGACCCTCCTTTTGCCCTTACATAGGCAAAACAACCAATACTCATGCTAATCTGAGTCCAGGTCTATGTTCATAAAGTCGTTGAGCTGTTGCTGTAGCATCATCCTGTTACCTAGTTCTTTCCTTGATACAGGTTTCCTTACGCAGGATGTAGCACAGAGGCCACATATGACAGGAGCACACTGTACACACAAACAGAACAGAAAGAGAATGGCTAAGATCACCTCAATGACCAACAGAATCTTCCATCCCCAGGCGGACACCAGTTCCCAGAACCACCCCATCAGCGACCAGTCTCCTTTATCCACGTGAATAGATTTGGAGATCTTATGCAGTTTGGAGATGGCCTGGTATACTGTCGGAGCGTCATCTGGGATGAAAATGCAGCAACTTGATTGGATCACTTTACATACCCCACATCGGTCTGCAAGTATGACGTCTAAGGCGACCCTGTTCTGAAGAGTCATAAGGCGGTCCGACTGGAGCTGCGCAGTCAAGTTACTAAGGGCACCGGCAGTTTCAACTATGGTAGATTCAACTACCCTCGTCAATTGGCGAATGTTCCTGCTGTTCACCATAGGCCCCCAAAACGGCAGAAAACCCGTTATGAAGTCTCCAAATTCTTGTCCTGCAGTGTCGTCTTTACTCACAACACCTCTAACTGTCCTTGTCCTATGGTAATCTGCCGTGGCCGTGTAGGTGGGAGGCAACAGGAACGAAATGAAACATGTGCTTGAGAAGTCGGGGGGCAGCCATGTATACGCTCTATCATGGCAGATGAAGTAGGTGCCCTTAGCTGCTAGGAATGAAGGGGAGCTCTGAGACGAAAAGACATATGTTTCAGTACAGACACTCTTCCTTAACTGAGCTCCGTGATTCCAGCCATTACCTTGCAGACATAGGTGACCCTGATGGGGTACAATCCAAACCGGGGAGGATCCCTTTGCTTGCTCGTTCTCATTCATAGCGACTCTATATCCGGTTATGTTCCATCTAGTGTATGCTTGCAACTCATCTCCAGGAATGGTTCTATACGAGTCAATGTCTCTACTCATATTCGTGATTCCTACCACTAATGCCTTGTTGCTGGAGTTACTTCTCGTGGAATGTGTAGGATATGGTTCGATGGCAAATATGAACATCATCTGAAACGCCCACAAAGAACCATAGTAGCTGAATGGTAAGACCAGGTATGGGATACCCTTATCTGTTGTATGCGGCATAAGACCACACACCCAGCAGTTAGTCGTATTTACTACTAATTGGTGTTGGTGTAAAAGCTGAATGAAAGAGTTATTATTAAACTCTAATCTTCTAGCAGACTCATTCTCAGGCAGAGGCTGAAAAGAGTGTGAAGAAACAGTAGGAGGAGGTATGGGTTGTGTAGTGGGTGCAAATGTCACTTGAAAAGTGAATAAAACATATCCTACTAAAAACGTCATTACAATAAGTAACATAAAAATACATAATATCAGGAATCGTGTTCTTGTCATTAACGTACACATTCTGTCTTTAAAGTTCATTGATTTGGCAGGTCTCTCCATCTTAGAAAACTCCATCCTCTCTAATTTGCTGCCCGCGGTGGTAGGGTGTTTCTGCTAAAGAGTGCTTCTGTCAGTCCAGGGCAACTCCCCTAGACCAACCAGAACTGTCGACCTAACCGTCTCCAGCTGCACTCCAAAGGCTTGGGCAACCGCGACCCTACCAGCAGAACCCGGATGGTGGTTGGAAAAACAAAAATAAGCAAGTTTCTCAGATGAGAGAGCTGTACTTTTCAAAAATAGTCAAAAGGCAATATTATTTATCCTTAATCATAGTTCTTGGCCTCAAATTGTAGCGGTTTCTTCCAGGTGCTGTCTGGTCCTGGAATAAGAGTTCAGGCTCTGTAGTGTTCAATCGAATTGACGGAGGCACAGCTGCTTGTAAAACATTATCGCTTTCACTTTCAGAGTTTGTTCCTTTTACACGTGCATCGCTAAAAGGCAGGAAACGAGGCACACTCTCAGTCTCGGAATCAGCGATTCCCTCCTGGACCCATCGGTCGTGCAGCAGAGGTAAAGGGACTCTCTTGCAATGGATCCCGTGGACCCAGTGTTTCTTCCCTTCCACTCGAACAGTCGACCTTGTTGAGAGAAGCACTAGGTGGGGGCCGGTCCAGCGGGGCTCATCGTTCTTTGTCCGCTGGAAGCGCTTTACCAGGACGTTGGATCCAGGATCGATAGGATGTCCTGGAGCTTCAGTAGCTTGTGGAAGAGAGCTGTGAACCTGTTGGTGTAAAACACGCAATTTAGCAGTCAATTCGTACAGGTAATCAAGCAGTACAGGGTGTTCTAATTCGCTGAACTTTGTTGGCCTTGGCACTCCCCAGATGTTGGCCGAACACTATTTCGTAGGGGCTAAGCCCTATTCTTGAGTGTACAGTCATTCTTGTTGATAGGAGTGCCAAGGGCAGAGCGTCAGGCCATTTAAGACCAGTGCTTGCTTGGATTTTGGCCAATTTAAGCTTCAGGGTGCCGTTATAGCACTCCACTAGTCCAGCTGATTGGGGGTGATTTGCAGCGTGGAATTTTTGATAAATGCCTAGCCCTTCACATACTTTCTTCATCACTCGGCCCACAAATTCACTCCCATTATCACTCCAGACCATTCTCGGCATTCCAAATCTAGGGAAGAATTCCTTGACAAGGGCTTTAGCTGTCGATAAGGCACTATTGTCTTTCAGGGGATATGCTTCTATCCATCTTGAAAAGGCACAAACAACAACGAGTACGTATTTCAGATTGTTGCACCTCTCCATGTGGATGAAATCTAGCTGCAAAACCTCGAACGGGTATGTAGGAGGAGCAAAATGACCAGCTGGAGTTGGGGTTCCCCTACCAGGATTGTATTTCAGACACATCATACAGTTCTTGACTATATTCTCTGCATATTTAGGGATTCTAGTATTCTGCCTTGCTGGAGCCAGTAGCTTGCAAATCCCTTTCACACTGATGTGTGCCATTGTAACCACTGCATGCACGTACGCATCGGGTAGCAACCAACGCTGATGTTCTGACAATTCGACCCAACAACCATTCGCATCCAATTTACCCGTGCTTTCTCTCCACACCTTCAGTTCTTTCTCTGTAGCTTCAGCTTGGATGGACTTCACACTCTCAATCGTATCTTCACACATACCTACGTCCGGAACCCATCTCGCCGGACCTGCAACATACATCCGACTCATCACATCTCTTGCAGTTTCCTTCGCAACTTTGTCAGAAAATGCATTACCACGGCCAACATCATCAGTAATTTTCCTATGCGCACTGCATTTCACAATTGCTACTTGTAATGGCAAATTAAGTGATTCAAGGAGTTCATTTACTAACTGTCCATGTTGGATCTTAGCACCATGCGAAGTCAAAAATCCACGTTCACGCCACAAACGTCCAAAACTATGGGCCACGCCAAATGCATACTGACTGTCAGTGTACACATTCACTCGTTTTCCTTTCGCCAACACGCACGCTCTCGTAAGTGCATTCAACACTGCTGCTTGCGCTGAGTTATGTTGGATGCGTGCAGTTTCGACAATCGTATGCTAAGTCGTAACAGTCGCATCACCATTCGGCAACTTGAAACATGAACCATTCACCCATAAAGTACCATCACATTCAGTGAGAGGAGTGTCCCTAAGGTCTACTCTCCCTTTCGTTTCTTCTTCTGTCCTAAAGAAACAGTTGTGCTGCTCTTCAGCATTCTCTGTCTCAACTGGAATCGGCAACAACGTGGCTGGGTTTAGCGTATTGCACCTTTTGATGTGCACATGACAATCGAGCACTAGTTAAGTGCTGCGTCTTGGTTCTGTTTACCAAAGTGTCCACTGCATGTGGAACCATCACGACCAGCATGTTATTCATCACCAACCCAGCAGACTGTCGAATAGAAACAGGTGCTGCGGCTGTGTCTCTCAAGCAACTCGGCAATGCCTTAGCTACCGGATCTAAAGTCGACGAAAAGTACACACATGGGCGTTGCTTGTCCCCAAAAGACTGTGTCAGAACTGATAATGCAAAACCTCCCTTCTCGTGGACATACAGTGTAAAGGGCTTACTATAGTCGGGGGTGCCCAACACAGGAGCCGAACACAATGCATCACGCAATTCGGAAAAACTTTTCTGACACTCTTCAGACCACGGAATGGGATTCGGTGTATCTTTACAAGTTAATGCCACCAAAGGTTTGGCCAATAAGGAAAAATTCGGTATCCATTGCCTACAATATGATGTAATGCCCAAGAACGCACGCACATCTCTCTGTGTTCTAGGCACACTCAACTTTGCGATTGCCTTAATTATTTCTGGGGTCAGTTTCCTTCCCTCCTTCGATAAGAGGTGACCTAAGTAGGTCACTTCTTGTCGACAATATTGCAGCTTCGAGAGAGACACTTTGTGATGCAAATCAGACAAGCGATGCAACAACGACAAGGTGGCTTCTTTACAAATCTCCTCAGTGTCTGCGGTGACTAACAAATCAACGACGTACTGAATAAGGGTAGCGCCACCAGGTAAAACAATCGTATCAAGGTGTGTTTTTAAAACCTGGCTATATATTGATGGACTTTCACAGTAGCCTTGAGGAGCGCGCTTGAAGCGGAAGCTTCGGCCTCCTAAACTGAAGCCAAAAATATCTCTGCTCTCCTCGGCAATCGGAATGCTGAAGAAAGCATTTTTTAAGTCAATCACTGAGAACCAAGTGGCTGAAGCTGGAATCATAGTCAATAGGGCAGTTATATCAGGGACAACTGGAAACTGTGGCACAACCATTTTATTCACTTCTCTAAGATCAATCACGAACCTATAAACATGTGGCTGGGAAGGATCAGTACGCTTCAAAACAGGCAGGACAGGACTATTACAAACGTTGCCTCTTGTCTCTTCAATCACATCCTTATCAATCAGGTCATAGATGATCGCTAACAATGCCTTTTCACCTTCGCTAGATATTTTGTACTGGGGAATGCGCTGCATTCTAACATTGGTTTTCAATGTCACAACATATGGTGATATTTCCAAAAGACCCACATCATTAGGACCAGTTGCCCAAAGACTATCCGGAAGAGAAGACAATTCTGTCGGAAGTGTATCCTTCGACAAATACATCCGAGAAACCACTCTCTCCAGTGTAAGTTGTACTCCCGAAGGAGAACAGTACAAAGTCGCATATAGTCTTTTCAACAGGTCCAATTCTAACAAATTTTCACCACAACCTGTTGTAAGAATAAGGGGTGCTTCGATTTTGCAAGGTCCAACAGAAAGAGACATAGGACTAGAAATCGGGTTCCTAACCGGGGCGCCAGAAAAACCCACTGAAACATTCATTTCGCCAGACAAAGGTGCGCCAGGGAGTTTTGAGTGCATTATAGAACTCTTTGTAGCACCAGTATCCAACAGAAAAGGTTCTGACACACCTGATGTAATAACCTCAACATAAGGTCCACTCTGATCTACTGGAACTGAAACAACTCCCTCTCTTTGTCCATGGCTGTCCTAGCAATCGTTACCTTCCATATTCTCATTCTCTGCATAGTAGTCATCAGCATAGTACTGAGTCGTCCTACCGGACGCGTTATTCTGTTGGTCAAAACTATTCATTGAGTTCTGCGGCGGACACGAACGTGCGTTTTGTGGGAACGCACCGCGTCCCCTACCTCTAGGCGTTTGTTGAACACCGCGACCTCGTACACCAGAAGCGCCATTCGTACGCTGCAACAAAACCGGACAACTATTCTTAAAATGGCCTTCCTCTTTACAATACGCACACTGGTTGGGGCCATACGGTAAACGCTATTGAGAAGACTCGTTTCTTTGCGAGTTTCTCGAATATTGCTGAGGTTGCTGATAGTTGCGCTGATTAGTATTGCGGGGTGGATAAGCTTGCTGTAAAAGAACTTTAGTCTTCAATTCCTTAGTCTTTTTATCCGCTTTCTCTAGCTCATCTTTGCGCCTATTTTCATAGTACTGGGCTGTAGCTAAAATCTGTGCTGACGTTGAAACAGCCCAAGCACTCTCAGAATCCTTCAATTTAGCACACAACTCGGGAAGTAAATTATGCACAAATTTGTCGACGAACAATCTCTGGCCACCTTCAGTGGCCATATCCTGACCGCTATGATCTACAAAAGTCTCTTCAAACCGCGTGAAGAAGTCGGACACCGCCTCGTCTTTCTTCTGCTTGCTTGCAGACAACTTATCCCAATTGACACGTAATTCAGGCATTAGAGTCTTCAAGTAAGTTATTATTCTACCAGGGAGTTCTGCAATTAAGGGCTTGGGTTTAGCACCACCAACTTGTCTGTTATCTACGGCAGCAATATTAACCCATGTATCACCTAACTCCTGATCGTGATCGGTGTGGCAAATCTTTCCCCATAAAGGCTGTGGAACCACGTTCCCAAACAACATATCTATATCGGCTAAGTTCATAACGCATGAGCTTCCGGTCTGTGACAATTCCTTGTAATACCCTGCAGGATTTTTACGGGGGTCAGGCAATGTCTGTTTAAGGGCCAAGACTTCAGATCGTTTCCAAGGAACATGCACCCATACACGCTGAAAATGCGGAGGAATGGCTGGATTAGCATTAGCGTCCCCTTCCCTCCAAACCGGGGGAACCTCCCTCATGGGATACTGTCGCGCCTTTTTCCTACCGGATGTGTCATGCTCAAATAATGGTCGAGAAGTGCCTCCCTTACTCCGATATGACAACAGTGTCGCAACCGCTCTCTCAACATCAGTGCCTACGATCATGCCCTCCGAGAACTCAAACCGCACACGGCACAATTCAGGCAGGTCATGCTCCGGATCATTTCCCTCCAAATCTTCCCAAAGAAATACACACATTTGCTCAAAGACATATCTCTGTTTCGACGCTTCCCATTGACGGAAGACTTCCACGATAGACTGTACATCATATCTCGCAGTATTGACAACCCATTTACGTGCTAACCGATTCAGTAATTCTCTCTCTTGATAGTCAGGCAGTTGACTCCGCAACTGTCTTCGTTTTGTGCTAGGGGTCGTATTAGGTGACCCAAAGAAAGGTGAGAAAAGACCAGTAACAGTGTTGGCCATTCTCTGTCGAACAGAAGGAGAAACTGACGGAAGGACAGAAACACCAGGAAAGGTATGCTGAGGTAAGGCAGAGGTGGAGGCAATAGCAGACGGAGTATTAGGACAGACAGTTGGAACAGTAGGGGAAGTCGTAGGGAACACAGATGGAGTAGGTAGCAAAAGCGGCGGCCCTTGAGGGGGCTGCACCGGAGGAGTGGGAACCAGCTGAAAAGGAGCCGGTGGTTGTGGCAGAACCTGTGGTCCAACAATCGGGGTTGCACAACCAAAGGTTGCTGAGGTGCTGTAGCACTCTGCGCATAAGGAGGTGGTGAACTCAGTAAATGAGACATTAGAGGATCTTTATCAAGATTTCCTTTTGATCCTTGTCCTTTACCTGGCAAAACTGGGTAGCACTTATCTACCGCTAACTTCCTACTTCTAAGCATTTGTTCGCTTTCCCGCTCTTCCTCATTATCCCTGAACGCAACGGCAGCTTGGACCATTGACATACCTCGTTTATTTTTCTTTGCTAATTTCATTTCTTTCGGTTTGGCTTCTTTGCGCCATAGGCAAAATGAGTCAAACATCGCCGGCCGGGCTTTCTTCTTAAAAAGTTTAACCTCTAGATTACATAAGATCTCTGTGTCAAAACTACCATATTGGGGCCATTTTAAAACACCATCCTTTCTGGTGTATCGGAACCATACTTCATTATATGTGATGGGGCCCACGCCGTGTTTCACATAGAGCTCATATGTTGGAGTTCCAACCGGAGGAACCGGACAAGAGTCCTCCAATCAGGAATCCTTATTACAACCAAGACAAAACAAATTTCCAAGTCTGCTAAGACCAGGCATCTTTGCTCTCTAGTCTAGCTTCAAACTTCGAAGGATTATGGAATATGATAGTCTCGTGAATACACGAGTCCTTCAGTTTTGGCACTTGCAAGTTCCAAACAAAGTAAACCCAAAGGGTACCAAAAACTAAGAATCAAACTAAGGTCTGGGAGACGCTCCACTTATACTTAACTGAGGTATCGATGACGTCACCAGAAGACTCGTCTAACGTTTCGCTCTACCAATCATCAAGGGTTCAAAACAAGGCGGCAGTCAGGGCAGCAGTCCTTCGTAGCCGTCGGGACGCGGGGAACCTCGCAGCAAAGACCTTCGGACCACGTCGACATACAGGGGTCGCTGAAGTGGTTGGCCGTCCTCCGCAATTTTCACACGAAGCTCCTCACGAACCTCTGGCTTGGACCAGTACCGCTGATACCGCCCCACGTTGGGCGCCAACTGGAGTACCGGGTTTTTATGGACCCGGCGGTGCCAGGGAAACACACCTGAAAACTCCGAGTCCTTCCTGTTTCAGACCACAGAAACACAGAGTCTTCTAGGTGAAGTCAAAGATCGGATTTATTGGCTGCAGCCAGTAACAGATATCCTAGAAGTACAACGGCATGTATGTTCTCAGGAGACTGCACACTTTACAAAATCAGACTTCTCCTTATATACGAAATAATATGCTTAAGGCAAACATTCCTTATTTTACAGTACGATCATTCACATATTTTCACTACAAAGGAAAAGCAGAGTCATGATGACAAGTCAACATTTCAGTTCGACCGGCCCGTAATCAATTACCCGGCAAGACCCAGTATTTCCATCAGATATCGACGGACCCCCAATAAAGTCGGGCACCTCCTCCTCGTAAAGCAGGTCATAAAGCAACAGACAGGGACAGGTGTATGTAAGATTAGGCATGGTTTGTGTGCGATGAAAGGTTTATGATATGTTGTGCCTTGATACGAATCTAGCTTGGCCGACGGGAAAGGACTTGGCCGAACAGGTTCGGCTTCGGGCAGTGGAGTCAGCTTGCCCAGGTCACAGGGGAGTCAGCTAAGGTGTAGGTGTCCTTCGGATCAGGTTTTGGCTTTTAGTCATTTGGCTATGTGAGGGCAATCACAAAATGGATGCTGTTCACAAAATGGAACCCGAGGGTTCGGAACGGAAATGCTAGTTTCAGGGTGATTTCGTCACTCGTTCATGACGCAAATGCTCACATATAGTACATGACTTATTACCGGTTTGATGATACTGGAATCGTCATGATGCGACAATATTTATAACACGGGTCCAGAATTTTCAGTACCACATCGGTCACTCACCCAGAAGCTAAAACAAAACTCAAAGCCATGCAAGCAGACCAGCTTACACTTTTGGAAAGGTTGCAATGCCATAACTTCTTTTTATTTATTTATTTTATTGATTTCCTTAGAACAGTCACCAGTGAGACTCAAGAGCACATATGTACATTGTACATTATACACATTATTCAAAATGAAGAAAGTAGGATACTGTTATGATCCAATTAAACTGCTATACATCATGACTAAGAATTAAACACCTACTGAGGCACACCATTAACACGTATACTCCTGTCTGTTAAGTCAACCCGGAAGCCTTTCCTGAACTGCGGTGCCACTGTTGCCAGCCGCCCCTCGTTAGGGGCAGGGAGAGGTGATGAGGAAACCGGGAGACAGGAAAACGACATCCCCTAGCCTCCTTAGCGGTGCAGCGTTCTGCCGCCGCCAACGCCATGGGACCAGCTGCACCAGGACCACCTACATATCCACCAGGAGCTCTGGCAGCGCAGGAAGCCTTTTCTGACCTGCGGTGCCACTGTTGCCAGCCGCCCCTCGTTAGCAGCAGGGAGAGGTGAAGAGGAGACGGGGAGACGGGAAAACGACATCCACCAGCCTCCCTAGCGGTGCAGCATTCTGCCGCCACCAACGCCACGGGACCAGCTGCGCCAGGGGCGCCTACATTTCCCACCAGGAGCTCCCGCAGCGCGGGATGCGTGTGGGCAGCGCCCAGGGAAAGACCAGGCCAAGGGCGGGCCTGGTCTGCGACAGAAGGAGGCAGGGCTGGGCCACATCCCTTTCACCCACTCTTGCAATGATTGCCAAAAGGGGTAAGCCTTCTTGACTCTACTGTGGAATACTGCACTGCCTAGGTGCTCTAATTACACCCAGGTTATCATTTGTTAGAGTTGATCTGCCAACTGTTCAATCTTTTGACCGGGGCTGTGACTGTGAGATCACATTATCAAGTGCCGACACTAGCCTGGGTTCTTATAACATTGGAACTGCTGCATAAATTGGACATTCTGGCAGAAGCTTGGTTACTGTAATATGTGATGGTCGTTTAAAAATAGTTTATCGGTGTGGGTGGCGGTATTCTTTCTTTCATTCTAGCACTAGTTGAAAGCGTTAATTACATTTTTATATAAGGAGTTGCATTAGGACATATAATGGGGATATGCATATGCCCTCTAAATCTAAAACCATCAGTGCTCCTATACTCCCCCTCCACCCCGATTGACAAAATGCTGCAGAAAGCTATAGGATGACAGAACTAAAGAATCAATTAAGAGTCATGGTCAAAGAAGAACTGGCCCATTTATTTAATCCTTTAGATAAATTAATTGCAGTGGGGGAGAGCAGATTAACAAATTCGAATTTTGACCCTGCCCACCCAATAGGAAGAGGGACAAACACGGGGGACCAGGCGGGCACTCCTGACCCAACACCTCCGGACGGGTTGGGTTGAGAGGCTTCTGCAGGCTCCACCTCAACCCAAGAGACTAGGGACTTCAGTGCCAATAACCAACAGCCTAGTACAAGTGCAAACCTGGTTACTGGACCTCAGACAATTTCACCCCATCCTAGAGACACGGTTATAATTATTCCCCTATCACATGGGTCTAGTGAGAACCTGAGTAGGAAGGGACCAATAAAATGTATAGATGCCAGGCCTGAAACAGTAAACTTGCTGTGTATAAATTTACCTCCAGCCAACTCCCCGGAATGTAGTTGTACTGGTGGGAACTCCCGAAATTGATCCCAACAAAAGGGAAACTCAACTTGATCTTAGAAATAAAGGCCTCTTTTGGTTAGTAAAGCATAGGCAGTTTGACTATGGTGGAGCAGCTGGGTGGGTAATCGGCAAAAAACAGTTCTAGGGGACTGCGTAATCATTCATTTCAAAAATCCCAATACTGTGACCCACCTACACAACCAGACCATAAATCATCAGGACCCAGTTACAGGAATTAGACTCTCTCCTTAAGAGTTCTTCTACCCCCAGTATCAAATGCCCACACGGGGTTATATTCCCCCTCCCTTCCCAAGTTGGCACCTAAGACCCCCAATGGAGGGTGGTAGGAAAAAGGCTCATACGCCTTTAATATTTAACATTCCAGTTACAAATAGATACGGAATTCTGGAGGAGGTAGACTGACAAGAGGAGGGTCCAATGGTGGACAATGGTGGACAGGCCTCCTGGTATGCAGGAGCGGGATCCTGATCCTGATTCGGGAACGAGCAATGGGTCAAGGGTAGAAGTAATGGCTACTACTACAGACTCCACACAGATGCGTGAGTTAGTAGGTAGGGGGTCACAAATCAATGGGCCCTCTTGCACCCTATTTCCTGCCCTAGTGAACAATATACTTAGGGAGAGTGAGTGCATACATCCAACAGTTAGAAATAATCTGACTCCATCAAGAGATACTAAAATGCCATATATTAGAGTGCGAAAGGCTCTAGATGGGAATAGTGGGTCTGGCAATAGCTCCAGCTTATCCCCCAAAATCTTCCATGAGCTCAGGGACTTAAGCGTGAGGGGTACGGTACGCCCAGTGATAATGTGGGGCAAATCGTGGGCGAGGTAAAACTTGTTTCATGGAATATAGTTGGCCTGACAGGCAAGTTACGGGATGAGCAGTGGCTCCTTTACATTAGAAACTACTACTTAATCTGCTTACAGGAAACTTGGGAGCCAGTAAATAGATATTTTCTAGAAGGGTACAAGACATTTTTTTGCCTAGCAAAACGGTTGAATGTTGGCAGAGCAAGGGGGGTTTAATTATGTTTATAGACTTAAGGATCCAGGGTAGGTGGAAGCCTATGACAGGAGATTCAGAGGTTTTACAGGACTCAGCTCTGGCTAGTAACACGTATCGCCTAGTAGTTATTAATTTTTACAACGCACAGTCAAACACACAGGGATCACACTCCTTGGATGAATTGAGTAGTCGGTTGGCAAATCTGCAATCTGAGAATCACGCCCATGCACAGCTGTAAATTTTAACAGCCACTTGTGTACCAATTTGAGGACGATCAAGGGTGATTGGCCGACTTGCACATTGGAAGAGGGACCACACATGGAACATACTCAGTCTGGACGGGAATTGAGTCTCCTTTTAAGCCTTTATGGTTTAATCCACACCATGGACCTGATAGTCTCACGGCCAGATCTAACTGTGCCTCCTTCTTATAAGGGTAGAGGCTGTGCTTCATTTATTGATTTTATTTTTGTTTAACATTTAGTGAGGAGGTTTATCATGGGTTCTAATATCAGCAGTAGCATATATAGCGATCATAAACCCCTAATTCTATCACTCGTTGCCCCTCATAGCCACCCTGTGACGTGTAGACCAAGGGGGGGAACACTGTCAGCTACTGACCAAGGTAGGCGGCTACGTTGGGCGCAGGTGGACGCTTTTGCATTTAATAAATCCCTTTTTAGTAGAGGTCAGAAGGAGATCCAGAAATGCCTAGAATTAGAAGTCCAGGATTGGGAAGTAGTTAAGACATTCTCAGCCATTGCACAACTATTGGATAGCCTACTTAAGGTACCCGTATCCTCTGGCTGTAGGGAGGAACCAAGATGGTTTGATGGGCAATGTTCGCAGGCCCATAGAGCCCTGAAGAAGGCCCTGAAACAATTACCCAGAGATAAGGGTCAGATTGCGATATGCCATAAAACATATAAGCAAGCAGTCAGGACACTTAAGCGCCAATTACAGACAAAGGTTTGGGAAGATCTAGAGGAGGGTACAGAGCTAAAAGACTCCACTCGATTTTGGAAAGTCATTAATAGCCCGTGCTTTATAGATTCTAATTGCCCAAACTTGACCCATAATATCATGCTGGAGCAGTGGCAGGCTCATTTTGAGGGTCTATATAATCAGCCCGCAAGGGAGAATGAACAGCAGGTATCGCCCATTATCCCATGTACAGACGTAACTGTTTTTTCAATAGAGGAGGTTAGGCTTGGAATAGATTGCCTTAGACAGAATAAAGCCCTGGGCCCTGACGGGTTCCAGTCCGACCTCTTTAGGAGAAACCTAGAGGTATGGCATCCATCTTAGTGAGGGTCCTCAATGCTGCAGTTGGAACAGGTCTGTCCCCATCATGGTCTACGGCAACTATTATACTGATTTTTAAAAAAGGTGACAGAGACAGCCCGCATTCTACCGCCCAATATCCCTGATTGAGGTGACTGTCAAGGTACTGGTGGTTTTGAATAGGCTGGCGGATTGGGCAGAGACCCACAGTATAATAACGGATGTCCAATATGGGTTTCAGGCGGGGAAATCAACGGCGGGCCAATGTCTAAACCTTTATCTTGTTGCCTCAAAGTACACCATAGCTAAGCCGGGGGCACTCTACCTAGCCTTTATGGAACTTACTGCAGCATTCGACTGAGTCAATCGTTGCAAACTCTAGAATTTATTGAGAACGTTGGGCGTGGATTGGGGCTTGATTAATATTTTAATGGCACTACATTCAAATACATCCGCCGTGGTAAGGTATAAGCAAGAGGGGAACATCACAGACCATTTTAAGTGCAAAAGTGGGGTGAGACAGGGCTGTATTCAAGCACCCTTTTTATTCACACTATATATTACCGGCCTGGATCGAGTACTAACCACATTAGAAGCAGACACCCCGAAAGTTGGCTAAAGACAAGATCCCGTCCTTCTTTACGCAGATGATGCGGTTCTCCTGGTCCGCACGCCAAAGGGCTTGCAGCTTTTACTTGACGGATTTGTAGGGTTCATGAATGACATGGACTTGTCCCCTAACCTCTCTAAATCCTATATAATGGAGATGGGGGAAAAAGAGCAGGAAGACAAATATCTATACAGTAGGCCCACACATCCTTGGAAAAGCACCCGCCTTTTCATTTCTGGGCATTCTGTTTGACCAGAATTTGGGTTTTAAGCAGTTACTTGAGGCAAAATACCTTGAGCTGACAAGGTCAAACAGAGCAATTAGTAGCTTTGCTCACAGATTAGGCAAATGGTCACCTGGGACAGTAATGAAACTTTATAATTCTTTTTGTTGTTCCAAAGTAGTATATGGAAGTGAGGTCAGCGGATTTATGAAAACAAATAAATTACAAACTGTTGAAAATCTTTACCTTAGGCGATTGTTGAAAGTTCCCTGGAGTAACCCTGCTTTTTTTGTTCACGAAAAGATGGGCTCAAAATGTATTGGTGATCTGGTGGCTGTGAAACCCCTCTTGTGTTGGGTGAATATCTGGTCCAACGCAGAGACAGGTTTCAACAGGCAAGTTGTACAGGACTGTCTCTCGTTGGACCATGCACTGAAAATACCTTGGATGAAATACATAAAAGATGCCTTCACTATGTTAGGTAGATCAGACCTGTCCTCTCACCCAGATAAGGCGTGTTCACGTGATAAAGCATCCATTAAGGTCCTGTTTTTTTAAATATGCCTCGGCACACAGGTAGGAAAAGGTATTGATGAAACCCTCGAAACAGAGACTATGTTTTAGTGACGTCAACACAAGGCATGGAACCACATCTATCTTTTATATTTAGTGCCCATGATCGTTTTTTAATCACACGGTTCAGATTGAACCTCCTTTATCACCTATTAGCAGTACCTTCAGGGTATATGGCCCAGGATGATCAAAGAGGGCCCTGTGGCTGCGACAGTAGGTCTCCAAAGGATACCCTACACTTTGTTCGCTTGTGTCCATATTGCTCGCACCGGAGGAGAAGATTTTTGAAGGGGCTTCTTAGGGAACGCAGATTCAAGCAGGCCCGTGTGGCCCTGCTGTTTTTAAAACTGTCTAGACGTTGCCACCCTTTTCTGGGTCTCGAATTTCTTAAGAACTGCTTTAAAGCTAAGACTTACCAGGGGAACCTGAAAGGGGAAGATTCTTTTTTAAGGTTGTTTTATAGTCTCTGAGCGCTGTTTTAATCATGTTTTTTTTTGTTTTTATTGTTGTTGTGGTAACCCTGCTTTATGACCTTTGTTTAATACTGATGTGTTGATGAAATTGTATCTTTTATGGACATATTTTCTATGCCGAATAAAGATTATTATTATTATTATTATTTTTTTTAAGTTGACGTAGTATAGTAAGAACTAACTGAGATCTGAGTAATTGCGTAAGCAACGTTGTCATCATCTGTTTCAAGTGACTGAATGATCTTGTTCTGTGTTCAGTCATGTTTCGCAGTAACTTCACTAGCTGTGGTGCACAGATAAGTTTTATAGATCTCCCAGAAGTTTTTAGGTCTGTTGAGTGGGGGAGTAAGTCGCTAAAAAGTTCTGTCTGCGTACTACAATATGTCATGTCACGTTTCCACTGTGTGATCGTTGGGACTGGACTGCGTGACCAGTTGATAGCCACCCTACGTTTGGCCATCAACAGTCCCATACATACCAAATGACGGACTCCCTTTGGTATTGATTTAGAGTAGCCCATTAAGGCCAACGCTGGGTCTGGGTCTAAGGGTAACTTAGTAATTTGTCCAAGTTCTTTGAAAACAGTAACCCAAAAAGCAGAGATACCAGGGCAGGACAAGCCTCAATGGAGGAAATCAGCTAAATGTGCTGCGCAACAGTCACTGGTTGAGTCCTCCCTTAATCCGTATCTATGCAGTCTCTCCATGGGGTGTAATATACCCTATTAAGGTAGGGTATGTGTCGCCCATTAAGTGAGATACGATGGGTGCTGGTGCAGCAATAGGTCCACATAGTGTCAGCTATTTCTATGTTCAGATCCCGCTGCCATGCCAAGCGGGCCTTGGTGTAATCGTTTGCTCTGTATGACATTGATGTGTTATAAATTATAGATGTAACTCGTTTTGGGGATTTTGCCCATATGGTGTGTGTTAAGGCCTGTAGTTCTAGTGGTTTGAGGTATTTGTCCCCCAGAGTAATCCGCAATACATGTCGTATTCTGTGGAATTGAAATTTGGTCAGCGTGTTGAGTTCTGGGTCTAGAAGGGAGAAATCCTCCCATGTTTTAGCCACACCATCTTTGAACAAGTCACCAATATTCTGTATGCCTAGTGCATTAAGTGCCTGTGTAACTCATTTTTCTCTACATGGCTGCAGCCACAAGCACCAATCAAGCGGGCAGACAGCAAATACAGGATCGCGCCACTTGTTGTTGCAATAGGTAATGCCAGGCGTGTGCCGTTGTGTTTATCGAGTCCAGTATGCCCGTCCTCCTGTCCACGTCCTTAAATAGTAGAGCAGGAAGTGGGAGCGGGGACGCAACCTCAGGTTCTATTCGAAGGTGTGGGATGTCTGGGGAGCCGTGCGTCCACTGGTCAGGTCTCCATGTAATGCCATAACTTCTTCGCTCATTCTGCGCATACACCTGCCACAACAGACAAGGAAGGCTGCTTGCTTGCGTCATAAGTCAAGAGCACCCGCATCATCCAAATTATGCCATACAATA
Source organism: Lissotriton vulgaris (assembly GCF_964263255.1). Taxonomy (NCBI): domain Eukaryota; kingdom Metazoa; phylum Chordata; class Amphibia; order Caudata; family Salamandridae; genus Lissotriton; species Lissotriton vulgaris. The sequence goes on along the minus strand of NC_141694.1, from coordinate 1,547,693,368 downwards.
TGACTTGGGACACATGCGAAGCACACAGTTGGATATTCTCACAGCCATGACTTACCACTACTCTTCCCTCAATGCATCCCAGGCTCATGGGACTCCTCAGCAAATCAGCGTCTTTTTAGATATGATTGACCTACCCACGATGGCCCTCGACCATCGCCTGATGTTGGACCCATCACAGTGGACAAGGTGCAGATGCACTTATGTCTCTGGCATCAGGGAAGACGCTCTGGCCAGATGGGCTCCCAGGCAAGTTTTTTAAGACATATGCTGACACAATCATATCACACTTGCATGTTCTCTTTAACTCCACAATATACAGCCCTGAACTTCTGCCTTCCTTATACGCAGCTGTGACAGGGTGGGGCGGACAGACGAGACACCTGAGGGACGGCGGGACTGGTGGTCCGCCATCCCCCTTTCACCCACCTCTATCCCCTCTACGCAGCAATCTCCTCTATTAGGGGCTGACAACTGGAACCAGGACGAAGGGCACCTTTGGGGTCAGGAGGATGACGGAGACGACGGGATAGTACACGGCTCCTTTAACCCGAGCCCACCTCCTCCATCTGACGTCATCGCGCAGGTTCCGTCAAGAGTAAGCGGAACCAGGAAGTCATCGGACGGCGTTTCCCTGGAGGTGGACGGTGAGGAGAGAGCGAAAGGAGAACAGCGAGACAGGAGGAAGAAGACGAGATGGACGAGAGAGGTATAGATCGGAGGAGCGTCGGTGACAAGCCAGGAGGCCAACGTCTCTACGAGCCGCCCCGCCACGTTCCCGCGGGAGGAACGTGGCTCGAGCAGGTACGGGGGAAAGTAGCGGGTTGGGTGGGGAGACGCCAACCCCCTCCTTTATAAAAAAAAAAACGCCGCATGTGTACAGCATTTCATGTACATATTTGTAAATATTGTAAAGAACTTCCTCACAAACACGAGCACCGGTCCTCCTCTGACCCCCTCCCTCACTAGAAACCCCGGAGCACCTGAGCACTCGGTTTCCCTCACTCCCGGTCCCTGATCTAAAGCAATAGTACGGTTGTCCTAAATCCTTGGTTTCTTTTTCTGTTTCTTTTAGGGCAACAACACCGGAATCTCCAGAGACGATCACCTTGCTGTTGAAGACCCCCTCAAGAGCCTGGAGCCCCCACATCAGACCAGGACGGACCCAGTGGCTTTCGCCCGGGGAAAAACTGACAAGCAGAAAGATACGAGTGTTTATAAAAATAAAGCCCTCCCTTAAGCATACCACAACTGCCTCTGCGTTGGTTCCTTCTGCCCGCCCCGCTACGCAACAGCAGCCAACGTAGTCTCTTTGCTGAAACCAGGGAAAGATACCACGTCCCTGTGCTCCTATAGGCCCCTAGCGATCTTGAATACTAATTACAATATTCTGGCTAACAGATTAGCGCCCTGCTTCCCCACCTAGGTTCATTCTGATCAAAACGGGTTTGTCCTGTTCCGCAGCACATCCCTTAATCCCAATTGCTACTTTAGAGTAGCTGAATATGTGCAACTGGAATGCCATACTCAGGCTGCTTAGTTTTATACCTTGAAAGAACATTTGACTCTCTTGAATGGAATTACTTGTTTGCTACCTTATCTAAATTTGGCATTGGGCCCTTCTTAAAAGGGCTGGTTCGAATTATATAAAGACACCTAATCATCCGAGTAAAAAAAGGCCCTTATATCTCTGAGGCCATAGCAGTAGGCCGTGGGCCAGGCAAGGATGCCCCTTATCCCCGTTGCTTTTCTCATTCATAGTGGGACCATTGGCAGCGTGTGTCCAGGCCCATGTAGACACAGGGATTCCACTTGGGGATGACACTTACATAATTTTGTTATACGCTGATGATATTCGACTATATATTAGAGACCTCCACGATATCCCCCCTTCATTGGACGTGACAGTCAGAATTCACAGTGGTGTCGGGCCTCAGGGTTAACGCTTCAAAATATACTCTGTTTTCCTTCACTGTGAGCACCCCAGGCCACTCACTGAACTGTGAACCGGGGTTGTGGTGTGTTGGCACTTTCCGCTATCTATGAATTCATATCTATCAGAATAAAACTGACCTTCTAGATGACAACGTTACCAGAGCTGTGACTGCTACTCGATCCGAGATCCCCTTTTGCGGGCTCTACCACTATTCATCTGCGGCAGAATCGTCCTCGCTAAGATGGTGATCCTACCTAGACTCCTTTATTATTTCACAAACCTACCTCTCTACTTACCTCCAGCCTTTTTCAGCAACTTTGAAAAAAGAGTCAGAGACTTTATTTGGAAACCTCCAGGCACAGGTCTCCAATAAAAAACTCTATCTACCTACTGGGCAGGGTGGCCTAGACACTCCTAATCTAGATCACTATTATCTAGCTGCTCATATGCAGTAGTTTACCAGATGGTTAGTGCCTGTCACCTTGCGGACACGGCCACAACACACCCGCCTGCTCTGCATATCACCCTTTTTCACTTGTCTCACCCATGCGCTCAGCCCAGGGGCATAGGATCCCTGTTGCTTTCAGTGGCTTACAAATGCCTGTTCATCACCAGTGCCACAAGACCATATGCCCCCACTATCCCTCTTCTGGGAACCCTCAGGGAACAGCAAATTACCTCAGCAGCGGAATTGCGGGGCTGGAACACAGCTGGCATTCAAGATACCAGAGACCTGTTCTGGTATGGGACCCTTATCCCATACACCGAGCTGATGGAGGGGGAGAGTCTTCATCCCAGGAGCTTCCTACTACATCACTTACTGATAGTTTCCCTATCCTCTCGGTGGGGAGCCTCCTGTGCATCATACAATTCAATACCTGAATGTCATGGGTGAAGGGGGCCATCAGATTAGGTGATTGGCAGCGTCACTTCGTCAGCATGCTGCAGCTCCTCTGAACCCCTTAAAGCTAAATTGGGAAGAGGATCTGGGACGCATCTTCTCTGAGTCCGAATGGGCAGATGCCCTAGAGGGCCCCTCCCGCATTTCCCGTAACTAAAATTTCCGTCAGATAAAGTTTTTCATTCTACACCAAGCATACCTCAGCCCAGCCAAAATCAATAAATATTTTCACCATACTGACTCTGCTTGCCCCAGATGCCACTTAGCTGATGCAGACAATGTACACATGTTGTGGCATTGCCCCAAACTCGTCACGTACTGGATCAAGGTGGCTTCCACATTATTCTGCTGCACATGGCGGGGCATACATTTAAATGGGAAGTTGTTAGATCTGGGGGTCTCTAGTTGGCAATGGTATTCACCTTTGTCCAAATAGGGACCCTTACTTCTAAGTCAGGATAAGGGGATTACACTCCTTAACAACCCCTGCTCACCCCCTTGGTAGCTCGGCACGAGCATACAGGCTTATCTCAGAGGCAGTGTGTTAAGCATTTGTGAATATACACAGTAATACAATGATATCACTACAGATGGACACAACACAGGTTTTATAAAAAATAGGTATTCTTTATATAAACTTAACACAAGACCACAAACAACAAAAATCCACAATACTACACTTAAGATTACTCAAAAGATGATTAAAGTCTCTCAGTTCAAGTTGTTGGTAATGCGACAAAGTTCTCAACAAAGTACCTGGATGCGTAACGCAAAGTGAGCAAAAGGATCGCAAAAGGGGAGATGCGTCGGTTCCGTGACCCGGGGGAACGGTTGCGTCCTTCCTCAATGCTTGCGCAGAGTAGGGGACTGGTCGTGAGCCATACTGGTGCTGAGGTGATGTGTGGATTCTCGGCTTGCGGGCCCATTGCGGTGCGCAAGATCGTACCTTGATGCGATGATCCGGTTGCGATGCGAGAAGATGGCGCCCTTGATGTGGCGATGCGATGGCGATGCGAGGACGCCCTGACAGCCTTGCGACAACTCTGTACTTTGGAGCCGCGACAGGCACAGCCACACGCTTCTCCGGTGATGCGATGGCGACTCTCACGATGGCGTCACGCTTCTCCGGTGATGCAACAGTAGGCAGCTTCGATGAACACACGCTTCCAGGGAGATCCGACAAAGGCTCGCTTCTCAGGCGTTGCGATGATTTCAGCTGCGGCGGCGACACGCTTCTTCTCGATGCGTCGTGCTTCCAGCTCCCAGCGGCACGCAAGTGACTGGAGTCAGAATTCCCAGCAAGGAAATTCCGTAGGGAGCTGGAGGTGAAGTTTTTTGTCCCTGAGACTTCAGCAGGAGGCAAGCACAGTTCAAGCCCTTTGAGAATATTCTGTAGATGAAAGTCCTTACAAAGTACCTTCTCTTTTCCCTTGGCAATGAAGCAACCACTGCAGGCCAACCCAGCTAACAGCACACTGGCAGAGGGGCAGTCCAAACTCCTGCAGCTTCCTTGGTTCTTGGTGGCAGAAAGGTTTCTTGTTCCAGAAGTGATCTAATTTCTTGGGATAAGGGTCCCAATATTTATACCCCAAAATCATTTGGTCTCTGAAGGCAGAGAGGCCTCTGCCTAGTCCAAACCAGTTCCTGAGCACTTTGTTTACATGACTCTCTTCTTCCTTTCACTGTGCAGGGTAGAGACATAAGCTGCCCCACAGGAGGTGGAGCCAGCACAGGGGAGGGAAGATACAGCTCTGGAGCACTCTGTTGACATGATTCCTCCTCTCCTTTCACAGGGCAGAGACATCAGACAAGCCACAGGGGGTGGTGCCAGCATTGTAAAGGGAAGGCCCAGCCCTATTCAGGTCCCAGGTGCAACTCCTCCCTCCCATCTAGATGCAGATCTCTCTATTCACCACCGCGCTGCCCCAGCCTGTCTCCTGGAATCCCCCAGCCCTGTCACACACAAACACAGACAAGGAATACACAACCCAGCAGAGGCAGGCTCAAATGGTTAGGCAAGCAAATACCTGCTTTCTAAAAGTGGTATTTGCAAACACAGAATATTAAAATAAACTTTACTAAAAGATGTACTTTGTTATTCTGAGTTCAGGCATACTAAATTAGAATTTCTATCATGTTCCCTCAGTCAGTTAGGGTTATAAGAATGTAATAATCTAACTGCCCATTCCGGCCTATGGAGAACAGGTAGCCTTCAATAGTGAAAAACGAAAATGGCTGTAATTCATTATTAGAACATGCTACACACATCAGAGCATGTCATACCTTATACTTACAATGCACCCTGGCCTTAGACCTACCATAGGAGTGTCTAATATGAAGCAAAGGGAAGGTTTAGTGACTGGCAAGTGGGTGCACTTGGCCAAGTCGACATGGGAGTACTAGACTGCACATAGGCCTTGCAATGGCAGGCCTGAGACACACTTTACAAGCTGCTTCTGTGGGTGGCACAACCAGTGCTGTAAGCCCACCAGCAGCTTTTGATTTACAAACCTCGGCACACATGGTGCACTGTACTAGGGGCTGACAGATAAATCAGATAACCCAATCATGGAATCCAATCAGTATATACATTTAACATAGGGAGCACTTGCACTGTGGCACTGATTAGCAGTGGCACAGTGCCTAAAACAGAGGAGGCAATCCGTTAAAATGGAAGGGAGACTCACGCCAATGATGCCAGGTCTAACAGAGGTCTATATTCTTCATCTGTTCAAACGGGGGAGAAAACATAGGGCCACTTCCAGCTTTCTAGAACTGGGCCTAGGCACTGCTAAATGTCAAATTACAAAACGTTGGAAAGTGCTGCACACTCCCAGTGCTACAGCATGGCGCCACACCTTCCTCAACCTGGCCAGGGCAGAGGGAGTTGCCATATGCAAGGAGGACCAGTTAGGCCTCTGCAAATTCCCTTTTAGCCACAGAGTAGGAGACCACAACCACCAGGGAGATGTAGCTTGGATGGCTAATACGACACCACACCCATAGAGACACAGCTTGGATAGATTCTTACCTGGGTCACTTAATGGGCTGATACATACATATAAGAGCTCTTCTGCACTCATCACACATGTATAGGCTGGCCCACGTAAGAAAGGAGTAGCAGCATTTCAATCACAGTACTCCACCCTTACTTCGTCTTGCGTTGCCTTCATTAGGTTGAAACCCACTCCCACAGATCAGATCAGTAGCATAACACTTGTAGACAATGTGTAATCTCAGGCAACATTCCACATTGCCTGTGCTATGAGAAATGCAGACATATACTACATTGTGACATACTCATCTTGATACGCAGAACTGTACACATCACGGCCTCCGCCAAGTCTGGCTTTTAGTATGCCTCGAAACTGGATATAGTTCAAGTTCAAGTTCAGAAATTTGTATAGCGCACTACTCACCCGGAGGGTCTCAAGGCGCTTGAGGAAGGGTGGATGCATTATTTGTCGAATAGCCAGGTTTTTAGCTGCTTTCTGAAAGAGAGGTGGTTCTTTGTGAGGCGGAGGTGAGTGGGGAGAGAGTTCCAGGTCTTGGCCGCTAAGTAAGAAAAGGATCTTCCTCCCATGGTGGATCTATTAATGCGTGGAATTGCGTCGAGGGCTTGATTGGATGAACGTAGTTGGCGGGTGGGTGTGTCGAAGGATAGTCGTTCGTTGAGGCATTCAGGTCCTAGGTCGTAGAGGGCCTTGTGTGCGTGGGTGAGGAGACGAAACTTTATTCTCTTGTTGACGGGGAGCCAGTGGAGGTCTTTCAGGTGACCGGAGATGTGCTCTTGACGGGGGATGTCTAGTATAAGTCTGGCTGAGGCGTTTTGGATGCGTTGGAGTTTTTTCTGTAGTTTGGCTGTGGTCCGGCGTAGAGGGTGTTTCCGTAATCTAGTCGGCTAGTGACTAGTGCATGGGTGACTGTCTTTCTTGTTTCGGTGGGAATCCAGCGGAAGATTTTTTTAAGTATGCGCAGGATGTTGAAGCATGATGCGGCGTTGACTTGTCTGGTCATCGATAGGGAGGAGTCAAGGATGAAGCCCAGGTTGCGTGCATGGTCCGTAGGAGTGGGTGCGGTTCCCAGGGCCGGTGGCCACCATGAGTTGTCCCAGGAAGAGGGAGATGAGCCTAAGATGAGGACTTCCGTTTTGTCCGAGTTCAGTTTTAAACGGCTGTTCTTCATCTGTCATATGGTTACTGCGTTTCTATATATTGTGTTAAGTTAGCATGAGTTTATTAAATGTTTAAACGACATATTTTCCTTCGGCTTCTGTTTGCACACGACACCTAATTGTTATTGTAGCTTTCAACCTAGACGAAAGATGTGATTTATTTGAGAATAATATGTTATTGCTCTGATATCAGTCGTGCTTGGTACAACTGTCTGCACACTGAGAACTGCACCCTCTAAGAATAACCTAACACAAGGTTGCTGAAAGCCTGATCCTCGCACCACATTAGACATAACACAAATAATGTTGCTGCCAATATTGGGCTCTACGCGGGTTTAAGATAGAGTTACAGGGAATGAATCAACACACTTGATGCTTCGCATGCAGAGAGCTGGTAGCTGTTGATGTGATCTGCTCCTACTGACCATTAGAGGTATGGGCCCGCCCTGCTAAAAACCCAAATGAGACCTTCTTAGATATAATATAATATGCTAAATAGGGTGCGCGAAATATAGGTGATACAAACTTTATATAGATTTTGCATCATAATATGCTATCACCGTTCGCTTACTATGGACTAGTGACTATGCTGTTAACTCTAGTTTTTATAATATGTATGTTGATATTATATAAGATACTGCGTTTGAGAACCTTGCATTGAAAAATAAACATTTCAAACTTGCACGTGTGTTCTTTGACTCCTAGTTTTTGTTTGAAATGATTATATAACGAATGAGTGTTCATGTGTTCCACGATACCTGAGGTACCCTAAGTTCATGTTCTGGATTGTCTAAGTCATTGGGATTTTGTAATAGCCAATGCGACACTGTAGCTAGCTAGGTAAGGGGATTTCTGATACTAAGGTGAGTTTTGGGTCACCCTAACTCGCCCAGGTTCTAGATCTCTGTGCACAGTTCTGTGGGAGAACGGAAACCCTGCTACATGACGCCCATACGTTGTTGGCCTTATATCATGACACTCGAGTAGTATATCATTCAAACCTTAACCTCTTCATTCCCGTTTCCGGAAAACGGTGGTGTCGGAAAAACCTACCTATTTTTTAAATAGGTCTTTTCAAGCTTGAAATTATCTATAACGGTTTCTTTGAATTACTACCCAGTTGTGCTACAAAGTAATCTTTGTTTTTTTTGTGTTTTCAACTTCCTGTGCTATCATGGCACAAGCTGTGGACATCCCGCAACATAGTCGCATTGCGGTGCGGGACCACTTGCAGGCTTATAATGTCCCTGTGGAAGGCTTGGCTGTTGTTCTGGTGGTGAGTGCGGAAAATGCTTACCCGTACAAACTGTTTTATTCGTGGGTGACATTTCCGGCGGTGAATGTGTTTTCCATTCCTACACTGCTACGGCTGTACCGGCTGCGTATGCTCCGTACAGAGCACTGGAGGTTCCTATTGATGCTTGGCAGCATGGAGTTTGGTTTGGGGGCGCCCTACCACACGCTTTAACCGCTCCGAGGTTGGGTCCTTGGTCCATTCCGGGCACACCTTGGCCCGCTTTGGCTGGATTCACTCCTCACCCTAATCGGGCCACTTGTGGCGTGGCTGATCTGCGGCAACTTCATGAAGTCGCAGTGTCTGTGATTAGAGCGCTTGTTCATTACACTAGCCGTAATGTTCAGGACGCAGCCCCTAGGGGTGCGCAGCTTCGTGTAGAACAGGCTGGTTTGAAGATCAATCCTGTCATGGTGAATTCCGTGATGGGTAAAAAGCCCCTGGACAAGGATCATTTTCCGTTCTGGCTTGCAGAGAAATTCGGCCAGCTGGAAGCTGTGTTTCCTAATACGAATCCCGGTGATAAGCACCGGATTCTTACACTAAGTTTACCGAAAGATTTGGCTCCTGAACTTGTTGACTGTGAGACCTGGGGTAAGACTTTTGCAGCGGTCTATTCGAGGTGCTATGGCACCCCCTCCGTGACCAATCTGGGTGCGGTCTTCAAACGTGTTCAAGATGAACACAGACCGGAGTCTGCGGTTGAGTTGGGTCTGCGCCTGTGTGGCACCTTTGATGTAGTTTGCGATCTGATCCTTGCGAATGTCAAGGGGGATGCAGTGAACTTTCAGGTTGCTAACGCTTTAGCGTTAATTCCCGAGGCCAAGAAACCCCGTCTGTTGGCAAGGATAATTGTGGCGGCTTATAAAATCGTCCCAGGCGGAGGGGGATGATCCTAAGATGAGGACTTCCGTTTTGTCCGAGTTAAGTTTTAAACGGCTGTTCTTCATCCACTCGGCTACTTCTTTCATTCCTTCGTGTAGGTTGGTTTTGGCGGTGTTAGGGTCTTTGGTGAGGGAGAGGATCAGCTGGGTGTCGTCAACGTAGGAGATGATGTTGAGGTTGTGTTGTTGCGCGATGGCTGCGAGGGGACTCATGTATACGTTGAAGAGGGTGGGACTGAGTGATGATCCTTGTGGTACTCCGCAGATGACTTTGGTGGCCTCTGATTTGAAAGGGGGGAGGCGGACTCTCTGGGTTCTTCCAGTGAGGAACGAAATGATCCAGTCCAAGGCTTTTCCTTGTACTCCGACGTTGTTCAGGCGTTTAATGAGTGTGTTATGACAGACTGTGTCGAATGCGGCGGAGAGGTCGAGTAGGATGAGGGCAACTGTTTCTCCGTTGTCCAGTAGCGTTCGGATGTCGTCCGTACCGGCGATGAGGGCGGTTTCAGTGCTGTGTTTGGCTCGGAAGCCAGACTGTGAGGGGTCAAGAGAGTTGTTGGATTCAAGGAAGGCGGCGAGCTGACTATTGACTGCTTTCTCGATGACTTTGGCCGGGAAGGGGAGGAGTGAGATGGGGCGGTAGTTCTTGAGTTCAGAGGGGTCCCCTGTGGGTTTCTTCAGAAGGGCGCTGAGTTCGGCGTGTTTCCAGCTTTCTGGGAAGGTAGCGGAGATGAAGGAGCAGTTGATGACATCGCGGAGATGGGGTGCGATGATGAAGTCTGCTTTGTTGAAAATGTGGTGGGGACAAGGGTCAGTTGGCGATCCCGAGTGGATGGAGTTCATCAAGCGGATGATTTCTTCAGGCGTGATTGGGTTCCAGGCGCAAAGGTTGTGAGGGTGTTGTTTTGGTTCGGAGGTGGGTGGAGTGGGTTGTTCTTCGGACAGGTTTACAAAGCTGTTATGAATGTCGGCAATTTTGTTGTGGAAGAAGGAGGATAGAGAGTGGCAGAGGTCCTGGGAGGGAGTGATGTCGTTGGTGCTGGCGGTGGGGTTGGGGTTGGTAAATTCTTTGACGATGTTGAATAGTTCCTTGCTGTTGTGGGTGTTGTTGTCAAGTCGAGTCCAATATTGTTGTGTAATTTCCAAGTAAGCAAAATGACAATAAACAGATTTACCAATAAAAAAACACACAAAAACCAGTAGATTTTCAATACATCATGGACACTCAATGCACTGTACCAGGCCAAGCAGGACACCTGATGCTATATTTTATTTTGTTAATACATGCATATGCCCACCACGTTTAAAGAAAATATTTCTAAATTTATTCTAATTTATATTGCATATGCTGTTTGAATTGTGTTTGTTTATTTTTAAATGGGTGAGTGAATAAATACAAGAATGGGTCAGTGGGTGGATTAATGGATGCATGGAAGTAACAATGAGTGACACAGTGCATGTCTGATGAGTTATTGTTTATCTACCCTTCCTAGTGACTCAAGTGCAACTGATGTTCCGAAACCAGCTCTATTATCATTGCCAATGCTTGTTACAATGTTCAACGCTTACACACTTCAACCAAATTTGTGCTCTTAATGGTGTTTCTGGCTAACAGACAGGAGGTATTCACAGATAGGCTGCCATAAAGATGTGCATTGCAAGATAACCTATCTAACAAAAGCTTGCTTTTAGAAAGTGGGTCTCTAGATGCCAGATGTATGCATCATGTCCAATTAGGGACCACAAATCTAGTCAGGGTAAGTCAGATACACACTATAAATTAACCTGTGCTCACCCTCTAGTAGCTTGGCACAGAGCAGGCAGGCTTAACTTAGGAGGCAATGTGTAATGTATATGTGCAACACACAGTAATACAGAAAAATAAATCATGGTTTTATAAATAAAACAAAACCAGATGACAAAAGTCCAATGAATAGAAGTTGAAATATGTTTTTTTAAAGAACAGAAATGTCAATAGCGCATAGAAGCAATAAAACTGGACTGAGGGAAAGTCAGGAGGTCAGGTCGATCTTGATGAAGCGCGGGCTGGATGTAGGAGCCAAGCAGGCCAGCTAAACACAGTACCTTGATCTTGATCACACACAGAAAGATAGGGGGTGTAGCCAAGCAATGGATTGTTGTCGATCCTGCAGTTGAGGTGATGCGTCAATATTCTTTACGCAGTGGCGGTGATGCATTGGTTCTGAAGACGATGCACTGAGCTGAGAGGCATTAATTTTGTAGACAGGAGCTGCATTGGTTCGACCGGAGCAAGCACCTGAGTTAACTTCCAATGGACCAGACACAAGAGCAGGTGGCGAGACTTTGATAAACCTGAGGAGGCAAGCCACCAGGCCCTTGGACATCACTCTGGGTTCAAAGCAGAGTCCTGCTCTTCCTCAGGAGGGTCAAAGGGCAGCAGGTAGCCAAAAAGCAATCCTTCCACAGCAGCAGCCCAGCAGAGTGACAGTCCATGTAGCATCACGGCTCCAGAGCACTACTGGGGGGTAATCAACCTTTGTGTGGGGACAGGACACTGACTATTCAGGAGAAAGTGTTAGCTCCTCCCTCCCATCCAGCCCAGGATGAACCATCAGGATGCAGATGGGCACTCAGACACACCTAACCTTCTTTTATGTCTGGCTGTCTAGAGGGAATGTACAACGTCAAGCTGTCACCCACTTCAGACGTGTATTGGAGACAGGCTGCAGGACCCCAAAGCTTTAAAAACAGAGAAATGCTAACTTTCTAAAAGTGGAATTTCTAAAATAGCAATGTTAAATCCAACTTTACCAGCAAAGTATCATTACCATTCCAATTCTATAAAACATGGCAAAGCTACTCCTTCTCTTTTTTTTAAACTTGTGTTTATTGGCATTTTCCAATTACAGTGACATATTGCAACAGAGATTATTCTCGTCAAGTACATTTTACTGGCATTGGTCTTGGAATGCATGAATATTCATACAAGTACTAGTCCAATATCCTGTCACTACGAGGGACGTTCTAGAAGGTAAACCTGAACAGAACTTGGGGAATGAACTAGGGGGGTACTCATGGGATATCGGGGACGAATAGTGGATGGGATCCGGAGTCTGTAGGTTCATCTGGGTTGGTACAGGATAGGGAATCACCCCGGGTGTTGGGGGGGAACCTATGGAAGGCCTAAATAAATAGAAGTGGCGTGTATGTTCGGCCCCGTACCTGACGCTGCTGCAAGGGGGCTCAGAAGGTCACCGATGTAAGGGAGCACGCTATTGTGGAGTCGGCTCGATCAGGTGACTGGGTGGTGCGTGATGTGCGAGGGGCTTCGTGCGGGTTGTGTTGTGTCAATGATTGAATAAACTGATGAAGCAGGAGGGCCCAGTCCATTAATATGGGGTGTTTACGTATTCCCTTCGTCTCTTCCTCTCTCAGCATTTCTTCCTCCGCTGTTGCCCATTTCTTCACTCCGCCCACCCATGCGTCAATTGGGGGGCCTGTAGGGGACCGCCAGTGCATGGCTATGTTTCGTTTTGCTAATAGGAGGGCTAGGGAGGCAAATCCAAGGGGGACTTTGTGTGTTTCTGGCTTTGGAAAATGCCTAGAGCACATGCGTCCCACGTGTTTAAAAAGGAAAGCCCTGTAAGGTCCCTGAGTGACTCGTGTATATGTTGCCAGTATGAATGCAATGCTGGACAAATCCAAAACATGTGTTGAAAATCCGCCGCATGCATTTGGCACCTGGGGAAGGAGAACTGGGACTTGGGATAAAAATGTTGAAGGCACGCTGGCGTCAAGTAGGCCCTATGCAGGATATAAAATTGTATGTTTTTAAAGCGCGCGTTGCGGGACACTTTCTTGGGATACTCGAGGGCTTTTTCCCATTCTTTGTCGTGGAGGGAGCGGCCGAGTTCTTCTTCCCATGTAGCTCTAAGGGTTGCCAGCGGACAGTTTTGAGTTCCCTAATGGCTTTATAGAGCCATGTGATGAGGTGTCGACCCACCCCCAAATGTAAGATGGTATGTATAACCGGGTGTGTAGGAGATTCCCCTGTGGAAAGGTCGTGATGTGGACGATAGTTCGTGAGGAGTTGGCGATGAAGCAGGAATTGACCCGTAGGGAGATCATGCTCTTCCACCAGGCGTAGAAAGGGTCTGAGCTGGCCGTTCTCAAACAGAGATTCCGCCTCAGTGATGCCACAGTCTGTCCATGCACTCAACATGTTAGCTGGATAGTAGCCTTCCTGTATGGGCCACCCGGCTAAAGGGAGGTGGGAAGAGTGGCAAAGCTGCTCCTTCTCAATCAGGAATTTCAACTTAAAAGTGTAATAAGGAATACTGTTGGAAGCTGAGTTTCTGTTGCAGGAATCCCCCTAGTTTTTGCCATATTTCTGATGCACTTTGACTTAATGTGCCCTGGGTACCTGCCAAACAGGTTCCCCGGGGCTGGCCTCTTTCCCAAAACTGTACCTTTGTACCCTGAATAGACACCTCATTCCATTCCATGTAAGTTCCTTGTAAAAAGTACCATGGGTACCCCGGGCACTGTGACCAGGGAAGGCCTCTAAGGGCTGCAACAAATAATGTGCCACCCTTAGAGTTGCTGTACCTTAACATACACACTGCCATTGCAGGCTGCGTATTTTCTTGCAGAGAAAAGTGAAGAGTCAACATGGCACCCATACCCGTGTGCCATGCCTGCAACCCACTGCCTATGGTATCAGTAAAGAAATACCAAAGGGGGTGATGGACGGAGCGTTTGAGCAAATCAAACACTCACCCCTAGTCAACTGATCTGGGTTTAATCCATCACCATTCTTTAGCTCACTTCACCACCCCAGTTCAGAAATGGCCATATGCAAATTAGTCTGACCCTGTGCCTCATGGGAACAGTCCAGCCCAAACTGCCAAGCCATGTCTTCCCTGGACCGGAAACAAGCATCCTGGGACCGGTTTCGGATTCATAATCCTCATCAGCCACCACAAGACATGTTTCTGGACCCATGGGGTGGGAGACATCGCTCCCTGAACCCAGAAACAAAGCCTTTCCTGGGCAAAGGTGTTCACACCTCCGCTAGGTCAAGAAGAGCCATCAGTGGCAGGGGAGCTTCAAAGGCCTTGCCGCCTTTATAGTGCAACCCCCAGCCTCTCTTGCTAGCAGGAGCAGCCCCCTTTCTTGTCTCCCCTCCTTTTTAGAAGACAGGCGGGAAATATTAGAGAAACACAGAAGGTGGGCTCAACTCTGCCAACCCCACCCTTCAGGTGTGGAAGGCAAGGTGAAGCCCACTCTTTAGTGCTCGCCATCTTGCAGATGGCAGGCACTCTCCAATCAGGGTTAGGGATTGTGCCCACACCCCCAAGTTGGGTAAGAACACTTAGGATGTAGTCAGCCTAAGGTTAGTATCTCATCTCACCACGAGACACTCCTGACCCGTCTGGCCAAGGTCAGAGTTCTTAGCTCGGCATGTGCCCTTCTGGCCTTGTATCTGTGTAACACAACTTTTTCAGTGGAATTGGGTAATGCAAGATCCAAAATTTTCAGTTCCCCGTGTGGAGTGCCCCAGGGGTCTTCTTTAAGCCCGACCCTTTTTAATTTGTATGTAGCCCCACTAGCTGAAATCATAAGAGAAAGCGGCTTCACCCGGTATCTTATGCCGACGACACCCAGATAGTGGTGTCTATTAGCAAGGACGTGAAAGAGACGGCGGAGAAATTCAGATCCTGTATGTCTCGGGTCAGACAATGGATGCTTACTAACTGTCTGAAGTTAAATGGGGGAAAAAGTGAAAGTACTGGTGTTGGGGGGGGGGGGGGGGGGGGGATCCAAACATCTGGTCCCCAGAGTGGTGGCCTGACAGCCTGGGCAATTGTCCGGCCCCACTAGAAAAGGTGAAAAATGTAGGTATGACTCTAGATAATAACCTCTCTTTCGACACCCAGGCCAGCAAATTGGCTTCATCAGTCTGGTTCATATTAAAAATGATTAAAAAACTATTGCCCTTCATTCCAATGGATGCTAGGAAAACAGTTGTAACTGCCCTTGCCTTGTCTATATTAGACTACGGGAATGCCTTGTATGCCGGAGCTAAGGTGCAAAACTACAGCGTTTGCAGAACGTGTCAGCAAGGCTGGTGCTTGACATTCCTAAATATGAGCCAATTACCCACACACTAAAAACCTTGCACTGGCTACCTATCGCCCAAAGAATTCAGTTTAAATCATTGTGTCTGGCCTACAAGGCAATTCATGGGTCAGGCGCTCAGTTCTTAAAAACTCGTCTGAAACAGTACGAAGCCACTAGGCTTCTTAGATCGCGATCTATAAAATAATAAATCAAATCAAATCAAATCATTGGCTGCTGACCTCGAGACCCCTAAAATGCCCCTAAATACAGTATTTAGGGGGCATCCCTAAACCAAGAAGGCAGATTCCCACAACCTATGAAGAAGAAGGACACAAGAAGACACCCAGCAGAGAAAAACTGACTTGGCCCCAGCCCTACCGGGCTGTCTGCTGTTTCCAGACATCCTGTGCCAAAAATCACCTTGTCCTGCAGCCAGTAACCTCCAGAATCCCAGGGAGGACTGACTGCCTTCAACAAAGACTGGATTGCCTGTGAACAGCACTCTGTTCAAAAGGAACTCCCAATGCACACTCTGAGCCTGCTGAGGATAAAGAAATCTGATCCCTGGAACCACCACTGCACCCGATGCCTACTGCCTGAATCAGAGTGGACCACTGATCCCAGCGAAGTGTTCCAGCGCTCCAGAGTCTGAGTCCACCAGGGGTTGACCCCTCCAGGACTCCCCAACGTCGCCTGCAGCCTCTGCACGGAGACCCCTCCAACCTCGAGTGTTTAGCTAAGGTGACCTCCGACCTCAAAATACACTATCGTATCCAGCCGCCCTGTGCCTTGGAGAAGAGGACCTGAGATGCACGTACGTCCAAGCCATCCAACTTACATGGCCAGCTGTTGGTTCTTCCTGGAGTAATTCCTGGATTGAACCTACAGCTAACAAACAAAACCGGCAATCCCTATTGAAAACAACAGGGCACCCTACGCCAAAACAACACCCTGCACCTGGCCACCCCTGTGCACCATGTGTGTTAAATCGGATCCCCCTTTGCGCTGAGCCTAAAACCAGGACCTTTGCTCCCACAACCTTGTGGCCTGCTTGTGAGCAGCCACTAACCGGAGGACCCCTATCTCTTACTGGATAACATTGGGACTCAGTACTCTGCACCTGGCCGCCCAAGTGCTTTGAGAGTGCATCCTTGACCCTGGGGGAACCCAGGTACTAACCCAGAAAACCAACTCCCAAACCTAAGTACTTACCGTTAAGTACATAACATTGTTTCATCCCATGGGACTGCATTGGCTGCTTTCTTGTGAAAATTGTTCTGTGGAGTTGGTTTGTATGAAACGGTAAGAAACTGCATATGTGCAAAAACTGATTTACTTACCTTTTGTCTAGTAAATGTCCCAGTGTGAAATATAGGCATATCAAACTGAGTAGAAAAAGTAATTTAAAAAGTAATCTAAAAGGTAATCTGAAAAGTAATTCAAACTGTTTTATAAACAAATAACTTACCTGTAACTCATCCAATGGCATTCAACTGCATTCAAACTGTATTTCACTGCATAAATCGTGCAAAGTATTATTATACTTACCTGTACCAGGCCTGGCATGGTTCTAGAAAAATAAAACACAACACAATAATATTTTTATACAAACATTGGTCTGAGTTCAGTCTTTGAGCGTGTATCATAATTTCTTGCCTGAGTGTGTACAGTAAATGCTTAACACTACCCTCCGATAAAGCCTTACTGCTCGCACACACTACCTCAAATAGTGTACGGTATTATTCACTTTTACCTCTGCCAACCTTCGGCGTTCCACTGGACTCTGTCAACACTATACCTTACTTTGATTTAGTATATACAGAGCCAGATTCCTACAAATACCCAATGTTAACCTATGATAGGAGTAGGATCCACAGTATTGAAAAACAAATGTAGGTTTTTTTTCTCTACCAGGACAAGCAAAAAGTAGAAGCACCTGTCCTACGTTTTACTTACACAGCACCCTGCTCTACCTTAGGGGTGACTTATGTGTAATGAAAGGGGAGTTTAAGGCTTAGCAAGAGGTTTTAAATGTCAAGTCGACATGGCAGTAAAACTGCACACACAGGCTATGCAGTGCCAGGCCTGAGACATGTTTTAAAGGGCTACTTTTGTAGGTGGCACGCTAGTAGGATTTAATTTAAATGCCCTGGGCACAGGTAGTGTATTCTACTAGAGAGTTACAGATACATTTAATATGCCAATTTTGGATAAACCAATTAAACCATGTGTAGAGGTGAGAGAACATGCACTTTTGCACTGGTTAGCAGTGGTAAACTGCCCAGAGTCCTAAAGTCAACAAAAATGAGGTCAGAAAAGAGTAGAAGGGAGGTACAAAGTTTGGAGTGACCATTCAGAAAGGGCCATTTTCCAACACGGCCCCATCCAGTTTAAAGCCAGGGTAGACTAATCAATACCTTGATGGACTTCCCTGCTTAAGGTGATTGAACATGGACAATGGCCCACTCCTGAGGGACACTGCAGGGACACTTGCCAGTTCTGTGCCTCTTTAGACCCAGAGTATTGTCTATACTCTCTAGGACCAATGAGCTGACCCATGGGGAGTTATTCTCCTTACCTGTGGACCCCATCCCTGCAGTGCCTATCTTTAAGTTGCTTCCAGATATATCTCAGTAGGCAGACAGTAGCACCATGGCCAACAGAGTGATGTGGCTCATTCACCCCTTGGGTCTGACTTCTGCCTCCAACCAATGAAAGCTCTGTACACAAGGACCGTAACCAACAGAGGGCATTGACAGCTGTCAGTGTCAAGAACCAGGCCCCAGGCCATTCAGGGCTCTCTAACCTCTGTGGTTTCTCAGAGTCAAATGCAATGGCCCCAGGTACCTTGCATTGTTTTTCCTCTCCCCCTCCCACTAGTTCAGGGTATCCTGAAACTGGTCCTTTAACCCTGTGACTTCAGGCTCAACAGGAGCCAGGGATGAGTCCTTCCTTCCATTGCCCTTCCATCCAGGCTTTTGTACCCAGCATTTGGGAGTGGTACTCCAGAAAACTGAACTATTATTATTATTATTATTTAGAAGTTTTCTATAGCGCTAACAAGACCCGAAGGTAGCAGAGCGCTTTACAGTAAAGGAATGAAAAGGTGGACAAAAAGACAAGTAACAAATAAAGGTGATCATCAAATGACAATTAGGGGAGAGGAGAAGTTCGTACAGTAGGACTTCTTGGCAATAGGATACAGAGTTCTCACATAGTTCTGGGGGTGGATGTTGATCCTAGTTACCCAGGACCTAGGGAACGGATGAAGAACAAGGATTTGAGTTGGCTCTTGAATTCCGCATAGGACGGTATGGTTCTGATATGCGGGGGGATAGAGTTCCATATTTTGGGGGCATTTCCTGAGAAGGAGCAGTCCGCAGTTTTCTTCTTTCTGGTTTTTGGTAGGATGAGCAGCAGGGAGTTGGAGCTTCTCAAGATTCTACTTTGGCCAGCTTTTGTGAGTTTGTTTGCCAGGTATTCTGGTTTTCCGGTGTGGAGGGCCTTGTGGGTTAGGCAGGCCGTTCTGAAGGTGCTACGCATATCCACCGGGAGCCATTCAAGTGCAGGGGAGATGTGGTCGGATTTTTTGCATCCTGTGATCATTCTTGCTGCCGCATGCAATGTTGTTTTTAATGGAGCCAGGTGTGATTTGGGGATGCCTGTTAGGATTGAGTTCCCATAGTCCAGTCTAGATAGAACTAGAGATTGCGTGGCTAGTTTGAGGTCCTTGTTGGGAATGAAAGGTTTGATTTTGTTCAGAAGTCTGAGGTTAAAGAATGCGCTTTTTGCCGAGTTCTTAATGTGGTTTGTCAAGGTTAGTTTGGGGTCTAAGGTGAAGCCCAGGGATTTTACGGAATCAGCTAGCGTGAGAGAACCTTTAAAAGCATCGATCGACTTCAGCCACTCGATGATTTGAGGGTTGTCTTCTTTGTTTGAGATGAGAAGAGTTTCGGTCTTGTCGGGATTGAGTTTCAGGTGATTCTTTGTCAGCCAATCTTGAACATCATTTAAGACGGCATTTACTCGGTGGATGTCGTTAATTGAAGAGGTTTCCAGGTAGATCTGTGTGTCATCCGCGTAGAGGTGGAAGTGGATATTGGCATTCCTGAGTAGTTTGGCGAGCGGTTCCATATAGATGTTGAAGAGCTGAGGAGAAAGTACTGATCCTTGGGGGACACCCCTGTTGACTTGCTGGGATTCGGAGGTGAAGTTCTTCATTTTTATTATTTGCGAGCGGTTGTGTAGAAAGGAGGAAAACCAATCGAGAACTACCTCGCCGAGGCCAGCTCTTACTTGCAGAGTCTTGATGAGGAGCTTATGGTCCACCGTGTCGAAAGCTGCGGATAAATCAAGGAGTATGAGGAGGCAGCATTTGTCAGCGTCAAGGGAACCGTGAATATCGTCTATGATGTTCAGCATCGCAGTTTCTGTGCTGCGGCCTGGTCTGAAGCCGGATTGGAGGGGGTCTAGGAGATTGATGTTATCCAGATGATGAGTCAATTGCAGGAGAACGCATCGTTCCAGTGTTTTGGCAAGTAGAGGAAGGTTAGATATTGGTCTGAAATTGTTCAAGTCAGTAGAGTCAAGACCGGGTTTTTTCAGAAAAGGGGTGACTTGTCCCATTTTTAGACAGTCGGGGACCACTCCGCTTTGTAGGGAGCTGTTTATGATTTTGCCCCAGATAGGTGCTAAGGTGAGCTTCATTTTTTTGATTAGTGAGGGAGGAATGGGGTCTGAGATGTGAGGTGATGGTTTGGAGGTCGAGATCAACGAGATTATCTCAGTTTCCTGCACGTGGCGAAAGCTTAGCCAACGGAGGGGGGAGGAGCCGGATGGTAGGGCCTGTGGGATGGCCGCGTTGTTCTTCGGGAGGTGTGAGTTGTTGATGTCTAGAGATAATTCGATTTTTAAGACTTTATCGTTGAAGAAGGTGGCGAAGTTATCGCATAGTTCTTTGGACTCCTGCAGGGGTGAGGGCAGAGGCTTGGATGTTTGACGTCTGATAATGTTGTAGAGCTCCTTAGGTCTGTTTTTGGAATTGGCTAGTGCCTCTCGGAAGAAGCTGGATTTCTTGTTTTTGATGTGGTTGTTGTATTTCCTGCGTGCTGTTTTTAGTTGTAAGCGAAGGATGGCTGTTGGGTTGTTTCTCCACTTTCTTTCTTTGGCTCTCAAGGATCTTCTTTCTGCGTTGAGGTCCGCATTGAACCAGGTTCTAGAAGGGGTGGCACGGCTTCTTTTGAGCTTTAGTGGAGCTAGATTATCGAGAATGGAGACTAGCTCGGAGTTGTAGTGGTCGATGAGATCATTGGTCGAGAGGTGCAAAGAGTTGTCTGGAAGAAGTTAACTTAGTTGACCTTCTAGAACTGTCAGGGCGCCTGTGGAGGCCACCCCACCTAGTTCTCCTGACATCGGGGGTTCCTCATTCCCCAGAATGCAGTTTATGGGCATGATCCATGAACCTCCTCTGGGTCACTTTCCCACCCCCTCTAGGGACATCAGTGCCATAGAGTTGAAAACGTCCAGCCCCTGAGCCTCAGTCATCCTACCGCCTGGCCGGGGTACTACCCTGGGGAGACCAACCTTTCCAAAACCTTTTCCTAGCCCTGGTATCCTTTAGAAAAGTGACTGGGACCTCATTCACTTTTAGGGTGGAAGTGATGACACCCACCCTCAGGGATCACTAGTTCACCCTTTGAGTCTATCTCCCAGATGAGGGAGATCAGGGCATGGTCTATGACCTGCCCCTGGGGACCCCTAAGGTGACATTGGCCACTCCTGTAGAGCTCCCACCAGTAGGTGGCTCCTTTGGACAGCCAGAGTCCCCCTGCTTTTGTCCTAACTAGTAACACTCAAAGCAGTGAGGCTGGAAATGGTGCACCCTGCGCCGCCGCCCACTAGAACCTTCTTCTTAGATAGGAAATATGAACCATTTCCTTGCCCCTTAACATGAGACCTGTCTGGCTCCCTCTTAACCTCGGTATCGCTCTGTTGGAGGAAACATGAACCACCCTTCTTGGGGTCACTCTCAGGTACCCCTTTGGATACTGGTGCTGACCCAGATGTCCGCCTACTCAGCAAGATTACTGGGGTCAGTCAGCTTGCTATCAATCAGTTGTTGGTGCAGCTCAGTAAAATCAGTATCAAGCATGTGCTCCTTCAAATTTAAGATATACAGCCCTGAATAACCATCAACCTTTCTGCCCCTACCCTCGCCCTTCAGTGCCTTGCTAGCATAGTCAAGTAAATCCACCCATGTCTGCGATGAGATCTTGTGGCTGCCCCGGAATTTTTTTCTACATTTCTCAGGGGTCAGACCAAACTTGCTGACTAGAATGACTTTCATTGCAGGGTAGTGAGTCTGTTCCTGTACCCTCAGTGTTAAGAGTGTGTCCCTCCCAAGGTTCTGGGTACAGGTAGTGCGCTCTAATAGGGACTTACAGTTAAATTAAATTTCCCAATTGTGAATAAACCAATAAACCATGTTTAGAGGAGAAAGCATATGCACTTTAGCACTTGTTAGGAATGGTAAAGTGCCCAGTGTCACAAAGCCAAACAAAATTAGGTCAGAAAAAGAGGAGAAGGAAGGCAAAACATGTGAGTGATCTTTCAGGGAGAGCCATTTACAATGAAAATGAAAGCAATATTTAAACATAACTATTTTACTAACTTGAATGAGTAATTCACACAGAATTGTAGTACTGCAGCCCTCACTCTAAGTAGAGAGGAAATCCTATTTGTAATCAATCAAGCAGAAAAGAAAATTAAGGAACAAAGAGGACCCATTGTGGAAAGTCAATACAAAAACCTTTGTAAAGGGACATCAATATTCAAGCATACTAGTCAAAGTCTTTATTTGCACTTACATTCAGAACTATTTTCATCTTTGGCAGAAGCTTCTGGAACATTTAATGAAGGTTCCACCGGATTCTCTTTTTTGGCTGATGCTACAACAGAGATTAAAGGTTGATAATCTATTCGTAGAAATCTGCTCCACATGCACTAACTTTGTATCATTGTATCATATAGATTAGTATTTGCTTTTTTAATTAACTATTCTATACATTAAGTGCAGCCACACACAATTCCATGATCCTGATTCACGGGTTCCGGGTTTGTCACCCTTCCACGCACAGACTACATATTATGACAAAGGGAAATTTACCAAGTGGGCGGATTTTTCTACCGACATGACTCCCAAAGATAGGGGGCCTGGGTGATCCTATGAAAGCACCATGCAGAGATCATTGTAAATGTTGGAACCCCGCCCCTCTTTCCCCTCACAGAGAGCAGATCACTGTGTACATCCTAAAAGGAGAGACGTGATGATAAAAGCGTGAATGAAGAGAAGAGATCACAGTGGAATTGATGTTGACAGGTTCTTGACTTTCCTATTATCAGAAATTTCTGACTTTAGGCACGATTATTCTCAACATGGTAATCAACAAGAAAACAGACAGGACACCTATCAGTGAGAATATAAAAACTGCTCAATGTCTAAATGCCAAACAATATATCATGGTATGAACTTAGTGGGCACTCCCAGTCTCATGAGAGGGACCATACGTTTTATTATCATGCTCACAGGAGCACTCATGAATGTATGATAGTATCCTTTAACAACTGTATGGTAGAATTTGTTAACCTAGGTGCAATCACTATATATGGCCACAGACTGGCCAAAGTACTATCACAAGACAAATCTAGGCTATGAAACTTACGATAGGCAGATATGTACCTACTAAAGGACTACTGAGTACCTATCAAGCAGAGGAAAAGAATAAGAAGTACTCGAGGGAAATAAGGGCAGGAGAGTATTAAAACCTTTGGCAAGTGGCACCGACATTTAGGTATTCAATTCAAAATCTTTATTTGCACTTACATTCAGCCGCGTTTTCATCTTTGGCAGAGACCTCTGGAACGTTCAATAAAGGTTCCGCCTCATCTTTTTTGGCTGATGCAGACGCTGCAATAAAGAGATTAAAGGTTGACAATCTATTCGTACAACTCTGCTCCACATGCACTAACTTTGTATCATTTTAAGAATGCATGACTAGTAGTCTCTTTTTTCTAAACTATTGTATAAAGTATAAAGAGTGAATGGGGTGCTGGCTGTGCTGTTCCTGACAGTCAGACCCAGTTGATAAAACAAGGATGCCACAGAATCAAAGCAGTGAAAGAAGAGTACAACCTCTGAGGGTCCGATCCCCAAAGCTATTTCTGCACGGAACTCAGATTTATACACACAATAGGCAAATATCTGAGTGCAAATCCACTTTTTTAACTCAGAAAGATGGTTCCACACTTATGAATGTAAATCAACAACCTGTGTGGAGAGTGGGCGGGGGAGTGGGCACCCCTGTCCTTTAATGGATCACTGGATGCGCTTCCCTGCCCACCATGATTTTGGTGGGACGCCTTTTCTGTGTTCTCTCTGCTGGCATGAGATTGGGGAGTACGTACTCTATGAGCGTTACAGGGCAAACTGCTTTGGGATGATGTGTTTTGTGCCACCATTTGTGGGTTTAAGCGCATGCCTGACTTTGGTGTTCATGGGTGCTGCCTGGCTGTTGGGCTAGGGGTTTTCAAATTTGGACCCTGTCTCTGACTGTTAGGATGCCTTCTCCTCCCCATTTGTTTATGGGGCTCCGGGTTTAGAAGGCAGATGTCCTCTGTGTGTGGGTCAGGCTCGACCTTGCAGGCTCTTTGCGCTTGTCGGGGTGGCCTTGAGCTTGTGGGCTGGGGTTTGTGCACCCTGCCTCCGGTTGTTGGCCCTTTATGCCCCTACTTCATTTTTTATTTGGTAATGGTGTGAGTGGTGACCTGTCCTTGGCACTCATTTTGTGCTCGGGGTTACTTTGTGCCTGCTCTGTGATAAGCAACTTCTTCTGGATCTGGGAGTTTTTGAATGAGACTGCCCCTACGGTGTAGTCAAAAATAATTTGTCCCTCTACAAAATGTGATGAGGATCACCTGAGTCTCCCATATCTCAAAGATATTCATTGGGCTGAATGAGGACCCAATAAATGTTTGGGGGCCCTCTAAAATGGCTGGCCCCGCCTGTGCCACAGCGGCATGCATTACGCTCCTGCCTCCATGGTCAGGAGTCCCTTTCAGTCAGTAGGCCCTCTTCCACACTTTGTAAGATTGGTGTTGTAACCCGCAGTTGTATCTAATCCCCAGAATGCTGTGGGGAGGATTTTGATGCTCAAGTTCCCTTTGTTACTCTGGAGGATTTTCTGGGTTGGCTTCGTTTTTCATGTTCCCTGCCTCCACATAGGCTTTTTTTCGCTGGTGCTGTTCCCCCATTTTGGTTTCTAGGATGCCAGTGGTGCTTTAGTGTTTAGTCTCTGGTATGTGGTCCTAGCAGCGGGTGTTTTGCACAGAGCTACTGGTGATTCTTTGTGACCCTGGACTACTTGTCTTTCGTTCCTTGGCTAGTCCATGCCATGTCAGGCTAAGTGAGCTGAGCTCTTCGAAGAGTGGTGCAGTTAATTCTTACCCATTGTGTGTTAATTGTGATTTACTTGATGTCCCACCAGGTTCTCACCTGGGTTCTGGAGTTTCTGGACACCTTTGGCTGGCCTCGGTTTGGGGTGGTCTATCGTCCTGACCTAGGGGCATTTGGCAGGTCACTTGTTCAGTCTGTCTTTCTGCTGCAGTCTTTAGGTCTGGCTGCTGGGCTCCAGCCTATGTCACCCTGGGGACTTGGGCTCATAGTTGTCTATGCTGAGCAACTCCAAGAAGGGAACGTTCCCTCTTGGTGTACCTATTCCTCGGTTATTCTCTTCTCATGCTGCAGGTGTTCGTAGAGCTCTCATGTGCTAGGGTCTGATTTACCATTTGCTCCTACCAAGACGTTTGGTGTTTGGTGTCAGTGTGAGGTTTTTCGGTTTTTCAACTTCATTCCGTATTTGGTTGCCATTTTGTGTTCCGTCGCCATTTTCTGTTGCCCTCACTCAGGCAGCACGGCGAACGGAGTGTTTTTGCCTTTTCCAGCTGCTACGTGTCTCGTCTGTTAAAAAGTAACCCTCTGCCCATGTTTACGAAACCGATGTCAGGGTCTGGCCGAGCTCACTAATCCATGTCTGGGTTGATTGATCCCTGTCTCGACTGACTGTTTGGGTCTCCCTATTCTTTCCTTACTTTATCTTATCCGACTGGCCTTCGCTATTCTCTCCTTGTATTCTCTTGTTACATAACTATCCTTTGAGGCACACAAATACGTCCTGCCACCTGCAAATTGGATTGTAGGCATTTGCACTGATTAACTTGTGGGGAGGGGTAACACACAGGGTCTGAAAGAAGGGCATGTTTGAGACACTTGATAGATTGTTTTCCAACTTTTCCTATTGGCTAGCCTTGTATGTATTGAGGCCATACATTGTAAATATGTGTGCTATAAAAGATTGTGCACCACGGAATAAAGTGACAGTCTCCTAAGAACATACTTTGTACTTCTAGGACAACTGTGCTTAGCTGCAGCTAATAAACCTGGTTTACTACGCCTAACAGAGTGTCTTGTGTCTCTGTCCGACAAGGCAGGTGAACTCGGAGATTTAAGGCTTGCCCTGCGCCACCAGGCCCATAAGGTCCGGTTCTCCAACTGGCACCCAATGTGGGGCGGTTTCAGTGGTAGCAGTTCAGCCTGAGGGTCGTGAGGAGCCTCGCCAGAAAATTCCGGAGGATTCGCGAACCACGTCAAGCGACCCCTGTATGTTGAAGTGGACCGAAGGTCTTTCACAGCGCGGCTACTCCTTTCCGACGGCTGCTGATGACTGCTGCCCTGACTACCGCCCTATCTTGGCCCCTTGGTGATGACTGGTATTGCGAGACGTTAGACGGACCTCTGTTGGCGTGAGAGAACACTTAGAGAAGTATTTGTGGGTAGCGCCCACTTCTTTGTCTCGTTTTTGGGTTTTGTTATTCGACCATTGCAATAGCCGAAGCCAAGGGGTGAGTACGTTTGTGCTGTGTTTATTGCTTTACCCCCTTGAAGTTTGTGAGCAGACCAGTGCATTAAGAGATGCCTGGCTTTAGCAAGTTTAGGAAGTTTTGTTGTTTTGGTTACAATAGGGATTCCGGCTGGAGGACTCTTGTCCAATTCCTCCGGTTGGAACTCCTACTTATGAGCTTTATTCGAAAGATGGTGTTGGCCCTATTCTCTTTAACGAAACATGGATCCGATACACAAAGAAAGATGGTGTTCTGCAGTGGCCACAAAATGGTAGCTTTGAGCCTGACATATTAGACAATTTAGAAGCAATTTTGTTCAAAAGAAAAGCCTGGCCGGCAATGTTTGACTCTTTCCGCCTCTGGCGTATGGAAGCCAAACAGAGAGAAATTAAACATGCAAAAAGAGAAAAGAAAGCGCAAGGTATGTCAATTATACACGCTGCCCAGCAGTTTAAAGATAATGAGATTTATCAGGCGATTGAAGTTTCAGAAAGACAGCATTGTATGGCAATAGATAGATGTTATCCTGTGTTGCCTACTCCCCCACAGTGTAAGGATCTTGACGAAGATCCTTTAATGTCCCATTTGTTGAGATTGCCTCCGCCCTATGTACCTGGTGCTAATGCATCCCCGTTGTTACCTCTCGTCCAGCAACCTGTTGTTCAGCCAGTTAATCCAGCTCTTCCACAATTGCCCCTTCCAGTATTGCCACCCCCACCTCCTTTGCCACCGATTTCTGTACCTCAGTCTCCTTTACCCTTGGTTCCTCTTGTCACGGTTAGCCCCTCTCCTGCTGTGCTTAATACTTTGTCTCCTGATTTACTGTCAGATTCTCCCACTGTTCGTAGGCGATTGGTCGATACTGTTTCTGGCCTTTTCTCTCCCATCTTTGAGTCTTTTAACATGACCCCTGCTCTTTCTCGAAGGCAATCCCGTAGTCAACTCCCAGGTTCCAACGAACGAGCTATATTTGACTCTCTTGCTCACAAATGGATCATGAATGGTCCACAGTATAGCGTGCATGATATTCTGAGTACCTTCCTTCAGTGGAATGCGCCCATGCAGAGATATGTTTTTAATGCTATGTGTGATACTCTTGTCAAAGGATGGGAGGATATGGACTTGGATTTAGCTCCCCAGGGTCTGTTAGACGTACAGGCTAAATTTGATAAAGGGCTTATTGTGGGTTCTGAAGTTGAGGATGTCATACAGACACTTGTCACTTTCAGGTCTTTATTTTCTTCTCAGGCTTTTCTTGCACCCGATCCTACAGTTAAACAGAAAGTGAAACATTATCCTATGAGAGAAGTTCCTCCGGTATGGAGAGAAGAGGTTCCACAGACAGGCGCTGTTCCGCGTGTCCCTGCTCATTTTCAGCGTATATGGGTACATGTCCCCTGGAAACGATCTGAAGTTTTGGCGCTTAAACAGTCTTTACCGGACCCTCGTAAAAATCCCGCTGGGTATTATAAAGAGCTGTCCCAGACTGTTGATGCGTGTATTATGAATTTGGCCGATATTGATATGCTAATGGGAAATGTAGTCCCACAAGCATTATGGGCTCAGATTCATAGGGAGGACCATGACCAAACTTTAGGTGGTAATAGGGCTGCTATAACTGCCGCAGATGCAGCACAAGTAGGTGGTGCTAAACCCGATGATTTCATTGCAAAATTGCCTGGTAGGATCATCGCTTTCATGAAAACAATGATACCTGCCTTACGTGTCAATTGGGATAAGCTAGCTGCGTGTTAACAGAAGAAAGATGAGTGTCTCCGATTTCTTTTTTTTAATTTTTTTTTTTTTAATTTTATTGCAAGCAAAATCAGATACAAAATTCACATTGCAAAGGAATACATAAACATGGCAAACAGAAAATAGAAAAAAAAACATGAAACGAGGTAGGTTACAGTTCAACATATGCTCATATCTATGAAAAACAAAAGGGATAGTCTGTTTAGTTAGTATAATAAAAAGGTTGCTAATTTCGCAATTCTTCCTGTATCCATTGATAAATTGGATCCCAAATTTTCCCCCCCATTAGTCTTTTAACACAACCTTTTAAAGCATAGATTGCCGTTTCTATGTTATACTTTGCTAGAAGCCGAGCCCTCCAAGTGTGACATTGTAGCGGATCTGGACTGATCCATTTCTGAGTAACACAGGCACGATAAATAGACATACATATAAATAAGAGTTTTTTTTGATCTTCAGGAATGTTGATAGAGGAGGTACCTAGCATAACAATCTCAGCTGTAAGAATAATGTTAGATTTAAAAATTAAAGACATAAAGATCTGTATCTGGTTTAGTACTGATGTGAGAATCGGGCAGAAAAAAAACATGTGCGTTGCATCCGCAGCTTCTAACGAACATCTCTTACATGCAGTGCCTGTGGATGATCCCCATTTAAAAAAAAAATCAGGTGTATGATATAAATCATAGAGAACCATATAATGCTGAGTACGGGATCTACCCGTAAGTAAAATAGAGTTAGCCAACATAATGTAGTCTTCTATCAATACATTTGTCGGCCCAAGTTTTTCTGCCCAACGATCTTGAACTGCAGTTAAGACATCTGAATATGATGAAATCAATAAGTTATAAAGAAATCCTATCTTTCTTTTAATGTATAGAGATTCAAGCAGAGGTATTTTCTGAAGCCCTAATCGTAGCTCCGGAGATAAAGTATTAAAATAGCTGTGTAATTGAAAGTATTTGAAATAATCTAGAGCCAAAATATTAAACTTAGCCTGAAGAGTCGAGAAAGAGATCATTTCATCATTGTGCCATAGATCACTAATAGAGTTAATTCCTTGTTTACTGCATTTTAACATAATTTGATCTCTAAATATATCAGGCACCTTCTGCAACACGATTGACTGTGTCCAGGTTCGTTTCTGACTTTTTGGAGGCCAACAGGATTGCTACACACCCGTGTCTTCACCCACCCGCCTCCCGCCGCCTGACTCCTCTTCCAACCCGGGGTCCGGCCGCCGAGCGGAGTGCGGTGTGGGGCAAGAGGACTGCAACACCCAGCATCCTCAGCGGCACAAACCGCGACTTTTGCGCGCCAGGAGGCGCTTAAATCCACGTCACCCCGTCTCGCGGGACGCCGGGCGAAGCCCGGGCCAAGGGCGGGCCCGTTTAAGCCCGTTCAAGACCGGGCAGGACTGGACTGGGCCACCTTATTGACAGTTCCACCCATTTGTCCTACCACACGGTAATCTATCTATCTTTGCCCTGCTGTGTGTTAGTGTTCTACATTAGCTTACTGACTGTTGCTTATCCTAACTGAAAGTATGTCACCAAGAACCACCAGAAGCAGCAAGCCATCTCATGCTGCTCAGACAATAGGCCCAATTGATCAATTCATCGCAAGGGCTAATGATGCCATAAATCAAGGCGTCCTTTTGTTAGAAAGGAGGGTCTCGCAGGACTTAGCCATAGCCAAGCGCTCCTCCCTGGGGCTATTGGCTGCAGCTAAAACCCCATTGCGTAACTTAGACAATTGCGCTCTGTTAGAGCCACTCATGGTCCCGGGCACCGTGGACCTATCAGTATCAATCGATCTTTCAGCTACACAATTATCACACTCTCCTCAACTCCAATCACCTCTATCAATTGAGAGAACCCCGACTCTCTTCACAAACCCAACAGACGAGGATTAACATTCTCCAAATATTAGAGCCCAGAGGGAGGGAGCTATACCGAAAAAAAGAAAGGGGAGAAAAGGGAAAAAGAACACATCCCAGAAAACTAATCCACAGTTACAACAAGGATCCCCGATTCAACTCACCGCTGAACCCCCTCTCCCTAAGCAAGGTACAAGTCATTTATCACTACCCCAGCAACAGCAACAGACTAGCTTTACAACGCCAGATATCATCAATCTCTCATCTGATATTCCCAACCCCAATCTCAGTGGTAAAGTGGGAAATGGGCAGGACCCTTGCACTCAGGATACTCACTTACTGGTTTCACTAGAGGCACTAATCAAATTATATATGAAACCCATTGAGTTAACTCTCGCCAAAATTGAAAAAACCTTAGCATCACTATCTTCTGATCTAAAGACTAAAAAGACCTCTTTCCCTACCACCCCTGTGGTTCAAACACTTAATTCAAAATCCACTAAAAAAGGGGCACCTACCACTCATCAAGCACCTCAAGTACCCAAAACTGTGACTACTACAGCGGTAGTCCATCAAAAACCCTTACCCACAATTGTGCAGCAAACGCTACCATCTAATGCTGCAAAAAAGGTCCCTGCCACACCTTCTCTCCCAGCCCCTTCCCTGGCACCAGTTCATACTCGCACTTTACCTCCTACAACGAACCCAACAAAAACACCAGCCATAAAAAATGCTGCTTACAACACTAAACGCAATAGAGCTCGCTCAGTCCATCTTCCCCCAGAAGCAACTTCATTTGTCGTCATCATGACCGGGGTTCCTGAGCTGAATCCAAACTCAGAGGAACCAGCATGGTCCTTAAAAAACAAAGTGTTACATTGGTTATCAACCAACAGGCCCCTTCCTCCTTATACCAACAATAGAGTTACCTCAGTTCGAAAGGTCCCCTGGGTAGGAAAAGAGTTAAAAACAATTCCCGGAGATTGTGTAATAATTAATTTTGAAGACCCCCAAACGGTCGAACACATCTCTTCCTGGGGCCCTCATCTATCCTCAGAAGGAATAGGCACAAAAAGACTGTCCTTCTTCTATCCCCCAGCTAACCGCTATGCCCCAGATCCCGAGTGGAACTGGACTCAGGTGGGAAGCTGGAATAGAAGACCAGATTGGACAGATTGGTCGGGACATGGAGGCAGAGACACCGCACTACCTTTTGATTGGAGGGGTGTCCCTACGTACAACAGATTCGAGTGTTTGGAGATGGTGGATTGACCACCATTGACAAACATTCATGTTAACAAGAATCCCCCCTCTCCAGATCCACCTCCACCCAATACACCTACACCTCCACTACCCCTGACCCCAATCCCCATTCTTGTGTTACCATCATGTGCAGAAATCCCGCCCCACCCTGGTAAAGATGATGATAAATCCCTCTCCCACCAAACCTCGCTACACCCAGGAAGTCCAGCACAAGATACCATAACTTCGTCAACCTTGCTAGTATCTATATTATTCTGGAACGTAGCAGGTCTCCGATCAAAGCTTTTACTTCAATCCTGGCTAGAATTTGTATCTACCTACCAGATAATTTGTTTGCAGGAGACCTGGGCAGTTGACCCAATACATCTACAAGGCTATAAAACTTTCCATTCTCCAGCGTGTGCCGCCACCCATGGTAGACCCATGGGAGGCCTAGTAGTATATATCTCTAATAACCTGGCAGTAAGGAATATTTCCACCTTACAAAGTACTCCAAACTATCAGGTTTTACTGATTATTTTTATTGATGGTTCGTCATACTGTTTTATCAATTTTTATAACAATTTATCCCCAGTTGACTGTACTAAAACTGTTTCTGAAATTTCCCACATTATAAATGAACAATGCTTTAAGCTTTTACCATCTGCCTGTAATGTCATATGGGGAGGGGATTTCAATGTACCATTGTGTGCTAGTTTTAAAAAAGGTACTTGCGGCCTTCTAGATGAACAAGACTGCCCATTGACACACTTCACCCATTCCCATCTAGGTGACTCTTTCAACGACAGTCTTACCTCGCTAGAATTGACGTTCGCAAACGAACTTGTTGATCCCCCTGTAGATTTCAGTCCCACTTTTCACGGTAGGGGCTGTTCAACTACCATAGATTTTATCTTATGCTCCTATTTTTTAAAGGGTAAACTTATTCAGTTTACCACTGGTTCAGAAGTTGCAGGTGATCATTTTCCTAACAGCATTACTCTTAAGCTAACTTCAAGCGATTCCCACCCCATTAGGAAGAGTCTACTGACTCAAAAATCTCTGACCATGGATACAACTAACGGTTTTTCCGTGAAATGGTCAAAGATTGACCCTACAACAATCACTAAAAAGGTTATATCCAAGGCACTCCCATGGATAAATACCTGTCTGGCGAATGACTCCTCCCCCGAGCAAATCATATCTAGCTTCCGGGAAATCCTAAAAGTCATTCAGGCCGTATTACTTCGCCACTATAAAACAGGAAACCAGACAGCCCCAAGATGGTTTAATTCGGCTTGTCGTAAAGCATTAACTGCTTTAAAGAAGGCTTTACATAATCCAGTTAGAGATAAAATTGAAGTAGCAAAACTTAGAACCGAATATAAACAGGCCCAAATCTTTTGTAAACGAGACCATAAGAAAAAACTGTGGGCCCAATTACACGCGAGCAGCCGCAGCAAGGACTGCTCCCAGTTCTGGAAGATAGTTAAATCTCCCTTCCTGGCTGAAGCGAATTCCCATCAGCATTTGGATGTGGCTGTGACTGCAGACGAGTGGGTGACTCACTTCTCCAAGATCTTTAGTGACCCCCCCTCGGCCTGCGTCGCACAGGTTGAATCGGTAGTCGATCCCCCCAGAACGGAGGTATTTCCAATAGATCTCCACTTTACTCTCAGTGAGATCATCCACGCGTTAACCTCCTCTAAAACCGGAAAGGCCCCCGGCCCAGACGGAGTCCCCCTTGATATTTTTGTCACCAATATTGACCTATGGTCCCCTATCGTCACCCAGGTGATGGTGGCAGTATCAAAAATAGGTCTTTTGGACTCTTGGTCCTCCTCCATACTCCTTCCAATCTTTAAAAAGGGCGACAGAAACAACCCGGCCTGGTATAGGCCCATCTCCCTCCTGGATTCAATGGGGAAGGTCGCGGGACGACTAGTCCTGGAACGACTCCAGGATTGGGCGACCGAGAAGAACATCATTACCGACCTCCAGTATGGTTTCCAGGAGGGACTTGGTACCGTCGAACAGGCCTTAAATCTAACCCTTTTAATAGGCAAGTATGAGGGAGTAAAACGGGGCAATCTGTACATGGTCTACGTCGACCTTAGCGTGGCGTTTGATTGCGTAATACACGCCAGGTTGTGGTCTATTTTGGAGGAACTGGGCGTTGATCCCCCACTTATCAAGTTTCTGCAAGAACTTTACTCTGATGCATCAGCTTGTGTAAGATACGGGGTGGGTGGAGAATTAACATCCTCATTCTCCATAACACGAGGAGTCAGACAGGGCTGTGTCCTGGCTCCCTTTTTGTTTAATTTATACACTAACGGGCTGGAAATAGCCATGCTAGAAGGGAGCCAGGACCTACCTACCATCAACCAACGCCCTATCCCAGCATTACTTTATGCTGATGACTCCGTTATATTAGCCCGAACTCTAGTACAGCTGCAAAAACAACTGGATAAATATTGTAACTATATGCTTTCTCTGGGTCTAAAAGTAAATAAAGGCAAGACCTTTGTCATGTACACAGGACCGAAGGTTAAAAATCCCAAACATCTGTACATTGAACAAACCAAATTGGAACAAACTAGGGAATATCCCTACTTAGGTATTTTAATCGACGACCAATTAACCTGGAAAAGGACAACGGCAAGCAGGAAACTGCTCTACCAGAGAGCGACCTCTGCGCTTGTCTCCTTCTCCAGAAAATTGGGCAAACCTGCTCCATCTGAGTTTCTCAAAATTTATAATGCTAAATGTCATAGCATTGCAACATATGGCGCAGGTGTTTGGGGCCATGTAAACACTGAAGATCTACAAAAAATCCAAAACGGTTTTATAAAATACCTACTGGCACTTCCGCAGAGTGCTCCGATATACGGTTGCCACATAGAGCTTGGTATTGACTACCTCACAGATAACATCAAATGTCAACCAATCCTCTTGTGGCACCGCATTTGGAGCAAACCCCAATGCCATCTAACACGTGCCCTGATCTCAGATTGTTTAAAGAGGATGACCTGGAAGAAAATTCCCTGGTTGATGTATGTTTTTTTTAACTTTTTGAAGGACCTGAACCTTACACATTACTTCACGGATCCTCCTTCAACAGCAGATATAAGCAGAAATGCACTAAAAAACCAATGCCTCACCCACCTAAGAGAACTCCGCCTTTCTGGTGAAGTACTTAAGCAAACTAATGTGCAAGTTCTGTCGGTCCAAGTCTCTCCAGGTATCCAGCCCTATCTCACTTTTTATTTATCAAACTATGAAAAATACCTATTAACAAGGTTTCGTTTCAATTTGTTTTTCCGCCTTGTCACATTTCCGACTAAGTCAAACTGGTCACAAGACCTAGTCAAATGTCCGTGTGATCATGTCTCACCCCAAACGACTATGCACATTGTTCTGTTTTGTCGTTATTATAATGAATTACGTAAGCGTTGGATTATTCCACTGTTGCGCCAAATAGAGCTGAGAACCTGTCGTCCGGCATTCTTAGCTCTTCAGCACCTAGACTCGCAATATGTGGCAAAGAACGTAGTGCTTTTTCTAAAATCATGCTTAACTATCCGTAATGCCATGGAGACAATGTTTAATTGAGTTTGTGATCTTCTGAATCAATCAATTCTTGTATTATGAATTACAGTATAATCTTTTTTATATTTTTATCCTGCAATATAATAATGTGTTTTTATGGAAATGTATTACCTTATATGATGTACTTTTTATGATTATCAATACGTTAATCGAATAAAAGATTTTTGAATTATATATCAGGCAGTAGGTGTTTAGATGACAGAGGGGTATATCTCAGAATTTTCGGGATCCCTAAATGTCGCTTGATAATCTTCCATGCCCGATATGCTGCTATTACAGTCTTAAATTTAATTTTCTTGAAGTAACTAGGTTCAATATTTTTTTTAAACTAACCACGAGCTTCTGACCCTAAAGAAAATTCATAAATGGAGGGGAGATGTGCTTCATGAATTGGGGCTTTGATACCAATAATTAAAGGATTGATGAACTGCAATATTGATGCTAAATAATAAATTAAAAAATGTGGTGTACTCCATCCTCCTCTGTCCTTAGGAAAAGCTCTACGGTGGCGTTTGTATCCCCATAGAAATCTTCCCGCCATTCTCTCCAACTGTTTAAAGAATTCTATAGGAAACTCAAGGGGTATAGTTCGAAAGAGATATAAAAATCGCGGAACTATTAACATTTTTAGTACATTGTTTCTGCCATATAATGACAGGTGTAAGTGGTTTATCCGTTCCAGAGTAGTATTTGCCTTTTTAATAATAGGGGTAAAATTAAGCTTGGGTATGTCAGAGATTGGAGTTGTGATTTTAATTCCTAGATATGTTGCAGTGGGTACTATGTTAAGGTGTGTCGGTGGATTTTGACCTACAAATAAAACTTGGGTTTTTGAGGAGTTTAATTTATAGCCTGAGGAGGTACCGAATTCTTCCACTATCTCTTTAATTTTTGGAATTGCCTTTACGATATCAGTGGTAGTCACTACCACATCATCAGCATATGCTAAAGCTCTGTAAGAAGTCCCTGCCACCTCCACAGGTTTTATATCTTCCTCTTGATTAAGTTTATTAAGGTATATGTCAATATAGATAGAGAACAACAGTGGAGATGATGGGCACCCTTGATGGGTACCGCGGAAGATAGAGAATAGACTAGACTTACAGGACCCAATTTTGATATGTGAGGATGGTGATAAATATACCGTTTTCAGAGCCTTAATCATTTTTGGGCCAAAGCCTTTCAAAGACAATATATCCCATAAGTAAGGCCAGGCCACCCTGTCGAATGCCTTCTCGGCATCCAACAGGGTGATTCCAATGGATGTGTTAGTAGTTTGGGCCCAGTCGATCAGAGCAATTATTCTTCGGACATGGTCCACAGTGTCTCTATTAGGGATAAACCCGTGTTGCCATCGTGAAACGATAGAAGATATCATTGTTGACATACAGGTGGCTAATATTTTAGAGAAGACCTTGCTATCGGCATTTATTAAAGAGATCGGTCTGAAGGACGCTGGGTTCAAGGGAGGCTTATCCTTTTCAAGGAAAGCCATGAATGTGGATTGACTCCACAAAACAGGTGGAGATCCTCTCTGAGCTTCCTGAAATGTAAGTAGTAAGTCTTCTTTCATAACGTTTCAAAATATCCCAAAAAATTCAAGAGGGATACCATCAGGGCCCATGGCTTTTCCCATAGCCAAAGAAAGTAGTGCTCATTCAATTTCATCCCATGTAATGTCCTTTTCGAAGGAGTTTGATTGTAAATCATTTAGTTTTGTGATATTATTTTGTATTATGAAATTTAGCAATGTATCGTGAGAATATACCAAATTGTCAATTTTGTATAATTGGGAATAGAATTGTCGAAATACCTCAAGAATTTGATCTGGATCATCATGGACCTGACCTGCCTCATCTTGTATCGCATTAATATAGTTTGAGATTTCTTTCTCCCTGGTTCTTTTTGCAAGTATCTTTCCAGAATTTTCACCCATTTCATAAATCTGAGAACGAAAGGTAGCAAGTTGTTCTGCTAATTTAGCTGAAAATATTTCATAGACCCTAGCCTTATGTATGTCTAGTGTAGTTTTAATTTGTTCAGTATCTTGATGGTTAAAGATAGCTATTGCGAGTTTTTCCTCCCATTCTCGTACTAGATTAAAATTCTGTTCTGTTTTCTCTTTGATAATTTTTTGTTTTTTAATTGAGTAGGAAAGTATTTCCCCCCCGGACCCCTGCTTTAAAAGCATCCCAAACTATCTGAGTAGAAGTACTGCTTGTATTAAAACGAAAAAGTCTTTAATCCAACTACTCATTGTTTCTAGATATGATGGATCTGCAAGTAATTTCCGATCAAATGACCAGCATCTTAGAGTTGAGGATGAGCCAGTTACTGTCGGAACTTCTATTAGTATTGGGTTGTGATCAGAAATTATTCGGGGAAATATTTTAAATAGTGTATTCTTTATTAGACTACTATTCAGAAAAAAAGTAATCTATACAAACAAATTTCTGATGGGGATTAGAAAAAAAGTGAATCCGGGTGAAGAAGGGTTTTTTTATGAATCCCACGTCTTTTAAACCATATTCTGCCCTTTGACAGCATTATACGTCTTTTTTTTTATACCCGGGTATATACTGTCGGTAGATATGTCAAACCCTCCTGGAAGATGTAGGTTCAAATCTCCACAAAAAATAAGCGAAGCTGGCCAACCTGCTAATTCTAGGCAAAGATAAACAAAAAATCTCAGGATCATCTGAATTTGTGGCATACACTGAGCAAATTGTCCATGATTTAGCATTCATCTCAAGCTCGACTATTGCCCATCTTCCATACTGGTCTACTTTTGCACGTTTTAAAAGCCCTCGTCCATATCTCATAAGGATTGCTACACCTTTTGTGGTAGTACCTTGTTTGGTACATGCTAACAGTTGCAAACCAAGATCCTTAAACATGTTATATCATTCCATTTGATATGCGTTTCTTGCAGACACAGTATGTCTAAATTCATGCTCTGTATAATCTGATTACAGATCCCCCTTTTTTTCCTATTATTCATTCCACAAACATTCCAGGAACAAATTCTAAGTTTACCCATCATCATCAATTATGCAGTTTTCTTTTTTGTCCAGCTGTATACATCCAGGCTGTCTAAAACAATGATCATTTATATGCAGATTCAAATTTTTATATTCATCCCCTTCAAAGAAACAGATAATAGAAAGCAATGATGGAGCAACAATCCAATAGCTTAGCAAATTTTTTTTTACTGTTTTTGCTTGCACCCGTCACCCACCCTAGTGTCCCCACCTTCCCCCCTTTTCCCCTTCCCCTTTCCCTTGACCCCACCCCAATTTGGGCATAAGGACCAGTAGTCCCTAGTATGGATGATGTGAGAAGCATCTGGTGTCTCACCGCCCATCCTCTACATCCTTCCTATCTTATGCTCTTGCTATGAATCCTGTTCAAAAGAGAAGAGAGAAGAAAAGAAAAGAAAATGTCATATTTTAGTCAGCAAGTAATAGATTACTTAGTTAGCTGCAATTCCGTCAATAAGACTATATGAATGCTAATACAGAGAAAATAAAGTCAAACGTATTTTGCAGATATTGAATTCAAAATGAAGCCAAGAGTTCTTTAGCTGCCCCCTCCGAGGTCAAAAAGTACCATTTTTCTGTAAAGATTATTTTAAGTGTAGAGGGATTCAGAAGAAAGGTCTGAGCACCTTTGGCTTGGAAGGTAGGTATTAGTTGTCGAAACTGCCATTGTTGTTCTACTGTGGCATGACAATAGTAAGGCCTAACAAAGAATTCAACTCCTTTCCCCCTTCTTTTCCTATCTGGCCTGGCCAAGTCATAAAGGGCCTCTCTTGCCAAAGAGTTTTTCAGGCATATCAAGATTGCCCTGGGCTTTAAATTAGAACGCTTTCTGGTATTTTTTTGAAATGGAAATCGGTGTGCGCGTAGAATTTCCAAATCCCATTTCCATTGTATAAGTTCGGGGGAGGCTTCTGAAAATAGGTCAATTACATATTGTCTTATATTGCCACCTTCATTTCCCTCCGGAATACCCAAGATTCGGAGATTATTTCTACGTGATCTGTTCTCCAAATCCACCAGTTTCCAATTTATCTCATCTCTCAACCCTACCAATGATGACATTTGGGTTTGTTGATTTGCCATTGTATCTTCTATCGCCGATATTCTCCCCTCAACCCCAGTCACTCTTGCAGATGTCTCATTACAAGATTTAGCGACTTTTCTGAGATTATTTTGAAGCCGTCGAATAGCACCCTGAGTGCGAAGATTTTCTGCCCTTGTCTCTTCCCGATGCTGAATCATGAGCTGACAGAGCGTATCTAGTGTAGTACCAGTCGCATGTGGTTGCATAGTATCTTGAGGCTGCTGGTTCTGTGATACGGCCAAATTTGAGTCAGTGGAAAAAGAACCTGTATGTGCTGTAGTAGACAATAAATCATTGACAGCGCCCTCCAGTCTCTGTTGAGGGAGATCCTCATCCTTGTAGGAAGGTGGATATCTGACTATGGTTACCCCCAAACTTTTTGCCTGGTGTTTAGCTGGGTTTTGACTTAGTTGGCCTGGGATCCTGCTATTCAGGGCCCCAGGCTGATTGCTCTCTCCTTAAAATGGACTCCATGTACCTTAGGTGCATAACACAATTGGAATTGGTTCACCTTATAGGCCCCTGTAACAGTGTACCATAGGTACCCAGGGCATAGGTGTAGCCAAGGCCTACCAGGGGCTGCAGCATGTATTGTGCCACCCCTGGCCTGGCCTCCATATTTGACACAACTGGCTGATCACTCAGCTGGGGTAAGTTGGTGTAATCACCTCTTGCTTAGATATAATATCCCTATATCTAACCCTAAACTGGACACATATGTTCCTATCAGCCACTCCTATGGAAGGCCTCATCAATCCTGGAGGCAGAGTGCTTGGAAATATGTGAGATGGTGCTCTAGCGTGAGCTGAGCCTGTCTGCAGCTGTCGGGAACCACTCCCTAAGCTGGGATATTGCCATACCATATACTCTTAAGTGCATTATAATCCTCGCGGTTATATGCTATCTTTGGTTTGGCTTTATCAAAACATGTCGAGTAAGGTGTCATACAAATTGGAATACTATCCCCTCGACAGTTCTGTCGACGGGGATAGCATTCCACCCTTCTAGAGGGACACGACATGTGTGTAGCCTTAACCCCGGTTAAAGTTAACCAGAGCCTCAGCATCACAAAATGGATGCTGCCACCACAGACACATGTCTGACCTCCTGCTGCTGGGAGTCCTTCCAGCGAGGAGGGCCTGGACAAAGGGTTTCCTGCCTGGGGAGGTGCGAGCACCACCCCAGACAGGGTTTTGTGTATTGGGTAGGACAGGGCTGAATAGATTGAGACATGCCTGGGGCACACAAGGTGTCCCTGTGCATAAGCCAGCCCAAACCGGTTCTGGGGCTTTCCAGCCCCAGTCCTGGCGAAGAGCTGGACAAAGGAGAGGGGGTGTAACCACTCCCCTTCCTGGTTCCTCCCAGAGGAGGGACCTAGTAGGTGATCCACCCCTCAGATTGGAAATAAGAGTGGGAGCAGTGCCAATGCAACTCAGATCATCCTGAAATCAACTTTACACGAAGAAGAAGACTGGACTTCGACATTCTGCTGCACAGAAGACTGAAGAGAATCTCCCTTGTGGCCTAGGAGTGGCCACCCTGTGAATACAGGCACCAACCAGCAACTCAACGTCTGCTTTGCCGCCGCCTCCCGCCGGAGCCCGAGCCCAGAGCCCGACAAGAACTAGACTCCCAGACCTCTCAGAGCCCGATCCACAGTCCCTGCAAAGAAGGGATCCGTGGAGGCACCGAGAGACGTGGGAGCGGACATCTTGAAAGACCCCCGAGACGCTGACTGCGCAGCACCCGAGGCACCCTCGACTCTGTGCTTTGGGGTTCAGGAAGCCCCACAACCGAGCAGATTTGCACCAAAGATCAGCCCTCCAGCATCTCCACGATTTGCGTGGGGCCCTTTTGCTTTGTGCCACTCGACTCGCCATCCCGGCCGCTTGTCACGTGGTCAGCGGCCATCTTGGCGACGAAACCTACGATTTACACTGTGGGTCTGGTTGCTCCAGACCTGCCCTCGCTCCTGTAGAAAGGAGTACCCGCTCTGACCTTGCTGGTCCGAGTAATAAGCCTTTTTCACTTTCCCCGTGGCTTGCATTAGCCAAGGCTTGTTTGCTTCAATCGAGTTGCCGACACCGCCATCAGCTAGAGCCTTCGAGGGACAGCTCGTGATTAGACTCCTGGACGTCCTTGACTTTTTCGTGTCCACGTGGCTGCAGAGAGAAGCAACACCTCATCACCTGTTTGCACCCGACTTTGCCTGGTTCCAATCTGGTTCCACGGTGGTCACTGGTCAGTGACTTTGAACATTGTCCCCTCTGCTTTCAGGACTTCACCACTTCAGATCCACCCTTGGATCCACCGGACACTTCTCCTTCACATCGCCTGCAGCATCTTCAGCTTCAAGCGCCAAGAACCTGCGTGTCAAAACCCGACGCCACTTCGACCCTGTGCACCCACTTCCTGTGGGTGAGGTAACATTGCAACGCCGGTGTCCCTACACTGGTACACACCTCTAGGGTCTGTGTCTTAAGTTTTGTTCCTCTAGGTTCAGCGGAAGTGCCCTTAAACTAACTTAGTGTACTTTTTACGCACCATAGACTTTGTATTGGAAAGTGCGTGCACTTTGAACACTGCACCCGAGTCCCGTGGGCCTTTCCCGACTTAATCATTGCTAGTCTCGAATAGCTCCAGCGATTCCCAAGGCCCTAGGCCTGTTCCCTTTCCTATTGGTATCCCTTATACCACTTTCTTAGTATATGGTTTAGGTGGCCCCTAGGGCTCATCCATATTGTGCAACTTTTGTGTATTTTAAACTGTCTTGTGATTTAACGCTTGTGCTTCTGTGCTCATAAAGAGTCCAGGGGATTTTATAGTTAATAAATCAATATATATTTTCAATATATATCTGTGTGGTGTCCCTTTCATTTGGTATTCAAGGGGGTTGTGTATGGTATAACAGCTGGCTTCACATGCCTTTCAGAGTTTAGCCTAAGACTGCTTTGTCCACGTTACCACTAGGATAACTGGTCTACAAGGTTGAATTACAACCATCATCATAAGGGTTGCTTGGCATGGTACAAAGTGATCACTAAGAATTAGTGAGCATTATATACCAGGCCAACTTCTCACAATCCTGATCCTCAGACTGCTCTATATCTTCTTCCTCTTCGCCCTCCTCCCGTCCTAGTGAATCAAGTGAATCGTGCTGTGAACCCAGACTCTTAGTACTCAAATCATCTCTCCATCCACCATCTGCCGCATGGATATCGGACTCTAGTGCCACTGACCGGTCAGTCATAGAGTAGAAGTTACCCGCAGAATCTAATGATTCAGCATCTTCTCCAACCGGTAGAGATTCTAATACGTCCTGCACAGGTTGCGCGTTATCAATTAAATCCTCAGATATCTGAAGGGATGGAGGGATTTGATTTTGACTTTCCTTTAATCGAATTTTTGATCCACCTTTACCATCCCCAGTACCAATTACTTTGTTACGTCCAGTATCAGAAAATGTCTTTGACCTCTCATTTCCGGTTAGGGCGGCTTTCCCCGTGGTGCTGTTTAAACAGATATTTCCCGGTTCTTGTGGTTTACTGTTATT
Organism: Lissotriton vulgaris; assembly: GCF_964263255.1. Lineage (NCBI taxonomy): Eukaryota > Metazoa > Chordata > Amphibia > Caudata > Salamandridae > Lissotriton > Lissotriton vulgaris. The sequence continues at coordinate 1,547,650,955 of NC_141694.1, read as the reverse complement.
TTTTTCTGGGCAAACATGTCTGGAATTTTGGGAATAGCTTCCTGCCTACAAGTCCCAGAATCCCCTATTACTACGAGGGTATTATTATTAGCAATGATTTCAGCAGAGGCTGTTTGAGATAGTGAAACTGTTATGGAACCAGGCACAGAATCAGAATCAGTATTATGGATTACCTGTTGTGAGTTCTGGAGAGGAGGGTTCAGAGGAGCATCCTGTATCATGAGATTACCAGGATTACCAGCATTGGTGCTGTTCTGTGCATTCTGGGCGTTATCCACCGTCTGAGCGCCATCCTGTGCTGCCGTGGTTGCCCTCGTTTTAGGCTTATTTTGTGTTTTGAGAGCCGTTGCAGGATTCTTTGATGTCATTGCTCCGGTAGTACCTCTGTTAGTATTGCCCCTGCGTCTTCTCTGTACTCGAGAACGTGTGTCTCCGATTTCTTTACCCGTTTTGAGGAGACGTTCATCGACCATATTGGTCAGGATATGAGTACTGAGGGTGGACAGCGATTATTCGTGGCTACATTTGTATTTAATTTACTTCCAGAATTATCGCATAAATTGAAAGACTCCGAGAGTTCGTGGGCCGTTTCTTCGTCTGCCCAGATATTAGCCACTGCTCAGTACTATGAGAATAGGGATAAGGAGGAAAAGGATAAACTCGAGAAAAAGACTAAAGAATTAAAAACAAAGGTTCTTTTCCAACAGGCTTATCCGCCTCGTTCTACTCAGCGCCAATTTCAACAGCCTCCACAGTTTCAGAAGTTGTTCCAGAAACCTGAACGCTTTGTTCCGCGACCTTTGCTAGGTCCTAATCAATGTGCCTATCGTGAAGAGGAAGGTCATTTTAAGAATAGCTGTCCGGTTTTATTGCAGCGTAATGGTGGATTGTCAGGACTGCAAGGTTGTGGTGGTTTTCAATCAGCACCCAGAGGTAGAGGGCGAGGTGCGTTGTCTCAGGGACAGCGTTCCTCTCCCCCTCAGAATTCTATGAATTATTTTGACCAGCAGAATACTCAGTCTGCACAATATTACAATGACGATTATTGTGTTGAAAGTGAGAATCAGGATTTTCACACTAGCTAGGACAGCCATGAGCAAAGCAAGGGAGTCGTATCAGTTCCAGTGGATCAGAATGGGCCTTATGTTAATGTTGTTGCATTAGGTGTTTCAGAGCCATTTCTTTTGAGTACTGGTGCAATGAGAAGTTCTATTATTCACTCCAAACTCCCTTGGGCACCTTTGTCTGGCTTAACAAACATTTCTGTAGGATTCTCTGGCGCCCCAGTTAGTAACCCGGTTTCTTGCCCTTTACCTATCTCCATTGGTCCTTATGATTTGGAGGCCCCGCTCATTTTAACGACTGGTTGCGGTGAGAATTTGTTGGGTTTGGATTTATTGAAACGTCTGCATGCAACCTTGTAGTGTTCCCCCTCTGGTGTACATCTACTCTAGGTGAGAAGTTGGTTTCTCCTATGTATTTGTCTAAGGACCAACTCCCACCCAAATTGCGTTCACTTCCTGCTACGCTTTGAGCTACGGGTCCGAATGATGTTGGTTTGCTCCAAATTCCACCGTACGTGGTTACTATCACACCTAATGTTAAATTACCACGCATTCCTCAGTATAAGATTTTTAGCGATGGTGAAAGAGCTCTGTTGGCTATCATCGATGATCTTGTTCAGAATGGTGTGGTTGAAGAAACAAGAGGAAATGTTAGCAATAGTCCTGTTCTACCTGTTCTTAAACGCACTGATCCTTCCCACCCTCCTGTATATCGTTTTGTGATCGATCTTCGGAAGGTCAACAAAATTGTTGTCCTCCAGTTTCCTGTTGTCCCAGATATCACTGCCTTGCTCACAATGATACCAGCTTCAGCTGCTTGGTTCTCAGTTATTGACCTCAAAAATGCTTTCTTCAGCATTCCTATTGCTCAGGAGAGTAGGGATATTTTTGGCTTCTCTCTCGGAGGCCGAAGTTTCCGATTCAAATGTGCACCTCAAGGTTATTGTGAGAGTCCCTCCATTTATAGTCAGGTTTTGAAACCTCAGCTTGATGCTTTTACGTTGACCCAGTTTCCACTCTTATTCAGTACGTGGACGATTTGTTGGTTGCGGCTGGTTCAGCGGACATTTGTAAGAATGTGACTGTTTCACTTTTGCGTCATTTGTCTGACCTACATCACAGGGTGTCACTCTCTAAATTGCAATATTGTCGCCAATAGGTTACCTATCTAGGTCATCTCTTATCGAAGGAGGGAAGGTGATTGACCCCAGAACGTATTCAAGCAATCTCACAAATGTCTGTACCATCCACACAAAGGGAGGTGCGTGCCTTTCTGGGCATTACCTCTTATTGCAGACAGTGGATTGCAAATTTTTCTTTGTTGGCTAAACCTTTGCTGGCACTTACTCTTAAAGACACACCCCAACCTCTTCCTTGGACTGACAATTGTCAGAAGAGTTTTAATGACTTACGTGCTGCCCTGTGCTCTGCCCCTGTGTTAGGTACCCCGGATTACAGTAAGCCTTTCACACTCTATGTGCATGAAAGAGAAGGTTGTGCGTTGTCAGTTTTAACGCAACAATTTGGAGACAAACAGCGGCCATGTGCCTATTTTTCGGCTACATTGGATCTGGTAGCCAAGGCACTGCCTAGTTGTCTCAGAGCTACAGCAGCAATCTCCATTCGTCAATCTGCTGAATTGGTACTGGATAACACTCTTGTTGTTATGGTACCACATGCAGTGGAAACTCTTTTGAACAGAATGAAAACACAACATCTCACGAGTGCCCGTTTGTCTGGGTACGAGCTGATGCTCTTGGCTAGTCATATACACATCAAGCGATGTAATACTTTGAATCCAGCAACACTGTTACCCATTCCAGAAGAGAAAGATACCCAAGAACAGCATGATTGTTTTCTCCGTACAGAGGAGGAAATGAAAGGCAGAATAGATTTAAAAGATACACCACTCGTGGACCCAGATGGGATCCTATGGGTGGATGGGTCTTGCTTCAAGCTTCCTAATGGTGAAATGACTGCGGCCTATGCTGTTACCACCTTGTATACAGTAGTGGAGACAGCACACATTACACAGAGTTCTGCCCAAGCAGCTGAGCTAATTGCACTGACAAGAGCGTGTGTGTTGGCTAAGGGAAAGAGAGTGAATGTTTACACCGATAGCCAATACGCCTTTGGCGTGGCTCATAGCTTTGGTCGCTTGTGGAAGAAAAGAGGATTCTTTACTTCCCATGGGACTAAGATACAGCATGGTCAGTTGGTAACTGACCTTCTTGAATCACTTACTTTGCCTACTCAAATAGCAATAGTGAAGTGTAGTGCACATAATAGGATCACTGATGATGTGGGTCGCGGGAATGCTTTTGCAGACGAGGTAGCGAAAGAAACAGCGAGAGATGCTACAAGTCGCATGTATGTTGCAGGCCCTGCGAGATGGGTCAGAGAAGGAGGAATGTATGAGGACACAACAGAAAGTGTGAGAATGATTCAAGAAGAGGCTACAGAAAAGGAATTGAGTAAGTGGAGAGAAAGTACGGGAATGTTGGACGCGACAGGGTGTTGGACGGAATAGTCAGAACACCAGCGTTGGCTGTTGCCAGACGCCTATGTACTGCCTGTAGTTACTATGGCGCATGGTCCAGCCCACATCAGTGCGAAAGGGATATGCAAACTTCTGGCTCCAGTATGGCAGAATAAAGGAATCCCTAAATGTGCAGAAAATGTGGTGAAACATTGTATAGTTTGTTTGATGCATAATCCAGGAAAGGGAACCCCAACTCCGGCAGGTCATTTTGCTCCCCCTACGTATCCTTTTGAGGTATTACAAATTGATTACATTCATATGGAACGTTGTAATAACCTTAAGTATGTCCTGGTGGTGGTGTGTCCACAAAAGAAATTCCTTTCTGTGTTGTGCAACTTAAAATATCAATATAACTTTAACCAAAGACACCTATTTAAATCAATTAGATCCCCAACTAATCATACATTGTAAATGAATCAAATCATAACATAAAATATATCCAGATAGTTTTTATTAAAAAGGTTTCATCAATGAACTTAGTACAAACATTTTATCATACATAAACATAAAATTTGCCTATTCTTCTAAATCAATAATATACATGTATTCATAAGTCACAATACATAAATAAACAATTAGTTAAAAACAGTTTTGTCAACGCGTTTCGGTGCTTCGATGTTTGGAACACCTTCCTCAGGACTATATTTAAAACATCTTCTTTCTAAAAAATACACATAACAACTATTAGTATACAATGTATGGGGATACAATGTTTTTACTCTTATGGTGTCAGGGACAAAAGATCTTAATCATATCTTACATTTTGAAGCAATTTTATTTTGCGATACCAGTTGAGATCCAAGAGTTGGGGTAATAGTAGATAATCCCCTGCAACCCAGCTATATCGTCAGCGGATCTGTATGTAAAATAACATCCTTTTAGACATTTAATAGACCATGATTAAGAAGCATATAATGTTATTGCTTAGTCTGTATTTTGTGTGGGACCATGTACGTCAATAGATAGACTTTGAGGAACTTTGTATTAATGGTTCCTGTTTTTTATCTGGTCTATCCCTGTTCATTGTTCTTTAAGGATTTCCACCGTGGTCGCACCTCTTTATTGATTTGAGGTAGTCTACGACGTCTAAAGATAACAATAGAAGGATATTTTCAAAAAAAGTAATGCACAAATATATGCACAAATAAATCCAAGTTTTAGTTTATTCATAACTGTGGATATTTTTACTTATTTAGTTTGGCACTTGTGTCATGCCCAACTGAACATAGTCAAGAAAGGTTTTTAAATAAAATTGGCTGGTTCTATTGTCCATCATATTGGAGGACAGACATTTTACTTATTATATTTTGTATTTATGTCATGCGTGAATGAACAAGAGCAAGCAACGTTCTTAAATGAAGCAGGCTGGTTCTGTTAGTCATCATGTTAGAAGACAGTTCTTTGCTTCAACAAAAATCCCATTATCACCAGGCATTATAATTGTCAGTGAAATGAGTCAGAACAGACTCTCAGTTATACTGTTCACTCGCTAAATGCTCCTAGTTTTAAAGTGTTTTTACGAACAGACATTTAAAACAAAAATCCCATTGTCACCGGACATTTCAATTGTCAGTGAAATGAGTCAAAACAAACTCACGTTTCCTGTCGCCAAATACAGATATTTAGATATACAAATATTTATTATATGTACATATGTGCCGCAATTGTAAATAACTAGGTTACGGCAATGATTGTGTTTAAGTAAAAGATTATTATCACCCTTGAAGGCGTACTGTTGGGCAACGTAGGCGCCATATTTGTAGTTTTCCCTTGGTTTTAATGAAATACATTTGCACTGGAGAACGGACTGACTAGTACTCGCTTGTAGAGTTGCCGTATTGCCGTAACCTAGTTATTTACAATTGCGGCACATATGTACATATATTAAATATTTGTATATCTGTATATCTGTATTTGGCAACAGGAAACATGAGTTTGTTTTGACTCATTTCACTGACAATTGAAATGTCCGGTGGCAATGGGATTTTTGTTTTAAATGGCTGTTCATAAAAACGCTTGTAAAACTAGGAGCATTTAGCGAGTGAACAGTATAATTGAGAGTCTGTTCTGACTCATTTCACTGACAATTATAATGCCTGGTGATAATGGGATTTTTGTTGAAGCAAAGAGCTGTCTTCTAACATGATGACTAACAGAACCAGCCTGCTTCATTTAAGAACGTTGCTTGCTCTTGTTCATTCACGCATGACATAAATACAAAATATAATAAGTAAAATGTCTGTCCTCCAATATGATGGACAATAGAACCAGCCAATTTTATTTAAAAATGTTTCTTGACTATGTTCATTTGGGCATGACACAAGTGCCAAACTAAATAAGTAAAAATATCCACAATTATGAATAAACTAAAACTTGGATTTATTTGTGCATATATTTGTACATTACTTTTTTTGAAAATATCCTTCTATTGTTATCTTTAGACGTCGTAGACTACCTCAAATCAATAAAGAGGTGCGACCACCGTGGAAATCCTTAAAGAACAATGAACAGGGATTGACCAGATAAAAAACAGGAACCATTAATACAAAGTTCCTCAAAGTCTATCTATTGACGTACATGGTCCCACACAAAATACAGAGTAAGCAATAACATTATATGCTTCGCTTCTGTGAATTTTTAATTTCAATTTTAATCATGGTCTATTAAATGTCTAAAAGGATGTTATTTTAAATACAGATCCACTGACGATATAGCTGGGTTGCAGGGGATTATCTACTATTACCCCAACTCTTGGATCTCAACTGGTATCGCAAAATAAAATTGCTTCAAAATGTAAGATATGATTAAGATCTTTTGTCCCTGACACCATAAGAGTAAAAACATTGTATCCCCATACATTGTATACTAATAGTTGTTATGTGTATTTTTTAGAAAGAAGATGTTTTAAATATAGTCCTGAGGAAGGTGTTCCAAACATCGAAGCACCGAAACGCGTCGACAAAACTGTTTTTAACTAATTGTTTATTTATGTATTGTGACTTATGAATACATCTATATTATTGTTTTAGAAGAATAGGCAAATTTTATGTTTATGTATGATAAAATGTTTGTACTAAGTTCATTGATGAAACCTTTTTAAAAAAAATGATCTGGATATATTTTATGTTATGATTTGATTCATATACAATGTATGATTAGTTGGGGATCTAATTGATTTAAATAGGTGTCTTTGGTTAAAGTTATATTGATATTTTAAGTTGCACAACACAGAAAGGAATTTCTTTTGTGGTTACAACATTTCCCGGTCCTTTCTGGGTTTAATAGGGAAAACTCACTCCTTTTTTCTGGTGGTGGTGTGTGCCTTTTCCCGATGGATAGAGGCCTACCCCCTAAAGGATAATACTGCCTTGTCCACTGCTAAAGTCCTCTTGAAGGAATTCTTCCAGAGGTTTGGTTTGCCGCAAATTGTCTGGAGTGACAATGGAAGTGAATTTGTAGGACAAATTATGCAGAAAGTGTGTGCGGGTCTTGGTATTAGTCAGAAAATCCATGTGGCAAACCACCTTCAGTCAGCAGGTTTAGTAGAGTGCTATAATGGCACCCTCAAGCTCAAACTGACAAAGATTCAGGCCAGCACGGGTCTTGCTTGGCCCGATGCTTTACCTTTGGCACTTTTATTTACGAGAACAGTTGTACATTCTCGTTTAGGACTTAGCCCATATGAGGTAGTTTTTGTGCGCCCAGCTAACATCTGGGGAGTCCCTCGACCTAAAAAGTACTCTGATATTCCGTATCCTATGTTGATTGACTACTTACATGACCTCACCACTAAATCACGTGTTCTTCACCAACAGGTACAAAACGCTTTGCCGAAGGCTTCCACAGACCCAGGTCATTCCATCCAATCCGGAGACTGGGTCTGTCTCAAGAATTTTCAGAGGAAAAATAATTTGGAACCTCATTGGGGGCCGCCTCGGCAAGTTCTTCTAACAATACGTACAGCAATAAAGGTCGCCGGAAAGAAGAACTGGATCCATGGCGTGCTCAGCAAAAGGGTACCTTTGCCTTTGCCTTTTAATCAGTGGGTCCGCAAGGGTATAGGTGATAGTGAGGGCGAAAGGGTCGCTCGGTTGGTACCTTTCAGTAGTGCATGTCTGGTTCAGGCAATTTCTGAGAAAGAAGACGACGACGTGTTGCAGGAAGCTGTACCATCACATTTGCGATTGAATACAACAAATCCAGAGACTTTGTTTCGAGAGCAAACGGTACCTGACAAGACTTGGTACAACCTAAGATCTCGACTAATGAAGAACAATTGAACTTTTTCCCTTTTCTTTTTCTGGTTACACTTTTGAGAGACATTCTTTCCATTATCCATCAAGTTTCAGGGTCACGGTAGGAGTCTTAGGCTGTGACCTGAGTAGTGACATAGGTCTGCAGGACTTGCAGTGTCATAGGACGGCTAATAACCACAACTAAGTGATCCAGGAAGATTACTGTGAGCAACGCTTTAGAGAATGGATATTAAAGTGGAAAAGAATGATAAAAAGGAAGAAATGAAAAGTAAATATAAGAAACTGTTGTTTAGTCCATGTGGCGTAACCTTGTGTATTTTAATATGTTTATGTATTCTATTGGCTTGTGTGGGTTGGGTTGTCCACACTATGCGGCAAGCACCTGTTCCTACTTCTGTTTCTTTGCCTTTTTCTACTACTGCCTTCCCGCATCAGTTCCATACACTCCCGGAGCACGAGCAAATTAGGATAACAGAATACTTTAACAATTCATTCATCCAGTTGTTACATCATCATCAAGTGGTAGTCAATACTAATGACTGTTGGGTTTGTGGACTCATGCCCCATAACACAGAGAGAGGGATGCCATATTTAGTCCTTCCATTTTCCTACGAAGGTTCCGCTTGGGCTTATCTAGCTATGTTTTCGAATGCGTATCAGAATCAACTTCGATATCCTTCTAGTGGTCCATATGGTGATGGAGCAGATTTTAGTCATAGTTCTTTGATAAAGGGAATAGTGGCCATGGCTAGAATTGCTGAAATTGGAAATATTCCAGTTGATGAGAAACGAGCGTATGGAACGTAACTCGTTACGTTACTAGCCTCACGGATAAGGCTAGACAAAGGAGATCACCACCAATTTGGACCGTACCTCATTGAGGTAATTTATGTCTGCAGATAAATGGTTAAAATATTAAAAACCAACAGGAAAAGAGTGTTTGTTCTCATACATACATCTATTCACCCCAGATTTCTTCACCGTTAGTGCCATCTCAAGGCACATATTTTGTCTGTCACGACAGAGCCTACACGTGGCTTCCCACTTATTTTTCGGGAACGTGTTATGTGGCTTTTCTTCTCACTCCGACATACACTGCTTCTTCAGGTCATCACAGAAAAAGATATGGCAGAGGGGTTATCGATTCCAAAGACACTGCAGGACAAGAGGGAGGAGACTTTATCAAAGGCTTTCTTCCTTTCTTGGGCCCAATGGCCAATAGCAGAAACATTAGACAGTTAGTTTGTGTTGTCGAGGCTACAATAAATGTGACTTCTGGAGCTTTGAGTAATCTAACAGCCGAACTTCAGCGGACCGCCTTATGACTTTGCAGAACCGAATGGTTTTAGACATTGTCCTTGCAGTTCGCGGAGGAGTCTGTAAATTGATCGGGTCTAGTTGCTGCATTTATATTCCTGATCATGCCCCTACGGTATACCAAGCCATCTCTAAATTGCACGTAATTTTCGAGTCTATTCACCAGGACACAGGAGATTGGTCTGTGATGGGATGGTTTTGGAGACTACTGTCCACATGGGGATGGAAGGTGTTAACCTTCCTTGGAATGGTTTTGGCCATCATTTCTTACAGTGTGGCCCTGCCATCTGCGGTCTTTGTGCCACCATATGTGTCCCAAGGCCTGTGTCACAGCAAACAGAGAACATTAAAATGATGTTGCAGCAACAGTTTGACGACCTCATGAACATTGAAATCGACTCAGACTAACTTGAGCCCTTTGTGTTTTTGCCTGAGTAAAGGCAAAAGGAGGGTCTGATGTTCTTCTGGTTTCGACTTCGTCCCGTATTTGGCCGCCATTTTGTGTTCCGTCGCCATTTTGTGTTGCCCTCACTCAGGCAGCACGGCGAACGGAGTGTTTTTGCCTTTTCCAGCTGCTACGTGTCTCTTCTGTTAAAAAGTAACCCTCTGCCCTTGTTTACGAAACCTATGTCAGGGTCTGGCTGAGCTCACTAATCCATGTCTGGGTTGATTGATCCCTGTCTCGACTGACTGTTTGGGTCTCCCTATTCTTTCCTTACTTTATCTTATCCGACTGGCCTTCGCTATTCTCTCCTTGTATTCTCTTGTTACATAACTATCCTTTGAGGCACACAAATACGTCCTGCCACCTGCAAATTGGATTGTAGGAATTAGCACTGATTAACTTGTGGGGAGGGGTAACACACAGGGTCTGAAAGAAGGGCGTGTTTGAGACACTTGATAGCTTGTTTTCCAACTTTTCCTATTGGCTAGCCTTGTATGTTTTGGGGCTATACATTGTAAATATGTGTGCTATAAAAGATTGTGCACCACGATATAAAGTGGCAGTCTCCTAAGAACATACTTTGTACTTCTAGGACAACTGTGCTTAACTCCAGCTAATAAACCTGGTTTTCTACACCTAACAGAGTGTCTCGTGTATCTGTCCGACAAGGCAGGTGAACTCGGAGATTTAAGGCATGCCCTGCGCCACCAGGCCCATAAGGTCCGGTTCTCCAAGTGCCCAGCTGCTTCTAGGTCACTGGACTATGTGTATCTTACAAGCAAGACTTCTGCTGGGTGTTCTTCTCTTCTGTTCTGCACGCTTATCGGTGGAATGCAGCTGGTTGGAATAGGGTACGTCTCTATGAAGCCACTAAGCCCTGGGGTATATCCTCCCTTTGGAGTGTGCTCACTTGTCCACATGGGATGATCTATATATTGTCCTTCCTACTGTGCCTTGTTGTTCTTCTCTGCTTAGTACTCACAGTTGAATGGTTCTTTGTGCATTATCAGTCAGGGATGGTTTATAGACCCCGAAAACTTGGGCTTCCTGTTTAAGGTATTGGACAGAGTGATACCTCCTCATCCTTGAGCCTTCTTGCTTGCAGTGAGTGTGTTTCAGGTACAGGGGTGGCTCCTCCGCTAAGGCGCAAGAGCATCGCTCCACTGCTCTATGAGCAGTTGACAAAAGGAAAAATAAAAAAATAATAATGTAGGTTATCATCGGAACATTGGTGGCACTTTCTGAAGTGTACATGAATGTTTGACATGCCGCCTTGGGCTGGCCAAACACTCATGGGCACTTGCATGTTCTAAACCTAGGCTACTTTACAGCCTGGTGAAGAACATGCCTAGGCCCCCAGTACCTCTTTGAGCACTGAACCACGGCGCTCAGACCAATCACGCTGTAAGCCAGCGTTGAGAATGTCTGGGAGAGACTGGAAACCTGCTTCCTTCCTGCCCCTGGAGTAAAAGAGGACCGTGAGGTGGTGGCCTGCTGGCGTTCAGGTAAGTGCTATTTCTTTTTTCATTTATTTCCCTCTGCCAACTAATTCTGTCTATTCAAAAAGGCTTACAGAGGGGGTATAATATCGAGGACAACCTGATCTGTCTAACCACCTGATCGATAAGACCTTAAAAAGAAAACCTGGTAGATGTGGCATTCATTGACTTTACCACCGCCTTTGACAGTATACCAAAAGAAAAACTCTGGCCAAAATTAAAGTAATGGGGCATTCCTTCATCTCTGCTCAATGCTTTAACTTCACTGTACTCACCCACATGGGTCAAAATTAATGTCAGCATAGGTTGGGTGACATCCGGTAACATTTACACCAACACGAGGTTAAAGCAAGGGTGCATTCGGTCCACTTCATTATTGAACCTGTACCTGTCTGACTTAAAGACCATTTGGACGATTCAAGTGCCTTCCCTCCCAAGCTAGCCGGCCAGAAAATCGAAGTGCTGCAATATGTGGATGACAGGGTGCTAATCGATCAGACAAACATTGGCTAACAGAGATTGCTGGACGCATTGGCAATTATTGCGACTTAAATAACTTGTCCATCAATTTAACCAAGATAAAGGTCTAGGGGTGGGTGTAACTCTCGTAATTCCATGCAGGGTTATCACGCGAAATTACCTAAGAAATCAGCATGATAACACTTGAATCACACTATTTGCTAGCGTAAAAAATAACCCCTTGTATCTAAAATGGACACCAGGATGCATTTTAAGCGAAGAAATGGCGCTAAATGCGACAGGACACGAATATCAAGCACCAGCAGCAGATGTATGACGTTACAGCGCATACTTTTACAACGCACACCTTTACAACACATTTTTTACAACGCAACATCCATTACAACGCATTCCATTACAATGCATGCCATTACAATGAATGTTTTAAAACTACCTTTACAACGCATTCCATTACATCGCATACTACCTTTACAACGCATACCATTACAACGCATAACATTACATTGCATGTAAGGTTAGTATTGGATAGTGTAGGGGTAAAAATTACTATTCTAACTCCAGGGGGTGCAATAGTAGGGTAAGTGTAGAATAGTGTAGGGGTAAAAATTACTATTCTAACTCCAGGGGGTGCAACAGTAGGGTAAGTGTTGGATATTGTAAGGGTACTATGTGTTGTAATGCTATGCGTTGTAATGGTATGCGTTGTAATGACTGCATTGTAATGACATGCATTGTAGTGTCATGCGTTGCAATGGTTGCGTTGTAATGGCATGTGTTGTAATGGATGTTGCGTTGTAAAAGTTTTGTTGTAATGGTAGTGCGTTGTAAAAGTTGCGTTGTAAAGGTTGTTTCCCCACCAGCAGCAGCTATTGCTTGCTAAATTGCCTCTAGGGGTAAGATTTTACCCCAATTTACTGCAGCTATTAAGCACTATTTTCTTCCTGCAAAATGTACGTGTGTGTTCAACGCAAGGATGCACTTTGCACTGATAAACAGTTCCAAATGCAGCAAAACACGAATAGTGAGTGGTGGCTCCCTAAGTTTTCTCTCGCAGTATAATTTTTCCCCTCAAAATTACTCTTAATTAAGCGAGGAGGAGTAATCGCCAAATTATCGGTAATTCCGCACTGAAGAGTAATACGGAATTATCAAAATTACTATTTTTACTCTGGTGTAATCTAAATTCTGCCCAGGCTTACCAAGATCCTGATTGCTAGGTGCTAATTCATAAAACCAGGACTTGGTTCCTACAAAAAGGATCGGTCAGGAAGGTGGCATCCTTTAAATACTTAGCGATATGGCTGGATGAACAGGTCTAATCATTTAACAATGTGCCGATAACTCCCTGAAATAGGCAATTTGCAAATTGCACAGGTCCCTGCAGAGACCCGACTTAATAAAATAATGAAGGTTGTAACTAGCAAGTTAATGCCATCTGAATACAGTGCGCTGGTCTTCCAAAATAGGCTGGCACACTGACTGAATAGAGGACAAGCCAACTGCTTCAGAAAAATCTTGTCCCTACCGGATTGCACTGAAAGGGCCAGACCCAAAAGTTCTAGATCTGTTCTAGAGTCACAACTAAATGGTTCTTTTTTTGCATCATGTAAGAGTAGAGGGGAGAAAATCATTATTAACTTCAATCAGTTCAATACGGGATTCTTTCAACACATAGTAACCACTACGTAAGGTTAATCAATTTATTACAAAGCCAAAAATAACAACGTAAATACATCTCAAGATGAGGGTGTAGAAATACATTGGAATCAAAATAAAGCCAAATCTGCGAATGAAGTTGAGTCAGTGCAACATGCACACGACAGTTAACTCAATAATTAGAACGCAGAGGATCAAAAAGATTGACTTCAAATTCACCTGCAGAAAGGGTTGATGAATAAAAAAGCATCAATCTATCCCTACACTAATGCTAACGTGAAAGCCCTACTTAAGCATTCTAAGGGAAAGGTATAAAAAGGTGCCAGCATGTGGAGTCTTCCTAAGAAGTCTCTCCACCATCAGTGGGTTGGATAGCATAAAGCTATCGAGACAGAGATCGCTCTGAGATGCTCTCTCTGCAAAAGGCAGGGAAGAGGTGGGTGCTTTCTCTACTTGCAACAACTCAATATTATAGGTATCTTCCCAAGATTCCTTGCTGGTCATGCTATACACCCTGACAACGTTCCCATAGGTACTTTTCCACAGGAAGGCGTTGTTCCTGAACAGTAACATGGTGACTTTGATTCCCAGGCCTTCTCTGGTGTATACAACAGCTCTCCTTATCCGCATTAGCTCCGGATGTTTCTTCTTCTCTACTTGCCTAGCTCCTGAAATAAATAACTTTTTCTAACTAACAAGGGCATTTCTACCACCTGCAACACAATGGTAGGAAAGAACGAAATCCACAGCACACACAAAATTCAACTGTTAATTCTAAAGCGTGAGCTTCCTGGGAAATACATTTCAGGCCTACAAGATTCAGCCAACATAAGAGAAATGGCATATGAGCTTTACGAAATTGCATAGAAAATAAGGCACATTCAGTTAATATTCCTACCTCAATATAAAAAGACACGATTAATAAACACATTCAATAATAAATGGTTGTCAGTAGGCCTTTGTGTATTCCCCAAGACAGTGAGAAAAATGGGTACTAGGTGTTGGTATCGTACCAGGATGGGAGAAGTGGAGCTGTTCCCTGCCCCACTTACATTTCAAAGGAGCACCCTCCTGCACACTCCCAAGAACTTGATGCCAGTCTTTTGTCACCTTAGACCTCTTGGAGCCTGGGCAGTGGAAAAGTGGGGAAGGGATTTCCAAAACTAGATGTAGCAAGGCATAGGTTTCTCTCACTTTGAAGGCTGGCAGCAGGTATACATATTGTACCCTCAAACCAACTCTTCAGTTCACTCCTGGACCTGTGGAAGATCCCCAAAAGGAAAGCCTTGTACTTTAGAGGACCGCCCTGATGCGTGAGGCTTGCTTTGTACCTCCGAGGACAGCCCTGTTGCTACTAGAGGCTTGCCCTGATACTTGAAGCTTGCCTTGTACATTTAAAGAACTGCCCTGCTGCTCAAAACCTGCTATTCTGCTTGATCCCAGGACTATCAGATTGACTCAAGGGTCAGGTGGTTGACCTCCTGTGCTGAGCTACAGGAACACAAAAACCTCCAGAGGCGTCCCTGTAAGTGCCCAGCTGACCTGCTGCATTGTAACTACCCGAATCTGTAACTGGACCTGCCTGAGCCCTGCTGAAGTGAATTCCTGATTAAGAGGTGCCTGCTCAGGGCCTGGATCCTTGCCTGTCATCAGTTGAACTGCTCTTCTGAAGAAAGGGAGAAATCCAGACGTTTTAGGCTCTTCACAACCTTAAACAGCCCTATTCATGCTGTGCCTCCCTTGACGACCGCCAACATGATGCTACGGTAAACCTTACTCTTCACACTACAGCGGCTGTCAGCAACGACCGGCAATGCAAGATCTGAACTTTAGGCTACAGCAACGACAGCCCGCGGTGCTATTAGGAGCTATACTTTCCTAAATCTTTTAATTTGTTTATCTCCGGTTCTATTGATGGTTTTTTCTTCACTTTGGTGTCATTTTATTTATTACAATTTTCTCAATTTTTCTAAATTGTTATGGGATTTTTTTTGCATTGTGTTTTCACTTTATAACTGTTTGCATGTTACATAAAACATATCTTCTTGCCTCTATGTTAGGCCAGACTGCTTTTATGCAAAGCTATCAATGGGTTAGACACAGGTTAATTTAGTGACTTTTACGGGTCAACCTGACAAGGATTGTGGTTGTTGCTTGAGAAGGGAATTCAACCCCTCAATCAAAACCCAATTCCTTTTATTGAGGGCCAGCAGAACTTGAATTAGAAGTAGCACCTACTACTTCTCCTGCTGAAAGAACAGGCCAAGAGGCAAAAGTTGAATCCTTATTGGGGACCAGGAAGTAAAGGGAGAGAATCCTGTGACTCTTTCTTCCAGAGGCACCACCTCTATGTCCTCCTTTGTTCAATAAGGCAGAGTATTTTACCTCACACATCAAAACTTTTGCTGGAGAGCAGGTCTCCTCGGTGGAAGGGAGGAAATGACAGAGGAGAGGAAAGAAAGGACGGGGAGGAGCCGCTGGATAATAGCTTGGTGACCTAAAAAACCTCAATTGGTGGAAAAGAAAGAAATGTTCCCCCCAAATGGAATTTGGTAGAGTAAATGGGGGAGTCACGGATGGTTTGTGGCAGCAGTGCTAGGAGAATATGGTAAGAATGGATATGCTGCTGGTGATGAGTTACCCCTACACCCACCCATGCCATGAAAGTAATGGTACATCTATTGGGGTACCTGGAGCAGGTGCAAAGGTGAAGTTGGCCAAGAGGTTTGTGCACCTAAAACAAGTCTGTCATTTGGATTTTTTCTATGGCCTGCAGGGCTTGAATAGGGGTTCTCCCATGCTGCAAGGAGATGTTCCAGAAGCGCCTCATGGCAGCAAGAAGTCTGTCAATGTTAGCTTATGCCTCCGAAGATTGTACAGTTATCTCCCAAACTTTTAATGCTATTCATACCACTGTGGTCATAATAGGCACTTCTTCTGAAGGAGGGCTTTAGAGGTAAGATATCTATTGTCACCTTCTGGAGAAATGTCTTGACCATACGCATTTGGTAAATCTAGACATAAGCCAACATAAGTATTGTTGAGAGGGATATCAGCCTTTGAAACATTACCTTCTATATGGCGATAATCTTTATAAAGCATGTTAAGGGCTTTGGGGTCAGGTGTGCTTTCATCTGACAAATCATTGAACTTCTAGGTATGAGGCTAAGGAAAACCCTGGTCTACTAGATGCACAGCATGTGGGCTATACGCCTTTTCAAAAGATAAACCAAAATGTAATCCTATTAGTTGAGTGAGTAAACAGATATCATTTAATTAACATGGTTATACATACTTGTGAAAAAAACATAATCGATGTATCACTTTCAATTTATTTATCCGTGTTTTATATTGTAATCAAACACAAATTTCTGCATATAACTGAAAAGTGTTCTCAGAACATATAAGCAAATTACATTCTTTATCTTCTCATATTACATTCATGAGCAAGCAAAATGTGTATAAACAGTTGCTAGTTTGTCCCAATGCATTTCGGGTTCAAACTGAACCCTTCTTCAGGGGATATATATAATTCACAGATATACTGTAAACAATCTTGAGGTGATGAAGTTCTGAAGTGAACTCTCTACGGGATCTAAAAAACAGCAACAGGTAAAATTGTATCCAACTCTTGTATTTTACACATGAAGCACAAGAGATAAAAGTTTGGCTAGGGAGCGCCACTTAAGAAAATCCTTCATACGTGTGCAAATTAAAAATGTGGAAATATACTGACACCAAAACAGAGAATTCTGTCCATGTGAATACCTTACAAGTCTCTATCCTTAACCAATATGTCACACATATGTCGTCGCGATACAATTGATTATAAATTGGACGAAGTGTATACGTGGGCGGAGAAATATGCGCAAAGGAGGGTTTTTAAGAAACCCGGAGCCACGTCGTCCGAAGAGAGTATTGTCACAGACCAGGATCTTTCTTTACAGAGGCCACCAGTCTCTTTGGTACAAGCTACTGCAGCAACAACTGAGGCAACAGCGACAACTACCACAAGTAATGTGCCTTTTTTTAGGAGAAGGTTCCATGACCAAGACTCCACCAGACAAGAACCCTATAAATCCAGAAGAAGCATCAGGCATGGAAAAACCAAAAGCCACCAAGGAACAAGGAAGACCACAGAGGCAAGTGAAGAAGTGAACTCTTTAGTTATCAACATTTCCATGAAAAAACTGAGTACATAGGAGATGCGTGTACTAAACAAAGGCATATCTTTTGTTCCATCCTACACATTGAATGCATTGGAAACGGAAAATGCCCTCTTTAAATTCATGAGGAAGGAGTAGTTTCTGTCCTGTAACTCCAGTTCTGTAGTAGGGGTATCTCTGTTATAGTCATAATCTAGTGAATAGTCCCGCCCATGTGCGTGGACCCTGGCAATCAAAAATAATCTCTTAAGTTGTCAAATCATGCAGAAAACTGCAAAGACACTTAAGAGAGAATTTAAAGACAAATAATGCAGCCTATATCCATAGGCTACACTGTCCAGTAATTCAACTAGAAATTCCACCAAATAACACCACACATAATACAGCCTGCCCAGTTTCTACCATAGAGAAACTTGCCTCCCCCAGTAAAAGACACTGGAATGATAGAGAGGAAGGCATGGACAGACAAGCCCCATAGGCTGCCATTATGTGGCTTAAATAGGATACTGTGCCTTTAAGAGAACCTTCCAGAACGTCTCCCAGTATCTCAGAATGCATAGCAGGTCCCTCTACTTTCAGTTCTTTTTGAAGGCGAAGCACGCCAGACCTGTCGCATTCCTTACATGACGAAATATCTCCACCGGGGAGGAGGGCGGGCGCTTATGACTATAACAGAGATACCCCTACTACAGAACTGGAGTTACAGGACAGAAACTACTCCTTCTGTAGTAGGGGATCTCTGTGTATAGTCATAATCTAGTGAATAGAATGGCAAGCCCATCCCCACACCAAAGCGGCGGTGGAGAAAGAAAATAACGCCACTACTGTGCGAACAAATTCCGCAGCGAAGCCTGCCCAACCTGAGCGTCTGCCCTGGCGTCAGTGTCCAGGCAGTAATGCTTAGCAAAGGTATGAACCGACTTCCAAGTGGCTGCCTTGCAGATTTCGGCAATCGGCACGTTACGGAGCAGAGCCGTCGTGGCAGCTTTGCCCCTGGTGGAATGAGCCTTAGGCTTACCTCCTAAGGTCTTATTAGCCTTTTGGTAACATAATTGTATGCAGGACACAATCCACCTAGAGATGGACTGCTTAGAGGTAGCAAGACCCGTCCTGACTGATCCATAATTAATAAACAACTGGTCAGACCTACGAATATCTTTGGTTTTATCCAGATAAAATTTCAACACCCTCCTAACATCCAGGGAATGGAGAGACCTTTCCGCTGGAGACCAAGGGTTCTGAAAAAACGTAGGCAAAGTTATGGTCTGGTTGACATGAAAATCAGAAATAACCTTGGGAAGAAATTTAGGGTGAGTACGCATAACAACCTTAGCAGCATGAAACATAGTATAAGGTTCAGTACAACACAACGCCTGAATTTCACTCACCCTGCGGGCCGATGTAATGGCCACGAGGAACGCCGCCTTCCAGGACAGGTGCTGCAACGAAGCCTTATGAATAGGTTCAAAAGGCTCCTTCATCAATCTGGACAGCACCACATTCAATTCCCATGAAGGCGAAGGAAGCCTGACAGGAGGGAATACTTTCTTCAATCCTTCCAGAAAATCTTTGACCACAGGGATCTGGAAAAAGGAAGTCTGTGAAGGGCATTTCCTGTAGGCAGTCAATGCAGCAAGATGAACCTTAATGGAATGAACATTAAGGCCAGACTGCGCCAAATGTAAAAGGTAAGGAAGGATGACATCTTCCTTACAGGTCGTAGGGTCATGGTTCTTAGACTGGCACCAGATACAAAACCTCTTCCACTTGTAAGCATATGAAGTTCGAGTGGAAGGCCTCTTAGACTCCTTCAGTATGTCCATGCAATCCTCAGGCAGATTCAGATGGCCATATTGCACTATCTCAGGAGCCATGCCGCCAAACTCAAAGACGAGAGGTTGGGGTGTAACATCCGTCCCCCGAACTTCGTGAGAAAGTCCGGCCTGCACGGCGACCGAATGTGAGGAAGGAGAGACCGGTGAAGTAGGTCCGTGAACCACCACTGCCTGGGCCACTCCGGGGCAATGAGTATCATACGAGCCCTGGGCCGGGCCAGCTTGATGAGCACCGCCGGAATCAGGGGAATGGGAGGAAAGGCGTACAGAAAGCGGTTCGTCCAGTTGATCCATAACGCATTCCCCAGCGTCCCTTGCTGGTAGTACCTGGAGGCGAAGTCTCTGCACTTGCTGTTTTCGGCGGTGGCGAACAAATCTACGTCTGGAGTTCCCCACCTTGCGAAGACTTCTCCTAGTACTTCATCGTTTATGACCCACTCGTGGTTTTCCTGAACCAGCCTGCTCAGTGCGTCTGCCTGAACATTCTGCACACCTGGCAGATGGGTAGCCGTTATCGTCAGTCCTCTGGCTAGGAGCCAGTGCCAGATCGCCTGCGCCTCCTGTGACAGAGTGCGCGATCTCGAGCCCACCTGCTTGTTGAGGTAATACATCGTGGTGGTATTGTCCGTCTGTACAAGCAGAGAGTTGGTCTGGAAGGACGGAAGAAAGGCCTTCAGTACCAAGTGAACAGCTCTGAGTTCTAGGAAATTGATGTGATACGTGGCCTCCATCGGTGACCACGTTCCTTGAATCTGTAGAGTCCCGGAGTGCGCTCCCCATCCCAGGAGAGAAGCATCCGTCACGACAGTCTGCGTGGGAATGTCCTTGTGAAAGGGAACCCCTCTGAGGAGATTCTCCGCTGAACAGCACCACTTCAGAGACTGAAGAGCATGCAGCGACAGTCGAATCTTGCCGTCCCAAGATCCTTTTCTCTGATCCCACTGGTCCTCCAAGCACTCCGGCAGCGGTCTCATGTGCAGCCGTGCGTGTGGCGTCAGGAAGATACAAGAGGCCATCGATCCCAGTAGAGAAGACACCGTCCTCACTGTTGTAGATGGAGTTGTCATAAGAGCCTGAGCCTTCCGAAGGAGAGATAATCATCGCTCTTCCGAAGGAGACACGCTTGCTGACAGCGTATTGATGGAGGCTCCCAAGTACTCTATGCATTGGACCGGAGTCGGGACAGACTTGGCCATGTTGATGTGCAGCCCCAGCTTGTTCAAGAGAACGCACGTCTTCTGGAAGTGTGCTCACGCTTCCGAGAAGGAGGATGCCTTGATCAACCAATCGTCCAGGTACGGGTAGACGAACACCTTGTTCTTCCTCAGGTGTGCTGCTACCACCGCCATGCACTTCGAGAATGTTCTCGGTGCAGACTTCAGTCCAAATGGGAGTACTGTGTATTGATAATGATTGGCGCCGACTTGGAACCGCAGGAACTTCCTGTGTTTGTGTGCAATGGGCACATGGAAGTAAGCATCCTGTAGGTCTATAGCACATAGCCAATCTCCCTGTTGCAACTGAGGATAAATCTGATGCAACGACAGCATGCAAAACTTTTCCCTGCAAATCCATTTGTTTGCCTGTCGCAAGTCCAGAATGGGCCTGAACTCGTTCTTGTCCTTCTTGCGAACCAGAAAGAACAGTACAGACCTCTTCCTCTCTGAGACAGAGGTACGTCTTCTATCGCCCTTTTCCTTAACAGGATATCCGCTTCCGCCTGAAGCTCGCGCAGCTGAAACTGCGAGCTGACCGGTGGAATTGCTGGAGGAGGGCTGGTGAACCGAAGACTGTATCCATTGCAAACAATATTCAGCACCCACTTGTCCTGAGTAATTTTTCTCCACTCTGCCAGAAAAAATTGAATGCTTCCCCCTACCGGAGTGGGTAACAGATCCGGGGGAAGAAGGTTCCTAGGGCCTAGAACCAGCCTGGCCCTTGGGCGCCGGAGCCGACTGCTGGCCTCCTCTGCCCTTCTGGCGCTTCTGGAATGGCTTACGGAACAGTTGTTGTTGTTGCGACTGTCCCGAAGCCTGGCCACGTCCTCTGCCTTGCCCACCGAACCGCCGTTGGAACGGGCGGTACAACTTCTTCGTGTCTTTAGGCTTCTCCAGGCCCACAGCCGTGAGCGTTTCGGCCTCCGCCTTCATGCGGGCCATCTCATCGTCCGCATGCTTCCCGAAGAGGGTCTCGCCGGAGAATGGTAGGTTGGCCACCCTCTGCTGTGCGTCCGGTTTCAGGGACGTAAGACTGAGCCAGGCGTGACGTCGTTGGTTAACCCCATGGCAAAACCCATGAGCTGCCAACAAGGAAGAGTCCGCTGCAGCGCTGATAATCTGGTTAGCCACCAGCATCCCTTCATTCAGCACTTCCTGGAAGTCCTCGCGCTTCTCGCGAGGTAACAGCTACGCAAACTGCTGGAGGGAGTCCCAGAGGGCGTGGTCGTAGCGTCCCAACAGCGCAGTGGCACTCACCTTCATGGAGGTAGCCGATGTTCCACACACTTTCCTCCCTGCCGAATCCATCCATCTGGACTCCTTATCCGGGGGAACCGTGGATGACGGCGAGGTGGCATGTTGCTTGCGGCCCGCCCTCACAATTACAGAGTCTGGAGGGGGTTCCGCCCTCAGAAAGGCCGGGTCCGAGTCGGGAGCCCAGTACTTCTTCAGCAGCCTTGATGGAGCCGCCTTCGTCACCGCAGGGGTGAGAAAAACGGCCATAGCCGGTTCCTCCAGGCCCGGCACCAGAGGCAGGAGAGGACGAAACAGGTGTTTTTGATGCGATGTCTCAAAAATGACTGAAGTTTTAGGAGTAGGCACCGTCAAGGATATGTCAGAAAAAGAATGGAGGCAGCACCAAGTATGGAGTAGACCAGGACCACGTTGTATCAAAAATATATTTTCTTTTATTAGTTCATTTTTAAGACAGCCAACGCGTTTCGCTCCCCAACCATGGGAGCTTCGTCAGGGCAAAGATGTTAATGACGTAGATGAGACAGTTTGACCAATACAATAATATGAATGCCGATATCAAAATTCCGATATCCGGATGTTATACACACGTCAGGGGCCTTAGGGTAAATGACACGATTTAACCAAGGGGGTAATATTTCCAAAAAATAAAGTAAACTTAGCGTCCAATGTCAGGCACGTGCGCAGACCTTAATAAGCTGCTACCACAAATGCTCCAAGTTTCCTGTTACTGCAGTGTCCCCATGACGGATTCGTCAAGGATATGCCCAACTTCGCAGCGCCCCTTAAAAGGACATCATGGAACGCCACCAGGTCATCAATCGGGGACACCCTCGTGTCCTGTGACTCCGACAAGGTAGGAGAATAGTCCGTGGTACCAGAGGACCTTGTGTGGGAGCGAGATTCACGCCTCCTATGGCGGCGTCTCGACCGCATGGATGATCTGTGTCGCGATCTCTCCTTTCTCCCAGAGCGAGACCTGCCAGCCCGTGGACGCTCCACCGGTTTCTGTGGTGGGGTCTTCCTTGGCTCCTCTCGGGGATTTAGGTTTTGGGGTCCCCTTAGGAGGTACAGGCAAAGACGGCAGCGAAGTGGACCTCGGCGGAGGAACCCTCGGCTGCGGGGCGGGCCCATGCGGAGGAACTGGTGGCGGTGGGTCGCCTGATGGAAGCGGAGGGTTGGGTGGAGGATCCTCTTTAGGAACAGGTGGAGGTGGCGACCGAGGCCGAGATGGCGTGTACACCTCTGAGTACACCGAGCCCGGTGACCCCTTAGGCGAAGGGGGCTGAGATCCAGCCCCTTCAGCAGGTGATCGCTTCCTCTTGCGCCCTCCACTAGAAGCAGTCTGACTTCTGGGACCAGAATCCCTCTTGCGCCGTTTTGGAGAGGCAGAACGACTCCTAGACGCCGACCTCTTTCTTTTCGACGCTGAGCGTCGCTTTTCTGGCGTCGAACGTCGCCTCCGCGACTCCGGCGTCGAACGACGCCTCCGCGACGTCGACCTCCTCTTCCTCGATGTCGAACGCCGACCCCTCGACCTCTTCCTCCGTGACGTCGTACGCCGCCTCCGCGACGTCGAACGTTCCGTCCTCGACGACGAGCGTTGATTCCTTCTTCTTCTCGATGCCCTCGACGTCGAGGAGCCCCGATGCTTGTCACTTCGTCTCCGACGTCGATAGGAAGACTCAGACGGTGGCTTCGACGGAGACCTCTCCAGGCCCTTCGACGTCGAGCCGTCACGCGGTCTCGACCCGGAGCCCCAGGGAGAAGGGGAACACACCGCCGTCATCCCTCTCGACGTCGTCGTCGATGCAATCGACGTCGACGGAGACCGGGATCGCTTGCTGGACTTCCTGAACCCCCAGAGGCCTCAGCAGAGGCAGAGGGAACCTTCCGAGCCTGCCCAGACCCACCTGCAGCCTGCAGACTTCTCTCCTCCAGGCCAGAAACCCTAATCTTCATCCTGTCCCTCAGAGTCCGAGCAGTAAACTGCTGGCAGATGACACAGTCCTCAGGGACATGATCCTCAGGGAGACAGACGATGCAGACGTCGTGTGGATCACTCTTGGCCTTCTTCCTCCCACATGCTGGACACTTATCAAAAAGACCAGGCATTTTAGAGCCCTAAAACGCCTGAACCAACACACAAAAGAGAAGGAGAACACAAAGAAAGTAAACTGAAACACTTTCAAAACACAAAAGTGCCAAAATATCCAATAAACCCTTGAAACAAGGGAGAGCTCAATGCCAGGGTCCTGTTAGCAGGAGCCGGAAAAAAGAACTGAAAGTAGAGGGACCTGCTATGCATTCTGGGATACTGGGAGAAGTTCTGGAAGGTTCTCTTAAAGGCACAGTATCCTATTTAAGCCACATAATGGCAGCCTATGGGGCTTGTCTGTCCATGCCTTCCTCTCTATCATTCCAGTGTCTGTTACTGGGGGAGGCAAGTTTCTCTATGGTAGAAACTGGGCATGCTGTATTATGTGTGGTGTTATTTGGTGGAATTTCTAGTTGAAGTACTGGACAGCGTAGCCTGTGGATATAGGATGCATTAGTTGTCTTTAAATTCTCTCTTAAGTGTCTTTGCAGTTTTCTGCATGATTTGACAACCCGAAGAGATTATTTTTGATTGCCGGGGTCCACGCACATGGGCGGGACTATTCACAAGATTATGACTATACACAGAGAACCCCTACTACAGAAACTTAGATTAAGGTGGTTCTTTTCCATCAATCCCACCGTAGATGAGTTGACATTAGAACAACGCAGATTCAGGCCATAGAGCACATTTTTGTCGCCAATTCCGCACAAAACAATTGACACTTTCGAGACATTGGTTAAAAAGGACTTGCAGAACATAAAGTATGGTTCTCTGCAACACACCAATCTTACCATTAAAGAACGACGCACTTTGAATAAATTGAGACAGGATCCGGCTACAACATTTCAACCTGCTGACAAGGGAGGTGCTTTAGTAGTGCTTGATACGGACTTTTATATCCAAAGTGTGAATGCACACGTACAAGATTTGGACACATACATGCCAATGGAACAAGATCCCAGAAAGGAAATGCTGGAAACATTGGGTATCTTGTTACAAACTTCTGTCGAGTCCGGTGTCATAGATGAGAACACCAGAAAATTCTTGTACAACTCTACACCTAAGGTGCCGACCTTATATATGTTACCGAAGGTACACAAGCACAGGACCTCACCACCCTTCAGACCTATAGTGGCAGGTTGCGGATCAATACACGAACCATTGGGGCATTACCTGGATTTTCACTTACAACCCCTAGTACAATCTTGCATCACGTATGTAAAGGATACTACGGACTGTTTGAATAAGTTGGAGAAACAACGTCATCTTTTTTCACAAGATATTTGGCTTTGTACCATTGATGTGGTCGCCCTATATACATCCATTGCACATGAGGAAGGAATGGAGGCAGTTGAATGGCGGCTGCTACATTCAGAGATTGAGCATCAAAAAGGCACTTTTCTACTAGAATTGTTGCACTTTGCATTGTATCATAGTTATTTCTCTTGGCAAGATAAGTTCTACATCCAGCGGACTGGTACCGCGATGGGATTGCCAGGAGTACCATCCTATGCAAACACGTATATGTCTTACTTTGAGGATCAATTTGTACTATCGAACCCCGCCTGGCAAGCACATGCAGGATTATTCATCCGATATATTGATGACATTCTAGTTTTCCGGACGGGTACTAGAGAGCTATTGGAGGAGAGTATAATGGCATTGAACACCTTGAATCCTAGGATTCAATTTACCCATAACATAAACAAAGACAAGATTCATTTTCTGGACATAGAGATAAGGAGAACAGTCAATGGTCTGGAGACATCTGTATACAGGAAACCCACTGATGTCAATAATGCTATCCTGTTTGGAAGTGCTCATCCATACAGTTTGAAGAAACATCTTCCTATATCACAGATGATGCGCATTAGAAGAATCACATCGAATGACTCTCAGTGTGAAGAAGAGATTAACACACAAGTAAAACAGTACGAAGATCGTGGTTATCCAGAAGATATATTAAAAGCGGCTGTTCAAACAATATCTCATAAAGCACGAGATGAACTCCTGATACCTAAAGTGAAGGTGCCATTGAAAAGAGAAGTCTTTGTTATAAAAAACTCAACTCAGACATCCCAGATTAAATCAATCATTAGGAATCGATGGGAAATTATTGAAAATGAACCAGATTTTACAGAAGTGTTTCATGGCACTCCGTTGTTCGCTCACACAAGGGCGAAAAACTTACGAGAACTGTTAAAACCCACAAAACAAACCAGCAGAGTGAGAGAGAAAGGCATGATGAAGTGTTATAATTGCAGACAACGTGGCAATGTTATCACAGGTAATCAATTCATGCATCCTCAAACAGGGCAAAGCATTAAACTCAAATATAACGCAGATTGCACCACTGAAGGAGTGATATATGCAATTAAATGCCCCTGTGGACTCGTGTATGTGGGTAGAACAGGTAGAAAAATTAAGACACGAATAGTGGAGCATAAAAGTCCCATCAGAAACCAGAATTTTCACTCTTCACTGGCTAGACATTGGGTAGAAGCGAAACATACTATTCCCCAATTAAGATACACAGTTCTGGAACGAATTGAACCAATCCCAGGGTTGGACACCCATACGATCCTAGCAAGGAGGGAAACGTACTGGATTAAGACTTTAGGAACAGTTATTCCAGGAGGTCTGAATGACCATTATGAGTTTCTATGTTTTCTATGAAGTTATACTGTGATTTTTTTTTTTTTTTTTTAAGACCAACGGTCCCAAACTTTATTTAGTTTCACAGATAAGAAGGCAATTATTCACACAATGTCATAAAGAGGAATAACCACTACAAACGGTACCCAGCAAGTAGCACATTTTGACATGTCAGGCATACATGAGTGAAAATAAACAGTAGCCAGGGGAGATGCATTAGGCCGCAAGCGGCAGTGCCAGGAAATGTCTCGGGCTGCAGTGCTCGTGGCCCGCAGCACTGCAAAAGGACCAAGGTGGACAGGAACGTCAACAACCATTGTCTCGGGCGCGTTCCCTGGTTGACACAATAGCAGTTAAAGGCAGGATCATATCCCACATAGTCATATGGGTCGCTGGGTTTCAGTCTCCTGTTCTTGGCAGTGTCCAGCAGGCATTGTGTGAAAAATAAACGGGGAGGGGAAATCGAGCATCATCATGAGTACAGCGTAAACAATCTCTTTGCCAACCAAGAGACATAACTGGGAATTAAAAGAAGGGGGGGAGGGAGAAACATTTCAACAACTGTTGGACTATTGGTTGCGTGTACAGTAGTGTATCAGTGATCCTAGCTGTGTGTGGTGCACCCTATGCGGGTCGTGTGGGAGTGGGGACGGTTGAGGATGTAGCGTCGCTGCGACTGCAGGGCAGGGGGGGGGGGAAAGGGTGGAGAGGCGGGGACGACGACAGGGGACATCTCCCGTTGGGCAAGACCCTGGCGGCCGGAAGAAGGGAAGGGGAGGGGGGAGCGGAGGAGGGGGGGGGAGCTCGCGCCGTGTCTGGACAGTAGTCATCTGGGCCCTCACTATTCCGTGTCGGGGCGGTCACGCTATATCGGCCTGGGTGCACGCCCGATGGTACGCGGTCAGGGTAGCGTCCCAGTCTTGGGCGATCGGGTACTTCCGTAGGCCCGCAGTCTCCTCCCTGTGTAAAGACACACTCTCCGAGCAAGCACAGTTGCCAAGAGAGCGACGCCAGTCCGCAGGGCGCGGTGGGGTGGCACTCTTCCATCGTTTCGTGATGAGACGTTTAGCCGTGATGAAGTTATACTATGATGATACAGATTGTACGGGAGCACACTGGAATTTCCTTCACATGGTTGCACTTCACATATCATACCGAGGCTTAGCACATCCACACTTCTTGGATTTCAGGAAGACACAGAGGTTAAGAACACTCATATAATTTAGACCTTAGACAGATCGTTTTTCGTAGAGTTGAGCTATTACTTGGAATTTGAATGGTTATTTGAGAGCACACACTGAGTTGTTCAATCAATTTTAGTTTATTATTAGATTTTTTATCTTTTATTTTCCATAATGTGTGGACCTGCATGTTGAGTAGTAATCTTACTCTTTAGTTATAGTTAGGATGACGGTGTACATTATTCCTTAAGATGCACACGGTTTTCGTATTGCTAAATTTAACTACCACTCGGCGAGTAGTCTGTTTTCGATTTCTAGAAACTCAGTTTTAAACTCTGGGGAGTTCTGCACCACATGACTGGATGGGCGGACTCGCGGTGGTCATCCAAGTTAGTGTGGTGGCGTTCTTCTGCAGTAAGTAAGATTACAGAACTTTTGTTCGCTCTTTACTGTGACTTACAACTGGCGTCAGTATGAGCAAAATTCGTTACACTTATGATGCAAAAATGTACTTACAGGCTCCCCGTCGTTTAGGGCGTTTGGAAGCTCGGCGAATGCAGCGTTGGTGCTGGTAAGCGTTGTGAAGTGGGAATAGAAGTGCATACAGAGTCCTTGGTAACAGAGGTTTTCAAACAGAACATGTTTTTTTCTGTAGGAGCTTTGGGTACACATTGTGAAGACGGTACTTTGAGTGAAGGACTTTGGCGAATTGCGCTGGCAGCGTTTTTCCCCCAGTGAGTGGTATATAGAATATTTACGCATATCAGTGCACAGGGTGATTTGTAGATGTCGTACAACTTCCCTTTGATTATTTTCACCACTGATTAACGGTAAGATGGGATGTAGGTCACTATTCCTTTTTCTTCTCTTTTTTCACGTGTGACATATTGGTTAAGGATAGAGACTTGTAAGGTATTCACATGGACAGAATTCTCTGTTTTGGTGTCAGTATATTTCCACATTTTTAATTTGCACACGTATGAAGGATTTTCTTAAGTGGCGCTCCCTAGCCAAACTTTTATCTCTTGTGCTTCATGTGTAAAATACAAGAGTTGGATACAATTTTACCTGGTGCTGTTTTTTAGATCCCGTAGAGACTTCACTTCAGAACTTCATCACCTCAAGATTGTTTACAGTATATCTTTGAATTATATATCCCCTGAAGAAGGGTTCAGTTTGAACCCGAAATGCATTGGGACAAACTAGCAACTGTTTATACACATTTTGCTTGCTCATGAATGTAATATGAGAAGATAAAGAATGTAATTTGTTTATATGTTCTGAGGACACTTTTCAGTTATATGCAGAAATTTGTGTTTGATTACAATATAAAACACGGATAAATAAATTGAAAGTGACACATCGATTATGTTTTTTTCACTAGTATGTATAACCATGTTAATTAAATGATATCTGTTTACTCACTCAACTAATAGGATTACATTTTGGTTTATCTTTTGAAAAGGCGTATAGCCCACATGCTGTGCATCTAGTAGACCAGGGTTTTTACCTAGAATACTATTGCTTTGTAGGGAGAGGGCACTATCCCTTATAACTAGAAAGCACGCTAAGATTTAAAGAAGCGACAAAACACTGATTACATAGTTTAAAATAAGGTGTGCAGATCCACCCTCCTTATCAAATCATTGAACTTGACACCCCGCCGCTCTGTAGCACAGGTGATTGTTGCCCCGCCCACTGCATAGGACACAGCAATGAAGGCTGTAATGGTGGATTGCTCAGAGACGCGGAGAACGCCAAGATGCTGCCAGGACTTTTTGTCGGTCCCAGAGCGGCAGAAATAAGCTAATGTGAACCGAGCATTTGTGTTAGGAGCCCTGGAGCAAAAACAAAGCCTAATTTCTATCTAATTGTGATCTTGGGACTCTGATGAAAGGGCAGCCAGAGGAAACGGAGATTGACACAGAGACTGAATCCTCGAGTGTGAAGGAGGTACGTGAGCTGCTAAACTGCTGGAGGCTGCTGGGGGTACTGGCAGGTGCTGTGTTTGTGCTCGGTGAAAGCATAAAAAAAATGTTCCACAGCCTAATTTATATTCCTGCCTGAGGTACTTTGAGCACAAAAGGTTCCACAGCTTGGCTGGGTTTCTTTTTTACATTTAAACTACTGCGAGTTAAGCGTATTAGGTCTGCTGATAAGCCCCCAGAGAGGATAGAGAGTAGCTTTTGTATATATATATATATATATATATATATATATATATATATATATATATATATGCACGAAAATTCGTCACTGGCCAAAGCAGCCGCCTCAGCCCAACACTCCCACAATGACGAAGGAACAGACCCAGTTCTTAGTGCTTTAATCGAGGTGTTTTATTTCCAGCAAGCCTGCCGCCGCCAATACGCGTTTCGCCTTACACAGCTTGATCACATGGCCAGTTGCTGAGAGCCAATGCCAAACATTTAAAGTGCTAGTGCGCGCGCAATTTTTACAAATGAGTTCAGCAACATAGAAAAAATACTTCATCCTCATGTGCTAACATTTGTATGCATAGTTGTAAACATACCATGTTAAAAGTACAAGTGGCTTAATTTATAAAATATATAAATATATATTTACACATTAAAAACCACAGATTTAAATAACTGTATAAATACGTGTTATTTTCAAAGTGAACGCGAACCAATGAGAATTATCTCTTGGAATCACAAGGTAATGTTGTTCACATAATTGCTCTCTCCCCAAATGTACAAGGCACTGAGCAGAAGAAATAGAGCCCCAGTGGGCACAGAACCCTGTAAAAATTGCACTACAATATTACACATATCATCATGACATCGGCAAAAAATGAGTGTTAAGTAAACATGATTTCTTAAAGTGCTCGTGCTGAGTGCTCAAAATAAAACTTAAAAGAAAAGAAATCAATTCATGAACAAGGTAACATGTTGCGTTCAGCCCATGGTATTATACCATAGGCTTACCCTCCTCCTACTTAAACAAAGCTCTTAAAACAGGTTATGGGGAGGCGTCAAATGGTCAAATACAACAACAACATTGTTACTTCTTAAAAACCAAGTACCCATTTGGCAGCACATACAATACATGATAATTAAAGAATTCATCCAGAAAATAATGTGGCAAAGGAATTTAAATATACAAATGCTCCAATCAAACTATAAACAAGTGTATAAATCCTCTGTCGCATTTAATCCCTGTGGCTGCTTGCTGTCTAATTCTAGGATGTATCTCGTCTCGAGGAGACGTAGTTTTGCCTCACGATCACCTCCTCTTTTCATGGGCCATACTGCATCGATGACAAAATAAGAAAGATGCACGGGGTTGGAACTATGCTCTTGTTCGAAATGCCTAGCAACAGGATAGGCTTGGTCTCTGTTAGAGATAGCTCTAATGTGCTGAAGCACACGTTTGTGGACTGGCAGGCGGGTGCTCCCCACATACCTAAGTCCACATGTGCACTCCAGCACATAGACCGCATAGTCTGTCTTACATGTAAGCCGTTTGGTAATTTTCCTAGGTGTACAGGAGAATGGGACAACATAGCTTGATTTGTTGACCCCGTGTTTACATGCCTTACATTGTATGCATTTCTTAAATCCCCCTCCCAAGGCCTTCCACGTTGATGACATCTGTGGTTCCAGGGCATTTTGGACCAAGGCGTTAGCCATAGATTTGGATTTCCTAAAGGTCAGGAGTGTTTTTTTTGATATCTTGTTACCAATACCTGGATCCCCCAGTATGAGGTTCCAGTTATCACAAAATATCTTTCTTATGGCTGAGTGCTGACGGCTGTATGTGACGATCATGCGTGGACTGTTAACACCCCCCACCGGGGATGTTTCTGCCTCCCTATTCCTAGGAATCAGGGCAGATTCACGGGATATCTGTTGGGTCCTTTTCTGTGCGGACTCAACCAAAGATCTGGAGCGTGCCCATATTGGCCAGGCATCAGGTTACGACACTGTGTTAAGATTCACATCAGTGTCCGTGAAAAATTGTCCATGAACTGTACTGCCCCAGTGGGCAAAAAGTCAATCAGTTTACTCAATAGAGGTCACCCTACTCTTGGACTTAAATCACATGTATTGTAGTTCTTTTTGAACAGTTACATTGTTTCAATACTTTTGCAAGTCTAAATCAGTATTGTAATGAATGGTGGCTTCCAAGTGTTTCCAATCTAATTCCCGTTTTGGAAATGACAGAATTGTTTACACAAAACACTGTTTCCATTTTGCAGACATAGCCTAAATTTGCTTATTTTCTTTATGTCTATGATCACGTGATACAATTAAAAAAATAGTGTGTTACTTTAAATGAATGTTAGTACTGACAAGCTCTACCCGTGAGCAAGAGATCGGCTGATCTCGAAACGCGTTGGGTTTTTCTCTGCTGAATAAATTGACAGCATCGTACTACAATTGGGCTCCGACTCTGGTTCTTTCACGAATGAATTTGTGACCAGGAGTGTGGCTAAGAGTAAGGGGTTGGCGAACCCCGTCGTGAGCCTGCCGTTCAAGCGGCTTAAGCACGCCAAATTCGTGTGTGTTTATAGTTTAATAATTGCTTTTGCCCGCCTGGTTCGTGGCTGCACTGGATCGAGGAATCGCATTGGAGAAAGAAAGCGAGCTTGGAACCTTTACGTAAGCTCGCTAACAACTGACATTATCCGATAACCTGGCAGCAGATCGGAACTGGTTGAGAATTTTGAACTTTGAATGCACAGCGATTTCCCGCCCAGGATTGGGTAACAGTGTCAGCCAGTAACAGTGCAGACGGAATATACGGTGCAAACAACAACATACCAGCCGGTTTGTTGTGTCAATCAGTATGGCGGAATCGAGGAATAGCAGGAGAGCTGAAGCAGCAGCAAAACTTTTCACTACTACCGAATCGAGTGTGGGAGATGACACAAGACCACCGGGTAAACAAGTGAACGAACTGAAATCACTTTGGGATGCTCTCTGGAATAATCTCAAACGAGAGCAATCACGCTGTTGGGAGGCGGCTGCCCTAACCAAGTATCTTGAATGCAACAGGATACCGCGTGGATTAAGGATCTTTATCATACCTACATTTCAAAATCCCAACCCCGAGCTGATCAGCGAGTGGATGGAGAATAATCACGCCTGTTCAGTTAACATGTTGAAAATGCTCATAAAGAACGCTGAAAAAGAATGTGCCAAACTTAACACAGAAAATGAGGCACTGATCACGAAACTGAAAGAGAAATATACGGAAAGTGAATTTACCATGGAGATGGACAAGATGAACAAACGCCTTGATAAAATTGAGGATGAAATCAAAGAAAAAAAGCAGCGGAAATTTCACTGCGATGAAATCGATTACAGCAAGGGCCAAATCCTAACCTTTGCCAAGCGGTATGATGTAATCAGGGATGCCGCCAATAAACAAGGAACAACAAAAAGTCACACCATACCCGGAAAGAAGTCCAAGGTGCCGAACCAAGGCGCAACAACTTCGGGTGAATCGGTAACTCTGGATGAGGACAATGAATCAATCGAAAGTGACATCTCGGAACCATTGGAAACGATTCCAGTAAAAGATTTAATTTTAATAGAAGTAGCCCTGATGACCAAGGAACGCCAGACAGGCACCCCATCAAAAGGGCGTGGAAGAGGCGGCAGAGGAGGACGCGGAAGAGGCAACAAATCCTCCGAAGCGGTTTCAAGCCCAATAGGAGTGGTAACCAGAGGCAAAGCGGCGAAAAAATGAACTCCAAAACAGTGGTAAATCTTTCTACTCGTACTTTAACACCTGTACAAATTGAAGTACTTTCCAGAGGGCTTTCTTTCTGCCCCACTTCTAACTTTAATTTTACTAATGCTCGCATTGATCTTTTTTGTTTCACACGCAAACTTAAGCTGAAAAAGTGGTTTGCAAATAAACCCCGAATCAGGAAAGATGTAATGACTCAGAAACCCAGTGCACTAAGTGTGAATGACAAGGAACTTTTGCAATCTGTACAATTGTTAGCAGGTTGTGATTATGTGCATGATGACGCGGTGTTTAACTTAGTGGACACTGAGGAATCAATCTGTATGAGTAGCAGTAGTGGTTTCAAACCAAAATCAGTATTTGTTCCACAAATTGCTAATAGCTTTATAGAGAGCTTTGAACAGGGAATGATACAGGAAATGAGACGTATGGATAGAATGAAGCCTAAAATGAACTGGAACCTTAACAAAAAACAGTTTCTTGCCTTAAAAGAAATGGAGAACTGGGTTGATGTGGATATTAAGAACAGCGACAAAGGCGGGAATGTAGTGGTCTGGCCTATTGACATGTACCTGAAAGAAGGTTTAATGCAACTATCTGACGAACATAACTACATGAAAGCTAACAGAGAGGATTACAACATATCCAAGGGTGCTTATGGGGACAAATTACATGATTGGAAAGCTAGGGGTATACTTGAGGACGAAGAATTTAATTACCTCTATGTGAAGTATCCTAAAACACCTGCATTGTATTTGCTCCCTAAGTTGCACAAGAATCTGCAGACACCTCCAGGTAGACCTATCGTCTCATCGGTTGGTAGTCTGTATGAAAAAACTAGCAGATATATAGACCACTTCCTACAGCCCTTTGTAACAAGTCTGCCCTCGTATGTCAGGGACTCATCTGATTTTTTAAGCATTATCAAAGACATTGAGTGGAGTCCCGAGTACTGGCTGGTAAGCTTTGATGTGGCCAGCCTGTACACCAGCATTCCACAGGAATTGGGGGTGGAAGCATGTAAATTGTATCTCAGAAACAGATCGGTTTCTTTCTTATCACATACGAACATGCTGCTTGACATGATATGGGAATGCATGACTAATAACTACTTTATTTTCAACCAACTACTGTTCAAACAAATCCGGGGGGTGGCGATGAGTACTTGTTTTGCCCCCAGCCTAGCTTGTTTATATCTGGGCTGGTGGGAGGAACTAGTGGTGAATAAGATCTCCCACTATAGTACCCACGTCATCCTCTGGAGAAGGTATATTGACGATATTTTCTGTGTGTGGAATGGCACCCTTGACCAGATACACGAATTTGAAACCATTCTAAATAACAACTCTCTGAATCTGAAATTCACTAGTGTAATCAGTAAACAGGAATTGGAATTCTTGGATATCAAACTTGAGGTTCAGGATGGGAATTTAAGAAGTACTCTATTCCGCAAATCCACAGCGGGAAATAGCCTGCTTCACGCAGGGAGTAGTCACCCACCCAGCCTTATACGTAGTATCCCTATGGGCGAATTAATCAGGGCCAAAAGAAACTGTAGCTCGGCAGAGGGCTTCGCCAAAGAGAGCCATACTATGGTACAACGATTATGTGAGAGAGGATACAGTAATAACATTATACAGCAGGCCCTGACTAAGGTTAATGCCATGGACAGGAATGAATTGTTAGTCCCCAAACAAAATAAGGTTGATGAAAAGGTACGTTTCATCACTACCTATAACAGTCAATCCTGGAAGCTACGCAAATGCTTAACTAAATATTGGGACACATTGAGGCTTGACAATGATCTGAAAGATGCAATCCATGATATTCCTTCGCTGACATTCAGGAAGGCAAAGTCACTTAAGGACTCATTGAGTAACACGGTGATAAAAGAAAGTAAAAAAACTAATCCCATTCAAGGTTTTTTCCCGTGTCGCAGGTGTAAAGCCTGTAAATACAGCAACAATTGTAAATCAATACAGTTGTGTAAAGAAAAAAGTGCTCACAAGATTACCAAACACCTTTTTTTTTTTTTTTTTTTTAAATATATTTTTATTGCAGGAATTAGTACAACAATACAGTAACGACCAGCATCATATTATAGCCAACTCTTTCAAGATACAGCCCACCGACCCCCTTCCATAGTATTGCTATACAGCCAAGCGGCCCGTGTTCTAGGGGTTAGACGGTGAATGTAGCTGGGGTCAGTAGGGTGCTGGAGCTGGTCCGGATAACACACTGTCCGTCATCTGCTTTTCTAAACAAACCCCAACCCCCAAAAAAGAAACCCCCACCCCCCAACTACCAGACATTATGAAACTCCCCCCCCCCCCCCCCCACCATCAGCGCCAGGGAGTTTATCACTGTAGGATCCACTGTTTGACCCACGGGGAAGGTAATAGTGCTGTTAATGCTAGTGTTTAACGGGACTCAGGTCTAGGTGCTTCTTCGTTTTCGGAGTCGCTGGGGGTACAATAATCCCTGAGGGCCTGCACCAGCGTTTCCCATTCTAACGCGGCCTCCTGCGCCTTCTCATTGCTTTGCCTCCAAGCCAACTGATAACGCAGCGCGCTCTCACCCGCCGCCCATTTCAAAAGTTCACCGTGCCATCTGCTGCCCGTAGGACCAGCACGTGCCTTCCAATTCCTGGTCACCTCTCGCTTAGCCAGTAGGAGCCCCAGGTCTATAAATTTACTGGTGATTTTATTCCGGGGGGTATGGGGGAACCAGTGCAGTAGCCCTACCGCCGCATCGAACGATAAGTGCCTCCCCGTCACCTCTTCTAAAGTCGCCGTCACCTCCTGCCAGTAGGCCGTCAATCCGGGACAGGCCCATAGCATGTGTAGGAGGTCCGCCTCCTGAGCCGGGCACCTAGGGCATTCCGCCGAGGCTGTGGCAAAGTAACGCCTGATCTTAACCGGGGTCAGGTACGCCCTATGGAGAACATAGTAGTGGACCAGTTGGAAACGGGCACAACGCGTACCCTTCCATGCTCGCCTCACCAGCTGGGACCAGGTCGTCTCCGGGATCTCCCTACCGATGTCCTCTTCCCAGCGGGACTTCAGTGTGGTGAGAGGGACCAACCCCTCGGTAATCAGCCTGCTGTAAAGGCAGGTGACCGCCTTCACTGTTCCTGCCGACATCATTACATACTGGCACACCTGAGACAACTGAGGTTCCTCTAGTCCGTTTCGCCAATACGCCTGGATCACTCGCACAATGGCCGAGTGCAGCAGAAAGTCGCCCCGGGGGATCCCAAAGCGGTCAATGAGATCCTGAAAGGACAGGAGCACTCCGTCCTCATACAGGTCCCCGACGAGCTGTAAACCCGACTCCTCCCAGTCCGCCAGTCGCGACCAGTCTCCTCCATGGGGGAGGGCCGTCAGCATCCCCAATGGTATTTCAGGTGCATATGGGGTCCGCAGGTGACCTCTGTTATGAGCCCGATTCCAACAGAGTCGGATAGTCCGCTCCTCCATCGATAGGTCCCGAAGGACTAAATGCTGTCGCAACGCGATAAAGGAGAGGACGTGCCTGGCTATACCCGTCCCCCTACCGTCTTCCGGGCCTCTGAACTCCCTGGCTATCTCCTGGGTGTATGTCTGGAGCTGCGCCGCCAGATAGTACTTCTCAAAGTCCGGCACAGCGAGCCCCCCTTCGTCCTTCGGCCTCATCAGGGTATTGAGGGCCACCCGCCGCCGGCCCGTGCCCCAAAGGAACCCGATCACCATA
Source organism: Lissotriton vulgaris (assembly GCF_964263255.1). Taxonomy (NCBI): domain Eukaryota; kingdom Metazoa; phylum Chordata; class Amphibia; order Caudata; family Salamandridae; genus Lissotriton; species Lissotriton vulgaris. The sequence continues at coordinate 1,547,613,834 of NC_141694.1, read as the reverse complement.
GAACGCAAGCGGCGAAACGTAGCCGGTGGTACCCAGATCGGCAGAGTCCGAAAGTAATACAATAGTCGGGGGAGCGCCACCATTTTGAGCAGGGCAATGCGTCCTGCCACGGAGAGCGGCAGCGTGGCCCAAAAATCCATGCTGCCTCGGAGTGCTCGCATGCAACGGGCAATGTTTCCGTCTAGGAGGTCGGGCTGGTCGTGGTACACAAATACCCCAAGGTGTTTAAAGCAGTCGGGTTCCCATCTGATCTCTCTACTTAGCGCCGGATTGGGGACACCCCTACGCATCGGGAAGAGGCAGGTCTTAGACCAGTTCACTCGTAGGCCTGAGACTTCCCCAAACTCCGTTAGCGCTAATTCCGCTCCCCGTAATGCGTCGATCGGATCTTCCAGGAAGAGCAGCAGGTCGTCCGCATAGAGCGAAACGTAGTGCGGGCCCGCCGCTGTCCATAAGCCCGTATAGTGGGCTCCCGAGCGAAGATGCATCGCTAGTGGCTCCACCGCTAGTGCAAAAAGAAGCGGGGATAAGGAGCACCCTTGCCGCGTGCCACGCTCCACCGGATAACGCGATGAAATCAAGGGGCCCGATCTAACCCTGGCGGAAGCAGAAGCGTAAAGAACTGCTGTCCATTTAACAAATCCCTCCCCAAGGCCGAACCTCCGCAACACCACGTCCAAATAGTCCCACTCCAGGCTATCAAACGCCTTCTCCAGGTCCACCGACAAAACTACCGGGGACGGGGCATCCACAAACGGTTCCCCAAGCAAGCGAAACAACCGTCGGATGTTCATGGTCGTATTTCGCCGTGGGATGAAACCGGCTTGGTCCTCGTGTACTAGGGAACCCATGTGCCCCAACAGCCTCGAGGCCAAGATGCTGCTCAATATCTTATAGTCCACCGTCAACACTGAGAGGGGACGGTAGGACCCCGGGTCAGACGAGTCTCGGCCCGGCTTGAGGAGAGGAACCACCAACGCCTCACACATCGAGCCGGGGAGGCGACCCAGCCTCTTCGCCTCTCTGTAGACCACCAGTAAACGAGGGGCCAGAAGGTCAGCATAAGCTGCATAGAACTCCACCGGCAGGCCATCCAGGCCCGGGGTCTTGTTCCTCGCCATCCGTTTGATGGCCCCGCGGATCTCCCCCAAGCCTATGTCAGATCCCAGGGCGTCTGCCACTTCTTGTTCCACTGTACGGAGCTCCAGCGGGCGAAGATAGTCAACAAGCCGGTCCGGGTCGCGCGCGGAGCGACTGCGATATAAACATTCGTAATAATGCCGGAAGCAAGTAAGAATCTCCGGTTGGGTGCACACCTCGGTCCCATCCGCCCCACGCATCCTAGTCGTCGTTTGGGACTGGCGCGTAGGGTTGGCCAACCACGCCAGCAATGCGCTCGATCTGTCGCCCTCCGCTATAGATCGGACCGTGTAGGCCTTGTAATCGAAACAGCGGAGCCGCTCGACCTCCACCGCCACCCTCTCCCTCGCCTCTACCGTTCGTGTTTGCAATTCCGGGTGTCCGGGTCGGCTAATTTCGAGCTCGCGAAGCGTTCGGTCCGCTGCGTCTAAATCAGCCAGGATAACACGCCGCATGCCCACCCTCTTAGAGATACAATACCCCCTCACCACCACCTTGAAAGCGTCCCATTCGAACGCCCTAGTACTCGCGGAACCGCCGTTGGATGCAAAGTAATCCGTGATTTTCTCCCCTAGGTCTGCCTTGAAGACACTGTCCTCGAGGATCTCGGGGCGCATCTTCCAGGTGGGTACCGCTGGCGTCCCAGGGAACCAGCGAATGTCCAGCAGGAGGGGGTTATGGTCCGAAATGGTCCGCGATAAATACTCCGATCGGACCGCTGCCGAGACTAATTCGGACGAACCAAGAAAGCCATCGAGTCTGACATGCAGCTCATGAAGGCTCGAAAAGTACGAATAATCTCTAGACGCGGGGTGATGCGCCCTCCAGATGTCCGTCAAACCCCAGCGGGTCTGCCAATCTTGACGGCCCTTAGCCACCCGCCGGACCGGGGAGTCGGGGAGCGGGGGATGCGAGCGGTCCATGTCTACATCTACCACGGAGTTAAAGTCTCCCCCCAGCAGGAGGGGACCTGTGAAAAGGTGGGCCAACGAGCCCGATAACCCGGAAAGGAAGGCAGTCTGATCCATATTAGGGGCATACACACAACAAACATTCAAGTCCCTCCCTCCTAGCGTGCCTGATATGGCCACGAAGCGCCCCTCCGGGTCCAACACTGTCCTCGTGACTTGAAAGGGGACTCCTGCCCTGATCCATATTAGCGCCCCCCTGGCATAAGCAGAGTACGCCGTGGAGAAGACCTGCCCTCGCCACCTACGCTGAAGCGCCGCCCCTTCCGCCTTGTTCAGATGCGTTTCCTGCAGCAGCGCCATTTGCACTCCCCTACGCACTAAATAAGCGTGGACCTTGTGACGCCTAGACATAGTGTGAAGCCCCCTCACGTTCCAAGTAATACATTTCAAGTTAGCAACATCAGCCATTGTCCCAAAGCGTTCTTGCACAGTCCCCCCGTCCGGGTCCCCACAAAGAAAAAACATCATTCCTCCCAGCGCTGTCGGCGGCCATTTTCCCCAACCAGAACCAAACCCCCCAAAACCCAACAAACCCCCCACCCAACCACCCCAGAACAGGACCCAAACTGCACCATCTAGATCCCATCCAAACTTCTACGGAAAACAACCCCAAAAACCCCACTAGCCCTACGGTCGCCACCGTAGGAAGGCCTTATGGGCCAGGTGCGGGCTGAGCGGAGGCAGTGGGCCCTCGTCGCCCAGGCTACTAGGACTATCACAAGCCCCCCCGTATCAAAATCTTTCGGGGCAAGAGTAGAAGCCTCCCGACCCTCCCTCTCCCATTGTCAGCAATAAAGGACGGCAACCGCCACCCCCCTGCCGGGCCCCCACCCAAAACAAGGCAATCGATCCCATTACCCCTGTCCGTCCAGAAGGTCCTCCACCGACTTCGGTGTGATCACCGGTGTGTGGGTACTGTCTGCCACTGAGTCTTCCGAGTCCGATGGTGCCCCCCGAGCACCCGGGTTTTCCTCCTCCTCCTCGATGTCTTCGCCCTTTGCTCCCGACAGTTCCGACAGAACTTCCAACACTCCCCTCCGCTCAGATGACGTCTCCGCTGTCGAGGGTCCTCCTGTGCGGCCGCGGCGGTTCCTGTCCCTTTTTGATCGCCTCCTTTGTTCCGGCTCCTCCGCCCGATGGGTCGAGGCGTTATAACCATCCTTCCTTGTTCGGTACAGTTCGAGCCAGTCACAGGCCTCCTTCGGGGTGTCGAAGAACTGGGTTTTGTCGTCGACAATGACTCGGAGCCTCGCGGGAAATAGGAGTGAATATTGGATGCCTTCACTCCTGAGTTCACGCTTAACCGCCAGGAAGGAGAACCGCTTGCGCTGCGTCTCGTAGGTATAGTCAGGGAAGATATTCACCTGGCTGTTTGCAACCTGGAACGGGCCATTGTGTCTGGCGGCATTTAGGATCAGGACTCTGTCCCGGAAATGTAGCAACCGCGCCACCACCGGCCTCGGGGCTCGTCCCTGTTGCGGGGGTCGCGCTGGAACTCTGTGGGCCCGTTCTAGAGTGTAAAAGGAGGACAGGCCCTCCGGGACCACCGTGTCTCGGAGCCAGGTCTCCAGGTAGCGCACCATATCGCCTTCCTCAACCTTTTCCGGCAGGCCCACTACCCGAATGTTATTCCTCCTGTTTCGGCCTTCCGCATCCTCCGCCCTCCGTTCGAGGGTCTCGATTCGGGACATGGCATCTTTTATCGTCGCGGCCAGGGTTCTCTGCGCCGGTTCCATAGTTCTCACCGTGCTCTCCACCTCCTTGACCCGGTCCGAGAGCTTACCATGGTCTGCCCTAAGGAGGCCCAGGCCAGTCGCCACCTGGGCAATGTCCTGTTGTAGGGCCGACCGAGTTGCCTCTATGGCCTCCAGTACACGGTCGAATTGTTGCTGGAGTAGTGCGCCACCAGGTCTTTTAGGATCTCCATGTTCTTCCTTGTCCTGGGCCTCAGAGTCCGAGGTGGCCTGGCTGGATCCCTTGGCTCCTCTAGGTTTCCCCATGCTGCCAGGGGCTCTCCGCAAAGGTCCCGGAGTAGTCGCCTCCGTGTGCAGGTGACCAGCACGTTTTTCCCGGGATTCCGCTCTCCAGTCCGGAATGGGCGATCTCCTTCTCCAGAGCCTGTGGAGACTCCGCCGCTTCGGCTCACGCCACCGCCACGGCGTCCGAGGGCACCGATAAGGGGGCGGAGATACCCGTCTCCGGGTCGGGTAGGCCCGTTCACCTACTATAGCTCTGGGGCACGGGCCACCAACTCCCCCGGTTTCCCTGTGGCGCCCGAGCGTCGCGCCATCCATGTAGTTGGGGCGGCCAGGAACTCGCAGCCAGTTGCGGAGTCGCGGTGTCGACCACTACCTAGAGCTGAGTGCACCCGTGCCCGGTGCCCTCTAGCGCGTGGGCACCCGCCCGGACGTCCAATCGAGTATAGTCCGGCTGTAGAGGGTCCGAACCAGCCAATGTCTAATGTTTAAAACAACTGAGGCTGGTGAAGCCGGGTGCCGGGCGACACCCGCGAGACCTCCTCAACTCCGTAGGTCCGATCAAGGGGACAAAGGGGTCCGGGCGCCATATTGGGTCGCACTCCGCCACTCCGCAAACTTCGGCATATCTTCAAAGCCACCTCCGTCCAAACTCCACCAGGGCCCTCGGGAGGGTGTCGTCGCCTCGCTCAACCGAATGCGGGGTCTGGGGTGCCCCTCAGCCTCCGATATTCAGGATAAATCCGGGCTCAGTCCCGGAGCCGAGCTCTCAGGCGACCATCGCCATCGGCGCCCAAGCCACGCCTCAAGATTACCAAACACCTTACCTGTACAACTGAATATGTTGTGTATGCCCTTGAGTGCCCATGCAACAAATTTTATATCGGATGCACAACAAAACAGGCAAAACTCAGGATTTTAGAACACCAGAGAGCAATTAGAAATGAGAACCAACAGTATCCTGTAGCCAGGCATTTTGCTGATGTACATAACAGAAATCCCAATGTAATGAAATTTTGTGTTCTGGACAGCATTGAGAGCAATGAGAGGGGAGGTAACAGGTGGCTGGATTTAAGGAAACTTGAATCTAAATACATTATAAGGTATAACACTCTGCAACCTACAGGACACAATCTGGGGGAAGAGTTAGCCATTCATCTCCAAACGTGATATACAGTTCTAATTTGATGTGAAATATGCTGCTGCTTCTTTTGTAACTAAATTCAGAAATTTTATTGGTTTTAACTACGCACTGATCCACATTGCAAATATTGTTACATACATGTATTTTCTTTCCTTTACAGGGACATGGATTAACCAATTGCCCACTTGGGCAACACTAGAGGTCACCCTATTGAGTAAACTGATTGACTTTTCGCCCACTGGGGCAGTACAGTTCATGGACAATTTTTCACGGACACTGATGTGAATCTTAACACAGTGTCATTACCCGATGCCTGGCCAATATGGGCACGCTCCACTCTTGGACTTAAATCACATGTATTGTAGTTCTTTTTGAACAGTTACATTGTTTCAATACTTTTGCAAGTCTAAATCAGTATTGTAATGAATGGTGGCTTCCAAGTGTTTCCAATCTAATTCCCGTTTTGGAAATGACAGAATTGTTTACACAAAACACTGTTTCCATTTTGCAGACATAGCCTAAATTTGCTTATTTTCTTTATGTCTATGATCACGTGATACAATTAAAAAAATAGTGTGTTGCTTTAAATGAATGTTAGTACTGACAAGCTCTACCCGTGAGCAAGAGATCGGCTGATCTCGAAACGCGTTGGGTTTTTCTCTGCTGAATAAATTGACAGCATCGTACTACAATTGGGCTCCGACTCTGGTTCTTTCACGAATGAATTTGTGACCAGGAGTGTGGCTAAAAAAAAATATATATATATATATATATATATATATATATATAGCGCTTGAATTCAGTCCTGATCAATTAATCAGACCTGTCTCTTTGGACAAAGTCTGTGCACCTTTTGCTTGTACCAGGCGTTTTTTGACTTTCAACCCGGTTGCCCCATCCACTTTTGCAATGGCATTGGCTTGTTTCAGATGTCTGCCCAATATATATATATATTGGGCAGACATCTGAAACAAGCCAATGCCATTGCAAAAGTGGATGGGGCAACCGGGTTGAAAGTCAAAAAACGCCTGGTACAAGCAAAAGGTGCACAGACTTTGTCCAAAGAGACAGGTCTGATTAATTGATCAGGACTGAATTCAAGCGCTGAGAGCTCTAAAGCTCTAAAGAAGATTTGTTTGAGCCACCGCATGAGCTACAGTCGCAGCAAGGGGGTAGGGGCGATGGTCCTAATGACGGGGAAAAAAAGGCCAGTACAGCGAGCTGAGTGAGACCACGCCTGGAACCATTAAGGCACAATTAAAAATGTCCAAAGATTTTCCCTTATTTGCTAAGAAGAGCACCCAGTCATTAGCCACCCAAGACTTAGTACATCTAAGTACAGCCTAGCCAGTATACTCAGGGGAAGAGTCAGCAGGAACTCCTTCTGAGAAGTTAAATATTTCTCAACCTTCCCAGGTCCCATTAATGTCTCTGGTACCTTTAATATCCTCCTATCCCGAGGGGGAAAAACTGCTGAACCCTCCAGGCAAGTCCATCAGCCTCATTTGTTCAGCATTCACCCCCTAGCAGGTCTCCATTGCAGATACCATCTCGAAGCAGCTTCAAAAGAGTCTGCAGAAAATACCGTAAATTTCTTATGCAATAATGGAGAGGGGCCCTGAATCGTTGGGTGAACCTGTTAAAGCGGGGATTCAAAATCCACAAGAAGAATTGCAACTTTCATACACCGGGGGTGACATGCAACAGGTGGAAATTAAGACTTTGCTTAATGTAATTACATCAAATAAAATGAAGCGTCAACTAAAACCTAAAACCGCAAACTTAATTAATAGCCTAACAAAAGATTTCTCACTAGCTGGAGATTAGCTTATCCTACTCTCTCGCAATATACCTGCTATTCTGGTAGATTTAGATCCGCCTCACGTTTGAATTATTTTTTAGTGGATAAATTAGTTGTTAGGGGTCCGGCGGAAATTGTCGCCAACTCGTTTTCAGACCACTCACTAGTTTCTTTTACACTATTATTAAATGAAAGTGTGAAAAATAGACCCAGATGACAATTTGATAAATCCCTTCTACAAGATATGATCTGGTTAACAGAAACCAGATGATTTATCAAGGAGTTTTTCTACACAATGTAAATACGGCCCCTTTATTTACAGTATGGGAGGCCTTTAAAGCCATATTTAGTGGCCAGGTTACTTCTTATAAGGCAAGAATTAATAACCTACGGAGACATAAGATTGCCACACTTCAAACTACGGTGGAGGAGGCTAGATGAAAGATATCTCTTGCAGATTCCCCAGCGCCCATAATAAAGGCACAACAGCAAGAGCTAGCTAGGGCAATGGAGAATCTGAAAGATTTTTTCTTAACAGAGGAAATTACAGGAAGTAAGGCTTACCAACAAAAACTTTATTAGGAGAGTCAGCAGATTGGCAGATTCCTGGCCTGCTCCATGAAATCACAAAAAGCTGCACAATTAATCTCACAAATAAGAAATCAAGCAACAGGTCTCCTAGTAGATGATAAGCAGGGTATCGGTGAGGTGTTTAGTTCCCATTTTAATAATATCTATGGAGAAACGCAGAGGGTGGATGAGGCAGATCTTGAGAGATATTTTCAGTCATTGGAGCTACCTTTGCTATTGCAGCAGCTCTCAGAGGCATTGAGCTCTCAAATAGGAATCTCTTTTTGGGAAGATTGTTTAATGAATTCAAGGATGGCATAGATACTCCCAAAGGTTTTAAGGAATCAGTAGTAATAGTTTTTCTTAAAAAGGATAAGGATCCTGCCGATCCAAGCTCTAATCGTCCTATCAGTCTGTTAAATACAGATTATACATTTCTTATGAAAATCTGGGCAAAAAGGATAGCTCCCTGTGCACAACAGGTGGTTCATAACAATCACAACGGTTTTATTCCTGGACACTTAATGGCATCGAATACGTATTTTTTAATGCAAGCCAGCGATTACTTTTCTATTAATCAGACTGATGCGGTGATTATGACGATGGATGCTGAAAAAGCTTTTGATTTGGTATACTGGAGTGCATTATTTTTTATTTTACGGAAGTTTGGTTTTCCACAACAACTTATACAGATGTTAACAAATGTATAGAGGGGCAGAAGCTACAATCATGATTAATGGTTTAGTAAATAGTAAGGTTACTATCAAACGAGGCACCCGCCAGGGGTGCCCGTTGTCTCCTCTCCTATTTTCATTGTTTATCGTCCCTCCTATTGATGGTATGGCAAAAATTAAGCTTTATGCAGACAATATCATTTTATATCTGATGGCAGGGGCAGATAACCTACAGAATGTGTTGGATGAAATTCAAAACTTTACGCAAATCGGAGGATACAAAGTTAACCATGCAAAAACCGAAATTTTAGCATTTAATACAACTCCTTTGGATTTCCCACCTGCTATCCATCTAAAACCTCCGCACCCAATTAGATATCTGGGGATACATGTCACTAATGATTTTTGGCAATTATTTTCTATGAATTATACTAGATTGCTCACGAAAGTCAAAAAGTTATTCGATAACTGGTCTCTGCTCCAACTGTCCTTAGTTGGGGGGTCTCAATGGTTAAAATGACGGTCCTTCCACTGTTTTTGTTTCTATTTATTAATCTGCCCTTGAAAATCCTGAATTATTATTTTAAGGAGTTGGATCGATTATTAAGGAAGTTCGTTTGGAATAATAAACAACCTAGGGTTAAGTTATCTTATTGCAACTTGATGTAACTTCAGGAGGAATGGCACTCCCACATTTTTTAACGTATCATCAGGCTGCTTTACTTAATCTGTTTTCTCAATTGGGTAAGGAGAATTCTATTTTTGATTTTAAAAAATTTATACGTATGTTGAATGAAAGCGCCATTGGACTCCCCGTGTTTCTACGTTTGGCGAAACTTCCCCAAAACACGCAACATAAGGTTATCGTCACACTGGCTGCTAGAATACAGTTATTTTTTAAATCACGAGATGTCCCTTTATTTCATGCTTGCACCCCTATACAGGATGGGGCAGTAGGAGGTCTTAAACTCTCCAGAGGGCTTTTTCAGGACTGGCAAGAACTGGGTTATCTTCAGCCCCTGGGATTTCTATAACCTTGATTCCTTAATTCACAGAATACTGCGCTGGCCCTGAGCTTTGTACAAATATCCAACTTCCTTAAAATTAACTACACAATGCTAGATGAGACTGTAAGGCCAATTGTCAAGCAGATAGTAAATAAAATGGTAGGTGTTGGCTGTTAGTATCAGCTACATCATCAAAAAGCCAACTCGGAAGAGGTCCTGACAAAAGAGCTCCAAAAAATTCATTCAGAGACAAACAGCTTAGTGATCTAGCGAATAAAGGTCTCAGAGGCGCCAATTTTAAAAGAAATAATTTTTTTTTTATCTAGATGTTTACTATATTTTACACCCCTGAAATTGTCTAAAATGTTTCTAACCTGCCTGAATAAATGCTTTTGCTGTAACAGAGAGGGTGAAGGGGGCTGGGTACGTATATATATATTTTTTTTTTTGGGGGGAATATTTTTATTATTGCAGGAAGAGAAAATCAACAAAGTTCACATGTAATGTATATATCTCAAAAATAAATTACAGTACAAAATGGAAAAGCAATTTGACGACAAAGAGCATGAAAAGCAGAGGTCCGACAAGTACATATCTTGACAAAAAAAATAGAGAAAAATATAGTCTTAAAAATAATATACATATATTTGAACTGGCTTCATTCTCTTCTGATTCAGATATATCATAGTTCAAAGACGTTTAACCAAATTTTTTCTTTCTTTTGCAAAGCCTTAAGACCTCTATGTCTTGCTAGCGAAAGTTCCATAGTATTTATTTCGTTTATCAAAAGCCACCAATCAAAGACATCTGGAACATCTTTTGATATCCATGATCTTTCTTTTGCAAAGCCTTAAGACCTCTATGTCTTGCTAGCGAAAGTTCCATAGTATTTATTTCGTTTATCAAAAGCCACCAATCAAAGACATCTGGAACATCTTTTGATATCCATGATCTTGCTATAACTAGCCTAGCACATGCATAGATGATAGTTATTAAGTCTTTGTGAGGACAGTTAATTTCCTGGATATCTAGTAAAACCAGTTGTGCTGTCAATGGCGGGCTGACAATTTGTTTGGTATTTAACACATCAGTCAGCCCTTTCCAAAATGGTGAGAGCGCCGGGCACGGAAAGAGCATATGCTCTATACCTGCAGCATCTAAATCACATTTCGGACACTTTGTTTTCTTGTTTGACTGAGTACCCTGTGACCAACTAGCTATTCTTTGTGGGGTGTAATACAGTTGTGTGAGGGTTCTATACAACTGTAGCCTCAAGCTGGAAGACTGGACAATCAGGTTTTATGGCGTGGAGAATATGAGATCTGTTTTGAGTTGATGTTCATACCCAGTCTGGAAGACCATTTAGCCGCTATTTTCGTGCTGTCTTCAAGTTTACCTTGTATTAGGTATTCATAACCCAGACTTATTAATGATTTTACTTTATTCGAGTATAAGCATATTAGTATGTCTGACTCTGCTACTTCCATAATTTTCATCTTAAAGAGCAGGTAATCCCTTATTTGAATGTATTTGAACTACATATTGTCCCTTAAATTAAATAAAGTTTTAAGTGCGTCAAAATCCATAAAGCCATTCTGACCGTATAAATCCCCCAGTGTGTTAATACCATGTCTCTCCCAGAGGATACCTGCTCCGTCAGAGAAAATATCAGGTAATCCTGGATTGCCCCATATTCTAAGCTCGGCATTATGGAAGGAGATTTTTCCAATAGTCAGAATTTGGTCCCACATTTTTTTTGATGTGCCTAGCTGACTTGAATTTCACTTGTTTAAAGTAGTTAGGGTCGTGTAAGCGGTGTAAGAATTGATTACAATCAGATTCCAACATGAACTGGTGGTAGAATAACGAACTCTCATTTTTCATCAGGCTTCGTATGCGGTGAAAGAAAGTGGCTAAAAAAAAGAACCTAAAGTCAGGAAATGCTAGTCCCTCCTTTTCTATTGGGAGTTCTTAGAGTTTCAATGCCCTAAGCGCTGTTTTATAACCCCATAGGAATCTGCTGCAGATACCCTCTAGTTTTTTGAAGAAGGATTTGCTGGGTTGAAGAGGGATAGATCTGAATAGATATATTACCTTCGGCAAAATCTTCATTTTCACTAAGTTTATACGTCCCACTAAGCTAAGCGGGATCTTGTGCCATTTTTTAAGAGTCATTTCTGTTTCCTTTAGAAAAGAATCATAATTCAACGTTATGATTTTATCGATGCTTGACGCTAGTTTAATATCTAGGTATGTCGCACTTTGACATATGCCAGGGATCGGTTCCGAAGGTTTATAATTGGCAATAACCTGCGTCTTTCCTACATTAAGTTTATACCCTGAGACATTGCCAAAGTGTGCAGCCTCTTTTATTATTTCAGGTGTAGCTTTAACTAGATCTGTAGTAAATACGGCGATATCGTCTGCAAAAGCCGTTGTTTTTAAGCTCTCCCCGCCGTGCTGTATTGTAAGAATATTTACTTGGGTGAAAAGTGCGTTTAAGAATGGCTCCAAAGATAGAGCAAAGAGCAGAGGGGATAGAGGGCAACCTTGCCTTGTTCCCCTCCCTATCAAAAAGCTCGCTGATTCTCTTCCCCCATAACTGACTTTGGCCTGCGGGTTATCATAAAATGAGCATACCCACTCTAAGTATTGGCCCTGGATACCTGCTTTCTTTAGTACCTCCCACAAGTACTCCCACCCCACTCGATCAGATGCTTTCTCTGCATCTAACATGACCATTCCGAGTGGGGTGAGAGTTGTTGAGGCAACGTCGAAAGCTGTAATCACAGTGTTCACATGGGCCGTAGTGCCTCTCCCCATCACATACCCATGTTGTTGAGTGTTGACCAAAGTCGGCATGATGGGGTCTAAGCGATTTGATAGTATCTTAGAAAAGATTTTTACATCTGCGTTAAGCAGGGAAATAGGCCGGTAGGAGCCACAATCTTCCGGAGGTTTTTTTTTTTTAAGAAAGAAAATTATTTTGGCTATTTTCCACGATGTAGGAGCCTTTCCCGACTTGTCTATGGAGTCAATAACAGATTCTAAAAGAGGTAATAATTCCTGTGCACAAGTCTTGTATAATTCCATAGGCAAACAATCCTCTCCGGCGGCTTTCCCCGGTGGGAAGGCTGAAATGGCTGCATTTATTTCAGCTTGTGTTATTTTTGAGCTAAATTGTTGGACCGTTTCTATATCGATGTCTTTGTATGGGCATAAATTTATCTAGATATTGAGTGATTACAGCTCTAGTGGGAATATTATCTGGAGTATATAGATTTTGATAGTAATTGACAAACTGACAGAGAATCTGTTCTGGGTGATCGTATTTATGCGAGTCAGACCCTTTGATTGTTTTAATCTTTGTTCTCGCCTTCTTGTCCACGACCTTATATGCCAGCACTTTTCCAATTCTATCTCCTCCTTCATATTGAGCTAATTTGTACTTATGTATTTTGGCACAGTATCTATCTCTTAGTATCTTTTTGAGAGAAGATTGTAATTTTAGAAGTTCTATTCTAGCTCCTCAATGTTTGCATTTACTTGTTTGGTTGCGTCTGCTAGTTTCTGTTCCATTTGTAATATATTAGAAGTGGTTCTCTTAGTAGCTCTGCGATTTTCAGCATTAGTTCTAAAAATGTGTTGTTGAGCGAACCCCCTTATACTGCATTTACATGCGTCCCAAACTACATTAATAGTAGCTGAGTTAATGTTCAATTCAATAAATTCTTTAATATGTTTTTTTAAAGAAGTCAAGAAACCCAGATCAGTGAGTAGGTATCTAGGGAATGTGAATTGTCGTGCATCCGGCCTCGAATCACCATTCTTTTTTTTTTTTGAGAACCTTTATTATTACTTCAAGCAATTACAAGTATGGGCCTACAACCACCCCGGCCGGCCGCTAGTCAAAGCAGACATACAGCAGAGCAATGTGAAAAGTTGTAACAGTTCGAAAACCGGGGTCCTACAAATGTCCAGGACATGACTTGCATTCGAGCATACAGGGCTGAATTCAGGATTATGAAGGTTCATTTTACAATAAGGAAAAACTAAAAATAAGTGCCATACGGTCATACATGGTCCTACAATAACGAGCATAAATCAGGATATCCGCAAATAGTACAAATACAAATGAAGTATTGGGGTAAGGTACGCAAGTCAGGATAAGTGTAGGCACAAACCTGTTCCGTAGCAAAACTGAACCCCACCCCTCAAAAACGAAACATATTGTAGGAGACATGAAGAACGACGACACTAAAAAGGGAAAAAAGACTAAAGGGCCATAGAAACAAATAACGGACAATTTGAAAAACCCCTTCCCCCTACCCCCCACCCTGCACCCCTGCAGAAGGCCACGGCCTAACCCCCAGCAACCTGCTTGTCGCCCTAATGGAGACCCGAAATATAGGAAAAGAGGAGAAAGAAGAAGAGAAGAAAAAAGTGGAGGAGGGCCCTCGATCTTGCCACCCGGCCCTGCCCTTCACCCCTGCGCCCAGGAGACATCCTAAAAGCAAGATCAGAATATCCATGGAGAACATCAATCACCGACCACACCAACAATATAATCCCGGCCAAATGTCCCCCAAGCACCGACAGCCAACAATAAGTCCACTAGACTCTGGACGGTATCATCCCTGGCCTTGTCTATCAATGGAACAAACATACGTCCTCTTATCAATCGGTATACAGAGCGGCGTGGAGGGTCCAAGTGATCCGGGTGGGCCAGGCCGAGTTATCGCTTCATAGGACTTCAGCAACCCAAACCCATCCGAACATGCATGGCGGGAATCCGTTTGTGTCGACATTGACCCCGAAAACATTCCCAAGTCCGAACACAGTCTCACCATCCAAGGAGGGAGAGTCACACAATCTGGCAAGCGCCGAGACGTCGCCGGGGCAGCCCAAGAAATGGATCTGCGTTTTCTCCCCAGCCGCCAATTAGACATGTGCCCCGAGGAAACACTCGCATGTACAACAGAGCTGTCCAGGGCGATCACGGGAGCCGGGTCTTTCAGCGGCTCCAGGAACCTAGGCGTAGCTGGAGCACTCGTCATGGACATAGAGGCGGGCACGTTGGCACTCCGGTGAGATCGAACTGTGCCTGTGTGGAACGGCGGGACAACAATGGCGGCCATCCTTCTTCCCAAGTCCAGGGCATTACAGATCAGGGTCTCGTGCAGGGTCGTTAGAGCAGCCAATATATCTTTGGACGTGGGCTCCTTCTCGCGCCGCCAGTCCCCTGATCTCATCCGCAAGGCAACTGTTCGACCTGGATGTGGTCCGCAGGGGAGGGCGCCGGCCGCCATCTTAGCCTATCCGGCTTCGTCCTTCTTCACCTCACCTCAGGGACCGGGCCCCAAACCAGGGCGGTACAGGATTCCCAGCCGGGACTCAAAAATACAAGGCAGGCTCCCCGGAGAAGAGTCACCAAAGGGCTAAACAAAATCTCTGCCGCTCCCAGGGTGCCGCCCGTCGATTCCGGGGGTAATCCTTGATTATGCCCGGACACAGAACTGGGAAGGGGGGCCAGATATCGTGCACTCCCCTCAACCCAGCTTTGCCACGCAGCCCCACGAGGCACTCCGCTAGGTGGATTGGGCCGTCACTGTCGCCATCGGCCCATCAATTCACCGGCGCCCTCCGGCCGACTCCTCACCTCCACCAGTGGCCGCTGTTGTCGCATTCGCGGCCGGCTGCTCCTCTCAATCGTCACCCCGGTCCCAGCACCGCGAGGACCTCAGAACAGTCGGGGACATTTCTCCGGGTCTGCTGCACGTAGAAGCCTCGCCTCAGGAGCAGACGGTAAGTGAAAGTTCTCCTTCGCCTACTTAAATATGCCGTTACGGCTCAGGATAATTGCCAGGATGTATGCGCGGGGTGAGAGGGCTCACGGAGCCGAGCGTCTAGGCGGCCATCTCGGTCGCTGGCGTGGCTCCTCCCCCCTCGAATCACCATTCTTGAACTCTAATAGTATCGGATGTAATCCTCGGACACAGTTCAATCTTACAGTTACCCACTATTTGGTCAGTCGCCCAAACCATATCAATTCTTGAGCAGGATCTGCGGGGCGCTGAGTAATATGTATGCCCCACAAGATTAGGATGTTTAGAGCGCCATACATCTTTTAGATTAAGCAATCTACCCAATTCCAGAATTGCAGACCTGACCTTACGCATCCTATGAGGGGAGCCCTGTCCTGTAGAGTCAATTTTGTAGTCAATTACACAATTAAAGTCTCCCATCACCAGCACTTCGCCCTCCCACTCTAACAACTCAATACTTAGTTGCTCAAACAGCTTGGGGTCATCTATGTTGGGGCCGTATACCAGACATAAAACAAATTTCTTATGTTCCAATTGAACTTGGGGTATCGCCCACCTCCCCCGTGCGTCTGATGCAGTTTTTAAAATTTCCATCCCCAATCCTTTCTGTTTTAATATGGCCACTCCCCGGATAGAGGCCCCCAAAGTTGAGCAGACCACAAGCTCATACCCCATTTGGGAAAGCAACTTCCTATCTTGGTAGCTAATATGAGTTTCTGAGAGAAGCGCAAATTGTGGTTTATACATGCCTATCTCCTCCTGTACCAATCTTCTCTTTTGCTTACTGTTGAGCCCAGCAACATTCCAAATTAATAATCTTGTCTTAAACATTGCTTACATTTGTGTTTTTTAACTTTCCTCTGCATATTGTCTCTAAAAAAAACGTTTCATTACTTTGTCCGCACCATAGTTCTTCCTTGCAATACATTTTTTCCCCTTTCCCCCCCCCCCCCCAACCCCTACACTTCCCAACGCTCCTACCCTTGAGTCCCTTAGGGGGGAGCACTCCTCTATCCCCTGCTGCCGCTGGTGTGGCAGCCTAGTGAAGTGGCAGTCGCAGAGGCAGATCCTACCCGCTAGTCAGTAATACTATTCAATTCATCCGTAAGAAAAAGGAAAAAAAGAGAAAATAGTATGAGAGTTTTATATATATGAAGCAGTGAAAAGCAAACATAGATTCATCCCATCCTTTTATCCGCCATTGTGCTTTTATATAATTCAACTAGTAAGATTTAGAGGAGCTCCTTATAATCAGAAATATGATCGCCCATCATTAGTGTCAGTTTCATTTCTGTCTTTCAAGTGTAAATTTTTCTAAAGCCGAAACCGCCTCCTCTTGGTAAGTAAAAAGAAAGACCGCCCATTTCGAATCACCTTGAGACGGGCAGGCTCTTGTAAATAAACTGTGCAGTCGATAGCTTTAAAGGAGTCTAGCAACTTTCGAAGCTCCCACCGTCTATCCATTGTTCCCTTACTTAAATCTGACCGTACAAAAAAAGTTAAATTATCAATAGTAACCGGACTGCTGGATTTAGCTTTAAGGGATACTGCTTGTCTTAACAAAAAGTTGACAAAATATATCAGAATTGGTCTAGGGAATCTGCTGTTTTTGTTCTTTCGAAAAAGAGGAAGTCTGTGTACTCGTTGTAGTTGGGAGTCCCAGTCCCAATCTGATAAGTCGCTAAATGATTTTTTAAATAAGTTCACGACGTATGACCTGACATCCGCTCCCTCTGCCCCCTCGGGAATCCCAAACAGCCTGAGATTATGTCTGCGTGCCCTGTTTTCCATGTCCTCGACCTTTGCTTCAAGTTTAGATATTCGTGTAGTGTGTAATTTGGTTAGCTCGTCAGAGCGAGTTGCTACTTCCTCGACTACCACAACTCGCTGTTTTAGATCTTCCAGCTCTTGAGTGACCCCTCCAAGCTTTTCGCACACTTCACTCATGAAAGCCTGAAGTTTTGTGTTGTCCTCTCTTAGCTGCAAGAAGTGTTGCTGGCCTTCTTGTCTTTGTGCTGTAAGGGTCTACATGATCAGATCCATGAAAGCAGCATCTGGATGGTCTTCAGTTGTTGATGCCCTCAAAGTCGTTTTATCTTGTGCTAGACTAGCAGATTCAGAGCTGTCCGACCTTATTATAGGCACGTTATCTAAAGAAGGGCTGTGGCTTGCATTGGTTGTTTCTTTATCAGATCTGACCATTTCCAATAAGTAATTCTCTGTATCATTCTCTGTGCCGGTTCTCACTACCGTAGGTTTTGAAATTAGATCTAATGTGATTATCTGTGAGCTGTTTGATCTTTGATCACAAGTTAAGTCAACTGAAGGATTTAGAACGGGAGTAGTAGAGTTTATGTCTGTTGCTGTATCCAGATCGCTAGATGCTATATTAGTTGGCGATGTGATTGCGTCTGCGCTTCTTGGTGTTGATGAGCCAGGGGTCTCCAATCGCGGTGTCGTTTTTTTCCCCCCTTTTAGATGCAGATTTTCTTCGAGGCCTGCTCCAGATAGCCTCATTGCCATGTTCTTTACCCCCGCCCCCCCCTTAGCTTGTATCCATTTTCTGAGCGGGCTATCATCAACATTAACCTTGGCTTTTGGCGCCATTTTAGATGTAGAAGAGGACGTGATTTACTAAGAGCTTTTTTCAGCTTACTCCTAACTTTAATTTTTGTTTTCCTTGAGACCGATGTTTAAATAGTGTTAGATCTGTTGTGCGAAATTTCTATCTCACTGTCGACACCTTCAGACACCTCTTCATAGTCTAGGTTTGATCCCTCATCATTTACTTCAGCTTCGTCTGTCGGTATGCTCTCTGCCGCGCTGGTTATTTTAAGGTCTGTTATCAGCTGAGTTGTTAGTGTTGTATCAGCAGGGCCTAACATATTACTAGAGTCAGGAGTATCTAAAGTTGTAACATTTAAACTTTCCAATTGATTTGCACTCCCAACCGCTTTCTCACAGTCTGGCATTATCTTGGTTCCATCCCTGCTTGTAGTATTATTTGTTGAGGTAAGATCCCCCTCTGATTGCACCTCGCCTTCTACCGTATCATCTAGTGCGGCCTGTCCAGTATTGTCTATATTTGAATTAAATATCAAATTTTGTTCAATTGAAATGATATTCGGATTTTCCTCTTCGCTAGCGAATGTCTCGGTATTTCTACCTGCCCCCATAACAGACACATCCGGGCTGTTTGATTGATTCAAGACCAAGGTTGTATTTACTTTAGCCCCATTTGCGACTCCCACTGACGCTTTTACTTTTGTGCTCTTTGCATTTTCGCCCGATTTTAAATTGCCCTTGGAAGCTGTAACGGTAACAGTACCTGACGTATCCTGCCCGCCGGTTTTGCCGGTCCGTGTAGAGCGGGTATTCAGCTTCGGAGCCATACCGGTATCAGTCTTCCGTGTAGCTCCCAGGAACTGCGTTCGGTTCTCAGCTGTTACTGCATTCAGCTGCACCATGAGAGATCCTAGACCCGCCCAACTGAACAAGCGAGCTTGAGGCTTGGGTTTTTATATTCTCTGTTGTTGTTCATCACTTCACGAAGTTATGGTTTTTAATGTGGGTGTTCTCATGGCAGATTTGATCATTATCTGAGTACCATCACTGGGATTGATTTGCTTTTCCGGCTTGAGAACGTTTCCACCACTACACATATGGTGAAGTGTTTATGATTGTATTTGTGATTTTTATGCATTATCAATGATCTGTTGTTTTTAACAGCCCTGATGAAGCCCGCTGGGGTGAAATGCGTTGGCTGTGCGGATCAAGAATAAAGAAGATTTATCTAGGAAGACAAGTTTCCTTAATAATCTGTTTGATTTGTGCGCATACTGTATGGTATTTATTATGTGCCTCTTTGAGCGATTATATTTAATAAAATGACTAGGACGTGTAGACTTGAAGAGGCCCAAGCCAAACATATAGGAGCTGTGGTGAGATTTAGGGGTATTTGGCAACCTTTTTTTCCGTATGGGTTCATAGATGAAACCTAATGATCATGAACTAGTTAAAAATAAGTTATATATGCACGGGGCACTTTGTAGAAGTAATTGTATTCCTATATTCGTCAGGCACGAAACAAAATGACTTGCACTTGGCACTTTGCACTTTATTTATTAATCCTATTTAATGTAACTTATTAATTAAAAATGTAGTTAGGATGTTCTAGTTAGAGGCGGTGGGAGTCTGATTCCTTGTAGGTTGCCATTGGAATTTGTAATATGGACTTTTTTTTATAACTGCTGACTATGCTCGATTAATTTATTGGTCTTGCTATTTGATATGTAAACTGACATGTAAACTATTTACTTTACCAGTTTTACCTGTTCTAATAAAATTATTTATTTAAAAAAAATAACATTAAACTTGACGTCATAGCTGGCTCCGAAAGTGGTATCTCTGTCGGTACCAAAGGAGGTGCCAAACAAATGGGTGATGGCACATTGGCAAGCTTCAATGGGGCCAGAGCCCATGGAGGAGCAGAGTCAGGAGGGAGGAAGCAGGATCAAAACTCATGGACTCTCCAGTCCCACAGGATAGGGCTCGCCCTTTGGGAGGGGCACAGAGGCAATAAGAACCATGCTGAACAAGTCCAGCATTGCTAGTTAGAAGGCCTCCCAGCCTCAAGGTCGGCTGATTGAGCCAAGAACTCTAGCTTCATCTTTTTCAACATAGGGTTTTTAGAGAGATTTTGTCAGAAAATCTACAGGAGAGCTTGGGCCACATGGGTGACATACATAAAATGAGAGTTCACTTCAGCGAACAAGTTAGTGTCAAATGTACTCTGATTTTGTTACATCCTGCAGGCCGAGTTGCAGCTGAGTACCCATAATGCCACCTGGAGGTTTTGGAGATCTAACAATTCTAGCACCTGGAGGGATAGACTGAGGGAGGAATCTTTGAGAAGATGAATCCCTCAGGAAATATTTTGAGCAATAAATACCACTGTTAAGGAATCAAGGAGTTCACAGAATTTGGATGCTTTGGCACTGTGAATACAGACACCATTCATAGCATCCATAAAATATGAGATGAATCTATTCAATTTCCGCTTTCCTTAATTTATTAATAATTCTGTTAATTTGCAACTACAATTTTAGTCTAGAATTTATCACCACCTCACTCTCTAACAGCCTCATTATGAGTGCCCCTTTAAAACCGATGAGACCGACCTCCTGGAGATTACAAAACCTATGGAAATACTGTGAAACCAGGTAAACAATCCCTATGAGACCACAGTTGAAGAAAGAGAAATGCAGGAGTCATTGTGGAACACATGCTATTCCTCTAAATGTTTATTAGAAGTAAACCCCGATTACTGTCCGCAGCAGGTCAGGCTACATAAAACTGCTCCAATGTATCTCTGTTTACAATGATTTTCAAATGACATCTTAGTCATGCAATCTAAGAAACAAAAAAAGGTTGCTCAACAATTCTGTATTATTAACAACAACAAACATTATTTGATTTTGATTTTCTGTTTCTGCTGCAGTAGTATTTACAGATAAAACACATTTTTCCACAGTTTTTAAGTTAAACACAATAGTTTCTATGTGCGAATCAATGTAAACATAAATAAAGGATTATTGTTAAATGATACTAACACGGAGAGACTCTCACTTCTAAGGTTGACACTCCATTTGAAAAAATAAATATTTTGTATCATTAATATCTTTGCCCCCTAACTAAATTGCACCAAACTTTGGGAAATTCAGCATTTTCTGTGCATAAAATATGGAAAAGCGCTGAATTCAAAGTTGGTGTATTTTAGTTCCGCTGATTTTAAGATAGGCAAAACGTTTAGAGACATTTATGTAGGTGTAGGTTAAGTATGCACTGTTATTAATTAACATTTTAGAAAACAAAATAGGCGTTTATTTTTCAGCGTTTGTGAACATTGCAGAAATCATAGAATCTGATCGGCTGCTATCCTATTTTGTGGAGGACAGCCCTGCTGTTTCCTTGCATTTGATCATGAAAAGAAACATTGTTGCATTCCTTTGAAAACCAATCAACAACGGCAATAGTGTACTCCATTTTTATTTTATGAAGGTAACACAACCTAAAGCAAAGTGGTTCTAGCCATGAAACCCACCATTTTTTTTCTTTTCGACCACCGATTATTGACCTCTCCTGTGGCATGAAACTATGAAAAAAGGAGTCTCAGCAATTTTAATGCTACACATAAACTGGTATTCGGCTGCTACATCAAGTGCCTTTCTTTTAATAAAAAGTCAGCTGCTACGGACAGTTGGTCTAAGAGGCTCTGAGGAGGTTTTGCATGACACGGGTTAATATAACACACATGCACTAGTGTTGGCTGATTGGGACAGACATTTGTCTGATTCAGCATGGCATCTAGACACAGGTAACTCAGTCTAAATTATTCTAATTTAATTGGACCCTGAAAAGAACCGCACCATTCCTTTTTAGTTAAGCGAATAATGTCTAGGGTTTTGCTCTGTGTATTAGATTGTAACTCTGCATTAGCACATTGCTCAAGTACTACATTCACTGCTTTGTACGCATTTTGCTGGGCCTGGAAGCCACATCTAAACCCTATATGAGTTCCTTATTAGACTAGTGTACAAATGTATTTCTCGGAGGTAACACTTGTGATTCAGACTTTGAGCTGCATGGCTCAATGGAGTTAATTACGGTGCCAACTACCTAAAACATCAGATGCCCGGTGAAAAACATCTCAATTCTAGGTGGATTTAAATTCTACTGATGGAGGAAGTGTGAGGATTAGAATAACCATTGCTGAACCAGAACTAACATGATCATCAGATCATGTTAGTTCTGGTAGGGGAAGTTCACAGTCTTAACAATAGAGAGTGCAAATGCATCTGTCTCAAGTTTTATTTGCCTTCTTGTGTTTTTTAAGTAGATACTGTACACAGGTGGGATAGTCAGAGGACTAGTTCCTTTAAAATCAGCCCAGGGGACCACTACCTCCAGGGGGCATATTCAATCATTTATACTGGGTTGCCCTGGGCAACCAGCGTGCCCTGGAGACCACCACTTCCCCAGGGCAATTGTTATATTTCCTGCTGCCCCGGGAAATGGTAATACTCCTGCATTAAAAAAATTGCTTTATTAAAAAGCAATCACAGGGGGGGCGTGGCTTCGAGGGCGAAGATGGCGGTCGCAGCTTGCTAGAGCTCCCGCCAGCCCGACCTTCATCCGACTACTTATCCTGGCCCCCGGACCCGTATCCCAGCCTATCCTCGCTGCGGAGGTGGCGGCCGGCAGACGTTTGGACCCCCGGACCTTCGGGGACGGAGATAGCAGCAGTAACGATCCGGGCCTAGTACCAGCGTGGACAGCCGGGGCCTCGATTTTGGTGGTCCCCGCTGGGAGCTCCCGGAGCTGACAGGCTGTGGCGGCGGTGGGGCCCGCGCTCTGGGGTCCGGACCAACAGCGGAGGAGTGAGCGAGAGCACGGCTGAGCCCCACAGTAAGGGAGTGCATGCTGACGCCGCATGAACACTTGTGGAGGGCTGCGGCCTGAGCTGAGGCCAAGAAGCCGGGGCCTCGAGTTTGGTGGTCCCCAGCTGCCGGCGGTGGGGAGTGTTGGTGATCCAGGCGGAATTGCAGCAGGACGGACGGCGCTGTGGCCCCGGGGCGAGATCCTGCTCGCTCTCAGGGTCCCGGACCGGGTGTGGACGTGCTTGCCTGGACTCCTGGCCGGTGGACCCCCTGCGATCTCCCCGGAGACGGTGCCTGCGATCTGGCGCGCCCGTGAACTGTGGTGACAGAGGCGAGGTGAGCACACTCAGCGTCTCTAGGGGCCCCAGGTGCATGGCAGAGAAGCGGAGGAGCTAAGTCCCACTGAGGGGTACCGGCTGACCGCCCAGAGCATTGGATAGAGGGGTAGGAGACCCCCGAAGGCCAGAGACGAGTGATTGGGAAGGGGATGGTCGGCGACTGGAACCGCATGAACAGGGCAGCATAGCCGGATGGGTACCTTGCCACATGTCTAGATACATGATTGGAGCTGAGTGAAGGCCTAAGGCGCCCCTGGCATTGGTGGAGGACCGCGTGGCGGACCCGTGTACATTGGGGCAGAAGAGCCCGTGGGGAGAAGTAGCCCTGATAGATCCTGGTTGCGCAGCTGCTCGACCTGAGGAACCCTGCCGTCTACTTGTGGGAGGCTGCCCCCCCTATACAACCCCGACATGACCAGAGGCGGAGGAGGGAGTGGGTCCGCCAAACAGGGGCCCATCGACAAATTAACCGGACCTAGCGGGCGGCCCGGGGCATCAGGAGGTGGCCAGGGCGCAGGACCTGATAATGCAGCGCTGATGGCGGCGATCACCCAATCTAGGGACATGTTGGATGCTAAAATAGGAGCGGTGGTGGCTGATGTAACCTTGCTGTGACAAGATCTTCGTAATGCGGTGGCCCGCATCACGGAGGCAGAATCTAGAATCTCTGGAGTGGAAGGCGATGTGGGGACATTAAAACAGAAGGTGGCTGCGATGGAAAGAATTCAAAAGGGCCTTGCGCTCCGGGTGGAGGATGCAGAAGGGCCGGCGCGCAGGAATAACCTTCGCTTTGTGGGATTTTTGACTCAATGGCTGGAGAGCTGGCTCCCCCCGGATGCCCTGTCACAATGCTTTGTGATAGAGCGCGCTCACAGAGCCCTGATGCAGAAACCGCCCGCTGGGGAACGACCTCGGGCGGTGATAGCTAGAATACTGAACTTCCACGACAGGGACACCATCCTACAGGAAGCGAGGGCTAAGGATTCACTCATGTCCGAGAATCATAAGATCTTGATTTTTCCAGACTATACTAAACTGGTGCAACAACAACGCCACTCCTTCATAGCGGCTAAGGCCAAGCTGCGCAATCTGAAGATATAGTACTCCTTGTGTGTGGTCTTTCAATCGCAGACCCATTTCTTTGATACCCCGGAGGAGGTCTTCAGATGGACTGATGAAACGGTCAGGGTCCGGCCGAACGCCCAGCCGGGCTTGGGCTCCGGCCCGTCGCGTGGATCGTCGCAGGAGAGGGGTGACCCCGTGGCCAGGGGTAAGCGACACAGGAAATCTCGATCACGGAAGCGCTCCTCTTCTCGCAGTGGCCAGCTTGATGAGACACCGGTCGAATCCGATCAATCCGGAAAAGACCATTGAAAACTCTGGGAGTGAGACTATCTGCTGGTGCCGCTGGCCCCGCTGGGGGGATCATCGGAGCGCAACTGCTTGGACAGCTGAACATTGAGCGTAAGGTGACGATGCACATCACAGACTTTAGCTGTGCTTTCCTAGGCTTGTGATAGAACATAGGGTAGCCACATACTTTGCATATTTGTGCTGGTGGGAGGTGGCGGAGTGGGGTTAGGGGTGCTGTTTCATCGGGGCTGCCTGGTTCCCCCGCGGTGGGGGTTGGCCCTGAGGGGGGGTTCTTTAGTTAGAGTGAGTAGTTGGGATCCATTGGCATGGTTGGCCTTGGGCGCTCTGTTTTGGGCCGGAGGTTCCCCATGCCGCGATAGATACTTCAGAGTTCCATGAGGTATAGGGGTGGGAGGTGGGGGACGGGAAATGGGAAGTTGGGGGGATGGTTTTGGGGGGGTGAGGGGGGGTCAGGGGTGGTCAGAGGGGTTTGCACGTGATTCCTAATGCCTTGCAACTAATTGTGCTGTGCGCCTGGGCCCGGCGCTGGGGTCCTCTGTGTCCTGTCCAACTTGACTATGGCTGATGCACCAATTCCAGGACTCCCTAGAGAGTCCATGCGAGTACTGAGTTGGAATGTCAGGGGGATGCTGGACAAAATTAAGAGGGGGGCAATCTTGCGATGGGGTAAAAGGGAGGCTGCCGATGTATTACTGCTACAAGAAACGCACATGATGGGAACAAAAGTGCTTAGCCTGCAGAGATTTGGTTACCAACAGGTCTATCACGCGGGGTTTTCCAGGGGTTCAAGAGGGGTGGCCATTTTGGTTCACCGCAGGTTGGCCTACATTCATGAGCGACATTGGATTGACCCACAGGGCAGCTACGTTTTTATCAAGGGAATGGTGGGAGCTGAACCGGTGGTGTTTGGGAGTGTGTATGCTCCTCCCCCATTACAGTGGTCCCTGGCTGAGAGGCTATTTGAAGTGTGGGCGGACATCCCGGAATCCCTGGCTGTGCTGGGAGGTGATTGGAATGATGTAATGGATGTGTGCATGGACTGCAAGAGACTGCAGGGGACGATGGCGGCTGCTGCCCCTACCCGACTGAAAGCGATGGTGGAAGGGTTGGGCTGGGTGGATGTTTGGAGACACATGCATGCCACAGTGCGAGAGTACACCTATGTTTCTGCCGTGCATGGCTCCTTTTCCCGACTGGATTATGTTTTTGTGCCAGGGGCGTTCCTCAATAGTGTGAGGGAGGCGGGGATCCTGCCTAGAGGACTGTCCGACCACTCCCCTGTTGCAGTCAGGATTGAGTTGCATAGAAAGTGTCAACCGTTACGATGGAGGATGTCCTCGTGGCACCTTCAGCAGGCTGACTATATCCAACACATGCGGGGTGCGATTGCCCACTACTGCCAGGAAAACCTGGTAGAGAATATGGGTGCAGTGGTGGTCTGGGAAGCCATGAAGCCTACGCTGAGGGGCATAGACATAGCGTGGTGCACGGCTGCCCGTCGTCGACGTCGAGAGGCCATTGTTGCGGCTGCGGCGCAGGTAGAGCTGCTAGAACAGCGGTGCCAGAGAGGGGGAGGCGATGTGGCGGTGCGGTTGCTCCTGCAGGCGCAGCAGTCCTACGCATCTGTCTTAATCGATAAGGCTCGACAAGCATGGCTGGCCACGCGGAGTAGGGTATATCAGTGGGGAGATAAGTCCTGTACTATGCTCCATAGATTATGTCAATACACCATGCAACCGATTACATTGCCAGGTCTCACTGACGGGGAAGGTGTAGCTATAACGGACCCGGCCGAACTGGCAGCGAGTTTTGCCCGCTATTATGCGGAACAATATGCCCAGCAGGACTGTCTTCCGGCGGATGCGATCGACAAATTCATTGCAGACCTGCCTCCAAGGGCATTGTCAGATGAGAGAAGAAAATCTCTGGACCTCCCCCTCACAGCGGAAGAGCTGGGAGACGCGTTAGGGCAGCTCAACACAGGGAAGGCACCCGGGCCGAGTGGCTTTCCATGCAAATTTTATAAGAAATCCAACTCCAATTGGGGTCTCACTATAGGACAGCGCTGGAGACGGCACGGGAAAGGGGTAGCCTGCCAGCTGACTGGCGTCACGCCGAGGTTGTAGTTTTTCAGAAGCCGGGTAGACCCCCGGACCGGCATGAATCATATCGCCCCATATCCCTGCTCAACATCGAGGCTAAATTGCTGGCTAAGGCGCTGGCGAATCGCCTTCTCCCATATGTGGCTACCTGGTCCACCCGGACCAGGCGGGCTTCATGCCACGTAGGGCGACGCGGCACAACATCAGACGGGCGCAGGCGGCTGTCGACGCCATAGGAGCCACAGGTGAGCGGGCGGCCCTACTGTTAGCAGATATAGACAGGGCCATTGACTCTGTCAGTTGGACATATCTGTTGGCTCTCCTGCCTTATCTTAACCTGGGCCCGGTGTTTATTTCGTATGTCAAACTGCCCTACACTGATATCACTGCGTCCGTGCGTGTATCTGGGGCAGTTTCGGAGAGGTTTTCAGTCGGTCGGGGGACCCGGCAGGGATGCCCACTGTCCCCTTATCTCTTTGCGCTGGCCATGGAGCCCCTTGCCTCTTGGGTACGCATTGACGCGCAGCTGCGCGGCTTCGTATGGGGCGAGGGACTCTCCGACAGAATCGCACTCTATGCGGACGATGTCCTCTTCTTCCTTACGGATCTAAATCGATCAGGCCCCCGAATCTTGGAAATTATGCGTGTATTTGGTGAGGTGTCGGGCCTTTGTCTTAACCCGCGTAAGTCCACCCTATTGGTACTAGGCGAAGGGGCGAGTACGTACTCTTGGGCGTCGGCCTTGCAGGTAGTGGCCGGGGGACTGAAATACCTGGGAGTCTTCCTGTCCGAGTCCGCAGACATTGCATGGGAGCGCAACGTGTTACCAGTGTGGGAGAGGGTCCAAACGGACATTAAGACGTGGTCCCGAATGCCCCTCACCATATTTGGTAGGTCCGCGATCTTTAAAATGGTCGCACTTCCGCGCCTGTTATACCAACTGCAGAATTACCCACATCGGATCGCGCCCCGGTGGTTTCGTCAGGCCAATTCTGTTTTGGGTCGCTTCCTGTGGGCTGGGGGTGCCCCCAGGGTGGCGTTACGGACATGCTTTCTGTCCACGTATTGTGGTGGTCTGGCCACATCAGATCTCCTGTCCTATTATCAGGCCTCCCACCTCTTGGTACTAAACGAATGGTGGTATGGCGATAGAGGAGACCCTGCATACGCCCTTGAGCGCTTGTTGATGGGAGACACCACGTTGCACACGCTCCTGTATTCGGCTAGGCAGCAGAGGAAGTTGCCATGTGCCACTCAGGTGGTCTTTGTGATTTGGCGACAAGTACTGCATCGTATGGGCTGGTGGGGAAGACTAACAGCAGAGAACCCATTGTGGAAGAACGGACAGCTCCCCGCACTGGCTTCGCTGACGGAGTTTGGCGGCTGGGATTCAATCGGGATTTCTTCGCTTGGACACGTCCTGACCGGGGTAACTCTCAAGTCCTTCCAAGAGCTTAGCACTGAATTCCATATGCCCAAGACCCAATTCTTCAAGTACCTGCAGTTTCGCCACGCGCTCGCACCTAGCCTAGTTGGCCTGGAGCTGCTACTGGAGTTCAGTCCAGTGGAAGCGAAAATTTTCATGGGGGACCTTGGGGATAAAAAGGTGTCCCGAATCTACCAAACGCTAGTCACTCATTGCTCCTCTTCTTTGCTTCCGTAAAAAGAGGCCTGGGAAAGGAACGTTGGACCCATGGACGAAGATGATTGGAGGGAGGCCTTGGAGTCCCCGCGTGGGGCTGCTATTGCAGTGCGACTCCGATTGATCCAGTTTAAATATCTGCACAGGGCTTACTAGACAGGGGAGCGGTTGTGGAAGGCGGGCCTGATTGTGTCCCCGGAGTGCCTGCGCTGTGGGACTAAGAGGGGTACGCTGTTGCATACGGTATGGTCTTGTGTTGGTCTGACTCGGTTCTGGAATGGTGTTTGGAGCTGTTTGTCGGAGGTACTGGGATGGGATCTCTCCCGCACTCCCTGTTTGGGACTTCTCCATGTCTTAGAGAGCGTGGGTGGGAACATATACAAGCTTCATCTTTTGTTATTGGGTCTGGTGGTCGCCAAGCGGGATTTGGCAAGAGCATGGAAGGGTGAGCGGGCTCCTCCACAGGGCGCCTGGAAGGCCGGTCTAGATTACTTCATGGGGTTGGAGCGACCTGTGTTTGAGGCCAGAGGATGCCCCCGAAAACATTACAAAATATGGAAAAGGTGGGCAGATTACAGGGGTTTGACTCTAGAGCCTCCAGCAGACGCGGACGATGGGTTACCTACGATGGAGGACCTTCAGGCCTAAAGAGGCGCTAGATGCCTAATGTAATTTACTTAAATGATGAAGGCTTATTGTGATCACGTGCACCAGGTTAGGGCGGGATAAGGGGTGGGTAGCCGGGATGTTGGGTGGCTGGGGTTGTGGGGGGGAGACGGGGGGGTTGTTCTTTTTTTATTGATTAGGTTTGTAATGATACTGAGACAACGCTTTTTCTGGTAGATACAATATCTGCCTGTGGATTCCTCACTGACCCACCCGCCTCCCCGTTGTCCACTCTTCTATGCCAGAGTTATTGTACTGCAATGTATATTTATTTTGATGTCAAGGAAATGTTTCATTTGCTTTTCTGCATTTGCTTTGCACTGTGTGTTTTGCCTTGACTATTGTGTGCTGTGTATACTTTGTATATATCTACTGTCATTGGTCCGTCCGTGTGCCTCGATGGCACGGAAGAAAGGGCGGAACTGATGTCATCACGCCGGCGTGGGCCTATTGTAGGCGTCGGTGACGTCAGCGGAGTCGCGAGCGATGTCGTGTCTCTATGACGTCCGAGTCCAGGTCAGGACCCTTCCGCGTTTTTAAACGTGATGTATGGTGTTTTCTCGAGATCATGGTACCCCTCTGGTGCGCTTTCGGGTCCCATGGGTCCTATGTCCTTTAATTTGGGTGTTCCTCACTCATATGCTCCGGCACCATTCATGCCGTACATGCCAACCCCGACTCCGCTGTGGCAGTACCAAGCTCCACCAGGGTCGACGCCAGTATCGACGCCGGCCTGCCCGAAGTTGATGACTCCGGCTCCGACGTCACCGGCTCCAAGCAAGTCTATGGATCCTCCTTCCAAGCCCTCGGATTCGGTTCCGAAGTGGGCTCCGGCGCCGTCGGATTCGGCTTTGGATTCGGCTGCACTTCGAGTTAAATTCAGGTCTCGAAGAGAAGCTCAACGTCTGCTTGAACAACAGAGGATTGATGAGTCTTCTTCTGACATGGAGGAAGGTGAGCTGGATGGAGGTAGTTTCGACGACCTGGCAGAGGCAAGTGGTCTCGAGTTTTCCCCGGAATGGTCTTTGCCTTCGGGATCTGATGCACCCTCCAGGGATGTTCCACCGTATCATGTAGTCATGAAGAAGGCAGCTGGACTTTTGGGTTTGTCTTTGCCTACTGTCGAATTTAAGTCAAATTTACTGACTGAGGTTCTTCATTCTCCAAGTTCAGCAGTGGAGCCTTTACTTCCATTTAATGAAGCCTTAAAGGAACCCATTATGGAGGTATGGAAAAAGCCTTTTTCTGCTCCTGCAGTTTCCAAAAATGTGGCTAGGAGATATAGGGTGGCTCCTGAGGACCCTGCATTCTTGTCATCACACCCGTCTCCTGAG
The DNA here is from genome assembly GCF_964263255.1 of Lissotriton vulgaris. NCBI lineage: Eukaryota > Metazoa > Chordata > Amphibia > Caudata > Salamandridae > Lissotriton > Lissotriton vulgaris. Next base: position 1,547,583,831 of record NC_141694.1, on the reverse strand, counting down.
AGTTTGGCGATTCAGGCTGCATGTTCTAGAAAGTCGATTGGGGCTTTTCGGCAGGTGCCTGGCGACAAAGAGGCCAAGAGACAGGACCAAATTGCAAAAAAGACTTTTTCTTCGGCTAGTATGGCTCTGAAATCTTCTAATGCCACTTGCCTTATGGGAAGATACATTCATGCTCTAATGGACTCTATGCGTTCATTAATCCCTAAGGTTCCTGAGGATAGCAGAAAAGACTTTGAGGAAGCCTTGTCTGACTCTCAAGCGGCTGCCCGTCAAGTCATCCAAAGCGGGCTTGATACTACGGATTCAGTGGCAAGGATTATGGGCACAGCGGTAGCCACTAGGCGTTCAGCCTGGTTGAAGTCATCCGATTTTTCAACTGATGTGCAGTCTTCTTTATTGGATTTGCCTTTCGATGGTGAGGGGTTCTTTGGGAGGAAAGCAGATGCGGTCTTGGAAAGATTCAAGGACAGCAGGGCAACGGCTAGATCTCTTGGCCTTCAGGTCAGAGGTTCTACGACCAGGAAATTTAGAGGTTTTGGCCACTCCTTTCGTTCATATAGACAAGGGCAGCAGCAGCAACAACAGCAGCAGCAGCAGAATACCTTGTATGGATCATACAGGGGGAAGCAGAGAGCACGTCCTCGAGGGCGTCAGCCCAATTCCTCCTCCACCTCCACCAACCCCCCAGCCACAGAAAAGCAGCCCTAGATCCGCCATTCAGGATCATGTAGGCCCAGTAGGGGGCCGGCTTACCCACTTTCTACGAGATTGGGAATCGGTTACATCAGATCTTTGGGTTCTCAATCTCGTAGAAAATGGGTATGCCCTTCCCTTTCGGGAATTCCCTCCCAATTACCCTCCTTGCCAAGGGTATTGCTCAGAGGAACATCTGTTTCTCCTTCAGGAGGAAGTCCAAACTCTATTGAGGAAAGGTGCGATAGAGGTGGTCCCAGAGCGGGAAAGGGTTCAGGGATGCTACTCCCAGTACTTCCTGATTCCTAAGAAGGATGGCAGGCTTCGTCCTATCCTGGATCTCAGGATCTTGAATTTTTACCTGAAGCAGGAGAAATTCAAGATGTTCACCCTTGCTCAGGTTCTTCAGGCTCTGCTGGAAGAAGACTGGATGGTGTCGCTCGACTTGCAGGATGCGTATTTCCACATCCCCATCCTGAAGTCGCACAGGAAGTATCTCCGTTTTACGGTGGGATCGCAGCACTATCAGTTTGCGGTCCTTCTGTTTGGACTTACTACTGCGCCTCGAGTCTTCACCAAGGTGATGGCAGTGGTGGCGGCGTATCTCAGAAGATCAGGATTCCTGTATTCCCCTATCTGGACGACTGGCTGATCAAAGCGGAGTCGTCGGAGATTGTGCTTCATCATCTGCAGGAGACAACCCAGTTGTTGTACAGGTTGGGTTTTTCGATAAATGTACCCAAATCTCACCTGGTGCCCTCCCAGCGCAACCTGTTCATTGGTGCTGTACTGGACACAACTGTATGTCGTGCATTCCCGCCACCTCAAAGGATTCGCGACATACAGGAAATGGTCCCTTTATTTTACAATGGAGCGGTTGTTCCGGTCCTGAAGGTCCTTCGCCTGCTCGGTCTGATGGCTTCTTGCATTCTCGCTGGCACATGAGGGCACTCCAGTGGTGCCTCCGCAGGCAGTGGTTTCAGCACAACGGAGATCTCAGGGAGTCAGTGAAGATCTCCAGAGAAACTGCAGCGGATCTGTCTTGGTGGGGCGTGGAAGGCAACCTGTCTCAGGGGAAGCCTTTTCATCTGCCTCCTCCGGTGGCCACGGTGATAACGGATGCATCCACTCTAGGGAGGGGTGCTCATCTGGGGGATCTGGAGGTCAAGGGTCTTTGGTCTCCAGAGGAAAGGTTGCTTCACATCAACCTTCTAGAGTTACGGGCGATTCGTTTAGCGCTCAAGGCCTTCCTCCCTTCCCTTCGCGGTCAGTCAGTTCAAGTCCTGACGGACAACACGACCGCAATGTGGTACATCAACAAACAGGGAGGAGTGGGATCGCAGTGTCTCTGCAGAGAGGCACTGCGTCTCTGGTCCTGGGTTCAGGACCATCAGATTTGTCTGATGGCAAATCATCTGGCCGGAGTTCTGAACGTTCGAGCAGACGGTCTCAGTCGGCAGTTCTCTGCCGACCACGAGTGGAGGCTTCACCCGGAGGTGGTTCACAGCATCTTTCAGATGTGGGGGACTCCTCGGGTGGACCTGTTTGCCACTTGCGAGAATGCTCACTGCCCGTCATTCTGCAGTCTCCAGTATCCGATGCAAGGAGCCTTGGGGGATGCGTTTCAGTTGAGTTGGGGAAATCAACTCCTTTACGTGTTTCCTCCCATACCCTTAATTCCTCGGGTTATGAGGAAGATTCGCCAAGACCGGGCCCAAGTTATATTGGTCGCCCCGGATTGGCCAAGAAGGGTGTGGTACTCAGATCTTCTCCACCTCTCCTCTCACCGGCCGCTCCGTCTCCCTCTCAGGGCAGACCTCCTCTCACAGATGGAGGGGCAGGTTCTACACCCCCACCTCCAGACATTACACCTTCATGCCTGGAGATTGAGCGGGGCAACCTGAATTCCTTTTCCCTCCCGCCTGACGTTGTGGATGTCATCTTATCCGCCAGGCGTGACTCCACTAAGTCCATCTATTCTTATAGGTGGTCGAAATTTGTTGAGTGGTGTAGGGAGAAGTCTATTGACCCTGTGAGAGCCCATTTGTCTGAAGTTCTCCAGTTTGCCCTTTCTCTGGCGCAACAGGGGCTTGCTGTTGCTACTGTGGAAGGGCTACCTTTCGGCGCTGTCGGCTTTTCTCTGCTTGCCTGACCAGCCGTCTCTTTTTAAATCTCCTGTGGTCTTGAGATTTTTGAAGGGCCTCACTAATAAGTTCCCTCCTTCACCTTTTATTGTGCCTCAGTGGGATTTAAATCTTGTTTTGTCCTTTCTGATGGGTGCTCCATTTGAGCCTCTTCACAAATGTCCCATGAGGCTTCTTACTTTTAAAACAGTCTTCCTCGTTGCAATAACCTCGGCAAGGAGGGTACGTGAGCTTCAAGCTCTGAGTTCTAAGCCTCCTTTCCTGACCATTCATGCTGATCGAATAGTTCTCAGGACCAGGGCTGCTTTTCTGCCTAAGGTGGTGACTCCCTTCCATTTGGGTCAGTCCATTACCCTACCTTCCTTTTATCCTCCCCCTCACCCTTCTAAGGAGGAACAGAGACTGCACCGTCTGGACCCTAAGAGGGCGGTTTCCTTTTACTTGGACAGATCCAAGGATTTTCGTTTGGAGGACCAGCTTTTCGTTGGGTTTGCGGGTTGCAAGAAGGGGAAGGCGGTCCATAAAAGAACCCTATCAAGATGGATCGTTCTCTGCATTAAGATCTGCTACTCTTTGGCCGGTAAGGAACCACCAGAAGGTATAAGGGCTCATTCTACAAAAGCTAAGTCTTCAACCTCAGCGTTGGCTAGAGGTGTGCCTGTTGAGGATATTTGTAGAGCGGCAACTTGGTCTTCCCTCCACACTTTCGCGAAGCATTACTGCTTGGATTCCGAAGTGAGGAGGGACGGTCACTTTGTTCGCTCTGTCCTTCAGGATTTTCTGGTTTAGAAGAGTGAACTCCCTCCTCCGGGAGTGGGGACTGCTTTGGGACTCTATTCACAAGGTGAGGAATCCACACGGCAGATGTATCTATCAGAAGAACAAGTTACTTACCTTCGGTAACGCTTTTTCTGGTAGATACAATATCTGCCTGTGGATTCCTCACTGACCCACCCGCCTCCCCGTTGTCCACTCTTCTATGCCAGAGTTATTGTACTGCAATGTATATTTATTTTGATGTCAAGGAAATGTTTCATTTGCTTTTCTGCATTTGCTTTGCACTGTGTGTTTTGCCTTGACTATTGTGTACTGTGTATACTTTGTATATATCTACTGTCATTGGTCCGTCCGTGTGCCTCGATGGCACGGAAAAAAGGGCGGAACTGATGTCATCACGCCGACGTGGGCCTATTGTAGGCGTCGGTGACGTCAGCGGAGTAGCGAGCGATGTCGTGTCTCTATGACGTCAGAGTCCACGTCGGCGCGAGGCTACAAAAGAATTTCCGAATGTTGCTGACGCAAGGGATTGTGGAGAGCTGTTTATGCCTTTGCCTAATCAATCAATAAAATTTGTTGTGAAAAATAAAAAAAGCAATCACAGACATGGTGGTTGCTGACCCCAGAGGGCCACCATCCCTGTGAGAGCTATAATTCCTAAGGGGTTGAAAAATGAAACTTATATCATTAACATTCTTTAAAAAAAATATATATATCTTCATTGAATTATATGCCTGATGATCAGGCTCCAGGGTTCATGTAACCACACCTGTAACAATCCCCGATTGATCCTTCTACTCCCTCTGCCCACCCAACACAATAGCGCATATTTAACATGGGAGAAAACAGCATTCTGAAGTTCTGGTCTTGTCTATCGCAGACTTCGTATTAAGAGGTATTGAGGTTCTCTGCATAGGCACCCCCTGTCATGCATATCCCATCAAGCTAAGCACTTGGTAAAACTAGGGATCCATCTTGCCACTACCACTCAGGATCCATAAGCTTGTTCAGCACAATCTCCCACAGGTGTATTGTCCTCCACCTTTTTGTCTGTACACATCTCCCTCATTTGGCTTCCTTCCATTAGCGCTCATTCCCTCATATAGCTTCAGTAACATTTACGAAGTAAGTCGAATTGCGACCAACCAGGAATTGCTATTAAATAGCTTTAAGTTTTATTACATAAGGAAATCATAATTCTTGATTTATGTACATATGGCCCAAAGGACTTGATGGCACCAGAAAAATCTTCACACAATGTGGCGCTGCGTAGATATAGTCCTTTTAAGGAATCTGCAAGAGATTATTATTAGCACACGTCTTTGCTCGCTCCGAAGCGGTCGCTCCCCACGCTCCCTGACCATCCAGAATTTGCAGCGCTACACTTCGCCTTGCAGCCTGGTATCGTAGCGTTTGGTGATAATTACTAACTGAGCTCACATTGCCTGAAATCATTTTCGTAGTGCCTGGCATTGTAGCGCTTTGCTGATAATTGTTGATTGTACTTTGCTCATTGGTTTTTAATAATCATTGTTAGGTTGCTCGCATCGCCTGCAATATTATTTGTGCCTGATTGTGCCGCTATCACTGCCCCGATCATAGCGCTATTCCGGCTGTGCCCCTGTTTTGCTTTCTGTTTGTGCTGCCATTTTGTTGTTGTGACTATTGGCCAGTCTCTCCTCCCCGCTCCCACCTCCCAGCTGACCCTCCCTCCCACTGATACAGAAGGCTTGTCCCATCTGGACTAGCGTGGTGACCGTCTTTTCTCGCTCCGAAGCGGTCGCTCCCCACGCTCCCTGACCATCCAGAATTTGCAGCGCTACACTCCACCTTGCAGCCTGGTATCGTAGCGCTTGGTGATAATTACTAACTGAGCTCGCATTGCCTGAAATCATTTTCGTAGCGCCTGGCATCGTAGCGCTTTGCTGATAATTGTTAATTGTACTGTGCTCATTGGTTTTTAATAATCATTGTTAGACTGCTCGTATCGCCTGCAATATTATTTGTGCCTGATTGTGCCGCTACCACTGCCCGGGTCATAGCGCTATTCCGGCTGTGCCCCTGTTTTGCCTTCTGTTTGTGCTGCCATTTTGTTGTTGTGACTATTGGCCAGTCTCTCCTCCCCGCTCCCGCCTCCCAGCTGACCCTCCCGCGCTCCACCCCCCCACTATCCACTTATGTCAGATGCACTTGCGCGCAGCGGAAGCGCCCCATGCGCGCCGAAGGTGCGCCAAAGGTAAGCCCGTCTACGCCTGTCCGCGCCCGGACCGCGCCCAGCGCCAGACCCCCTGGCCCCCACAAACCCCACTCCACCCGCATAACGTACGATTCCGCAACCCTTTCAGCACTCAACTCCGGCCGTCTCCCAGACTGCCACCAAGCCGCCCCAGGACACACCCATGGACCCTTCACCTGCCACGCCTGCAAGTTCGACTGCATCAGGACCCATACCAAATCCACAAACTCCAAACAGAGCTCCGACACTAACCACCTGAAATGCATCCTGCTCAACACCCGCTCGGTCCACAGACACGCCATTGAACTTTGGAACCTACTCGACACCACATCACCGGACGTCGCATTTCTTACAGAAACCTGGATGAACGCCTCATCAGCGCCCGACATTGCCATTGCCATCCCGGACGACTACAAGATCGTCCGAAAGGACGCATCAACCAAACAGGAGGAGGAATCGACATCGTTCATAAGAGCACCATCCGCATTACGACCAGTTCCGATGACAACCTCACATCCGCCGAACACCTTCACTTCCAGATTCACACCGATCCGAACACCACACTCAGAGGCACCCTCATCTATAGACCACCCGGACCCCGCACACAATTCAGCGAAGACATCACTGACTTCATCAGCCCTCACGCCCTCCCCTCCGAGGACTACATCCTACTGGGAGACCTCAACTTCCACCTGGAAAAGAACAACGACAGCAACTCCACCACCCTTTTGGACAATCTCGCCAATCTCCGACTCAAACAACTTGTTGACACCCCCACCCACCTCGCCGGGCACACGCTCGACCCAATCTTTACCTCCAGCAAGCACATCTCCTTCAATCACACCACAGCTCTCCATTGGACAGACCACAGCTGCGTTCACTTCAACTACAAAAAGACTACGACCCACAACCACCTACAACCAATTCCCCGGAGAAACTGGAATAAAATTACCACCGACCAGCTCTTCACATCGCTTCTCCAAAACCCCCCTGCAAAATCATCGGACCCAAACCAAGCAGCCACCAACCTCACACAATGGATCACCCACAGCGCTGACAAATTAGCACCCTTGAAAAACCATCAAATGAAGCAAGGCAGCAAAAAATCCCCCTGGTTTAATGATGACCTTAAGAAATCCAAGAAGATCTGTCGCACCCTCGAGAAAGCCTGGCGAAAAAACCCAACCACTGACAACCTGGCCACTTTCAAGAACGCCACCCGCAAACACCACCAATTGATCCGATCCGCCAAGAAATCAGCATTCAAGGACCGATTTGACAACAACGCCCACAACAGAAAGGAACTATTCAACATCGTCAAAGAGTTTACCAACCCCACCGCCGGCACCAACGACATTACTCCATCCCAAGACCTCTGCGACTCTCTGGCCTCCTTCCACAACAAATTCGCTGACATACATAACAGCTTTGGAGACCAGCCCACCCAACCTACCTCCGTCCTAAAACCCCCCTCCAACAACCTTTACACCTGGAACCCGATCACCACTGAAGACACCATCCGCCTGATGAACACCATTCACTCAGGATCACCAACCGACCCATGTCCCCACCACATTTTCAACAAAGCAGACTCCATTATCGCACCCCATCTTCGAGACATCATCAAATGCTCCCGCAACTCCGCCACCTTCCCGGAAAGCTGGAAACACGCCGAACTCAGCGCCCTCTTGAAGAAACCTACAGCAGACCCCACTGAACTTAAGAACTACCGCCCCATTTCGCTCCTCCCATTCCCTGCCAAAGTCATTGAGAAAGCCGTCAACAGTCAACTCGCCGCCTTCCTCGAATCCAACAAATCCCTCGACCCTTCACAGTCTGGCTTCAGAGCAAAACACAGCACCCAAACGGCCCTCATCGCTGCAACAGACGACATTCGAACTCTACTGGACAGCGGAGAAACTGCTGCCCTCATCCTACTCGACCTCTCCGCAGCCTTCGACACAGTCTGTCATAACACCCTTATACAACGCCTCAGCAACGTCGGAATACAAGGAAAAGCATTGGACTGTATCATCTCGTTCCTTGCCGGAAGAACCCAGAGAGTCCGCCTCCCCCCTTTTAGATCAGAGGCCACCGAAGTCATCTGCGGCGTACCCCAAGGATCTTCACTCAGTCCCACCCTCTTCAAAGTATACATGAGTCCCCTCGCATCCATTGCGCGCCAACACAACCTCAACATTATCTCCTACGCAGACGACGCCCAGCTGATCCTATCCCTCACCAAAGACCCAACCACCGCCAAAACCAACCTACTCGAAGGGATGAAAGAAGAAGCCGAGTGGATGAAGAACAGCCGTTTAAAACTTAACTCGGACAAAACGGAAGTCCTCATCTTAGGATCATCCCCCTCCGCCTGGGACGACTCATGGTGGCCACCGTCCCTGGGCAGCGCACCCAAACCGACGGAGCACGCACGTAACCTGGGTTTCATGCTGGACTCCTCCCTCTCGATGACCAGACAAGTCAACGCCGTCTCATCATCATGCTTCAACATCCTACGTATGCTCAACAAAATTTTCCGTTGGATCCCCACCGAAACTAGAAAGACGGTCACCCATGCACTGGTCACAAGCCGACTAGACTACGGAAACACCCTTTACGCCGGAACCACATCCAAACTTCTGAAAAAACTCCAACGCATCCAAAACGCCTCAGCCAGACTCATCCTAGACATCCCCGACAAGCTCACATTTCCGGTCACCTGAAAGACCTCCATTGGCTCCCTGTCAACAAAAGAATAACATTCCGCCTCCTCACCCACGCACACAAAGCCCTCTACGACCTAGGACCCGAACACCTCAACACGCGCCTGTCCTTCTACACCCCCACCCACCATCTTCGTTCGTCCAATAAAGCCCTTGCCGCAATTCCGCGCATCCAAAGATCCACCATGGGAGGAAGATCCTTCTCCTACTTAGTGGCCAAGACCTGGAACTCCCTCCCCACCCACCTCCGCCTCACACAGAACCACCTCTCCTTCAGAAAACAACTAAAAACTTGGTTATTTGATAAGTAAGCTCCCTCCCTCCCTCAAGCGCCTTGAGACCCTCTGGGTGAGTATGCGCTATACAAATTTAAACTTGACTTGACTTGACATGGTATGACTATTCCCCTATTCTTTAGAGAAGGGGACACTGAGGAAAAGGATTGTCCCTGCCCAAGGAAAGTTCCCCAGTCTCACTGACTTAGATCATGCAAAGGGGGATTTCCTGGGATTTACAGGAAACGCTGCAGCTTCCCTGCTGCTCCTTGTGCCCAGGAGAATCAAGAGCAAGCAGGTAACAGCACAGAAAGCAGAGTGCCACATAGAGGGGAGATCTGGTAGAACTGTACGGCCCAATTACACGACCAGCGACCCCAATGAGAAAGTGTGCTGGCGTCCCACAGACTGGGGTCACATGAGATCCAATGACACAACCGCCTGGCAGCTGCATTTCTGCTTTTTAATTGGTAAAAATAAAAAAGTATTGAAAACTGCACAGCTGCAACAAAGGGCAGCAACACACATATCTTCCACCTAAAGTGCCCAGGTAGATTGTCTGTGTCTCAAGAGGAAGACTTCATATTAATGTTTATGATGTGGATCATGGCAAACACAAGAAGATGATGGACGGAACGCTGAAAAATTTCAGACATTCACCCCCAGTCAAGGATCTGGGTTGAATCCATCATCGTTCTTTTGCTCACTTTGCCACCCCAGTTCAGACACAGCTATATGCAAATCAGTCTTGACCCTGTGCGTGGGACGAGTCCAGCCCGAACTGCCAAGCCATGTCTTCCCTGGATCAGAAACAAGCATCCTGGGACCGGATTCGGGCTAACAGCCCTCATCAGCCAGGCTAGCTTGAATTCAGTGGCAAAGTGAGCAAGGGACCCACGTCTGGGCATACCCTGCCAACTTAGGGCGAAGAAAGCAAACACAAGAAGATGATGGACGGAGTGCTGAAACTTTTTAGATACTCACCCCCAGTCACTGATCTGGGTTGAATCCATCATAGTTCTTTAGCTCACTTTGCCACCCCAGTTCAGACACAGCTATATGCAAATCAATCTTGACCCTGTGCCTCATGGGAACAGTCCAGCCTGAACTGCCAAGCCATGCCTTCCCTGGACCGGACACAAGCATCCTGGGACCAGTTTCGGGCTAACAGCCCTCATCAGCCAGGCTAGCTTGAATCCAGTGGCAAAGTGAGCAAGGGACCCACGTCTGGACATACCCTGCCAACTTAGGGCGAACAAAGCAAAATGTGGATCTTCCAAAATGCTGATTGGTTTCTCTAGACAAAGTCCTGATGATTATGATGCATCCTTTGGGCTTAGTTTACCGTCATTGAAAATAATTTTTTAAAGGCATATGGTCTTTCTTGCATTTTATAAACACAGTCACAATGCCTTAAAACCTTTGTGATAAGTTAAATATTAAGGCATAAGGATTTTAGGAGGTGTAGCTGGTTTGTCGTGTTAAGACTTGCAGTGATATCTGAATCATACCAGATAATAAAGAGCAACAGTTTAACGTCTAACAGGTTTTGTGGTGTTCAGTGGAGGTCAAAGAGATGTGTGACCAACAATGGATGTTTAAATATCAGAAAAAAAGCTTTGTGCAGAAAAAGATGTGCACATATTATAATATTGACAAGCACAGAGGTGTATTGTCACTTGTTAAGGTGTATTCCTACATATGAAGTTATTATGCACTGTGGTGTCTTGGACCCTAGGCCCACATGCTGGGTGAATGACCACATGGACGTCTGATATGAGGTACTGGAACTGGCCCAGAGCGCATGCGCCCAACCTCTTTTAGTTGCAGGATCTCCTGACTGGTGACACTTGTGATGGGGGGGTGTATAGTGTGGATGCAACTCAGGCGGAACACTAGAATGTGTCAATCAGGACACTACATCCCTCCTAAACTTTAATGAAAAAGAAATAAACAAAAGTCCACCCTATGAAGGAAACAAACAACAATACACCACCAATGGGTCTCTTCAGGCCATCTGCCGGGCAGTGCTGGAGCTCTGGACCACACAGTCAGGAGGCTTTGGTCCGCCTCGACAATGAAATTCAGACCGGCCTGGTCTTGCAGTGTTGGAGTTTATTTACACAGTTCAAATATCGTTGCATCTGAAGTGGTAGTGGAGTCCACTTTGGAGATCTTCTTGAGGGCGCTCAGGCTCCGGTGGATGGCAAGCCGGCAACTTCCGAGGATGACCTTGGTGGATGAGGGTCTTCCTGAGAACTTATTGAGGGCGCTCAGGCTCCGGTGGATGGCAAGCCGGCAACTTCCGAGGATGACCTTGGTGGATGAGGGTTCTCCTGAGATAGCCGTGGGGTGACAAATCTCCATCTGCGACCACCATGATTCCCAGTGCCTGTCGTAGAGCTGCTGCTGATGCATTTCTCTGGTTGGGATTTCCCTCACACAGGAACTCCATTGAGGCTCTTGCCCCTGGATTGCCACAAGACCACGTCGGCTGTGCGAGCCACTCGTAGGCTGCGCTGAGGGGTTTCTGAGGAACTCCAACAAGGCCACGGCCGAGCCTCGTGTAACCTCAAGAGTGGATAATCCAATGGTCAGATATGTTCTTCTTTGGCAGGCCTCAAGGTTTACCGGGCACACAGAAGGTTCCTGGGTGGCTAGCCTCCCACAGCACCAGGAGTGTCTTGTTGAACTGATTTCTTGAGTGTTTGGATCCACTCTGCTGGTGCAATGCTTCTTAGACGCTCTTGATGATGATGCACCTGGAGGATGAATACGATGATTTTCTTACACTTGGGCAACATGCATCGATCTCTTGCTTTGGGTGACTTAGTGGGGTGAGGAGGACTGAAAGGACTTTGTGGCCACTTCCAGTTATCTTCTGGCAGGTGCACTTGCTAGAGGTGATGCCATTGATGCCAAGCAGCCGGTGACCGGTGAGTGGACCATCGCACTGTGAAGCATGGGACCTGGACGCAGGTCACGCTTGCTAGTGGCTTATGGGTGGTCCTTCTGCAGAGCTGTCTCCAGTGACGACTCTGCACCCTAGTGGCTGGCTTGTGTTGATGAACACCTTCTCCAGTGCTGGCGCAAGTCCTCTGTCCTATCGCTCTTCTCATTTTTGCTCGTGTGGCTGGTGGTTGTTCACCCTTTGGCATCGTGCCACTCTCCTCTCCTCCCTCACAAAGTGGCCCCCTGCCGCAATGTTCTCTCTCTTCGCGATGTGGATTCTAGCAATGCTCTTCTTTGCTTCCGACCAGTTTCCTCACACGGATGTGGCGTCCTGCCATGTCTCATGAATGCACCACATGGACATCTCGCTGGTCGTATCCGGGTCTTAGGACTGTCTTTACTTTGCTGCGGACCTGTTGCAGGTCTGTCCTGTCGGTAGGACATGCTTCTTCCCCTTCAGGACCTTTCGCTGGCATGTACTCCTTCTAGCTCACAGTGTTGTCCGTTCACTATGGGGGAAATGCATGCTCTCTTCTCGCTTGCCGTGGCATCAGACCGCCACTGAGGGGTGGGGGACATACACAGTGCACATTCTTCCTGCATATTTTGTGGCGCTCGCTTGGTTACTTTTGGTTCCATAAGCTTTGCTGGACCTTGCTTGGCCACCTGGTGCTTCACTTTGCTGGGGTAGCTTTGTACTTCTTGGGTCCCTGCTGGCGGTCTATTCTCTTTGGCTAATGCCCCTTGAGTGTTCTCTAGCATATCGTAGCTCGGCTGCTCTCCTCCTCGTCTCCTTGGGTGTTGCCTTTCCATAGACTTCGCTGCTTTGACTTTCTGCTCTGTTTAGTGTCATCACTTCAGCTGGGGCAGTTTTGGGCTTTGCAGGGCTCTATCAGGAGTTTAACAGTGTCTCCCCCGTGTCTTAAAGCAGAGCAATTCAAACAGGGATGTTGGAGGCTGTACTTTCCTTTACTTTGTACAGCGCAGCAGAGGCTCTCATGCTGTGTACGCTTTTTATATGGGGCTGGATGATTTTTTATTTTTTTTGAAGGGCAGTTTCTGTAACACTTGCTGTGCTTGGTTTGCCTGTTATGAAGTATATTGCTAGCAGGGGGTACACTTCAGTTACCATTCCACAGCAGGACACAACACCTCTTCTGAGGCTGTATGGGTCTTTTCACTGTAACATGCTCCCTTTTTACACAGGCGCAGTAACCACAGATGGCCACTAGGTGGCACAGCAGGTGGTTTCTGGGAGGCCTGGCACTTTCCTCGTGCTGCAGACTGCTTGGCTTTCTCAGGCATTGGAGGCCTTATGAGGGGCCACAACCGCTTGCCGTCAAGCTGTAGGGCCTTGTGGCTCATGCAGGCATGGTGCAGGAAGGTGCTGGGGAGGCTGGGGGACACTACTCTGGTAAAGTAGGGCTGCGTTTTTTTCTGAGTACTTTACTATATATTTTATATGTCGAAGCCTGCGATGGCTGCGCATGCGCAGTCTCACTGGCGAGATCTAATGAGATTGAGGGAGATTCGCTAGCGGGCTTTCAGCCCCGGCCCTCTATCTCATTGGCCGGCGTCACCGTTCATGCTAAACGGTGGCCGGCCATTGGGAAAGAGCTTGAGGTGATGTACTGGTTCTGGGTCTGGTGGAGACAGTGCGAGGGTCGTTCAGGGTACAGCACACCTTTCCAAGATGTAGCCATTTAGATGGAGTATAGACATTGCAACGGTAATGGTATTCCTTGGCTTCAGAGGAGACACAAATACATCCTTAACAGCCTTTGAAAGTCTTCGTCGGTATAGCCTGCCTCTCATTCAGCACCCACTGAGGTAGGTAGAGAGTAGCTAAACACTGCCGTACAGCTGCCCTTCTGGGTTCAGATTTTCACCGGGATAGTGCATGCGCACCCACCGGCGGTCACACGGAAGCCTCGACATACATTAGAGTGCATGCAAACAACCTTTTCTACCGGGAATGGGGGCCGTCGTGTGGGGCACCGGCAGCTCACCGGACACTACAGAGCTTTGTTCCCCGCAATAAGATTTTCCTCACTCAGAAGGTCGCCGCGGCGCTTCGTTCTCCGGTATGTTTTGGTTTTTCATGAACACACACACAAACCTATCTTATTTTTTTTAGGTGACGCTGCTCATGTTCGCTCAGCACCTAGATACCCCCCCACCTCCCAGGCACGAAAAGCAGCACACACCGGCTCGCTTGCAGAAACCGCTCTACCTCCCGCACAAAGAGCCGCAGCTCACACAATAACAGACACCTTTTCCAATAAATAACTGCATACGTTTATGGCTGCCTTCTGTCCCTGAATGTTTACCACGCTGCCGATCGCCGACCCATGCCATGCACACAACACCAGGTAACAAAAGGAGGGACGGGAAGGCGCCCTGCCCGGCCACTGACCCGTGGAGGTAGGGACCCTGGCGGGCTGACTGCGAGGCAGGGACCAGAGGTTGTAATGTTCCGGAGACGCAATTTTATTTATTAAGGAGCACAACTAAAATTTATGTCTGCTGGTGCCCGAGCACAACCATTCCCAGGGGTTGCCATAGCAACCCCTTTACACTTGGCATCTCGCCAGAGCCTGGAAATGAAGTGAGGGGGGAGGGGAGAGCAGCACGCACAGGCAGGAGAAACAGAGCAGACCAGCGCCTGCCAGGAGGAGACCGAGGGTCACCGAGGAGGCGTTTAAGGAAGAGTGGAAGATATCCCAATGGGTGCAGAAGTTGTAATGTGCATTGCTGGGAAAAGAGATAGTGCGTAGTTAAGGAGAGGTGCCAGACAGAGCTGGTACGTTGCTAGTTTGGTTCAGTTCCAGTTGGTAAACCCAAGATGCTCCAACGAGCAGCACGTGCTGTTAATATATTTTTCATTTCCTATCTCCGACCTCATTCTCAAAATACTTTTTTAACTTTTTCCTTCTTTCACTACTATAAATGTGTTTGAGTGTAATTCAAATTGTACACGGTAATAACGCCCGTGGAAGGAATAGATGGCAAAAAACCTTTAATAATCTAGATAAAACGTGAACAATAATAACTGAAGCGGAGAAATGAAAATGAACATTATTTTCCTGACCACAATCACCCTGGAAGTAGTGTCCTGCACTTGACACGCAGAGCAGGATTATTGGCTGACATATACCAGCCCGGAGGGAGGCTTGCATATTAGAAGGTGCAGACACTCAAATACTTTCAAGGGACGCTGATGACCGATTCGCACAGGAGACGAGCCTTGCCTGGATCCCTGCCTCCACTCCCCACCATGCCGTCAGTGCCGGCCCGCAAGGCATGTCTCACCAGGAGGGCTGCCACCAAATGGGTGACTGTTCTTATTGCAGAGGAAGAACAGCTGTCCTGTTAGTCCGCATAGTGATGATTCTGGGGAGGGCACAAAAGGCTGGAGTGGCATTTACCCTGACTTTAGAGATGGATATTCGTGCAGGCACTGCTCGAGTTGTCTGGCCACTCGGGTACAAGAGGATAACCTCTAGTACAACATGGGGTGAGGTGGCAACATTGTATGTCCAACAGCAGTGTTTGTGAGAGACAGCAGTGTGTGCGAGAGAGACAGCACCTTGAGAGACAGCAGTGTGTGTGTTCTAGGGAGAGCATAGTGTGTGAGAGAGACAGCAGTGTGAGAGAGACAGCAGTGTGAGAGACAGCAGTGTGTGTTAGAGATTCAGCAGTGTGTGAAAGACAGCAGTGTGAGAGACCTTTTATTTATGTTTTGGTTTTTGAAACATAAATAAAACGCATTGTTATTTGCAATGTCAATAGCTCAAACTTGCGTAAATACGAGACCAATTGCATTGCATTGGGTAAGGTTAGACAGACAGAAATATTATTTTGCATTTTTGTGTCACGGAGTCCGTGACACCAAACTGCAAAATAATATCACTGTCTGTCAGTGGCGTCACTAGGGGTGTGCGGGGGGTGCGGACCGCACCGGGTGACACCATCAAAAGGGGTGACACCATGGTCCGTGTCAACAATAATCTTGGCCGGCGGCCGGGTAAGGTTCGACAGAGAGTAATATTTTTTTGCAGTTTGGTGTCACGGACTCCGTGATTCCAAACTGCAAAATAATATTTCTGTCTGTCTAACCTTACCCAGCCGCCGGCCAATATTATTGTCCGAATTAGGCTACGATTTAGGCATCCGGACGTCAATGACGTTCGAAACGTCACTCACGTCGTGACGTGCCTCCCGGGCCTGACGTTTTAAAAATCCATCTGCTTCTTTAGAGGTGTAAAAGGTGCGGGCTGCTGATGCTCTTCAGAAGCCCGGCCCCCTGCCTCATTGTGCCAGGCAACGAGGGCTCCTGTTTCCTGCCCATGGCAGTCGGAGGGTGAGCAGGTTCATACATTTGACTTTCATTTTACCCAGCACCAAGGAAGACATGGGTCGAGCGTAGAGCCTGGCTGAGTAGTGGAGAGGAGGGATACAAGGTTCCAAGAGCGAAGAGCTGAGGGCTGAAATGTGCACAAAGAAAGTGAGTTTTTCATAAATTTTTCATAACCCGTACGACTATTGTAATGTTATGTTGATTGCAGCATCGTCTACTTAGAAAATTGTTCCAATAGCACTGCAACAAAGCCTTTACCCCATATTTAGTCTGGTTTACTGACATTAATTTGGGACACATTAATACCGGCCCCAACTCTAAAAAAAAAATTACGAATGAAACGTTGCTCTAAGTAGAGAAGATAACTAGTTAAACAAAACTACAAAGCATTCGGATTCGACGAGGTACGATAACGAGTATTAATTAAAAGTTGCGCAGCTGTGAAATCCGATTGCTCAATATCTGCATCTTATCTCTCACGTGCAAAGGCACGTACTGGACCGCCGCCGGTGACCACAGCTGCGCCCAGTCTGAGATCCATTCCAGAGCCCTGAAGCTCACCACAAGCGCTAGCCCCTACAACGGCAACGGCAAGGCCTCTGGTGCGGCCATTCAGGGTGGCTGTTGTAAGAGGCGTCTCACTAAACAAGCGCGGCTGGAGAGATAAGTGGCCCTTTACATTCAGAAATTATTGACGCTTTGCACGAGATTATGGTAAATAGACGCATGCTTAAAGTCTTCTATGAAGGTGCTGGTAATCAGAAACAGTCCGCTGTACAGTAAGTTTTCAAAACAGGTGCGCTCGGTACAGAAATACGGTCTCCAAATCCAGTCAAAGGATACCGTTTTGTGAGGAAGGTCTCAAATCAAACTTCCTTACAACTATAATTTGGACAGTAACACTGTATGTAGTGAAAAATCATGCTCCTATGCAAACTTTTTTTGTTTGTAAATCTTTTGTAGTAAACTAGTTTTAGTGCAAACATTTTGATTCGAGCAATAGTATGAAATCTACCAAAATTATTTTCTTTTTTGAGCAACCAAGTACATAACATATAGCACCAATGAAGGTGAAGTTCCCTCAGCCAGGAACAAGGATAGTAAGTTTATATTAGTGACCCATTCAGTTCTTTCCCTCTCTGCAGACTCCGCTCAATAGAAGGTGTTTTCCTTTGGTTTTGGCTGTTATTTAGGTCTGGCTTGAGAATACACCTGTCTGTTATGAAGAAAACAAGTTACTTACCTGTAACTTTGGTTCCCCTGTATTGGTAACTTTCATAGATTCCCATGCTTTGTATCATTCCCCGTCGTCGGACTGGGAGTCTCGGTAATAAAAAATATCATAGTAGTAGGTACAAAAGAGAAAGGAAAGGCCTAGGCCTCATTCCCTTTTGTAACATATCAGCCTCTTTTTGTAAAAGAGACCAAACTCTAGGCGTCCGCCAATCAGAAGAGCCTCACCCTTAGAACGTTCCTGAAGGAACCTCAGAGCCTCAGATTTTCGTAGCCGTAGTGTGCTAGACACCATACTTGCTGAAGGCTGAGCTTTCCCCGGGGAGGTGGGTGGGCGCATGGGAATCTATGAAAGTTACCAATACTGGGGAACCAAAGTTACAGGTAAGTAACTTGTTTTCTTGCCCCAGTATTGGAACTTTCATAGATTCCCATGCTTTGTATCAGAATAGCAAGCAGTAAACACCATAAACACATTTTGTAAAGCAGTACATCATAACATTAGCAAGAAAAGTACAAAATGTGTCACCCATGGAAGGTGGGATAGGAAGGAAAGCTCACCCATTACTTGAAGAGGTTTCTCAGGACAGCCTGGCCCACAGCCGCGTCATCCTGCTGCAATGACTCTAAGCAATAATGCTTAGTGAACGTGGGCACGCTGCTCCAGGTAGCAGCCCTGCAGATGTCCTTGACATGTACCCCCGCAAAGAGGGCCGTAGAAGAAGCCACTGATCTCGTCGAGTGAGCACGGATCTTGCCCACTAGAGGTTTCCCTGCTAACTTGTGGCAATGCAGAATGGCACTTGAAATCCATCTCAAGATCCCCTGTTTGGACAGAGGGAGGCCCTTGTTTGGACCGCCGAAAGCAATGAATAATTGCGAAGATTTTCTAAAGTCTTTGGTGCGGTCTATGTAGAACTTTAGACAGCGTTGCAAATCCAGAGTGTGCAATGTTTTTTCTGCTGGAGTGACTGGGTTCGGAAAAAATGTCTTTAGGATGACAGGCTCATTTAGGTGAAAGTCAGTGGGGACCTTGGGAATGAACCTTGGGTTCGTCCTTAAGATGGTAGTGTTCTTTTTGAATTGCAAAAACGGTTCTTGGATAGTTAGGGCTTGTAACTCCCCCATTCGCCTCGCTGATGTGAGGGCCAAGAGTAGAGCTAACTTCCATGACAAGAATTTTAGGTCTGAGCGGTGAATCGGCTATAAAGGTCCCTTCATTAGTTGAGCCAGGACTAAGTTTAGATGCCATGTCGGAGGAGGAGATCGTACAGGCAGATAGA
Source organism: Lissotriton vulgaris (assembly GCF_964263255.1). NCBI lineage: Eukaryota > Metazoa > Chordata > Amphibia > Caudata > Salamandridae > Lissotriton > Lissotriton vulgaris. The sequence continues at coordinate 1,547,565,152 of NC_141694.1, read as the reverse complement.
CTCTAAACAGGCCTTTGAGGAATTGCTTGACAATTCTTGCAGTCCACAACGAAGGACCAGAATCGGATCTTCTGAATCTCGAAATCGCCGCTAAATGAACCTTGATAGTAGAATGGGACAGATTAGACTTAGCTAGCGAGAGTAGGTAAGGTAGGAGCTGATGAGGTTTTGACGTGAAAGGATCAATCTTTTCTTTTTTGCACCAAATACAAAATCTTTTCCACTTCAATCTGTATGTTTTGTTTGTGGATGGAGCCCTTGCCTGAGAGAGGATGTCTTTGACCTCATTGGAAAGAGGGACATTCATGTATTCTCACTGGTCAGGAGCCATGCAGTCAGGTGTAACAGCCTTGGGTCTGGATGCCAAACTTGTCCTCCGGACATTGTCAGGAGATCCGGAACATCCTCGAGCTTTATCGGAGGTACTAGCGATAGCAGGTGTAGCTCGGTGTACCAGAATTGTCTTGGCCATGCCGGGGCTATCAGGATGAGCTTGCATGGTTCCGTCCTCATTTTCCTGATTAGTCGAGGAAGCAGGGGAATCGGTGGAAATGCATAGAGAAACCTCCCCGTCCAAGCTATCGATAGGGCATTGCCCAATGAGCCTTGGTGATGGAACCTGCTGGCGTAGGCTCGACACTTTTTGTTGGTGGGCGTTGCAAAAAGGTCCACCTCTGGTGTGCCCCATTTTTGAAAGAGTAGATCTAGAACTTGTTGTTTCAGCTCCCACTCGTGACTGACTGAGGCGAGCCTGCTCAGCCTGTCTGCGCCCTCGTTGAGCACTCCTGGTAAGTGCTCCGCCTTTAGAGAAATTCCGTTAAGAATTGTCCATTCCAGAATCTGTTGAGCCTCTCGCGACAAGGGGAGTGACCTCGTCCCTCCTTCCTTGTTCACATAGTGCATAGCCGTGGTGTTGTCCGTCCTGACTAGCACCTGTGAACCCTGGAGACGCGGAAGAAAGGCTTGAAGGGCTAGCCTGATCGCTCTCAGCTCCAACCGGTTGATGTGTAGCTTTTGGTCGCTTGGAGACCAATGGCCGCTGACCTGCAGGTCCTGCATCACTGCTCCCCATCCCTCCAATGATGCATCCGTCGTCAGTATGTGAGGCAATGGAACGCTTGTGAAGGATAGACCTTGGCATAAGTTTTGTTGATTCGACCACCAAAGCACTGCCTCCTTCATTTCCCGAGTGACCATTACTTTGTCGTCGAACGATCCGTGCACTTGTCGCCACTGGAGGTCCAGTTGCTCCTGCAGGGGGCGCATCCGGAGCCTGCAATGCGGGATCAGGGGAATATAGGATGACATCACCCCCAACAGCGACTTGTAACTGCGTACAGAAAGACACTTTTTTCTTTGAAGGTTTCCTGCTAATCTTTGCAGTTTCTGAATCCTTTCCTGAGTAGGAAATGCCTTTGAGAGCCGCGAATCCAATATCGCTCCCAGGAACCGCGCTGTCCGTGACGGCAGCAGCGTGGATTTTTCCCTGTTCAAGGTGAGACCCAGATTTTGGAACAGAGTGGTGCAAGCCTGCACCGCGTCCTGCGCTAATGCTCTGGTCGGGGCCTTCAGTAACCAATCGTCCAGGTAAGGGAAGACCTGGAAGTGGTTTTTCCTCAGAAATGCTGCTACAGGTGCCAGCACCTTCGTAAAAATCCTTGGAGCAGAGCGAAGGCCGAACGGCAAGACTCTGAACTGAAAATGGCTCTTGGCTACTGTGAAGCGTAGGAACCTTCTGTGCGCTGGGTGAATTGGGACATGGAAGTACACGTCCTCCAGATCGAGTGTGGCCATATAATCCCCCGGGTTGACCATCTTTAAAACATCCTGTAGGGATACCATCCTGAAGGATAAGGAGATGAGATAGGCATTTAGCTCCCCGAGGTCCTTTACACCTAGTACGGCATGCATTATATTAAGCATAATCTGCTTCGATCTTAGAATTTATTGACTGCAATTTACATTAACTGCTCCGAGCAGCATGCAACATGTTTAGACGTAATCTGCACAGATCTGGGAAAGAGAAAAACAATTCATCCAAAATATCTGGAAACTAGTTACTAGCCACCCTCGATAACAAGTGAATCCAATTATAAAACCCCCCATGTGATCATTAGCAACTGTCGGAGCACACAGCAGCATATTGTTCTGGGAGGCGGAATGCGGAAGCAGAGGCAGCGCTGCCCATGCCTGTAGCCACAGTGATGGCTGGCATTCTCCTGCCTCTCCTAAAGCTCCAGGGGGAGACATTCAGATGGCCGCTCCCCCAGCCCTTCCTGCAGTAGCCGGTCCTCGAGCCCCAACATTTTATTTATGCGTTTTTATATAGCGCGGACTTTACCCGAAGGCGTCAGAGCGCTTCACAATAGGGACTGTAATGATACATGAGGAGAAAATAACAAGTGAACAAATTACAAAAGCAAACGTTAAGTTTCATGTTGCAAAAGTGACAATTGTGAGCAAACAAAATACATGAGGTAGCAAACGGTGCAATACAGAAATAAAAAGTGACATGTAATTTGTAATTTGTAATTTGTAACTGGGTTTTGTATCGCGCCAACTCACCGACAGGTCTCAAAGCGCTACTGACCAAGTACAGCAACAAGAACCAAGAAGAAAGTATAGAAGTGTCTAGAGCTAATGATCGACTACTGGAAAGTGAATGCGTCTTTGAAAAGTAAAGTTTTCAGGGACTTCCTAAAACGGAGAAGGTTGGATTCTCTACGAAGCGCCTCCGGTAGCTTATTCCAGATGACAGGGGCCTGAACTGAGAAGGATCTGCCTCCTTTTGTTGCCAGCTTGAAGCGTGGGCAGGACAGCAGAAAAGAGCCGGAGGATCGCAGGGCACGCTTAGGTTCATATATTTCAAGCCTGTCTTTTATATAGGCAGGCGCCTGACCGTGGATTGCTTTGTGACAGATGCACATGCTCTTAAATTCGCCTCTTTGTACTATAGGCAGCCAATGTAGCCTGTAAAGCAAAGGGGAGGCATGAGTCCGCCTCGGCACTCCAAATATCAGACGAGCTGCGTCATTCAGGATGACCTGAAGACGATTGGTGAAGTTTTTTGGGAGGCCGAGGTATAACGCATTGCCGTAGTCAATTCTAGACACTATTGTGGCTGAAACAATGGTTCGGAGCATATTCCTTGAGAGTAGGGGGGCAAGCTTACGTAGTTGCCTGATCAGGTTAGTACAGGAGCCAACTACAGCGGATACTTGGTTAGCCATCGAGAGTTCATGATCGATTTTCATGCCGAGGCTCTTGACACTAGGGCACGGTTTAGGGGTAGGTCCAAGTTCTTGTGGCCAAAACAGATCATTCCAGGGGGAAGTAGAGGTTGAGACTACGAGGACTTCCGTTTTGTCTGGATTGATCTTCAATAAATTGGATGACATCCAGTTTACTGTAAATCGTAATATATCTTGGGCCGTGGACTGAGCCGATGATGTGTTGTCGATACTCAGCAACAGCTGAGTATCATCGGCATAGTTAAAAACTTTGCAGTTCATGTTTGCCAGGGACTCTATCAATGGCTGTAGGTACAAATTAAATAAAAGCGGAGAGAGCGCCGACCCCTGCGGGACTCCACAAACTAAGGTGCCCACATCGGAGACCTGATCAGCTAGCTGGATTCTCTGCGTCCTCCCTGATAAGAAGGCTGTTAACCATTTGAGGGCTTGCTCTCCTATCCCAGACCTAGCCAATCTGTCCAGGAGCAATTCATGGCTGACAGTATCAAACGCCGCTGAAAGATCTAATAGTATCAGGGCGCTTGGCTTTTTACTGTCAGCCATGCATCTGAGCTCATCTAGTACAGACAGCATTACTAGTTCCGTGCTGTGGTGGGCACGAAAACCAGCTTGCGGCTCCTGGAGAAGGTGGTGAGATTCCAGGAGGGATGACAACGATTTTATCACGTGCTGTTCTAGTACCTTTGACAGGAATGGCAGCTGGGAGATTGGCCTGTAGTTCTTCAGGCTAGTTGGATCAGCCCCAGGCTTTTTTATCAGGGGTCTGACGCGTGCCTCTTTAAAGGTAGTTGGTAATGATCCAGTAGCTAGTGAGGTGTTTAAGAGGTCTAAGATCTGATCCTCTAGAAACGGTACTGCTAATCGAAAGATGTCGGGCGGGCAGGGATCAGCGGGGGATCCTGACTTGGTGGATGCTACTAATTGTCTTAAGGTGGTAGAGTCGATTTCGGGAAATGTGGTAAGGATAGGGATTGAGGAGTTTAAAGGAGGCAGTGGTTCGGTGTGTATGACTGGGTTGTCCTTCTTGATATCAGACAAGATGGTCGCTACTTTTTCAAGGAAATATCCTTGAAAGGTATCACAGTCAATCAATATGTCTGCCTTTTCCTCCTTCTTACTTAGCTCTTTCAGAATTTGGAAGGTTTCTCTCTGGATGTTTGTAGCGTTGTTCATGTGTGTCTCGTAGTAGTCCTTCTTAGCTGATACAATAAGCTTTTTATATATTTGAAACGATGTTCTATATGCTTCCCTATTGATATCCTTTTTGGATTTCCTCCAACATCTTTCGAGATAGCGGAGCTTTCTTTTTTGGTCGCGTAGACTTTGGGTAAACCAAGGGGCTCCTTTCTCTGCACCCTTTACTTTTTGTGTCTTTTCGGGGGCTAACTCCTCAATTGATTGCCTAAGGGTAGTTATTAACATATCATACTTTGGGTCAGGGTCAGTACCATCTGAAGGGATTATGAATTTCTGTTTGTATTTGGGCAGGACTTTGCTCAGAGTATCGGAATTTACTTTTTTCCATTGGCGCACCTTTTTAGTTTTTAATGGGAGTTTAGTCTGAGAATTATTTTGCGGCATGTCATACAAAATTAGGTGGTGATCCGACCAGATACATGGTGTAATACTTGTGATGACCGCCTTAGGCATAGAGGACCAGATGAGATCTAAAATATGGCCTTTTATGTGGGTTGGCGCTTCCACACGTTGTGCCAATCCAAGAGCGGTCATAGTGGTCTGTAGTTTCTGGACTAATGGGTCTTGATCCCTTTTATCCCAATGGACATTGAAGTCACCAGTTACCAGAATGCTTTTGTAACGTGTGCATAAGTCTGATATTATTGGAAAAAAGAGATCGTTAAACAATGAGGTACTTTGGGGTGGGCAGTACACTGTTAGAATAATAAGACAGGAGTTATTCATAGTGATTTTTATCCCTAGTAGGTCGACGGCATTTATGGTCTCTGATAGGATTTTGGTTACCTTAAACTGCCTTTTAAAGATCGTTGCCACACCACCACCTCGGGCCCCCTCTGGTCGATTATGCCAGATCATATCATACCCGTTAGGAAGGGCGGCAATGATATCCGGGGAGGAAGAATCACTCAACCAGGTTTCGGTGAGTGTCAGGATATCGATAGTCTCATCCTGTAGAAGGGTAAAGATTTCCAGGTGGTGTTTCTGCAGTGACCTGGTATTGAGGGTAGCTAGCTTTAGAGGGGGTGTAAGACTAATATTCTTACGGCTAGGGCTATGCAAGATGTTATTTTCCTTGAGAACGGCACATATGATAGGGGATAAAGTATACCTGTCAGATTTAAGTGCTAGGAGATCCGCTGCAGTATAGTAGGAGCGTGTGCCAGAGTCCCTAAGCCCTAAGCCCGGTCGTGCGCGGACGGGCGCAGACGGGCAGGACTCTGGCACGACTCCGGCGCAGGTCCGGCGCGTCCGCTGATCGCGTCCGCTGCGCGGAGTCATCACTGACTGTTTTTATAGCGCTGTCCGCCGCCTCACCAGCCCAACCCGACCCAAGATGGCCGCCAAACCCGGCTCCCTGCCCTCGGCGTCAACACTCAGCCGAGAGCAGGACCAGAGCTGCAGGGAGGGGGTGAGAAAGAATAAATCCAAAGCGCTACTAAGCGCAGGGGGTGTCAGAGGGTCTGAGCACACCAATTACCAGGTGTTCGAACAAAGTTCTAACAAAATGCTGCGCAAATAAAAACGCTATTAAAAGCAAGGGATAGAAGGAGGACCTCCCGGCTTCCGCCTCAGGAGGGGGAGAGTGCGTGTATTGTCAGAAATTACCCACTCCTCGCCACAGGCGCCTTTTATAGCGCTGTCCGCCGCCTCACCAGCCCAACCCGACCCAAGATGGCCGCCAAACCCGGCTCCCTGCCCTCGGCGTCAACACTCAGCCGAGAGCAGGACCGGAGCTGCAGGGAGGGGGTGAGAAAGAATAAATCCAAAGCGCTACTAAGCGCAGGGGGTGTCAGAGGGTCTGAGCACACCAATTACCAGGTGTTCGAACAAAGTTCTAACAAAATGCTGTGCAAATAAAAACGCTATTAAAAGCAAGGGATAGAAGGAGGACCTCCCGGCTTCCGCCTCAGGAGGGGGAGAGTGCGTGTATTGTCAGAAATTACCCACTCCTCGCCACAGGCGCCTTTTATAGCGCTGTCCGCCGCCTCACCAGCCCAACCCGACCCAAGATGGCCGCCAAACCCGGCTCCCTGCCCTCGGCGTCAACACTCAGCCGAGAGCAGGACCGGAGCTGCAGGGAGGGGGTGAAAAAGAATAAATCCAAAGCGCTACTAAGCGCTTTGGATTTATGGGGTCTGAGCACACCAATTACCAGGTGTTCGAACAAAGTTCTAACAAAATGCTGTGCAAATAAAAACGCTATTAAAAGCAAGGAATAGAAGGAGGACCTCCCGGCATGTGTGCAGGTTACAGGAGAAAACAAAGTACAATTAGAGGTATAATACTGCATAATATGGCAGACACTCAAGCACAAGAATAAACGTTACATAGGCAATGGTGGCACTTGTGCAAGTATCTAAAGCAAACAAAATGTGAGAGGTAGCAAACAGTGTGTTACAAGAGAAAAGTGGTGTGCTAAACACTCCAAGGCCTCAAAAATCTTACCCGACGTAACACCAAGAAAGTGGAGGGTGGATTCCGCCCTTGAGATTCATGCGATGCAGGCAAGAGGAATAATTTCAGGAAAACCAAAGGAAAAAGAAGTCCCTGCAGACTGAACTCTGGCTAACCGACCCGGGGAAGTGAACCAGGGTTTTGCAGCGCCAGGTGCACGCCTGTCTTCCTCTGCAGCTAGTAAGTGGCACCCCCATTCTTCCCTTCGCTGTGTTTGAAAGTATGCCCTTTGGCGATTACAACCTGTGCACCTTGTGTCTGAGCGTGCGATATACCCAGTAAACTGCTTTGGTCTGGAGTTGCGCTATTGTGTGCTAGTGTAACGTACTGTCCACTGACTATGAGTTGCACGTGGGTGTCATGTTTCCATAAGTTACTGTGCGCATCTTTCTGAGTCCGTGCAGACGTGACATGCTATGCCCGGAAACAGTGTAGCCCTGAACGGGCATGTAGGGTTCTTGTGCTGCCAGTAAACCTGTGTCTAACTTTGCATGGGTAGACTGGTGCCATGCATAGTGTGTGTGTCCTGTACTGTCCAGGACGTGTGTAGCTGCACATGTCTCGCGGGTGCCGTGTGCATTTTAGTCCCTGTGTAAAGCAGTGTAAGGGTATCTGGGGGGCATCATGGATTTATGATGTAAGTCGTGAGGGGGTGACACCATGAGTTACCCGCACTGGGTGACACCAACACTAGTGACGCCGCTGCTTCTGGCGGGGGCCCATGCTTGCTATTTCATATGGGGTGGCTTCACATATTGCCAGGGAGCTATTCCCTCAAGTGCAGTGGGCGCTTCACTGCGACTGCAGTCTCTTTACCAGTGCGGGCATTTTGTGACGTTTGTCTCTGGCGGCAGCTTGCAGGGACACAAGCTTGTGGGCAGCTGCAGGGCGGATACTGGTTAACTCACTGGCAGGGTTGCGGTCATGCTACGCCTGAGCTGGAAGCTCTGCCTCACATCGAGGGGATCCTGGGACGCTTTCCTTTTCCGTCGATGGCCTATCCGTATAGCACTGCCCAGTTCCTCAGCAGGCAGATGGCAGAGGGGCATAGGACTGTTGCAGACCCACTCAGTCTCTCCCCTCTCCTCTTTCCTGGCTAAGAGATGATGTTCCCTTCTGTCTATGAGCTGTCGCTCTCTCTGTGGGTGGGGGAGTGTTTTATACGTGGGGTACCATTACTCCCCCGGGGACAAGGCAAGCAGCAGCCGACAAATAGCAAATGCCATTGTGGTGTCTTGAGCCCTAGGCCCACATGCTGGATGGATGACCACACAGATGCCTGATATTGGTTACTGGAACTGGTCCAAGGCACGTGCACCCAGACCCTTTTATTTGCAGGGTCACCTGACTGGTGACACCAGTGATGGGTGGGTATTTAGTGTGTGTGCAACACAGGCAGAACACTAAAAAATTTCCAGCAGCAAAGGGTACAAGAATGTTGTTGCAAGTGGAAAGAAAAAGCCGGAGGGACGTTTCCAAATTTAGTTTGAATAGACAGAATTATTTTTAAAAGCGTTAAGATCAGCAAAGTCGACATGGTACATCGGGAAAAACAACCAAGTGAACAGAGCAGTGCTGGATGAATGCGAGTGGCAGCGTGTGCTGCAAAATCATTTGTTAACATTTTGCCTAAGAGAAAAGAATCAGAAAGACATTTCGAGTGTTGTACATGTGCACACAGTCGATCAAAAAGTTTTTTTTTTATGAGCACCAAATGGTAGCACTGTGGATTTTTAAAGTGTTGTGTGTGGTATTGACTAGCATTTCATTTATTACTGTTTTTTAATTTACATAGATATATTACAGTACGTTCGTGCATGCTAAAAGGAAGAAGTCTTTTTACTAGTTACCTCACCAGAGACATTCATTTAGGTAGTTTTGGTGTTTAATAAACATGAATACAGTTTGAAGAGATTTTCTGGTTGGCGTGAGATGGAGTCTGATGATGACTGAGCAACACTACAAGGATTTTTAGTCCTGAGACATGCATGCAAATGTAAGGGTGGATTTTAGCTTATCCTACATTTCAGTAGGGAATCATGGGCTGGGTGAGAGTACTTAAGACAGCAACACCCCTAGACTAGGTGATCAAGCTTAATTACAGCCAGACTTCTGAGGGTCTGAGGACTGAAGTGGACTTCTTCTCCCAACCAGTGGTGCACCAGGAGGCGCGTTAGCATAGTGGTGGATAAAGGGGGATTGGCCACCAAAAAACCCTTCAGCAAACCCACTGTGTGGAACTTACTAGAGGTTAACAGGAGGGGTAGCTGGCCCCCAATGACCCGCAAATGTCAAGGGGACTTCATCCCTCTACTACTAGTGCACCAGGAGGTGCGTTTGCAGAGTGGCAGAGAAAGGGGGCACCTGTACTCGCCTCATTGACCAAACGGTTTTACTCTCCTCATTGACCAAACAGACATACTTCCATGACTAATATCCGACCACTCATGCATATCGATGACATATGCAGGGTCTAATATTAAACCCAAAAAGAACATTTGCTGCTTAAATGACGACTCATTAAACGATGATGTTTCCGAAACGTATGTAGAATCGACTCTCCTTAATTACATCAAGGAAAATAAATCTCCTGTCATCTCTATTCGGACCTTTTAGGATGATATAAAAGCAACAGTTAGAGGTACATTAATAGATATTCAGTCAAAACTAGACAACAACCATAAGATAACTGCCTTAGAAGCTGAGATTATGAAACTAGAAACTCTCCACATCTCGACTCTTAACCCCTCCACCCTCACACTGTTACTGTATGAAAAATACAAATAAAAAAACTGTTGAGTAAGAAGGCAGGGGTCTGGATTACCAAATTCAATGGCCTGAAACTCTGTGAGGCACACACAGCAGGGAAATGCTCATTTCCTATCTGAAGCATAAGCAAAACCAGAAGCAATTAACTCGATCAAAGATAAATGAAACAATGTACAAACACAACCCCAAAAGATCCTAGACATGTTCAAAAAGTTTTATGAATCCTTGTACCGGGATGACCGTTAGCCTTCCCCAGAGTCCTGTAGAGCATTCCTAAATGAACTAAACCTTCCACAGCTGTCCCAAGAAGGCAAAATTAAACTTAATTCTGCCATTAGGTCAGAAGAAATAAAACTAACAATTAAATCTTTGAAGTCACAGAAACCCCCAGGGTCACATGGCTTTATCTAAAATTTTTACAAAACATTAGGCCTTCATTAATCCCCACAATTGCAGACCTATTCCATCATTTCGCAGAAACTGGGTCAGCATCTGGAACGACAAGTGAAGCCACCATAGTAGTCATTACCAAAGGTTGGCAAAGATCTAAACTTAACAAAAACTATAGGACTATCTCCTAAATTAATTTAGATGCCAAGATAGATGGCAAGATGTTATCTAAATGGTAGAGCAGCTTCTACCTAAACTCATTAGCGGAGCTCATGTAGGCTTCATGTAAGGTTGAATGTCTAACAACAATACCCAATTAATATGCCATGTGCTAGAAAGAGCCAAAAGTAGGTTCTCTGAAACGGTGGCCATCACTGTAAATAACAAAAAGGCATTCAATAAAGTCTTGTGGGGTTTTCTTAAATAAGCTCTGTCTTAATTCAGCCTTGGTAAAGACTTTATTAAAATGGTTATGGCCCTCTATAGCAGTCCCAGTGCTAGGGTGAGGACAGGTGGCCTGGTCTCTTCATCATTTAAATTAGAGAAGGGCACTAGGTAGGGATGAGCTCTCTCTCCCACCTTTTACATCACTACCTTAGAACCGTTACTCTACAATATCCAGAATAACAATGTAATTGCCGGTATTTACTAAAAAAACAATGTCATAATTAAAATAGTGGCCTACACGGGCAAAATCCTGATTATGACAGATAAGTCCGGGGGCGTGGCTTGGAGGCTGATGGAGCAGGCTGCGTGAGCACCGAGCTCCGCACAGATCCCCACAGGAATCCTGATTTGACACGGTTCTTTGGCCCTCCCGGAGGCACCAAGCACAATCGGAGGGGTGCGGACCTGCCCTGGCACTCGCCCCCGGTATATCAGAAGCGGAGCGGGAGTTTAAGCAGTGTTTTCTGCCCGAGGATGATGGCGGCGGCGGGCCCCAAAATGGTGGAGGAGTCGACGGCGAATGACTGAGCCTAGGACGGAGGTCGCACGGAGCCACCCGCTGGGGGGACAAGACGCTACTGGGGCCGGAGAGGTGATACAACTGGGGACCCGCTGAGGACCAGGAAATAGAAATTTTTAGGTAACCAATGTGTCCCCCACTCGCACCCTATCCATGCACCCATGTTCCATGTATGTCGTGTAATTCCCTTCCCGTGCCTGCCATGAAGACGCATATGCATTTGCGTCCAACGTTAACATGTCAGTTATTCAGTCCTCCAAGAAAACCACGTTAATTTGGCTTCTAGGCCTATGGTGCCAACGTCTTTACATGGTGCACTTTTAAATAACGCGAAGCACACGTTTTCCACGTTTTTCTGGCTCAGTCGAGCCAGGCCCTTAATTGAGGCTCCGAGTCTTTTCTGTCTCTGAAAGCTGCAGTTTAGGTATGCATCCCTGACCTCTGCCTTACTTCCTGCCCAGCGAAGCGGTGCCCGGCTCGGCCTGGCCTGCCTGCCAAGACAGTATTTTGCCTACAGTTATCTGCTCAGCCTCCTCGAAAACACATTCCAGTCTAGTGAAATAGGTAAACATGTTCCCGGCTGCAGAGCAAAGGGCCCGGCCTCCTGTCTCCATGCAAGCAATTTACTGAACCCGTTACCATGGTAGGCCCATGGCCCCCGCGCATTGCACCAAGACACGTATGCACCCACTAGCATTCAGTATTGAACGGCCTCTGCCCGAGAGACCTTTTACTTCAGACAACACATCCTCCAAACATAAGATACCAGATATGCTATAGGTGCAGGTCGTTCTGACATCCCAGACACCAGACTCCTCTACTAGAGCTAAAAGTCAAGCTCCCCAGCTCTCCCCAGTTACACGTCATGCTCAGTTGCGCACGCACACAGGGTGAAGGTTTCTGCTGACCCTGCAGAATTTCTCTATGCATCCACCCATCTATGACACTTCTGTGACGTTTCCAGTACACACCTCCGTGTACGCCCCTGTACACGCCTTCTTTTACGCCCATGTGTTCTTATCTCTCTCTTTTCACTTGTTACGCCTACTGTATTCATTTCAATTCTACAGTTTTACTATATATAATGTGTGATGTTAATAAAATGTTGAATATCCCTTCCTGAACCTTAGTGGTGATGGAACTCGATGTCCCGGTTCTCGAGAATCTTAATTAAAGCCCGTATGACTCAGATACCACTGACTCTGCCTCTCATTTTATTGAGCTATCCTTATTGTCATTTAATGTATAGAAAAATAGTCCCGGTAATTTTATTTACCACATAAATCTGGCGCCCGAATAGGGACCCCTCCCCTTCATCACGCGCCGGCGATGTACGCAGGCCCCTGACCCCTTCTACAGCCGTGACGGATTCCTGTGCACACCTGCGGGTTTTCCTGCTATCTCCCTCAGGCACACGGAGGAGACGGAGACTGCGGTCCGGCATCCAGACGAGGCGGTGAGGAATGCGGAGAGTCCCGACCAGAGCCCAAGCCGAGAGAGCAAGGTCCGAGATATCCGGAGGCCCACCTGTTCCGAAGCGCATGCGTAGCAGCGTAGACGTCGTAGCAGTCCAGTCCAGTCCAGTCCAGTTTCCGAGGCCTTCAGTTTTGCTTCCCGGTGAGTACCGTTGTTGGGAACGCATCTAGACGGGTTCATTAATTTGTGCCCGGTCAAGACGGGTCTGGGTACACAGACCCGGGCCAGACGTGTTCACTTAGGTGAATACGGTATGACGTGTCTCTTTATGGGACCGGTATGTCTGTACTGTTTTAGCAGTGCATCTAGTGATTCAGTATTCTAGTCAGAATTTGTGTTTTCTATGTACCAGGTAGTATCAGTCTGAAATGTTTTAATGTGTTTTATGTCGTGGTATGAGTGATTGTTTGCTATTCATTACTGTGTTTATTGTGTTCACGTTCAAGTCAGTTCAAATATGCCGCTATTCTCGAAATTACGTCAGATAGGAACTAGGAAAGGGATACTCGAAGAAGCAGTTCCCGTCCCGCCTAGGGACACTCCAGGACATTTTATGTACCATAAGCATGGCTTAGATGCCATATTGTACTTAGACTTGTGGGTTGATTATACAAAGGATCTGGAAGAGAAATATAGATGACCTGTCTCAGGGACATGGGATGCTGAATGCATCATGAGAGTAGAGGAAGCACTATGGAAAAAGAAAGCCAGACAATCCCAGAAAGATGCTATAGAATTGTGGCGTAAAGAAGCGCATAGAAGAACAGAGAAAGAAATCAGGAAGGCAGAGAAAAGTAGAGAAGAATCTGAAAAAGCTAAAGAAAGAGAGCTACTAGAAAAAGGTGAACGAGTTAGAGCAGAACAATTAGACAGACAAAGAAATGCCCTTATGAAAGGCATGTATCCTGTTCTCGCCGAGGGTCTACCCAAGGCGACCCCGGAAGTACCCCGTAACTTGCCGCCACCATTGGTCCAGACTAAACTCCGTCATAAACAGACCGCAGCGGAAATTTTCCTTTCTTCTTATTTAGATGACACTGTCCCAGAATATGCAAACAGAACTCCTGCTCCAAATGTTCATCCTCCCAACCCTGTTCACATTCCTATTGATGACACGATTTCTCCCACTGTCTCATCTGCCACTGCTCCGGCCACTGTTCCGGCCACTGGTCCTAGCAATCCTTTTAATCCGCCTGCAACTCAGGGCCAACCTGCATTACCTACACCTACTTTACCGCCTACCCCGCCACCAGCGACAGCACAGCCAGTACTGGCTGACGATCCCGCTTCAAGGGGAGCAGTAGGAGGTCCCCCTATCACCCCGCCTCAAATAAAACGAACCACACTCAGAGAAGCAGCATTACAACGCACACCAAAATTAACTACATACACAGCCCTTAAACAGTACCTTACTGATTGCAGATACGATCCAGTACCTGGCGAAGACCAGATGATCCTATATTCAATACGTTTACGACGGGTTACAAACTATTTGACTATTTTTCCAGATATGAGAGAACATTTAGATAATATATATCATTTTATCAGAACGGGGGAGAGACCAGAAAGTATTCACGAGGCCATGGCACACAACAAGGTGGAGACACAAAATATGATCTTACAGTTTTTGATAAATTGTTTGATAAGGGAACAAGACCAGCCAGGTAAAGATAAAGAAGAGAAGAAAGTCCTGATAAAATGGAGTGACAACATAGCTGATGGTAAACATAGTAAACAAAGTTGTATAGAATCCATGTACAGAAAGATCCGTAAAGAAATTCTAGACATACATGCAAGGGAAAAAGCAGCGAGAGAAGCCGAGAAAGCGGAGGAAGAAGTCTCAGAGGACGAAGATATAGAAACTGAAACCCCGAATACAATAGCGTATGTAGGTAGGGCGAGACCTTTTGAAAGACCTTTTGACAGACCCATACGTCTGGAAAACCAGAAACGTTTTCTTTCTCCCATACCAGAACAATGTTCTCTTGAACATTTATTCCAAGCCACCGATAAAGTACTGAAACAACGAATAGGTTACAGTGAACTTAGTACCATGCATAAACAAGAACTGGCCCGGTCGGCAGTCCAATGGGCTGGTAATACTAGTGTATATAAAGATGACTCAGTAGCGCAAACGTTTTTGAGTCTTTCCCCAGACGAACAGCGATTAGCTGGTATGTACATGATCGAACACCTCATTACACTGTATGAAAGTCAGCATTCTGATCCAGGTCCCCTATATAATATTTTGGAAGAATTACTCCTGAAGAGATGGAGAGGCCTAGGTACCGATTTAATTAATATCATTCTAGAACAACGACACAAATACAGAACTTTCCTGACTCCACATTTTGTTCCTGTTCCACCTCCAGTAAGAAAACCATTTTACATAGACAGACAGAACCCTTTACGAGAAGTTCATCCCGTCCGGACGGAAGGGGGTGAGCTTGAACGAGTATTCGTATACACACCCTTGACCAAAATGGAATTATTGGAAATGAAAAAATGAGTGCCCTGTCGTGATAAAGATCCAGCAGGGTTCCACCGTGAATTAAAAGACATGCTCCTCATGGGGGAGTATACGTATCCCGATATCCTTAAAATGTTAAAGGTACTGTTGCCAGCCGGCATTTACGAAAAACTTAAAGAAAAAGAATGGGAAGTGGGAGAGAAAAAGATTGATTGGACAGTATTAGAAAACGAAGAAAATACACGAGTCCCTGGTACTGGTCTTGGGGAAAAAGCCAAAGCATTACCCGAGTTGTTAATACAAGTTTTACCAAGATTACTAACTACGAAAAAGCAAGACTGGGATGCAATCTCAGCCTGCAAACAAAAACAAGACGAAGATACTAGTGATTTTTATTCCAGATTCGAGAAATGTTTCATTATTAATAGCGGCCTGAAAACAAGTAGTGAATCGTATCCACATCTTTTTGTGACCAAATTAGTCGAGAATTCCTTACCACAGGTTAAAAACAGAGTACTGAAAGTCGAGAGTACATGGCAAGCTAATACCCCTTCCCAAATGTTACAAATGTTACAGTACCACCAGAATCAAATCAGAGAGGAACACGAACATGAACAGAGACATATTAAAGACACGAAAACGAAAGTACTAGTTGCCCAGTCCGTCCCAGCTGATGGTCAGAAGAGGGGTACGACACAGACTAGTCATCCTGCAGCTCCTGTTAAAGGGAATTGCAACTACTGTAAACAGCCAGGTCACTTTATAAACGAATGTGCCGTTCTAAAATACAATATTGCTACAGGCAGGACGAAAGAAAGACCGCGTCCACCTAGACCAGAACATGTTCCACAGAATATTCCACAGAACACGCAACCTCCACAGAATGCACAACAGACAGTAGCTGTACCCCAGCCCCAACCCATTGCTGCCACACAACATGTCACGCAACAAATGTACCAGTATGCACAGTCAGATTACCCCAATTATCAGCAGTATTCATGAAACAGCCTAGAGAGGGAGGTTGGCTTGCCCCTTATCGAGGTTCCTGTAGATCAAGAGGGTCCCTATGTACATAGTCAGGTATTAGGGAAAGACTGAAAATTTTTGATTGACACAGGGGCGAGCAGAACTACCATCAGTCATGACGAGGTTCCAGGGGCACCCCTCTCAGGCTCACAGAATGTTTCCCTGGGATTTTCAGGAAAGCCTATTGTTAACGAAGTGTCAAAGCCAGTTTCCCTAGAAGTTGGTCCATTATCTCGTACTACAGACTTGTTACTTACGAAATCATGTCCTGAAAACTTGCTTGGTATTAAAACATTGAAAGCACTAGGAGCAGTAATTTGTTGTTCTCCGGAAGGAGTGAGATTGTTTTTACGTGATTTTAAAGGACATTATGTGTTGAGAGATTTTGATCCACGATTACAGAATGTACCACAGCATTTATGGGCGCAAGGTCCATCTTATGTAGGTTGTATGCATATTACACCTTATCGTGTTACTCTCAAACAAGGAGTTGTACTGCCACGAATCCGACAATACAAGTTGCCACCTGAGGCTGTAGCAGCCTTACTGAAAATTATTGACGAGCTCATTACTCAAGGAGTGGTTGTAGAAACTGACTCCAATGTATGTAATTCTCCAATTATCCCGATTCTTAAACAAACTGACCCGAATGCACCACCGGTCTACAGACTGGTGATCGACCTTTGAGAATTAAATAAATGCATAATACCCCAGTACCCAGTGGTGCCAGACATTTCTTCTCTATTGACTGCTATTGATTCTGAAGCAGCGTTCTTTACTGTTATCGATCTCAAGAACGCCTTCTTTAGTGTCCCCATTCATCCGGAAAGCCAGTATCTCTTCGGATTCTGTTTAAATGGCAGAAGTTTCAAATTTGCACGTGCTCCTCAAGGGTTCACAGAAAGTCCTAGTATTTACAGCCAAGCACTGAAACGACAACTAGACAGTATTCACATGCCTGCTGACACTGCCCTACTCCAATATGTTGACGATCTGTTAATTACAGCACGGACCGAACGTGACTGCGAACGCGCATCACTGACAGTCTTGTATTTTCTGGCCGAAAAGGGGCATAAAGTGTCCCCTTCGAAGCTACAATTCTGTGCCCAGCAAGTGGTATACATTGGACACTTGCTGTCCAAGAGGGGTAGACAGTTGACACCTGACCGTATCCAGTTAATTGCACATCTGCCACAGCCCAAGACACAAAAGGAAGTACGGGCCTTCATTGGCCTCACTTCGTACTGCAGACAATGGATTCCTCAGTATGCATATCTAGCCAAGCCACTCATACAGTTGACAACACAGGAGGCAGCGACTTCGACTGTCCTCCCTTGGACTCAGGAACATACACTAGCTTTTGACGAACTGAAGAAAGCCCTATGTCAAGCACCAGTTTTAGCGACACCATGTTACAGTAAACCTTTTACACTTTTTGTCACAGAACCCGATGGCACAGCATTATCTGTTCTCACACAAGATCAAGCAGGAAAACACAAGCCTTGTGCTTATTTTTCTAGTACATTGGATCCAGTAGCCCAGGCTCTGCCTGCGTGCCTTAAATCAGTTGCAGCAACAGCTCTAGCTATCAGACAAAGCGACTCAATAGTGTTAGGACATCCCTTGACAGTACAGGTTCCACACTCCGTGGAAGTTCTCCTAAACAGGACACAGACCCAACACTTGACCATAGCACGACTGACAGGATATGAACTGACACTGTTCCAACCACACATAGAAATCAGACGTTGCAACATACTAAAGCCTGCTACACTGTTACCCTCTATCATAGCAGATCCTGCACCACATGTCTGTGTGGACGTCATTAATACCGTGACAAAACCCAGACAAGACTTGACAGACATTGCATTACCCGATCCAGACCTGACACTTTACGTGGATAGTTCATGTATGAGAACAAGCACAGGAGAGTTAGTGGCCGCATATGCAGTGACCACTGAAACTGAAGTCATAGAAACACGTTGTATTGACACATTGTCTGCCCAAGCAGCAGAGCTCATCGCTCTGACCCAAGCCTGCATACGAGCCAAGAACCTGAAAGTAAACATATACACAGATTCACAGTACGCATTCGGAGTCGTTCACGACTTCGGTATCCTCTGGCAAGAAAGAGGTTTTTTAACTTCTCACGGCGCCAAGATACAACATGGTCCCCTCATTCAAGCTCTGTTAGAGGCAATACACTTACCTGCATCCATTGCTATCATGAAGTGCAAAGCACATACGAAAGTCACTGACACCATTTCCCAGGGTAACGACCTGGCAGATCGAACAGCTAAACTTACAGCTCAGACTCAAACAGACATATCGACTGACACGACAAAGACTGAAGTATCAACACCGACACATTGTATGACAGTTAAGGATCCCACACTAGATGTACTCGACATACAGACACATGCAACTCCAGATGAAATCAAGAAATGGACTGAACGGGGAGGAGCCAAGACGGCGGCCAAAATGGCCGCATAGAAGCCCGGCTCCGCAGCTCGCCCTCACCCCCGGACCCATCCTGGCAGTGATCCTGCACCCCAGCCACGGCCCAGTGCAGCGGAATCGTAGCGGAACCCGACCGCGTTAATCCGATCTTCGTGCGGCCTCTGACGGCCGAATGAGACCGCTTGCAAGTTCCTGGCCTTTCCTCCAGCGCGAGCCGGGACCTCGCGTAGTGCAGCAGCCGCCCCGCACAGTGTCAACACCGGCCTCCACTGGACATCGATACCCAGCGACCCTAGCGGTGAAACTGAAACCGCCCTCCTTCACTCCTGGCATTGCCGCCGCAACGCAGCACTGATTACCGCGGCGTGCATACCCTGCAGCCCCCGGCAATCTCGTCCAGACGATCGGACGGCAGATCGGCTTGCCTGACCGGACTCGGCCTGCACCGTGGTGAGAGGCGTGTTGAGCTGCGCATTCGCTGGAGCTTGAGTGTCATTCATCTCCGTCTCCTCACACATCGCGAATTGCCGATGCTGCTGTGACGCCGGTAAGACCGACTTTATTTGGCGTGTGTGGCTTGAAGTCCTTGGGCGTTGGAGGTGCAAACATGGCGCCCACGCTAGTGGATGTTTGGCTGGCCCTCCGAGACTGGCGCGTTGAGTTGCAGGACCTGCGGGCGGCTGCACATAATCCGCGCTTTCCTATCTCTCCTGCTGTGGACTATCTGGAAGCGGAACCGTGTGCTGTGGATTGCGAGCCCGAATGCTCCCCGGCTATTACAGCTGAAGTTCCCCAGGTGTACATGAAGCATGTTGGAGGGTCCGGGGAGCAAAACGACGAGATCAGCGGACTTGTTCCCTCGCTTTCCTTCCTATTGCCAACCTGCTTGCCTAACTGCCAACACCCTGCCTTCGTGTGGCCTGTGCTTCTGACTCGGGGGGACCCTCCTGGACTCTTCCTCTGGTTTCTGGCTCGAACTGCGACTGCCCCTCCGGGTGCTAATGGTCTGCTGCTACCACCTGTGTGCAACTGGGATATATTTTTGACCCTTTATCGCACTGGCCAGGGCTGATTTTTGCACATCCATGTCGTTCACTAGTGAATTGGATTCTGGAGCAGTTCAATGCTTGCACTGGTGACCGTGGGTGGCTGGGGGGATTGAATATTGTCGCCCGCGCTCTATTTACGTGGGCCCTTGCTTCTGGGGTTGGGGGTGTACAAGGGGCTGGTGCTATGGCCCTCCTCCGTTTCTCCCTCTTTTGGGGTTTCTTGGGGCGACAGGCATGCCTAATGGGGGGGGGGGGTGGGCCGTAGCCTTCCGCTGGTATGCAGGGTGGGGGATGGGATGTGTTATATGTAACTCTGTGTCTCTATGGCCTTCTATCTTCTTTTCTCTTTCTTTCTTTCGCGTAACTTTCTTAACTTGGGTTTAGGGACTCTGCGCGATTTGGGAACTGTTTGCATAATGTGTCCTTTATCAACCTTGTAACAGACTCTCGCTTCTTATGGACGGGGCACTGTGTTTGCTGACTGCTTGCTGCTCGCTATGCTTCCCGAATTGTGCGCTTTAGGATAATTTCACTCGCGGCGCGATTTGGTTCTGGGGATGTTTTGCATTGATTACTGTTCTCTCCTGATTTCGTATGAACGGAACCGATATGTTGCCTTTTGATATCCTGATGTCATTTATCCTTTAGATTTAATTGAAAATTAGACCTCATTGCTCCTGTAATGGATTCTGACGGAATTGCCTTATTGATATGTAATACGTTTCTTGAGCCCTCGGGCTATGTGCTTGATTGTAAGTGTGGCTTTTATCAATAAAGGTCTTCCAAAAATTTAAAAAAAAAAAAAAAAGAAATGGACTGAACAAGGAGGGATCCAGACAGATCAGGGATGGATGACGAAGGGAAGAGCCACATGGTTTCTCCCCGACTCTATGGTTCAAGTTATCATTAATACAGCACATAGTCCAGCACACTTAGGAGAAAAAGCCATGTTAGACAGCATTCAGAATATCTGGTTCAACAAGCATTTACGTGCAGCAGCAAAACAGAAAGTACGTACCTGTATGATCTGTTGTCAGTTCAATCCAGGCAAAGGCATTCCCGTGGAACAAGGTGGATTTCATCCTCCTGACCATCCTTTCGAAGTCCTCCAGATGATTATATCCAGATGGACAGATGCCGAGGATTCTAGTATGTCCTCGTAGTTGTATGTGCCCTTTCCCGGTGGACAGAAGTGTACCCAGTCCCAGATTATACTGCTGTAACCACTGCCAAACAGTTGGTCCGTGAATTCTTCCCGCGATACGGCTTGCCCCGTGTCGTGTACTCTGATAATGGACAGCCATTCTCGTCTGAATTGATGAAACAGGTATCACTCCGGTTAGGCTACCAGTGGAAATTTCACTGTGTACGACACCCGAAGCAGCTGGTCTCGTTGAGAGACATAATCAAACTCTGAAAACACGGTTAGCGAAGGTCTGTGCAGAAAAAGGAGTAGATTGGATGGTAGCCCTGCCGGTTGCCCTCTTTTACATGTGTATGGTAGCTCCTTCCAGAACCGGACTGTCCCCGTATGAAGTAGTCTTCGGCCGTCCCCCAAATATGTGGGGTACGCCTATGCCTCGTAAGATTACAGATGTTGATAGTAACATGCTGACAGATTACCTGGCTTCCTTGATGTCTGCACTACTCTCTTGTCGTTCACAGGTCACGGCTGCCTTCCCGGACAACACCCAGGTGAAACCGCATGAAATTGTTCCCTGAGACCTGGTGTTGGTCCGCAACTTTGACCGCTCAAGCCCTCTGGAGCCCAGGTGGAAGGAACCGAAACTGGTGTTGATGACCACGAGGACCGCTGTGAAGATTGAAGGAAGAAAAGGGTGGCTCCACTCCAGCCACATCAAACGATTTCATGGACTGTGTCCAAAGACATTTCCCAAGGACTGCCCCGAAACAGACTCTAAACTCCCCCTGTTAGAGAAAACTCCACAACAGGAGTACAGAACAAAGTTGAGGTCTAGTAAGTCAGACAGCGTTTAATTGTTTAAGTCCCCCTCGGGTGAAGCGGTTAGACAGGTTTCTGACATGTATAAGATAGACCCAAATAGTCAGAGAGATAGGCGAATCGAAAAGAGAGAAAAATATTGCAAAAACCTGCACAGCAGATGCGTCATTACTTTAATTTTTATGTTTTTTCTGAGTCTTACGATCATATGTATAAGTTTAATGTTACATGTTTTCTTTCCTCCTCTTGGTTCCCATGTACATACTTCCTCTAATGACACTGTAGAGCATACTTTCAGTGACCTGCCCCCTCACGAGCTGTCCTATCGATTAGCAATGCGCAACAATACTTTTATTCGTATGTTACACCATACTCACCAGACCAGCAATGCCACGAATTGCTGGGTATGCGGCCGACTCCCACCCTATCAGAAATACAAGGGAGCTCTGCCCCTCTTTCCCTACCCGTTTACACATAATGGTTCGTGCGGAGCATGGTTTACTTTAATGTCCTCCTTAGACAGTAAGTCCACAGTTTCCCAAGGCAATTGGATATGGGGGAACCTGAATACAGTTATGAATAAAATATGTTTTCCAGACAAGGAAGGTCTTCCCCAAAGGACAGGGACCGATCTAGAAAATGAAGTGTATGGATTAGGGAATTTTACACTTAATCTCATGATTCTGAATGTTCAATCCGAGACTAATTCGGACTTGCCGTTTATTACAGTTTTACCAGTGAAAGGCGAATTATGCGTCAGAAAGAATGGTTCAGTACACCTAGGACACAGTGATTGTAATACTGTGGTCGAATTTAGTGATAAAGGAAAGTCTACTTTCAAAGCTTCCCGCCATTCTTATTTTATATGTGGTCAGACAGCCTATGTACATCTGCCCTTGGATTGGGATGGAACGTGTTATATCGCGTTCCTATTGCCACCTGTTTTTCTAGCCCCACCTGATTATCATCGAAATTCACATCTTGTGCATCTAAGACATAGAAGGGAGATCAAGACCCCGATTGTCGATCAGACTGAGACAACATGGGAGCAATATACAGATTTCAATAAAGGATTCTTTTTCTTTGTGGGTCCTGTCAAAAACAGTAAACTGATACGCAAATTAACCAGAACTTTGGAAGCAGTAGTGAATGAGACTACTTCTGCTTTAGGTAATCTGACCGAAGAGCAGTCTGCTATGAGACTCGTTGTTCTTCAAAATCGCCTTGTCCTTGACGTCATCCTGGCCGATAGGGGCGGGGCTTGTAGAGTGATTGGATCCAGTTGTTGTATTTTCATTCCTAATAACGCACCATCAGTATATAAAGCAATAACATGGCTTCATGAGATAGCTCACCTGATACACCAGAATCCTGGCACCTGGACTTGGTCCGGTTGGCTCTGGAGTGTGATATCCGCCTGGGGATGGAAAGTACTGTCATTCCTAGGAATAATACTGCTTATAGTATTCAGTTGTTGTCTCTGTCTGCAATGTGGGCCAGCGATTTGCGGCTTGTGCGCCACAGCTTGTATTCCCCGTCCAAGTTCACGTTCCCGTTCCAGAATGAAAAAAGATGAGCAAATGATGCTATACGAACAGATAGATAGTCTTATGAAAATAGACATATCCTAAAGGGTGAAGTAGGGGCCAAGGAGGGAATGAGGAAATAGAAATTTTTAGGTAACCAATGTGTCCCCCACTCGCACCCTATCCATGCACCCATGTTCCATGTATGTCGTGCAATTCCCTTCCCGTGCCTGCCATGAAGACGCATATGCATTTGCGTCCAACGTTAACATGTCATTTATTCAGTCCTCCAAGAAAACCACGTTAATTTGGCTTCTAGGCCTATGGTGCCAACGTCTTTACATGGTGCACTTTTAAATAACGCGAAGCACGCGTTTTCCACGTTTTTCTGGCTCAGTCGAGCCAGGCCCTTAATTGAGGCTCCGATTCTTTTCTGTCTCTGAAAGCTGCAGTTTAGGTATGCATCCCTGACCTCTGCCTTACTTCCTGCCCAGCGAAGCGGTGCCCGGCTTGGCCTGGCCTGCCTGCCAAGACAGTATTTGGCCTACAGTTATCTGCTCAGCCTCCTCGAAAACACATTCCAGTCTAGTGAAATAGGTAAATATGTTCCCGGCTGCAGAGCAAAGGGCCCGGCCTCCTGTCTCCATGCAAGTAATTTACTGAACCCGTTACCATGGTAGGCCCATGGCCCCCGCGCATTGCACCAAGACACGTATGCACCCACTAGCATTCAGTATTGAACGGCCTCTGCCCGAGAGACATTTTACTTCAGACAACACATCCTCCAAACATAAGATACCAGATATGCTATAGGTGCAGGTCGTTCTCACATCCCAGACACCAGACTCCTCTACTAGAGCTAAAAGTCAAGCTCCCCAGCTCTCCCCAGTTACACGTCATGCTCAGTTGCGCACGCACACAGGGTGAAGGTTTCTGCTGACCCTGCAGAATTTCTCTATGCATCCACCCATCTATGACACTTCTGTGACGTTTCCAGTACACACCTCCGTGTACGCCCCTGTACACGCCTTCTTTTACGCCCATGTGTTCTTATCTCTCTCTTTTCACTTGTTACGCCTACTGTATTCATTTAAATTCTACAGTTTTACTATATATAATGTGTGATGTTAATAAAATGTTGAATATCCCTTCCTGAACCTTAGTGGTGATGGAACTCGATGTCCCGGTTCTCGAGAATCTTAATTAAAGCCCGTATGACTCAGATACCACGGACTCTGCCTCATTTTATTGAGCTATCCTTATTGTCATTTAATGTATAGAAAAATAGTCCCGGTAATTTTATTTACCACAGGTTGAGGCATCTACGTCACGGGCACTCCATGCAAGAGCGGACTGTGGAATGGAGGGAGCGAAGGCTGGATGCAGGGACCCTGATGCCCCGATCCCCTGGAGCTGCGCCATTGGAGCTGGAGAGGGCGCGGCGGAGCGAGGACGCCTGGCGATGCGTGGTGGAGCAGCGGAGCTTCCAATCCGGCCTCGGTGAGTGGGGTGCGGCCTGACCCGGGGTCCATGGGAGCGGCTGCAGCCTGCAAGCTGTGGCGGGGGCGGGAGTGTGCGCAAGCGGAAGGATGTGGGCCCATGATAAGGGGACTGCTGCGGGCCCACTCGGGGGTCTAGAAGCGGGAACGGTGGAAATTTGAAGGAGACTCGCGCCCTGGTGATGCGGCCCCTGCAGCTGGGAGATAGTTGGTGGAAGTGTAACGCGAGGCACGGTGGTGGACCATCATTGAGTGCTCTGGCCCCTGGGACAGTGGAGACTGATGGGGACCTGGGGGAGAGTGTCTCCGAGACAGCCCCGGAGGAGGGGGATACACCGTATTGGGCATGTGGTAGAGCCCGGGAGCACGAGGAATGGGCCCCTGTCTGGGGCAGCAGGGAGAGTACAACCAGAAAGGGGCCAGATGAGGTAGAGATCCTGTAACTCTGTTCCTCTACTATTGCTACGGAACATAAACGCAAGAGCAAAACATTGTTGAATGGGGGCTGGCGGCAGCGGGACAGAATCTAATCGAGTGCTCCTGTATCGGCGCTGTTGAGGGAGAGTGGCGAATCATATGCTGGGGCACCTGGGCCACAGCGTAGGGTCCCTCCTGGCGAGCGGGCCTCCCGAGCTCGTTTGAGGTGGACTCGGACACTGGCAGTCCTTAGGAGGTCGGGGCACCGTGGCGAGTCTGCGTACCCCTGATGCAGTAGCAGTTTGATCAGATACTGGCTGTGGCTGACTCTCGCACGGCCCTGCAACAAGACATTGCACAGGTGGCAACGGGGCTTGGACTCCTGAGACCGGACCACTCTAAGCTTGCGGATAGGGTGAAACAGGTGGAGGTGACACTGCAGGAAGTGGCGCCGGCACAAACGGTTTTGGAGAAAAAAATAACAGACGCTTTGGTATGCATACAGGCATTGGAGAAACGTGCAGAGGATGCAGAAAGTCGAAATCGACGGAATAACATTTGCGTGGTGGGCCTGCCTGAAAAGGTGGAGGGGTCAGACATGGTGCAATACCTGGAGAACTGGCTGAGGACTGTGGTGGCCACTGAGGGTTTGTCATCCTTCTACACCTTGGAGCGGGCACACAGAGTACCTGCAAAACCGCCGCAGCCGGGGTGTCCTCCCCGCCCGGTGGTGGCTAGACTTCTGCATTATAAGGACAGAGACATATTACTCCAAAAAGTGCGAACAGATGGGCCATATCAAGTTGAAAATGGCAAAGTGACTATTTTTCCGGATTATAAATTGGAGATTCAGCGCCGCCGCGCGTCCTTCCTGGCAGTTTAGAGAGAGCTGAGATCGGAAGGCCTTCAATACTCATTGTTATTCCCGCCAGACTAAAAATAATGTTGGATGGTGGCACTCATTTCCACTATACCCTAGAGACGCATGGACGTGATTGGAAACTTACAGGGTGGGAACAGACCGAATGGAGTGTCACCTCCGGGAGTACTCGAGGGGACTTCATCAGCGCAAGTCACAGCGGATTCGACGCCGGCGGCAGGGTATGCAGAAACAATCGCAGTCACAGCCCGAGATAGAAAGGCAGGGAGTGTTGGAAGCAGTGACGGCTTTGTCAGGTGAACAGGTATTGCAGTCACCGGGGAGGACAGACTCGGAGAAGGACAAAGCACAATCAGACACTGAGGCCTCAGAGGCAGGTAGTCTATGGATGCCGCAGGTCACACCGGCTACAGCAGATGGACTCTTGGACGACTGATGGTCTGAAATCCAGTGGACTGTTGTGGCAAATGTTGTGTGAAAGGAGGAGGCTTGTCCACTGGCATTATTTCAGCTAGGGGGGTTAGGGGGGGGTTGGCGCGTGGTGGTCCACGGGGTCCTTTGGAAGGCAGCTCCGGGGTGGGAAGGTCAAACAGTATGCAGTAGACCGATAGTCTATGGAAGGTTGTACGGTGAGCAGAGGAATCTGTGTTTAATTGGGGGATCGACGCGGGGTTACTCCTTGATTGCAAGCGGTCACCCGTTGGCACTGGCCCCCCCCCATTGTCCATCAGGCATGCCCGCTGTGACTACTGCTGGGCTTAGGTGTGTGTTACTCGTTAGAATAGTTTGGATGTGGACGAGCAGCTTTGTTCTAGGACCTGTTCTTGGGGGAATGGGAGGGAGGGAGGGTTGGGGGAATGGTTGGGACAAGGGGGTCACCGGTGTGTTCATCTTTGTACAGGGAAGGGAGAGACGGTTAATTTACTGTGATGGGGGCAATACCTGATTTACGTTGTGTCACTTGGAATGTAAGGTGGCTACACACAATGACACAGCACCACAAGGTCCATGCATATTTGGTCAGGAGAGGAGTGCATATAGCATTGCTCCAAGAAACGCACCTCACTAAATCAGAGGGTCTAGCATTGCAGCGCAGATGGAGGGGGCAGGTTTTTAGTACAGCATATTAGGCATTTGCAAGGGAGGGCATTGATTTGGATCAGGGAGGGGGTCCCCTTTCAGGTAACCAAGCAAACCATAGACTCCGAAGGGAGATTTGTAGCGGTTGAAGGGCGTTTACATGGCAGGGAAGTAGAGGTATGTATTATCTATGTACCAAATGTATACCAGGTGCGATTCCTGGACCGCATGTCTGGCACACTGGCATGTTATTTTACGGGCCGGTATTGTTAGGAGGGGATTTTAATTCAATAACGGATGTTTCTCAGGACAGATCGCACCCCCCGTGCCGGATTCCCCAGTTCACAGATTGTCCAAATATAGGCTAGATTGGCAAACCAGGTGGAATTTTGTGGATGTGTGGAGAACCCACCACCCGCGAGATCGGGATTATTCCTATTTCTCGGCAATTCACGAACTCCATGTTCGACTAGATGCAATATTATGCTCAAAGTCAATAGTGACTTCCATAACCCACTCTGAGTATCTTGCTAGGACATTGTCCGACCACAACCCGTTGTTGATTACTATGCACTGGATGATGGAAAAGTCCGAAATCCATACTTGGAGATTGCGTCCTGAGACGCTGGACGACCCAGTTTTCCAAAGAGAAGTTGGAGAGGGGATAGTGCATTATTTTCAAGAAAATGCAGGGACAGCTTCCACTAGGGCAATGGAGTGGGACGCCTTTAAGGTGGTGGTAAGGGGGCTATGTATTAGTAAGTATGCAGAGTTCGGAAAGTATTGCTGCAGGATGTGGAAAGAGCAGAACACAGGTTACTATCAGCTGAACAAGTGAGGCCTGAACGTACGGAGGTACAAAAAGAGGTAGTGGAAGCTAAGGAAGCTGTAGCTACAGAAATAGAGAGACTACGGTGCTTCGATTACAAGAAATATGTTGGGACGGCCCATGCGGAAGGAGACAAGGCGGGGACGCTGTTGGCGTTGTTGGCCAGTCCCTCGCCATGTGGCTCCCCGATCATGGCACTGAGGGCGCGGGATGGCAGTACAATATATACTCAGAGAGAGATTATGACTCGGTTCCTGGAGTATTATGAAGTGTTGTATGGGAGCACACTGGTGGCAGGAGAGACAGACATCAATGCCTTTTTAGAGAGCGTGCCCCTCCCGCAACTAGAGGAGGAGCAAGCGAAGCATTTGGGCCTAGATATAACAATTGAAGAAATTAGAAGTGTAATTAAACATATGACTCGCAATAAGACGCCGGGAGTAGACGGATTGCCAATAGAATTTTACTCGCAGTATATAGAATTGTTGGCACTGAGGCTGCTAGAGGTCTATAGAGAGCGGTATCGCTTTGTTCGCCCTAAGTTGGCAGGGTATGCTCAGACCTGAGTCCCTTGCTCGCTTTGCCACTGGATTCAAGCTAGCCTGGCTGATGACGGCTGCAATGCCAGAAACCGGTCCCAGGATGCTTGTTTTCGGTCAAGGGAAGACATGGCTTTGGCAGTTCGGGCTGGACTGTTCCCATGAGGCACAGGGTCAGACTGATTTGCATATGGCCATGTCTGAACTGGGGTGGCGGAGTGAGCTAAAGAATGGTGATGGATTAAACCCAGATCATTTCACTGGGGGTGAGTGTTTGATTTACTCAAACGCTCCGTCCATCATCCCCTTTTGTATCGAGAGATCTATAGAGAGGCACGGGAACTGGGCCAACTCTCTATGACGATGCGAGAGGCACTCATTATCCCATTGCTGAAGCCAGGGAGAGAGGGTACAGACACAGCAGCTTATCGCCCATTGTCAATGATGTCAACGGATTATAAGATCTTAAGTCGGATCTTGGCGTCGCGCCTACTAAAGCATATGACCAGTTTGGTTCATGGGGATCAGGCTGGGTTTATCCCAACCAGAAATACAGCCGCAAATATATGGAGATTGTGGAGGGTTTGGGGGGAGGATCGCCTTGACTCGCCTATGGCCACGATACTTTCAGTGGACATAGAGAAGGCCTTCGATAGTTTAGAATGGCAGGACATGTATAAAACAATGGTATGCTTTGGGTTGGGAGAAGCATTCGTAGGCTGGACGAAAGTGTTGTATACCTCTGCAGTGGCTAGAGTAAAGGTGGGGGGCGATGATTTCCCCCCGCTACCAAGTGTCCCGCGGGACAAGACAGGGCTGCCCACTCTCTCCACTATTATTTGCTTTGGCAATAGAACCTCTGGCGGAGCGAGCTCGGTTGGGTCAGTGGTAGGAGGGATTGGCGTTCAGAGGGGAACAGCAATACATCTCACTATATGCGGATGATTTGTTGATGTTTCTGGCGGGTGCAGAAGGCGCATTGGAGTGGCGGCAGGATTGCTTTCAGAATTTGGCGACATTTCAGGACTGAGGGTAAATTGGGCTAAGAAATGTTTGTTTCCAGTGACACCCGGGAGGGCAGCACCTACGATATCACGGAATATGCGCTGGGAGTCGACTTGTTTAGTATACCTTGGTGTGCATATCTACCACAAGGCCAATGCTATCCTGGAAGGGAACATTGAGAGATGTGTACGAGCACTGAAAGGTAGCATGGCATTTTGGAGTACACTTCCGTTGTCATTGATGTGAAGGGTTGTCTTGTTAAAGATTGTGGCACTTCCTAGGCGGCTGTACTTTTTTTTAAGAACATTGCCCATATGGATACCGAGCTCCGTGTTTAAATTATTGAAGTTCATGATAGTAGGATTCCTCTGGGGGTCTGGGAGGCGCAGAGAGGCCCAAAAAACACTGTTGAGGCCGAAAGCAGAGGGCGGGCTAGCGGTTCCTGACCTGGAGCTTTACTATATAGCAGCTCAACTACAGGTCCTTACGCAGGCAGTCGCAATAGAATTTAGGGGCCCTGAGAACTTGAGAGGTAGAGGAATACCGAGACACATCCTATCCTTTATAATATTACAACAAAGGCTTGACCATAGAGAGCTCTCTCTGGAAGAGAAAACATTGAGATTATGCTGGAATCGGAGCCAGCGAGGAGCGGGAGTACCACACCCTTATGCTCCTGAAATTCCGCTGGGGATGGTTACAGCATTGCCCCATGGTGGAGACTGGATGTCCTTGCTGGCGTTGGAACAGGCAGGGGTCCATGTACTCAGGGATTTGTATGAGGACGGTGAATTAATGACCTACCAGGCATTGCAGGAACGATACGACCTGCCCAGGGGGGGATTCCTGGTACACGCCGCTCTGGTGCATGCGCTTCAGAAACACTGGAAGGAAGGATTGGTAGAGGCCAAAACAACAATGGCATGTCAGTATGTAGTGATAACGGCAGGGGCATTTAAAGCAGTTACATGCCTCTATTCGAGAATGTTGAACGAGGGATTAGCTCCACTAGATACATTACGAATGAAATGGGAGACAGGTATTGGGAAGCCCATTCCGGAGACTGCATGGGGGCATATTCTACGCAGGGCTTGAAAAAGCACCAGGAACGCACGATTCCAGCTGGTGCACTTTTTTATACTACATAGAGCATATTTGACACCTGGTAAGATTAAGAAGTATTTTTAGGTTGACAATGCTGTATGCCTAAGGTGCAGGGGTGGAACTAGAGCATATGCTGTGGGAAAGCCCGAACCTGGGGAGTTACTGGGGTGAAGTGGGAGGTCTATTGAACACAGTTACGGAGCCCCTGTTAGATTTAGACATGGCCACGTGCATATTACATTGGTTCCCTCATACCTCCAAGACGAAGGTGACAAGTAAATCTGTAGACATGGGGTTGGTGCTGGCAAAAAAAAGAAATAACAATGCACTGGAAATCAAAGGAGGGTCCCAGCAGCAAGAGGTGGAGGGCCGAGATGATTAAATGGGCTAGCAGCGAGAGTGTTATTCGGTTTCAACGAGCGCGACGCTTGAACAACGAGAAAGTGCTGTATTCGGCAAGAGCATGGGAGGGACTGGTATAATCTCTGGCCGACCAACAGTCAGTGGAGGACCCAATATAGGGTGGGCCCGCCATAGAGGTCAATTAAACACCCATTATGGAAAATCCTGGTTTTCAGTCAGCCCGAGAAACACGCTGTTAACATTTTTGTAAATACACAGAACACACCAGTGAGGAAGGGGGGAGGGTTTTCCTTGGTTTAGGGGTAGTTCATGAGTAGGGTTGATTAGGTTTGTCTCCAGGCGAGAGGTATATTATAATTTGCGTGTAGAATGATTTGTCCTTCTTATTGTGAGAGCAGAGATAGACCGTTCTATAGCATGTAAGATTGTACAGTTATTTGGGACAATTGGTCAATTTGAAGGGCTTTGAATATGTAAATGTTGACTGCACAGTAATCTAACTGATAATCGTAATGTAAACCAATAAAATACGTTTAAAAAAAAATGACAGATAAGGCCCAATCCTTTATTAAAGCACTTATTAGTACTCTTGCTATCTATGCCTTGGTTGCTGACTATAGCCTCAATAAAGATAAATCTGAAGTTAAGCCCAGAATAATATCTGCTCTAAAGACCTTTTAGGGGACTCTGGTCTGGCAGGGTAAGCTGGCTACCTAAAATATCTAGGGATAGGATTCCGATACGACCTGATAGAAACACTAAAACATAATGAAAAAAAGACCCTATAGAAAGTTCAAAATCCTCTGGATAGCTGAAGCCCCAAATTCATCACCTGGTGGGGTCGCTTCGAGACCTTAAAAATGATGATCACATCTACAGTAAATTACCTTATATGCATGCTCCCATTTTCCCTCTCAGATGGCTTGCACCGCAGGTTAGACAAACGTTTATGCAATTGTATTTGGCAAAACAGATGTTCCAGAATCTCGATAAAGAAACTGTGTCTCCCTACTATCCTAGTTGAAGTAAACTCACTAATTTTAGAATCTACCAAACCACCTTCCTCGCAAAACAAGGCTGCATGTGGGTCTCCTCACCGCTGGACCACACCCCATCCTGGCGTCTACTTGAAAGAGCTCTCCTAAAGGACGACCACCTCATCATGCTACTCTCCACTAGAATTAAACCTTCCTTACCAACCAAACAAAATTTTCAAAACACTAAACAGGGCTTGCTAAATCTAGACAGAGATCGGATGTTCTGCTAAAGTCCTCTAACATAATATCTCTATGGAAGAATACTCTACTGAAAATCGAGGGAGCCCCGCAGCATTGAAAATCCTGGTCTTTAAAGAGTCTCCAGTTTTTGTCAAGTTACGCCCCAACAACTATCCACTGTCCTTCAAAGATCTCCAGACCCAATTCAACCTGGAAAAGTTGGATTTTTACAATTTCCTAAAACGTAAATCCTGTATAGCTAAGGTCAACAACTTTCCCAAGCTGATTGTCATTGCCAACAGATCTGGTCACCAGGTGTCAAGATAGTCCAAACTCTTACAACCATCATCCACTTGTCTTAACCTAGGCTTACAGGGAAAATGGGATCAACATAACTTTATATCCCAAGATAATTGGAACTTGTTCTGGAAACCAGTTGTTTCTCAAAATCATACCAGCACTTTCTTAGACTGAGTTCTGGCTCCTACATGGAATGATTTGACTCCTCACAACCCATTAAATTGGCCCCAAAGATAACCCAATTTGTTGGAACTTTAGAAACAGGTGACTTACTACACCTGATCTTTTGCTGTCGTGCCAGCAAGACCTTTTGGGACAAAGTATTCAAGTTTCTCTTGACACTGTTTGGCTTTCAGATGGAATGCGAGTTTCAATCTAACATTATGAGCTTCCTAGACCCTTGTCTAAGTTCCTCCAATGATGCACTACTACTAGACATTCTACTAACAACTGTCTGTAGGTCCATCCTTACCAATTGGAAAAATACTGCGTCCACCTCCTTGAAGTCATGACTGAACATCTGAGTGGTGCTGACAAAATTGCCTTATAAGACACACCCTGGAAATTAAAACATAGACCTCTATGGGAACCCTTGATTCTTACTTTCCTAACAGTAAACCACCATGAGATCTCACCCTCATTAGACAACCTATTCCCTCTACCGCTTGCCAGTTAAATATTCACAATAACCATCTTACAGTACCTTCATCACAGTGAGTACATATCCCCCTTCGCTCCTATGATTCTGCAATATCCCAAGAGCTATGATCCATTGTCCCCATCTAGCGCCTCTAAATGTTTTCTCATGCAAATGTGTACCAATCTCAAAGCATGCTGTATACATTGTTTGTATGTTTCACAATTGGAAATTTGATTCTGAATGTTGTCATAATGTTGGTAATCCTAAGGTGAATAATTCATAACCTTCCTTCCTTACTGATTCTCTCCCGCCAATTATGTAACCCCACATGTAGGATATGCTTTTTGTTTGTGTACTCTTGTTTTTACCTGCCTACCCACGCATTTATGCTTTAGTTTGTATTTTCTTTGTATTATCCTTTGATTGTTTTCTGTCTGGTTCATGCATAAATGTCAACAAAATTCCTTTGAAACAGATTGATGCTGTGCTTGCAACCGTAATAGATCAATATCGAGGACTGTTCCCTGAAGGATCAAACAGACAAAATAATTGAGAAGGCTCTCAAAAGGTCATGGGGGCGTGGCTTGGGCGCCGATCGGGATGGCGGCGTGAGCTGGCAGCTCCGCGCATGGTCCCGCTATTTCTCCTGAAAATTACACCCTTGGCGTCCCCGGGACGGCGATTTCCTTCTGCGAAGTACTGAGGAAACATCGGAGAGCAGCTGAGGGCTCTCGGGAGACCGAATATACCGCTGAGACCCGAAAAGCGGAGGCCGGAGGTACTGCGCCGCGAAGAAGGAAAATGGCGGCGTAGAGGGACGGCGGTCTTTGCGTAAGGGGCGAGGCGGTCCAGCATCGAACCGAAATGTGAGCCTCCTTCAATAGGGCTGGTGAAGCTAGGGCCCACCTGAACGGGTCTGGGAAGTGGACTTGGAGGTGCGGAGTCCCGCGTTGGACTGGGGTACGGCTTACACGACATTCGCCACTACCCTCCCCTCCCCTCCAACCCCGGCCTTGGTGATTGGGAGACGGGCGGCCCCGGCATCCAGTGGCTGTTGGCACTGTCGGAGAGGACCACTGCCCGGCAGCCCAGCTGGGGTGTTTGCTCTGAGACCGACGATAGAGGGCACGGCGCCCGAGACGGGGATCACGAGACCAGGAGGAAGGCCTGCGGCGGCCGTATGACGACGCCCGAGGCGACTAAGATGGCGGCTGCTGGCGGGGCCGCCGTCATGGAACAGGGACGGGACGACTCGACTGCGCTGACCCGAGATGGTGAGGCCCGGACTTCCCCGTTGGTGACGGAGCAGGAACAGAGGCTGAACCAGCGATTGGACAACATTTTGGAAGCAATAACTGCGACTAGGGAGGCTTTGCATCAGGACATTGCACAGGTCGCCACAGGGCTGGGACTCCTGAGAGCGGATCATGCCAAGCTAGCGGACAAAGTGAAAGACCATGAACAATTGCTTCAAGACCTGAAGCCGGCGGTGGTGACCGCGGAACATAAACTAACGGATATCCTTAGCCGCCTGGACACACTAGAGAGACGAGCAGAGGATGCGGAAAGTCGTAATCGGAGGAACAACGTGAGGGTTGTAGGCCTTCCGGAGAAAATCGAAGGGGAAGACGCAGTGGCGTATATGGAGAACTGGCTCAGGACGGTGGTGGCGCCAGAGGGCCTATCTCCCTTCTTCTCCCTGGAACGGGCACACAGGGTACCAGCTCGCCCGCCGATGCTAGGCCGGCCACCTAGGCCGATGGTGGTGAAACTCCTGCACTACAAAGATCGGGACCTGTTAATACAGAGAGCCCGCTCGTTGGGCCCCTTTCAGGTGGACAATAGTCGTGTCACGATCTTCCCGGATTATACACAGGAAGTCCAAAAGTGCAGAGCGTCCTTCCTAGCGGTTAAAAAGGAGTTGAGGGAGGAAGGCATTCAATACTCCTTGCTCTTCCCGGCTAAGCTACGTGTTATCCTGGATGGGAACACCCAATTCTTCCAGACCCCTGATGAAGCCTGGTCGTGGCTTGAGTTGTATCGAGCCGGCATGGATCGGACTGGTAAAAATCAACGGGAGAGACCCAACGGGAGAGATCCGAAAATCGCAACAAATCCGTACCCGAAACAAGCTCAAGAGAGCGGAGCGGGAGGGTCAGATGGCCGCGGATAAGAAGGGGGCGCTGGCTGCAACAGCGAGTATCACGAGGTCGCAACAGGAGAGGGAACTGGTTGAGTCGGACTCTGGTGAGGACGGAGGCAGAACTGGAGAAGAACTATCGGAGGCGGAGAGTTCGAAGGGCCCTGCGGTTACCCCACAGACATCAGATGGACTCTTTAATGAGTGACTTTTGATTGGGACTTCCGATATAGTTGTTTCTACGGGGGCAGACTCTACTAGTGATTGAAGGGCTGGCAGGTATGGTGGCGCATACGCAGTGCGAGATGGGAAGCGCGGGACGGGGGCTCCGCCTGCCCTGGGTCGGCGATAATCCACCCCCTTGTGGCCCTTAAGGCCTTCTGTGGTGGCGACCACAGATTAGTCTGATGTGTGTTGTGCTACAGGTTTGGAACGGGGCTGAAACTGGGTTATTAGGCTTTGTCCTGGGGAGTGGGGGTTGGGGAGTTGTTTCAATAGTTATTTTGGGAGAAAGCAACTGCAACGATGTGGGCAGCGACTGGTTGCAACTGATTTGGTACAGTATTGATTGCCATGGGGACGTTACCTAATTTGAAATGCCTAACATGGAATGTCCGGGGACTGCGAACAATGGTCAAACGCCACAAAGTGCATGCCTATCTGGTGAGGCGGGGTGTTCAGATTGCAATGTTACAGGAAACTCACTTAACTAAACAAGAATGCACAGCACTACAGAAGAGGTGTCGGTGTCAGGTTTTTGGCACCACTTATTCAGCGTTCGCTAGAGGGGTGCTGATAGGGCGGGCATACCGTTCCAGGTTATGAACCAGTTGGTGGACCCTGAGGGTAGATATGTGGCGGTGGAGGGGAGTTTATATGGCAGAGAAGTGGTTTTATGCAGTGTATACGCCCCAAAATGTTGATCAGGCTCACTTTTTTGATGGCCTTACGAGTTACTGGCCTCCTTCCTGGCAGGCCCAGTGATCCTAGGAGGGGACTTCAACTCGATTACTAATGTGGCACTCGATAGATCGCACCCACCGCTGGCTGACTCCCCGGTACGTAGATTAGCCGCACATAGGAAGGATTGGCAAGAGAGGTGGGGATTGCTAGATGTATGGAGGGAGCAACATCCTGATAGTAGAGACTATTCCTTTTTTTCGGCCCTCCACGCGTTACAGGTTAGGATTGATTTGGTTTTATGTAGTGGCTCCCTAGCTGCCATGGTCACCCACACAGAATACCTGACCAGGACCATCTCGGATCTTAATCCCTTGTTGGTAATAGCGCAGTGGCAGCGTGCGAGATCAGCAGTTCCAACATGGCGGCTTCGGCCTGACACCTTAGAAGATTCGGTGTTTAGTGACACGGTTCAGCGGGGCATAGAACACTACTTTGATGAAAACGAGGGTTCAGCCAATACTAGGTCCACAGAATGGGATGCGATGAAAGTGGTGGTGAGAGGAGTATGCATGGGCAGGTTCTCGAATGCACGAACGTAAGTTTTGAATGCACTCGCAAAAGCAGAGGAGGTATTACGGGACTTGGAACGGCGTAGACCAGAACGCCCGGACTTACAAGCCCGGTTACTAGAGGCCAAAGAGGTAGTGGCGACTGAAACGGAAAGGCTGCGGAGTTATGATTATAAGCAATATGCCATTAAAGCGCATGCCGAGAGGGATAAAGTAGGTACGCTACTTGCCAGGATTGCTAATCCGGAAATTAGAGGCTGCCCAATTATGAGCATAAAAACTGAGTCAGGGGAGATGGTTTATTTGCAAGCAGTGGTGATGGAGCGTTTTCGGTCTTATTATGCGAAGTTGTACGAATGCCACTTAGAAGTGGAGGCCTCAGAAATCAGGGCTCACCTGGATTCGGTGCAGCTCCCAGTGCTGGATGAAGACGATGCGAAGGAGTTAGGAGGGCCTATAACGCTAACCGAAATTAGGGTGGCCATTAAACACATGGCAAGGAACAAAACACCTGGGGTAGATGGCCTGCCGATCGAATTTTATCAGAAATACGTGGATATTTTGGCGCCCAGACTGTTGGTGGTGTATGCGGAGGCTGGAAGATTGGGGTACCTGCCCAGATCAATGAGGGAGGCACTGGTAGTACCGTTGCTGAAACCTGGTAGAGATGCATCTGATGTAAAATCCTATAGGCCTCTGTCCCTGCTGACTGTGGACTATAAGATATTAAGCCGTATCCTGGCCACCAGATTGGCTCCGCACATGACTAGATTGGTGCACGGAGACCAAGCAGGGTTCATTCCTACTAGGAACACGACGCTAAACATACGCCGATTAATTAGGATATTGGACGGTGCCGCGGACACGGATGGAAGACCGGCGGTCTTATCAGTTGATATTGAGAAAGCTTTTGATAGCCTGGAATGGGCTTACTTAGAAGAAGTACTGGGGAAGTTTGGCATTGGTGAAGGGTTTGGTAGGTGGACGAGAGTGTTGTACTCATCGGCAACGGCAAGGGTGCGTCTGGGCGCAATTGTATCTTCGGATTATCCGGTCTGTAGGGGGACGAGACAGGGGTGTTCGTTGTCCCCGTTGCTGTTTGCACTGGCAGTGGAACCATTGGCGGCGCGGGCCAGGTCGGGAGCCATGTATCAGGGGATCGATCAGGGTGGGCTATCGCACTACATATCTCTGTATGCGGACGATTTGTTGTTGTACCTGGCAGATGTGGGACAGGCTCTAATGGGGGCGATGGACATGTTGTCTAGGTTTGGTCAGTTGTCGGGACTTAAGGTGAATTGGAATAAAACTTGTATCTTTCCGCTTAGGGCGAACACACAATGTCCCCCTCGTGATTTGGGTGTGATCTGGGAGCCATCTTGCTTCACGTATCTGGGAGTCCGCATCTACCGTGAGGTCGCGAGTCTGTTGGAGGGTAACATAGGGCGTTGTATACGTGCATTGAGGGGTTGTGTATCCTTCTGGGCCTCTCTCCCTTTGTCAGTGTTGGGCCGAGTGGCA
Source organism: Lissotriton vulgaris (assembly GCF_964263255.1). NCBI lineage: Eukaryota > Metazoa > Chordata > Amphibia > Caudata > Salamandridae > Lissotriton > Lissotriton vulgaris. Next base: position 1,547,527,142 of record NC_141694.1, on the reverse strand, counting down.
CTACTGAAAATGGTGGCGCTCCCGAGGTTGCTCTATTACTTCCGCACATTGCCCATCTGGATCCCTCAGCGGATCTTTAAAGAACTAAAGATGTTGGTAACGGACTTCCTCTGGGGTCACGGACGACGCAGAGTAGCATTGAATACTTTGCTTAGACCCAAGCTCGAGGGGGGGATGCCAGTCCCCGATTTTGAGTTGTACTATTTGGCGGCGCAGCTTCAGATATTCACGCAGCACGTGGCCAGGGAATTTAGAGGACCGGAACACGAACGAGGGTTTGGCATACAGCGTCATGTCCTGGCTTACATAGTTATGCAACAGAAACTAGAGTTGAGGGGCCTTACTATAGAAGAAAAGACGCTCAGGTTGTGTTGGCACAGGAGTTTGAAGAGGACGAAGAAGTCCTCCGGGAATGTTGACTGCGCTACCACATGGAAGTGATTGGTCTCCTCTGTTGGAATGGGAGGAGTTAGGTTTGCAGATGGTGGGTGATCTGTATGCGGATGGAATGCTGGTCCCCTTTCAGACGTTGCAGGAACAGTTTGGTCTACCGGACGGGGGCTTCCTTTTGCATGCGGCAGTGGTGGCGGCGATACAGAAACACTGGAAAGGAGGGCTCCTTGAGCCAGAGACGACCATGGCCTGCCAGCATGTAGTGATGGCCGCGGGTACATTTAAAGCGGTGACCTGCCTACATAACAGGATGCTACACGAAGGGTTGGACCCGCTTCTGGGGCTGAAATCGAAATGGGAGGTTAGTATAGGTAGGACCATTCCAGACACAGTGTGGGGTCATATTCTGAAGCGAACATGGACGGGGACAAGGAATGCACGTTTTCAACAGGTACACTTTTACATCCTACATAGGGCTTACCTGACCCCGGAAAAGATCAAAAGGTACTTCCGGGTGAGTGAAGCGCTGTGCCCGAGGTGCCTGGCACCGGAGGTTGACATAGATCACCTGTTGTGGGGCTGCCCAAAGTTGGGGTCGTATTGGCTAGAGGTAGGGGAACTCCTGAATGTGGTGACTGATCGGGAGGTGGATTTTGACATGGCGGCGTGTCTATTGCTCTGGTTTCCACACACAAAGAACACAAAAGTAACGAGCAAATTCATTGATCTGGGGCTTATACTGGCGCAAAGAGAAATTACTTGGCACTGGAAGTCTAAGGAGGGTCCATCGGTGAGGAGATGGGTGAATGAACTGCTGAAATGGTCCGAATGTGAGAGTGTGCTCCGGATGAGACAGGCGGTCAGGATTGATAACGATAAGAGCTTGGAAATGTCAAGGGCATGGGAGACAATAGTCCAGGCGTTACATGACTACATGGTGGATGACGAAGAATAGACAAATTGCATACCTGGGGCTCCATGAGGCTTGGAAGAGCAAAGGCATTACTCGATCTGTGGCGAGCTCCATAGTAGCGTTAGCAAGACCAGGCCCACATCAGCAGCGGTTGCAGGGGGGGGGGAGAGGGCGTTGTTTGGGGGAAGTGTTAGGCACCGAGGCCATGATCAGAGAGGCACTGCATTTGAACCTAGGGTTAGATATGTTCACAAGAGTAACGAGAGGGCCCAGACAGGTGGCGAGGGCGATGTAGAGACACATTAGGTCGACACGATAGGAGTTCATTGGTAGATGGGTATGAGACCAGGATTACAAGTGTGACGTCGCTCGGTAGGATCGCTAGAGAATGCTGGCTGGTGTAGGGGGAGGGTTGGGAGTTTAGGGGGGTAAAATGCGGATACAGAATGATGCCAGAGACCAGTTATCCCTCTGGGATGATCACTGTGATGTTCTTGCTGGAAGTACGGATTGATGCGCCGCCCGGCCTCCGGGTTGTGGGCTAAATGGCTGTGTACGATATTCTGCTTACTTTATCCATGCATTGGGACACCATGAGTGTGCTGGCTAATCTATTATGTGTACTGGTTTCTAATTCCGCAATAAAAACAAATTTTTTAAAAAAGGCTCTCAAAAGGTCATATGACGCCAATAATAGGTTTCCTAATAGCAGGGACATATGCAGCATATGCAGCCCAGAGTCTGGTTAAAGATTTTGAGAAACTAGCGGAAGCAATGCAGGAGGAGAAGGACTGTTAAGACCTTTTAGTCAATGTAGAACAGCAATCAAGATTCCTCTCAGACATCTCTTATTATGAGATTAAGTCAGCAGCAATGGCATCTTGAGCATCAGTCTTGGCCTGTAGGCATATGTGGTTAAGGGACTGGAAGGCAGACTCAACAGAGAAGTCAGCCCAGTTGAGAATCCCTTTCCGAGGCAAGAAACTGTTTGGGGCTCAGCTTGAACAGATGGTGACCAAGGTGTTTAAGGACTGAAAGCATGCTTTGTCTTACAAAGGTATGCCTTGTAATGTTAAGCCTTTTAAGGATATCAAGAAGAATGATGAATACAGGTCATTCTGGAGATAGTGTTTTCTCATCCTTTATACCAGGACAAGAGCAGCAAAACTCATGACCATGCCTGGAGGGAGATGCTCCCAGTTAGAGAATACCTTTGCTGTTTCCTAAAGGAGGGGGAATCAGATGTTTTCAATCAATGGGTTCAGAATATTGTTCATAGATGCAATGTGATAGAGCTCGAATCCAAGTCTCCAGATTCATCCCTACACTGTTACCAAGAAACAGGCAGAAAAACAAGGCTTTATTGGGCAGAATCTACTCTGTCTTGCTGAAAAAAAGTGAGAATACCAGTGGCCTCAGAAGAGAAGGGTCAGGATATTGACTTAATCCTCTTCTTGGTGCAGAGGTTATCAGGGGCATTCAGACCAGTTCTGGATTTGAAGAAGATCAACAAGTGGATACAGATAATTTATTTAAAAATGGACAGTCTTTAGAAGGTAATTCCGATGGTTCTGCCAGGAGGACATACGATTGCCACAAATTTGCAACATGCTTATCTACACATCACAATATTTTGTTGTAATAAAAAGCATTTAAGATTTGCAGTCAACGAACGGCATTTCCAGTTTGCAGTCTTCCTTTCAGTCTCAAATCCGTCTCCAGGGCCTTCACAAAGTACAAGGAGTTCTGGTGCATCGATATTTACAGAATTGGTGGCTTCATGCAAGTTTTCTTGAAGAAGTTATCAAAGAAAGAGACAAAGTGTTAGAAGTGCTTCAGATGTATGGCTTTCTGATAACCTGGAAAAAAATCTCAGCTGGATCCTTGCCAAGATTTAGAGTTCATCAGAGCAAGGATTCAGACAAACCATGGCTTGGTGCTGCTTCTATTACCCAGAAGACAAGAGAAGATAGTTAGGAATCTGCTCAACTTCATTACTCAGAAATATCCAACTGCCAGAGAATGGTTAAAGATCCAAGGAGACATGGCAGGGGCTATCTTTTTGATTCCTAGAGGGAGGTTTCATCTCAGTCTCTTTGTATCTCACTTCCTAAAACGTTGGCCTCCAGTTGGGGGTGATCTGGAAGAAAGACTTTCTCTCTCTGCTCAGACAGTGGAGAAACTGAAATGGTGGCTTGGACTGGCTCATCTTGCAAAACGTTTTCATCTGGCTCCTGTGAGCTGGGTGAGAATAACAATAGATGCCAGCAAAACTGGATGGAATGCATGGATGGACAATCTGTCGTCTTAAGAGAAGTGGCCATTCCTGGAGATGAAAAAGTCAACCACTGGAGAGAGATGGAGGCAGTTCACGGTGCCCTTCTCCAGCTTTCTTCACTGAGAAGGGGCCAAACAGTTCTTATCAGGATAGACAATATATCAACCAAGGCTTTTATTGACTAACAAAGGGGCCACAAAAATCAGGCTTATTGATGGAATGTGCAATTGACATTTTTCAATGGACAGAGATTCATTTATGAAGACTTTCAGCTATTTATATTCTGGAGACTGAATCAGAAGGCAGATCATTTAAGCAGGATCTTTGCATCTTTTCAAACTTATCAATTGAATCCTCTGGTGTCTGCAGATATTTGCAGGAGGCGAAAGATCCCAGTGATAAACTTTTTTTGCCAGTCAAGGCAATTCCCTTCTTCCAGATTTCTGCTCCAGGACCAAAGAGAAAAGGGCATGGAATGTGGATACTCTTTCTTGTTCATGTCCTCAAGTGATTTCATATGGCTTTCAGCCATTCCCCGCAATAGTGAGATTCTTAGCCAGGGTGAAAACAGACAAAGCTTCAGTGAGTCTGGTTATGCTGGCAATGAGGCCTTTCCTCTTGGTTTCCTCTAACAGTGAGCATGAACAAGGGTCAGGAATGGGTTCTCCCTCTGCCCCCATCTCCCATAGGTCAGCAAGTGCTGTTTCAGAGGGCCCTTCGATGTCTTCAGCTAACGGCATGCCAATTGAGTGGTTGGGTTTGAAAAATTAGGCATCCCAGAGGGGCTGGCTCAGACAATTCAGGCTTTGGGCAAATAATTGACTCAAAAGTCATATAATCATTGTTGGTCATCTTTCTGGTGTGAGTCTAAGCAGTTAGAACACTTGTTTTTCTCCAGTTTTTCAATATTACAGTTTCTAAATGAAGGGTTTAACCTGGGTCTTAAGTGCGATACTTTTAGGTTACAGTTGGCAGCCTTTAAAGTATTTAGGGAGATTTGGTTGAATGCTTCTGAATCTGAAGTTTTGGTTTCTAGGTTTTTAAGGTGTTTAAAAAATTAGGCCTAATGTGAAGAACTCTTTACCTTCAAGGGATTTAATCTTGGTGCTGGATGCTCTCAAAGGTTCTCATTTGGAGCCATTTGAGTCTGTGGATCCTAAATTCCTGACTTGGAACGTTTATTTCTTGCTAGAAATTACTATAGCTAAAAGAAAAGGATAATTAGGTTCCTTTTCAGCAAGACATCCTTATTTTAGGATTTTTCCTGAAGGTACTGTTTTGAGGTTGGGGCCTTCCTTTACTCTTAAAGTTCTATTTTCATCCTAGTTTAAGCAGGAAGTGATTCTTCCTGAATTTTTTCTGAGGCCTTCTGTCCCGCCAAACTTTAGGTAGGTGTTTAAAATCTACAATTTCCTCAGCCTACCTCCTGGAAGGCATTTCTCTTCCAGAAGGTGTTGAGGGCAGATCCACAAGGAGTATAGTAATATCATGGGCATAGTTACAAGGGGCCCCACCGATAGAGATTTGTAGGGCAGCCACATGGTCTAATTCCACCACGTTTGTGAGACATTACAGGATTGATAATGCTTCTAGTCAACAGGATATTTTTGGTGTTAAAGTATTATCTGCTATGAGGTAATAGAGAAAAATTCTGCTTTAAATTGTAGTGCTTTCGGTTTTCTGACCTGATTTCTCTAGCTTATCATAATCATTTGACAGATAACTCTGGCATACCTCATTTCATAATGGGAGTAACAGGGAATGGGACAACAAGGATTACTTCCGGATAATTTCATTTCTCTGAGTCCAGACATCCCTTTTCTTAACATTACATCCTTCCCTCCTGCAAACATTTATTTAAATGATTATGTTGATGTTGCTTGTGAAAGCTTGGTAAAATACAGGCTGTTTGTAGGTAAGCCAAAACTATACATGTTAGCAAGAGGAGGATATGGTGTGGTTTTGTTTCTAAAGGAGTTAGAGGTTCAAAGAGGTGTCTGTGGCGGCATGAATAACTCATTTCATAATGATTGGAACATGGATGTCTGACTCAGAGTAATGATATCACCAGTAAGTAATCAATGCATTAAGTGGCACTCTCCCTCCCACATGGTTACTGTGGCTTTGACGTGCAGCTGTGAGATATGGTGCTGCAGTGTTAATGCAAATACTATTTTACCTCCCTTATTCATTATTCTGCTCATTTGCTATTACAAAAATAATCCTTTCTTTATTATCATATCACTCTTTAAAAGTTTTATTTAAAAATGCTCTGTTGTAGCTTCCTCTGTTTAGAATGATGCATAAATGCCATTTTAATCATACTGAATGAAATTAATAACTTTGTAAAGAAACTGTAGTTATTAACAAGTAGTCTTTCAATATTTTACCTACTTTGATTTTCTTTTTCAGGTTCAAAAGGGTTTTTGGGAATTTCAGCAGGTTTATCTGGAGCCTTTTCTTCCACTTCTGAGGGTTCTGCAATAAACATGTTAACAAACTGAGATTATGTTCATACTTTTCATTCTGTACTTTGTAGAGATACACTTAATTCATGTACCTAATGCAGAATCTACATGTAAACATTGATATATACAATTTAGACTGGGAATATGTTAATTACAGTCTTGCTGGGTATCAGTGTGCCTGACCATGTTATATTCTATTATATGTTTTCATTTTAAACGACCATATGGTTAAATGAACATGAAAGGGCTATACCACCTTTGGAAAGAAGGCAGCCATAGTATTTAGTACCAATTTGTTTAGGAAGAAAGTGGTGTAGGCAGGTTGTACCATTAGAGTATGCAATTCAGTAATGCGGTACGCTAAAATGATCAGAATGAGGAACACTGTTTTGATTGTTAGCAGCAATAACGAGCAACTATACATGGGTCCAAATGGTGTGCATGTGCACGTAAGCAATATGAGTAAAAACCTGAGGTTCCCTAGTTACAGGATGAAAATCTGTGGGCTAGAATGTTACATGACTCAAAATCCAACAACAGCGCTAGATTCTGGCGCACAATAAATAGTCTAGCTAACCCGAACCAATTCACACCTAACAGAGGAAGCTTGGGCCTCTCATTTGCTTTAACAATTTAATTTTGATCAGTATCAGAGCACACACTATACTTCGGAGGGAATCCCTCTCAATCACAAAGTTACCCCAGGAAACAAGCATCTTTCATTTACAATTGATCAGATAAAGGTCAGGATAGCCAAAGGTAAACGGGAGGGCACTCCGGGTCCCAATGGGATTGCTCCAAGTTTATTTAAAAAACACCTGGAAAACTGGATTCCAAACTGTCACTGCTGTTTGCACAAATCGCAGGAGGAAACATCATCCCAGACTCCTGAAGGGAGTCAATCATATCCCAATATATAAGAAAGGGGACAAGAACTCAGCAAACAGTTACAGGCCAGTGGCGTTAATCGACATTGAAGCGAAATACTACGCTGGCCTAATTCTGAAAGATCTCATCACCTGGACGGAGAATAAATCAATCATTCCCATCAATCAAACAAGCTTTTGCAAGGGTATGAGAACAACCAAAAACATACTTGCCCTGTCCCTATTGATAGATAGGATGAAATTAACAAAACATCCTCTATTTATATGTTTTATTGACTATTCGTCAGCATTCGACAAAATTGACAGGAGCATACTCTGGCATAAGATTATGGAAAAAAAATACCATCTGCTCTCCTGAACCAGTTAATACTCCTCCACACAAAAACGTGGGTTCAAGTCAAACTAGGAGATGGAAGGTTTGTGTCCCGGAAAATTCCAACAACCATGGGGCTCAAACAGGGGTGCGTCTTGGCGCCGACACTTTTTAACTTATACATGTCTGATTTATCGTCAGAACTAGACACTTGTAATTCGCATGCACCAAACATACGAGGGCTGATACTCTCTAATCTCCAGTATGCAGACGACCTTGTGCTGCTGAGTCGCACCCCCATTGGCCTTCAACATCTACTAGATACAACTAGTAGATAATGCAGCAAATAATGGTTTAACCATCAACTATGACAAAACAAAGGTAATAAGGATTCATCCATGAAAGGAAACCTCTAAGTTTCGCTGGCACCTGGCCAACTCTACAATTGCAGTAGTGGACCAATACAAATACTTAGGAGTGGTAATAGACAATAAAGACACATTTAACGCACAAAAAGATGTCATCAAAAGTAGAGGCAACTCTATCGCTGCGGCAATAAAATCCATTAAGCATCGAACAACCAGCCCAAATCTTACTCCACTATTACGAGTCTGGCAAGCAAAGCTCATTCCGGCAATCACTTATGGGAGCGAGTGCATGAGGGGAAGAGACACAGCCACACTAGACAGCACTGTCTCAAGAGCGGCCAGAATGATTTTCAGCCTACCTAAGTATGTTTTGCTGGCTAAAATAAGGTTGGAATTTGGCCTGCAAAGCCAAGAATTAGCTCATAAAGGAGCCTACGCCAAGAGCTGGTATAGGATCAAGAGGGCTGAAACAGGAACACTAAATTCTTACCAATGGATCGAAATACAACAAAAGAGGGACTGTGCAGCCATGAGCTATTTGACTGCATCAAAAGAGTGTCTGGGACTGGAGAAACTTTGGGCAGCATCAGGATCTTACCATTGTTTTAAACAAATCGTAAATAAGATAGTGAAGAAACTGTCACTACTAGAAGACAAGGCGGAACTCACAGAAAGAACCCATGGATGGTTTGTTGTGCAAAGCTACGTCAAGCCCTCCCCGCAATCCTACTTAGGTGTAGGCTTCAACAGGAGGAAGAAAGAAAAATATCTTCATCTCTGAATGGGCATTTTACCATCATTGCAGCACCTTCCCCCTTGGAAACGATCGCCGGGCCAGACAACATGCCTTCTATGCAAGGAAGCTAACGAAAGTATAATACACCTTTTGTGCATCTGCAGAGAATTACTAGCTGAACGATGGCAATTACTGAAGCACCAGTTCGTAAGCGAGGGGATAAGAGCCTGTAGACAAGCAGTATGGCATGTCTCGTAGGAGGGAACGTTCAGCTGGAGTGTCGCTTCGTGCAATTCATGGAAGTGGCTGGGGAGAAACTCGGCCTATAAACCACTGGTATCCTCCATCACTGCATCATTCTTCCATTTTTGCTTTCATAGCAAACAACACATACTCAGTTTGCATTTTTTCTGGACAACACATGCCCCAGTATAACTGTCAACAGCAACCTACCTCTGCTGCTGTTCAGAAAGTAACTGTTTTATTGTACATGTACTTCTCTATTCGAACTGAGCATTTGTTTTATTCAAATTTTAATCTTTTAGAATCTTATTTCCCTCCTAAAAAATACTCAGGATCTGAAAACCTGTCAAGATATTGAACGATCAAACCTCTTACTAATGTACTGTATTAGACACAATCATGGACAATTGCACTAATGATGTTAATACAATGCACGGATGTTTTATGAAATTATATTATTGAGATGTCTTAAACCATGAACTTTGCTGCTGTAACTTTTTGTACTTTCTTTTTAAAGAGAAATTGTAAAGGTTTTAATTGACCGGACAATAAACTATTACTTACATAGTTACATGACAAAGGGTTTCTGATGGAACATCTGTTAAGCCTTTCAGGAAATGCATGATTGGAAACGAAAAGGCGGATCTAGCAAACATAAAAAGGACTGGCATGTAACTTTTAATAGAGCCCACTGGAAGCCCTTTCTAACCCAATGACTTAACAAAAAACAATGCATCAGAAAGTTTGGCCTGCAGAGGATCGAGCTGGTGTCCCCCAAACCAAGCCACAAACTTCTCCTATTGTACAGAACAAACAGATTTCATTGAAGGAGGCGTCACTGAACGGATAACATTCACTATCTCAGGTGGAAATAAAAAGGAACTCAGTTTTTGCCACTCAGTTTCTACTCTTGAAGTGGGAAACATTGTTTACAACGATGTCTAGACCACAAATGCCTTTACTTTGAAACAGTCTTTACCACCACTGTTTTTACAATAACATTTTTTTACCACAAGGGTGCCTTTAGGCACGGATGCCTTTACAAAAAAGCATTTGCAATGCAATCAGATTCGCCTTCGGGACCTTACATGCAGCACATTAGCCTGGGTGCTGAAACGTCTACTGTTCCTTAACATGGAGGGAAAGTAAGCATCAAACTGCGAGGCACACCAGGTATGGGAACACATGTAGACAGATATTGCCTTTCAGCTGGAATATGTATAGTGCAAAGCTCTATTTTTGATATAAAATCAGGACCTTCGGTGGTCATATCAATGAAAATACAAGATTTGAAAAAAATATTATTGTCTTCGGGTGCTCGTGGAAGACAATTTCTATTGACTGGAATCTAGAGAATGCTAAAGTGATTCTGATATTTTACTGACCTCTATTGGCCATTTTCTATCAAGAAAGTTAAATTGAGGGAGTTGCCAGAAAAAAATTAAAAAAGGAAGTCCCTGAGCAGAAAGCAGTTCTGGCATTTTACTGACCTCTAGTGGTCGTTTTCTATCAAGACAGTTAAATAGAGGCAGTTGAACAGAAAAAATAGTCCATAAGCGGAAACAGACAAATCCTAGGGCTGATCTCCAGAGCCTACAAAGTACATACACATATAAGTATATACTAAAGTATACAGAGGTCTTGAATGCTCGATCTAAAAATGTTGTTGTAAAGGCATGAATGGTAAGGGCATACTTGTGGTAAAAAAAGTATTTTGCAAGTAAGTATTAAGTGTATATATATATATATATATATATATATATATATATATATATATATATATATATATATATATATATATATATATATATACATATATACATATACATTTATCTATTTATATTATTACTAAAAAAACAAAAGTTACAGGGATGTTATATTTAGGCTCAGATTTCACTCAAACAAAACCATAGAAACTCAGCACTTATAGTTACCTGAGCTAACTAACACTCCCGCAATGCTCTACTTATGACCTAACATATTACTCACTCATGATATGGTCAGTGACATCACTGATGACATCTCAAATGACATCACCAGTTTTATCATCCAAAGAACCACTCACACACTAACTCACATACCACACAACTTCTCATGCACCCACTCATACATCCATACAACTACTCACACACCCACTTGCCCATTCCCCTATTCACACAGCCACTCACTCACCCATACAGCCACTCACTCACCAGTACAGCTACTCACTCACCCAGTCATTCACCCATACAGCCTCTCAACAGAGCCAATCACACATCCATATAACCACTTACATACCCCTTCACACATCCATACAACCACTCACATGTCTACTCACTTACCCATACACCCACTGAAAGACACTCTCCAATACAGCCACACCCACTCTATTGACCAAACACCCACTTAAACTGCCACTCACTCACTCATACACACACTTACACACTCAATCACCCACTCACACAGCCACTCAGTAACCTAAACTGATTTCATCAGTGATGGCACTGACCATGTTATGAGTGATGTAATATGTGAGGTTGTAAGAAGTGCATTGCGGTGGCATAAGTTATAGTTAGACCAGGCAACTATAATAGCTGAATTTCTATGGTTTTGTACAAGTGAAAGCTGAGCTTAACTATCACATCCCTGTAACCATTGTTTTTTTCAGTGAATTTTTAATTTTTTTTTTAAATGTTGTTTCCTAACTATAACGTCTCTGTAACCTTTGTTTTTTTAAAGTAAATTTCTAAGGTTTTAAAAAAAAATCCCTACCTGTAACCTTTGAGAGTGAGTGTGTGAGTGAGTGTATGAGTATTTAAGTGGGTCTGTGAGTCGGTGCATGAGTGTCAGAGTGGGTGCATGAGTGTCTGAGTGAGTGTCTCAGTGGGTCTGTAAGTTACTGAGTGAGTCTGCATGTGCAGCCATGAATGTGTGAGTTGGCCTGTCGAGTGAGTGAGTGTGTGAGTGTCTGAGTGGGTCTGTGAGGGTGTGCGTTAGCCTCTGAGTGGATGTGTGAGTCTCTGAGTTGGTCTGTGAGTGGATGTATGTGTCTGAGTGGGTCTCTGAGTGGGTGCATTAGTGTTTGAATGGGTCTGTGAGTGGCTCTATGGGTCTATGAGTGGCTGCATGAGTGACTGAGTGTCTGAGTACATCTGTGAGTGGGTGTGTGAGTGTCTGAGTGGGTCTGTGAATGAGTGTATCAGTGTATGGGTGGGTCTGTTAGTTGGTGTGTGAGTGCCTGAGTGTGTGTCTAAGTGTCTGTGTGGGTATGTCAGTAGCTGTGTGAGTGACTGCCATATAGGAACTCACCTGCCCTTTTAACCAAACAGTCCATAGTTTTGTACAAAATATTTACAAAAGTAGAGTAGTTTACTAGTTAATTAGTAAGTGCTACCTCCTTGGGTAAATGCCCAGTACATATTCTACACTACAGCTGCGTAATGGAGCACAACAAAATGTCACCAGTGACCGTGTGTGCATTTTAGCAATGTGATTGTTCCTGGTGCATCTTTATCTAGAAATATGTGAGAACATGAATCCTACTATAGACAAGACAATGAGACTACAAAGAGGCGAATCTCCACCAAACAAGGGTCTCTCCTCTTAACTATATGAAGTAAGTGCTTCTTTGTTTGGTGGAGATGTCCTCATATTCCTCCGCATCAAGAACTCCTCACCAAAATTGGTGGGGAACGCGCTGGGAGGCCGTTTGTTCACCTGTCCATCATCCTGGTATAAGGCTGGAAGACCTTAGCAAGCTACTAAGGTGGGCAGGGCCAAATGGGCGAAGCTGCCAAGTGATTCGCACATTTGTATACTTGTAGTAAATTAAAGGATGAAACATGGACTCTGCTCTCATCAGTAAAGTGCAACAAAAAACCCACTCACAGATTGCACTTCAATAGATCAATGATGCAGTCACCGCCATGAAGGATTTCAGATCGTCTTTCAATGCGGAATTGCCAAGAAAGCACATCTGCTTTGCCTTCACCAAGCCCAGGAGTTAGGATAATTTGTCCTTTTCTGAAGTGGAGCTTTGATGGGGGCACCTGCTATGTTTATATTTGTAAATACCTCATGTTGAGGTTTAATTTCTGAAAAGGAGCATTATGAACAAAACGTAATGGAATAAAGGGGCAGTGTAGCCCCCCTCCCCGGGCCAATTTTGGTCCTGTAGACCCCATCCCCCAAGCAAGACTTAATTGGGGGTGGGACCATGCATCAACCCTCCCTGGGTCAATTTCCGCCTGGAGACCCCATTTCCCAGTGCTCGGGCATAACTCATTGCGCTGGCCGTATATGGTCCATGGATCTAAGTATAACTACCTACTGGTGGCCACAGTAGGAGATATATATATATATATATACTAGCGACCCGCCCCGACGTTGTTCGGGGATGAAATAGAATGTCTGCAATGGTTGTAATAGATAAGGCAAATTTATTTCAAAACTTGCCTGTGCATACGCTCAGAAGCCCTCGTTCGGTACCGCTGAAGGTGAGCGTGTGCTCTTCTGTTTGTTGTCCTTGCCGCAATATGCGAACGTGTGTGTCCGCTCCAGCCAACACCCCGATCCCCGCAAAATGCATGCACTCCCCATAAACGGCGCAGTGCACTTAGACGCCCCACATCGTGTCACTGGCAAACACCACAACTCCTGCTTCTGAATGCTTCCAGCGTCTCGGACGGCAAACGCCCACAACAATGCCGAAGGGCACGCCCACTCGTGTTAGAACGCTAGTCCCACACGGAACGCTTATCGCAACTGCAGGCTTTTGCCAAAGGCACACGTCCATCGCTGTATGCACACGGCCATCGCTTTACAGCAGAACGCACACGCCCACAACGGACTACTTTTTCCCAAACCTTCTTTTTCCCTTCTAATGTATATGTTGGGCTGGTGTATAGCCTATGTCCATCTGCTGATACTCTCCTTTCCAACGCTGTATTGGATGTTCCGGTTGGCGCTGTGGTTCTGGAGCTTACCCGCCTCAAAGGTTTGGGCTCTCTCTTTATAATATTAGTATGGATATATATATATATATATATATATATATATATATATATATATATATATATATTCATTGAAAAAAACATAGGTGATGATGTAATATGTGACATCATCAGCAGTGGATTGCGGGTGCGCGATATATAGTTATTGCAACTAACTATATATGCGAATTTCTATGGTTTTGTGCGAGTAAATTAAGGTTTTGTAAATGCTAATTCCTAACTATATATGGTCTATAACCTATGGTTTTTTCAGTGAATTTCAAAGGTTTTTTAATAGCAAATATGAAAAGCTGTAAAATGTCAAGTACGTGGTAGGTAAAAACATTTTCGTATTTATGCACGCTGATGTGCTTTGAACGCTGCCCCCCCTCCTCTTTTCTTTTAAAAATTGGAAGAAACAAAAAGTATTCCCTTCCCTAAATAATCCAAGACTTTTATTTTGTTATGGCAAGGGAATGAAATAGAGAATAAACTATAGTTGGTCACCATGGGGTTTAAAGAAGGGATGGTTCTTCACCAGATTAGATATTTACCCAGACCCTCATTCTCCAATGTGATGAACTAGGCTAAAATTCTTCTGGTGCCTGCACCCTGTCACAGAATATCACCCTAAAACATGGAATCTCCCAAACACCAGATTGAGTTGAACCCCACAGTAAGCCTTATTTCTTCAGGGCCTCAGAATTTCTTTTGCTTTGCTCATGGAAATTGTGGGATATAGGAGAGATAAGGTGTCACCATTAAGAAAGGGTAGTATTTAAATTTGCATATCAATTATGTTAAACCTTTTAGACATATGATATGCTAGCTTGAACTTATGCTTTACATTTGAAGCCGAATTCAACAGCTTAAGTAAGTAGGTTTTCGTAGTTGTAACTTTAAAGGGTGATCTAGCAACCTGTAAAGATTTTCTGAAACAGTGGAGCGTATTTAGTTTTTTAATGTACATGTTTATGAAACGATTACACAAATGAAACATTTGTGAGTTTTAAATTTCGGGAGAAGTATAATTCACCAATACCTTTCTCTGTAGATGTTTTTCCATTAACAATCCCAGTTCCATCACCCGCCCAGGATATCACTACTGTTAGTTGTTATTGTTGCTTCTGTTTTAATAAAAAATATTTTAAGGTGTTTACTGTTTTTGTTGCGATGTATATATTTATAAGTTATTAAAGTGTTATAATCCTATTAATTTTTTATCGATTATTGCTCTTTGAGATATTCCCTGTCTACAAACAGAGAAGAATAGGAATATTCTGTCTCCCTTTGCAGATAGTGAAGGATAGGTAATGCAGACTTTTGTCCCCTGTTGGAATCCGTCATGCCTGTTTTTCTCCTACTGATTGATTGATTGGCTGGACATTTATTGTTCAAGGAATAGTTCTTTCGAGGTATTCTCTGTTTGCAAATAACGTGGAATAGAAATATTCTGTCTAGTCTTTGCAAGTAGTGAAGGGTGGGTAATGCGGACCTTTGTCCCCCGTTGTAATCTGTCATGCCCATCTACTCCCCACTGATTGATAAACTAGTTCCACCCGGACCATTTATTAGAGGTACATCATCTGGCTCAACCGGAGGGTACCCCTAATAAAGAAGACATATATAAAATACGAAGTAATCACTGTATCCTGTTAAACAGAAACTTTAGCATGAAACACACTTGAAAAGGAAGGGAAAGAAATCGAACAAAATCAGTAGGCCACTGATGAGTTTTTGACTTCGCTAGAAATAAGAAACATGAAAGTGGTGAGAGAAGCCAAGCTTGACGTTACGGCAGCCACGAGGTAGCTAGGCTCCGCCACCCCCCCACTGCTCCAAGCATGTCTGTCCCACCGCCCGCCACGCCCAATAACGGTAACATGAAATAGATACAAATCAGCAGATACCTACCCCCATTCCGGAAACTCCCGAAGTGCAACAGGTCCACGGTTACACCCATCCGGAAGATGAGGCCTCGACACGTGCAGGGCGGGGCCCGACTAGCCGCCATCAGCCGGAGAAGTCGTGGGATGGTCGGCCCGGAATGTACTGGTCCTCCCATCCTCTTCTGGCGCCCTGCAGGCCACGGGGGGGATGTCTTGCACATGCCACCGACCCCCCCCCCTCCCCTCGTATCTCCTGGTCTGGCCCCGGCTTGGTATGAGCTCCCCGTTCGGCCCTGAAGTGGCGCCCTGCAGGCCACGGGGGGGGAGGATGTCTTGCCTCTGCCTCCGACCCCCCCCTCTTCTTTCTTCAATAATGGCTGCGACAACAGGGGGGGATGTCTTGCACATGCCACCGACCCCCCCCCTCCCCTCGTATCTCCTGGTCTGGCCCGGCTTGGTATGAGCTCCCCGTTCGGCCCTGAAGCGGCGCCCTGCAGGCCACGGGGGGGGGATGTCTTGCCTCTGCCTCCGACCCCCCCCCCCCTCTTATCGCCTGGTCCGGACATCACGGATATCAACGCCAGGTGTCGGCGTGGGGTGCGCTGGAAGGGAGAGGCGGCGCGAACGTGCCTCTCCCACCCCCCCAGGTGGGGGCCCCTCAGCTGCACCCCCATCGCTCCACTCACCCAAAAAAAGTTCTCGTCCATTATTGCAAGGCAATGATGCTCCGCTCACCCAGCGGGGGTCTCGTTTACTTTTGCGGTGCAACGGCGCTTCTGAGTTCAGCTAGAAAATGAGTCCTGCGTCCAAAAACGTTCTCCTCGACTTTGAAGATTCTATAAGAGCCACGGGGGCCCCGACCCCCGCAAACACCCCCGATGGGGAATGACTGCCATGATCACCCACGGAACGACCACGACGTAGCCGCGGGACGTTGGCGCGCTCATGCCGGCGCCGGCCTCAGTCTCGAAATGACCAAAATCCTGCAAGACTACCAACTTGATCAGTTCCGGTGGGACACCAGTATGACCCGGTAGGAGAGATTGTTGCCTCCCACCCCACTTTCACTGATGGTTCATGTCGCCAGTCCCCTCTGCTACCCTTCAACGAAAACTTTTGGACTGCCGAAAGAGGTCCCGGTCCAACTACGAGTTGGTGGAGACATTTTGACTATACTTGGACCTTCCTGACCTCACCCAAAATGGCGCCGGTACAAATGAAACTCTCAACTCCTTGTTGTGCCCCGATTGCTCAGCCTTGATATCATGAGATATGTATGCAGTTTTTAGCACATGAATTGATATGGGATAAGACTGATTATATGTTCGGACAATGAATTGATCCGGGATGGGTATTGATTATACGTTCGAACAATGAATTGATATTAAGTTCTAATGCATCATTGATTACTGTATTTATTGAAGGTTCGAATTGTTGACACTTTTGGTACTTGCTCACAATGAATTATCGATATGATTTTGTTGCACTTGTCGCACTTTTTACTATGAAATCAACGACCACTTACTCTGTTATGTTTTCCACAAATAAATACCCCCCCATTTACAGTTCCAGCCTGCTCCGTGGCCGGCCCACGGGGTTGTAGGCCTGTATTTGTGCACCAACATTTTTATTAAAGGTTTTTGAAAAAGCAAACGTACTTGTGACGCGTAGATTGGTAAGTTTCGAATAAATGGCCACTGTTTCCGATATAAAAAAAAAAAAAGCAGGTGAAATGAAGCAGCTCGATTAGATAAGGGTTAAAAAGTATAGTACGCAGAAACATTGCAAATATGAATGGTCCAGGTTTGTTGTATGTGTTTTTCATTTTTGTACAGCATAAAGCAATCGATAACGATCCTTGTATTTAGCCTCTACTTTATATGCTACCTGTATCAGGGAAGTTGTTTTAAATGCCCCTAAGCCACCCTGAAGGAATGTCACCTGGCCCCCCTAGTACAAACGAAAACGACCCCGTACCACTGTAGGTTATCTCTCTTCCTCAAAGGAGAGCACGAGCTCGCCCCCACTTTACACCGACTGCCCTTTGTTTTGACCCTCCCCTGCACACGATCCGTAATGCCACACTTGGGCGACCTATGCTATCCACAGGCCTCCGATAATTATCTCTCCCACATTACCGGTCACCCCTGGGCTTAAACGCCGAGATGGTAGGGACTGCATCCTGTGGAGATAGGCCGAGTATGTAAACTCTGTTCTTGTGTTCCTGCTTCCAGCGCCAGGCCTTAAACTACATCCGCAGGGCTAGGTGATAGCCTGGGACCGGCCTGGACAATCGGACACAGAGGAAAGGAGTGTCAGAGGGTGCGGTAGTGAATAGGGTGAAAGGGTGGTGTCGGGCGGGCACAGGGTGTGACTCTCAGGGAAGAGCAGCGCAGATGGGGGGAGGTTTATGGCCCATGCATAAGACAGAGAGCGGGGGTGACCAGTGCGTGGGGGAGATGCTTGCGAGGGTGGGGAGCCATGCTAAGGATCGGCGGCGTGCAGAGAGTGGTTCTGGTCAAGGCATTCAAAATGACTGCCGTGCACGACAAAAGTGTGGCAGTGGAAAAAAAGCAAGATGGCGCAGACAAGCTTATCAATACGGATTAATTTATAACAATTATTTTTAACAATATATTTACTCGCAGTGTCAAAATGGCGGTCAACACTTCCTGATTTCCTTCGAATCGAACGTTAACAGACGTCACGCAGCAACAAAAAAAAAAATACGCTCACGCGCAACCGCTGGAAGACAAGTATCAACATATATGAGCCTCCTCAACCACCCTCAGAAAACATAGGGGGTCAGGATACGTCTCCTGTACCCCCTTATACCCATTTCTCACATTATTTTTCCTCCATCTTGTAATTTAATTAAATCGAAACACAAAATGGCGAATTCCCGTTTCGCTACAAGATCGTGACCCGGTTCGCGAACCGGGAAGCGCTTCTACCGCGAAAAATCTATTTTTTTTTATTTGCCCCACGGGACCCTTTAATACCCCAACATCATTCCTAGGGGGTCAAGAGGGGTCTACCTTGCCCCCTTTCATTAAATTCCCCCTTCGTTTTTCTCCTCCTCTTGTCTCTCGATCCTACCAAGAGACAAGATGTCGGCCGCACCGGACTGTTTAGAATGTTGACAGACGCCGGAGAGCCAATCAGCTTCGCTTCGCAAAGCTCCGTTACGCGAAAAGTACGCGATCTGGAGCGCTATCCGGGACGCTGTCACAGATATATCTGTTTTTTTAAACGTTAATTTCTCAAAATCCACTGGAGCACATATATTGAGACCCTGCAAAGGCACATCGGGCTAACAGTCCCTACAATTTTGCCAAGTTTCGTGTAAATCCATTCAGCCGTTCGAGCTAAAAGTGAGGCCAAACGCCCTATGGAAAAATGAATGGGAAAAACGTGTTTTGGGACCCCCTTTTTTTCTCGGCCCCCCCTTGACGAAACCCCCCCCCAAATTTTCAGAGACTGATCAGAAACAAAATGTGCCATTTTCCTGAAAATTTCAGCCGATTCCGTCCACAAACGCCAAAGTTATTAGACATAGAATTTTCAAAAGTTCCATAGAGAAAAAATCCTAACTATATATACCTACTGGCGCCCGCCAGTAGGTAATATATATATATGTTCCAACAAAGGCCCGAAAGCATTCGAGCTCGCACTCCCAGCCAATGTTACCTTCTGGCATTAACATAGGGAAACCAGCTTCTGTATACCAGGAAATCCTTTATTACTCATGCCGACGCGTTTCGAGGCAACAGCCTCTTTTTCTCAGGCAACTGCAAAAATGTAAAACGGGCTTCCTGGTTGCTTGCACTGATGTATTCTGCCCCCAGTGGGCCACACCCATTAGGGTGAATTCGTTGTGCATGCAGGGACTTGTGGTCCAGGAATAAATTAATCACCCACAGTGGGTTCCGTTTTTTCACATTTATATTTTATGCAGCATTGTCTTTATAGTTGAAAAAGCCCACAGTGGGCCCCAAGATGCTTGGCTGGTTAAATTAGTCCACATTAGCTGCCCCCAGTGGGCCATACCCATTACAAAATTTTCTCTGACTTGTGAAGAAAAACAAGTGTAGACCCAGATTCAGTGCCAGTTTGATTTATTTATCTAGAAACACCACCATCCGCCATCACGACGCGTTTCGGCAGATCCCTGCCTTGATCACATGACTATATATATATATATATATGGTTTATGGTGGGTATGAGTTTTGGGGTGGCAAAAGTAATTGTAGGGTGGGTATGGGTTTTGGGGTGGCAAGGGTAAATTTAGGGTTTAGAGTGGGTATGGGTTTTGGGGAGGCAAGGGTAGTTTTAGGGTTTAAGATGACTATGGGTTGAGGGGTTAAGGATATATATACCACTCCTAGTTTAATAATGGGAAATTATAACTGCAAAACCGAATATGCTGTATATGTCCTGACGTGCACCTTCGGGCTTAGCTTACGTGGGTAGCATGAAGCTACAGGTGCACGTCAGGATATTGCAGCATATCAGGGCCATTCTTCACAGCGATGCAACATATCCTGTTGCTAGACATTTTAAGAGAGTACATGCTAATAACATCAATTGCTTGTCTTATTATGTAATAGACGCTGTAGCTAGAAAAAGGAGAGGTGGCAACAGAGAGCGCCAACTCCGTCAGCTCGAAACAAAATATATCCTAGAGCTAGATTGCAAATGGCCCAACGGTTTGAACACGACTGAAGATATGCGCAGCTTTTTTATAAATTATATATAGCTGCTACATTGAGTTTCTCCCTGCTTACTAGTTGAGTTACCTGTAAATAACATTATGAAATACGTCCACTTGTAAATACATTGTAAAAACATTTATTGTCAAAATGCACATGCACTTGTCTTTCTCTCGTATGAATTTCTCAAAATGTATTTTTATATTTTTTATACATATTCAAATGTTTTTAGGATCTAAATATGATTATTATCTCTGTATGAATTAGAAATACCGTTAATTTTCTAAAGGAACAGATAGTTGGACCTACAATATACATTTGATAAATTGAGAAATTTACACTATCTACACTTGCACTTTAGTTGTTAAGATATGCACTTTTGCACAATGCCTCTCCTCTGGTAGAGTATACGTGTACTAAGACGAAATGATGTTAGAATAGAGACAATATTATACATACATTTTCTAGCACACGTAATTCACAGGCAGTTCTTTTTGGTTGAAAGAATAATCGGATTTAACCGGTAATATGAAAACGTTACGGCTATCACCATGCTGGCAGTCTTGGATTCATCCAATGAGACCTTTTAAAATGATTTGTATTTATTATTTTACAAATATTTTTGACACTCAGCACTTTACATGGTTTTTAAATTATTTATTGAGCATGTATATACATAATTTTGTGTGTGTCATACTATATCAATCTGCCTCTATGTAGAACTATACAAAGATGGAAGTAGCCACACAAGTATGTTTTCTGTGCCTATGATCATATGACCTGTGATGTTAAGATCTGGGAGGGGCATAACTCACTTTAAATCAGTAGATGGTGTTTTCACTTGTGACACGTGATCAAGGGCTTACGGGCTTGAAACGCGTTGTGTTTGGGTCACTTGCAATAAAATCATCTTGCCCACTTGAAATACCTCGGAGGTCTGTGTCTCTTTCCTCGCCAGTCTGCTGCTGCGGAAAATCAGGAAGTGGTTTGAGTTTTCCAGGGGATATATATAAATATATATATATATATATATATATATATATATATATATATATATATATATATATATATATATATATATATATATATATATATATATATATATATATATATATATATATACTAGCAGCCCGCCCCAGCGTTGCCTGGGGCAGAAGGGGGCTGGGGGCTGCATTTTTACTCCGGGGCAGAAGGTGGCTGGGGCAGCATGTTCTCCGTTCCCCCCCCCCCGCCTCCCGCCCGGACTTGAATTAATGTAAGAAGTAGCAGCCCCCCCGCCTCGCCTCGCCTCGCCTCCCGCCTCGCCTCCCGGACTCCTTAAACATTAAAGGCCGCGCTGGGCACCCGCCGACTCCCTCCCGCCTCCCGCCTCAGCAACGTACCTCTCACTGCCACTGCTCCTCACGGACTCCTTAAACATTAAAGGCCGCGCTGGGCACTCGCCGCCTCCCGCCTCCCGCCACCCGCCTCAGCAACGTACCTCTCACTGCCACTGCTCCTCAGGTTCTTGCAGCTCCTGCCGGCGCTGTTCTCTTCCTGGTTCTGGTCAACGCCGCTCCTCCCCTCATTTCGTCTGCTCTTCCTGGTTTGGGGAAATGCCGCTCCTCCCCTCACGCAGACGTCGCGGCCGGCGCTAGTTGCAAGGGACTACTTTTTTAAATTTATTAATATTTTAAAAAACGTTTTATTTTTATTTTTATGTAGCCTATGTCCTTCTGCTTGCCCTGAGGTTTTCTAAGATGTGTTGGGTGTGTGGATTGGCGCTGTAGTTTCCGAGTTTACCTTGCCTAAAGGTGCAAGTTCTCTCTTTATAATAGTAGTATAGATATATCAAACTTCACAGTTTGCCTGTTGTGAGACGACTAAACACCAGGTAGGTTTCAATATGTCATTCATTTATTCTGCGAGGGCAAGCACTGCTTCGAAACAACTTGGCACCAAAATTCGTCCTTTCTTGTCCTTCCTTACGCGTTTCGTGCATGGAGCGCACATCTTCAGAGGATGGGGGACACCACAGGAATGAAACCGGCTTTTTTCTGCACCACTATATCTCTGTGTTATTAACCGCCCTTGTGGGCGTGGCCATTACTCTGGCCTGCTGGGTGATGTAGTTTGTTTCTTACTCCAGTGAGTCACCAGGTTTCCCTCGAGTTCTAACAAAGTTCTAAACCCAAGTGGGGTGTGCACAGTATGCTTGTTGCTTGCTTGTCTCTTCTTCTCGCACAATTGACCCTTCCTGTCTCATTGCTCCAATGCCGCTTGACACAAGAGCGAGACTGCGTGGACGCAGCAGGGTCATCTCGCGGCTCAGGCGGGGCCGCCAATATCAAACTTCACAGTTTTCCTGTTATGAGACGACCAAACACCAGGTAGGTTTCAATATGTCATTCATTTATTCCACGAGGGCAAGCACTGCTTCGAAACAACTTGGCAACAAAATTCGTCTTTTCTTGTCCTTCCTTACGCGTTTCGTGCATGGAGCGCACTTCTTCAGAGGATGGGGGACACCACAGGAATGAAACCGGCTTTTTTCTGCACCACTATATCTCTGTGTTCTTAACCGCCCTTGTGGGCGT
This sequence comes from Lissotriton vulgaris, assembly GCF_964263255.1. Lineage (NCBI taxonomy): Eukaryota > Metazoa > Chordata > Amphibia > Caudata > Salamandridae > Lissotriton > Lissotriton vulgaris. Next base: position 1,547,504,396 of record NC_141694.1, on the reverse strand, counting down.
GGCCATTACTCTGGCCTGCTGGGTGATGTAGTTTGTTTCTTACTCCAGTGAGTCGCCAGGTTTCCCTCGAGTTCTAACAACTCGCTCTTGTGTCAAGCAGCATTGGAGCAATGAGACAGGAAGGGTCAATTGTGCGAGAAGAAGAGACAAGCAAGCAACGAGCATACGGTGCACACCCCACTTGGGTTTAGAACTTTGTTAGAACTCGAGGGAAACCTGGCGACTCACTGGAGTAAGAAACAAACTACATCACCCAGCAGGCCAGAGTAATGGCCACGCCCACAAGGGCGGTTAAGAACATGGAGATATAGTGGTGCAGAAAAAAGCTGGTTTCATTCCTGTGGTGTCCCCCATCCTCTGAAGAAGAGCGCTCCATGCACAAAATGCGTAAGGAAGGACAAGAAAGGATGAATTTTGGTGCCAAGTTGTTTCGAAGCAGTGCTTGCCCTCGCAGAATAAATGAATGACATATTGAAACCTACCTGGTGTTTGGTCGTCTCACAACAGCAAACTGTGAAGTGTGATATATATATTTTTATATATATATTCACTTAAAAAACCATAGGTTTCAGGCCTTATATAGTTAGGAATTTGCATTTAAAAAACCTTGCAAATTCACTGAAAAAAACATAGGTTGCAGGCCTTATAGAGTTAGGAATTAGCATTTAAAAAACCTTTGAAATTCACTCAAAAAACCATAGGTTTCAGGCCTTATATAGTTAGAACTCAAAAAGGGGGCAGGGTAGAAGCACCCTGACCCCCTAGGCCTGCTCAGGGGGTCCCCCAAAAATCGCGGGGTACGCGTACCGTACGCGTACCGTACTCGCCCGGTATGCGTACCGTGCGCGCACGGTACGCGGACGGTGCGCGCTTATAGATATATGAATTTCTTTCCTTTTGATTTTCTCAGGAACTACTGGAGGGATTCACACCATTTAACCAAAAGCGTGATCTGCGTACCAGACCCTACCATTTCCCCAAATTTGGTGTAATTCCGTTCAGCCGTTCGGGATGTAGCAGTGTCTAATCGTCCTATGGAAAATAACATGGGGAAAACACGTTTTGGGACCCCCCTTTTTTCTCAGCCCCCACTTTACGAATCCCCCCAAAACTTTCAGGGAAGGAGCGGGCCATCTTCTTTGAGAAATTCGCGAAGATTCATCAACCGGCGCCAAAGTTATTCCCAATAGAATGTTGTGGATTTCCTATGGAAACTAGGTCCTAACTATATATACCCACTGGCGACCGCCAGTAGGATATATGTATATATATATATATATATATATTTTGTGCCCCACACAGTAATCACCGCAACACGGGATGCTGGGAGCTGTAGTCCTGGACATTGGCAAGCAGCTGATATCGTTTTGGGTGGAGCCTGCTGACCTCCTACTACTGGGAGGGCCTAAGGAGTACAAAGGAGGGTGGAGAAGGAACTTCATTTTGGCTGGCGGCATCTGACGAAGGCATTGCGCCGAAATGCATTGTGCCTTGCAGCAAAGTAATTAAAGAAGCTCCTAATGGTTCCCTGCTGTGTCCCCTGGGTTTCTTTGACGGAGGAATCGTTCTGGTGATATTTTCACGCGGCTTGCCTGCAACGCGTGTAAGGGGATCCGCTCTACAATAGAGTCCTGCGGATTGCAAGCAACGTGGCAAACTCTCTGTGTCCGAGGTATCGGAACTGCAGGATCGCCTCTCTGATCAGGCCAAGCAAACGGCTATTGTCCATGACAATTCGTGACTGCACGAAGGAGTAGGATGTATGAAACCCCTCTCCATGGCCCGGTTTGAACTGTTATTTGAGGAAGAGCGTAAAGGGACCCAAGGAGGTTCGTACTTTGATTCATGAAGCTTTTTTGAAATACAAACACCCTCCTTTGCATGGCATAACAGCGCTCATTGAGCAAAGGATTTTTGTGCCCCACACAGTAATCACCGCAACACGGGATGCTGGGAGCTGTAGTCCTGGACATTGGCAAGCAGCTGATATCGTTTTGGGTGGAGCCTGCTGACCTCCTACTACTGGGAGGGCCTAAGGAGTACAAAGGAGGGTGGAGAAGGAACTTCATTTTGGCTGGCGGCATCTGACGAAGGCATTGCGCCGAAATGCATTGTGCCTTGCAGCAAAGTAATTAAAGAAGCTCCTAATGGTTCCCTGCTGTGTCCCCTGGGTTTCTTTGACGGAGGAATCGTTCTGGTGATATTTTCACGCGGCTTGCCTGCAACGCGTGTAAGGGGATCCGCTCTACAATAGAGTCCTGCGGATTGCAAGCAACGTGGCAAACTCTCTGTGTCTGAGGTATCGGAACTGCAGGATCGCCTCTCTGATCAGGCCAAGCAAACGGCTATTGTCCATGACAATTCGTGACTGCACGAAGGAGTAGGATGTATGAAACCCCTCTCCATGGCCCGGTTTGAACTGTTATTTGAGGAAGAGCGTAAAGGGACCCAAGGAGGTTCGTACTTTGATTCATGAAGCTTTTTTGAAATACAAACACCCTCCTTTGCATGGCATAACAGCGCTCATTGAGCAAAGGATTTTTGTGCCCCACACAGTAATCACCGCAACACGGGATGCTGGGAGCTGTAGTCCTGGACATTGGCAAGCAGCTGATATCGTTTTGGGTGGAGCCTGCTGACCTCCTACTACTGGGAGGGCCTAAGGAGTACAAAGGAGGGTGGAGAAGGAACTTCATTTTGGCTGGCGGCATCTGACGAAGGCATTGCGCCGAAATGCATTGTGCCTTGCAGCAAAGTAATTAAAGAAGCTCCTAATGGTTCCCTGCTGTGTCCCCTGGGTTTCTTTGACGGAGGAATCGTTCTGGTGATATATATATATATATATATATATATATATATATATATATATATATATATAGGAGAAAGGGAGATAAGAGAGGACAATGCCTTTCTTGGAAGCAGTGCGGATGCAGCACAAATCTAACATCCTGTGGCAACCTTTGCACTAAGCAACAAACTCTTGCACTAAGCAACATATTTTTTAAAGTGCACCGACCAAGGACAGTAGCTGGCAATATCGCTATTGAAGCAAGATTCCAATACTCGGCATGTCCTGAAATAACCAAGGCGATGCATTATGGGGCCTGTAGTATGTGGAGCAGGCACGTGACCACTGAGTCAGAATAATTGTGCTCACCTGTGATCAAGACGTCTGTGACGTCGAAACGCGTAAGGACACGAGCATTTGCACAGGATTCGACGAATAAAGTCTGCTGCATCATCAGACACTGTGGGGCTCTTTTCTTTGGAGTGGCTGAAAGCGCAGTTTCTCCAGGATCTCCGTTCCTGGCTAGAGCCCGCCCTGCAGGACCGGTGGCCCCCGGTAAAGCGGAGGTGTTCTTTTGATATATATATATATATATATATATATATATATATATATATATATATATATATACACACACGGGGATTAGTACCTCCATCGTGAGGACAGCAGTGGAGCCAGCCTCTACCTCCCAGCACTCGCCAAAGATGTTTCGGAAAAACAACTTCCTTGATCACTGGCAACAGAAATACGAACACCAGCAATGAGTTAGGTACGCCTCTTTATTCAGGTAAGTTCCGCCCCAATGGGCGTAGAGGTCTCGCCGAGTAGGCGCGTGCACTGTTGCACTAGGGTCTTGGTAGTCCTGCTCATTAAAATCCAAGTGGGTGCCGCTGGACGCCTCCCATCAAAACAATGTTAACCCCAGTGGGTTTGCTGAAGGGTGAATTTGTGGCACCACCACCAGTAAAAATGTCACTCACAGTTGTGAGCCCCCCGGTCCACATAGGTCTCCAAATGAAAAGAACCAGGATCCGCTCTATCAGAGACGGGCCTCTTCGCGACCCGACCGGCCGCCAAACATGAAAAAACAAAGGTTGCCCTCTGTGGAAAGGCCACACATGGGGGTTAGTACCTCCATCAAGAGGACACCAGTGGAGCCAGCCTCTACCTCCCAGCACTCGCCAAACATGTTTCGGAAAAACAACTTCCTTGATCACTGGCAACAGAAGTTTGAACACCAAAATGAGTTAGGTACGCCTTTTTATTCAGGTAAGACATCTATAAGTGGGTGCATGAGTGTCTAAATTGGTCTGTGATTGGTTGCATGAGTCAATCTGTGAGTAGGTGCATGAGTGCCTTTGTGCATTTGTAAGTGTATGACTGTCTGACAGGATCTGTGAGTGGATACATTAGTGTCTAAGTGTTTGAGTGAGTGGGTACATGAGTGTCTGAGTGGGTTTGTGAGTACGTACGTGAGTCTCTCATTGGGTCTGTATTTGGGAGCTTGAGTGTCCAGGTGCATACATCTCTGAGTGGGTTTGTGAGTGGGTGTGTGAGTGATTGTATGACTGTGTAAGTGTCTCAGTGGGTTTGTGAGTTAATATCAATGGTAACTATGCTTATAGAGAGCGAACTGATACCCGAAGGTGTCCTGGCGCTATGAGAAGACCTGCTGTGGGCTGGAAGATGCAGGCAGACACCCCTGATCAGTTAGAGAATAGCCATGTTTTTAGAGCTTTTCTAAAAGGCAAAAGATTAGGCATGTTTCTAAGGGCTAATGGTAGAGCATTCCATGATTTAGCCGTATTAACCGTAAAACTCCAGCCGCCCCAGTTAGCTTTTTTTACCCATTTTGCGTCTGCTGACCGGAATGCTCTCTTTGGTAGGTACCAATGAAAGCGGTGTTTTAAAAATTCTGGTCTGGTTCCATGGACCTAAAGGCATCTCAAAGGTTGCATGGAAATTGAAATGAGACTACACCAGGAGATCCACAGTCAATGGAAAAAAACATAGGACTACACTGTGGGCTAGGAGGTTTTTACCAAGGCGGAGGCCATCTTGGAACGACTCCGCTACAAGGATCTTACCCGACCACCCTCTTAAATTATCTAAGATTCAAATTCTGAACCTTTAATAGAGGACTCAAAGACGCACTCTAAGAACTATCAACTGTCTGTTGGAACACAAGGCGAATATTGGCGATATCGACTTTTTATGCTTATATGGTTATATTATGTAATATCAAATTAACCTATTTGAGTGGATTTGATCACCATCACCTCATCTAAGTCCCGGACTCACACAACCTAAGTCCCGGACTCACACAACCTATCCCGCGACGACCCTAGGCACCCACGCTCCTATCTTTTGCTCTACACGTAACATGGAACCCCTTGGCACGCATACTTTCAATATCATCTACCCTCCCCACCTCTCACAAAAAGCCTCTAAATGCTTCAAACATAACTTCCTAAAACTGCATCCCGAAACCCTCTTCGCTGACCCCTACTTTTCCCAGCACAAGGGACACATTACAACCAACATCATTTTCCACACCAAACGCTGAGCCCAATGGCGCAAAGCATTCCTTACACTACTTTCGATCTCCTCCTCCAGAAAATCCCCACATGGGAAAACTATCTCTATCGCACCTTCACAGTTCTTCCAAGATACAGCAACAATCTCTATCTACAATAATGGCACAATCCTCATGCAAGCCACGAATCACAATCTTAATTTACTTGAGAAGATCTTCCCCATCATTAAAGATCATGTATGCAATCCCCCTGCCTCAACCCCTCACTCGCCCCCTACCCAATCCACCCCTTTGGCCAACACATATGTCACCTACTCCACATCCCCATCATCCACTCCCCGCCCACTTCATCCCCACCCCCTCTTACATCGCACCCACCCTCCCCTACCTCCCAGAATACCCTCCCCCCCACACACCCCACCCCACCACGACATACCAACCCACAGATCATCCTTCACCTCCCGCCTAACCCCTTACACCCCACCCACCAACACCCTCATACACACCCGACCCCAACATACAGATCGAATACTGGCCCACACATCCCCATCATCCACCCTCCGCCCACCTCATCCCCACCCGCTCCAGGACACACCCCAACACATCGTTATCTACCAACCCTCAGATCAACCCCTACTTCCCAACCATCCCCCTACGCTTCAACCACCAACATACTCAATCACATCCCAGCTGCACCACACAGACCGAATACTGGCACACACATCGGCTCTGCCACACCGACCCCGAACGCACCCCCCCTTCCATCCTCTGTCTGCTCTCAGCTTCACCCACCTCTGCTATTTAGAGGTGGAGAGGTGTGGCTCACTGGTTAGAGGCGGCAGACCCGAGTGCAGAGAACGGCCCGGGACCAGGGTTCGATTCCCGACGCGGCAGGGTCTTGGACCAGGATCAGCGGACTGATAATTCTCGCATCGGTGCCTACTCCGACCAGGGAGCACACTCGGCAACTCTGGGCATTAGCTTGCCTCATCTCCACAACGGCCCCACACAAACGCCGGGGATGCCTGGTTTCACCTTGGAGACCCCCAGGAGGGACTATCTCACAGGGAAAGCCAGGACGGGTTCCCCAGCGGTCTATAGCGCTACGAGGCCTCCGGGTAGCAGTGCGCTTTACAAGACACAACAATTTACAATTTACAATTTATTTACCAACAACAACCATCCATTTCACCTACTGTACCCACACTAAGCGCCCCTCCACCCATCCATGCAACATCACCCTCCACTCTTCTTAGACATACCTCACACACAATGGAAAGAATCAGTCACAATAGGATTTTGTCTGAACTCCTACAAATCAAAGAAGAACTCCACACTGTCAAAAAGATGATTGCTAGACAACCAACGCACGTCAGATCGACGTACACTGCTAGATCTAGCTACCCCTCTATGCAAATCTCACATAGTCACAAGCACCATCGCCTCTCATGGAACTCCCTTCCCGCCTATTCGATGCACTAACCCATTCTCGGAGAAAGATATTTGCTCCCTCTTACTCTCCTATAATCCCCCTCTCATCTACCCTAGTGACACGACACACACAATTAGGGCTATCACCTCCAATCCACAAAGACCCGCCACTCACAACAATAGAGGAATCAGTGATAATAACCTTAGAAGAATAACACTCACACCCGATCCCACCCCTTCTCTCACGACACCCCTTCTCAAATGCGCCCTCCTGAATTGTAGATCGGCCGCTAGACACGCAGTAGATGTCGCCGACCTCATCATCTCTCACAAGCTTGATTTGATTGGGCTAACAGAGACATGGCTTACTGAATCCTCCTCTCCCCTTCTGGACATTTTGATACCACCTAACTATGACATCATCAGACTTGACAGAAGTGTAAAAGTCGGGGGAGAAATAGCTTGCATACATAGGAGCAACCTATCAGTAATTAGAGCTATTTCCCCCCACCTTCTCCTCTTGTGAATACATGTGCATCGACATCACCAGTAATGGTACGCCAGTTTGCTCTCTTCACACCATATATCATCCGCCGCGTGATAACCTGACTTTCATTGAACACCTCATGGAAATGATCACAACAACCATCGGACGTCAAAACACCCAAATATTTCTAGGCGATTTCAACCTCCATTGGAATGATAATGATGATCCAACGGTCAACAGCCTCAAAAACTTCATCGACACGCTTGACCTCGCCCAATTCTGCAACAGCCCCACTCACAAAAAAGGCGCAATCCTGGACTTAATAATTTCCAAAAACAATTCCATCCAGCTTGACTCAATCCTCCTCTGTGATTGGTCTGACCACTACATCATTACTTTCTTCATCAGGGAAACAGTGAAACTTATAGCAGCCCAATCTGCTAAACCAAAAATTTGGAAAAGAGACTTAAAAAAACTCAAGCCCAACACTTTGCCCATTCACTCACATAAACTACTCCTGCCTACGGAGGACCTCTCCTCCGTAAATGACCTCACCAATCATTATCTTAAAACAATGACTACGGTTATCAATGAAGCCGCTCCTCTACAACTAAAGAGACTACCTTCTAAAAACTCTAAACCCTGGTTCAATGACCTGCTGAACGATGACAGACGCTCTCTTAGAACCTCAGAACGTCTCTGGAGATCAGTCCCTTCTGCCAAACACCTGAAAGCTCTAAGAAGGAAGAGAAAAGACTATTACAGAAAGATCAAACGCACTAAAGCCACATTTTTCTCTCACCAACTAGATCAGGCAAGAAATAGACCCAAAAAATTGTTTGATTTAATCAAATCACAATCTAGAGACACACCTAAACAACTACAAGATACCTCAGGCACCCAACCCACCTGTGAAGAATTCTTGGCTTTCTTTAACACCAAAACACAAAACATCAAGAGGGATCTCCTCAACGACCTCACAGTCCTACAGTCTTACCCTCCTATAACAATACCTCCCTCATCTCCATCTCCAACTCCGCTTCAACAAACAACCTCAAAACTTCAACTAAAAAATGATGCAGCGTGGTCTTCCTTCGACCCATACACGGAAGAAGCTGTAGGCAAGATTCTGAGCACCCTCAAGCCAGCCAATCATACCATCGATCCTCTCCCTGCTAACACAGTTAAAGATCTAACCCCCCTGATCCTGCCGCTCTGGACCAAGATCATCAACAGCTCTCTACAGCAAGGGTGCATCCCTGACATCCTCAAAACAGGACAAGTCACACCCATCCTAAAAAAAACCACAGCTGACCCGATGGATCTTAACAAGTATCGACCTATTTCGAACAGCCCTACCCTAGCCAAACTCTTGGAAAAATGCGTCCTCCAACAATTGACAAAACATATTGACCTCTTCAACCTCCTTGACAATCACCAATCTGGCTTTAGAGCAGGGCATAGCACCAAAACAGCCATGACTCACATTATCGATGATGCGCTACAAATACTCGACCAGAATGGGCCAAGCCTACTCATCCTGCTAGATCTCTCCTCTGCCTTTGATACGGTCAAACATGAGAACCTGACCGATCTACTGAACCTCAGAATGGGTCTATCAGGGTCAGTGCTCAATTGGTTTACCTCCTTTTTTTCAAAACCGGACCCAAAAATTAAAGGTCAATAACTCCCTCTCCAAACCAGTTCCAGTAACTCTTGAAGTCCCACAAGGGTCCGCTCTATCTCCCACACTGTTCAATCTATTCATGGAACCTTTTACTGTCTTGTTGCAAGCATCCAACGTCCAATTTCACATGTATGCAGACGATACACAACTCTATCTGAAGATTCACACTCCTGATGATGTCATACTACTCAACCAAACACTGTTGAGCACCCAAACATGGCTAACTGAGAACCACCTCAAACTTAACGCACTCAAAACTGAATTCCTACTCATTGCTCCACCCTCCAAAATCCCCCTCCTCCAGGACTGGTTCAAACACCTCACGGCATTCAACGTGCAACCGACAATCATTGACTCAGCTAAATCTCTGGGTATTACCCTTGATGGCAACCTCAAAATGCATAAACACATTGCCAATGCAACAAAAAGTGCAAATTTCCAGATTAATACTCTAAGGAAACTTAAACCCTTCTTCCAAAAAACGACCTCAAAACGGCAGTTCAAGCTCTAGTTATCCCCAGGATCGAATACGGAAGTGTGTCTCTTTGCGGTAACCCCAAAGCTACAACAGCACCTCTAAGAGCCACCATCAACGCTGCAGCCAGGCTCATCAAGGGCTCAAAAAAAAGGTCCCACATCTCCCCCGACCTGAAAGCATTGAACTGGCTACCATGGGAAGCCAGAATTCACCTAAAAATAGCATGCTTAACCCACAAAGCCATTCACCATAAAGCACCCAGCTATCTCTCTCAGAAACTGTCTATCTCGGGAGGCAAGAGATCCACAAGAAGTGCAGAAAGCCTATTACTGAAGCCACACAGATTTTTTAAGGCGAAAACCTACAAACGCTCCTTCTCAGGGATGGCTCCTAGGATTTGGAACGCACTACCCCCAGAAACCAGACTTACCACATCTACTGCACTGTTCAAAAAGGAAGTAAAGGCGATCCTCATGGAAAAATTCACATGAGCTTCTCTGACATTCACGACCTATATAGATGCAAACAGACAATCTACATTGCACGTTGTCTCTCTCGGCCCGCACCTTTCTCTATATCAGAGACAAGACTTAGCGCATCTTAGGATTCAACTTTTGATCTACCTCTCTGGGCTGTTTTATTTATGCACACTTTATCCACACATATCTGTATTTCTGTACTGTGTACTGCTGCATTATGTTTTTATATCTCATACTGCTTGATATATAATACTATTGTGTACTGCTTTTGTATAAATTTTCACTGCTTGTAAAATGCTCTGATATCCGCAAGGATCTGGTTCGCGTTCTATAAAACTTTCAAAATAAATAAATAAAATGGAGGGCTTTAAATACCAGACATAGGGACTTAAATTGAGTCCGTTTACTGTGAGCTAGTGAAGTTTTTTTTTTTTTAGCTGAGATAGACTTGTGCTTTGGTGTGGCTGTTAGTAGACTGTCTGCAGCGTTCTGCAACATCTGTAGTTTATTCATCGACCCTTTGTGGATCATGATATACAGACTATTGAAGTAGTCTAATCTAGACATTATAAGGGGCGTGACAACAGTTTGTTGTGCATCCGTCGGCAGAAGAGGCATTATTTTTTTGCAGGATTTGAGGATGTACGAAGTAGAGGAGGCAACGTGTTTAACCTGGTCCCTAAAACTCAGTTTATCGTCAATCAAGACTCCTAGGTTCTTGACCTTCTTGATTGGCGTGGGTAGAGATCCCATCTCCTCCGGCCAGCAATTAGGAGTCCAGAATGTAGGGTTGTTTCCAAAAATCACAACCACCGTTTTAGAGGAGTTAAGATTCAAGCAATTCTGGGCCATCCAAACCCCCACAGCTTTCATACATTCCTGCAACCTTGACACCGTTTCGTGTATGTCCCCTGGTAATAATGTCACCATAATTTGGGTGTCATCAGCGTAAGACGTCAGGGTGAACCCAAAGGTCTGAATCAGGGGAGCTAGTGACGACACGTAAACATTGAACAATGTTGGGCTCAGCGATAAACCCAGCGGCACCCCACAGGGCAGGGAGAAAGGTCTGGCTTCAAATTCATCCGAGGTCACCGTTTGACTTCTGTCAGCGAGAAACGATTTAAGAAGATTCCACGCAGTGTCCTTAATCCCTAACTCGTCCAATCGGTCCATCAACAGAACGTGATGCACTGTGTCGAAAGCTGCAGACAGGTCTAACATGATCAATACAGCCTTTCCCCCTTGATCCAGAATGGTCCTGATTTCTTCTGTGGACTTCAGGAGTTCCGTCTCAGTTGTCTGTTGAGTGTAGAACAAAAATAGTCCAGGGTATGGTCTTTACGAGATCGGGTCCAGACGCCATGTCCGTCCAAGACTCGGTAATAAAAGCTGCATGTATTTTCTCATCACTAATGAGGGTGTTGTAAATGAATCTAGGACCCTAGTGTAATTTTCCCGATTCATGCCCTTATATAGGTATACTTTATCATATCCTTATATAGACATAGAAATCACTACCAGATTTGGCCTAAGCCATACAGACCAAAAAAGGCATGGCTACTTCCACTAAGTTCTGAGAATCAACAACAATTTCTTGGAAAAACCTGCCTTCAGCAGCTAGGGACTTCCCCCTGCTTGAATATTAGGTTTTCTAAGAACTCCTGGCGTTTTCCAAGAATTTAGCTTTTGAGTGACGTTATTAAGTTCAAACATGCGTCAAACTTGGCACCTTCAAAGTATAAATATGCCTAGGTTTGCTCAGACAAACACACAGTGGTTTGGAGCAGATCGACTATCTACTTGCCACAACGCCCTGCAGCAGCAAGTGCCGAAGGAAGCAGACCCTCCAACTGACGCACTCAGAGAGACGCTGTCGTTTCTCTTGCCGAGAAATCCAGCTCCAGTGTTTCCGGCTTACCCTGCGGGTATCTGGGAAATCGAGTCCTGAGAGAGAGATACAAGACCTCCTTCATTCTAAAACCAAGGTACGGAGCTGATTAGACCTCTTAGAGAATTCTTGGAATAGATTCCTGGCAGAGAACTACTAAACTTAGGCTACTCATCACTTACTTCTTCCCTTGTACTAGACTTAGGTTAGGTACACCGGGGTAGGTGTATTTTAGAAGCACCAGTTGCATACTTTTAGTCATTATTTATTACTTTATGTATTTTATACATTTTATGCACTTTATGGCTTAGAAACCATAACATGCTTTTACAGTACTACTTTATAATCCTGTGTGTATTATATGCCTTGTACTTTATAACCAGTATTACGATTGTAGCAGTTCATTTCCAATGCTTGAGAAAGAAGACTGTTCAATAAATACTTTTATTGAAAATGCCCGTCTCTCTATTTCTCTGCATCTCTGTTGAAACGAAGCATGCACGATTGACGGAGCAAATTAGTTATCTATTGTTTCCGCGACTCTAGAGATTTGATTTCTTATTCTTGGGAAACAAAGTTGCCATGTTTATGCGGTTGTCAAAAACTAGTCCCTTCTTGTTTATTCGAGAAAGTTTCTAGTGACCTCCGAGCTAGCTGGCACTCACTATTAAGTTTAATATATTCTGTAGAGACCTAGTCGACCTCAGTCCTAAGTCTAAATTACAGTATATATTATTCCAATACACAGAGCCTATTGGGAATATAGGAACTACACTACAAGGGAGGCGATTTCTAGGCTATGTTTAACTAAAGACCTAGCATTAAAAAGAGAAAATTTCCATGGGAGGGTGGAGGCGTCCTTCCTAATAGAGGATTGATTGAGTCTTCTGTCTACTATAGGCTGGACGACAAACTTTGGTATGTTGGAATTGCATCTAGAACAGTTAGAGTGGCCGCGAGGTCGTGCAACATCAAGATGAAAAATGTTACAGATATGATTAGTGGTGATTAAATTAAGCTTTTTCAAACCCTACCCCAGAGTATTGGATTCTTTTGTTCATACCTGGAAGATTTGGTGCAAGGGGGCTGGTGCTGAGTGTGTTTCAAACGCGGACGGGCCGGCATTGCGCCTGCTGTGCGCGCTCGCGCCAGCGTGTGCCTAAATAGTGTCAGGGGCATGAGACCTAGCCCGCTTACCTACTAACCCCAAGATGGCTGCCTCAGTGTCGGAAGTCCCACGAAACACCCTGCGGTAGACTTCTAGCTGAGAGCAGGAAATGTGCAAAATACACAGTTACAATACAGAGATCAAAAGAATGTTAAAAAGGAGCAGTGTATGAATTGTGCAAAATAGTACATTTAGAGTCTGAAACAACGTAGGTCTCTCCCGGCTGAGCCTCGGGAGGATTTCTCAGTGCAGGCTCGTGGCAGTGTGTGCTTAAATAGTGTCAGGGGACTGAGACCTAGCCGCTGACCTACTACCTCCAAGATGGCTGCCTCAGTGTCAGAAGTCCCACGAAACACCCTGCGGTGGACTTCTAGCTAAGAGAAGGAAATGTGCAAAATACGCAGTTACAATACAGGATTAACAGAATTTTTAAAAAGGAGCAGCGTATGGATTGTGCAAAATAGTACAATTAGAGCCTGAAACATCGTGGGTCTCTCCCAGCTGAGCTTCTGGAGGACTTCTCAGTGCGCGCTTGCGCCAGCGTGTGCTTAAATAATGTCAGGGGAATGAGACCTAGCCCGCTGACCTACTACCTCCCAGATGGCTGCCTCAGTGTCGGAAGTCCTGTGAAACACCCTGCGGTGGACTTTCAGCTGAGAGAAGGAAATGTAAAAAATACGCGGTTACAATACAGAGATTAAAAGAATTTTAAAAAGGAGCAGCGTAGGGATTGTGCAAAAAAGTACAATTAGAGCCTGAAACATCGTGGGTCTCTCCCGGCTGAGCCTCAGTAGGGCTTCTGAGTGGGTGTATGAGTGTCAGAGTGGGTCTGTGAGTGACAGCATAAGTCTCTGAGTGGGTGAGTGAATGGGTACATGCATGAGTCCCTGAGTGGGTCCGTGACTGGGAGGGTAAGTGTCTGGGTGGATCTGTAAGTAGATGTGTGAGTCTTTGAGTGAGTGAGTGGCTGCATGTATATCTTAGTGAGTCTGTGAGTGGGTGTATGAGTGGATGAGTGAATCTGTGAATGGGTGTATCAGTGGGTCTGTGAGTGTTTGTGTGTGTGTATCAGTGGGCCAGTGAGTACACACTAAGCATGGGCGGAAAATCCGTTCCGCTCGCGTTTTTCGCGGATTTTCGGTAAATTCGCAATCCGCGAGATTCGCGAATTTCCCGCAAAATCCGCGAACGGGGATTGGGTCAAAAGTTCAAGCCGACTTTTGTAACTCTTTTAGAATGGCGCCAGCAAGCTGCCAGAGCCATTCTAAAATAGTTACAAAAGTAAGCTTCAACAGGAAGCTCTAATAGATAAAGTAAAGCAGGTGCTGCTCAAATTCAGTTACACTATCATTAATCACCCCCAAACTTGGGGTGATTAATGATTGTGTAACTTAATTTGACCTTCAACTGGAGCACCTGCTTTACTTTATCTATTAGTGCTTCCTGTTGAAGCTATTTCTAGCTATTTTAGAATGGCGCTGGCAGCTTGCCGGCGCCATACTAAGTGGGGCTGAGGGCAGAAGGGCACAAAAGTGGGACAGAGGGCAGAAGGGGACAAAAAATGAGTGGGGCAGAGGGCAGAAGGGCACAGAAACAAGTGGTACAGAGGGCAGATGGGCATAAAAAACAAGAGGGTGGCAGTGATTAAGCAGGCAAAAAAAACCCCCGCGAAATTGCAAAGCGCCTCGCGAACACCCGCGAACACGCAACGCGAACACGCAAAAAAGGAAAAAATCCGCAAATTTGCGCGAATTTTGCGGATTGCCAATTCGCAAATCCGCAAATTTGCGAATTGCCAATTCACAAAATTCGCCCATGCTTAGTACACACTTGAGTAGGTCTGTAAGTGGGGGTGTGAGTCTCTGAGTGGGTCTGTATATGGGTGCATGACTCTCCAAATGAGTCTTAAGTAGGTGCATGAGTATGTGAGTGGGTACAAGAGTGTCCAGGTGGGTTTGTGAGTGGGTGTAAGAATCTCTAAGTGGGTATGAGACTGTGCACATTAGTCTATGAGGGGGTCTCTAAGTAAGTGTGTGAATCTCTGATTGGATCTGTACATGGGTGCGTCACTCTCCGAGTGAGTCTGAAAGTGGGTGCATGAGTACCTGAATGGGAATGTGAGTCAGTGCATGAGTATCTGAGTGGGTATGTGACTGGATGTATAAGTGTGTGAGTGGGTCTGTGAATGGGTGTATAAGTTTCTGAGTGAGTTTGAGTGCGTGCATGATTCACAGTTACTGGAGAGTGTGTACATATATATTTAAAATATTTTTACCAATATTCACGATGTCACTGTGATATTCGTGATGTGCCCGCAATGGTACATGGAGCCCGCATTGGCGATCGCATCATCGTCACGATTATCACGCATGATTAAAAAACTACATTTTGCACACATAATTTGTGCCACTAACATCCCTATTTCACAAACATGGGGTCAGAGTACCTCCACCCTGACCCCTTATATAACTTTTTGCACAAGTTTTCAGCCTTGGAACCAGTACGTATCAATAAAATGGCAGGCGCTACTTTCTGCTCAGGTTGCGTCCAGCCAATCAGAGCATTTCTGTTGGCACACTCATTTGCTATTTATCGTGAAATCGTCACAAATTATCAGCGGCCAGAGATATCACAGTCTTTTTCAACTTAAATTTCTCAAAAATGGCTGAATGGATTTACACCAATTAACTAGAAGCACAATCTGCTTAAAAACATCTACCTTTCTGCCAAATTTCGTGTAATTCCATATAGCAGTTCGGACTGTAGTTTAAACAACGCGTTCCTATGGCAATTACAATGGGAAAATGCACTTATTTTTAACTCCCTTTTTTTAGGCCCCTATTTAACGGATCACCCTAAAACATCCAATGCACAACGGAACTGACTTTGACACTTAGGTTGGAAAATTTTGTGAACAGTCATCAAACAGCACCAAAGATATAATCAAGTCAAAAGCTCTTTTCCTCTGGAAACTAGGTTCCAACTATAACTACATACTGGTGACCGCCAGTAGGATATATATAAAAAAAATATATATTATATATATAAATATATAAATACACACACACACACACACACACACACACATATATATATATATACATACATATATATATATATATATATATATATATATATATATATATATATATATATATATATATATATATATATATCCAGATAACTGCTCAGAAAGACCGCTTCCCACGTGGAACTCCAATAAGCAGGAAACAAGCAGGGGGGCGTGGCCGAGCGCGAAGCGAGATGGCCGCTTAGGCTGCGAGCTCCGCTCGCCGCGGCATTAATCCTGGAATTATCCTGCCTTCCCCCACTTGCTCCAGCTTGGCGCTAATCTTCCGCGGCGTCGGAAGGTCCGGGAAGTAACTGGCCGAAACTTTGGGGCTTGACGATATTGGCATCCCCCTTCTCTGATTTCTGCCGCTTGAGCCGTGACGGAGTCGGGCAGCGGACCGAGGGGCCGGATGCGGATGCCGGCTGTAGAGGACACCGGAGACCGCGGCTGTGCAGGCCGGGACGTCCAGGGGCCCGACATGCTGCTGATGGCATTGGAGCTGAACGGATGAGCGCGGAGACCGAGCGCAACACCAGAAGCAGACGCACACATTAAGGAGTCCACTATATCGGCTTGTGAGGTCGTCCCTTTGTTCTCGAAGCTGCTTGTACAGCTTGGCTGCTCGGGGATGGGACGCCATTTTGAAGCAGACCTTTCTTTGTGTAACTTGTTTGTTGAAGCAAGCCCTACGCATTGTGTGTCCCGGATCCCATTGGTACGGGGATCGGTAATCCTGCATTGGCTATCCTGAGCATCACGACCCCGTACCATGAAGCGCTACTATCGCCAGCGTCTCCCGTGGGCTGCTCGAGGTCTATGATGACGCTACTTTGTGGGGTTATGCGCTTGGACTGGCCTCGCAAGATGGAGCCCTCGGCTCGACACATCCTCATTGCATTGGACTCCCTCCGTGTTGCTTGGGTAAGGGGAGCCGAAGACCTCGATAGACGGCTGGACGCCATTATAGCTCCGCTGATGGATGAGAGCCCCACTGATCCGACGAAGATTTGGGCCACAGACTTTGTTATGCGGGAGATGGGTGTGGCGGCTATCCGTCCACGGGTGGTCCTGTTGGGGACTTTGGGACCTGAACCTATGTTGCAGGGGGATCGCTTCCACGGAATTGCTCCTGTGACCATCGACTCTGGTCTGCCCTTATTGAATTGCGACTTGGTGAGGTGGCCTGGTACTTTGTTGATGTTCTTATACGTTTGGAAAGTTTGGTTTTTCACCCTCTGGATGGCGGGATCACCCGTGCGGCTGGTTTTGCCTTGCTTGCCTTTCCACCCTGATCTTTTGAAGTATTGCACTACTATCTTTCAGTGGCCACGCTTGGATGGAAGGGTCAGAATGGGTCAGGGGTGAACTCTTCCTCTAGATATCGTAGGACGGATACCCGGTTGCCCATTTTGATGTGGACGCTTTGCTGAACTATACTACGACGCCGCCATTGCTTGTTGACCTGCGGGTCTGTATGTGATCGAGTCTGAGCTGCTTTGTGCGAGTGGGTTGGGGCAGGAGTTTGGTTGTGTTGAATCTCCCCCGTCTTTTCCCTTATGTGGGTATTCTTGGGGCGACAGGCACGTTAGTAAGGGGGGGAGGGCCGTAGCCTCTTCAACGTGCAGGGTGGGGGGGTTGGGGCTCAATTTTTCTTTCCCTTTTTTTTTTGTTCCTATGGCCTTTTCTTCTTGTTCTTTCTCTTCTTTCTCTTTTTCCTTCTTATATATCTTGGGTCAGACGAGGGGTTGGGGTTGGTTCTTCCCGGGACGATTTTTGCGCTTTGCGTCTATGTCTTTATCACTTGGTTTATTGTTTCTATGACCACGAAATCGATTTTACTGCATAGTCACTGAATGATTACATATCTTGCTCTTCCTTCCCTTTTCTACTACTGTTTGAGGGCGCATATCCTGTTACGCTTTTTCCCAAGTAATAATTGCCTTTCTATATGTCGACAGATCCTTTTTATTGCTGCTATAGAATGATCCCTCTCATATTCTATCATACCGTAGACAAACTTGACTGCAACTCCTGTGGTGATATATTGATTGGGCGGGCGCTAACTAGGGCGACATGTACTTTCGCACTTGTGTATCCTTATGGTAATGATTTGCGCCAGTATTTTGATAACGATGTTTCACTTGTGGCTATCCTGTTATTTGGCTCGCCCACTCAACTATCCAGTCTGACTTTAGGATGAATCGTCAAAATTATAAAATGAAACCTCTTTATCCTTTTCCTGTGGCTCCTTGCCAGTCCATCGTAGTGCTGTTATTTTTGTCGACTATTGAAGCGCAAGGTACCTTGGTTGTATATTGTCATAGCGGCCGGCCCGCAGGGGTTGTAGGCAGACGCTGTGTACTATGTTTACGATAAATAAAGGTTTTCAAAAAAAAAAAAAAAAAAAGCAGGAAACAAGCAGACACAAACCCAGGCTGTGTGCGAAAATTTGTGCGTTTATTTGTTGACGGCCATAACGCGTTTCACCACCGGAGTAGCTTGATCACATGACAACGCTAACATTTCCACGGGCCAATTAAAAGGCTGCAACTATAGCACGTGACTGTGAGGTAGGTGATAGGCATAAAATAAATCTTTTAATTTTATCGTTCCCAAGTTGCAAATAGAATGCACTGAATATGTAAACAAAAGTAATTACATATTTCGTGAAATTAATAAAAGCAATTGAAAATTTTGTGAACAGTCATCAAATAGCACCAAAGATATAATCAGTCAAAAGCTCTTTTCCTCTGGAAACTAGGTTCCAACTATAACTACATACTGGTGACCGCCAGTAGGATATATGTAAAACAATATATATATATAAATATATAAATACACATATATATATATACATCTATATATATATATACATATATATATATATATATATATATATATATATATATATATATATATATATATATATAATATATATATATCCTGAATTAACTGTAACTTACAACCCCTCCCCCCCGCAATGCACTGCTTATGACCTTACATACTACATCACTCATGACATGGTCATTGGCATCACTCATGATTTCACTGATGACATCATCCAGGAAAGTAAACTTCATTATGCTTCATAAAAAAGGCTGTTAAATTGAAACAAGATGTGCTACACATCACAATAAACGTGTGATTTTTCACCATAAAGAGTGCCTCTGATAGCTGTTTTCGCCAATTGAACACACATACAACCGCTTAACCGCAGCGTGAATTCCGCCGCGATGCGGCAGTTTGAACGAGTGGGCAGGGTCGCGTCAGCCAACAGACGTGCGCAGCACTACCGAGGTAGTGCTCGTGGCGCCCGTTGGCTGACGAGCTCAGCGAAGGGGCTATATATAGTCAGAGAGAGAACGAGATAGCTAGCTAGATAGATAGACAGAGAGACAAACAGATAGAGATTGATATAGATAGATAGATAGATAGATAGATAGATAGATAGATAGATAGATAGATAGATAGATAGATAGATAGATAGAAAGATAGAAAGATAGATAGATATGGCAAAAAGAGACAAAAAGAACATATTTAAATATCACTGACAATTGGGGACCAGTGCTCATTGATGTCTTCGTAAACTTTTTGTGTTTTTGGTACACGTTTTTTAGGCTACTGGCGAAAAAAGTTAAAAAAAAAGGCTACTTCACTCACATGGCTTATGCATATATCCACTAGATTTATTAGTTATGTCTGAGGGCTACATGTTTGAGACTACCGTCTTGCATAACCAAGAATCTGTGCACAGGTAGCCTGTCCCATTCACACACTCATGTTCTGGTTCATTATTATCATCACTATTTTAATTGATTTCTGAAACAGGTAGCAGTGTTGCTGGATTCAGAGAAGGAAACCTTCCAATGCAGAGGTTTTCAGCTGCTAGTATGATTTTCCCATAATGCACCTGTAAGAAATTGGGTTATTGATTGAGGGAAGTGAAACCCTACTAAAGCAGCAACCACAAACCTTGTCAGGGTGAGGCACAAGTAAACGTAATTAACCTGGGTTCAACCCTCTAATAGCTTGGCACCGAGCAATCAGGCTTAACTTAGAGGCAATATGTAAAGTATCTGTACAACACTTCAAACAGTAATACAATGGAAACACACCACAAAAGGGATCTCACAGTAGATTAGAAAAACAGAATAGATTGTAATGAATAAAATAAGACCAAAATGACAAAAAATAAATCACTAGAAGCAGAGACATGCAATTTTAAAGGTTTGAGTGAATATAGTGCCAAAAAGCACAAAATGACAACTAAGGATATCTGGTCGTGCTAGACCGGGACAAAGTCACAAGTTCGGCAGAGGCGATGCAACACAGGTCAGCTACAGTATTCAAGTTAGGCCCATTGAAACAAGGGTACCATTAAATCCTGGTGGCAGAGCATTGCAAAATCCCACTCCTAGACGATGCATCAGTTCAGATAAGCTGCAAAGTTGCGATGTGAGGTCCTGCATCATTGCTGATGATCTCGTCAGTGAGGGCTTGTGAAATGAAGTCTTGAATCGAAGAGGCGTTGCACAGCCAAGGCAATGCATTAGTTCTAAAGAGCTGCAAGGCTGAGATGCAAGATCCTACATCATCGTAAAAGGCTGGGGTCAACAAAAGATTTGCGATGCAATGGAATGCATTGGAAAGCAATTCCAATGCGGACTACGAAGTTGATGTGGAATCCTTGTACTGGTAGAATCATCACAGCAGAGGCCATGCATTGGTTCTCTCCTGGATCCACAGATCGGCTGGCAGAGCACCTTCAGGCCCCCTTCCAAGGCTCCGGGACTGGGGTGGCTCACAGCTGGTAAAATCCAGGCAGAGTCCAGGTGCTGGGTTCAATGTTATTGGAGCCTTCTATTTCTGAGGCTCTATTCAGGAGGACAGTAAACTAGCCCTTGGAGTCCCTCAGGGGTCCTGGGGTTACCAGACGCAGGTTCAGTCCTTCTAACCCAGGCAAGAGGGCAGCAAGCAGTAAGTCAGCAGAGCAGGACAGCAGTTCTTCAGAGCAGCAGTCCAGGAGAGGAGAGGTCCTTTGAGCAGCACAGCAGTCCTTCTTCCTGTCAGAGTCAACAGGTCCAGAAGTGTGCTGAAGAGTTGGTGTCTGAGGTAAGTTCAATATTTATACCAGGTGCCTTCTTTGAAGTGAGAGAAGTTTCTAGAGGTTTCCGTTTGTAGTGCACATGCTTCCTACCTCCCCTACCCTGGCTCCAAACTAACTACAGGGGGTAGGCAGCCCTTCGTGGAGGCATGGCAGAGAATATTCAAGTGTAAGTAGGGCTGCGCCTAGCTCCACACTTATATCATGCAAGTGATGACCCATCCAGGCACACGTCATCCCTCCACTGTGTGTGGCTCTCTAGGAGGAATACACAAAGCCGTACTGTCAGCTACACCCAGTGATGTGACTCAGAGACAGGCTGCATGTACTAAGTGGCTCAGGCATGAAAGAGAGGATTTTTGATTACATTTCAAAAGACACCAAATATGAACTTATCATCTGTTCCTACTTGGATGTTACTGCCTATTAAATGTAATATGGAAGCACCAATGTTAGGCTATGAGACAGGTAGGCCTTGCAGTAGTGAAAAATAAATGTAAGAGCTTTTCACTACCAGGACATGTAATACTAAAAAGCACCTGTTCTACTTTTTAAATACATTGCACCTTTCCTCTGTGATGTCCAAGGCTTACCCTAGCGGTGACTTGTATGTATTAAAAAGGTAGGTTTCAGCCTGGTAAAAGGTTCACTTGGCCAGGTCGAAATGACATTAAAAAAATTGCACACACAGGCTGCAAAGGCAGACCTGAGACGTGTTTAAAGGGCTACTTAAGTGGGTAGTACAATCAGTGCTGCAGGTCCATTAGTAGCATTTAATTTACAGGTCCAGGGCACAGCCAGTGCCACTTTACAAGGGACTTACAAGTAAATTAAATGTGCTAACTGGGTATAAGCCAATCCCACCACATTTTAGGGAGAGAGCACCAGCACTTTAGAAGTGTTTAGCAGTGGCAACGTATGCAGAGTCCTAAGGCCAGCAAAAACAAGATCAATAAAAATAGGAGAGGTGAAGGTAAAATGTTTGTGGGAAGGTCACTCTAAGGCTGACAGGTATAACAGTTCCCTTCAGGGAATGGTGCAGACCTGGAGTAGACCTTGTAATGTGAGGGAACTCATGCTGCCCTGAGGGCAGCTCATTCAATGAAATACGGAGCAGCTGCTTATAAATCCACTCCATATTTCACTGTGCTGGTGGCAACACTCCTGCACTTTAAAGAGGGATTAGAGATCCCTTTGCAGGCGGGTGAGGGACTGCACTGAGAGGGTCCATGGGACCCTTATTTCCCTCTCCACAGGGCTGCCACCAGGGGGTGAACTGACAGTAGGCCACCTTTCTTGTGGGGAACTTTCAGTGTGCCTCCTGACAGCTTTTTTGACTTTACGCCTGCGCACATAATACAGCGTGGCCACAGAAGTAAAGAAATCCCCTCATTTGAACGGGACTACGCCCCATGCAAATGAAATCACTCCCTCTTAAGACAGGGCTAGTGCTACATGTGCACCAGCACCATTTGTATTATAGAAGGGACTACACCAGCATCTGCGTCCTCCTCAGTAGTACCAAAGTGGCCTGGGGGGCATACAAAGAAGGCAAACATGCCCCTAGAACACCTTCTGTAACACAACCCCAGCTCCCTATACTGGGCCAAGTTAGTTAGGATTGTTATCTCTGTTATCTAAGAGATGGCTAGTAGGTGGACTTTATTGCTCAACGTGAAAGGGTGTCACAACTTTAGGTAAGAAGGCTGCCCAAACCCTCAGTTGCAATTTGTCTAAGAACAAATTGGTGCAGGGTGGTTGCACAAAGATTGTCTGCAGTTCATGAACACTGTGGGCAGAGGGGATGGCAATAGAGGGAAACTGTTCTGTGCATCAGTAGTCACAGAGAGCAGCTGTGCCTCGGCTTCAAGTCCCATAGTGACATGATGAACAACTTCAGGGGAAACATGTTGGTCAGACCTGTGAAAAAACGGTTGATGAGAAAAAAGAGGACTGAGCAGGTAAATACAAAAAAAGACAAACGAGCCAACATATAACCTTTAACTCTGCCAATGCCAGGTCTTTTTAGATCAACTATATAACAAACAATAATATATATGAAAGTTTGGCCAGCAGAGGGTTGGTATTACGAGCACCTCACACTAGGTAATACATTTCTCCCACAGCCCAACATAAATGAACTTTTCTGAAGGGTGTTGGGCTGCAAGGATGACATTAACTACTGTGGCAGGCAGATCAAACATATTTAATTCCACCACTCAATCACCACACAGGGAAGTGTAGGTTGTAGAAGTGCAGGACCCTCCCCTGTTTCTGAGACAGTAGGTAGATGGTTGTCTACCAGCAATATGCTCTGCTGGTCCACACACCTCCAAGCATGTAAGGCATTCTGGCACAGGATTCAAACTCCCACTATGTCCTGCTTGTTGTAGTACCACATGACAGTCTGTGTTGTGATGAGGACATGCACCAGCCTCTCCTTGATAGATGACAGGAAGGTTTTCAAGGCCAGACAGATCACCTGAAGCTGCAGCCAACTGATACCCAGTAAGAGATCAGAGGCCGTTGATCTCTACCTCACCTAGGTGCCCTGACCTTCCCAACAGAACAGTTATCAATCAATCAATCAGGGTTTTGTAGAGCGCACTACTCACCGTGAGGGTCTCGAGGTGCTTAAGGAGGAGGTGTGAGCAGCTCAGTTGGGGTTATTCAAAGAGCCAGGTCTTAAGGTCCTTTCAGAATTGGTGCTGTGTCGGGCTTCGTCGGAGGTGAAGGGAGAGTTTGTTCCAGGACTAGGCTGCGATGTCCGGAGTTGTGCAGGGCTTTTGCAGGCATATGTGAGCAGTTTGAAGGTTATTCTTCTTTCGACTGGTGTAGGAAGGTGGATATCTGACTATGGTTACCCCCAAACTTTTTGCCTGGTGTTTAGCTGGTTTTTGACATAGTTGGCCTGGGATCCTGCTATTCAGGGCCCCAGGCTAATTGCTCTCTCCTTAAAATGGACTCCATGTACCTTAGGTGCATACACAATTGGAACTGGTTCACCTTATTGGCCCCTGTAACAGTGTACCCTAGGTACCCAGGGCATAGGTGCATCCAAGGCCTACCAGGGGCTGCAGCATCTATTGTGCCACCCCTGGCCTGGCCTCCATATTTGACACAACTGGCTGATCACTCAGCTGGGGTAAGTTGGTGTAATCACCTCTTACTTAGATATAGTATCCCTATATCTAACCTTAAACTGGACACACAGGTTCCTATCAGCCACTCCTATGGAAGGCCTCATCAATCCTGGAGGCAGAGTGCTTGGAAATGTGTGAGATGGTGCTCTCGCATGAGCTGAGCCCGTCTGCAGCTGCCGGGATATTGCCATACCATATACTCTTAAGTGCATTATAATCCTCGCGGTTAAATGCTATCTTTGGTTTGGCTTTATCAAAACATGTCAAGTAAGGTGTCATACGAATTGGAATACTACCCCCTCGGCAGTTCTGTCAACGGGGATAGCATTCCACCCTTCTAGAGGGACACGACATGTGTGTAGCCTTAACCCCGGTTAAAGTTAACCAGAGCCTCAGCATCACAAAATGGATGCTGCCACCACAGACACGAGTCTGACCCCCTGCTGCTGGGAGTCCTTCCAGCGAGGGAGGCTTGGACAAAGGGTTTCCTGCCTTGGGAGGTGCGAGCACCACCCCAGACAGGGTTTTGTGTATTGGGTAGGACAGGGCTGAATAGAATCAGACATGCCCGGGGCACACAAGGTGTCCCCGTGCATAAGCCAGTCCTAACCGGTCCTGGGACTTTCCATACCCAGGCCTGGCGAGGAGCTGGACAAAGGAAAGGGGGTGTAACCACCCCCCTTCCTGGTTCCTCCATGGCATGGAAGCTGTCGCCAAATGGATGAAAATCAGCTGCCTTCAACTAAACACCAACAAAACAGAAGTACTCATCATGGGCCCAAACCCCGACGCCTGGAGCGACACCTGGTGGCCCACCGCCCTCGGAAACCCGCCAACCCCCACAGACCACGCACGCAACCTGGGAATCATCCTGGACTCCGAGCTCAAAATGGACCACTAGATCAACTCTGTCTCATCTTCCTGCTTCCACACCCTCCGCCTCCTTTGTAAGACCTTCAAATGGATCCCCCTCGAACACCGAAAGACAGTCACTCACGCCCTGGTCACCAGCAGACTCGACTACGGCAACGCACTCTACGCCGGAATAAACAAAAACCTCATCCGCAAGCTACAGAACATCCAGAACGCTGCCGCATGACTGGTCCTCAACCTGCCAAAACACTGCCACATCTCCCAGCACCTGCGCACACTCCACTGGCTCCCCGTCGAGGCGAGAATCACCTTTAAGATGCTCACCCACGCACACAAGGCCCTCCACGGCACCGGACCAGCATACCTGAACAGCCGACTCAAATTCCACGCACCCCAAAGGACCCTACGATCAGCCCAGCTTTCCTACGCCGTGGTCCCCCGCACCAGAAAGACCAGATCGGGAGGCCGCTCCTTCTCCTTCCTCGCGGCCAAAGCATGGAACGCCCTTCCGCTCCACCTCAGACAGACAACATCGCTCCCCATCTTCGCAAGAAACCTCAAAACCTGGCTCTTCGACAGATGTTATGTTATGTTATGTTATAGTGCATTTTTATAGCGCTCGGCTACTCTAAAAGAGTGTCCCGGCGCTTTCCACAGGCAACTTACAGTGTAAGATCAACATAACAAGTAAAAACAGACCCCGAAAAAGAAGGAAAAAGAAAACCACCTAAGCAGAGAGATTAAAAAGCCACGTCTTCAAATTCTTCCTAAATTGAAGCAGGTTAGGGGTGCTACGCAGTGCCAGTGGAAGCGAATTCCACAACTGGGAGGCCTTGAGGCTGAAAGAGCGCCCCCCAGACCCCCTCCTTGATGGAATGGAACCTGCACCCCCCCAGGCCTAGCGCCTTGAGACCCTTACGGGTGAGTAGTCGCGCTTTAACAAACTCCTGATTGATTGATTGATTGATTGATGGTTCCTCCCAGAGGAGGGACCTAGTAGGTGATCCACCCCTCAGATTGGGAATAAGAGTGGGAGCAGTGCCACTGCACAGCAGATCATCCTGAATCAACTTGAAATAAAGAAGAAGACTGGACTTCGACATTCTGCTGCTCAGAAGACTGAAGAGAATCTCCCTTGTGGCCTAGGAGTGGCCACCCTGTGAACACAGGCACCAACTAGCAACTCGACGTCTGCTTTGCCGCCGCCTCCCGCCGGAGCCCGAGCCCAGAGCCTGACAAGACCCAGACTCCCAGACCTCTCACAGCCCGATCCATAGTCCCTGCGAAGAAGGGACCCGTGGAGGCACCGAGTGACGTGGGACCGGACCTCTTGGAAGACACCCGAAAAGCTGACTGCGCAGCAACCGAGGCATCCTCGACGTTGTGCTTTGGGGACTGAGAACGCCCACCACCGAGCAGCCCTTGCACCGAAGAAGAGCCCTCCAGCATCTCCACGATCTGCGTGGGGCCCTTTTGCATTGTGCCACTCGACGCGCCATCCCGGCCACTAGCCACGTGGTCAGCGGCCATCTTGGCGACGAAACCGACAAACTACACTGCGGGTCTGGTTGCTCCAGACTTGCCCAAGCTCCTGTGAAAAGGAGCACTCGCTCTGACCTTGCTGGTCCGAGTGTTAAGCATTTTTCGATTCCTGCGTGGCTTGCATTAGCCAAGGCCTGTTTGCTCCGATCAGGTTGCCGACACCGCCAACAGCGAGAAGCCTGCGTGGGACAGCTCGTGACCGACTCCTGGACATCCTCGACCCCCGGTGTCCACGTGGCTGCAGAGAGAAGCTACACGACAACGCCTGTTTGCACCCGACATCGCCTGGTTCGAATCTGGTTCCACAGTAGTCACTGGCTAGTGACTTTGAACATTGTCCCCTCTGCTTTCAGGTCTTCACAACTTCAGATCCACCCTTGGATCCACCGGAACTCTTCACATCGAGCCGCCTGCAGCATCTTCAGCTCCAAGCACCATCGACCAGCGTGACGAAACCCGACACTACTTCGACCCTGTGCACCCGCTTCCTGTGGGTGAGGTAACTCAGCTCCGCCGGTGTTCCTACACTGGTACACATCTCAAGGGCCTGTGTCTTAAGTTTCAGCGTTCTAGGTCACTCGGAAGGTTCCGAACTAACTAACTTTGTACTTTTTACGCACCATAGACTTTACATTGAGAAGTGCGTGCACTTTAGACACTGCACCCGAGTCCCGCAGGCCTTTCCCGACTTAATCATTGCTAGTCTCGAATAGCTCCAGCGATTCCCAAGGCCCTAGGCCTGTTCCCGTTCTGATTGGTATCTCTTATACCACTTTCTTAGTATATGGTTTAGGTGGCCCCTAGGGCTCATCCACATTGTGCAACTTTTGTGTATTTTAAACTGTCTTGTGATTTAACGCTTGTGCTTCTGTGCTCATAAAGAGTCCAGGGGATTTTATAGTTAATAAATCAATATATATTTTCAATATATATCTGTGTGGTGTCCTTTCATTTGGTATTCAAGGGGGTTGTGTATGGTAATACAGCTGGCTTCACATGCCTTTCAGAGTTTAGCCTAAGACTGCTTTGTCCACGTTACCACTAGGATAACTGGTCTACAAGGTTGAATTACAACCAATCATCATAAGGGTTGCTTGGCATGGTACAAAGTGATCACTAGAATTAGTGCGCATTATATACCAGGCCAACTTCTCACATTGGTGAGCAGCGGATTGGGATCTGAGCTTGCTGTTGTTTTACCATTACAATCTTTGAGATTATCATTTGAAAGATCATACAGGTACCTGCTAGGTACATATGAAACAAGACTAGTATACTTAAGTTCTACTGAACTTAGTGTTGTAGAGCAAAGGGAGTAGCACACCCTGACTACAACTACTAGATAGGTTTAGTAGGTAAACACCAGTGTAGGTAGATTGCAACACATCCACCCACACTAGAGCAATGTCTGGAGCAGAGGGTTCCACTGGGAACATCCCTGTTGAGAGTGACCCTCCAAGGGCACCATCCAAATTTGCTATTTTTTCCTTTAAGGAATTAAGACAGCTTTGTGTCTTAAGGGGTCTGAGGACAGAAATGAAATGAAATGAAATGAAATTTAGGTTTTATATAGCGCATGGCTGCCCGTGAGCGTCCCAGCGCTGGGATTGCAGGACATCTGAAGGTGAAGCCGGAGGGAGGGAGGAAAGTTATTGCGGAAAGAGATGCGTTTTAAGGAGCTTGCGAAATTTCATAAGATTGGTCTCAGAGCGAAGATGAAATGGCAAAGCGTTCCAAGTGGTGGCCGCTGTAACCGAGAAGCGACGTCCTCCAGTTCGGGCTTTTCTGGTTCGGTGGACTGTGGCCAGATGACCTTGGGCTGAGCGTAGGGGCCTGTTGGGTCTATATGGGAAAATCATATCTTTTAGCATTGAGGGCCCTTGATTTTGCAAAGCTTTATGAGTAGTACAAAGGGCCTTAAATTTGACCCTTTCGCGGATCGGCAGCCAATGCAGTGCCTTAAGGGCGGGTTTGGCTGAGACTCTATGGGAGGTCCCTGTAAGAATCCTTGCAGCAGCATTCTGTGTTCTTTGAAGAATGTTGATCGTGGATTCTGGGGCAGCCAGAAAGAGGGCATTGCAATAGTCCAGTCTTGATAAGACTAGACCTTGAACGAGCAATTTCTGTGAAGGTCCCGGAAGTAATGGGAGGATCTTTCTGGTGGAACTCAGTAGCCCCACACATATACCAGCTGTTTTTTTTGCTTGCGTTTTCAGGGATAGGTCCTGTTCAAGCCAAAAACCCAGACTTTTTAATTCAGTCTTGGGTTGTGGGAGGGGGCCTAAGCATACTGGCCACATGGCGGGGGAAGAGAAGGTATTTTATTTCCCAGCAGCATGAGCTCAGTTTTTGAGCCATTGAGCTTGAGCCTTGAGGTGGACATCCAAGCATAAATTCCTTCTAAACAGTCATGGAGATTTTTGAGCTTGTCCTCTTCCAGTGAGAATGATACGATCATTTGGGTGTCGTCAGCATATGTGACGGCTTTTATCCCAAAAGGGGAGACCACATCTTCCAGGGGGGCCATGTATGTGTTAAAAAGTGTAGGGCTCAATGAGGAGCCCTGAGGGACCCCACACTGGAGAGGGAGAATGTCGGATCGCACATTCCCTTCGCAGACCTGGAATGTTCTGTCTTTTAGAAACGAAGAGAGCCAGCCAAGGGCTGTGCCCCTTACTCCCAAACTGAAGAGGCGCTCAATGAGAGTTTTGTGATCCACCGTATCGAATGCAGCGCTTAGATCCAGGAGGATCAGTAACACTGATACTCCCGAATCCAAGATGCATCTGGCCTCTTCGACCACTTTCAGAAGGGCTGTCTCCGTCCCTTGACCTGGCCGGAAGCCTGTCTGAGTGGGACGAAGAAGATTGTTGGTTTCAAGGAAAGCAGACAATTGCCGGTTGACCACCTTCTCAGCAATCTTACTTAATCCAGGTAGGAGGGAAATTGGGCGGAGGTTGGTCAGATCCGCAGGGTCCATACCTGGTTTTTTCTGTAGAGCTTTGACAATGGCGTGTTTCCATTTAGGGAGGACCACTCCTTGGTTAAGAGAGGCATTAATGAGGTTGGTGGCCATGGGCAGGGCCTTCCCCTACCACAGACCACCTTAGAGAGATCTTGGATCAGTCTGAGACTCTAAAGACCTCTAAGGCAGACCCCACAGGGGATGCTGAAGGAGGCCATCCTTCAGAGGATGACACTGTAGACACCCCTGTCCCTATCATCCTGGTAGATGAGGAAGCCCCCATCACTGGAGCTCCTCAGGTAGATCCAGAGGAGGAAGAGGAAGAAGAGACAGAAGAGGGGAGCAGTGAGTCAGATGATGACAGAAATAGTCAGGTGCTGGTCAGTAGACTGAACCAGGCTAACTTAAGCCTATTTGGGACTGAATCAGGTAACAACCCATTCAGACCCCCAGGTGGACTTAACCAGAAGCCTAGGAGGAGAAGGACTCACTCAGGTGACTCTAACAACTCCCATGCTTCTAGAGGTTCTCATGGTCACTCCAGAAGGGAGATGACTAGCCCTCAGAGAAGGGAACATGAGGCCAAAATGAGAGAGGCTGAATTGAGGATCCAGAGACAAGAATTAGAAGTTTCCCTGGCCCAAAAGAAACTTGCTAGAGCAAGACAGCCTAGAGAGAGTGGATTAGGATCCACTGGTGGCAGCACTATCCAGAAGGATAAAGACAGGTCCTTTGATACAAGAAACCTGAGTAAGATTGTGCCCCCCTACAAAGCTGGGGATGATATCCACAAATGGATGACTGCACTTGAGAAAGCCTGCATGGTACAGCAGATCCCTCAGGAGCAGTGGGCAGCAATCTTGTGGCTCTCCTTTGAAGGTAGAGGCCGAGACAGACTCCTCACAGTTAGTGATGGGGATTCTAGAAACTACCTGGTCCTGAAGAGTGCTCTGATTGATGGGTTGGGCTTAACCACTGAACAGTACAGGTTAATGTTCAGAGACACCCAGAAGACACAGACTCAGGACTGGTCTGAATTTGTTGAATGTGCCACTAAGGCATTGGAGGGCTGGTTGCTGGGAAGTAAGGTTACTGACTATACAGGATTGTATAATTTAATTATGAGAGAGCAAATCTTCAGTAATTGTCAAAATCAGCTTCTACATCAGCACCTGGTTGACTCTGATCTGACCTCCCCACAAGAATTGGGAAGGAGGGCAGACAAATGGGTCAGAATCAGGATCAGGCCTAAGAACCAGGGTGGTGACCAAAAGAAAGAGACTACCAAGCCTCAAGAGAAGGGTGGGGATAAAAGTAAGGAAAAGACTTCCCCAGGGCCCCAAAACTCCAAGAATGGGGGTGGGTCCCAAGACACTTCTACAACCCAGAAAAAGCCTTATTGTCATACCTGTAAACAGGTGGGGCATTACAAAACAGATAGAATAAAGAGAATATACCTCCAGGTAAGGCTCCAACACCTCCTGTCACTGTTAGCAGTGGTCCCCCAGGTGGTGGGAGCACCCCCAAGAATTTGGGTGGGTTTACTTTTGGAGGACAGGTGGACTCTGACCTATCCAGGTCCCCTAACTCAGATACTCTTGTCTATGAGACTGGCATGGGGTTTGCCAATTTCACTGCTTGCCCAAACACTTTGAGCAAGTATAGACAGGAGCCCCTCATCAATGGCTTGAAAGTTGAGGCCTTCAGAGACACAGGGGCTAGCATCACCATGGTGGCTGAATGTCTAGTCCCCTCAAGGCAACTTTTACCTGATGCCAAATATCAGGTGACAAACATTGATGGCATAGAAACCAATCATCCCATGGCAGTAGTCAATCTTAGCTGGGGAGGTGTCACTGGCCCAAAGAGAGTGGCAGTGTCAGCAAACTTGCCTGTAGATTGCCTACTGGGTAATGATTTGGAAATCTCAGCCTGGGCTGAGGTTGAACAGCAAACCCATTCTAGAATGGTAAATCTCCATGGAAAGGTTAGTGGGGCTGTGATGGCTACAGCCCCAATCCAAGATGTCCTTCCTGAAAAGGTCGGGAGGGCTGAGCAAACCTCAGCCCCATCTTTAGATAACTTCCCTCCTGAAAAGAGTAGCAGGGCTGTACTAGTAACAGCCCATACCCAAACTGAGTCTCCTCCTGAAAAGGTTGGTGGGGCTGTGATGGCCACAGCCCAAACTCAAACTGATACATGGGTAGTGAAGCCTGAAATGATGGATCACTCCACCCAAACAGAGAGCATTGAGGAGGAAGAGAAATCTCCCTCCCACCAGACTTTAGGAAAGGATCAGCCTCCTCAGGGAACTGATCTTACCCCTGATGAAGGAACTGTCCCAGAGGTTGTTAGGCCTGGCCTAGCAGAGCCTCTGATGGCAGTGGACCCTTCTCAGGTGGGACCCAGTCTGGAGCAGGTAACCTGCCCCTCTCTACCTTGCCTTACTCAGCCCAGGGCTGCAGAGGACAAGAAGGACAGTGAGACCCAAAGGGCCCCCTGTCAAATAAAGCACCCCCATCAACAGATTAGGGGCACCGAAACTAGTAGCCCTAGTGAAGTGCAAACTTTAAAAACTCCTGAGGGATCCCTCTTAACACCTTGGCTGCTAGGCGTTTTCCCCCTCCTGTGCTGAAAATTGCCATTTTGCTGGTGTCATGACGAGCTCAGCTCGTCATCAGCACAGCTCAACTGTGCATCATGACGAGCTCAGCTCGTCATGAGCATCGAAAGGGTTAAAAGTAGTTAGGGACCTCCCCCAGATGGATATTGTTGGGCACAGCCAAACCTGGGACCCTCAGGGCCCAAACCTGAACTGTCCCTCCAGTAAACCAAACAGAGGGACCCAGCCTCCAGCTTTAGGTAGCCAGAGGTTGACCCTGAGAGCACAGTGCAACTCAGTCAAAGAAATAAAGGCACACATGGTGGAGAGTGATTGGAGGAAGCTGAGCCCTACAGATGAAACTCACTTCAGTACTCCATCTCAACACCAGCCTTTGACTTTGCAAAGACACACCACAGGTAGAGATTCCCTATGGTGGAGACCCTCAGATACCCTTAGGGTGAGGGATTGCTTAGTGGACCATGAGACAGGGGGTTACCAAGCCAGAGCTGGTACTTCCTTATATGGCCACTTAGGCAATATAGGCTTACCTGGTCAAGGATAGCCTTATCTCCTTTCGTTTGGGGGGGGTTATGTAGGAAGATGGATATCTGACTATGGTTACCCCCAAACTTTTTGCCTGGTGTTTAGCTGGTTTTTGACATAGTTGGCCTGGGATCCTGCTATTCAGGGCCCCAGGCTAATTGCTCTCTCCTTAAAATGGACTCCATGTACCTTAGGTGCATACACAATTGGAACTGGTTCACCTTATTGGCCCCTGTAACAGTGTACCCTAGGTACCCAGGGCATAGGTGCATCCAAGGCCTACCAGGGGCTGCAGCATGTATTGTGCCACCCCTGGCCTGGCCTCCATATTTGACACGACTGGCTGATCACTCAGCTGGGGTAAGTTGGTGTAATCACCTCTTACTTAGATATAGTATCCCTATATCTAACCTTAAACTGGACACACAGGTTCCTATCAGCCACTCCTATGGAAGGCCTCATCAATCCTGGAGGCAGAGTGCTTGGAAATGTGTGAGATGGTGCTCTAGCATGAGCTGAGCCCGTCTGCAGCTGTCGGGAACCACTCCCTAAGCTGTTCCGGGATATTGCCATACCATATACTCTTAAGTGCATTATAATCCTCGCGGTTAAATGCTATCTTTGGTTTGGCTTTATCAAAACATGTCGAGTAAGGTGTCATACGAATTGGAATACTATCCCCTCGACAGTTCTGTCGACGGGGATAGCATTCCACCCTTCTAGAGGGACACGACATGTGTGTAGCCTTAACCCCGGTTAAAGTTAACCAGAGCCTCAGCATCACAAAATGGATGCTGCCACCACAGACACGAGTCTGACCCCCTGCTGCTGGGAGTCCTTCCAGCGAGGGAGGCTTGGACAAAGGGTTTCCTGCCTTGGGAGGTGCGAGCACCACCCCAGACAGGGTTTTGTGTATTGGGTAGGACAGGGCTGAATAGAATCAGACATGCCCGGGGCACACAAGGTGTCCCCGTGCATAAGCCAGTCCAAACCGGTCCTGGGACATTCCAGACCCAGGCCTGGCGAGGAGCTGGACAAAGGAAAGGGGGTGTAACCACCCCCCTTCATGGTTCCTCCCAGAGGAGGGACCTAGTAGGTGATCCACCCCTCAGATTGGGAATAAGAGTTGGAGCAGTGCCATTGCACAGCAGATCATCCTGAATCAAATTGAAATAAAGAAGAAGACTGGACTTCGACATTCTGCTGCTCAGAAGACTGAAGAGAATCTCCCTTGTGGCCTAGGAGTGGCCACCCTGTGAACACAGGCACCAAGCAGCAACTCGATGTCTGCTTTGCCGCCACCTCCCGCCGGAGCCCGAGCCCAGAGCCTGACAAGCCCCAGACTCCCAGACCTCTCACAGCCCGATCCACAGTTCCTGCGAAGAAGGGACCCGTGGAGGCACCGAGTGACGTGGGACCGGACCTCTTGGAAGACACCCGAAAAGCTGACTGAAAAAGCAACCGAGGCATCCTCGACGTTGTGCTTTGGGGACTGAGAACCCCCACCACCGAGCAGCCCTTGCACCGAAGAAGAGCCCTCCAGCATCTCCACGATCTGCGTGGGGCCCTTTTGCATTGTGCCACTCGACGCGCCATCCCGGCCACTAGCCACGTGGTCAGCGGCCATCTTGGCGACGAAACCGACGAACTACACTGCGGGTCTGGTTGCTTCAGACTTGCCCAAGCTCCTGTGAAAAGGAGCACTCGCTCTGACCTTGCTGGTCCGAGTGTTAAGCATTTTCCGATTCCTGGGTGGCTTGCATTAGCCAAGGGCTGTTTGCTCCGATCAGGTTGCCGACACCGCCAACAGCGAGAAGCCTGCGTGGGACAGCTCGTGACCGACTCCTGGATGTCCTCGACCCCCGGTGTCCACGTGGCTGCAGAGAGAAGCTACACGACAACGCCTGTTTGCACCCGACATCGCCTGGTTCCAATCTGGTTCCACGGTAGTCACTGGCTAGTGACTTTGAACATTGTCCCCTCTGCTTTCAGGTCTTCACAACTTCAGATCCACCCTTGGATCCACCGGAACTCTTCACATCGAGCCGCCTGCAGCATCTTCAGCTCCAAGCACCATCGACCAGCGTGACGAAACCCGACACTACTTCGACCCTGTGCACCCGCTTCCTGTGGGTGAGGTAACTCAGCTCCGCCGGTGTTCCTACACTGGTACACATCTCAAGGGCATGTGTCTTAAGTTTCAGCGTTCTAGGTCACTCGGAAGGTTCCGAACTAACTAACTTTGTACTTTTTACGCACCATAGACTTTACATTGAGAAGTGCGTGCACTTTAGACACTGCACCCGAGTCCCGCGGGCCTTTCCCAACTTAATCATTGCTAGTCTCGAATAGCTCCAGCGATTCCCAAGGCCCTAGGCCTGTTCCCGTTCTGATTGGTATCTCTTATACCACTTTCTTAGTATATGGTTTAGGTGGCCCCTAGGGCTCATCCACATTGTGCAACTTTTGTGTATTTTAAACTGTCTTGTGATTTAACGCTTGTGCTTCTGTGCTCATAAAGAGTCCAGGGGATTTTATAGTTAATAAATCAATATATATTTTCAATATATATCTGTGTGGTGTCCTTTCATTTGGTATTCAAGGGGGTTGCGTATGGTAATATAGCTGGCTTCACATGCCTTTCAGAGTTTAGCCTAAGACTGCTTTGTCCACGTTACCACTAGGATAACTGGTCTACAAGGTTGAATTACAACCAATCATCATAAGGGTTGCATGGCATGGTACAAAGTGATCACTAGAATTAGTGAGCATTATATACCAGGCCAACTTCCCACAACTGGGAGCCAGTGGAGGTCACAGAGGTGTTGGGTGATGTGGTCATGTTGTAGGATTTCAAGGATAAGTCTGGCTGCGGAGTTCTGGAGGGTCTGGAGTTTGCGGTGGAGTTTTTTTTCCGGCGTAGAGAGCGTTTCCGTAAGCCAGTCTGCTGGCGATGAGTGCATGGGGGATGAGCATGTCACAATTGTTAAGTATTGGTGGGGAAGAAAGAGTGGCCTGCTGTCTGCCTATTTGGCACGTGTCCACCACCACAGAAGACATGAGCTGTTAATATTAGAAGGAGATGGACAGACAACCCTGATGCTAGGCTCCCTGAAACTGAAACTCTGGCATTTGCAACAATGAGCATGCATGAAGTTAAGAGTCCAAGAACCATCCTTACCAAGACCAAGGATTGAGCCTAAAACATGGCATCATATCCTAAATGTCCTGGACTCACTGCAGCACTAAATGTAAATGTAAATGTAAATGTAGACGTATTTGTAAAGCGCACTGATACCCCGGCAAGCAGTGTGTCCTGGCGCTGTACTCCTACCGCTAGGGAACCCGTCCTGGCTTTTCCCCGTGAAATGTCCACTCCTGGGCATCCCCGGGGTGCAACGAGGCATCCCCAGCGCTGTAGGGGGCCGTTGTGGAGGCTAAGCAAGCTATTGCCCAGAGTTGCAGCGTGGGACCTATGATTAGAATAGGCACTGAGGCGAGAATTTCCAGTCAGCGGAATTTATGAGCCAGAGACCCGCCGAGGCGGGAATCGAACCCTGGTCCCTGGCCAGAACTCTGCATCAAGGTCTGCCGCTCTAACCATTGAGCCACACTCCTCCACTAAAAAGGCCTACAGCATCAAAATGTCTCATACAGCTCTAGTAAATAGAATCTTCTGTTTAGGACCCAGGTCGGGCTTTGGCTCACTGATGGAAAACTCCAAAGATGTCAGGAGTTCAGCCATTGTCTGGAGGTGGTCTGGGGCTGACTACAGAAAGCCTGCCTAGAGGAGCCAGTCTTCCATAGACTACAAGACCAACCTTTAGACAAATGGGAACCTGTGTAAATTATATGATGTATGCAACAATGGTTTTCATTGGTATCATTCATAAAAACATAAATACCTAGAGGTTAACTAACTGTGTGCAATCAATACATTATATAATGATGAATTCAAAATAGCTACCACCATTTAAAGGACGACAGTTTAAAATAATCAGTCATGTAAAAATCATAAAGAAAAACAGATAATTAAGATGGTGCAATGTGATTCCCAGTGTAAAGCCCAAAACAAAAAGCAATAAATACAAATTAATAATACAGCAAGAGTGATGGGTTGGTAACAAATGGCCCACAGAAATTCTGAAATAAGTCTATTAAACAATAATTCCCATATTGATTTGTTTGTTATTTCTTTTTCTCTATGACATTTCAACCCAAACTTGATGCAAGGGTCTCATCAGGACTATTTTAATTCGGGGACATTTGAATGATCCTTAATAGTACACCTAGTGCATGAATAGAACCAAAAACAACAGTAACACCATAGAGGACAGGTGAGGTAAAGAAATTGTGTACTTACTCCGGGGGACCAACCGCCAGGAAGTACCAAAGTAATTTGGTTAAGAGAATGTACACATGGTCACGTTGGGCTACGGTAATGCCAAGAATTATTGGCTCCTTAAATCATGGAGCAGCCTCGTGTAACTGTTGCTGGTCAGTGGGAATAACAAACAGAGCACCAGGCAGAAAAGCAACCCAATATTATGGAGTCAAAGCTCTGATGCATAAAACAGGGAAAAAAACATCCCTGTCAAAGATGCGACTAAGGAATTCAGCATTATAAAATGCATCGGTTGCATGAGGTTATTTCAACTTATGTTTTTTTAAAATAATAGCAATGATTTCATTGTTGAGCTGCCAGTCATTGAAATACCAGACCATATGTATCCCTCACCTCAACAAGTGAGCAGGACTACTGTTGTAAGAAATGTTATTAGTCATTGGAATGGGTGACTACCCACCTCAAGATATAATCAAACCCTTATAAGAGTGTACCACTGAAGTCACTAAATAAATCTGAGCTCAACCCCCGGGTAGGTACGGTACAGAGCAGACAGGTCTAACCTAGAGCAATGTGTAAAGTATGTATGCAGTAACAAAATAGTAATAATTTTGAAATGCAGAACAAATAAAAATACCAAACAAAATTGGAACAATAGAGTAACAAATATTAATCAAAATAAAAAAAAATTCCAATAAGCGGAACAGGAGATATGAGTTTTGTAAAGGTTTAAGTAAGAATAGGAGCCTAAAGAGGCAATGATAGTCAATGGTCGTAGGAGACCAGAAGCTAGGCAAAATTGACCCTGACCGCAATGGATTTCGGTCGGATACACTACCCAGCTTCATCCTGGATTAGGACTTAACCTCCTGACTTTAGTCTTTTAAGTCCCAGTCCACTGCAGGAGTACACCTCTAGAGCCCTCTCAGGACCTCAGGGGGCACCTCTGGACTTACAGTGTGGCAGGCAGAGGCCAACAACAGTGTCCTGTCCAGGGCCAGTTACCCCTGGTATCTGGGCAGTTGCAGGAAAGGAATCTTTTAGATTGCTGTGTCCTTGTAATTTGAACAGGAGGTCAGCCTAATGACCCTCTGAAGTTCATTTCTTTGTCCTGGGTGCAAAAGAGAGCAGGTTCAGTCCTATATGGCTCCTCTCAGGGGAAAGACAGCATGTCCATTCCTCTTCGATCTTCTGCAGGTCCGGGAGTGTTCTAAAGATGGTGTCTGGAGGTGCCACATTCATGGTTCACATTTCTTTATTGTATTTAAGTAACGGCAGACATATGTAAGGGGTGGAACAACCACCAGCTGTAATAATTACAGCAATGTACTGGTCCTGCCACTCCCCGCAACCCACCCAACCAACA
Organism: Lissotriton vulgaris; assembly: GCF_964263255.1. NCBI lineage: Eukaryota > Metazoa > Chordata > Amphibia > Caudata > Salamandridae > Lissotriton > Lissotriton vulgaris. The sequence goes on along the minus strand of NC_141694.1, from coordinate 1,547,465,892 downwards.
TAGACCTGGTTACACATACAAAGAGATGGGAAAACAGCAGTTTTCTCCAGCTCCAACCCAGATCAGCGGTTATGTATTAAAGCTGAGGCAGGGGAGGAGCCACGCTCGGAACCAAGATGGCCGTGTGAGCTCCGGGCTCCCGAGACCCCAGCCGCCTCTGAGTTAATCCTGTTTTTTATCCTGCGCCCTGTGTCGCTGATCTTGTGTCGGAAGGGAAGCGGCACCCGACGCGGCGACTCCCGTCGGAATCCAAAGTCGGGTTCCGGAGTTTTGCCGCCCGTTCTGGTGAAGCCTGCTACTCTCTAAGCCGGAACCTGGAGTAGACCCGGTCCCCGTCCGCGAGTCTCACAACATCGGGAGCCGGGAACCGGAAGTCACCGGTCCGGCCCCGCTCGCGGCCCAAAATCAGCCTGGGACTGCAGCGGACTTTGGCTGGACATCCGCGCTGCGCGTGTGACACTGAGGTTGCCCGAGGGACAAAGAGGTGGCTGCACAGCCTGTCGGGCTGTGTGTAATAACAACTGGCTGCTGCTGGGGTCCAGAAGACCGGAGGAACACGGCAGATCCCCCAGAGGACGTAAGGTCATAAATTGTTTGGAGCGGCCGGGCGGAGTGCCCCGGACCCCGGCGGTGGAGCCGAGGGTGAATAGCGCTAAGCACGGGGGATGCCTGGTTGGTGATTGTGAGTTTGGGGCACTCCCGGAGAGGATGACTGGGCGGAATCTGTAAAGAGCTGATGCAGGCACACAGAGCAGCTGGCAGGAGATAGCCAGCATTTGTCTGAGAGTGGGTAAAGGCGGCGGACGGAGACGGCTGAAGGGCTATTGGCTGCATGAATATAAAGCCCTGGTGCTGGCGGTGAGCGGCGACTGCTGTACGGCCTTGGGGTTCTGGATGTGAGTGGGAATCGGAGATGAAGTGGCTCCCGTCCCTCGCCACGTAGACTTGGGCTGTTTGAGACGGAGGGTTGCACAATATCCTGGTGAGACACTTCAATGATGGTGCTACACGTTTATGATTCGGGAGAGGCTGGGCTCATAAACTGAGGAATTCTCGGATGCAGGAGTCTCCAGTGGATGCTTAATCAGGTGACAGATTCAGCGCTGTACCGGTGTGTGGCAACCACAGTGATGGCGACAAAGCTTGACACTGATAAGACCATGACCAGGACATCTAAAGGGGCGAAGCAGGTGCAATCTAATAAGCTTGATAGGTACACTATGCCTAAAGGTTCACCAGTGGAGCTTAAGAAGACTCAAGGGTTGGGTGGAGGCGAGCTTGATGCCCACACTGCGCCAACGCTGACAGATGTAATGGCTGCAATAAAGAGGGTCCAGGTATCCCTTGGGGGCATGATAGAGTCTATGGACAATAAACTAGATGCGGTTATGATTGAAGTGAACCTGATACGTGCAGACCTTACTAAGGCTAGCGAGAAGGTGAAGTCGTTTGATGTCAAAACCGCCAGTTTGATTGACGACGTGTCGGAACTTCAACAGGAAGTGCGTGCTCTTAAGGCTTCTTGTGACTCCACAGACCGGAAACTCGATGAGTATGAAGGGAGAGCCCGGCGCAACAATGTACGCATCCTTGGGGTTCCCGAGAGATCAGAGGATCCTGCACCAGACTTGTTCATAGAAGGTATCATCCTCAACCATCTTAAGCCTAAGGGTCTTAGCAATTTCTTTACCATCGAGAGGGCCCACAGAGTGTCGGGGGGGGGAAGACCTTGGCCGGGAGCACCTCCTCGCCCGATGATCGCCAGAGTGCTCAACTTCCGAGATCGAGACGCCATCCTGCAGGCGGCGCGATTAGGGGCTCCACTGTGGTACGAGAAAACAACTCTCTCCTTCTTCCCGGATTTCACTCAGACAGTGCAGAAGCTAAGACAAAGTTTCCTCCCAGAGAAGAAGAAGTTGCGGGACAAGGGACAGCGATATGGCATGATGTATCCAGCTCGATTGAGGGTGGAAAGTGAGGGAAAGGCCTGGTTCTTTGACAATCCGGAAGTAGCAATGGACTGGATTGATAGTAGGCCTGTGGCCGGGGCAGAGAGGCAGGAGCACGAGGAATAAGAGGAGAGAACGGAACAGGAGAATCAAGAGCCTGGATTTGGTTATACTTTGGGGGGCACTTTGAATTCTGTGAAACGGTCCGGCTGCTGTCTCTTCCTGAGTGGGAGAGCTTCCCTGAGCGTCGTAATAAATGTAGGGCGGGAGTTTACACTTTTGGGGCTGGGGTTACGGGCAGGGCATTGGTTTCCTCATCACTACTACTACCTTTAGTTATTTAGTTGGGGGATATTGGGCGACAGGCACACTGCGAGTTGGGGATGGGCATTGGCCATATGCAGGGGTGCAGGGAGGGGGGATGGAAGTTGGGGGGGTGGCGCGGGTGGGTTTTGTGATGTTATCCATCATGGTAATCTTTGCATTGTTTGGTTCATTTTTGATTTCCAATTTTTATACATCGGACATATTCGATTCTGAGAAAAAACTTTTTACATGCATAGTAGGGGACAGGGGGTTTCTTTTTGTATTTGTTTTCTTTTTGCATCAGGTGATAATGTTACAGCTGGACGCTACCGGTGTGAGGTAAATGTCGTGTACTAGTCAGGGATCGGAGATACGGGTGCTAAGCTGGAATGTTAATGGTCTGGGTGACAATATTAAGAGAGGGATGGTGAATCAGCTAGTTAGAAGGTACTCCCCGGAAGTAGTACTATTGCAGGAGACGCATCTTATTGGTAATCGTTGCATGGCTCTCCATAAAGGGGGATATAAACTGGTGGCACACGCTGGGTTTACATCCGGGTCCTGGGGGGTCGGCATTCTGATAAAGAATTCTTTTCCGTTGGCAATTCAGGCTACATGGTCAGACCAGAGAGGCATATATGTTGGTGTCTCTGGGCAGCTCGGGGGGAAGACAGTCACCTTTTTGTCAATATATGTACTACCTGGCCTTCAGTCGGATACCTTTAGGGATTTGAGTGCAGTTTTTCCTACCCTGCCCTTGGGTCTCCATGTGCATGGGAGGTTTCAATGCTGTACTTGATAGGGGAATAGACAGATGGCCGGCATGTATGCACACACCATCGCAGAAGTGGCTCCCCGTCTTCCTTGAAACATTGGGGCTGGTTGATAGTTGGCAGGTACGTCATCCGACGCAGAGACACTTTACTCATGTATCCGCCGCACACAATAGTATGTCCAGGTTAGACTACATATTAATACCGGCGGCTATGGCTGCCACAGTTAGAGAGGCACGATACCTTGGCAGGGGCATATCAGATCACTCCCCAATGTGGTTACAGGTTGAGTTCGGGCAACCAGCAGTTGGCAGGTTAGCACAGATTAATGCGTGGCATCTGAAGGATCCTGCCACTAAAAAGGAGATACTCCATGTTTCAGAACACTATTTTCAGGAGAATGTAGGTACCGTTGATTCATCGCAGTCATTGTGGGAGGCATATAAGGTCGTGTTGAGGGGTGAGGTCCTCTCCTTGGTTGCAGGCAAGAAGAATAAACACCAGGCGGAGGTGATTAGGGTAGAGGCAGATGTGACAAGGTTAGAGGAACAGGTGGCTGAATCTGCTGCTCAGGAAGACCTTCATCTATTAAAGTTAAAACAGGACGTATATAATGGCCTCTCGAGGGAGAGAGCGATTGTTCAGAACAATGCCATACAAAGTCGAATGTATGAACACGGGGACAAGGTCAGTAAGTTGATTGCTTGGTTGGAGCGTGGGGAGTGGGCCTCTAGGTTAGTGTCGGAGCTGGAGCGGTCTGGATTTGATAGAATTACAGATTTGCAGGCAGTGGCAGATGAATTTTCTGAGTGCTTTAAAGAAGTATACACCACAGTTGGACGGAAAATGGCGAAATGATTAAGGATATCTGCATCCCGAGTTTATATAAGGACAATAGGAAATATTTGGAATCCGCTTTCACCGATGATGAAGTCGCACAGGTGATTAGAGCCATAAAATGTGGGAAGGCATCGGGTCCAAACGGGATACGTTCCTGGAAAGTAAGTAAACAGGTCAGCTTCCATACGACCAGCGGGTAGCAAACATTGTGGTCATTCACCGTCCTCATATAGGCCCATCTCGCTACTCAATGCCGAGCCTAAGATCTTGGCGAAATTGCTGGCCACCAGGCTGGTCAAGGTTGTCACAACCTTGAAACACCCCGATCAATCTGGCTTCATGCCATGTCGCAACACGGCCCTGAACCTGCGGAGATTACACAGGATCTTGGGTGGTTCCCAACAGATACTGGAGCCGGCGGTAATAGTGTCCTTGGATGCTACTAAGGCATTTGAGAGGGTAGAATGGACCTATTTATTCGCAGTTTTGGCTAAGGTGGGCTTTGGTCCGGAGTTTATCGGTTGGGTTTGATTGTTGTATGGCACTCCCTTGGCCAGAGTGGTTGTAAATAATTGTAAATCAGCTGACTTTTCCCTTGGGAGAGGCACGAGACAGGGATGCCCGCTGTCTCCACTTCTTTTTGCTATGGCGATAGAGCCTCTGGTGGGATGGGTCAGATGGGACCGGTCTACACGTGGCTTGCGGTGGAGGCCAGAGTGGGAGGATAACATTTCGCCTTATGCGGATGATATCCTGCTGTACCTCACCAACCCTAGCGCGTCCTTGATTAATTTTTTAGATGTCCTGGCCATATTTGGCAAATACTCCGGGTTTGCTATAAACTGGTCGAAAACGGTACTGCTCGTTTTATCGGGAAAGCCGCCTGAGATTCCACAGTCATGTCCTATAAAGATTGAGCCGGTAGGGTTCAAATATCTAGGAATATATATATAACCCTGGACCCGAAGATGAGATATGCTAACAATTTAGGACCCCCCTTGAGCCGGTTTAAAAATGATGTGGAACGCTGGAAAGCTCTCCCACTATCGTTGCTTGGGAGAGCGGTGCTATTCAAGATGATGGCCTTGCCTCGGTTCTTGTACGATCTCCAAAATACAATGGATCCGGTGCCGGCCTCCTATTTTAAAGAGATTGAGACACTTCAGCGGCAACTCCTCTGGGACGGCAGACCCCGTATAGCTTTTGTCAAATTATTCCTCCCGTGGTATGATGGGGGCATCGGACTCCCAGACTTGAGGAAGTATGATTGGGCCTCACACCTTGCGGCGGTGAATCATATTGTTTATGGGCCCCCCCGGGGACCCAGGCTATGCTATGGACCGTGGGCAGGCGCCGGGTGGAGATATCATTCGAGCCTTGTATGCCAGACCGGGGAGGTTCCCGCTGGCGGGTCCGACAGCACACACTGTACATGTTTGGCACGCTGCTACCAGAAGTTTAGGATGGGAGAGAAGGTTGTTGTTGGCCACCCCCTGTTCAGCTCTGAGAAGCTTGGGAGCTTGTGGGAATCTAAAGGATTTGACAAGTGGGAATTCATTGGAATTAGCCAGATTAAGGATATGTGGAGTGGGGGCAGTGTGCATACATTTGACTTTCTCAAACAACAATATAGTTTGAATGATAATTTCACATTTTCGATACCGGCAGATTAGACATGCCCTTCTCTTCCACGTACCTGGAGACACAACGCTTCCGGAGGCTTCTCCTTTCGAAGACCGAGTACTAGACGGACACATCCCAGAAAAGACTATCTCCTTAATATATAGAAAGCCTGTAAATAATATGGATGACCCGTTGGGACGCATTAGAACGTTTTGGGACGTAGATGGATTGGAATTAGATGATGAAGACTGGGTGGAGGCAGTTTCCTCTCCTAAAGTGGTTGCAGTTCAGATGAGGGTCAGATTTGTGCAGCTTAAGATCTTACATAGGTCGTATATCACAGGGCCTCGACTAGTGCAGATGGGACAAGCGGTAAGCGGAGAGTGTAGAAGAGGGTGTGAGGAACTTGGCTCTTTTATACATATTCCTTGGCACTGTGTGGAAATACAGATCTTCTGGACAAAGATACATGATGAGATGAAAGAAGTATTGGGGGAGGAGATATGACCGGAAGCCCGGAGATGTTTATTAAATGTGTGGGAACCTACGGATTTGAACGGGAGTCTGAAACAATGGGTGACGTTGGCATGTATGGTGGTGTAGTGACTGATATTTTGGTAAATATGAACATTGCCCACCACCATCTCAGCATATTGTAGACACTTAGACAGCACTGACTATTGCTTATGATATGCTTTGACATCATCACACAACATAGGGATGTGTAGGCCTGACGTTCTCTATATTTCTGACTATATCTTGCTTAGTGGTAGTGTTTGCCTATTGGCTTTGGCATGATTTTATGCCTTCTTTCTATGGTTTTTGCTCTTTTTAGGGCATAAAGGCCTATGCTCAAGCGATGCCATGTTCTTTTCTGACACCATCTTGCTGAGCCTTTTTAGGTGAGAGGCTATGTTTTAGTTTTGAGGTGTTGTTCGCTCTTTGCAAACAGGAAGAGACCGGCTCTTATCGGAGGAATGTGCTTATTTTCTGTGGTTCAGACGCAACAACAGCTGGCCACTGGGGGTGCGTAGGAAGCATGGAGCTTGGTACAGGAATCTGGTGGGAGGCAGGTTGCTTGCTTGAAATTTCCATGAGAGAGAGAGCCTTCCATATTAATGAAGAGCAGCGAACCTGAGGGTCAGTTGGAAGTCAGTTGGAGTTGGAGTGCGTTCGAGAGAGAGGTCAGTTGGAAGTCAGTTGGAAGAGAGTTGGAAGTCAGTTGGAGTTGGAGTGAGTTCAAGAGAGAGCTGGAGGGAGTTCAAGTATGAGGTCGAGGTATGAGGTCGAGTTAGGGATACCTAAATTATAGGTGCAGTCGGAAGACTATAAATAGGTGCAGTCGGAAGACTATAAATAGGTGCAGTCGGAATACTATGAATAGGTGCAGTCGGAAGACTATGAATAGGTGCAGTCGGAAGACTATAAATAGGTGCAGTCGGAAGACTATAAATAGGTGCAGTCGGAAGACTATAAATAGATGCAGTCGGAAGACTATAAATAGGTGCAGTCGGAAGGCTATAAATAGGGACAGTCGGAAGAGTATAAATAAGTGTAGTCGGGAGACTCTAAATCAGTGCAGCGTGGTAACTATAAGGTATAGTATGGATTTCCCCAGATTCTAGTAGTGTTTCTAACTGTGCAAGCCTGTTTATTGTCATTTTCCCCATTCTCAGGTAGATATTTTAGATGCTGTGTCTTATAGGTCCTGAGAAGGGTGGTGGTACGTGGTGGCGGGGTGTGCTATAACTGATGAACTGCAGTGGCGGCTGGTGACATTTCAAAGTGGTGAGGCGTAAATGTTTAGCATGAGTCCCCTGTGGCGCGCGAGTATAGCAAATGCGCCTGATTGTCATAAGGGCGAGTTGCCCCCACCCCTGGGAATTCTTTTTTTTTAAAGAGTGGGCAAATGGTGCATTTTCAAGCAAGTTTGATAAAGCAAGAAGGTTAATAGAGTAATTATAGTTAGGCCATCATGTAAGCCTGTAATCCTGTCGTCCATGGTCATATCATAAGGTAGAATACAAAAAACATTTAACTGTTACAAACAAACTATTAGAAAAATATACCAGGACAGCTATTACTTTATGACTGTTAAAACAGTGTTCCTGATGTCCAACCATCAGCTCACTGAGCCATCATTTCAATCACCACACTAACTGTATATTGTTTTGTCTATACTTTAGGCAAGAATGTAATTGGATGCAGCACAAGTCAAAATTCTGAAGCAAAATAGTATACCATTAACAAAAGTAAACATCAAAGACTCATCAAAATGAATGGTTTGTTCATAAGGCATGCAGATGCAGAAGTAAAGTATTACTTCATGAGCAATCTTTCAGCTTCTCTTGTGCGCTCTTTAAAACATTGACTTTCTAAATGTTCATTCACTGAATTTAAGAAAAGTAGAAATGTTAAGCACTGTGAAATCCACAGAGGGAGGGGGGAGGCTGATTGGTCAACTGCTATACCAGGTATGAGCAGGGTTAAAGGAGACATTCAACCACGGGTATGAGTTTGAGCAAGAGAAACGCAGTAGAAACTAACTCTGTGTTTCAACCTTACAAACGATTGATGCTGCAATCCTTCTATTTCAGGACTGTCAGTTAACATGATTAGAGCAAAGTTTAATCGCACATGTGAAGTTATCGTAAGGTAACTGAGTAATTAATACAATCACATCCTGGAAAGATTCATAAAGCTACTTTTTGAAAATAAATTTAGCAGCACTGTTAAACTTAGAAATCAACATGAAATGATGTGTGTTTTTCTTAACCGGTCCCCTTTTCTTACCAATAATCACACTGGTGACCACAAAACAAAGCACAAAACGATCGTTTCTCGACCATATAAGCTTGCTGCCTCTTGCTTGGCGGCTTATTGTTCACTGGAAGCTTATGATTCGAAAGATTCAAAGACTCTTTGGAGTTAAGACTGAAGTAACTTGCCTGCAAGGTTTGACATTTATGAACCAAGGGAAGAAATCTCATACTTCACCCTGCCTGGCCTCCAAAACAACCTCAGTGACAGTGTGCACTTGTAACGGATTGTGGCCACTAATTACAAGGAGCTGTGGAGAAATGGACGTGTTTCATTGTTGTATCTGCAACGCGCGTCAGGCTCTGAATAATTGCCAGAATCACCATTGTTACTTATAGCACTGCAGTTGCCATCATTAATCAAAGAGACCAGTATATCACGAAATTATCAGTCAGTCAGCGATCATCACATGTGTACAATAATACCAGGGCCGGCCATAGGCTGCGCTGGCCCGGGTCACAGAGGGGACCACGCCCGACTCTTACTTGTTGTTTTGATGTTTTCCAAGCCAACGATTCACGAACAACAGATTATTAGCCACGACCATGAGCAGTAGACTGACGCAGCAGGCACAAAGAAAGTGAAACGCGAGCACTGCAGTGCACCAGGGCACCTTCCCTGACTGCAAACCTCCTTGTCCAGAGAACATTACTAGGAATTGTGGCCGAAATGTGCAACCCAGGACCTGTTTACACACAAGAGAATTTGGGGCCTTCTAGATAAGTGGTCGACCTCGACCTTGGAAAAATTAAAGGCGGATTCGTCTCGGGCCCTTGGGAGTTAAACGTTAGTACTGAAAGCTACACACAGTGCACTACAGTAGGTGCACTAACTCACCATGCTTCTGCGCCACAAAGATGTGAATGTAGCCTCTAGGTCACTCAAATATGTCAGCAGTATATGTATTAACTCACAAAGCGATGCCTCCTGTGTTTCAACATTTAACCTAAAATACTCTTATCTTTGCAATATGTGCTTTAACTCATTAACTTGGCTGTCACCAGTATTTTAACATATAACCTTTAGCTTATACACTTATCTCTTCAGCAGGTGCACTCACCCACGGTGCAGATTTGAACCTGAGGCCTATGGATTATTCACAGATCTTTGCAGTGATTATATCAACCATGAAATTAGCTTGCCATGATTACACCGAGCAATCTCTATTTGCGCGCAAACATCTGCGGCATGTGTAATAACCCAGTGAGCTACTTTACCGGGATTTTAGCCTAAAACTCGAAGGGCTATACACGGATCTTTGCAATACGTGCATCAACCCACTCAGCTACTTAAGGATAACTGAACCCGGAACACTATGATCACAGACATCTTTGCAGGAGGATATGTTCTTGGCCGTATCCCTGAGCCTTATCTATGAGGTGAAGGACCAGCATGTGTTGTCCCCACATTGGCATTGTGGGACAAACCCTGCCTGATCCGGGTCAATGAGGCCCGGTTGTAAGGGATTGAGACGGGCTTCAAAGATGCCAGTGAATGTTTTAAAACGAATGTTTAAAAGGGAAATCTGTCTGTACTAGGAGCATTCGGTTTTGTCTTACCCCGGATTGGCAATCACAGCGATAAAGGCCATTTTCATCGAAGGAGGGAGGGTCGCCGAGGTCCCAAGGGTGTTAAAAAGCCGGGTGAGGAGAGAAGCTACAATCGAGCAAAACGTTTTGTAAAAGATGGCTGGGAAGCCGTCGGGCCCAGGGGACTTACATAGCTTTAGTCGGGCTATACATGCAATGACTTCCTCAGTTTGATCAGACAGTCCAGATCTTCCCTTTGGTCCGAAGTGAGGTTAGATGTATGTGCTTCTTGAAGGGATGATGGAATTCCCTCTGTTTGAAAGATCTGTGCAGCCTAGAGATTTTGGTAATAGTCTCTAAATGCCTCTGCTATATGAGGATACTTGGTCTGCACCTGGCCCTCATTCTAAAACCTCCCTCACCCGCTGTTCTTGCTGCCGAATCCTCAGTCTGTTGGTGTGGAGATGGCTTGCCATGCCACCCGACATAAAATTGATACTTTAAACGGAGTGTGGCATCTGCCATATCTGTGTCAATGCCATCAAGTTGGGTTCTAGCGGCCTCTAACTGCCTCCATACCCGTGGGGCTCTAGTATGTTTGTGAATGCGCTTGAGTTCTGCAACTTGTTGGCAGAGGTTTTCGCTTTTATTCCCTACGTTCTTTATTTTCGGCTGATGATATAGCGATCAGCTCGCTCCTTACCACAGCCGTCAGTGCGTGCCAAATAATGGAAACTGCTGTTTTCTGGGTGTCATTGATTGCCAGATAATCTTTGATCGTTCTGGTAATCTGACTACATTACCAGGGCAATGCAAGAGTCTGTCCCGCAGGCGCCATGATTTGGGGTTTGAGCTATGTTTTGGAATGTCTATATTGACCACTACAGCCTGTGATCCGACAGGGATCGGGGTTCAATGGTTACATCCTGACCCGAGAGGCCAAGTCGTGGGTGCCCAGGAAATAGTTTTTCTGGCATAGGAATAGTATGTGTAGTCTCTGGCCTGAATATGCACATTCCTCCAAATATCGATGAGCCCCTAATGTTGAGCCAGGCAAAACACTTCTTGGTGAGTGTGAACGTCTGCCCCTGTCTATGTGCAGATCGGTCCATGTCATTATCAAATACAAGGTTTAGGTAACCCCCCCCACCAAGACCAGGCAGCCAGAGGACCCCATGATCTCTGTTACTGCTTATTTCAAGAATATCTCCTGCCCTTCATCAGGTGAATATAGAGGCTGTAATTATTTCAGTGCCCATTTGTAGTGAGTATGCTAACAAACTCCCCTGCAACTCGGCCTCTTTGGCTATTACCTTGCCCTGTAAGTGACAAGAGACTAAAATGGCTAGCTCGGCTGCTTTATTAGGTAAGGGAGAAGTATTGGCGTGGGAAGTGTTTGCAGCGGAGCCTATGCTCATCCCGGGGAAGAAGGTGGGTCTCTTGTAGTACACATACATGGGCCCCTGAGTGTTTGAGGTAAGTAGGATGGAGCTCCTTTTCAGGGGACGATTGAGGCCTTTGACATTTGAGGTTAGAATTCTCAGTAGGACTGATATTGGGCACAAGTGGAGGGTGCAATGCATTGGCTATGTATGAGGGGGCAGAGGCTCATATTTGCGGTGTTGGCAGAGCTTAATGCGTTATGGAGTGTAGAGGTCAAGAGCTCAAGGCAGTAGTTACCAAGTCCATTCAACAGAGAAAGTTCATAACAAACGATAACAACAAAAAATTAGGATTTGTGTAAAAGAAATTAGGGTCCATTTCTGGTGTGTCCATTTAGTCACTAGTGGGGTTGTGGGTGTGGCCCTCCTCCGCACACGTGCCTGACCTACCCACCATCCCTGAATTGTATAAAGGTGGAATTAGAGAGAAGAGAGAACTGTGAGCAAAGGAGTAGGAATAGGAGACCCAGAGAAGAGGCCCCCTTGTCAAGGTGACGCAGGTCTCGAGGAGGCTATGGACAATGTGTCTATGACTGCCTGCTTGTCTCTTGCTATTGTGTCAGGAGTACAACCGAAGCCCTTCCGCATGCGGCCAGATGCTCCATCTGATTCTTCTCTGCTGATTCGGGAGAGTCACTTTTCAAATCGAATTTACGGCGTGCTTCTTCCAGGGATCAAATTTGATTTAGAATCCCTTGATAACGGAAGATGATAGGGAAGGGGTACCCCCGGAAATAGTGCTCTCCTGTTGCCCAAAGGTGTGTAGTGATGGTGTGGAAATCCTTCCATTCTGGAGGGTAGTTGCTGCAAAGTCCTGATATAGGACCAGGTGACAGCCTTGATACTGCAGGGGGTGTTTGTCTCTAGCCATCTGGAGAATAAGCTCCTTTACAGGGAAGTCATTAACACACATGAACATGTCTGGTGGTGGGGCTTTTGGCGGGCGATTACGTCCCACTCTGTGCATTCTGTCGAGTTGGATGGTTATCTTGGGACCAGCTTCCAGAACGGTTTGGAATAGGTCCTGCACGTAGGCGGTGATGTCCGATCCCTCGGTTCTGGAGGAAACCCCACAGATCCGGATATTGTTCCTTCGTGATCTGTACTCCAGGTCCCCTGTGTGTGTCTGGAGGTCCAATTTCTGATCTCTAAGGCATAGGATCTCCTGTTGGAGTTGTTCTATTTCATCCTCCCTGCTCGTTTCACGATCTTTCAGAGTGGAGACTCTCTCACTCAGCTCTTCTAGATCTCACTGTGTGTCCTTTCATTCTTGTGCGACCTCCTTCATGAATTGGAATTGGAATTGGAAGGTTCTTATATAGCGCATGGCTACTCGGAAGCATCCCAGCGCTTGAAGAAGGATGGAAATTGATGCAGAGACTAGGAGAAGGAGAAGACAGGTTATGGCCTAGGAAACAATAATGTTTTTAGTTGTTTTCGGAACACCAGAAGGCTGGGTTCTAGACAAAGTGATAGTGGTAGGGCGTTTCATAGTTTCGCCGCGTTTCGGGAGAAAAGGCGGTCCCCAGACCAGAGTTTATTGGTCCTGGGCGTTATGAGGAGGTTTTGGTGGTTAGAGCGAAGGTGCCTAGATGGAACGTAAGGTCTGATCATATCCTTCAGAATGGGGGGGCCGTTTCCATGAAGAGTTTTATGTACCAGACATAGAGTCTTGAAATGGATTCGCTCCTTCATTGGGAGCCAGTGCAAAGCCCTTAATGCAGGGGCTGCGGTGGTACGACGGCTGGTTCCGGTAAGTAGTTTTGCTGCAGAGTTTTGAGCTATCTGCAGTTGACGGATGACTGAGGTGGGGGCTCCTAAGTAAAGAGCGTTCCCATAGTCCAGCCTGAACAGAATGAGGGACTGGACTATGGTTTTCTTCGCAGTTTCCGGCAACTGGGGAAGAATTTTCCGGATAGTTTTTATTAGACCGAAGCACGTAGCCACTGTCTTTTTCGCCTGAGTTTTAAAAGAGAGCTCCGTGTCGAGCCAGAACCCTAGGCTTTTTATCTCCGTTTTGGGGGTGGGCCCGGGTCCCATGCAGGAAGGCCACATGAAGGGGGTGTTAAAGGAGGCCTTTCTTCCGAGCAACATCAGCTCGGTTTTTCCTCCATTCAATTTTAGTTGGGAGGCATCCATCCATCCTGCGACTTCAACCAGGCAGCTACAAAGATTGTTTTGAGGGGAGTCTGCCTGGGTGAGAGAGACTACTAGCTGGGTGTCATCAGCGTAGCTCACCAGTTGGATTCCGAAGGGGGCTACTACCTCAGCCAAGGGGGCCATATACACATTAAACAGTGTGGGGCTAAGGGAGGAGCCCTGTGGCACCCCACACTGCAATGGTAATGGGAGGGAGCAGTTGGTGTCTGAGAAGACTTTGAAAAATCTGTTACTGAGAAAAGATTCAAGCCGTGCCAGAGCTTTGCCTGTAACTCCAATTCTCTCTAGGCGAGCGAGTAGGACACGGTGATTAACCGTGTCGAAGGCGGCGCTGAGGTCCAGGAGGATAATGGCCGCGCTGCCACCTGCGTCCAGAATCCTCCTGGATACCTCAACCACCCTCAGCAAGGCCGTTTCAGTTCCCTGTCCTTTTCGGAAACCTGTTTGTGTGGGATGGAGCAGGTTTTCAGACTCCAAGTATGATGCCAGTTGTTTGTTGACCCATTTTTCAGCCAGCTTACTAATACCGGGGAGGAGGGAAATGGGACGGTAATTAGAGAAATCCTCAGGGTTAAGGTTTGGTTTTTTTAACAAGGCCTTTACCATGGCTAGTTTCCAATCTTGAGGGACTATCCCAGAGTCCAAGGAGATGTTAACAAGATCAGTGATATTTCTACTAACATGGGGAAGGACAAGTTTCAAGATGGACATAGGAGCGGGATCAAGAGGGGAACCACTCTTTATGGAGTTGAAAAGGGAGGGGAAAAGTTCGTCACTAAGGGGATAAAAAAGTGCTAAACCAGGTGAGATGGGGTTAATGTCGTCCCTCGATGGAGGATTGGACTCTACTTCTGGGGATGGGGGGAGGGAGAGTAGAATTTTTTCGATTTTCGTGGCGCAGAAATTTGCTAAATCATTGCAACGAGCACCGGATTCTTCCGGGGAAAGTTCGGATGTAGGAGGGTCAGGGGCCTTGATAAACGTTTTTACAATTTGAAACATTTCTCTCGGAGCATTGGCGGATTTCTCAACTTTTTCGGCATAGAAGGTAGATTTGGCTACGTTCAGTGCCCTCTTGTATTTCTTAATAGTGAGTTTGTACTTAGTTTTTTTCTCCTCATCGAAAAGTTTTCCCCATTGTCTTTCTTCTCGTTTACACTCCTGTTTAAGGAGTCTCAATTCTGAGTTAAACCAGGGCTGTTTATTCGGACCTTTTTTCTTAGAGATGCGTGTTTTAGGAAGCACACTGTCTAGTGATTGTTCTATCCATTGATTAAAATCTGTGTTGGCTTTGTCGATATTTTGACCAATTATAGGTTCGTTCTGTTTTAACGAGTCTATCCAATCATTAGGCTCTAACTTTGTCCAACGCCTGCCTAGAATTTTATGAGGGGGTTGATTGGTACAGGGTCTGTTAGTTTTCCATAGGAATGGTACTACCATGTGGTCTGACCAGGGGATAGAATAAGGTGTGGATGTGGACAAATTCGCGACATTGGAGAAGATTGGGTCCAAAAGATTGCCTTTGGAGTGAGTAGGGTGTTGAACGATCAAATCGAGTTGGCATGCTGCTAGGTCTTTAGTTAATTCCGTGGCAATTGTATCCGAGGGGTTGTTAAAGTGAAGATTCAGGTCTCCAAGTACTATAAAATTAGATACCTTAGTGGCCGAGTCCAGGATGGTTTCGATTAGTCCTTCTATAAATTGGCCAAGCAGGCCGGGGGGGCGATAGATTAAAAGACCGGAGATAGATTGTTCAGGAGAGTAGGAGATAGAGAATAATGTGCTCTCACAATCTTGGATAGTCGTGTTAGTCAGACGACAGGTTAGGTGTTCCCTGTACAAGATGGCGATCCCTCCGCCAACTTTAATTTCTCGGTCTTTATGTTGGATCAGATATCCAGCAGGTAGGGCCTGTGTGATATCGGGGCCAGAGGACGGGCCAAGCCACGTTTCTGTTAAAAACAGAACGTCCACGTTTAGATCTTCGATCAGAAGAGCTATTTCTGTGGCGTGCCTAGGTAAAGAACGGCAGTTAACTAGTGCCATCTTTAGAACAGTGTCTGCTGTCTTCCTATCTTGTACTGGCGTGGTTTTAGTAACGTCCTCGGTGATACTGAAAGGACAGTTATTACAGGAGGAAGGGCCGAGACCAAGGTCGATCGAGTGGCTGCAAGGTGGTGGGAGTGTCCTCTTGAGAGTAAGTAGCTGTGAGCGGGAGTATGTTATAGGACCTGAACTGATAACGTCGAGGGATTTTGGCCCTGGGCCCGACTGTGCGCGAACGGGTGCAAACGGGCATGACTCTGGCACGACTCCGGCGCAGATCCGGCGCGCCCGCTGACCGCGTCCGCTGCGCGGAGTCATCCCTGTCCGTTTTTATAATGCTGGGAATCGCGTCACGAAGTGAGACCGACCCAAGATGGCCGCCAAAACCGGTGCTCTGCTCTCGGCGTCAATACTCGGCCGAGAGCAGGTCCGGATCAAGGATAACGGGGGTGACAGGGGTCTGAGGCGCCACTGAGCGCAAGGGAAATCACAGGGGGGTCATGAAACACCTATTACGGTCAGGTGCAACAATTACACAAAATACACGATTTTCAATTTTAAAATCAATTAAAAAAGTAGAAAGGGTAAGAGACCTCCCGGCTTCCGCCTCAGGAGGGTGAAAGTGCGTGCAGGTAGGAATTGAAAGAGTGAAGGTCCTCACTCAGAAAGGCGAACAGCAGCGTAGAGGTCAGCGAGCCTTCAGGTTCGACTCGGGGTCCAGGTACATAGAGGGGTGCGCCTCTGGGCGAGCTGCAACTACTCCAGGCCTGGCACCCACTGCCCTGGTTTGAACTAATGAAATGTCCGTGCCCCCCTCCAGCAATGGGTTCTCTGTTCCTCCCGTGGTGGGTGGGGCGCTACCCCAAAGGAACCGGGGAAGGTCTCACATGACCGCTTCTGCCTTTGCGTCTGTTAAAGGCCCCCCTGGGCAGCATCTGCTAAGACCTTGTTGCAGAGGCTCTTCTAGGCCGACCTTGGTGCAGAGCCTCCGTTCAACCTGAGCCAGCCACAGGCTCCCCCCCTCAAGTCTTCCCCTACAATGTACAGGGGCAGGTCATCATTCCAGGCAGTTGTGCCTTACCAAGCCTCCTCAGAGTGCCGTGTCCCAGCCACTGCAGGGGGCTACAGCAGTCTGCCGGGTAAGGCACTCCCCGGGACGGGTGTCAGGCCGGGACCCGCCGCTGGTATCCACTGCACACGAGCAGTCACCCTCTAGCAGCTAACTAGGCACTCAGACCTCGATTCTCAGGCTGCCCCACCGCACTGTGATCTGGGCTGGGCTGGGAGGCGGCTCTGAGGCGTTCTTAGCGGCCCTCGACCTCCTCATGTGTTCAGCTCGATCTGCCCAACCTCTCAATGGGCTCTGTTTGTTGAGTCATTTTAACAGAAGCTCTTCATGGCTGGGCACGGCACAGGGCCTCCATTAAATACGCGCCAGCCTCAGGCTCTCCCTTGCGACTCTTCACTTGCGTGGCATGGGGGCAGGCTTCCCTCGCCCCAGGCGGCGGCTCCTCCTCTAGCCACCTCGGCCTCTGATGAAGCCCCACTACCCCGCCAGAGGGCCGCCAGCAGGGACGAGCGCCAGAGCGGGCCCAACCACAGGAAACAGGGCCCACAGGCTGACCCCCTCTCGTAGTCGTTCAGGCACCAAGGCCCCACTGCTCGGGGCCCCTCGGCTCCGCGTTCCAGACAGGAGAGCCACGCCAAGGTGTTCTACGCCTCCCTCGGTCTCCAACTCCACTCAGGCCATTCTGCCCGACCTCCCAGGGGGACTCGGCTTCTGTATAGTGTTACACTGGACGGCTGGGCCCGGCAGGAGGGATCAGAAAGACACGAAAACAAATCTCAGCAGTCCCCCATCTTGGCCATGCCCGAGGTGCCCCGTTTATGCATGGTTCAAATTAGTGGGTGGAAATGACTGCTGGGTAAGCCCTGACCAATGGGGTAAAAGTAACTATGCCAACCCTTACTACTTTGGGCATTTTCCGGATCTTGGGACACACTAAACTTGGGATCAGATGACTGGGCAAGGTGAATGTTGTTAGTTTCCTGGTGTACTCCCACATATAACTCAAAGATCTAGTTTAGGGTAGCCACTGTACCCACTATAAACCCAGAGATAGAAGTCTGGTAGCATAAAACAGGGTTTAGCAGCAACAGGCCATGAATACACAAGAATTGTCTGCCATATTGTTTCCGTTCTTTCAAGTGCACCCTCAGTGTTATATATAAAACCCAGAGACATACACATAGTGGGATAAAGAAGGATCCATCAGCAACCACACAATGGATACACAGGAATTATCTTGGCATCCTCGTCTTTGTCTTTTATGTGCACCTTAAAGTGTTATATGTAAACCAAGCAGAACTGTCAAACGGGCTTTGACACTCAAGCAGGCTTCTACATTGTAATGTCAAAACGGATGCTCACAGTTCCCACTCCGCAAATTATGGGAGGTCCAGAGGACTCATCCATGTCTATTCAAGTCAGTCTATTGTTTGCTGCTGAGAGGCATTTAACATCTTTTTCACACCTATTCAAATGCTAATCCTTGGCAGGGAGAAGTTTGATACCATATGCAAATTAGCTTCCAGGAACTTTAGGCTGGAGAAAGGTAACGTTCTAAAAGTTACTTTTCTTTAATATTTACTAAAAATCCAACTTCACCATTGAATTGGATGTTCAATAACTATAAAAAAATTAATTATTTTTCTAGATGGTCCCATTCCCGAGATACAGTATGAAGATTGTAATCCATATTCTGTTTTTAGGTCGAGCTAGACAGCGCAGCTGTCTCTTCAAGACATGCTGTAATCGGTCTGTGGACATCAAGTCCATCCCCTTTCTTGCCATTGCTTTTCATTTGTCTATGTCAGAGTCCTTCAAAAATCCCTGCTTGCTAGTGGTCAATCCTGCCTCCTTGTCCTTCCTTTCTCTCTTCTGTTTCTCCCACAGAGCATGGATTTAGCACTGTCTCATTTCGCTATGGTTCTTTACTTGTTCTCTGGGGGATTTTTTTTTGGGGGGTGGTTTCCTGCCCTATTACTGTTTGTGTATGTTTAGCTTCAGCTCCCTGACTGCCTACATTCAAAATAGCATTCTTCCTCCCACCTCCTGTTAATGCCACACTTGCGTTACTGCTGCCACACACACCATGGCTCCCACTCCGTTGTTTGTTTCAATAATTGTGGATATACTTTACCAGCCCTTCGCTGGTTTCACTTTCATTCATGTGTATTTTCTCTGCTCTCCCTCGCCCTTCCCCTCCCTATCAGTCAGCAGGCTCCAGCCTGGCTTGCTTCACAGCAGAGCAGGGGAGCCATGGGGTCGGAAAGGGGAGGCTATGCTGATAGTTTACAATGCCCTCGTCTTATGCTGAAGAGCTGGAGGCAGAGACCGGTGTCCCCTCTGCTGTAATGAACTCTAATTGGATCATCTTTCCTGAGCGGAATGCTTAATTTTCACCATCTCAGACATCTCCCTTGGTGACCTCTCTTTGATAACTTTTTTTTTAGTTATTTACATCTGAGCCACACTTTTTTAATTCCTTTCCTCCTGCGACTTTGTGAGTAAACAAACTTCGACAGGGTATTGCAAATAAACTTCGGTAGGCTATTGCGCGGAACTCAATATATCTTCTTTGCCCTGTGTGCTGCGAAGAGAGCGATCGCAAATTTAATGTTGTGCGGAGAGGTATATATAGTCCATATTTCAAAAAATGACTTACTAAGGGTGGTCATCCCTTTCTAGATATGCGTGGATATTATGCTTGTGGTAGCTTACCTTCAAAGTTACTTACGCCTTCTCCTTAAAATAATTCGACATGGAAAAAAAACAGCATTACATTAAATTCAGCGCAGGCAAATTAAAAATGTGCGTCCCTCCTCCCTCTCCCGTCAGGCTGGTTTTACTATACTGCTGGCAAAACACGTGGGACTGCAAGACTTCCAGAAAGAACTATGAAGGAGGTGAACTTCATTGTAATTAGAAATTAAAACGTCCGATTCCCGCAGGAGCAATGCTAATTTGGCACCGGAGCGAGGACACTAAGGGCACAGTTAAGGACAGCTGCTTCCAGCAGGAAAACAACTCGGGGAGCTTGTCGCTTCCTCCTCTTATAGGTACCAGCAATCGGTGTAGGTGAAAAGGTCAGTTGAAAGTTCAACTGTCAATGACAGTTGAACTTTCAACTGACCTTTTCAGCTACACCGATATTATTTTACAGGCCTTTGCTTCTACACAAATACATATTCATTCCAATCCCATTTACTTTTAATGCTTCACATTACCATACCATTTTTTTAAGCCTGACCTATTGGCATTGCCAATGCTTGTTAATCAAGGCTGTTTACCTGCCCACCCAACTCACAGTTGGATCGCGTCAAAATTTCGAAACAATACACTATGGCAGCTAAAATAGTGTACTTGTAATCACACAAATTTTTGTTTTACTTACTTTGAGGATTATGACATTGGGTGGATGTTTTTTCTGGAGTCCTTTCGAAAGCCTCAGGAGTTTTACAATAAACATTTTACATTGTAGACAATATATTTAATTGCATTTGAATTCTATATTTATATAGGGAAAATGTAGGCCATTCAACTAATAATGCTCAAAATTCTGTCTGCATGAAAACACCCATGCACCATGGCACGCCCCCTTGAGGCAAAGTTACTTTGGGGCTACTTCCCTAAAATCAGTATTATGTACTGCATTCCTCCACTTTTGTGACACAAACCTGGCCAAGTTAGGCTCTATTGGTTTCTCATATTTAACCATGTTTATATTTTTTCCATTCACTTCACGCCTTCCCTCTACAATTATGATGAAAGCCATCTGCCCTCACAACAGAGACCCTACACATTTTTATTTGAACGCAATGATTTTTTAAATGTCAGGGGAATCAAAAAGAACATGTATTTTTAAATAAACGCAACATTCTTGAATATTTTAACATATGCATCATTTTACTTACTTGTAGCATTTTTTTCAAGGTTGGACGTTTCTTCTGACTTTGATTCAGGAGCTGCTTGTACATGTTCGTGATGTTCTACGATTAAGTTGAAATTTAGACAACTGTTACTGCCTGTACGTTCTATACTTAGATAAGATGCATTACATTACTAAAGATTGATTCTAAAAGTCAAAAAGGTACATAAGAAATGCATTAATCTTTTCATTTTTTTAAACATATTTTATTCAGTTTTGTAGTGGTAGGGCAGAGGGCGAGGCCCTAGGCTGACACATCAGTAAGTTACATATCCTTGTCATATTGGACCAGTGAAATAATATAGAGAAAATAGAAAAGGAAAAATACAATAATGTTGGCTAATCTGAGCACTGAAACGGCTCCCCCCACCACATCTCTTGTTCGTTAATACAGTACGTCTTCTGGGTAGCTGTGTCCAATGCACGGAGGCTACATCATTAAATTACTTTCCCGCCATATGATAGCGTCTGGGGATTCCACTGACGGTAAGTCAATACCATTGTACTCTGCCCATCGTTACCATATCTTTCGGTGTTTCTGTGGGCAACCCTGTGCCTTAAACACTGCCATTTCCATTCCCATGCACCAATCCAGAGTTTTTTTTCCATTTCTCCAAGGGCGGCGGGGTGCTACTCTTCTAGTATTGGGCGATATCCCATTTGGTGTTGTTTGTACTTATTGCCACCTATTCCATCTGTGCTTTGCAGTAGAATGACTTTGGGATTGGACAGAAAATTCCATGAGAGTATGTTGTCCAGGCACCTCAGGCACATGGGCGAAGGTATAACACCCATGCACCACAGGCGATGTCTAGTGTAATAGGCTCTGTGCAGAAATTTGAACTGAAGCAGATGGTAATGGGACGCTATGGCCACGCCGCGGGGACTCGCCAGCGCCTCCATCCAATCATTGTCCGAGAGATCAGGTATGTTGCACACCCAACCCTGTCAGAGTGTGTCTAGTGTTGTGCTGTTGTGTGTAACTATAGTTTGGTATATTTGTCTAATCTTACGGGTACCAATATCTCCCATTAACAGTTGCACTTCTAGCCGGTGGAATTCAGGGAGTTCTGTCAGTGTTGCGATGTGTGGGGATAAGAGTTGTCGCAGTTGAAGGTATTTGTACAATTGGTTAGAGTGGAGGTGGAACTATTCTCTTCATGTTGCCCTCCAGTGTGGATATGCCAATGAGATCCCATGTACGGAAACCCTGACAGTGACTCGGCCTGAGAAAGACAGGATCCCTTCCATAGTGGAGTTGTCTGTATTAATCGCCCTCCCCATCCCATCCGCCGGACCACACGTCTCCACAGCTGTATTACAACTCTAGTGGCTGGGGGCAAATGGCCCAAGCGGTCATGGCTATACGAGTCGAGTAATGTTTGATCCTCCATCATAATTCTTTCTATTGCACAAGCAGGGTCCGTCTGGGGATTTTACCACCATTAATTTATGTTGAGGAGGTGGGAGGCTGCATAATAAGAGAAAATATCCCACCACAGTAGGTGGATTGAGTACATGTCCATAGTGAGATACGTGTAGCCCCACCACCCCATAAGAAAGTATTAAGGAGCGTGTTGATTTGTATAAACCACGATTGGGGAACGCCATATGGGTAATTTTGGAGCCTTTATAGGATTCGCAGTAATGAGACCATCTTGAAGATCTCCGATCTGCCATAAAGGGACAAGGGGAGAGGGGACCAGGTCCGCAGCTCATTTCTAATCTTGGGTATGAGGGGATTTATGTTGTGTGCCCAGGACTTCACCTGATCCATTAATATGAAAACCCCCAAGTATGTAAAACCGTCAGATGCGTGTGTCAAGTGTGTCGCCCACGCAGCCCGCCCTTGGTCTCTGCAGATCGGGAAGAGTATGGACTTGGACGAGTTAGTTCAAAGGCCCCATGTTTTCCCAAAAACCCTCAGGATCTGCAGTATCCGTGGGCCCGTAAACTCTGGGTCGATAAGGAAGAGCAGGACATCGTCCGCATATAGTACGATCCTATTTTAAACTTCTCTGGACCACTGAAATCCTCGGACCAAGGGATCCCGTCACACCCAGTTCGCCAGTAGTTCCATAGTGAGCGTGAAGAGGAGCGGGGACAAAGGGCACCCTTGCAGCGTGCGTACCCCTACTAATAGGAAATGAGTCCAACACTTCCCCGGCAACGCACACAGAAGCGAAGGGTTCCGTATATAAGAGGCGAATGTAGGAAAGTAATCGTGAGCCGAAGTTTAAGGCCTGTAAGAGAAGGAATAAGTACTCACAGCCAACGAATCAAAGGCTTTGTCTATATCTGAGTGCAGGACCGCCGCTGGACGTCCCAAACTCAGTACCATAGCCAGGGCATTGTGTACTTGCCAGATATTATGGCGCGTAGATCATTGTGGCATGAAGCCAGACTAGTCGGGGTGGACCAGTTCTGTAATGTTCGGTAGGAGACGGTTGGCCAGGATCTCACCCAGAAGATTTACCTCAAGGTTTAGAAATGAAATGGGACGATAAGTAGCTGGAACATCTCGGGGGCTCCCTGGCTTAAGAAAGACTACAATTTCGGCATGCTGCCAATCAGGCGGGATAATCCCCAGCTCAAAAGACTCTTGCAGTGCCCCCAAGAGATGAGGACCCGTCTGACAGCTACATCCTCAAAAGAACTCGCTAGGTAACCCATTAGATCCCGGGGCCCGGCCCGGGTGAATGGCGTGGAGGGATGTGGTGAGCTCTTCCAGCATGATGGGGGCGTCCATCTGGTCGCGTACCCCATCCAAGAGTTGTTTCGGGGGTATGTTGTGTATGAATTCTCGTATTGAATCTGTGGATAGACATTCTCTGTTTTGGTAGAGGTCGGTGTAGTATGTTGCAAATGTGTGTGCCTGTCTTGGCAGGGTTTTTGGCTCTATTTAGCAGTGATATAGACTTTAATCTTGCTCACATCTAGGATAGGTATTCTTAGCTTGTGTTGGCCCTTTTTAGCCCTTTCATCCAGACCTAGAGGAGGCCATCTATTGCCTATTGGCTTTGGCCTGTTATTTTTGCTTATAGTAGAGGTTGGATCCTGTGGTCCTGACTTTATATTACACATTGGTATGGTTTATGTAGGTAATCTGACAGAGCTAAGGGGTATTTCATCCTTTTCAGGCCTACAGGCCTAGAACTAGAGGGACTCCATCTTGATGGAGCTGAGAGGCTTGCAGAGCAAAGGTGAAGTTTATAGTTAAAGCTGTTGTTCGCCCTAAGCGAACCGGAGAGAACCGGCCAGAGCTGAATCTAATCAGGAAGTGTTCCTGGGCTCAGGTCTCTAGACGAAACAAGCAGCTGGTCACTGTGGGAGCGTCTAGCGCAAGGAGCCTGGTGCATGGGATTGGTGGGAGGAAGCTGCTGGCTGGAACTTTCCATGAGGAAACAGCATTCTATATCAGTGATGTGCAGAGGCGGAGTCAGGGAGTCGAGCTGAGTTGGAGGAGCGGTGAGGAGTCAAGCTGGAGAGGTAGAAGAGTGAGGAGCTGTTGGAGTAGGAGAGAGAGAGGGTTCAAGCTAGAGAGAGCTGAGATGAATTGGAGGAGCAGAGTGTGTTGGTAGAGTTGGAGGAGTGGAATTGCAAGAGGAGAAGAGACAGGACATGCTTGGAACAGAGAGAAGACAAACAGACAGTCAGTGAGCTGGAACTGAAGGAAGCAGTCAGAAGCAGTTACTTATCAGGAGGAGGTGTGAATAGCTGGAGTCTGAAGTAATGCCTTTTAGAAGAGACTGAGGAGAGATCGTGGATTAACCTGTGGGAGCAGCTGGAGTTAATTGGACATTGGCACAGAGACATTTAAAACAGAGTGAACAAGCTAGTGGAATGAAGAGTATCAGAGCGGCAGAAACCATTAGACTGAAGCTGGAAGGTGGAGACAGTTCGTGGGGGAGAGGAGTCCAGTGCAAAGTGATCAGCGCAGAGGTGTATCCAAGAGTGCAGGAGAGAGAGAGAGTCTGAGATGAGCCAAGGCACAGACGAGAGAGGAACCCAGATGACAGCTAGAACAAGACTTCACACTAATCAGGTGATATCGGTCCTGTCATATTAGTTTACTTTACACTTACATCTTAATCTTGTCTTTATTCCCTAGGCTATTGTATTGCTAATCCTTTTCTTTGCAGCGGTGTGTTCTATCTATAGTCTTTGCCAGTTACATGTGGATGTGTCCATTACAATACAGATCTGTGTATGTGTTTATATTGTTAAAATAAAGCAGCCCTAGTTCTTAGTGAACTGACATGTGCCTTGTATTCTTGTTCAATCGTAGTAACTCATGTTTCTAGTTGAACATTGTTTGCATGAACGGATGTGAAATCCCGATCAGGTAAGTAGTGATCAAACAAATAGGAAGCGAGGGGACCTTTGATGCCAGGAGCAGAAGGCACATATTATTAATTGTCTAACTCCTAATATTGTAGTAGCAAGCCCTTAGTGAATAGGGAGAGAGACTTCCCAACATATAACTGAAGGTGTTCATAGGAAAGTGGTCGTCGTTGATATACGGCGTTAATGAGAACGCTGGGGAGGATACCAGCGTGGAGGTCTGCCAGATTGCGGGCCGTGTGTAAGTGAGAGCGCTGGGGGGGATTACCAGCGTGGAGGTCTGCCGGATTGTAGACCGTTTGGAAAATGAGAGCACTGGGGCTGCAGACTCACGTGTGTAGACACGCCAGATTGTGTGTCATATCTGCCCCAGGGTAGATTAGTCTGGGTCTGAGTGGCCGCAAGACTATAAGGTATGAGTGTGGTGTAGGGCATGGATATCCTTAGTAATCAGTGAGTATTCTTAGTATCCCTATAGATTTAGTGGTGTTTCTGATAATATGAGCTTGTATATTTCGAGTTCCCCATCCTCAGGTAGGTACCCAGGTGCCTGGATAGATGGTCCTGAGGAGGGATGTGGTTACGTTCTGGCTGGGTTAGAGGGGCCCCTAGGGGCTGATCCCATTTAAGCAGAAAATCCGGCCATTACAGTGCCACAGTGTGGGGACTCATGTAGAGGGTGCCATCTATGACCCGGAGTATTGGTGTGGGGGCCTGAGCTTGTGTTGCTTGACATAGTCGATAAAGAGTCTTGCTCGACTTGTCACCTCACTGATATATTCGGTATTGCGTCGCCTGCCACGCCAGTTAGGCTTAATTTGTGAGTAACTGATGAATCTGTTGTTGTGAAAAGAGGAGCCGTCGATGGGTCTGTGCTCCGCCCCCAGTCCGCATCTCCTCCTCGAGCACCTACTGCAGAGTCTTCAAATCCACAATCTGGGGAAGGCGCTGCCGCCTTCTCTCTGTACGGTAACTGATATCAACTTCCGTATAGTGGGCTTAAGAGCCTCCCATAGCACTATAGCTGAGGCTGTAGACCCTGTGTTGAAGGAGAAATAATTTGAGACAGCCTGGTGGAAGGTTGGCGTGTATTTAGGGTCTCTAAAATGCCAAAGGGACATCCGCTAATGAGGTTGGGATCGCTGAGGTTGTATGTGGAGTTTAAGGGTCACCGGTGAATGTTCAGATAGTCCCCGCAGGAGTATAGAGGTAGACGCGACCTTATGAACATACGGTAAAGGAAGAAATATATAATCAAGCCGAGATAAGGACCCATGTGTAGGCGAAAGGAAGGTGTATTCGGTGGCAGTAGGATGATATGCCCTCCATACATTAGATCACCACAAGGAGGATGCTAGGAGACATAACTTGGATTCACTCATAGCCTAATCACGGTCACCGGGGAGCCACCTGTCGATATGATGCATAGTGTCATTCCAGTCTCCCCCCATCACGGAGAATCCATCAGGCAAGGTTCCCCATAAGCTTATGAATTTCTCCATGAATGTATGTCTGAGGTGGGGCGCATAAAGACTGCCTAAAACCAGAAACTCCCCATACAATGTACCTGTATTTAAGGTGTATCTCCCGCCAGATTCGAGCCATGTCTGGGCACACCTGAAGGGAATCTTGCTGTGAATAAGTATAGCCATACCCCGTGATGCACTAGTGAATCCATAATTATATATTTGATCAAATCCGTACAGTGCTAGGCAAGATGCCCTGTTGCCCATCATGTGGGTCTCTTGCATCAGCAGTATATTAACCCCCAGTCTCTTGGCCTGTTTTAACACTGCGCCCTGCTTGATTCTATCCAGCATCCCTCGTACATTCCAGGTCATCACCTGTATCTCACCGGAGTGAGCCATGCGTGTATCTGCCATTAATAAATCTTGGAGGATGGTAGTGCCCATGGGCCCGATTCACAGAACTAACTTAAGATAAAATCCTAAACATACAACCATTTTGATATTCACAGAAGGCACTTACTCATTTTGGTATTCACAGAAGGCACTTACTCATTTCGGTATTCACAGAAGTCATTTAGGAGTCCTAAAGTTAGGAGTCCTAACTTTACCACTCCTAAACTTAGGAAAATCCTAACTTTAAGACTTTCGGTATTCACAGAATACCAAAATTAGTAAGTGCCTTCTGTGAATACCAAAATGGTAGTAAGTTTAGGATTTTGTCTTTAGTTAGTTCTATGAATCGGGCCCTATGAGTGCAGTGTATGGAAGCAGGAAGACGTCTGTGTCCGTGCTCAGCCATTAACAAATATAACCCATTTAACATGAACATTCCGAACCCCGTTCCCCCCACTCCTATTCTTCGGGGAACTTGAAGTATCTGTCGCAGCGGGAGCTCTTCCGAGACCCTAATGGTGGGTACGGGAGGCCTCACACCAATGGAGCCCTAAAAACCACATCCCCCCAACCATCAGTCTGTAGGGTCCGTGAGTGGGACTTCTGGAGGCCTACTGTGTCCTGTGTTTCCCCACATATAGCTTGTTACCAGTACATTCAAGGCACATTCTAAGTATGTGCTTCTAGAAGTGAGAAAAGTGCAGGGTGCAACAGAGATGAGAGACAGAGAAAGGGGGGAAAGGATCCCTCCAGCATCAATGAGCACAGCCACTGCATTATGAATTGTGTTACAGAGGTCCCCTCACAGTCCTCGGGGAAGCCCACGAACTGTAAGTTGCTGCGTCTCGCGCAGCCCTCTGCGTCTTCGACTCTTGTAGTTGAGTTCTTGCCTAATGACAGTTAGGTGGTTTACTTTTTTTTGAAAGGTTGTGGCTGTGTCTTCCACGACCAATATGCGGGACTCCGCTTCAGTAATCCGGTCCACCGCCTTATGGAGAGCCTTGACTAAGAAAGGAGACCTCTGTGCCAACTGCACCAATTTTGGCATCTAACATGTCTTGGGACTTTGTGATCGCCACCAGTAGGGCCGCATTGTCCGGTATTGGGTCTCCCCCTCTGCTCCACCTGTTGTGCCAGTGTTGCCACACATCGCCGTGGCAGCCTCGGGGTTATATAGGCCTAAGTCAAGCACAGGCTTTCGTCTGGTGGAATATCTATTCCCCAATGAGAGCGCCCATACCACAGGGCTTCAGCGTGTGCGGCGCGGCCCGGTGCCACCACCACACCGGCAGTCTCTGCAGGATAGGCACGCCTCCGGCCAGCTGGTCCGGGCGACCCGCAAACGGGAGGCACCTTCTGTCACTACTGAAGGGGCCCCAAGTCCGATGTTCGCGCAAGTGGGGCTGGCCATGTGTAGAGCCGCCAGTTCTTACGGTTCCGTCCACTACCCCTGCAGCAGCTGTAACGGCCCCCCTTCAGTGCTACGGCGACACACCGCACATACAGGGTCGCAGTGATCTGCCGTAGGTCCAGCGCCACTCGGTGTGCCCCGCAGACCGGACGACCGGAGCGTCCAGGGGCTCTTCAGCTACCGCCCTCAGGGCCGCAGCCCCTCTCCGAGAAGCAGCCTCTCTCCTGTCACCAAGGATTGTCGACCGGGCCGCTGCAGCAAGGCCTAGCCCACCGAGTATGGCCTCAGGGCACCAAAGAAGCGTCAGCATCCTCCGGGCAGGCCCATCCAAGCACGGCACCCACCGGCAGAGCGCACCATCCGGAAGCCAAGCGGCGGCGGCATCTTTGGTGTATATCGCACCCCGAGCCTCCAAATTCGTAGAGGGTTAGTCTGGGCACCAATTGTGGGGAAATTAGGCAGGATTTTTATGGATTGTGTACATGGTAGGCCAGAGCACTCCAGCAGGTGTCCGCAATGTTCTAATCTTTACATTTTTATTTGGTCAGTGGGCTGCTTTGAAAAATGTGGGGTGACGTCTGAACTGAACACTCAGTATTAAAGGCAATCTATACACATTATTAATGCAGACTCACTGTAAATGGGACATTGATGTGCATGAGATAAACACCTGTATTGTGCTGGAAACACAGGATATTTACAATAGATTTGAAGCACGAATATACATCTCCACTGAGTACAATTTTCAGACTCGTAAAACTTTCAGACTCCCACCCTCTACCTAGGCGGTATCCAGAATAACTGATTTCCACATTAGCTCACTTTTGTATGAGTCATTCCATGTACGGGAGGCACATATTGCAAGAATCATTTGGTCTAGGAAATAATTAGCCTCGTCTTATATTCGCATAGTTCATAAAAGTAGTATTGTGCCGAAGGGTTCACTTTATGCATAGGGCCGACCTATAAGAATGAACGTCAGATAGGCTTGTTCACCAGGGAAGAGAGGCAGATCCATGTCCATGTGTTGGAAGAGTGGTACAGATAGAGACCCTCTAACCCATCAGCCATTGATGCAAGTGTGCCAGGCTTTCTTTCTTAACAAGGACCATCCCAGTAATAAATGCGTTTTGTACATTCACATAGAAATGTAATGCAATTTGCGGTACTGAACTCCTGTGAGCTTCAAATTGTCTTTAAAACAGAGTGCTATTATAAGTCCAGGGCCAGTATTACAAATAGGGAGCACTTTCCCCGTTTACTGCAAGGCGCACAGGTGTACCCTAGTATGAATAGTTTTCTGCCCTAAGGGCAGCTGTGAGCTTGTGCTACCTAGGGCAGAACATTGAAGTGAAATATGGAGTGGCTGCTTCAAAGCCACTCTGCTTCTCTGTGAAGTTGGAAACCCGCCCACACTTTGAAGAGGGGTTAGAAATCCCCTTGCTGACAAGTGCAGTGAGTGACTGCACCCATCAGCAGGTGGATTTCTAGGGACCCCATTTCACATCTCACGAAGCTGCCCATAGGGGGCACACTGGGAGTGTGCCAACTTTTTATGGCGCACTGTCAGTGCTCCTCCTGAGGGCATGTTTGTCTCAGCGCCCATGTCTATAATACAGCATTGGTGCAGAGGCAATTTGATTCCCTCATTTGCAGGGGCCCTTACCCTAATGAAATTACCCTCTGGTGGCCATGCTGCGGTTATACATGCGTCAACACTATTAGTATTACAAAAGGGGGCCAGAAAAGTGTCTCTGTAATACGAGAGTGCCCCAGGGGTGCACAAAGTGGGTGCACACTCTTGTTGGACCCCGGGGGCTCTTTCCATGATGCATCCTCAGATAGTACAGTGTTATCTTTGCAACTTCACGATGATGAACAAGGATGTATTGTCCATGGGTTTTAGTGGAAGCCACATTGCATTGCTTTAAGGAAGGTTTTAATTGCAGTTTGTGAGAAAGAATCTGACGGTGACTGCTTTAAAGGTAAAGAAATGTTGAAGTATCAGTTTTGGGAACACTGAGTAGACTGCTGGATTGAAATGATCCTGACAAAGGGTTCATCATTTTATCAAACAGATGAAAAGTCTGCTCAGTTTGGGGTCTAATTTAGTTGGGTTTCAAGGAAAGATGCAGTCGTAGTTGTAAGTACTTTAAATGAACGAATAAACAAATTACAATTACATTACAACTACTAAATAAACAGCCTTTAGGCACTTTAACTTGAGTGAATTGACACAGAGCAAGATTGTGCATAAAGCAAAATGTGAAAGGAGGCACGTCTGCGAGATAATCTGCACTTTATAAGTATCACAATTATTCATCCATCCACTCAATCATTGTGACTGATTCATGGCGAGGAATAGGTGATTACTGTGATCAGTGGCAGCCGATGAATGTAAACAGTGGTGAGGCGGGTGGAGAGGGTGCATGGAAGGAGGAGGGAGTATCGTGGGGGGCAGGGAATCGCAGGTTTAAAAATAAAGAAACAAAACTTACCTGAAGCTGCTTCTGCCGCCTCGCACCTCGGCTCTCCCATGCTTCCTGGTTACAGAAGCCCTTGCGGCAGCATCAGAGTCTCCCTGTGCAATCCCCACGCTTCTCCCATGTAGCATGAAAGCAACGGGGGGATTGGCCTGAGCGGGCTTGTTTAACGGTCGCTCGGGGACAGGGAGTCTGTGCTGTTTCTCCAACACTGTTGTGTAATATAGCAGGGCTGGAGAAACCTAACTGTGCATGTCAGCAATGCACATCACTCTGCTCCTCTACCATGGTCCGGAGCATCCCCACACATGTTGGCTCAGCCAGCAGCGGAAAAATAAAACAATAAAATATTGTTTTATTTTCAACTGCTGGATCTAAACCAGTGGGTCGACACTCTTCCACCATTGAGGAGGAGCCGCCGCTGACTGTGATACTAACAGGTCTAGAGCCAAGAGTACAAAAGTTAAAGAGCAAGGATAATTGGCTTCACATTCTATACTCCATGGAGGCAAACTACAGTGCATTAATCAAATATACTGTAAATTCAAATGC
The DNA here is from genome assembly GCF_964263255.1 of Lissotriton vulgaris. Classification (NCBI taxonomy): domain Eukaryota; kingdom Metazoa; phylum Chordata; class Amphibia; order Caudata; family Salamandridae; genus Lissotriton; species Lissotriton vulgaris. The sequence continues at coordinate 1,547,434,758 of NC_141694.1, read as the reverse complement.
CAGTGGTCCAGCTTCTAAGTACAGCACATACGTTTGACAGATAAATTAGTTTCTTATGGTAGCAAGTTAAACATTGACAATATTAAACAATAAATATTAAATAATAACCCCTTCACTGCTGGCCCGTTTCCGCCCCTGTGCTGTAAACAAATGAACAGGGGCGGGCCATGACGAACCCCAGCCGTCATCAGCACACGAGCACTGTAGTGCATGACGGCTGGGGTTCGTCATCAGCATGCAAGGGGATAAAAAGATCACTGTAGCAATCTGTTTATAGTACGGCATGGATAGAGAAGAGATTGACGTAGGGAAGTTAAATATTGGCAACAGTATATAATACATGTATCATTGAATAAATCTGTTTAACAAACAGGAGAACATTGTAGAAAAAAGATAAACTAGGGGCCCAGATCGAGAATGCTGACAAGATGAGAGGTGATTGCAAGATATTTTTGATCAGCAGGTGGTTGTAATTATTTTGGACGAAGTTGGACGGATCAAAGGATCATGTGACAGAGATTTCATAGAGGTGAGATTATATGAATAGATGCAGGAGGACTAATTAGGAGTATCAGGTTTTCTGAAGTAATGTTGATTGGTATAATCTGTATCTTGAGAGTAGAAGTTGTTTTACAGAGCTTTTGAAGGATTCGTGGTCTTTCTATGACCTGATTTCTGTGGAAAGTCTGTTCATGAGTTTTCTTCCAGCCAATTTCAGGATTTTGGCTCTAAATCTTATTAGCCTCCATATTAGGATGCTCTTGTAGTGTCTTATACAAATATGATGAGTTTTATTTTAGGGGCGTGATGCTTTACCTGAGGTGTAGGCACAGAACTTGAAAATCTTATAGCGCCGAAGGTCCAAGAGCGTTGGAGAGGTTTGAATGGGGTAGATTATAGACATAATGAGGTTAATTAGGTGCCGGGATGGTGGGTTGGATGTTTGGAATGTTGGAAGAAGCCAAGGCAGTCAATTAGTGATATGGATTATTATTTTTATTTTTTTGCAAATCTCCTTTCTCCACTAGAATGTTGATTTAATATTAGAATTTTGTTAGTGCGGTCTTATTGATGTTCATGACCACTGTGAACCCCTGCAGGAATGTAGAACAGCGTTTCGGGGGTCGATAGCTGAGATGTTTCAGTGCATTTTTCTGACAGGTATTGAAACAGGGTCCTGAGATTTCTGTGAACTTGAAATGGGCATTATGAGTTATATTTACCCCTCCTCCTTAACCCTGCTGTCTGTTGCAGCATTGATAATGCTAGTTAGGTGCAGCATTATGTTTACAGTAGTATCTGTGTTGATTCATAATCATGTGAGAGGTAGACGGTGCATATTATGCAGATCTATGTAAGATTTGAGATATTTAGGACGTTTTACTGCGGAACATGCATTCATAAGGGCGCAGCTGGTAGTGTCCAAACTCTGATAGAGGATGGACAGGAGCAGTAAACGGGTGGGAATAGTGGTCATGTGTATGGGAAGATGAGCAGAAGAGAACGAAAACTGGGTTGGAAAATAGAAGGTGTAGGGTAGAAGAGAAAAGACTGGAGTGCTGTGTGAATACTAAGAAAAAAGAAGAGAAGAAAATTAAGAAAATGGTAAAAGTGGTAAACATGAAGAGATTACTGGGCACAGATAAAAGCAAGCATGAGGGGAAGAGAATAAAGTCATGTGAAATGAGCACAGAGTGTTATATTGGGTAAACTGCCAGAGCCAGTGTTAGGTGATGGTGTCCAGGATAGCGGGTCGAACTGTGGTAGTGTGGATTGAAAGTGGAGCAGGGAGTCACCACCTGGGACCTGTCACATGGACTACTTTAATTTTTCTTTAGTTATTGTGGGGTGGAAATGGTGGCAAAAGAGTAGATCTTAAGCCGTTGGTGATGACTCTTCATGGGTTCAAGTCTGGAAGTGTAATGTTGAAGTAATTGTTTAAATTTATAGGCAATGCAGCAGTATTGAAAGTCAACAAAAGACTCTCATGAAATTACTGAATAATTGTTCATTTACACACAGGGGCAGTGTAGGACAATATTAGAATTAGATAGGACAAAATATTCTACTTTTAAAGCTAAAAATTACTATTTTGAAAACGAGCAGAGATTTGAATGATCAGCAGTTCCGAAGACACCACAGTTATATAGAGTTCAATGACTGGGACGCTGTTGTAGTGCACCAGTTGTCTTGTTGCTTGTAATGGTGAGGAATTTATAAATGAGAAGTTTGCCTGCCAAAATGTTTACTGAGACAGATAGACTGAGAAGAGTCAAGTTTATTTCTGAGTGTAAGCATGTATTTTACGCAATAAAAATCTGCAAAGACCCTCAAATTTGCTTTTAAATTTATGTTGATGGCAAAAATTCTGATCTATGTTACAGTGAAGAGTAGATCTAGACATACTTTGGGATTATTTACAAAGATAAGTTGCACTTGTAAGTAATTTACACATGTAACTTTGCTCTTAAAGTTTTTAGTAAATTCACTACTTTTGACTATTCAGAAAACCATTGGTTAAAGTTACTCAAAACTCCAAAAATACACATTTACATCCCCTAATAAAGGGGGTGGAGACAAAGTTTCGAGTATTGGCTACTACCAAGAAAAGAGAAAAAACAGTATTAAGTCCAGCACAACACATGGCGAAGTACTAGTGCACCCTCTAATAAAAATGTATGAGGTAGGGTCTTACATGTAAACCGTACAGGAAATAATGTTAATTCAAATGAAATAATTTAAAATAGTTAAGATATAAATCAATATAATTTAAGGTTAAACTAAATATACAAAAAGTAAATTTTTAATTTGCTTATAAACTGTTTTAATAAGCTTATTTGCATTTTACATTTAATTTAATATTGCATTTGATTAAAATATCATTAAATTGCTTTTAATTAATTTGATACATCTCTTAAAAGTTATTCATGTATAATAAAACATACTTTAGGTGTGAATTTATTTTTCACTTTAAATACGACAATTTTTTTAATATCATTTAATATATCTTAAATAATTAGGGGCCTGATTAGACCGACATGGCGGTGAGACCGACAACCCATTGGTGGCGGTCTCAATACCATCCTAAGCAGATTTCCGGACCGCCACATTGGGATGGCGGGCGGTTTGTTAGTGGTTGGAAAGACCAACCGCCACATATCGGACATGCTCCTTGAGCCCACCGGTGTGTCGGAGGGCAATCATATCCCTACAACGGTGGTGGTGCCTACCAGGCTCCGCCGTAGCTTTTATGTTGTCCCTTTCCGCCCGCCTTTTCATGGCAATTAACCCGCCATGAAAAGGCAGGTGGAATGGGACTTTGCGAGCCCGTAGCGGGCCTCCCTTCCCCCTGTCCCTCAGAAATGGGCTCTGGAGGGCACCACCCTACACATTCCAGCACCATGTGGCAGGCATCACATGGTGCCTGCTATGTAGTGCAGGGATATGTGTAGTGGCCCCTTTTTACCTTGCAGCATGTGCTGCAGCCAGCAGCAGCCGCCGCTATACAAAATATAGGCATTGCGACTGCTGTGGTGGTGGTCGCATTGTAATGCCCATGTCGGGAAAGCCAACAGCCTGTAACGCTGTCCCATTTCTGAAAGGGTGGCGGGCGGGCGAAAGTCCGCCGCCATCCTTATCAGCCTCTTAAGTTGTAATTCAATATTTAGTTAACAGGGCTGTAGCATTTTTATCTTTAGTTTAAGATAAATATAAAACATTTATTTAAATAATACTTAACATAAAAATATTTTCACAAACTTTGTTCAAGGTTAATAAACTTTTGTACTTTTCCCTATATTTTACCTTGCGGAGATCAACATCGTGGTTGAGATTGATCATGAGGAAATCTCTACGATCAGGGTTGAGAGGTACTTATGGTAAAGTATGGAGAACCTTTCCCTAAGCTTTACAATGTGGAGATATACAAAGTATATGGAAAATGTAAAATCCTTTTTAAACTTGTAAACATTTTGTAAAAATATTGTAATTCAATTTATTTTATTATGTTTTGGCTCTCAAAAGAGGGCCACATAAAAGATATACAATATAAAAACAACAAGACAAATACATAACGAAATTATGACATTTGAAAAACAGGGTTAAGTACAAAACTGACATGCGAAAACAAATCTACATAAGGTCGGAAAGTCAAAAAACATCTCCAGAGACATATTAATAAATAGCTAAAAAACCTTTAAAGAAGTTAAAAATATAAAAACAGAACATTTCATTGGGAGGGCAATAAAGTGCATGAAGAAAGCCATTCAAAGTGACAATGCCAAGGCGGAGACAGATAACTTTTAACCATATGGAGCGCAATTTACGAAGCGCGGGGCAAATCAGTAAAACGTGCATACAGTCCTGGGTACTCACTTTACATAAGTTGCACAAAGCAGAGGAGCCATACCATTTGGATAACAGTAGATTTAAAGGGATTAAGTCGTAACGTAAAAGAAACCAAAATCTACGAATACCATGCGGTAGGTTCCATATGACATAAGATTGAGGCAACTTCATCACATAGGAGTTAAGGAGAAGGTCTACATTCCTTTTTTCACAAATTAACTTTTTATCGGAGTGAAAACATAGATCCCACGAGGCTTCCTTTAAAACGAGTTTTAACTGTAAGGGAGAATACAGAAACAAAGCGTTTTCATCCAATTTTAGAAGAGTTACCGCTTTTCTAAAATTACTTACTAGTTTAGAAAACTCTTTAAAATTACCCAATAGTTCACTTCTGAGGAAAGCTCGCATGGTCCCCACTTCCGCTCTAGCCAAACAGGCCACCCATCTTACTAGGGCACATAATCCCTATACCCAGCTACTCCTGAGTCCGAAGTCGAGCCTGCAGGCAGCCAAAGAGCACGCAGTATTTAGGGAAGATAGAGATCTTAGGAGTTTTCCCTCGAGCTTCTGGCAAAAGTCCCAATTTTTCACCTCTATGAGTTCAATACCGTACAGTATTGTTGCAGGGATTTTAGATCTATAAACTTCCAGTAAGCTCGAGAAGTGCCTTTTTCCCGTTGCCTGATATAGGGAATTTAAACCTTTGCCATGGGCAAGAGCTTTGCGAGAACAATGCTCTATATGGAGCCTCTCACTTAAGTTAGCCGTGATAATTTTTCCCAGGAAGGTATAGGAATTTACAACCTCGAGCTTTTGATCCCCAATAAACCAACCAAAATCTGCAGAACGGCACTTCTTCTTACCGGCTATACACATAACTTTACTTTTGGTAATATTGATCTTCATGCCATGGTTTATTGCAAAGGCATGAAGAGCCTGTAGCCGATTTGCAAGACCTTTAGGGGTCAGGTCGAGAATAAGGACATCATCGGCGTACATCAGGCAAGATATAGGGGTCCCCCCCACCATCGGGGCAATGCCCTCTCTGGCAGACAAGGCGGCGGGTAGATCTGCCGTGTATAAGGAGAACAAAAGGGGAGCCAATAAACAGCCTTGTTTAAGGCCATTCAAAGATGGAATTTGATCAGATAGCCCCCTTTCGCCCCCCAAAAAGACCCTACACCAGGTCTCTGTATGGAGAGACCGAACCAGCTCCAACAGACAGGTTGGAACACCAAGCGCTGCCAGTTTTCTCCACAGCGTTCCACGATCTACTTTGTCGAACGCTGTGGAGAAATCAATAAAGGCAGCATACACTACCCCTCCTCTCACCTGGACGTATTTATCTGTAACCACATGAAGAGCGGTGAGGTTGTCCAGCGTACCGTGGTCCCTACGGAAACCGGTCTGTTCAAACGGCAAAATTTTGCTCTCCTCGACCCAATCGGAGAGGGAATTTAAAATACATTTCGCAAAGACCTTTCCGATGGAGTCGAGGAGAGCAATCAAGCGATAATTAGCGGGGGAATCCCTAGATCCCTTCTTGAAGATAGGGATCAAGATACTCCCCCGCCAAGAGGCAGGTACCGTTTTGGACAGAAAGCAGGCTCTATACAGAGGATACAGGATTTTACTCCACCTTAGAGGGTCCTGTTTCAGGACCGTCATGGGAAGTTCGTCAGGGCCCATCGCCCCAGAGACTCGCATGTTTTTTATAGCCATCTCAATTTCTTCTTCTGTGGGGTAATTAATGCGACCTTCAGGTGTAGCATCTCTGGCAATATCATCACCTGTAATCCCGTTCCCTGCATAAAGATCCCGAATATAAGGAATCCATACCTCCTCCGCTATAGGGATGGGAGAGGGACTTAGTCTAGAACCACACCCCTTCCCAATTATTGCCCAAAATTCTCTGATCCTACCATGGACAACAGATTCCCTCAAGTTAATCCAAACCTTGTCCTCCCTTTCCTTTTTCATTTTCAGCTTAAATCTACATCTCTTTCTTTTTAACCTGGAAATTTCTTTTTCACGTTCCAAGACTCTCTCTAAATATTGTTCACGGACTAGTTTATTTATTTCCTTATTTAGGATACGCAGTGTACTAGGGACCACTACCCCATTCCTAGGGCGAGAAGTTTTTTTTTAGCATAAAGAATGATGTTTCGCATAAATTCTTCAAAATAAACTATTTCATTCCCATGCCACTCATTTAATACTATTAGGGTATCAGATAAGAAATCCTGTACTCCATTAATGGCGGGAAGACACCAGAAACACCTTCCCGAGGAAGCGTGAAAGGCAACATCACTGCCATTGAGAGACCAAGGCGCAGTGCTCCTGGGATTTAAAGAGATAGATACAAACAATATGTTATGGTCACTCAGGGAGGTGGGTATGATCTTAAGGTCCTGAATATGAGGAAACAAACCATAGTCTGCGATTGCATAGTCCAAGATAGAAGACCCAAAAGGGGATTTGTGAGTAAATTTAGCAGGCATGTCAGACGGAAGTCTCCCATTTAGTATAAGACCGTCAACGGCCGCTAATTCTTTTAGCAGAATCTTCCCTCTTTTGTTAGTCACTAACTTATCAGGGAAGAGTGTTTGGGGAACAAAATGCGCCTCTTCCTTGGCTTTATTCCTAAAAAGTTTCAGACTAACATTGGAGATTTTGCAGTTCAAGTCTCCTACCAACAAAATTTCCGGGGGGGATGGGACATTTTTAATGTGATCCATGTATCGGAATACCTGCTTCAGAATAACATTAAAGCACTCTTCTGGGGTGATATACACATTGAGGATTACCACAGGTGACTTTATACCGTCATGAAACAGATTTTCAATGGTTATAGCGTGGAAAAGTTTACTTGGGTCGATATAATGGGAGAATCTCCATTGCAATTTGTTAGATAGTAAACAAGCAATTCCCCCCCTTGCATGACCTTTCCTGGAAGGGGCAGCAGGTACTTCCAAGGCATAGAAATCCTTAGAGGCATCCAGCGTGTTAATGCACCAAGTTTCCTGTATACAAATTACATCAGCTCCTAGAGAAAATAAGAAGTCAAATTTCTCTGGGCTACTGTGGATCCCTGCCGCATTCCAAGAAATAATTTTTAATGAGGTGTTAAAGATGGTGAAACAATTTGGGATTGTCTTTTGTTTTTGTAGATAAGGCACTATGGAGCCAATTCCACCGGTTGTTATCCTCTATGAGAGAGGAATTCTGAGTTAGCGGGAGTGGCTTCACGTGCGAGACCGAGCGTTTTCCCCTAGAGACCCAAATTTTCAGGTCTCTAAGGGGAGAGGCTACCCCATTTTGTTTGTCACCCCTGGATGCCTTCCCAAAAGAAGGATTGGTATTAACAAGGTTAAAAATCGGGAGAATGTCGATACCTGAACGTTGGAAATTCTCGGCATGCTGTAATATCAAATTTGCTATAATTGGAGAATAAAATGTAACCCTTATACTCAAAACCCTGACTCCACCCGACAGGGAGACTAACTCAATGTCCCTTGATTGAATATGGTGAAGACTTTCAATCTCGCTAAAACGCTTAAGAAGCCAAGCTCTGTTTAGGGGTAAGTCAACATCAAATAAAGGCAAAAAATCCAACACAAAAACATCCGCAGGCGCCTTTAAATTTGTGAGAGAACGGACAGGAAGGGAGCGGTCTCCAATCTCTGGGGCTGCAGCGAAAGGAGGAGCCAAGGGGTTAAGGGCCCCCACCGAGTATAGAATTGGAGCTCCTGTCGCGGTCAGTGGAGGAGGGTTTGGGAGAGGACCCCCCATTTGTGGCAAAACTTCCGAAGACGTTGGTGGACACAGGTCACTTTCCACCTTTAAAGATGTCGAAATGGGTGAGTTCGAATCAATTTCCGCTTTTAAGGATGTAGAGGAGAGATCCACATCTAAATCTTCGTTCTCCAGTTCAACCAGGGGATTCTGAAAGATTATGCGGCGCTGCCTTTTCTTCCTGTATTTTCGAATTGGTTTCCTTTTATTCCCTTTATTATTTCTATGTTTACCACTTTTTGCCTTTACCTCATGATTATCGTCCATAGGTTCTTTTTTGTTTTCAGACATGAAGATAGGAAATAGATCTTGAACCACTTTGAGGCCAGAAGCAGATTTGTTTTCTTCCTCGATCTCAAGACCTGAGCTCTTAATACAATTAGGCACTGCGGATAAGGGCATAGCTACAATGTGTGTTTCCAAAACTGCTGTTGCCGCCTTCAAATCAGACTCCACTGTAGGCACATTTATTTGCCCCTTTCGCATGCTGCGCACAGTCATGGGCGGGGGGATACACTCCTCAACTCTGGCGACTTTTGTAACAATGTCTTCAGTATTTGGGTAACTGAATCCAAGATACAATCCGAGCTGCCTACAAATTTCCCCAAGAGAAGTAAGATGGAGGCTAATAATTGTTCCAGGGCAATCAAGGATTCAGAAATCGTTTTTTCACATGCTTCCGCTGGACGACAGATTCCAGATAGATTGAGACCCGGGCTCCTAGAACCGTTTAACAAATTGGACATGTCCTGAGCATTCAACGAAGGGGTACTACTATACAGCATTAACCCAGATGGAGTAGCACCCCCCGAGGGCTTAATAGGGACCCGAGTCTCCACTTTAGCTGTATTTACATAGCGGCCACAGAGTTCAAGGTCGATGGATAGTGAGGATAAGTCGCCGCCCAACCTATCATTCAGAGGGGTTTGAGGCATAGAAAGTTGACTCAAGTTCATTTACAGGTACCGGATGATCAAGAATACTCTCCACCTTCCCTTCAAAAGGATCAAGGGAAGAAGACACCGCTGCCGCTGATTGAAAAAACGCAGGCTGCGCGGGAGGGGGTGGAGGGTCTGTGATACCTTGAATATGAACCTCCTGGATAGTGGCAATGGGAGCTTCTGTGGCAGCAAAATTAGATTTTTTGGGGGGAGGCAGGTCCCATAATTCAAAAAGTTGGCATTGACCCTTCAACGGGGGATTGTTCACAGATTTGTTTCTTGTGCGGGTAATGACTGCTTTTGCACCAGGATTGTCTCCAACTACCCTTCCAGAACGTAATTTTTTAGACATCGTCTGTAGGATTATTCCACAAAATAAAGGTATTAAAGTGATATACCTCCAGAAGAATGATTACAAAAGATATAACAATATTCATAAAATAATAAATATAGTCCTGGAGATGCAACAGTGACTGTCCGACAGTAGAGTAAGAGGAAGCGACGCGCAAATTCCAATTATTGGGTCTTCCTCAGACAGTCAGGCGTATTAGAATATACAAATACGTAAATGTCAATGAAAATAACTGGGCCCAGCCCAGCCTACCTCAGCCACTGAGGGCCACAGAGGGCCCGCCCTTTGCCCGGGCTTCGCACCGGGCGTCCCGCTCGCGTCCCGCGAGACGGGGGTGTCGCCGTATTTCTGCGCCTCCTGGCGCGAAACTGACGCGGCTAGTGCTGCTGGGATTTGTGGTTTTTGTTGGCCCTGCTCCGCGCTCCGCTCGGTGTTAGAGCCTTCACAAATCTGGTCCGGAGAGCGGGAGGCGGGCGGGCGGGCAAAAGCGCTGTTGAAAAGCCCCTGCTGCAGCGTTCAGTAGCAATCTCAGTACAGGTAAGGATTCCTCAAAGGACACACCCTCGACCGGGGTGTCGCCGTATTTCTGCGCCTCCTGGCGCGAAACTGACGCGGCTAGTGCCGCTAGGGCTGCTGGGATTTGTGGTTTTTGTTGGCCCTGCTCCGCGCTCCGCTCGGTGTTAGAGCCTTCACAAATCTGGTCCGGAGAGCGGGAGGCTGGCGGGCGGGCAAAAGCGCTGTTGAAAAGCCCCTGCTGCAGCGTTCAATAGCAATCTCAGTACAGGTAAGGATTCCTCAAAGGACACCCCCTCGACGGGGGTGTCGCCGTATTTCTGCGCCTCCTGGCGCGAAACTGACGCGGCTAGTGCCGCTAGGGCTGCTGGGATTTGTGGTTTTTGTTGGCCCTGCTCCGCGCTCCGCTCGGTGTTAGAGCCTTCACAAATCTGGTCCGGAGAGCGGGAGGCGGGCGGGCGGGCAAAAGCGCTGTTGAAAAGCCCCTGCTGCAGCGTTCAGTAGCAATCTCAGTACAGGTAAGGATTCCTCAAAGGACACCCCCTCGACCGGGGTGTCGCCGTATTTCTGCGCCTCCTGGCGCGAAACTGACGCGGCTAGTGCCGCTAGGGCTGCTGGGATTTGTGGTTTTTGTTGGCCCTGCTCCGCGCTCCGCTCGGTGTTTGAGCCTTCACAAATCTGGTCCGGAGAGCGGGAGGCGGGCGGGCAAAAGCGCTGTTGAAAAGCCCCTGCTGCAGCGTTCAGTAGCAATCTCAGTACAGGTAAGGATTCCTCAAAGGACACCCCCTCGACCGGGGTGTCGCCGTATTTCTGCGCCTCCTGGCGCGAAACTGACGCGGCTAGTGCCGCTAGGGCTGCTGGGATTTGTGGTTTTTGATGGCCCTGCTCCGCGCTCCGCTCGGTGTTAGAGCCTTCACAAATCTGGTCCGGAGAGCGGGAGGCGGGCGGGCGGGCAAAAGCGCTGTTGAAAAGCCCCTGCTGCAGCGTTCAGTAGCAATCTCAGTACAGGTAAGGATTCCTCAAAGGACTATATTGTAAGATTTCCGAATATATCCCAGCAAATACATGTACAGCAGATTGAAGATTGCAAAGTAAGATTGATGTTCTTGTTGTGTGTTTATCAATAAAGCTTAAGAAACACAAATGATGGACGGAATGCGGAACAAATCAAAACATTCACCCCCAGTCAAGAGATCTGGGTTAAAGCCATCATTCTTTTGCTAACCATGCCACCCCAGTTTAGATCTGGCCATATGCAAATCAGTCTTGACCCTGTGCCTCATGAGAACAGTTCAGCCCTAACTGCCAAGACAGGTCCTCCCTGGACCGGGAACAAGCATCCTATGACCGGTTTCAAGGTGTCACCCCTCTTCAGCCAGGATAGCTTGATACCAGTGGCACAGTGAGCCCAGGCAGGGCCCACGTCTGGGCATACCTGGCACACTTAGGGCGAGAAAGAAAATGACACACAATTGATGGACGGAATGCAAAACAAATCAAATCATTGACTCCCAGTCAAAAGATCTGGGTTAAATCCATCGTTCTTTTACTCACCATGCCACCCCAGTTTAGACCTGGCCATATGCAAATCAGTCTTGACCCTGTGCCTCATGGGAACAGTCCAGCCCGAGCTACCAAGCCAGGTTCTCCCTGGACCGGAAACAAGCATCCTAGGACCGGTTTTGGGGTTTCACCCCTCTTCAGCCAGGATAGTTTGATTCCAGTGGCACAGTGAGCCCAGGACCCACGTCTGGGCATACCTGGTGCACTTAGGACGAGAAAGCAAAAAAACACACAATTGATGGACGGAATTCAGAACAAATCAAAACATTCACCCCCAGTCAAGAGATCAGTGTTAAATCCATCATTCTTTTGCTTACCATGCCACCTCAGTTTAGACCTGGCCATATGGAAATCAGTCTTGACCCTGTGCATCATGGGAACAGTCCAGCCCGAACTGCCAAGCCAGGCCATCCCTAGAGCGGAAACAAGCATCCTAGGACCGGTTTCGGAGTTTTACCCCTTTTCAGCCAGGATAGCTTGATTCCAGTGGCACGCCTGGGCATACCTGACGCACTTAGGACAAGAAAGCAAAAAACACACAATTGATGGACGGAATTCAGAACAAATCAAAACATTCACCCCAGTCAAGAGAACTGGGTTAAATCCATCATTCTTTTGCTCACCATGTCACCCAGTTTAGACCTGGCCATATGCACTATCTGCCTGGCCTGGTCATGGGCCTCATTAAAGAGTACTTCTGATGGAATGACTGGGTTGCACATGGCGGGTTGGGGTGTCCAGAGTCTCCTATACTGAAGATACAAATGAGTTCAGTTGTCAAAGAACATATTCCTATCCGACATACAAACAAAACACTTTAAAATTCATATACAACATCACCTACCAACAAGCCAGGCCTGTTTAGATTGCAGTTGACTCATCAAATGTGGGATGACGCTGTTAAGTAGGAAATATGCCTCTTGTGCAGACCCTGGAAATCTGGCACAGACGTGTGAAATGCTCATGTCAGGAAAACACACCACCTGGACATTGATGGAGTGAAAGTGTTTCCTGTTGCAATACACCTGTTCATTGGCCAGTGGTGGTACTAAAGCAACATGAGTGCCATCAATTGCTCCAATTACATGGGGCATTTTTCCCAATCCATAAAAATCACCCTTGATGGCGGCCAAATCTCCAGGTTTAGGAATCGCTATATAGTGGTCACTGCCTTCAATACATCACAAAGAACATTACTTAACATTGGCTGGGACATTCCACCCGATGTTGCCACTGTGTAGTGGAATGTTTCCATGGCAAAGAAATGCAGTGCTGCCATCACCCTCCACTTGGGGGTTAGTGCTGTTGGATAGGTATGATGAGGCAGCAATTACGGTGCAAACTGCTGGCAAAAATCATTGATTGATGCCCTTGTGAGGCAGTATTTTTTGATTACGTCTCTCTCTTCCATTGTTTGGAGGTCAGTAAAGGGCCTGCACAATGGAGGCTGTCTTCCGGCTCCTCCATGATACCTATGTGTAGGGTGTGTACACAGTTGCTGTCAGTATACAATGTACCAAACAACATGCATGTAGACAAACAGCAAAAAGCAATTTACCATACGTAATACTCCACGTCAGTGAAAAACACATTTCACTGATCAATATTATTATTATATACATATCCCAGCATACATGTCATTGCTAAACATGTATAAGATATTTGGTGACATAGCAATGACAGTGCAGTAGTGTAATTTTCACTAGTGTCAGTTGTTCATGCAAAATCAAGCAGGACATACTCCAAAACTCACAAGCAAAGAACACTAGACTTATGTTTGTGATATCAATTATATAGTTCATTTGTACACACAATAGGAGCATAACATCTGGAACACCACATACAACTAGCTTAGCACAATGCAATATATGCACACTAGTGTCACTTGGTGGACACAGTCATGTTGTCATGTCTGCATTCCGCAAACAATTACATATACAAACCACTTACAATGTAAAAGTTTCACATAATGCTGTTGTACACTTAAGTGTCCTACAAACTCACATATCAGAATAAAGCATCTGTAGGCTGCCTTATGTTAGAGTGTAGACATTCCTCTGGGAATGTAGTATCCAGGACTTCAAACACACACCCGCTTTCCACCAGCATATCACACAGATCACACACTGGGTCACACTGTCTTGTAATGCAGTAACTAGGTGTAATCTGTATTTCAAATGCATCTGAGACGCATATCAACTGATACAAAATCTAAAGACCAAAATGTTGTAGGCTTTTTACTGTTGGTATAAGCCTCCCAATAAGTGTGTCATGTACCTCTCAAGGTAGATCATGAGAGTGTGTGCGTGTCAGTTAGATGCCCCTTTCACAAAAATATGGTGCATCCAGACATGGAATATCACAAACTCACAACATTGTCAAAAGTGTTTGCACCGCAAAACGATTTTTTAAAGGTCGCGTTAGGCGGTTCCGAACTGAATAGGCTGTTAGTTGTTATGGTGACAGCTGCAGATCTACTATGATTGTGTACGCCTCCTGTGTAAACCGATGTGGTAAACTCCCATTAGTCATGTATCAAAGTTACTCATGGACCGCAGATTTTTTTTTTTTAACCATGTGGTAGGCGTGGTGTAAGTAAGCAATGGAATGCATTGGACGAGTTTAGAAAATGTGACAACACGGATCTATCGCTTTGGCTGACTGGACTGAAGACTGCCTATGCGGTCTAGATATAAGTCTTGCAGTTTCCGGAAGAGTTCACTTGCCTTCACTAACTGCATTATTTTCGGATCTCCCCATCTCTCTGTTGCTATCGCCATCCTCTGGGAGCTACAATGTCTCACTGTACAGAGCGCAGGGCCCCTGCCTTCACAGTTGAAGAACTCAAGATGCTGGTCAACATGGTCCTTACACTGTACAGGCAGCTATATGGCACACAAGAGGAACGGGTGAGGTAGTTTCCTTTTACAATAACCATGTACCTCAGAATTCGAGTGATGCAATAAGGGGTCCACCCCCCTTGATCTCCCCAACTCCTACAATGACTGCATGGAGTATTGGGACGATCAAGTGAGGGAAGGATAGGTAGGGAAAAGCAGGGATTAGAACCTGAAATACAAATACAACACCATGAATTACATAAGTGCATGCAACACTTCTCTCATAAATTCTCGCTAGGAAGTCCAATTACCTCGGTCGATATACCACACAAGCAGACTCTGTCTTCCCTCTGACAACAAGGTATTACCTCATACCGGATACTAGGAAGGATGAAACAAGCATGTCAAAAATTCATCAAATAAATGTACCTTTCGACACAAACAAACCACCTCTCCTGATACCCCTACACACCTGCACTGCATAGGTTATCGTCTTTAGGTTAATCTGAAAAGCGTGAAGTGCTTCTTTATTAAAGAGCACTTTTCCGTCGTTTCCTATAGTCCTGTAAGTTCTCAGCCCTATGCTATAATGTACTGTTATTGCAACTAAATGTTATGCCTGAATACACAGTGAAACAATCCAGGCTCTATGTATGGATCTGGGGATATTCAACTGGCATGAGTGATACCCTTCCTCTTGGAATCTCCCACAATCCTGTGGGCATGAAAGTCACAAAAAGAAAAGCGGGAAATATACTGTACAATCCTCAGTGAACTATAAACAAAACTAGGATCCCAAGTTGCTCACTTCCTTGTAACCATGGAAAATCAAAAAGCTGGTGGGGGTTAACGGCGCCTGGTCCGAGCGGGTTAACCTCGAGGTCAATATAACAAAGTATGGCTCCTACCTGGGAGCGCCTTGGAGAAATAATGGGACAAACTCTCCTTTCCTCGCACGGGTGTTTCCGAACAGGAGCGCCCGGTCGGTGATCAAAGGCAACGACAGAAGGGGAAAGCCGAATGGTTTCTCCGCCTCTCTTCTCAGCTGAGGCGCCAGGATATGCCTCCCAGTAAGGACTCTGTTTGAACGATTTCCCAACAGAGTCAAAAAGTGGTCCATGAAATTGACGCCTCCGTGCGTCTTCTTGCTTCTTCCGGAAATCACAGGGGAAAATGATTCAACAGGAAAGAGTCCATGCGCAGACTGTGGCAGCTTTCATCAAACCACGAAGAAGTCAAGGACATCTTGAACTGTACATTCTTGTGATTGTGCCAATGTACCAGTTTGATAAAGTATCCGTCCTGCTGCGCTGTGACAGGAAGGAAGGAAAACTATAGAAACATTTTCCCTAGCAATTGTTGCAAACTTATAAAATGTATTAGTCATGTATGCTTTTGTTAAAACTGGTATAGTCAGGATTTTAGAATGAGTCAGGAAAGTGAGACTTCATGCCATCATGACTGATCAATCACGTACAGGTTTTCCTGAAGATGCAACATTTTTTGTGTAGTCTGCCAAGAGTTAGAGTATAAATAATGGCCTCTCTGGAGGGGCTTTGGCTTCTAGGCTCATTAGGAGTGTGTGTGAGCTCTTGAGAGAAGGAACAGATTAGACCAGTCATTCTATGGGTTAGGTAGGAGAAACGTCCAGGGAGATTGCTGAAGGGCGGAGTTTGCGTCCGAGGAGAGTCAGGGGGAGTTTTCTTTCCTATATGTAATGTGTTGTGTATTAATGCTATTTTTCCTGTTTTCCAAATTCTGTAACCTGATTGATATTTTACTAATGAATAAAGGGTCAGAAAAAACTTAACTTTTGACTAGAAAATAAAACCCTTTAAATACTCAACAACTCTCTTTATTTGCTTGAATAATAATTGCATTTTTGACTTTTCATGATTATTTAAATCTCCGGAAGGTAATACATGGTATGAAGGGCCCAACACCTTTTTCAGCGGTAAATTAGAGGTAGCATGAGGGTTTTGCATTGAGAAATTACCAGAAGAATTTAGCGCTCCATCAGTTTTTGGTAATCAGAGGATGGTCATTATTGATTAGTTTGGTGATTAATGATTATTGATTTCACCATCAACTACTCAACTAATGGATCATTGACCTTAAGAGGGAAGTAAAATAATTGCCCAAGTTAGATACATTTCCAAGTCCTGATTCCTGACTCCAATGCTCAGAACCTGAAGACTGGCAAAGCAGTACTGGAAGGTGATGCAAGAAGTGGTGTTAGTATCAATAGGGTTGTGAAATGTTGTTAATATGCTAGGATGTATTTTTGAAGTGTTGAAAATATTAAGTTTTTTTTTACTGTTGGTGACATTTTGCTCATTTTGAATTGATGGTGTTATTGATTATATTGGTAATTTCATAGGATATAATTTTTTGGTTATTGATTACATGCTTTAACTCTTTATGTTAAGTTAGTGTCTTGGTCTATGTTGTCTTAACACGCAGGTATGCACACCTGTGGTGTCCGGGGAAGGAATAGCGGGTGGTAAATGGAAGCCACACTGCACTGAGGTTACTCGTCTGTTGGAATAGCACTGAGAAGCTAGGTAGGACTGGCAGTGTTAAATTAGGGACTATTTTCTGTGTGAGTGATTGATAGCAAAGAGTTCGCTGGTGAAACTTTGGTCTGATATCACCTAGAAAGGGTCACACTAAAGGAGTAGCAGGTCATTTGAGCTTGATTGATAGCAAAATGGTTCGCTGGTGAAACTTTGGCCTTAGATATATCCTGAAGGATAAGTCCAAAGGAGTAGCAGGTTCTTCTGAGCTTGAGTGACAGCAAAAGGGTTCACTGGTGAAACTTTGGCTTAAGATATATCCTGAAGGATAAGTCCAAAGGAGTAGCAGGTTCTTCTGAGCTTGAGTGAAAGGTAAGCAGAAGGGATTTACCTGTAGTGTTTGAAGAGTAAACGGAAGGTCTTACTTTGTGAAGGGTCAGCGGAATGTGTTACTGAATATAAATCTATCCTTTATTTAGCAAAACAGACAGAGTAGCGAATGTATTTTACTAACAGAGTTATTGATTAAGGGAAATATTGCAGTGATTTTGTGGAGGGTCAGTAGTAGGAGTAAAACTGACTAAAATTGAGACTGACAGCTTTGGAAAAAAGAAATTGCATTGAACTATTGCAAAAATGAAATAGTTTGAAGGCTTAAAGAAGCTGTTAGGAGGTAAAGTGAAAATTTCGTTTTTTTATTGGTGATGCTCCTGAAGGAACACCTGTGCATTTTATGTCTACCAATTTGGAACAAATACATGTATGTGGGTTCACCAATGGTGCAAGATTACTGAAAAAGAGGGTGCTTTGAGGTTCCCAAAAGATGGTACTTTTGAATTGAAAATTATTAACAAATTAAGGGAAGTCTGATGTGAAATAAAGACACCATCTAAAGCTGCACAATTTGAGGCCTTAAGCATATGGGAAAAGGTAGCTAGGGAGAAAGCAACTGAGGATAAAAAGGTAAAGTACCAAATGCAGGAGAAGAGAATTAATGATGATAAAGAGCTTCAAATAAATAATGATTCAGGGGATGGAATAATGGATGAATTGTTAACTGAGTGTCCACCACTTTATGTGGTTCCCATTAAAAATACTGAAAATAGTGTACTAGTAAGCACTACAGTGGCTACTGCTTCTGTTGAACAGAGAAAACCACAGATTGAGAAAACTGTGCAAACATTTCAGATTGACCCATTACCTGTTGATTCAGCACTGACAGTGAGACCTCCAGGTGTTACTGATTCAAATGTGCCTGATTCAGTCCAAGAATTGCTAACTGCAGATGCACAGATAATGCATAGAATAATTATGACTGTCCCAGTTAATATGGTCCCTACTGAAAAGGTTCAAAGAGCTGCAGAAGGAGTGATTATGGCAGAGTTTATTTCAGAAACTCAGAATTCACAGATTATTGAACAGAAATTACCCCAAGCACTGAAAGGTGAGGGAAAAATGGCATTTACAACATCTACAGCTCAGGATAAAATAAATATATTTGAGCATGGGATTTCTCAAACCTGCTTTGAGGAAGCAGCAGCGATTAAAAACATAGAAAACAGAGAACATATTAACACAGGTCCTGAAAAAGAGAGACAGCTTAGTGTTTTAAATTCAGCACTTGAACATGGAGAAAATAACAATCCATGCTGTTCAAATAATGAAAATGTGAACCAGTGTCAGGAAAAAGAATGAATTTCCCTGAGTAAGGAAACAGCTGCATGTGCATTACCTACACATAATGGCCTGACAGTTTTGGCTCAAAAATATGAAATTGATGTTTCAGGAAGTTTCCCATCTCAGAAAAGTTCTAGGGTACATATGAATGATGAAGCAAATGAGAAAATATGTTCTTCAGAAATGCAATTGCACATTGCAGAAATAAAATATATTTTTAAATGCAAAGGGTTTGAGAAATTAGGAGACAAATGGGCAAGAAAACATGAGAAGAAAAAGAAACCACCAGACCTTGCAATGAAAATGGATAAGGAAAAGAAGCCACCAGATTTAGTTGATAAAATAATAAGCAGAATGAGGGAGAAGCTTTTGCTTACTCATTGAGAGAAATAGTGGGAGAAGTGCATGATCCTATGCCACAGAATAAAGTGAACTTGCAGCATTTCTGAACACATTCCCACAATTGAGAGACAGAATTATGCTGGGGTACCCACAAGTTGATGAATTTGTTGAGATTTTAAAAGAGCTGTGCATTAATTTGGAAATGTTCTTTTACATTACCATGCAGACTGAATTGTGGTTTGAATTTAAAGTTGTGAAAAGGCCAGGTGAAGAGACAATGAAAAGGGTTTGCATGAATGCACCATCATTTTCTGTTGTAATGGAGAAAAACATAGCAGTGATTACTTTCCTGAAGAGCAGAGTGCCAGCAAAGGATGTTGAGTGGGTACAGATTAAAAGAACACAGGATGGAAGTAAAGGTGTTTTGGTTTGTGAAAACTCAGGTATGGGGGTTGTACTGCTGGAGAGTGTTTCATTTTGCCATCTTTATAGCAGATTTGAGCATTGGAAGAAGAAAAATAACTTAAAACATGATGCACAAAAACATGGAGAAATGCAGATGCAAAATATACCAGCTAAGCAAATGCAAATGTCAGTTCAGAAACAGGTACCTATGGCAGGAATTTTCCAAGCAAATATGGTCCAACAAAATATGGAAAAAGCTCAAATTAATTTAAATAAGGTGTCCAGAGCAAGAGTGAATTATTTCCAGAGACAAAATACGAACCCAGACCAACAGGTTGCTGTGTTTGAAAATGAGAGTTTTAACCCTCACAATTCAGAATTTACCAAGTGCATTGTGAAGGCAGAGGAAAGTCAGATTTAGTTGCAGGAGTTTTAAACAAAGAAATTACAATCTCAGTTTTAGAAGAATTTGAACCAAAATTAGGCCCATTTGAGGAAAATTACAAAACTGTTGTGTTATTCAGGCCTAGCAGAAAAACAATTGTTTTGCAAATTAAGCAGTAGAGATTATTGTACATCAGATAATGGTCATTTTCAGATTCCTGATGAGGAGGTACAACTTAAAATGGCCCAACAAGAGACAGCTGTAGCATTATTTTTAGAAAAGACAGTTGAAAAATTACCTTCTGATTTGGAAAACATAATTAACACAGAAATAAGAGAGTTCACACAGAAGGATGTCAGATTAATAAAATGTGCGGAACATGTCTTATTAAAATTAGAACTAAATGACATGTATTCGGGAACACCATCAGTTGCAGGAATTTTACCAATACAAGGATTTTTGATGGAATTGATTAGAAGTTTATGTAACTTTCTGATCACAGGTTCACAGAAAATAAATGAAAAGAACAGAATAGTGCAGAAGATTAAAAGCATATTTGTTTTCATGTTGTCCTGTGGTACCGAATCCGGACAATGTTTTTTCACATTCCATGTGCTGAAGAATGGCTTACTTTTATTGATGTTTGCAAAGCTCATGTCACAGTGCCAATGCATGAGAATAGTCAGGAGTACTGTCAAAAAGAAAATGAATGCCTGGGGCACAAAATTGGAAAGGGAGGTAGAAAGGTGTCACCATAGAAGGTGGAAATAATTTCCAAGATAAATCCACCTCAAATTCAGAAAGAAGTCAGGAATTTTTGGGGAATGGTTAGCTGCTGTAGAGAATGGTTACTAAACCTTTCCCTAGTGGCTAAGCCTTTACTGAGGTTGGCACATGAGGATGTGTCTGATCCGCTTCCATTGGACAACAATTGCACAAAAGCATTCCTATAGTTGAAAGAGAAAGAACGTTGCGCCCCAGCACTAGGAATGAAAGTTTATTTGAAAGAAAATACACCAATTTGTAGTGAGAGGGAGGGCTGCGCTCTCTCATTGCCTATTCAAAAAGATGAATGTTTTCAAAGGTCTGTGATGTATTGCCCAATGACCTTTGACCCTAACTTCACAAAAATGTCAGCAAATGAATTGGATTGTGATGAAACTGAATATGAGTGTCTACATATCATGAAAATATGCATAAAGCCAAAATCAGACTTTAAGGATGAACGTCTGAGTCAGCCCAACAATGTCCATTTTGTAGATGGCCCATGTTTGAAACGTGACACATTAAAAGCAGCACATGCTGTGCTCCTTATGCATTATGGTGTCAAAACGTCATGGCTCTCAGTAGTTACCCTAGCTCAAAATTCGAAATTGATTGCCCTTACTATAACATGCAGTATATCTGCTCAAATGGGAGTCACTGTTGTCATGGGAGAGAGAAATGCTAATTCAGTTGCACAAATTAGTGTTCTGATAGCATGTACAATCTATGGAATCTTCACAGGTGAATTAAAAGAGGCTCAAGAAAATGTTTTTGAAGCAGCACAACAGGGTTGTATCAGAACTGTTTTTGAGAAAAGTGACAACTACATAGTGGCAAAAGTGTTATTGCAAAGACTGATGCCCAGGTATAGATTGCCAGTTTCTCTGAAATCAGATCATAATGTGGTCTCAAAGATAATGAGTGCAGAACAACAGATTGGACAAAGAAAGGATTGTGGTTCTCTGCCTGAAGTGTCAAGCATAATAAAGCAACACAATGGCAGCACAGAGTTACCTTTTGCAAAAGACGGTGCTTCAGCATCACCAAAGTGGCTTGAAAATGCATATGCAAATGCACTTGTGGAAAACAATGATGTGAACACTAGCCATTGCTGTGTAGGTCTGGTTGATGTACAGTGTGCAGTTTCTCACCAGATTGCAGCTGCTACACAAGATCTGCATAATGGATGGGGCAACAGCTTTGATCTGAGAGATGCTGTGGTGAAACATGTGAATCGGATCAAAGTGAAAATAAGAGTGAAAGGCATTGGTTGAAAAAGTGCAATAGATTGATGGTGCTCTGTCAGAGTTTCTCAGCACCTAAGTAGTCTAATTTGCATTGAAAAGGTAGATAATGCCACACGGTATGAGCCATTCTGATGGCAAGCTGATGACAAAGAGAAAAGAAATGCTAAAACTGTCCTGTTTAATTTTCCTTTTTTATTATTTTAGGCCTAGATGTATCATCGTTCCCATTTGCGATTTCTTAATAGCGATTTTTACCGAATCGCTAGTAAGAAATCGCAAAATGGGATGTAGGTTTAAAATCGCTTTTTTTTGCGCGATTCCTTATTATTCCTAATTTGCGAATTCGCAAGTTGCGAATTCGCAAATAAGGAATAATTTCCCATTCATTCCTATGGGACAGGAGGCCCATAGGAATGATTGTGAAATAATTCTCAAATTGCGAATTCGCAATTTGCTAATCGCAATTTGAGAATTATTGCAAGGGTGCAGGGGTGTCTCATGGACACCCTGCTGCACCCCTGAAACTTACATGTGTGTGCATATGGCGCACATACATGCCCTATGGGCATGTATGTGTGCCACATGCCACCTTCAAAATTGCTTAATTGTGAATTTTGAATGGAATTCGCAAATTAACACCAACCTCAAATTGGTGTTAATTTGCGATTTCTTAATCTGAAATCGCAAATTGAAAATGCTTCATACATGGCATTTAAGGAATCGCAAAATTGTGATTCCTTAAATGCTTAAGCAAAATAAGGAATCCCAATTTTTTGCGATTCCTTATTTTGCTCATTTCTCATACATCCCAAAAGATGCAAAATGTCCGTTTGCGATTCGTTAAGGCCGAAATTCTGCGAATTTCGGCCTTAACGAATCACAAAAGGCTTGATACATCTAGACCATAGTTACTTATTTTAAGGAAGACTAACTGTTCCAAGAAGCTACTTACAGAACTCTGCACTAAAACATTTGAGCTTGGCTATATATGATCTGATTACAGATAGACTTGTGTCTGCCTGAGAAATAGAAGTAAAATTGTTATATGCTCATCTTTTGCAATTTAATTTTTTTTTTTTAAATCACTTTTGAAATTAAATATGTGTGATGAATTAAAAATCATTTAATTATGATTTGATATCATCAGAAGGGTGGATTGATGGAGCAGATTTCATCTGCAGCCACGCATTGTCTTATTTTTTGTGCTTCAGAGAGACTGCGTTTAAATTGCCACGCACATCTTGGTGCAAGTTAAAAACATGACCCATGAAAAACATGAAAGTGAGGCCTATTCAGTCTGAAATGCTTTTGCTGAATTTACATGTGTTTTGCAATGTAGACAAAAATGTGGCTTTTTTAGCTTTGAAGATTAATAGAATGCGCTTCTCTCTTCCCAGCTCATCCCTTGTAATCTAAATACACTATTCCTGTCTTAAAAGACTTTGACTTGCTGCATATTTTATAAATATTTTCAGTTAATAACACCTCTTTTTATAATGTGTGTGAATTAATAATGCACCATACACTACACAGGGGGCTAAATGCTTTTTGCATGAAAAGCTATCTAAAACACTAAAGCATGTTGCTGTATGTGTTGTATTAACTGTGCGCGCTATATTAACTGTGTGTGCTTTTACATTTTACACTAAAGCGTAAAAATGCTATGTTGCACATTGCACATTTGCATGTTGTCATAAATAATAGAAAAGCTGCTTTACACTAATAGCTTGGCTAGATAAACATTTATAAGGGGTATTAGTATGGAGTTGGGAAACATAATGGCCTGATTTACATGAAATTAATATTTTCTTTGTGTTTGTTTTATTTTTGGGCCTACCATTAAGTGGCTGCCTGTGAATCCACTAAGGCTATGACTTGCATTTTCAGAAAAGAGTGCATGCGCAGACTGTGGCAGCTTTCCTCAAACCACGAAGAAGTCAAGGACATCTTGAACTGTACATTCTTGTGATTGTGCCAATGTACCAGTTTGATAAAGGATCCGTCCTGCTGCGTTGTGACAGGAAGGAAGGAAAACTATAGAAACATTTTCCCTAGCAATTGTTGCAAACTTATAAAATGTATTATTCATGTATGCTTCTTTTGTTAAAACTGGTATAGTCAGGATTTTAGAATGAGTCAGGAAAGTGAGACTTCATGCCATCATGACTGACCAATCACGTACAGGTTTTCCTGAAGATGCAACATTTTTTGTGTAGTGTGCCAAGAGTTAGAGTATAAATAATGGCCTCTCTGGAGGGGCTTTGGCTTCCAGGCTCATTAGAGGTGTGTGTGAGCTCTTGAGAGAAGGAACAGGTTAGACCAGACATTCTATGGGTTAGGTACGAGAAACGTCCCGAGAGATTGCTGAAGGGCAGAGTTTGCGTCCGAGGAGAGTCAGGGGGAGGTTTCTTGCTTTCACGTCATATTTTGGCACTGCAGGCCACATTCCTTTGAGGTCTGGTGAAGGAGGGGCTGTCTCACTCCCTGCTTGCTCTTTAGACACAGACAGATGCAGAAGAACAGCAACAGACAGAAAGGCTTTTTAGATTTAGATGCTAAACTTTAAGTTATGCTTTGACTAATTAATTAGGTCTGAAAAGATTTATTTGACTTATGCATTTATTTCTCTTAATGGGAGATTTTTGCTAACTATTTGATTTTTGATAAGCCTTGCAAGACTATTTTTCTTAGAAACTCTTTAAGAGCTTTGACTGAAATTTTGCGCCACATTTTCTTTCCTATATTTAATGCTTATATGCAGACTGTAATGTGTTCTGTATTAATGCTATTTTTCTTGTTTTTCAAATTCTGTAACCGGATTGATATTTTACTAATGAAAAAAGGGTCGGAGAAAAACTTAACTTTTGACTAGAAAATAAAACACTTTAAATACTCAACAACTCTCTTTATTTGCTTGAATAATAATTGCATTTTTGACTGTTCATGATTATTTAAATCTCCTGAAGGTACATGGTGTGAAGGGCCCAACACCTTTTTCAGCAGTAAATTAGAGGTAGCATGAGGGTTTTGCATTGAGAAATTACCAGAAGAAATTAGCGCTCCATCACTTCCACCGCAAGATCGCTGACATCCATGACAGCTTCAACACCACGACCGCCCGACTACACCTGACCCCACCTCCCCTGTGAACACCACCAGCACCAACCTCCTATCCTCCTGGTCCAACATCAACGACGACAAGACACGCAAGATTATGAACTCCATCCACTCAGGATCCCCAACAGACCCGTGCCCACACCACATATTCAACAAAGCAGACGCTGCCATCGCACCCCAACTACGGAAGGTCATCAACATCTCCTTCGAAACAGCAACATTCCCGGAAAGCTGGAAACACGCCTAAGACAACGCCCTCCTCAATAAGCCCAAGGTGGACCCCAAGGACCTCAAGAACTTCCGGCCCATCTCCCTGCTCCCGTTCCCGGCGAAGGTCATCGAGAAAATCGTCAACATACAACTGGCCCGCCATCTGGAAGACAACAACATCCTGGACCCGTCCCAGTCCGGGTTTAGACGTAACCACAGCACCGAGACAGCCCTCATCGCTGCCACAGACGACATAAGGCGCCAACTAGACAACGGCGAAACATCAGCCCTCATCCTCCTGGACCTGTCAGCCGTCTTCGACACGGTCTGCCATCGCACTTTAAAGACACGCCTCCTAGAGGCCGGAATCCAAGAGAAGGCCCTCGACTGGACCACGCCCTTCCTCTCCAGCAGAACCCAGAGCGTCCGCCTCCCGCCCTTCCGGTCCGAGGCCTCCGACATCATCTACAGCGTTCCCCAGGGCTCATCCCTCACCCCGACGCTGTTCAACGTCTACATGGCCCCCCTCGCACAAGTGGCCCGCCAACACGACCTCAACATCATCTCCTACGCAGACGACACCCAGCTCATCCTCTCCCTCACCAAGGACCCGCACACCGCCAAAACCAACCTCCACAAGGGAATGAAGGCCGTCGCCGACTGGATAAAGAACAGCCGTCAGAAGCTGAACTCGGACAAGATGGAGGTACTGATCCTCGGACCCCCCCCCTCAGCCTGGGACGACTCCTGGTGGCCGACCACACTGGGGACAGCACCGACACCCACCGACCATGCACGCAACCTAGGATTCATCCTTTACTCCTCCCTCTCCATGTCTAAACAGGTCAACGGCGTCTCCTGCTCCTGCAACAACACCCTCTGCATGCTTCGCAGGATCTACAAGTGGATCCCGACCGACACAAGAAGAACGGTGACACAAGCCCTCGTCAGCAGCAGACTGGACTACGGCAACGCACTCTACGCAGGAATTCCAGCCAAACACCTACGACGACTACAGCGCATCCAAAATGCCTTCGCCCGACTGATCGTCAACGTCCCTCGCCGCAGCCACATCACCCCCCACCTAAGAGACCTACACTGGCTCCCTGCCGACAAGAGGATCACCTTCAAACTCCTCACCCATGCACACAAGGCACTCCACAACGCTGGACCAGCCTACCTGAACAACAGACTCAGCTTCTACACCCCTACCCACCAGCTCCGCTCCGCCAGTCTCACCCTCGCAGCTGTCCCCCGCATCCAACGTACCACCTCTGGCGGCAGATCCTTCTTTTACCTCACCACCAAGACCTGGAGCACCCTCTCTACCCACCTACGGCAGACCCAAGACCTACTCGCCTTGAGAAGACTCCTCAACACCTGGCTCTTCGAGCAGTAGCAACCCCAACCCGCCTCCCCCATCAGCGCCTTGAGACCCTCACGGGTAAGTAGCGCGCTTTACAAGCATTCTGATTGATTGAATACTGACAGGAGTGGACTGTGCTTGTTGTGTCCAATATATTTCATCTACTTTTTCTGGGTCACTGGTGGGTGCTGCATGGGCTAGGTGTGTTAATTTGTTTTTTAAACATTTAACTGAACTCTATTTATTTCAAAAAGCATATTTATGAACATTAAATTGACATGTTGGTAATGCTAGGCTAAGTCAAGTCCTATTAATATTTTAGGAGTGATCTACATGTGTCAGTGCTTGGTCATCCAATGCCCCTTCTAGCCCCCTCGTGTGATACAGCTGAAGGTATACCTTTTCTGCAAGACACTGCACAGCAACACCCTCATTTTTGGATCAGTTTAGGAAAGCAGATGGACCCTCAGTCTTTTGTAACAGCAGTGGTGTAGAGGAAAATGAGGTTAGGGTGGATGATGTGTGCCAAGGCCAACAACAATAATGAGACCATACCCCCAGGTAATACTCCCAGACCTCCTGTTACCACTAGTGGTAATCCCCCAGGTGGTGGGAGTGCCCTCAAGAATGTAGTGGACATTACTTTGGGAAACCAGGTGGACTATGGCCTAGCCAGGTCCCCTAACACCACTCTTGTCTGTGAGACTGGCATGGGGTTTGCCAACTTCACTACTGGTTCCCACATTTTGGGAAAGTATAGACAAGAGCCCTTTATCAATGGTCAGAAAGTTTAGGCATACAGAGACACAGGGGCCAGCATCACCATGGTGATTGACCATCTGGTCCCCTCTGCTCAACTGACCCCTGGTTTCATTTATCAGGTGACAGACGTTCATGGAGTGAAAAGAAGGCATCCCATGGCAGTAGTCGAGCTCAGCTGGGGGAATGTCACAGGGCCCATGAGAGTGGCAGTGACGGACACCCTACCTGTAGATTGCTTACTGGGGAATGACCTGGAACTCTCAGCATGGGCTGAGGTGGAGCAAGAAACCCACTCCAGGATGATAGGCCTACCCAGAAAGGTTAGTGGGGCAGTAATAGCTACAGCCCCAGTCCTAGCACCATTCCTCCCTGAAAAGGTTGGAAGGGCAGTGGTAGCCACTACCCAGGCTCAGACAGACTTTCCAGAACAGGATAGGAGGGCTGTGACAGTCACAGCCCAAACACAAACTGAGTATCTTCCTGAAAAGGCTGGTAAGGCTGTAATGGTCTCAGCCTCTACTCAAACAGATAGTGTTGTGAAGCCTGAAACTATGGATCACTCCACTCAGACAGAGAGCATTGAGGAGGAAGAGAAATCTCCCTCCCACCAGACTTTAGGAAAGGATCAGCCTCCTCAGGGAACTGATCTGACCCCTTGTGAAGAAACTGCCCCAGAGGTAGTCAGGCCTAGCCTGCCAGAGCCCCTGATGTCAGTGGACCCTTCCAAGGTGGGACCCAGTCTGGAGCAGGTAACCTGCCCCTCTCTACCCTGCCTCAGTCAGCCCAGGGCTGAAGAGGTCAGGGAGGCCAGTGGTGGACCCCAAAGGGCCCCCTGTCCAAAAGAACTCCCCAATCAACAGATTAGGATCACTGAAGCTAGTAGACCTAGCCAAGTGAAAATAAAACAGACTCCTGAGGGATCCCCCTTAAAAGTAGTTAGGGACCTCCCACAGCTGGACACTGTTGGGCACAACCAAACATGGGGCCTAAAAACCCCAAACCTGACCTGTCCCTCCAGTAAGCCAAACAGAGGGACTCAGCCTCCAGCTTTAGGTAGCCAGAGGTTGACCCTGAGAGCTCATAGCAACTCAGTCATGGAAAGAAAGGCAGATTTGGTGAGTAGTGAGTGGAGGAAGTTGAGCCCAAAAGTAGTGGAGCCTCACTTCAGTACTCCATCCCAGCACCAGCCTTTTACTTTGCCAAAACACACCACAGGTAGTGATTCCCTATGGTGGAGACCCTCAGATACCCTTGGGGTGAGGGGTTGCTTAGTGGACCATGATATAGGGGGTAACCATGCCAGTGCAGGTACCACCTCATATGGCCACTCAGGCAATATAGGCTTACCTGGTCAAGGATAGCCTTATCTCCTTTCGTTTGGAGGGGGGGGTTGTGTAGGAAGGTGGATACCTGACTATGGTTGCCCCCAACTTTTTGCCTGGTGTTTTGCTGTTTTTTTGACTTACTTGACCTGGGACCCTGCTGTTCAGGGCCACAGGCCTACTGCTCTCTCTGTAAAATGGATTCCATGTACCTTAGGTACATATCCGATTGGTACTGGGCCACCTTATCAGACCCTGTAACTCAGGGCATAGGTGTACCCAGGGCCTACCAGGGGCTGCAGCATGTATTATGCCACCCCTGGTTGGCCATCTAAATCTGACACAACTGGCTGCACGACAGCTGGGGCAAGGTGGTGTAATCACCCTTTGCTTTTGATATAGTATACCTATATCTAACCCTAAAATGGACACACAGATTCCTATCAGTCATTCCTATGGCAGGCCTTGACAATCCTGAAGGCAGAGTGCTTAAAATCGCGTGAGATGGTGCTCTGGCATGAGCTGAGCCCGTTTGCAGCTTGCGGAACCAAGTCCTAATAGCTGTTCCATGATAACGCATACCATATACTCTTAAGTGCATTATAATCCTCGCGGTTATATGCCAACTCTGGTATCGCTTTATCAAAACATGTCGAGTAAGGTGTCATACGAATTGGAATACCAACCCCTCGCCAATTCTGGCGACGGGGTTAGTATTCCACCCTTCTAGAGGGACACGACATGTTTGTAACTGTGAACCCCGGTTAAAGTTAACTCGAGCCTCAGCCTCACAAAATGGATGCTGCCACCACAGACACAAGTCTGACCCCCTGCAGCTGGGAGTCCTTCCAGCGAGGGGAGCTTGGAGAAAGGGTTTCCTGTCAGGGGGGGTGCTAGCACCATCCCAGACAGGGGTTTGGGTATCCTGGGTAGGCAGGGCTTTAGCGGAAGGTGACTGCAAGTGGCACCCCGGTGCTCACTATGCATCTGCCGGCTAGAACCAGTTTAAGGGGCACACCAGCCCCTGAGCTGGGGAAAGTCCGGCATGGGAGAGGGGTGTAACCACCCCCCTTCCTGGTCCCACCCATGGGCAGGACCTAGTCGCGTGCCAGCCCCTTTTCCTAGTATAAAGATAGGAGCGGGCCCCCTTCCAAATTAGATCATCTTTGAATCCTGAAACTACTTTCTACGAAAGGAACTCTCAACTTCTTCTCAAGATTTCTCCCTTGTGACTAAGGAGTAGTCACCCTGCATCCGCAGGCACCATCCAAGAACACTGCGGTTTGCTGCACGTCCTTCCTCCGAAATCCGACTGACCACCACGACGAGACCCGGCTTCCCTGGCACCTCTGACCTCTACCCACATCGTCAGCTCAGCTGAGATCCGTGGGTGCGACGAGACCTCGAGGGACCGGCCATCTTCTAAACTGCACGACCGCCGAGGGATCCTCGAGTGAGTGCTTTGGGGTCCGAGAAGCTCCAACCCTTAGCAGCTCCAGCACCGAAGTTCAGCCCTCCAGCATCCTCCAGATCTGCGTGGGGCCCTTCTGCTCTTTGCTGCTCACCGCGTTGTCTGGCTACTAGCCCGCTGGCTTGTGGCCTTCCCGACGACGAACGACGACATCAACACCGCTGGTCTGGTTGCTCCAGACTGGCTCTTGCTCCCCTTCAAAAGAGGAGCACCCCGGACCCTCCTGGTCCACTCCAGACGCCATTTTGAGTCCACCGCGTGGGCTTGCATTCGTCAAGACTTGTTGCCCCAATCCTGGGTCCAGCGACGTCGACAGCAGATACCATCGTGGGACAGCTCGCACCTCCATCCTGGTCGCCGACAACGCCTCCTGGTCCGTGAGACTGCAGAGCCCAGCGTCGCCCACTCACCTGGTCGAGGTGACTCCATCCGGTGCCATCCTGGTGCCCATCTAATCACTGGCTAGTGATTCAGAACTTGGTCCCCTCTGCTTACAGGTGTCTTCCATCTCCGGTCCAGGCTTGGATCCATCCGAATCTCTTCACTGGTCGCCTGCCAGCAACTTCTTCTTTCAGGCTCCTGGTTCGTCAACGAGGGTTTTCGACGACACTTGAACCCTATGCAGCCGCAGCCCCTGGGCTAGGTAAACCGAGTACCCCGGTGCTCCAGCGTAGAACAACTCTCTAAATGCCTAGATCCACTTTCGTTTTTGACCTACCTAGTCGGGTTCGCCCGAGAACACTAACATTTGCATTTACTAGTATCCATAGACTTTGTCCCGCATCCCGCGTGAGAGTGCACACTCTGCACCCGAGTCCCCTAGGCCCCCTGCTAGCAATCTGAAGGTTCAGTAGTCCAGTCCTAGCGATTCCAAACCCTATGAGATTAGTACTTACCTGCTAGTAATTTCGCATTCCACTTTTAGAGTATATGGTTTTTCGTGCCCCTCGGGCATTTGTGTAAATTGTGCAACTCAAAGTATTTTCGTAAGAGTTTTGTTGTGTGCTTAGTACCCTGTCTTCATAAAGAGTACAGGGCTGTTGTGATCTAAATAAATACACTGTTTATTTTCATAACACTTGTGTGGTGTCCTTTCACTTGGTGTTCAAGGGGTATATGTGATGGTATAACAGCTGGCTTAACACGCCCTCTAGAGTTTAGCCCGAAGACTGTTCGTATCCATGCTACTAGGATAGCTGGTCTATAAGGTTGAGTTACAACCAATCATCAATAAGGGTTGTTTGGACTGATACAAAGTGCTCACTAGAATAGTGAACATTATATATCAGCCCAACTTCTCACAGTCTTCTTGATCGGATCTTTAAAATCATAAAGAAAGCAGTCTGTTTCTTGTGACTCTATAGCCATGTGAAATATTGTGGCTGCTCTTTCCACCAAGTTGTGGAAACCTCCAATATACTCTGCGGGGGAATCTGAAGTCTGAGGTTCAGGTGTGGCTGGAGAATGAGCTATATATTCCTCATCATCCCTGTGAGAAGAGAGATCATCCCGTACCTCCCCTTCTTCTGGTTCCTCTCCGTCGTCATCCGATGACTGAACAGTATGAACTGGTTCTCTGTCTTGAGTAAGATCTAGAGGTGGTGGCCTTGTTTTTGGTGATGAATGCGTTTTGGAAGATGATGAAGATTTCTCTTTTGGAGGTTCCGCAGGTGATTCCGGAAAACGTTTCTTGTAGTCTGCGATCAAGAATTGGAGATCTGAGACAATTGAAACTGGAAGGCAAACCATAGGAGTGACCTGTTGTGTATGAACGGTCTCTTCTGTAATAACTACATCATCTTCGTCTGTGCTCTAGCACTTCACAATAAGATCTGAAGGACTAGTAGCTTGCTCATAGTGGTCGTCTTCAGATTCATCACTTTGTAGGAGGCAAGAAGATGGAAGTAATCCTTGTACTCTACTTGGTGATGTTATTTCAGGTGTAATCTGAATCTTTTCATTCCTTTTTGGAGTAATTAAATCAGCTTTTTTCCACGGCGTCAACGATGTCGTCGTCGATTTCGTCGTCGACGGTGCAGATGCCGATTGTTTTTCATGTGTCGACGACGAGGTCGTGGACGGTTCCTTCTTCGACGGTTCCTTCGTCGACGATTCCTTCGGCGACTGTATCTTCATCGTCGATTGTGTGGTCGTCGACGGTACCTTCGTCGTCGACTATGAAGACGTCGACAGAGTCCTCGACAACGCAGTGGTCGTCGATGGTGCCTTTGTTGACAGCGCGCTCGACGCAGATGCCTTCGTCGATGACGTTGCGCTTACCGTCGTCGATGTCTTCGTCGACGAAGCGCCTGGAGTCAATGGTGTCTTCGTCGTCGGTGTAGGCGTCGACAGTTTATGTCTCCTCGTCGACGATGCCGTCGACGGAACTTTAAGTAACGTCGATTGCTTTTTTATAAGTATAATTGAAGACAGAGGCTTACCCGCCGTCGACGATTGAGTTATAGATGTCGTCGTTGAGGAGGCTGATGCCATCGTCGTTGAGACCGTGGTCGTCGATGTGGAAACATAGGTTGTCTTAAGTGAAGAATGCGTCGACAAATTTGTCGTCGATGATTGAGATGGCTTTCTGAAGGTGGTAACTTCCTTTTCGGACGTGACAGATTTTACCTCAGAAGACTTAGAGGCAGTCTTTTTAGGAGGAACGTCCGCAGGGCCAGGGAACTCACCCTAGGCCTCTTCAAGGACAGCTTGGATGACACCGAAGCCATTTCTCCTTCCTCTGAAGATACTGCATCATCTCTGTCTTTAAGTCTATTTAACCAGAGTAGCAGTCTTCCTTCCCTGTCTTTAAGAGCCTTTGTAGAAAATGTTCTACATATTCTACATTCTTTCACAGAATGGTCAGGGTAAAGACAGTAGAGGCAAGTTTCATGCTTGTCATCAACATGCAGTCTTTTCTTACCGCAGGATGAACAGGCTCTGAAAAGTCCTTTCTTCTGCTGAGTAGACATTGTTGTTTGTAGAAGAAAATATTCAATTTCTGTGAGGAAAAGAAGTAAATCTTGAAATCCTGAGGAGAACTCAGGTGGAGACTCCCTAGCACAACGTGCGGTAGAAAATCTGAGAGACTGAGGCTCCTGGCAGGAAGGTTCTAGAGGGAGGTGGTAGCTGATTGGCTACCTTCTAGAGTTTGGTGCTTTTTACAAAAGGACATAGATAGGCTACTAAGGTAAGGCCCTTAGGCCTACTTTTCTCTATGTATGTCTATAGGACATTACTTTTCTATTTACCGGGACTCCCATCTCGACGACGGGGAATGATTCAGGCATGTGAATCTATGAAAGACACCCATAATACTGGATAAATGGGTGGCGGGCGGGTATGGATGTCTGGTGGATCGCCACCGCCCGCACGGCGGTGGCGATCCGCCAGACATCCTAAAGGGCCCCTAGACGTGGCAACTTTATTGTATACCTAACCTTGCACAGGACCGGTGGTTGGGGGGAGGGGGGTGTTGGGAAATTTGGCGTCTTGCCTATCCTGGACTCTAACCGTGGTGACATGATGAACATGTATAATTGCTATGGCACAGATTGTATTGATAATATGCTAAGACAAACAGGGATCAAAATGTATAATTTCTTGATAAGCACGGGTAATTATGATCAAGACTATTGTAATGGAATGATATGAAGATATAGGTTTTGAAAAACAATAAAATATGTTTTTTAAAAAAAACCTATGAAGATTCAATAGCTTTCATCTGAGAAAACTACTGAAAAATCTACTGTATAGCCAGTTTTTGAGATTGAGAAGAACTGGTATACAGACAAAATAGTGAAACCAAAATATCGTGCTACCAAAATATTGTGTCCAAAATATTGTGGTATGGAAATATCGTCTGCAAGAATATCATTGTCAAGAATATCGATTTAAGGTAAATAATCTCAATTTATTTTGAAAATATCAAAGTCATTAATATCGTTTACAAAAAAATGGTAAAGAATATCATTTTTTAATTATTGTTATGCATTTTAGTATAAATTATATGTTGTTTATGTTTTTTAATATAGTTGTTAATTATTAGTAGTTATTCAATTAAATGTAATACATGTTTGTGATTTTTAGTACTGTAGTGTGTTGTGGGTTTATAGGGGTACAGGGTGGGAAGCAATTTAGTTATAATGAATTATTAATTTATTTTTTATTAATATAAATTATTTAATTGATAATATGTTAATTGTGCAATTATTTTTTAAAGTTACATATTAGGTGTAGGTTGTGGCTTTTATAGGGGTATAGGGTGAAACGTAAATTAATTGTATTTAAATAATAATACATGAATAATTAATATTAGTTATATAATTGACAATTAATTATGTTAGTTGTGTAAATAACTGCTGCTATGTTACATTTTAGGAGCTTGTTGTGGGTTTTGTAGGGTTATAGGGTGGGATGTAACTAAACTTTAAATATTTAATAATCAATTAATGTTTAAATATTAATTCTCTAAATGAAAAATAATAATGTAAATTGTGTAATATATTAAATGGTATTTTTTGAGTGTGTTGTTTTAGTATGTGTAAAGGGAAGTGTAGGAAATTAAATATACTAAATGATAAATACAGTTAATGTATTAAAATTATAGAAATGATAAATAAATATGTAAAATATGTAAATACATTCAGATTATATATTAGGTGTCAGTTATTGCATTTGCAGGAGTAAATGGTGGGACATTAATTACATATTAATACTTTATTACAAGTTAATTATTCATAATACATGTTTAATTGGGTTTTAATTATGAACATGATGGACATAATAATTTTTACATTTATATATTTGGTGTATTATTTATTTGTTAACTACAATTATTTTAGGAATAAGTAATTATTATTAATATTGTAACTAATGCATAACTATTTAACATGTGTACATAATAATATTTTAATAAAGAATTTCAGATATGTTGCGTACTTTGTTAAAGTACGGGGTACAAATTTACTTACGAAATAAATCTTTTTTTTTTTCTTTTTTTTTTTTTTTTTTAAACCTTTATTTTTGGTGCAGATAATGATAGCAGATAACAGTTGCGTCAACAGTCACAGGAGACCAACCACATTACGTCATAGTACATTTTTCTGTATACACGGCCCATCAGCCCACAACCCGAGGGCCGGGCGGCGGTATCTGGTAGCATAGAAGCCAGGTGCTGAACCCAGCCCTGCGACTGCACGGCAGGATATTCTGATCTGCTTTTTCTTTCGAGCATCTTCAATACAGTTTACCCCCCAACTCCCCAAAGGCACCCCTCCCCCCAAAACTTCGGCATTCATGGCTAAAACATGTGTACCCAGGTCGTCCACCTCATTATAGCACTCCTATAGGCAGGCATAGCAGCGATCGGTGCGTACATTAGAAATGACTCCTTGAGATACAAGACATAAGATTCCCCAGTTGTGACTTACATGTGTGTGTGCGATCAGACACTCCCCCAACTCACCAGTTTCCCCCTCCCTCCCTACCGCCCTCCCCGTCCTCCTCCTCAGACTCCGTATCCCCAGGGGTGAACAACTCCGCACTCGTGCCATCCGAATCCTCGGCCGCCTCACCCAGCACTCGCATCATTCTCCACGCAAGCAGGTCGTCCTGCAGTTTCACATCCCTACGCACAGTCTGCATAAAGGTTTCCTCTGCCAGGGACCATTCCCCCACATCTCTAAGCCAGTGTGACATCTCCGGGGCCCTCTGCCCCATCCACGTGATGGCCACCCTCCTCCTCGCCAGTACTAAAAGTAGCTGTAACATCTTGTAGGGTAGATTACATTTCCTGGGCTTGGGGACTAAGGCTAACAAGCAGTGAAGGGGGGTCAGTTCCATCTGGAGTGCAGTAGTTCTGCAAATGTGCGCCACCACCGACTGCCAGAAGGCGTACACCAGTGGGCAGTCCCATGCTAGGTGAAGAAAGGAGGCCCCCGGCTCGCCACATCTTGGGCAGTTATCGCGCTTGTCCGGGGCTATACGCTTCAAAGCAACCGGAGTCACATACGTTCGGTGTAAGAAGTTAAAGTGTGTCAATTTGAACCGTGCGTTGCACGACACCTTCCGGGTGAGTGTACCAATGCGTTTGCGTTGTGTTGGGTCTAATGCGACCCCCAGGTCAGCCTCCCAGGCCGCCCATGTCGGGGGGACCGGTGGCGTGGAGTCCTGCCGCATGGCTGAGTACAATAGTGTTACCAGCCTCCTGCCCCTACCACAGGACAGGATAATATTGAGGGTATGGGACACAGGGGGCGCCTCAGGGAATTGCGGCCAAGTGTCACGTGCCAGTGCATGTAGGCCCCTGTAGTGTAGGAACTGTCCCTCCCCGAGTCCGAATGTCTCCGTCGCCCGTTCGAAAGACAGGAACGTATCGTCTGGGTAGAGATCTGCCAACAGCTCGCACCCACCCGCTCTCCAGTCATGGAAAGGCATGTGTACCTCCATGTCCACCACCGGGGCCATGATCCATATCGGCAGCTCTCTGTGAAAGGGGGCCCTCCGTAGGATTTTTTCCACAACACGCTGCCAAATGGCTGCGGTGTGGCGCACTACATATGGCAGCGTCGCATCCGCGCCGCTGCCGCGCATCAGGGCCATCTGTACCGCTCTCTCATCTGCACTACCCGCAAGGAGCCGAAGTTCCCAGGTGTCCGCATCCGCGAACCACCTGGCAGCTGGCAACAGCTGAGCTGCATAGTAGTAGAGGTCGAATCTCGGCGCCTCCAACCCCCCCTCCTCCCAGCTGCGGACCACCGTGTGCAAGGCAACTCTACTACGCCTGCCCGCCCAGAGTAAAGACGTAAGGAGAGTGTTAAGAGTGCGGAACATCCGCGGGGGAAGTGGGCACAGCGAATTCTGCAACACGTACAGTACCCGCGGCAGCATCACCATTTTCGCCACTGCCAGACGTCCCATCAGGGAGAGAGGCAACGTGTTCCAGAATGCCACTGATTGTTGTAGGGAGTGCACTACCCTGTCCGCATTGCGGGCCAGCAATTGTTCATCCGACGACGCCACCTGTATCCCCAGATAGCGGAAGGCCTCCAGTTCCCACCGCAGACCCAGGTGTGGCAAGTCCCCGCGCGCGTCCACATTGTAACCCGCTAGGGGGAAGATCAGGGACTTTCCTGCATTGATACGCAGGCCCGAAGCTGCGCCAAAACGGTCCAGCAGCTGTAGTAAAGCTGGTAACGCGTCCTGCGGAGACGTTAAATAAAACAGTGCGTCGTCCGCATACAAGGACACCGTGTGGATGTTACTCCCCACTTTGATCCCCCAATGGTCCATCGTGGTGCGGACCTCCACCGCCAATGGCTCAATCGCCAGGGCGAACAGGAGCGGCGAGAGGGGGCATCCCTGACGGGTGCCTCTCCCCAACGCCCAGTCCCCTGAGCGTGCGGCCCCAAGTCTGACTCTGGCCCGAGGCGCCCTATACAGTATCTGGATCCATTTGCGAAACACTGGCCCCAATCCCACTTGCTGAAGGACCTCTGATAGGTATCCCCAGCTAACCGTGTCAAATGCCTTGGCCAAGTCTATCGACACCAGGACCTGGGGATCCTCTCTGCCGCGAACCTCATGCATAATATGGGTTAATCGTCGCAGATTCATCGCGGTGTTGCGCCCGGGGATAAGCCCACACTGGTCCTGGTGGACCAACTGGGCCATGTGCGGTGCCAATCGAGCGGCTAAGAGTTTAGTTAGGACCTTGACATCCGTATTAATCATTGTGATAGGGCGGTACGCCGCGGGGTCGCAACCATCACCACCCGGCTTTAGGATCATGCAGATCTCGCCTTGGTACATCGTGGGCGGGAGAGCTCCATCCTCCAGCGCTGTAAGAAAGACCTGGAGGAGGAGGGGGCCGAGGATGTCTCCGAATGCGTGGTAGAACTCGGAGGGAAACCCATCTCCTCCTGGGGATTTCGCCGTCGGTAGGCTGGCCATAGCCACCCGCACTTCGCGGAGGGTCAAAGCCCCATCTAATTCTTCCGCTGCTTCGCTCGGGAGGGCCGGGAGGGCCACTCCACGGAGGTAAGATTGATAGGATGCTTCGGTGACCAGCGGATCCGCCGTGTACACCTGCTGCAGGTGGGATTTGAGAATCCGCAATATACCGGACTCCGAATGCACCATGGTCCCGTCGGGCCCCTTCAGGGCCAGTATCCGAACCGGTGCCGATTCTCTCCTCAATATCCAGGCCAACAATCGGCCAGATTTGTCCCCTTCCCTGTGGAGTCGCTGTCTAAATTGACCCAGCGTGTATCTGTCGAGGCGCGTAAGGATATCATGGACTTTCTCCTGGGCTTCCCGCTCCAGGGCCAGTTCCGGTTCCCCAGGATCTGGCGAGGCCTGGCGAGTCCGCAGGGTGTCTTCGGCCTCCCTCAGTTCACGGGTCAGCTGTCGGCGGACCCCATAAGTAAGAGCCATGCATTCCCCTCGCACCACCGCCTTCAGTGCGTCCCACCTCGTTGACAGAGGCACGTCCCCCCCCCCCTAGTTGAGGTCTACGTAGTTAGTGAGTGTAGTCTGCACATGATCTCTACCCAATGGGTCCTGCAGTAAGTCCGCAGGCATCCGCCATGTACGGGGGCGGCTGGGCTGGTCGATGTCCTGCGTAACGCACATCACCGGGGAGTGATCAGACAGGAAGCGGGCCAGATGGGTGACCTTTAGAGAATACGACGCGTCTATATTCGCGGCGAGGACCCTGTCTAGTCTGCTATGGGTGTCGTGTGTAGGAGTGTAGCAGGTGTACAGTTTCTGCGACGGGTGGCTCTGACGCCACACATCTACCGCTCCCAAGTTCGTCATGACCTCGCGCAGTCTTGCCGTCATGCGAGGTTTCGTCCCCGCACGGGGAGGATGTCTGTCTAGGACCGGGTCCAAGACACAATTAAAGTCCCCGAACCACAGAAGAGGGCTGTCCACGTCCGACACTAAGACGTCTTGCATTTGTGGGTAGAAGGTCGTATCGTCTACATTGGGTGCGTAAGTATTAAGGAGTGTAAGGTCCCTGCCATTCAACTTCACTCTCAGCAGCAGGTATCTGCCCTCGATGTCTGCCTCTGCATACTGTACTGCAAGGGGGACCCCTGGTGCCACCCAAATCAAGACCCCACACGCATATGTCGAAAAGGAAGAGTGAAAGACCTGACCCCGCCATTTTTTAGCGAGCTTTTGCGCCCCCTCCTCATTCAGATGTGTTTCTTGTAAACACGCAATTGAGATGGCATGCCTCCGGAGGAAGGACAGGACCCTATAACGCTTGGTACAAGTGCCCAA
Organism: Lissotriton vulgaris; assembly: GCF_964263255.1. Classification (NCBI taxonomy): domain Eukaryota; kingdom Metazoa; phylum Chordata; class Amphibia; order Caudata; family Salamandridae; genus Lissotriton; species Lissotriton vulgaris. The sequence goes on along the minus strand of NC_141694.1, from coordinate 1,547,395,531 downwards.
CCCACGCACATTCCACGTTAAGAACTTGTATCCCATTTTTCCAGTAAGTGCCCCATCGGGCCATGTGATCTGCCGCCAAAACACCGCCTCCTAGGGGCCTGAACAGTGATACACATGATGCCTATACCAACAATAATAAACAGTACCCCCCCATCCACCCCCCCCTTCAACGTTGCAACATTTGCAGAACACTTCCCCCTCCCCCCGCCCACGAGCAGGATAAAGACAACAACCCAACCTGTCAACCCACCCTTCCCCCGCTGGTGCCAGGACGTGCACAGCCTCCCCACACACCCCTCACAACCCATCACACACCCACACAACAACAAACTGCATACCCCCCCCCCCCCCCCCCCCCAGCTCCCCGCAAGACCCAATGCTCACATGATGTACGCCCGGCTCCGGCCCTGCCGTAGTCGACCATGCAGGATCAGGTCCGACAATAACGCCCCCGCCTCCCAAAAAATAATCAGTACCCACATTGCAACTCTACTGGGCTCCGTTTCTCCCCAATAAGTATAGTCTGGTGGCTCCGGATACAATGTCTCACCAGTGTCCACTCATACCCCTCTCCACCCCGAGAGCCGCCGCCGCCATCCAATGACAAAGTACATAGGGCTTCTACATCACCTCAGGGTGGGCCATTCACCTCCGGGGCCCCAGCTCCCCCAGTCTCCTGAATCACCAGGTCCGACGGTGCCACATCCCTCACCGCAGCTGGTATTGTGTCCGGGACCAGGAGTTCCGCAGGATCCAGCGGATTTTGAGACTCCGCCTCGGCCCCCTGCAGCAGGGGTTCCAGGAGCATTCCGCCATCCGGTCCCACCGTGATTCTAGGTTCTTCCGTGTGCTCCGACGTGGAGCGCCGTCTCCGTCCTCCTCGAGGCCTCCGCTGCCGCTGGGGACGGCTCCCCCAAGTCTCCTTGGACCCACCACGGGCCCCCGGTGGAACCCCATCTCCCCTGACCTCCAGCCATTCCCAAACTTCCTCCGGCGATTCAAAGAAGTGCGCCTTGCCCTGAGCCAGCACCTTAAGTTTGGCGGGATATAGTAACATATATTGTAACTCCATCGCCCGGAGCTTCTGCTTAACCCCCAGAAAGGATTTCCTCATCTCCTGAACCTGGTGGGTATAGTCCGGGTATATTGAAATCCGGCTATTCTCAATGGCCAGGTCCGGGTTCTCCCTTGCTGCTCGCAGGATGCAGTCCCGATCCCGATAATTCAATATCTTGGCAATCAGAGCTCGCGGCGGGGCCCCCGGTTGTGGCGGGGGAACCAGGGCTCGGTGAGCTCTCTCGATAACAAACACTTCCGAGAGACCCTGTGGGCACAACTTCGCCCTGATCCATGCTTCCAGGAAGCGTTCAGGGTCTCCAGCCTCCAGCCTCTCGGGAACTCCCAGGACTCTAATGTTGCTGCGACGCGCCCTCCCTTCTGCGTCCTCAGCTCTCCGTTCCAGAGCACCAGTCGTCGCCGAAAGTTGTGTGACCGTCTTCCGGAGAGAGGCCACCTCCCCCTGTAGCTGCTCGATGTTAGCCTCCGCGTCTGTAACTTTGTCCGCTACCTTACGGAGGTCCATTCGCAGGAGATTGACGTCGATGGAGACTGTTTCAATTTGCCTCTCCAGCGCCGAGTGGGAGCCCTGAATAGCCTTTAGGAGTTCCGCACGGGAGGGCTCACCGGAGTCCCCGGGTTCCTCATCCTGGCCCGATTGGCGTGTAATCCTCTGGGGCGGCAGCCTTTGCGTGGTGTACTGGGTGATCGTATTGGCCTGCGACGAGCGGGACGCCCTGTCCTTACGCATCCTCAGGATGATCCTGATGCGGGGTTGGCCCGCCTGTAGAGTAGCAACAAGTCCACCTCCGCCTCCACCCAGCCGGTGGCAAATTCCGCAGTGGGTCGCGCTCGAGCCCTCACCCTTGTGTAGTCAGCTGGGCGACCTCACTCTCCCAACACTCCCGTCACAGGCAGGTCGGCGGGACCGCAGGCACCGTCAGGAAGCCTCCTGCACCGGCAAGGGGGTTTCCGGCAACTGCACCCCACCAGCGGGGCGGCACGATCACTACGTGGGTCCCTGTGGCCCCCAGCGGGGGCGGCTCCGCGCCCCTGCGTCCAGCCGAGCCCCACAGGAAGCAGGCCCTTCTATACTCCGCACCCGGCCCGTGCGGGTGGCTCAGCTCTCATGCCCCGATCACTCAGCCAGTGGACAGGTAGGAGGGGGGCCCCCCCAAGGCGCTCTGCTGCGGCGCTGCAATCAGGAGTCCAGCTTGCGCCCGATATGACCTCCAGCGGTCCGGGGTTTCTACCAAGAGTCAATGTGGTGCCCCCTCCTCCCCGCACTCCAGGAGGCAGGAAAGCCCGGAGGAAGCAGGCCGGCCCCACACAGAGCGTCAGGGGCTTAATGTAAGTGCTTGCCCCGTCTGCGCCGCTCGCCTGTGCCTTCCTGGGCCCCCAGCCCGCTCCTATCCCACCGGCACACAGTTCCGCCGGGACCCCGATCAGCAGTCCCAGCCGGTCACTCGCCGTCTCCCCAGCCCGGCGGCCGACCTCAAGATGGCGGCCTGGTGGGGGGAGGGGCACGCACTGGTCCTCGGCTCTCTCTTCGCCCCTCCGGTCCAGGAGAACCGATCGCGCCCCAGGTGGGCAGCTGCACCGCCAGGCAAGCGCACTTCAGGGCTCTCACACGGGTCCGGGGCCCCCTAACCTGTGCTTTGGTGTCGCGGCCCGTCCCTCCGGGGGTGAGTCCTCTCCCGGGGCGTCCCCCGGTCCAGCGCCTCTCAGCATGCCCTCGCACACGGCGTCGTCCCCTGGGTCAAGGTCCAGACCCGGGACAAGCACTATGATTGCTCTGCAGGTCTCCCGCCGTGCGTCAGGAAGCGGGCACCCCTGACCGACCAGGCCCCATCCGCGGCCTCGCGTAGGCTCGGCGGCCGCACTGGAGCACCGGAGTTGCTCCGCTGTCACTGCGTCACCCCCGCCGGCCGGAAATCGGCAGATGCGTTCCCCGCAGCGTCAGGGATTCCTCCGGACTGTCAGGGCCATTCACCGGAGCCTGGGCAGGATCACACACAGGATTTTACGGGTCCGCAGGACGGGAGCTGGCAGAGCTCACGTCCTGTCGGCCATGCTGCTTGGCCACGCCCCCGAAATAAATCTTTATTATTGTATGTGTTAATTGTATTTTGATTTTTAAATGTAAATAATATTGCATTTATTACTTATTATTTTGAGAATATAATTTTGTATTATAATTATATTTGTAGTGATTATAATGTGTATTAATGTAATACATATTTATTTTAAAAAATATACATAATTTATTTTTATCTTTTTTTATTGCTAGCAATGTTTTTGAAAATATTTTATTATGTTGAGGGGAATTAGTTTTTTTCTAATATTGTAATGATTGGTGTGGGAATAGTTAAGTTTTCCCTTCAACTATCTAAAACTTTCTTGCTTTGGCTGGAGTGGCAATAGTACATTTTAACCCCTTTGCAATTCAACACGTTCCCTATTGTTGCACTTAATGGAGTGAGAATAGTACATTTTACCCCTCCGAAATCCAACACTTACCTTACTGTTGTAGTGACTTAAGTGGGAATAGTAAGTTTTACCCTTCTGCAATCTAACACTTTCCTTACTGTTGCAGTGCCTGTAGTGGGAATGGTAACGTTTACTCCTACCTAATCCAACATTTTCCCTACTGTTACACTGACTGGAATGGGAATAGTAAATTTCTACCCCTCAGCAATCCAACACTTTCCCCACTGTTGAAGTGACTTACGTGAGAATCGTAAATTTTACCCCCCGCAATCCAACCCTTCCCTACTGTTGCAGTGAATGAAGTGTGAATAGTATTTTTTACTCCTCCCCTATCCAACACTTAGCTACTGTTGCACTGACAGGAGTGGGTATAGTATATTTTTCCCCTCCGCAATCCAACACTTTCTCTACTGTTGCACTGACTGTAGTGGAAATAGTAAATTGTACCCCTCCACAATTTAAGACTTACTCTACTGTTACACTGATGTGTAAAATAACTGTTTATCTACAGTTGCATTGTGGGAAGTGGGAGTAGTAAATTGTATCCCTCCTTGGTCCAACACTTTGCCCACTTTTGTATACATTGTAGTGGGAATAGCATATGTATTAAATGTTAGATTTTAAAGGTTATTTTATATTGTTACAATTTATATTATTATGTGTTTCTTTATTTAAAATTATAATATTTATAATCCTTATTTTTAATGTGTTAAATATTTTTAATCAATTGTCATTTTTTATGTTGTAATGAAAATGCCTTGTTTTAAAAAAATATGCTGTTGGGTGTATATATAAACACTATTACATAATTTAAAAAATATTATAATATAAAGGTACATAATTAGTTTAATAATACTTTTATAACTAGTTATATATAAATATTGCCCGTTTAACTAGTTTTTTTAAGTAAGTATATGATGTAAAGAAGTACTCTAAAGCAGTGAGTACAAACGTATTTATTCTGTCATCCACTCTCTGTAACTTCCAGAGGCCTGCAAACAGTCTAAGGCGAACTCCAACGGAACGTTCCAAGGAAAGGGGGGAAAGAAGGAGGGAATGCACCAAGGGGTGGGAGAGGGGAAAAAAGGAGGGAAGATTACAACAGTATAATTGTTAGATATGTTTAAATAAACATTATGCGCCTGATTTCAATGTCCTGGAACCGTTTGACAACCACGCAGAACTGTTAGATAAACTGAAACAAAAAAGATTACCTGAAAATATTACCAACAAAGCACAGAACCATGCAAGGAATAATCATAGGGATGCACTACTCTAAACCATCGTAAAACCTAAAAGCAACAGAATGACGTGTCACTACATTTACATCAACTTTAAAAGAAGTTAAAAAAAATTATAATATAAGAACAGGGACATGATTAATACTGGGCAATTTTCTTTAGAACCACCATCGCTTGCCTTCAAAAGGGTGCATTTTGGTCGACACCAGACCAAAAATGAGCATAACCAAGATCTAATATTGATCAAGTGGGTTTTCCTACCTGGCACTGGCCACTACCCATGCGGTCACTGTAACGTGTACCCTTTGAATATGTTCACAAAAAATATGGAACTAGGTCTAAACTATAAATGACAATTGAAAAAAAACATAAAATTGCAACACAGTGAATGCTATATATCTGATAACTTGTCAATGTCAATGTCAACTCAGATATGCTAGAATGGCATCTCATAAAATTAAGACCAGAATAAATGAACATAGGATTACAATCCAATGTTGATGCATTACGACGAAACTGGCAGCTAATTTTTTTTTTTAAACGACTACAATGCAGATAGTCTATCCTGGGTTATCCTATAAACTTTGAACAAGCATATCAATATCAATATAAATGCTAAACCTTTTGGGAAAGAACAGAAATGGATATTTAAATTCAAAACTCATATTAGAGACCTGAAGGGTTGTTTAGAAAATGAAGTAGGCCAGTGGCAATACCGTTATCAGCTTTATTAGCAAGCAGTCAGCGCAACCCATACCACATGTTTGATTTTTAGACCTTTACTTGTGAGTAGTAAAAATAAACCTGCCTATCCACATGTGGAAGGTTCCCCTATAGGCTTAATTTGAAACAGACTTTGGCATAAAGTCTAATATAAACCACATACCAGTGTTTGCCAAGCTTTTTAGAACCACAACAACATTTTTGGAATGAAAAACGTTCGTGACCCACCTAGTTTTAATAGACAATAGGTGGGCTATATTTTTTATGTAACTAAAGCATGGTGTGGTAGCGCACTGTCATTTACAGACAGCACATTTTCCACTGAAATGGCGAATAAATTTGCAGAGACATAGGGGTACATTAGGATGTCACACAAAGTCCGCCCGCCATCCCGACGCAAAAAGGGACCGCCCGCCAAAAGGGCGGGTGTCCCGCGGGGTCCATTTTTAACATTGCGGCGGGCGGTGCTCCGCCCACCGCAATGCTAAAAAATACACGTCATGCCGTTCAATGCACAAAGTGAAAGGCACCGCGCGGTGCCTGCCACGTTGTATATTGAAATGCAGGGGGTACCATAACCCCCCCCCCCAAGTGACCCCCACCCCACAGAATCCCTGGGGGCCCGCAACGGGACCCCGCAAATGTTTCCCGCATGCCTTTCCGTGGCGTCAACGCCGCCACGGAAAGGAATGTGTCCGCACCCATCAAAATGTGGTTGGCGATGTCTAGCAGACAACGCCACCATATTAAACTCTTTTCCGCCCGGTCAACTTGTTGACTGGGTGGAAAAGCGGCAGACGGTCTTTCCATCTGCCTTGGGACCCCCCGCCATAGTAATATGGTGGGGGGAAATGGGTGGCGGGCGGGGACGGATGTCGGGCGGATCGCCACCGCCATGCGGGCTGTGGCGATCCGCCCGACATCCTAATGGGGCCCATAGAGTTTTACTGATAAACATTTACTGAAAACAAATGATAATGTGTGGAAAATATTTTATAATTTATCATTTTAATCACACTATATTAACTAAAACCTGTGCCTTCTTTATGCTCTGCTTATACCCTTTTATATCATATCACTGATACCATATAAAATTATAGCATTTTCAAAAACACTTATGACATTGAACATCACATAATTTGTGAGAGCACAGTGCAGAGTAAAGTGGTGAGTTATAATTAATGTAGTGTAGCTATCAGGTTGAATACACTGTTTATGGAGATGCACAAGTTATAATAATTTGAAGGTGTTGTGTTAATCATATAGTTAAGGTATAAGTATTAGTTTACAATTTTAAATTTCTGTGTAGTTTAAATTTGTTTTGTAGCTAAAGAATAAAATAAGTTATAGTAACGTAAGGGTGGTGTGTACATTATAAATTAAAGGTATAACTATGAGTGTAGAATTTGTAAAGTGTGTGTAGTTTAAGTTTGGTTTGAATATAAATAATGATTTCCTAACTATAACAGAGGTTTAACCTCCGTTATTCTGTAATAAAAATGTTTTTCAAATCGTAGAGTTTACTGTCATTGAGTGACGTGTCATTAAGTGGAGCATGTCACAGTAGAGTGAGGAAGATTGTCATAGATAGTATGTTTGCAGAGTGTAGTGTTGTAGAGTGAAATGATGTACAGTGGAATGGCATATAGTGGAATAGCATGCAATTGAGTGATGTGCAGTGGAGCGGCGTATAGCGTAGTGTGATAAAGTGGAGTGGCGTAGTGTATAGTGGATTCAAGTGTCACAGAGTGCAGTAGTAAGTTGTATAGTACTGTGGCCTCAGAATGCACTAGGGTAGGCAGGCATAGCGAAGATTTGAGTAAACTGCATTAAATTGTAATGGCATGTTGCATAGTACAATGGAGTGTTATGTCGTAGTATGGACATAAAGTGGAGTACAGTGTGATATAGAGGCACCGAGTGTAGTAGAGTCTTGTACAGTATAGTTGCACAGAGTGGAGTAGAGTGTGGTAAAATGGAGCGGTGTTGAATGGAGTATTGTATAGTGCCATAAAATGGGGTCAAGTATCATGCAGCCCCGTCCAGTCCAGTCAAGTGGCATAGCGTAGACTGTAACAGCGTGATATAGAGTATAGTGGCATGAAGGGGAGCAGAGCAGAGTGGGGTGGCATACACTAAAGTGTCGTAGAGTGGAGTGGAGTGGTGTGTTGTGCTGTACAAAGGAGTGGCTTGGCATGTTGTAATGTCATAACGTGTCAAGAGTGCAGTGGAGTAGAGGGCTACAGAGTGGATTACAGTGTTGTACAGTGGAGTGTTGTGGACCAGAGTGTGGTAACAATATGGTAGAGCAGAGTGCCATAGACTGGAGTGATGTAAAGTGGAATAGACTACAGTGGAGTGGGGTAGAGTGGAGTAGCATACAGTGACATAGCTTACAATGTGGTGTGGTACAGGGGTAGAGGTGTAGCTTGGCATGGCATACATTGGAATAGCATACAGTACAGTAGCATACCCTGAAATAGCGTACAGTGGAATAGCGTAAAGTGGAGTGGGTACATTGGAGTGGCATAGACTGGAGTGCCATTGACTGGAATACAGTATAGTGGAGTGGTGTACAGTCGAGTGATGTACGGTGGAGTAGTGTACAGTGGAATAGCATGCCATTGAGTGGCATACAGTGGAGTGAGGTAGAATGGAGTGGTGTAGATAGAATCAAATAGCGTAGAAATGAGTGGTGTAGAAAGCATACAGTGGAATTTCGTATAGTGCAGTGGTGTCAAATTGAGTGGGGTACAGTGGAGTGGCAAAGAGTGGTGTGGCGAACATTGGAGTGGTGTAGAGTGGAACAGTGTACAGTGGAGTGTTGTAGAGTTGAGTGGAGTGGAGTGGTATACAGTGGAATAGCGTACAGTGGAGTGGTGAAAAATAAAGTAGTGTACAGTGAAGTGGGAGAGAATGTAATAGCGTACAGAGGAGTAGCATAGACTGTAGTGGAGTACAGTGGAGGGAGGTAGGTTATATAATGGAGTACAGTGGAGCGGCATAGAATGAAATAGCATAGTGTAGAGTGGCTCAGAGTGGTGTTGCGTACATTGAAATAGCATAGCGTGGAGTAGCGTAGACTAGAGTCGTGTACAGTGGAGTGACCTGGAGTGGAGTAGAGTGTAGTGGTGTGCAGTGGAGTGGGGTAGAGTAAAGAGACATATAGCTGAATGGCATAGAGTGGAACAGAGCATAGTGGAGAGGCTTACAGTGGAGTAGCATAGAGTGGAATAGGGTAGAATGGAGTGGCGTGAAGTGGATTTGCATACCGTGGCATAGCATAAAGTCGAGTGGAAGGAGTGTAATGGTGTACAGTGGAGTGGTGTAGCCTGGAGTGGAATTGAGTGGAGTGGTGTAGAGTGGAATAGCATCCTGTGGAATAGCATACATTTTAGGGGTATAAAGTGCAGTGGTGCAGAGTGGAGTGTGATAGAATGGTGTAGTGTACAGTGCAATAGCGTACGGTGGAGTGGCCTTAAGGGAAGTGGATTGGCATAGATGAAGTGGAGTGAGGAACAGTGGAGTGGCACAGAGTGGAGTGGCATACAGTGGTATGGCGTACAGTGGACTAGTGTACAGGGTAGTGGCATAGAGTGGAGTGGGGTAGAGTGTAATAGCATACAGTGGAGTAGCATAGATTGGAGTGGCGTACAGTGGAGCGATGTAGTGTGTAATAGCGTATGGTGGAGTGATGTACAGTGGAGTGGCATGGTGGGGAGTGGCACTGACTCAAATTGTATAGAGTGGAGTGGTGTAGAGTATAGTGGATTGGTGTAGAGTGTATTGGCATGCTCTGTGTAATAGCATAAAGTTGAGTGGTGTAGAGTGCAGCGGCGTTGAGTGGAGTACGGTAGAGTGGAGTAGTATACAGTGGCAAAGCGTACAGTGGGATGCTGTAGAGTGGAATGGTGCAGAGTGGAGTGGCATACAGTGGAATAGCATACAGTGGAGAGGCATAGAGTTGAGCGGGATACATTGTAAGAGTGTATAGTGGAGTAGCGTAGCTTGGAGTGGCATTGAGTGCAGTAGTGTACAATGGAGTGAGATAACAGTGTATGTCCATACAGTAAAATTGCGTAGAGTGTAGTGGTTTAAAGGGAAGTGGTGTAAAGCGGAGTGGCTTACAGCTGAGTGGGTAGAGTGGAGTGGGGTAGAGTGGAGTGTGGTAGAGTGGAATGGCGTACAGTGGAATAGCGTACAGTGGAGTGGCAGAAAGTGGAGTAGCATACAGTGAAAAATCATAAAGTAGTGTGGCGTACAGTAGAGTGGTGTAGAGTGGAGAGGCTTAGAGTATGGTGAGGTAGACTGTAGTGGGGTACAGTTGAATAGGGTAGAGTGAAGTGGCGGAAAGTGGAGTGGCTTATAATGGAGTCACGTACAGAGGCATATTTTACAATGGAGTGGGGTGGAGTGCAGTGGCGTAGAGTGGAGTGGCATACAGTGGAGTGGCATAGAGTGGAGTGTCGTAGAGTGGACTTACGTAGAGTTCAATAGCATAGAGTGGAGTAGCGTGAAATGGAGGGGCATAAAGCGAAATGGCGTACACTAGATTACCGTAGAATGGAGTAGCGTAGAGTGGAATATCGTACAGTGAAGTGGTGCAGAGTGGAGTGGCATACAGTGGAGTGGAGTACAGTGGATCAGCATAGAGTGATGTGGCATAGACTTGAGTGAGGTACAGTGTAGCTGCACACAGCGGAATTGCGTACAATGGAGTGGAATAAAGTGGATTGGCATACAGTGGAGTGGCGTACAGTGTAGTGTCGTAGAGTGGACTTGCATAGAGTGGAACACTGTAGAGAGGAGTAGAGTAAGGTGGAGGGGTGTACAGTGGAGTGGCGTACACTCAAGTGCCATAGAATTGAGTGGCGTAAAGTGTAACATCATACAGTGGAGTGGCATGGAGTGGAGTGGTGTGAAGTGGAATACAGAAAATCATGCTTTTTTTTGTTTTTATATTTAGCGCTGTTAATTTGTAGGTATTACTATAAAGTTTTTGGTAAAGAATTAATTATGTAAAAAATTGAAAATACACTGTACTAAACTATATATATTTATGTATAGGGGTCGATTCCGATTCGGGAAACTAATCCGTACTAAGATTCGAATTCGTAGCCCTTTCCGTCCGAATCGTACAAATCCGTCCGAATCGCGTAGTACGATCCGTAGGAAAAAAATACGTCTGAATCTTTGCTAACCGTACAAAAAGCAAGGGAAAATCCGTACGATACGGACCCTCATGGTGAACCATACGAATCGTAAACATGCTGTACGACCTGACAAGTACGATCCGGAACGGGGAATGAGAGCGCGATTCGTACGGAAAAAGTCGTATGAGCAATTCGTACGGAGAGCCACACAATCACATACGCACCTTACCCCTGCAATCATGGGGTGTACACACCGTACCCCTATGCACCGTACCGCTACGCACCGTATACCAATGCACCGTACACCTATGCACTGTACCGCTACGTACTGTACACCTATGCACCGTACCCCTTGTGAGAAGTTGGCCTGGTATATAATGCTCACTAATTCTTAGTGATCACTTTGTACCATGCCAAGCAACCCTTATGATGATGGTTGTAATTCAGCCTTGTAGACCAGTTATCCTAGTGGTAACGTGGACAAAGCAGTCTTAGGCTAAACTCTGAAAGGCATGTGAAGCCAGCTGTTATACCATACACAACCCCCTTGAATACCAAATGAAAGGGACACCACACAGATATATATTGAAAATATATATTGATTTATTAACTATAAAATCCCCTGGACTCTTTATGAGCACAGAAGCACAAGCGTTAAATCACAAGACAGTTTAAAATACACAAAAGTTGCACAATATGGATGAGCCCTAGGGGCCACCTAAACCATATACTAAGAAAGTGGTATAAGAGATACCAATAGGAAAGGGAACAGGCCTAGGGCCTTGGGAATCGCTGGAGCTATTCGAGACTAGCAATGATTAAGTCGGGAAAGGCCCACGGGACTCGGGTGCAGTGTTCAAAGTGCACGCACTTTCCAATGCAAAGTCTATGGTGCGTAAAAAGTACAAAGTTAGAAAGTTAGGAACCTTCCGAGTGACCTATGGAGCTGAAACTTAAGACACAGGCCCTTGAGATGTGTACCAGTGCAGGAGCACCGGCGGAGCTGAGTTACCTCACCCACAGGAAGCGGGTGCACAGGGTCGAAGTAGTGTCGGGTTTCGTCACGCTGGTCGATGGTGCTTGGAGCTGAAGATGCTGCAGGCGGCTCGATGCGAAGAGTTCCGGTGGATCCAAGGGTGGATCTGAAGATGTGAAGACCTGATAGCAGAGGGGACAGTGTTCAAAGTCACTAGCCAGTGACTACCGTGGAACCAGATTGGAACCAGGCGATGTCGGGTGCAAACAGGCGTTGTCGGGTAGCTTCTTTCTGCAGCCATGTGGATACCCGGGGTCGAGGACGTCCAGGAGTCGGTCACGAGCTGTCCCACGTAGGCTTCTCGCTGTTGGCGGTGTCGGCGACCTGATCGGAGCAAACAGGCCTTGGCAAATGCAAGCCACGCAGAAGTTGAAAGATGCTTATCACTCGGACCAGCAAGGTCAGAGCGGGTGCTCCTTTTTACAGGAGCTTGGGTAGGTCTGGGGCAACCAGACCTGCTGTGTAAATCGTCGGTTTTGTCGCCAAGATGGCCGCTGACCACGTGGCTAGTGGCCGGGATGGCGCGTCGAGTGGCACAATGCAAAAGGGCCCCACGCAGATCGTGGCGATGCTGGAGGGCTGATCTTCGGTGCAAGGGCTGCTCGGTGGTGGGGGTTCTCAGTCCCCAAAGCACAACGTCGAGGATGCCTCAGAAGCTGCGCAGTCAGCTTTTCGAGTGTCTTCCAAGAGGTCCGGTCCCACGTCACTCGGTGCCTCCACGGGTCCCTTCTTTGCAGGGACTGTGGATCGGGCTCTGAGAGGTCTGGGAGTCTGGTTCTTGTCGGGCTCTGGGCTCGGGCTCCGGCGGGAGGCGGCGGCAAAGCAGACGTCGAGTTGCTGGTTGGTACCTGTGTTCACAGGGTGGCCACTCCTAGGCCACAAGGGAGATTCTCTTCAGTCTTCTGTGCAGCAGAATGTCGAAGTCCAGTCTTCTTCTTCGTGTAAAGTTGATTCAGGATGATCTGCTGTGCAATGGCACTGCTCCCACTCTTATTCCCAATCTGAGGGGTGGATCACCTACTAGGTCCCTCCTCTGGGAGGAACCAGGAAGAGGAGTGGTTACACCCCCTCTCCTTTGTCCAGCTCCTCGCCAGGACTGGGGCTGGAAAGCCCCAGAACCGGTTTGGGCTGGCTTATGCACAGGGACACCTTGTGTGCCCCAGGCATGTCTCAATCTATTCAGCCCTGTCCTACCCAATACACAAAACCCTGTCTGGGGTGGTGCTCGCACCTCCCAAGGCAGGAAACCCTTTGTCCAGGCCACCATCTGCCGAGTTTCGGTCAGCAGCAGGAGGCCAGACTCGTGTCTGTGGTGGCAGCATCCATTTTGTGATGCTGAGGCTCTGTTTAACTTTAACCGGGGTTAAGGCTACACACATGTCGTATCCCTCTAGAAGGGTGGAATGCTATCCCCGTCGCCAGACTGGCGAGGGGATAGTATTCCAATTCGTATGACACCTTACTCGACATGTTTTGATAAAGCCAAACCAAAGATAGCATTTAACCGCGAGGATTATAATGCACTTAAGAGTATATGGTATGGCAATATCCCGGAACAGCTTAGGGAGTGGTTCCCGACAGCTGCAGACAGGCTCAGCTCATGCTAGAGCACCATCTCACATATTTCCAAGCACTCTGCCTCCAGGATTGATGAGGCCTTCCATAGGAGTGGCTGATAGGAACATATGTGTCCAGTTTAGGGTTAGATATAGGGATACTATATCTAAGCAAGAGGTGATTACACCAACTTACCCCAGCTGAGTGATCAGCCAGTTGTGTCAAATATGGAGGCCAGGCCAGGGGTGGCACAATACATGCTGCAGCCCCTGGTAGGCCTTGGCTACACCTATGCCCTGGGTACCTATGGTACACTGTTACAGAGGCCTATAAGGTGAACCAATTCCAATTGTGTTATGCACCTAAGGTACATGGAGTCCATTTTAAGGAGAGAGCAATCAGCCTGGGGCCCTGAATAGCAGGATCCCAGGCCAACTAAGTCAAAAACCAGCTAAACACCAGGCAAAAAGTTTGGGGGTAACCATAGTCAGATATCCACCTTCCTACATAACCCCCCCCCCCAAACGAAAGGAGATAAGGCTATCCTTGACCAGGTAAGCCTATATTGCCTAAGTGGCCATATAAGGAAGTACCAGCTCTGGCTTGGTAACCCCCTGTCTCATGGTCAACTAAGCAATCCCTCACCCTAAGGGTATCTGAGGGTCTCCACCATAGGGAATCTCTACCTGTGGTGTGTCTTTGCAAAGTCAAAGGCTGGTGTTGAGATGGAGTACTGAAGTGAGTTTCCTCTGTAGGGCTCAGCTTCCTCCAATCACTCTCCACCATGTGTGCCTTTCTTTCTCTGACTGAGTTGCACTGTGCTCTCAGGGTCAACCTCTGGCTACCTAAAGCTGGAGGCTAGGTCCCTCTGTTTGGCTTACTGGAGGGACAGGTCAGGTTTGGGGCCTTTTGGTCCAGGTTTGGCTGTGCCCAACAATATCCATCTGGGGGAGGTCCCTAAATACTTTTAAGGGGGATCCCTCAGGAGTTTTTAAAGTTTTCACCTCACTAGGGCTACTAGTTTTGGTGCCCCTAATCTGTTGATGGGGGTGCTTTATTTGACAGGGGGCCCTTTGGGTCTCACTGTCCTTCTTGTCCTCTGCAGCCCTGGGCTGAGTAAGGCAAGGTAGAGAGGGGCAGGTTACCTGCTCCAGACTGGGTCCCTCCTGAGAAGGGTCCACTGCCATCAGAGGCTCTGTCAGGCCAGGCCTAACAACCTCTGGGACAGTTCCTTCATCAGGGGTAAGATCAGTTCCCTGAGGAGGCTGATCCTTTCCTAAAGTCTGGTGGGAGGGAGATTTCTCTTCCTCCTCAATGCTCTCTGTTTGGGTGGAGTGATCCATCATTTCAGGCTTCACTACCCATGTATCAGTTTGAGTTTGGGCTGTGGCCATCACAGCCCCACCAACCTTTTCAGGAGGAGACTCAGTTTGGGTATGGGCTGTTACTAGTACAGCCCTGCTACTCTTTTCAGGAGGGAGGTTATTTAAAGATGGGGCTGAGGTTTGCTCAGCCCTCCCAACCTTTTCAGGAAGGACATCTTGGATTGGGGCTGTAGCCATCACAGCCCCACTAACCTTTCCATGGAGATTTACCATTCTAGAATGGGTTTGCTGTTCAACCTCAGCCCAGGCTGAGATTTCCAAATCATTACCCAGTAGGCAATCTACAGGCAAGTTTGCTGACACTGCCACTCTCTTTGGGCCAGTGACACCTCCCCAGCTAAGATGGACTACTGCCATGGGATGATTGGTTTCTATGCCATCAATGTTTGTCACCTGATATTTGGCATCAGGTAAAAGTTGCCTTGAGGGGACTAGACATTCAGCCACCATGGTGATGCTAGCCCCTGTGTCTCTGTAGGCCTCAACTTTCAAACCATTGATGAGGGGCTCCTGTCTATACTTGCTCAAAGTGTTTGGGCAAGCAGTGAAATTGGCAAACCCCATGCCAGTCTCATAGACAAGAGTATCTGAGTTAGGGGACCTGGATAGGCCAGAGTCCACCTGTCCTCCAAAAGTAAACCCACCCAAATTCTTGGGGGTGCTCCCACCACCTGGGGACCCCTGCTAACAGTGACAGGAGGTGTTGGAGCCTTACCTGGAGGTATATTCTCTTTATTGCCATTCTTGGGACAACAGCTATCTGTTTTGTAATGCCCCACCTGTTTACAGGTATGACAATAAGGCTTTTTCTGGGTTGTAGAAGTGTCTTGGGACCCACCCCCATTCTTGGAGTTTTGGGGCCCTGGGGAAGTCTTTTCCTTACTTTTATCCCCACCCTTCTCTTGAGGCTTGGTAGTCTCTTTCTTTTGGTCACCACCCTGGTTCTTAGGCCTGATCCTGGTTCTGACCCATTTGTCTGCCCTCCTACCCAATTCTTGTGGGGAGGTCAGATCAGAGTCAACCAGGTGCTGATGTAGAAGCTGATTTTGACAATTACTTAAGATTTGCTCTCTCGTAATTAAATTATACAATCCTGTATAGTCAGTAACCTTACTTCCCAGCAACCAGCCCTCCAGAGCCTTAGTGGCACATTCAACAAATTCAGACCAGTCCTGAGACTGTGTCTTCTGGGTATCTCTGAACATTAACCTGTACTGTTCAGTGGTTAAGCCTAACCCATCAATCAGAGCACTCTTCAGGACCATGTAGTTTCTAGAATCCTCATCACTAACTGTGAGGAGTCTGTCTCTGCCTCTACCTTCAAAGGAGAGCCACAAGATTGCTGCCCACTGCTCCTGAGGGATCTGCTGTACCATGCAGGCTCTCTCAAGTGCAGTCATCCATTTGTGGATATCATCCCCAGCTTTGTAGGGGGGCACAATCTTACTCAGGTTTCTTGTATCAAAGGACCTGTCTTTATCCTTAGGGATAGTGCTGCCACCAGTGGATCCTAATCCACTCTCTCTAGGCTGTCTTGCTCTAGCAAGTTTCTCTTGGGCCAGGGCAACTTCTAATTCTTGTCTCTGGATCCTAAGCTCAGCCTCTCTCATTTTGGCCTCATGTTCCCTTCTCTGAGGGCTAGTCATCTCCCTTCTGGAGTGACCATGAGAGCCTGTAGAAGCATGGGAGTTGTCAGAGTCACCTGAGTGAGTCCTCCTCCTCCTAGGCTTCTGGTTAAGTCCACATGGGGGTCTGAATGGGTTGTTACCAGATTAATTCCCAAGTTGGCTTAAGTTAGCCTGGTTCAGTCTACTGACCAGCACCTGACTATTTCTGTCATCATCTGACTCACTGCTTTCAATCTCCTCCTCTTCTTCCTCTTCCTCTTCCTCCTCATCTACTTGAGGAGCTCCAGTGGTGGAGGCTTCCTCATCTACCAGGATGATAGGACCGGTGGTGTCTACAGTGTCATCCTCGGAAGGATGGCCTCCTTCAGCATTCCCTGTGGGGTTTGCCTTAGAGGGCTTTAGAGTCTCAGACTGGTCTAAGAGCTCTCTTAGGTGGTCTGTAGTAGGGGAAGGCCCTGTCTTCAGACCCCTTAAGACACAAAGCTGTCTTAATTCCTTAAAGGAAAAAATAGCAAATTTGGATGGTGCCCTTGGAGGGTCACTCTCAACAGGGATGTTCCCAGTGGAACCCTCTGCTCCAGACATTGCTCTAGTGTGGGTGGATGTGTTGCAATCTACCTACACTGGTGTTTACCTACTAAACCTATCTAGTAGTTGTAGCTAGGGTGTGCTACTCCCTTTGCTCTACAACAACTAAGTTCAGTAGAACTTAAGTATACTAGTCTTGTTTTATATGTACCTAGCAGGCACCTGTGTGATCTTTCAAATGATAATCTCAAAGATTGTAATGGTAAAACAACAGCAAGCTCAGATCCCACCGCTGCCACCAATGTGAGAAGTTGGCCTGGTATATAATGCTCACTAATTCTTAGTGATCACTTTGTACCATGCCAAGCAACCCTTATGATGATGGTTGTAATTCAACCTTGTAGACCAGTTATCCTAGTGGTAACATGGACAAAGCAGTCTTAGGCTAAACTCTGAAAGGCATGTGAAGCCAGCTGTTATACCATACACAACCCCCTTGAATACCAAATGAAAGGGACACCACACAGATATATATTGAAAATATATATTGATTTATTAACTATAAAATCCCCTGGACTCTTTATGAGCACAGAAGCACAAGCGTTAAATCACAAGACAGTTTAAAATACACAAAAGTTGCACAATATGGATGAGCCCTAGGGGCCACCTAAACCATATACTAAGAAAGTGGTATAAGAGATACCAATAGGAAAGGGAACAGGCCTAGGGCCTTGGGAATCGCAGGAGCTATTCGAGACTAGCAATGATTAAGTCGGGAAAGGCCCACGGGACTCGGGAGCAGTGTTCAAAGTGCACGCACTTTCCAATGCAAAGTCTATGGTGCGTAAAAAGTACAAAGTTAGAAAGTTAGGAACCTTCCGAGTGACCTATGGAGCTGAAACTTAAGACACAGGCTCTTGAGATGTGTACCAGTGCAGGAGCACCGGCGGAGCTGAGTTACCTCACCCACAGGAAGCGGGTGCACAGGGTCGAAGTAGTGTCGGGTTTCGTCACGCTGGTCGATGGTGCTTGGAGCTGAAGATGCTGCAGGCGGCTCGATGCGAAGAGTTCCGGTGGATCCAAGGGTGGATCTGAAGATGTGAAGACCGGAAAGCAGAGGGGACAGTGTTCAAAGTCACTAGCCAGTGACTACCGTGGAACCAGATTGGAACCAGGCGATATCGGGTGCAAACAGGCGTTGTCGGGTAGCTTCTTTCTGCAGCCACGTGGATACCCGGGGTCGAGGACGTCCAGGAGTCGGTCACGAGCTGTCCCACGTAGGCTTCTCGCTGTTGGCGGTGTCGGCGACCTGATCAGAGCAAACAGGCCTTGGCAAATGCAAGCCACGCAGAAGTTGAAAGATGCTTATCACTCGGACCAGCAAGGTCAGAGCGGGTGCTCCTTTTTACAGGAGCTTGGGTAGGTCTGGAGCAACCAGACCTGCTGTGTAAATCGTCGGTTTCATCGCTAAGATGGCCGCTGACCACGTGGCTAGTGGCCGGGATGGCGCGTCGAGTGGCACAATGCAAAAGGGCCCCACGCAGATCGTGGAGATGCTGGAGGGCTGATCTTCGGTGCAAGGGCTGCTCTGTGGTGGGGGTTCTCAGTCCCCAAAGCACAACGTCGAGGATGCCTCAGAAGCTGCGCAGTCAGCTTTTCGAGTGTCTTCCAAGAGGTCCGGTCCCACGTCACTCGGTGCCTCCACGGGTCCCTTCTTTGCAGGGACTGTGGATCGGGCTCTGAGAGGTCTGGGAGTCTGGTTCTTGTCGGGCTCTGGGCTCGGGCTCCGGCGGGAGGCGGCGGCAAAGCAGACGTCGAGTTGCTGGTTGGTACCTGTGTTCACAGGGTGGCCACTCCTAGGCCACAAGGGAGATTCTCTACAGTCTTCTGTGCAGCAGAATGTCGAAGTCCAGTCTTCTTCTTCGTGTAAAGTTGATTCAGGATGATCTGCTGTGCAATGGCACTGCTCCCACTCTTATTCCCAATCTGAGGGGTGGATCACCTACTAGGTCCCTCCTCTGGGAGGAACCAGGAAGGGGAGTGGTTACACCCCCTCTCCTTTATCCAGCTCCTCGCCAGGACTGGGGCTGGAAAGCCCCAGAACCGGTTTGGGCTGGCTTATGCACAGGGACACCTTGTGTGCCCCGGGCATGTCTCAATCTATTCAGCCCTGTCCTACCCAATACACAAAACCCTGTCTGGGGTGGTGCTCGCACCTCCCAAGGCAGGAAACCCTTTGTCCAGGCCACCATCTGCCGAGTTTCGGTCAGCAGCAGGAGGCCAGACTCGTGTCTGTGGTGGCAGCATCCATTTTGTGATGCTGAGGCTCTGTTTAACTTTAACCGGGGTTAAGGCTACACACATGTCGTGTCCCTCTAGAAGGGTGGAATGCTATCCCCGTCGCCAGACTGGCGAGGGGATAGTATTCCAATTCGTATGACACCTTACTCGACATGTTTTGATAAAGCCAAACCAAAGATAGCATTTAACCGCGAGGATTATAATGCACTTAAGAGTATATGGTATGGCAATATCCCGGAACAGCTTAGGGAGTGGTTCCCGACAGCTGCAGACAGGCTCAGCTCATGCTAGAGCACCATCTCACATATTTCCAAGCACTCTGCCTCCAGGATTGATGAGGCCTTCCATAGGAGTGGCTGATAGGAACATATGTGTCCAGTTTAGGGTTAGATATAGGGATACTATATCTAAGCAAGAGGTGATTACACCAACTTACCCCAGCTGAGTGATCAGCCAGTTGTGTCAAATATGGAGGCCAGGCCAGGGGTGGCACAATACATGCTGCAGCCCCTGGTAGGCCTTGGCTACACCTATGCCCTGGGTACCTATGGTACACTGTTACAGGGGCCTATAAGGTGAACCAATTCCAATTGTGTTATGCACCTAAGGTACATGGAGTCCATTTTAAGGAGAGAGCAATCAGCCTGGGGCCCTCAATAGCAGGATCCCAGGCCAACTAAGTCAAAAACCAGCTAAACACCAGGCAAAAAGTTTGGGGGTAACCATAGTCAGATATCCACCTTCCTACACCCCTATGCACCATACCCCTGCAATCATGGTGTGTACTTGCGTACCCGGGGGAGGTCCGTTTCGTACTCGGTTCGAGTCGAAATCTGCTTTTACGGATGTTTTGAGCTCCCGTAGAAAAAGAGTTGTACGGAGGATTGACGTGGCAAATCGTACTTGTTGGGTCGGAAAATGCTGCTTCAATCCGTACGGACGTCGCGTACTGCGTGTTCCGAATGCGATTTGTACGGATTTTTAAGTCGTATGGTCATTCATACAGAGATCTGCTTTGGGTTCGGATCGTACTTCATCGTACGTACGGGGACATTTAAGGGTATGATTCGTATGGGAAATATGCTCCGTACGGCTATTCGTAGGGGACTTTACCGAATCGGAATTGGCCTCACAGTTTAGTACAGTGTATTTTCAATTTTTTTACATTTATATTGGTTTGTGCTTTTAGTATATCAGCACTTTCAAGGCAGTACCGCAGTACTCCGTGTATTAAAAAAATTTATATATAGAAACTTATAAATAATGTTTCCTACCAATTATCACTTAAATCAAATGGTAATTGGTAGGGAAAAATGTCAATCCTAATACTTATCTATATCTAAGGGCGTAACACAGAACACAGCCAAAGTATACTGAAAAGAACATAGTTGTCTTTATTTTTTGCCAATGTACCCCATCACATAATGCTTTGTCATCACAATGTTCTGCAGTAGTTTTAAAAAATACTGTGAAATACTGTAACATTTCGAGATACTACATCAACAACAGATATCACTAACTTTAAATGCCTTATTACTTAAATAATACTTACACTACTTACATGTATTACCCAAAAGGATCATCAGCGCAGCTTAATGTACAATACTGCCAAATGTTATGTACAATACTGCCAAATGTTATGTTAATCCACTTGTGGAGAAGTGTGGCTCAGGGGTTAGAGGCGGCAGACCTGGAGCTTGAGTTCGGCCCGGGACCAGGGTTCAATTCCCCGCCTCGGCGGGTCTTGGGCTCAAAAATTCCACGGACTCGTTAATTCTCGCTCCGGTGCCTTCTCGACTCACGGGTTCACACTCTGCGACTCTGGGCAATAGCTTGCTTAATCTCCACAACGGCCCCTCGCGGTGGGATGCCTGGCTTTCACCTTGTGGATACCCTGCCAGGGTTATCTCACAGGGGAATACCAGGACGGGTTCCCTAAGCAAGCGCGGAGATGCCCCAGGGTAAGTCATGCGCTATATAAGTTTCATTCATTTCATTTCATTTCATAATCCGTTTAGTTGTTTTCGTGCTATCTGTGAAACAATAGTCTATGGGAAATGCATTGGTGGGAAAAAGTGTTTTGGGCCCCCCCTTTTATCTTTTTACCCCTTTTACTAATCATTGTGAAACATTCCATCATCTGCCAATGTAGAATTTTTCATACCTGGGAATCCTAACTATAACTACAGACTGGCTACCAGCATTTCGAACCCTCTAATACACATTTATCAATGTTTTTTGTAGATTTCTTTTCTTTTCATTATCATTTACAATTCCATCTGTTTGAACTAACCTATGGTTTCATTATTTATCAGAGAACAACTTGCAGTGATCTAGTATGGCAGAAACATTAAAGAGAGACCTTGTTGAATCTAATTAGTTGTTGCAAATTAAGTCCTGCACAGAGGGAAGAAGGATATTGCTCATCTCAGGAATGTTTTAGTATCTACAAAATTGCTGGCATTTGAGAGGTTTTGGAGGACACTGGTCAAGAAACTCCAGCAGGCCCACCTTGGAAGAGGACCTGTTTCACTGCTTAAAAAATGTCTGTATGGGGGGCGTGGCCAAGATGGCGCACTTTCGAGTCCCTCCGGCGCCCGACCAGCGTAGCGTTGTATAGCATGGTCCACAGGGTGCTGATCGGTCTCCAGACACCTGCAGAGGCCACCGACATCGAGTGGAGCGGTCCGGCACTGCCAGCGGGGCAGCAGGAGGCCATTGGGAGAGAGGCGACCTCCGGCCTTGTAAGCACCGGACTCGCGTGAGAGGGAGGCCGGCCCTTGTGTGCGGAGGCACCCGGCGCCGACTGGGCGTGGTGTCGAAGAGCCGCGGAGCCGCGGGTTCCGTCTGCCTTCCATAAAGCCTGCCAGTTCTGTGGCACACCATCGAAGAAGGCCTGGCAGTTTGGGGCGCTCTGCTGCAGTCGGCTGTGGGGAGTTGGGAGCCGGCCGACCACGTGGAGAGTGCAATCGGGATATCGGCGGAGCTGAGAGAGGCTGGGAGCGGCCATTAGAGGAATACGCCGGAGGAGCTGGTTGCAGCCATTGGAGGAGGGGGACGACCCTACTGCAGAGCAACTTTGGGGTTTCTGGTGCCTTGACCGCAGCGTGAAGCAGCCGGTGACGGGGGGCAGGCCCGGACCTGAGAGCACCGGTCTGGAGTGAGAGCGGACCCGGGCCTTGAGGACACCGCGGAGCTCCGTGGTAAGAAGACTCGGGGCCCCCTGGTCGAATTGCCTGCCATCTGGAGCCGAGACACGGCGTTTGATTCCCGGGGAGAGAGGGCTGGGGGGCCTGGCGGCCAGAGACACGCCGAGGCCCACAGTAGCGGTACGGCCTACATCGCCTTGCGGCCTGAAGAACTGGCCTGGTCTATTCCTCCGGCTGAGGCCGTGACATAGCCCTGAGAGGAGTGCAGGGGAGCACTGCCGGAGCCGGGGGGTCCGGACTTGTGGCCCTGATTTACAGTAGCGGAGGACCCCGGGACGGGCGCAGCACATTCTGCGGCCTTGACTGCCGGTCGCACGCATTACTGCATAGACTTTGGGAGGCGCCTCCTGGCGGGAAGCTTTTACGACGCCATCTTAGCTGGGCAGCCACTGACTGTGGCGCAGTTACGCGGGGGCCGAGACTAGATACCTAGGGGCCCATTAGGATGACGGGCGGACAAAGTCCGCCCGTCATCCTACCGGTGATTGGGACCACCAGCCATAAGGGCGGGGGTCCCGTGGGGGCTATTAGGATGTGCTCGCCACAGTGGCGGGCACATCCTGTAGTTGTAGCATTGTGGCGGGCGGTGCACTCTGCACCGCCCGCCACAATGCAAAAAATGCATTTTCACATTTGCATATGCAAAGCGGCAGGCACCGCGCGGTGCCTGCCGCTCTGTATATGCAAATGAAGGGGGGTACCATAGGTACCCCCCGTGTGCACCCACACCTCGGCCTTCAACATGGGGGCCCGCATGGGCCCCCAATGGCAACGACCGCCTGCCTTTCCGTGGCGGGATTGCCGCAGCAGAAAGGCACCTATGGCCGCACATGCAAATATGGCTGGCGGTGTCTGATAGACACCGCCACCATATGAAACCTTTTCCGCCCCGGCCGCAAGCCGACCGGGGGGTAAAAGTGGCGGGCGGTGTTTGCCACCGCTGCGGTCCCCCCCGCCATTTTAATGTGGCGGGGGGGAAAAGGGTGGCGGGCGGGCATTTCTTTTGGGCGGATCGCCACCGCCACAATGGCGGTGGCGATCCGCCCGACATCATAATGGAGCCCCTAGTGAGGTCTTGCGCTGCACCTGAGCGCCCCTTATCCCTGGGGAGTGAGCGACGGCCCTGGTACCGCGCCGCAGCCGGAAATCCATGATGTCTACCACGCTTCGTAAGGGAAGGCCGGGAAAGGACGGAACCTCTAAGTCCACGCAGCAGCCGGCCTCCCCCGGGGCCAGTGGTTCGTCCAAGCAGTCGGATGATGAAGCGCCCGCTACCAAGGCCTTTATGACTGAGCTATTCGCCTCTATTAAAGAGGACATCTCTGAGCTCCGCGCCCAGTTGGCATCGGATCTCCGGGAGGTGCGGAGAGAGGTAGATGGAATTGGGGAAAGTGTAGCGACGCTGGAGGATCACGATTTGAATGTAGCGAACGACGTGCACCAACTACAACAGGACATCATCCGTCTCACTGAACAGAATTTGGACCTGCAGACCCACACAGAGGACTTAGAGAATCGTTCCCGGAGGAATAACATTTGCATTAGGGCGGTCCCATGGGACGGAGAAGCTGGGGACCTCCGTGGCTATGTCCAAGCCCTGTTCTTACAGATTTTAGACGAGGAAGATGTGCAAGAAATTAAAATGGATAGGGTACACAGAGTCGGCCTGCCTAGAAGGGGAGGGGGTCCCCCTCCGGACATCCTCGTTTGTGTGCATGACTTTCAGGTGAAGGAGCGCATCTTGCGAAAGGCTAGAGCCATCACTTCCTTGCAATTCAGGGACCACCGCCCACAGCTCTACCAGGATCTGGCGGCGTCGACACTTCAGAAGCGGAGGGAATTCCGCCCCGTAACCTCCTTCCTGCGGGAACGCAACATTTTGTACTCCTGGGGGCACCCCTTCCGTATCATATTCCGGTGGCAAAACAGGCTTGTGCAAATTCGCTCCCTGCAGGTGGCAAAGGATCTTCTGGGTCTGGAGGACGTTCCTCCCTCCCAAGCAACACGTTCCTCGCCATCGAGGAGACGACACCGGTCTTCCTCCTGGCATAGAATTGGTTCGTCCCTGAACCGGCGGCGACCGGATCGCGCTGCTAGCTTGCAGGAAAGAGGGGATGCGGTGGCATCGGTGGCCTCGGCCACAGGAGCAGATTCTCAACAAAGCTCTCGAGCAGCGTGATCCCAGATTTTATGAAGGTTGGGCGCCGGAGGGACTCTGGCTCTAAGGTCCCGGGGTACTATTGTACTTTTGGAGAAGACGCCCCGGACCGTGGCCCTGGGGGTCCCGGAGTTGGTGCTCCCACCCCGATTCCAGTCCGATGAGGGCCTTGTGAACTATGGTCCATTGGAACTGCTGAGTACTCTGTTCAGGTTCAGTGTTTTGAGTTATGCCTTGTTGGGTTTTTGGTTGCAGGGGGGGGGGTGGAAGGTGGAAGGTTTCAGGGGTAGGGAGCACAGGGGGGGTTGGGGTTTGGGGCGAGGGGGGAGGGGAGAGTGGTGGTGACCGAAAACTGTGTGTGTGAGGTATTATTTGCGCTGGTGGTGTTCTTCATTGCGAACGCTATCTTGAGCCTTAATGAGGAGTATACATTTTCTGATGTTTGCATGGATGGGGGCTGTCTGGAACTCTGGAAAGGGGTGTGTACTGTTCCCCATGGGCAGGGGGTGCTTGGGACATTGCTATTGGTGTCTTTACCCGATTGTTCTCAATGTACGGTGCTCTGCGGGACGTCTTATCTGCCTGGCTTTGGGAGGTCCGATGATGTGGAATGGCTGGGGAGAAGGGGAGATCTGAGGATTGGAGGAGGTTGTTGGGGGTGGGTCGGGCCCAGGGGTGTGACCGGGGACTGGGCTCTGATCATTCTACCAAGCACACAGAGCGGAGTTTCCCACCATCATTATGCCTGTTAGTATAGGTACCTGGAATGTGAAGGGTCTCAATTCCCCGCAAAAGCGCCAGAAACTCTGGAAGTACCTGTCTGATCACCATCTTGATGTAGTTGCCCTCCAGGAAACCCACTTAGCTAGGAAAGATGAACTAAGGCTCCGACATAGACACTTCCCCCTTATTTATAAGGCGTCAGCATCCACCAAGCATAGAGGGGTGGCCCTCCTGTTCCGGGCGTCTCTCCACTTTCAACCTCTGGGGGTGAGTAGTGATAAGGAGGGTCGTTGGATAATGGTGAAGGGGTCATTATATGGCCGACAATGTACGTTTGTGGTGGTTTATGCTCCTAATGCTGGACAAAATGGTTTTTTACAAGGCCTGATGGACAAGATGGGGGACTTTATAGAAGGGCACTTGTTCCTATTGGGGGACTTCAATATGGTATGGGACAGGGATCTGGATAGTTCGGGGGCACGCAGGGCAGATTCTGGGGTCTTTTCAGAAGAAACGCAGCGACAAATAGGCGAATTGGGGTTGGTGGACAGCTGGCGCTTCTTACACCCTCAGACCAAGGATTATACATTTTTCTCACATGTCCATCGCTCGTACTCTCGTATAGACCATATTTTTATTAGCCAGGCCCTCAGGGGGGATGTCCGAATAGCTAGGGTTTTCCCACTCTCAGTAAATGACCATAGCCTGGTGGTTCTTGTGTTGTATTGGTCCGTGGGGGGGGTGGTTGGCGGAAGTGGTACTTCCCAGCAGCGTTGGTACGGGATGAGGTGTCTTGTAAGGGCTATGGGAGAGTTTTTTGCTCTTAACCCTCCCTCTGATACATCAGTATATACTACATGGGATGCATGCAAGGCCTCAATACGGGGTACATGCCTTGCCCTCAATGCGAATCTTAACAAGCTTTGGAGGAAAGAGAGGGAAGCCCTGGAGACGGAACTCGCGGCTTTGGAACAGGCGCACAAGTCAAACCCCTCTTGGATGACCCTCCGACCATTAACGGCGGTGAGAGGAAAATTGAAAGCCCACTACAACAACCGGGCTGAGTTTACCCTCCTGCGCCTTCGACGCGTCTCCTACTCTCAGGGGAACAAGGTGGGGCGTCACCTGGCCCGGCAGCTTCGTGATAAACGCGAGAAGGATTATATTGGGGGCATACAGGACCATACGGGCTCTGTTCGGCACAGGGATGCGGACAAAGCAGCCCTTTTTGGCCGCTTTTATGCAGATCTGTATTCGAGCGACGTCCTTGACCCAGATGCCCAATCTGCATTCTTGAATGGTCTCCCTATACCACAGGTTTCCAGGGAATGGAATGACTTACTGTCTTCCCCCATCACTAGGGAGGAGGTATTGGACGCCATTAAGGCTCTGAAACTCCACAAGGCTCCGGGCCCTGACGGTTACACGGCCCTGTTCTACAAGACGTTTGCGTCGGACCTCTGCGATTACCTGGTTTCCCTCTTTAATGCAATGGCATCTGAGGGGAGAACCTCTGAAACTATGGCCGAGGCTCTGATTACCGTCCTCCCCAAACCGAGGAAGGATCTTACCAAATGCGCGTCTTATCGCCCGATAGCGCTCCTTAATCTGGACGCTAAATTGTATTCTTCTATTCTTGCTGGTAGGTTACAGGATTTGATGCCGGCCCTTGTCCACCCGGACCAGTCCGGGTTTATAAAAGGGCGGCAAACTCATGACAACTTGAGGCGCGTGATCCATCTAATCGAGAAGGCTAATAGATTTCGCATACCGGCGGTATTAGTAAGGCTCGACGCGGAGAAAGCCTTTGATCGCGTCGATTGGGGCTTTTTACATCGCACGCTGGAGGCCTTCGGCTTTTCGCCCCACTTCATAAGAATGCTTGAGGCTAACTATAACAACCCCACCTCTCGGGTGCTGATTAATGGCCATAGATCCAGGAGTTTCCACCATTCCCGAGGGACTCGTCAGGGGTGCCCGCTCTCCCCACTCCTCTTTGCCTTAAGCATTGAACCGTTGGCCCTAGCGATTCGGGAGAACGAACAAATCTTGGGCCTCCCCTTCTCAGGTGAACAACATAAGATTTCGCTATTTGCGGACGACGTGTTACTTTCAGTCAGGGATCCGGCACTATCGTTTACCCCATGTCCATACGGTGCTCTCGGACTTTGAGACGGTGGCAGGATTCAGAGTCAATTTCGACAAATCGTATATTCTGTACCTAACTCTACCTCTCAAAGAGGTGCACCGGACTCAAGCGCTTACACCACTATCATGGTCGACTTCGTCCCTATTATATCAGGGTGTGAGACTGACCTCTACTCTAGGCGCACTGTTCCAGGCCAACTTTCCCCCGATGATGGCTGCGATACGCGCGGAGCTGGAGAGATGGAAGCCGAAGTACATCTCGTGGTTGGGAAGGATTCATGCGCTTAAAATGGTCCTCCTACCAAAACTTTTCTATCTCTTCCAGGCATTGCCCATTCCGGTGGAATTGGACTATTTCCGTCGACTAAAGACCATGATGTTGAAATTTGTATGGCAAGGCGTCCGGGCGCGACTCTCCTATGCAGTGCTTCGACGTCCTCGAATGGAGGGGGGGGGTGCACTTGTATTATAAAGCTGCCCAATTAAGAGTACTGGTGGAATGGTCCCAACAGCTTTCAGAGAAGCACTGGCTCCATATGGATCGGAGTGTGGCCAGAAGATCCATCTGGGACCTGGCCTGGAAACCTAAGGCGGACCGACCCAGAAACGCGTATATTAGCACCCCCACCAGCACGGTGTTGAAGGTCTGGGACACGGTCAGTGGCGACGACCGGTGGACCACCTTCCTGTCCCCATTTACTCCCATCCATTTCAACCCGGCCTTTCCTCCGGCCCTGACGGATGGACCCTTTTATGTCTAGAGAGAGGGTGGTTGCAGAGCCCTCACTCACTTGTCTCATGGTACGGCGCCTCTTACCTTCCATAACTGTATGCGGGATTATGGGGTTTTGCCCACTGAGCGCTTCCGGCACCTCCAACTCCTACACTGGGCAACGTCACCTGGAGTGGTGGATGCCGCTATTAGACCATTGACGAAGTTTGAGGCCTTTATTCTTCGCACATCCACCAGGAAGGGAACGATTTCCTTCATTTATGGGATGCTACTAGACACCACGGTGTCCCCCCGACCTCGATACATGGACCACTGGGAGACCACATTGGGTGGGGACATTTCTGAAAACGGGTGGAGGAGCCTTTGGCGAGATGTAGAGGCACATAATCATTCAACAGATCTTAGAGAGGCCCATCTGAAGCTTATATTTCACTGGTATCTGTATCCATCTAAGTTACATCGGATATTTCCGACGACCTCCGATAAGTGCTGGCGTGGCTGTGGTATGCTGGGTGACTTCCGCCACATCTGGTGGGACTGCCCTGCCATCCGACCATTCTTGTCCGAGATCCTATCCCACATCAAGGATGTGATGGGCTATCCAATTCCGGATCCAATGGAGTATGTCCTATTGGGGCTTAGAGACCCGCTGTTGGAACACCAAACTAGGGCCGACAAACGCATTATATGGCTGTGCCTGGGAGCGGCCAAATTGACTTTGGCAGCCGCTTGGAAAAGCCCGACAGCTCCGGCCATTTCTTTATGGCACGCACGGTTATGGCGACTACTGAGTATGGAGAGACTGTCAGATATCTTCTTGGGGAATTTTAAAAACTTCATGTTTAACTGGGGCCCCTTGGTTAGGTTTCTGTCTCGAGGTTTGCCATCTGCGGTTTGCCCCTCAGCTGTTCGTGCATTACATCTCTTCCAAATTTAACCACCTGCTTGTATGACGTTGTTTTGAGTGCATGATGGTCGCCACCACCGGGGACAGGGTGGGGGGTGGGGGGGAGGTGGGGGTGAGGGGGTTGTTGGGTTGGGGTTGTTGATCTACTTTTGGTTGCGACAAAATTTGCATGTGAAGACGGATTGCACGGCCTCCCTATATGATTGTGAGCCTGGTTGGGACACCACCTTCTTTTGAGAACTTTGGACTGTTTGCTGAGACGTTGGTGCTCCCTGCGATCGATGGAGATTGGCGAACAATGACATTTGCACTGCGTCTGCCAACGCTAATGGCCGTCTACCTTTATGTAATTTTGGTTTTTTTCTGCAGCACTGTTCTCCAGCACCCCCTGTGTGGGGATTCATGGCGGGTTGTCGCCTGTTCCTTCATTCTCTTCTCTTCTTTTTCTTACCTTCTTTTCTCCTCCTTTTCTTCTGCTTAAAAACTTGAATAAATAAAAAATTTACAACAAAAAAAAGTCTGTATTTTTTCCCAAAAGTACAGAAATGGGTGCTGGAGATACTTCAACATTGTTCCATAAAATAAACATTAGCTAAAGACTTCTAGAAATACTATGGTTTCTACTGCATGAATGCCCTTAGTCGCACTGGAAAGAAAATTAAGAGAAAAATATATACACTGAGAATAAAGCCAGAATATTAGAGCCAGTGCTGTTTGTTTCAGTACATCAACACTATTGTTTTCTCTCATGTATCACTTCTGACATTCATTCACAAGCACCTTCCCTCAATGTTTAGGAACATTACCAACTAACCTCAAAATAGAGCTCTAAATCAATCATTTGCTGAACCTAGTTATATTAAGGTAGCTGATGATTCAATGCATTTAATGAATAAAAAGACAATTATCACAAATAGGACAGCAAATTTGAATAATCACACAGATTTAGTTTTTCACTTACTGTGAGCATGAGCATGAGCATGAGCATGAGAATGAGCATGTTCAACTGGGATGGAGGTAGTTACAGTAGTCAATTCTATAATTGCCAGGTGCTCTACAAATAAGAGATTAAAAGTTAAACAAGTTATTTTACTAAATTTGAATCTATTCATAATATACATTATTTTGATGGTTTTGACCAGTTTGATATTTGTAGCCTATATAATCATGAGCTACTTATAAAACTTTGGAAGGATCTACAATGAACATGTTAGGATTTAGACCACATTTTGATTGCTTCTGATTTCTACATTTCATGAGGGCAAAATAAAATACATTCAATCCATATCTTGCAGATTATGTTGCAATGACATGAGTAGTCTGCTGATTCAACACTTTTAATGAATAAATGTTAGAGTATCACAGCTAAAACAATGCTTGAAATATAGCGCATATTTATTTATTCACTTACTTTGAGGACTTGGACTTGGATTAAAGGTATTTTCAATAATCGCTTCTATTATTTCCGTAGGTTCTACAAATAATAGAGTAAAATTTAAGCAACTCATTTTGTTGAATTGAAATCCGATACTTGTTGATGGCAAAAGACAGCCTATTCAACAAATAATACTTATGATTCCACCCATAAATATCTCTTGTATACTATGAAAAGAAAAAAGTCACTAGATAGTAGGATGGTCAGAGCGGTCAGTGGAACACATCATACACTTTTCAATGCTGCCAGCCAGATTACAACTTAAAAGTGGTCTGGTGGCAGGGGGCATGGAGGTCCCACGGCGGTGCCTTTGAAAAGGCACTTCAATGGGAATACCACATAAGGATCCTGCAAGACATGGACTGTAAAGTCCATGCTGTGCAGGAACTGGTGTGCATGCACACAGGGGGGCACATGTTATACGAAGGAGGCACATGGAGCCCTGTAGGGCCCTCTTTGTTTCCTCTCCACCACAGTGTTCATGGAGTAGGAACCTCCGTGACATGTCCGGCAGAGGGGAAACTAGTAAAATGCTTGGAGGGACTGTGGCGGTCCCACCAAACATATTGCCTCTACCCCGCCGCGCCACCACCAGGAAACAGTGGTTCCCTGGAGGCATCGGCGGTCCCAGGGCGGTCCAATTGCTCAACCCGTAATTAGGCGGTGGGACCACGGGTGCTGCGGTGGCTTGACTGCCACCACCGCACCCACGTGCCAGACCCATAATCAGGGCCAAAAAGTCTCTGTGAGCACAATCAGGGATCACATGTGCGGTCTTTCACGATGTGTCAGAACAGCTTTTTCATCAACAACAGCTAGGTAAAACGTGTTTCATCAGGCAATTTTCCCTTCACAACCTTCTCATGTCGCATTAATCACATTTTTGTCTGAATCGCAAAGAGCAGTTGTTTTGCTCAAATATTCCAGTACGCTTCACTGTTCGAGCCTAATTAAGCCCCAACTAGTGGAGTGATCTCTGATTGTGCTCACAGAGACTCTTTATTGAAAAGACAAAAATATAAAAATAGTGACCTATGTTAACATCAAGGTATAGAGCTAGACATATTTGTGCCGAAATTCGTCTGCATTGCTGATTTCTTAATATCCTAGCATTAAAAATGCGTATCACACACCAAACTCTAAATTAATTTACCCAGTCTCTGTTTATCATGAAACCTTGACATGTATATGTATGTATGTGTTATTTCTATAGTGCTAGCCTAGCCAGAAGGCAACAGAGCACGGTGGAGGGTATTAGGCAATAGATAAAGGCAGGAAAAGGTAATAGAGCCTAAGGCAATGGTGGAATCCATCAAATGGTGATTTACTATGCATGGTAAAGACAGTATCCTTCATGTTTAACATGTATCTTCTGAGTCAAAGTAGACTCTGCAAATTCTGTGTGCCACTATGATACCTTTTCTGGGTTTATATATGACACCTGAACTATTGGTATGCCAGGGGTATGATTTTGATTATATTTTGGTGTACAGCACCTGAAACAAAAAATAAGTTGCTAGAAAGGAATCTAGGATTTGTCCTGGAAAACGATGGATTCTTACCAAGTAACTTCATATCTCATGATGACGTGCCCACACCTGGCCCTTCTTTAAATAGAAGTTCACTGTAAAGGACTCAGTGATGTACTTAAGGTAAACACCTATTTACTCCTAGAACCTTGAAGTGCATGTCAGCAGTGAGTAAGATCCCCTGGATAGCATCTCAAGACGAAGAGCCATCGGCATGACATGAGGATAAGGATACCGGGCTCAAGGTAAAACACTGGGCCCCTTCCTCACAACCCTTGTCAAGGTGAGCTCTTATAGTTACTAAACTAAACTAACTTGAGCTCAACCCCTTGTTACTATGTAAACAGAGCAGACATGCTACACTAAGGGCAATGTGTATAGTATTTATGCAGTACCAAAACGTTAATAAAGTCAAAATGCAAAACAATAAAAAATCCCAAACTGAATTTGAAAAATTAAGCACAATTTAAGGGACAAAATGACAAAAATCCATACAGGGGAACCATAGATTTTTGCTTTTCAAGTGTGGGTTTTTATTGGCATTTATTCAACATCAAGATAAGGTATGGGAGATCGACAAGATGAAACAGCAAATGGATCATGTAATAGCACAAGCAGACAACGTTATACTTGCAATGGTCCACTGGTCACTCCAGCAAAAACAAAACAAAAACCTTCCTCACATAATTAGGACCAGAGAGCAATAATCTTGGTGATATAGAAAAAACACTACTCTCCCGCATACCCTTGTAACTGGGGGAAATATCCGAATCCAGCAGCAGCAGCCCCCTAGCTCGGGTGGACGAGTATCAGGAGGGCCCAACAAATCAAAATGCATCGCTGCCCAGGTTCTTAAATCATCCAACAGCTTGTTATCCCTCCAGGGTTTACGCATATGGCACTCTTCAGCACTCGCCCATTCAGCCACATCTCCTTTCAAGTCAGTATGATTGGGGGTAGTGGGGGGCAGCCAGTGAATGGCTATCCTACGCTTCAACTGCGTAAGCACAAGAATAAGGAACTGTCTGCTTAACTTCTTCTTTTTAATAGGGACCCCTCCCAACAGGCACTATCCTATGTTTCGGTGAGTATCCCTTTTCGTGGCCTCACTCAGAGAGACAAGCACCTTGTCCTAATATCTTCGCAGGGAAAGGCATTCCTAAATCATGTGAATGAAATCTGTCTTAAAATGATGGCCTATGGGGCATGTCGCAGGCCAGTCTAGGTATATAGAGTGCAATATAATCGGGGTCAGGTAGACTTGGTGTATAACATTGAATTGTGTCAACTTAAAGCCTGCGTTAGATGACACTGTCCGGAGGCCCTCATATATAGCTACCCAGTCCTTAGCTTGTAGGGGCACATCCCAATATGTCATGCCATCTGGCGTGCACTGGGAGATCAGGGCTCTATATAGATATGAGATCAGTCTGCTGCCTGCACCTTGCGTCACTAGGGCTACACGGGTACATGAATCATTTGGAGCCTCGGGGAAAGATGGGCAAATGCAACGGGACATGGCAACTATTTTGGAGCATTGAAGGAATTGCCATGCACCTAGGCCAAAAGAGGACACAGTTGGCAAGCGTAATGAATGAGTCATCTGGGTATAGATCCTGCAGCCCCCTCGTGCCAATTGCTGGTAGACATTGACCTTACAATCAATGAAAAGGGATGAAGAACCTATACTGGCATATCAAAGGCGAAAGGGGCCCCCTGCAAAACCATTCTGATCTCTCGCTCCCAGGACCTGCAAACCAGTCCCACTATAACCGGCACAGTGAGCAGAACCCTATACCCGCTATAAGTAATTCGGGAGGGATGTAGATCCAAAGGTGTTTCACATCAATCTGGTCTCCCAGTTTTCACCATCTGCCAGACAATACACTGCGTGTTGCAGTTGGGCTGCAAGATAGTATTATTCGAGGTGTGGTATCTCAAGGCGACCTCTGCCCCAAGTGTGCCGGAGGGTGGACAAGAGAACCAGATATATGAATTTTTAACATTTTAAGTAGAGATAGCACCAAGAAGCACAAAGTGTCAATGATAGTAAAT
Organism: Lissotriton vulgaris; assembly: GCF_964263255.1. Lineage (NCBI taxonomy): Eukaryota > Metazoa > Chordata > Amphibia > Caudata > Salamandridae > Lissotriton > Lissotriton vulgaris. The sequence continues at coordinate 1,547,361,536 of NC_141694.1, read as the reverse complement.
GGTCGCAGTAGACTGGGATCATAGTGCAAGTTGAGGATGAATGCGATGGAGCGCGGGTCGGATACACCAAACAGATCCGCCCTGTTCAAAGATTTTAACTGATTATTTAGTCTTGAAAGTCTTAAACCCTACAGGAGTACACTTCTAAAGCTGTGACTGGACCTCATGGAGGCACTTGGAGACTAACAGCAAAGTCCAGTCCAGATCCAGTTGCCACTGGTCATCCGGGCAGTTGCAGGGAGAGGCCGCTTGTGGCTTGTTGTGTCCCGGTAGCATTAACTGGAGGTAGGCCTTTTGACTCTTAGAGGCAATTTTTGTCCAGGGTACAAGAGGGAGCAGGTCTAGTCCTTAAGGGCTCCTTTTAGGTTACAGACCACAAGTCCAGTCCTCTTCTGTTCTTCCTCAGGTGCTGTAGAGGTCTGAGGTCAGTGCTTGGAGGTGCCACATTTAAGACTGGGGTGAGGTAGTAGGTGGTAATGGCTCCTGGGCACACCCTAGCCAATGGGATAACAGTTCCCTGGGCCATTCCTACACACTTTGGGCATTTTCAAGTTGTTGAAAGTCTTTGCCACACTAAATGAGAGCCATCAGGGCTAGGATGTGTGGGGGGAGTTTACAATGGTAATCCTAGTGTCCACCAACATCTAACACTAAAATCCTGTTTTGGGAATACACTGTACTCACAATAAACCCAGAGACAGACGTCTGGTAGAACAAAAATAGGGTTTTACAACAACCAGACAGAGGATTCACAAGAACTGTTCTGGCATCCTCTTAACCTTCTTCTTAAGTGCGCCCCAAGTGTTATATATAAAAACCCAGAGAAAGAAGTCTGGTGAAACAAATGTAGGGGGTTCCAACAACCAGACAATGGAAACACAAGGATTGGTTTTTTCATATTTTTTCCCTTCCTTTGAAGTCAGAACCAAAAAGTATATGTAATACCAGCAGACTAATCACACAGGATTTGACTATCAAGCAGAATTTGGCTCTATTTTGTGAAAAAGAATGCTCACAGTCCCCACCTTGCATATTCTGGGATGAGTCATGTCTGCCTCTGCAGATCAGCCTTTTTGCTTGCTCCTCAGAGACATCCCACACCTTTTTCACACCTATTCAAATGCTAATCAGTGGCTGGGAGAATTTACAGACCCAATTCAATTTAGCCTGCAGGAACTTCAGGCAGGGAAAAAGTAACTTATTAAAATGTATTCTTCCTTAACATTCATTATATATCCGACTTCACAAATAAACTGGATTTTTAATACCTATTAAAAATAGCTGATTAATTCATTTTTAGTTAGTCCTATCCCTGTTATGAGGTATTAAGATTTTGTATCTGTACTTTGGTTTAATACATAAGAGAGCTAGGCCTGCCACAGTGAAAAATAGCTTTGGGGTGCTAGTCTCTATAAGCACATGTTAACATTACATTTCTACATGTAGTATGGGACCGATAGGTAAACTGAATATACTAATTAGGAATATGCAATTCAAGCATATTTAAAGGGGTGCACAGGCACTTTACTGCTAGTTAGAAGGGTGAAGTGCACAGAGTTCTATAGCCAGCAAAAATAAAGGGTCCAGCAAAAGGTGAACAATCTGGGGTGACTATGCAAAAAAAAGAAGATTTATGACAGTTATCATTTGTGAGAACGTGAAATATTAATTGGGATGGATGGTAATCCACAAGAAGTAATAAAGTCACTAACTTGTTTCAGTAATTTAAACCTGAGCACAACTCCTGGTAGCTATGGCACAGAGAAGACAGGCTTAATTTAGGGGAAATTTATAAAGCATTTAGAAGTACCAAAATAGTTAAAAAGTCAAAAAAAATCCCAATACAAAATCCTACTGCAATTTTTTAAAAATAGAGAAAAATGCAATAAATAAAATGACACCATAATTCCAAATATCCAGTAGGGAAAACCAGAGATATGAATTTTAAAATATGTAAGTGAAAATAGCGCCATAACACGTAAACTGCTAATATTAGTCAATGGGTCACAGTAGAACAGAAGCTTGATTGCGATTTGAGGCCAACTACAATTTAGCATTAATGGAATGCAATAAGAAGATATGCCCTGCTAAGGTTCTGGAAGTAGAAAAATCAAGCACTCAGAGCAGGGCAATAGGCCATATAGCATGCAAGGTCCTTTCCTGTCCCAACAATAAATAATAATCATAATATATATGAGTAGGATCCATTTTTCACACTAGTATACCCTGATATAACTGAAGATTTAGATATACGTCTTCACTATAGCAATTCCCTATGATTAACCCCTTGTATACTCATGACGAGCTCAGCTCGTCATGGCATCATGGCGCGTGGAACGCTCAGATGCTGGGAGAATTCCCCTGCTGTGCTGAGCGTTCCACAGGAGCCAATGCACCTGTGACGAGAGCACCCGAGAGGTGTATGCCATGACGAGCTGAGCTCGTCATGAGCATGCGGGCGCTGTGCCCGCCCCCCAGCTCAGCAGGGGAATAACCCAAGCAGTGAAGGGGTTAAAAAGGTGTTCAGCACACATTGTAAGAATTGTGTGGATTATGAAATGGTCCCCTAACATAAGAAGTGTAGTGTCGCATAGGGCTAGCCTCTTAAAAGGGAGGTCAGGTCTGCTTTGCAATTTGTTTGGGGAGTAGTGGGAGTCTTAATCTGATAATACATTATCATACAGCACAGATGTATCAAGCTTTCCTTATTAAGGAGGTTTTTCACAGTGTAGTGTAGTTCCTATATTCCCAATAGGCTCTGCGCATTGGAAATACATGAACGATAGTTTAGACGTAGGACTTAGGTCGACTAGGGGCCCGATGTAGGTAAAACGCTTTTTCCGATTTCAAAATACCGAAGCGGACCGAATCGGTATTCTGAAATCGGAAAACGAGATGTAGGGAAAAAAAATCGGAAAAATACCGATTCGGTCGTAATCGGTATTGTGATTCGATACGTACCGAATCGGCATGCACCGAATCGGAATTTACCGAGTCGGCTACCACCGAATCGGAATTTCCCGATTCGGCAAATACCGAATCGGCAAATACCGAATCGGTGATCGAAATGCACCCCCATGGCCAAAATGCCCATAGGAATGCATTGAAAAATCCGATTAGTTAAAATCCGATTCGGTAAAATCCAAATCGGAAAAATCCGATTCGGTAAAATCCGAAACAGCCAATGAGGTGGATCCACCCTCCCCCACCCAAGCAGGGAGTGGCTACCCAGGCAGGTGCAGCTCATTAAGAACTTTCTGGAGAGGCAGCCTGAGCTGAACATTCACAGTGAGCAGCAGTGGAAGCAGGAGCCAGAGCACTGTGAGAGAAAGATGGCTAGCAGCAGTGAGAGCCAGAAGGCTGGCCACAAGAGAAAACCCAAATTCAGTACCATGGAGCTGCAGGTGTTGGTAGAGGAGGTGGTGAGGGTGCACAGGCAGCTCTTTGGGATGCTGTCCCTCACTGTACCGGAGAGCACAAAGAGGAGGCTCTGGAGCGAGATTGCTGAGAAAGTTAACTCAGTTGGTGTTACCCCCAGGAGCCTTGATGACCTAAAAAAAAGGTTTTATGATATCCGCAGCCTAACTAAACGCAAAATGGCAGAGCTGCAGAGGCAAGCTGGACTGACTGGTGGAGGCAGGAACCCGGCGCCACCCCTCAGTGAGCTGGAGGAACTGGTATCGAGCACCATCGAGAGGGAGAGTGTGTCTGGAATCGGGAACCCGGATAGCTCAGCCAGAGCAACAGCTAAAGGTAAGAAGCATGCGCATCATGACACACCCTACCAGACACCTCCCCTTTAGACACAATGCACAGCCAAACCCCAGCCCAGTACTGCTACCAACAGACAAGAGAAATGCATCATGGTAAATGTAGTCAGCAGAAGTAGGCAAAATATGGCAGTGCAGAACCATAATATAAAAAAACAGTGGAACAGAATCAAAGTATATGCAAGGACATGTGCAATGCTTTAATTGTAGTGACTGTAATACATCGGCACTCAATTCACAAATGCTTCTTTATACCTAGGGGCACCATCAGGCGGAGGAGCAGAAGCAACTGAGGCACCAGCACCAGCAACATCTTCCAGTGCGGTGGCAGGGCCAAGCACAAGTCAAGCTGCCCTGGAGGAGGAGGAGGAGGACAACACCATTGGCCAGGGAAATGAGGGAGACCTAGGACTTGACTTCACATTTCTTCACTCCCCCCAAATGTCTGGCACACCCCCATTGCTGTTCTCCCCTGAGAACTCACCAACAACGGCCCACCCTGCAGCTGCCACATCTCCTGCCAGGAGTATTGTTGTGGCTCCACTGAACCCTATCCAGGGAGCAGCGGGTCAGGCCCCAGCTACCAACACAGCAACACCAGTGGCACCCCAGCCCACACAGCAGGGCAGCAGCAGTTCCCGGAGGCGTACAAGTTCCAGCACTGCACTTCCGGCACGGGAGGGCAGCGTCTTTCAGGGCCTGGAGTGCAGCATGGTGAAGATGAAGCGCATGCAGGCGAAATCCATCATGGCCTGCCAGCGCCAGCTGCGCCAGCATAACCTGCAAATGGGAGAGATGGTGCAAGGGTTTAAGGCTTTCGTCGAAACCAATAAGGAAGTTGCTGCAGGTCTTGGCCGTGTGACCACAGCCATCACACAGCTATGCACCAAACTTGACGAGCACGAGCACTCTCGCCGCTGGGATGCCCACATGCACAACAGATCAATAAGCCGCCTTGCTGCTGCTACCGCACAACTATGCCAACGTGGGGCAAATATGGAGGCCAGCCTGACCCAGAACACCGCTGAGGTCACCAGGGGCATGGCCCGCATAACAACTGCCATGGAGGCAATGATTATTTCAAACACTGTGGCCAATCCAGCCCTGGACCTGGGCGAGGCTGGGGACAGCAGCAGCCGCAGCAGCCCGGCCAGCGCAGTGTCGGAGCCGCGCCGGAGCACCAGGCGCTCTGCAGAAGCTGCTGGACATGCGGAAGGGGGAGAGGCACACCCCAGTGGGGCTGCTAAGCGCAGCAAAAAATAGGCTTGCCAGGGCGGGTGAGGCAACCCGGACCTTTGACATTGAACTACTTTACATTAACATTTTCTTTTGTTGCACATCAGTGGTGCAGTAACGGTGTTGCAACATTGTTAACATTTTCTTTTCCTCACAACCATTTACCTGTCTGTGCATCTGTACTCACTCAGAAATAGTTTTCTGTAATCTCCTCACGTCTGTATCTGCCATCACTTGGCGTAGACACCCCAGCAGGTTGTGTTTGTGGCACAGCAATGTCGTCGTCATGGTCCTCGTAGTGTGACAACTCCACCTCAGTGCCCTTCTTCACCGCAAGGTTGTGCAACATTGCACAGACAGCTATGATCTTGCAGCAGGTGATGGGGGTATACTGCCTTGCACCTCCACTCTTGTGCAGGCATCTGAATCTGCTTTTCCAGATGCCAAAGGTCCGTTCAACTACATTCCTTGTGCTTTTGTGGGCCCGGGTATACCTCCTTTGGCTGGGTGTGGAGGGGTTGAGGTAGGGGGTGAGTATGAATGAGCGGAGGGCATATGCACTGTCGCCTAGAAGGAAAAGGGGTAACATTACTCACATGCATACATGTATTTCACTTAGCTACTTTGTGTTATGGGGGTCTGATGATGTGTCTCACCTAGGAGGTATCCTTCACCAAATTCGCCAGCCATCAGCCGTGCATAGATGCCGCTCTGTTGAAAAATGTAGGAGTCGTGGGTACTCCCTGGGAATTTTGCTACCAGGTCTGTGATGGTGCACTTCGCATTGCAGATCACCTGAACATTGATGGTGTGCGTAGACTTCCGATTGCGGTATATGTATTCTGTGTCAGCTGGGGGGCAAATCGGAATGTGCGTGCCATCTATGCAGCCAATGATTTGGGGAAATTGTGCCATCTGGTAGAAGTCAGCTTTAGTTTGTACCAGTTCTATGTGGGTTGCAGGGAAAGAGATGTATTGGTCCATCCTGTGTATCATGGCGTCAAGGAATGTGTGGAAAACCTTGACAGGCTGCTCTGGGTCACCCCTCCTACCGCTGCAACTCCACTTTGATAGCTGCCAGACGCAAGCAGGTGTAGGCTGCATAGCACCTGGACGTGTGCTGGGATGGCGTGTGCCCTTGGGGTGGGGTGGTCCAACAGTGGTTTGAGGTCCCTGATGAGCTCCAGAATGGTGTCTGAGTCCAGCCTGTACCTCTGTAGGATCTCTGCCTCTGTGAGCATGAACAGGGTGATCCTCTGTCTGTAGACCTGTTCCTCTCTTTGCCATTCCCTCTGTCCTTCCTGCTGTAGCCGTAGCCGCCTTGCAATGACATAAAAAGCAGCCATCCTGCAAGTTGCAATGCATTTTGGGTCTATTTTTATGGGTTGGAGTTGGTTACCACCTGATTGTAATCCATGGTAAATACCGATTTTGAAATACCGATTTTGAGCCAAAATCGGTATTTCTGTGCTTCCCTACATCTCTCTATCTGTCCGAATCGGGGATTTTCCAATTCGGTGACTCTACCGATTCGGTAGGTTATCCGAATCGGCATTTATCCGATTCGCTGTCTCTACCGATTCGATACATGGACCGAATCGGATTTTTTCCGATTCGGTGTCACTACCGATTCGGTACATGGACCGAATCGGTATTTTTATCCGAATCGGTATGTTACCGATTCGTTATCTCTCCGATTCGGGGTATTTCCGAATCGGATTATTTCCGATTCGGTAGTCATTCCGATTCGGTATTTGTACCGATTTTGACGATTTTCTTTGCCCTACATCTCGATGGCTGTATACCGATCGGTAAGGGCCCAAAATCGGTATTTTCGGCCGTTACTGATCGGTAACGGCCTACCTACATCGGGCCCTAGGTCTCTCTTGAATATGTTAGACTTAATTGTGAGTGCCAGCTAGCTCAGAGGTCACTATAAACTTTCTCGAATACACAAGAAGGGATTAGTCTCTGACAACCATATAACATGACAACGTTGCTCCCCCAAGAATAAGGAGTATATCTCCAGAGTCGCAGAAATAATAGATGGCTATTTCACTCAGTCAATCGTGCATGCTTCGTTTCACCAGAAGTGCAGAGAAATAGAGAGACAGGCGTTTTCAATAAAAAAGGTTATTTATTGAGCAGTCTTCTTTCTCATGCAAGAGAAGTGAACTGCTACAATCGTAATACTTGCTATGAAGTAAAGTGCGTACACTAAAAGGAGTATTATGAAATAATACTGTAAATGCATTTATATGGTTTCTAAGCCATGAGATACTTAAAATAGATAAAATACATACAATGATAAATAATGACTAAAAGTACTCAACTGGTGCATCTAAAATACGCCTACCCCGGTGTACCCAACCTAAGCCTAGTACAAGGGAAGAAGTAAGTGAGGTGTAGCTGGAGTTAAATAGTTTCTGCCAAGAATCTATCCAAGAATTCTCTACGGGTCTAATCAGCTCCGTACCTTGGTTATAGAATGAAGGAGGTCTCCCGCAAGGGTAGCAGGGAAACACTGGAGCTGGATTTCTCGGCAGGAGAAAAGACAGCCTCTCTCTAAGTGCGTCAGCTGGAGGGTCGGCTTCCTTCGGCACTCGCTACAGCAGGGCGTCGGGCAGGTAGTTTAGTCGATCTGCTCCAAAACCACTGTGTGTTTGCTAGGGCAGATGTGGGCATATTTATACCTGGAAGGTGCCGAGTTTGACTTAAGGGTGGACATAATAACGTCACTAAGAACTCGAAGTTCTTTACACGCTCCAGGTGTTCTGGGACAAATCAATACTGAAGCAGGGGGAAGTCCCGGGCTGCTGAAGGCTGATTGTCTTCAAGAACTCGTTGTACTCTAGGAGCTTAGTGGAAGTAGCCATGCCGTATTTGGACTGCATTGGCTGTGTCTAAATATGGTTATGATTCTTATGCCTATATAAGGATATGATAAGGTATACCTATATAAGGGCATGAATCGGGAAAATTACACTAGAGCCCTCGATACGTTACAACAACAGTAAGAAATTGGGTTAGTTCTAACATACATTTTTTGAAGCGGATTGCTTTCCCAAAGCAGTTAGCATACATTTTAAACCTGCAGATTTTAGGGAACGTATGTGTGTGTATACTGTAATAAATACAAGGTGATGGTATGAATCCTTGAATTCATCTCAGCCACTAGTGATCAATCAGTGCTGTGTCCCAAATCCATTATTTTTCAACTACTATGCTACTTTGCCCAGGGACCAGTCGATACAAATCATTATTTGTCTTAACAGAAAAGAAATAGTCCAATCCACTCTGCCAGACCAGTTCCCTCCAGACAGAAGTAGCATCAGACCAGTTTCCATCCAACAAGAGAATAATAAATTATTTGAGCGTGTAACACTATGGAAATGCAAGCATTCAAGCGAACAGATCCGATCACAAACCAGAAAAGTATTTTCCCACTAAAACCTGTTGTTACTGGACAAATACAAATGGCTGAGGATGGATGTATCCACTTCTGGCTTCTACACACCCCTGACCTGCACTTCCCTGGTGTAGTTTCTTGAAGCAATATGGTATTTGTGGCTGTTTTTGAAGCTAGTGCTGGTACCGAATGCTTCCACCTACTAATTTCATTTTCATTATAAAGGGTTAAGGGATCCTTACCTTGAAAGTTTTATTTTTTTGTTGTAGCGTTTGAATATTTCTAGTGTTTATTTTAAATGTGTTATCAAATAAATATGTGTTCCCTTTTTATCTGTTTTCATTTTGTTGCCAAACCTTTGAACCTCTTATAAATTGTCCTTCATTTGTCTTTAGTTTTATAATTGAAGTGTAAATGCTCACTTAATTGGGTGCTGCAAGTACTTTATTTTGTTACTTAATGCTACATTGTTTTTTATGTGGACCACTAAAATGTGCCTTTTTTAAAATATACCTTAACATGTGGGCTTTTCTATCAAATGGGAGCAAAAGTTATACTCACTGAAACCAGGTTATATATTTGGGACAGATGGTGGGATCTGAACTCTGAAGTAATCCGTCTGATGAAGTATGAGTCCTCAGGGTGATAAGGACAGTGAGAGCCTGCCTGCCACATTGCCCTTCTCACTGGCAGATTGTTCAAGCTTTCAAGACAGTGATAGTGTTTCTGCTGGCTGGCATTGTAAAATGTCAGGTACCGGATGTCTTAAACCATGGAAATCCACTGCTGTCCCGAAGACTTATACAGGTGGGCATGATGTATGCACCACATACAGTAGGAATCTGGAGAAAATATTGAAAAGGGGAGAGACAGAAAGCGAGAGACAGACGAAAGCCTGGATCTCACTCTTTGGAATTGAATTGTCTCAGTCAAGGGCTGGCAAATTTCTACCTTGAAGTTAGAGGGCCAGAGTTCACTGAACTGGTTGTAGGGGAAGCAGAGGACAACAGTAAAGTGAGAATACAGCTGTCTTGCGGTCTACGAGGCTTGCTTGTTTTGGCTGTGGGTGTTGCTGTGTTGAGCCTTAAGAAGACCATGATTCCAGCCCCAAGGGCACCAACAGCGCCAATGTAACACAGGTTGGGAGCTAGAAGGCAGTTCAGAGAGGGAGAAGGAAATAGGAGCACTAGGAAAGAAGGAAAGGCTGAAGGAAGAGGGACTATGAGGGCACAGAGATGGAAGAAAACAACAAACATGAGGGGTACCTAACAAGTGTGTGAACTGGAATGAGAGCGGAGAGCCACAACAATTCACAACAAATTGCCAGGCAAAGGTTCTACGTCATGAATGGACTTGAACACAGCTCTGCCACCAATAACATGGAAGTGTACCAATACACAATAAATTATTATGGACTGTCAGTTAACAGTCCAGGGTTCCCAACTTTTACAGCCTCCACTGACCCATTTTCCATATTCTCTAACCCAATTAACTTTATACTTTATTGTGGTCTGTCCTTTGCCTGAATCCTGACATGAAAAAGGTGATCCATGCAAGCAACTACAACATTCAACTGAGTGAATATTGTTTTGATTATTAGAGCTTTTCACAGGTGAATTCTGCTATGTAAGTGCCACAGAGAAATGTATTAGTAGCAAGAGATAATTTGCTCCAGCTCCCAATTGCCTTCTACCTCTCCTCTCTCTGCCTCAAACCAAGATCTTAGCTGAAAATACTTAAATCGGGAAAATGTGGACCCAATCTTATCTAAAAGTACTACCAAGTCAGACCACCTCTCTAACCCCGCTCTTCTTATCGGAATTGCCAGAGAGTCTCCCAAACAGGACGGGGTACCCGGGGAATCCCAGATTGGTGCAAATGGGGAAAAGTAGCCTTAGCCCAGAAACGTCTTTATTTATACCATATCTGAAGTGCCGCTTTTAGCACCTTAAGGCGTACCTTCTTAAAAAATCGTGGGGCCCCGAACTTATATAGAAACCCTGCCTGCCCACTACCGCCCTCCGCTAGCACTAGTTCTCCTAGTAATCTACCCCATGAAGTATCTGCTGGAATAGATAAAAGCATCCTAATCGGGGGGCGTGGCCAAGATGGCGGCGGAGTAGGACGTGCTTTTAGGTGCCTCCGGCGCCTGGCCTTCTATAGCTTTGTTTAGCACCCTGCTCCGGTCTCGACTGCGGCCCTCCGGGTCCCCTTGCATCTCCTGATCTCCTGGAGATCCGTGTCCCACTGCCGATTCTCGCTGCACTGCCGTGGTGTCCCGGGGGCAGAGAGCGATCTGGCGGAGCTGGAGCTGGCGGCCCGCGCAAACACGACGCGGGTGTGAACGGACGACTGTGGCCGCGGCTCGGCTGGGAAGAGCTGCGCGCCGGGGCAGCACTGTGAGAGGCGCCCGGGTGATGCCCGAATGTGCAAGGAGCTGACCTGGACCCGGCGGCGGGCCCTGGAGGAGGCGGAGTGACGGAGGCCCAGCACGGATGGGGGCGCGCCTCCCAGCCCCGTGATCCACGCGAACCCGAGGCTTGTGGCCTAGATGTCCCGGAGGTTGCTACCGTGAGGTGGGGTCTGCCCTGACGCTAGACTCTCTTGGGCTGCGGAGCTGCTACTGGGGGTGAGAGTGCGCAGGGCGGCGCGAGACGGAGAGCTGTGCGACGGCCCGGTGGAGCGGGAACCCACCCCGGAGATCCCCGACCCACGTAGCGGACTGTTGGCGGCCCGGACGGCCCTCCTGGGATAACCCTTGCTCCCCCACTGATGTTGGAGGGGGGACGGCTTGTGGGGCCGGAGAGGCGGTGACCTCCCTAGAGACGTGACATTGAAGCCCCTGAAGCCTGGGCAGGGCCTGGAGCAGGGGACGCCGGCACGAAAATCGAGCCCGGGGATTACGGTCCTACTGCGGCGGAGAGCTGAGCCTGTGGCATCTAAGGGCATGCGAAGGGTGGAATAGTGTTGCTGACCCGCCCGGACTACTGTGGCGAGTGCCTTCCCCCGGCGTGGTGGCACTGGAGCCCCTGAGCCCCGTGGGACTACTGGATTGAGAGATCACCGGTGCAGAACTCGAGCCCGTGGATTGAGGGCCTGCGTCGGCTAGGAACCGGACCTGCAGCGTCTAGGGGCCCCCGAGATAGGGTGTGAGGCGATCGGCGCATCGGGGCATTGGCGAGTGGCGCTCTCTCCCGGCGCTGCAGTGGTGGTGCCCCTGGACATTGTATACCTCTTGAGCTAAGGAACCACCAACAGTGGGTTCAGTCCAGCAGGTGTGGAGCTGAGTCAATTGCGGCACCCCCCGACGGACCGTGCTTGGGCTGGCTGTGGATTTGCACGGATGGGCGGATAGTGAGAGACGTGGCGGGCGCCATATACCACGTGGGAGCACCACGCTTGCCAGGGGACCGCTGAAGCAGACATCTTGCTCTTGGGCCGAGATCTGGACAGTGAAGGTGTAAAGTCGGGCCAGCGGCGCTACATAATAGAGGAAGGAGATCCCTCGCCCTGAATGCCCGAATGAGTAGGGGCAACGCAATGTCCTCCACACAGCGCAAAGGGAAGCCCGGTAAGGATGGCCCCCCAAAAGGATCCCAACAGCCGGCGTCCCCCGGACCCAGCGTATCGCCTAGGCAGAAGGATGATGAGGCACCCGCAACCAAAGCCTTTATGATGGAGCTTTTCGCTTCTATCAAGGAGGACATCTCTGAACTCCGTTCTCAACTGGCCTCGGACCTCCGCGAGGTGAGGAGGGACGTGGACGGTATCGGAGAGCGGGTAGTTACTCTGGAGGATCACGACCTAAGCGTGGCGAACGATGTTCACCAATTGCAGCAGGATGTAATTCGGCTCACGGAGCAGAACCTAGACCTCCAAGCACATGCGGAGGACTTGGAGAATCGTTCCCGCCGGAACAACATCCGCATACGTGCAGTGCCATGGGACGGGGAAGCAGGTGATCTACGGGGCTATGTGCTGGCACTCTTCTTGCAGATCCTGGACGATGAGGACCTACATGAAATCAAGATGGACAGGGTTCACAGGGTCGGACTGCCTAGAAGGGGAGGAGGTCCGCCACCCGACATTTTGGTCTGCGTGCACGACTTTCAGCTGAAGGAACGCATTCTTCGAAAATCACGGGATGTCCCGTCATTACAGTTCCGAGATCATCATCCTCAATTATACCAGGACTTGGCGGCATCGACACTCCAAAAGAGGCGCGAATTTCGCCCAGTGACTATCTTTCTGAGGGAACACAATGTCTCCTACTCTTGGGGCCACCCCTTCCGCATTATTTTCAGATGGCAGAATAGGCTGGCGCAAATCCGATCTCTTCAGGTAGCGAAAGACCTCCTGGGCCTTGATGACACGGCCCCCTCCCCAGAGGGCGGAAGCTCCCCATCGCGGAGAAGACGGCGGTCCTCCTCATGGCAGAGAGTGGGTCGAAAGGCGGATGGTAGACGACCTGATCGTACAACCAGCCTACAGGAGAGGGGGGAGGCGGTGGCCTCTGTGGCTTCGGCAACAGTGGCGACCTCCCAGCATAGCTCCGGGGCAGCCTGAGCTCTGAGACGACGGCCGATTGGTGCCGGAGGGGCACGTATCTTCAGGTACCGTGGGTAAATTTGCACTTTTTGGGAAGACACCCCGGTCCATGGTCCAGGGGGCACTCCCAGTGGTGCCCCGTCCTCACCCCATGGTGGAATCTACAGACTTCTATGCACTGGGACTGTTAAGTACATTGTTCCTCTTTGTTTTTTGGGGGGGTGGGAACCGGGGGGTTTTGTGGTGGGAGTGGGGAGGGGGGTAGTTGGGGACTGTGCTGGGACTGAAATTGGGGGTGGTGGCGACCAATGTGTGCTTTCTGTGAGAACCGTTGTTTTTGGAAGTATGAGACATGTGCTCCTTGATAGCCAGGTCCTGGGCTATGGTGCCCAATGGGCGTTTGATACTGATAGAGACGCCCTAGTGCTGCAGTTGAGATGGCCTTCGGTGGGGCCTGAGGATTGGTTCTGGTGGTTGATTGGATGGGAGGCGAGGCTTGATGGCGGGATGCGGGGTGGGGATGAGGAGCGGAGGGGCGCCTGGCTGCCTGTGGTGGGGAGAGGCTGGGGCCTGTTGACGGGGTGGATGCAATGCGGTTGGAACTAATGTTTTGTCATGCCACTTAGTATTGGCACGTGGAATGTGAAGGGCCTGAACTCCCCACAAAAGCGTCAGAAAATTTGGAAATACCTGACTGACCATCAATTAGATGTGGTGGGTCTCCAGGAGACCCACCTGGCGCGCAAAGATGAGCTCCGGCTCCGGCAAAAACACTTCCCCCTCGTCTACAGGTCATCTGCCGCCACAAATCACAGGGGGGTGGCTCTTCTGTTTCGGGTGTCCCTTCACTTTCAGTCTATGGGAGTGTGTTGTGATAAGAAGGGTTGATGGTCAAGGGATTGATGTATGGCAGGTTATGCACTTTTGTGGTGGTGTACGTCCCCAATGCAGGGCAGAATAGCTTTCTCCAGGAGCTGCTAGATAAGGTTGGGAATTTTGTGGAAGGGCACCTGTTTTTAATGGGGGATTTCAATTTGGTTTGGGACAAGAACCTGGATAGCTCCCGCACTCAGAGAGCAGAAGCAGGCGTTTTTTCCAATGAAACGCAGCGCCTTATGGGTGACTTAGGTTTGATTGATGGCTGGCGTTCTTTGCACCCCCAATCCTGAGACTACACCTTCTTCTCCCATGTCCACCGTTCCTATTCCCGCCTAGACCACATCTTTTTGAGCCAAGCCCTCAGGGGAGATGTCCGCGACTCCAGCATTTTTCCACTCTCCCTGTCTGATCATAGCCTGTTGGTCCTTGGGTTGCACTGGTCGGTGAGAGGGGACGGACTGCGGAAATGGTACTTCCCGGCTGCGCTTGTCCCGGACGACACATCCTGTAAGGAGCTGCGGAAGGCCATCAGGGACTTTCTGGCCCTCAACCCCGTCTCGGACAGGTCTGTGTTCAATACCTGGGACGCATGCAAAGCTTCGCTGCGAGGCACCTACCTAGCCCTCAACGCGAACCTTAACAAACTGAGGAGGAAGGAACGGGAAGAACTAGAGGCGGAACTTGCTATTCTGGAACAGGCACACAAATCGAACCCGTCCAGGCTGACCCTCCGGCCGTTGACGGCTGTGAGGGGCAAACTAAAGGCCCACTACAATAACCAAGCTGAATTCACTCTCCTGAGGCTATGGCGCCTCTCATATTCGCAGGGGAACAAGGTGGGAAAGCACTTGGCCTGCCAACTTCGGGACAAGAGGGAGAGGGAATACATCAGGGGGACCCAAGACTCGACGGGGACCCTGCAACACCGAGATGAGGACAAGGCGGACCTTTTTGGCCGCTTTTATGCAGCACTTTACGCGGGAGACTCTCTTGACCAGGAGGCCCAGAGGAGATCTCCCCATACCGCAGGTTTCTAAGGAGTAGAATGACATCCTGGCTGCTCCCATCTCCAGAATAGAAGTGTTGGATGCTATTTAGGCCCTGAAACTCCATAAAGCACCGGGCCCAGGCGGCTACACTGCTCTTTTCTATAAGTCGTTTGCGACGAAGTTGTGGGACTATCTGGTCTCCCTCTTTAATGAAATGGCTGTCACCAGGAAAACCTTGAGGTCTATGGCCGAAGCTGTGATCGCCGTTATTCCCAAACCGGAGAAAGACCTATCTAAATGCTCGTCGTATCGCCCGATAGCCCTCCTCAATATTGATGCTAAATTGTATTCCTATATCATTGCACGCAGGCTCCAGGACTTAATGCCGGCTCTCGTTCACCCGGACCAGTCTGGGTTCATCAAAGGCCGGCAGACACACGACAACATGAGGCGGGTGATCCACCTGATAGAAAAGGCCACTAGGTTTCGCATTCCGGCGGTGCTGGTGGGTCTTGACGCGGAAAAAGCTTTTGACAGCGTGGACTGGGGGTTCATGTTTCGCACCCTGGTCGCTTTTGGCTTCTCGACTCAGTTCATATCAATGATACGTGCAAATTACAGCAGTCCCCGCTCTAGAGTAATGATTAATGGACATCGATCCGCCTGTTTCACTCACTCCTGTGGTTCCAGACAGGGCTGTCCCCTATCCCCCCTTCTCTTCACTCTGAGCATCGAGCCACTAGCTCTAGCAGTGCAGGAGCATGAGCAGATCAAGGGTCTCCCCTTCACTGGTGAGCAGCATAAAATCTCCCTATTTGCGGATGATGTATTATTATCGGTGGGGGACCCAGCCCACTCATTAACGCCTATCCAAGCAGTGTTGTCTGACTTTGAAAGGGTGGCCGGTTTTAAAGTCAACTTTGATAAATCATATATCCTAAATCTCACTCTTCCTCCAGCGGAAATGGAGCGTGTGCGGCTGCTCACGCCTCTGTCGTGGGCGCCCACCTCTCTCTTATACCTGGGGGTCCGACTGACACCCTCCATAGGGTCACGGTTCTCCACGAACTTCCCCCCATTGCTGGCGGCGGTGGGAGCGGACTTGGACCGATGGAAGCCAAAGTATATCTCATGGCTGGGCAGGATCCATGCTCTTAAGATGGTCCTCCTCCCCAAGTTTTTATATCTTTTCCAGGCCCTTCCCATTCCAATAGACGCGGACTTCTTCCGGCGCCTTAAAACCTTGATGCTGCGATTCATCTGGCAGGGAGGGCGGGCACGGTTCTCCTTCGCAACTCTGCGACGACCGCGGAAGGAGGGGGGAGTGAGCTTCTCCGATATGCACCTGTACTATAAGGCCGCGCAGCTACGGGTCTTGGTGGAATGGTCCCAACAGCTCTGAGAAAAACACTGGCTGCACATGGACAGGAGTGTAGCTGGGAGATCGATCTGGGACCTGGCTTGGAAACCCAAGGTGGATAGGCCCAAGAACGCCTACATCAGTACACCCACTAGCACCATCCTGAATGTTTGGGACACGGTCTCTGGTGACGACCGCTGGACTACGTTCCCATCCCCCTTTACACCCATACACTTCAACCCGGCCTTTCCGCCGGCGATGCAGGAAGGCCCCTTTCAACTATGGAGGGAGGGAGGATGCAGGGCTCTTACACACTTGTTCCATGGGTCTGCACCGCTCACTTTTACCAACTGCATGGGAGATTATGGGGTCCCGGCCGCTGAACGATTCCGCCACATCCAACTCCTCCACTGGACAACCTCACCGGGAGTGGGAGATGCAGCTACAACCCTGCCGTCACCGTTTGAGGCCTTTATCCTACGTACTTCCACCATGAAGGGCGCGATCTCCTTCCTGTACAGTTTGCTGCTTACCACTACAGTGTCTCCCCGTCCTCGCTACATGAGGCACTGGGAGGAACTTCTGGGCCGGGATATTACAGATGAGGAATGGAAGGGTCTCTGGTGGGACATCGCTGCACACAACCATTCGGTGGATCTGAGATAGGCCCACCTAAAGACCCTTATGGATTGGTACTTGTACCCATCCAAGCTACATCGAATATTTCTGGCCTCCTCGGACAGATGTTGGAGGGGCTGTGGTCTGCTGGGGGACTTCCGCCATATTTGGTGGGACTGCCTGATCATCCGCCCATACTGCGAAGAAATTCTGTCCCATATCAAAGACATCCTAGGCTATCCGATACCTGATTCCATAGCTCATGTCCTACTGGGTCTCCGAGATCCGGCTCTGGAACATCAAACAAGAGCGGATAAACATATCCTATGGCTCTGCCTCGGAGCCGCCAAACTCACCTTGGCTGCAGCCTGGAAGAAACCGGACGCCCCGGCGATATCCCTGTGGCACGCAAGACTATGGAGATTACTGAGCATGGAGCGAATGGCGGACATCTTCCTGGGCAACTTCAAGAATTTCCTGTTCCGCTGGGGCCCCCTGGTCCGCTTCCTCTCACGAGGCTTACCCTCTGCGGTCTGTCCGTCCGCAGTGCGCGCTCTCCACCTCTTTCAGATTTAATCAAGGATGTGTGAATGTGGGAATGATTGTGAATTGATGTCGCCACCACAAGGGGGGTGGGTAGGGAGGGGGGGTTGTTTTGGGGGGAAAAGTTGGTTAAATTACTTGTTGCGACACCTCAGGGCATATGGAGGCTGCCAGACTTTTTCTTTCTTTTTGCTGCACTGACTCCCTCGTCTGGGTTTCACCACCCTTCTTCGCAGGGCTGCTACCCTACTGAGATTCGAGAGGGGGGATTGATCTCGATTTCCTATATAATTGCCATCGGACACTGATTCCTCGAACTGCACTTTGATAGCTTTCTATATTGCTTCCTTTTCGCCTCTTATTTTGCCTCTTCAACTGCCCCCTGCATGAGGAGCATTGCGGGACTGTCGCTTGTCTTCTTTTTTTTACTTTTTTTCTCTCCTGTTCTCTTTCTGCAAAATAAAATAATATTTTTTTTAAAAAGCATCCTAATCCCTTTGAATTGAAAGGCCAATAAATATAGATTTATATTGGGTAGTGCCAAGCCCCCTTTCAACAATTTACTCCGTAGTTTTTTCCAAGATAACCTGGCGCTTTTTTGCCGCCAAATGAAACTGCCTATCTTTCCTTGAATTTTATTGATACTATCTTGCGGAAAAATGAGAGGCAGCGCACTAAAAAGAAAAGTCAGTTTAGGTAATACTGACATCTTTACTAGATTGACCCTCCCGTAGATTGACAGAGGGAGATTTTTCCACTTAGCGAAAAGAAAGTCTATATCCTTTTCAATCTTTTTTAGACTTATCAAGGACATTTTGTTTAGATCTTTTACTATTTTTACCCCTAAGTATCTAAACTCCTTGCTTTCAGGGCCGTAGCTATTCTTCAGATTCCAATACATGATCTCGGTCTTGTCTGAGTTTGCCATATAACCAGAGATCTCGCCAAACTCGAGCAGTAGATTTTCTAGATAAGGGATAGAGATATCAGGGTCTATGGTGTAAATTATGATGTCATCTGCGTATAGAGCAATTTTACGTTGATAATTTATTGATTTAAAGGGCCTAATTGTATTGTTCTGCCTGATGGCCTGCGCAAAGGGCTCAATATATATGTTAAATAACATAGGAGACAGGGGACACCCCTGTCTAGTCCCTCTCTGTATTTTAAAGCTCGGGGTTAAAAAAACATTTATTAAGATTTTCGCCGAAGCTCCATTATAACAGTTTTTTAAGGTCTGGATAAAGATTTGACCCATGCCGATACTTTCCAGCACCTCCCATAAATATTTCCAGCAGACCCGGTCAAATGCCATGGCGGCCTCTAATGCCACCACCATCAAGGGATCCCCTCTTTTGTCTGCTAGGTCAATATTGCCTATTAGCAGCTGGATTTGCTCCTGGATATTTCTCCCGGGCATAAAGCCATTTTGATCACAATTGATCAGACTAGATGTCAGTTTGCCCAATCTCCCTGCCAATATGCTCATAAAGATCTTATAATCCGCATTTAGCAGGGAGATTGGGCGGTAGGAGTCTGGGAATAGGGGATCCTTTCCCAGCTTTAGTAGCAACACTATTGTGGCCTCTTTCCAGGAGGAGGGAACCATCCCTGTTAAACTGTATACTTTATTGAATAACGTATGGAGTACAGGTAAAAGTTCTTCCACCAGTTCCTTGTCAATTTCGCTGTCCAGGGCATCCAAACCCGCTGCTTTCTTGGTTTTTGCCCTCTTTATACGTTCCTTAATCTCCTCCATGGAGATAGGTGAATCTAAAAAAACCCTAGCTGTTTCTGTAAGAGTTGGCAGAGTTTTACCCTTCAAACATGATCTTATTGCCTCATTTGAGGGATTGATATCTTCCTTATACAGATTCGCAAAGCGAGACAGGAGACAATTTTGAATACTTACAGGCTCACTAGATTTAGGGCCCGATGTAGGTAGGCCGTTACCGATCGGTAACGGCCGAAAATACCGATTTTTGGCCCTTACCGATCGGTATACAGCCATCGAGATGTAGGGAACAAAAAAAAATCAAAATCGGAGTGAAAACCGAATCGGAATGCGTACCGAATGGAAAAGAATCCGATACGTACATACCGAAAATCGGATATGTAACGAATCGGTAACACACCGAATCGGATGCAAACACCGAATCGGTCAATGTACCGAATCGGTAGACACACCGAATCGGAAAATAACCGATTCGGTCCATGTACCGAATCGGTAGTGACACCGATTCGGAAATTATCCGAATCGGTCCATGTACCGAATCGGTAGTGACACCGATTCGGAAATTATCCGAATCGGTCCATGTACCGAATCGGTAGTGACACCGATTCGGAAATTATCCGAATCGGTCCATGTACCGAATCGGTAGACACACCGAATCGGTCATGAGCCGAATCGGAGAACATACCGATTCGTATGATTCACCGATCGGGAAATTCCCCGATTCCGACAGATGGGGAGATGTAGGGAGGCACAGAAACACCGAAATCGGCTCAAATTCGGTAGAATTCACTCGGTATTTACCATGGATTACAATCAGGTGGTAACCAACTCCAACCCATATAAACAGCCCCAAAATGCATTGCAACTTGCAGGATGGCAGCTTTTTATGTCATTGCGAGGCGGCTACGGCTACAGCAGGAAGGACAGAGGGAGTGGCTAAGAAATGAACAGGTCTACAGACAGAGGATAACCCTGTTCATGCTCACAGAGGCAGAGATCCTACAGAGATACAGGCTGGACTCTGACACCATACTTGAGCTCATCAGGAACCTCAAACCATTCTTGGACCACCACACCCCAAGGGCACACGCCATCCCAGCACACGTCCAGGTGCTATGCAGCCTACACCTGCTTGCGTCTGGCAGCTATCAAAGTGGAGTTGCAGCGGCAGGAGGGGTGAGCCAGAGCAGCCTGTCAAGGTTCTTCCACACATTCCTTGACGCCATGATACACAGGATGGACCAATACATCTCTTTCCCTGCAACCCACACAGAACTGCTACAAACTAAAGCTGACTTCTACCAGATGGCACAATTTCCCCAAATCATTGGCTGCATAGATGGCACGCACATTCCGATTTGCCCACCAGCGGACACAGAATACATATACCGCAATCGGAAGTCTACACACACCATCAACGTGCAGGTGATCTGCAATGCGAAGTGCACCATCACAGACCTAGTAGCAAAATTTCCAGGGAGTACCCACGACTCCTATATTTTCCAACAGAGCGGCATCTATGCACGGCTGATGGCTGGTGAATTTGGTGAAGGATACCTCCTAGGTGAGACACATCATCAGACCCCCATTACACAAAGTAGCTAGGTGGAATACATGTATGCATGTGTGTAATGTTACCCCTTTCTCTTCCAGGCGACAGTGCATATGCCCTCCGCTCATTCATACTCACCCCCTACCTCAACCCCTCCACACCCAGCCAAAGGAGGTATAACCGGGCCCACATACGCACAAGGAATGTCGTCGAACGGACCTTTGGCATCTGGAAAAGTAGATTCAGATGCCTGCACAAGAGTGGAGGTGCAAGGCAGTATACCCCCATCACCTGCTGCAAGATCATAGCTGTATGTGCAATGTTACACAACCTTGCGGTGAAGAAGGGCACTGAGGTGGAGTTGTCTGACTACGAGGACCATGACGACGACGAAGCTGTGCCACTGACACAGCCAGCTGGGGTGTGTACGCCAAGTGATGGCAGATACAGATGTGAGGAGATTACAGAAAGCTATTTCTGAGTGAGTACAGATGCAAAGACAGGTAAATGGTTGTGGTGAAAAAACAATTTTTAATACTGTTGCAACACAGTTACTGCACTGATGTGCAACAAAAAAAAGGTGTAATGGCAAAGAAAACAAAAGTCTAAGGTCCAGGTTGCCTCACCCGCCCTTGCAAGGCTATTTCTTTGAGCGCTTGGCAGCCCCACTGGGGTGTCCCTCAGCCCCTTCAGAATGACCAGCGGCATCTGCGGAGCGCCTGGTGCTCCTGCGTGGCTCTGACGCAGCGCTGGCCGGGCTGCTGCGGCTGCTGCTGTCCCCAGCATCCCCCAGGTCCAGGGCAGGATTTGCGGCAGTGTTAGAGATAATCATGGCCTCCATAGCTGTCGTGATGCGGGCCATTCCCCTTGTTATCTCTGCGGTATTTTGTGTGAGACTAGACTCCATGTTGGCACCGCGCTGACAGAGTTGTGCCGTGGCAGCAGCAAGGCGGCTTATGGAGCGGTTCTGCACCCGGGCATCCCGCCTGCGCACCAGCTCATGCTCCTCCAGTCTGCCACATAACTGGGTTATGGCAGTGGTTAGCCTGCCTAAACCTGCTGCTACCTCCTTGTTGGAATCCACAAAGGCCTGAAATCCTTTCACCATTTCCCCCATCTGCAGGTTGTGCTGCAGGAGCTGGCGTTGGCAGGCCATGATGGATTTCGCCTGCTGCCTTTGGATCTTGACCATATTACCTTCGAGGCCCAGGAAGACACTGCCCTCCGGTGCTGGTGCTGCAGTGGTGGGAATGGCACGGCGCCGGGTACTGCTGCTGCCGGCCTGCTGAGTGGGCTGGGGTGCCACTAGTGGGGGTGTGGTGCTGGCCGGGGCCTGAGCCCCTGCTCCCAGGACAGGGTGTACTGGAGCCACAGCCATGATCGTGGCAGGAGCTGGTGTAGGTGGAAGGAGGTCCCTTGTCGGGGAGTTCTCTGGGGAGAACTGCAAGGGGGGTGTGCTCGGCATTTGTGGGGAGTGAAGTGCATCAAAGTCAATTGCCAGGTCTCCCTCTATACCCAGCCCTATGGTGTTTTCCTCCTCCTCCTCCTCGGCAGCCTGACTGGTGCTCGGCCCTGCGAGTGCAGTGGTAGATGGTGCTGCTGCCTCTGTTGTCAGTGGTTGTCCGCCTGATGGTGCCCCTAGGTACAAAGAAGCATTTGTAAATTGAGTGCCGATGTATTACAGTCAGTACAATTAAAGCATTCCACATGTCCTTGCATCTCCTTAGAATGTGTTCCACTGTTTCCTGTCTTGTGATTCTGCACTGCCATCTTTTGCTAACTTCTGCTGACTACATGTACCATGATGCTTGTCTCTTATATGTTGGTTACAGTACTGTGCTGGGGTTTGGCTATGCATTGTGTCTAATGGGGAGCTGTCTGGTAGGGTGTGTCATGATGCGCATGCTTCTTACCTGTAGCTGTAGCTCTGGCTGAGCTGTCCAGGGTCCCAATTCCCGTCACGCTCTCCCTCTCAATGGTGGTGGACACCATTTCCTCGAGGTCTGTGAGGGGTGGCGCCGGGTTCCTGCCTCCACCAGTGCCTCCAGCCTGCCTCTGGATCTCTGCCATCTTCCGTTTGGTGAGGCTGCGGATGTCATAGAAACGCTTCTTCAGCTCATACAGGGACCTGGGGGTGACACCCACAGCATTCACCTTTTGGGCGATTTCGCTCCAGATCCTCCTCTTGGTGCTGTCTGGCACATTGAGGGACAGCTTTCCGAATAGCTGCCGGTGCACCCTCACCACCTCCTCAACCAACACCTGCAGCTCGATGCTGCTGAACTTAGGCTTCCTCTTCTGGGTGGACTTCTGGCTCTCACTCTGGTTTGCCATCTTGATCAGAACAGTTCAATACCTCCTACTCCCACTGCTGCCAACTGTGAGTGTTCAGCTCAGGCTGGCTCTCCAGAAAGTTCTTAATTAGCTGCACCTGCCAGGGTTGCCACTCCCTGTTTGGGTGGGGGAGGGGGAGCCACCTCATTGGCTGCATCGGCTTTTACCGAATCGGATATTACCGATTCGGTAAAATCCGAATCGGTATAATCCGAATCGGATTTTACCGAATCGGTTTCTTCAATGCATTCCTATGGGCTTTTTGGCCATGGGTGTGTTTTCATACCTCCGAATCGTTAATTGCCGAATCGGCTTTTACCGACTCGGCTATTTCCGAATCGGTGGTAGCCGATTCGGTTATTTCCGATTCGGTGGTAGCCGATTCGGTATTTTCCGATTCGGTCCGTGCCGATTCGGTACGTACCGATTCACATTACCGATGCCGACCGATTCGCTATTGTTTCGCGGTTTGTTTGCTACATCTCGTTTTCCGATTTCAGAATACCGATTCGGCCCGCCTCGGTATTTTGAAATCGGAAAATCCCTTTTACCTACATCGGGCCCTTAGTTCCTATGCTATCAATCTGCAATTCACTTATATTATTCTTGGCCCTATGAATCCTTTGCCTTCCATGCTAAAAGGGCACCTGCTCTCTCCCGATTTTCAAAGATTTCCATATTTCGAGCCCTCCACTGTGTCTTGCACTTCTGATCTAGATAGGACCACAGGTCTCTTCTTGCTTCCTCAAGTTCCCCCTCAGAACTCTGCATGTCCCTTGCGTTATCTTGGGAAGTATGCCCTCTTTTCTCTTCCAAAGAAGAAATTCTTCCCTCCAAAACCTGCCGTTCCAGAGAGTCGCGCATATTTTTTGCACATATTAAACTACGTAGAGACCACCTCAAATTAGCTTTATAGGTGTCCCAAACAACCTCCTCCGAGGCAGACCCTAGATTATAAAAAAAAACTCTAAAGTAGTATCTTTAGTTGCCTGGATTAATCTAGGGTCCAAAAGTGCCTACCTATTTAAAGTCCATCTGATCTGTTGTTTGTGGAGCATAAAAATACTAAAAATACTAATGGCACGTGGTCCAACAGATGACTTGGATAAACAGACATATTGACTATATTCTCTACATTTTCTTTGTTTACTAAAACATAGTCAATTCTGGAAGCGTGGTGGTTCTTCTTACAAAAAAAAGTAAATCCATCCCTGACCCCCATCTTAGCTCTCCATAGGTCGGCTAAATTAATGTTTACCAATACATTTTTCATGACTCTTCGGGCTCTCGGTGTACCTATAGCACGACTAGTATTAGATCTATCTTTAACTGGGTCAAGCAGGATCTTAAAATCTCCCCCTATAATGAATGGTGGATCTCCCGTGATTAGCTTATCTTGCAGTTTTACTAGACAGAAAGGATAATCTATATTGGGACCGTAATACGAGACACACGTCAACTTCTTCCCCTCAAAATCTAACAGTGCAATAATCCATCTGCGTGTTTGGTCAGTCTGAATTGACCTTATTATACAAGTACATCCCTTTTTTACCAGGATGGCAACTCCATGGGTACTCGATGTCTGTTGGGATTGACAAAAACATTGGAGCCATGGTATTTTCAAGAAGACAGATTCAAACTCTGCCTTATTCAAATGTGTCTCCTGCAGCAAGAATACTTGTGCAGGTGAAAGTTCTAAATATTTTAGTATTAATCTTAGCCTTCTCGGACATCTCAGGCCATTCAGATTCCATGACATAAATTGAATATTTCGGCCCCCCTTCATTTTGGTCTTAACTTTATATGATTTATACAGGGCTTATCTATAAGATAAGGGTGCTCTTTAACCAACCTACTATCTTGAAAATCATTGCATGAGGACAATTTTTTATCTTTTTTACTGCCACCCAGTGCCCCCTTCCCTAAACCCCCCCTCCAACATCCCACCCCGTGACCCCCCTGCATCCCATCACCCTGAGGAATCCTCCCTTCCAATAGGTTGATACCTATTTGGACCCCGCCTCGCAATTGGCTCTGATTTATAACAGGAAAAAATGTATTTCTTGCTGGATCAATAGAAATTTTCATGTTCATTGATCTGCTTTACATTCCCCCTTGTTTTTCATCCTGGATCTGGGCTATAAGTGTATCTGCATCCTTAGTTGCTCGTATCATGTGCATATGATTATTCCACATGACAGGCAGTGTGGCTGGGAACCTTAATTGGGCCTTTGCCCCTAAGCTATTTAATTCCATTAGTCTCTTCCCCAGCTCCCATTGCCTTTCTGCCGTTATATGCGAAATATCGGACCTGATAGAAAAGGAAAATGCCGGTAGCTCAGAGAAGGGAGATGGTATAATGTCTGCTTTTAATGCTGCTGATAGGATCTGTTCTTTCACTGAACAAGAAAGAAAGTTCACCGAGATTTTCTGTGGCTTCTGTCTTCCAGGGTTCCTTTTAAACGGATCTCTATGTATCCTCTGGATTTCATTGTTCAAGTCCAAGTTGGGGAGAGCTTTAGATACTGTTTTTTCTAGAAGCAAAATTACGAAGCCCTTTATATCTTCTCCCTCAATCGCCTCTGGTACGTTAAAAAAGTTTAGGTTATTCTTGCGTGAATGGTTCTCAAGCCTTTCCAGGTCATCTTAAAGTTCTTTATTCTGTATAGCTAACTTCTCCAGCTGGAAAGAAGTAGGCTCCATTGCGCTCTTCATCCTGGGAATCTCTGCCTCGATTACCTCAGTTCTCACTGTGATCTCCTCTAGTTTCTCAGCTAAAATCTTGCATGAAGATTTAATAGCAGCCTGATTTGCTTCAGAAACTAAAAACCTATTTGCCAATTTGCCTGGTTTGCCTCTGAAACTGTAAATCTATTTGCTATATCGCCTTTCAGGGCGAGAAGGATGTCCACCAGAGAATGGGGCCGTTGATCTTCACCAATTTCACTTTCGCAAATCTGTGCGTTTCCCAACTTGTCCCCGCTTCCTTTAGTTTCAGAAACATTATCTGCAACCTGGGTTAAAGCTTGGTCGGTACCGGAGTCCACTATGTCTGTTTCTGCCGATTTTTCTAGTTCTAAGACTGAATATCTGTTAGATAAAACAACAGTTTGATGAACCCCTAATGGGTTGTCCCGAGTCTCCCTAAGACCAGTGGTTTCTACCTTTTCACCCAAGTTTGGCCCAAAAACCTCCTGAGAATTTGATTGCATATCTTGTTTGGTCTTTGGACTCTTAACTCCTACAGTTTTTGAAGTGGTCTTGGGCTTTAAAGAGGCTTCCTGTGGTGTCATGTGTGGAGATTTAGGCATAGATTTATTTTCCAAAGCTCCTTCTGTCACTACGGGCAAATACGGAGGCGGCGGGGACAAACCTTTAGCAGTTGACAGCGACATCACTTGATAAAACGTTTTCAGGGATGGAGTAATTTCGGGTTTAGAGTAAGTGGGGTTTTCTAAACACTCTTTTCCCTTTCCTTTTCGAGTCTTAAATCTTGGTGGAGTGGTTTCTAACCCGTCCTTCCCTGTTTACGCTGTTTCGCAGTCAGTTTTACTTCCTCGACTGGTGGAGGTTTACGTTGTGGTAGGGAAGATTGAATAATCAATTTATTGGCTGAAAAGTGTGCTGCCCTTGCTCTTAGTGAATACCTGTTTAATGGGGGGGGACGACTTTCCCTCTTGCACTCTGATGTCCTCCTCCATACAGTCCTCACAGATCTTTAAGCGAATACTACCCCAACCGCCTCCTGCATTAATATAGCCATTGATACTGCCTTTGATACAGCCTCCAAAAAGACCCCTCACACTAAACATGCAGTTATAGGGAATTTTTTGTTTATTTGGCCACCCTCTCTGGTTACCTCTGCGTCTCTCCACTCCCTCCATCTCCTTGCTTCCCCTCCTACCTGTTCCCAAGGCAAGGCTCCCCCAGTTCTGGGCGTACTTCTACTGCTCAGCAGCAAACAAAGGGGTCCACTCCGTCTCCACTCGCTAGCGGCAACCTTCCAGTGCCAGCCCGACTGCAGAGCGCCAGGAGAACCCCCGAGGGAAACCCCGAACAAAACAATCAAAGCGTTAACCCCCAGACCCATCTCCGATCCCGAATCTGCCACAGACCTCTCCCGCATACCAGGCAGCCACCGGAAAGGCGGGGCGGAGCAGAGCGGGGAAAACAAGATCGTACAAGACGCAGAAGGGAAAAGCAGTGACAAAAGGCAGGCGCTAAAAGGTAATGCGCCTTAACTTTGACAAATTATTAAGGAATAACTTGCTCTGAGACATGCATTGCAACGAGGGATGCAGAACGTATTTCAAGCCTCATTGACCCAGCATAACAGGAGCCTCCTGCGCGGGCGTCCTCGGCCGTTTACTCGGCGGCCGCCATGTTCCTCTCATGCATGCCGCTACTGCTACTTATTGACCTGCATTATTAAGAATGCGTCAATAATTGTACTTAGTGACTAAATTAATATTTTAATACCTCAGACTTCATTTGTTTGATTGACATGCTGCTTAATGGAATCACTATTTTCTTTATGTCAATTAGAATATTGACATATAGAACCACACTACTGATACTGGGCCTTGTGAAAAACTAAATCAGAAACACAATTCAGAATTGTGGGAACAATGCTTTCTGTTTTGTAGTCGCATAACTAAACCTATGTGTAGCTAGTCGGGCCTAATGCCATTTTATGCCAAGCATAGGCAGCGCATGCGCTGCCTCTTCCAGACATGATGTATTCAGTCTGTGGGCTTATAGCCCACCCATAGGCTTGCTATTTGCAGGCTCCATTGTCACACTTCTATTCTTTCTTCCTATTTGCTTCTGGCATGCATTTTCATACCTCTTTTAGTGTTTATCCTTCTCTGAGAGCAGGGACCAAGAACAATATCACTCCACTAGTTCAATCAATCAATCAAACAAACTTTATTTGGTTTTCACATATGACACCACAAAGGTTTTCTAAAATACCATACATGATAGAAAGCATAACATATTTATACATACTTCACATTGGAGACAGTGCTACCCTGGAAATTCTTGTAAAATGCATACAATAAGTTAATTAATGCATTTATACTAGATCATAAAAGGTAAAAAGACAATCGAAAAGATGATTCCAGGGGAGGAGCTTCGCCGGCGACCAAGATGGCCGCGTGAGCTCGGAGCTCCGAAGACCTCCCGATCCTCCGCAACAATCCTGCTACCTATCCTGTCCCACGATAGTGGGAATCGACTGCTAAGCCGGTCCTGAGGCGGCACCCGCTTTCGGAATGAAAATCGGACATTCCTGGACTTAGTTAGCTCGACGGACCCCGGAGGCTCCGCCCGTGTCATTGGCGACCGTCGAGTGGTACAGCGGTGACTTCACACGGTGCCTCCCTGCCTGCGCTTCGTCCCCCCGATGATTGCCTCTGGTATTTGAACGCTGTTGCAACGTGGCCTCAGTAACGGACCTTGGCAACACCACTGCGCACATTGTGCACACCTCACGAGGCTCCTTCGCCCCTGTAGACCGCCCGGCCCGGGAGTGCCAACATGGCGGGCAGAGGAGACTTGGACAAAGGCAAGTCTCAGCGGGTCAGCAGAAAACCGTCCCAGTCCCAATCCACCATTCCGGAGCGATTCTCCCAGTCTAAGGGATCACCGGGACTGGCGGGCCGCACTAAAGACCCGAGAAGGGATGAATCACCAGACGACTCTGAAATAACACTTCGAGACGTCATGGGCGCGATAACGGGGGTGAAGACGGAGATGCACACTCTCCACGAGGCGCTGTCCAGCAAGGTTGACTCCCTGAAGATTGAGTTAAACCTCATCAGGACCGACCTCGGGAAAACTAATGACCGGGTGAAATCGCTGGATCTCAAGACTTCTAGCCTGGTCACTGATGTATCCGATATCCAGACAGAGGTGCGGGACCTGAAGATGGCGAATGGACTGCTGGCGCGTCGACTGGATGAGTTCGAAGGCCGCGCGCGGCGCCAGAACGTCCGCATCACCGGGGTACCGGAGAAGGCTGAGGAGGACTCGACTGAACTCTTCGTGGAAGACCTGGTGGTTAAGAACTTGGCGCCGGGGGGCCTAAGTAAGTTCTTTTCGGTGGAACGAGCCCACAGGGTACCGGGTGGGCCGCCAAAGTCGGGCGCTTCCCCTCGCCCTATCATCGCAAGGCTCTTCAACTATAGGGACAGAGACGCTATCCTGCAGGCATCGAGGACCGCGGGCCCTCTCCGCTTCCAGAACTCGGATGTGAACTTTTTCCCGGACTTCACTCAGGCAGTACAGAAAAAGCGCCAGAGCTTTGCGGGGGTGAAACGAAGACTGAGGGAGATGGGCCTGCGTTACTCCATGCTCTATCCTGCCAAACTCCGCATCGAACGTGACCACCGGACTTTGTTTTTCGACTTCCCGGATGAGGTAGGACACTGGCTTGATACCCTGCCCCAAGAACGACATGAGCCGGCTGACCAGACGGAGGAGACCACCGGAGGCGCGGAAGCACAGGAATGATTGTTTCACCACTTGACTCTCTGGGAGCTGGGTTGCCGCAAGGGGCATCGACTTAAGACACTGCAGCTATCGGTTTGACTCGTTTTGTCAATAATATGGGGGATGACGGGGGGGATAGGATGCCTCCTTTCTCCTCTGTGGGCTTCTTGTAGATTAGTTAAGGGGCGACAGGCACACTGCTAGTTGGGGTGGATTATAGTCTAATGCAGGGGTGCAGGGTGGGGGGTAGTTGGGGTGTGTTTTCTCTATTTCTTTCCTTGTTTTATTCTTTGTTCTGGCTGAGGATTCATTGGACTGATATGTTTTCATTGTGGGCGCCATTACGGGCGGGGGGGAGGGGGCGGACCGTCCTTGATGATGGGGGGTAAATCTCTTAACTTGTTGAGCTGGAACGTGAACGGGTTGGGGGACCGCATTAAAAGGGGTATTGTTTTACAAATGCTCAAACGCTGTTCGCCGGATGTGGTTTTCCTGCAAGAGACCCACCTAGTGGGACACGCTTGTAAAGCTTTGAATAGACGTGGGTTCAAAATGGTGGCACATTCGGGGTTCTCCTCGGGATCTAGAGGGGTGGGCATCATGGTGCGCATGTCCCTCACGTTGGAGGTGGTGTCTGTGCTTGTTGACGAGAGGGGCAGGTATGTGGCTGTGGTGGGCAAATGGGAGGGCCGCACGCTAGTTTTGGTTTCGGTTTATGTTCCCCCTGGGCTGCAGGAGACTACTTTCAGGGACCTGGGTGGCGCCATTTTAGGTCTCCCCGAGGGATTGCTACTGGTGGGTGGTGACTTCAATTCCGTAGTCTCGGGGGACTTGGACCGCTTCCCATCCAGAGACCTGCGTCCTTCTCAGTCTTGGCTGCCTGACTTTCTGAGCTCCATGGGGATGGTGGATTGCTGGCGATTGCTGCACCCTACCCAGCGGCAGTACACCTTCCTCTCGGGTGCCCACGGCAGCCTTTCTCGAATAGATTACGTTCTCACCCCGGCTGCCCAGGCGCAGTCTGTTTCCACCGCGCGTCTTTTGGCTAGGGGCATTTCGGATCATTCCCCAGTTTGGGTCTCTTTTGACTTCCAGATACCCGCGTCCTCGCGGGTTGCTCCCATTAACCCATGGTACTTCCGCGATCCGAAGACCAGGGCGCTCCTGGCTAAAGCTATGGATCGGTACTTCGCCGAGAATACTGGCTCTGTTGACTCCGCCGTCTCCCTTTGGGAGGCCTTTAAAACCGTGCTTCGCGGCGAGGCCTTCTCCCTGATCGCGGAAGCCCGCCGTCGGCGGGATGAAGACGTGGTGAGACTGGAGTCTGACCTCGCTGACTTAAACTCCCAGCTGGCACTGGGCCCATCTCCTGAACTGTTGCACGCTCTCTCCCTCAAACAGTCCGAACTCCGGGCGACGGCCACGGATGCGGCGAAGGCCTTGAGCAGGGAACAACAGGGCAGGATATATGACTCGGGAGACAAAGCGGGCAAGCTCTTGGCATGGCTGGATAGAAGGGAGCTTGCGTCCCGGGTGGTCCCAGAGTTGGTAGGAGCGGACGGCCTGTCCCTAACGGACCCGGCGGCCATAGTTGGGTCCTTTGCGGAATATTTTGAAGAGGTCTATACCTCCGCGAACCCCCTCCCAGAGTCTGCTTCGGCTTCCCTTCTGGAAGATATCGAACTTCCCTGCCTCTCGGATCCCGAGCGAGACGACATGGATCGGGACCTGACCGTTGATGAGGTGGCTTTGGCGATCCGGTCGCTGCGCTCTGGCAAAGCACCGGGGCCCAACGGCATCCCGGTTGAGCTTTATAAACTCAAGGCTGACACACTTGCCGCACCCCTGCTGAACATGTTCCTTGAGGCCCGCGAGGCCGGAGAACTCCCCCTAGACCAACGCCTCGCCACCATTGTGGTGATACACAAGGAGGGGAAACCGCGTGATCTTTGCCGGTCCTACCGACCCATCTCACTTTTGAACGCCGAACCCAAGATTCTGGCCAAACTGTTAGCCAACCGGCTGGTGGGAGTGATCTCAGACCTGGTCCACCCGGACCAGTCTGGCTTCATACCGCACCGGAATACGGCGCTCAACTTGCGACGGCTCCACGCGGTCATGGCACGTGCTCATCTGCTTAGTGAACCCACAGTTCTCGCCTCGCTTGACGCCACTATGGCCTTCGACTCGCTGGAGTGGAACTACCTATGGGCCGTCCTGACCAAGTTGGGGTTCGGACCCGCTTACATCGGCTGGGTCCGGCTACTGTACTCTGCCCCGCTGGCTAATGTGGCTGTTAATGGTCGGTTGTCGGCCTCCTTTGCGTTGCACAGGGGCACTAGACAGGGTTGTCCGCTTTCGCCGCTCCTGTTCGCCCTGGCGCTCGAGCCTCTGGCGGCTTGGGTCAGGACGCACCCCGATATCTCCGGGATAACGTGGTCTCCGGGTTTCGAGGACCGGGTGTCGCTTTACGCGGACGACATCCTTCTGTACCTGACCTCTCCCTGCCGCTCACTTATAGTGGTCTTTGACCTGTTGGGAACCTTTGGGGCCCACTCGGGCCTGGTGATTAACTGGTCCAAGTCCTCACTGTACATGTTGTGTGGAGACACTCCGCGCCTCCCCCGTGGGTGCTCAATACAGTTAGCCCAACAGGGCTTTCGGTACTTGGGCATTTACGTGTCGCGGGACTCCCGAGCCCGGTATTTGCACAACCTGCTTCCGCCTCTGGTGCGGTTGCGCCGGGACGTTGAGGTTTGGAAAAAACTACTGATCTCCCTGATGGGCAGGGCTGCGCTGTTCAAAATGATGGCGTTGCCGCGCTTCCTTTATGCACTGCAGAATACTCAAGACCCCGTGCCAGCTAAGTATTTCGGGGAGATCGAATCCTTGCAGCGAGCGTTGTTGTGGGATGGTAGACCACGGATCTCGTTGGTCAAGCTGACCATACCGAGCTATGATGGGGGCATTGCCTTGCCTGATGTGCGACGCTACTATTGGGCGTCCCAGCTCGCGGCAGTCAACCATGGCCTCTACGGCCCGGCGACCAACCCGGGCTACGCCATGGATCGGTGGCTGGTGGGGGACGGGAACTACTATAGAGCATTGTACTCCAGGTCTCTGGATCGGAAGCTGACGGGCCCCACTAAGACGATGGTACACATATGGCGCGCAGTCACTAAAACTCTGGGCTGGCAGGATAGGGTTACCATGGCCACTCCCTTGTATGACTCGGACATATTGGGGAAGCTGTGGCATACCAAGGGTTTCGATAGTTGGGACACCATCGGAATATCTAAGGTTGGGGACATGGTGGCTGGGGGGAGGATCAAGTCGTTTGAGGCGTTGCAGTCTGAGTTCCAACTGGCGGCGACGGAATACTTCCGGCACGCCCAGCTCAGTCATGCCCTCTCCCCCCACATATCGGAAGGGGAGGCGATCCCCGGGTCGTCACCTCTGGAGGATCGGGTGCTGGACGGCCACATGCCGGACAGCGCTATCTCCCTAACGTACAAGAAGCTCATTAATGTGAGAGTTGATTTGCTTAGACGATTGAGAGAGCTCTGGGTGAATGATGGCATAGAGGTGGACGACGAGGAGTGGCAGTCGGCGGTCTCCTCCCCTAGAGAGGTGGCCATATCGGCACGGCTCCGCCTTGTTCAGCTGAAGATATTGCACAGGGTGTATGTCACTGGCCCCAGACTTATACACATGGGGCTTTCAATGGATGGTATGTGCCGGAGAGGATGTGGTATGATTGCGACCTTCATGCACATTATATGGGAATGTCCTGGGGTTGCCCGGTATTGGACACGCGTGCATGACGTGATGAACGAGGTGACTGGTGTGACCCTGCCGGCAGAGGCCCGGCGATGCCTCCTCAATATTTGGGGCCCGAATGACTACAGCGTTGCCCAGACCCGTTGGGTCACCTTGGGCAACATGGTGGCCAAAAGAGACATCGCTCAGAAATGGGGTGCGCCTGCTCCCCCCTCGCTCAGCTTATGGGAAACCAACATGGACTGGTGCATGCTGCGTGAGAAGACGGTGTATGTGGCCAGGGGCAAACCTAGAATGTGGAGGTCCGTATGGGGAGCTTGGAACTCCTATAGAGGAGATATTTGCGACCCCCCTGCGGAGATAGACTCCGATGTCCAACTGCCCCCGTAGCGCCCCTTACCCGTGGTTCCAAACTGGTTATCCTGAAGTGCTACTCCCCACATGACTTTCTGTTCTGTTATTATTGTGCGCTGTCTAGGGTGTGCAGCCCCTGACCTCCTCCCGCTACACAAGTCCACTATCTCTGTGCCGTCCTCAGCCTACCTTCTTCCTCTTTTTCTTCCTTTCTCGCTTAATGCATATTTCTTTTTCTAGCCTTGTGGCTTTCTTATTTCTTGGTTTATTTATTCCTAAGTTCAGCACTATCTGAAAATTAAACCTGATTGCTTCTGTATACAGTATTGTACACGAACCTACCTGCTACCTCAATGCTGCCTGGCCTCCGGGATGTATGGCTGAATAGCGGTGTACTTTTTCTATAAATAAAGGTTTTCCAAAAAAAAAAAAAAAAAAAAAGAAAAGATGATTCCAGAGGCATTCTCAAGAATATATATATATATATATATATATGAATATATATATGAGACAGAACTCGTTCCGGCACAAGCCTGTGCCGCCAATTATATCCGACAATCAGCCAGGAAAGAACGAAGAGTACATTACCTAACAATGGATTTTATAATCAAAATAGAGGGCGGACAAATATTCTCATGCCCTCTAAACCAATGTCATGAGCTTTTTACAAGAAAACAAATAAGGGACTTCATGATAACGCCCCAAAGTCTATGCAGTTAAAATGCAATTAAACTCATAGTGAGTATATACAACTGTACAACTATAATACATTGAGTAAAGTATCATATATATACACATTTACACATTTACAATGAATAAATAAATAAATAAATTCATCATGCTTACTATAAACTGATTTTTTAAGTTTATAGAATATTCTCACAATTTTTCTTTTACAAAAAGCTCAAGAAAATAGGAATATACCCCACAGTGGGGTTATATTAAAGTGCTTAGTGCTAATGCATATATTCCACTTGCGAAAGATTTATGAAAACATGTAACAAAATCCCTAAAAGACATGTTCAATGCACAAAGACATATAGCGGGAGCCCCCACTAAAGTAAGAAATAGAAATCCTGAAGTTGACTTGTACACCAAATAAATATAAACTTCTCAAAAACTATGTATGTATTCGTCATGGGATACAGATCCATAAAGGGTAAAAAAGTGAAATTACTGTAAACATTTTATGAATGACTGTAAACATCCCAAAAATATCATAGGTTGTTTTATCTAGCTTATACATATGTAGATGGACTTATGTATGAAAATACAAATCATAAACAGGTAGGAGTACGACTGTCTAATTCAAGAATATATCTTGTCTCCAGGACCCTTAGTAGTGCATCCCTATTTCCACCCCTTTTCAGGGGCAATACACTATCTATGACATAGTATGTTAAATGTCTAGGGTCACTATCATGTGTGCTTTCAAAATGGCGAGCTACGGGATAAGATTGGTCCCTCGTGCTAATAGCTCGTATGTGCTGCAAAATCCGCCTGTGAGCCGGCAGGCGGGTACTCCCCACATACCGTAGCTCACAGGGGCATTGCAAACAAACTGCAAATTCCATCTTGCAGGTGAGCTGTTTGTTAATAAGCTGAGGTTCTGTTTTGAAAGGGGTCATGTACTGTTTCTTACTACAGCCATGTCTGTGGCCTTGCAGACCGAACATTTTTTAAAACCTTTACTGAGTGCCATAAAGGTCTTAGATGGTGGTTGGTCTAAATGGTTTTTGACCAGTTTATCGGCCATAGAAATAGATTTTCTAAATGAAAATTCGGGTTTTCTGCCAACTAGTCCCCCAATCACCGGATCCCCGGTTATCAGGTTCCAATTGCGGCTGAAAATTGTCCGAATTTCCTTATGCTGTTTGTTGTAAGAAATTATGACCCTGGAAGACTCAACTTTATTTTGAGTGCTGGAAACAATAGTTTTAGCTCTAGGAATCAGTGCCTCAGTTCTCGTCAAGTTGTTCGAACGAGTAATGGCCTTATCCACTGTTTTCGCAGAGTAACCCCTAGCCAGGAAGCGAGATTTACAAGCCTCCTGGGCTTTCAAACATTCATCTTCTGAACTACAGATTCTTCTAATACGCAACATCTCCCCAAAAGGGATGCTGCGTATTAGGTGGGGGGGATGTTGGCTTGCCGCATGAAGAATGGTATTGCCGGCAGTCGGCTTCCTATACAACTTAGTTGCTATCATATCAGACTTTATGTAAACCTCCAAATCCAGAAAACATACCGACGAAGCACTTATAGTTGAAGTAAATTCTAAATTTAAATCATTTTTGTTAAGTTGGTTAACAAATGACTCAGCCTCAATCTCAGATCCCTGCCAAATCAGAAACAGATCGTCAATGTAACGAAGATACAGAGGAACATGTTTATCCATGACAGTGCGATGTTTTCCCCAGAGTACCTGTTCCTCCCACCAGCCCATGTGCAAGCACGCTAGGCTGGGGGAGAAACAGGCACCCATTGCTACTCCCTGTATCTGTTGATAGACTTGGTTATTAAACAAAAAATAATTTTGTTCCAAACATATTTTGATCATAGTGATAGATCATATATATATATCGACAGGAACTCCGCAGTACCACCTCCAATCCCACAGGACCGGCGAAGCAGGAGACAGACCACAGCTTTTCCAGGTAAGTTTTTATTTTTCCAGTTTTTTCCTTAACCAACCAACCATGACGCGTTTCGGGCTTTGCAGCCCTTGTTCACATGTATATATATATATATATATATATATATATCACCAGAGTGGCTAGAATAAAGGAAGCATGCCCTTATGGCTAAAATAATTTACTCAAGGCAAGCTCTGAGCTTAACTGTAGATTAAAAAAATTTAAAAACAAAAAAAAATAGAATCTTCATTGTAGATGAATAAAAACTGGCCGCACCTGCCTACATTTAAACCTCCTTAAGACCCGAATAATAAAAGTTTTCCGGGGAGTTACATATTAATTACAAAAGATTAAAAAATGAAGCATATCCTGTGGAGACTCACCGTCGCAGCCACAGGATTCTAACCTCTGGCCTCTACTACTGCACCTTGGTGAGGCCAACAAGAGGTGAAACAAGTCCAATCAGAACCTGGTCAGTAAAAAATGTTTGTATGTGCTAAAGGCTCCCAGGAGATATGGCTTGATCATCTGGGTTTCCTCAATTCCAGCTATTCCCTCTCCATTCCTTAGGCTGCAAAAAGACTACCTGGCCCACCCAGATCTCTCTTAGTCACAAATTCTGGGTTTGTGAATAGTTCCACTCTTCCCAAACTTTCAAAAATACTTTCGATGTATCCAAGCCAAGGAATATAATGAGTATAAGCAACAGACATACACTCCTTCAGGATTAAACAACTCAAAGTCGTTCCTTCATCAACCAAATCTTTAGCCAAATGTTAAAGTGTGCAAAGCCAATAAATCACAAAGATAGGGCACCCCCAATTCAGAAATAAGTTCTCAACTACTTGTAACTCATTCATGGAAACATGACCCCATAATTTGCAATTGTAAGCGGCTTTAGCGACACACTTGGTCTGGTATATCTCTAAAGGTGCAGCAATCGGTCTCCTACCTAATTGGGAAGCAAAGTTTAAAACAGCCATATTTGCACGCACTAGAACTCCCCTTTTTCTCGGTTTTTATGGGCCCCATTTCATTTGGTCATTCATTAGGACCCCCAAGTACGAAAAAA
The DNA here is from genome assembly GCF_964263255.1 of Lissotriton vulgaris. NCBI lineage: Eukaryota > Metazoa > Chordata > Amphibia > Caudata > Salamandridae > Lissotriton > Lissotriton vulgaris. The sequence continues at coordinate 1,547,324,226 of NC_141694.1, read as the reverse complement.
CATCAGTTCGAGGAATTTGAGCGGATCCAACCATAAACTGAAAATGCTTTTTCAGGCAAGGTCCCACCTGCATCACATAAGATTTAGAATCGTTTATTGACAAATCTAAATTTTTCATAAAGGAGGAAAAGGAAGGAGTCAAGCAATCTTTTTAACCCCCTTGCGGTCCTAGATGAAATTACTGTGTCGTCTGCATATAATAAAACAGGCAGACCGCGTCTGCCTACCTGCGGATAATCTACCATTGTCTTCGTTAAAACTTTATCCAGATCATTAATATACAAATTAAACAAAAAGGAGGCTAAAATACACCCTTAGTGTACTCCTCTTCTTACTGCAACATTACAGGAAACCCTTAGAACATGGGAGAATCTAATCTGCTCCTTGGTTGATTGGTGGAGGTCTTCCAGAAAGCAGACAATGTTGCCATCTATCCCCATAGCCAACATGGCCTGCCAAAGTTTGGCCCTAGTAACGTGATCAAATGCGGATGACAGGTCCATGAACGCTAGGGAGCGGGCCACTGTGTATTTAATCAAGATCATACATAAATTAAGGCACTGGGCCACAGTGGACCGCCCAGCAGGAAACCCATACTGAACATCCGATAGGATAGCATGTTCCTCTGCCCAACTATACAGCCTTTTCAGGAGGACTGGACCTATCACCTTTACTACAGAGTCCAGCAGTGAGATTCGTCTATTGCAGTGGCTGCTATCTTGGTTGCCCTTTTTGAAAATAGGCACTATCGTGGAAATAGCCCTTGACTCAGGGCAGCCTGTCTTTACAGTGGCATTCATCACTGCTATAAGGACCGGTGCCCAAGAGGTTGGGTCTGATTTGTAAAGATCGAACGGGATACCATCCAGACCCGGGGCTTTGTTGCTTGACAGCCCAATAATGCCATCTTAAACCTCATCTATGTTGAAAACCAAGTTGGTGGTTTCTGCCTCACGGCCAGAGAGGAAGTTTAGGACAGGGGGACACTGGAACATAGCTTCGAAATGAAGCACCTACTCTTCTTAAGTAATGTGGGCACCCACCACACTTCCTACCTCATTATTCAAGAAAGGGCTCTTAATTATGCTCCAGAACCTGGAACTGCCCCTCAGCGTGTTAGCCTCAATGAACTCCCTCCAGGCTTCCTCCTTCAACATGGACTTACGTCTTGTCAATTCCTACTTACACACCTTTCGGCAGATTCTGACTAAAGTCAAGTCTCTTGGGCTCTTAGTCAAAGCTTCCCTTAGCTTCCTAGCTGCCCGAGAGCACATAGCATCAAACCATCCAGGTTTATGGATAACCGTTCGCCAGCCCGGGGCACTTAAAAAGTCACACATTTTTGGTGGAAATAGTATCAAAGGCACTGAGGACCTCCCCCGGGGCCGTTGATGGAGGGTGCACAGGGCTAACTCTTTAGAGCATGTGGCGGTTATTAGCTCATAAAAAGCGTCTGGGGATATCTGGTCCCATTTAGGTGGCCTTCCACCATCTGTTGGTCTCACCACCCCACTCTGCTCGGCCCCCTCTATGTGACAGTAAAGGCCCACTGAGTTGTACGCACAAAGGGTTGTGGTCACTGTGCACACTGGTATGAATGCTAAAGCCCCTTAATAACTCAAGTAGAGGTGTCGATACCAATATGAAGTCAATAAATGACCCACCTCCCTGCCCTTTAAATGATGGTATGGGTGCCTTAATGTGGGGACGAATTAAGCACATGAGGGACAATGAATCAAAATCATGTAAAAGACCATTCAGCATGTCACCTTGTAAGGTGTGTTCAAAATGAATTCCCCTCACACGTGGCAACCCAGATCTGCCAGACTAGAGGTCCCAGAGTCACCACATGGTTGAATATTAAAATCCCCGGCGACCATAACGTTTTTTGAAGGCATCATTAAGATATTTCCTTAAAAAAGAGCCCAACAGGGAGATATTTCACACACCCTTTGCACAGGACGATGAATTATAAAAGTTGATAATACCCAATTTATGGCACCCCTTACTCAACACCAGAGCTTGTAAATATGGGTCCTCGGTAGACGGGGCCAGTATCTTGCACTCTACAGCCAAAAAGATATAGATATCAAGACCTCCTCTTGATCTTCCTGCAGGTGAGGGGGAAGCCTGGACAAAAAAGGATTTATAGCCCTCCAATGGTAAGCTACTTTTAAAGCACCAGGTTTCCTGCAAGCAAATCAGACTATACTGCTTTATGAATAAAATCCACGAAGGGTCAAAAAACTTGTTAGCTAAACATGCTATATTCCATGATATAAAGTTGTGGTCCACTAGGTATAATTATTGCACGTGTTTGTTGAACTACTTTTTTTGGGTTGAAAAGGAATTAATATAATAAGTTCTGTTTCCTACTGAAGCCATGTTACTTTTCTTTTGAGGTCAGGTTAGTGCCTTTTAGAAATCTTTTTTTTGATGCAATCGATCTACATTTGTTAACGATCGCCATGTATTTAAATTGCGTCTCTTTGTAGGCACAGGCAGACCCAATGCCGAGACTCCAAACCGGTTCCCCAGTTCCAAAGTTGGCAGCTCTAAATGTTACAGAAGTTGTGGCGCGCGGTGATGCGAGTCAGGAAAGAGTTGCACAGCCTTTTAAACCATGTGATGGATTAGTTACTTACCTGTAATCCTAGTTCTCTTCCAGGGGTATCCTCATCAAAGTCATAAACTTTAGAATATTCCCGCCCATTCGCGGGACCCCGGAAACACAATAATATATGTGCCCCACATATATATAATTACTAGCAGCCCGTCCCGACCTTGCCCGGGAGCAATCAGGCTTCAGGACCCCCGCCCGCCCCGACGTTGTCCGTGGGTCCCCCGGATCCTTCCTTCATATATTGCAGTATTATACCTCTATGTTTCCTTTGTACGCTTTTGTAACCTGCACACGTCACATTTTGCTTATGTAATGCACCGTTTGCTAGCTGTTGTATTTTGTTGGCTCACGATTCTCACTTTTGTAATGCACTCACTTTTGTAATGCACGGTTTGCTACCTCTTTTGCTTCATTTATTGCTCACTGCTCCTCCCCGCCTGAATTTCACCTACGCTCACCGCTCCTCCCCGCCACTTTTTCCTCATGTAATACACAGTTTGTTACCTCTTGTATGTTGTTGGCTCACGATTCTAACTTTTGTACGATTCTCACTTTTCTAATGCACTCACTTTTGTAATGTCCGTGGGTCCCCCAGAGCCTTCCTTCATATATTGCAGTATTATACCTCTATGTTTCGTTTGTACGCTTTTGTAACCTGCACGTGTCACTTTTTCCTCATGTAATGCACCATTTGCTAGCTCTTGTATTTTGTTGGCTCACGATTCTCACATTTGTAATGCATGGTTTGCTACCTCTTTTGCTTCATTTAATGCTGACCGCTCCTCCCCGCCTGTATTTCACCTACGCTCACCGCTCCTCCCTGCATGTATTTCACCTACGCTGACCGCTCCTCCCCGCCTGTATTTCACCTACGCTCACCGCTCCTCCCCGCCTGTATTTCACCTACGCTCACCGCTCCTCCCCGCCTGTATTTCACCCACGCTGACCGCTCCTCCCCGCCTGTATTTCACCTACATTCATCTCATCGCTCCTCCCCGCCTGTAGCTTTTGTATTTCACCTACCTCATCAGCCGCTCACCGCTCCTCCCCGCCTGTCCGCCGCTCCTCACGGCCTGTCCGCCGCGCCTCCCCGCCTGTCCGCCGCTCCTCCCCGCCTGTCCGCCGCTCCTCCCGGCGCTGATGTCCGCCGCTCCTCCCTGGCTCCTGATGTCAGCACGCACGTCGCGGCCGGCCGGCGCTACTTCCAAGGGACTACTTTTTTTTTTTAGGTAAATATTTTAAATAACGTATATTTTTTTATTTTATATAGCCTATGTCCATCTACAGACCCTGCCAATTACAACGATGTATCGGGTGTTTGGATTGGCGCTGTGGTTCCCGAGTTTACCCGCCTCAAAGGTTCAAAGTTCTTCCTTTATAATAGTAGTGTAGATATATATACCCATATATATACAAATAAGCAATTGCAGCCTTATACACATCAGATCTGAATCATGCTGTAAGGACTTCCTATAATAACATGATAAAACATGCATTAGAAATAGGGAAAAACACCAATAAAACATGTTTTGAAACTGTTTTAATGCACTGCAGACAATAGAAAATCCCATACAGGACTGAAAGCATAGACATCTCCCAGGCTGCATTGCAAATCACAGTCTAAAAAGACTGAAAAGCTAACTCATAGCAACATAGAAATAAACTAACACTGTGCCTTTAAGCCACTCCTGACCCCCAACTTCCCATCATGCTCAGGGGTGACAGTTGGCTCAGTTGTTCTTTGCGGAGACTGAAAAAAGCCATGACACAAAGAATGAACAATATTTCCAAAAAGGAAAAAAGTCCTTTGCCTGGGGAGGCGGGAGGGTTGCTTATGACTTTGATGAGGATACGCCTGGAAGAGAACTAGGATTACAGGTAAATAACTAATTATTTTCTTCCAGGGGATCCTCATCAATAGTTACAAGCATTCGAATAGAATAGCGAGCCTCACCTCATCTCCCTGCGGGCAAAGGAGTAAGACAGTAATATAACCAATAAGCTTAACAGAACTAAGCCTGGCCAGATAGCTGGCTATCCAAACAGATTCCTCAAGGAGGCCTGGACTACTTGAGTGTCAGCCCTGGAATCAGAATTTAGGCAGTAGTGCCTCGTAAAGGTATGGACCGATCTCCAGGTTGCAGCCTTGCAAATTTCTGACATGGGGACATCATGTAAGAAAGCCACTGGGGCTGCTTTCCCCCTAGTGAAATGCACCTTAGGCGACACCAGTAAGGGTCTTTTCGCCAGTTGATAAGCTAGGTTAATGCAGGATACCATCCATCTGGAAATGGTCTCTTAGCCGCTGGCGCCATAATTGACAAATAACTGATCCGTTTTCCTTATACCCTTGGTACACTCTAAGTAGAATTTAAGGACTCTTTTGAGGTCCAAGGAATGCAGCGACTGCTCAGCTGGGGTCGTAGGATTAGGGAAAAAGGATGGAAGGGAGATGGACTGATTGATATGACAATCAGACACAACCTTCGGGAGGAAAGACGGGTGCGCCCTCAAGACTATTCTGTTGTGGTGGAAGACAGTGTAAGGCTCTTTTGTACACAGCACTTGAATTTCGCTTACTCTGCGCGCTGATGTAATGGCCACCAGAAAAGCGGCCTTCCACGTCAAATGCTGCAAGGAGGCTCTGTGGATGGGCTCAAAAGGCGGGCCTATCAACTTAGATAACACCAGGTTCAACTCCCAGGGAGCGGAAGTGTTCGAACAGGGGGATAAACCTTCTTCAACCCCTGTAAGAAGTCCTTGACTACCTGCATCTGGAAAAAGGAGGGTTGGCTAGGTGACTTCCTGTACGCCGTAATGGCCGACAAATGTACCCTGATAGAAGCATACTTCAACCCAGATCTCGCTAAGTACAGAAGGTAAGGGAGAATGACATCCTCCTGCCCCTTCGTAAGATCGAGGTGATGCTCTCTACACCAAAAAAAAACCTCTTCCACTTAAACGCATATGACGCTCTTGTGGAGGGTCGCTTAGCCTCTTTTAAAATGTGCATGCAATCAGGAGGCAGTTTCAAATGTCCATATTGCAGGACCTCAGGAGCCATGCTGTCAAGTTCAGTGAGGGAAGGTTGGGATGAAGAATCCTTCCGCCCATCTTGGTCAGCAGGTCCAGCCCGCAAGGTAGTCTCCTGTGTGGAAGTACCGACAGATGAAGAAGATCCGGGTACCACCACTGCCGTGGCCAGTCTGGAGTTATCAGAATCATCTCCATGTTGGATCTGAAGAGCTTGGACACCACCTTCGGGATCAGTGGCAGGGGAGGAAAGGCGTAGGCAAATGTTCCTGACCAATCCATCAAAAGCGCATTCCCCCTTGTCCCTGGACGGTGGAATCTGGACGCGAAGGCGCTGCATTTTTTGTTTTCGTTGTCTGCGAACAAATCTATTGCTGGACGACCCCATTGATGGAAAAGGTCTGCCAACACCTCGTCGTTTAGCACCCAGTCTGGCAGATCTGCGAAGTACCTCGCTGAGTGTGTCTGCCTTGATGTTTTGCTCCCCTGGAAGGTGCATTGCCACCACCGACAGGTTCCGGGCAAGCAGCCAGTGCCAGATCACCTGGGCTTCCAGGGAGAGAGGGCGTGACCGTGTACCACCCTGTTTGTTCAGGTAGAACATGGTGGTCGTGTTGTCGGTCTGGACGAGGACCGAGCTGGATTCGATGGCAGGCAGAAAAGCTTTCAGAGGCAGGTGAACTGCTCACAGCTCTAGCATGTTGATGTGGTAGGATTGCTCTTTTGCCGACCACTGTCCTCGTATCTGTAGGCACCCCATGTGTGCCCCCCTGACTTGCAGAGAGGGATCGGTCACCACCGATTGTACTGGAATTGATTGGTGAAAATGGACTCCCACCAACAGATTCCAAAGCTGAGTCCACCATTTGATGGAGGATCTCGTTGCCTGGGAGAGACTGATCCGATCTTCCCAGTGACCTGTCGATTGATCCCACTGGTCCTCCAAAGTCTGTTGCAACTGGCGCATTCTCAGCCTGGCGTTGGGGATGAGAAAGATGCAGAAAGCCATGGATCCCAGCAGGGATGCCACCTGCCGGATTGTTGTATTCCATGCTTGTAGAAGCATCCTGAACTTCCGCTACCTCGAAGAAAGTCTCTCCTCCAAAGGAAACGCTCTTCCCAAGCTTGTGTCCAGGATGGAGCCTAGGAAATGGATGGTCTGGGTGGGCTGTTGCACTGACTTCTCCATGTTGACATGGAGGCCGAGATTGTGTAACTGCTGGAGACAGACTTGGTAGTCGTTTCTTACTTGCAGAGGAGATGGTCCTTTCAGGAGCTAGTCGTCCAAGTATGGATAGACGAAGAGACCTTCTCTGTGCAGGAAGGCTGCCACCACTGCCATGCACTTGGTGAAGACTCGAGGAGCCGACTTGAGCCCGAAGGGCAGGACTTTGTACTGGTAGTGTTTGTGGCCGACCACAAACCGCAGGTACTTGCGATGACGTTGTGCAATCGGAATATGGAAGTACGTATCTTGTAGGTCCACCGAACACATCCTATCTCCTACTTTTAGATGTGGACATATTTGGTGAAGGGCTAACATGCGAAACTTCTCGTTCACTACGACCTTGTTGAGAAGACGAAGGTCTAGGATAGGATGGAACTTGTGCTCCTGATCTTTTTTGGGGACAAGAAAGTACCTGGAGTAAACCCCTCTTTCTCTTTGGGAGGGAGGAACTTCTTCTATAGGTTGCTTTTGCAGAAGCGCCTTTACCTCCTTTCGAAGCAGCTTTAGCTGGTGAGGTCGAGAGTTTGTCGGAGGTATGTCTTTTGGAAGCACACGGAAAACTAGGGTGTATACATTGCGCAGTATATTCAGCACCGAAAGATCATTTGTGATGCTGCACCCCTCTGCCACATGTAGTGAAGTACTTCCTCCCACCCGAATGGACAACGGCGCCAGAGGAAGCCATTGTTCATGACTTCCCTCCTCTCGCTGTGGTAGAGGATTGTTGCTGGTAACCACCTCTACCTCTGTTGGACTTTCTTCCCTGAAACTGGGACTTGCCCTGGTTCTTGTTTTGGGACCACTGAGGGGTTTGAACCCTCTGTTGAGGCCCCTTACGCTGGTTGGGTCTGTACCAACGCTTGAACTCCTTCTTCTTTTCCAAACCGACTGCCTTGAGAGTGTCCAGCTCGGTTTTCATTCTACTCATCTCTTCGTCTGCGTGCGTGCCGAAGAGAGAGGAACCAGAAAAGGGGAGGTTTAAGATTCTGTGCTGCGCATCCGGTTTGAGGCCTGTCAACCAAAACCAGGATGATCTCCTGGCGCATATTCCATGCGCTTAAGAGTGCGCCGATAGCACTGCGCCATCCGCCGCTGTGCTAATCATCTGGTTGGCCACCAGAGATCCTTCGGTAACTATTTAGTCAAAGTCCTTTTGGTCTTCCTTTGGCAGCTTGGTCTTAAAACGTTCCAAGGAATCCCATAACGCTCTGCCGTAAAGGCCTATCAGCGCAGCCGCGCTGGAGACCTTCAGGAAAAAAGCAGCAGAATTGTAGACCCTGCGACCCCATGAGTCCTGGGATCTGCTTTCCTTATCTGGTGGAACCGAGGAAGTAGCAGTGACAGCATGAGTTTTTCGTGCTGCGGTCACTATCACAGAGTCTGCAGGTGGATCCATCTTAACAAAGACCGGGTCCGAGGTAGCTGGCATGTACTTCTTTTGGATGAGGGCAGGCACCGCCTTAATGGTTGCTGGAGACAGGAAAGTGTCCATGACCGGGTCCTGAATCCCTGGAACCAAGGACGTTTCAGATCTCGTCTTCACAGGCCCAGTCCAACACCTTTTTTTCGCCCCACGGCGTGCCTCAGGGATCAATCCTGAGTCTGCTATTTTTTAACCTGTATCTCCGCCCTCTCGCCGATCTAGCGGAGCGAGTTGGTCTAGAACTAATGACCTATGCGGATGATTCGCAGATTATCTTTTCTCTCACAAATTCAGATCCTTCATCCCCCTCCGTGCTGAAATTAGGTCTTCATGAAGTCTTCAGCTGGATGTCAACAAACCAGCTGAAGCTCAATGGGGAGAAGACGGAGATCCTTCTCTTAGGCAAAAGACCTTTGGCAGGATACTCACTGGCCGCCATCCCTGGGCGCTTTTCCTACTCCAGCTACCCATGTCAGAAACTTAGGGGTACACATCGATGACACACTATCGATGAAACAGCAGGTCAACAAAGTGGCTGGCATGTGCTTTACTATCCTCAAATGGCTGCGGAAGATTATCTGGATGTTGCCTGTTAATACCCAGAAGACCGTAGTCAATGCCCTTATTACATCTCGGCTTGACTACCGTAACATCCTTTACCTGGGCTCCAACTTAGCCGTGATTAGGCAGCTTCAGCTTGTCCAGAACTCCGCAGGCAGGTTGCTGTGTAAAATTCCCAGGACAGCGAGGATTTCTAAGCATCTTAAGGACCTGCATTGGCTCAGGGTGGAGAACCGGGTTCGATTCAAAGCCCTGAGCTATATGTTCAAAATAAAGGCAGGAACTGCTCCAAAGTATTTGGAAAAACTAGTTAGGCCCTATTTTCCTGCACGTAATCTCCGTTCTTCAAATGCAGCAAATTTTGTGGTACCCAGATTTAATCTGGCCAGAATGGAAGGGAGATCCTTTTCCTATCTGGGACCAGTCCTCTGGAACTCCCTTCCCCCAGCTTTACGAAAGGAGGAAAATTTGGCCAGCCTTAAGAAAAGCGTTAAAACTTGGCTCTTCAATAAATAATGGTGGTCTCTGGCCGTTTTTCGCTTTCTGTGTTGTTGGATTCTTAGTCCAGGCGCCGGGAAACCCTTTGTGGGTATCTGTGCGCATTACAAATGGAAAAAATAAATAAATAATAAATAAGCAATGGTCAAGATGAAGTCTTCTGGTGAAGCGTCTCGAAAATCACTGTCGTTGTGATTTGAGGAACAGACATCTCGATATTGAGTTTCTGAGCCCCTCTCTGCAGAACCTCAAGGTAGGTATTAATGTCATCTATTGGAGAGACTCTAGAGGTAGGGCTGTCTAAGAGCGTGGGTGAATAATCCCTCTTTGAGGAGTGGGTAGAGGAAGTAGATGGTGTTCTTCTACTTCTGCGGTGAGTACTGTGCCTCCTGTCCTGTGATCTGATGGCACGTTCCTCCCATCTGGGGGAACGAGAGATATAGCGCCGTCCCTCAGGAGACCGCCCCGTGTGGGCTTTACGTCTGGGAGAGCTCTGTCTGTCCACTTCTTCCACCAGCCGTTGAAGGGGAGATCTGTGAACAGAGCTGGCATATTCCTACATTCTCCTTGTTGCCCCTGAGTCCTGCCAGTGGTGTAAAAGCAGTTGCCATCTTGGGGACAAACGAACAGCAGAGGGATCCTCCTTTTGTCTCGAAGGGGACTTGCTGACATGTCTAGCTCCCGGGGAGGTTGATTTTGAAGAAGCTCGCCGGGATGAGTGAGAAGCGTGAGGCTGACTCCGTCACCAGGACCACCGATCCCTCTCTAGACCTTATTGAGGCGGGTTGCGACGTCGGGTGTGAACCTCTCAACGTCACACCAGCACGCCTTCTAGACGTCGATCTCTCTCAACTTCTCGGCGTCGGGGAAGACGCTGCATGAATCTCCCGTCTTCTCGACGACGACCGTGTTCTCGACGTCAACCGTTTTTTCGACGGCGACCGCTGCCGTGAAGGGTGCTGATGCCTCGACGTCGTACGTCGGTGTGAAGCTGACGGCAGAGGACTTCTCTCGCTCGACGCCAAACATCGGCGAGACGATGGCGGAGCAGTGTCCAATCTCGATGTCGAAGGTCTGCGAGACGACAGCAGAGGGGTATTTTGCACCCTCGACGCCGAATGCCTTCGAGACGATGACGGAGATCTCATCCTTGACGCCGATCGTCGCCGAGTTGACGACAGCGGAGGGGTCTTGGCTCTCGACGTCGATCGGTGAATCTGCGATGATGGAGGCGAACCTGCTCTCAACGCCGAACGTCGTGTCGACGACGGCGGAGGCTCTCTATCCCTCGACGCCGATCGTCGGCGGGTTGACGACGGCGGAGGGGTGATGCTCCTCGACGCCGATCGTCGCCGGGTTGACGACGGCGGAGGGGTGATGGTCCTCGACGCCGATCATCGCCGAGTTGACGACGGCGGAGAGTCACGAATCTTCGACTTCAACGACGTACCTAAATGAGTCTTCTTTCTCGACGGCAAGCCCGCTGTCGAGGGTATTTTCTTGGATAAATGACCCACCGGTAGATCTTTTCTCAGCGCCGAGCCCGACGCTGAAGTAGAAGGATGTGAGATCTTGCTTCTAGATGGTGTTCTAGACCTCATGGAGCCCTTCCTCACTGGAGACCTTCCTCTAAATGATTTATCTGCCAAGCCATAAAGGCGAATTCTCTCTTGTCCTTCAGGGTTCTCCTGGACAGGGTTTGGCAGTGAGGACAGGTTTTGGGATCATGATCCTCAGGGAGGCAAAGAATACAGACCTCATGCGAGTCCGTCTTGGCCTTCTTTTTGCCTTAAGAAGGGCAGGAGTCAAAAAGAAATGACATTTTAAGGTGTTTAAAAAGCCAAAAACTGTCTAAAAAAGACAGACCCTTACTTCAAAAGATGAAAAAGGTCGAAGTAAGGTATAAAAGTTGTGAAAAAGTGAAGAGAATTTCTGATAAAATCAGAAAGAAGTGGAGCTGTGTTGCCAGGATCCTTCCAGAAGGAGCCGGAAAGAACAACTGAGCCAACTGTCACCCCTGAGGCATGATGGGAAGCTGGGGGTCAGGAGTGCCTTAAAGGCACAGTGTCAGTTTATTTCTATGTTGCTATGAGTTAGATTTCCAGTCTTTTTAGACTGTGATTTGCAATGCAGCCTGGGAGCTGTCTATGCTTTCAGTCCTGTATGGGATTTTCTATTGTCTGCAGTGCATTAAAACAGTTTCAAAACATGTTTTATTGGTGTTTTTCCCTATTTCTAATGCAAGTTTTATCATGTTATTATAGGAAGTCGTTACAGCATGATTCAGCTCTGATGTGTATAAGGCTGCAATTGCTTATTTGTATATATATATATATATATATATGGGTATATATATAATTATATATTTGTAGGGCACATATATTATTGTGTTTCCGGGGTCCTAAGCATGCGCGGGAATATTGTAATGCTTATGACTTTGATGAGGATCCCCTGGAAGAGAACCAATTACTACACTTAATCCATAGTTGTTTCAACAATTCAATCAGTTTTATTTTCAATTGTTTAACCATGCTTATCCATCACGATAAAGGTACGAGGTTCTAACATTTAATGCTTTTTAATTGCTCAAGAATTGCCCTTCTGGGCCTATTCGCAGGCATGTTAGGAAACCTGATTCCTCCATCGCATTACAATTCACCCAATGCATTTCAGTCCTCTGAGACCTTCGTCAGGGTTATCTACGATATTTAAAAATATACGTCAGTCAAACTTACTTTACATACAGCGGTAATGTATAACAAACCGTTCTTTCCAACCCTTGAGTTTTGAAATAATAAATATACAATACTCCTAAAATAAATGCACTATCCCCTTCTTTAGTACTCCTCTGCAAGACCACCTCTCTCTCCTCGTGATTATCTATCTGTTCCCCTGATCGGTGCCCCATTACATTCAACCTCCAAACTGATACGGTCAAATAAAACTATGAACCACACATGTGAAAACCTGCCTTGTTGACCCAAAATTTAGTCCTTCTGTTACCTTGTTCTAAACTCATCCACCGGTTCACAAATGGTCTAGTCTGCTTTTTTAAAGAAAACATTATAATGAAAATATTATAATCCCCAGTTCATACCTGCAGTTCGCCTGCCGTGTGCCCAACAGAGTAAGTCGGCTCTCACACAACAGTCTGATCTGAATCTACTTACGTTTCCCTCCCCACCAGTGAACAACCATTATCACATGACCATATAACTCCACCCTCCAGAATCCTGGTACCCGCCCAAAGTACGGTAACACCACCCTTTAAAGTGCAGATTTTGTGAAATACACATAAAAGATAAAATGCACTTACGCCACACCCTCTCTCCAAATATTGTTGGGCATAGACATCAGTGTGTTTGGCTGGGGGGGGGCATGGCTGAGTGCTGATGCGGTAGGACGTAGGAAACTGAGCTCCCATTTGAAGGACCCTATCCACTTAAATCCTGACTGTTAGGTACCCCCAAGTGTGCCCTGTACAATAAATGCCCCCCCCTCCCCCAACAGCGAGCTGACACTGTTGAACCCAAGAATGACTTCAAAGGCCAAAAAGGTAGATTGGAGGCAATTAGCCTAGGCCCTGCACCTTCGTAGCAAAGATGTTGGCAGCATGAAAACTGCGGAAGGAGCGACCCTCGAACAGCAAGCCTGTTGATCTTCCCATCAGGACATACCTGTGGGGGCCCGAGAGAGCCGGGACATTGTGATCCGACGTGGCCACTGGGCCCTGAGGTTCGCCTTGCGTGACCAGGAGGCACGGAGCTGCTGGAGGCCGTAGTCTGGCAGGCCCGCTGGTGTGGAGCTGCCCGTGCCTGGTGATCTGGGGAGCATGCTGGTATGAGTAGGTGTTGGAGGAGGAGATGTGTGGTGAGCTGCCTGCGGCAGTCACTGGTGGTGGTCCTGGTTGGCGAAAGGGCAGCTACTCCTTCAGGTGTCTCTGGCATGAGTGCCGCCGACTGAGTCTGTGCCTATGTAGGACTGTGTTGCTGGGGATGCATACAGAGTTTTCTCCTCATGGAGCCAGGCGTGCTAGCTGGCGATGGTCGCACAACCACCACCGCAGCCCCGCACCGGAGCTGAGTGGCAGGACCATCCATAGTTGACAGAGTGGGTTTCCCCTGCCCAGGAGTAGTCATGGGGAAAGTGAACAGGAAGCGAGAACCAGATATCCTACTTTCTGCAGCGGCAGTGGGCTCAGCAGAAGAGCGGGCAGAGCTGGTGTTGCCCCCTCAGAAGGAATCCCAAGACCGCTTTAGGCTGTGACATAATGCAGGCTATTACTGCATCTCGTAAAGCACTTGAAACAAAGATAGATGCTATTAGGAAAGATCTGAGCCTTTTAAAGGATGACCACCAACGCCTCACAGAACGAGTCACAATAGTCGAGCGCACACTGGAGGGGGTGCCTCCAGAGATTACACTACACTGCAAGATAGGTTATCCATAATGGAGGGCAAGGTCAAAATGCTGCAACTTTGAGCTGAAGATAGTGCAAACAGATTGCAACGAAATAACCTGTAAATCATTGGCCTGCCAGAATGTGTTGAAGGTGATAACATGCTGGCTTACCTGGAGACATGGCTGCAAGAAGAGGTAGCACATGGGTGGTTCTCTGCATTTTATGCTCTAGAGAGAGCACATAGGGTACCGACCCGACCGCCTCAACCAGGAGTGCTCCCATGAACAGTGATGGCCAGGCTCCTCTATTACAGGGATCACAATCACATATTGAGCCAGGCCAGACTGAGAGGAAACCTACATTGGACAATATTAAGGTCATGACTTTCCTGAACTTTACAAGAGAGGTCCAAAAGGAACGTTCCACCTTTCTGGAGGTTAAACATCACGTCCGACAGCTGAACACTCCTTACGCTATGCTGTTTCCAGCTCGCCTAAAAGTAGTTACACCAGACGGCATGCAGTACTCCAGAACACCACAAGAAGTATGGGATTGGATAGAAACACAGCCACAAGATGGGCCGAGCAGGAGCTCTTCACTTCGGCCCCCAAGATGTTGGATACTACAGAAAAAAAGACAGGAAGCTCCATCAGGAGAGGAGGTGACGAGTGATCAGAGAGGTGGCAGAAATTAGCAGAAATGGAACGAGCCAACAATCCTCTATACGTGAAAGAGACAGCCCAAACTGTAACTGTACCAAAAAAAACAGTTACGACGAAAATATAGATACTGAACTGCCTAATGTTACCCCTGGCACGGCGGATGACATTACCTAGTGGGAACTGAGGGGCCCTGTATTGGGAATGGCACTGGGTTGAGTTGTGATGGTCAGAATGTAGACCAGGTGACATTTATGGATGGTCTCTTGAGAGCACTGGGCCTATATTTGGTGAGCCCGACTGTTGGACTTGGCCCTGCTTGCAGGGTCACTCCAAAACATTTTGCTTTCCCCTAACCTTCTTGCTGTTGTGGAGTTGGTGGTGTCAGGATTCTGGGCACTTTAACACTGGCTAGCAGTGCAAAGTGTGTGTGTTATCTGCTTTACACAAGCTCACTTTAGGAACCCCCATGGTAGAAACTGTATATGCCATGTGTGGTGTGCCTGAACTGAAAAATAATAAATGCTACATATTGGTGGTCGCAGATTCATTTGTACCATTGTGTAAATGTTCCTTTTATTTTTTTTTAACTCTTTTTATTTAGGAAAAAAACAAAGAAAATACAATAGAACAAGGAAAATAATGTAAACAAAACATCAGGTGATGTCATACATTCTTCATCACATGGGTCATTATGGACAGCTACAGAATCACATATGGCAATGTTTAGCACTTGGATCATAGGGATTCCTGCGCTTCCGATTCCAGTCGTGGTGTCGGTGATTCACAAATCTCTCCTCAGTGACTATTCCACGCTCCCCATACCTTCCCCCATTTCTTCAGGCAACCCCTGGCCACATACACTGATTTCTCTCTGAACATACACCAGTCTAGATCCTCAGCCCACCTAGAGATTCGGGGCGGCTGACTGGCACCCCAGAGTTGAGCAATATTTTGTTTAGCCACCATTTACACCAGCGTCACCCACTGCTTCTGATACACATTCAGATCTGTAGGTTCCCACAAATTCAACAGACACCTTCGGGCTTCTGGTCGTATTCTGCTCACCCAAAACTTCTTTTAGTTCATCATGGATCTTCGTCCAGAATCTCTGTATCACCACACAGTGCCAAAGAATATGCATTAAGGTGCCAGGTTCCCCACACTCTCTTCTACACTCTCCACTACCCCTTGTCTCATTCGCACCAGTCGAGGCCCAGTTATGTAGGACCTATGTAATATCTTCAGTTGCACAAGTCGGAGCCTCATCTGAATCGCCACTACCTTCGGGGAGGAAGCTGCCTCCACCCAATCTTCGTCATCCAATTCCAAACCATCTGCACTCCACTGGGCTCTAATTCGCCCCAGCGGGCTCTCCATGTTGTTGACCAGTATTCTAAATATCAAAGAGATAGTTTTCTCTGGAATGTGTCCATCTAACACCAGGTCTTCAAGTGGCGACGCATCCGGGAGCACCGTGCCCCTAGGTACGTGGGTGGTGAGGGCATGCCTCACTTGCCGATACCGATAACGTTCATTATCGTGTAGGTTATACAGTTTTTTGAGAGACTCAAATGTATGCACTGTGTCCTTTTCCCAAACATCCTTTATCTGGGTGATTCCAATAAGATCCCACTTATCAAACCCCTTAGTTTTCCACAGGCTACCCAGCTTCTCTGAATTCAATAGGGGAGTGGCCAACGTCAGTTTGCCTTCCCAACCTAGGTATCAATTAGCCGCGTCCCACTCCTGTATCGCATGCGCAGTTGTGCCAGATGGTGCAAACTTCCCCAGTTTGGCATATAGAGCTCTATCTATCATTCCACCTGGGGCCAGCCCCCGGTCCATGGCATAGCCCGGATCACCCGGGGGTCCGTAAACAATATGGTTTACAGCAACCAGATGTGAAGCCCAATAGTACTTCCTTAAATCTGGGAGTCCGATTACGCCATCATACCACGGGAGAGTTAATTTAATAAACGCTATTCGGGGTTTACCGTCCCACAGCAGCTGCCTCTGAAGAGTCTCAACCTCCCTGAAATAGGAGGAGGGCACCGGGTCCACCGAATTCTGCATGGCATACAGGAACCGGGGCAAAGCCATCATCTTGAAGAGAGCGGCTCTTCCAAGCAGGGACAGTGGAAGAGCTTTCAAGCGCTCCACCTCTTTCTTGCATCTATTCAATGGGGAAGTCAAGTTATTGGTGTCCCGTAACTGTGAATCAAGCGTTATATATATACCTAAATACTTAAATCCTACAGTCTCAATCTGAATTGGGCATAATTGTGGGGCTCCGGCGGGTCGCCCACAAGGACAAAGAGCACCGACTTTGACCAGTTTATCGCTTTTAATTCAGGTACCAGCCTAGATGCCCATTCCCCACGTCTGAGCCACGCGATCAATTTACCAGCTTTATCACCATGTTCATATATGCTTCTCTGTACAGCATTGTTCTGAGTAATCGCTCTATCTCTCGCAAGGCCTTTGTATTCCTCCTGTCGGAGTCTTAGCAGGTGGAGATCTGCCAGTGCGTGTGACCTAGCAACTCTCTCTTCCAAAAGTATGACCTCTGCCTCCTTCTGATCTACTTCTGCCTGACTTTTCTTCTTTTTCCCCGCTACCAGAGATAGGACCTCACCTCTCGCTACCGTTTTGTACGCTTCCCAGAGGGACTGCGCTGAGCCAACTGTTCCCACATTTTCCAGGAAGTAACGGTCGGACATCCGGAGTACCTCTTTTTTAATGGCCGGGTCCTTTAACTGCCAGGCACTAATAGGAGCTATCCTACCAACCGCCGGTCAACCGAGCGTAAGCTGCAACCACAGTGGAGAATGATCAGAAATACCTCTGCCAAGATACCTCACTTCTTGGATCATGGTAGCCATCGCCGCCGGCAGCAACACGTAATCCAACGTGGACAAGCTACTGTGTTCTTCTGATATGTGAGTGAAATGTGTCTGCGCTGGGTTACGTACTCGCCAGCTATCGACCAACCCTAGCGTCTCCAGGAAATCTGAGAGCCATCTCTGCGATTGCCTAAGCACTCGTGGTGGGCTACGGTCAACCTCTCCGTCCAGTACGGCATTAAAGTCGCCCCCCAAAAGTAAACCGCCAAGGGGCAACATAAGAAAAACAGAGCTCAAATCTCAAAAGGTATCAGACTGAAGGCCCGGTGGCACATATATAGATAGAAAGGTGACTGTCCCTCTCCCTAGTAGCCCCACACTCTCGTATATCTGCCCCTCTGATCCAGCCATGTAGCCTGCACAGACAGGGGAAAGGAATTCTTAACCAAAATCCCAACCCCCCTGGAACCGGTGAATCCAGCATGCGCCCTAACTTATATCCCCCTTTATGGAGGGCCATGCATCTATTACCCACCAGGTGCGTCTCCTGCAGCAATACCACATCTGGGGAATGTCTCCTAATAAGCTGGCTAACCATCCCTCTCTTGATCTTGTCGCCCAAACCATTCACATTCCAGCTCAGCATTTTCATCTCCGATCCTGGACTAACCTGTGCCATCCGTCTCACGCAAAAGGCATATCGCTACATTATTATCACCTGACGCGAAAAAAAGAAAAAGCAAACAACAACTAAACAACAACTTTCCCATCCCTCCTCCCTCCAACCTGCATCCCTGCGCGCGGCAATCGCCAATCCCCAATTTGCAGTGTGCCTGTTGCCCCATAGTCTAACTAACCAACGATCTAAAAGTAGATTCGAGGAGGATGTCAGTGCCCCGCATCCCCGAATCCGCCCCAAGAAAATCATATCCTGCGCCAATTATAACCCACAGTTTCGAGGAGCCCTCCCAAGATAAGTCTCACAACAGGACCCCCCACATCAGCCCACAAGCACCAGCGACAGCATTACTCATCACTAATGGTCCTGAGAACCATCTCCATCCTCGCCACTCTGCCTCCGGGGCTCCCCCCGAGGGAAAAGTCTGTCCAACCAGTCTGATGCTATTTCCGGATTGTCAAAGAACCAGACTTTGCCCTCCACTTCCACTCGCAGCTTAGCCGGAAATAACATGGCATCATTCAAGCCTCCGTTTCGGAGTCTCTTCTTAATGCCCAGGAAACTCTGCCGCTGCCTCAGAACAGTTCGGGTGAAGTCAGGAAAGAAGGAGAGGGTGGAGTTCTCGTACTTCAGGGGGCCCCCTGATTTGGAGGCTTGCATGATAGCGTCTCTGTCTCTAAAGTTAAGCACCCTCACGATCATCTGGCGAGGCGCGGCTCCCCGGCTTCGGTCTCCCGCCCGGGATCCTGTGCGCCTGTTCTATTGCGAAGAAGTTCCCCAATCCTTTCGGTTTCAGATGATTAAGGATAATATCTTCCACAAAGAGGCCAGTGCAGCCCCTTCCGCTTTCTCAGGGACGCCAATGATGCGCACATTGTTTCTTCGGACTCTTCCTTCATACTCATCCAGCTTGCGACTTGTCAGGTCCCCAGTGGCTTCTAAATTCCGAACTTCCTGCTGTAGCTGCGCCACGGCATCCGTCAGGCTCGCCGTTTTGATGTCCAGCGACTTCACTTTCTCGCTTGTTTTGGTGAGATCCGCTCAAATTAGGTTTATCTCAATGGCCAGAGTGTCAAACTTGTGGTCCAATGACTCCATCTTCTGGCCAAGGGAAGTCTTAACCCCATCTATGGCGGCCATCACATCCTGCAATGTGGTCTCCGAAGCGTCCTCCCCGACCCGGTAGGTGAGCCCCTGGGCTGTGTGTATCGATCCAGCTTATTGGATTGGACGTAGCGAGACCTTTTAACTGTCCTGGACAGCGGTTTCTCCACCTCCGGTTTAGTCACCATCTTAATTCTGTGGACGGACTGATCTGTGCCAACCATCACTGCAGTCGCGACTGTATCCGACAGGGTAAGTCTGGGTCCCAATCAAACCGGCCTGTATGTATTGGGCCCTGTATATCTTCGAGGCCCTCTGCGCCCCTCTCAGGTCCACCTGAGCAGACTCACCTCCGAGGGAGCCTCCCCACGACAGCTGATCAGACCGCCCGTCCACTATAAGTTGGGGCAGTGTTGACACAGGGGGCCCTCCCCTCACACCTCAGAAACGGGGTCCTCGGCGATCTCAACCGGGGCCCCGGGCTTCGGGGCAAAGCTCCAATCACGAGACCCTGTCTCCGGGACCTCCCACCAGGCGCCACACTCTTCCGGCGCCGCAGGTCACCGCTGCTCCAGGGCCGGATCAAGCACCTGTGGCAATCCGCTCCCATACACAGTTGGACCCCTCGCCGCGCCGCCTCACTGGGAAATGCCAGTCGCCGCCGCAGCCGGGCGTGTGCAACACTGCGTCTCTCTGCTAGAGTCTCACTTGGGGCCTCAATATGGTCCCCACTCCTTTACTTGGGCTGGGCGCAAGCCAAGCCCCGCAATCAGCCCCAAAGTCGATCACGGGCCGAGGGGGAGGGGGGCCAGGAAAGCTCCTCCGCACTGCCTACGCTGTGCTCTCACGATGTCGCTGGGGTCTCGTGTGGCTGCTTCAAAATTCTGTCCCGACCGGCAGTTCCTGGCAGCCGCCCCTGGTGTTGTTGCACTCGGGGTCGGCCTCGCACCGCACTCAAGCACCCAGCTTTAGTTCCCTCGGAGGCCCAAACTTTGAGGACGCACCGTCGCGTCCCCGGACCTCCCAGCGGGACCGGAGCGGCACGGACCCGCACCGCTCCCCTTCCGCCGGCCGGTCCACCCCTCTGTGCCTCAGGATGCTTGCAGGATAGTTGGGGGCAAGGTGCGAGCACTACGGAGCTACTAGCCTACGCGGCCATCTACGGTGCTCGCGTAGCTCCTCCTCAAATGTTCCTTTTAAAACAGTTGCCATTTCTGTGTGCCTTGTGCTTGCCTGCCTGAAGGGGGTCGCCGGTCTAGTTCTCAAAGTGACAGGGTGCTCTACACCTCCCCCACCAACCAGTTGCGACCGGTTTCCCCAGGGAGTCTTCCAGGAGCTTCTGGCCTTTTCCAGTAGGTGGGGTGAGGGGGGTATATATAGAGGAGCTGAGACTCCATGTGGGTGTGCTGTACTTGGACTTTCACTTGGAGGGGACAATCTGCCAGGAGGTAATGCCGCAAGGGCCTGCATGCTGGCCCCTGAGCCCACCTGAACCCCTCCGCTGCCCTACACAGGGCAGTGAGAGACCTTTGCTGGAGTGAAGACTGCTGTGCCAGGAAGAACTGCTGTCCTGTTCTGATGAGCTGCCCACTGCCTGCTGATCTTGCCCAGCCTTGCCTCTGCACCCTTGGACCCTGACTTAGCGCCTCGTAAGGGATACAATTCTATGTTGCTTGCTGTTGGCACCTCTGTGCCCCAGGAGAAGAGAGGTGCTTTCTTATTGTCCCTGGAGCGTTACAATTCTATGTTGCTTGCTGTTGGCACCTCTGTGCCCCAGGAGAAGAGAGGTGCTTTCTTATTGTCCCTGGAGCGTTATATTTTACCCAGGACTTTTCCAACCTGTTTGCAGGAAGAAAGGAGCTAGAGCCTGCAGTGCGGTGCTGCCAAAGCGCTACAAGGAAATTCCGGCATGTGAGGTTCCCCCCTGCCTGCTTGCTAAAAGCGAGAACCCACCCCACATTATGTAGCTCGATTGCAGCTTCTCAAAGCCGCATTGAATTCTTTAAAAACAGCGGGTGCCCACCTCGCGTGATTGCTGCCAGCGGGTGTCCACCCACAATTGTGCCACCTCTGGGGTTCCTGAAGACGCAGGAGCACCCCCTGCTTTGACACTACTTTGCAGCGGGTGCCTACCCCGCCTTTCAAAAATCACACCCAGATCACCGCCGCAGCCCGGGGAGAAGAAGGGCCGCAAGTGCGACAAGGAAGCCGGGCAGCCTGCCTGGAGGTGGGTGGGGCCGCGCAACTGAGGCCACTGCCGCCCAGAGTCAAGAGCGGAGGCAGAAGGGAGGACGGGAGCCTACCCCGCCTCCCCAAGCGGCAAACCAGAAGTCCCGGGCCCCACGAGGGCTGGCTCGGGTGGAGTGAGGTGGTGGGCGGGGCTCTCAAGTGCTGCTGAGAGCCCTGCGAGTCGGGAGCAGTACCAGAGGAAGTCCTGTGGCAAAGGAGGAGCGGCACAAGGAGTCCCTGGGAGTCCTGGTGAGTGTGGGGCTGCCCGGGTGCAACGTCTGTGTTCCCGGAAGCATCGGGACACCGAGCCAATCTGCTTTTATGCCAGCGAGCTGAACCGGACAAAGAGGATTCCCGGTGAGTGTGAGGGGGCGCTAGGGAGTACCGAGGGGGCCGGGGTTGTCCCAGAAGTGCCCGTGCTGGTCTCCCTGTACAGCTGCGGCGTACAGCTGCGGCGGACAGCTGCGACGGGCAGCTGCGACGTAGTGGCAATCTGGTCACTAGGATTCCCGGAGCGGGGCTCCCGATTGCACTGTGGTGCCAGTACTCTTTTTGGGCATAATTTTACCTTTAGAGTCCCGGAGGGGGCATTGGGGTACATTCTCTGTGCCCGCCCTATGTGCTGATTTCACAGCTGGTCCCGTCCGACAGCAGGCAGCTGCAACGCTGTCATTCCATACTGGTAGTTGAGTCCCTAAGAGGTGGGGTTTCCAGGCACGGCAGTGCCATTACTTATTTTTATAGCTGCCCAGAGAGGGCATCGGGGTACATTGCCGGTGCCCGCCTCCCCATCGGTCCCTCTGGGAGAACCATAGTGGTCCGACTGGTTTCCCAGCTGCCCCGCCTAGTAGTGGGCAGCTGCAACGTGCGGTTTTGCTTAGGGGTTCCAGAGTGGGGCTTCAGAGGGCATTTTGATTACAGAGTCCTAGAGAGGGGCTGTAACTTGGTCAGTACTTGTTGACTGCAGACTTAACTTTCCACAACTGCGCCGCGCAAGAGTGGGCAGCTGCAATGGTTGCGCCATTCCGAGGGTTAGAGTCCCAAGTTGGGGGCTCCCCAGGTGCAGGGGCGCCACAGGCTAAGCTGTAACGTTAGTGGCATGTACAATGTGCTTGTGTTGGTGCACTAACGATGATAATTTGGATGTAGACTATGTTTTATACTTCATGCCTAAGGTTGATGCCCAGATGTATTGATGTGTCCCTGGATGGCCCCTATGCACATTATTGGTGTTCGGTATAATGTGCTCACCCCGGCTTGATGATATGTGCCACTAAGGAAGGGGTTATTGCTTCACGTGGGCTCTACTGATTATGTCTTATGTTTTATTTTTACTGAAACATGGACATGGGAGCAATTCCTTTCTTTATGTAATAGGACTTTTTGCTAAATGTTATATATTTTTTCTTTTTCATGCATGGGAGATTAACTGATTTGCTATGAATCACAGGGGTTTTGTGCTGTGACCTGGCAGTCAATGGCAAAGCCAATATGCCTCCCCTTTGAGACTATTGGCTCTGCCACTGCCTTTTTGACCTGCTGTACTGCATGGGATTGCTGACTTTGGCAATAATTTGAAGCTATGCTGAACAGCAGCGTGACTGCTATGCAATGTGCTCTTTTTACATACAACACTAATTCGCTTTTTTTCAAGTGCATTAGTCCTGGCTGCATCAAACCTCTTTTTTCAATTAGTTTTAGCCACACTTCAAAGCATACACGCTGCTGACCAATGCTTCGCCAATGTCTCTTATGGTTCGGTCATCCAACCAAGCCCTGGCCACTGTACCTCGCATCAACAAAACCACCATGGGAGGTAGATCCTTTTCCTACCTGGCAGCTAAAATCTGGAACTCACTTCCCACTCACCTTCGCCTTACTCAGAACCACCTAGCATTCAGAAAGCAACTTAAAACGTGGATATTTGACCAGTAATTCCCCACCCCTCTTCAAGCGCCTTGAGACCCTCTGGGTATGTAGCGCGCTATATAAATTTTCTGACTTGACTTGACATACGCCTCTCAGAGTTAGCTTAGTGTCATCACCTCATGTCAGAGTAGGCAGGCCAAGCAGGAATTTCACTGAAAGGGGAGGGTATGCCATTTTAAAGCGAGCATGTAGCCTCAGAAACATTAATTGGAGTTTTCAGGTCCAACAAGAAATCCAAACCAATGGATCCACAATGTGGAAATGCTGGGCCTTTGTACCAGGGCTGACAACTTTGACACATAATCATTACTAAATAAGGACACAGACGTATGCTTCAAAGCTTCAAAATGTATCCCAAGGAAGCCTCTTGTAAACTACTCAGCTGGGATTAAACATTCTGTACACAAGTTATTCTGCAGCAGAGAGAGAGAATGTCAAAACGTAATGGCTGCAACAAAATGTGGACTGTTTATTTAATTGTGGGAAATAAGGTATTTATCAACAAAGGACAAATGAACCAAATATCTTCTAAACCTAGACAACAATTCAGGCCATTGTATAATATAAATAAATTTGTCAGTTGTTTGATGGTATGTGTAATTACTTGCTTATTTTTTCCAGTGATAAAATCTACATTGGCAATATGAAGCACTCACTAAGAACATTGAATATTCTACCTAATATCTATTAGTTTAATGAACTGCCCAGATGCAAAAACAGCGTAATTATTCAGTTTTCTATAAATAAAGTGATCTTAATTGGATCTCCTCATACCACTCTAGAACAGCACAATTTGTGAATAGAATCCCCTAGATCACAAATATTACTGCCCCCTGTGAAGTTCTAACTTTACAAAAAGCCAACAGGAGTGCTAAGTAGCCAGAAAGCATAGCTGCCAACAGAAATCCTGATAAGACTAACAACAATCAGCTATACCTGAAAGCATCATTGACTAATGACATCCATAAACTCAGATACTGCCTGGATGCAAATAAATCCTGGGTGCTTGCAGCATAGCTGGCCTCTTAAACGGAAGAACCGTTGACTAACCCTGGACGGATTCGCAAAGTTCGGCTACGCGGAATTCCGTGAAGTGCACAAAAAGCTCTGCCGCTGTCATGTAGATAGGCTTTGCCTTCACACTGTGTTATGTTAGCATGAGCTTATTAGAAGTTTAAACGCCATTTTCCTTTTGGCTGCTTCTGCACACGGCACATATTGTTATTAATGCTTTGAGCCTAGTAGAATATTTTGCTTCACACGAGAATAATATGTTTTCCTATTGTATCAGCTTTGCTTGGTAAGCTATGTCTGAACAGTGAGTGCCGAGGCCTTCAAGGTTATTTCAACACAGTGGTTGTTGTGATATCTGATCAGTGCACGTTCTAGACATAACACATATGAAGCGGCCAACTCTGGCTTTTGACGTGTTTAATATTGCACTGCGCAGAGCATGCACACATACTTGATAAATATTCGCTTGCAGAGAGCTGGTGGAAGATGATGTGATCCCTTTCCACTAAGATCAGAGGTATGGGGCCGCCCTTTTAAAACCCAAAGAGACCTTCTTTAGATATAATATAATATACTAGCAAGGGTGGGTAAGACGGAGGTGCCATTTAGCCTTCTTACCTTTAACATTTTAACATGCTTTCTCCCTTTGTATTTTATGGACTAGTAACTATGCTGATAACCTTGTTTGCTTATAATATGTTTGCTTGTATTAGCTAAGATACTGTGCCTGAGAACACGGCATTAGAAATAAACATTTAAAACTTGCATGTGTCTTCATTTACTCCTCGTTTTGGATTGGTATGTTAGTATAACGAAAGAGTGTTCATGTGTTCCACGTTACCTGAGGTGTTCTAAGTCCATGTTCTGGGTTGTCTAATCATTGGGGGTATGGAAGAACCAATGAGACACTGATTGCTAGTCTGGTAGGGGATTTTGGATACTGAGGTGAGTTTTGGTACACCCTTATTTACTGAGGTTCTAGGTCTCTATGCACAGTTCTGTGTAGGAGCAGAATCCCTGCGCCACTGCCCTACGCGGAGCTCCGCGGGCAGCGGAGTTTCTTTAGATTAATGCAGTTCGCTGTGATTGACAGTGCCAGTGCACAGTGCAAGCGGGCGCTGCTTCTTTCCTGCTGCTGGAGTAGATTTTTACTCAAGCGGTAACTTTCTCAACGCAAGCGGGCGGTTTCTCAACGCGAGCAGTTGCGGGCATACACGAACACTCGCAATGAGAAATCTACCTGCCCACGTTGAGAAATCTCGCCAGGAGGTTGATTTTCCACGCTCGCCAACTTGACGTTTACGAAGACGAGCGAGGAATAAACTCCGCTCCGCAACGCAAAGCAGAATTTTTCAGAACTCTGTGCGCTCCGCGTAACAAGGAGTGCGGAAAACTCTGCAACTGGAGCGTAGTTCACCGCCCAGACGTTGACATTCTCCATTAAATCTCTAGGCATTCTCTTTGATAGCTCGCAATTTTTAAGGACAATGTCAAGAAACAAAGCACAAACAAAACGCATTCAGCATTCACTATTGAACAAAATCAGGTACTAACTCCTTCCATGTACCTCTTATTAACAGTTCAGGTCCTCTTCTTATTACACATCGACAGAAACAACACAATGCTCTCACAAACCCCTCACAGATGCCAATTTAAGTATTTCTTCAAGTAGAGACTTCATTATTCACCATCCAACTAAAGTTTAGGCACATCTCCCATACCTTAAAAAACTCAATTAGCTTCATTCTCATAACAGGATCCATTTCTGAGTTTGTTGTGTGATCCACAGGGTACTCTACTCTAGTAAACATGTCTAACCTGCCTCTATCTAAATCCATTTTCAGGTGGGGAACATACCACTAGCAAAATCCGCTCAACAACAAGTTTTCTCTATAGATGGACCGCAACTTGGGAATTACCTACCACCTCAGATTGCTCCTATATTTGTATAGCAAATTCAAGAAAGTTCTCAAAATCCAGCTTCTCACAATCTTCCCACTTTTTAAAACATTGCCATTTTCATCCGTCCACTCCTGTGGCATTGTGTTTCAGATTTCTTCTGTTTGTATGCATTTATTGTCCTGATTCATCATTTCAAAAGTATCTGCCAAGTCTCCTCAACCTCACATGCTGGCTACATATACTGTTGCAATGTTCAGTGCTCCCCTGACATCTGGAGCTACGATTCTCCTGTATTTTACAGGCTTTCATTCCCCTCCTAAATATTGAAATATTTGATCTACTGATATCCACAATAGGAATATTTTGATTGTAAATAACTAGTGTGTTAAAATTAGTGGCGTAACTCGAAATGACTGACACTCCCCGCCGAATGTGATGACGGGTTGGGGGGCTCCTTCGCCACAGGTGCTGCAGAGTTCTTCATTACGCCCCTGGTCAAAATGTTACAAATTCACAATTACGCCAGCTGCGCAAGCTGAGGTTTGCCTGAGTGTCCTAATATACCGAGGCACTATTAATAAAGGTCTAGATGAAGGTAATTGAAATTTACCGATTCTAAAATACCGAATTTTACCAAATCGGTATTTTAGAATCGGTAAATGCTATGTAGGTAAAATTCGGTATTTTTTACCGATTCAGTAAAAATCGGTATCAGCCATTCGGTATTTACCGAATCATTAATTCCGATTCAATCCTATGGGCTTTTTGGCCCATAGGAATGAATGGGATTTACCGAATCGGTAAATACCGATTCGGTAAATACCGAATTGGAAAATACCGATTCGGTAAATTCCGATTCAGTAAATTACTGACTCGTATTTACCGAATCGGTCTTTTATGGGCTCCTACATCTTAATAGCCCAATACCGGTCAGTAACGGCCGAAATTCAGTATTTTCGGCCATTACCGACCGGTATTAGGCTACCTAGATCTGGCCCTAAGTCTTTCCTACTTTTAATGCAATCAAGACTCAAAAAACTATGAAATTAAAACTGATATGAAACAGGCACATAAATACAAGCACTAAAATAACAACATTTTCAGATAAAATATGTCAGAATAAGAATAATAGATATCACAAAAAGTAGGGAAGGGTCCAAGGGGAAAGTTATATTTCAAGACCACTAAAACCAGCCGGACCCCTAGTACAACATATAGCAAAAACAGAGACTAGTAGTGGTCTATAATCAATGAAGACTGAGTAAGTAGACAGAAGCAAGCACAGAAGTGTTAGACAACTGATGTGTGCACATGAAAGGAAATGAATCCCATCAGCCCACCCATTTGGCGGAGCCTCATCATCTGGGATTATGATAGGTCAAGGTCCAGATAAGGAGACACACCTGATGATATTGTGTGTATTCTCTCCCATTCTCCAAGACCTCCAGTGATGGATCAGACCCAGAATGCTGTGTAAGGGTATGATGGTGTGGGACAGTAAATTGCATTGAAGAAAAATGGTGTGAACAAAAATTTTGTGAACAAAAATGTGCTACTTAAAATTGGCTACCATGATATAAGGAAAGCTTTATTGGGGATAAATCATGATGTCCAGATTAAAAAGGAAAAGAAGTGTATGGCAGCTTGAAATAATAACTGCCCTAAAAAGATGGTATCATGGTCAACATGTTTCTGCCGTGCATGGGCATCTCCCCCACTAGGCTTTCATCAGGATCAAAGTAGAAATACACTACTGCAATAAGGGTACAATAAGTTGAATTCTGTTACCAAAAAAATGGTGGATACTCTACCGTCCGCGAACTACTTTCTGCGTCGGTAGTCCCAGGATTTTTAAAGGATTCTTTCCTAAAAGAAATTCAAAGACACATAGAAATTTCCATACAACCACTATGTCTAACACAAAAAATATATCATGCTTGCTGTCGAAGAACATTTTTATTAACTTCGAAGTCAACCGTAGCAGGGATACTAATAAAGAACCAGATTAAAATAAAATCTGTTTTACTCAACCAAAGATTCTTGGGAGTGAACCTCACCGCTCCTGGCCACTGCTCAGGAAATTGAGGCCCCGCTCTGTAGTAATGGAAAATCATAATTAACAGGT
The DNA here is from genome assembly GCF_964263255.1 of Lissotriton vulgaris. Lineage (NCBI taxonomy): Eukaryota > Metazoa > Chordata > Amphibia > Caudata > Salamandridae > Lissotriton > Lissotriton vulgaris. The sequence goes on along the minus strand of NC_141694.1, from coordinate 1,547,295,971 downwards.
ATAAGGGTTATCCTATAGAAGTGAAACACATCGGGTAAGTGTCCATTACATATGCGCCCACAAAGGGCACTAAAAACTTTGGCATTAAATCACTTCATTAACAGAGATGGCCAAAATACCGATGGGCTGTTCACGAGTCAAAAACACATAATATGTGCACGAGTGCAACCCTGTCACAGTTCTTGAAATCAAGGGATGTCTCTGGTCGTGCAGTAACTAAAAATGAGAAATCACTATCGTAAGTGGTATTGTCATGGCTCTCCTATTGAGTCCTGTACAGATTAACTCCTATTAGATGAGTAAAAGAGAGTAGCCTCCAAAGGGAGGATGCACTCACACAAGGAAGAGCAACAGCACGCTCTGGCGCAGCTCACCTGTCCTTCGGTACCTCTAGCCTCGTCCTGAAGCTCGGGGGGAGGTACCGACGTGACGGTGTCTTGCTGCTTAAGAGCTGTTTCTAAGCTAATCATGACGCACCTGGATGTCAGGTGGCTAAGGGACCAGATAGGGAACTGCGTGTCTCTCAGTTTGTTTTGAAAACCGGCTGTTGATTGGGTCAGATTATGGACCGGAGTTCAAGATTGGACCAAGGACCAATTAGAATGTCCGTTTTAAGATTTGGACCAATCCATGAGTGCATCCTCCCTTTGGAGGCTACTCTGTTTTACCCATCTAATAGGAGTCCACTTACGATAGTGATTTCTCATTTTTAGTTACTGCACGACCAGAGACAAACCCTTGATTTCAAGAACTGTGGCAGGGTTGCACTCGTGCACATATTATGTGTTTTTGACTCGTGAACAGCCTATCAGTATTTTGCCATCTCTGTTAATGAAGTGATTTAATACCAAAGTTTTTAGTGCCCTTTGTGGGCGCATATGTAATGGACACTTACCCGATGGGTTTCACTTCTATAGGATAACCCTTATACCTGTTAATTATGATTTTCCATTACTACAGAGCGGGCCTCAATTTCCTGAGCAGTGGCCAGGAGAGGTGAGGTTCACTCCCAAGAATATTTTAATCTGGTTCTTTATTAGTATCCCTGCTAAGGTTGACTTCGAAGTTAATAAAAATGTTCTTCGACAGCAAGCATGATATATTTTTTGTGTTAGACACAGTGGCTGTATGGAAATTTCTATGTGTCTTTGAATTTCTTTTAGGAAAGAATCCTTTAAAATTCCTGGGACTACCGACGCAGAAAGTAGTTCGCGGACGGTAGAGTATCCAGCATTTTTTGGTAACAGAATTCAACTTATTGTGCCCTTATTGCAGTAGTGTATTTCTACTTTGGTCCTGATGAAAGCCTAGTGGGGGAGATGCCCCTGCACCGTAGAAACATGTTGACCATGATACCATCTGTTTAGGGCAGTTATTATTTCAAGCTGCCATACACTTCATTTCCTTTTTAATCTTGACACCATGATTTATCCCCAATAAAGCTTTCCTTATATCATGGTAGCCAATTTTAAGTAGCACATTTTTGTTCACACCATTTTTCTTCACTGCAATTTACTGTCCCACACCATCATACCCTTACACAGCATTCTGGGTCGGATCCATCACTGGAGGTCTTGGAGAATGGGAGAGAATACACACAATATCATCAGGTGTGTCTCCTTATCTGGACCTTGACCTATCATAATCCCAGATGATGAGGCTCCGCCATATGGGTGGGCTGATGGGATTCATTTCCTTTCATGTGCAAACATCAGTTGTCTAACACTTCTGTGCTTGCTTCTGTCTACTTACTCAGTCTTCATTGATTATAGACCACTACTAGTCTCTGTTTTTGCTAGAATAAGAATAATAACAATCGTTTTGATTTTTTTCCAAGCCCAGAGTTGGGCCAGTGTATGGTAAACTACTCATAACAAACCATTACCTCCTTCCTCTGTTTTTGCTAGAATAAGAATAATAACAATCATTTTGATTTTTTTCCAAGCCCAGAGTTGGGCCAGTGTATGGTAAACTACTCATAACAAACCATTACCTCCTTCCTCTGTTTTTGCTAGAATAAGAATAATAACAATCATTTTGATTTTTTTCCAAGCCCAGAGTTGGGCCAGTGTATGGTAACCTACTCATAACAAACCATTACCTCCTTCCTGAACAGAAGCTGCTATCAGATCTTGAATTCGTTCTCTGCAATCTTCAGTTTCTACAATGTATAAATAAAATATGATTACATATTTGGTTTTGTACTTTTATTTTTAGTTATGCTTTAGTTTGGTTCCAAAAATGATATGCACGATTATTAGAGGGCCTCCCTAGCACCGTAAACTGAAAATTATATTTCGGCCAACATTAATTGATTGTACTCCTTATTCCACTCTAAAGGAAAAAGAAGAATTGTTAAATAGCTTGAAGGCTGGTTTAGCCCTTCTCGCATTTTCCCAGTAGGCTAGAGGGCTGCTTTCAGAGCTGGATAGGTTGCCATGAGACAACCAACATAGCTCCCAGTCCCTATTCCAGTCATTTCCTCCTGTAGTGTGGGCCTAGTATGACCATTGTTTTCAGACCCAATTTTGATTTCTACTCTGTCCCGGCATAGGGCTAACATCCGTAGGCCACCACAATTTTCTTTCATTATACTATGGATACTAACTACAACCAGTTTTACCTGCAAAATACTGGTTGACACAAAGGGCCAGAAGTAAATAGAGGTCGCAAAAAGTGGTGGTAATTTGCCCAACGTTTTGTAAACTATATCTAATTGTGCAAACCACTGCCTACTTCCCCTGAAGCTGCCAATATGCTTCGAAGGAGAAAGGGGTTAAAGAGGACCCCTTCTCCTTTACCAATCAGTTACCACCTACATTTAGGAGATGGTAACTGATCAGTGATTTGCGACCAGAATTATGGTACAATCCACTGTTACATATAGTAACGAATCACAATTAACAAAGCACACTCAAAAAACGCCAAATTCCAAATTGATAACCCGTAACCATTTCTAAACCCATATTAATAGTTAGTAATCCTTTATAGACCAGTAAAATTTGTTTGGTACATTAGACAAAGCTTGTTACTAGTTGCAAACCCTCTGATTTAGTGAGTTGAAGGATTTGCAACCATTAAAAAGCTCTGTTTATCTGGCCCTTAGTGCTGAGGACCCAGTTCACAAAGGTATTTTTGCTCTAGAGGGACTATGGCTGCACTAATATTTGTAAATATACTTCACTAAGGACCAGGGACCCGATGTAGGTAAGTTCATTTTCCGGTTCTTAAATACCGATTCATACCGAATCGGTATTTATGAATCGGAAAACTGAATGTAGGAAAAAAAAAATTGGAAAAAAATTCCGAATTGGTAACAATCGGAATCCACACTCGGTAAATACCGAATCGGTAATCTCCGAATCGGTAATATCCAATTCGGTATCACCCATTCAACCCTATGGGCCTCCAGGCCCATAGGAATGAATGGGAGATACCGAATCGGAAATTACCGATGCGGAGATTACCGATTCGGTATTTACCGAATCGGTAAAATCCGATCTCGAAAATTCGAATAGGAGACATGTGAGCCAGTTAACCAATCAGGGACACCCACCACACCCCACAACAAAGCAACTGAGAAATCAACCAATCATATGCAAGTACCACACCCCAGTACCTGGAGGTGGCCACACCCATGCAGGTGCAGAGCTACAGAACTGTTTGGAGAGCTGGAGAGAAGACAGAGGAGTAGGCTGCACTGAGCCCAGCAGAGCATCACCATGGAGTCCCAGGAAGGCCAGAAGGATGGAGGTGATAGAAAAACGGAAGCTAAAATTCAGCATAACTGAGCTCCAGGTGCTGGTGGAGGAGGTAGTGCAGCATTACAGCCAGCTTTTTGGGAGACAGCAGAGTCTGTCAAAAGAAACACCTGGCTGGTGATCCAAAGCAAAGTAAATGCCCTGGGGGTCACACATCGGGAAATTGAAGATATCAAAAAAAGGTGGTATGATCTGAGGATCACCACCAAAAAGAAGATTGCAACCCAGAGTGGAAGGATCCTTAGCCACAGGTGGAGGGAAGAGCCATGCACCAAGCCCCACTGAACTGGAATCCACCATGGTGCCGGAATGCATACACGGGATTGGGGATGCTGACAGCTCAGCCAGAGCTGCAAGAAAGAAAGGTAAGATGCATGGACATGAATCCCCACCCATTCCCTGGCCCCTTCCCCAATGTGGGTGACTGAATCACAATCCAGAACACATGTCAGTACTCACCACCAATGCATCATGGTAGTCGTAGTCATAGGAACATACATCAAAGCAGCCAACACAGAATTCAGCATGCCATGCCACACTCCCCATACAGAAGCAGTTGAGGAGTAGGAAATTGTGTGATAGGAATGTGTTTAATGAAGACACACAGGTGATCATTGTCCATGTCTGCCCACAGGAGAGTCATTGCGCAGTGCAGCGCAAGGAGGGGAGGCGAGTGCACCAGCAACGGCTGCGAGGGAGAAGCCTTCAGACACATCAGCACTGTCCCTGAGGACACTTCCACAGCGCAGGCACCCACAGCATTGGAGGAAGACACCACAGCACAGCCACTGTCACCCCTGCTGTTTGGGACACAGACTCTGGCAGCACCTGCAGGTGCCACAACACCAACCTCAGGGTCCTCTGTGCATGTGAGGCCAAGGAGGCAGGATGTTCCACCACTCAGGATCCTAGAAAGCTCTGATGAAGAAGAGGTGGAGGTTCACACACACAGGACTCCAACACTGGCTGGCAACGCAGGGCAACAGGGGTCATCAGGATCTGTGCGTGCAAGTGTCCATGGTCGTAGGGCACATGAGCGAGACGAGGTGCAGGTTATGCAGGGGGTCTTTCTTGGTTTGGAAACCACTATGGTGAAGATCCAGTGCATGAAGGCCAAAGGGATCATGGCAGTGCACAGACAGGTGCGCATCCTGAACAGCAGGATGTCAAACATTGATCGTGGGATATGCTCCATGGCCCTAGGAATGGAGTCCCTGGCAAAAGGAACGGAGTCCATGGCAGAGGGGGTGAGGGAAATGGGTGTGCGCATGGGTTCCCTCTGTGACATGCTGGAGAGTGACCAGACAGAAAGGCGCAGGAATAGGCACGTACTTAAGCAGCAGAATAACGCCATCAAACGGCTGGCAACTGCAACCACCCTGCTATGCCGCCGGTCAGTGAACATGCAGACTGAAATTGAGCACTGCTGCAGTGACTTGTCCAGGGGAATGGGGAGAGTGACCTCTGCTATGGAGGTACTGCTGACACAGCAGACAGCCACTGCTGGTAACACGTGTGTCGGGGACACAGAGGAGTCCACAAGCAGGAGTGGATCCAGCACGCCTGTACAGGACGTTCGTTGGAGCAGCAGGCTCCATGCAGAAGACCCTGGCACCACTGTGCAAGTTGACCCCTGCCCCGTAGCTCCCACACCATATTGCGTAAGCGCAGGCATTAACAAATAATCCTGAACACATTACAGGTCACAGTGATGTGAACTTTGCGCGTCTCAGTCTGCCATCTGTTGCTGGCGCTGCTCCTGCTGCATTGTTATCGGCTTGTTCTGTCCCATCACCTATGTCCTCATGATATGTGATTTCTACCTCTGTGCCCTCCTTGGTGGCAAGATTGTGCAGCATGGCGCAGGTCGCAATAATTTTGCAACAGATAATTGGTGTGTACTGCCGTGCACCTCCACTCTTATGGAGGCATCGAAATCTGCTTTTAAGCAGTCCAAAAGTGCGTTCCACCACGCAACGTGATGTTCTGTGTGCCACGTTGTAACGCCTTTCACTCCTGGTGGATGGATTCAGGTAGGGGGTGAGGACAAATGAACGCAGGGCATATGCACTGTCACCTGGGTGGAAAATGAAATAATGATTAGTCACATACTCATGATTGATCCTTCTGCATTGACTATTAGGGGGTCTCAAAATAATTTACCTAGCAGGTATCCATCCCCGAAATCACCAGCAACAAGGCGTGTGTATATCCCACTATTCTGGAAGATGTAGGAGTCGTGGGTACTCCCTGGAAATTTGGCAACAATGTCGGTAATGATGTTGGCAGCGTTGTAGATCACCTGCACATTGATTGAATGCGTAGACTTCCGGTTTCTGTAAATGTGTTCTATTGCTGCAGGTGGGCATAGTGGGATGTGCGTCCCATCGATACAGCCTATGATGTGCGGGAAGTGTGTAAGTTCGTAGAAATCGGTTTTGGTCTTTGCTAGTTCAGTAGGTGTGTCAGGGAACTCAATGTAGTGTCCCATCCTCTGCATCATGGCGTCAAGGAATTTCCTGAAGAAACGTGACAGACAGCTCTGGGACACCCCACCTACCGCAGCAATCACATTCTGGTAGCTCCCAGAAGCAAGAAGGTGTAGGCAGCACAGCACCTGCGCATGGGGTGGGATGACGTGTGCTCTTGGGGTTGGGTGTTCCAGATATGGGTGGAGGTCCCTGATCAAGTCCAGGATGGTTCTGGGGTGTAGCCTGTACCTTTGCAGGATCTCTTGTTCAGTCAGTTGGAATAGGGCGATCCTCTGCCTATACACCTGCTCCTCCCTTAGCCAGACCCTCTCTCCTGCTGCCTGTATCCGTAGCCGCCTTGTCATTATGTAGAAAGCCGCCATTGTGGTTGCACTGTTGCATTTTGGGGCCTTCTTTTATATCCTGCACCTGGTTTCCACCTACTTTCATTCCGTGGTAAATACCGACTCTTAAATACCGATTTTCATGGTATTCGGTATTTTTTGGGTTTCCTACATCTCGATATGCTGTTTTTACCATTTCTGATTTACCGATTCGGTAAATAAGAATTCGGTATATTACGATTCGGAAAATACACGTTTCTTATTTACCGACTCAGTAAATATGAATTCGGTATATTCCAAATTGTGAAATACTGGATCGGTATTTACCGACATGTTTTTACCAATTCGGACACTTTTTTCCCGCATACATCTCGAAACTCTTATTCCGGTCGGTAAGGGCCGAAATTACCAAATTTCGGCCGTTACCGACCGGTATTTGGCTACCTACATCGGGCCCCAGATGTACTAAAACTTTTTGCATTTGCAAACAAGTCGATTCCCCGAACAAGTTACTGAATCGCAATATCGGTTTGCTACCAAAAACCGATTTGGTTTGGAAGGGGCGTCCCTTCTAAAGAATCAGAATAGTAGGTTTTAATGTTTTGCTACCAAACTCCACTAGCAAAACATTAATACTTTATCATTTACAAACATGTGGTGGCAACCCAGTGGGCCACCATCACTTTGATGGTTACGATTTCGGGCTGGACTGTTCCCATTGGGGGCAGGGTCAAGACTGATTTGCATATGGCTGGGTCCAAACTGGAATGGCATGGTGAGCAAAAAAACTATGGATTTAGGCCCAGATCTCTGTACTGGGGTGAATGTATGACATTGTTCTGCATTCTGTCCATCAATTGTTCTTTTTGCATTTGTCACCCCAAGTGGGACGGGTATGCCTAGACGTTGGTCCTGTGCTCTCCATGCCACAGGAGTCAAGCTATCCTGGCTGATGAGGACTGAAAGCCCGAAACCGGTCCTAGGATGCTTGTTTCCAGTCCAGGGAGGACCTTGCCTGGCAGTTCGGGCTGGCCTGTTCCCATTGGCCGCAGGGTCAAGACTGATATGCATATGGCTGTGTCCAAACTGGAATGGCATGGTGAGCAAAAAAAACTATGGATTTAGGCCCAGATCTCTGTACTGGGGTGAATGTATGACATTGTTCTGCATTCTGTCCATCAATTTATTTATTTTAGTGTTTTATAGAGCGCAAACTTGATCAGAGCGCTTTACAGAGTCAAAGAGTCGTACAAGAGGCATGGTATCACAAGAGTATACAGTAAATTAGAGAGGGGGGTGCTGAATACAAGAGGGATGGGAGTATACAAGAATAGTCATTATTACAGTTGCTGAAGACAGGCCCCCAGTTTCTTGGTGGGGCGAGGTCGAAGGAGGAAGGCATTAGTCTGTGGTGGTTGTGGGACGGGGATTAGCCGAGGAATTTACCGATGAGGAAGGATTTAGCCTCCTTTTTGAAACGTGCAAGAGAGGAGATTCTTCTGATGGCGGGTGGGAAGGAGTTACATATTCTTGGTGCAGCTCCAGCGAATGCCCGATTATAGGTTTTTTTATCCCGAAAGCTTGCAGGCTGGAGTAGAAGGGCACTGGCCGAACGCGAGTTTATGCTTCCTCCGGATATCACAAGTTTCTGTGCAAGATACGCAGGGCAGTTTGAGTATAGGGCCTTGTGCGTGATGCATGCCAGCTTGAGTTGTATTCTGGCCTCGAGAGGAAGCCAGTTCAGCTCTTTCAGATGAGGAGTGATGTGATCAAATTTCCTTGTGCCGGTAAGTAGTCCGGCGGCTGCATTGAGGCAGGCTTTTAATGGTGCTAGGGAGATCTTGGGTAAACCAGAGAGGGTGGAACAACCATATTACAGTCTAGAAATGACTAGTGCTTGGACTGCAAGTTTTAGGTCAGGAGCGTCAAGGAAGGGTTTCAGTTTCCATAGGTAGCTCAGGTGGAATCTGGCAGATTTGGCCATCCATTGAGTTGATGTGGTCTTGCATGTTTAAGTTGTAATCCAAGGTTATTCCCAGAGATTTGGCCGAGTCCACAATGGTCGGGGGACAGTTTAAGGCTGTGATGGCTTTAATCCATGTCTGGATCTCAGAGTTGGTTTTAGGCGGGGAAATTAGAAGGAACTCTGTTTTCTTTGCATTGAGTTTGAGTTGGTTGGAGTAGAGCCATTGGACGGTCAGCTTCAGGGCCTCATTCAGGGCGAGAATCTCCTCAAGAGATGAGATTTTTACGTAGATCTGAGTGTCGTCGGCATACATATGGTAGGAGATATTTGCAGTGCGAAGGACTTCGGCAAGGGGTTCTAAATAAAGATTGAAAAGGGTGGGGGACAACGTTGATCCTTGAAGGACTCCAACCGTGACCAAGGAGGGAGCAGACAGGTTACCGTTGATTAGGAATCTCTGACATCGGTTTTGGAGAAAGGATCTAAACAAGTCAAGGACCGGGTCATCTAATCCCATCCTAAGTTTGAGGCATTCAAGTAGTTTCCCGTGGTTGACCGTGTCGAAGGCCGGGGATAGATCTAGGAGGATTCGGAGACAGCTTTTGTCTTGGTCAAGGGCTTATAGGGCATCATCGACGATGTGGAGCATGGTGGTTTCAGTGCTGTGTCCAGGTCGTAAACCAGATTGGCAGTCATCGAGTAGGTGGAAGTTGTTGATATGGTGACTTAGCTGCAGTTGCACACACTTCTCCAACACTTTAGCTAAGAGAGGAATGTTGGAATTCGGTCTGAAATTGTCTGGGGAGGCTGGATCCAGCGACGGCTTTTTCAGAATGGGAAAGACTTGGCCCGCTGTCAGAGAGTCAGGGATTGATCCCTGCCAGAGAGAGGGGTTAATTATTGCAGTCTAGCTAGGAATAATGGATTGGACGGCGGTCACAAGACAGTTTGAAGGGAGCGGGTCGTTAAAATGGTTGTTCGGGTTTAAGGTGGAAAGGATTTTGGCGTCAGAGTCTTCGTCGTAGAATGAGAAATCAGTCCACTGTGCTTGATTCTTAGGTGAGGACCTTTAGAGGCCGCGGGGGAGGAGGCGGTAGGTCTGGGGTCGGTAGAGGGAGTGAGGCAGAGTTTGTTACCTAAGGTTTTGATTTTGTTTACGAAAAACGAGGAGAATTCCTCGGATGAGATAAGACTTGTAGTTTTCTTTTTTTTTTTTGTAAAATACTTGTAGTTTTCTTTTGATGTTTTGGACAATTTGTTCAATTGGTGTTTGACCAGCTCAAAAAGTTTGCATGGTCTGTTCTGGGCATTCCCTAGTTCCGCTCTGAAGAACTCTTTTTTTTAGTTGAGGATGTTCTTGTTGTATCTATTTGTGGCCTGGCGGAGAAGTTTTAGGTGAGTGGCCGAGGGGGGCAGTTTCCAGATTCTATTGGCTTGTCGGAGCGATCTCTTCTAATTGTTGAGGGAACCAGTGAACCATGGGTTTCTATCTTTGACTTGAGTTATTTTTAGTTTAAGAGGGGCTAGGTCATCCAGAATGTTCTACATAGTTGCAGAGTAGTGATCATTGAGGTCACTGACCGATGTGATATGTGGGGGAGGTCAGATTTGCAGCGGACATTAAGTTCCTTGTGACCCAGGTTCTTGGTGTCTCTGACCCAGCGTTTAGGAAGCACCAGTTGTGGTGTCCTTATCTTGTGGGTGCCAGGTAGAAGGAAGGCAATGGAGTGGTGGTCAGACCAGTCACAGGGGTCTATAGAGATAAGTTTGAAGGTTACTTCCTTAGAGATGATCCAGTCAAGAGTGGCCCCTTTCGAACCGGTTTGGAGTGAACAAGCTTGGGTCAGGGCTTGATCGGCCAGGAAGTCTTTAATGGCGTTGACATGAGGATCCTTGGGATCGTTCCAGTGTAGGTTGAAATCGCCGAGGAAAATGTCTTTGGCGTTGGAGGAACTCTTTGCTGTGAGAATTTCCATGAGGTGGTCAGTGAAGGAGTCGTTCATGCCTGGGGGGTGGTAAAAGATGTGCAGGTTGCACAGTTGGGTGGTGTTACTGCAAATTAAGAGGTTTAGGTATTCGTAGGAATCAGTAGAATCCGCCAGAAGCTCTGTGACAAGGAGGTTAGAGTGATAGATGCAGGCGATGCCACCACCTTTCTTGTTTTGTTGTCAGTCTAGCCTAGCAATGTTATAGTTGGGGGGGACTAAGAGGTCCAGGCATGAGGATGAGGAATCATTTAGCCATGATTCTGTAAGAATAGCTAAGTCAGAGTTATTGTTCAGGATGAGAGCAGCGACATCGGCGACATGCTTTACTGCCGATCGGCAGTTAATTAAGAGACCAGTCAGGGAGGGAAGGGAGGTGGTGTTGGGAGTCGAGGCAGACAGGTGTACAGGCGCTAGATTGCTTCTGATCACCCTTCTGTTACAGAGGGGAGCTGATCTGCAGGAGTTGATAGCGACCGTGCGGAAGGGATGTTCTGCACTCACGTCTGATAGTCAATTGTTCTTTTTGCGAATTATACTGGGTCGCAATTTGCGACCTACCTGATTAATATTAATGAGGTAGGTCGAATCGCAACCCATTACAAATCAACCAAACTATTAGTACATAGGTCGCTTCACAAATTACTACATTGGTCACAATAATAAAGGTTGCAAATTTTAAACAGTATGTTGTGACCAGATGTAGATACAAGTCGTAGAGCATAAAAAAAAGTAAGGGAGCTGTGATGCTGTGCACAATGGGGATGGGTCAGTAGGCTTAAGTCGTACTGATAGGCGTGGTTAAAAAAACTAAATATTCTCCAACTTTTTTCTGTCTTTCATCTTCAGGTATGTACATATAAAATGAACAGAGCTTAAATGTAAAATAAATGTAAGTTAAGTTAATCAGTTAATGTTCTGCAGGATTCTGAGACTGTAACCAGACAGCTGTAGAATGTAATCCTGGTTAGAGCAGTGGACAATATTTAAGGAGTGCAGGGGTCTGTGTTACACCCTTTTAAAAAGCGCACACGTAACAGCCCTGCTAGTAACTCCTTTCCAATACCACTCAAAAAGAATAAATCTGTATCATCTGGAAGTGTCAAGTGATTTCAGTAATTAAAGCCAAAACCGGCTTCTGAGTTCCCTTTACATTTGCAGATTAACCAGTTGTGCGCCTCTACATTTCCTTCAGGCAGCAGCTCCCCTTGGTAAGAAGGCTTGTTTAGCTATCTGCCCCTTGTTTTCACAGCACAGGAGACTTCCTGCCTTATACTGCAGCTGAAGCATTTCAGCTCTCGGAACCTGTCCTGGGAAGGCTTCCTGCACAGAAAGTAGGAGAACGTTTATCCTTAAATGAAAAAATTATGAGAGGTGTGGCCTGCCATGTAAGATGGTGGTCACATATTAAGTTAGCTCCCAGCTGGCGCTTAATTTACCCACAATAATCCTGCCTGATTCTGCAATACATAGACATATAGCACCGGTCTCAGAGTGGCGGAGTTGGTGGAGAATGTCGTCTCACCCTGTGCGGTGCTTTTTCGAGCCCTGATCTGGTTGGTGAAGACTGCAGCCTAGCTACGGTAGAGCCAAAGGCCGCCGGGGCTGACAAAGTAGGTGAAAAGGTGTGCCCGAACGCAAGCTGGCACTATACTGCCTTGCTGCGCCCTGTCGGGGCAGGAGGAGGGTGGGGGTGGCCCGTCCTCTGGCTTGTAAGGCTCAACAGTGGATGACGAATGTGGTGGGGGACTGATATGCTCTTCAGTAGTGGGCCAGCAGGGCTGGACGAGGCGGATGGCACTGGCCGGAGGCAGGGCCCGGAGCCTGTATCCCTGTGCCTGCTTTGCTTTGCTTTGCTCTGGGTATGGTGAGGCCTTTCGCTGCCCGCTTCGCACCTGGCCTGAGCCTATAGGCCTTCATCTTTTCAGCTGGTAGGTGGTTTGGGCCCCGGTCGTCTCCCCAGAGAAATGTGGGACTTCCTTTCTCCCCCCGAACATGGGAGAAGAGTTGCTGGGACACTAACCTTTGATCATGGGGTTGGCTCGCGGCCTGAGGCGGAGCGGCCGTGGCCCCCGTGGTGTGACATGTGACCTGCCATGCACCATAGATGGCTTGGCCCTGGTGGATGATGTTCCAGTGATTGGATTGATCGGGTGACTGTGCTCTGACTTGTGGCCCTGTCCCTAAGGGGTCCCTTTCCTGCCTTGGATGGTGGTCATTATTGATCCTGTACAGGTCTCGCAGGAGCCAACGCTGATGGACCCCTCTGAGAGAACCAGTCAGCCTTTAAAGGTACCATAACATATCTTCTTGCCGGCTCTAGCCTACTGTCTGCTTGGAGCTTCTTGGTGCGACATCCTGTTAGAGGGAGTGGCGCTACAACGGGTTCTCTGGTAGTGGATACGGTCAGGCAAGGTCATGGTGCGGCTTGCAGCCTAGGGGCGAACACTTACCCTGAGTTCACGTCCTTTTTTGGAGTAACTGTCTACTAGTGCCACACCTCGGAGAGACGGTAGGGGGTTTGGCAGGTCATGCAGGACTTACCCTGACACCTGGATGTTTGGATGTTGATGACCCCCCTTTCTGCAGAATGACCAAAGACAAACCCACAGGATTGTCCGTCAGGCAGACCAACATGGACAAGAACACAAACTCGGGCTCTGTGGTGACGGACCTGGGCGTGGTTGCCAAACCCGGCCCAGATAATGCTGCATTACTAACAGAGATAACACAGTTGCTGTGACATTCTAGATGCCAATATTCGGGCGGTGGGATCTGAGGTGACTCTGCTCTGCCAGGATCTCCGAAATGGAGTAAATCGCATCATGGCAGCTTAGACTAGAGTCTCGAGTGTGGAGGACCCAGTGTCCACCCTCCAACAGAAAATGAACAAATTGGCGGTAGTAACAATTGAACTGGCAGCATGCTTAGAGGATGTGGAGGGCCATACTCGACGCAACAATCTGCGCTTTGCTAGATTCCTGGAGGGTTGCGAGAGATCATCTATGACTGACTTCCTAACACAATGGCTCCGATCCCTCAAGCCAGCAGATTCACTTTCGACGTGCTTCGTGTTTGAACAGGCTCATAGGGCCCTAGAGAAGAAGCCCCTGCAGGCGCCAGGCCCAGACTAGTAATCGCCAGACTCCTTAGTTACTCAGACAGAGATACCATCGTCATGCATGCTTGACATTGAGAGAAGATTCTATTTGACTCTCATCAAATAATGATACTCCCGGACTATACAAGAATTGTCCAACAGCAGTGGCATTCCTTTGTGGCAGCAAAACAGAGGCCAAGACAGCTCAGAATTCAATATATGCTGCTGTAGCCTGCTAGTCTCAGGGTAGTCTTTAGCTTTCAGACCTTCTTCTTTGACACTCCTGAGAAGATATATACTTGGACGGATGAACCAGTCTCGATGAGGCCTAACCCTCTGCTCGCATAGACTCTGACCAGAGTCAAGAAGTCCACGACAAAACATCACAATCAATCGCGATCCACATTGAGGAGTAAGCGCCCACAGGATTACCGCTAGCCACTAACACATAGGAAGCAGTCTAAGGTGTTTCTCCATCTCCACGATGCCCATATGATAGGACTGTCTACCTCTTCCTGCAGATTGGGCACTATCTCTTAGGCTGCCTCCCTAGAGTACTACACTTTTGTTGCTCTAGCACATTGTTCAGTTGGGGTGGGGTTTCGGGGATTCATTGGCAATCTCCTTTCCTGAGCCCCCTTTGCAGTGTGGGAAGGTCATCATCCGCAACAGATACTTCTAGTTCCATGAAGTATTAGGGGATGGGGTTGTTGGGTTTTGTTTGTTGTGGTTTTTTAAGTGCTTATTTTGGACAGTCCTGGCACATGTACCCTCAGAGATCCCTAAATCTAAGTTTATGTTAATTCATCCGTTTGCTAATGTCTGATACAGGTCACAGTGGTCAGACAGACCACTTGAGGGTGATTACTTGGGATTTACCTGGGGTCCTAGACAAAATCAAATGAGGCGCAGTACTGAGGCAGATAAGGAGCCTACGGGCTAACATTCTCCTATTATAGGAAAACACATCTCTTAGGGTGTAGGGTCCCCTGCCAGACGTGTTACGGGTACAAAGGCATTTTACTCAGGCTTTATGAGGGATTCAGAGGGAACAGGTATTCTACTCCACCGTAGAGTTCCTTTCCAACTTACTAGAATATGGTCTGATGACTACAGTAGATGTACTATCATGACTGGCACACTCTATGGAGAACCGCTCACACTGGGAAGTATATATGCCCCCACCATTGGGACACACATTTCTTGACAAATTAATTGGCATATAGGGAGATCTCCCCAGAGGTCTCTCAGTGATTGGTGGAAACTGGAACAATGTTTTAGACACAAAGGAAGACAGGAGGCAAGCTGGAGGGAGGGCGATAGAGGCAATACATCCAAGTTAGGCCCATTATTGTCCGCACTGGGATGGATTGATGTGTGGACAACCTATCATCCCACTGCAGCGGGCTACATGTATTTTTCATCTGTGCATGGCTCCTTTTCTAGACTCGATTACCTTTTGGTTCCTGCAAATTGCTCCCATAGAGTCTTAGAAGTCGGTATTTTACCTAGGGGACTGCCTTATCACTCCCCCATTGCCCTCAGACTCCACGTTGGTCCAGAACGCCTCCGTTTTGCTGGCGCATGTCGCATTGGCATCTCCGGAACCCATCCTATAAAACGCTGCTACACCAGTCCATAATAGAATACTTTACCATTAACCAGAATACAGCATCCTCTGAAGCTATGCTATGCGAGGCTTTCAAACCAACCCTACATGGAGTGCACATAAGTTATTGCACTGGTGCACATAAGCGCAGAACTCATGCCTTGGTTGCCCTTAAGGCCCAGACGCACACCCAGAATGAACGTTGTCGGCAGGATGGTGGTGAAGTGATACAGCATCAGCTCAACCTACTCCAGCAGCAATATCAGCAGCTGCCCCTTAATGATGCCACAGAAGCGTGGCAAGCGGCGCAGAGCCGCATCAACCAATGGGGCAAACAATCCAGCAAGATGTTCCATAGGCTTTGTCAGGTCTCTTGGACAGCCTCCTGGACATCAATGGTGTGAAACATGGCAGGGGGGCTCCTGTGGCACCCTTGGGCTGTGGCTCAAAGCTCTGAAGCATTCTATGGTGAGTTGTAAGCTCGTGGCAATGTCATAGCCAAAGACCAGATTCTGGAGTTTGTTGTGGCCAGACCTCCATGATCCCTGTCGAACACTGCATGCTCGCATTTGGAGGCTGTAGCGACAGGATAATTTGCCCTATTTGGATTAGTGATGATTAGTAGTCCACTGCCATCTCAGTATATTGTTATGAGTCCTTTATTTCAGCCAATTTGTAGGGTTTGCCTATTGGCTTTGGCATGCCATCTCAATATATTGCTATGAATCCTTTATTTCAGCCTATTTGTAGGGTTTGCCTATTGGCTTTGGCATGATTCTGTGCCTTCTTTGCCTCTTTTCGGGCCTAGAGGCCTACACTAGAGAGCAGCCATCTTTGTCTTGCCTCTGCTGACTGAGGCGCTTGCAGGGTAAAGGTGATGTTTAGAGTTAAGTTGTTTTTCACTAGTTAGAAACCGGTGAGGAACGTCCCCTTATCGAAGGAATGTGTTTGTCTCTTGGGTCTAGAGGCAACATGCAAGTGGCCACTGCAGATGCGCAGAGAGCCTTGGAGCTGGCACAGGAATTCGGTGGGAGGCCGGGTGCTAGCTGGAAATTTCCATGAGCAGAGAGCCTCCCATATTATCAGAGAACAGAAGAGCAGAGTTGTCAGATGGTTTTTGGATCTGAAGAGAGTGGTCAGATGGTTTACAGCAGTGGAGAGATCAGATGGAGCTGAAGAGAGAGGTTAGATGGATTTGAGTAGGTGAAGCTGTCAGTCAATGAAGAAGCAGTTGCCAGTCAGATGGAAGAGTTGGAGCTGCCAGTTGGAGCTTTTGGAGCAGTTGAACCAGTGGAGTGAAGTTAGCATGTTGGTGATGGTGCAGGAGAGAGAGAGAGTCCTGATTCCACCAGAGAGAGAGGAACAGACAGCAGATGTCGGTCCGTTGGTGGTGGTGCCATGGTGATGGAGAGAGTCCTAATTCCACCAGAGAGGGACAGAGAGTTGGACCCTTCTTAATAGGGTGAGGTGTTCTTAAAATGTTTCTATTATATAATCATTCATTCCTCTTTGCTTCCTAGGTTATGTTTAGGTCTCCACTTACATTAATAATTTCCTACTGTGTTGCTTATATACATATATCATTGTTATAATGTTTTCTTTGTTCTGTCATTCTATTCTAATGTTAAATAAAGGGACCCCAGTAGCATATTTGAGTGTTGTTTTTTATGGCAGGATTAACCTTTCTTTTTAACCAGGTGCTGTCGTATGGAAGGATGGGTGATTCCCTTCTTACAGGTAACTGAGAAATGGAAGACAGGGTGGTTTTGACAGGAAATAACTCCCAAATGAGATAATTAGATAGCTCTTATGTGTACATCCAAATTATGAGTAGTAAATACCGTCAGTACACCTTAGGTGCACCGGCGGACCCCCATAAAATACCCCGCCGGGAGACAACAGGTATACCGTCGGGAAGTGTAGATAATATTGGCCTTAAGAGTTAGGGATACAGTACTATAAAGATATCGTCGGGTGGCGTAAAAGATATTGTCGGGTGACGTAAAAGAAAAAGTCGGATGACTATAAAGATATCGTCGGGTGACGTAAAAGATATCGTCGGGTGACGTAAAAGATTATAAAGATAAAGTCTTACGGGACTATAAATATAGCGTAAAGTGAGGTAACTATAGGATAAGATATGGAATTCCTTAGATATGAGTAGTATGTTTGACTACATAGGCTTGTAAATAGCTTCTTTTCACTTTCTCAGGTGAGTATTCTAGATATCTTGTAAATAGTGGCCTGAGAAGAGTGTCGTTACGTGGCGACTGGGTTAGCCACGGTTGGTGAGCTGCCTGTCCTAAAAATCCGGTTGTTACAGAGGCTGCGATGAAAGAGGAGGAACTCTTCACCACGCTGGGGGAGATGCGGACTGGGAATGCCCTGGGAAATAATGGCTTCCCATGTGAATTCCTTAAATCCTATATGCCACAATTTGGCCGCCACTTATTGGGCACCAATCAATCTGCATTGATGGACTCAGTGCCCACACTGGACTGGAAACATGCCGAAATTGTGGTCTTTTTTAAGCTGACCAGTGCGCCTGAGGACCACTCCTCATATCACCCTATCTCCCTCCTCAATGTTAAGGTAAAGCTTCTCGCTAAGACTCTCACCAACAGACTCATGGGACATATGCAGGATCTGTTACACTCGGACCAGGCGGGATTCATGCCATACAGAGCTGCACACCACAATATCCGGCGGGTCCACAACGTCCTGGCCCTGTCCAACAGCTTGGGTGGTTCGACTGCCATACTTTTAGCTGATATTGATAAAGCTTTTAATTCGGTCAGCTGGGAATCCCTGTTTGTCCTATTCCAGAACATGAATTTTGTCACACGGTTCCTTTCGTATGTCCGCCTTTAATATACAGATCTGTCTGCCAGGGTCAAGGTTGCAAATGAGGTGTCGGTGCCCTTCCGGGTTCTTCAGGGCACGAGACAGGGGTGCCTGCTGTGCCCCCTGCTGTTTGTCCTGGCCATGGAGCTGTTGGCTGCATGGGCAAGGTGGAAGCTCAGGTGCACAGCTTTGAGTGGTCATCGGGACTGTCTGATAGAATCGCGCTATACACGGATGATGTTCTGTTTTTCTTTACAGATCTGCTGCACTCTAGCCTTGAATTATATAGATCAGGTTTTAGCCAGACGTTTGGGCTACACATGAATATGGGGAAGTCAGCAGTGTTCCCTGTAGGTGGCTCGGAGAATAATATGGAATGGGCTGCTGGTCTGACTGGCTAAACATGGCATCAAATGCCTTGGGGTCTTTATCTCCCCTGATCCAGCGACGTCATGGTCCCGCAATATCAATCCAATATTGATGCGTCTTAGGGCTGAAGGTGGGGCCAGGTCCCCAGCTCCCGCTGATCCTGCTTGGTGGATCAGAGCTTTTTAAAATGATTTCACTCTCATGTGTGCTCTATCAACTACAACTGTGATTCACCCACACATTATGCCAATTTCCTGGTTCAAAAAGATTAACACGGTGTTAAATCAGTTTCTATGGGTGTGGCGCAACACGCATAGCTCTTCGCATATGTTTTCAGTCTACTTATTGTGGAGGTATCGGAGGAGCCAATGTACAATCTTACCATGAGGCTTCACATCTCCTAATCAGTAATGATTGGTGGTATGGTTCTCAAGACGACCCAGCATTTGCTACAGAAATGTGGGTGATGGACCACACCCCACTCTTGGATCTTTTGTACAGCGTGGTAGGACTTGGCTTCCTTCCCCCTGCAAGACAGGTCATTATATCTCTGTGGCAGCGTACTCACAGATGGATGGATGGTAGGGGACACGTGAGACTCTCTTGTGGCACGGTACTCTGCAGGGTACTCTACTTCACCAGGTTGCCCTTTTGGGGGGATATGGGAAGTGGGATGACATGGGGTGTTCACACTGAGCAATGTAATAAAGTGTCCAGTCTTTCAGGAACTGCATTCTGAGTTCCAGCTTCATTGCAGCCAGTTCTATATGTATTTTCAGCTCTGTCACACTTTATCCCCTTACTTACGAGACCTTCAACAGCTGCTGGAATTTAGCCATCTGGGGGGCAAATTATTAATGTGCGACCTGATCAAACACAGCACCACAAATGTGCTTGCTCTCCGGTCATCAGGGCAGGGAGACATCGGTGAGGTTGACTTTGATGACTGGACGGAAGCCCTGGGGTCCCCGCACGAGACTGTTACCTCCTCGCGCCTTTGCCTGATTCGATTCAAATATCTCTATAAAGCTTATTACACCAGACAATGCTTGTGGCGCATGGGTGTGATTGAATCTCCTACCTGCCTTAGGTGTAGAATAGACGAGGGTACCTTCATACACACAGTGTGGGATTTTTCATACTTGCAGGGCTTCCTGCCTTGCTGAGGGTTCTTTCCTGGGAAATACCACTAGATCCCAAACTAATCCTTCTCCATAGCACAGATGGCATTGGCCGGAACATCTATAAACGGCACTTGCTGTTCATAGTGCTCACATTGGCCGAAATAGACATTGCCAAATTGTGGAAAGCTAGCTCTTCACCATCCATTGGTGAATGGAAAAGAGGCTTGGTCCACTGTATGGGTCTTGAAATATTGGTATTCCAGGCAAGGGGCTGTCCTCACAAGCATGCAAAGATATGGCAACGCTGGGCCGAATACAAAGGTTTAGTCCTGGCCCCAGCAAACACAATAGATGCTCAACTAGACACTGAGATACGAACGTATGGGGATACCATCTAGGGTCATTGACCTTCTGTTTAAATATTTTTGCCATGAGGAACTACTGAAGACTTTCCATGGTTCTGGGGTGGGGAGGGGGGGTGTCAGGGAGGGAATGTGCCAGTTTGATTATTTTTCTGTTTCTAAAGGATATGTTCCTCATTACATGCTGCTTTACTATGGAGGCCGCAACAGCCTTGTTTCATTGTAAAACCCAATAAAATGTGTTTAAAAAAAATTGTTTAAAGTCTGAGCACATCGTGCTCCTTCGATCACGCCTACTTTGACCACTGATCTGACCCTAATTAACAAGATGTTAGTTTGCAACCTTTGTAGCTTCCAAGAAATTATAACCAGCCACGTTCACCTGATAAATATGTAAATAGCAGCATGTAAGTCCTCAGAGGCATCGTTAATGAGGCGAACAGATTTTCAACCAACTAATTTTCAACACCCCAAAACCTTTCACAAACAGGAAAGAAAACGGGGCAAAAGAATATCCCAGTCCAGTTGGAAATTAGAGAGAATCCTGGGCGAACAGGAGAGAACCATGTTAAAAACACAAGTGCAGGGAACAAGCATCATATAGTATTTTCTTTATAACAATACTCCCTCAAACTCTCCTAACCATCTAGGAAAGTAACCAGAAATGGTTTTACATGGCATATGTTTTCCGTTGCAAGTTAGCAGTTCAAAATAAAAATAAAATTATATATGTGTTTTTAGTCCAAAGGTAGTCAATATGTTCATTCAGAGATCAAAAGTTCTTGTACACGAATGCCAGTATTAGTCCCTCTTCCGATCTCTTCATCTCCTTTTCTGCGGTTCATGTATATGTTAAACGGATGAAACGGGTCTCTTGCTTTTGGCAATCCAAGCTGACCATTGTGCCTACCGCATGGTAAAAAGAGGAGTACAAATAATGTATCATGGCACAAGTGTAAACAAAACGACCAGTCCTAATCAAGAGCCATGGTGTATACATATCATTGCAAGTGGTGTTATTTCGATTATTTTACTAACTAATAATTAACAGTAATAAAAAATAACATGGAGACAAGCAGCTTAAAAACTGACCTTTGGCACAGGTTACGAATGGGAACCTGTAATGAAAAGCCTGAAGTCAGCTGTCCTTGCTGTATTTGCTCCCAGAAGATGACTCCATATGACTCTTGGGAGCTACACTACCAGGATATTAGTGTGCTTCTGTAAGCCCATTTTAGGACATTTTGCAGACTGGATTTGACTTTACATAATTTGTAAAATGCAGCCTACCCCCAAGATGCTGTCATGATTCAGACGGACAGGTATTAGTGGAATATGATAAAGTGGACAATGCCTGTTTTAACCAGTTTACAGAATCACCAGTGCTCTGTTATCTCGTGGGTAGTGTTGGGGGAGAATTCAATAAATAAGTATCATGATCCCAGAGAGATCCCTCCCAGTCTAACCCTTTCACACATTCTCTTCATACATTCTCTTCAGATCACCTGAGGCATATATGGGTCTAGGGTTCCTCCTAATGGGCTGAAAGGGTTATGAAAGGGTCCCCACTGGAACAGAAAGCTTCCTAGAGGTCTCTTTAGAGATGGCCTACCATAAAGGCATTTACCCAAAAGTCACAAAAACACGGTATGAAGAGGAAATTGTGGATATGTCTCTCTTGTAATGGTACACTGAGAGCCTGATTTACAAATCATCCATTAAATTATGATTCGTGCTTGAACACCCAGGGTCACAATTACAAATGATGCAACGTTAATCACACCCGGTAATCGCCAGGTGTACTAAAGATCACATAGTTTGTTAAATTTCGGCCTCGCCTTGCAACAATGATCTCATTTCAGATGTCAGATTTCAGATTTGGGAAGAGGATGCAGCCTAACAGCTAGAGCGGTCACCTTCGAAGCTGGGGAACGGGGTTTGAGTCTCGGCAAGGGACGCTCAACATCCTGTGATTCTGGCCAAATCACTAATATCCCCATGCCTAACAAAAAACATTATTGTGTTGGTCTGTGATGCAACTGGTACGCGCTATATAAAACAGATATAAAACAATTCAATAGAAATTTTTCAAACATTAATACAAAAATCAAACATAAATATGAAAGTTGGTTTCATATCGAAACATCGTGGCTTAATGGTGGAAAATTCTTATAGTGTGAAAATAAGAATTGTATTAATGTTTGAAACATTTCTATTGACTTGTTTTATATCTGTTTGTGCAGTATACTATTTTTTGTGTTGTCCTGATCAGTACAGTATGTCTTATTTGTCTTATAGGCCTCAGATATTTTATGTCTGACATTAGCATTTTTTATCATGAATTTGTATTAATAAAATGAACTTTTTTACTTAAATGTAGAGTACACTGAGTCTATGTTTATATCAGTTCGCTGGTTGTAGGTCTGCATATCAGATATGCCCTATTATTTTCCTAGGGTTGCCCTTTTCTCAAATGTATTTTCCCTGCCCTAGGATTCAGTATTTTCAGCATTTACATTGACAGGACCAATTGGGCAGGTTTGTGGGCTAGCAGGGACATGGGAGGGCCGGGACCTAAACCTTTACTCCACATACATACCACGAAAACTGCACACTGTGACCCTTCCCGGGCTAAGAAACTACTAGGCATCCCTCCTGGTGTTCTTATAATGGGAGGAGATATGAATGCCGTAATGTCCCACGACCTAGATAGGACTGGTGTATGTCCGGGCAGGAGGGCAGAAACCCTTGCAGGCTTTTTCGGAGGCGATGGACCTCTCGGACCTATGGAGACTGCACAACCCGACAAATAGACAGTATACACACATTTCAGCAGCAGTGGGTCACATCTTGACTACCTTTTTACACAGTGCATGCATGTGGGACACTTCCGTGGGGCACAACACAAGGCGAGGGGCATATCTGACCACTCACCAGTCGAGGTTCTACTACAGGGCCCTCCCAGAGACCATACCGTCTCACCACGTATGGCTTCCTGGTGCTTCAAGGACAAAGAATTCCATGATAAGTTCAGGGAACAAACACAGCAGTATTTTGAAGAAAACCCAAGTTTGGTTAATTCGCATTGTACCCTTTAGGACGCATACAAAGTGTTGGACAGGCAGTGATAGGCAGTGATAGGGGAAGAGGAAAGAGAAGCAATCCAGGAACGATGAATTGGAACGAGAAATTGACGCCTTAGAACGAACAATAGCACAAAGAGGGACAAATGACCCCAATCTGAGACACAGGGTGCGCCTCAAACAAAGAGAACTCAGAGACCTGTAGGAAGGCGAGGCACGACAATATGCAACAGTCACGCAAAGGCGTCTGTACAATCTTGGAGACAAGGCCAATAAGCTCATTGCCTGGTTGGAAGAGAAAGACAGAGAACGAAATTGGGTTGCAGAGATCCGAGTGTCTGACGAACAGTACATAGGTCTGGGATAGATATAGCAGAGGCCTTTGCATCTTATTATGAAACATCATTTCAACTGGCAGCTACTAGGAGTGGAGAAGAGAGTGCAGAATTGCTCAGAGACAGCTCTCTGCCGACACTCTCAACGGAGGACAGGGAAAACATTGACCAAGACCTGACGAAAGAAGAAATAGAGGAGGCCATTCAGGAACTACAATCCGGAAAGGCGGAAGGCCTGAACGGACAACTCATGGACCTGTTCAAATGTGTGACAACTTGGGTGGCACAACCAATGTTAAATATGTTTCACACTGCATTGAAGGATGGGAGATTGGCCACAATTGTGGTAATTCCAAAGAAGGACAAACCACTGGAGCTATGCAGCTCCTACCGGCCCATCTCCCTACTCAATTTCGAAACGAATGTCCTGGCAAAGGTGTTGGCCAATCAGCTTGCTCCCATCACCTTTACAATAATCCACCCTGATCAGTCAGTAGTCATTCCTCAGAGGAGCACCATCTCAGACGCCTTTATGGTGTAATGCACGTCACGGCAACTCATATTACTGAACCTGCTGCAGTGCTTTCATTGAATTCTCGCATGGCATTTGACAGTATTGAATGGCAATACTTGCTAGTGGTCCTGTCCAGACTAGGTTTCGTCCGAAGTTTTGTGCTAAGGTCCGCCTCCTCTATCGCGACCCACTGGCCTGAGTTCGGGTGAATGGGTCGGTCTCTAGATTGTTTGCACTTCATAGGGGAACGTGACAGGGGGGTCCTCTCTCTCCCCCATAATCTTCGCAATGTCACTTGAACCACTCGTGGCATGGGTCCGCAGGGACTCTCTTGTCCAAGGTATTAAAATGGAGGGTGGTTGGGAAGAACGTATTTACCTGTGCACCAACGGTGTACTCCTGTATGCATGAAGACCCAGACAGACGCTCCATAGACTCATCCACATACTCCTACTCTTCAGCAGTTATTCGGGGTACCAGATAAACTGGGATAAATCCCTCATTTTCTATTTAGCTGATGAAATCCCACCGCTCACGGCTGACTGCATGGCCCTGATACAGCGTGACAAGTTCAAATACCTAGGTATCTGAATCACAAAGTCAGAAGAGGACTTTCTGACCCTAAATATACACACCCAATTGGTGAGGTTGCATGGGGACATGGCGCACTGCTGGCGGTTACTGATATCCCTCATGGGCAGAGTGGTCTTCTTTAAAATGATGGCTTGGAACTATCTGCAGAGAATTGGGTACCCGCCAGTACTCTGTTGCCCTTCGGATTCTTTTAACCAACACAGCCCCTCCTATTGTTTGTGCTGTTGCCAAGTTTTTAAAATGGGCTTGGTTGATTAGACTTAGAAGACTGTCCATATCAATTTAATCCTTTTTTTAACTAATTTATGCTGATCAAATGTGTTTTACTCTTTTATCTAATGTACAGTCATACTTTTTTTTGATATGCTGTTTTTATCTTTTGTACCGCTTTTATGATATATGCATATCGAAATAAAGCAATCAACCAACCAAAATGATGGTCTTTCCCCATCTGCTATACACTGTTCAGAACACCCCTATCGTATTCCGGATGCCTTTTTCCAGGCCATCGAAGGGGAGCAGCGCAACTTACTGTGGGAGGGCTGCACACCATGTATAACATTGCGCAAACTTCAGCAAGCGGTTTACGAAGGTGGGCTGGTGATCGCAGACATTAGGACCTACTATTTGGTGGCCAAGCTTATTAATGTAAACGGCTGGGTCTTCCTGCCCTACTCTTAACCGGCATACCAGTTCGACAGCCACGCAATGGGGAATGGAGGATTACCAGCAGGGCTGTAGTGCAGGAGCTGGGAAACATTTCTCTCCATGCATATGCGGGCTGTGGTACGAGCATGGCATGCAGCTACAAAGTCACTGGAATGGGAGTCTAAACTGACACAACAAACCCCACTTTGGAGAAGCGATGCACTGGACGAAGTGGGGCGCCTGGAGGGCTTTTGTAGATGGAGCCCTATTAGAATAGATAACCTTGGGATCTATGGCACAGCAGGACCATGATTACCTTTGAAGAACTGCTAACGGAATACCAAATGGGCTATGAGGAGCAGTGTGCTACCTACAAATGAGACATGCCCTAGGCTGTCTTTGCCAGAGGTGGAGTCGCTACCTGACTAAGCTCCACTGGTGGACTGGCACTACTCTATTGCATGATCGATAAGGTGGTTTCCCTCACATATCGAAAATTAATTTACAATCTTCCAGACCCCCTGAGCCGAATGAGGAAGGCATGGGAATCAGACTTGAGGTTACTCCAGGATAATGATTGGTCAGAAGCCATTCAGAGCCCCAGGGAAATTGATAAACGAGCACAGTTCAGACTAATCCAACTTCGAGTCCTACAGAGGTCATATGCTCCTAGGACACTACAACATAGATTGCACAGTTGTGACTCAGGCCAATGTGCTTGGGGGTGTGGGGAGGTAGGCACTTTCTTCCATATCTTCTTGGCATGTCCTAAAATGTAGTGATACTGGGCAGGAGTGAATAGGGTTTTGTCTGAGGTGACAGGCCTGCCAATACTAGAAAACAAAGAAAATTGTGAGTAAAACCCGACCCGCTTGTCTGGATCTGGCTCTAACCCAGGGCAGTTCCTCCATTATGGCGGAGGAAAGTGGCCCCACTGCTTTCTTGCAGTGTCAAAAGCAGAAACATAAAATGGTATTTTAAATACACTCCTTCGCCCTATGGAGGAGCCGCCCCTGGATAGAGCCAACTCCAGACAGGCGGTCGGGTTTTACTCACGGTTTTCTTAGTTTTCTAGTAGCAGGCAAACCTCAGGTGGCCAAGCAGGGAATTACAATGCCAGGCGGAGATTGAATCCATGCACAAAATCAAATTAGGGAGGGGGAACAAGGCAGCAGGAAAATGGAAGCAGGAGATAAGCTGCTGTCTTGATTTAGTCTCAAGTCAAAGCAAAGTATTTTAAATACCAGTTTATGTTTCTGCTTCTCGCACTGCGAGAAAGCAGAAGGGTATGCCTGGTTGGGGGCAGGCGGGTTGGCAGGTCAGGGAGGAGTGGCTTGCCCAATGCTGTGGGCCCTGACTGTTTGGTCAGCCATCTGAGGCTGACCAAACCAGACATGCGCACTCTGGATTTTCTCAATGTAGGCTGCTTGCAGCCTACATAGAGAAAATGGCCTCCCCATAGGCGCCGACTGGGCGCCGTCCTCACCAATCACACCGCTGCCATTGCAGTGTTGTGATTGGCTTAGGGGAGGGAGGCTGCCTTCTTCCTGCCAGAGGCAGGAGAGCAGGAAAGCAGCAGTAAAACATGGGATCCAGCCAGGAGCGTTGGCGGCGGGGGACCTGGTTAGGTAAGTTTTTATTTTATTTTTTTGCTTGCTTAGTTACTTATTTTATTTTTAAATCCCCCCCACGCGAACCCTAGCACGAAGGCCCGCGCGACCCCAACCTACAAATCCCCCCACCCGCGAGTCATGCCAGCCACGACTGATTATAGACAAAACAACAAGGTACCCCACGCAATGGAGCCACACCATGACAGTCCAATAGTAGCAGTGACTTTTGTTTGTTGAATCCTGGTGCAATCTCAGTACTGACTGCTTGGCGCAAAACTTTGGCACATCCTGGTGTAATCTCAGTACTGGTTACTTGGGTAAAACTTTACCGCTTCCAGGTGCTCAGTAATGGTTATTTGGCACTGACATTTGGTACTACCATTCCCTACTAACTTTCGACTCTACCTTTTGGGTACTAGCAGTGCATACTCATTGTTGGTACCTGTGCTGATAAACAGGTGTCCAACCTTTCTACAATTTCCTGTTTTCCGTCAGAGGTCATTCCACTCTGTGGAATTTTGTACAGCGTTTATAATTACTTTGTGAGAGCACATGTGGATGCTGGAAGGAGGAAATGCTTGGTAGTTTTCAATCATTAACATGATTTGTATTTGTTGTTCTTATTAGGTTTCTGATATTCTGTGCTCTTTCCATCTAACCTGAAATACATAACAAGATCTAGATGCATGGACAGTAATTACATGACGAGCATGCTCGACACGACCAGGACATCACACTTCCAGTAACTGCCTCGCAGGTAGGAGGGGTTGAGGTTTACACACGTTAGTAATGATACTCAGCAGAGATAGGGAGTGAGTGTCACGACCTAGATCGCTCTTATTCAGTATCTACAATGACGTCCATGATCCAGGCCCTCTTCCTTGGACCCCACCACGCTCCCTCATGAACGCACAAACACCGGCAGTCAGGCAGGGTACTAAGAGTTGGGTCCATATCGTCCTGCAACATCAAGTAATACGGACTATAAGGTTAGCACTGCAGTTATTGGTCACATGGGGAGGTGGAGAGTTACTGGGCTGAACTCCAGGGCAATAAGGATGAAGCCATTTGATTTGAAGCTCATGGATAGAATGACTTTGAGTGTTATTAAGACTACAGTCAAGATTACGTAAAAATAAATGCATACAGTAATAAAAATTAAGATTGTGAGGACCATTATCACATTCTATTCCCAATTAAAACTTGGATATCAATAAGGATACAAACCTTTGCTTAAAAGGATATGATACAGATAAGACTAAAAGCATATGGTACGTGTGTGAGACTATACTAGAAGGTTCAAAACTTATTCAACATAGTTGTGTTTCGCTCTGTTGAAGCCTGTTTTTGCATCAAGAGAGAATGCCTTCTGAGGGTAATCTATCATGTCAAGGATATTAGCAACCACAGACATTAAATAGTCCAGAAAACAACATAGTTAGGGAAGATTTTGAAGAAAAATAAGTTGGGCCCCGGGAAGAGGAGAAGAAACTGCGCTCTCCGTGTGAGTCAATGGGGAAGTCAGCGGCGCTAACACAAGGATCACCCTGTCCTCCTTTGACAATGCGTGAATAGAGCATATGTATTCAGTCTCCTGTGCAATGAGGGAAAAGCCCACTGTGCGTGGTGTATCAGCCACCCAGAAAGTGAATGCAGACATGCAAGTGGTGGGACAATGGCCACCAAAGCAAGTGGGACCAAAGATAAGCTCTGGAAGGTGGCTTAGATGTAGGGACCTGTGGTGATGCTGGCATTTGTCTCTCCCCGAGGTTAGGAAGTAGTAGAGATTCCATAAGGTAAAAGAGAGGGGGCCCCCGGACTCCATAAGGGAAGCTGATTTGACACCAGACTAGAGGGACCACAATCTTCTCAAGTCACAGCCTTCAAGGCTGGAGGGGCAAGAAAGGAGTTTCAAGGCAGAAAAACACATGAAAGACTGGGCTCTCAGGACAAATAGAAAAAGCTCATCACCAGGTATGAGGAATTGCGCCGTCCAGAAAATAAATGAGAGGCTCGAGGGTGCTGGACCCTAGGTTGCACTAGTAGAGTGAGAGGGGGGTCAAGGTGGGCAGGAGATAGGGGCTAGGATGACAAAATAAAATGATGATGCAAGATGAGTATGTGAAGAAGAGACCTAGTGTTGATGGGACTGGCAGGCGAGAAGCCAAGTTCTCAGGGGAGCGGCAAAGCAATAAATGTGGAAAGCAACTGGGCTTGGAAAGCACTTTGAGAGGTGAATACATCCAGTTTCAATCTAGGATCCTGGTGATGAGGAGCAGGTTTGTCACAGTGCCCACTTGCAATTCACAATAGGTCATCGAGTGACAAATCAAGGCTGAATACCCTGAAAGGAACAAACAAAACGAAAGAATAAACACCATTTACATATAAACTTAAAGAGATTAGAACAAGTGGGGTAGGTACAGGTCGGTGTTTGCTGCATGGCGGGCATGAGGAGGGGCAATCTTACCCTGTGGAGAAAAAGGGGCTTGACGCTCTCCTCCATCTAGCATTGACTGATACAGTGATATTAGTTGCAAAGGCCGGTTTTAGTCAAAAAGCTGGAGCATCCAGAGTTTCACATGGCTGAAGCAGGTGAATTCTATACGCATAAGATAGTGAACTAGGGGCTTTCACAGGTGTTGGAACATTGTCTCTGTCCTAGCTAAGTTGTGTGATATCGGTTCCATTGCTAAGACGTGCCAAACGCGACCAAACCATTGCTCCATTGAGGGAGGGGCTGCCTATTTCCCCATCAGTGCAATCATTTGCAGCACCGCTAAGAGCAGGTTGCTGACAAGCTTCCAGTCTGCATGCGTCATCGCAGCTAAAGCCAGTGGTCTAAACACCCAAAATTAGTGTGAGACATGAGGTAGGGAGATGGTAGCCCACTATGTCTTTTATATGTCCCAGTATCTCTTTCCAATATGTAGTAATTACTTTGCAGGACCACCAGATATGGCGGAAGTCCCCTGTGTCCTCCTTAGAAAGCCAGCAAAAAGGGAAGTACCCTGGTAAATAGTGATGAGACAGGCCGTTTTGGGTTATCAGTAAAATATTAATTTATATGCTGTTTCTCAGAGGGAGAGACTGTGGTAGGTGTTTAGGTATGTCTCGCCATAATGCTTCCCATTGTTTAGCCGTGATATCTTCCTGTGAAGAATTGTGCCATGTGGACTGATAGGAATGGGTGTGCAGTGGTGGTGAATGCTGAAGCACATGATATGTGTTGGATATGGGGCCTCTCGAGCCAGTATAGGCTCAGACCAGCTTCTCGAAGAGAGTGTAGCGACGGATGGCCGCGGGGTAAAATAAGGGTGTAGGGCCCACTGCTGCATTTGGCAATATTAGAGCAGGGAGGCATCCGTTAGTTTATAGTCTGGTCGGCACTGGTCAAAGGACTTCATTACGTCCCCCGCAAATTGATCACAAAGTGTCCGACATTCCCATCACTCCATAGGGGGAATGAACGGGGTGAAAGCGCTGGAGGGAAGTCCAAGTTTCAGGCAATTGGCAGATTTGGAGAGGGAAAGGTTGTCAGACCATTCTTAAGGGCCACTTTGTCCCAGTTGTCAAGGACCGTCCGAGTGCAGGTAGCCATGTAGGCACTAAGAGGGTGGGCGTGCTTGGGCAGCAAGGCTAAGTCCCCCAAGGGACGGCACGCTACCGCTCGGTCCATGTGGAACCAGTGCTTCTCACTCTCTCGGATGACCCACTTAAATGTGTAACACAGGTGGGCCACCCAATAATACTTAAGAAGATTGGGGCATGCCAAGTGTCCTCTGTCCCGGGGAAGCATCAACAGTGAATTAGCTACCCGGGGTCAGTTTCCGTTCCAAATGAAGGTTTGGATAGCTCGTTGTAGGTGTTGCAGTATGGGTTTAGCCCTGATTTGCACGCATTGCTATGTTAGCATGGCTTATTAGAAGTTAAACGCTATTTTACCCTTTGCTGCTTTTGCACACAACACTGCATATAGCTGTTTTTCTAAGTTAGGCTGCGCGAATGTCTTCATGTGAGAAAGGCTTGTTTTCGACATCTCTAGACTTACATCGTGACCCTAGTCTGCACAGTGAGTGCCCAAGCCTCCAAGGTTATCATAACAAGGTAGCTGTTGTTCGAACTGATCGGCTCACGTTTTTAGACACAACACATGGCAGCTGCGAGCCAACTGAGATTCTGGGGCCTTTATTATTGCACTGTAGCCATGATTTCACACACTTGGAAGATTTTCTGTTTCCAGTGATGCAGAGAGCTTTTGCTGATCATGATGTGATTCGCTCTTGCTGAGCTGAGAGGTAATGGGGTCCCCCAAACAAGCCTGAGAGACCTTCTATAGTTTATAAAACATAGTTCCTAGATAGGGAGGGTGTTATAACTAGGCACTATACGACCTGTTTTCACCATCATTGTAATATGATTTCTCCCTTTGTGTTTTATGGAATTGTAACAATGATGACCATGTTATATCTAATTATATGTCTGCTTATGTTGGCAAAGATACTGCACCTGAGTGCACATCGTTAAAGGAAAATGCTACTTACCAGTATGCATCTGTTATTGGCATGTAGGGCTGCTGACATTCATATCTTAGCATAGATCGCCGCCTAGTGTTGGGTCCGGATGATTGCACCTTGTTGTCTTGGAAGAGTCTTCGAAGTATCACAAGATAGGTGACTCCTCCCTTGGACTACAGTGCACATGGGCATCTTCTCCATCCTCAGATTGTTTTTTGCCATTGTGGCAAAGATGGAGTATAGTAAAGTAAGAGATGGCCATGCAAAAGAGAATCCTGCAGCTGCAACAGGCACCGGGGAGGAGGGTGGGCGATATGAATGTCAGCAGCCCTACATGCCAAGAACAGATGCATACTGGTAAGTAGCCTTTTCCGTTCGAGGCATGTGGGCTGCTGAATTCATATCTTAGCATAGACTGTATAGCAGTATCTCCTCTAGCGGTGGTCACCTGTCCAGCTGCAGCAGTCTGAAAAAAAGTTTTAAGGACAGCCTGGCCTACAGCAGATTGCTGCTTTGTTTGCACGTCTACACAATAGTGTTTAGTGAAAGTGTGTATGGTGGACCATGTAGCTGCCCTACATATATCTTCAAGGGGAATATTCCCTAGGAAAGCCATGGATGCCCCCATTTTACGTGTAGAGTGTGCTTTTGAGGGAACTGTTAGAGTGCGTTTAGCCTTTTGATAGCATATCTGAATGCATTTAACATGCGGAGCATTAGGACACTAAGGGCCAGATGTATGAAGCTCAAATGGGTTTGCAAACGCCGAAATTCGTATGTATGTAGCAAATTTCAGTGCAAAATAAGAAATCGCAAATTTGCGATTCCGTATTTTGCGATTGCATTTAAGGAATCTCAAAATTTGCGATTCCTTAAATGCAATGTATGAAGCAAAAAAAAATTGCAAATTGTCCTTAAGGATTCGCAAATTACCACCAACTTCAAGTTGGTGGTAATTTGCGAATTTCTTGCAAAATGCCCATTTTTGCATTTTTCAAAGTGCCATGTGATGCACATACATGCCCTTAGGGCATGTATGTGCACCACATGTGCACCCATGCTTATTTCAGGGGTGCAACAGGGTGTCCTTTGGACACCCCTGCACCCTTGAAATTATTCTCAATTTGCGATTAGCCAATTGAGAATAATTTCACATTCATTCCTATGGGTTCCTGGCCCATAGAAATTAATGGGAAATTATCCCTTAATTGGGCTTAGCAATTTGCTAATCGCAATTAAGGAATTTTAAGAAATCGCTAAAAAATAGCGAATTTCTACATACATACCATTTTGCAATTCTCAAATAGCGATTCCTTAAAAATCCCTATTATAGAATCGCAAAAGTGTATCTTGATACATCTGGCCCTAAATTCTTTATAGTGCAGCACCAATGAAATTAATCTATTACCTCATGCTAATGATGCAATAGAAAAATAAAACAACTCTTTATATCATCATAATAACTGCATTCCACATTGAAATACCCAAGGTCAACCAGGCAAAACTAACACTCCAGTTGCATTCCAGTGTGCCCGCTTCATGCATTAAATACAGTACACAATGGGTGATAAATCTAGGAATTTCAGCAACATACAGAAATTACAAAACATATCTGTTGGCCTAATCATAGATCAATAGAAAGGGTCGTATGGAGTACATTTGCATTGTTGTAGTATAATTTACAATCATTGTCTCGCCCAAACCTGTTGCCTCAGTTTGCTCATTTGGTAATATACCAATTTCTCTTCATGTTCTAAGGTCTTATCCATTTTAGGATATGTCCAACTGTAATCATTCTAAATGCTTAGCCAGGGACAATGCCTCAGTTCGCTTCACCGCGTTTCGTAAACCATTCACCCCTGAGGTATCCAATCAATTGCTATGCATCTTTTTGCTAGTATTACAACTAACGAGAACAGGCAGGGTTCCATACAACTTTTCTTGGGGATTGGTTGCAGGTTCGAAATTAAATGCTATAGATCTAAGATAATCATGCTTCCAACCACCCTCTTCGGTGGCAGCCCCGCAAGATTTCAAAACTCTTCCATTAAACTACATGTCCAGGTCATGTCTTAAGTCTACACCACTGTTCTTCATCTTGGGTACTTTCCTTGATGTGTGGGATATATCCTACAAATAACGGCAGGAGCCAGGTAAGTTCTGTACGAGCACTTTAAGTGTGAGAGGAGGAATCATGCATCTTGGTGTAAGCGAAAGTCAAATTCCACCCTTTATCTTGAAAATTGTGTTCTGCAGTTGTTCTAACATTTAGATTTAACAGACATGTCAGGGTTGGGTCAGTCTAGTCTCCGTTCTTTAGGTCGGTTGTTGCCTGATGTTAAATTCAATAGTTCTGTAAGTACTAAGGATCTGGAAGCCTGGCCATAGATAATCATGCACACAACAAGGCCTGGTCTGCACATATCCCCAGTTGGGTTCTTGCCTCCTCAATCATACGTACTGTGTCTCTATTATAAATAGCTTCCATGCATATTTATCTTCTGTCCTACCTTACTTGTGGGTATGCATAGGTTCCACAATTCACCCAACCCCAAACTAGTTCCTGTTCAGCACCTGGCACTCGCTTTATTGTAAGTCTGAAGACAATGTCCTACGTCACTGAAGTCAGGGAGAGGGTTATCCCCAAGACCTTCCTCAACGGGAGAGAAACCGATGTGCTGTGCTGTAGTTTGAAGGCCAAATAGCAGCTTTGCATATGTGGAGAACCCAAGCCCCCTTCTCATTGTACTTTTTTAGTATAGACAATTTGATTATGGGTCTAGCTCCGGTAGGTACTAGAGATTATATAAAACTATGTAACTGTCGAAATAGGTCTATTCGTAGAAGGGAAAATACTGCTTAAATACAGAAGGGCACCCTGGACTGCTATTATTTTTACCAAAGGAAACCTACCTATTAAGGATAATGGTAAATTCATAAACATTGCTAAATGTCCATGCACCTAATTTAAATATACTCTTATTTGTCAGTTTTGAGAAACAGACACAATACTGGCCAAATAGCTGACAGATGCATGTCTAATATTGCGATGGGGGTATTTTTTCGTGCATCATGGTCTTCCTCATAACAAGAGCTTTATATTGCATGTTCTCCTTTAAAAAAAATCCTACACTGCAGTTCATGTTTATTTTAGTGTTGCCTTAAATGCTTAGTATCTTGACTGACTTACCACATTTGTTTATATTTTTTCCATTCTTTCCTTCAACTTGGAATGCATCTGATCGTCCTATTGTTAAAAAAACAGAAACACAAAATATGAATAATAAATATTGATTAAAAATATGCAATTAAAGAGGCATCAGGTATTTTCAATTCATTCTTTTCAATAATGTAGCATAAGGTGCACATCTCCTAAGACTGCTCCTCGGTAATAACCCGTGTCCCACTGTCTAGCTCCGAGACCCTCCACTGTCCTACCTCCTGACAAAGGCCTTTTCCTCTTGCTCCCAAAAGACTACTACTAAGCCTATGAGTCCTGCTCGGACCAAGAAGACTTTAAGGAAATTCCTCTAGAAAGATGAGGAGACTAAGGCCCAGATTTACAAACATTTTGCGTCATGGTTGCGCCACCTTTATTATTCAGCCACGGCACAAAATGCTAGTCGAGATTTACAAAACCACGCAAAGGCAGATATTGACTCAGGCTAGCATTACCTACTGTTGTTTGACTGCAGTCCATGTTCAGTAAGAGTCTGAAGCAGGGATATGAAACTAACAAGAAAGGTTGACATGTTTAGCTGCCTAGGTTGGGCCAGATTAGGGTGAAGATGCTAATAACCCTAGTACTCACATGCTTTCATCTTCAATAGTTTTTTTTTGTTTGTTTTTTTAAGTTTCCAAAACCTTTATTAAAAAATAATGCACATGAAATGCATAACTGACACGTCATGTTGCATAGCATAATAAAGTCCTTCAGTAGCTGCCAAAACAAAAGGTCTGTCATAAACATGCCCCCAAACAATACCCCCCCACCAAACCCCCCCCCCCTCCCCCTCCCAGATGCAGGAAAGTTAGTTGGACATAAATTCCGCACATTTCAGAACTTCGCATGTTCACGGACTGTACATCAATTCTGCAGTCGCAAAAATCAGAACCTGTTCTCATGTCAAATAAGGAGTGTGTATGGCCTGTCCCTTTTAGGAAATGACTACCACCCCCCACACACTTGATCTGAACCTCCACCGCCCCTCCCATTATCCCACCACTGAGTCTGTTTAGGCATTCCCCCCAGGGTTAGGGATCTGTACTACCGAGGCATCCTCTCCCCCACTCTGTGTGTCATCATTGTCTACGCGCTGTGCAAGGAGATATGATACCAGGGGCCTCCAGATATCTTTGGGGGGGTGACTTTAGTGGGAGCTGCTCCACATAATTATGTAAGTGTTCCTGCCAAGTGGACATGTCTTTAATCCAATCTTTGAATTTAGGTGCTCTACCACGTCCCCGCCTACATGCCACCTGTCTTTTGGCTATCAAGAGTCCCATTGCCAGGTTTGTCTTATGTACAGACTGTACCGTGTGTGTCAGTCCTAGGAGGCCAACAAGCTGCAGCGACTCAATCCACACTCCCAGCATCTCCGACATCCCCTCAAAGACGTCTGTCCAGTGTTCCTCCACCCTTGGGCACAGCCATGCAAAGTGTATGATGTCAGCCCCTTCCCTGCCACACCTATCACACCTATCATGGTCCCCCAGGTGAAAACTGTGAAGCCGAGCCGGGGTATGGTATAAACGATGGAGGAACTTGTAGTGGATTAGTCTCAGGCGGCTGCTGCCAGTGATCGCCGCTGTTTGCAGACAGCTCCACTCCCACTGGTCATCAGTCAATGTTACCCCCACGTCTTTGTCCCATTCGGCCCTCGCGCGCACGGGGTTTATTACAGGGACATCCCGGACTTGCTTATATAGCAGTGAAATTACATGTATGGGTGTATCTGCCTGTAGTAGCGTATGTAACGGTATGAATATATCAGGTTCCCCCGGGAAGGCTGGGGTAACTGCTTTGATATTCTGTCGAAGTCTGGTATACAAAAACATATCCATGTTGGTTGGAGTGTGGTCTCCAAAAAATTGTTCCGCTGTTCTGAATTGGCCTTCTAAGTAGAGGGCCCCCCCAGGTAGTGTATTGCAGCTTGCGCCACAGTTTACCGCCCAGCCCCTCACATATGACCCGCAGAAGTGGGCTGCGTAGTAACGGCAGTCTAGGGGAGTACATTAGAGTTGTCTCCATCTGGCGCACCATCCATTTCCAGGCCGCAACAGTGCAATCCACCGTGGATGGATCTCTGCCCCTCTCCGTAACTTGTGTGAATAAGTACCCCTCAGGTGGGACAGGAGCCATATACCCATCCTCCACCGCCAGGTGCGCCATGTACGGATCTGGGTGTAGCCAGTATACCACGAAGTGTGCCTGCGCGCAGAAGTAGTACTGCTCGAAGTTGGGGACTTCGAATCCACCCTGCCGATACGGTAGCATGAGAGTCGCCAAGTTCAGCCGGGCCTGCTTCCCTCTCTAGATAAGCCTAACCCGTTGGGTTTTGAGGGTACGGAAAAAGAAACTACCCGGATGGTATGCTATATTGATGAATAAATAAAGTAGCTTAGGTAAAATTGTCATTTTGATGAGGGATATGCGTCCCGCCATCGAGAGGGACAGTTTCAACCAGTGAGTTACGCTGTCAGCAATTCTATCCATGGCCGTACCATAGTTAGCACGCATGAGCTCGTCTTTGTTTGTTTGGTAACATGTATACCCAGGTACCTAAAATGCTCCACTTCCCACTGCAGTGGGAAATCTAACTGGTACTGTTCCGTCTTATCGGTCAGCGGGAATATAGCCGATTTAGTCCAATTTATCTGGACACCCGAGATGGCGCCAAACTTTGTAATTTCTCTCAGTACTGGGTTGAGATTTTCCTGGGGCTTGTGTACATACAGCGTGATGTCATCCGCGTAAAGAGATTAACAATTGTCTGGCAGGGTATATCAGTGCCCTGTGCTTGTGGTGTTGCCGTAGAGGACAGGGGACAAAGGGCACCCCTGCCTCATGCCCCTAGAAATTGGGAAGCTATCAGATCTGGTCCCATTCAGCAGGATTGAGGCCTGCGGACTGGAGTACAACAGCCGTACCCAGTTAAGAAATGAGCATGGCATGCCCATGCGTTCGAATGTGCCCAGAAGGTAATAACATTCCAGGGACTCAAAAGCTTTGGTGGCGTCAAGAAAGACCGCCACCGCAGCACTATTAGGGTCGATATCTTGTATAACAGACAACAGAGTTCTAAGATTGTGGACTGGGGACCTATTGGGGACGAATCCCGCCTGATCAGGCAGAACCAGTTTCTCCATTAGGAGGTTGAGGTGCGTCGATGTCACAAGTGAGAAGCGACAACGGCCGATACGAGTCGCAAGAGGTGGGGCACTTCCCTGGTTTCAGCAGCGTCATGATCTGGGCTTCCCGCATAGTGGTAGGTAACATCCCCTCCTCCAGTGCTTCGTAATACCCTGCCTTCAAAATAAGAGCTAAAGTCGTCACAAAGGTTTTATAAAATTCAACAGGCAACCCGACGGTGCCCGGGGCTCTCCCCGACTTCATAGTCATGACAGCTTCAGTAATCTCATCTAATTCTAAGTGGTGGTCGAGAAATGTCCTCTGAGCGTCCCCCAACCATGCCAGGGCCGTATCCTCCAAATAGGACTGCAAGTCTACGGGTATGTCCCTCTGAGAGGAGTAAAGCATGTTATAAAAATTGACAAATGTGCGCAGTTGCTCCGGTAAGCCACTGTGTACTCGTCCCTCCTCATCCTGCACTTCCACTATGTAATTAGTAAATCTAGGGGCACATACTGCGTTCGCTAAGGCTTTGCCTGGTCAGTCTCCCTCCCCGTATGTCTGTGCTCTATGGGCTTGCCCCCTGAACTGGCACTCCTTATCGGCCGCCTAAAAAACTTTTTTTCACGTACAGCAGCTCTGGTGGCCCCAGTCTCATCTCCCTCCGCTAGTTCCCTCTCTAGGGATTTGAGCTCTCCTTCTAGCTTGTGTAATTGGTTACGGAGATCTCTCAGGACCTACCCCCTATGAAATGCACCACCCCCGTACGGTTACCTTAAAAGCTTTCCCACACTGTGATAAGGCTTGAGACGGAGTGTACATTACGTTCAAAAAAGTCCTTTATCTCCTGTTCCAACTCATTCCTAAATACTTGATCCTGGAGATGCTGGGGGTTCAATCGCCAGTGCAGGAAAGGGGAGTGTTTCACCGGGGGCTGCAGCTTAACCTTGACGGGCGAATGGTCCGAGTACGTACGGGCCAAGTGGGTCGCCCCTTCTACCCAGTGTGCCATTCCCACCGTAACAAAGACATAATCAAGCCTCGCCCTGGACCCGTGTACTGTTGAAAAATGTGTGCCCTCCCTCAATGAAGGGTGCTTGTATCGCCAAGTGTCTAATAGCCGGTTGATGGTCGTAATGTCTTGCAGCATCCTCTGCGAATTAGCATAATGCATACGCTCAGGGCAGGATCTATCGGCACCAGGGTCTATAACCGTGTTAAAATCCCCTCCCCACACCATGTAAGTAAGGTCTATTGCCTGAATTTTACACCACACCTCCAAGAGCGCCTGCGGATCGTCAATGTTGGGGCCATAGTAATTAGCAAACAGTACATCATAAGTGTGTATCCTACCCCACAATAAGCAGTATCGCCCATTAACATCCACCTCCTCGCCCCACGTACAAAAGGTGTCCCCCTCTTAATCAAAATAGCCACCCATCTGGAGTAGCTCGAGTAGGAGGCAAAACAGCGGTGCATAGCCCAGCGGCCCGCAAACTGGGGTTGTCTGGTCGGGCTCAGGTGGTTTTCCTGTAGCAGTGCCACGTTAATCTGGTACCTGTCAACGTAACTCAGCACTTGCCTCCTCTTACGTGGGTCATTTAAACCACGCACATTCCATGATAGTATGTTGAGTCCTCTTACACTTGAAGCCTCATCACCCATTGTCCCAGCATTTGTGTGTGTCCATAATCTGACAATCTGCTCCAGAATTCAATCCTGCATCTACCCACCTCCCCCCCCACTCCGGCACCTTCAACCTGCCGAGCATGCTACCCTCCCTCCCCAGAACAAAATTAGAGTATACTACAGTCCTCCTCTCAGCTCCTCTCAGTGGAGGGAAATTAGGGGGTATGCCCACATATGGGGAACACTAGCGGCTCACGACTCGCCCTCTCACCTCCCATATTTCACCCACCCGCTCGCGCCGCTCAATAGAGCAGGGCGCATCAGTGGGACGGAGGCGAGTGCCCGGGAAGAAGTTCAGAATTTGTACAATCAAAAATAGATGAAGGATACATCACCAGTTCGGAGAAAAGACTTATGCAGATATCTAGACCTGTCCATCCACTATATACAGTTCATATCCTGATATTCAGTCCTGGTTTAAGGTGGGTGATAGCAACCTGGAGCGCCTGCTGCTCTCTGTCTCCTGGGATGCTGCCTTGCGATGTCTCCTCAGGTAAGTACGCAGCCTGTTGCGGAGTGGTGAAAAAATGCTGCTTCCCCAGGTGCGTGATTCGAAGTTTTGCCGGGTAGAGCATTGCATATTGGATATTTTACGCCAACAGTTTTTTCTTCACTGCAGCATACTTCCGCCGGGCCTCCTGAACTGCTTGAGTGAAGTCTGGGTAAAACGATAAGGTCGTATTCTCATAGCGGACTTGCTTAATTTCCTGTGCTAGCCGCAGCACAGTGTCGCGATTGTGATAGTTTAGAAAGCGGACAATGACAGGGCAGACAATGACTAGCCCAGCGGCGGAGGCCGCTGGGCTAGTGAACGGTGGGCCCTCTCCACCGTGAGGTGTGGGGAGAAAGCCTCTCTGCCAAACAGTTCAGTCACCAAGTTTTCCATAAAGACCTCCATCCTGCCCGTGTTGGTGGTGTCCGCTAAGCCTATGACTCGCACATTGTTCCGGCGAGAGCGCGCTTCTAAGTCCTCATTCTTTTCAGCGATCACTTTCAACAATTTGTCCATTTGGAGCACGTGTGTACTCATCAACGCGGCGCCATCTTCTAGATCAGAGACCCTGGTCTCAACTTCTTTAAGCCTATGATCATGTTGCTCAATTCTAGTAACCACGGAGTGCATTCTAGTGTTCATGGTGTCGATCTTAGAGTCTATGGACGTAAGGCTCTGTTTCATACCTAACAAGATTGTCTTCCAGTCTTCCTCTTGCTGCTTCGATGGACCAGTGTCTGAGCGCTCAGTCGAGCCTCAGCGCTGTCCCCTACGGGAATCGAAGGAGTTTGGCTTGCTTAGGTTCGCTGCGCCCCATATCTGCCACAGAGTGAGGGGTGCCGGTCGAGGACAGCTCGTCCGTGGCTCACACGCAGGTAATGCTTCCTTGGCACGCGCCGTCTCCTGTTTCAGAAAAGGCCCACACTCTGCACCGTCAGGTCAAGCGTATTTCCCACAGCTCATCGAGAACACCACCACCCAGGTTACAGCATCCAGGGAGGCTATAACCAGTTTCTGCAGCTCCCCCCTTATCGTCTAGCACTGGCTAAGTAGTGGTAACACGCCCGGGACTTCTCACAACGTGCGTGAGCTCAAAATGGCGGCCGTCATGAGCTGCTGCACAGCGTGTCACAGCAACACGGGTGTATGAAGGCACGTGATCCACATCAGATCGGTCAGGCTAGGTAAGGCCTCATCCAGCAAGTGTTTCCTCTTTCACGCCGCACTCAGTTTCTACGCCCCTCGTAAGCATTCCGGTCTCCTCACCGTAGGTCTCAGAGTTGTGTTCGGAACTGCCTGTCTGTTTTAATGGGCGAGGGGCGTTCTCAGCGCCAAACATCAGTCCCCGCCGTCCGAGGTGCACAGCGCTCCGACACGCCAGGCTCCATCACTGAGAGGGGTCGTGCGCACAGCGAGCCGCTGGTCTTCTTCCCCGCCGAGGCCTTCCAGACCCCGAGCTCGCGTAGGAGGCGCCGCCGCACCAGAGCTCCACCTCTCCGAGCCTGCCTCGCGCTGAATGTTAACCCGCGGGTATCTCAGGCAGCTGGCGGTCTTGGACCGTGAAAGTTGGTTTCCCGATGTCAGGGACACATCCGCTTTCCGTTTAGGTGATGAGATGCCACATTAGATCAGTCAGGATGGGGGTTATGTTGTGAATTCCACCCAGGCCGGCAGGAGCCGCGCTAGTGCGCGGCCATGTTGGTCGTGCGCCCTCTAGCGCCCCCCCCCCCTTTCACCTTCAATAGTTAATTGCATTGTGTACTCATTAGGTGTCCTATGGCATGGTCCTATATTTGTGGGGGAAGCAATTACAGCTGCTAATGTCATGAGCAGCCGGCAATAATGCTTAATTACATTGACCTGTACTCGTAGAGTGAGGCTCTAGTGGATTGCGACATGAAAAGCTAATAACCATCAATGCAGGCCCGGTTCTAGAGGGTGGGCCAGGCCCACTCAAGGAACACCCTGGCCCACCCAAGGCCATGCAGAACTGAAAACAAGTGTTTTTCACCTTAATGTTTCACAGTGTCGTGCAGCCCTGTGGGCTCTCCCTTATCGTTTATTTGAAAGATTCACACCATTGACATAGGCAATTTTCAGGCCCGGAGAGAAGTGTGAAGTCAGCAGAGTTTATTAGCTGCCGTGATGCACAAATGACCAGCATTGATATCGTGAAATCTGAATTATGATTCTGGGCTCATTGTATCATATTTTTAAACTTAAATGCTTTACAAAGTAAAGAGCTGCCAACATTTTTTAAAAACATGAAAAGCTTTCAAGTGGCTCTTTATGGCATCAGGAATATTTCTTCCACTGCACATGTCCATGAGCATGCTGCAATCTTAAAGTTCTGCATCTTAAAGATTTGACACGCAGCGCCCCTCTCCTTCTCCAAAGCCAGAAGCACATCAAAGAAAGAGATGTAGCTCTTTGCATGCAAGAGCTACAGATGTAGCTCTTTGCATGCAGATTATTGTGTCAAAAATGTCAAACGCAGACAGATGACAATACCTAAAATATCAGTTTGATTAAATAGTTTGTTGTTTTTTGACCAATACCCACTCATCTTCATGGCCCACCCATCCATGCTTCTTTACGACCCTCCGAAGGAAAAATTCTAGAGCCCGGCCTGCTTTAATGTCTTATCTTACGAAATCAAATTCCAAGATCCCTGCTTGCTGTAAGCTTGTACGGCCGACTTTATTGGACTCATTTAAGTCTAGACATCAACAACACTAATGCTCTGTCATCGAGTCCCAAAAATAATATCCTTAAGGGTATTTGTTTAATAAATGTTATATTTGGAAAGGTTGATCTCACTCTTCAATGCTGTCTGAGGAGTCAGGGACACTTAAGAGTAAAATCCACAGTCACCTTTCATGTGGATTTATATCTATAGTGCAAAAAAAAACTGAAGTTAAAAGGGAGTTGACTAATGTGTCAACAGGTTTTACACCATAACACCTAAAAGTGTATGAAATTGAAAAGTTAAAAAGTACTTTCGGCGTCTAGTGTCCCAGCATCACAGTACTAACTCAACCACAATACTTTATAAATCGGCCATGTTGACAATCACTGCATTGCCAGAATATTTCCTATGTCATGTTATGTTGTGTTAATACATTTCTACAGCATGCTTTTAACCATAGGTATTCTCGCACTTAGGAGCCAATTCCGATCTTGCTGGAAGAAGGCTCCGTCCAACTCGGATCCGGAGGGCTTTCCGACCAACTCGTGCTCCCGGGCTCCGAGCACACAAGTACGATGCATACAAGCGCCGACGGACACGGGTCGCTCGGAGCCCCATTGAAGTCAATGGGCGCCTGTTGTACGATGTGTACATAGGCTCGCATTGATGAAAAAGGTATGTTGCGCACAAGGGCGCCCCTGTAGTGGGGACACATCTGTGCCACCCGCACCGTACATGCATGTGTAGGGGGACCCTTGGGTCCCCCCCTGTGATCGACTCGTACAACTACAGATGAAGGGGGTTCCGGCGCGGACCCCTGAAGTCCCCTTCCCGGAGCGTTTACGTGTCAGAGGCTCAGACTCTATCTGGCTGTCCGAAACGTGCATCGTACTGGCTCGGTCAAAAATTGCCTCCATTACACGGCACGGTTTGCTCGCGGGTGAGACGTATGGAGCGGTTCGGACCCGGAAACGATTCGGTCGGCAATTTCGCATTTCTCACATTGTAATTGCTTGCTCGTACAGCTGTACGAGTCGGTCGGTAAACACCTGTAGGGCTCATACTTTTTCC
This sequence comes from Lissotriton vulgaris, assembly GCF_964263255.1. Taxonomy (NCBI): domain Eukaryota; kingdom Metazoa; phylum Chordata; class Amphibia; order Caudata; family Salamandridae; genus Lissotriton; species Lissotriton vulgaris. Next base: position 1,547,252,438 of record NC_141694.1, on the reverse strand, counting down.
GGCTGGATCGCGTTAGGAGCCCTTCCGAGCGAGATCGGAATCGGACCCTAAGTAGTTGAATCAAGGGGAAAGCAAAGTCAATGCCTAACAAATCATAAAACCTCTCTATCTGGAGAAGGTCGATGTCTTTAACCCTTTATTAAAAATCAAATGATTATCGTTGGTTGAAGCTTTTATTCGATATGCAAGATATCTTGTAAGCGTACACAGAATACAGCATTTACAAAACTAGAAAAAAACATTTTTAAGAAGCAATATTAAATGTACATTTAAGAGAGATAAAAGGACATGTAATGCCAGAATAAATTAGCTAAAACGAATTAAACCGCTATTGACAATCTCTTGCATCGGATCAACCAAAAATGCTTTAAAAATTTGGCTACACCACAAACAATGGGGGGGGGGGAAGTGTCCGTCATTAGGATGCGAAGGGCTACCAGATAACTACGCATACCCATATTGCGACAAAGGGGTTTGAGCCAAAAACTCCTGGGTTTAGCATAGTCCGGACATTCGAACAGGATATGCGGAATAGACTCTATCCTAGTGGAACAACGGGCACAAGAAGGGGACGTGTGGGCACCTGATTTCCACTTTGACACCAGGGCCCCAACTGGAAGGGAGCCCACTAGTTAAAAAGGCAGCTGTAGATTTACAATGTCCAGAATTTATAACTAGCTGATCCGCAACCCAATTCCAGTATAATCTTTTCAGGACCTCTTTTGGTGGAGCCGTTCTTGATGACCAACAGACCCCCAGCCCAAGTTCCTCCAAAAGTTTTTTGGTGTCTCTCAACCACTTAATCTTCGCCCAACCGCCCAAGCTCATTATCTCAGCCAACCCTTCAGCATAAGATTTTAGCTCCTCACCCCTCCAAATACGAGACCATAAGAGAAGTGGACGAAGCCGGGCTTGGTCTTTGATATTCCTACAGCCTGTGTCCAACAGCACAGGCACTGTTGGAGTGCTCGGATGGATGGCGATTAAAGATTTCAAAAGCTTGCTCTCTGCTGTTGCCAGGGAATCCAGGCAGCAATGCCCCCACAGCTCTGCCCCATACAAGGCTGATGTTACTCCCTTAGCCTTGTAAATGTCAATTGCTGGGGCAAGCGACCTCCTCGGTGATGCCCAGAATTCCCTCAGAAGGGCACCTCCTACTCTCTTATGGTTCAAGACCATCTTGGCAATGTGAGGTGACCAGTTCATGCTATCCGTAATCCGTATTCCAAGGTAATCAAATTCGGATACTTTCTCCAAGGGAACAGAATTGAGAATAGGTGGGCGGCCCAGTTTCCTTGGAGGGTTTAGGATTAAAAACTTGGTTTTATCCACGTTGATTACTAAGCCCCTTGAAACACAAAAGTTCTGGAAACGAGTTAGCAACTTCTGGAGGCCTTGCGGAGTCTTGGAAATCAAGAGCGTATAGTCCGCAAAAAGTAGGGTTGGGATCCGCACTCCCCCGAGACAGGGAGCGTCGGATGATTCTTGCTGGAGATATTCCACCACCCCATTCACATATAGTGAGAAGAGGGTGGGCGCTAGGAGGCATCCCTGTCTCACACCCCTAGACACTGGGATTTTCTCTGTTAACTCTCCATTTCTCCCCCAGCGAACCTGAGCAAAGGTGTGGGCGTGAAGGCTAATAAGGAGGGACAAGATATAAGGAGGCAATCCCAGCCCATAAAGCACCCTCCATAACTCCTCCCGGGGAACTAGGTCAAAGGCAGTCCTCAGATCTATAAAAGCCAGGTATAGACTGCCCTTGCCTAGCTCCACCACCTTCCAGCCAAGGAGTGCTAGCCTAAACACCTGCTCTATCGTCCCCATTCCTGCCCGAAACCCTGCCTGGAAGTCTGATAATATTTTATTTTCCTCCACCCATTGGAGAATCCTACCAAGTATAGCTTTACCTGCTATCTTTTGGGTGGAGTCAATGAGGCTTATGGGGCGGTAGTTCCCCGGACTTTCTCTGCATCCTTTTTTATAAATCGGGACCACCACTGCCCCCTTCCAGGAATCGGGCACTGGCCCCCCCTTCATAATATCATTGAGGAGTGCTGCAATAACCCTTCCCCACGCCACTGGATATGCCCGCATGAGATCCCCCGGTAGGCCATCTGGACCTGCTGCCTTCCGGGGGGCTACCCACCCGATTACCTTTTCGATCTCTAAAGGTGTAAAGAGATTATAGCCATGGGGTTCAGATACTAGTGGGGGGATCACCCTGACATTTAGTTCCCCATCCGCCGGGAGGTATAGAGCCCCAAAGTGTTTTACCCAGCTTTGTGGGGGAATATTACAGGGTCTCATAGCTTTGTCGGGCCTGTTCCGGGAGCCTACAAGGTTCCAAAAACCCCTTGAGTCTTTGCTTTTGCTAGCAAGGAGTAGGTCCTCCCAAAATTTCTCTTCCCACTCCTTCTTAGCAAATTTAAGGGATCTATTATAAGCCTTCCTTGCTTCAAGTATATCACGGTGGGATTTGAGTTTCACTGCCTCTACAAGTCTTGATTTGTGTACCCTACATATTTGTGTGTACCAACCGTTACCTTGCTTTATACCTCTTTTATTTCCTGCCTTACTCAAGGGGATGGTAAACACATTTGTCAGAGCCTCTGCTAAGGAGACAAAGACCCCGCTAGCCCTACCCACCCCTTCCGGGAGGGACCCCAGATTTAACAGTGCTTGATCTAAAAGGGTTGATATTTCTCCAACCCTTTCCTCCGAGAGGACCAATTTAGCCCATTTTAGACGCCTTCCACAGAGAGAGACTACCGACTTAGGAAAACACCACCACTGGGCCATGGTTAAGGAAAGTGGGTTGTGATCGCTTTCAGTCGTCAGGACCACAACCATGTCCCTCACCTGGCTCCACAGACATATATCTAATAAGATATAGTCGATTCTAGAAGTGTGTCCTGGTCTATTATAGGTATGAGCCCCCCCCTATCTGAATTTGTCCTCCCATTCACTGCCCTTAGATTTAGTTCAAGACTCAGGGTGTATAACTGTAACGCCACCTCTGACCATCTCCTAATGGGTGGAATCTCCAGGGCTGGGATCCCTATCTTAGCATACTCCTCATCCTGGTCTAGGGCAACATCCGAGCCCAAGGGCTCGAACGTGCAGTTCATGTCTCCCGCGACCAGGATACACGACTTGTGTGGAGTTGTGCTCAAAAGACTCTCCAGAAGAGATAATACAGTGGACTTCCTCCCGCCCTTAGTCCCTCTGGCATACACGTTATAAATATTCAGTATTGTTCGGCCCCTGGAATCTCTTAGAATAATATTTTGGATATCTGGACAGCCTGTCTGAGACCCCTCTATTCTGCAGTCTAGGGAAGCTGCTACCCATATGAGCAGGCCACCCGAGGGGGCGTCCTCTCCCTGATTCCGAGATTAGCGCAGGCACAAAGTAGGAGGAGAATCCCACCCTATGTACCGACTCCAAACTCCAGGTCTCCTGGAAGATGCATATGGCGTGCTCATCAACCAAAGCATTCCAGTCTGGGAGGGCCAACTTTCTCGCGATCCCTGCGACATTCCAGCTGAAAACCTTGAAGACACGGTCCGTCACAGCTGGTGTGTCGCTGACCGCGAGAACACTACTGTCCGCAGACCTCACAGGAGGAACATGCAAGTTACATTCCAAAGGAATGGGCAGAGAGACTACCAACCCACTGTCGCTTGTAGTTAAGGGTGAAACTATTCGGGGTGGTGGTGCTGTCATTGAGCCTATTCTATTGCCAATTACCATATCTGTAACGGAAATTTCCCTCATATCGCCCCCCTCCAGTCAACAACTCCCTGGCCCCCACGGGGGGTTCAGCCCGTTGAACCAAAGACCCCCAGCCCAGCGTGGGTCCCAGTTTTGGCCTAAGCCAGATGTACTAGGGCCCGCCCAAGGCGACATAGCAATTGGCCTGGGGTAAAAAAAGGTTAAATCCACTAATTTAACCCCTACCGCATCCATGTTTTTTATAGGACCACAGATGGTGCTCACTATTCTGGGATCTTGAAAGTTTATTATTACACAATCCCCCTCCTGTGTTTTTTCCCCTTGGCCTACCCACCCTACTCTGCGGACACTTAAAATTAGCCCATCCACACCAGTCGGGATTGGCTTATTTGACTTTAGCCAGTGGATACACTTATTCTTAAGAGACTGGTGATTCTCCAACTGGTCTTCCTTCAGTGGAGGAACGTTTACTAATACGGCAACAAAAGGGTGGCAATCTGGTGGGAGATTTATGGGGGGATGCGCCGTGGGAATTTGCGAGGGGCCACTGTGGTAACAACTGGGACTACAGGTTGAGGGGCAGTTTTGGCGACCGTTCCCGTCGCTGCTCCCTTGCCTTTGTCTTGTGTACCAGGTGCTTGGCTAACTTTAACCATCCCTCTGCTTACCTGGGGCTGCAATTGTGGTGTTGGTTTTGGTGTAATTTTGGCAACCTCAGAGGATGTTACCGTTCCCTTATGTTGGGGCCCTTCTTTTGGTGGGGGAGGAATTTTAGTTACTGGAGCTTGCACTCTGCTAGATTCAGCCTTATTTGTCCTATTTGGAGGATTAGAGTCCGCCTGTAGTGGCAAGGAAGCTACTGGGGGCACACTCCCCTTTAGTCCCATATCCTGGTTCTCACTCACTCTTTTATGCTGTTTGATTGTAGATTTAAGTGAGAAAAAGCCGTCGAGGGTAGATTGCTCTAGTTTATCTATTCTAGCCCCCAAACCCTTAACCTGGGTCAACAGGGGCATCAAGAGACTGTTTACCCTCTCCATAATGCTGTCAATAGTCTTGGGGTCAATAAATGTGGGGACATTAACAGCACTATTACTAGGGGACGGACAGTTATTATAACCCGTGGGTGTGTCCACAGAACCCCCCTCCACCCCAGCCTTATCCTCTTGGACCGGCACCTTTGCGTCTTTCCCGCCCTGCCCAAAAGACTTTCTTGGTTGCTTGTAGAGCGCGGCCTGTCTCACCAGCCTACCCTTACTAGAGCTGGCTGCCTTTTTGTTTTTGGCCCTTTTACTCTGCCCACTTGAGTCATACACAGATGACGCCCCAGCTAGGTTTACTGTGCTGGGAACGGGTGGAGTTGACAATAATATCTGAGTTGTACCTTTATTTGGGGGTGCAGGTGGATGTGATGTACTTGTGCCACCCTCTTCCACAACGCCACTAGGAAGAAGCGCAGCCAATTGTTCCAACCTCTCTATATTTTTCCCTATTTCTACCATCTGAGGGGGGTCTACAGGGCCGTCCGGGACAACATGGGGAGCAGATTGGACCCGGTCACAAGCCGGTGACAAGGCCTGGGCTACAGCCCCCAGTGATGAGCGTCTAGAAGGGAGATAGACCTCGGAGAGACGGCGTTCGAACATAGCGATCTCCTTTTCAATGACCGCCGCCACTCTGGTTATGAAACGGTCCATAGTTCCAATCAGAGGGCTCCCAACAGCAGCTCCCCTTTCGCCCTCACTCCTGAGTAATTTACCAGAACGGGTTGACATGGTAAGAGGTACACCTTAGGAAATCACACGCAACCCACCAGGGCCCAGGGCTGGATGGAAGAGACGTGGCCCAGCCCAGCCTCTGCCTGCCCCTGACTGCCACAGACTGCCCGCCCTTTGCTCGGGCTTCGCTCGGCGTCCCGCTCGCGTCCCGCTGAGCGTCGTGCAGATCGTGAAGTAGGGACGTTGCAGGCGGGGGGCATGTCTGGCAGTGGGCGCGTCCGTGCGCACCTATGGAACGCAGGGACTCCTGGACTTCCGAGTCCCTGCTGCATGCGCCGTTGGTGTTTTCCTGCTCCTCCCGGTTTCTAGCGCCTCAGCAGCAGCGCCCCTCACTGAAGCCGCGAAGCGTCACCTGCGGAGCGGGTGCGGCGAGCTGCGGCGGCAACCGTAGGACCCAAGGGCGGAGGGCAAGATAAACGCTGCAACCTCCTCCGGAAATGCACCCAGGTAAATCGCTAGGTTTCTGGTGTCCCAAATGATTATCTTCTGATCCAAGTACCAACGCCAGGGAGTTCTATGCCCTGTTGCAGAGACAACAAAACTGTCCTGCTCTAGAATGTTTAAAACAGGGGTGATAACCAGTTTAATTAAAGGTATATAGCTAAGTCAATCAAACATTTGACAAAAAGCACACAAAATTCTAGGTTCGAAAATAGTGGATTAGAGATTTAGATCCCACATAGATCAAACTTATCACACATAAATGATAGAAAATATATTCATTTTATTGGTTAATATCTTTTTTTAGAATTATAGGATTGTTATGAGTCATATATCTCTGTTTTGACCTCATACTATATATATATGTGCAAATTTGATCTAAAAAACTAGTATTTTTTTATAGACATTCATATATACATCTCAGAAATATTAAAAACAGCCAAAATAACCATAGACACGTTTAGATGGAGGCAATGCGGTAGATGGGAACTACGCGCGTTTCGGCATGCACTGAAACTGAAATAAGATATAGCAAACTCTTGTGGTATCTAAATCTCTAATCCACTATTTTCAAACCTAGAATTTTGTGTGCTTTTTGTCAAATGTTTGATTGACTTAGCTAGAGACCTTTACCTTAACTGGTTTTCTCCCTATGTGTAGCAAGTCCATTAGATATATAGGGGTCCCCATTTTTCAAATAAAACAGAAGTGATAACCAGCTGACCAACAGTCAAACATCGAGATCTAGACAGGATATAACTGCAAATTTTTCTTAAAGATATACAGGGCCCTTCAATTACAGAGTTCTCATAACAAACAAACTTTTAATAGGGATTATTTTCCTTGTTAGTAGCCAGTGGAGCTCAAACGGAGCCGAGGAAATATACATTTTCCTGGAGCAAGATTGAACCATAAAAGCAGGAAGCTTTTGTATCAATTGTAATTTAACAAGTAGTTATTTCGGTAATCCCAGATAAAGGTCATTAGTGATTAGCCTGAGATAAAAATTTCAGTTTTTTAGAAATTGATGTTGAGTGCCTTCTTCAACATCAATGATGCTACTGTGCACAGACATGAATTGAAGTTTTCCTTCCTGAGGCTATCAAGTCACTAAAGTGCTCAGAGGAGCAGAGGACCGCTTGCAGTCCGAACGTGCTTAGGGAGTAGTTTAGCACAGTTAGCATCTATAAGTCCAAAGTGCTTGGTGTTAAGAATTATGGGTATAGGTAAAAATAATATAGGCAGTGAGAATATGACTATTACAAATGCTTATTTTTCCCTTTAGTTATTGTAATAGTTTTTTTTTCGGAGTTATATATATCGCGAACGAGACCCAAAGGTCACAGAGCACTTTACATGAGTACCAGTTGCATTACAGACAGACAAATTCGTATTTGTGTTAGGCACAAGGAGATTAGGTTATTTGCCCAGAATCACAGGATGTTGAGTCTCTGCCGAGACTCGAACCTGGTTCCCCAACTTCGAGGTCAACCGCTCTAGCCGTTAGCAGTTGATACAAATATTTCAAGGATTCTATCAGTGATATTACTGAGCAGTGTCCAAATAATTTTGTGAATTTTAGTATGACCCAAAAGTGAAATTTGGAGGAGGGTGAGGGGCCAGAGGCCAGGATAGTGGTAATATGAAGATCTCCGCTGGCCGAGCACATAATCCTCCATCACCCATTTTTAGTTACAACGGATGGCCGCTCAGTGCACATGCTCCTATGTGAGATATGATAGTGGGGGCCAGGTACATAAGTGACTCATAGCAAATCTTGTCTACCTTGCAGCACTTCGTCCCTGTTGTGGGGATTAATTTTGCCACCAGTCTCCAGCCCGAGCAGCCCACCGACGCATCCGGTCTCTCCCCGCCGCCAGCAGCTTTCTCAATCCTAGCGCGGCCACAGTGGGGGGGAGACCGAGGGGCACGAGAACTACATCGCCCAAGTGCCCTTGCGCTCTGAAGCCGCTTCCGGGGGATGACGCGCCAGGAGGCGCTTTAAATTCTACCCTGCCCTCGGTGGAGCGGGGACTCATAGCAAATCTTGTCTACCTTGCAGCACTTCGTCCCTGTTGTGGGGATTAATTTTGCCACCAGACTCTAGCCCGAGCAGCGCACCGACGCATCCGGTCTCTCCCCGCCGCCGCAGCTGTCTCAATCCTAGGGCGGCCGTAGTGGGGGGGGGGGACCGAGGGGCACGAGAACTACATCGCCCAAGTGCCCTTGCGCTCTGATGCCGCTTCCGGGGGATGACGCGCCAGGAGGCGCTTTAAATTCTACCCTGCCCTCGGTGGAGCGGGGACTCATAGCAAATCTTGTCTACCTTGCAGCACTTCGTCCCTGTTGTGGGTTTAATTTTGCCACCAGACTCCAGCCCGAGCAGCCCACCGACGCATCCGGTCTCTCCCCGCCGCCAGCAGCTGTCTCAATCCTAGCGCGGCCGCAGTGGGGGGGAGACCGAGGGGCACGAGAACTACATCGCCCAAGTGCCCTTGCGCTCTGAAGCCGCTTCTGGGGGATGACGCGCCAGGAGGCGCTTTAAATTCTACCCTGCCCTCCATGTCGCGGGAGCCGCGCCGAAGTAGGCCGGGCGGGGCACCCCCTTTGATTCGACCGACTTGACTTGAACATTAATCGGTCCTACAGAAGTAAGCTGTAACAGGGTGGCATTCCTTTTTCTGTTTTTTTGTTTGTTTAGGATCAAGTGTACTGGGGGTGTGATATTTTTAATTTTAATTTTGTTTGCTCCTGTGATTGATCCCATTGTGCGACATACTCTATATTATTACCATTATGCCTATGAAAGGCGTCCCTAAAAACGTCATCTCTCAAGGCGGGTCTCTCAAAGGGACAATTGACCACTATTTGACGAGGGCAACATCAGCAATCGAACGGGAAATAGTGAGGGCTGAACAAAGTTTATCCCAAGAAACTCAACCTAACAAACGACCCCCCTTAGTGCATGTAGAACCTACGGAAATACCTTTGATATTAGGGGGTGAAAATGAGCCCACCAACAATACAAATGCCTCAGTGACCCCAGTGGAGCTAGACTTAGCATTAACCATGTTAGAGAGTTCTAACTTGTCAAAGGGGGATACAGGCACAGCATTAGATGTCCAAATCCTGCTGGAGGAAACTTTTCATGACCCTGCCCCCACTACACTGAATAAAATTAACTCTACACATATTACATCTGAGCGGGTCGCTCCCACAAAAAGGAAACGTAAGGGTGCTACGCATAGAGGGAGGTTGTTAAAACAAGCAAAACTGTACTCAAGCCCTCCCAAGGTCATTAACCTCATATCAAAACCAATGAAGCCTCGTCTGTCCCCATACACGCCTTTACCAACTCCACCATCAGAACTCCTTTCACAAATTGAACACCTAGTAAGATCACTAATCTTTCCACTGCTTGAAAGCCTTAGGAGACTAGGGGAATCAGTGAAAAAAATTGAGGAAGGGACTATTGTTAACAACGTAGAAATTAACAAGTTATCCGGAAAAAATTATAATGTGATTCCAGCAGTAACTGCTGCAGCTAAGTCAAATGGGGCCATAAAAGGGAACAAAAGTCAGCCTGTAGCCCACCTAAATCAACCCACCACCACGCAGGACGCAAAACAAAATAAAGATCTTACCCCGACAAAGAGTACTTCCCCTAACCCCGGTCCTATAGTTGATGGGGTAATTATAAAACCCGCCAGCAGCAATGGAAGTAATATCTGTATTGACCTCCCGCCAGACGCTGCACCATTTGTATGTGTTCTCTCTGGGGTCCCAGCGCTCTCAAATGGGAAAATAGAGGGACACCAAGATCTAAAGAATAAGGTTAGCTTTTGGTTAACTAAAAATAGACCGCTCCCCCGCAACTTGAATGGTAGAATTCTAAACGTCAGAAGGGTAGGGTGGATTGAAAATATGACCAAGGATATTCCAGGAGATCTGGTCATTGTAAATTTTAGGGATAAACGTGTGATCCGGTTCCTACGAAGCTGGCAACCACAAATAGGAGATGGTTGCATAGTAACCTGGGAACTAGGTGATTTCTACCACAGAACTCCCTACTTGCCTCTCATAAGACCTGGTACATTTAATGTCCCCTTCTCAGGGAATGTTGGAAGTGTTTCAACACAACCCTTGTTATCTTATAATAGATATGCCCCACTATCGAACCTAGAAGAAAATGACTGACAGAGGGTTAGTAATGCTCTTCCTCCGTTAGGGGCAGAGCAACCTAGTACGCCAGCTGATAAATGTTTAATTGATTCAATACATCCATCATGCCTAGGCCCAAATGCTGAACTTGTATCGTATCCTTCTCTGGTGAGCATAAGTCCTATAACACCAGTGAGATTCCACGATAATGAGAATTTATCACCTTACTCAGCCCAGGTAATCAATAGAATTTAACAGTTTCACATGGAATGCAAGGTGTAAACACCAAGAGAGGGCTGATGGTTGCATTTTGGAACATTGCAGGGCTTTGCTCTAAGATAAATAACCCAATCTGGGTAAATTTTATTAAAGACATAGATATCTTATGCCTGCAAGAGACTTGGTCCCTCGAGGAAATCCACATGGATGGTTTTAAAACTTATCATGTACCGGCAGACCATTCTAGTCATGGGAGGCATAAAGGGGGACTCTGTGTGTACATCTCAAATCTTCTGGGGATAGCAATGATCAAAATGGTAAAGTCGTGCACTCACTACCAAATTATTGCTTTGCAGGTTTCTCCTAAAGTTGAGATAATTTTCATCAATATGTACAACAATTTAGAAAAGTCCCAAGTAAGCGATATGGCGCACTCCCTTAATAAGGATGTTAGCACTATGCCTGTTAAACTAGGGAGGGATTTGATTCTTATATGGGGGGGTGACTTCAATCATAGCCTCTGCCAACAGTTCCTGAGCGGATGTGGCGACAATGAGGCAGATGATACGGACCACCAACCGCATTTCACCCATAATAATGGGGGAGACTCTTTCAATGAGATGATGGCAACCTATAACCTGGGTTTTGTGAACATATTATGTACACCAACTGTGGAGTTCAGTCCCACTTTTGTGGGGAGAGGTCATAGTACATTGATTGACTTTATTACTATCTCGAATAGTCATGCATCCTGGCTATTTGATTTTGTAACCCACACTATCGGACTTAGTGATCATCTTCCACTTAGCTTTTGCAAAATACTACCACAGATTAAAGAACGCTCACTGGTTGAAAGGTTGGCATGGACCAAAGGATGTACACTGGGTAGGCAAAATGGATACGCTCTCAAATGGGCACATAGTAACCCGGAGGTCACGAACAGTAATATAATAAAGCAAGCTATAATACCAATTACTAAATACCTACAGGAAGAGGTTACGTATCCAGAGGTACTAGACTCCTTTGCTGATATCACTAGGATTATACAAGACTATTTAAAGCGCCCTAGTAGAGAACATAAACCTTGTGAAAACCGGTGGTTCGATTCGACCTGTATGAAGGCCCATTCACGACTTAAAAGGGCACTGCATAAATATCCCAGAAACCAGGACGACATAAAAGACTGCAGGAAATAGTATATGACAGCAAGAAAGTCTTGTAAGCGCAAAACTAAAAATGATGCGTGGGTGAATTTATATGAGGCTTCATTAAGAAGGGATAGCTCCTCATTCTGGGCAGCAATTAAGGCACCTTTTTTTAGCCCGGGGGACATGGTAAGAATTGAGGTGGCAATAACAGAAGATTTCTGGATAAACTTCTTTGCAGATGTTTATAATCCTGGCGGGGCAAAGAAAATTGTAGATACAGGGTGAATAAGGCAGGGCCGACTAGAAAATTTTGAACAAATTAACATCACCATCACCAATAAGGAAATTGCAGAGGCCATCAAGCAAAGTAAGGGAGGCAAAGCTCCGGGAGCGGATGGTATCCCGATCGATTTATTTAAATATTCGATTGATTTATGGTCTCCCCTCCTTACACGTGTGCTGGAGGCAAGTTGTGAATTGGGCTTTATTAATACCTGGTCTGATTCAATAATTATTCCAATATTTAAGAAAGGAGACCGGGAAAATCCCTCCTGCTACCGCCCTACATCCCTCCTGGATTCATTTATGAAAGTTACAGGGAGGGTAATCCTGAACCGTCTACAGCATTGGGCAGAAGATGTAAATATCTTATCCCCGGTACAATACCGGTTCAGGGAGGGACGGGGTACAGTGGAGCAGGTCCTAAATTTCACAATGTTGATGGGAAAATATACTCAGGCAAAGGAGGGTAAACTCTACGCAGCGTTTGTTGACCTAAGTGCAGTATTCAACTGTGTTATTCACAGCAGAGTATGGCAGATTTTAGAGGAAATGAAGGTGGATGAGGTGCTAATATCTTTTTAGAGACAACTTTATGTGGATGCTAGGGGGAAAGTGGGATATGGCAATGAAGGAGATTGTACTAAGCCGTTTCATGTTATGCGGGGAGTAAGGCAAGGCTGTGTACTCGCCCCTTTTCTTTTCATACTGTATACTAACGGCTTGGAAAAAGAACTGGAGGCTGAGGTGCGTGATTCTCCGCAGGTAAATCATAAACAAATTGTATCACTTTTGTACGCTGATGATGCCGTGATTATGGCACGGACGCAAAGAGGCCTACAAACGGCATTAGATACATACATACACTTCATGGACAATAGAGGCCTGAAACTTAATGTATCCAAAACATTTGTAATGACCTGTGGTAAACGCAAAAATAGAGATTGCCTCCTATTCGCAGGGAATACGAAAATTGTTCCAACTAAAACCTTCTCTTAGCTGGGTATTGTATTAGATGCATCTGGTTCATGGGGACCAGCAATTAGAAACAGGTGTTTGCTGTTTAAAACAGCTACGGCTGCACTCATGATATTTTCGAAAAAGATAGGGAAAAGACCGCCTGAAATTTTGTTAAAAATCTATCAGGCCAAGTGCATAAGTACAGCCATCTATGGGGCAGGTGTTTGGGGAATTTTTGATTCTACATCTATACAAAAGGTAGAAAAGGCCTTTTTAAGATTCATCTTGGCAATTCCACAAAGTTCACCTGTTTTTAATTGTCACTCAGAGTTGGGCATTCGTTATGTCAGTGATCTAATTAGTATGCAACCGATATTGTTATGGTATAGAGTTTGGACTTCGCCTGATCTTGCATTAAATAGAGATATTATTAATGATTGTCTGGGTATGGACAAGGTCACCAGGATAACCTGGCTGTCCTATATTTGTAAATTTACAAAGGACTTAGGAAGACCTGAGTACTTTAATCTGCCAGAATCGCTGTGTAACATTTCGAGGAAGGACTTAAAGCTGCTTTGTTGGAACCACCTTGAAACCCTAAGGCTAGGAGTAGAATTAAATAAAAAATCTGTAATGCAGCATCAACTTAGCCTAGTCTCGAACTCAATTCAACCATATTTAATTTGGTGTCTGGAGGGTTTCGACAGGTATCTATTGACAAGATTTAGGTTTGATGTCTTCTTTCGATTAATTTCATTTCCCAAAGTGAATGATTGGGACAGGACGCTGTGTAAATGCCCGTGTGACAACATGTCCAAACAATCCACGATGCATGTGATCTGTTTTTGTAAATGTTATGCTGCTGAAAGGTCCAGGTGGATTAAACCACTCTTAAAAAAACAGGGAACATGGCGACAGTGCCGTCCGGCCCTATTGTTTTTATTATCATTATATGATGTACATTATGTGGCCGTAATAACTGTTTTTTTAAAAAGTATCTTGAAAAAAAGGAAAAGCATAAATATTTTTTAACATTATATGTATTTATTGTTCTTAAATGTAAGTTTTTAATGTATCGTTTGTATACGAAATGAACTTGTGGCTTTTATGATTTTATGTTTTCTGAAATCGAATAAAGCTTTTTCAATCAATCATAAGTGACCACCCTGTCTAGAAAGCTGCTGAAGACGAATAACACTCCCTCCACCAGTTGCCTGGTCTGCAGTGACTCAGAGTCACTTTGGTGCTGATGTGCACGCGGGCTGTGTGACTGCCTGCAGTATGGAGTTGCCTGGCTTTGGGGATCCTGCTGGGGGGAATAGGCATGGAAATCCTATGGCACCCTATAGTGAGATCGGTCTTGTGGCTGCCAGCCCAGAGTTTTGACCTACTGCATCTCAGTGCCATGTTGGTGTAATGACTCATGTGACCATCTACCATCTCAGGGGATCTGTGACTGGGTGCTGTGGCTACCTGCGGGTGCCGGCTGGTGCTGTTAGCCTGGGGGTAAGACAACGGGACCACGGCAAGTTGGAACTGAAATTGACTCCTTCATAGATTCCTGGAGCCTGCCAGAGGTTGTGAAATGATTTAGCCAACATCAAGATCCTGTGGCTGCGGCCGCTACGTGTGTCAGTACGCCTGGCTGTGCAAGCATGGCAATCTTTTCAACTTGAGAGGCACTGCACATTTTCATGATCCAAAAGATGGGAAGCTCTCCTACGGATATCCCTGTGTCTCAGTCTGTCAGCTGTTACTTCTGAGGGTATATGGGAACAATGACTGCAAGTTACAGGGCCTTAGTGCAGCCTGACAATGTAGAACTCACAAGACTGGTCCTACTTTGATACTGACTTGCTGGCTCTCTGAGTTTTTGTAGATTTATTGTGCCACTGCATGGATTCCTGTTGCAAGATACACATCCAACCTCGTGCTCAGTTTTGTGACATGCACTCTTTACTAGCATATTCACTTTCAGATGGAGTGCTTGCTGATGGGGACTGTTAACAAGCTGATGGGGACTGTTAACAATCTAATGGGACTTGGCCGCAACGATGATTGTCCTACATGACTAATTTCTCACCATTGACACACGTGAAACAGGTGACGTACGACTGGCTGACCACCATGAAAGCCGCACTGACAACATTAGGCTATTAGTCAGCCTCAGTGCAATAAAATATTGAATGCATACAAATGGTGTTTGCCTGAACAGGAAGCAAAAGTGGGTTCTTCATTCTAAGCAATTATTTGAATACTGCATCAAAATTAATGTGGTCACCTGATATTGGTCAAGGGCCAACTCCTGTCATGGGAGAATAGAACTTAGGAGTCATGTTTGATTCAGAACTATCCGTTACAGAGACACTGCGATGGGGTGCTTCCATCGCACCAAACCCGAACTAGCGAGGTGCCTAGTCACCTGGCCAATGGGAGTGCCAGGTGATGTTTGAATCCCCCAATCATTGTGTAGCCGTGGTAGCGGGGGGAACAGCGTGGGGGGATATATGGCACCGCCAGAGGTTTTCAAGAGCAGAAGAAGCTTAACGGAGCAACAGCTATCATCAACTGGAACAACCAACTGCGCCTTGTCAGTATGCCGGGCCCCGGGGGAAGCAGAGTCGCAGACTATTCTTCCCCCGGGGTCATTCGCGCAGGGATAGGCCAGGTAGGGGAAGGGGAGGAGTTAGGGGGTGGGTATTTAGGCGCAGGGGAGGAAGGAAACTTCCTCTTCTTGCGCCTGGCACCATCGGGAGGGAGCTAAAAAAGAGGTTAGTTTAGGGCTAGTTTTTCCAGGTTATAGTGTAGCCATCGGGTTTTTAGGTAGGCGATTGGCGTCGGAGCTGTTGTTCGACAGCTGGGTTCTACTTGTTCACGCCTGAAAAGTGGTGGTTAGCGTGATGTCGGGGGTGTCCTCGGAACAGGTTCGGGAGGCCTTGCTGTTGCTGGCGAGGGCCGGGCGGGGAGACCTTATCCAGCCGGGGGTTTTGGACCAGGCCTGGGTGGGGGCCACCAGAGGCACGCGCGCCGCCTCGGCCGGGCTCAAGGCCGCAGTGGTGTCGTGTCAGGAGGACGAACCTGACGCGGCGGAGCAGGGCCATGATCGGAGGGGGGGGGGGGGGGGGTGGAGCGCCCAAGGACCCAGCGAGGGGCGGGAAACGGCGGAGCCTGCCCCCGCGGGCCTATCCCCAGATCGAATTCGTGCCTGGGGCCACGGGGCTGCTGTGAGGGCCGCGCCCTCCGCGCTCCTGCCCCTGGGACCTCTGCAGGTGCCGGCCGGCACTGTGCGGGGGGAGGGGCAGGCGGACAGCCTCACTGGGCCTGCCCTGGTGCCACCGGGAGTCTCGGGGGGGGGGAGGGGGCCTCCGTACCTGTCGGGCAGGCTGCTACTACCACCCCTGAGGCTGGCTTGACGGTGGACGATTCTGGGGAGGGCGGGGGGCAGGGAGAGGAGGCCCCCATCGACCTGTCCACCAGTTCTAGGGCCGGTACACCTGCACCAGCGAGGCAGATGGCGGTGGGGGACCTGGGGGGCCGGGGTGGGCCTTCTACTCTGGTTCCCATGGGTGGGGGGCCTGGTTGGGTCCCTGGTTTTCCGCAGGTGGGTTTCTTCCCCCCGGGGGCTGACTTTTTTGGTTACTGCCCGCCCCCTCCCCACCCCAGATCTGGGGCGCCGCTTCCTGGGAGGACAGGGCCCGGGGTGAAAGGATTTTGGAGCAGATTCAAGAGGTCAGGTGGGCAGAGGAGACCAGAGCCAGGGTGGGCGCAGTTTGGGGCCACGAGGTTGAGGGTCCCCCCACCCTTACCTCTGAGGAGGAAAGGGAAGCAGAGCTGGAGGAAGAGTTGAGGAGGGTCAGGGCCAGGAAGGCAGTGCAGGACAACCCCCCCAGGGGGGGCAGGGTTGGAGTAGGGACGGCCAGGACGGCTTTGAGGCCCGATGGTGCTGGGGCCCACTCAGGTTGGAGCGACCTGAGGGGTGGGAGGGGATCCAAGCCGGCGGCTGTCGGCAGAGCCCGGGGGTGCCTGGCGGGGCGCAAGACGGCTCCAAGACGCAGGACGGAAGCAGTAGGGCAGTCCGCGGCGGCTGTCCCTCCACCGAGGGCTCGGGCTCCTGCAGCGCGTATTGAGCCTGGTGTGCGTTGGCGGGGAGGTGTGCAAAAAGGTGTGAAGAGAGCGGTGAAGGAGGTGGACAATATGTGTGCGGATCTGGAACCGGTGCTTGAGTTGGATTATGGTGCGGAGAGTGATGAGCTGGAGGACGGGGAGGTGCGGGATGACTTGGAAGGCTTAGGCGGCGCTGCGAGCAACGGCGACCGTGGCGGTGGTCCAGGTTACGGAGTCCAGAGGACGCCCCGGGAGCGGATCACGGCACTCACAGGTGAGGGAGCCTGGTGGGCGGCCTGGGAAGACGTTCCCGGGGGAGAGGGGCGGAAGAGGACTTGCAGGTCGGTGGGAGTGGGTGATGGTTCGGTGCGGGAGGCAGTGAAGCCATCGGGCGATCCACCCGTGGATGGTAAGAAGGTGGATGGTAAGTCGGTGACCTTGGGGGTGCAGACGGACAAAGGGGATGGTAAGGAGGAGAAGGGAGTGAAAGTACCCAAGAAGCTGCCATATATGGGGCTGGCGATGCCTTTGGGGTTGCATCTCTCGGAAAAGCTCAAGGATCGGATCTGGAAACATTTTTTTAAGTTGCTTCACAGGGAGGTGCAGGCTAAGGAGGGGTCTAAGGAGGAAGAGTGGGAGCTGACGAGGCGCCCTAGGGTGCCGGTGACAATGGAGAACTGGACGTCAGCGTTCTTGATCTATGCCAGTGTTTATTGCCAGAAGTATTTGGACAGGGCGATCGCGCTTTTTAAATACATGGACATCATTCGCAAGGCCCAGATGCAGTTCGGGGGTTTTGCTTGGCTAAGCTATGATGAGGAGTTTCGAGCTAGGGTTAGCGCGAATCCCGAGAAGAGTTGGGGGGAGGTGGATCAGGAACTCTGGGTTCAGTGGATGGCGTCTTCGCACTCCACTGCGTCCACACACACGGCCAGTGGCCTACCGGTGGTGTATCGGTCTTTTCCGCCGCGTCCCGCCCAAGGCGGGGCGGGTTGTGGAATAGTGCCCAGCACCATTGTCTCAGGGCAGCAGTCCAAGCCGGGGGGTTATTCCACAGGGGCCTGTTGGAGCTACAATAAGGGGTACTGTTCCCGGTATCCCTGTAAATTCAAACACGAGTGCTCAAAGTGCGGCGGGAAGCATGCCCTTACGCAGTGCCTCACGCTCACCACACCCTCGGAGCAATGGAGGAACGCCAGAGAGCGGGGCCACCCTGGCCCGAAGGGCGCCTACACCGGTTAGGGTGGAGGCGATGGCCCCGTGGCTCTCGTGCTACCCGGATCAGGAGGCTGCGGCGCGGCTCTTCTGGGGTTTCACTGATGGCTTTAGGGTGGGCTACCAGGGTCCCAGGGAGCGACGTTGGGCCGAGAATTTGAGATCTGCCAAAGAATTGCGTGTGTAGTGTCTGCTAAGTTGAAGAAGGAGGTAGAGGAAGGAAGGGTGGCTGGCCCGTTTACTGACTGGCCGTTGCAGGACCTGATCATATCCCCATTGGGGGTGGTGCCGAAGAAGGAGGAAGGGGAGTTCAGGATGATTCACCATCTGTCATGGCCGGAGGGCCAGTCAGTGAACGACTTTATTGCAGTGGAAGATTCGAGAGTGCTCTACGCGTCGGTGGACGATGCGATCCGCCTGGTGAGGGTGTGTGGGACGGGAGCAGAATTGGCGAAGTGTGACATCAAGTCTGCTTTCCGTTTACTGCCTATTCACCCGGCGGATTTTTTACTCTTGGGCATGCAGTTTTGGGGGGGCCATCTACGTGGACAAGATTTTGCCCATGGGGTGCGCCATCTTCTGCGCTCTGTTCGAGCTGTTCAGCACTTTTCTGCAGTGGGTCATGGTGCGGGTTAGTGGGTGTCGCGAAGTCACTCACTACTTGGATGATTTCCTCTTCCTGGGGAGGTCGGATACCGGGGATTGCGGCAGGGCCCTGTCGCGATTCCAGGAGATGGCCTTTCAGTTTGGGGTGCCTCTGGCGCCCGAGAAGACGGCTGGTCCCAGCTGTTGCCTCACCTTCCTGGGGATCGAACTGGACTCAGTGCAGTGGCAGGCGCGCCTTCCTGCGGCCAAAGTGACGGAGATCCTGGCATGTCTGGAGTGGGCTGTGGGGGAACGGTGGATTCCTTTGCGGGCAGTACAGAAACTTCAGGGTTTCCTTAACTTTGCGTGTCGGGTAGTGCGGGCAGGGCGGACGTTCTGCAGGCGGCTCGGCATGGCCATGTCGGGGGCGGTGCTTCCACATCACAGGGTCAGGATTTCCATGGGAGTGAGGACGGACTTGAGGACATGGATTACTTTCTTGCAGGACTTCAACGGTGTGTCTTTGGACTTTGACGAGGAAAGGGCGGTCTGGCAATGCCAAATTTACTCTGACGCGGCTGGGTCAGCAGGGTTTGGTGTTTTCTGGGACGGCAGGTGGTGCCCGGAGAGCTGGCCGGCCTCCTGGATCAAACAGGGCAGGAGCATTGCCTTCTTGGAGTTCTTCCCTTTGCTGGTGGCGCTGGTGGTGTGGGGGGAGGAATTTCGAAACAGATCTGTGCTCTTCCACGTAGACAATATGACAGTGGTGGAGCTGGTGAACCATCAGAAGGCAAGGGACCTGAGAGTGTTGCGGCTGTTGCGAAGGTTCGTGTTGGCGTGTCTGCGGTTGAATGTGGTGTTTCGGGCTAAGCATGTCCCTGGGGCGAATAATGACATTGCGGATGCTTTGTCTCGTTCGCAGTGGCAGCGGTTTCGACACCTGGCACCGGGAGCGGCTACATGTAAGACCGAGCTGCCGGCCGGCATCTGGGCCTTGGGGGAGTGAGGATGATTGGACTGGTGGAGGGTTCGCTGGCTGAGACCACGAGGAGGACTTATCGTTTGGCATGGTCTGAATTTAGTGCTTTCATGGGCTGGACGGTGACTGGCGTTGTGGGTGTGGAGTCGGCTGTGGAACAAGGGCTGAGAGGTTATGTGTTGGATTGCATGGATCGTGGCTTGACTGTGGCTACGATATCTGGAAAATTGGCGGGGATATCTTTCTACTGTGTTTTGTTTCTGGGCTTTGACCCAACCAAGGATGTGATACTGAGCAGAATGTTGCGGGGCTGGGGCAGGGAACGTGGGGGTGGGGGGGGGGGGGGGGTAGGCTGAGGGAGGCGGTGATGTTTGAGTTGTTGGTCCGGCTGGTTGGGGTGTTGCGTGTTGCCGGATTGCTGTTATGACCTGGTTGAGGTGGGTCTTTTTCGCTTGTGTATGGTGTGGATGTTTTTCTGGGCATTTCGGGTGCCTGAGTTTTTGGGTACGAGGAGGGGGGCTGGTAGGTTGTTTGAGGAGGTTCGAGTGGATGGGGGGCGCTTGGGTATTTGGCTGCGGTGCTCCAAGACGGATCAGCTGGGCAGGGGCAAGTGGGTGTAGTTGAATGAGACGGGCGCGGTGGTCTGCCCGGTGTTGGAGTGGCGGACTTTCCTGGGGACGGGGAGTGTGCGTTGTGGGGAGATTTTTTGTCATGCATCGGGCGCAAGACTGACAGCGGGCCAGTTGTTGGCTGTGTTGCGCAAGGCTTTGAGGCGGTTGGGCATGGAGGAGGCTGGTTTTGGGACCCACTCTTTCCAGATTGGGGCTGCGACAGCGGTGGCCAGGTTGGGTTGGTCCTGGGACAGGATTATAAGACTTGGGCGTTGGAAGTCGCGCTGTTGTGAGAGGTATGTGAGGAAGTAGGGCGGTCCCAGGCAGGATGTTGGTTGATTCAGACTGTTTTTCTTGTTCTAACATCTTTTTCTTCGTAGGTTGCGTGGGTGGACCGGGCGGTAAGACGGTGACTTGGATTGTTGGGCACTCCTTCGTGCATTGGGCATCCAAATATGCGGAGCAGCAGGTTTACGGCCGTAACCTGGGACTGAGAGGACACTTGCACGAGGTACAATGGTGGGGCAAAAGCGGCATGCGATGGGGGGCACTACTGCCCTGGCTCGCGAAGATGGTCCCGCAGAGGGGATGTCCTGATTTGTTGATCATTCATCTGGGGGAGAATGACCTGGTGCAACTGTCCGGATTGGCACTTTTACAACTCATGCAACGGGACCTGGAGGTTTTGAAAGCGAGGCTTGCAGGGACCTGCATTGCCTGGACTGAATTGGTCCCCAGGAAAATGTGGAGAGGGGCTATGAAGCATGGGACCATCGAGAAAGCACGAAGGAAGCTCAATAGGGCGATGAGACTCTATTGTGGTGACAAAGACATTAAGGTTATCGCACATGGCGGGATACGACTGGAGGAGCCGTTAGTTTTCAGGGACGACGGGGTGCACTTGTCCTGGGCAATGCGTATTACATGATGGAGATGAGGGATGTGGTGAGCAAGTTGTGGAATGAGGCTATCTGGTGTCGCAGGGAGTGACTGCGGGAATGTGGGTTGCGGACTGGCGTACCTGGAAGGGGGGTGGGGCAGTGAACCGCCCTACAGGGGGTTCACTGGTTGGCAGGATTTGAAGGGACAGGGGGGTCAAGAGCGGGCACACCCATCCCTTGGGGGGGGGAGTTCGTAGGGCGGATAGAAGCGTGAATGGCAGGACGCAAGGAGTGGGCTGGATGACAAGTGATTGAGGGGCAAGAATAAAGCATGGTTGGAGCTTCTAGGGCTTGGTGATGGAGCGGAACGAGTGAAACGAATGAGAGGGGAGTGTGAGTGAGGTTTGTTGTTATTACTATGTTTATGTTACTGTTATGTACAGATTACGCAGTTCTGGTCTAATAAAATGGCCTTTTACGCTGACACTGCGTGGTCTGTTTATTGCGCGAGAACTCTTTTCAAGATTCACGGGGGATCGAGCGCCGGAGTGACTGCGGTAAGGACCAGGCGAGGACTCGCGTTGGCAGAGTTGCGAGTCAATGGAGCCCACGGTGTCAGCGGAGCTTTAGTATGAGCCCTCTCTGACAGCTGTGCTCACAGACCTGAGAGGGAAGTGCGCTGCCCCTCCTACAGTGTGTCCCACGTGACCCAGCCGTAAACTGGGTTTGGGTCCCGGCAATAGAAAGTAGGCACTTCTGCCAACTCCCGCTTCTGACAAGCAGCGGTTTCACAGAGGCTGCTGTTCCCCCCTCAAAGGGGGGGAGAGGCTCAGGGGCTGGAGCCATAACTCACGCTGAGCCCCAGTGGGAAATCCGGTTCTGGGCGCCCAAAAGTGCCCAGAAGCGGCAAGTGAGGCACACCACCCCTCGCAGAAGCACCCACCATGGTGGTGCCAAACCCCCCCGGCCAATGGGGGGGGACCCGCGATGTACAAACCGTCCAATGGAGGCGCAGCACCTGGGTGGTGGGAAGAGAGGCTCCCCAGGTAACTCCTAACTTTGTGGAGCAGGGGGAGCGGCACACCTGGCATTTTCCGGAGAGGACGGCCACTTTATCAGCGCAAGGCGAAGCGCTGCCGGAAAAAAGGAGAAGCATGAAGTTCTTACCTACAGTCAACTGCCCAGCCAGAGTCCAGCCAAAAAGGTGCGCCCACTTAAGCGTCAACCAGGTGGGAGGCCCAGTGCAACGTCCCCCAGGAAGAGGAGAAGCCTGGTTCTCTTGTGCCCGGCGTGAGTCCACTCAAGCAGGAGAGCGTCAAGCAGGCTGTGGGTGCGTCCTGTGGGCTGGCCAGTCGCGCAGCAAATTAAAGCCCCCATCACCCCGGAGGCAACCGCGGCAGGCTTCAGAGGCGCGACCGGAACTTTTGTTTTCAGAGGCCGACCGGAGATTTCTTTTTAAACTCCACAGCATCTGAACTTTTGTGTGCGCTCAACCTCTGCAGGCTTCGTCTGCTCACACTCTGTCCGTTCCTGAAGCGCCTCTGTCAGAGCAACTTTTAGAAGCCGACCGGAGCGCTTGCCTGTGCTCTACAGCGGCGGAATGGCAAGCGCAGGGCTAATTAGCAGAGTGGCAAGAACTGCCCTTTCTAAATTGCACTGATGCGGGTTTGAGTCCCCAACGCCGCTTCCGGTCTGTATCGTCCGGGAGCAGGGTGGGAAAGCAGGCTCCCACGATCGGAGCGAGTGGCCTCCGTCGATAGGGGGCAGCAGCTGGGTCCGTGCACAGCGCACCATCAGTGCAGGCCTGAGGTTTGTACGATGCGCCCGGCAGAGGAGCGCAAATACCGCCCGCCAGGGGGAACAAAACCAGCGGCGCCCAGTGGGGTTCCTGCATTACCAAGGCTGGTGCAGGGGCCTGCTATATCAATTCAAGAGACCCACGGAGTGCGGGGGAAAAGACAGAGAGACCCAGCGGGGGGGGGGGGGGGGGCGATCTGCACTACCAAGGCGAGTGAGAGAGGCAGGGTTAAAAGCAACACCCCCCCCGCCGCCTGAAGCAGGGTACCAGCAACAGTGTTTTGGTGCATCCTAAGGCGGCAGCACCCCGCCCCATGAAGATGGCAGATGAACAGCCAGAAGGGCTCACAGAGCTGCTAAAACGCATAAGGGAGGTCTCAGCAGTACATGGGAAGGAGTGGTTGCATACATTTAAACAACAGGAGAGGTAGGGCTAAGAATCACTCCTCTTCCCCTCAATACCAATTATCAAACAACGAAAGAGTGATTGACGGCGCAAAATAAGTGGTGAGATATAAACTCTGAGATTTGCAGCCAAATACAAAGTCTGAACAAGAAGAAACACAAAGAAAGAGTGTGAAAGCAGTGAGAAGAAACCTTTGTTTAAAAGGAACCCTCACTCACCAACCTGGTTGGTGACACGCTTCATCATTGGGTTCCACCATGGAGACCGAATGTCTCCCCGGTGTGCTACCACGTCTGACTTATAGCGGAGCTGTTTTTTCTTGGACAAGTAAAGTGATGCCAAAAAAGGTTAATTGTGATTTAAAAGATGGCGAGCTGGTCCCAAAACTAACTTTAATAAAGGGTCAGCCAGCGATCATTAAAAATAGGTGAATCGGACGCTAGTGGTTGTGAATTTGAACCAAATGTATCCTTAAGAAAGTGAAAAGGTCGACATGTTTCTGCTTTAGTGCTAGCTTGGCAAAGCTTTCATCAGGACCAAGTAAAAATCCCCAGGCGGTATACGCACGCTAAGGCGTACCCTAACCTTGAGGATCTGTGTGTGTGTAGGTAAAACTCACGGTCCTACCCATTTGGGCTATCCCGGTATTTCCAAGGACCCCGACTCTGGAAGAATTTTTTTTTTTATCAGGCACAAAACAATTAGTCTGTCATTTCATTATTATTTTACACATGCTATGTGAAGTGTAAAACCATAAAAAAAACATTTGCAGTGGATCATACCAAAGAAAACCCAGACACCCTTATGTGCTTCTTTTAGTAACACAATACATAAGTACTGTGCTGTTATACAAACATGTGACAAAGGGCAGGCACAAATAAACCTACCCATTGACTTGTGTCTAGGATACTAATTTATCCAGGTCACATTTGCATCTGGTATGCTCATTTAAAGGTTGCTCTCCACCGTTGCACCAGGTAAAATGGGCTGTGCCCCGTGACTGAGATGCAACCAACAAACAGGGGAATCTTTACTACCCTGTAGTGATTGCAAAATATCCCACACTCCCTTTACCGGGAGATGCGGCCCCCGTAAACACATCCAAGACCCTAGCGTAGAGGTAAAAAACTCACTAGTAAGGTAAAGTTACTGGACTTCCTGGGCTTAGCGGCAGGGGATCTCTTCACGCCGAGGGTAATCTTTTAAACAAAGAAAACAGTGTGTGAACTCTCGCTACATCTACTGGCATAGGAGCGCAAATTAAGTACAATGAGTGAAGAAAGTTCCTACAGTCCTCTGGGCAGGAATAGACTTACTTGTGCCTCAACGACTCCCCACAAGAAACCTAATTGGTACACATCCGTGGCCCGAATGGTGGTGAGTATGCGGGACACGGAAGTAAAAGTGCCGAAAGGAAAGATCACGTGATCGCCGTGACAGCGTCGGCGTTACGTGTATATTTTAAAAAAAAATATTTTATTTAAAAGAAAAAAAACGAAAGCAGAGTCATCATCCAATAATCAAGCAATACAATACAGAATCAAATAAATCAGGCATATACAGAAAGAAATAATTTTAAAGATCATTACATCGTCTCGATCCAGCCTTATCCATTGCCATTTCTACAGAGGGGGGGGTACAGATCACGCCTCTATAGACATTCCATTGTCCCCACTTTTTATCCCACTTCTTAGGTACCAATCCATTTCGGCCGTCCAACCCACTAAGAGAGGCCTTTGGGGGGCGCCCCAGTTTATTGCCACTGCTTGCTTCACCAACAAGAAACCCAGGGCCACCCACTGAAGCTCTATCTCCGTGAGGTCCGTAGCATCCGATATATTAAGAAGTCCTTCTTTAGGGGAAAGAGGAATGGGCTTTCCCACTGCCTCTGTCATTTTACGAACCGCCCTGTCCCAAAACTGTTGGATAACTGGACATTCCCACAGGACATAGTAAAAGGTGCCAGGGAGGCCGCAGCCGCTGAGACACATCTCATCCGGGCGTCTTCCCAGTTTGGCCAGGAGGGGGGCCGACATGTATGTTCTGTGTAAAATTTTCAACTGGATCAATCTGAAACGATGATTTATCGCCGTTTCCCTGGGGGACATCAGTGCCGATCTCCAGTCCTCATCATCCAGGTCTTTATGACCTGGAAGCAGACAAATCAGGCAGCTCGTTCTTGACCACTAGCGCATTACACACAGCGCTTTTACTCCACTCCATGCTGACTTGCTAGCTGCTCTCTTGAGCTTTTAAAATCACTCGTTTTCGTGAAATTTGTAAAATTTGTACATTTAATTAAAATTATTGACCCTGTTGTGTAATCAGCTGGCATATGCCTAATTGTATTTGCATCCACTGACACGCACGGTAATCGGTGGAATCACCGCTCTTTGCCGGTCCCTCGCCTTCGTTTGTTGGTTGTTGGCGGACATCTTTGGTTGGGGAAGTGGGTGCACGCGCTAGTCCTCTCTCTAGGAGGCGACTAGGGCTTAAAAGCTGCCATGTCCACGCGCAGCGGAGACGCGCAGCGGGGATGCCGGAATATCGCCGGAGTTTCGCCAGAGTCAAGCCCGTCTGTGCCCGTCCGAGCCCAGACGGGCTCAGGGCACACCACTCTGCTCAATCCATCTAGACATCTGGCCCCTCCCCTCAGGTACTCACGAGACTCTCTGCTCTCGCTTCGCGCGACTAAACTGCCTAGTTGCCATTATAATTGGGTTGAGGGTACTGCCTTTAAACACTGTCACGGGTGTCCTGTGTCTAATAACTGTGTGGCTTTAAACACACTCACTATGGCTCTGCTTAATTGCAGATCACTGCCTTGTCACGCAATAGAAATACACTCCCTCCTTTTGGACCACTGTCTGGATGTGTTATTCCTAACGGAAACGTGGTTGACCGCGTGTTCAGGTCCCGATATTGTCAATGCTCTCCCACCGGGTTACCTCATTTTCCATCTTGATAGGCCGGATGGGAGAGGGGGTGGAGTGGCCATCGTTTATAGAGATACTTTCGTGTGCAATGCTGCAGACTGCGGTATTACCAACACTGAAAGTTGTCATTTCTCCCTTGGCATATCTTCCTCCGTTTCCATCTCCGGCCTCCTTTTGTATCGCCCTCCTGCTGCGCTGGGGAATTTTGTGGACTCTATTATTGAGGCCATCATTCCATTAGCCGCTGCCTCATGCAACTTTGTACTTCTGGGGGATTTTAATCTTCACTTTGATGACCCCAATGACGTGGTGGCAAGAGATTTATTGAGCTCATTTGATGCTCTCGATCTTCACCTCGCTCATTTGGGAGCCACTCATAACAGAGGTCATCAGCTTGACGCTGTTTTTGCTAATACTGCCAACCTGCAAGCCCTCCAGATGTTGGCCCTTCCCTGGACGGATCACCACCTTATTCCTTTCAGCTGGTTGTTGAAGAACCGGGGAGATCCCGTGCCTAGACAATACACTGTGGAACGACTCTGGTCGAAGCTGCCGGTTGAAATTTGGGTTGAAGAGCTAGCGATAACTCGCCCTGACCCTGTAGATGACCCCAATATTGCTGATCAACATCTGGCTAATTGGCTCACTAACTCTCTTGATCGACTGATTCCTAAAAAAAGGAGGCTTATCAGGGAGAGAAGAACTGCTTCTGCCCCCTGGTATACTCCGGAACTCAGGAGTTGCAGAACTTCTTGCAAAAGGCTTGAACGTGCCTGGAGGAGAGAGCAGACGGAAGAAAGCCGGGCTAATTATAAAAGAGAGATGAGAAAATACAAAAGTGCACTGAAGGATGTCAAAAAGATTTTCTTTAGTGATAAGATTGAGAGGGCAAGTAACTCTCCAAGAGAATCCTTTAAAATTTTTAAAGAACTCCTCAAAGCCCCAGTCCCGCCAGTCGTGCACGTCAATCCTAAAGACAAATGTGAAGAACTGGCTAGTTTCTTCCATTCTAAAAAAGAAACTATCCTATCCTCTCTGCCCGCTATGCCTCAAATCTCTGAGCCGGCTACTGGTCCTATAAGCTGCCCGACCGAACTTGTCTCTTTTGGCCCCTTCTCGGAGGAGGAGGTTACAAAGGTCTTGGTGGAGATGAAGAGTGGATCTCCGAGTGATCCAGTGCCTATGAAACATCTTAAACTTGTGGCTAATACTCTGTCAGCTCCTCTCACTGACCTTGTCAACCTCTCTCTCTCTCATGGTATAGTCCCTCAGAGATGGAAAAAGGCAGTAGTAAAAGCCCTACTGAAAAAACCAGGCTTGGATCCCGCCAATCTGACCAACTTCAGGCCTATCTCGCTTCTGCCGGGGTTTTCTAAAATCGCAGAGAAGCTGGTTAACCGTCAGCTCTCTTACTATCTTGAGTCCAACCACCTGTTGGGAGACTCCCAGACTGGTTTCCGTCCCGGCCAAGGAACGGACACAG
This sequence comes from Lissotriton vulgaris, assembly GCF_964263255.1. Taxonomy (NCBI): domain Eukaryota; kingdom Metazoa; phylum Chordata; class Amphibia; order Caudata; family Salamandridae; genus Lissotriton; species Lissotriton vulgaris. The sequence continues at coordinate 1,547,224,717 of NC_141694.1, read as the reverse complement.
CCCTGCTGGCGGTAGTGGAGGAAGCAAGGAGCACTCTTGATGCTGGAGGATCAGTGGCAGTGATCCTCCTGGACTTGAGTGCTGCCTTTGACACCGTGAGTCACCAGGTGCTCCTCCAACGCCTGTCAGAGGTAGGTGTCTCAGGGACGGCCCTGAAATGGTTGGGATCTTTTCTCTCCAACCGTTTCTACCAAGTCTGGGAAGGGGCAGAGCAGTCTTCCCTATTCCCTCTTCAATGTGGAGTCCCTCAGGGCTCATCGTTGAGCCCTACTTTGTTCAATGCATATATGACTCCACTTGAAAGAGTGGTAGCCCCCTCGGGGTTGAAGATCATCAGCTATGCTGATGATACTCAGCTGGTGGTGGGCCTCACTGAGCTGGCGGAACAACCCAACTTGTTGCATGACTGCCTGGCTAATGTCTATCAATGGATGTCCAACTCAGCTCTGAAGCTCAATGGAGGAAAAACTGAGCTGATGCTCTTGGGCAACTCCAGTCCCTCCATCATTGCCAGCTGTTGGCCCCGGTCTCTTGGCGACCCTCCATCTCCCAAGAAGGAGATCAAGTCCTTGGGAGTATGGTTGGAGGAAGATCTGTCCTTTAGGACCCACGCCAGAAAGACCGCGGGGGTTTGCTTCGGTCTACTGAAGTCAGCCCGAAAGGTACTCCCACTGCTTCCGGATCCAGCTAAGAAGCTTTTGATGCGTGGTTTAATCCTTTCAAGGCTTGACTTTGGTAATGCCCTGTTTCTTGGTGCCCCTGAAGCCACCTTTAAAACCCTCCAACAGGTGCAAAATGCAGCTGCCAGAGTTTTGATGGAGATCCCTAGAAGGCAGTCTGCTGCCCCGGCCCTGAAAGCACTTCACTGGCTCCCTGTTAAGGAGCGGGTGAAATTCAAGGCGTTGTGTACGGCCCATAAAATTCTTCATGGCAAAGGCCCCCCCATCCTTTTTAATATGGCCCGTCCTTATAAACCTCCCCGCCTTTTGCGCTCAGACCAGCAACATCTTTTGCAATCTGCGAGAGTCAGGAGAGCTCGGACTGGGGGCAGGCGCTTCTCGGTACAGGTGGCATCTCTGTGGAATTCTCTGCCCCTTAAGATTCGCTCAGAGCACAAGATCCTAGTATTTAGGAAACTTCTTAAAACCTACTTGTTTCCACAGTAGTGAGTTATCGAGTTCCTCCTTCTTTGGTCTGTTGCGCCGGGATGCCCCAGGGTAAGCTGAGCGCATTACAAATTTCATATAATAATAATAATAATAATAATAATAATAATAATAATAATAGGTTGTGTTTGTAGAAGAGTTTGGGATCAGGAGTAGCAAAAATACCCAGGTACTTGAAGCCGTCTTTGGCCACTGCTATGGAGAATCCTCTCGGAAGAATGGGTAGAGGGCCGTGGAGACAAAACAGGGCTGACTTGGACCAGTTGATTGAGAAGCCAGAATAGTTCCCAAAATTTCTAATGACATGAAATAGACTGTTAATGGAGGATCTGGGAGAGGAGACATATACAAGAATGTCATCCGCATATAGGGATATTTTATCAATCGTATCGTCATTCCATCTCAACCCTTTAATTGAGGCATCTGTATGGATCCAATGGGCTAGAGGTTCCAATCCATTGTGAGCGTAAATAAGAGGGGGGAGAGGGGACATCCCTGCCTGGTTCCTCTATGCAGTTGGAATTGTCTGGAAGTGTGGGAGTTGACTCGCACCTGGCCTAACAAGTCGGTGTATAGCAATCGGACCCACTGGATGAAAACCGGGCCAAATGCAAAACGTTTCAAGACCTCAAAAAGGTAGGACCATTCTATGGAGTCGAATGCTAGAGTGGCATTGAGGGACAGAATTGCGGCGACCTCTTGTATGTAAGGTTGCCTGCCCAATACGTGATGGAGTCTGCGGAGGTTTAAAGCCGCATTCCGGCCCGGAAGGAATCCTGATTGATCGTCATGTACAAGGGAGGGGAAGACTGTAAGGAGTCTGGTGGCCAAGAGTTTGGCCAGAATCTTGACCTCAGCGTTAATGAGAGAAATCGGCATATAAGAGCCACAGTCAGTGGGTGGCTTATTGGATTTATGGATGACTGCTATTGAGGCCTGGCGTTGGTCTAGTGGCAGACTGCCACGTTCAAGACTTTCCTCAAACATAGCTTTCAGGTGAGGAATCACCTCTTGGGCCATCCCCTTGAGGAATTCAATGGGGAAACCATTAGGCCCCATAGCCTTGCGCGAGTTAATAGCAAAGAGGGCGCTTGTAAGCTCCTCGGTTGTGAGAGCAGCGTCCAATTCATCTCTATCTGAGTCGGAAAGAGTGGGTAATCGCATTTCCTCCAAAAGAAGTCGGGATTCGTCAACTGAGTAGTATGCTCTAGAGTAGACCTCTTCAAGGTGGTCTGCAAATGCCTCAGCTATGTCCAGTGGGTCTGTGATGCCCGAGGTATCTGGATGAATCAGTAGCGGAACCCATCTAGATCCCTGTTCGCGGCGTTCTAGCCAAGCGAGCATTTTTCCTGCCCTGTCTCCCAGCTCATAGACCCGGTGGCGGGTTTGCAACAATTTCACTTGAGCCTTTTCTAGGGCCAGCATTCTGTATTCTATTTGTTTCAGTTGAAGACGGGCAGCTGTCTCATCGGATGGGGTAGTATTAAGGTCAGATTCTAGGTTGAGCAACTCCGACTCGGTTTGGAGCAACAATTCGACCTGCTTGAGTTGATGTCCAGATTTAAGAGCTAGTGCCCTACCTTTGATGACAGCTTTATATGCTTGCCAGATTGCAACGGCCGAATGGACCAAACCAAGGTTCTCGGCAAAGAAATATTCAGTATGTTCGAGCAGGCTGTCTCTGACGTCAGGAATTTTCAGGAGCCATGGGTTGATAACTATGGGATCCCTAGTCACCTGTCGATGGTAGGTGAGTTCGACAGTGAGAGGAGAGTGATCTGAGATACCTCGGGGAAGCCCCTTTGGATTGCGAAAGAGGCCAACATCTGCTGTGTGGCAAAAGATATAGTCAATACGGGACATACTGTTGTGGGCGTTGGAATAATGTGTGAAATATGGGATATCGGGATGTGATGTCCGCCAGAGGTCCTCTAAACCCATCGCCCGTGCAAACTCCAAAAGGTCCGAGCTTTGTTTATGGGAGCCACGTTGGGGGTGTCTATCTATAGCGTCGTCCATAGTCATATTAAAGTCCCCACCAATGACCAGTGTACCCTGGGGGAGGTCTAACAACAGTTGTTCCAAAGTCATCAGGGCGTCTTTGCTCAGTGCTGGTGGGATGTAGGCAGAGATAATGTTTAGGTGTCGCCCCTCCCATGTGGTCTCGGCCACCGCGAAGCGGCCCAGTGGGTCAGCCCACGTTTTAGTACATGTAAGTGGAAGGTTTTTTTTGACAAGGATACCGGTGCCCCGGGAACCAGAGGTGAAAGTAGCGTGTACCAATAGTTTGTACCCCCCTCAATGAAGTGCCCGACACGTATTGCCCATCAGGTGTGTCTCTTGAAGTAGTACCAAGTCAGGAGCGTGACGTTTGAGGTATTGCAGCGTCACACCTCTCTTTATCTTGCTACCAAGGCCATTGACATTCCATGTCATGAGGGTGAGCGCCCTAGCATGGGATTGCGTTATGGTGGTTTGTATAGGAAAGGACGTGGGGGCAGGATTGTAGCCAAAAGGTATGCCGGTCGGAAACCAGGACAAATATCCGTAAAGGATAGGGTGGCAATTGAGGCCGAACTGCAGTGTCTATTATGCCCGTATGGAAGGAGGACTCTGCAAAAACTACAAACAGCAAAGGAAAATAAAAAGGGCCATCGGAGATGGAAAGAAATCATAACGGAATCCCCTAGAACCCCCTTCCCTCCCAACCCGACCCCTCTCCCTGCCCCCCTGCCCGCGGACTTTAAACTATCCACTCCCCAACTAGGTTAGAGTGCCTGTCGCCCTCCCGAAAATCGATGGGGTGTGTGGAAAGCCAAGGGTGCTCTCGCTTAGAATGAACAGGATTGTCTAGCCTAGTGCATCTTAGAACAAATTACATCAACAATAGCATTTACATAGTACAGGAAACAATGAAACAGTCTGAGCGATCTATAGTGTCCGGACCAGCAAAAAGCATACGTGTAGACCAGGGGTGGACACCAACCAGTGAACCCCAGTTCAATCAAGAATAGGAGGACTCAACATTTTCAGGCTGGTCACTGGACAGCGTTCTGGATTAACAGCGGAAAAGTAGCGAGCAGCTGAAAAAGTCACGCCTGGAGAGTACAAAAAGAAGGAGCCTTAACCACCTTGTTGTTAGGAGAAGTCTCTTCACCGGCTCCCTTTGCTCCCCACCGCCGCCGACTCCGTGCCTGACCTCAAAATGGCGACCAAGGAGGACATTGCCTGACCTCGCTGGGAGTTACTGACTGCTAAACTCGTGTGGGGCACAAAAACAGGAGGGCAACAGAACGTCCTTTCTCCCTTTAAATACAACCACCTATCCCCTAACTAGCCAAGGAGGTCCTGTGACTTAAAGCCTACCTCTACGCCAGACAGGGTGCAGCTCTATCAGAAAGATCAGGGCTGGTAGAGCCCACTTACAGCAACCATAGAACGGCGTCAGGCTAGACCCTGCACTGTTCCGACTGTCGAAGTGCTTGCCCGGGAGGCAGTTTGCATGTCCTCTCCTGCGCAGAGTCTCCACCACACACCAGTCCCATGGTGCTAGCTCACAAAGGTCCAACTGCCAATTAGAGCCTGGCTACCTACAAACTCCTAAGCAGAATCACCCGGGCTTTAAGACCCCCTCCTAGGCCTGGAGCCTCACCCTCTTCGCTCTACTCTTCGCTCCACTGGTACCCCACGGTTCGCCACCTTGGGCCCATATAGCGCCAAGCCCCTCATGGCAACTCAATCAGGCTCCCCCCCCACCCCCTCTCCATCCCCATGATGGCCCGGGACCAGCCTCCTCCACCTTCTCCAGCCCCACCTGCCCACCTCAAACCTCACAGTCGGAACGCCTTCACCATCATCTACCCCCCCCTTCTCTCTACAAAGCTTCGGCGCACTTTCAAACAGAAACTCATCTGCAAACATAAAGAAACCCTAATCACTGACATCTACCACTCGACCTCCTTAGGACCGATGAAGATGGATCTAATATTTCACACCGAAAGACCCGAATATTGGATCTCCGCGATCAGAACGCGGATGCTCATCGCTAAAACTACCTCCACTGCTCACAGCTGCAAACTAACTGCGATTCTTCCGCTCAGATCAGCTGGCAGAGGTTATACTACCGTGACTATCTTCACCAATGGCACAGTCCTCATACAAGCCAACAATGATAACCTGGAAGCTTTTGACTCCTTATTTCCCTCTCTCAAGGCAGCCCTCCCTACCCCTCCACACCTCGCCTCTTCACCATCACCGACCACTCTCTCACCACACAGAGAAGACCTCGACACGCCCCTTCTCGATCCACTCACAGCCCGCCAGGCTCCCCCCCCGCCCACCATATCTCATCCCCCTCGTCCACCCATCCACCACCAACAGGAATCCCAACCCTCACCCCCCACCCCGCCCTCTAACCATCTCACCCCCCCCAGCCACAGCCACCAACCACCGCCTAGGACAATTCCCTTCCTGCCAACAGGCAGTCCCCAGCCAACGAGCCTCCCCTCTAGTCTCCCCCTACTCTCAAACCCCCCCTGTCCAATCCTCCTCCTGTCCCTCTCCCTATCTCTCCCATGTCTAACCCCCCCCCTAGCCCTCTCCCCAAACCTCCCCCTCCCACTATCCCGATCCCTATCTCTCAACCCACCCTCTCTAACTATAACACGCTCGGCCCCTCCACAGCTGCTCACAACCCCCCCATTGACTCCATAACAAAGCGGCTCACAGCTCTTGAAAACCAGGTCGACACTATCACCCAAGGCTTAATAGAAATCCTTCTTAACCTCGGTATAGCCTGCAAACCCCACAAACCCCCTCTCCGAACCCCCCTCCCCGCCAACGCCAACACCTACACCACCCAGGGGCCCACAGTAGCCCTCAATGCCCTCCCGATCGATCCATATCCCAAGGACCCGGTTTCCAGTCCCAAAAAATTCAAACACTCCAGAGCCCCATGCACCAGGCCCCCGACCACTATCTCTTCTCACTCCCTAGCAGGCTCAAAACACCGGACCTCCAGACCGCGCAGATCAGAAGCTCCTATGTCAGACAGAGAAGCAGCCTTACTAGCCACTACCTACGACCCTACCATCTCAGTTTCACCTAAATCTAAAATCCAAGTAATCACGAGCTACCGGATAGACCTACCCACCTTCAAACGACAGAGATTACCAGTCCTCACCGCTATACCTAGAGAGGCTAAAGACAAAACCACCAGCAATCAGGAGAAAATCACCAACTGCCTCCTAATCAACTGCAGATCGGCCTCACTACATGCAACGGACCTAGCCGAAGCTATCCTCACACATGACATTGACGTTGCGTTCCTCACGGAGACCTGGCTAAACAAGGCATCTCCTCCCTGCCTTGACATGCTGGTACCTCCTGGTTTCTCCCTCATCTCCAAAGACAGGATTGATCAACGAGGAGGTGGGGTTGCTATCATCCACAAGGACAGCTGGAGCATCACAGAAACCTCCTCCTTCGAGTACAACTCATTCGAATATCTATCCGCTGTCATCAAAACCAAAGACAACGACTCTCTACTATGTCATCTACTCTATCACCCCCCGGGCAGAAACAACGAGTTTGGAGATCAACTATCCAACCTGATTGCACAAGTCGCCCTCGGTGATTCCAACAACATAATTCTTGGTGACCTGAATCTCCGATGGAACGAAATCCACAACCCTCTAATCAAATCGCTATCCAGCCTCCTCGCCGAAAACAACCTCACTCAACATTGCACTGAGGAGACGCACTACAAAGGAGCCACACTGGACGCCATCATCGCACAAAAGAACTCAATCACGGTCAACCACATACTACCTGTTGACTGGTCAGATCATCATATGATCCTATTTCACATCAATCACCCCATCATCCCGCTCAAACCTCCCCAAGACCCCCCCAAATGGTCAAGAAACCTCTCCCAAGTACCCCAAGACATTCTAGAAGGCCAACTAAGTTCACTTCTTCCAGACAACTCTTTGCACCTCTCGACCAATGATCTCATCGACCACTACAACTCCGAGCTAGTCTCCATTCTCGATAATCTAGCTCCACTAAAGCTCAAAAGAAGCCGTGCCACCCCTTCTAGAACCTGGTTCAATGCGGACCTCAACGCAGAAAGAAGATCCTTGAGAGCCAAAGAAAGAAAGTGGAGAAACAACCCAACAGCCATCCTTCGCTTACAACTAAAAACAGCACGCAGGAAATACAACAACCACATCAAAAACAAGAAATCCAGCTTCTTCCGAGAGGCACTAGCCAATTCCAAAAACAGACCTAAGGAGCTCCACAACATTATCAGACGTCAAACATCCAAGCCTCTGCCCTCACCCCTGCAGGAGTCCAAAGAACTATGCGATAACTTCGCCACCTTCTTCAACGACAAAGTCCTAAAAATCGAATTATCTCTAGACATCAACAACTCACTCCTCCCGAAGGACAACGCGGCCATCCCTCAGGCCCTACCTTCCGGCTCCTCCCCCCTCCGTTGGCTAAGCTTTCGCCACGTGCAGGAAACTGAGATAATCTCGCTGATCTCGACCTCCAAACCATCAGCTCACATCTCAGATCCCATTCCCCCCTCACTAATCAAAAAAATGAAGCTCACCTTAGCACCTATCTGGGGCAAAATCATAAACAGCTCCCTACAAAGTGGAGTGGTCCCGACTGTCTAAAAATGGGACAAGTCACCCCTTTGCTGAAAAAACCCGGTCTTGACTCTACTGACTTGAACAATTTCAGACCGATATCTAACCTCCCTCTACTTGCCAAAACACTGGAACGATGCGTTCTCCTTCAATTGACTCATCATCTGGATAACATCAATCTCCTAGACCCCCTCCAATCCGGCTTCAGACAAGGCCGCAGCACAGAAACCGCGATGCTGAACATCATAGACGATATTCACGGTTCCCTTGACGCTGACAAATGCTGCCTCCTCATACTCCTTGATTTATCCGCAGCTTTCGACACGGTGGACCATAGGCTCCTCATCAAGACTCTGCAAGTAAGAGCTGGCCTCGGCGAGGTAGTTCTCGATTGGTTTTCCTCCTTTCTACACAACCGCTCGCAAATAATAAAAATGAAGAACTTCACCTCCGAATCCCAGCAAGTCAACAGGGGTGTCCCCCAAGGATCAGTACTTTCTCCTCAGCTCTTCAACATCTATATGGAACCGCTCGCCAAACTACTCAGGAATGCCAATATCCACTTCCACCTCTACGCGGATGACACACAGATCTACCTGGAAACCTCTTCTATTAACGACATCCACCGAGTAAATGCCGTCTTAAATGATGTTCAAGATTGGCTGACAAAGAATCACCTGAAACTCAATCCCGACAAGACCGAAACTCTTCTCATCTCAAACAAAGAAGACAACCCTCAAATCATCGAGTGGCTGAAGTCGATCGATGCTCTTAAAGGTTCTCTCACGCTAGCTGATTCCGTAAAATCTCTGGGCTTCACCTTAGACCCCAAACTAACCTTGACAAACCACATTAAGAACTCGGCAAAAAGCGCATTCTTTAACCTCAGACTGCTGAACAAAATCAAACCTTTCATTCCCAACAAGGACCTCAAACTAGCCACGCAATCACTAGTTTTATCTAGACTGGACTATGGGAACTCAATCCTAACAGGCATCCCCAAATCACACCTGGCCCCATTAAAAACAACATTGCATGCGGCAGCAAGAATGATCACAGGATGCAAAAAATCCGACCACATCTCCCCTGCACTCAAAGAACTTGAATGGCTCCCGGTGGATATGCGTAGCACCTTCAGAACGGCCTGTCTAACCCACAAGGCCCTCCACACCGGAAAACCAGAATACCTGGCAAACAAACTCACAAAAGCTGGCCAAAGTAGAATCTTGAGAAGCTCTAACTCCCTGCTGCTCATCCTACCAAAAACCAGAAAGAAGAAAACTGCGGACTGCTCCTTCTCAGGAAATGCCCCCAAAATATGGAACTCTATCCCTCCGCATATCAGAACCATACCGTCCTATGCGGAATTCAAGAGCCAACTCAAATCCTTGTTCCTCATCCGTTCCCTAGGTCCTCGGTAACTAGGATCAACATCCTTCCCCAGAACTATGTGAGAACTCTGTATCCTATTGCCAAGAAGTCCTACTGTACGAACTGTCATTTGATGATCACCTTTATTTGTTACTTGTCTTTTTGTCCACCTTCTCAAGCCTTTACTGTAAAGCGCTCTGCTACCTTCGGGTCTTGTTAGCGCTATAGAAAACTTCTAAATAAAAATAAAAAATAAAATAATTCACATAGTACCAAAATGAAACAAGGACTGGATGGATCCCAGTATCGAGGTCACGAAGGAGAGTTCATGGAAAGCAGGCGGAAGTAGAAATCATTGGTCTATTTAGGGTTTTAGACCATTATAATATATGTTTTATATTTCTTTCAGCCTAGACAGTAAGCCAGGTGAAGTGTAGCTCCAACGAGAATAAAGGTGTTGATATATCTACAAGAAATAATTAGAGAACACTCATCTCGTGTTTCTCCTAGGTAAGACTTTGATTTCAGCCTATATATTCATGCACTTTCTTATTTCTTAGCCATCACGTTATTTCATCAACAAAATTATGAATAATCTGATGGGTATAGTCACTACATTAGATATTCTATAGGATTCCATCTTCCCTGAATCTTCTATCCTTGATTCCCATGGTCCAAATACATAGCCACTGCTTAAATGTAAAATCTTTAATGTATAGATTGTGTAGCTATATGGGCCAGCTGCATTCTATAGGGAGTCTTTGTTATGTAAGCACAGTTTAAATATGTACAATGAATTGTATGTTGGGAGTTCTTTGATGTCCCTTTTATGTTTTTAATTTATTCTGCATATGTCTTACAGATTGATTGTGGCTCCTGATGAAGGCGTTCTGTTAACGCCGAAACGCGCGTCGATGTTATGCATTTTTCGCCACTGTTTTACTATATATAAATTGGTGTAAATTTGTTTAATATAAGTTATTTATGTATGACTGTTGATTTTTTTGAATTAATTAGTGCATATGATTTTGCACTGAGTCTTTTTAATATGAATATGTACATTTAGAAATAAACTCAACTTTGTACTTTTTAATTATTTGTTGTACTTTTTAATTATTTGTTGTGCTTTACATACGGTTTTTTCCCTAGTTGTGATATCAATTGTATAACTTTTCTCACACTGTTTGTTTCCCTGTATTACGAATTCAGTATTTGAACAGGGGGTCCTTGTTATTTACATAGGGAAGTAGAAATCATTCAATACTTGGCCGGTCCGGGGTAAATGGGCTCCGTGTTATGCGGCATGTCGTAGAGCAAAAAGAACCCCTACCTGACCGACCAGTAGAGTGGATCCAGACAATTGAAAACATCATTGGTCTCCTTGAGCAGTATCAGTGAACAAGTCCTGGCTCCCTGGTAGCGTGTCTGGGCCGGAATGGTCGGCCGGTCGTCGGCGGCGATTCTGAGTGGCACCTGGCTGACGCCACCCCTCAAGCCAGTCCCATACCTCAGCCGGGGACTCAAAGAACCAAGTCTTGCCCTCTGATTCAACGCGTAGTTTAGCGGGAAATAGCACAGCATATTTGTTGGTTTGAGCACGGAGTGCCTTTTTTACTTCCAGAAAACTGCGCCGACGAGCCTGAACTTTCACAGTGAAGTCAGGGAAGATCGTGATCTGGGCATTGTCCAGGCGCAGGGGTGGACCCGTTCGTGCCGTCTGAAGGATGACATCACGGTCACGAAAGTTAAACACCCGAGCAATGATGGGGCGGGGGGGGGAGCACCCGGTTTCGGCCTGCCCCCAGGGACCCTATGTGCCCGCTCAATGGAGAAATAATTAGATAGCTGCTTTGGTTGGAGATGTTGTAGTACCAAGTTCTCCACAAAGAGATCAGTAGTCGGCCCTTTCAGTCTCTCCGGGACCCCTAGGATGCGGAGTTTGTTGAGCCTCGCGCGCCCTTCATAGTCATCAAAGAGCTCTCCCATTTGCAGCTGTTGCTTTTGAAGTTGGGCCACCTGCTGTTGGAGGGTGGAGGTGTTGTCGATAAGCGCCGTGGTTTTTACTTCTATATCCTTTACTTTGGTGTCCATTTTGCGGAGGTCCGCCCGTAGCAGTGTTACTTCAATGTTCACAGAATCTATATGGGTCTCCAGCGGAGAACGGACCCCAGCGATAGCCTCCATCACGTCTTCTAGAGTGGGGGATCGCGCTGCAGGAGGAGGAGTCGCGGTTTTAGGTACTGTCTCGGGGCTAGCATCTTTAGGCTCCCCCTTAGAGCCCCACGAGAGTTTGTAAATCTGCCTCTGATTGGAGGGCTTACTTCCTTTGTTAGAGGCCATCGTGGAAACCAATACGTGCAGTATGTCCCAGTGGCGCAGGGTCGAGGGGCGTGCAATCTAGAGGGGGCCCTCGGCAGCCTCAAATAGGTAAGTAGTCACCACCTCTGTCAAGATAATACTTATATGGATCCTCTTCTTCTGCCCGTTGGGAGGGGCAGGGCGGGACGGGCACAATAAGAGGATCCAACCAGGTACATTGGGAACAGGCAGAGGTGGTGGTCAACAACACGAGGAGCAAGACCCAGGAACAACGAGCCAGCCCGAGCAACCTGAGAGCCTAATCACTAACCTGTCCTCAGTGAATCTTAATAATGATGAGATATCCGTCCTAGAGAAAGGACTGGGTTTCATAGCTTCTGCACGCCTTGATCGTTTCAAACTACACTGCGAGTTATCTGACTTCTTTCGCAAGTTTAGACTTAAGAGTTTTTTTGAGAAATAGACGAGGGAGAATTCCCAAGGACCCACAAGCGACACTGGCTTTAGGCTCAAGTCCACCTTTACGCCTCCCCCCTAAGCTGGTCCACCTAGGATAATAGCTTTTGAGCAGGCAGTCTTTAATGAGGTTGAAACCTTGGAAGAACCATCTCCATACACGAATTTGAAAGCCACAGAATTTCAGGCCATACAATCCCTCCAGAATAACACCAATATAGTCATAAAGACTGCTGACAAAGGCGGAGGAATTGTCAACCTGGAGTGCAGACGACTCCGTGGCAATAACAACCAACTATATTCGTCTCAGTGAAGACCCTAACATTCTTCTCCCAGAAGACATCCTTGAGTTGGTGACTACAGCAGAACGAGATGGTCACATTACAAAACAAGAGGCGGAGTTTTTAACTACTTTGGAAGGTAGGATACCATTCTTTTATACCCTTCCAAAAACTCATAAAAACAAGGTACCCCCGCCCGGATGACCAATCGCTTCTGGTATTGGTTCTCTGCTCGAACCAATATCAAAATACTGTGATTTCTTTTTGAGACCACTGATACAGGCGACCAGCACCTATATCAAAGATACTAATAGCCTACTAACCTTGCGTCGAGCGGTCACTATGCCGGATGATCCCCGCTATCTAGTATCATTAGACATTGAAAGTCTATATACTTATTTACCACAGGACGCTACCATAAGGGTTATAACTGAAACCTTGGAGCAGCCCTCATGGGATTACACGACCTCCCGGTCTTTTGTGCTGGAATGTGCTGCCCTTTTTCGAATTTCAGGGAGAGATCTACCTGCAGGCCACAGGCACTTCGATGGGCAGCACTTTTGCCCCAAGTGTGGCGGGCATGTATGTCTATGATTTCGAGCGTAAACACATTCTTTCCCAGTCGAATCCCTTTTCATTGGATGTAACTTTTTGGCAAAAGTACATTGATGATGTGCTGGTTATTTGGAAGGGGACTGAGGAGGCCCTTCACACTTTTTTTGATTGGATCAACACTCGTGACCCACACCTGAGGTTCACACATGACTATGACAAAGAGAAAATCATCTTCCTGGATGTAACAATTTTAAAAGTGGATGACCATTTGCTGACCAAGACCTATCACAAACCCATGGCCAAAAATAACCTCTTACACTTTTCTAGTTTTCATCCTCGCCCCTTGAGGGAGAATCTCCCCTTCGGGCAATACCTACGTCTCAGTAGAAAATGTAGTGAATTGGCTGATTATAAGGAACGAGCTGAGACCTAACTGGAAAACTGCACAAAAGAGGATATCCTAACCAGATTCTGAACAAATGCTGCAAAAGGGCAAAGAACCAGCATAGGGATGCTCTATTGGATGACTATCCAAAAGATCCCCTTGAAAGTGTCCCATTGACATGTGTCACCACCTACAATCCCATTTCTAATGCCGTGAGCCGTTGCATTAACAAGCACTGGAACATTCTTAGAAGCAACCAACACGATTGGGATAAAGCACGTTTTTTCCTACAAACGGGCAAGACGTCTAAAAGATTCTTTGGTACATACACGCCCTAGAAACCAACAGAGAGAAGAAGAACAAACTGTATTGAACGCTTGGGGCCTCCCCCCAGTCACTGGACATTTCCCGTGTGGGGGTTGCAGTGTATGCCACCTGACCACCAGCACGAAAGTTTTAAATCTGGAAGCAGGAAAACAATGGCAACAACGCAATCACACTAATTGTAATTCGAGCAAGGTCGTGTATTTGATTTCATGCCTTTGCGATTTAAAATATGTAGGCATGACTACAAGACGCGATAAACAAAGCATCTGCGAACATCGCGGCAATATACAATGTCAGTAGAACACTACCAAACTGACGGCACATTTTCTACAATACAACCACACTCCCAATGACATTAGATGGACGATCATAGAACAACTCCATCCAAATGCCGGGCCTCAAGGAGGACTCTTTGAAAAGCAACAGCGGTGGAATTATCGCCTTTCCACCCACCGTTCAGGGCTCAATGATGAGATTCCGTGGGGCACAGTGATGAGAAGGTGATCTACTCATTGTGTTGTTTCATAACGTGAGTGTGATTTACCGGCTCTGACAACCCGCATCTGACCCTTATATGCCTCCCTACCCCTTATTGTTATTTTTTGAGCACCTATAGATAAAATAAAAGGGTTTTAACCATAGGGTTGGACTTATTATCCATTTGGCTTCAGATCATTGCAGTATGGGAATCTCGACAGAAACGGGGGACATTAAGAATTATTCTATATCACTTAGTCCTACTGAACAGAATATTCAGCCACTTGGGTTTCTCACTCCGGATGCGGACGCACCTTTTAAGATATTGAACCCCTTATTTCATAGACAACACCAATCGCTGTGGCTCGTCTTATTATTTTTTGCCAAACAAATCAGTTTATTAGAACATGAGAGTCTTTGCCTCTAGGTATTGTCCAAACCTCTAATTACATACAGAGATAGGGCATATTCGGATTCTTTTGCTAATAATTGCGTTACTCAGCCTGTCCCAGTTACAACACTGTTGGCTTTGGGTCAGTCAATAAAGTTTCTTTAAACCAAAACCATGAGAATACACCTTTAAATATACACGTAACGCCGACGCTGTGACGGCGATCACATGACCTTTCCTTTCGGCACTTTTACTTCCGCGTCCCGCATACTCACCACCATTCGGGCCGCGGATGTGTACCAATTAGGTTTCCTGTGGGGAGTCGTTGAGGCGCAAGTAAGTCTATTCCTGCCCGGAAGACTGTAGGAACTTTCTTCGCTTATTGTACTTAATTTGCGCTCCTATGCCAGTAGATGTAGCAAGAGTTCACACACGGTTTTCTTTGTTTAAAAGATTACCCTCGGCGTGAAGAGATCCCCTGCCGCTAAGCCCAGGAAGTCCGGTAACTTTACCTTACTAGTGAGTTTTTTACCTCTACGCTAGGGTCTTGGATGTGTTTACGGGGGCTGCATTTCCCAGAAATAGCAATACCAAATAACAGCATAACTGAAAAAGTCATAGTATGGTAATGAACCAAAATGCTTTATTTACAACTGAACAGATTCGAGGGAGAAAAGATTCTACACTGATGGTGCCGCTTCCGTTGGTGATTTTGCAAAGAACTACTTCTGTTGGTCTTTTGCAATCACTACAGGGTAGTAAAGATTCCCCTGTTTGTTGGTTGCATCTCAGTCATGGGGCACAGTCCATTTTACCTGATGCAACGGTGGAGAGCAACCTTTAAATAAGCATACCAGATGCAAATGTGACCTGGATAAATTAGTATCCTAGACACGAGTCAATGGGTAGGTTTATTTGTGCCTGCCTTTTCTCACATGTTTGTATAACAGCATAATACGTATGTATTATGTTATTAAAGGAAACACATAAGGATGTCTGGGTTTTCTTTGGTATGATCAACTGCAAATGGTCTTTTGGTATGTAACTGTTACCACGCATCTTTTAGCACGCATACTGTTACAACGCATACCATTAGAACGCAGGATTCTTTACAACGCATACCTTTACAACGCAAGACACTACATGCAGATACTATTACAACGCATGCCATTGCAACGTAAGTATAGGTAAGTATATTATTTAATTTAACCTTTTACAGGGGTATTTTTAGGGTTCAGGGCTGGGTTTGGGTTTTGAGGTACAGGGGTATTTTTAGGGTTCAAGGCTGGGTTTGGGTTTTGAGGTACAGGGGTATTTTTAGGGTTCAGGGCTGGGTTTGGGTTTTGGGGTACAGGGGTATTTTTAGGGTTCAGGGCTGGGTTTGGGTTTTGGGGTACAGGGGTATTTTTAGAGTTCAGGGCTGGGTTTAGGTTTTGGGGTACAGGGGGTATTTTTAGGGTTCAGGGCTGGTTTGGGTTTTGGGGTACAGGGGTATTTTTAGGGTTCAGGGCTGGGTTTGGGTTTTGAGGTACAGGGGTATTTTTAGGGTTCAGGGCTGGGTTTGGGTTTTGGGGTACAGGGGTATTTTTAGGGTTCAGGGCTGGGGTTTTGGGGTACAGGGGTATTTTTAGGGTTCAGGGCTGGGGTTGGGTTCTGGGGTACAGGGGTATTTTTAGGGTTCAGGGCTGGGTTTGGGTTTTGGGGTACAGGGGGTATTTTTAGGGTTCAGGGCTGGGTTTGGGTTTTGGGGTACAGGGGTATTTTTAGGGTTCAGGGTTGGGTTTGGGTTTTGGGGTACAGGGGTATTTTTAGGGTTCAGGGCTGGGTTTGGGTTTTGGGGTACAGGGGTATTTTTAGAGTTCAGGGCTGGTTTTGGGGTACAGGGGTATTTTTAGGGTTCAGGGCTGGGTTTGGGTTTTGGGGTACAGGGGTATTTTAAGGGTTTAGTTTAATATAAATACTTAAATTAAATCAAATAAATTGAATATTTATTTAAAAAGTTTATATATATACATATATATAATTTTAAAATTACAATGACATTAATATAAAATGTATTTAATACATAAAATTAATTAAAGTTTTATTTATTACATTTCTTTAAATAATAATACACTTACCTATACTTACGTTGTAATGGTATGCGTTGTAATAGTATCTGCGATGTAATGTCATGCGTTGTAAAGGTATTCGTTGTAAAAGATCCTGCGTTGTAAAAAATGCGTTCTAATGGTATGCGTGGTAAAAGTATGCGTTTTAACGTCATACATCCGGTCTTTTGGATGGTTTTACACTTCACATAGCATGTGTAAAATAATAATGAAATGACAGACTAATTGTTTTGCTGCCTGATAAAAAAAACGGGAAATACCGGGATAGCCCAAATGGGTAGAACCGTGAGTTTTACCTACACACACACACACACATCCCCAAGGTTTGGGTACGCCTTAGCGTGGGTATACCACCTGGGGATTTTTACTTGGTCTTGATGAAAGCTTTGCTAAGCTAGCACTAAAGCAGAAACATGTCGACCTTTTCACTTTAAGGATACATTTGGTTCAAATTCACAACCACTAGTGTCCGATTCACCTATTTTTAATGATCGCTGGCTGACTCTTTATTAAAGTTAGTTTTGGGACCAGCTCGCCATCTTTTAAATCCTCAATTACCTTTTTTGGCATCACTTTACATGTCCAAGAAAAACCAGCTCCGCTGTAAGTCAGGCATGGTAGCACACAGGGGAGACATTCGGTCTCCTTGGTGGAACCCAATGATGAAGCATGTCACCAACCAAGTTGGTGAGTGACGGTTCCTTTTAAACAAAGGTTTTTTCTAACTGCTTTCACACTCTTTCATTGTGTTTCTTCTTGTTCAGAGTTTGTATTTGGCTGCAAATCTCAGAGTTCAAGGAGTGGTTGCAGCCACACCTAAGCCAGGAAGATTGAGATGGGTCTGGGGCCCGGAAGGAAGACAACGAGCTCCCGTCATCACCCAAGAAGCGCAAGATCACAGCCCCCAGGCAGCCCCAGTTGAAAACCCCCAGGAAGAAGCCACAGAGGCGAGAAGGGCCACCAGCCTACACGCCAGCAATTACGGACGGCTGTGCAGTCAACAGAGTGGCGAACAGTGAGCATATTACCACAATTGTGCAAGAATGTTTTAAATCAATGGCTCCCCTGTTACTTAAGGGCTTGGGGCAGGAGGTTTGGGGACCAGGGGAACAGCTCATGGAGGACACTTCGGGCATGCCATGGCACCTTTTAGACCCAGGGTGGGCACGACAAGCTAGGCTACATGGGCAGGTGGCGCAGGGTAACCAGGATGAGCAGGGGTCTCCAGTGGAGGCATGGGGGTACACTGGACATACAACCAGCCCAGCGCAGGAAACAGCGGCCACAGTTTCATACACCCGGCCATCCCCTGGCCCCTACCTCCCTGACCATAAAAGCCACGGGCTTAGCAAGCCTTCGCGGTTAAAGAAAGGATATGGCAAAAGGAATTCATAGACATTTTTTCTCTGCTTGAGATTCAGCTGGATGGGTTGGATCTCACAACATGCAACAAAAAAAGATGAGGATAGAAGAGAGAGGCGCAGCACAAGGAAGGAAAGGAACTTTGATAATTGGCTCGACACCTTTAGAATCATGGCTTGTATTATAGTTGAAAAGTTACCGCGCTGCACAGCTGACCTATGGCTCTAAGAGGCTAATATTCACTGGGCACAGAGGCAGTTCCCCGGGGATGCATGGCTTGAATATGACAAGGGTTTTAGGATGAAGATGCAGAGACACCCGGAGATGGAATGGAATGACGAAGATGTCTCTGGTTTAATACATAAAATACTAGTGGCCAAAGAGGTAAATGCTTGGGCAGGAAAAGGTGAGCAGTCCTTTCGGAGCTCCTACCCCAAAGGGAGGGGCAAGTCCTTTCACAGGTCCAAGCACAGCACAGGAAAACCACACCCCTCTAATGGTGCCACAGCAATTTGTTGGAAATATGACGCAGGGGAATGCTCGTGAGGTTCAGCATGTAAATTTCAACACACATGTTCCAGCTGTGGGGGAGGACACCCTTCAGTGGGTGCCATGGCAAGCACGAGCCGAAAGGGAATAGGAAGGATAAGAAAAAGAAGCACTGACATGCTTAGGGCAGGGGGGGGACCACAAAAGCTATAGAACTGTCATCTAGCCAGATCCCCAATTAACACACAGCAACTCCGCATACCGGCTAACAAATACCCCAATAAAAAAGATGCTGCAGTCTTAGTAGAAGGTTTTGAGGAAGGTTTTGTGATACCATTCACAGGTCCGTTACCATTGGGGGGAGCAAAGAATGTTAAATCTGCAATGGAACACCTAGGGGTGGTGCTCAAGAAGCTAGAAAAAGAAAGGTCACTGGGCAGAATAGAGGGCCCTCCTTCCCCCCTCACTTGCAGAAGGATTTGGTTCTCTCTCCATTGGGGTGGTCCCCAAGAAGGAGCCGGGGCAATTCACACTCATCCACCATCTCTCCTTTCCCGAGGGGTCATCAGTAAATGATGGTTTACGTGCAGAAGTCTGCTCAGTAGGTTATAATAATATTAATAATAAGAAGAAAATGTATAAAGCACCTGGTTACACTAAGGCCAGTGTGTCCCCGCGCAACAGTTAATCGAGCAAGTCCCTCTCTCCAGATCCTCAGAGACGAGCCTCCTCCCCCTCTACCCTGAGGGGAAGAGATGAGTTTTCAGTTGTTTCCGAAACATACGTTCAGAGGTCTCCAGTCGCATTCTAGGTGGGAGTCTGTTCCAGTGTTGAGCTGCCTGAACACGGAAAGAGCGCCCACCCATCCGGGCTCTTCTGATCTTAGGGACCTTAACCAGCCCTGTCCCACTGGATCTCAATTGGCACGCTGGGGTATAGGGGGTCAGCAGGTCAAGAAGATAAGATGGCCCTTTCCCTTGAATAATGCGATGACTAATCGAAAGGTTTTAAAGAGCACCCGTTCTTTGATAGGAAGCCAATGCAATGATTCCAGGGCTTTCTTAGATGACGCTCTTTTGGGCAGCATCAAGACGGGCAGCCGCATTCTGTATAGGCTGTAGCCGAGTGATACACCTGATATTAGCTCCCAGGTACAGGGCATTCCCATAGTCCATCCTAGATGTGATAAGGCATGGACAAGGGTTTTCCTGGCCGACGTGGGAAGTAGATCAAGTGTCTTTCGCATACTCCTCAAAATACCAGAGCACTGTCCTGTCACGCGCCTTGTGTGATACTCAAAGGAGATTTTGCTGTCTAGCCAGATACCCAAATGTCTGACTTGTTCGCTGGGAATAGGTTGAGGCCCCAGCACCTGCGACCACCATGCCGATGTCCACACTGACGGTGCTTTCCTCACAACCAGCACTTCTGTCTTACTTCCGTTTAATTTCAAACAGTTATTAGCCATCCAGGCCGCTACTTCCTGTAAGCACATCGAAAAGTTACTGGCTGCTGTCTCATCTGATTGAGCAAGAGACATAACAAGTTGGGTGTCGTCGGCGTAGGATAACACTTGCACCCCAAATCTTTCAGTGATCTCTGCTACTGGTGTTAAGGGTGGGGCTCAAGCTGGACCCCTGAGGCACCCCCTGTTTCAGCCTAGTGTTCTTCGACCGGTATGGTCCTTGAGCTACTTGGATGCTGCGATTCTGGAGGAATGACTCCAACCACTCCAAAGCTCTACCTGCCACTCCCCCTTTTTTTAGACACTGCAGCAAGGTGTGATGTGCTACAGTGTCAAAGGCAGCACTTAGACCCCGAAGAATAAGTGCTGCTGTCTGACCTTCATTCACCAACTTCGGTATGATTTCAGTTGATAGGAGTAAGGCAGATTCAGTAGAATAGAACGCCCGAAAGCCTGATTGGGTGGGGTGAAGTAGTTTACAAGTTTCATTATGCATCGGTGGACGACGCAATTGACATTGTGAAGTCAGCCGGGCGGGGGCACTTTCCGACTTTTACCAGTACACCCCTCTAGTTTCCACCTGCTAGACTTCCAGTGGGAAGGACAGCTGTTTTGTGACAAAGCCATGCTTATGGGCTGCGCAATATCCTGCGCATATTTTGAACAGTTGGCCTCCTTTTTAGAATGGGCCCTTCACGACAGGCATCCAGCGGGCGGGAAACTCCACTACCTGGACGACTTTATGTTTACAGGCCCGCCAGGTCGCCGGACTGCGGGAATACACTGGCAGCCTTTCAGGAAGTGGCAAAAAACCTGGGGATCCCCCTAGCACCTGAGAAAACAGTAGGTCCCACCACGAAACTCACATTTCTGGGCATAGAATTGGCAGGGACAGCCAGACTACCAGAAGATAAGGTGAAGGATTTCAGGGCGGAAGTTAGGGGCCTATGTGGGCGCAACAAGGCAACACTCCGCGAACTACATAGGTTAATCGGTAAACTCAACTTTGCAGCTAGGGTAATTCCAGCAGGACGAGTTTTTGCCCGAAGGCTCACACAGCTGACCTCAGGCATCATTCACAAACACCACCACGTCCGGTTAGGGACTGGGGTCAGGCAAGACCTTCTAATGTGGGACAAATTCCTGAAGGACTTTAACGGCATCCTGATATGGAGGGAGGGCTGGGTGACAGCCAGACAGATAGCCCTCTTCACAGATGCCTCTGGAAGCATGGGTTTCGGGGCAATCCTGGGTGAAAAATGGTGCGCAAGTCAGTGGCCGGTTAAGTGGCACAAGCAGGGCATCACCAGTAATATAAAGTTCCAGGAACTGTTCCCCATCATAGTGGCGCTGACAGTTTGGAAGCAGGAGCTAAGAGACATGAAGCTGACTCTGTGGTCAGACAACAAGGGGGTAGTGCAGGTTATTAACAAAGGTGCAGCAAGTTGCCCTGACACTTTAAGGCTAATGCGACAGTTGATTAAATTACAGCTGGAGGGGCACTTGGATCTGAAGGCCCACCATGTACCAGGGGTGGACAACGCAGTAGCGGATGCCCTGTCCAGGTCATAGATGAGTCGATTCAGGGAACTGGTACCAGGGGCAGACAAGGAAATTACCCCTTTCCCAGCGCACCAGTGGGACCTGGGGGTATAGATCTGTCCACATCTGGTGAACCAGGCCCTCACCCCCAAGGCAGCTAGATGCTACAAGAAATACGCAGCAATAGTAATGAGGATAGGGGACATACATGTGCTGACTGACAGGGATGGGACACAAAGAGCAGTGGAGCAATTTACACAATGGGCTTTCACATCCAAGAAGTCGAGGTCATGGGCACAGGCACATTTGGCAGCTATAGCCCATTTCACAAAAACTTACACAGGGGAAGATCCTACCGCATCCCTGTACCTCAAGGTGGCAATGAAGGGGTGGAAAAGAGTGGAGGGTGCAAAGGTGGATAGTAGGCGCCCCATTGATTTTCAAAAACTGGGCCAGCTGATGGATGTGCTGGCGTCATGCACAAATGACAAATTTGAGCTCCAAGTTTTCCAAGCAGCATTTGCCACAGCATTTTTTGGCGCTTTCCGCATCAGCAAGCTAGTGGCACCTAGGAAGCAAGGACCAGCATGGCGGTGCCTCCAAGCCACAGACAACATACCCAAGGCATCGCTAGTGGAGATAACCCTGAGAAGGTCAAAAACTGACCAGGCAGGAAAGGGCGCGGAGATACAGCTGCATTGCATCAGAGGGAGCACTCCCTTTGATTCGGTGTCCGCCTCGAGTTTGGAACTAACACCAGGGCAGTGCTGAGAAATCCACTGCAGCAGCAGAGTGAGGACTGCAGTACTAGTGGGGCAATTGCAGCGAAGGATCCCTTCTCCCCGCTTCAACGCCTGGGAAGGACACCGCGGCACCTGGGAGCAGCGATAGATCCCCTCTCCCCGCTCCATCGCGGAAGGCGTTGCAGCGGGTAGAGCGAGCGGGCACCCCTTCCAAGGCGTGGTCAGGCATTGAAACCAGCCTGCCGGCAGAGGTAAGGGAAAAAGGTGAGCACCAGGATAAGTGTAATGGCTAGGCTAAGCGTAACCACTAGGCTGACTTCACAAGCCGAGTTCGAGTTTAGCAAGTGGCTCAAAAGGATTGTTGTACTTTCTGTAAACACGCACACAATTTTCCCGTTTAGGATACAACTGTGGATTGCATAAAGCGCACTTTTACCCGCGGGTGGATTTAGCACAACTGCAATAGTGGTGCTCCTATTTAAGCATCAATTTTCGAACACAGGAGGCCCTTGCCACAGCCCGTGTCTCTCGTCCTCAGACCACAGGTTTTGAATCGTTGCGTGATTGTTGGTGCATACTTAAGATGGCAGCACCCCACCGCATTGAATAATACAGCAGCATTTAAATTAAAATACACTGGCTATATGATAGTGAACCGCAGCAGGGGGGCCAACCAGTGGAGAAAGGAGACTTGCTGCTGCAAATCAGGGCAGCATCTGAGGCTCATGGGACCGACTGGCTCCAGACACACATGGAGGAGGTGGCCGAGGAAGGAGCTAGTCAACCAGCGGCAGCCACTGCTCGTCCAGCGCGCCAGACGAGGCAAAGGGCCCCAGCAAAGACGCCAAGGCAGCCGGCCGCCAAGAAAGGGCCCATGAAGGACAGCCTGCCACCTGTAGCCATTCCAGCAGCGGCAGGGCCAAGCGGAAAAGTTAATACAAAGAGTGGTGAGCATATCGGCACAACATATCGTAGGTCCTGCCAAGTCGGTGGAGTGTGGTGAGACCTTTGCAGCATTCCAACAGCTAGCAGGGGAGCTGGGTGTGCCACTAGAAACAGACAAAATAATAGGTCCAGCCACACTGCTCACATTTTAGGGATTGAGCTTGACTCAGTTGCAGGGACGTCCAGGCTCCCAGATACTAAAGTAAGGGAATTCAGGGACGACATACAAAATTTATGCGGGAGGGAGAAGGCAACCCTCCGTGAGTTACAACAGCTCATTGGAAAGCTCAGCTTTGCAGCCAGGATCATACCTGCCGACAGGATCTTTGCCAAACGCCAAACTCAGTTAACTGCCAGGCTTACGCACAGACACCACCATGTCAGGTTGGGGGCAGGGGTCAAGCACGACCTCATTATGTGGGACATATTTTTGGCAGAGTTTAATGGCCTGTTAATTGGAGAGAGGGCTGGGGAACGGCCAGGCAGATCGCCTTGTTCTCAGACGCTTCAGGTAGCACAGGCTTTGGGGCAATACTAGGTGACAAGTGGTACACAGGGCGATGGGCAGACAGCTGGCATACATACGGCGTCACCAGCAACATCACATTCCTGGAGCTGTTCCCCATTATAGTGGCATTGGCGGTCTGGAAGCGGGATTTCAGGGACATGAAGCAGATGCTCTGGTCTGATAACAAAGGAGTAGTGCAGGCAATCAACAGAG
The DNA here is from genome assembly GCF_964263255.1 of Lissotriton vulgaris. Taxonomy (NCBI): domain Eukaryota; kingdom Metazoa; phylum Chordata; class Amphibia; order Caudata; family Salamandridae; genus Lissotriton; species Lissotriton vulgaris. The sequence continues at coordinate 1,547,200,952 of NC_141694.1, read as the reverse complement.
GCACAGCCAGGTGCCCTGACACATTGAGGCTAATGCGTTGCTTGATTCACTTACAGTTGAAAGGGAACATAGAGCTGAAAGCGCGCCATGTACCCGGGGAGGAGAACGAAGTGGCGGATGCCCTCTCCCGTGCACAGATGAACAGATTCAGGGAACTGGCACCAAGGGCAGAGAAGGACATGACCCCCTTCCCAGAGGACTTATGGTCCCTGGTGGGCCGGACTTGTCAATACTAGTGTGCCAGGTCCTTACCCCCGACACAGCCAAGCGCCACAAGAAATACGCAGAGACAGTGATGCGAATAGGTAATATCCTGACACTGGGCAACACAGGTGAGACAGAGGGGGCAGGGGAGCGGTTCATTTAGTAGGCATTACGAACAGATGTCTAGGTCCTGGGCCAAGGTCCACCTGTCAGCAGTAACACATTTCTCCAAGTTAATCACAGGTCAGGATCCTGCTGCTCCTTACTTCATCAAGGCAGCCATGCAGATTTGGAAGCGGTCAGAAGGGGTTAAAGCGGACAACTGGAGACCCATAGACTTCAAAAGATTGGCTTTACTCATAGATGTGCTGGGGGAAATGGCAAAGGACACATACGAACTGAACCTGTTCGAACCAGACTTCATGGCCAAATTTTTTGGGGCATTTAGAGTTAGCGAGCAAGTGGCCCCAGCTAAGCAGGCCTGTGGGGCACTGCATGCATGCAGCAGACATCTGGCCCGGAATGGCAGCAGTGGAACTACGGCTGAGAAGGTCAAAAACTGGCCAGGTGGGCAAAGGGACAGTAGTTAGGCTGGAGTGCACATCAGACCCCAAATACTGCGCAGTATGCTGTCTGCTGACTTACATAGCATTATGTCTGGCGAGGGAGGGTCCCCTGTTCCAGCATAGAGATGGCAACCTCCTAAGTAAATTCCAGTTTGTGGCTGTGATGCACCAGGCACTGGGTAGGGCGGGCCTCCCGCCGGCCTCCATTAGCTCACATTCATTTAGGACTGGGGCGGCTACCACCACAGCCCAGCACAGGATGTCCGAGGTTGGGATCAAGGTCATCGGAAGGTGGAAATCCAAGGCATACAGAAATTAGGTGAGACTTCAGCTGCTGTTGACAAACCCAGCAACACAAAAACACGGGGAAGGAGCAAGAGGGGGACATGACCACAGGAGTATGTGGTTGCCTGACATTGTGAATTTTACCTCAGCAGGACGGCGGTGCCCCCCACTGGGATCAGTGGTGGGTCACTCATTTGTTTCTCGGATGAATTTGTGGTGGCAGCGGGGAGGCAACAGGCAGAAAGGCGGCCCAGCCAACACATGCGTCCGATGGTGGGTTTGCCCGGTATAAGATGGGACCAACTTCCAGCAGTGCTTGCAGAGTTGCAAGCAGATGCAGTCTGGCACCCAGACATGCTGATTATCCACCTGGGTGGGGACTACTAAGCCCGGCTGGGGAGAAAAGGGCTACTCCTTGCCATCCAGGTGGACCAAACAGAGGTGGCTCAGCACTTTGGGAGCACCATCGTGGTCTGGTCCGAGCTGATTAGCAGGCTCGTATGGCAAGGGGCAGAGTCCCATATAGGCGGTCGAGAACTCGAAAAGGAAACTGAATACAGCTGTAAGCAAATTTTGCAGGACCAATGGCTTAGAGAGCATTAGGCATGGCCTCATACACACAGTCCGCCAGGAGCTCTACGGGCGAAACGGGGTGCACCTGTCGGAGGAAGGGATGTGTGTATTCTGGAGCAACCTGTGGGGTGCGGTCGTGTTAGCAGGCTGCACCTAATAAAAGACGAGGACGAACAACTGACAGCACAGAGGGAGACACAGGAAGACGTAAGCCTTCCTGGCGGCATGGCGGATAAGAGGAGTATATTTGGTTGGTTATGGAGGCACGCCGACAGGGCGGTATGTAGAAGGAGGGCCGCTCACTTTGGAATGCCTTATGGCAGGGTGAGTAGGCCTGACAAAAGGGGGTAGAAAACAGAGATGGTGCTTGCAGCCCAGACCCTGCCAAATGGCAGGACACAAAAAGAGACTAGCAAGGTAGCGAGTTGGGGCCTAACTCCGGGAAGAGGCTACCCCACACACGCAAACAGGTATGGAAACCAACAGAACAAGGTTTGACCCCAAAAGCGGCAAGGAAGGAGATGCGCCTGCAGAACAGTAGAATAACGAACTGTCTGGGTGAATTATGACTGTATGATATGCAAATAATTTATGACCAACTAATGATTTAGGACACCAAATGATTTACGATGCCCGAATGATTTAAGACACTTGATTTACGATGAGCAAGTAATGATTTACGACACCATATTGCATGACAACTCGTGATAATGATTTATGAGCTGGGCCATAAAGATATGTCCTGGGGATGGCAAAATGAGTATGTATATAAGGCTAATAAAACTGCGGCCAACAACGACCACAAACTATAACAAGTGTTGGCCGTGCTTCGGTAATTCGCGTATAAGAAAGTTTGCATGCCGTCCTGTAATGGGCACTGTGCGGGTGCTATACGCAGTACTTAATAGTCCAAGGCATTGTCTGTAGTACACGTGTTCCTCTCAAGAGTGTGAAATGTGTGGGGAAATTGGCAGACACTGCCAAAAGTCTTGAAACTAAAGCCAGGCAGAATATTTCACACTGTGTTTTTTGTGCAATCTTGGAATATGTAAATGGTCAACAGTATCTGTCCTGGGTGATATTCTTGACACTTAAATCTTGACTGAGCTCTACTTCATAATACTTTTTTCTCTGATTCTCTTTCTGACTTGTTCATTTTTAGGTTGGATGGTATACTTGTAGAACTCGCACTATCGATACAGTAATAGAGCCACAGAAGGAAAATGGGGCTGCTCTCTTCATCTACTGCAAGTTAACAATATAATTCACATTATGATTAGCCCAGATTAAATCTATCCAACACTGTAATTGTCATTCATGACGTATGGAGTTTTTTTCCTTTGCCGATATACAGTAAGGGTCATTTTAAGAATTTTGGGGCCCTGGGCCTAATGTATTTTAGGGGACCCTGTTAAGAACAGCTTTGATTTTATGATCTTTAATGGCCTTTTGGTCAAATTCTAAATGTGTGTATACCTAATATTCAGGAGAGTGTTGTGTTTTCAATATTGTAACACAGCAGCAGCTCACTAATATTACTGCAAATAATCTCTGTGACACCCTTCCATTTCTCAGATGTGAGGTCCTATATTGATCTAAAAGAAACTTTTTTATAGATGTTGCATGAAAATGGTATTTAAGAGAATCTATGTATGAATTCTTAAAGGCTATCACGGCAAGACTCTGCAGAACAGAGCTGCCTCTATCAGGGGGCCCCCTGAAAGGCTGGGGCCCTGGGCCAGAGCCCACTTTGCCCATGCCTTAAAACATCTTTGTATACAGTATAAGCATGAATTTAAGTCCACAAAGGACACACTCTTTTCAGTTTTTTACGCGATGAAGTAAGCATGACAGGACATGGATCTGAGGCAGTGTCTTCCTTCTCGAGGAGCCGTAGTAGTCCCCAAGAAGATAACCTATCTGCTCCCCATCCTCGGTGCTACAAGTAAGTGCCAGAAAATAGGAGAACCGGTTAGAGATCTTTGAGCCGCTGGTCTAGCATGGTAATGAACAGCAGCAGCAGTCCAGACTGTTCTGCCAGGGGTAGAAGAAGGCTATAGAACTATACATATGAATTACTTTAAAAAACGTTTTAATCTGACAAACCTGACTGCAAGTTACAACATATACAGTCAAATAAGGGCTTATACGTACATTTTGAAGACTAGTTGCCAACGAGCTGTACAGAGGTTGACAGGAAAACCATTCCTAAGAATGTGTGGTCTTTCTATTATACTAACCCTAATCTAGGTAAGTGCCAATTCACATTTTATTATATGTTACGGAAGTTTAATAGACTGATGGGATCAATGTGCAGTAGGCGAAAATATTGCAAAACCTATATTTTAAAGAACTGAACACTTTTCACTTGTCCCTCAGGAACACTCTCTCTGGTGGGCTTAGATTTTCACATGTTCAGGACAATCACATTTTTAAATATGGTCCCCAAGGTGGCAGTAATTTCTAGCCCTGTTAGATTTAGCATGTATGTATATAGTACTTCTATAGTGCATACCCAGCGAAAGGGCAGTGAAGCACAGTGCATGGTCAAAGACAAGCATGAAGTCATCAAGGTATAGGAGAGGAAGCTAGGTTGAGGATGGTTAATGCATCATGATGTACTGTTTTTAAACAGGCGAGTCTCCAACTCTTTTCTAAACTGGACCAGCATTGGGGAGGCCCCGATGGCTATGGAAATGTTGTTCCAGAACTTGTGTGCAAAGATAGAAAAGGCCTGCTGGCTTGTTTTCTTTTTTACACTTCTAAGTGTGCAGTCTGATGGTGTCCTGGCTGTGCCTAGAACCACCAGATATGGCGACCTTGTTTATAAGATAAGCAGGGGGGCTAGCCGTGACGGCTTTGTAAATTATGCAGCTGGTTTTGAAGTTGGTGCATCCTGGCAAGGAAAGCCAATGGAATTCCATCAGGATGTGGGTGGCTGCCACAGTGTGCAGGTGGTTGGTGATGTGATTTAAGCTTTTAAGTAAGAGTCACCTGTTCACCTAGATCTAACACCTATCTCAGTTAGGTGCAGTGGCGACTGGCACAGGTAAGAGAGGTGAGGCAGGGCGGGCGGTTGGGGTGGAGCCGACAGACGACGGGATAGGTAAAATTAAATTTAAAACAAAACCATTTACCTTGTGCTCGGACTACATTCTTCCTTAAGATCTGGAATTAATCAAGATACATGATAAGTGCTTAGGGGAGATATCAGAAATGTGTTTGGTCGTTCTTATCTTACGTTGTTCAGGTAGTTTGGACTGCAATGTACTGCGGTTTGGATGCCACTTCAGGTTCTCTCATTTGGTAAATACTCAGGGATCTCTTTAACTCTGCGGCCACATGATTGACCATTTTTGCTGTGGGTGTAGTTAGGTTAGGCTGATTTATAAAGCGCAGTAGCTGCCCCAGCAAAGGGGCGTCCCGGTGCTAAGAGCAAAGAAGGCAACTAACAGCAAAGGGTACATCAAAACAAGCAGAAAGAAGGAGTGCAGTAGAGGAGTTTCAGAGCTTTTATCAGTGGGTTGGCTTTGGAGTAAATGTTCATAAGATGCATTCCATTGTCGCAAGCGTTTTTTGTCTGCATAATTCTTTTTTCTAAAATATCTCATTATTTAGATGTTACATTGTTTTACAACTGTGCTAACAAGTTGACTGTTCAGTAATCAACATGTCAGCAAAGTTATCAAGATTGTATCTGGTACCCGAGCACCATTGTATGGGCAGTGCGTGATTTTTTTATTTAAACATTCTTTTTGTTAAACAATTGCTTAGTACACCATTGCAATAATACAGAGACAGGGTGCCGTCTGGCAGTAGTGAGTAGGAAGGACTAATACAGAACTCACAGTATCTTATCGCCGCAGCACTGATTTCCAATGCCTTTCTATTCCAGCACCTCCCCGGTCCTACATAATTCATTCCTATATTTCTCCCTTGGAGTCCAAATCTTGTCCAATTATTTGAGGCACCCTCTACATTGATAGACCACTTTCTCCACCTGTTGGCACCAATCTAGGTTGTCTTCCCAGTCCCTAATCTTTGGGGGAGTATCAATCCCTCACTTTCTCGCAATGTGCCTCTTTGCCTCCCCCGAGGCCAGCATGAGCCAAGTCTTAATGTGTTTGGGCCAGTTTACTTCCCCTGTCGTGCAGTACATGATATTTGTCCAGCACTTCTTATTTTCATTTTGCCCTTCAACACACAAGATAACATACAAACATTTGCAACTTGGGCCACCAAACAACCAGCATATTTTTCTGTCAGCGAAAAATTTATACACACTTTATCAGAGTCTATATCAAACATAGATACCCGGTTCTAATAGGTGCCGAAAGCACAGTAGCATTATAAATTGTTTCAAAGTTCTATCAGTATATCCTTAATGTAAATGTAGTCAGAAGTGTGTTTCGTGGCATCCCATGCTTGTTACAGATAAGATCTCTCTGGGTGATAATTGTTATATAAATATGTTGCAATAGTAAAGGCAAACCTTTATGAAAATATAGTTTCACCAAAGCGGATGTTAACAGTATCGGGAAACTGATAAGAGAATCAGACGAGGAATAGTCATTGGTAAATGCAGGAAAATATGCTACAGGCAATAGAAATGGAAGAAAGGTAAATGGCACACACAGAAACCAATGAGAAGCCAGGAAAGAGAGGAGGTGGGATGTAAGTCCCTTTTATTACAACCAATAGATGTCTCAAGCACAGTGCAATCGCTGTGCAGGCGAAATCCAAAAAGGTTTTACTGTGGCTGGAACAGGTGATAGCTAAGTGGGACATTGCTCATGCATCGAAAAACCCAGAATCCCTGTTTCTGTAGGGATGGAAACGGGGACTAGACCACTGCATGTGCCTGGATAAATTCTATATTCTGTGAGGGGATGCACATATGCACATATAAACACTATACAATATGGTCGGACGGGTATCAACTCTGAGTTCTCTTCCTTGAACCGTGTGTGAAACTTCCTTGGTTCTTGGATGGAGAAGCGTAAAATTGTGACTGTACCTGGCTTAAGACTGGGTCCTTCTGTAGGGAGAGGTGTAGTGATACTGCAATGCAAACTGGAATGGCATTGCAAACAAATAAAAATGGATTTAACCATATTACTGGGCGTCCCAGCTTAAGGTTGTTAATCATTGGATCCACGTCACACGGGAGGACCCCGCGTATAAGGCGGACTGGTCACAACTGGGGACTGAAGGCATGCTTTCAGTGCTATACTACTACCCGCAAGTAAAGGCCTTACTTGGCCCAACGCTTCATACGGCGACGCTATGGCATGCAGCACAATCACGTCTGGGGTGGAAGGGTAAAATCACCAGGTTAACTCCGTTGTGGGACACTAAAACACTGGGAAACCTTCGGACATGTAAGGGGTTCGCACGATGGGATACCATAGGGATCTCGGTGGTTGGGGACCTTTGGGACAAGGGCACGGTTGTTCCTTTCCCACAGCTCCAACAGCTATACGGCCTGGGTCCCTCTGAAACTTATCGGTATGTGCAAATCCGACACGCTTTATTGCAGGCAATCCCACCAGACACCACACTCCCAGAATCATCACCACTGAAAGACAGGTTACTGACCGAATTTATGGAACAGAAGGCGACCTCACTCACGTACAAAAAACTGATTAATAACCTGCCAGACCCCACACAGAATCTTAAAGAAAAATGGGTGGGAGAACTGGGTGAAATGGATGATACGGAGTGGAACGAGGCGCTTGCCTCGCCGCGAGAGGTAGGCATTTCGGCCAGATTCCGCCTAGTGCAGCTTAAAATTTTACATCGCACCTACTACACCCGCACATTACTTCACAGAATACAAAGGGCACCACACCCGTACTGCCTCAGGGGATGCGGGGAAGAGGGAACTCTGCTCCACACGCTATGGGAATGTCCTCAAATAAGGGAACTCTGGAGGCAGATTATGCGCACAGTCTCACAGGCCGTCAATGTATCTGTCCTGCCGGAACCCCGTAAGTGCTTGCTGAACATCTGGGACCCTACAGACCTAGACAGGTATGGACAACTATGGGTCACGCTGGCGGTGACAGTGGCCAAACGAGACATTGCACAGAGGTGGGGTGCCCCGGAGTTGCCAACGGTGGCAGGGTGGATAAGGAATATGGACCTCCTAATGGTAAAGGAAAGAGCAGTTTATGTGTTAAGGGCATGCCCCCGCAAGTGGAATAAGGTGTGGACGCCATGGAACAAATATAGGGGAGAACCGTGTGAGCCCCTGCCGGAGGGTGAGGACTCAGAATCGGAGGATGACGAGGACTAGCAGAAAAGGGTATGCCAGCACAATGATGGGGGAAGCCGGGTGAATGCGGAAACGCAACGCTACCTTATGCGCAATGTTGAACAAATGTACCTGTAGAAGACTGTATGTGGATGAACACATTCAATTGCTCAATGATGACCATAGTTGGGTTTTAATGTTTTTGTTTTTTCCAAAACTTCAAATTGTTAGTCTCAGATGAATATATCAGAAATGTATTGTCAGGGAATAACTTATGGACAAGAAGCAGAATTGGGCCACGATCTAAATATGCTTGTTACTCCTAACTGCTCCAATACATGACCGTGGCAGACATTGATAGTTAAGGACACACGATATATTTTGTTCTTTTCTCCTGCTTACACTTAGTAATGATATGTAAATGCACCTAACGAATGAAAGTATGACTATCTCTTTTGAACTCCTGACAATAAAGAATTAAAAAAAAAAAATGGATTTAACCCAGACCTGTGACTGGGGTGAATGTTTGATATGTTCAGCATTCCATCCATCATCTGCCCGGTACCGAAGTGTTCAGGAACTTTAAAGACAATGTTTACTTATGTAAATTGAGATTGGTGAGGATCAGTCTATGGGTACTGATTAATTCATTTATAAAAAGAATAGGGCCCCATTCTGTTAGAGCCACACCATCCCCTTCTGAACTGTGTTGCCCAGCCAAAGCCGCTATCTTGTTAATTTCTTGACAATCAGAATGGAATTGCAAACAAACGTTGGTTTTAACCCAGATTTGTGACTGGGGGTGAATGCGTGATTTGTTCACCATTCTGTCCATCATCTGTTCTGTTTGTATTTGGCGCCCTGAGTGGGAAGGGTATGCCCAGACATGGGTCCGGTACTCGCTATGCCATTGGATTCAAGCTAGCCTGGCTGATGAGGGGTGTACCCCAAAACCAGTGACAAGGTGCTTGTTTCTGGTCCAGGGAGAACCTGGCTTGGCAGTTTGGGTTGGACTGTTCCCTTTGGGTGCACGGTCAAGACTGATTTGCATATGGCTGGGTTCAAACTGGAATTGCATTGCGAGCAAAAAAACTATGGACTTAACCCAGATCTGCGACTGGAGTGAATGGTTGATTTGTTCAACATTCTGTCCATCATCTGGTCTGTTTGCATTTGTCATCCTAAAGGAGAAGGATATGCCATGAAATGGGTCCTGTGCTTACAATGCCGCCGGATTCAAGCTAGCCTGGCTGATGAGGGGTGATACCACAAAACCGGTCCCAGGATGCTCGTTTCTGGTCCATGGAGGACTTGGCTTGGCAGTTTGGGATGGACTGTTTCCAAGTGCTGCAGGGTCAAGGCAGATTTGCATATGGCTGGGTCTAAACTGGAATGGCATTGCAAGCAGAAAAACAATGGATTCAACCCAGAGCTGTGACTGGGTATGAATGTTTGATTTATTCAGCATTCGGTCCATCATCTGTTCTTTTGCAACTTTCTAAAAGTAGAATTTTCAGAATTTTCAGACTTAAAATTCGATTTTAGAATTAAAGATGATTTTAAATTACAATTCATTTGAGCCTAAACAGCAGGGGCCCGATGTAGGTAATCCCAGATTACCGATTCTTAAATACCGAATCATACCGATTTGGTATTTAAGAACAGGCAAATGGGATGTAGGTATTATTACCGAAAAAATTACTGAATCGGTAAGTTTCGGTAATTACCGAATCGGTAAATACCGATTTGGTAATTGCCATTCATTCCTATGGGCCTCCAGGCCCATAGGAATGAATGCCAATTACCGAATCGGTATTTACCGATTCGGTAAAAGGGGGAAACATTGAAGGGTGGCAGGGTGTCACTTTGAGACCCTGTTGCACCCCTCAATTGTGTATGGGAGCACATGTTGCAGGCATAGGCCATGGCACTGTTGGAAAAGCAAAAAAAATGCTTTTTCCACTGTTTTCATTATTTACCACCAACTTGTAGTTGGTGGTAAATAACGAATCCTAAAAGGGGAAAAGCACTCATTTGAGTGCTCCCTACATAGCAAAATCGGTAATATACCGATTCGGTATTTTAAGGAATCGTTAATTTACCGATTCCTTAAAATACTGATTCGGTAAATTACCGAATCAGTAAAATGCCCACCTACATCTCATTTTCCAAATACCGGTCGGTAACGGCCAAATTTACCGAATTTCGTCCGTTACCGACCGGTATTTGCCTACCTACATCTGGCCCCAGATCTCTATCTGCTGAAATCCAAAGTTGGCACATATTAAATGTAATAAAGTAACCCAATATTAGTCAAAAGGAGAAATAGGCCTTACAGCATACTACAACCTTATGAGTTTTTCAAAGCCAGGATATGTAAACTTTAAACCCACATGACCTGCTTTTTAAATACAATGCACCCTACCCTATGAGCCTTTAGGGTCTACCTTACGGGTGACTTACATGTATTAAAAAAGAAGGTTTAAACTTGGCAAAGCTTTGCTTTGCCAGGTAAAAATGGCAGGTTAAAATTGCACTACAATTTATAGTGGCAGGCCTGAGACATGCTTTAAAAGGATACTTTATGGGAGGGCACAATGAGTGCTTCTGGGCCACTAGTAGCATTTAATTCACAGGCCCTGGTTAAATGTAGTACACATTGCTATGGACGTATAAACACATTTAATGTACCAATCAGCTGTAAGCCAATTGTGCCATGTTGAAGGCAGTAAGCAGAAGCATGTTATCAATGGGTAGCAGGGATTTAGTGCAGACTCACAGGGGAATACCAGGACGGGTTCCCAAGGCAAGCGCCTTGATGCCTGCGGGTGATACGTGCGCTATATAAATCGCAATACATTGTCTAGATACAGTGCACCTGTGCAAGCTCTGGTCAAAAGGTTGCAAGTACAATCTTAGTTAGTACTTCAAACAAGTATTTCCAGAAAAGGATGTCAAACACCTTTTCTATATCGATGGAAACAATGGCTGTTGATTTATCGTTATGAGCATTTCAGCCTGTAGATGTCGATCTAGAGCAGGCAGAAGCAACAAGCAAAGCCCTTCCTCCCGTAGCAGACTAGCAGAGTAGGCAAACGAGCCCTAATCTAATTAAACCGCTAAGTGTTTCGCAGCAGCTGAGAGCTCTTCTTTAGTTTAGTCCCACTTCCCCTGCGGGCTGGAATGGCACTACATCTCTCAGTTTCAGCTACTGGGCAGGTTCTTTGCTCTTTTAACGTTCCTAGCTAAGTGTTTAAAGGAGTCCACACATTGTGAGTTGTCACAGGGGCTGGACTGCGAATGCACACCGGCCATAGTCATGAAATCTGGCCGTCCCGGGTGGATTGGGGGCCTTTGGGGTACGTGTGGCAAACACTGCAGCTGCTTTTGTTTCAGGGGGCCGATATTGCTTCTGTAAAACAGCCCCCGGTAACAAAAACGGTCCAAAACCTATCCCCACCCTGGAGGCCCAGCAGGGAAACACCAGGTGCCCACTATGGCCAGTCCGGCCCTGATTGTCACTGCCCCAGGGGTACCTGAGTAACCAGAGTAGTGGGTCTGCGCGGCCCATTAGTTTGTGGGATGTTGTAAAGCTAGCGACGGATGAGTACCTATGGTAGTAGGTCTGTGGGGCCCTTCTAAGTGTGAGGTGTCTTGATACCTTAGGGATTGATGAGTACCATCAGTGGTAGGTTTATGGGTACCACTCAGGTGAGAACTGTTTCTACCTAACAGTTTAGTAACCACAGTAGTAGATCAATGAAGCTTGTGTGAAGTATATTTTCCTTAGAGATAACTTAGGGTCACTGACCCATGGAAGTAGGTCATGATAGGCCCATCCAGATATAGGTTTTAGTCGTACATGTGCAAATCTACGTATTATTATTGTTACTTACCTTGGGGTTGTCTGCTGTAGTTGTCTCAGGCGCAAGGTTCTGGCCAAGGCCCAAACAGGGAAGATGCCCTAAAACTTGCTACTCTTTCACTAGACACCAATGCTGGAGACCTGGAAGTAGGGGTTAAAAAACAGGCCAAACAGGGAAGATGTTCTAAACCGTTCTGCCCTTTACCTGGACACCAGCGCTGGAGGACCTGGAAGTGTGTGTGTGTGAGAGGGGGGGGGGGGGGGATACTCAGTCATTGGGAGGGCTTGTCTGTGTGTGCGCTTGTGGGGGCTTGTCTGTGTGTGTGCTTGTCTGGAAGTATGAAGGAAAACTCTGGTGTATGATTAGTAAGCTCAATTGTGATGTGTATAGCTTCTATATGATGGCGATGTGTGCCACATGACAGCAATTCCTGGCAAATGAAGATGATGTGACATGTTTACACATATGCTGATTGTAACCTTTAGGCATATTATGGAAATTACTGGTTTGTTGATTTGAGTCTTGGTTTGGCCTGAGTATTGTTTAGGGCAAAGTATAAAATGAAGTATTCAAAACAGTGATGGATGGAATGCTTGAATTATTCTCAGCCACTGGTAATTACTTGTGCCTCATCCCAATCCATTGTTACTTTGCACACCAGCTCAGCTTGGATCCAGCCATATGCAAATCAGTCTTGACCCTTCTCCAAAAGAAACAGTGTAGCCTGAAATCCCAGGCCAGGTACTCCCTGAACCAAAATTAAACAACCCAATACCGTTTTCTCTTATTAAGGCTTATCAGTCAGGTGTTGTTTGGTTCCAGTGGCACAGGGTGTACGGGACCCATGTCTAGGCATACCCATCCAAGTTAGGGCATCATAACTGGAGTATGGAAAAAAGTAATGGACAGAATGCTTGAATTATTCTCATCCACTGGTAATTACTCAGAATACATCCCAGTCCATTGTTATTTTGCACAAATGCACCTCAGTTTGTTATGTTATGATATCCTATGTGATCTTATCTTATAGGTGTTTTTATAATACGCTTATCAACCTTGAGTGCATCCAGGTGCTCTGTAGCCAGTGTAGCCAGTGTATGAGACCAGCCGTAAATGGCTTACTCGAAAAGCCAGATCTTCAACTTCTTGCAATAGTCAAAAATATAGGAAGAGGCTCTGAGGTGTTGTGCGAGCGCGTTTCAGGTTTTAGGAGCTAGGTATGTGAAGGCATGGCCCCCTGCGCTGCTTTTGTGTATGTTTGGGGTGTGTGCTAGTAATGGACCAGCAGAGTAGAGGTGTTTGACAAGTTGGTGGAAATGAATGCAGCTATTCGTGTAGGTTCTGAGTTGTGCAGTACTTTGAAGGTGTAGGAGTGGAGTTGGAAGTGTGCACACTTGTGTCTCAAGAGCTAGTGGAGTTCCCCAAGGTGTGGTATGTTGTGAACTGGGCATGGGTGGTTGAGATCTAGCATGTCTGCTGTGTGTTGGATTTTCTGCATTCTTCTTGTGAGCTGGTTGGTTATCCCTGTGTCCAGGGTATTCCCATCATTTAGTCTACTGGTGATGAGGGCTTGGGTGATAGTTTTCCAACTGATGTCTTGTAGCCAATATGGTGTTAAAGCAGGATGAGGCTACTGCATTGACTTGGGCAGCTAGGTCCTGGTGGCCCTAATTCTCGTATTTCTTTTGATCTACATTCCAGAGGCCTAGCTGTTTCTCCTCATCTTCCTAGACCTCCTCCTCATACTCCTTATGGTAATCCGGTATCTTGATACATATGGCCCATAGTCCTATTAGTAAAACTGTATGGGTGTACACATTTAGTGGATATTTCAATGGAAAATCTGCTGGCTGTAACAATGCGCTACCACACAATGCTTTAGTCACATTAACAAATTTCTCATTAACATGCCCATTAAAGGTAGGTGAGGTGCAAACGTTTCTCGTGCTAAAAATTGGGTTGTGGTTCTGAAATGTTTGGAAAGAAGAAGCCTGTGTGAGGCAAGTTTTTGTTCGCAAGGTGAGTGGGACGCAAGAGTTACAGTGGAGATTGTGTTATGTTAAACATTGCTTTAGAAAGATGTTTCAACCTTTAGCAATGCTCATGAGAGGAGTAGTGTGAGAACCTGCAGTGTAACGTGCAGTAAAACATTCCTGACCCAGCAGAGTAATAGTCCTAAACCAGCAGGAGACCAGCCCCAAACATCATTTCCCACAATTGTTAATTTATCTGTTTTTAGGTCGCGCATTCAAGACCTCTTGAGTATACTTCAGTATATACTTTTTGTGGGATTAAAGCCATCCCCTTGCTTTTCATTTGTTTGTTTCAGTGGCCTTTAAAAGTCGTTGCTTGCTAGGTGTCAGTCCTGCTTCTTTGTCCCTCCTTTTGCTCTTTCGTTTACTCCCATAGAGCAGGGACTAAGTGCTGTATTTTTATACTTTGTTTCTTTATCTCTTGGTTTGAGGGACTACTTTATTATTTCTTTCCTGCTCATGTTACACTGTGAGTGCTTCAGGCCCTTAGCTGCTTGCATTTTATTGCAGCATTGCTCCATCTCACCTCCTCCCAAGAAGCTGGAAAAGACCAGCTGTTGTGCTCCGATCAGATCTGCTGTGAGACAGTGCAAAATTACAAACTTTTGTTGGCTAAACTTAAGTTTTGGTTTAATTTTGCCAAGTCTTCTTTTCTAACTTTGCCTGCACGCCTTCCTCCGTAACAAAACACAAGAATGGCAAATGGCAGAGCAAGACGTGTGGGCAAAGTGAGAAAAGAACAATTGTTTAACCATGTACTCTATTAGGAAGCCCTTTCCTCTGTACAATGCAGGGCCTGTGTATAATTCTTATTTTATCGTCTCTAGGCACCATACGGTGCGGAGGCCTGTATTTTCGGAGGGTTATAGCGGTACGGCGGCCTGAGCTCTTTTTCTGTTTTTATTTAACCAAACATGTGGTTGGTCATGAATCAAAAAGGCCAGCAGTGCAATACCTCAGTGTTTTTTTCAGAGCGTCTGGCTGCAAGCAGAAGTGTAGCACAAGCTTGGCCCATGTGCGATACCTCAGCAGATGGTTTTAGGTTTCGCCATGCAGCGTGCATGTGCTGCTTAGGATAAAGACCTTTTGAAATCGATCCGGTTTTGCAGGCAAAAACGTGCATGCGGTGCTTTACTTTGAATGGCAATGCGTGCACATTTGACGATTCCCTTGCAGGAGCAAGGTGAGCGATTCCTGCTCTCAGCCGCACTCCCCTCCACCCCCTACTTGCCTTCCCTTCTCCTAGCAACGACTGGGCTTCGCCAGGCAACGAATGTCTCATATGGTCCTCGACGCGCAGGAGCTGCTCCTTCCAGGCTGTGGGTGAGAGTAGAGATCACTTGCCGAGTCGACTACAATCCTCTTATCTCGAAACAGGATTTGCAATGAATTTACAGCACCCCTCCTCCCAAAAAAGAGCTTCAACCCGGCGTCCAGTCATTGCTCCTGTCTGCCACTGTGTTTTGACAAGTGGGAGGCCATCACAAGAGGACGCTAGGAGAGCGCTAGTGTGTGTGTGACCTCAGGACTTGCCTGAGCGCAGGTACTTTTAGTATTAATGGTAGTTATGTAGCCTCTAACACTCCCTGTGCCAGGCCTGAAACCCTTTACTGAGTGTCCCAGTTAGCAATACATTCTGTGCTTTATATGTTTTCCGTGGGTGATAGCGGATTGGACTTTCTCAGAGCCCCCAAGTCTCCCGGTGAGACGCAGTATACCTGGCTAGCAAGCATTTTGTCCGGCCGTTATCCCCTCTCTCCATCCATCAGGTGTAAGTGAGGCCTGGCTGTCCGTGAAAGCGTCCCCTGCTACGTATCCCACCTCGAAGCGCTGGAAATGCTAGTACTATGCAAATGTATCATTTTATTTCACTCTCCGTTTGTGATTCTTTAAACTCGTCTAAGAAGTTAGTGCAACATGTTTTGACCCCTACACATGTTTAGAACTCAACGGGTAGAATTCACACAGCGCTTAACCAATTCCTACTCTTCCTTTCTCTACATATCACTCATACAGGGTTCTTTTCATCCATTCTTTCTCCCCAGTCACTGTTTTCCTATATTTAATTACCCCTTATCCATTTTCTGTCTTTCTCTTGCTCTGGGTCAGAGTATAGTGATAACAAATAAGACCCTCCCCCAGAAATGAGAAGCCTACAGCTTTCAACTTCGGAACAAATTAAGCACTGGATACATTTGCACTCATTTGTGGAAAGGAACAATGAGGCAGTCTATAAAACCACGAGCCAGGTTTTAATCTATTCAGTTGCCTTTTTTGTGTGATTTTTGCTGTCATGGTAGTCCAAATAACATCTGTGAAGTTTGCACAGTTCAGTGTTACCTACTTTTTTGATCAGCTACATCAAATAGGCCCAGCAAAGTTGCACAAGTTCTTTATATTACACGCCATCAAATTATATAGTGAAAACTTAAAATTACAAAGCACGTCATTCAAGGTCACATAATTCTTGGTTATTTTACAACAAGTAATCATATAAATCAGCATACTACTCTAATATCTATGTTTGTACACATTACTGCAGAACGAATAAAACACAATGCCCTGAAACAAGCATTTCTATGGCTGCTGTCTCAAATAAATGTAAGGAAGTTTGTAAAATATCCTCCTAGCCCATCTAAAACTTCACAATTTAATAGAGCACGTGCGACAGCATCAAGGCAAGTCTCAAAGAACTTTCAAACGCAATCACCTCTCAGAAGATGTTGCCATGCTCGAATGAGCCTGTTAACAGATACTTGGCTGAAATGAAAGGGCAAAACTAACTGTGCTAAGTATATTGTGCTGCATAACTAAATACTTATAAGGTCCCAAAAGCGAGACTTATTGGCTATGCCAATGCTTGTTGTTTTATAGAGCAGGCTTCGCTTGTTCGGCAAGACACAGCAAGGGGCAGCAATGGCTAACTTTACACACTTTATAACTTCAAAAGAATTTGTGCTGATAAAACGGGAATTTTGAACTATTATTTGTTTCTTTTATATAGACTTTAATTTAGCCGCATACGGGCTGGAAGTTGTGAAATTAAAGGAATATGTAGCAGTATTTTTCCTATCTGCATTTTTGATTTCTCTCTGGCAGCAATGTGTCAAGAGATTAGTGGTGTTTTTTTGTGGGAAGCCATGACTCGGAACCCTTCCGGAAGGTGTTGGAAGAAGCGCCTACTGAGAATATGGGACGTATGCAAGTTGGATTAAGATTTGTTTCCTATACATGCATTTGTTTAAAGTCTGTTATTATTTTAGACTGTACATATCAGTAAAGCGATGAACATTTTTAATGTTTCCTAAAACATGGGGTTCTCTTTTCAAGGCTAACTAGGAGAACTAATTTGTAACAAAGTAAAAGATGGGAATCCATTCTAAGAAGCAGCAGCACTTATCCCTCCCCCCCCCTACCAGTGAGGTAGACTGACTGATAGAAAGAAGAGTCTTCCCTGAAAGCGTGTCTGAAAATCAATTGCACACGATGGTTGTCAATTTCAGGGGGCTTTTCAGAAAGAACAAGATGGCAGAGGAGACTTTCTCTGGTAAAATCAGACTCTTTCATCTTTCACCTCGCCATCTTTGGGTTTAATTCATATTGAAAAATGCCTTGTTTACTTAAATAATGTTTGTAATAAAAGATTAGGAGTTCCAAATGAATTCACCATATCTCACGAACCATAATAACATGGGACAGCTAACCTGTTTGGTTTAGGGAACAGCCAGATCTTAATATTATTTGTATAATTCTCAGGGATTGCTTAATATCTATTTTTCTGTAGGTTGAGCCAAAGTTTCCCATTCTGTGTAGCATACCTATATGTTTAGTGTGCACAACCATATCCCTGCTTAACACCATCGATGCGGCGCATTTTCCCGCTGTGCGCTGAAGATTCGAAAATACTGCGGTTCATGAGGAGCTCAGCTCGTCATGAGCGTACGAGAGGTGATCTTCATGACGAGCTGAGCTCGTCATCAGCGTCGAAGGGGTTAAGTTTCAGTGTACCAATATATGTTTAACATGTGAATTGTACAAGTGTTTTTTATTGTACAGAATTTATCGTAGCTCTTCCTGAAGAAGGCTTGACTTTATGAACTTTATTACATCTCAGTGACTTGTGATTATTTTCATAGGAACTGTTTTTATTCTTGTCTTTAAGTAATTGATTGTTTAATGATTGTGCTAGGTAATTAATACATCACTTGGACATCATGCCATGCACAATAATTTTTTATGTATGTTTATGTCACAATTTTTAACTTTTATATGAATAAAATGATACAATTGTAACTGTCTTTTGACTGGTACACTGAGCTTATGTGGCTATCACTGCTTCATGTATAGGACTTGATTTTCTATAAAATCCCTAGTTGCCTAGGAATGTTATGTACTTGATTAGTTTGCACACACCACCATACAATACACTGACTCACAACTCAACACCACCCAACATAATTACGCTCCACATAATACCACTCAACGCAACATGATTCAACTCAACGTAATTACACTCTACTCAATACCACATAAATACACCCCACATTAAACCACTGTCACACAGTTTCATGCCACACAATTCAACACCACACATTTCCATTTCACACCACATAATTTGACACCAATCCATATCATTCAACTCAACAACACAATTACATAATACACCACATACAGCCAATCCACACCACACAATTCCACAAAATTTAACAGCACACCATATAATTAAACTCCACTACATACTCTCCGCAACACAAAAATCCATTCCATATAATTACTCTCTAAGCCACACAATGCCATTCTATATCATTCCAGTACACTCAATATCACATAATTCCTATCCACGTTATTCCACTGCACACCATGCTACATAATTCCACTGCACAAATCCACTCCACACCACACAATTCCAATCCAACCGACATAATTCCACTCCACACCACATACATCCAATCCACACCACAGAATCCCACATCATGCCACAAAATTCAACAGCACACCACATAATTAAACTCCACTACAAACCACTGCATAACACAAAAAAACATTCCATATAATTACACTCAAAGTCACACAATTCCAGCCCACATAATTCCAGTACACAATACCACATAATTATTATACACATAATTCCACTGCACATAATGACACATAATTTCACTTCACGAATCCACTCCACACCACACGATTCCATGCCATACAATTCCACAACAATTTCAATCCAATCCACCTAATTCCACTCCACACCACATATATCCCGTCCACTCCATAACACAAGGGTATAATACATTGTCTATTTACAACGCCAATAGCTCTAACTCTCGCAAAAGTGAGACCTATTGGATTTGGCAATGCTTGTTTTCTTTATCAGGGCTCACCCCTTGCATGCTGGGTAGGATGCTCCTTTTTCATTTAGATGAGTAAGTATAATTCAGGGGGCAGGTTACCAGGCCCCACTGCTTTCAAATTAACTTCCTGCACAGTACATGGTTCTTCCTACTAGCCAAGCATAAGAGTTGAATTAATGAAAAGCGTTCAATAAACCTTTGGAAACACCAGCTGTAATGATTAAATATTTTTCATTAAATGGTAATAATACCTGTAAGACTGTCGAGGTAGAGTATGAATTTTTTCAGGAAACTAGCGGCATTGACTGAATCTGAAGAGATAGAATAAATACATCATTAACATCTCAAAGTAGAAGACACAAAAAGTGATTTAAAAATTTAGACTGCAAAATATGTAACTGGGGAATTGACAGCACTTTTCACTAGAATGTCTGATTCAAGCAAAAGAATATAAACACTTGTGTCTCACACTACCTTAACAAATGATAAAACCAGGGAATTATCAGAAAGACAAACAGCAAAACAACCTCCCTCTCCCATGCTTTGGCTTGAACTCTTCTCTCCTTTCCCTTTTTCCCAATACGATCCAAAACATGTCTTTACCATTTATGGGAATACTAGTTTCACTCAGATCCCCATATAGCTTTTCTGTTCTGCCAATCTATCTTACACCTTGACCTTCTTGGAAGTCTGCCTGCACATGGACCTCCCTGCAAGTCTGCCTGCACATGGACGATAACTTCCAATCTTCACTGTCGCCTCTCTGTGTTCCCCCTTTTTTTCAGCTTAACCAACATATGTTTTGCTTACTTTCCTTCTTCAGATCCTTTCTTCTGACCCAGAAATATCCTACCGTGGGGGTTCTTTCCGTTCCACAAATAGACATTCTTATTAGTGAACTGTTCCATAACTACTTCAATCAGCTTCATCCTTTTGCACTACAGGTATAGGTGCACTTCATCCTGTCTGCACCAAACCACCAGTCTCTATATTTTGTCTTTAGGGCCTATTCACAAAGGTAAACTTACACGTGAGTAAATCTACACATGTAAATTTACTTTTACGCTTTATAGTAAATTATCTCATTTGGCATGTAAACATACTAGACTGTATAGACTTACATGTTCCCACCCCCTGAGCTCAGGCGGTGGAGCCTAATTTACAAGTGTATGATCACTGCTAGTATCTTTTCACATGTGGGCTGGTATCTCTCTCACTAATAAAAACATACCCTTCCCCTTGCATGCATACCAACACACCTGTCCTCCTGCACTCACAGAGGCACACTGCTCACTCAGCACTCACATGTGCACACCTCTCACGTTCACTCATGTAGGCACAAAATTCACCCAGTACTCAGCACTCATCCTACACTAACAAAGGCATGCCACTTGTAAGAAATGTAATTATTATTTGGGGAGGGTTACTGCCGACTGTAAGGAATAATCATAACCCTTTTCGGGGTGAACCCTCAAGGTCACTAAATTAACTTACTTAACACCTTAGTAGCTATGGCACATAGCAGACAGGCTTTACTTAGGGCAATGTGTTAAGTGTTTATGCAGAACCAAAACAGTAATAAAGTTAAAATGCAAAACAATAACAATCCCACACTAAAATGGAAAAGTAGAGTAAAATTTAATAAACAAAGTGGCACGAGGGTGACAAAAATCCAATAAAAAGAACCAGAGATATGAATCTTTAAAGTTTTAAGTAGGAATACCACTAAGATGCAAAAAGTGCCAATGATAGTCAATGGTCGCAGTAGACAATGACCGGGCTCAATTTGAAGCTGACTGCAATGGGGTGCGGGTTGGATACACTAACCAGATTCATCCTGGTAAAAGAATTTACCTTCTGACGTAGCCCTTTAAGTCCTAATCCAATACAGGAGAACAGATCTAATGCACTAGGGCCTCAGGCAAGGCACTTAAAGACTCACATGGTGTCAGGCAGAAGCCAACAGCAGAGTTCAGTACAGGTCCAGTTGACACTGATCAGCTGGGCAGTTGCAGAAAAGGTCTCTGTTAACTTGTTGTGTCACTTTAGCTTGAATGGGAGGTCAGCCTCATGACCTTAGAAGTTAACATCTTTGTTCTGGATACAAGAGAGAGCAGGTCAAATCCTGATGGGGGTCTTCTCAGGTCACAGACAGCAAGTCCAGTCCTCTTCTGTTCTTCCTCATGTCCAGACGTGTTCTGAAGTGGGTGCCTGAAGATGCTACATTTGTGCCTGACACAAGCTAGTGTGTGGGAATGACTCCTGGGCATGTGCTAACTAATGGGGTAAAAGTTCCTAGGGCCAACCCTACCCACCATGGGCATTTTCAAGATGGCAAAAGACTTCAGCCACCCACAACTTGGGTTCGGAAGGCTAGGAGTGTGTGTGGGGATTGTACTAGGGTAATCTAGTGTCTTTCAACATCAAAAAATAATATCCAGTCCGAGGCAGCCATTGTACCCACACTAAACCCAGATAGTCTGGTAGAACAAGCAGGGTTGATCAGCAACCAGAGAGTATATACACAATAATTGTCTTGCCATCTTGTACTCTGCCTTTCAAGTGTGCCCCAAAGTCTTAAAAGTAAACCCAACATATCTGTTAAGCAGGATTTGATACTCAAGCACGATTTGACACTGTAATGTCAACAAGGACTGTCACAGCCCCCACCCTGGATATTCAGTGAGGATCAGAGGTATCATCTCTATTCATTCAAGTCAGCATATTCTTTGCCTCTGGGAAACAGCTCACACCTGCTTCACATCTAAAGAAATGCTAATTCCTGGCTGGGAGAAGTTTGAGAGCAAATGCAATTCAGCCACCAGGAACTTCAGGCAGGGATACGGTAACTTTCTAAAAAGACACCCCCAGGCAAGAGCTAGAGAAGACTCATCAATCCCTTGATAGGCTTCCCTGCTCAGGCAATTGAACGCTGATAATTTGCCGCCTGTACAGTGGCACTTGTCTGTACTATACCCCTCCGAACCTACCTGTATTTCTCTTTCACCATGTTTCTCAACCACTAACTTTGCCACTGGGTAATCCTACTACTCAGCTGATGCTGATACAACCTAGGAGGTAACTAAACCTAGCTTGCCCATAGATGCATCCCAGTTTACATACAGCACCACCATGACTAACAAAGTTATGTGTCCAGTTTTATCCCCTATGTCAAATTTCTGCCCTCAATCCAGGGCAAGCTCTGCCCAAAAGGCTAACAAACAATAAAGAACACTGGCAGCTGTGAGTGGCAGGGACGAGGCATGTGGATATCCACTGCCAGGTGGATGCTCCAATCTGGAGCCGTATGTAGGCCTCATTGTCTGTTGTGGGGCAAGCAAGCTATCTCCCACTGGCTCCTGAGATCTGTCTGTCCTCTTAGGTTTCTGAGAGTAGGGAGCTGCACCCTCAGCTGATAACACCCCCCTTACACTCTTTCTTCTGCCTTCATTAGGTTGGACACCCTGCGACTGGCTTTCAGTTCAGGGTATGTAGCATGAGACTGAACAGGTGTCTGGCAGTCCAGGCTGGACATAGTAGTCCCCTCAAGGATGACACATTCTGTCTATGTTATGCAATGGTCTGCCTAGTGCAGGTCTCCTGTCCTCTGTCTGTGTGGCAGCAGAGGCAGCACGCCCAGGTAATTGTGGCCTCACTACAGTCAGTCTTGAGGTGCACTCCTCCCAGAGCAGGTAACCCCTGACCCACTGGTCCTCCCACTTTGGAAGGCACCGACCTCCTACCCCTTACTCTTCATCTGGTCCAATGTACCCTTCATTTAGGGACAGTACCCTAGAAATAAGAGTTTTTGGGGTCGCTGGGAAACTGCCCCTCCTAGCTATTTTCTCACCAGTAGGAGCGCATTGCCCTGGATGCAGTCAATTGGTTCCTCGTGACTAACAGCCCCCTCCCTCTGAACAAGTACCCCCTCCCATTCTAGGGATACCAGGGCCATAGGGTGGAAAGGGTCCTGCCTGCATTACCCTACAGACTTGTCCATGCAGATACTGTTCTGAAAACAACAGCCTTGATACCACTATGGTCTGGCTGGTAAAGCTATCTCTCAGAGCAGTGAAAGAGACCCCATTCACTCTGACATCCTGGAAGTGATGTCTATTACTCTCAGGGTTCACCAGCTTACCTTCTTTGTCCGCCTCACAACTAAGAGATACCAGGGCATGTTGCACCCTGTCCTCATGGGAATGATCTCCCCACAGGGTTACATTGCCCACCCCTCTTGAGACCCCACCAGCGGGTGACTTCCTGGGACATAAAGAGTCCCCCTTATGTCCTGACTGGAGACAGTCATAATGCTTGGGTGGGTGAAAGGGTGCCCCAGGCTTCTGCCGATCAAAAACTTTCTCCTACTGCCTTAAAGGGGAATGGGAATCCTTTACCTCCAAACCTTTTTGAGGTCCTTTGGGTAACATCTTTGTATTATTTCGCCCTCTCCTTCCTTCTGTGGAGGGAAACCTGAAGCACCCTTTCTGTGGTCACTCCCACATACCTTCTTTGACCCTTTGGTGCTGTTCCCGAGGTCTTAAACTCTCTGGACATAGTGAGCTTGGTATCCATCATGTGCTAGCAATTAAAAACAATTCATAAAATGTGCTGCCTCAAAACCAAACTGTACAGCCCATCATAATTATTTACTTTGCTGCCCTTCACCCAACCATCCTGTGCCTTACTAAAGAAAATATACAAAATCAACCCATGACTAGTATGTCTATCCCTGAACTACAAGCGATACATCTCTGGGGTTGAACCAAGTTTAGTAATTAGAACTTCCTTTATAGGCCATATGTCAAAAGGTCAGCAACTACAAGGGACAAAAAGGTATCCCTCCCCGGAATGGGCATGTGCTTCCGCAGCCTGGCCCCTCCAAGCTTGCTTTGCAACTCTGTGAATAGAGTCTTCTCATACCCAGCCCTTGTCTAAGTCATCCCCCACAACACTTTCTTGGCACCAGGTCTTTGGAGATAAGGACTCTGTAACCTCCACTAGGCACTTCATTGTCACTGCTGCCATCATCACTGGACTCAGACGTTCTCTTGGTCTTCAGGCTCAGCTCTGTCTGACTCCTCCCGTTAGACAGCAGAATTGTCTTCTCCCCCACAGCAAAGGATTACCCCTCCATTGCCAGGTTTGCAGCTACCTCCATCACCTTAGCAGCCGTAGCCCAGGTAGCCAGCTGCAACTTGAGAGTCCTCTTTGTCTATCCTCCATCTCTGATTGGGCCAAACTTCGGGACAACACTGCTCTGGACAACGGAGGTGATGCTGCTTCCTGGGGAATGTCATCTTCTGGCACTGAAGCCTCTGCAGAGTCATCTTCCTCAACATCCCCCATTTCATCCACCTCCTGCTGCTCATCCAGGTTTTGGTCGGCATTATATACAAAACTTGAAGTACAATAAACCACTTACACATTCTTGAAGAGCACATAAATCCGGTTCATAAATTCAACCATCTGATAAGGGGGCACAGGTGGCTTTCAACCTTGCGGAGACCCGGAAGTGGGCCAGTGTGTACATGCTCAGATGTCTGGCATGGGGAGTGCATGATCACTGCCTATAGTGTGCACGCTGTGTTCTGATTGGCTGAGTTTTCCTAACTACATGTGGCATCTGACTTTCTGGTATGTTGGGACCTCTGGCCAAAGTGTTTGTTGGGGCAATATCCTCAGTATTTTTGTGGTGTAGCTGCTTATCTGTGGGATCAATCTGGGTTTTCCCTGTTCATGTGTTTGTCTTCAGGCTAAGTGTAACCCCATCTGTGACCTATCAATTGGTAGGCTTGGATTTGGGTCGCAGGGCCTTTCGGACCACGTATCTCTGACTCGGGGTTGATGAGGAGGTAATGTCAGGTGGATTCGACAGTAATGGTACAAGTTTGTTATTACTTGTACATATAACATGGCAGTCATTGATATCGCGTTTACCGACATTAATATCCTTAAGCGAACATTTGTCATGGCGTACATCAACATCATATTTACCATTATTGACATTGTTATGTGTACATATATTATGGCGTACATTGATATGGCATTCACCAATATTAACATTCCCTTCTCTAGTTGAATATTCAAGTGCATAATTTTTCTCATATGTCATGAAAGTCACATTCAAGGCTAGGTGTGTTTCTATTGGGTCTATTTGCATACTACCTAATTTGAGGACTGACTGCGTTTTTACGGCAGGAAACCGCCACTTGTAGGAAACCACACAATAGCAGTACAAAAATGAGGACTGGAAGCAATAAAATCCATAGTTTGGTCATCCACAGGGGGAGCCAGGAAAACATACTATGAAACCAGACCTGCTCTGGGGCACCTCCCTCCTTTTTCATGTCAGTTTGTAGACAATGCAGTGCTTGGATAGCAAAAGCCAGAGTTCCATTTTCAAGTACATTTCCAGGAATATGAAAGTAACAAAAAGAGGGAGTGAGAGAAAGTTTATTGGATTCGTTCTCCCTATCAGTACATGCATAAACAGTAAGAATCCAACTTTGAAAAGAGAGTGTTCCATACAGTGGTGGGGAGCACACAGTGTGTGTAAAATACCCCTCACACACCAAAAGGACCCTTGGTGTCATGCTTCATCATTGGGGTCTTGGCACCCCCCTACGGGATGCGGCGTACTGCGACCTACGGCTACGCGGGAGCACTTACTTTTGTATCTATGTGTGGTGCATGTGAGGGTTTCAAAAAAATATAATGTGCGAGAGTGGTGGAGTTATCAAGTCAGTGATAGTAAAGATTAAAAAGGACCTGGCTCCCTCGGGTGTAAAACGGTCTTCATCTTTTTTGAGCTTATTGAATTTACTTTGTTTCAAAGTCAGCTCAAATTCCGTCATCTGTTTATTTAATTCCTCTAATCTCTTTTTCAAAGCGGCTGGTGTTTAGTACGTTTTCAGTTGGACTTCTATTTTTTGTATATTCACTTTTAATTCCTGAGCGATCCTGGTGGCAGTCTTGACTATTAGTACCAACCAGTCACGTGTGCAGTGCCACGAGATCAGTGACCATGCTTTTTTAAACTGCATATCTGTCTGAAAAATGAAAGGTTCGTTTTTTACGATTAATCCCTGAGGGACTATTTTATGCCTTAAGTATTCCGTCATTAATACTCCGTGCAGGGCCGCCTTGATTTGGGTTCGTCTTAGATTTGTTAGTTCATCCCAGTCTGCCAAGCTGGGACCAGGTTCGTTACTGCTGAGGCCTTCGAAGGGATTCACTGCTGACAGAATCCTATCTACCTCTTCCTCTCCAAAAGTGAGGCTGTTCTCTTCCTCCATTATGGTTGTTCAGGAAAGTCCGGGGTTGGTTTTAAATGAACGTGTGCTTATGTGACTGTATATGTGTGTATGTGGTAGAATGTACTCCCCTACGTTAAGAGGCTCATGAGGCATTCCAGATGGTCTAGACAAGTGTGAACTAACCAACTTATCAGATCAAACCCCTGATATAATTATGACACAGAAACTGAATTATCCTTAACAATTAGAGCGTGTGTTTTATGTTTTTTGTATCTAGGTCTTGTATGTGGTATTTTTTTACAGGGCACGACATCACGGATAGTATGACACCATGTGTCTAGCGATAGCAGCCCACACTATATATAAATATATATATTTTTTACAGGTCACTGTACCTCGCAAACTATGGGGAACGGATCACCAGACCACTGTTTTTTCCTTTCAAGTTTTGCAAGTGGCAGAAAACATCGACTTTCAAGTTGGAGATACATTTAGCCTGCATTACATTGCACTTTTCTATAATTATCAAAAAAAAATGTTGTAAAGATACGTGAGTAGGGTAGGGGATTTGTGCACCCTGTCCTGAAGAAGGAGTTTACACTCCGAAACATGTTGATGCACACAGGAGGTAATGCACATTATATTGCATAAATACCTCCAACTTCACGTTTTTAGTAGTACCAGCCCGGGGGCCCATTAAAAATTATTTTTTGTCTACCCCACGAGCCAGGTCATTTTTAATCTTTACTATCACTCACTTGATATCCCCACCACTCACGCACATTATATTTTTTTGAAACCCTCACATGCACCACACATAGATACAAAAGTAAGTGCTCCCGCGTAGCCGTAGGTTGCAGCACGCCGCATCCCGTAGAGGGGTGTGAAGACCCCAATGATGAAGCATGAGACCAAGGATACTTTTGGTGTGTGAGGGGTATTTTACACACACTGTGTGCTCCCCACCACTGTAGGGAGCACACTCTATTCAAAGTTGGATTCTTACTGTTTATGCATTTCCAGGAATAAAAATGCAACAGGAAGCACCAATCATGACACACACCTCACCCTTCATCACGGTCATCAAATCCAACCAATACCAATGTTGCATCACCATGAGGCAGATGGGCCTTAGTTCTTCCCTGATAGCATTTAGGCTGAGCTCAGTGTCATTAATCATCTTCAGTAGTTCCCACCTAGTTATCTATAACCAGTGCGCGTTTGCCTTTGTTTGTACAGTGAAAAAAGGTATGGATACTCCTGCATTCACATGAGTGTCTGTAAACAGTCAGAATTTTTCCAGAATGTACTTGTACTGAGACCAGCCATACCAGCCAGCAGCTTTTCTTCTTTGTGCCTGATACAACAGAGTTGTTTTCTTCTGTTGCAGATTTTAGAACAACTCCGACAGATCTTCTCCAGGAACGACCAGGTTTGAGTGTGTATGGTCACGAGGGTGCAGAGGCCCCGCCATCCGGGGAGGAGCTCTGCATTAAAAGTAGTAATCCATCAGCATGGACGTTCCCCATTAAAGGTCTGGTATGTGAAGTATTGCTTCACAGTGTTCATTGGTACCAAGCTGTATTGTTTCTTTGCCTCGGAAACACAAAGAATACTACAGCGTAAGTTTCCGTACAATTAGGGGTTATCCCTTCCCTTCCAACCATGTGTATCTATTTATTTCCGTATCCCAGATTTCCTGGCATGGGGTATCTGTGCTGGTGTTTGACCCCCTCCCATTCCGATGGGATTCATTTCCCCTAGCATCATCGAGGTGAATAGTCCTGCACTGGAATTCCATATAATTTGTCATTGAGAAAGGCTGCCCCACATATAATAATGGCTACCCTGGAGTCTGATGTCTACTGGGCCCAGAACTCGAACTGGAACGGGGGCCAGTGGCTCCAACTTAAAGGGCAAAATGGACAAATCTGGGAAATGCCCGACTCAGACCAAACAACGGCGAAATTAGACACCATGCTGGCAGCCATGGAGAGATTGGAAGAATCCATACAATTGACC
This sequence comes from Lissotriton vulgaris, assembly GCF_964263255.1. NCBI lineage: Eukaryota > Metazoa > Chordata > Amphibia > Caudata > Salamandridae > Lissotriton > Lissotriton vulgaris. Next base: position 1,547,172,543 of record NC_141694.1, on the reverse strand, counting down.
CGTACGTCCCTAGCCACGAAAATCGATAGCGTGGCCATAGACATGACTCACTTGAGAGCGGACCATAAAAAATTGTCGGAGCGCACCACGACCCTGGAGGGGGACATGAAAGCGCTCAAGCCTCAAGCGGACCAGTCGCACAAGCAGATACAGGATTTATTGAACAGAGTGGAATTCCTCGAAGACAGGGCGTAGGACGCGGAAGGCAGGGCACGCAGAAACAACGTGCGCCTCGTGGGGGTCCCGGAGAAATGGGAGGGAAGAACCCCGAGGAACACATGGAACAATGGCTGAAAGATCTGCTACCGGAAGGATCACTATCCCCTCACTTTGTGATAGAGCGGGCCCACAGAGTCCCTACCAAACCACTAGCGACGGGATCCAATCCCAGACCCATGCTGCTCCGCATATTGAATTACCGCGACAGGGATACAATTTTACGGGAAACGCGCAAGCTCCACAAGATCCGGATTGACAACGCGACCGTGATGTTCTTCTCGGACTACACAATACAAGTACAGCGGCAGCGGCATTCGTTTCTGGAGGTGAATAAGCGCCTGAGACAACTAGGGCTGCAGTATTCCCTGTTATTTCCTGCGAAATTGCGAGTGGTGGCGGGAGAACGCACTCACTTCTTCACTGAACCCACAGACGTGGAGGCCTGGCTGGACAGCGGAGTAGACACGGTCCCTAAGACACACACAGGCCCCGCGCCCCAATGACAACCTGGGAGCAGCAGAAGACGGCGCAGACCCCGCCAACAGACACGGTCTGACGCCAATGGCGTGGCAAAAACTCCCCCCCGGCAGACGCTTCGAGGAAGGAGAAACAGGACGCCCTCCGCCTTGTCATGGAACTCAGTGGATACCCCACACGAAGCGAGGCAGCAAGCGGCAGCGTACAGGACCTCCCAAGCGACAACGAAGCCATTTATGGGTTGCCAGACTCTCAAGCATCGGGGAATAGACCGGATGTTACTCCACAGACAGCAGACTACATAGGCTAACCACGATGCCCCCTAACACTTCTAAGAGACATAGCCGGAGACGACCACACTGCTTGGGGCCCGTGGCCGCCCATGTACCAGTACATGAAACATTGGTTGACGCCCTGGGCCCTACTAGCAGAAGGATGGCCGGCTCGCACTGAACACACCCAGCCTTTGATGGACGAGTGGCCCGGGGTAACCTCGGAATCCTGCGACGGGCTGCCACACAGCCCTACAGACGCTACATCTGATCGCAGAGGGCGAAGGACACGTAAAGTATGATGGTTTTTATATGTATTAACGGGGTCCCCTGCCTGCACGGGTGGCACAGACTGGTATACCACCCCCGGGATTGAGGCGATCCCACTCACGAAGAGAATATTGACTCATCACCATTGACATTGTGCGCATAGCACGTCCACCCCCCTAAAGTTTAAAACTTTGTTGCTCTCCTTGAGAGTATGGACGAGAGCACGTTCCGCATCCGACCTTTTGGTATTCTAACAGTTCATGCTGTTCAATGGCTGCATGTTTCGTTGGTCATTTTTTTCCGCCCTTCCTCGTTCACATTGAAGTGGTCAAAGCTTATATGTCTTAATACATTTGTGGGTGACGCCTGTCGGGTGGCGGACATGGAGTGCATAGGGAGGGACAGAGGGGCCTGGGCGGGGGAGCTCGCTTTACAATGTAATGTCTGCTGTTAAGATATGCACGTGGAACGTGCGAGGTATTCACACACCTACACGCCGCTTTCAGATTCACTCCTATTTGAAACGTCACCACGTCCAAATCGCTCTACTCCAAGAGACGCACCTTAGCAAGGCGGAAGTACCCACACTGAGACGCAGGTGGCGCGGACAGCTGCATGCCACGGGTTTCTCGTCCTATGCTAAGGGAACACTGGTGTGGGTTAGACCGGGCATACCCTGGACGACATTGGAAACACATATAGATCCGGAGGGGCGGTATGTCGCGATACATAGCAGGCTCGATGGTAACCCACTGGTCCTGGTCTCGGTGTACGCGCCCAATTCTGGATTGGCAGACTTTCTAGCAAAATTATCAGCCGCATTAGCCCCCTGGATCGGAATCCCCTGGATCCAGGTGGGGACTACAATAGCACACTGGACACTGCTCTGGATCGCTCACACCCTCCACCCCCCAACTCACAGGCTCAACACACCGCGAACTCGCTCCAAGCATGGGCCACCCAATGGGATATACACGACGCATGGCGCAGCCGCAACCCAAACACTAGACACTACTCATATTACTCGGGGGCTCACGCACTATATGTACGGCTAGATAGGTTCATGGTATCTAGCGAGCTCTTACCACACATCGCTGACACTTGTTACATGGGCCGCACGCACTCTGATCATAACCCACATATTATAGACCTGTTCTGGGAGCAACCGCGACCCCCGATTCCCACATGGAGGCTGCAGCCTGATCTCCTACTGGACGGTCCGCTCCGGCGCTCCATAGCTACACAAACAGCGCAATATTTTGAAGACAACACTGGCACGGGATCGTCACCACAAATAGAATGGGACGCGTTCAAGGTGGTCCTCAGGGGGCACTGTCTGGGCACACAGGCTCACACCCGACGCCAGCTAGAAATAGACCTCAAGCGCCTGGAGTCCACCCTGCACCAAACAGAACAGACAGCGACCACTGACGACAGCGCTGCCTTGCTAGAAGCACGTGCGGAACACGACAAACTGATGGATCGGTTGAAACACATCAACTATGTGGCCCACTCAGCACGTACACACCACATCGGGGATAAACCTGGCAAGTTGTTAACCTGGCTAATACAACACGAGGAGCGCACATTGCCAGTGACAGCGACAGCGATTCGCCTGGCCAATGGCCAGGCGGTATACACCCAGACGCATATACACGGAGCATTTGTGACGCACAATAGTGCGCTGTACCAGTCCCGCTTGCTGGCCACGCGCGCCACCATCGAATCATACCTAGATGACATAGCGCTGCCCATCATAACAGACGACCAACATGACGACCTGGGTGCCCCCCTGGAAGCAGATGAGTTACGAGAGGCCATATTCGACTCTCGAATGGTAAAGCCCTTGGCCCAGATGGGTTGCCGGCGGAATATTACAAAGCCTACTCCGACATACTCATCCCCGAATTCCTCAGGGTGAATTCGGCGGCGCTGGATGACTCAGCACTGCCTAAGTCAATGAACGAGGCGACGCTGGTGTCTCTCCTCAAGCCGGACCGTGACGGCATGCTTCTTGGATCGTACAGACCGTTGGCGCTGTTAAACACGGATTACAAGATATTGGCGTCGACCCTGGCCAGACGCCTGGCGGCCCTGGTGCCTGCCTTGGTGCACGCTGACCAAAATGGCTTCGTGCCCGCCAGATGCACCTCCCACAATACAAGAAGGCTGTTCCGTGTCCAGGCCTACGCATTACCAGACTGGCCACGCTCGGGTTGCCTGGTTCTCGACCTAGAGAAGGCATTCGACTCGGTCGAATGGCCTTACCTGCTGTCTGTCTTGCGCAAATTCGACTTAGGCGACGACTTCATCGAACTAGTCGGACTATTATATAATCAACCGGAAGTGCGAGTTCGCACAGGCAAACTGATGTCTGACTCCATCAAGGTTCGGCGCGGCACTAGGCAAGGCTGCCCACTGTCCCCTTTGCTGTTTTCGCTAGCGATAGAACCCCTAGCCGAGACATTACGTGCCAGAGGCGCACATTGAGGCATCCCTCTAGCGGACGGAATACACATAGTATCGCTATATGCAGATGACCTGCTTTTATACGTCAAAGACCTCACCTGCATACCGCCGGAACTATCAGAAATCTTCCAGTCCTTTGGAACCGTGTCGGGCCTTAAGGTCAACTGGGCCAAGTCAGGGGCGTATGCTTTCGGTCCAGACGTCCCGGACACAGAGATAGTGATCCAAGGCGAACGGCTGCCATGGCACCACACAATGTTCAAATATCTAGGCATATACATCTACAGAACACCCCCGGACATCCTGGATGGCAACCTCACACGCGCCATAACATCCATTAGATCCCAGATTTCCTTCTGGAAGATGCTCCCACTTAATGTACCAAGCAGAGTGACACTGACGAAGATGATCGTCTTACCCAGACTTCTGTACTATTTTGCCAACATCCCAACATATGTCCGAGCCCGCACTTTCAGAGAACTGGAGACCATGGTTAGGGACCTGTTATGGAATACCGGAAGGCCCAGGGTGGCCCTGAGGAAACTCTACGCCCCAGTCAATGATGGGGGCCTCGCAGTACCAAACCTAGAACTCTATTATCTAGCGGCACAGTTACAGTGGGTGACGACCGGGCTAGCGGGCAGAAACCTGGCAGACACCGCCACAGCTGCTGGTATGTTGACACTCGCCCAGATCCACTTCCTCTTCCACCCCTTGGCAACCACCAGAAGAGCGACTCAACTGCACACGGCCGTGGCTGTTACATGCTACACCAGGAGCCTGAAGCTCACTAAACATGCTAAACCGTACGCACCCGCGTTGCCACTCTGGGGCACGCCCACAGCCTCGACTGTCATCTCAGAGGCAGCACTAGAACACTGGACACGCACAGGGGTGGACACCATGGCGGACCTATATGCCGATGGCGCATTACTACCTTTTGCGACACTGGCTGAAGACACTGGTCTCCCGGCGGGGCAGTTTCTACTGCACGCCTCCATAGTACTGACATACTCGCAAAAGTGGGGAACAATAGCGGAGGAACCACCCACACACCAACTAATACAGCATCTACATGTCAGGGGAAATGGCACACATGTAGTACACTGGCTGACCTACGCACTACTGTCACACACGCAACAAAGCCTACAGCCACTACGAGACAAGTGGGCGGCTGACAGGGGCAGGGACTGGACAGAGGGGGAGTGGACAATGATGTTAACGGGCCCGAGAAACATCCCACGAAATGCACGATTCAAGCTAATCCAGTTCTACATTCTGCACCGTGCGTACCTATCCCCAGACAAAATTAATTCATACTTCCCGGGAGCCGCGGCCAGTTGCCCGCGGTGTGCCCTGGAGGGCGCAGACATGTTGCACATGCAATGGCGCTGCCCGCACCTCCAAACATATTGGCAGACACTACTACCGATACTGGAACGTTGCACCGACATGAAAATACCACACACGTGGGAGGCATGCATACTAGGCATATACAAACGAACCAAACACAACAAAGTCCCCTCTCGTTTCTGGGATCTAGGCCTCATAACGGCCAAACGGCTGATCACGAAACACTGGAAACGACCCACCCCCCCCCCCCTGATGACGCATTGGCATGCCTCCCTAGACAACTGGGCGAAAGCGGAAAGCATCACACTGCGCAATGAGGAAACTGCGGGACTGCGGAAGTTCCTGATCGCAACATTGTGGGACGAAATGCTAGGCTCCTTGCACAAAGATATTCAAACGGAGCCCACCACAACAACAACCATAAATTGTGACCTTGACACCCCCGGTAGAGACCTAACCACCCAACCTCAAGATGACACTGCAGCACCCGCAGGCGTAGACACACAGTAACCAACGCAGGGCAACTCCACCTGACGCCCTAAGCACATTCCACACCCACTGCCCCGAGCCCCTTGACCCTCCCCGCCGCTGAGAGACGACCTACCAACACCACTCCAAGACACCCATGGCTCCACAATGCACAGACAGATCCCAGCCCTAAATCACGCACCCAGCATCTGAGCTATCGATGACCACACTCCCACCTCAGTCCCCTTTTTAGGCTTAGCTCCTGTTTCATATTGTTCATTCATTTCTTTTTTCTTATTCTTTATTGAAATAATTTGTACAATATACTGAACAGACGGGAACAGTTATATTACATCATCGTTGAACTGTATGTAACACTGTACCATTGAGAATTGTGATGTGCCCCGCAACTGTGACAGACATCCTTGAGATGTGACCGACTGCATGATGTACCAATGGAATTGCCTTTTATTCTGTGATTTCAATAAAAGATATATTTAAAAAAAAAAATAATGGCTACCCTGGGAACACAGATGGAGCCAGGAGCTGACTTATTTGTGCACTGGTGCAGTGGTTTTGCTACCTGTAAGAACCTCTTATTTACGAAGTCTTCAGTCGAAACAGTGTACCCCCCTAAAGGGCCCCTCTGGTGCATCCTATCTAGTTTGGTTTGAATGTAGCTAGGTTCTGTAAAAAGGTCACACAGGGTGATGTTTACTACTGCTCTATGGGGCTCTACTCTATTGGGTTGTATCTTGACCCTAATCCTACATACAGGTGGATGAGACATTTTGCTTTCTCTGGGGGCTATCTCATGGGATAAGTAAAGCCTGTCTGCACCTACGGCGTGGGGTGTCAGCAAACATATGCAACACAACCTGTTTGTGGTTTGGGTGCCCACAGTGGTCATATACTGATATCATGTGTTGTGTAGGAGTGTAATGTATAGTGCTTGAGAAATGCTAGTGTTTGTTTTAGTGTAAATGGTTGGAAAGGTCCCTACGCAAGCACTGCAACAATGTCGAGCTAGGCTCCAAGAAAGCAGGCAGATTTATTGCTTCAGAGGGGCACGAGAGCACCTATGGTAGACAGAAAGTGTTACAAATATATATGAATACATAACTATGAGAACATTTGTAGGCCTTGGGATGGTCTAGAGGGGAGATGTCTGTCGTCTGGGTGCCTAGGGGTGTCCTGGCTTGGTGCAGTGCAAAAATGTGTCTGTTTGTAAAAAAGTGTCTGTAAAGGCAGCTTGCAGTGTATGTTCTTGAACAATTGTGCCTCGCTGAACTCTTTTTGGGAGCTTTGGCTGAAGGGGTGACAGGCCACTGTAACGATGGTGCACATGCGGCTGAATTGTAAACCTGTTGGATAAAAGGTGTGAGTTGTAGGTTAGCTTGGAAAAACACATATTGTTATACCGTTGTTTGGAAATTCCTGTGCCTCCTTTCAGGAGTATATTGTGTAACTTCACAATGCGTAAAACGTTTTAGAGGGGCACTACTTTAGGAAATTTCACCGTATGGTTATTTTGTGTGTAGTTTGGTCCCCCTCCTCATTATGTCAGGGGAGAGTACTTTACTTTGCAGGCTGCTTCCTTTAAATGTGTGTGTGTGTGTGGGTGTGCGTTTGTGTTTCGTCTTATAGGTTCAAGGAGTATGTTTTACCTGCATGTGTGTCATGCGATGGGAAGGGAAGTGTATGTGTATGTGTAATGATTTTTAGGGTCTTTGTCGGTAATGGCAATCTTTCCGTTGTCACGTGCATGTCCCTCTGGTCTCTGCACGTGTCGTGTAATGAGCTTCTGCCTAATGGAGTTGGATGTTTATTTACACCCTTTTTCTGGAAAGTTCGGCTACTTTTGGGCTTCTTTGTGCAGGTTCTGTTGGGCATTTACCTGTGCTTTTGGGCAATGCTGCTTCTAACGTAATATACAGGAGGGAGCCGGGGAGTTGTTTGTTGCCCCACTGTGGCTCTGCAGAGGAGTGACTGGGATTGTGATTATTTGCTGGGCTTTCAAAGAGAGTCGGGTGTGTGTTTGGGACTTGTCGTGAACGGCCTGATACAGATAATGTTTATGGCTTTAATGGATTTTCTTTATGGACTGGGTGTCATGTTGTTGTAATTTGGCAGCGATTGGGTTAGCATTAGCAGAAGCCATCCTGTATTTAGAGGCTATCTTGTCCATTTTGTGGAATCCATTTTGTATTTCTGGCAGCCATTTTGTTTGCCATGTGCTACCACGTGTGTGCCATGTGCTCTGTCCTACCTTGCTGTTGTCGGCTCTTGAAATCTGCCTAGAGACAGGTTATATTTAGCCTCTTCCACTTTGCACATGCTCAGTTGAGCTTGCAGCTGTCCATGCAGCTGCTGTTAGTCTGTAAATGTCAGGATGTGTTCACCAGAATTAGCAACTGTTAGCTCCTCCCACTTGTTGACTGTGCATTTTCTGTATGACCTTATATGCGCCTAAAACCTACTTCGTGTACTTGTACCGACTTCTTTTGAGCCCCTGTGTGGGTATAAAAGGACCACGCTCCTTCCATTCAGTGTGCTACTTCATACATTGCCGAAGGGTGTTGTGTGAATGTAGTTCCACCTCATGAGGTTAATAAACTTTGTATTTTCTATTCCAGTTTCTGTGCCAACTTCTATCCTATTGGTCTGAGGACTTGTGCAGAGAAGGGTGAACCCCTTGCCCTGGTAGGCCTTGCTGAGGCTCACCACCACAATGTGGTTGCTTGCTTCAGAGTTTTGAGGACATATTTGTCCTAGGTGTGTGGGAAACCTGGCTCCCGACACTAGACCATCAGCCTCGTTTTGGAGTTGTGAAGGGGCCTCCATGTGATGGAAACCATGGGACTGTTGAGACCTACATAGCTTGTCCAAGGATGGACCCGGGTTTCGGTTTTTATGCACCATTCGGGGGCTGCCCTGCCCCATTGTCAGACTGTCTCACCCCCTGGGGTCGTGGCCAGCCAACCCCGCTTTGGGGGATCAACAGCTGAGAGAGGCCCAGGCGGACACCTGAATGGTGAACTCTAGCGTGGATACCCAATCAATATAATGTACTACAGTCCTAAAGTTGTTCGCAAATGAAGGTACTGAAATGTATCTGGAAAGGGTATGAAGGAGATACATCATGTTGGGGGGTGGTTTTGGGCTTACTATGTGTTTGCATGCTGCGATTGTGCAAGGACATTGCTTCCCCAGACAGTCACTTCTTCCTACCATGGCTGAGGCCCTGGCCCTTGCTGTGCTGGGCTCCCTATCTACTGCGGCTGCTGCTATGTGCCCGTCCAACCACCCTGTCCCTGCTGCTGTGGGGTGGATGTTGCTAGGTTTCTCTAAGGCTGATTGTACAATGCATTTGGGTTTCTCTTGGCTTGGTTTTGGGGATGGGTATTCTGTGGGGGCGGGCCCGGTGTTATTCCTCTCTGCTTGTGATATGTTTTTAGGTGACAATGGTCGGTACTATGGTTTCTTCTGTAACAACAGTAGCATTCTTCTGAGATCTGGCGACTGTCAGCCTCTCTGCTCTGTGGTGCTAACACTCTGTTGGAGCCCTCTGGGGTTCCACGATTGAGTCTTCTTCTAGTCAGATGCCATGTGCACGCTTGTGGCTATTGTGTCCCTTTTGAGGGCAGTGTCACCTTGTTCTTGGTCTTTCCAAAGGGGCCACTGCATGGGTGTACGGACAGTGACCTGCCCAATTTAGGCCCTAGGATTTTTGCCGTGTAACAGGTGGGGACACCTTTTTGGGGTGTCGGTCCATTATTCGGGCATTCCAAATTTCCTACAGAGGTCATTTGCTTGAGTACCGCATTTGGAAACAGGCAGGGGTCCTCAGGCGTACAGAATGCACCACACAGCATGGGGCCACGTTGTCTGCAACACTTTCTCACTCATTGAGGTGCCAGGATGGTGACAGAGGATGACTTGGGTAACCCAGGGGGTGCGCCCAGTCTGGTTGCTACCACCAAACCAAAGATTGCTTGTATTTTAGTAGTAGTTTTTGATATGAGTGCTGCTCCTTCCCGCAAGCATGAATTTGCCACCCCTGTATCCACCAGAAAGTGGTAGGATTTCTCGCTTATTAATATTATAACCATGGGGCCCTCCTCAGCGCAATCCAGAGTGTACAGTGGGAAGAGCGCGTCTTTTGGTACCGTGATGGCCTCTGGTGTGCGTTCCCTGTTTTTCCCCTTGATTCGTGGGACCTGCCCTGCACTCTCGCCCCACTGTTGTATCCTGAAGACCTAGAGCATTCTTCCTTGACGTTGTTAGTCCTGTAGGTTGCAAGTTGGGACCACCCTGAAGCCAGCCCATAGTTTAATCAGAGCCATTCTTCCAGCCCTCTCTTGACCTACATATTTGGTCTGAATGTGTGTTCTTGTGTGCTCTATTATGTTAGTATTGAATGTTCCCCCCTAAGGTCAGGGGAATGCATACGCCTTGGGATGTATGTGCCACTCACGGCAGTGTTTCTCCAGCGTCCAAGCCTGCGTGGGGAATCTAGTGTGCTTGTGGTATAGCAGTGACTCCAGGATGAGTTAGGAAGCTTTTTATAGAGTTTGTAAACTTCTGACTTTCTCAAGTAAGTTTTAAAAAAAATTTGAAATTGTACTCTGATTGTGGGGAAATTGTATACACAGGGTTGTGCTGGCAACAACTACTGGTTATGAGCTCTATTAGGGAGAACGATGCAACACATAAAACACTCTGACAATGACAATGCAGTGAAAAAATAACAACCTGTAAGGAAAGTGCAATGCTTAGTTCAGAACAATGCAAGTTGCTTTTTAGCAGTGGAAGAGCAAATATGGATTAGTGACTTGTGGGAAAAAAACGGTTACTATTTAACAGACGCATAATTACTAACAGGACATATCATTTAGACATAAAATACAAGTGCAACATTTTAACAGCACCATAACATCAGCAATGCATAAATTGAAAACCTTATTGAAAATAGAAGAGAAAAAATTGACAAAAAAATTATTATTTTGTCCAAATTTAACATGGTGGTCATTGATATTGCGTTTACCGCCATTAACATTCTTATGCGTACATTTGTAATGGCTTAATCAACATCATCTTTACCGGTATTGACATTGTTGTGTGAACATATATTATGGCGTACATTGAGATCGCATTCACTGATATTAATACCCACTTTAATCTGTGTTCCTGACAAGATCTGAGCCAGAAGTCGCAAGTATAGTGCCAGGAGCCACAAAGGAAATGCCAGGGGTCGCAGAGCAGACGCCAGGGGTCGCAGAGGATGAGCTAGGGGTTACAACCATGACCTCTGGCGAGCCCTAAATGATACCCATGCCAACTGACCTATCAAGTAGGGTTTGGCACTCCAGCAGGATTTGACACAGTAATGTCACCAAGGATACTCACCCACTCTGCATATTCCTGGACGTTAAGAGTATCTCTTCCTTTTGAGGTCAGCATTTTGTTTACTCCTGTGAGGCATTTTACATCTGTTTCACATCTATTCACATGCTAATCCCTGGCTGGGAGAGGTTTGAGAGCAAATGGAAATCAGCCTTGAAGAGCTTCAGCTGGGGAAAAGATAACTTTGTAAAAGTTGCTTTCCCTTAACATTTAATAAAAATCCAACTTCACCAATGAATTGGATTTTTTAATAACTAGTAAAAGTAATTCTTTAATAACTTTTCTAGCTAGTCCCATTAACGAGTTTAATCTATCCTTTGTGCTTTTTTACATGGGATATCATAGCTCGTCACAGTGACAGTGTTTAAATTGCCACAGTTAGGCTACAAGGGTAGGCCTGAAGCCATGTTTACACTGTCACTGTAGTGAATGGCACAACTGGTGCTGCAGCCCCTGGTGGCATTTAACTTCCAAGCCCTGTGTAAATTTGTACTTATAATAGGGTCTCCTAGGCAAGTTAAATATACCAATTAGGAGTATGCCAATTTTACCATGATACAAGAGGGAGCACAGGCCCTTTAATGCTGTTTAGCAGTGAAAAAGTGCACAGAATTCTAACACCAGCACAAATATAGGGTCCAGCAAGAGGCTAAAAATCCAGTGTGACTATGGAGAAAAGGCTGATATCCTACACTTGCTTATCTTTCCCTCCACCAGGCACAATGCCCACTCTGTACTTATATAGGCGTAGTTCACACAGTGCTGATATAAACACACCCTTCCAGCTGCACTCACAAAGGCATACTGCTCACACAGTTCTCAAAGGCACACTGCTCATCTTGCCCTAATATAGGCACACACTAGTTATGCTCTAATACTGGCATACCATTCACTTCTCACTCTCATGAGCACACCTTTCACTTTAAACTCGCACAAGCAGACCACTCATTCTGCACTCACATAGGGACTCTGCTCACCATGCACTCATGCAGATACACCATTTACCTTGCACTGACACAGGCACACAATTCATATGAAAACACTTTTAACCCAGCACTTACACAGGCACACCATTCATCCTACACTCACATACACACACTGCTCATTCTGCACTCACACAGGCACACATTTCACGCTGCTCTCATACAAACACACTTTTCACTGCTTGGAATTACACAGACAAACCTCTCACCCATGTGCTCACAAAGGCATGACCCTCGCCCTGCACTAATACAGGCACACCTCAAGCATCCACTATTTTCTCATTTGGGCATACCATTCCCCCTGACCTCAGTTGAGCATACTATTCACCCAGCATTGAGACCCGAAAACTACTCACACAGGCACACTGTCACCTGCACCCATACAAACACACTCTTCCCCTGCTTTTGGTAGGTCGGGATATCCATCAATGAGACAACCAATAGTGGCCAAGGGCTCTGGGCACTACTCCTCAACCAAAAATTGCAGTCAAGAACCTAGGGATCCTGATGGACAATTCCCTTTCTTTTGAGAATCACATGAAAAAAGTGACAGGGACTTGTTTCGGCCTTTTACGTGGTCTGAAACCTATTTTGGGTTTCTTTGATGCACCTATCTGCCAAACGATTGTCCAGTCAGTAGTGCTGTCTCGCCTGGACGACTGTAATGGGCTACTACTTGGAGCTAATAAAGGTGTCATCAAAAGACTCCAACGGGCACAGAATGTGGCAGCACATATCCTTTTTGCCTTACCAAAACACTGTCATGCTTCCAATCTCCTTCACCGTCTCCACTGGCTACTGATTGAGCAAAGAGTCCAGTTTAAGACACTCTGCACTACTCATAAGATCTTACATGGCCAAGCTCCCCAAAACCTGCAAGCGCTCTGTTCATCATACATTCTGGCACGGACTCTGTGCTCTGCCAATTTGCACCTGGCTAGTACTGCAAGAATACGTAGGCAGAGAGCAGGAGGTTGCTCATTTAAGGCACTGGCCCCCGCCCTGTGGAATGCCGTCCCGCTTGCTGCTTGGTGTACAATAGATCACTGGGCTTTCAGGAAACAGATTAAAACATGGCTTTTCTCGTCCCTTTAGTTCATCTTCCCTAGCCCCCCGTCTGCTAGCGCTGGGACGCCCAAATGTTGGGGCAGCCATGCGCATTATAAATCCGCCTAACATAACATAACTCACACATGCCCAACTCTCCCTCTATACTCATACAAATATACCTTCAACTTCACTCATGCCAAGCAACAGGGCACGAGAGCAGGGAAGCAGAGTAGCACAGTAGGACGACTGGGAGGCAGCAGACTGGAAAAAGGGAAACAGTAAGGTTGGAGAGGAGGAAGGCAGTGCGGCTGGTGAGAAGGGAAACACAGAATGAAGTTTGTCCCTGTACCGGTAATTGATAAATGTTTTCTTTCCTACCCATCTGGGAATTTTCTAACTCTGTTTTTTATTTTAATTTTTTTATTATCCAAAGTATCAAAACATCAATAAATACATACAGATCTGATAACAAATCATAAAAGCAATTCATTTAATTCAATTATACCAAAGATAATTAAGTTAATTTTCCCCTTCAGCAATTCATATGATCGATCATTGCCCCCATACATAAATACCTAATTTGCGTTTCCTTAATCCTTTAACCGAATACAGACTATGCTCCAAATTATATATATTATAAAACCGGGCTCACCACATTTCAAAAGACGGTGCTTCAGGCTGAAGCCAAGAAGACTCTATACATTACCGTGCTACCGCCGTGGCCATAGAGAGCAGACACCGGAATTTATACATGGGTCTCCCTTGCTCAAGATCCTCACCAATCCCCAGCAACATCATGGAAGCCAATATTTTGACAACAACCCCCGAAATCTCCGTCATAAACTTCTCAATTTGTTCTATATATGGCACCAGTGTAGCACAGGCATATAAAATATGGACACTGTCAGCATTTATTTCATCATCTTAGCAGGAGTGTGATAGAGATTAAATATAATTTTATAAAACTGGGCTTTAAGATTTGCCGACAGACAAATTTCCCCAGCAATAGCAATCGCCTTCTCTATAGAGACCCTTGGCTCTCCCACTTTTAGTGCCCACTTACAGTTGTGTTTATCCAGATCATCCCTCCTTGAAGCTAAAAGGATTTTGTAAAGGACTTCTATCCTTTCCTCACACCTAATAGCTTCAACTATTTTAAGAGGTATCATCGCTATCGGTTGTTTGCTCAGAAAATCACGTATTTGTAAGAATTAAAAAAACTGATTCTTATGGAGAAGACATTTATCTGCTAGGTCTGTAAACGACGCATAAAGCCCCCCAGCCTCATAAAAATTAGCAATTTGGGTAATACCACTCCGTCTCCAGCTGGTTGCCACTTGATCGTGAAATATTGATGGTGATATACCTACGTCCATGGTAGGAGTATAAAAAGTTAATCCCTGAATTTGTAAGTTTTTTCGTACCATACTCCAAACGTTAAATGCTGCCCCCAGAATTTTGAAACACGTTCTTTTGTAGTAACTCCTATCCAACTTTTTCAACAGGCAGTTCTTAACCTCTTTACCTAACACCATCTGATAGATTGAGGGAGCCTCAGCATAATTAGCATAATTATGCACATCTTCTCCAGTCAACATTATCCAGATATTTTATATAAGACACGAGTAATAATAGAGTATGAAATCAGGAACTGACCAAAAACACCTCTCTCTGGGAAGAGTCATAAAATACAAAGCCCTCCGAGGTTTCCCTGAAGCCCATAAGAATTTAGCACAATTTTCTAACTCTGAGACCATTTCAAACCCGAGGTCTTTAAAGCCCTACATTCTCATGAACTACGGGTATCTCCCCTTTTTAAAAAACTGTCCCAAAGCATTATAGCCAAAAACCTACCAACGAGTTGTGCAACACCCTTGGATCCTTAAGGTTTTTGAAAAAGCAACCACAACACAACTGCATGAGTTTATTGAGCTGAACTATATCCTGGGAGATAAGCAGTCTGCCTTTCGTCCGAATAGAGGAAGAGACAGCCCTGCTAAATGTTCAGTTTTCAAACCTGAGCCTGGTGGATTCATGGAACATCATTTTTTTAATGTTGAATAGACAGGATGACATAGAGAGGATGTCAGTGACCTCACTGAAGTGAATGGAATAGTTTATTATCAAGAAACATGGATGCATACATCACTTACCATCCAAGACTTAGCTAACACAGGGACTGATATTCCACACGTGCTTGCATTTGGTCCCTCTTAGGGACAGAGAGGCTTGAAGAGTGTCATGTGTTCTAGAGAGAGGCTTCATGTGCATAAAGAACACACTACACAACAGCACCCCAACAATAAATCAGGTTTCCCAAAAGGTCATTACCTCCTATGTAATTTGTAGAATCTGTCTTGGATTTCTGGGTCTAACTTTTCTCATGACCCATGGCACCTTTGCTAGGCAATAATTATATTATGTTTCTGCAGCAAGGACCTTGCTAAGTGCATATACGATTTCCTTTGTTAAAAATTGTTGCTTCTGACTGATGTTCTCTAAAGGACTTGAGAATACAGAACAGTATTATGAAAGTAGAGTTGTCTTGTGACAACAAACTTTGAACTATTTGAACATTTATCCAGAATGTACGATTATCACTATCACCTAAGGATATTTTTACTTGTAGGCGGAGAACTCCCTATGGTAGAGTATAGAGAAAAATTATAATTTATCAATCATTAAAACAAATATTGTAAATGTAAAACAAAAAGGTTCCACTTCTCTTATTTTCTAGTCAGATATGATCATGGTACTTACTTCATAGGTTTGTGACAAATATATAGTAACCAAGGGCAATACCCAAACTACATGGTTAAGATTGAAAGAAAAAGAAAAATATACATAGCAACATAGTAAAAAAAAAGTACATTGGAGCAAAAGAGAAAAAAAATGGGTTGATCATATATATAAACAAATATTGGAACACTTAAAATAGTGACATCTCAAACCATTGTCATACCAGCTATTCGATGATTGACTTTAACTTAGGGTCCCAGTTGAAACCAGCCCAGATTCTTTTCATTCGTTTTATAGATGGAGGGCCTCTAGGTTTGGCTATTGCTAACTCACATATTGTATGTTTGACAAATAATAGCCCACCGCTCTTATGCTTTTGGGGGAAAGGGAAAGCCCATGACTTAGCTATCCATAACCGGGAAGAAACAACTATTGACATCAGTAGTCTTAGGCCAGAATTGTATTCCAATTTACACCTCAACTTAACCTCCCTAGTGGTTACCCGAATGTCAAAGTCAAGGCAAGATGTTGCTAGTTAAGTCATAGCTGCACAGAATTCCTGGACAACTAGCAAACATATGTGTGTAATATCTGCTGCATGGCAACCACATTTGGGACATTGAGTCTTATCCAAACCTTAATACCCACCCCATTTTAACATCTGTCCTGGTGTATAATAAAGAATGCAGATGGTCTTAAACTGTTGAAGTTTTATACTTATGGAGTTAAAAAAGCAGTTGACAATCTCCAAAGCACTCTGAATTTCTTCTGCTGAGATCTCAGAGGTGAGGATCCTGCTCCACTTAGAAGCAAGTAGTGAGCTATCATCAGTGTTATGGAGACAAAACCTCTGATATATACATTAATCAAAGCTTTTCCGGTGCCCTGTATAAGTAAGACAGGATATCCGATACTCCCAGATCTATTGAGTCCTCACAACCACATAGGAAGTAGTCCCACAGCTGCAGACATTTTTTTTAAAGTGACGAGGAAAGTAATATGACTCCTGGAACCAGACAAAAAAGCAGTATACGGTAAGATCATACAACTGTCTTCAACCCTAGTCTTGCCCAGGCCTTGCCCATTGAATCAAAGTATTTCAGGGAATGCTGGATTATCTCAGTGTCGTATCTCCAGCTATAGAATTATTTTTTTTTTTTTTAACTTACACGAATACAGCATCATTTCACATACAAACAATAAAAACCAAGCATGTTCATCACATGACTACGAATGAATACAAACTACTCCAGTTTCCAAGTACCTGTTACACAGTATAGTAGTTACATACATCAATCCTGTACTGACCGAAACTTCAGTCAACAGTAGTTACTTCTGGAGGATTCGCATCTTGTGTTGTTAGCAAATCGAAACTAAGAGGGGGCCCAAAAGTCTTTTGGCCTACACGCTAACGGAAGTTCTTCAGCGTAATACGATAACTGATCCCTACAGTGTGTAACATCCTACAACCACTGTTATAATTTGGGGACATTTCTACCATCCCAGTTTTGAGCCACTTTTCTATTTACTAACAGCAAAGCAATCAACACCAACCTTCGATTCTGCAGCTTTAAATGACCTGCAAGGCCCAACAAGCACAGCTGTGGTGTACATCTCACTGGTTCCAGTACAATATCAGATAAGGCCTTAGCAACCTGCTCCCAGAAATCATGCATTCGCTCACAGAACCACGGCAAGTGCATGAAATCCACGTCTTGCACTTTACAATAGGTGCAATTAGCCGATTCTCTCAACCCATAACTCTGTAACTGCTGGCGTGTGTAATACAACTGTTGTAAAAACTTCAAATGAATGATACGCATATTGCGGTTAATAGTCCTGTAAAAGAGCAGCAATAGCCCTAATCCTTTTCTGTAATTTGCGTGTCTAGTATCTCATTCCATCTCTCCACACCCCTGCTGTGTCGCGGTGCAGTGTCTGCTTGCATTGAAGTATATAATCGAGTAACCAATTTCATATGGGAGGGATCTGCCAACATAGCCTGTAGATTCAGAAAAGGGGGTGGTGATGAACAGAGTGTCTGAATTAAGCAGACCACTCTTACCCAGTCCAAAGATCAGGGCTTGATCCATCACCGTTATTTATCTCACTGCACCATCCCAGCTCAGAACCTGGCTATATGCAAATCAGTCTGTCCCTGGCCCAGTGCATCATGGGAACAGGGCAGACTAAACTACCAAGCCAATTCTTCACCAGAAAGGAGACAAGCTACCGGTAGCAGCTTCAATGTCAACGGTTCGGCAGGATGCAGTGCGTTTAAAGTTTCAAGAGCCTCCCTCAATCTGTAATATGTGAATACTAACAGCTGGAAGCTGGGCTTGCATGCCTGTATATCCTCCAGGGTAATAAATGTGCCTTCTAGGTATACATTCCCCATTGTAACAATGCCTACATCTGCCAGGATTGAGAGCGCCTGAGGCTCCCGCACTACAGAGATAACAGGGTGTCGCGCCAACAATATATTGGAAGTTTCCCCGCTTGCCCGGCTAACGTCCGCCATGCCTGAACTGTGCATTCTATCATGCTCCTCTCTCGCCAGGTGCATACTGATTGTGCCCGGGCAGCATAGCAATCAATGGTTCTGGGTATACATCATCCGCCTCCACCGCCACGTGTGGCAGGAAAGGCAATGGAAAGTACCAGTAGTGAGAAAAGTGCACCTGTGCACACAGGTAATAAAGGTATAGATCAGGTGCCCCAAACCCCACCTGTGAATATGGCCTTCTGAGGACCTCCCATCAACAGCGAAGTTGTTTACCTGCCCAGGCCATTCTAATTAAAGTGGAGTGCAGCTTTGCGAAGAATGCCTTCGGTAGATGGGGGTGGCCTAATCCATCTCTCTACTTGTTCCTCTGTTTGCACCAACACACTACCAAAGTCTTCTCTAATAACAATCTCCGGATCGTTGTGGATCCATACCTCCAGGTATTTGACCAGCTCCACCGTCCATTTCAGCAAAAATTCCATCTAAAAAATGAGATGTTAAAGTGAAAATGGTTGAGTTATCCCAATTAATCCTGAGACCCGAGTGGTGTTCATAAGTAATATATTCCGTTATCAAACCAAGTAACTCCTCTTCTGGATTGTGGACGTATAACACCATATCATCCGCATACATTGATATAGCAAGAGGGCGCTGCCGAAATCCCAATAGTGCGCGTGCATGCCTCTGTCTCACCTTGCATGCCTCTGCCTCACCTTACATGCCATCAGCTCCATCACTATTTCGAACAGCAACAGGGAGCCCAGGCAGCCCTGACGCTTTCCCCTACGGCTCGGCATGAGTATAGAATGACATTTGTTAACCCGAACTCTGGCAACTGGGGCAGTATATACCAATTCTATCCATTGTATACATACGTACAGCATTCCCATGCACCCCAGTACATCAAACATAAAAACCCACTTGATGGAATCGAATGCTTTAATATTCGGGTCAAATTGATGCATCACTGCAAATAGTGTACGCAAATTATGTGTGGTGGAGCGAGATGGGGCAAATCCTGATTGGTCTGGAAGAACCTGCGCTGGTAACAAGGGGCGCTATCATTTTCTTTATGATTTTTGTATCGATGTTCAAAAGTGACAAAGGGCGATACGACTGACAGCGTGCAGGGTGTTTGCCCTGTTTCAGTAAGATAATAATTAGTGCCTCACGTAGTGTTGGCTGGAGTATTTATTTTCATAGACTTCGACATACATTTTGTGTAGATGTGGAGCTAGCAATTCTGTATAAGTTTTATCAAATTTGCTAGGCAGACAATCGCTGCCAGATGCCTTACTACCGGGGAGGGCTTGTATAGCCTCCTTCACCTCCTCAAGTGTGAATGTTTGCATCAGGAACTCTCTTTGCCTCGGGGACAACCAAGCAAACGCTATTTCCTCCAAAAAGGTATGTATCTTTTCTCCAGAGGCTGCCTCGCACACACCATATGGCTCGGAGTAATATTCCATGAAGAGGTTAAGTATTTCAGCCCAGGTAGCAGCAAATCCAGAGACCAGCCAGTAGTACAATGTGGACCATGATTTATGTAAAGATTAAATGAGCGCACCCTCCCATATCATCAGATATCGTGCCTTCCAAATATCAATGAGGTTATGGGTGTGCATGATGTCATGTATAACTTGTGCTACCTTCAGTATTCCGATACCAGGGCCCCCACCACCCCATAGTACTATTTCTGGTTGTAGGGCATACAATTTACTCTCCAGTCTTTGATAAAACTCTGGGTCATCAACATTTGGGCCACATGTCTTGATAACTGTATGGTTCATACCACTGAGGTTTCCCTGTATACGTGTAAACCGTCCCATGTCATCTGATTCTGTGTGAGTTAGCATAAAGGGAGTGGTCCTTTTCACTAAAATAATTACCCCCCACCCCCGGCATGTGAAGAGTATGATGATGCCGCTTTTTCAGTTGCCCATTTTGCTCCCACCCTGCCCTCTCCAACACGAGTGAGGTGGGTCTCCTGTAATAGTGCCAGCTGTACCTGGTGTCTATCTAAATTGGCCAACACCTGACTGATTTTTGGGGGATTATTCAGCCCCCTGACATTCCATGTCATAAGCCTAACTGCACCTACCATTTACATAGGGCCTGATTCTGATGCGGGTTGGAAAGCTTTCCCACCTAGGGCCTGATTCTGATGCGGTTAGGAAGGCCTCCTAATGGCATTTGCTCCTTCGAAATAGGATTGGGAGCGACCCAGTGCCCAATTATGATGCGGTAAGGAACATGTGCTCCCATTGAAGTCAATGGGAGTCCAACCAAATCGTATCTGGAAGCATCCAGATGCATTGTACTTGGTCGGTCGGACTCTCCCGATTCGAGTGGGTCGGAAACCATTTCCAATCCGATTCGGTCGGGAAGCATTTCCAAACCCGCATCAGAATCAGCCCCATCGTATATACTGATCTTGCATGTTAGTCCTCTCTTGTGGCTCAGCCAATTGTATACCTGCCTAACCAGTGTGTCTACCTGCCAGCGATGTACCATGCTTAAAAGTACATTCAACAACCCAATAACTCCCCCTCCCACTTTAGCATCCCACTCATGCCAAAGACACACCCAAAAAAACACACACTGCAACCAGATTGGGGTATACTGGCATGCCCACAGCGAGAGTGTGACCAGAATGACAGCATTTTTTAGCACATCCCAATACAATGTTTAGCTTACATTAACAACAAGAGGAAATTTGATTGCTCAATCAAGCAGCTTAATCCCATACCCTTAATTGAGACAACGTGTCCATGACAAAATACAGTGCCACAATAACAACAATACTACGCCTCAACTTCCTCCAATACCACCCACCGACAATTTGATCAATATCATGCCTGTCAGCATTTCTATGGTGCCATGTGGTTTCCCATACCACTGTTAACCATATTACCTTCACTGTATCGACAGTTCAGAGTGCTCCCCGTTAACCAAGGATTCTGATCAGCACAATTCAGAGACTTTTACATTCAACTACTCACGTAGGCCCCAAAATGTGAGTCCATGACCACTAATATAGTCATCTATAGCTTCTCATGTGAGCAGAGTCTACATTTCCAACTACCTGCCCCACATCAAATGCATCACTCCAGCAGTCATAACTCCAAATGCGCTGGGGAGGTGGATCGCCTTGAATTCTTCCGATTAGGTTGCACTTGCTTCAGAAAATCTATAGCTGCCCTCAGTGTTGTAAAAAACGTCATCTTGCCCTCATGCGTAACCTGCAGTCGTGCGGGATACAGCATCACATAAGGGATGTCTAACGCTCGCAATTTCTTCTTGACTGATGCACACTCTTTACGAGCTGCCTGAACCGCCACAGTGAAATCCGGGAAAAAAAGTACCTCATACCCTTGGTGAACAGTCTAAATATCGAATTTTAAATATAGAATTGCCAATATATCGACTTACGAAAATATAGTGGTGCAGAATATCGAAATGCAGGTAAGAAATATCGTTTTTAATAATACTGATGTTAGTAATATCCAAAGTCATAATGTAGTTTGTTAAAATATCGATTTTATTGTGTGTTTTAAGTGTTAGTATATGTGTTAAAAATATGTTTGTAATGTATGTTGGAATTTTTTTAAAGTAATGAATTTTATGTTAAATTATGTTTGCGTATTTCAGTTCCGTAGCGGGTTGAGGGTTTATAGGGGAATAGGGTGGGAGGTAATTTAATTATAATATATTAATTAAGATTTTATTTGAATGTATTATATGTTAATTAATTTTTGTGTAATTTTATTCCGTAGTGGGTTGTGGGTTTATAGGGGTGGGAAGTAATTTAATTTAAATTAATTATTTCAAAAATTATTTAATTAAAATTTTTGTATTTAATATTGTATATTATTAATTGTGTTAATTAAATAATTAGTAAATAAGAAATATTAAATAGTTATTAATTTGATATTAAAAATTAATAATTAATTTTTTAATATGTTAAAAGTGCACTTTTTAGGAGAGGGTTGTGTGTTTATAGGGGAATAGGGTGGGAAGTAATTTAATTGTAATTAGGTAATTATACATTTTTTTAGTGGTATTGATTAATTTATTAATTGCTAATTACTTTTGATTAATTAATTGATAATTATATTAATTGTATTAATTATTAATTGGTACATAATGTGTAATATTATGTATTGGTATTGATAATTAATTTATTGTTAATTAATTATTAATTGGAAATTAATTTATATTAATTGATAATTATATTAATTATGTGACGTTTTATGTGGAGTGTGTTGTGTGTTTATTGGGTAATAGGGTGAGAAGTAATTTAGTGTTATTAAAGTTATTATACATTTTTATGTACATGTATTTTTAAATAATTTATTGATAATTTATGATAATTCATTATTTAATTACACATTTATTTTATTTATAAGTATGTTATTTTTAACTCCTACGCTATCCAACACTTTCCCTACTAAGGCATTCACAGGAGTGGGAATAGTATTTTTTACCCACCCGCTATACAACACTTTCCCTATTGTTGCACTCACTGGAGTGGGAATAGTAATTTTTATCCACCTGCTATCCAACACTTTTCCTACTGTTGCGCTCACTGGAGTGGGAATAATCATTTATACCCACCCGCTATCCAACACTTTCCCTACTGTTGCACTATTTGGAGTGGGAATTGTAATTTTTACCCACCCACTATCCAACACTTTCCCTACTGTTGCACTCACTGGAGTGAGAATAGTAATTTTTACCCACCCGCTATCCAACACTTTCCCTACTGTTGCACTGTTTGGAGTTGAAATAGTAATTTTTACCCACCCCCTATCCAACACTTTCCTTACTGTTGCACTCACTGGAGTGGGAATAGTCATTTTACCCACCCGCTATCCAACACTTTCCTTAATGTTGCACTTGGTGGAGTGGGAATAGTTATTTTTACTCACCCGCTTTCCGACACTTTCCCTACTGTTGCACTCACTGGAGTGAGAATAGTAATTTTTACCCACCCGCTATCCATCACTTTCCCTACTGTTGCACTGTTTGGAGTGGACCCACCCCCTATCCAACACTTTCCTTACTGTTGCACTCACTGGAGTGGGAATAGTAATTTTTACCCACCCGCTATCCAACACTTTCCCTACCGTTGCTCTGTTTGGAGTGGGAATAATCATTTTTACCCACCCGCTATTCAACACTTTCCTTACTGTTGCACTCGGTGGAGTGGAAATAGTAATTTTTACTCTCCCGCTATCCAACACTTTCCCTACCGTTGCTCTGTTTGGAGTGGGAATAATCATTTTTACCCACCCGCTATTCAACACTTTCCCTACTGTACCACTCGCTTTCACTATTGTTATATCTAATGTACTGTAAAAAACTAATTACATTTTTTTATGTTGTAACTTATATATAATGTATTTTTATATTCATATTATAGGTTTATACACGAAGCAGGAATCAATTTGAACTCTGTTCTGGTTTGCAGCCACTGAGCAACTTGTGCTGAATAAAGCCTTACCTGGAAACCCCGCGAGTGTGGCTGGTGTCCTTCACCTGAGCGAACATATATATATATATATATATATATATATATATATATATATATATATATACTTTTTGAAATCTCCCGCCCTTCTTTCAGCGCTCCCAGCCGAGGTCGTCACGGAAAAAACGGGAAACGGACTCCGTAGTAGTATGTGGTTCAGCAGGTCTTTATTTCAATTGTCACCACCGTCAGATGCGTTTCGGGTAACAGGTACCCTTGTTCACTCACAGAAACGCTGTCCGCTAACATTTTTATAAGTATGCTGTGTGTTTTTTTGTGAGAATGACGTATTCTCCCCAGTCACATGACGGTAATAGACATTGGAGAAATACTATGCACGTTTAACCCAGCTAGTCATTCAAGTCAATACGACCTAGGTTACATGTAAAATTAATCATTGTGTTAATACATTATTATTTCTAAAAACAAAAAACACAGTGTGATTCGACATATAAAGTGCATTATACAGTGCTAAAAGATGCCGGATTCACAAATGGAATTAGTTACTTACCTGTACACTATAGTTCTCCAGTATTATCTTTCATAGATTCACATGCTTGTATCTTCCCCGTCGTCATGGTGGGAGTCTCACGGTAACAGAATGACCAAGCAGTATCATAGAGAAGAAAAACTGCATAGAAAATCCCCATAGGGGCAGTACTATTTGGTAACCAGACCATTTCTTTGTTTTGGTCCAAAAGCCAGCCAATCAGAAATGCTGCCCTGCCCTCACACTCCCCAGCAGCAGCTTCCTGCCTCAGATTTCCGTCCCCGAGTGAGAGACATGGATAAATGCCGAGAACAAGATCTGCCTGAGAAACGGGGAGGCGGGCGGGCGCATGTGAATCTATGAAAGATAATACTGGAGAACTATAGTGTACAGGTAAGTAACTAATTCCTTCTCCAGTATTACATCTTTCATAGATTCACATGCTTGTATCAGAGTAGTAAGCAGTGCTCACCATACTGGTAGCGTTTCCAGGGCAGAACCTAGAAGGAAGCTCTGCCGCAAAGCAATGACATAATAGTAGCTAGGAAAGCATCAGCAATACGATAAGTGCATGTAAGTACAAGTCAAAGTACTGTATAGCAAAAAAACAATATGCCATCAGGCCATACCTTACTGGAATAGACGCTTCAGCACAGCCTGCCCCACTGCCGTGTCCTCTTTCCACGCAGTGTCTAGGCAGTAGTGTCTTGTAAATGAATGCACACTCTTCCACGTTGCTGCTCTGCAGATGTCTGGCAGTGCCACTCCTGCGAACAAGGCCATCGAGGTTGCCATTTTCCTCGTTGAATGTGCATGCACTTTAGAACATAGCGGCTTCCCCGCTTTGTCGTGACATTTCAGGATGGCTGAGGATATCCATCTAGCAATACTCAGTCTCGACAATGGAAGGCCTTTTCTCTGCCCTTCAAATGCAATGAATAATTGCTTGGACTTGCAGAACGTTTTTGTCCTCTCAATGTAGAATTTTAGGCATCTAGAGATGTCTAGAGAGTGTAAGGCTCTTTCTGCTTCCGAGGTTGGCTTGCTGAAGAAAGTAGGTAAAATAATGGGTTCGTTGAGGTGAAAAGACGTCGCCACCTTGGGAATAAAGGTAGGATTTGTTCTCAATATAACCCTGTCCTGACGAAATTGTAAGAAGGGTTCCTCCACTGAAAAGGCCTGGATTTCGCTAACCCTCCTTGCAGATGTTAAGGCGAGGAGGAGGGCCGTTTTCCATGACAGGAACTGCAAGTCTGTCTTATGTATGGGCTCAAAGGGTGGCCTCATAAGCTGCGATAGAACTGTATTGAGGTGCCACGGCACAGGTGGGCGTTGGATGGGCGGGAAGACTCTAAAGAGTCCCTTAATAAATTCCTTTATCACTCTGGATGACCAGAGAGATGGTTCATTTGGCTTTCGCCTGAATCGTGATATTGCTGCTAAGTGCACTTTGACTGAAGCATGCGACAGGCCTGACTTTGATAGAGAAAGCAGGTAAGGCAGGATACCTTCAGGCTGAACCTCAAACGGATGCAAGTTTTGTCTGCTGCACCAGTGGCAGAAACGGGTCCATTTCGCTGTATATGTTTTGTTCGTCGATACAGCTCTCGCTTGTGAGAGAATATGCCTGCACTCTTGTGAAATATCTAGATTCTGAAATTCACGCTCGTGAGGTTCCATGCGGACAACTTTAGAGAGTGTAGGTCCGGATGCAGAATCTGCCCTTTCTCCATGGAGATGAGGTCTTGAAATGTCGGGAGCTGGATCTTGTCGCCCCTTGACAATTGAAGGAGGTCTGAAAACCACGCCTGTCTTGGCCAGGCTGGTGCAATCATTATGATCCGGCACGGTTCCGATCTCATCTTGCGCAGGATGCGCGGTATCAACGGGAACGGAGGGAACGCGTATGCAAACCTTCCTGTCCAGTCCAAGAGGAATGCATTCCCTATGGATCCCTGTTGACGGTACCTTGACGCAAAGTGAGCGCACTTTGAATTGCTTTGAGTCGCGAACAAATCTAATGTGGGAGTGCCCCACTTTTAAAACAGAATGCGAATTTGAGTGTTGTGTAGTTCCCACTCGTGCGTCGCATTGGGAGTGCGGCTCAGGGCGTCCGCCCGAGTGTTGAGGACTCCTTGTATATGCTGAACTTGGATCGAAATTTCGTTGGTTATGAGCCATTTCCAGATCCTTTGAGCCAGTGTCGACAGCTGTTTGGATCTCGTCCCACCCTGTTTCAGCAGGTAAAACATGGTCGTGGTGCTGTCCGTTTGGATAAGTACTGACGATTGTCGTATTCTGGGAAGGAATGCTTGAAGCCCTAGGAACACCGCTTTGAGCTCCAACATGTTTATGTGAAGCTTAGCTTCCCAATCTGACCAAAGGCCCTGAATTTCCAGCTCTTGAAGATGCGCGCCCCATCCTTTCAGCGAAGCGTCCGTTGTCATCACGAAATCGTGATCTCGATGAATGAAGCTCAGTCCCTGGTTCAGGTTCTTTAGGATCTTCCACCATGACATGGCCACCTTCATACGGGTCGTGATGGTAATGCGATCCTCGAAGGTTCCATTGGCCTGTACCCACTGCTCGTCGAGCTGTTCCTGCAAAGGTCTCATTCGCAGACGACAGTTTGGTACCAATGGGATGCAGGATGACATCATCCCCAACATGGACTTGTAAATCCTCACGGAAGTGGACTTTTTTGCTTGAAGAGAAGTCGTTAGCCCCCTGATCTTTCTCATCCGATCTTCGGAAGGGTAGGCTTTCCCTGCCTTGGTGCATATCCATGCCCCTAGGAATTGAATGCCTTGGGCCGGATTCAGCGAGGACTTCTCTAAGTTGGTTCTCAGACCTAATCGCTGAAACAATCGGATGCAGCTCTGTAGAGCTTCTGCTGCGTCCCTGAAAGATGGACCTGTCACCAACCAGTCGTCCAGGTATGGGTAAATGTAATGCCCTTGCAGTCTTAAGTGGGCCACCACCGGGGCCATGCATTTGGTGAACACCCTCGGGGCTGATTTGAGTCCGAATGGCAGGACTTTGAACTGGAAGTGGCGACTCTCCACAACAAACCTCAAATACTTCCTGTGCTTCCGATGGATGGGAATATGGAAGTACGCATCCATGAGATCCAAGGACGCCAAGTAGTCTTTGTCCTTTAACATGAGTAAGATCTCCTGCAACGACAACATTCTGAAGGGTATCTTTTTTATGTAATGATTGAGATCCCTCAGGTCCAATACCTGTCTCCATTTCTGGGTCTGTTTCTTTTTGATGAGGAAGAAATGTGAATAGAAGCCTCTCCCTCTGAGATGCTGTGGGACTTCCTCTATGGCTCCCTTTCGTAGAAGCGAGAGAACTTCCTTCTGCATTTCTTTGCGATGATGGTTGAGCCTGAGTACTGGCGGGTGGTCCGGTGGTATCTCCACAAATTCCAGTGTGTGGCCCCTGCTTATGACATCCAGGACCCATTTGTCCGATGTTATGGACATCCAGTTGGTGTAGTATTGAGACAGGTAGTGGTCGTTGTCCGGGATCTTTTGCGTGGGGAGCGCCTGCCTGAAATCATTGACGTCTATTAGACTGCTGATTTTTCCCCCTGGCGTTGGATTTACCTCTGGACTGTTGTTGGTAAGAGGAGTTAGAGGATCTGAACTGGTTGTTGGTGTTAAACTGACGATATCCCTGCTGATTGTATGGTTGATATCGGTTGGATTGAAAAGAGGATCTTTGATTAAATTGGCCTCTTGCACCCCTCTTTCGAAAGGACTGAAACTTTCCCTGCTGAAGAGATCCCAGTGCTCTAGCCGTGTCCGTGTCCGACTTTATGCCTTGTAATGCCTCGTCAATATGTTTCCCAAATAGGTTTTCACCATCAAAGGGCATATTGACAATCTTCGCCTGCACTTCTGGTCGAAAAGAAGTCGCCTTGAGCCAGCCCTGTCTGCGAAGCGAGACCGCCCCGGCCATTTGTCTGAAGGCCAAAGACGAAACATCCATGGCGATGTCGATAGACTCATCAGCCGATTTTGCTCCTTCTTTGAGAAGGGCTGCCGCTTCTTCTTTTCGATCCTCTGGAAGCGCTGACAGTATGGGAGCCAGATCTGACCATATCTGCCTGTTGTAACGGCCAAGCAAAGCCATCGCATTAGCCGCTTTAATGGTAGAGGCTGCCATGACCGCAAACCTCTTACCTGCTCCATCCATTCTCCTCCCTTCCTTGTCTGGTGGCACCAGAGAAGAAGCCACCGGGTTTTTTGAATTTCTTTGCGCCGCCTGTGTCACAACCGATTCCGGCCTGGGATGTCCAATGAGGCAGGCTGCCGTAGATTCTGGAGCTCTGTATTTCTTTTCAATTCGTGGAACTGAAACCGCTATAGAAGCTGGTGTTTTTAGAATCTTGAGGCCCTCCTCCCAAATATGCGGGATAATAGGGATTGAGCGGAGTGACCTTTTGTTATCATCTTTGAAATCGTACAAGAAACAATCCGTCTCTTGTACGTCCATATCCAGACTGAATCTCTTGGCCGCTCTTTCCATGATATCATGGAAGCCTCCGATGTCTTGAGGAGGGGAGGTAGATTTGAGTGGTTCAGGTGATGCAGCCGATGGCAAGACGTATTCGTCCCATTCCTTCCCCGAGGCATCATGAACTAGCTCTCCTTCTTCGGGCTCTTCATCGTCATCGGAGTCCGTTAAGGCGTCCCTAATAGTAACCACCTGCGGAGATTTAACCCCTTGATCTTGAGGGGCAGGTGCTTTTTTAGGTGTCTGCGTGGGAGGCGTGTGCGTAACTGGTTGCGAGGAATTCGCCTCTGGGAAGCGACGATAGTAGTCATTTAGCATCAATCTAAGATCAGACACAAGGGTGAGGGGTATAGAAACTGTCTCTTGACGTTCTTCCTCCCGTGAGTCCTCTTGCTGCTCTTCTTCATCCTCGTAATCACCAGATTCCTGGAATGATTCATATCTGGAAGATTGTGGCCTGTCCCTGAAGGAAAAACTTTCCTCCTCATCCGTATCTTGGCTCTTTATCTGAAGCTGAGATGGACTGTAGGTGGCACCTGAGGACTCCTCTCCCTCCGAATCCTGCTCCAGCAGCGATGATGGCGGCAAGGGAGAAATCTTCGTCCAGGAGGTGAACTCTGCGGACTTACTGATGGTAGCCGAACCTCTAGTCGACTGAAACGAGCGGATGGAGATCATGGTCTTCGACTGAGGAGAACTGTACGCTTTAGCCGATGAAAGCAAGATTTTCGTCGACGGAACCACCGTCGACGGGACCATCGTCGACGGGACCATCGTCGACGGGACCATCGTCGACGGGACCATCGTCGACGGGACCTTCGTCGACGGGACCTTCGTCGACGGGACCTTCGTCGACGAGACCTTCGTCGACGGAACCTTCGTCGACGGGACTGTCGTCGACGGGACTGTCGTCGACGGGACCTTCGTCGACGGGACCTTCGTCGACGGGACCTTCGTCGACGGGGCCCCCGTCGACATTCGTGACATCGAACCTGTCGTCGACGGAGACGTCGTCGTCGACGGTCCTGACAGAGACATCTTACTCATCGATGTCGTTGCTGTAGACGTCGTGGTCGTCAACGCAGCCTTAGATCCTGTCGTCGACGAAGCTGTGGTCGACGGAACTGAAGTTTTCACCACAGACTTAGTAGCAGAAGCCATCAAATTGGTAGAAGGTGCAGATCCAGGTCCTTTAAGACTTGACTGCTTCTCCAGAGGAGTAATAGGAAGAGATGATGTCGATTTTTCCTTAGATTTACTCCTTTTAGACTCCACTTTCTCCACAGAAACAGAGGCTTTTCTTTTCTTGGGAGTGGAGTGAGAAGATTCTTCCTCAGAATCTGAGCCTGATGTGGCCTTCTTCTTCTGAAGCCATACCAGTAATCTTGCCTCTCTGTCACGCTTAGTTTTGTCAGAAAATTTTCTACAAAGCTTACAGTCCTTCACCAGGTGTTTAGGATAGAGGCAGTAAAGGCAGTCCTCATGTGGGTCCTCAGAGAAAAGTCTGGCCTTCCCACAGGATCTGCATGGCCTGAACAGCCTCTTTTTAGAGCTTTCAGCCATCATAAGCAATATGAGTACACACAATACCTCAAAGTAGAAGGCAGGAAACAAGATTCCAAGGGTCAAAAGTTCACACAGGAACAGAAGAAAACTGAGCAGAGCTCAGGGAGACTCCTTTCTCACACGAAGGCGGTTGGAAATCTGAGGCAGGAAGCTGCTGCTGGGGAGTGTGAGGGCAGGGCAGCATTTCTGATTGGCTGGCTTTTGGACCAAAACAAAGAAATGGTCTGGTTACCAAATAGTACTGCCCCTATGGGGATTTTCTATGCAGTTTTTCTTCTCTATGATACTGCTTGGTCATTCTGTTACCGTGAGACTCCCACCATGACGACGGGGAAGATACAAGCATGTGAATCTATGAAAGATGTAATACTGGAGAAACTATTTACCCCGAACAAAGTTAATTAATATTCGAGTCATGCTAAAAACATTCCAGAAAATACAAGAATTTGTTTAAAAGCATATTCTTAAAAATCAGCAATGATGTATAAATATATAAATATATAATACAAGAATATAATCATAAATATAAATCTATATTGACTGGTAATGGTATAAAAATTAAAATCTGTAAAGGCATTTTTACGATTATGCACAACATGACATAAATACCGGATTAAATTCCTTATTCAATTTGAGGACACATTACTGTGCCTCTATATTCTACAACTGTGTCAAGAGGGGGAAGATGTATATCCCTAAAGTTCGAGGGTCGCATGTATTGATATTCGATAAGATCATCAATGCAGTGCCCTAGCTGGTTCTGATAATAAGTGCATATAAGATAAATATGTGCTTTGTGCCGTTAAAAGATATACACATCAAAAATGCGACTGTGTATATTATGCTACAGTAAGTTAAAAAAACAACAGATTTCAAAGAGTACGGGAAATATCACACAAACAGTAACATATGACATGAATGATCAGGCTGTAGATTCAATGTCCCCAGTGAGGTTAGTTTAACATGTGCGTGGATCCGGTGTCTCACAGAGGTATCTATTGGAAATTGTGCAAGTCTTCAGTATTGTTAAGTCCTTTCGGATGCTTGCTGTCCAGCTCTAGAATGAATCTAGACTCTAGTCTCCTCAGTTCCTTTTCCTTATCACCCCCTCTAGGGTTATTCACAATTGCTGCAATGACAAAGTATTTCAGGCAATTAAGATCATTTTTATGCACTGCCTTGAAATGTCTAGCCACGGGGTACGAGGCATCATTGTTTACAATGGCTCTAAGATGTTGAAGTATTCTGACATGTACCTGTAGTTTAGTACTGCCCACATACTGTAGGCCACAGGTACATGTCAGAACGTACACCGCGTATTCTGTTTTGCAGGTGAAAGTCCCCACAATGTTAATCTCAGTAGGGCTGAAGGGAGTTCTAGATTTGGTAGTAGATATATATATATATATATATATAATTACATTAAAAAATATGTTTTTAACATTTTAAAATGATAAATAATAATTACTTTTTAATATTATTAAATTAATATATATAAAAAATAAAAATGTATGTTTATTTTTTTAGATTACATTTTTTATTTATTAATTGTGACCTTTTTTACTTAATTTTGAGTATGTTTTACTCAATTATATTTATTATTTAATCAATGTTATATTATTTTTAAGATATTTCAAAAATTCAATATTTTAGCATTTTATATTTTTAACATCGACATTTTTTATTCGATATTTTTGCACTTACCTGTTAATTGATAGGGAGTCGACATTCTGTCATTCTATATTTTTACTTCGATATTCTGGTAAGTCGATATTCTTGTATTATATATTCTGTCAGTGATCCATTCCCTTGGTAGCTACTTTTTCTGCTTCTCCCTAGCCAGTCTTAGAACAGCATCCCGATCCCGGTAATTCAAAAGCCTGGCTGTGATGGGCTGTGGCAGGGCACCCGGTGGTGGTTTGGGAGCCAATGGTCTATGTACCCTCTCAATGATGAGCACTTGTGAGAGATTCTCTGCACCAAACATATCCTTGCGCATTCCTTCAATGTAGTATTTAAGGCAGCCTGTATTGGTGCTTTCTGGAAAACCCATGATTCGCAGGTTGTTGAGCCGGGAGCGCCTTTCCAAATCCTCATTCTTTGCTCTTGTAACCTCCAGGATCTTCTCCATATCTTGGATTTGCCCGCTGTCTCATGAGACTTGTCCAGACAGAAGAAATGCGATGCTCCGCGGAGTTTAAGCGCACCCCCTGTCTGCCCAACTTGGCAGCCATACTGTTCATTCTCAGCGTGAGAGTGTCTATCTTTCCATCTATGGCCTGCAGACTCTGCTGCATCGCCAGAAGGGTGGACTCCAATGATGATGTACTCGATTGCCCCACATCCAATTCGATATCGAAGTACACCACTGCGGGGCGTGATGATCAGCGAGACTCAAAGGGCAGTTTAGATTGTTGTTTATCTGTCTTGCCCATCTTTGCCGTTCATGTGGAGGTAACAGAAAGCAGAGGGAAAGGGCACTTCACACAGCTATCCACCAGCCAGTGGTGTCACAGCATACCACCTGCTCACAGTATACAATCACAATGCCTGCTCGTGGTCCCTCCGCCAACTTTAAACAAGATTGTCTATCTTTGTGGCCTTGCATTGATGTACGCGCGTAGACTCATACACAAGGGGGACACCTCCAAGAAAGCTAGGCCCCTTGCTTGCGTGCACCAGGCCTCGCGCTGCCACTTCTCCTTTACATTGACGCCTGCCACACACTGATATTGTCGTTATGGGGGAAGTCCACACCGTCTTACCCTGAGCGGCTAAGGCATTTTCCGCAATATTGTATAGCCTCCCCACGCAGCTCGCCTCATGTCAGAGCCACCTTGTGCTGTCCGGGAGTGGCGCTGAGTTCGGATGAACTCCACTCCAAAGCAGGCTCACCACGCGCAACCCGCTCCCACGGAACTGGTGCAGGCCGCGCACCGAGGGCTCCACCCAATGCCTACAACTGCTCTGATGACATGGTCAACACACGCCACGCCACCTCACAATGCCTCCTTTCCACCAACAGCGGCGTTGCGATCATGGGAGCGCCCACACAGATCATGCCTCTCATTCGATTTTGACAGTAGGGAGCCCGCCCTCTGGCATATGTTGCACACATATATGCAGGCCACAATCTTTCCTCCCACCGTGTCTAGCCCGAGCCACAGTTGGTTAGACGTCTGAAATACGACCTACTCCGCCACCGGGCCCAGCACTCGTCCCCAGACGCTATCTTGTTGCATTGCGGGCCGCAACCCCGCTCGCCATGACTCCTTGATTTCCCGCTAACAGATGTCATTAGCGGTCCAAGTGGCTTCCCTATTTCCCCCTGCATGCCGCTGCTTGATGCCGTTGTTTATCCTCGCAGATGGGTTCCCATAGTGCCGATCATTGATGTATTCTTTATTCCAGCCAGCAGAGCAGCACTACAGTGTGGCCATCTTGCTGTGGGCTCTCTAGCGCCCCCAGCTGTAGAATACTTAAAGCAGATTTACCTCCAAATATGATCAGTGTCCCTGATAATTTTAAATCCTGCATGTTTGTAGTAATTAAGATCTGTTAGCCTATAAAAAATAGCCTAAAGTCAGACCCCAAAGCAAGCTGATATCCCAAAACAAAAGAATCAGGTTCTGCCCCAGTTAACAAATTACACAAGTAGCCTGCAAATGCTGGCCAAAAATATAACTCGAAATTAGGTATCAGAACCCCCCCTGCTTATAAAGGAGTTTCAAAAAATTAATATCCTGTCTGCCCAGTCTGTAACTCCTGATAAAACTTCCAATGGCACCTTCAAGAAGCTTGAAAAAATGTGTCCTTGACTCGCAATGGAATTGCCTGAAATAGGTACCAAAATGATGGCAAGATGGTCAAAACACATCTGCAAGACCAGCCTCCCACTCACTTGAGTCAACCCGCAACTGGAAATATTGCGTGGTTGTTTAATAACTGACCTCTGTATGCTCATTTTCAGGAATAACACATTACATATTAAAGTGTAGAGAATTGATTACAAAGAGATATCACTAAGGTACATCCTCACTGTTACAATTTAGTCCAGAACAGTTGTGGCCCGTCACTAAAGATATCTATTATGGCCTTTAGACAAACCTTTCACATCTTGCAGGCCTTAGTGCCCAGCAGAAGTGATGAATCTGAATGGTGGAACCAAGTGCCTCTCTTTTCTCTCTTATTGATTCCCATTTCCTCCAATTTACTGCTGTCCTGTTGTCCTTGATATTATTGCATATGTGGTCAATGGTGGGAGAGTGGTGACTGTCTGAACAGTGCATCGCTCTCACTAGATCTTAAGTTCAAGGTTGGTGCACCCTGCTATTTCTCTCAGGGTGGAAAACCAGAGATATTATGGTTAAAGACTCAGCTAAGACAATCTGAACATAAAGTGGAGTATAGTGGGACTCTTGCCTTGTTTAAAATGTATGTACTGTTACATCAGTTCCATATGAATTGCATTGTATAGTTTTTATAACTACGCAGTCAATGCAGTTTGTTTCATCATTCTTGAAAATCTGCAGTAGATAGTCAGAAAGTTGTTTAGGTTTTTTCAACCATCCAAAAATAGAAAGTTAGTGGTGAATGCAGCCAAGACTGAATTCCTACAAATGGGCACCGACTACTGACTAGCCCACAATAGCTCTGGTTGTCACTCTTTTGAGTCAGTAAGGCTGAATTCAAGTCAAAAAAGGTAATGACCACGGGAGTCCTCTTTGATGAAAGACAACCTATGGGACATTATGTAACTTATCATGTTATGTTATATTCAATCTTCCAATCATGATCACATTCGCCGACGGAAGTCCCGATATTTATTATCTCCGAAAAAGTACACCTCGCATAGCCAGAACTGTGATTGGAGAAAAACTGGACTATGGAATTGCTTTATTTGCCAGAACCTATACCTCAAATCTACATAAATTGCAAGTGCTGAAGAACTCTGCAACAAGAGTGGGTCTAAACACACCTTAGAAGGCACATACCTCCCAGTATCTACACTGGTTAACAGTACCAGTACAAAATTCGTTTTAAACTTTGACACTGGCTATCA
The DNA here is from genome assembly GCF_964263255.1 of Lissotriton vulgaris. NCBI lineage: Eukaryota > Metazoa > Chordata > Amphibia > Caudata > Salamandridae > Lissotriton > Lissotriton vulgaris. The sequence continues at coordinate 1,547,137,153 of NC_141694.1, read as the reverse complement.
TTTGTCATTTAGCAGGCACTGGAATGTTTGAAACAATGCTTTTCTCTCAAAAGTCCAACGTTGATGTCAGCTGAGCAACTCTTAGTGGTTCCAACACAGTGCTTAAGAAAAATGGCCAGTGGTGGATTCTTCCTTGTCATTTTCCGTGCCCAATGGTATTTCTTCAACACAGATTCAAAGTAGAAACAGTCTTCCTGAAGGCTCTCTAGACGTATGTAATAGGCAAATATTTGTCCGCTATTTTTTAGCGCTTAGTTGCCTATTGTGATCTTTTGTGCTTTGTAAGACTACATGACAATAATGATGATTGTCATGTCTTGCTTGAAATAAAGACAGACAAATATCTCAGTTAACACGGAGCTTTATTTCACATGTGCTCTCTGGTCCCTGTCCTTACTCTCACTGCCCCTTTCCTGTCGTTTCTCCTCCTCTTCCCTTGGCCCCTCTCGCTCCGCCCACCCCAACTACTAGACTGCACAGCATAACATCTCCCCCTTTGTTAACAAACAAACAAACCAACTTGATCATCATTACTCTATCAGTCAAATGGGTCACTGAATGTTTTGTCGCGGTCTATGGACCACAACTCCGTCGCCAGGATCACCCTCTGCTTGAACTTCCGATTTCTGCCCTGAAGGTGTATGATCAAGCCTCTCAGTATACGGTTGCTCCTTTGTCTTGTTGAGAGCCTCTTCCATAGTATGAGTACACCGTCAGCCACACGGGTCCACAGTTATCCCATTTAAGCTATGGGGACACCTATCCATTTCCGTGGCGTGACTTTCCCTTGCCTTGACAAGAGTCTCCTTGACAACACAAATGCATCTTTGAAACTGCACAATGTCTCGTGTGACCTTCTTGTCCACCAATTCATGGCAAATTCCAATGCACTTCCGGGTTGTCCACTCATCTTCATCTTCTGGGGCGGTCCTAATTACCCCTCGTGAGGTGTTGGGCTCTTGTTCGATTGACACTCGCTTTCCTTCATGAGCAGATGTCGTTCTGCTTCTCTTCCGAGCACCCATGTGTGATTTTGTGTCTCGTTGTCTGGTCCAGTCGAAGGCACCACTGTCCTCTTGTGCAAAGTCATGTGTGCCAGACCGCAAGGTAATATCTGAACGGGTCATCCTCATCTGGTCCGGGGAGTCCTTTGTAGCTTCAGGTTGTCTCACTCACTCCCCTTCGCGTCTAAGACGGATGAACCCTTTAGCTATCTGAGTAAGTGCATATTCCTCTCTCCTTCGACGTGTAGTGTCTCTTATGTTTGTTTTCCTTCGGCATGTCCTTTGAATCAGCCTCGCTGACCCCATCAGGGGTGATGGCACATTTTTTATGTCATGAGTTACCCGCGACCACCATGCCAGGTTATCTTGTGAGGTGATCGAGTCTTCAGGCACATTGGCGTGGGATAGGGTGCGCTTGATGGGTAGGGTGTCCTTTGGTTCTATGGTATGTTCGGGTGCTTGACACCATGGCCATTGTCGGGACCATGACTCAGCCGACTCACAGGATTGGACAGACATGCTTTCTGAGTCAGAGAGGTCTTTTGTCGACTTCCAGGATCGGACAGATGCGCTCTCTGAATCAGAGGAATCCTTTGCCACATTCTTTTTGGAACGTTCCTTTGAGAATGTCTTGAGTAATGGATTTCTGAAATGAGTAGGCCGTGACAAGTTGCTCTTTAACTCAGGGTTGTCTTTGAGACGCTTCTCCGGGTGCCTTTGTCGACTTGTCTTCGGTGTTGTTTCATTTGAGAGGTTGTTCGATAACCACGTGCTTGTTCCTTGTGTTTGATCTCGAGGTTTTTCATCTTTGCCCTTCTCGCATGATGTCAACGATCTCTTCTCAGTTTCTTTGTTGTCGCGGGAGCCATTGATGCATTGGTTGTTTCCTGTTCGTTGTTGGAGAGGATCAGTCCGTCTTATGCGATCTGTTTCTTCTTCCCACTTGTTTGGTGCTCGGACACCTATGATACAGGTGTGATGTGTTCTCCTGCTGGATGTTCCCTCGGACTCATCTTCACAACTTGGCGAATAGTGTTCCTGCGCCGATTTCCAGTGTTGACCATTGTGGTCTCTTCTTCTATAGTTTGTCTTCATTACCCTCTTGTTGTGCAGGTTGCCATCTTGTCCAGGGGTGCGATCTGTCCCACTTGACACTCCCTCCTCGTCAGAGTAGTGTGTGTCAGACTTTGAATGACACCTTAAGGGTGAATAACTCCTTGGGGTTGTCCTTTGAATGGTTGACTCGGAGTAATCCTAGTCACTTTCCTTGTCACTTTGGCTCTTCCGTTGTCTTTTCACTGGTCTGTCTTCCCCCTCTCTCCTTTTCGTTTTGTTTGTTTTCCGAGTTTTATCCGTCCAGGTATCTTGACTTTTTGCCTTCAGATGCAAGTTCTTTGATCCGTCTCTTGCCTTGATGAGCATTCCAATTTCAGCCTTCCTGATGATTTCCGCTAGCGACCAATGCCCTCGCAGGATCTTGCGCTTTGTGTTGGGGTTTGCGCAGCCTTCGATTATCCGGAGTCGAACTGCATCCTCATTTGTAAAGGTGTTGAAATGGCAGCCTTGTACCAGATTTTGCAACCGAATGATGAAATTTGGCAATGGTTCGCCTGGTTCCTGCCGTGCTGTGTTGAAAACGATGCGATCATGATCCACATCTGTCTGTGCGTTGAGATGGGCACATAGCTTCTCTTGGAGTCTTTCATAGATTTCTGTGTCTTCTTTGGAAAATGTACTGATTGGGCATCGGCCCTCAGGAGCAACCAGATGGAGGAGTAGTATCAGACATTTTCTCTCTCTTTGCTCACCATTGGCTTCCAGGAAGTCATCCAATGCTTCCAGCCATTGGTTCCGTTTGAGACTCAGGCCCCAAGCATCAGTCTGCACCGCTGGGGGCGGTACTTCAATGCAGGGGATGAACCGTTGTGCTACTTCTCCCCCCGCCATGAGCGGAAGATTCTGATCTATTATACTCGCGGGGCACTGGGCTGTTCACTTTGCTTCTCGTCTTCTTAGCTGACTCTCTTTAGTTGAGGTCTTTGGTCTGGTCATTTGCTTGGATGTTGATAATCTTTACAACCATCACAGTATGCGCCAGTGAATAAAACTTAGATTTCTTGAGTTCAGAATGTCCACCACTCAGCTGCACTGTACTAGACACAGGGCTCCCTCTCTTTAGAGTCGCATGCTAGTTGCAGGTGGTTGACGACTCTTCTGCGGTGATGCTGGGCACATTTGACATCATTGTTCGTTCGGGCGTTTCATTTACACTAGTGCAAGTCCTCCAGTCACTTCATTGATGCGAGAAGTCTAGTGTATGTTGTGCTTGTTTCTGGGACTGTCTTTTGCAGTCCTGCCTTCTTCTGAATTTTTCTGCGATTCTGCCCAGCAGCTCTTCTCCCTTTTGCACTCTTCGGTATGTGCTCACCATCACCTTTACCTGTTGCTTGCATTTGCCTATGCTTGTTTGCTTCTTCTCTCCAGTGCTTGTTTATTTGGTCTGGTCAATGCTTACTTGTTTACTCTTGTCAATGCTTGTTTGCTTATTTTCACCACTGCATGTTGATTTGATCTTGTCAATGCCTGTTTACCTGTTGCTTGCATTTGCCTATGCTTGTTTGCTTCTTCTCTCCAGTACTTGTTTATTTGGTCTTGTCAATGCTTATTTGTTCACTCTTGTCAATGCTTGTTTGCTTGTTTTCACCACTGCTTATTGATTTGATCTTGTCAATGCTTGTCTACTTATTCTCGCCAATGCTTGTTGATTTGTTCTTGTCAATGCTTGTTTATTCTTTCTCGCCAGTGCTTGTTTATTTGTTCTTGCCAATGCTTGTTTGCTTGTTATCACCAATGCTTGTTTAATTGCTTCTGCCAATGCTTGTTTATTTGTTCTTGCCAATGCTTGTTTGCTTGTTATCACCAATGCTTGTTTAATTGCTTCTGCCAATGCTTGTTTATTTGACTTTGTCAATGCTTCTTCATATTGCTGTATGCCTGACTTCAAAATGGCCGCTTCAAAAATTCACAGGGATGTCCTTCCCAGTTGCCTGACTCTAACATGGCCGCCCCACTGGAACTCTCATTCACCACGAGGTTTGGGTTCCATGCATTCTTCAGCTCACTCGGTCTCACAGGGCACTCACCGAGGATCTCTTCTTCAACACCAGGACTTTTGCAGTACCGCTACCACTTCTAGGCCACTTTCCACCCTTAAGGTAGGCCACATGACAAGTTCCGATTTTCTTCGTCCGCCGCGTGCCGTTCCTCACGCATCGGGAGACCCGATGCTGGCAGAATCGGCGCTTTTCTTCTCGAGCTCCCGCAGGAGCTACAGGCTTCTCCAGACGCTCCCCAGCTTTCAGGGCACTTCTGAAGGACTGGGGTGGGCTCCCAGTTTCTTCTTTATTGGCACATCTCAAGGGGGGCACAATCACAATTTCCGGCGCGAAGGAGCGCTTCAGGGGCCGGAGACAACGCTTCACACACGCTGTCCAAAAGGCTTCACACGATCGCCCGATCGTGAAAACAGCTCGGCTACCACGGGCTCAAGGCTGTAGGCGGCGGTATCTCGAGGCACAGACGGTGCAGCAGCAACCACGTCTTACCTGGTGCCCAGGACAGGATACTCCTCGATGCAGCAGGGATGGCAGGTCACTTCATCCCTCCCTCGTCGCCAGTTGTCATGTCTTGCTTGCAATAAAGACAAATATCTCAGTTATCGCAGAGCTTTATTTCACATGTGCTCTCTGGTCCCTGTCCTTACTCTCACTGCCCCTTTCCTGTCGTTCCTCCTCCTCTTCCCTTGGCCCCTCTCGCTCCGCCCACCCCAACTACTAGACTGCACAGCATAACAATGATGATCATGCATTGGCTGGAAACCTTCACAACAATAAATCATTTATCCTACTCTTTATTACGGGGAACATCCAGAACAACGCATGCGTTACGTCGCATGAGTTTACGTTGCAAGCGTTATAACGCAAGAGACGTTACGATGCGGACCATTACGCTGCGTATCATTACACTGCATGCGCATTTAAAACGCATATGGTTTTAAATCGCATGTGGTGTAATGGCCGCGAGGCGGGCTGCACGGACGAGCACCGGGAAAGTGGCGGAGGAGCACCGGAATGATGTGAGGAGAAAGAGGTAACGGGGATTGTCCTTAGAGTGTAGTGTTTAGGGTTTAGGGCAGTGTCTGGGGATTGTGCTTAGAGTGTAGTGTTTAGGGTTTAGGGCAGTGTCTGGTGGTCGTAGTGTAGGGCAGTGTGTTATGGTTTAGGCTTTAGGATAGTGTCAGGGGGGGTCTTACTGTAGGGTAGTGTATTAAGGTTTAGGGCTTAGGGTTTAGGGAAGTGTAGGGTACTCTTTTAGGGTCGGGTCAGGGGGTCGTAGTGTAAGGTAGTAATTAAGGGTTAAGGAGTTAGGTGTTAGGGAAGTGTATTTTTTTGTACTATATGAAAGTGTGGTGAGGTGTGTGTTATGTAGGGTAGTGTATTAGTTTGGGGAATATTTCAGGGAAACAATCGCGATGTTAAAGAATACGGGGTGTTTGTGTGCGTTGTAAATGTCTTTTGCATGCATTTCAATGGGGAAGCGAAGTAATGGTTTGCGTTGAGAAAGGTTGTGTTGTGAATGTGCATGCGATGTAAAGACGGCGATGTTAAGGTATGCGTTGGAAACGTTTGTGATGTAGCATCATACAGGCGCGCAACACCCATTGGAATCAAAGGGCTTCAGCCTACCCCCCGTCATGAGTGGCAGCCCGGGCTCAGACGGCTCCCGGGCACACACACAGCCGCACCCGAGCACTTCACAGGTGTTTAAAAGACCATGTGCATGTTAATGAGGCTTTGATGTTGTTTCACCCCTTCCAAGTTCCAAGAGCCCCTGCAGCTGAGCAGCTGCACTCTGCCTACTACCCAACGTTTCAGCCCCCCCGCCCCCACCAATTTTTTCTTAGCCCCCCGAAATGTGGCTCTAGTTGCGCCTCTGGCATCATATATCCCTTTATTACAGCATATGCTTAAGGGATCATTGGATGCGTTTTTCCCAATCGCAATCTTTACCTCCATGTAAGCCAGAAAGAAGACTAGAACTTGCCAAAAGCAACTGGAAGAGTGAAGCTCATTGAGGAGAAACATTCAGTGCCGCATGGGTGTTATGGTCTCCCCCAGTTAAAAGTTCTAAATTAATTTTGTACATTTTGTGTACACAGCTGCAAATGGCAACTCAAACATAAGTGGAAGACACTATACCAAACCTGTACCAAACATTGAGGAGCAAAAACACCCCTGCCTCAGAAGCTATGCTGCAAATTAATAAGTGAAAAGGATGCTGCTTCACAATGCACTCTTCAATGGCTCTTGTTTTTCGTAGGACTTGTGTCGTGGCAACTGCATAAAGAAACACATTGCTATGGGAGAAGAGGGGAAGGATTACAAACGGAAAACGGCAATCTACGGGGTAGATGCGACACATTATACAGGATTTATAATTGTCTTTCAGCTTGCTATTTAATTAGTTACAAAGATGAAAATGAAAATAACTTGTCCTTAACATAGTGCACTTCTGTCATTTGTAAGCACAGTAAATAGCAGGTGTTACTATTTCCCATTTAATTATCCCATCTCATACAGATGAAAGGCTTAAGTATACTGGGCTGGGATATAAATTAATTCCATGTGGAACACCACAAGAGATTAGCTGAATGAGTCATTGGTTTTGTTATTCAAGCTTACACAACAATAAGATCAAAGTAACGCAATATATAACACATTTATACACCACGGAACTAAAAATAGCAGAGCATGGCTCCTTACAACATGTCACTGCTTGTCCTTATCAAAACAATGAGTGTATGTCGAAGGTCTGATGAGATTATAAAAGTGAAGGTAGGGCTCAACCCTTTATCAGGAGTCACAAAATTGAAAGGGACTCATGTTAAATTACAGTTTATGATAAATGTTATTGTTCACATGTAAACAAAAGAGACATTTTCAAATGCGTAGCTGCTTTAGTATAAAATATTATATAAAATAGCACATTTCAGCAACTTTTTCCAAAGGCACATCATATTCAGATAATAAAGTAATTAAATCTGAGGTAGTAACACATTATGTAAAAGATTCGCTGCCTATATGGGGTAATGGTGAAGCCTTATTTTCAAGGTGGGCCCTTACATAATTGTCCCTGTCAGATGCTGAAACAAATGGACCTCGACCACTGCAATAGAAGTCCTCCCTTGGAAGTAGAGTAATACATCAGTCAATAGCATGCGGTGAGAAATGCAAACACCTCTACTCTGATCTATGATGTGCCTGGCAATGCTTCCAAGGGTGCTGACCCATAAACGTCATTGACTAAGGGAGCTGATAATCCACTCTCTCTCACACTCTGTATATTGGAAACTATAGGTCCCCGAGACAGCTGCACTGTTTTTCCAGATGTAAAAATAGTTTAATTAAATACAAAAGCTCCCTGCCAAGCAATCGCCTATTTAAACTTATTCATATCTCAGGGAGGGCACTACAGCAACCTATAAACATACCCCCTTGACATCATGTCAATTTATACCAGCTTTTTCAACAGGCCCAATGGATAATATTCACTTAAAGCCCAAACACCTGAGTCAGGACAATGTACAAGTTGCCAACCTCAAAGGAAGATTGCCTTACTTACACCCTTGCCCTGGGGAAGAGTCTGTAAAAAGGTTTATGATTGGTGGGTGGGCAGCGTATCTTTTTAGAAAACATTGTTTTAGAGTTAAAAGGTTGCTTTACAGAGCAGGCCCCCCTTCATACAATAAAATCTTTATTGACAAAATAGTAGTATTTGTAGAGTTGTGTGATCATGAGCAGTAGGACCCTAGTGGTGCTCAGCGGGCTCCTTACAAAGTTACGTAATCAGTTGGGAGGTATCTGGGTATGATCAATTAGGTATATGACAAAGTGCATTCAGTTAATGGTTGCATGCCGAAGAATAAAGACAGTTCAGTGTGTGACGTGGTCATTTGCGTGCTCCAGAGTTGGGGAGGACTCAACCACTGACGACGAGTATGGGATTTGTGTCTTGAAGAAATGAGACTGCTCTCCCTGAGAGTTTGGAAAGGTCCAGCAAACTGTTTGTGTGTGCCACGTGAGCCCCAAGAAGCAGGAGCGCCCACTCGTATTGTGAAGTGTCCAGGCAGGGAGAGGAGAAACACACAAAAAAAGAATTATAAATAAAGAAAAAAATGCCCTTACCTACTTCGACGGCCGGTGCCCTCCTCCCGACTACTACACACTGTGCAGGCTCCCAGCTCCCAATCCCAGCTCTGCTCACATGCTGTTAATACTATAGGGATTGGCATTAGGGCCTCGGTTCGGTGCTGATTTATCCATCCAGTTGTACAACGCAGCTAGGTGGAGAAAAGCCAAGAACGCAGGAAGGTTTGGCTGGCTTCAGAAGGCCGGCCAAACAGTCATGAGCACTTGGAAGTGTCCACCACTCCCCCCTCCTCCCTGGTGCTGCAACTGCTGCGTCAGTGTAGTTGGCCATACCCCTCCCAAGGCTCGCAGTTCCAGCCTGCAGGACGAAAAATAAAATGATAATACAAATGCTTTATCGTATTTTTGTCCTTTACGTCTGCTGGCTTTCAGCATGGGGTTGATGCTCCTCTACCATAAAGGAGAAGCCGCCCCTGCCAAGAAGCAGTCTACGGTTGGCGTATGTGAAGTCAAAGCACCGCTCTAGCTCTTACAAGGTATGAGAAGAAGGTGAAGGCCCTACAGAAGAGCACAGTTAGAAAGCCCACCAGAAGCCTTCTTGAAAGCACGAAAGAAAAGATACTGTGCCACAGCATAACACAGAGACATCATCCATAAAAAGCAGAAACACAAAAGGCATTGACAACCAGGTACTATGCACAAACTTGAGTTCAGTGACGAACATGTGAAAGAGACAAAACTATTCCTCACCTCCAAGAAAGAAGATAGCTCTGTAGATCTCAGCCTGGGCGCAACGACCCAGATGTTTGTCCCAACACAAGTTATGACGCCACTGTGTTTTTGAAACCACCACCTCCATTTGACACAGCCAAAAAGCAGAATATTGGTGCCAGATGGATTACATTGATCGAAATGTTGATGACTGCATAGATGCTCTGGAAGAAGTAGCTGACAAAAGGATCATCAAATACTTAAAGAACCTGGCAGGTGATGAGTGAAAGGAGTGATCAAGAAAATAGCAGAAGCTGATGAAGTATTGCACTCTCAAATCAAAGAAACGTTAGAAACCAAGTTCAATCCAGTGCCGAATATCAAATATGAAAGGTACATTTTTAACCAGGCAAGAGAACAAGCTGGTTAAATGATGGACGAGCTTGTTGAATTACTTGATACCCTAATCAAGCACTGCAAGTTCATCTAATTCAATGACGAATAAGCCTTGAGTCTCAGAATCACCAATGGGTCCCACCCTGATTTGTTCAGACGGCGCATGCTGACAGAGACTCTCAGTCTAGAAAAGGTACTCATGGCTACATGAGCTGAGGAAGGTGCAGGTCGACAGGCCACTTAAATGGAAGCGGGAACAGCCCAGAATGAATCTATGTTGATCATGAATGAGCATGAGTTGTCACAATATGCAGCAGGGTTTGCTGATGTCATCAAAGCAGACCGATTCCATAAAATCAGATGGTTCAGATCATTAAAAATAGCATTAAGTGAACTAGGGTTAATTGAACTGTGGTCCGATCCAACCGGGTCATCCTTCCCATCCAAGTTGTTTATAAAAAATCTTTTCTGGGAACAGGTTGAAAACAGGAGTCTTCTTAGCAATAACAATGGGTCTATGACGACTGCTTTCCTTGAAGTTAAACTGTTTCCCATGTTTGAAATGTATTGGGATCTCATAACTAAACCCATGGATAGGAAACTGTTTTTCCAAATGAGGGCTGGCTCTCTACCTCTGAGTAATTTAACATCAAAATGGAGAGATGGAGGTCCAGCTATTTGCCCAGTTTGTGGGGAAGGAAAGGAAACGTTGGGTCACTTCTTGTTTGCCTGTTATGCATATTCTGCTCCCAGACGTGTTTGGTTGGCTCCCATGTGTAGAAACTTGGGTACTAAAAGTAGTATGGTAGCTCTACGCATTGTTAAATCTACCTCCTTAAACTGGATTATTATAGCGACTGCAAAGTACTTGGGGTGGGCGTGGGTAATTAGGCAGAGATTGCTAGTAGGGTGACTACTCTCTGCTTAGTTGAACAGAGACTGCTAGATTATCTATTCTCTGTTCCCATGCGAGGTGTCTATCTGATGAACAATTTTGAAAAAAAATACATTGATTTTTAACAGTGATACTGGATTGCTTTTAAATCTGATTTTTTTTTCATATGAACTTTGCACCTTTGATTGTATATAATAGGATGAAATGTAATTGTAAACTGTCTTTTTAACGTGTATTGTGCTTAAATCATACTCGACTTTGTAATTTAATTGTATTTTATTATGTGTTTGTTTGTCTGCTTTTATGAGTAATACTCGAATAAAGCACTTTTTGAATTGAATTGAATTGAATTGAAAAATAAGCAGAAACACAAAGTGGAGGCTCATAACACAATGTTTCTCAAGATCAGGCGGGTATTCTCGTTTCCACACAAAGGTAAATGTCCTGCGATTGGACAGATATTCAAAGGCTGTGGGAAAGAAAACCATTTCATAATGGTCTGTAAAGCGAAACCGAAACTAAATGTTCATGACTAAAAGAGAAAATTGACCCCAGAAAGTTCCAGAAGCATTCTAGCCATGCCCACAAGGCCAAATGGCAACACCAATTAAGGCAAGCAGAGACTAAATGAAGTTGATCGTCATCACATTCATCTTCCAAAGGCTCTTCAACATCATCATAGAGCGACAGTGAAGAAGATGGATGTGCAATGGTGATGTCGACCGTAGGTATGGCTGCCTGATAACTTTTATTATAGATAGTGGTGCAGCAATCAATATCATGCCGGCAGAAAAATACAATGAACTGTCTCTGATACCACATCTCATGCCATCAAAAACAAAGGTGTACACATGGGATGCCATTGTAAAGTCAAGGTATTTCGTAGCGACCATAAGGCATAAGAAAACTACAGTAAAAGCACCACAGTACTTTATCGAGTGCAAGCCTACTCAGTTATAGCACTGCTGCTGACATGGGACCGATATCCATCAACTACAACCTCAATGCACATTCTAAAATAGTAAGGCAACGCACATCGTTGTTTCATGGATTAGGGAAACTCCAGAGAATGAAGGTGCAACTTCACATACATGAGGATATTCGTCAGGTTGCTCAGCAACACTGTTAGCTTGCTTTTTATTTACAGGAGGCCATTGAAAATGAACTATAAACAATAATTAACATGTGACATCATTGAGCACTCTACTGGTCCGACGCCCTAGATTTTACCCATAGTTTTAGTGTCAAAAAAGGACAGTGGAAGTGCAGTGAGCATTTGTGTTGATATGCACCAGGCCAACAAAGCAATTGTGAGCGAAAGACATCCAGGTACAAATATAACTGACATGATTACACAGCTGAATGGCGCCAAAGTCTTCTGCCACTTTGATTTGAACAAAGAATACCATCAGCTCGAGCTGGAAGAGAACTGTAGATACATTACTACTTTTTCAACGCATGTTGGTTTGTTCAAATACAAAAGACTGATCTTTGGTATGTTGTCAGCTGCCGAAATCTTTCAGGATGTAATTTGCAGATTAATGTAACTTGCCCATATGCTTTTAACTACAAAGCTGAGATATATTTGAGTTTGGGGCCACACGAAAGGAACATGACAAAGCTCTCACACAAGTAGGCTGTCTGGTCGCTAATGAAGGTCTAACTTTAAATGCAGAGAAGTGTGAGTTTCACAAAACCAAATTCAAATTCTTCGGGTATATTTTCTCTGAAGGAGGAATGACTCCTGACCCTGAAGAAGTACAAGCGTTGTCATCCACTTGTCCCCTACAAGATATAACCATGCTGCAATCCTTCTTAGGCATAGCCAGCTATTTCTCCAGATACATTTGTTACTTTGCCACAGTGAGATCTGACAAAGAATTTTCCCTTCCAGTGGTCCTCTGAATGTGACGAAGTTTTAAGAAAATGAAACACACAATTGAAAATGCAATTGAAATGGCTTATTTTGATCCAAAGTTACATACTGAGATCATAGTAGACGCAAGCCTGGTGGGACTGGGCACAATCCTGGCCAAACACAATAGACAACGTGACCTATTTAAAAAAGTAAACCCCAGAACTCGACATACAGAAGCCTGGGAAAAAAACAAGAATTATAGAGAAGACATAGAACTAACGATCCACCTATATAGCTCTGAGGTCTATTTTAACCCGAACAAAACAAGAAGGAGAACAATCTCAGGGAATAGCACTACTTGGGCTTTCCCCAACAAAGAAGGAGATCCTGAATGTTGGAAATGGTGACCCCAAGATTTGTCCTTCCCTTAAGAAGGTGTTACGATATCTATGTTTTTGACACCGAAACGCGTCGACGCACTGTTTGGTTAGAATCCAAGTAGAGCCCAGGAAACAACAGATATCCATCATTTATTGGTACTGTAGCCCCTACAATTGTATATAGATAGGCTTTTTGGATCAAATATATGCGTAGCAAGATCATCCTTAGCTACTGAAAAGAAAGGGTTTTTTGGATGAACTAATGTACTGTGATTTTGTGATGATTAGGTTTTCTCTAAATTTTTAATCTGTGATTAACTGATGTATTGTGATTCTGTAACAAATATGTTCTTTCCTGGTTTTTAATTTTATTTGTACATACCTAATGAGATATTGTGAATATTTGTTTATTATGTCATGCACTGTTATCTTGATAATGTTTTAACTATATATGTTTTCAGGAAGCTTTTCTGAATTTTAATTTGCACTAGGAAGAAAACACCTTTCTTCCATGTTTTTTGCTTAAACAAAGAAGATTGTAAACGTTACATTTTAGTGTGGAAATTTAATATTTGCATTTACTATTAGGCTTCTTTGAATGTATGTAATATACAATACATGAGAGAGAAAGTAGTATTTCCAGGGATTCTCCTTTGACTTTGTTGTCTGCTGTACCCTGTTCTCTGGAACAAGTTGGGTCTTCTCTCTTTCCTTAACAAACACAATAGACATACAAATGCTAAGAGACACATAGTGGTCTATGCCAGCAGAAGACTGAACTTGACTATTCTCTGCCAGAAAAAGAGAGCCTGGCTGTAGTGTGGGCTTGTGAACATTTGTGTTTCTGTACGGAAAGGATTTCACTCTTGTCACTGACCACAAGGCATTGCTCACTATTTTTGAAAATCCGAAAGGCAAGATGCCCCCTAACATCGAGAGGTTAGGGTTGCGACTGCAAGAGTATGATTTCCTTATTGTGCATAGGCCAGGAAAGGATCAAAGTCCAGCAGATTTCTTCTCACGAGTGCCGTTACAGAGTCCAGTACAACGTCTAAAGCAGCTGAAGAGTAAGTCAATTTTATAATAATGTCCAGCTTGGGAGGCTTCTCTCCTATCTGACTACAATCTTTGCTCATTTGAATTGATTGAATCAACTGGAAATCTATCTTGTTTTTATATTTTAATCCTTGATTTTACTATGTCCTACTTCTGAGTGTTTATAATCAGTATTTTTTAATTGTGACTTGATCTGTGTGTATAATGTAATTTTTTTGCACTCGCACTTTAGACGACAATGCTCCTCCCCCTAGGAGGCCATGTTGTTGTGCTTCACTTTCCTCTCCAGTTAGAGGTCAAGCTTTTACACAGCGTCCCAAAGGCAAGCCCGTCTGCGCCGACATGCACCCGACCGGGACAAGGGTCCACGAGCCCTGGTCAATCCAATACAATGAGACTAAGCTACGCCATAAAACAATTGTTGGAACTTCGTCGTACCCCTTCTCCCAACTTTCAAACAATTGAATTAGACAAAGCATTAAACAATGACTACCATGGTAGGATCTGACCCATAAGCAAGGAGCCAGGTTTATCCAAGCACACTGATTTACCAGGGAAGACTACCCACATAGGTGCACCCTTATTACGGCTAGACTTTACATTCTACAGCATTAATTGTTGATAGCTCTCAAAGCATAAAGCTGACATTGTTGATCTCTTACTCTATAACCAACCTGACGCCATCTTTCTAACAGAGTCCTGGCTACATGATAGTTCAGGGCCCGAAGTGGCAGCAGCAATCCCAACTAATTTCTCTATCTTCAGAATGGATAGAAAATTAAAGCTGGGAGGTGGCATTGCGGTTATACTCAAAAGCTCTATTGAAAGCAACTGTGAGGCTTTATCTACCAATGACTGCGAAACCTTATTATTTGAAATTAGGCTCACACCTAAGTTCACTTTTTCTGGAATACTAGTGTATCGTCCTCCAGGCCTGGCTGGACCTTGGGCACTGTCCTTCCCCGACCAATTTCACCACCTTGGGTGACCTGAATCTTCACTTAGATGACCCTCGTCAACTAAAAGTACGGCATTCATTGCTGACCTCGCAGCAATGAATAACAAATTCTGTAATTCAGGTCCCACCTATGCAGCAGGTCACTTGCTTGACCCTATTTTCTCTAAGTTGTTGGATCTTAGCCGTCCCCCTGCTTTCCCCCTGTGCTTGCCCCATCCTTTTGCTGTTACCCTTCTGTTGAAAGTTGCAGCCTGCCCTCCAGTAGTCGCCACTGGACCGAAACCAAAAGTCCGACATTGGGCGAAGCTTGATGTAGGAGCGTTAAACAATCTTTTAGCCAACACTAGACCAGCTATCGAACAGATTGCTACTTCAGATCTTGGCTTTATTCAAAGCTGGATCTTGCAGGCAGTAGATATCTGCCTGCCTCTTTCCAACAAACGTTTCGGTAACCATCGGTTGCCAGCCCCTTGGTTTACTAAGAGGCTCAAGACTGAGAAATTCAGATGCAAAACCCTAGAAAGGCAATGGAGGAAACACTACTTGACAGATGCCAAGATGGCCTATAAATAGACTCTTAGGGCATCATTACAATGACGGACACCGTAACGGCATCCCCCATATTGAACATTGTGGCCGGCGGTGCTGCAAGCAGCACCCGCCACAATGTCCAAAATGCATGTTGTGCAATGGCATGCACAATGTGCCAGGCACCGTGCGGTGCCTGCCACCCTGTTCATACCAATGTTGGGGGGGGGGGTAACATAGGTACCCCCCTAAGTGCAGTCCCCCCTCCCCCAATGTGAACACCGCATGCCTTTCCATGGCGGAGTCCCCTCCATGGAAAGGCTTTGCAAATGTCACATCCTAATGTGGATGGAGGTGCTTGGAAGGCACTGCCACCATATTGAGTGTTTTTCCGCCCGGTAGACAAGACGACCGACGGAAAAGCGGCAATGGTCTTTTCGTCCGCGTCGGTGCTCCCCGCCATACTAATATGGCGGAGGAGAACAAGGAACATTTGGCGGGCGGATCGCCAACGCCGGGCTAGCTATCTTATTCTCTACAAAGCAGCTTGTGCTGAGTTTGTTTCTCATAAAAGTTCTCAAGTTCAAAACTGCCCCAAAACTCTTTTTAAGGTGGTTTGTAGTAATATTAAGAATTATATGTTGACCATTGGCTTCATATGGCATAATTGACTCCATTTTCTGTGCTCGCACATAGATATAAAGTGGGGTAATGCAGAGCCTTGAAGTTGATTTTCTCCTGAATAGGGAGCCAGTGAAGGGACTGCAGGGCGGGCCTTGCAGAGTGCCGATTCGAGATCCCCATGAGCATCCTTGCTGCGCAGTTCTGCACTATCTGGAGTTTGGTGATTGCCGAGCTCCTAGATATAAGGCATTGCCGTAATCTATCCGAGATAAGATGAGTGCCTGGATCAGTACAGTTTTGTCATGGAAGGGAAGAAGGGGGCGCACATTGCGAAGCATCCTGAGGATGACATAGCAGGAGGCTACAACTTTCCTGTCCTGAACTTTAAAGCTGAGGTCCTGATCCAGCCAGATACCTAGACTCTTTATCTTGGTCTTAGGGGCAGGAGCAGGGCCCATACAAGCTGGCCACATTGTGTCTGCTTTGAAGCAGAGAGGATTACCAAGAACCATAAGCTCAGTATTGTTGCCATTCAATTTGAAATGGAACAGATTCACCCACTTGGTAACTTCCCTTAAGGCAGGGACAGAGGCCAGTAGAAACCTGGTTGGAGTGATTCAGTGCTACGACCAGTTGGGTATCATCAGCGTATGTAACTATGTGAACCCCAAAAGGAAGCACAATATCAGCCAGCGGGGCCATATAAACATAAAAAGGGTTAGGGCTCAAGGATTATCTCTAGGGAACTCAACAATGTACGGGCAGGGCTTTTGAGATGGCCTCACCCTCAAACATCTGGAAGGATCTTTCTTCCAGGAAAGATTGCAACCATGTTAAGGCTGTACCGGTCACCCCCAAACCTCTGAGTCGGTGGACCAGAATTTGGTTGTTGATCTAACAAAGGCTGCGCTGAGGTCTAAAAGAATCACAGCTGAAGATCCTCCTGCATCAAGAATCTTTCTAGATCCTTTGAGAACCGCTAACGAAGCAGTTTCAGTGCCTTTGCACGGGCGAAAGCCAGTTTGAGAGGAATGGAGAAGGTTATGGGATTCCAAGAACGTAGAGAGTGTGAGGTTGACATGATTCTCCACTATCTTGCTAATTTGGGGGAGGAGCGGGATGGGACGATATTTGCACTGAGAAGCCGGGTCCAAATTTAGTTTTTTCAAAGGAGATTTCACCATTGCTCTTTTCCACAGGGGAGGAACCATGCCCATAGAGAGCCAGGCATTGATCAAATCAATGATGATTGGGGCAACTATATCAGCTACCTGCTTCAGAATATTGTGTGGAGCTGGGTCTTTTGGTGGCCCACTCTTAACAAGTGCCGAAATGACCTGGAACGATTCCAGGTATATCAGGGGAAAGGCCTCTAAAGAGTATTCCCTGTCAATGGGCCAGATTGATGTAGCGGTCAATCGAGGGGAAGGATAAATTGATGTTTTGAATTTTATTATAGAAAAAATCGGCATGTTCATTGCAGCGACAACCTGACACATCAGGTACGTCTGGAGGAAGGGGGGCTTTAAGTAATTTTTTCGCAATGCGAAAGGTTTACAATGGGGAATTGGCGGCCAGGGAAATCCTTTCCTCCTAATAGGAGGCCTGGGATCTTTTGATTTCTGCCTTATATGTTCTAATGGCTTCTCTGTAATCCAATTTCTTGCTGGGGGAAAAAATCTTTCCTCCAGACCTTTTTAGATTTTTTACATATCCTTTCTAGTTCACAAAGTTTGGGGGAATACCAAGCCGTCTTAATAGGACCTCCTTTCATCTGGATCAATTTTTTCGGAAGGACCTGGTCAACGTGCCCTCAATCCAGTTGTTGAATCTTTCATTAACGGCAACTGGATGGATGTCCGGGGTTGGTTTAGCCCCTTCCAGTTCCAGGACCCACTTATCTAAGGGGAGTTTAGGCCAAGGAAGGGAAAAGGCTCATGTTGGCCGAGTTTGGGGAGCAACACTTGTCGGGGTCCAAGAAAAAGGTATCAAAAAATGATCAGACCATGGTAAAGGAATGGGTTCTTTTCCAGTTATTTCCTCCAAGTTAGAAAATATGGGGTCGAGGGGGTGTCCTTTAACGTGGGTCACGAGCAGGACCTTCTGTGTAAGCTGATAGGCCGCAAGATTCTGTTGCAGTCAAGGAAGTAGGATCGTCAAAATGCAGGTTAAAATCCCCTAAGAGAGTGAGATTAGCAGCAGTACAAGCAAAATTAGCTGCAGTTTCCAATAATGATTTACAAAATTGGCCAATAGGCCCGGGTGGGTGATAGATAAGGATACTTCAAAGAGAGAGAATAGGAGTGAATTCTATTGAGAAGTGAAAATTCTCACAGTCTACTAGTGGGCTGCCGAGCATGCAGCCGCTAAGGTGGTTTTTATAGATAATAGCTATACCGCCACCTTTGTCTGTCAAAAGCGGTACAAAAGGGGGTGGTAATGGAAGGAGCATCTGAACCAATCAAACACTCACACTGAGTCAAAAGATCTGGGTTTAATCCATCACCGTTCTTTAGCCCACTCTGCCACCCCAGTTCAGACATGGCTATATGCAAATCAGTCTGACCCTGTGCCTCATGGGAACAGTCCAGCCCGAACTGCCTTCCCTGGACCGGAAACAAGCTTCCGAGGACCGGTTTCTAGCATTCCAGCCAGCCGGCAGGGTATTTGTACCGCTTTTGGCCACGATAAGTGTGGCAGGGTATGCTCAGAAGTGCCTGGCGCCAATTCTACAGGAGTACATTAGATTTGGGTTTCTCTCGGGGATCAGCATCAAAAGGTATAAATCATTAGTGGTGCCCCTGACCGAGAATACTGTTCCCCACTCTCTGTAATTTCCTTTGGTGGGGTCTGCCGACCCTGTTAAATACCTAGGTATATGGGTTCACTGTGATCCGGACCTAGTTGTAAGTGTAAACTACGGTGCTGCCTGTACCACTTTGGAACAACAGGTTGCTAGATGGACAGGGACGCTGTTATCACTAGCGGATCACATAGCCCTCATTAAGATGGTTGATCTACCTTGATTCATGGACCTGTTCAGCAACATACCCATAAAACTGGCCCATCAATTCTTTAAATAAAGTTATGCTTGCTGCTGGTGAAGTTGTTATGGGGAGGGAAACAACCCCTTGTGAGCTGGGACATCCTTACCCTCATTTACAATAACGGTGGCTTTAGCGTACCAGACATGCATCTATACTACCTCTGTGCGCAGTCGCAATACGCATATTACTGGCTCATCCATCATGAATTCATTCCTCATGTGGCGGTGAAAGATGGTGATGCCCATCCAATCTCATTACAATACATACTGTCGCACTCTCAAAGGGGGACTCCCAAGCAGGAAATTAACACTATAGGCACTACAATCGCGGCCTGGCAGACTATAGGTCAATTGGCAAAGAAGCTTCCATTATATGCCCCTTCGCTCCCACTAGCACATCATGCAGCATAATTGGTCACACGTGAGGCGGGGGCTATGCACACCCTGAAACTAGCAGATATAGATAAAATGCAGGACTTGTACCTGAATGGCAGCTTCCTCATGAAAGAGGGGATGATATATATATACAACAAGTCACAGCTATTCCTGTTCACATTCTGTAGGCTCAAGAGGCGATGCAGGCACATTATCCCACTTTTCCTGAGGAGCCGCTGACATTGCAAACTTTGCAGATGCCTCTGGTCAGCCCTACATGGCACAAATTAATCACCAAGCAATATAGAGCGGCAAAAGGTAGCTACTGAGGATAGGAGCCTTGCTCGATGAAATACTAGACTTCAACCTCAAATCAAACAGAAAGAATGGGATTATTGTTGCCATCTTACTAGTGTATTTACCTCGAATCGCAATTTGCGCATCATTCACTTCAAATACCTCCATCAAGTCTACTATACACCAGACAGATTACATAAATATGGCCTTCAGGAAAATAATGCATACAAGAGATGTGAGACTCCGGGAGCGGATTTCATGCACTTGGCTTGGGAATGTTGGTGGGTATCTGAGTTCTGGGCGGAGGTAACACACCGGCTTCAGATTATGACTGCTGTAACCCTACAATGTAGCCCAAAAGTCTGTCTTTTGTGTCTCACACTGCACCTGAAGGGTGCAACTGGTAAATTTATTAGAATTGCACTGCTGTTACCAAAAAGGAGGGAAGCAATGTCCTGGGAAAGCACTGCTGCTCCAACACCAGGGCACTGGCTAAAAGATCTGGTGTATTGTAAGGAGAACCTAGAACTTTATGCAGAGGAACTGCCAGCCCCTTCTAGATCCAAAGATATTTGGGCACCGCTAGTGCACTATCTACGTACAAGAGATCAAGCTGCGCCAATTGAAGGGGAGGACTGATAAACATCATATATGTATAAGTCTAAATGTGACACATGTAAAGGTTAAAATGATTGTACCTGAGGGCACATGGGTAATAAGGACAGCAGGCCACATGTTGTTTGTTTACCCTGTTCTTGTTATGGAAGCTATTTTGTCTTTGTGCTCAATGTGAAAACCCAATAAATAAAAAAACAAAAAAACTCACTCAGATGCGCAGTAGGTCCTTATCTTTCCTTGGACCCTCCCTATGGAACTCTCTTCCTATCGCACTATGGGAGGAAACTGTTTACGGCAACTTCCGTAGAAGATTGGAGACTTGGCTATTTAATCAGTAATGTTCCCGTTTCTCCCTTTCCCACCAGGCTGGCGCCAGGAAATCCCTCGGGTAGCTGTGTGCCTTATAAAATTTAATAATATAACATAACACCCCTGCAGCTCTATCCATTGAGCAGATAATTGATGCTACCTACACAGACAGAGACACACTCAAGGATATGATATCATTGCAACACAATCATGAAGAAAGCATAATCAACCTCTCACAGATGATGATGAGTATCAAAAGTAAAATTATGTGCCTGAGAACTTCCTTTCATTCAAGAAGGTATTATACTATACCTGAGAGCTTGAGACAACAAGTCACTGACCTGGTAAATGAAGGACATCGTGGCCACTTAGTCACCAAGAGAGGCCTCAGAGACCCAGTGTGGTTTCCTCGCCTTGATAAATGAGTGGAGAAGGAACTGATAGCTTGTTACCAGTGTGATCCGCTAAATATGTCTTACCTTCTTAAACAAGCATGGGGAAAAATTGCAGTTGATTTCTTTTGACCCTTAAACAATGGACATCATCTCATGGTAGTTGTTGATGAGTACTCATGTTTTATCTTAGTGGAAGATTTCTCAAAGACCTCCAATGACAAAGTCATCGAGAGGCTAGATGATATTTTCGCAGCATGGGGTGTTCCCTCCATTCTCAAATCTGACAATGGTCCATCCTTCAATAGCAGAGAGTTTATAGACTTTCTTCGTCGATTGAACTTCAAGCATCAGCAAAGCAGACCTCTCTGGCCACAGGCAAATGGCATTGTTGAACGAGTTATGGGAACCCTGAAAAAAGTGGTTCAGCACGTTGCGCTCTAAGGAATCAATCTCAGGTCACCCTTGTGTCTAGGCCTTTGTGATAATCAGTCAACTCCCCATTCTCCAACAGGTGAAAGCCTTGCCACCTTGCTATTTGAGAGAGCAAAGCAGTCCTCTCTGGCCACAGGCAAATGGCAATGTTGAACGAGTTATGGGAACCCTGAAAAAAGTGGTTCAGCACGTTGCGCTTTAAGGCATCAATCTCAGGTCACCCTTGTGTCTAGGCCTTTGTGATAATCAGTCAACTCCCCATTCTCCAACAGGTGAAAGCCTTGCCACCTTGCTATTTGAGAGAGCCATTGGTACAAAGTTATCACAATGTAACCCGAGCCGAGTAATAGGCACTGATGAGATTCGTGTCACGGACACTTATCAAAACAGCAATATGAAGGTCTATTGAGATAACCGCAGATGCACTCAGGACATGGTTTTCAAAGAAGGAGACCAAGTACTAGTCAAACAAAAACAGAACCAAAAGATGGACGCTCCGACTGATGCTGACCATTGATAGTTGTGACAAGTAAAGGATATATAGTGACCACTCAACGTCCCGGAGAGTCCATTGCGAGAGACTATGTTCGTCGGCTGCAGACATCATGAGTAGGACAAATCCACTTGAGTGCCCAGGTAAAGCATCTGAGTCTACATCTACGATGCCAGGTGGCAGTGCAACTCCTTAACCTGACTCACTGGGGTACTCTAATGTATATATTTTGTCTGTACTTTTTATTTAACAAAGGGGGAGATGTAGTGTCATGTGATCATGTGCAGACGGACCCTTGTGGTCCTCAGCGGACTCCTTATAAAGTTACGTAATCAGTTGGGAGCTATCTGGGTGTGGTCGATAAAGTTATGACCCAGTTAACAGTCGCATGCCGAAGAGTAAAGACCTGTGTTACAGAGCTTTGTGTGTGGTGTGGTCATTTGCATGCTCCAGAGCTGGAGAGGACACAACCTTACTCAGTGTAATGATTATAATTGACAAGTACTTGAAGCAATACCAAGAAATATAAACAAGTTAGCTTGGCAGGTAACTATTTCATTAAAGTGCCACATAGTTTCAGGATTGCAAGAAGGAATAGTCTTATATAGAAGGGGGAGGACAGATATAAAACACTTCAGTTTCCCTCTAATAATTACGGTAAAAACACGCACCTTCTAATGGATTGATGGATGATGAAGCATCATTAGGTTGTTCAACATATTCCAATGTATCTGGAATGATCAAAAAACACGTTTTTAGTCATAAAAGGATGGCAACAGGCTTTCCTTTTAAGTCAGATTTAATCACTATTAGGCATGAAATGCCCAACAGCTACTTATTTTAATTCACTTTCACAATGTGTCATTTGTCACCTCAAATGTGTCAAACTTCTTGAGAATACAAAAAAAATAACTACTTTGAAAACATTTCAAAGGGCAGGAAATTGGAAGCCAACTTGAGATAAAATCAAATACGTATAATTTGTTATATAATTGTATGCATCATTTTGTGCAGTGCTTCCCTAGCACTATTCAGTCTCTGACAAGCACAACATCTACATCTCAGAAGAACTGTGGATAAATTGCTATGAGGATATAACTATTATAGTGGTAGATTCATCCTTTCTTCTGTCATAAAGTTCCTCATCATGGCAAATACCAGCATTTTCAGTATTTAAACCGAGTGTTTACAAGGACAGGTGAACACAAATGGCAATAGAAGCACAGCCCACACATACGGTTCCTGTAATCAATGGCATGCGTATTTCCTTTGACTATTCATCATTTCTCAGGTCTCTGCTTTACGTCACGTGCACACCTCCATAGACTTTCTATTTGTTAATGTGAATGGCTTTCTTCTTAAACCTGTTCTCAGAGGTTTCATACCTAAAAACGGTACGCTGTCAGGGTCATCTTAAGGATGTTTGGGGGCCCCAGCCAAAACATATTTTAGGGCCCTCTGTTTCAACCAACTTTCAATTTATTCGCTATTTCCAGCTAACTCAAGCCCTTCTGATTCAAAATAATAATGATTTCAACCTTACCCTTTCATAAACTCTTCACTAAATAGTGCTAAAACATGTGTTTATAGTACCAGTCCCTAAATATGCACTTTTCCCCAAATCCTATTCAGTGGCAATGCCCTTACTTAAAGTGTATATTACACACTATGTCATGCATATCCCTCTTTTTTATCACCTAGCACCAATGAGGAAGTACATTGAATCCACAGGTCAATCAGCACTGAAACTAAAACAGGTGCGCCGTATTACATTGAATGCGCTGTTCCCATGGCAGCCATGACCTCGTGCTACCCTTAGGTCAGCGCTTTCAAGTAAAAAACGGAGCAGCTTTGAAGCAGCCGGTAAGTGTTTCACTGTGAAGGTGGGAACTCACCTGCACATTTAAGAGGAGAGAGAGATCCTCTTGCAGGTGGGTGCAGTGGGTGTCTGCACTTGCCTGCAAGAGGATATCTGGGGGTTAAATAGAACCCCCTTTTCCTCCTCCAGAGGGCAGCCATCAGGGGGTGCACTGATGCACCTCCTGACAGCTTCTTTGTATCTGCGTCTATAATACGGTGCGGGCGCAAAGGCAAAGGGATTCCCATATTTGATTTAATAAGTTAACACCCTCTGGTGATGGTGCTGGCGGTAGATGTGCACTAGCGCTATCTGTATTGAAGAAAGGGACAAACATGCATCTGCGGCTCGTTTCTGTAATACCTAAGTGCCCCAGGAGCACACAAAGCAGACGCACATGCCTGGTGCACCCCCTCAGCACTTTCAATAATACGTCCCCAGATCTTCTTTAAGTGACGCAATGTGAGGGGGTGGATTCCACTCTGGGTTGGGCCAGGTAGAGGGAGAGAGATGGGACAGACATTCTTCTTACTGTCTCAGTTACTTTATCAAATGGCCCCTTGGAAAGCCAGGGCCCTTGACAATTGCTCATTTTTCCCATGACTTAAAATGTCTCTGCATGCATTTGGCCATTTCAGTAATTCACATAACTCTTCCTGATTACTCCCGGAAACCCTTCTCAGTTGTAGCTATTGGAGCAGGAGCAAGACTCTTTATATGGCCACTCTCTGTCAGGAGTGACATAGTAGCAGAAATGATGGACTGGAATATGGACCAGAATAGTATGAGTGGCTAATATCCATTTAAGCGTAGGACCCATCACTTTAAAACAACAACTCCTTGTTTTTATTCTAAAAATGTGGCTTAAATCCGGCCATATATGGCCCAAAAATGGACACACATGCAAAGATTAAGAAATACATGTTGACAGTGAATGGTTGATTTATGTTTTGTCATCACTGGCCATATATTCGGGTATATTGTTTTATTTGATTTTTAAAATTAATAATGTTATTTATATTTATATTTTGGTTTTAAACTGTGGTTTAAATTTGTTTTATTTTTTTGTGATTATTTTACCAATGCAAGTCACTCTGAAAGGGGCATGTCTGTAAACTGGCATACACCTTTGTCTGAGTAGTTAGTGTGGAGGACCAAGACTTTGTAGTTAGTGTGGAGGACCAAGAATTTGTCAATGTATTTTGGTATAGAAGCACAAATATTGGAAGGACGAAGTATTCCAGGTTGGTTAGTGAGAATATGGTATCATCTCATCTGCAAAAATTCTGATCTTGTACTCCTCAACCCTAAATGTAATGCCCACTACTTCATTGCCTGATCTGAAGTCCCACTTTGAGGGTTCCATGGCTGGGATAGTATAGGCATCTCTACCCTGGGGGATGTGATGCGAGGGCCGGTCATTGTCTTTTCAAGATCTACAGAAGGACTTCCACATGCCGAAAACTCAATTCTAAAAATAACCTCCAGTTTCGGCCTGGCCTTGCCCCTAGCCTGAAGGATTTGATGAATTGATGTGCTATTTGATGAATAACATTTGTTTAAAAAAATACTTTATATCTACTTCACAGAAGGTATATGGAACCCATGGGAAGTGAAGTCATGTTTATGGTGGGAGAAGATACCCACAGCACATAAACATTGTCTTAAGTATGCCTTTCATCGCCCAAGTCCCTTTCATCAGGCAAAGCATCTTCTCCCGAAGCATTTTCTTCATATTTATAATTCTGACCACAGTGTTCAGCTTGACATACAGTTTTACACAGTCCCAAACATCCTGCCCAAAGGTCCCACTATCCCAGCCCTATATCCCAGCCTACTTCACACACAGTGTTTTCCCAGCATTCTCACCAGCCAGTTGTATTACTTGGCCTGCCCTCACTGGCACATACTGGTGTTCCATGTAAGGTGCTCAGTATTTCCCGATTTGTTGAACAGGTAATGTGGATGAGGAGGCAAGATTTATTTATTTATTTAGTATACTTATAAAGCGCAAACCTGTCACCCAAAGGGCATCCTGGCGCTTTGAACTTAAACAGCAGCACTATCACTTACACAACGTTTTTTGGGAACAGGTGCGTTTTTAGGGCTTTCCGAAAAGGCAGGTAGTTGCTGTGGCTTCTCAGAGAGAGAGGCAGGGAGTTCCACAGCTTGGCAGCAGCCACACTGAATGAACGGCCGCCCATCCTGACTCTCTGAAACCGCGGGACTACCAACAGCTGCGCAGAAGAAGAACGTAGAGGACGCGAGGCAGAGTACCAAGAGAACATGTTCTGCAAAGGGATCGGACCCTGATGGTGCACAGCTCTAAACACTAAACACGCGGCTTTGTACAGCACCCTCAGATGTACCGGGAGCCAGTGTAGCTCTCTCAAAGCCAAGGTAGAAGAACTAGACCTAGGCCATGAGAGAGCCAACTTGGCGGCCATGTTCTGCACGCGTTGTAACTTCCCCACCAGATTTTTCGGGGCCTCCAGAAGCAGCGCGTTGCAATAATCTAAGCGGCTCAGAATAGTGCCGCGAACCACCTCTGGCCTGGCATGGGCGGGGAGGAGGGGCAGAACTTTACGCAGCATGCGTAACAGCATCATGCACGTGGACGTGGTTTTATTAACGTGCAGATCGAGCTGTAAATTAGGGCCGAAGATCACCCCCAAGTTGCGGGCAGATGGTGCAGCCGAGACTGGCTCTGGGAAGGAAGCTGGCCAAAAGTTCTCTGGCAATGTCCGTGGGGTCCGGTCGGTGGAACAATAAAGAACCTCAGACTTCGCACTGCTAAATTGCAGGGAGTTGGCCCGTAACCAGTCCGCTGTGGCTGCCATGCAGCGATGGAATGTCTCCAGCGAGACCGCCGTGTCACCCTCCAAGGAAAAGACCAGCTGGGTATCATCGGCATAGTTAAATGCCGAGACACCAAAAGATTTAATAAGCTGGACCAGGGGGCGGAGGTACAGGTTGAAAAGTATAGGGCTGATGGCCGAGCCCTGTGGCACCCCCTGCCCTACTTTCCTTGGTTCGGAACAGAATGGAGGAAGCGATACCAGCTGTTGCCGACTGTCAAGGTAAGATCTAAGCCAGTCTCTTGCCTCCTCTGTGACCCCACACTCTTCAAGTCTCTTGATGGGGGTTCGATGGCACACCGTATCGAACGCGGCCGACATGTCGAGCAGCACCAAAAAGGCTCCCCGACCACTGTCGGCACGCGAACGAAGATTGTTCAATACGGTTACCAGCGCCGTCTCCGTCCCGTGCACGGGGCGGAAACCAAACTGTGCCTCATCGAACCACCCGATGTTCTCCAAGAAGCCCGAGAGCGCGCGGGTCACCCATTTTTCCAAGATTTTGATAGGAAAGGGGAGCAAGGAGATAGGCCGATAGTTGGACAGACAGGACGGGTCCAGCGTTGGCTTCTTAAGCAGAGGAGATACTACTGCTAGCTTCCAGCACTCAGGGACGGATGCCAACTCCAGGGACTGAAGGCAGATGGAATGCAATGGATGAAAAAGTTCCGCCTGAAAGGCCTTCCAAAATTTGGGAGGCAACGGATCCCGCGGAGAGCCAGAGGATACCGTGTTAGCCAGACTGCAGAATTCCTCAAAAGAGGGACGAGGAAAGGATTTTAGTTGGGGTCGACTGGAAAGAGAGACCGGAGCTCCCAAACTAAAAGCAGGAGTGCACAGCTGGGGTCGACTGGGTGAGTTGCCCGGAGCTCCCAGACCAGAGTCGAAGACATCTGTCTGGGGTCGACTGGACAAGTCACCCGGAGCTCCCAGGACAAGAGTTGCAGTTGGAAGGCACGGTCCGGTCGACTGGGGTCGACTGGATAACCCATTCGGAGCTTCCGGGTCAGGACCAAAGTCAACTGGCCGGGGTCGACTGAGCGGGCTAACCGGAGCTCCCAGATCGACAGTACTGGGCACGGGATGTTTTAGGCCATCTAAGATCTTGGCAATTTTTTCTTCAAAAGCCCCCGCCAGGGAGTCGCACAGGGCCTGCGATGCAGGGACAGGGTTGGTGGCACATATAGGGTGAGACATGTCCCTGACGATTTTAAACAGAGCTTGCGATTTGTTAGGCGCCTGATTCAAGGTGGATTCCAGAAAGGTCGCCTTAGCAAGTTTAATCTGCGCTTTATACTCCTGCAGTATAAGCCTGAACGAGGCCTTTGCCGAAGGTAGGTAATGCTTCCTCCAGGCCCTCTCCGCGCGCCTACAGCCCAGCTTCAGTTGTCGAAGCTCATCCGTATACCAGGGGGAAGGCCGATTCACTCTCCCACGGGACTTACGAAGTGGAGCCACCTTGTCCAGCGTGTTAGTAATCGATTGGCAGAGCGTAGAGTAGCTTTCCTCCACAGAATCGCTCAGACAGAAATTATCTGGTAGTAGGGAAGGCAGCGAAGAGCGGTTAAGTAGTCGAGACCAAGGTCTGCCCAGTTTTGCCACTCCTACCCCCGAGGTCTCAGAGGAGTAGTCACCTATATAAAGGGAGAAGGCCACGAGTGCATGGTCCGTCCAGCATTGGCACAAGATGTCGGTGACCGCAGCCGATTGAGCGTCAGCAAACATCAGGTCAAGAATATGGCCTCCCCTATGGGTCGCGGAGCAGACCAGTTGTTGCAGCTGGATGTCACCAAGGGCCTGACAGAGTGTCGTGAATGCCCCGTCCAAAGGACCCCCCTGCCATAGGTTGAAGTCACCCAGGACCAACAGCTTAGAGTGGGTGTTGGAAAGGTCATAGATTAGGTCAAGAAAGTCTGATAAAGAGGGAGCCGAGCCCGGTGGCCATCCTCCACATCCACCATTTCCTGTTCCCACATATACAGAAGCAGAAAATGTGGTCTTGCTGTCTGGTTCCCCCACTGGATGCCATAGAAGGTATGTATTCAGTAGGCACAGGAAAATCCCTACACAGGTATTTCCAATTTTCTGCAACTATAAATACTTAAATAATACTCCAAACCACACCATTGGCCAATTCGCAAAACAGGTTTCTTAACAACAGCAAGGTTTTTCACACCTCTGATCTGGAGCTTCATCCTTGATGCATGGACTGAGGCCATGTAAGGGAGATAGGTACAATTTAAGTAATATTCAGGCTGGTAAGTTGAATAAATTAGCCTACCATCAAGGTTCCACACTAAGTACAGTAATAACTGTAATTTTTTATTTTGGTTTTGTAGATGTCAAAGCCAAAATGGCCGATATACATATTGTTTATTAAATATTCAATGGCATGGCATCCATGCTCTCCCGCCCCGCAAGCGGAACAGCTCCTGTATGCTGAACAGTCCAACAAGAGGGAGAGGAGAAAATACTGCTGTTACCCAGCCTCTGAATTCTTGATGAATAACGTGCGGACTGTCCTGGCATATGTTCATGCTCAATTTCATCTCAATTTTCATGTTCAATTTCAACCTAATTCCATGTCAACAATTTCAGCCTAAATTGAAGACCAATATAATTTATCTTTTTTTTAATTTTTTTTTTATCAGTGCAATAAAGTTATAACTGCTTTGGGCATTGTTCTTCGGTTCATTTCTGATAACTCTACTCTGCTGTGCTGTCAACTGAAGAAGAAAGATTTAGATCCCATAACGAAATAAAATAGAACAGGAAGCATAATGTATAACTGCATGGGCATGAATGCTATTTGGAAGAAAAGCCTCAGTACTTCTAGATCAGCACGTACGAGTGTAAGTAAAACACGTTGGCCCTTATTTAGAGTTTGGCAGATGGGAAATCTCTCACAAACGTGACAAATGTCCTATCCGCTCTATTACAAGTGAATTATAGCCTATGGCACTTGTCATATGCTGAACGGGGTATCGACTCTAAATAAGGTTACGTTTTTTGCCCCATATTGTATCTAAATGATTGATGCTTATTTATTTATTTAAAAGGTTTTATATAGCGCTGGCTGGACCCAAGAGTATCAGAGCACTTTACAGGCATTTAGGTAAAACAGGCTAAGTAAAGAACAAAAATTACAGTATGTCTTAGTACATCAGGGTCCAGAGACGATTAGAAGAATAGAGATATAAAACACTTGAATGGAGAGAAATTTGCAAGGGACAGGAAGAATGCAAGGTTAGGAGAGAGGGAGAGGAGGGGGAGGGCCGGAGCGTGAGGGCAACTAGGGAGGGAGAGGGGAAGGAGAGAGCAGGGGTAGGAAATAAGGGAAGTCCTAGGAAGTAGGGCAGGGGTGGCCCGAATGAGAGAAAGGGATGGGATGGGGGGGGGGGAGACACATAAAAGAGGAGAGAGTAAAGAGGTTCGAAAGGGAGGTAGGTAGTAGCCGGTGACAATATCTTAAGGACCACAGTACTTGTTGAGAAGTAGAAGCTTGAGGTCGTTTTTGAAGCTGGAGTAGGAGGAGTTGCAACGTAGTTCTTTGGGGAGTGCATTCCAGATGGAGGGTGCGTTACCAGAGAATGATCGAGATTGCGTAGAGCTCTTTTTTAAAAGAGGGGGACAAGGACAAGAGCGTTGGTGCTCCTCAATGATCTAGAACAACCAGCTTTGTGGAGTTTGTTGGAGAGGTACGATGGGGTATTTTGATGGAGGGCTTTGTGTGTGATGCAAGCAGTCTTGTAGGTGAATCTACCTTCAATAGGGAGCTAATTGAGGTCTTTGAGGACGGGAGAGATGTGTTCAAAGCGCTTACAGTCAGAGATAAGCCTGGCAGCAAGGTTCAGGACGGATTTGAGAGGGGCAAGGAGAGATTTAGGGCTACCGGTGAGAGTGGCATTGCCGTAGTCGATTCTAGACAGGACCAATGATTGTACCACCGATTTGAAGTCATCAGCAGGAATAAAGGGTTTAATTTGTTTTTAGATGATGTAGGGCGAAGAGAGCCCCTTTGGCCAATTTTTTTTTATGTGGGGTGTGAGACTCAGGTTCAGATCGACGCTGATGCCGAGAGATTTGACAGAGTTGGAGATGGAGAGAGAGCAGTTAATGGCTTTGATGTCAGAAATCCAGAGTTGAATAGGGAGAGAGTTGTTTTTGGGAGAGAATAAGATGATTTCAGTTTTTATAGGGTTAAGTTTCAGGTGGTTGCAATGGAACCCCAATTGGATCTTGGACAGGGCATGTTCAAATGAAGGACATCAGCTTGATCTTATAGTAAAGTTGGGAGTCATCAGCATAGAGGTGATAACTGATTTTAGCTTGTTTGAGAATGAAGGTGAGGGGTTCCATGAAGAGGTTGAAAAGAGTGGGAGAGAGAATAGAGCCCTGGGGGACCCCCAAGGTGACTGGCAGGGGTTTGGACAGGCAATTGCTGATTTTGATTGGTTGGTTTCTGTGCTGGAAGGAGGTGGTGAACCATTTGAGGATGGTACCGTCTAGGCCAAAGCGGTCTTTAAGAACATTAAGTAAGGCGGCATGGTTAACAGTATCAAAAGTAGCCGAGAGGTGAAGAAGGATGAGCAGTGAGGATTCCCCTTTGTCAAGGGTGTGGTGTATGTCATCAATGATGTTAAGCATGGCTGTTTCAGTGCTACAACCCTTTCAAAAACCTGATTGTGGGGCGTGGCTTAGGCGGTGATGTGGTGAGACGTGTTCTCGAGGAGCTCCGGTGCTCTGCCGCCTTCATGAGCGATTTTTAGCGGAGCTGGGGTGCTGAAAAACGACCCCGGGAGGGACGGTTGACTACTGTGAGCCAGGACAACCATGGGGAGCAGTGGATTGCTGGGAGGCTCCATTGCGGGCTGGCAGCGGCCTTGAACGATCTTACGGAGAGCTGAGTCTGCCATTTTGAACCGCCAGACGGAGGAGCTGGCCCGCGCCCTGCGGGCTGCCTGGGGTCCATGCCCGCGTGATTGTGGTCCCCCCTGAGAGTTGGGTGCGGGCTGGGTCTGGGCTGGCAGCAGAGTGCTGTTTAGCGGGAGCCTGGGTCACAGTTTCTGCGGCAGAGGACGACGGAGAGGTGCAGCGAGGGGTGGCGACGCAGCCTGGTGATGCCTTTCCAGCGGAGAGCGCTGCGGCGCGGCGGCGGCCGGCTCTGAGGTGGTGCGAGAATTGGTGCTTGGGCCGGCCTTGATCTGCGGCTATCCGGAAGGACGGTGAGTTCCCTGGGGGCAGACAGCAAGGCTGCAAGTGCTGTCCCTCAGCGAGGGCCCGGGTGGAGGCCCTCATCTCCCGCTGCTTGGGCACCTCCTCTGGGTCCTGTCACGCGGGGGCCGGAGGTGCCCGGTGGAGGCCTGGGTGGAGGAGCGGAGGCCCGCGTGCGACCCAGGGGAAACAGCGAAGGACAGGTGGAAGGTGCCCAGCGGCTGCTCTGGAGGGGCCTGCGCTGGGGTGGCAGGAAAGACGCAGCGGACTGGCGGGGCCCTCTTGGATAAGCAGCGGTAGGCGGACTACGGGAGTGGACCTGCGGCTGCGGTTGGCCATTGAGGCCTATTGAAGGTGCAGCGGGCGGGGGACCGGGGGCCATAGCTGGGAGCGCTGACCCGGGCGGCACTGGGGGACCCTGGACATTGCCTGCTGCTGCCCCCCGGAGTCCTACTCCCCGCGCCAGGCGCGTGCGACGGAGGGTGCCTCTTTTTTGGCTTTGAGCGGCGGGTCGCCCTAGGGATTCTGAGGCTTTGCTGAGGTGGAGTTCTGCTGCATTCACAGGATCGAGCAGCCCGAGATCTCTCCTTGGTGGGGTTGCTGGAGGCCATTGTAGGCGAAGCGCAGCTGGACCCGTGGGGCCTTGTGGCGCGTGGTGGGCACCCGGAGCTGCTGGCCGGCCACTGCGAGGCGACGGGGGAGAGCGCAGGGTAGCGGTGCCATCGGCCGCCATTTTGGGGCTGCGGCCTGGAGATGCTGCTCACTCTTCCCACATTCCGCCCTACTCTGCCTTGCTGCCCAGAGGGTGAGTGGACACTGGAGTACGCCCTCTGGGCAGTGCGAGGGGGGTGTGGTGCGGCTGAAGTTGGGAGCGGTCAAGACACTAGGCGCGGGAGACAGGGCGGCTAATCCAGGGTGCTTGTGCCACTATTTTGAAGCCCTAACTTGATGTTTGGAGACTGGCGCTGCAGCGGGAGCCCCTTCCTCTGCTTTTGCCTTCTGCCCTGAGGAGGTCCTGCGGAAGCTGCTCTTGTGACTGGTGAGCTGGACGGGGGGTGGCTGTGGCCCAGATTAAACTGCAAGGAGCGGTGTGACCCCGTGCATTCCCTTTCTCTCTGTTTTCTCCTCATTGGGCCTCCTGCTGTGTGGCCCCTGCACACTGATCTACCTCTGTTGTGTTGCGTGGAGAGCTGGTGTACTTTGTGGCTTGTGAGGTTGCTGGGGGCTAGCCCTGGTCCTGGTGAGACTTGGGGGCTGCCTGTGGGAAGGTGGGGGGAAGCTGTGGAGCAGGTGGGTAGCATGATCCCTGGACTGACTCGCACAAACTTTATAGGTATACTGAACTCCTTGCCTGTTTATTGCGGGGGGCAGGGGAGGTCCAGGGTGGTAGGTGGGGAGGATTGGCCCTCCGTGTAGAAACTCCCTGACTTTGCTGGCCGGGGGGGGGGAGTGGGTGGTCCTTGGGACTCACTGCGTCCCTCTTGGGGTCTCATTGCTGAGGAGGTGGGAGTGGATAGGGGACTTCAGGGGGTGGTGCCTGAATCCTGGGGGGCTGGGGCGTGTGCACCTGGGCCTCTAGTTGCCTCCTAGCTTATTGCTAACTGGACCTTGCGGGAACGGGGGCTGGGTCGGGGTCCTTCCTGGGCACGCAGCTCCTGGTAGGTGCAGAGAGTGCTGTCTGGCTGCCAACCCACCGCTCCGGAACTGCCGATGACACGCTCCAAAGGGGGAAAAGCCGACCAGGCGGGTGCCTCCAAGGACACTTCAGTTGTGGCAATGTGGGGCAAAGCAGGAGCGTCGGCGCCCGCTGAGGGGCCACCGCAAGCCGCTGGGGACTCTATGCCAGTGACCCAGGCATTTATGACCTCCTTCATGTCCGAACTTAAAATGGAAATTGGTTCCCTACGATCTGAGGTGCACTCCTGCGTGCGAGAACTTCGGAAGGAAGTCACTGAGCTGGGGGATCGGGTGGATGGGCTAGAGAAAATGGTGGATACCCGTACAGAGGACCAGGAGAAATTGTGGCAGTGCCTGGCAGCCTTGGAAGAACAAAACATAGAGCTACAAGTCAAGCAGGAGGACTTGGAGAACCGGAGTCGCCGGAACAACCTCCGTATCCAGGGGGTTCCTATCGGGGCGGAGGGGAAGGACATTATGACTTACGTGGCACAACTCCTCCATGAGGTTTGGGGGGATGAGGACGTTTCCCCGCCGGCTTTGGACCGGGCCCACCGGGTTTCCGGGCCCGCGGGAAGACCGGAACTTCTCCCAGACATCTTGACACATGCGCATTGTTTTACAGAGAAGGAGGCTATTTTAAAGGCAGCAAGGGACAAACCAGACCTTAGATACGAAAGGCACCCAACAACCTGCGCAGACGCCGAGCCTTCAAGCCAGTGACGGAGAAGCTGCGGGCCCTAGATATCTCTTATCAATGGGGCCATCCTTTTGCCCTCATCTTCCAGTGGGACAACAAGCGACGAGTAATAAGGTCCTACCGGGAGGCGGCACAGCTGCTTCGGCTACCAGAGTCGCCCTCAACCAGCCCTTCTCGACAACGGCACCGGGAGCGGGTTCCAGCCAGACCGTCATGGACCACAGTACAGCGCCATCGCCGTTCTCCTCCCCTCGATGAGCGATCTGCCTCGCAGGCCAAGCAGGACATCATAGCGCACATTCGATCCCTTGAGGGAGACCGAAAGGGGCCGCCTTCACGCCATGACCGACTGATCAGTGATTTGCAATGTTTGGAGACCTGCATCTCTGCTGATGCTGTCCCCTCCTCCCTGGGTCTGTTCTAGGTAGGGAAACCTTCGCATGCATCTCAGCTCTCGGCCAGCGTGGCGGGGTCATCGGGGTCCTTCCGTTGTTTGCCCTTGAGACCACTACAGGACTCCCCCAAGCTGCTCCTAAGGGAGTGACATCCCTGAGCGCATCTAAACCCTTGGGTGTAGGATGCCCTGTGACTGGGACAGTACAATGTGGCCCTGTTGGCCTTTGTTGATACCCATTGCTGGGCGGCCCGGTTGGCCGCCTTTGAGATTCTTGACGTCTTCTACCTCTTGTAGCTCTTTGCTGGTCTCTCTTCTCCTCTCTCTTTTTCTATCTGTGTGCGATGGGTGGGGGGTCCGGCGGCTGCGGCCTCCTGAGTGGGTGAGGGTGGAGTGGCCCCTTTATGTGTCTATGCCCCTGCAGTGGCAGAGTTGGGGGGCGGAGCCACCTTGGCACTTAACATGACTGCAACCCTGCCTAACCCCTTAAAGATCTTGACGCTCAATGTCAAGGGCCTGAACTCCCCCAATAAACGGAGGCAAACGTGGCGCTACCTTCTCCAGCAGAACCCCGACATCAGATTCCTGCAGGAAACCCGCCTGCTGCAAGCGGATGTGAAGCGCATGGCGCACCCTAAATATCCTCTCCAATTTTGGGCTGCAGCAGACACTAAAATGGCGGGTGCAGGACTGAATCACTCAGAAACTGTTCAGCTGCACAAGCTGAAATAAGATCTTTAAAGATGGCGCTTGAAAATGCCGATCGCGAATTCCCCACACTAATAGTGTGGGATTCGCATTACTGCGTCAAGTCATACAACAGTGACATGCAGACATGGAGCAAAAACGGTTACAAAGATGACACTGGTGCCACAATAAAGCATAAAACGCTTTGGGAACAAGTAGTTCTTTTAAAGAAAGAACTACAAAAGACTCACGCGATACATACACTGAGTCATCAACGTGATGGCGTTCACGTTGCAGAGAATTCATTGGCTAACAAAGCCACAGCGGAAGCGGTTCAACCGGCTTCCGTAGCCACAAAAAAGCGTTCAGAAAAACACATAGATGGAGAAACTATGCTGGCGGTAAAAGCCTCACTAAAAGGCGATTATTACCTCTCAACTATCCACTCAGTAATACATACATAATTGATGCAAACTCTGTTCCTTTTGCTCAAATCCCTGGAGTGGGGGATAGAGTAATTCCAAACACGAAACGGAGAGTTTTCTTGATTGAAGACCCACACATGGGACTGGGTCCAAGGCACCAACAGATCTTGAAATCTCTAATAGAATTACAATCAGAATACTGGTGGCCGGGGATGAGCTTGCAAATCTACAAATTTGCAATAGATTGTCCAGACTACAACAGAGATCGCAGTTGTGAACCGGACCAGACGATTGCCAGGACACCTTTATTAGAAAGCATCAGGCGATCTATAATGCAGAAATCCAACCGGAGAAATGCGTCCCCATAATTATTAAGACAAAATTAACTTAAAAATTTAGACCACCAGCGCTCGGCTGACGCCAGAACTGTTATAAAAGTTTTGCGAGTCTTTATCGGCACATACGCAATCGGCATGCTATATTCTGACCAGGGTCCTGCGTTTAGCATTCGAGCTTACAAAGAGGCCATGACCAGCATGGGCATTGCATTGCGGTACTCTTCTCCCTTTCATCCTGAGGGAAATGCGGTAGTGGAAAGAAAAAACCGTGACATAAAGCAATCTATAACGGCGAGGGTATTAGGTTCGGGTGATGGGTGGGTCAAACATTTAACACCATGCGCGCTAGCGGAATTCCGCTCGCACGCTGGGATTTGCGAAAACGCACTTTACATGACGAGCTGGGCTCGTCATCAGCGTGCAAGGAGGCTACGCCATGACGAGCCCAGCTCGTCATCAGCGTGGAAGGGGTTAATAAGTGTCCAACGTAGTCTTAATAACATGCCAAGAAATTCTCTAGGAGGTATCAGTCCGTACGAACTATTGTTTGGTACTAGAATGATAATCCAGGATCTGGATCGTCAAATTTCAGTGGTAGAAGAAAAAACCTTTGATATCAAAGATCGTTTGGCTGTTTTACAGGACTTGAATGAAACAAGAAAGAGTCTAAGTAACATAAAGTTTAAGCCAACAACCACTGAAGAACCACCTGTCCCAGCAAGACCTGTCTGGATTCCGAAGATTGGGGATCTGGTCAGAGAAATGATGTGGAAATAGACGTATCCCATATTTTTCACCAAAACAGAACAAATCCTGATTGGAAAAAATGTTTGATCTGGCCCACAGACACAAACAACTGTCAAGATAGATTCCTGAACAAAAAACAGGGGTTAAAAATTACCAGGCCAGACCCAAGATATTCCCAGAGACCACATCCAGGGATAGTTACAACATACAGTGTAGGGAAATGATGCCTTGAGTGGCTACAGAAATCCACACTGGATGAAATTAAGCAACACTTGACTTTACTTAAAGAAGGTGCTGACTTGCGAGATTTCATGATGGGACCTCGCAAACAGCGTCAAAAACGTTTCATAGCGGCCGGTATATACGCTGCATACAACGAAGCTTGGAAAGTAATGCAAATTGAGACAGCAGAAAAAATACGAGAAACTGATCATATAAATTTGGAAAAATCACTTTCTGTTGTAGACAATGGGTTAACGACTCTGTCTTCCAGAATATATTCACTGGACAGTATTGTGTCATCTGCCTTTGATATAATAGAGCAAGACTTACTAATGTTACAACAAGGTCAGTCCCAATTGCGTTCTATTGTACAGCTTGGCTGGACGTTGCAAAACCTACGTTCAGAGTACGTGCCATGGCGTCTAATCAACGTAACGTCATTATTTTCTATCTTTAACCTTACTGATAAACAAATCAGTTTGGCACAAAAAGGAGCAGATTATACGATTCTGAGCATTGAAAAACTTGAGAGATTTCCATTGACAATGTCAGAGAGACCTGTCATTGAATGGATAATACACGGAACAATTACAATTCTGATAACAACTTTCCAGTTTAAATATTGCCAAAAATATATACCAGCAGGCCAGTATGAAAGGTTGGGCAAAGGATACATCAAATAAACCTGAGATTTAGCTTACACACACAAATGTTATAGTGAAGGGAAAAAGGAGGTATTCCTTAGTGGCAATAATTGTAAAAAATCACTAGGCGGTACACTTCTGTGTCAAGGTATTAACTTACATGGAGCTTCGAAGGGTCTTCAAATAACCTTTCATGTCACCTGCAAGGCACTCCTGCAAAACAGATAGAGCCATTCTTCAGAAAACTTTCCAACCAAAGTTACGTTTTAATACATGACCACAGCTGTTGTGGAATGGTGCCAGGAGAATGTTATTCGTTACTATTACTTCCAGGGTTGTTTGCTGTATGCAAGTATTGTATCCAAACAGCAATCCAGACATGGAGGTGGAAATATGGCCTTATGTGAATATCTCTTCTATTCGAATTGATACTTTAAGCAGAATGAAGTCTATTCTTTTACAGACTACTGTGCCTCTGACGTCATCCAAAGAAACGTATGATCTGCAAGTTGCAAGGACGGCATCAGAGATACATACCCTTTTATCGACAAATTGCCCCGTGCATTTCGTAGAAATGTTAAGTCAAATCTTAAACATGTCTGATACCAGTGGCATCACACATGTATATAAGACAGTTTTTTCGGGACTGTTAGCACCCTTTGAAACAGTTCTGGGCATCTTCCCGAATTTTGTCCATTCTGTCTTTGGCGGCCTACCCTTAATCTTGGGACTCGTGGCAGGAATTTTATTTTTGTTCCTTCTGCTCCGATATGGCAAGCCAATCCACAGACAAGACTCCAGCAACGATGGAAGAAACGATCCTAGCAATACGATACCGAGACCGTATCACTAAGGTCCTCGGATTGGCCCGGCTAAGAGATCTGAGTACAACCTGGTTTCTTTCATTCAGACCTATCTGGCAAGATTGCATCTTACCTGTGCTTCGATGTCTGCTATGCGGAGAAGAATGCGTGTTGGACGTTTGTCTTACACTACCATCAGCAGTACCAATGGATATCGACGCTTTGCTTTGTCCTGTAACGACTCATGCAACGTGTTGTCCCCAGCGGCTACCTATTGTGATGACGGCATTCGTTGAGACTTAACCATTACGAGTAAGGTGGCGGTGAAGTACGAGAGGAAATCAACACCAAACAAGTACAACCATCTGTGAGCATTGCTGATCCAAACATCGATGATAGCAATCACGCTCCAAACTGCACAGTTACAGCATTTTCGAACTTGTTCGAACTTTCACCTGATGTTGTAGACCAATTTTTTGCGAGTCTGTCTGATATGATGTTCTCTCCTAACAACGAGAACAACCTTTAAAAACAATGATCACACAGCGTTCCCTGAACTCTGAATTCGGCCTTCAGTTTTGTTAAACAATGCTACTGAAAATATTTGGGACTATTTTTTTTCCTTCTCCCTGAAAGCAAAATTATTTTTCTTTCACTTCAAAAATATTTACCATTTTTTTGGCACATGGTACTCTGCTTAAAGTAGAACTATTCTTAGAGAACAGAGCTTCTATTTTCAGAGACGTTAGAGACAATATTTACCTCAGCCTCTAGCACATGTACAATATCGTATAAATATGTGATGAAGTGGTCTTGACTTTTTTTCTGTATACAGAGCCATTTCATGTGTAATTTTCGCAATTCATTCAGCTGATATATATATATGCATTTAACTGAATGATAACCCTGCTTGAAAAGCGTACAGTACCAATACTCATTTTAGTGTATAAACCATACACCATTTCAAATGCAATTTATGTATTTTGGGGTGGGTTGGAAAACACACATGCATCGTTATATGTTTATATTGCTTATTATTTAGTAATGATGGACATTAATACGTGGAGTGGGTGTTGTATTTATCTAGGACCCTAATTCGATACTCCCGATTCATGCCCTTATGTGGTAATAACTAATAATATCCTTATAAAGGCATAAGAATCATATCCATATTTAGTAATAGCCCATGCAGTCCAAAACACAGCAAGGCTACTCCCATAGACTCCTAGAAAGCACAACGCGTTCTTTAAACAAACCAAGCCTCCAGCAGCCCGGGAAAACCCCCTGCTTTTGTTTTGATTTGCACAAGAACTCCTAGAGTCCAGAAAGAACTGTTAGTTCTCGGTGACGTCTTATGTCCAACCTTACGTCAAACCCGGCACCTTTCAGGTATAAATGTACCAACGTTGCCTTAAGCAAACACACGGTGGTTGGGAGCAGAGCGACGTTCTACTTGCCCGGGAGCCCAGCTGTTATGAGAGCCGACGGAAACTGTCCCTCCCCTTGACGCACTGAGAGAGACGCTGTCTTTTTCTCCAGCCGAGAAAATCCAGCTCCGGTGTTCCCAAGTCACCCCCGCGGGTTGCTGGGAGATCGAGTCCTGAGAAGCGAGATACAAAACCTCCTTCATTCTATAACCAAGGTACGGAGCTGATTAAAACCTTAGAGAGAATTCTTGATTCCGATACTTGGCAAAACTTAACTTAAAGCTGCAACTTACTTACTCCTTCCCACGTATTAGGCTTAGGTCAGGTACACTGGGGTAGGCGTATCTTAGAAGCGCCAGTTGAGTTCGTTAGTCAATGTTTTTATGTATGTATATATTTTATCCATTTTAAAGTATCATATGGCTAAGAAACCATATCAATGCTTTTACAGTATTATTTCATAATACTACTTTTACTGTACACACTTTACTTTATGATAAGTATTGCAATTGTGGCAATTCATTTCTCTTGCATGAGAAAGAAGACTGCTCAATAAAATAACACCTTTTATTGAAAACGCCCGTCTCTCTATTTCTCTGCAATCTGGTGGAACTAAGCATGCACGACTGACTGAGTGAAATAGTTGTCTATTGTTTTCACACGACTCTGGAGATACACTCTTTTTTCTGGGGGAGCAAAGTTGTCATGTTTATGCGGTTGTCAGAAACTAATCCCTTCTTGTCTAAATCAGGACGGTTAACCGTTTCCTGAACATTCGAGAAAGTTTCTAGTGACCTCTGAGCTAGCTGGCAAAACTAATTAAGTCTAACATAGTCAGTAGAGACCTAGATGACCTCAGTCCTATGTCTACACTGCTGTTTATGTTATTCCAATGCGCAGGGCCTATTGGGAATATAGGAACTACACTACACTGGCTTCAGGCGGGGGGACACAAAACCTTTTAGGAGTTGGGATGGGCATTTTCTCAAAGTTACCGTGGAGGTCGGGAGGCGCCGGTTTACTCTATGTAATGTTTATGCACCCAACCAGATGCAGGATAGATACCTACAGGCACTCTTGCAGCAACATATTGCATATGGCGACCC
Organism: Lissotriton vulgaris; assembly: GCF_964263255.1. Taxonomy (NCBI): domain Eukaryota; kingdom Metazoa; phylum Chordata; class Amphibia; order Caudata; family Salamandridae; genus Lissotriton; species Lissotriton vulgaris. The sequence continues at coordinate 1,547,096,470 of NC_141694.1, read as the reverse complement.
CTCACTGATGCTTGGATGGGATTTCAACTTAGTTTGGGACCCGGAGACAGATCGTAACGACACTTTGTTCAGCGGCACCGGAGCCATGTCCTCTGCGCAAGCAGATAACAGAAGTAGGGCTGATAGATGCGTGGCGCTACCACTCCCCGGGATTGAAGGATTACTCGTTTTATTCTCATGCCCACCGCTCGTACTCTCGCATAGACTATTTATTTATCTCAAACGCCCTGGTGCGAGGTGTGCTTGGAGCCTCCATATCGGATATCTTGCTATCTGATCATGCTCACGTCGAGCTGCTCCTGCAGGACCCGGCCGCTTGCCCTGCCCGGGAGGTGTGGTGGTGCTTGCCGCCGAGTATTCTCCGGGATGCAGCCGACGTTGAAAGCATCCGGGAAGCCATTGACTCTTACTTTGCTAGTAACGACCTCCCGGAGACACCCTTTCCCGTGGTGTGGGATGCCTTTAAGGCCATGATCTGAGGCCACATCATCTCTCTCTCGATTGTGCGGAGGCGAGAGACCTGTAAGTTGGAGGATAGCTTGGTGAAGGACATAAAGCGAGTTGAGCTAAAAGATCGGGAGCACTCTTCTTTGGAGTCCAGGCGGCGGTTCGCCAACCTGAGAGGGCAGCTCAGGCTTTTGGGCACTAACAAGGCAGAACACTCCTTGCTGGCGTTGAAGCAGCGATATTTCGGGGGAGGGGATAAATTGGGCCGGTTGCTGGTGGGGAGACAGAGAGCGCGTGCAGCTAGAGCCCACATAGCCAATATCCAGCTGCCGGATGGAATCTGGGTTATCTCGGGGAGACATAAATGCGAGGCGTTTCGGGATTACTATGCCGCCCTGTATCAGGGGGAGACTCCGTCCCCAGATGTGGGGGCGGCCGTCCTGCATGGTTACTAGGGGACGCCTTTGCACACACTCTGTATGAAGGATCTGGAGGGCCCTATCATCGTGGAGGAGATAACGGCAGCCGTGAGGGATCTTCCTTTGGGGAAAACAGCGGGCCGGATGGCCTACCCATGTCCTTTTATTGCATGTTCCAATCACAGCTTCGCCCCTACCTTCCGAGGTTGTTTAATTCTGTTACAGATACAGAAGGGCCATTTTCTGACATGGGCATGGCGGAGATAGCGCTGATACCGAAGACTGGGAGAGACCCCACTCTCTGTGCATCCTACCGTCCCATAGCTTTATTAAATACGGATCTTAAAATGTATACTAAACTACTCGCAAAACGCCTAGATCCCTATATGCCGGGGCTCCTGGACAATTAGCAGGGAGCGGATAAGGTGCCCAAGCTTGCGCATCTTGTGGGGAAAGCGCATCATTGGAAGATCCCGGCCTGCCTTCTCTCGCTAGACACGGAGAAGGCGTTTGACCGGGTTGACTGGACCTTCCTTCAGGCGGTCCTACAGAAGTTTGGGCTAGGTCGGAAGATAACCACGAGGATCATGGTCCCATATATAGGACCGCAAACCAGGATTCGGGTCAATGGTCAGCTTACGGCACGTTCTCTATCCATAGGGGTTACGAGGCAGGGGTGCCCTCTATCACCCCTGCTGTTTGCCCTTGTAGAGATAGTTCGTCGGGCCCCCGATATTCATGGAATCTCCCTTGGCGGTCGGGAAAACAAGGTGGCGCTTTTTGCAGACGATCTTATCCTCACTCCCACGCGCCCTTGGGAGTCCCTCCCGGCACTGCACGCGGTACTATGCCTTTTCGAGAGGGTCTCCGGTCTCAAGATCAACCACGATAAGTCTTGGGCCCTGAATCTTACCATCCTGAAGGACCTGGTACCCCATCAGTGGGCTGGTCAGCACATTCGCTATCTAGGCCTCCTCCTGACCCCATCTTTGGAAACGTGGACGTTGGTGAACTGGCGGGAATGTCGGAGTGTGGTCCTTGAAGACCTGTGGAGGTGGAGACCTCTGATGCTGTCATGGTTTGGCAGACTCAATGCCATCAAGATGTCGATCCTCCCTAAAATTTAATATCTGTTCCAATGTCTCCCCACACCTATCCCGCTCCACTGTATACGAGGCCTGCAACGTGAGCTCACGTCCTTTATCTGGGACGGGAAGCAGCCTTGATTCTCCCAGAAGCTCCTCATGACACCGCGAGATAGGGGGGACTAGCCTGCCTTAATCTAGTGGATTATTACTGGGCCGTGCACCTCCGATTTGTGGTGGAGTGGGGGGTGCGGGAGAGTGAGAAGGGATAGCTGCATATGGACCGAGCGGTGACGGGGCGAACCATCTGGGATCTTGCATGGCTGCACCGGGAGGCACGATCTAAGAGTGCATACATAGCAGTGCCCACGAGAACGGTCCTAGGGATATGGGACAACATAGCTATCTCCAGAGTCCTTACCACGTTTCCCTCCCCGCATACCCCGATAGCGGATAATCCGCTCTTCCCGCCGGCCCACCGAACCGCGACTTTGACAAATGGACGCAGGGGGACTGCAGGGTAATCTGTGACTTGTATGAGGGAGGCACACTTAAGACCTTTGACCAATGTAGGGAGGAGTATCACGTGCCATCGGAAACGAGAATGCAGCATACTCAGCTGAGACATAGGGTGTCTGAGGGGGAAATGTACCAGGCGGCCACCAGCGACTTTACTTCCTTTGAGAGGTTGGTGCGTTCTCTTGGGGGATCAAAAGGGCTGATCTCTCAGATCTACCAGATTCTGCAGCACCCGCTGACTACACCCTCTTACCCGTACCAGCACCAATGGCAGCTGGCGTCCGACACGGACATTGAACCTTCTTCACAGTGGGACAGACTTTGGCGGGACATCCCCAAGGTGTACCGGAGCATCCCGCAGAGGAAGAATGCCTATAAACTCTTGACTCAATGGTATTATACACCTCAGCTACTTCACAGGATGTTCCCCACATCCTCCCCCCTTGGCTGGAGGTGTCAGTCTGCATCTTGGGATTTTATCCATGTCTGGTGGGCGTGACCAATGTTGACCGTTTTTTGGAAGGTGGTCCTTAGCCATATCAAAGGGGTATTGGGGTTTCCATTGCCTGAAGCCACAAGCACAATCCTACTAGGCTTCAAACCTGCCAGCCTGAAGGCACTCTACCCCAAGCGATTGGATCTTAGCGCTCCAGATGCTTACAGCCCTATACTGGAACAGAAATGAAGCCCCTCCAATAGCAGCCTGGTTTGTACGGCTCTGGAATGTCATCGCGATGGAGCTTTTTACAGCGCGCTTGCAGGCACGCAACACGCATTTCAAGGCAGTTTGCAAGCCTTTAGTCCAATATCTCTGCACTGTAGAACATGCGTGCCACATGCCTACCAGGCTCTGAACGTTGCGTCTCTTTGAGGATGCCATTGTTCCTCCTGATCCCGGTAGACTGCTACTGTAGACCCCCCTGGGACGTGGTAGCTGACTCAGGCCCTATTCCATTGCTCCCTCTCCCAGCGCACACTGCTTTCACTCTTGCTGTGCTCTTTCCTCTCCTCTACCTCCACTTTCCTCTCCATTCCCCCTTTTCTTTTTCTTCTCTTTCTCGCTTATTATAGTTGTTGGGCACTGTTGGGCTGACTTTAGATACGGGCTAGTTGCCCACTCGTTCCTTGAAATTGATCCTGCGGGTCCTGATTTTTTGAATTTCCGAACGATAGTACAGCTAAAAGCATGGAACGCTGCTGGCCCCAGTGGGGCTGTAAGCAAAACACTGTGTAACAACTTGCCTTTCCTTTGCAGGCCTCAAGGCCTCAACTCTAAATTCCTTCGCGGCCGGCCCTGCTTAGGGTTGTAGGCTTAACGCTGTGTTTAGGTTTAAAGCATTTTATTAAGACAAAAACATAGGGAGAGGGAACAGGAGGTTAGAGTTACATACATTAAAGTGAAGAAAATGAGCATGTTACCACGGGTGCGACGGTGGACTAGTCCGCTGTGAGAAAGAGGCAACAGCAATTGCAAAGAGCTAAATATAAGCGACACCTTCAATTTGGGCATAGTCAACACCATCAGTCTAAGCAAAGAATAAGAAACAGTAACACTAAGAAATCCAACCCACCATCTCCTAAAACCCCCCCCCCCCAAAACACCCCAACTTACCCCCACCCCCCCCGTCCAATGTACCGCTGATAATGCTACCTGCCCCCCAACCGCACCCCCCCCCTCCATGACCTAGCCCCACTATCCCTCTTAGTCTGCTGGAATCACCGGTGGCGTCAACCTTAGAAGCCTGAGGTACCTCGGACAGGTGAGTTCCCTAAATTCGGTGGTTAAAAGCGCACAAAAGGGTTGCCACAGCTCGTCAAATTGGTCTATCTCCCCCGCTACCGTGAGTGACAACTTTTCCATAACCAGCACATGCCAGAGCCTGTGCAACCAGCCAGTGACGGAGGGGACCGTGGTGGTGCGCCAATGGATTAGGATGTTCTGAACAGCTGAGCCCAGCGCTATTGCGATTTGCCTGCCCCTGCGGGACTTCAGCGGATACATCAGGCCATTAGGAAGGCCCAGCAAAACATACGCTGGAAAGCGCGGTAATTCGATTTCAAAATGCATATCAACCTCATCAAGAATCTCCTTCCAATACGCAGCCAACAAGGGACAATCCCAAAGAATATGTGAAAGGGTCCCCACCTGACCACAACCTCTCCAGCACTCCTTCTCAATATGCCTGTTCATCTCGTGCAGCCTCTCAGGGGTGTAATACCAGTATGTGGACACCTTGGTGAATGTCTCAGTAAGGCCAGTGTGATATGCTGAGTGTCGCGCACAGTGTGCAATCTGGTCCCACTCCTTATGGCTAAGTGTCCTACCTAATTCCCTGTGCCATCGCTCCCTGCCCGGATTGTAGTAGTGAAACGGAGGGGGTTGTAAGAACTTGTAGAGATCAGTGATCAGTTTAGCATCGGAGGCGCGGGTCACCAACCACCGCTCGTATGGTGTTATCTGACGATCGGCTGTGTCCCGCACCTGGGGTTGAAGCGCCCAGTGCCGGACCTGCATATATCGCCGTCTATCCGACTCCGGCAGGTGGAACTCTTGTTGAAGATGCTGAAAGGGGACCACTCCCTCCGGACCATAAATCTGAAAGAGCGCCCGACAGCCCGCCGCCTTCCAATGGGAGAAAGCGCCTGGCTCCATCCCCGGGGTGAAATCAGGATTACTCGCTATGGGCGTAAATGGCGAGGGGAACGTGGTAAGTTCCCGAACCTCGCAAACTGTGTCCCACACCCGTAGGGGAACCCGCGTGACAAAGGAGGCGTAGAGGTTGGGGGGGCGGTGAACTCGGCGCAAGAATGGAACTTCCTGGAGGGTGCGCCCCGCCACCGCCTGGTCCTGAAAGAGCCAGTGCTTGTCGGACTTCCACCTACTCCACTCCACAAGGTAGCGCAGCTGCGCCGCCTGAAAATATTTCCGGAGATCCGGAATACCGAGGCCCCCCGCTTCCGGGGCAAGCATGGAGAGAACCCTCTTCATCCGCGGCTTGCGGCCCTGCCAGACAAAGCGTGCGATGTCAGCTTGCGTCTGCCTGATCCAACCCACTGGAGGCTGGAGCGGCAAGGCTCGGAAGAGGTATAGGATTTGGGGCAGAATCGTCATCTTGACTGCAGCAACCCTGCCAAGCCAAGACAACAGGCCCTTGCTCCAGAGGCCAAGCTCCTCCTTAATCTTCTTGCTAAGAGAGGTGTAGTTAGCCGTTACCATCTCTGGCAACATCGGTGCCAGCAGAATCCCCAGGTATGGAAACAGGGAAGATGACCACTGCATGGGAAAGAGCCACTGGAGGTCTCGTCTAGTATCCGCAGCTAAAGACACATCTAGAGCCACTGACTTGCCCATGTTCATTTTGAAACCAGCCACTCGTGAAAAGGCATCCAACTTGCGGATGCAGGCGGGAAGGGACCTCCTGGGATCGTCCAGGGTCAGCAGGACATCATCCGCATAAAGACTGACCGTGTGAACATACTGCCCCCTCTTGACCCCGATTGCATCCGGGTTTTGGCAGATCCTCTGGGCAAACGGCTCCATGTAAAGAGCAAAGAGGAGTGGGGAGAGTGGGCATCCCTGTCTAGTGCCGTGTTCGATTGCAAAACTACGGGAGCTGCACCCATTGACCCTCACCGTCGCTGAAGGGTTCCTGTAACAATTGAAAACCATCGAGCAGAATTTATCACCGATGCCCAGTTTCTTGAGCACCTGCTCGAGGTAAGGCCAGTGTACACTGTCGAAGGCTTTCTCAGCATCGACCGCCAGCAGCATCCGCTCACCCGGGATCCGCGAAGCCTTCTCCAGAATGTGCGTCACTCGCTTAGTATTGTCGACAGTCTGTCTGCCGGGCACAAAGCCAGCCTGGTCGACCTCGACCAGACCCGGAAGGTGCAGGGCCAGCCTGGATGCCAGAATCCCCGTGTACAACTTGAGGTCGACATTCAGGAGTGAGATGGGCCTATATGAGCCACATAAGGCCCGATCCTTCCCAGGCTTCGGGATCACTGAGACCGTCGCTCTCAGGAGATCCGGTGGGATGGCTCCTGATTCGGAGAAGGAATTAAACAGCCGGGTGAGGATAGGGGCCACCACCGGGCAGAAGGTTTTGTAAAACAGGGACGTGTAACCGTCTGGGCCCGGGGCTTTCCCGTGTTTAAGTCTGGCTATCGCGGAGATCACCTCCTCAACGTGGATATCGCGCTCAAGATACTCCGCCTGAGCGGGGTCTAGCGCCGGAAGGGTTACCGACTCCAGATATTCCTCGGCTTCCCGCGACGAGGGGGGCTCCCCGGCGTACAGCGCCTAATAGAAACAACAAAAGGTCTCCGCGACCGCCGCATCACCAGAAACAGCCACCCCGTCTGCACTCAAGAGTTCCTTCACCACATTACGATGCTGCGCGACCCGGAGCCTGTGTGCCAAGAGTTTGCCACACCTATCCCCCCCGTGTAAAATGCATGTTTCAGACGTAAGGCTGCGTATTCCGCTCTGTCCATGTCCAGCGCCGACAGGAGCTTCCTGGCAGCTTTCAGCTGCCTCCAAACCCTTGGGGCACCCGTACGGCGGTGGACCTGTTCTAGCTCCCGGACTTGGGAAGTCAGCTCCTCCCTCTTCCGCTGCCGTTCCCTGTTTTCTGCCGAGGAGATGGAGATGAATTCCCCCCGGAGGACCGCCTTCAGCGCCGCCCACTGCGTCGCCAATGAGGTGTCTGAGTTACTATTGTGTGCCTGGTAGTCCTGTATTGCCTCCTCAATATGTTTTACAACAGTTTTTTTGTGCAGAAGAGTGTCCCTAAGGCGCCACACCCCTCGAGAGGGGGAGGTCGCCGGCCACGCAAACGTACCCACGACGGGCGCATGATTAGACAGTGTCAAGACCCCAATGTCCGCCGCCGTAGCAGCGGCACGCATCGGTCCACTAACCAAAAAGTAGTCCAACCGTGCGTAGGTCCGGTGCGCATGCGAATAGTAGGAGTAATCCCTATCTGCAGGGTGGAGGGTGCGCCAAAGGTCATGCAAATCCATGTCGGCGATTCGGGCCTTCCCGGACTGGGATAGTTCCCCAGTCTGCGGGAATCGCTGCGCCGACCTATCTAATGCAGAATCGAAAACTATATTTAAGTCACCCCCTAGGATAACATGGCGATCGGGGGAGGCAGTGACATCCACCAGTACCGAATCTAAAAAGCGTTCTTGATGGTCATTCGGACTATATAAGGAGCCAATAGTAAACAACGTGCCCCCCAAGCGGAGACGGTATGCCAAAAGCCTCCCCTTTTGTTCAGCAAATTTATACAACACTTCCCCCTTGAAGGAGCTCGCTAGCAGAATAGCCACCCCCGCAGTCTTGGACGCAGCAGAGGAGAAAAACTGTGTGGGAAACCTGGCTGAGCGCATTCTATGGCAGTCACGGGACAGCAAATGGGTTTCTTGCAAAAGGCATATATCAGCTTGTGTCCCCTCCAGTAGAAACAAAATCGCCCTGCGCTTTACGGGGTTATTCAGACCCTTAACATTAAGGGTCACCACTTTCAGGGACGACATATCTCCCAGAGTCCGGAGACGCTATGTCGCGGGCAGGCAGCCGGAGGGGGAGGGGCGCCGGGCAGCAGCGCAGGACAGGTAAAAGTGGACCAAGCGTGAACACAGGAAACATCGGACGGTTTCTTCCCAACCCAAACTACCCAATGGCAACTAGCCAAAGTCCAACACAAACACAAACAACCCATTGTCCCAGTCAAGTCCCAAAACGGACAAGTCTGTAGAAAATATCAAGGGTGGACGTCCGGCCACTCGCTTCTCCCGCTCCCCCCCGACCCTCCCCCCGAACCCCGAACCTGGCACTGTAGAAGCTATGTCCATCTCCCCCCGGAGTGAGTTTAGGCCGTCAAGGCCACACCGTTCGAGGCGGCCGAGTCCCTGGCCGCTTCTCTCAGGGCACTGGCCATGTCCGCTCTGATGGTGGGCGAGTCAGGCCGCCCAGCGCTCGCCGCCGATCTCCTCCTCGCCGACCGCCGTCGTCCTCCTCTATCCGAGCGCCTCCAGGTCGGCGTTGCTCCCTCCTCTTCAGTAGCCGTGAGCCCCAAGACGCCGCAAACATCCTGCAAGGAGCGCAGCTGGTGCAGCACTCCATTCCAACGGAATATCAAGCGAAAGGGATGACCCCAGGAGTACGGTGTCTCTTGCTCGCGCAGAAAATCGGTCGCAATCTTGAAGGACCTGCGCTTCTGCAATGTGATGGCAGACAGGTCTTGATACAGCGCCACAGGCCGCTCTCGGAATGTCAATGGTTGTTTCCTGCGGGCCTCGGACATGATGCGCTCCTTCATCGGAAAGTCAGGGAGGTAGGCTAAGATGTCCGGCGGAGGTGCCGCCGACTGTCGCTGTCGGCCAACTCTCTGGGCCCTGTCAATGCGGATCGGAAAGTCCGCGGCCTCTCCCAGAATCTCCCGGAACAAGTCCTGCAGATAGCCCACCAGGTCTGTCCCCTCATCTGCAGACAGTACACCCCGTACCCGTATATTGTTCCGCCTCGACCTGTTCTCTAGGTCTTCGTTATGGGCCTGGAGTTCAACATGTTGCTCCCTGAGACGGAGGACATCCTGTTGCAAATGGACAATCTCGTCGTCCCGACGTTGGGCCGCCACCTCCACCGTCTCCATCCGTTCACCAAGGCCCTCCACCTCCCTGCGGACCTCGCGTACTTCACTGGCCACCTCCTGCTTCAGCGTCTGGAAGTCTGCTTTAAGCGAGCTGAACAGTTCCTCCATGAAGGACCTCGTGACGGGGGGCTCACCCCCGGTCGGGTCCGCAGCGGCCCGGGAAGAGCCCGGAGACGGTTGCGCCCTGTCCCGCTGTTGCTGGGCCCTGCCAAGCATGTCCGGCAGGATGCGATCCCCCTTCCTTGATCCTCCTTTCCCGGACATTCGTGTCCCGTACGCTGCTGCACTCAACTGAAGCAGGAACACTGGCTTCGGCCACCTGCAGTAGGCTCGGCCCTCGATGAGCTACCAACGTTCGATAGAGTCCCTCGAAAAGGAACTCCCGGCCAGGTAGGGGACCTGCGCCACGGGTGACAAAATGGCAGGCCAGTCTAGTCACAGAGAGCCGTTCGGTGCCCAGCCAAGAATTCAACAGGGACCCTCGCTGTGGGAACCCTGGCTGGTGCGTCCCGCTGGAAGGGAGAGTTGTGTAAAAGCAGAGGTGTAGGGGACGACCTCAAGCGACACTGAAGGAGGGCTGCGTCACCGTCGCCGTGAAGACAAGATGGCGGTTGGGCGGGGCCGGGTAGATCGACCAGGCCTGGCGATGCCAACAGGGCCACCCTGAGAGCCAGGTTTACAGAGGAAAGTTCCATCCAGGGCCGTCCAGTTAGAGAGGAGAAGCGATAGATCTGGCTCCAATCTTAAGCATCGTCGCCCACTGGCCACGGGGCCGGGGCCCGTGCCACATGAGAGGCTACCACCTCCAAATCCAAGCACCACCGCGATCACACGGCAGGATCCGCACCCTACGAAGTCACACAGCCGCTGCCCCTCTGACGATCCCCGTCGAGCACCGGGGCGAGCTTCACTCCAGATCGCTAGACATCAGCACCAGGCCCCAGCCGAGGCATCCGGACAGCGCTCCGTTCTGCTCCGCCTCCAAGGCGCTCCTCCGTCCGGCAATCGGTCTTTTAGCGTGCTTCCACCGGGGCGATCGGGGCCAAAGTAGTATCAATATGTGCCCCAGGATCTCCGGCGCCTATCTCTCAGCCGCTGAGCTTCAGCGGGGGGAGAGAAGCTAACGAAAAAGGGCTCGGGCCTAGTCGGGCCAGAGGAGCTGCGGGAAGAAGCGTCCGCTCACCCCGCCATCTTGGCCACGCCCCATTAACGCTGTGTTTAAATGGACCTGTGGTATGTGTTCTTGCCTGAAAATAAAACAGACTTGAAACGAAAAAAAAAAAAACTGATTTTAAGGGATGCAAAAGGTTGAACGCGTAAATGTGGTTGTCCAATTGAAGAAGGGTGCATTTTTCCAGGGCTTTGGATAGGAAAGTAGGGTTAGAAATTGGGCGTAAGTTATTTAAGTCATTAGGGTCGCTTGTGGTTTTTTTGATGATGGGGGTGATTTGACCTAGTTGGAGGGATGCAGGAAAAACACCAGAGGCAAAGGAGGAGTTGATGATAGTGGTCCAGTAAGGGGTTATGATGTGTTTCAGGTCTTGAACAAGATAGGCCCGGAGGGGATCTTTGGTATGAGAGGATGGTTTGAGCTTGGAGATAATGTTGAGGACATTCCTTTCTGAGACTGGACGGAAATTATTCCAGGAAGCCATGTTTTTTAGTTGAGGGGTGGGGTAAGAGGCAACAGAGGAGGTGACAGCTAAAGGGAGAAGGGCCGGATCCGGTGGGGGTGTAGGGGTGGGGGAGAAAAAGATGGCGCATTGACGGGGATAGGGTGGCATTGGGGGATGGGGGAAAGTACGAAGGATTGATCGATCTGAGAGATTTTATCTGAGAAGCTGGCAATTTCTTCACATCTCTTGACCGTGGCCAGTATTTTGGGAGGGGCTGAGGCAGTTTGTTTTTTAACTACGTTAAAGAGTTCCCTAGGTCGATTTCTAGCCCTGTCAAGTTCAGAGCGGAAAAAGGAAGCTTTTTCGATGAACATATGTTTTTTATAGTTGGCCCTTGCGGCACTGAGGAGGGCCAGATTGGAGGGGGAAGTCTGTTGCCTCCAGCTGCGTTCAGTCAGTCTGAGGGCATGTCTCTCATTGTTGAGGTCGGTATTGAACCAGAATTTAGAGGGTTTATTTTTTTGCAGTTTAAGTTTGGCTGGGGCGATTTGGTCAAGAGCTTCAATGATAGAATTGTTGTAGTGCTCGCTAAGATCGCAAGCACTTTGGGAGTGGGGAGTGGCCTCTAGTTCGTCTGGGGGAATAAGGTGAAGATTTCTGGTCAGCTTTTTTTGTTTGAATGAGTTAGGGAGAGGGGGGGGCACAGAGCGGTTAATCGAGAAGAGGATGAGGTGGTGGTCGGACCAGTCAATGGGGATGATGTGTGAGAGGGAGGCCAGATCCTTGCTAGTGATTATAGCATCAAGGGTGGCACCTTTGGAATGGGTAGGAGAGTTGCACAGTTGGTTCATGTCGCTAATATCAAGTAAGTCATTAATGAGTTTAATCGAGGAGTCATCATTTTTATTCCAGTGAAAGTTAAAATCTCCAAGAAAGCGGTTTCTAGGTTTGGAAATTGAATAAGGAGATCAGACAGTTCCTCAACAAAGGGAAGAGGGTCACCAGGGGGATGGTAGATGGTATGGAGGTGAATAGGGGGGAGCCCTGAGAAGTAAGTATAGCAACTAGGTATTCAAAAGTGGAAAAGTCAAGGTGCTGTATGGGTAGAAGTTGAAGTTCTTCTTTATAGATTAGGGCGAGGCCCCCTCAAATTTTGCCAGGCCTGTATTTTCTGAAGATGGAGAAACCAGGGGGAGAAAGCATGTCAAGGGTAGAAGGGGAGTGGGCATTGAGCCATGTTTCCGTGAGGAAAGCGATGTCAATGCTTTCGCTGAGAATCGTTTCAGCGATTTCTAAAGCATGACAGGATGTCAAACGGCAGTTGACCAGCATGCAGTTAAGGGGTTTGGGGTCACTGAATATTGTAGCGGAGCAGTGAATGGTGGTGAGTAGTTGGGGAGGTCTAGGTGAGACTGGGGAGGACGGGGACCTACTCAATCCCAGGATCACCGGGATAGCTGAGAGAGGAGGAGAGAAGTTGGTATTCAGAGAGTATGGGGGTAATTTTTGTTAAGGTCAGGGAGGGCAGGGGAGGGGAGATGGTTAGGTGAGAGGGGAGAACTAGGTGGACAATTAATACAAGGCGGAAGAGGTGGAGAAATGTCGTAAGGGGTGGGGTTCACTAGATTGGGGGGTGCGGGGTGGGTTAGAATGGAGTACGAGGGAGAGGAGTGATTAGGGAGGTTCCTAGTGGGGAGGGAGTTAAAGTCATTTCTGAGAGAGGAGAGTTCTAATACGAGGGTGGAGAGGTGTAGTTCTATACTGAAGAGGGATTGGGTAAGGAGAGAGAAAGAGAAGGGGGTTGGGAGATCAGAGGGGAGGGGAGGAAAGTCCCAGATGGACGGGAAGGCCAGTCTATGGTGAGGGAAGGTTGGGAAGCCGGGCGGGGAGAGAGAGAGTTTTTAAGGCTGTCCAATTTATGTTGGTTCACTGATTCAAATTGTTGGATTATTAATTTAGAATAAAATGAATGATATTTATTTGTTTAAATCTGTTTATTGAATTTTGTTACAAACATTTATGTGATTTTGCACAGCTGATATACATTGCATGGTGCGTATTAGGGCAGCATTACAGGACGTAGTTATATGATGTGCAACGTGTAGCATTGAGCAGTTAGCTGCAGGGAGAGGGTCGCATATTTAAGAGTGCTTATAAGTATGAATAGTTGCAAGTCACTGGTTGGGTTAATCCGAGGTTTACATCTATTATTCCACGGCAGTGATGCCGCTTGTGCACCCATCAGTAAACAGATGAACTGGGGGAGAAGAAAGAGAAACCTGAACATAACATCAGTGCGCCCTTCGTAGATTATGTCCCACCAATCAATTTTTTTTAGTGCAACTGTGTATGTTATTATACAGCCACGTGCAAGCGCTTGAGAGAACGGGCACGAAAGATGGGTACACCCTTGCGAGCACCATTACCATACGTAGGATAGTCAACATATTGCATATAATTTGTTCTTTACTTTGTGATGAGTAGTCGAACACTGACTTAGACACATAGTAGAGGTGGTTCGTCCACACATTTATGTTGAGCTTACGGAGGCTGTGTGTACACACCCGCAGCTGTCATTAGTGAGGCAGTGGCCTCTTTACATGGCTTTGGGGAAAAGAAAGGATAAGGGGTGGACAAATAAAAAGAACTGGGTGGAGTGTGGCCCCCTTGGGATGTTGACTCACCCCTGCTTGTTTTAGTGGCAAATATCTGGCAGTTTTGCAGCTCCGAATCTTTTAGAGAGGACATGATGAGTTGGGGCAAGGGCTTCAACCATTCACTGCTCGCCTACCTCAATTGTGCAGTGATGGATCTAAGTCTTCAGTATCTGCGTCCGCAGGGGAGGCTGGGACAGAAGCTTGTATCTCCCAGTAGAGCGCCCTGAAAGTCATGCAGGATATCATACCAATTCGCTGCTATTAGGATTCTGCAAAGGCCTAAGGTGTCCTCTGTGCGCAGTGCAGCGCCCTCTGCCCTAGCCCACACCAGCAAGGACTATCTCCAGGTCACTGAGATAGGATGAACCAGGCGATTTCCATCACTTTGTAATCAGGCACTTGGCTGCTAGTATACCCTGGTCAAGAAAGCGTGAGGTCACTCTGCTTTTTGCTTCTGGGGTAGAGTTGCCGTATATACTCCTCCCAACTGTGTGATAGGGTGGGACCAGTGCAGGCAGCCAGAGCAGTGCTGACCGAGCGCCATTAAGTATGTAGAGATGGGCAGGCCCATAGCATGCAGAGATCAACATCAGCAGCCTGGCACCTAGGACAGGCGGCATCCGTGCAGTGGAAAAATCAGTTTTTTTTGGCAGGGGTGAGGTATGCTCACTGTATTATGAAATACTGGATTAGGTGGAAGCGAACATTGCGCGAAATATATGTGGGACTACTCATCACCTCAGCCCACTCCTTATCAACAAAGGGTCGATGTCCGTACCAAGGGTACTAGGGTCACCCCTGTGTGTTGATGTAGTGAGTCAGCGAACAATTTGGTAAGATGCCTACCACTCCCCATGACGTGTAAATTCTGGATAGTTAAATGTGTGTTGTGTTCCATGGCCATGTCCACCTATTTGAAACCCAGGGCGGTAAGCAGAGAGTTGGACAATAGAAACTGACCAGTAGGTAAGTCATTTATCTCTGTTAGTGTGTCATAAAGAAGTGTGTTACCATCTTGATATAAGTCACAGAGCGTGTGAATTCACGCCTCTGGCCAGCCCGACAGTTCTGCAGATGATGTGATGACACTACCTCTCGCCGTGCCTTGCAGGGGCAGTGCTGGTGCATATGGCAATGTTGAGTGTGTAATATAGATGCCTAGACTGAAACATTGGTATGCAACCCTCTAAAGTAGTGGCTCAGGTATTCTGGCTTTGCGCAGGGGTGGAATAGCCGAATTATTGATGCCGTCGACCAAGGTGGGGAGATATTGGCAGTGTCGTGCAACTGAAGTCTCACCAGCCACCTTGCTGCCCTTTGCAGATGTGAGGCAAGATAATATTTTTCCATAATGGAGAAGTCAGTCCTCCACTATCAGTTGGTAAGTAAAGTTTGGTAAGGGCTACTCAACAGCGGGAATTGTTCCATATGAATTCTCTCGCATCCGCTCAAACGCACAAAAAAGGGAGGGCGGAATGTACAAAGGCAGGTTGCCGTAGTGGTATAGCAACCTGGGTGGTGCCACCATTTTCAGTAGAGCTATCTGGCCCATTATTGACAGTGGGAGCGTGCACCAAAAGGACATCTGGTACTGGAGCGAGGTGATCCCCCTCCCCAGCTTACCATCTAGAAGGTCTTCCTGCTGATGGTTAATTCAGACTCCCAGATAACGGAAGGTGTCAGGCTGCCACCTGATGTCACCCCAGTTGAGAGCGAGGCTGGATCCGGGAGCCTGGAAGCAAAGGGGTAGAAATGTGGCTCACTCCAATTGACCCACAGGCCAGAAAGTTCTGCGAAGTTGGTGAGCATTTGGGCTAAAGCCATTGGGATCAACCATGCATCTCTGAGATATACCAGAATATTGTCCGCATACAGAAATACGACATGTGTGCCATCTTCCAGGGTATTCCCCAGTCCATACCGTGTACCCGAATCACAGCCACGAGCACCTCAACTGCCTGGGAAAACAGCAGTGGGGAAAATGGACATTTCTGTCGTGTTCTGCAGTGTTTTGGTATTAGAGCGGAGATGTAGGGGCCAGTATTCATCCTGGCTGTCGGCATTGTGTATAGCAAGTGGACCAAGTAAAGGAAACTGCCCTCAATTCCATGTTTGGTCAAGGCAGCAAAAAGGAAGTACCACTCCAGGGAGTCGAAGGCGTTCTCAAGATTGAGAACCAGACACCCAGAGTGGGGCCACTGGTGAGGGGATAGGTAGAGGACCTGAACAAGTGCATCAGGTTTAACGAGGTGCTTCGAGATGGAACAAAGCCATTCTGATCAGCATGAGCCAGGGCTGGGACCAACAGGACCAAGCGGTCAGCGAGTACCTTAGCCAGGATTTTATAATCTAGGTTTTGGGGTCTCCAACGTTTTATGTAATAAGAGCTACTTATGTTCAATGAAAATCATAACAAGCTGCTAACATTATTAGTGTGCTAATAGTGACCACATCCGACAAGATGCCCACGCCATACATATTAAATGTAAATGTAAATGTATGTATACTTGTAAAGCGCACTATCACTTGATGGGCATCTTGGCACTGTATACCGCTGTGGAACCCGTCCTGGCTTTCCCTGTGAGATGCTCCCTACTGGGTGAAACCAGGCATCCCAGCGCTTTAGGGCCGTTGTGGAGATTAAGCAAGCTATTGCCCAGAGTTGCAGAGTGGGGACCCATGATTAGAGTAGGCACCGAGGCGAGAATTATCGAGTCCGTGGACATTGAGCCCAAGACCCTGCCGCTTCGGGAATTGAACCCTGGTCCCGGCCAGACCTCTGCACCAGGGTCTGCCGCTCTAACCATTGAGCCACACTTCTCCACACAATATTACCAGCAGTGATCACCTCAGTTGATCCTGCAGGCTGCCAGCATTAGTGTGAACAGGGCTTTATCAATTTGGAATGCTTCAGCATTGTATATACAGGACTGTCATAGCTGCAATGCCTCTGGTACAAGTTACTAATCATGCTAACAAGTCTCCCCAATGCCTTTCAGTTTATCACTCGAATATCAGTTTAAATATATTTTGAAACTTCAACCATTTCTTCCAAACATCAACTTGTGAGTTGTGAAAATGCACACATTTTTGTCTCAAATATAAGCATTTCCATTTTCAAACGGATATAAAAATTCAACCGAGCAAAGTGTTCCAATTTAGTAGGCTGGGCTGGACACAGGAGAGCTACTTACAGGTAGGTGGAGAGCTACCAGTAGCTCACAAGCTACTCGTTGGAGAAGCTTGGTTTAACAGGGCAAGCTGGTGATAGGTTCCTCGATCAGCAGAATCCCTAGCTGGCTTAGGCAGAGAGACAAGCAGAGCATCAGTTAGCGAAGTGAGGCGGGTGGCGGCCTCGAGCGCAGCACGGTATAATGCGTGCAGTTGCGGGATTAATGTGTGCTCGTATGTCTTATTGAAATCGGGTCCATAAGTCTTACCCAATGCTAGAGCGCTGCAGTGGGGTGATGACAGGGAGCTGTAGCTGAGAAAAGAAGGCTCCAAAATGTTTGTTATCAAAGATAGCAATCAAGGCATACAGAGTGCTGTAATGTGGAGTCAGTACAGCATGGATTTCATGCTGCATGTGCAACAGACATCCCATATGGTCCCGTAAGGCTTGGATAGGATGGTGAGCCATCCCCTGGCATATAAGCCACGCCAGAAGGCGATCCACACGATCCAATGCCGCATCTGTGCGTGCAGAATGGGCTTTATAATTTAAGCCCCTGAGGCGCTCCAGAAGAGCAGCAAGTTCCTTGAATTTTGCTTCCAGTTGAGGTACACATTCTGGCCTTGTAACTGTCTGCGTATCCAGCCATATGAGTTTGCGCTAAATTGTTCCTATGTTTTCATCAAGGTGTTTACGTATTTTCCAACTAAGTCCCAGACATCTCCCCCTAATGATTACCTTGAAGGCCTCCCATTCAATGAGTCTCCTATTTGTGAAGCCCTCATTGAGTTCAAAGCATTCAGCCGATGCAGACCCCACTGCTTCCAAGAATGGTGGGTCATGCAGGGCGGAGGGTTGGAGACGCCATGGAGTATTACCTGTGAGGTTGCTTCCCACTGTAGTTGTAGCGACTGAAGATTGTGGTCTGTGTGTGTGTGACCAAGATATGCGGTTTGGCCAAACGTGGGAAAGAGCACCTGCAACCCTACTATGCAGTCGATAAAAACGTCTAGACCTTGAGGTGTGCAGTAGTGTGAGTACTCTTTTTATTTATTTATTTTAGAAGTTTAATATAGTGCTGGCTAGACCCGGAGGTATCAGAGCGCTTTACATGAGTTACAGCGAGTTACAGGTTACATAGTTACATCACTTAAATCAAAGAATCACAGGGGGAGAAGGAGGGGGAAGGGAGGCATACACAACAGGAAAAACGGGGAAAATAATGTCAGATGTCTGGCGGGGTAGGTGACGGCTGAGGGGGTGAAACCAGGGCCAGACTCCTCTTTAGCTGCATATGACAGCTCCACCGGGCATCGGCCAAGGTTGCTCGTGCATCGAGGCGAGTACAAACAGTTTTGGTAACTGCCCAGGGGGCGTCGTCAGAGGTCCATCAGAAGTTCAGAGGAACGCTATTATGAGTTATATATAGTGCTGGCTAGACCCGTAGGTATCAGAGCACTTTACATTAGGCTACACACTGTTACAGAGAATGAAAACAAATATACATTGTGTCAAAAAGTAAGCACCAAATTGGGAGAGGAAAGAAAGGTGAGACAAATAGAGAGGAGGGGAGGGGGAAGTGTGAAGGGGGAGGATGAGGGAAAAGACAGCAGGAGAGACGAAAGGAAGTCTGTCCTAAGACCGACTGAGTAGGTGATGTCTGAGGAGGGAATCCACAGCCGTCTCCCCAATAGCTAAACAGGTAGCTCCATCGGGTATCAGTCAGATAGCTAGGTCTCAACTGATGAGGTAAAGTTCACAGAAGAAAGTCCAGTGGATAGACGGGGTGGGAACTATGAGCAAGGACTGGTGAGGGCAAAGGTCAATAGCTGGAAAGAGGAGAAGAGTAGAGAGGAGGGGGTAGGGGGTATGGAGAAGAGGAGAAGGGAGACAAGTTCAGGAGAGAGACGCAGGAGAGTTTTCCCAAAGACCGGTTGGATAGGTGATGGTCAAGGAGGGAAATCCATAGCCCATCTCCCCTTTAGCTCGCAAGGTAGCTCCACCGGACGTCGGTCAAAATATCAAGGTCTCAGCTGCCTATGGAAAGATCTCCGAGTCGAATGACATGGAGAGTGAACGGGAACGGGAGCAGGGTCTATTTGGGAGTGCCCCGGAGCCTCAGGAGTTCCCCGCGGCGGTAGTCAGGACTGGCCCCAGTCGCCATCTTGGGGACAGGCACTACAGCAAACTCCAACTCCGCCTGAGATGCAAGCATTGTGAAAGGCAGATGGTAGGGGGGCCAAGAAATCATGGTACCCTTTCCAGCAGGTCGTTGGGCCAGGAATCCGAAGGTGTAACGGATATTCCCTGTGGACGGTAAAGGTTCAGCTGAGCGTCTGGTGCTCCTCACGGCAGCGATGGCACAGGCCCAAGATTTAACAGCATGGGGCATCAACCAGCTCCCCAGCCGCAGCGATGGTGTGCACTGTGAGTTGGGCGCCTTTACGGCGCTGATTGAAATAGCGTGGGTGATGGTCTCCATCATAGGGTCAGGCAGCATTGGGGACCCGATGTGCTTGTAGCACGGGTTTGGTCACATAGGGAATTTAACTTGGGTTGAAGTTTGTCCGTCTAGCGGCTAGACTCTAGCCCATGATGCCAATCTGCGTATCTTATGCGTGCTGGGTTAGTGTGCAAAAGGGATTGCAGCTAAGTGTCCTAACGAGTCCCGCTGCCTCCTTTTGGTCCTGCGTGGACCGAAATTCACCAGTAATTTCTCACCAGGCTGCACCACACAGCAGCTGATGCAGTGTAATGAGAGTCCACTAGGGCGTCTATTGCCAATTTCACAAGGTCGTACTGCAATATTTAGGAGGTCCACAGTGCATCTGTTCTTTTGCGAGGTGTCGCCACCAACAGAGAGCACCCAGCCGGATTCTAATTCTGCCTGTTTGTGAGGCCTTGGAATGACTGCAAAGGTAAAGCGCCAATACAAATAATGATTCACCTATTAGTGAGGTGTTGAGCCAATCATGTGACCCCTGAGTGTGTTCACACACCAGCTCTGCTTCGCTGCTAGCTTGGGGCTGTGAGAATATTTGGAGCGCATGTGGTTTATTTACCTCAAGATGTTTGTGCAATTCCCAGCGTGTATTCAGTGTGCCTCCCGTGCGAGCTGGACCCTTCTGGGTGTCTCCCCGTTGTGTAACGAGGGGTGCATGCCCCTCCTTAAGGCTCACTGGTGCAGGGTATTGCTAGTGTCTCTTTGCTGCCAGTTATCCCTGTGTTTGTCTCCATCTGCACATGCCGCCAGTGGAGGTCTCCACTCTTAAGGGGAGGGGGGCGAAGTGCTGCAGCGTGTGTGATTGAGTGTACCTTTTGACCTGGTTCCTCGATCTCGCCCAGGTTGCGATGGATCTGAGTCTCATAGGTCAGCCGCTACATGTCGTGCTCCGCTCAGGTGTCTCCTGTTCCGTTAGTGATGTCCCTCAATCCAATATTCTGGGTCGTCTCACCCTCGATCTTCTTCCGTCAGCATCGCCGTACCAAGCGTACCGATTCCTCTCCCTTGTCTCGCATTGCGGCCGGGCACGGAGTCGCTTAACTCGGAGCCGCCTTACACTGCGTTATCCGATGAGCGTCACTGCTATAGATCCACTAGCGACCAATGATGCAACCAGTCATTCAGTGTGTGAGGGTTCAAGACAGAAGCTGTGTGGGTTAGGGGGGAAATGTTCGATCTAGCATAATGTCGAGGGCAGCATTGAAATACTCACCTTTTAGCCATGAAGTTTCCCTCCATTCGGCCAGTGTAGTAGATTGCCCATGGAGAAATGGAGCCTGATCAGAGTTAGTAGCGTATATTGCACCCAACATGAGCTGTAGCACGATGAGGCAGCATCTTTTAAGCACATACCTTCCATCTGGGTCTGCCTTCACCTTCTCTGCCACACTGACCTGTATCCAGATCAGTAGCCCCCGGCAAAAGAGTAATAACCAGTAGCAAACACCTGACCACGTCAGCAACGGTGGACTTGGTCAGATTCCAGGAGTATCGGAGGGTCTCCTGCAGGAGGGCAACATGAGCAGACCTGCATTTCACGAAGGAGTAGATCGAGTAGCAGCGTGATGGTGTGTGCATGCCCCTCAACTTCCATGTGGTAATATTAGTGTTAGCCATTCTTGGGCTAGTATTCAGTTCTACATGTAGTGTAGGTGCATGTGCTAATGGAGGCCTGTTGCGTGTGGTTGTGAGGTACATGGGAGGGGTCCGTAAAAAATAGGGTGACACTTCTGGGCTGGAAAACAATGAGGGGAGAACAAGTTCAAAATGTAGAACATTTTAGGAGCAGATGTGCTGCAGGAATCCGCTCAAACAGTGTGGCCAAACAGTGGCAATTTATCGAGAATCTTAATTAGAAAACGAGGAGGTTGTGCAGCAAATTAGATTTTTAATCTTCCCTGTACCCCAGGTGTAAGGCTTGTGGTGTACAGTACTTAGGGTGACCAACGGTCCGTAAATTTCACGGACTGTCCGTCATTTTGGTATGATGTCTGTAAGGCGTCCGTAATTTGGGGATCTCAAATTACGGACGCCTTACAGACATCATACTAAAATCGAAATAGGAAATTTCAGTAAGTAATGCGGTTTCCCATGCGAGAGGCCCAGTGAGTTTAAAAGATTTCACTCGGGCCTCTCGCTCTTATCGTTTAATCTGTAAAGGCTGCCTGCAGCGGCCCCTCCCGGACATCGCACAGACTGTGGAGTGGCCCATTGTCATTCTGAGACTGCAGCGGATTAGCAATTTAGAATGACAATGGGCCCAATTGTAGTGACAGCATGTGGTGTGCCTTCTCCTGCATGGGACTAGGGCAAAGCATTCTGCTTTTGTCTTGGCGCCATGCTGGAGAAAATAAAAATAAAACAACTAACAGCGTTTTCACTGTACATTTAAAAGACAGATTTCAACATACAAATAAAAAATACTATTTATTAATGTTTATAGTTACTAGCATAAATCCTGATTGCAGAATGGGCCCGATGTCGCTTTGCAAAGCTATGTGCACACTGAAAAACTGTGAAGTGGACAATTGGCTCAACCGTATATAAATTTATTTTGGTTGACTATTTACTGATATATATTATTGTGCCACCTCCTCTGATATGTTTGTAAAACTTATGTTTTGTCCCAAATTTTTGTCCTGAATTTTGACCTTCTGTACTGAATTTTTGTCCAGAATTTTGACCCTTTGTCCTGAATTTTTACACTGACCGTCCTGAGTTTGTACCCATGCCAGTAGTAACCCTAGGTGTACTAGCTGCCTGTTTTGCGATTCTGCATGTCAGATTTACTCTGTAACAGTGCGGCGGCCGGATCCACACGTCCGGGCGCTCGTGGGTCTTAGCCAGTGCTCATCGGCTATGGGTAGCAACAGCAGCGGGAGAAGTCAGAGGTCACTAGTGGAGTGAAGACAGAGCGTTGTTGATGTTGACTGCCAAGCTGAGTCAGATAATGTCATCAGCAGTCTTCTGTGTCACGTCGTGCTGCACTGGTGATCCCATCCTGAATGAGCACATGTTGGAGGTACCATGTTGGAGGTACCATCTTCATTGGAGGAGTTCGTGGAGACAATATCTAGGTCTGAAATGTGGGTTTGAGCATGCAGCACAGCCGCCGTCTGCAGTGCCCTATGGTCAGGGACTACCGTTCATCCCCCTCCCCTGCCTTGTGCACCCCACACATTCATTAGGAACTGGACATGAAAGAGGAGTTTCTTTGGAAGGCGGGGGGTCTCACGACCCCCCGGCCGTATTTATTAAAACATGAAAACAAATTAAAAAATTTGAAATAAACAATACTTACACAATTATTTATGCAGAAAAACACAATTGACATTTGATTACAATCCATGTAGACATGTATCCAAGGGCTAACCTTAACATATTTCTAATACAGAATATTTCCTATCCAAATCTAACATTTTGATCATAATCACACATTTATAAATTTTTCTGCATATCCTATTTTTGGGCCTACGGCAAGGTGGCTAACTGGTGTCAGATCCTTATCAAACAGCCATGCCTTCATGTCTGAGTGCGAATGCGCAGAGGGCCCGTTTACCAAGAGGGTCCTTACCCACCTCCCGGTTACCCCCGTACGCTCCATGAACTCCATTAACCAAAAAGGGGGCCCTTGCACTCTGCGCCGTTGAATGACGTCATAGTGCACGTGGGGGGTGGCCAACCAGCCTAAGGAAAGCGTTACTCCCCCCTCCCCCGCACCAATCCAACGAACCAGATGTACTGCCCCTGGAGTTCTAGGAGAGACCACTTGTCCCTCCCCCTGGGTGACCCCATTCAAGAATGGTGCAGCCCCCTAAGGACCTTAAATTGACTGCTCACCAATCATGACCTTACCGCCTGACCAAGAAATAGCAATAAATACGACATTTGTTGACCTGTGAACAAGAAAAAGGCCTAAGGAGAAAATTCACGCCAAAACACCATTACTGTGGGGAAAAAAGAGCATGTAGAGATACCACAACATCAAACATACAAGCCTCACAATGTGCCTTAGGGGATGGTGGGTGGGGAAAAAAGGTCACAGCCTCGAGAGGCTGGAGGGGCAAAGGGCAGGCCGGGAAGTGCGGGAACAAGAGAACGTCTCCCGCGCTCCCCGGTCCCTTTAAACCCTCGCTGGCAGACCAGTTCCAACTGGTCTGCCCCTTGGCTCCCCCTTTGACCCGGAAGCGATTCTTCGCTTCCGGGTCACATGGAGGAGCCGCGCACCAATCTGCGGTGAGGCGCGCCGGGCGCGTCATCTGACGCGGCGGGGTCGCGCCCCACCGCAGGTGCAGGGGAGCCGATGCGGCCCTCCCCTTTCCTTTCTCCTATCCAATATCACCTGTTCCACGTGGGGCACCACTTTGGGCACTAAGGAGCAAGCAGGGCGCCTCTTTTGACCATGCCTGCTGGTCCCGGTATCACCGGTCAGCCTCTCAGTAACAGTAGGATGGGGTCGCAAGGAGGCGTGGCCGATGCCCTCCATCCAATCCTGTGCATCTTCGGGTTGAATCAAAGAAGCGGGCACTGTCTTTGTCCACTACTCGAAGGTACGCTGGGAACTGCAGCGAGGTCCATATATTAAGCTCGCGAAGGCGTGCCTTGACAGCTAGGAAAGAGCTTTGCTGCTTCTGCACATGTAATCTGGGAAGAGCATCACTGTGGCGCTGTTCACAGCAATTTCTTTTAGCTGGCGTTTCTCACGCATTATGCTGCCTCGTCCCTATAACTTAGGAGGCGAAGCAGAAACGGTCTGGGGTAAGCCCCTCGTGGCGGTCTCAGTGATGGCACTCAGTGAGCACGCTCTACTGTAAAATGGGGGTATAGTGCAGTGGGAGGCACCAACACGTGTATATGGGTCTCCATTTAGTCCAATGCTTCCAGGCTTGAGTGTGCCTCCGCATGTCCCTTATATTCCAGCACAGGCCGCGTCGGGACAGATGGAGTAGTAGTTGTACACGAGCGACCAATCACTATCTGCTGGGAAGTGGGCATCTATTGATCTGCGGCTGCCCGATATTGCTTTTCGCAACAGCCGCTCAGGATAGGGAATTGGAGCAAAACAAAAGGGGGACACTACTTGCCCACATAAGATGCAAGACCGCTGAGCATGGAACCTGATGGACCCGCGACACTGTCACCAAGGCGGCAGGTGTGTCTGATGGCCCAATATTGAGTCTGGCTTTTGTATCCTCTCAGCGCAGAATCCTATGCTCCACCACTGCCCCTACACAGATCCCCGGACACAGATTGGGCCCATTATAGTCCCCGGTCCAATGCTGGAAGCAGAGGAAATTAAGCAGGAGGGGAGGTGAGAATGGAGAAAGACAGTTAAATGAAGAATGGAAGGAGGCATGAGAGGGATGCGCCCCAACAAAGAGAACAGCACCAAATATTAATATGCAAAAACAGGGCCCCTGCATTTTAGATCCCACAAGGAGCACCACGCAGGTGCCCCAAGTCCAAAAGGGAGATATGCATCATCGGACCCCACCGATTCTACAGGCAACATAGCATCCCCCTCCCAAGCTGCCTGTTATTGAAAATTGTTAGTGTAAGTTGACCTGAGTCTGTGATTTGTGGGGGACAGCACCGGTTCCTAAAGATAGAGCAGGGGTTAGTTCAGGCATAGCTCGCCGCCAGGACTCAAACAAGTGCACGCGCAGAGTCTTGCAGTACTAGTGTCCTCCCCGAGGCAAGGGCAGCTCAGCGAATCTCAAGCCTGCAGGCCCCTACAGGTCAGGTCACACCTCTTAGTTGATGACAGACATCAGGGAATCGGTGGATGTAGGCCTTGGTTGGACGAAGCCCCCTTTCCAGTCTCCTTCGAGATGCAGCATAGGTTGGACCTGACCTCCGGGCCAGCGCGAGATGCGCAGCACTATGTGGGAGAGGATGAGGGGACACCCCGTGGCGGCAATTGACCCGTCAAAGAGCCTCAGCACATCAGCTTGGAGTTCATTAAACCCCACAACACACGGGACGATTATGACCAAAAAAAGGGGGCAGGGGGAGTCAGCAAGTTCAGGCCCAAGACAGCTCACCCCACCCCCCTCAGTCACCTGCACTGAGCGGCTGGGCCCAACCTGACCCTCGGGCCAGCTCGAGGCGTGCGATGCTGTGAGGAGGAGAGGCCCACCCAGCATTGCAAGCAGGTTCGCTGGAGGGCCTCAATTGCATTCAGGCCGGGTGTCTCTTCTTCCCCATGCTTAGCGGGTCAGGCCTCCCATTCAACACCACTACAAACCACGGGGAGGTCCAATCAGCAGCCAGCAGGCGCCGCAGGCAGTACCTGTGCTCCGCTGATTTGGGTTAGGTCCGGTTTCCAAATTTGTGCAGCCAGCCACGTTGCAGGCTGGAAGGATGGCTGCAGGGAGCGACACAGTTCCTCCGGTCCCAGCTCCAAACGTGCGTGCCGTCAGCCAGTCAGTCAGCTGTGGCCCCACATCAAGAACTGTGGGTGCGCTCCGACCAACTCCGGATGCCAAATCCGCGGTGGCCACAATCATTATGACCTCCAGCTACCCGGTCGACTTATTCTCAGAGAGGCAATACAGCACTGGTAGCTCGGCCCCACCACAGCCGCCTTTAGTTCACAGAGTGCAGAGTCCACACTGCTCCCTGCACCACACTAGGGCGTGGAGACGCAGGCCCCATCCGCTTGCTCTCTGTCAAACTCCAGAGCCACAAGCTCAGGCAGCAGCAGCAGCAGATAAGAGAGTTGAAGTGGCACTCAGACAGGGTTGTTTGATGGTAAAATGTTAATTGCTGAACAGGATGCATGCTGGATTAGGGGGTAGAGACACGGAGTTTCAGAGGAGTGCGTCCGCCATCTTGGCCTGCTACACACGCCTCTCATAAAATTAATTATATGTTTAAGATCAATGTCTTTTTTTCGGCTAAAGTAATATTGTACATTTTGTCATTACTATACTAGCAATGGTAATGAATAAAACCACTACTAATTACTACACTAAATTCAACTGATAGTGGTGAAGTAGAAGGATAACACAAAATAATGTTGATACACTGTGGGATAGATTTTGGAGCAATGATAAAAATGATAGGATAAGCATTTCGAATTCAAATCCTTTCTTGCTGGGAGATTTGGTTTCCACTTACATACTTTCTCTCAAAATTAGGCACAAATGTGTCTTATAGATCAAATAACAATGAAGAAGTTGCTAAGCTGCTGTGAATTTATAGAAAAAACTGTGGTCTTTTATTTTATATCAGCCACTAATGAATGTATTTTTAATTGTAGCACAGTTCGCAATAAGCCCTACTTACGTTATTAAATGCCAAATTTTGATTCACTGCACATTTTCTACCCTCCATTTTTATCTCCTTAACCTGCTCTCTTACCATTCCCCCTTTCTTGTTCTCCCTTTTTAATGTAAAAAACGTCTATTTATATATTTGTCAAAATGATACTTGATTCTTTACCTTTAACAACATGTTATAATATATTTTTAACCTATCACTTACTGCTATCATAGTGTATCTTTTGACAATTTGCATGGAATTATTTTTCTAATTTAATAAAATCTTTCAAACTGAAAAAAAAATATTCAGCGATTGGCTTTTGTCAGTTCTGCAAACCAGTGACTACAGTGTGGGGTGCAGAGAAGAAGTACAATAAATGCTACAAAAAAACAGAAGGTGATTATATTCCATGGGTATTAAAAAAAATCTGTATTTGTAAAGCATGAACTACTCACCTTTTCGGGTCTCTAGGCTCTAGAGGCCGTTGAGGAAATTAAGTGAGCTATTGCCCAGAATCACATGGTGCTGAGCTGAGCAGCCGCCAGAGCCGGGGATCAAACTGTGAACCCTGTGCTCCAAAGTAAGCTGCCCTGTCCACAGTACCACACCTCTCCACTTCTGGAGCTATGGCTCAGTGTAAGCATAATAAAACTCACATAGATGAGGAGCAGGCAAACCACATCCACTATATGCAGCTCATTTATAACACCACGTTAGTGGTCGTACTCTCTGCTTCAAAGGTGTGTAGGTTAGGGACACAAAAATACAAGATGTGGCTTTAGGTATAGAAAGGGCTGAATACCAGAAATCTGTGTATAAATGAAACTTTGCTGCAGGATTCAGTTTTGGTCTTCAGTCTTGAGTCTGAAGAGGGTACATAATCAAATGTATTTATTTATTTATGTATTTATTTATAAAGTTTTATATAGCACAAACAAGATCCCGAGGGATATCAGAGCACTTACAATATGATGGGAGGAAGGACAAAAAGAAATAACCATATCAAGTAGGAGGGAGAGAGAAAAAAAAACAGGAATGGTTGCATAATACAGTGCAGTTAGCACACAAGAGGGCAATGCACTAAACAGGTGAGTGCGGGCAGCAAGGGGGAGTCACAATATGCAGTAAGGAGGAGCCGTAACAGATGAAAGTACAGTGGCAGTAGGAGCAATGTCAACGGGCACGTGAGCCTATCCCTATTAGGGTAAGAATTTGTTCATTAGGAATCTTTTGGCTTCCGCTTTGAATGCCGTCGATGAGGATATTCTACACACTTCCGGTGGAAGAGAGTTCCATATCTTAGGGGCAGCGCCGAAGAAGGCTCGTGACAACTTCTCTTTTTATTAAGGATAAGTGGTTTTAAGAGTAAAGTAGAGGTGCTCCTTGAGGCTCTATCACTACAAGATAGTTTTAAGTTTTTGTACAAGGTACGTAGGAGTGTTGAAGTGAAGGGCTTTGTGCGTAAGAACAGCAATCTTTAAATGAATTCTTGCTCCGTAGGGCAGCCATTTGAGGGATTTTAGTACTGGGAATATATGTTCTTTTCGTTTGGTGTCTGTAACCAGTCTAGCCGCATCATTCAGTGAAGCCCTTAGTGGAACCAGGGCGTATTTGGGAAGGTCACAGAGGGTAGCACTGCCGTAGTCTAGCCTCGGCAAGACAAGCGCTTGGACCACCTGCTTTAAATCATTTAGAGGAAGGAAAGGTTTGATATTTCTGAGTGACCTCCTCAGGTGGTTTGCTCCTTTGCTCCTTTGCATACATTGCTGATATGGTTTTTCATGTTCAGGTGCTTGTCCATGGGGATTCCGAGAGACTTGGCTGAGTCTACGATGAGAGGAGTGCAGTTGAAAGCAGTAAGGTGACTCAGCCAGAGGTCTAGCTTGGGGATCGGGTTCGGAGGGGAGATGAGCAGGAATTCCATTTTAGAAGTGTTGAGCAGGTGATGGTTCTCCGTTAACTAGTTTTGAGTAAACATTAGGGTAGTATTGAGTGAGATGATGTTTTCCAGGGATGAGATTTTCAGATATAGTTGCATGTCATCCGCATAGATGTGGAAGAGAATGTCCATGGAATTTTTTTGATAATCAATTTTCATTGAAGTTTTTAATACAAGAAATTTCATTGGTAACAAGTCACATACCATAGTTGAAAACCCCCCTCCCTCCCCAATGACAACACAGTTCATAATGGTCTTTTCTGAGTAAGGAAATAGTCCCCTCACATCACACTGACAATTCGGGCAAGGGCCCATCAGTATGGAAGTGGGCCAAACCTTTTGCCCCACATTTTGTTTAACAACTCTGGGCATCCCCGGGCCTCGAAGAGGGATTCCTCCTGTATCCCGCACCAGTCCACCCCTCTCCTCCACTTCTGCAGTGCTGGCGCCTCAGCTTGGGACCATCTAGCCGCTATATCGCGCTTCGCCACTGCCAACGCTGTTCCCAGGAAGCGCTTGTCGGCCCGGGAGCCATCCAGGCCATCGAACACTCCCAGTAGTAGGTGTCTCGGATCGTGGGGGACCACCCATCCCTGCTTTGAAGATGTGGTGAGGGTTTTAGGCGCCATTAGGGCATCGCGTCAGTCTGTCTCGTCCAAGGGGCCCACCGACGGGCCCACCCACCCCTCCCCCCGTTCCCTAAGCCGATCCAGTGATGTGGGACAGTTATTTATCAGACCTCTGTATATACGGGACACCCCTCCTCTCCCCAGGTCTCCCATCATGACTTGGGCTTCTAGAGGGTTAAACTTCGGGAGGGAGGTGGGTGTTGGGAGGTGTATATGGAGGGCGTGACGGAGTTGCAAATATTTGTAGAACTGGGAGGGGAAGAGAGCGTGTCTGTGCTGCAGGTCATAAAAGGAGCGCATGTGATCTACCACCCACACGTCTTCAAGTTGTGATATCCCTACCAAGTCCCAACAGCGGAAACCCTCCAGGGATGAGACCTCCCTCAACCAGGTGCCATGCCAAAGGGGCATCTGTCTAGTCAGCATCCGGTCCCAGGTCACCAGGCGAAGGGCAGCCCGTCAGGCATGAATACCGACCTGGTGATGGGGGGCAGGGATTGTGGCACCGGGGAGCCATATAGGTAGCCCTGAAGCTGTGCAAAATCTAGGACATGAAGCTCTACCCGATAAGCTGGTTCGGACCAGCCGCCCGCAAACGAATCATGGAGCACAATGAGTCTTGTCGCTAAGTAATAAAAATGAAGTTTGATGACACCCATACCACCGTCAAAGGGGGGAATCCGGCAGTGGGACAGGGACATCCGCGACCTTCCGCCACCCCACAGAAACCGGGTAAGTGTGCCGTCCAGTTCCCTGAACCAGGTGCTCGAGAGGTGGACCGAGGCGTTCTGGAGAATGTAAAGAAAGCGGGGGAGGATGATCATTTTGAAAAGGGCACTCCTGCCCAGCGGGTTAAGGGGAAGGATTGCCATTTCCTAAGATTGGTTTTCATCCGGGAGGCCAGGGGAGCAACATTGAGGGCCCATTCCAGCTCCAGCAGGAGGGTCACCCACACTCTCAGGTACTTAAATGATTGCCTCCGGAGGGAGATCATCGCCTGCCAGTCGAAGCATGCTCGGCTGGGGTGTAGAGGTACTAAGGTAGATTTCGTCGGGTTGAGACGAAGACCCGAGACCTGTTCAAAGTCCGACAAGTCTGCCAGAGATCTAGGGCCGGAACGTTCCGGGTCGGCCAAGAGCAGAACGTCATCCGCATATAGAGCAATTTATCCACGTGGCTCTGATCTCATACCCAACCCTGGATAAGGGAGTCTTGTCGAATAAACGCCGCCGGGGGCTCCATCGCCAGCGCGAATAGGAGGGGTGCGAGAGGGCTGCCCTGGCAGGTGCCCCTACGGATTGGAAATGGCTCAGAAATCGTACCGTTGACGAGTACACGGGCTATAGGGCTGTTATAAGGAACCTGGACCAGGCGGCGTAAGGGAAGGCCAAAACCCATTCGTTCCAGGACATCCCTTAAATACCCCCAGTCCACCGTGTCAAAGGCCTTTTCAAAGTCAATGAGGAGAAGCGCCAAGTACGGGGACTAGCGGTGCCGGTGGGCCAACGCCAGGTGGAGGCGACGGAATGCATTGGCAGGAGCCCCTGGCAGGCATGAACCCGCATTGGTCAGGGTGGACCAGGTCCTGTAGAAGGGACCGGAGCCGCTGGGCTATTGCAGTAGCGAAGATTTTAATTTCAGTGTTTAACAGCGAAACTGGGCGGTAATCAGAGCAGTTTAGGGAAGGCGGTTGTGTCTTCGGGATGACCACAATGGTCGCCACTCCAGACTCAGAGGGGAAGGATCCGTCTTCAACCACCTGGCGGAAAAGCGCCATTAAGTGGGGGACCAGGGCATCGCGGAACACAGAGTAGTACTCCTGAGGAAAGCCATCGGGTCCGGGTGTTTTGCCGGAGTGCAGCAGAGGGATAGGCCCGTGGATTTCTTCCAGGGTGAAAGGGCCGTCTAGGATGTCTGCGGTTTCTCGAGGGAGACTAGGAAGGTCAGTTCCAGAACGCTCCATCAATTCAGCGAGGGAAGCTCTGTGGAGACGTGCCACGTATAGAGTCGCATTACACTGGGCAAAGGCTTGCGCAATAGCACGCTATGTCACCTGATGGGTCCCGTGGACCGTTCGGATCTCTGGAATGATGCGATGGGCCCTAGGATAGGATATCAGGTTGTGGAGCAATTTGCCATTCTTGTCACCCCAGCCATAAATACGGGCTACGGAGGAACGCCATTGTATTTTGGCCGATTTCAGGGAGAGCCGACGAATCTCCTCGCGGACAAGCGCCAGTTGCCTAGAGGAGTCAGCGTCATTAGCCAATTGAGCCTGTTCCAGACGAACCGCTCAGGATTCCAGCTGTACCAGTTGGGTGACTTGGGCTACACGTTTGGCGTGCACTAACCCCCTGGCCACCCCCTGAACCACCGCCTTGCCCGCTTCCCAGAGCGTTCCCTGCGAAGGGACCGGTCCTGTATTTGCGGAGAAGTAATGGCGGAGCTCCTGGCCAAGGGACTCCACCAATTCGGAGTCTTGCAAAAACCATACGTTTAATCGCCAGGTTGTCCTAGGGCCTGCGGCGGGAGACTCGATGTGGAGGGAGATGGGGGAGTGGTCGGAGATTCCCCTGGGGAGGATCTCTACCCCGGACACCAGCTGGCAGTCCAAGGCAGGCACCAGAATTAGGTCTATGCGGGAATGGGTATGGTGGGCGGCTGACGTGTGTGTATATTGGTCTTTTGGGGATTCCACACTCTCCATACATCACAAAAACCCATTGCCGAAGCCCAGCCTACGAGACTGCTCGCGGAGGTCAACGGATGTGGCGAAGGAGGGCCCGTCACGTCTCTAGAGGGTTGTAGGACAGCATTGAAGTCCCCCCCGATGACAGTAAGGCCTTGGGGTAGGGAGGAGACCACCTGCGTGAGGCGTCGAAGGGTGGATGCCAGAGCGCCGGGGGAACATAGGTGCAAAGGAGGTTCACAGGGTTACCCTCAACCATCCCGACACGGTTACAAACGTCCCTTGTGTTTCAGTGGTGACATCAACCATGGTGAAGGGGAGCCCCCGTCTCAGAAAGATGGCCACCCCTCGGGAACCTCTAGCAAATCCGGAGTGCCAGACCCGGTCAAACCCGTAGCGGGCCAGGAAGTGGCATTGGGAACCCAGAAGGTGTGTTTCCTGGAGAAGCAGGGCGTCAGACATGCGTCGGCGGGCCGCTCGGAGCACTGCAGTACGTTTAATGCGGTCCATGAGGCCATTCACATTCCAGGAAAGGATGTGGAGGGACGTGTTGTTAGTGTAGGTCATGTGTGAAGATGAGGACTGACACGAAGCAAGTGGACAAGGGACCCCTTACAGTCAGGTGGAAGACTACAGCCGGGTCTGGGACACCAGGGCATAGCTGATGGAGAGGGGGGGAGCGTGACAGCCTAAGAAGATAGCTGACATGCGACTACCAATGGGAACGGAACACGGCGGCCCGTAGGGGGCCAAAAACAACAAACCCCCAGGAGACAACGGTCTCCCCCCTTCCCACACCCCCACCCTATACTTCAGAACGGGAAGCATCTGTCGCCTGAACAAGTCACTTACAACTCACAGGGAGACAACAGCTAAACTAAAACGGTTAGCAAGCACAAGATTGGGACATTGCTGAGTCGGACCCCCCTCCATGTGTTCAGATGAAATACTAACAGCAAGTTAAAAAAAAAAAGGAAGAAACGTGCATCTGTAGACTGAAGTGTTCAAACTCAGGATTACATCGATGTGGATACCCCAACAGACCAAACTGGCGAGCTCCATACGAGTTGATTCAGAGAGTCAAAGGC
Source organism: Lissotriton vulgaris (assembly GCF_964263255.1). NCBI lineage: Eukaryota > Metazoa > Chordata > Amphibia > Caudata > Salamandridae > Lissotriton > Lissotriton vulgaris. Next base: position 1,547,063,779 of record NC_141694.1, on the reverse strand, counting down.
ATGCTCGTTTATGATGAGCCCCTGGTTGGAGCCCCAGGCGCAGATGACAGCGTCACTCATGACTCGGTGTCTACATCAGAGCCGCGGATTACGGGGCTCCCGGACAAGTCGGAGTCCGACCTGGCCCGTCTCAGAGTTTCACTGGGCCCGGGGACGCTGCCCAGGTCGATCAAGGAGGAGGCGGAAGGCGGAGAAGCAGGGCCACGTTCCTGAGCCTGGGCCGAAGATTGTCCGGTCCGTGCCTCCGGCAATTGGGAGCCACCACCTCGGCGGCCGGCCCTCCTCCGGGATTCGGTTCTACACCGCCTGGGCTTTGGCGCGGTCTGGTTCGTCAGCTCTGGGGCTCTCTGGGAAGGAGAAAGAGTCGCCTTCGGCCAGAGGGGCCGCTCCTCCGTGAGCCAGGTCCGGCGCGCTTTGGGAGAATAAAAGAAGAAGGTCTTATTCTGAAAGATCACTTTAAGCCGGGCTGGGAAGAGGAGCCCGTAGCAGAGGCCCAGCGCCCTCAGTTTTTGCTTAACCTCGTCGTATGAGCGGCGTTGTGACTGAACCTCCCTAGAGTAGTCCGGGAACACCATTATCCTGGATTCTTGGTGATGCAGCGGCCCCACCTCTCTGGCCGCCCCCAGGATGGCGTCCCTGTCGCGGAAGTTTAGAACACAGAGGATGATGGGACGGGCCGGGGCGCCAGGCTTTGGGGCAAGGGAGCAATGAGCTCGCTCCACCGCAAACCAGGGGGAGAGTTTCTTCTTGAGCATCCAAGAGCGGATCCAATTCTCCACAAAGGCGGCGGTGCTGTCCTTCTCCAACCCTTCCGGGAAGCCCAGGAGGCACAGGTTGTTTTGGCGTGCCCTGTTTGCAGCATCTTCGGCCCGGCGATGAAGCTCTGAGGTCTGCGACTGGAGACGGGCCACTTGAGAGTTAAGGATATTGACATCATCTTCCAAGTGGAGATACGGGACTCAGCCTCGGTGATACGTTACGTAGCCTTATGAAGGTCCTGGCACCCGATGTGATGGCCAATCCGCACCCGAACATTAGTTCGCCTATAACAAGGTCCTCCTGGCGGGTGCTCTGGGGAGGGGGGACGCCACTCAATGCGTTGGTCGGTATTCCCAGGACCAGGCTGCACCTCGATACTCCCACACCAGGTATGATGGCGCCCCCAGACAAGCCCCAGGCAGGAAGGTCACCGGTCTTGGCGCCCTTAGGCTCACGGTGAGCACTGGGCACGGCGCACCCCTCCACGGGCTCAATGCCCCGGACAAGCCAAGGTCTCGCGGCTCCCTCAGGGGGGGCCCGCCTATGTCGCAATTCCACGTGCCTCGGTCAGGATATCAAGGTGTAGGCGCTCGCCGCCGCCCAGGAGGAGGATGGCTCAGGGAGCCGCCGCCCACGGCCTCCCCGTGGTGCCCCGTTCTCAACGGAGGTAGTGCTTGGGGCACAGTCCATCCACGCCAGGGCCGGGGGGATCGGAGGGCCGCCACGCGGGGGCAACAAGGGCAGAATCAGCGTGGGGGCCCAGGCTCCAGGGCAAATCCTGCGGGCTCAGACTCTCCCCCCGCGGGCGCCCCCCGCCACTGCGGCACCGCCAGCCAGCGGGCCACGTCCCCGGAGGAACAGCCTCACCCAGGCGCAGCTCGACCTCCAGCCGGCAAATCCCACCACTTCACAAAGTCTCTGGAGGATCAGTCGCCGCCGGCCCCAGGCCGCCAGCCCAGCACAGGCGACTGGGGGGGGGGGGGTCGATGGTTCTTGCGTTCAGAGGGAGAGGGATTCGCAGGGCTGCCGCCCACAAGCCTCCCACTGGGCCACAGTCCACCACAGGGGTCCCGGGTTCAGGCAGATAGTGGCAGGGCCGGGGGGCCGAAGGAAGCGCCTCTCGGGGTGCACCGGCACGGCCCACAGTAGAACTGGGCCTCGAGGCCACAGTGGTGCCTCGAGGCAGAGAGCGTGAGCCCGGTCGTTCCTCACCCCCCAGGAGCTCCTCACCACAGTGGTGCCTCTCTCTCCGGTCCGTGGTTCACCTCGCCTGCAGCACACTCAGTCCCTCCGCTCTCCTCGCCGGGCCAGCCGCTGCAGCCCCTCGCATGTAGTCCAGGCCTCGAGGGGGGTAGGCGACGTCTCTCCACACCGGCCCTCCGCTCTCTCGGCCTGAGTCAGGCACCGTGATAGCCAACTGCCCCTCCGCTCTTCCGCCCCGCCCCCAGTTGCCGGGGGAGGGGGCGGGACCACAGGAAGACGAGCGCCCGTGCTCCGGCCCGCGCTACATGGGGGCCGCCATGTTGGTGAAGTCGGGCCTCTGGCAGGGAGGAGCGAGACAAGGGGAAGGAAGCTCCGGAGCGCCCCCAAACGGACACTGGGGGAGAGTGGACCGCACCGGAATCCGGATTCGGGAGGCAGACGGTAGGAAGACAAGCTGTTAGCGGTGGATGGCGGGCGGATGACAGAGGGAGTCCAGGAGCACTCTCAGAGTGCGACCGCCATCTTGACGCCGCAGGCCACGCCCCCCATGTCCATGGAATTTAGAGAGTTTGCAAGAGGTTCCAAGAAAAGGTTGAAAAGGATAGGAGATAGAGCGGACCCTTGGGGGACCCCCATGAGAACAGGAGAGGGCTGGGAGAGAGAGTGATTTGCCTTGAATCTTTGTGTTCTGTGATGTAGGAAGGATAAAAACCATTGTAACACCTGATCAGAAAAACCCATTCTGTTATGCAGGGTGGATAGGAGGTTGTCATGATTAACTGGGCTGAATGCGGAGGAAAGGTCAAGGAGGATCAGGCGGCAGGATACGTTTTGGTCAAGCATTTTTAAAATGTCATCCATAACGTGAGTGAGAGCTGATTCGGTGCTGTGCCCCTTCCTAAAGCCGGATTGATACAGGTCCAGAAGTTGGTAATTCTCTATGTGAGCACAAAGTTGGAATTGCACACATTATTCTAGGAGTTTCGCTAAAGTGGGATGTTGGAAATGGGGCGAAGGTTATTGAGTTCAGATTTGTCTGCGTTGGGTTTTTTAGGTTAGGTGTTTCCTGGGCTGCTTTTAGGCAGTCTGGGATCGTGCCTTGTGATAGAGAAGCGTTAACAATCCTTGTCCAGGAGGGGATGAGTGCATTCTTGATTTCTTTGAAGATAGAGGGGGGCAACGGGTTGCTGAAGTGGTTGGAAGGGTTGATATTCTGAAGAATCTTGATGATGTCATTTTCACTAAATGGGGTAAAGGCGCCCAAGATGCATTGATCTTTGAGTTTGTGGAGGTCGATTTACGCTTTTTAGAGGAGTCAATGGGTGAGGTAACACTGGAAGAAGGTAGTAGAGCCTTCTTAGAAGCGAGGTCAATAGATATGAGTCGTGATTTCTCAGTGAAGAAAGCGGTAAGTTCATTGCAAGAGGGAGGGTTGCCGCCAGGATCAGAGTGGTTAGGAAAAGCAACTGATTGTTGTGTGACCAATTTAAAGAGTTTCTTAGGACGGTTTGCCGCTTGATCCAATTGGTGGCTGAAGTACGTCGCCTTAGCACTCTTGATTTGCTTGTTGTAGAGGCTCCTGTCATCTCTCAGGAGTTTTAGTTGGTCCGAGGAGGGATTGGCTCACGTTCGACTGCCCTAAGGTTGCGGCGTTCGTGTTTAAGTTTTCGTTATACCAAGGTTTGGATATATTTGATGAAGCATTTTTTTGTTGGAGTGAAGCAATATTATGATGTTGGAAATGGTCGAATTGTAAGCGTTGGCGAGTGCTTGCACCTCAACCATGTCAACTTGGGAGGAGAGGGAAGATTTACAGTGGACAGCTAGTTCGTCAGGGTTTATTGCTCTTAGGTCCCTTTTCGATATCCTTGATTTTAACGGTTGTATCTTCCTCATCAACACTTCCCTGTTAATATAAAAGAGGATACTGTGGTGGTAAGACCAGTCGCACAGGGCAACGGAATCAGTCTACCTGTAGAGTTGATACTTCTGCATGTCATCATTAGAATGTTAGTCATGTTGCTAGGATGGAATGTTAGCTTTTGATTATAGGAGTTAGTCTGTGAGCTGTGAAGCTGTGCTGGAGGTATCTACCTTTACTCTCCAATAAAGCAATTTATCTTTCATCAAATTGACTGGAAATTGGATCTTTTCATTGGCAGGTGGGATACGAACCCACGCGTGCAAAGCACAATGGATTAGCAATCCATTGTGCATGGACAAGGACAATGTCAAATGATGACTTGTGCAAGAAGTGATTACTTGTGTTTCTCATGGGTGGCATCAAAACAATATTGAAGATGTTAAATTCAGAAGTTTCTACCATGTTGAGGCCGAATTGAGTGCAGGTGAAGAAAAATTCACATAATGTATATGAGATGTCAATGAAAATGTTAGAATTGCGTTTTACCACTAAAGTGAATGTGGTTCTTGAGAGGCATAGGTTTTTAGTCGCAAGCAAAAATTAGATGAGGATATTGGCACCTATGTTGCTGCGCTGAGAGGTTCATCACTTACATGCCAATTTGAAAACTCAGCTGATTCTCTTATTCGAGATCAAATAGTAAGGTGCACTAACAATAAGAGAATACAAGAGAAATTACTTAATAAAGATCCGTCTCTTGAGGAAGCAATTCAAATCGCTAAAGGGTTAGAACATACCCAAATGTGGATTAAAGAAATGGAAGGTTGCAGTGATCCATTAACTAAGGATCAGAGTAATAAGAGTTGTGAAATACAAGCTTATATTATTGAAACTAAGTTAGTTAAACAACCAATAAAAAATACTGTCACTTCTGATGGATTTGTTGGTAATAATAATATGTCAAAATTTGACACAAGAATTGTTAAATGTTACCGTTGTGGGGCACCTGGTCACATTGCTTCTAGTCCCAAGTGTGCTGCGAGAAATGCACTACGTAGAATTTGTGCTAAAAGGGGACATCTAGCTAAATCATGTGGAACCAAAATCCAATCTGGACAAACTCAATCAAACCAAGTACATGAAGTGAGTGATGTTTCTTATGATATGCGAGAGCTTAGGTTATGTATTGATGGTTACAACAACACTTCTGAGTACGATCAGGTGTACAGCAATGATTTAGAATCGCTTTGCGATCACTCAATTTTGGATTGTGATGTAGTTAGGGAGAGCACTTCATTATTAACCAAACCTCATTGCATCATAAAATTAGATTCATATGATGTTAATATGCTTGTAGATTCGGGCAGTCTTTACACTTTGTTATCCATGGAAATGTATTGTAAAGTGTGGAAAGATAAATCTGATGCTAACTCATGGAGTAAACCTGACATTAGGTGTGGGCGCCCTGGGAGATAGACCCGGCGAGCGCTTGCCAACTGTACCGCTGCTTGCCTGGGGGAGAGGCTACTGTACTGGAGCAGGGGAGCGGCTGGAGCACCGGGGACCGGAGTGTGCCCCTCCCCCACCGGGCCGCCATATTGGACTCGGCCTTCGGGCTGTGGGGACCGGGATTGACCGGCGGCGCCTGCAGGCCTGGGAGCCGGTGGCAACTGACGTAGCCTTGCGGTGAGTGCGGGCTGGGGGCCCGGAGGAGCGCAGACGAGCAGCGCAGACGGCGCAAGCATAGACACTGAGCCCCTGACGGATTGCGCGGGGCCGGCCCTGATCTCCCGGTCCTACCTGCCTCCTGGAGCACGGGGGGAGGGGCGCAAGATTCCCCCATTGACTCTCGGAAGGGCCCTGGGCCTCTGGAAGGAGTGTTGATCGAGGGGCGGAGAGTAGGCTCCTGATTGTGGTGACGGGGAGGAGTGCCTTGAGTCCCCCCTACCTGGCTACTGAACGGGAGGTCGGGGCATACGAGCTACTCCGGCCATACAAGCCAGGTGCGGAGAGTGGAGTGACCTACTACCTGTGGGGCCCGGCTGGACGAAGGGACAGAGCACCGCACCCACTGGAGTCCGCAGGGGTCTCTGGCGAGCCCGGGTGCCCGGGGGACTATCAACAAGATTGCGCCATCCGGCTGGCGAGGTGTGGTTGCCGGGCTTCTCCTTGCTGGTGCACGACGCTTCCTGACGGTGCCTGAGGTGCCTGGGACTTGCCTACGACGGGAGTATTGGTGGAGCAGGGACGCCCGAATGACTGTGCAAGGGTGAGTGTTCGAGCGCGACTCCTCACAGAACTCTCCACCGACTGGGTAGAAGCGGGATAGAGCTTGCTGCTGCTCTATAGGCGAACCATCCCCGCATTGGGAATATACCGAAGATGCGTAAAGACAGAACGTCCCGCTCGTCACAAGCCAATACGATCACCCAGTACACCACACAAAGGCTGCCGCCCCAAAGGATCACACGCCAATCGGGCCAGGATGAAGAACCGGGGGACCCCGGTGAACCCTCCCGTGTGGAACTCCTAAAGGCAATTCAGGGCTCCCACTCAGCGCTGGAGAGGCAAATCAAGACCGTCTCCATCGACGTCAACCTCCTGCGGACGGACCTCCGTAAGGTGGCGGACAAAGTCACGGATGCGGAGGCCAATATCGTGCAGCTGCAGGGGGAGGTGGCCTCTCTCAAAAAGACGGTCACACACCTTACGGCGACGACAGGTGCCCTGGAGCAGAGAGCTGAGGACGCAGAAGGGAGGGCAACATTAGAGTCCTAGGGGTCCCGGAGCGGCTGGAGGCTGGAGACCCTGAACGCTTTCTGGAAACATGGATTAGAGCGAAGCTGTGTCCGCAGGGTCTCTCGGAAGTGTTTGTCATCGAGAGAGCTCATCGAGCCCTGGTTCCTCCGCCGCGGCCGGGGGCCCCTCCGCGAGCTCTGATTGCCAAAATATTGAACTATCGGGATCGAGACTGCATCCTGCGAGCGGCAAGGGAGACGCCGGACCTGGCTATTGAAAATAACCGGATTTCAATATACCCTGACTATACCCATCAGGTTCAAGAGATGAGGAAATCCTTTCTGGGGGTTAAGCAGAAGCTCCGAGCGATGCAATTACAATACATGTTGCTGTATCCCGCCAAACTCAAGGTGTTTGCACAGGGCAAGGCACACTTCTTTGAATCCCCGGAGGAGGTATGGGAATGGCTGGAAGTTAGAGGAGACGGGGTTCCACCAGGAGCCCGTGGTGGGTCCAAGGAGACATGGGGGAGCCGTTCCCAGCGGCAGCGGAGGCCCCGGGGCGGACGGAGACGCCGCCCTACGTCGGAGGACACTGAGGAACCTAGAATCACGGTTGGGGCAGATGGCGGAATGCTCCTGGAACCCTTGCTGCAGGGGGCCGGGTCGGGGTCTCAAAACCCGCTGGAACCTGCGGAAATCCTGGTCCCGGACACGATACCAGCCGCGATACGTGACACGGCGCCATCGGACCTGGTGATCCCGGAGACTGGTGGAGCCGGGGCCCCGGATGTGAATGGCCCGCCCTGAGGTGATATGGGAGCTGTATGTACTTTGTCTCTGGTTGGCTGCTGTGACTCCCGGGGTGGAGAGGGATATGGATGAACACTGGATTGACATTGTACCCGGAACCAACAGACTTTGCATTGTGGGGTGGAGACAGGGGCCTTTCGTTTTGCACTGTGAGAACTGGAGGATAATCGGGAGGTGGGTGTGCAAATATTGGATCTGGTCCTGCATGGTCGACTACAGTTGGACCGGAGCCGGGCTTACTCAATGTGAGCATTGGGTCATGCGGGGAGCTAGGGGGGGGGGGGGGGGGGGGGGGGGCGTGTATGCAGCTCATAGTTGTGTGGGTGTGTGATGTGTTGTGAGGGGTGTGTGGGGTGGCTGTGAACGTCCTGGCACCAGCAGGGGAAGGGCGGGTTGACAGGTTGGGTTGTTGTCGTTATCCTGCTCGTGGGTGGGGGAGGGGGGAGTATTATGCAAATGTTGCAATTTGGGGGGGGGCGGGGGGGGGCAAATGTTTAAGAAAGTTGGTGTAGGCATCATGTGTATCACTGTTCAGGCCCCTAGGAGGCGGTATTTTGGCAGCAGACTGCATGGCCCGGCTGGGCGATTACAGGAAACATGGGATACAAATTCTTAACGTGGAACGTGCGTGGGTTAGGCACATGTACCAAAAGACATAGGGTCCTGTCCTTCCTTCGGAGGCATGGCATTTCTATTGCATGTTTGCAAGAAACGCATCTGAATGAGGAGGGGGCACAAAAGCTGGCTAAAAAATGGCGAGGTCAGGTCTTTCACTCTTTCTTTTCGACATATGCGCATGGGGTCTTGATCTGGGTAGCGCCCGGGGTCCCCCTCGCGGTACAGTATGCGGAGGCGGACATTGAGGGCAGGTACCTGTTGCTGAGGGTGAAGTTGAATGGCAGGGACCTAACACTACTTAATACATATGCGCCTAATGTGGATGACGCGACCTTCTACCCACAAATGCAGGAAGTCTTAGTGTCGGACGTGGACAGCCCTCTCCTGTAGTTCGGGGATTTTAACTGTATCTTGGACCCCGTCCTAGATAGGCATCCTCCCCGAGTAGGGACGAAACCTCGCATGACGGCGAGACTGCGCGAGGTCATGGCGAACTTGGGGGCAGTAGATGTGTGGCGTCAGGGTCACCGGTCACAGAAACTGTACACCTGTTACACTCCTACACACGACACCCATAGCAGGCTGGATAGGGTCCTCGCTGCAAATATGGATGCGTCGTATTCCTTAAAGGTCACCCATCTGGCCCGCTTCCTGTCTGACCACTCCCCTGTGTTGTGCGCTACGTAAGAAGTCGACCAGCCTTGCCGCCCCCGCACCTGGCGGATGCCTGCGGACCTACTGCAGGACCCACTGGGTAGAGATCATGTGCAGACAACACTCACTAATTATGTCGACCTGAACTGGGAAGGGGACGACGTGCCCCTGTCGGCGAAATGGGACGCTCTAAAAGCAGTGGTGCGGGGTGAATGCATGGCTCTTACTTATGGGGTCCGCCAACAGCTGACTCGCGAGCTGCGGGAAGCTGAGGACACCCTGCGGGCTCGCCAGGCCTCATCAAATCCTGGGGAACCAGAACTGGCCTTGGAGCGGGAAGCCCAGGAACGAGTACACGATATACTTACGCGCCTCGACAGATTCACGCTAGGTCAATTTAGACAGCGTCTCCATAGGGAGGGGGACAAATCCGGCCGATTATTGGCCTGGATTTTGAAGAAAGAAACGGCCCCGGTTCGGATAGTTGCCCTGAGGGGCCCTGATGGGGTCATGGTGCATTCGGAGTCCGGTATACTGCGTGTTCTCAGAACCCACCTGCAGCAGGTGTATATGGCGGATCCACTGGTCACGGAAGCATCCTATCAGCCTTACCTCCGAGGAGTGACTCTTCCGGCCCTTTCGAGAGAAGAAGCGGAAGAATTAGATGGGGCTTTCACCCTCCATGAAGTGCGGGTGGCTATGGCCGGCCTACCGAAGGCGAAATCCCCAGGAGGAGACGGGTTTCCTTCCGAGTTTTACCACACGTTCGGAGACGTCCTCGGCCCCCTCCTCCTCCAGGTCTTCCTTAAGGCGCTGGAGGATGGAGCCCTTCCGCCCACAATGTACCAGGGAGAGATCTGCATGCTTCTAAAGCCGGGTGGTGATGGTTACGACCCCGCGGCATACCGCCCTATAACAATGATTAACGCGGATGTCAAGATCCTGACCAAACTCTTAGCCGCTCGCTTGGCGCCGTACATGGCCCAGTTGGTTCACCAGGACCAGTGCGGGTTTATCCCCGGACGCAACACCGCGATGAATCTGCGGCGATTAACCCATGTCATGCATGAGGTGCGCGGTAGGGAGGATCCCCAGGTCCTGGTCTCGATAGACTTGGCCAAGGCATTTGATACGGTTAGCTGGGGGTACCTGTCAGAGGTGCTTCAACAGGTGGGATTGGGGCCCGTGTTTCGCAAGTGGATCCAGATATTGTACCGGGCGCCTCGAGCTAGAGTCAAACTTGGGGCTGCACGCTCTGAAGACTAGGCGTTGGAGAGAGGCACCCGTCAGGGATGCCCCCTCTCGCCGCTCCTGTTCACCCTGGCAATTGAGCCATTAGCGGTGGACGTCCGTACCACGATGTCTCAATGGGGAATCAAAGTGGGGAGTAATGTACACACGGTGTCCTTGTATGCAGATGATGCTCTGTTTTATTTAACATCTCCGCGGGAAGCGCTACCGGTTTTGCTGCGGCTCCTGGACCGTTTTGGGGCAGCCTCGGGCCTGCGTATCAATGCGGGGAAGTCCCTGATCTTCCCTCTAGCGGGATGTAATGTGGACACGCGCGGGGACTTGCCACACCTGGGACTGCGGTGGGAACTGGAAGCCTTCCGCTATCTGGGGATACAGGTGGCGTCGTCAGACGAACAATTGCTGACCCGCAATGCGGATAGGGTGGTGCACTCCTTACAACAATCGGTGTCATTCTGGAACACATTGCCTCTCTCCCTGATGGGACGTCTAGCGGTGGCGAAAATGGTGATGCTGCCGAGAGTGCTATATGTGTTGCAGAATTCACTGTGCCCACTTCCCCCACGGATATTCCGCACTCTTAATACACTTCTTACGTCCTTACTCTGGGCGGGCAGGCATAGTAGAGTTGCCTTACACACGATTGTCCGGAGCTGGGAGGAAGGGGGGTTGGAGGCGCCGAGGTTTGACCTTTACTACTATGCAGCTCAGCTGTTGCCAGCTGCCAGGTGGTTCGCAGACGCGGACACCTGGGAACTACAGCTCCTGGCGGGGAGTGCGGATGAGAGAACGGTACAGATGGCCCTGATGCGCGGCAGGGGTGCAGATGCGGCTCTGCCGTACATAGTGCGCCACACCGCAGCCATTTGGCAGCGTGTTGTGGAAAAAGTCCTACGGAGGGCCCCCTTTCACAGAGAGCTGCCGATATGGATCATGGCCCCAGTGGTGGACATGGAGGTACACATGCCATTCCATGACTGGAGAGCGGGTGGGTGCGAGTTATTAGCGGATCTTTACCTGGATGACACCTTTCTATCTATCGAACGGGCGACAGCGACGTTCGGACTCGGTGAGGGACAGTTCCTACACTACAGGGGCCTCCATGCAATGGCGCGGGATACTTGGCCGCAATTCCCTGATGCGCCCCCTGTGTCCCATACCCTCAATATTATCCTTTCCTGCGGTAGGGGAAAGAGGCTGATAACCCTGTTGTACTCAGCCATGCGCCAAGACTCCACCCCACCGGCGTGGGCGGCCTGGGAGGCTGACCTGGGGATTGTTTTGGACCCGACACAGCGCAAACGCATAGGTACCCTCACCCGAAAGGTGTTGTGCAATGCACGGTTCAAACTGATACACTTTAACTTTCTACACCGAACATATGTGACTCCGGTTGCCTTGAGACGTATCGCCCCGGACAAGCGCGATGACTACCCTAGATGTGGCGCGCCGGGTGCCTCCTTCCTTCATCTGGCATGGGACTGCCCATTAGTTAACGCCTTCTGGCAGTCGGTGGTGGCCCACATTCGCACGGTTACTGAACTCCGGATGGAGCTGACCCCCCTTCATTGTTTATTAGCTTTGGTCCCCAGGCCCAAGAAGTGTAATTTGTCCTACAAAATGTTACAACTACTTTTAGTACGGGCAAGGAGGAGGGTAGCAATCACATGGATGGGACAGAGGGCCCCAGAGATGTCGCTGTGGCTTAGGGATGTGGGGGAATGGTCCCTGGCGGAGGAAACCTTCATGCAAACCGTGCGTAGAGATGTCAAGCTACAGGACGACCTGCTTGCGTGGAGAATGATGCGAGTGGTGGGAGAGGCAGTCGAGGATTCGGATGGCACGAGTGCGCAGTTGTTCACCCCTGGGGATACAGGGTCTGAGGATGAGGGTGGAGGGGAAGGAGAGGGAGGGTAGTGAGTTGGGGGAGTGCCTGGCCGTACACGCACGTGTAGGATATAATTGGGAGGAATTGTGTTTTGGTATCTGAAGGTTTCATTCCTAATCTAAGTAACGATTGCTGTCTTCTCTGCCGCTAGGAGTGCCATAATGAGGTGAACGAACTGTATACACATGTCTTAGTCGTTAATGCCGAAGTTTTGGGGGGGATGGGGTTCCATTGGGGAGTTGGGGGGTAACCTGTATAAAAGAAAAATAAAAGCAGATCAGAATATCCTGCCGCGCAGTTACATTGCTAGGTTCAAGGCCTGGTTTACATGCTACCACCTACCGCCGCCCGGCCTTCGGGTTGTGGGCTGATGGGCCGTGTGCACAGAAGTATGTTATTTGACGTAAGGTCGTTACTTTATTGAAGCTGTCGGCGCAACTGTTATATGCTATCATTGTCTGCGACAAAAATAAAGTTTTAAAAAAAACTAAAAAAAAACTGACATTAGAGCTGTCAGGTATGGAGGAAAAACCATTGACATAATTGGACTCAAATGGATGATAATATCTTTCAAAGGAAAGAAAGTTTATGGAAGAGTGTATTTGACTAAACAGGGTTCGAATTTGTTGGGTTGGCGTCATCAAAAAGATTAGAATATTATCCTCAACCCTAATGCTGAAGAACCTGTTATGTCTACTGTTGTGCATGATATTAATTCTGTCTATCAAAATGACTTATTTGAGAAGTTCTCAAGAGTATTCTCTGATGATCCAGGAAAATTGAAGGACTTCTCGCACAAAATTATTTTAAAGAAAAATGCTGTTCCAGTGGTACACAAGGTTAGAAATGTTCCCCATCTAATGAGAGAGCCATTGCAATGTGAATTCAAAAAGATTCTTGCTCAAGGAATTATTGAACCAATTGAGGCCTCTGAATGGTTGGCTCCGATTGTCGTAGCACCAAAAGATGGAAACAAAATTTGTTTGTGTGTGGACTTGCGCGATTTAAACAGGAATATTTGGGTGGATAGGCAACCTTTGCCAAATATTTCGGAAATGCTTACAGCTATGGGAGATGGTACTGTTTTCAGTGTAATAGACATGTCTTCAGCGTATCATCAGATAGATTTGGAAAATTGGTCGAGACATCTTACCTCTTTTGTTACGCTGTTAGGGGCATTTAGATATTGTAGGATGCCTTTTGGTTTAGCATCTGCCTCTGCGGTATTTCAGAGAGTCATGAAAAAGATTTTTGGAGACATGAATGAGGTTTATGCTTTCAGGATGATGTCTTGATTGTGGGGAAAGATAGTGTGCACCATGATACGATTCTGAATGAGGTGTTGAAAAGGATGGATGACAATGGATTGACTATAAAGAAAGAGAAATGTCAGTTGAAAAAGGATAGTGTAACATATCTTGGACATGAAATTTGCAAAGATGGTATTAAGCCTAAAAAATGCATCATTGCTGCAGTCAGAGACTCTCCCATCCTGAAAAATAAGGATCAACTTAAGTCATTCTTAGGACTTACGGAATATTGCTCAAAATTTGTCAAAGGTTTTACAGAAATTGTTGAACCATTGAGGTTGCAGATGAAGAAAGGAGTTATCTTTTCTTAGAATGGTGGTTGTGATAAGGCATTCAACAATATAAAAAAAAGTATCATTAGTGCTCCTACTCTTAGCCATTTTAACGTTAAGGATAGAACATTTGTTACAACTGATGCAAGTGCAGTAGGGATTGGAGCTGTTTTGACTCAGTTGAGCAATGGTGAGGAAAAGATCATTGGATTTGCTTCCAGAAGATTACAAAATGCAGAATTATCATATTCTGTAATAGAGAGGGAAGCCTTAGCGTGTCGTTAGGGGATCAAGCACTTTAAGTACTTTGTATGGGGTCTTCCTTTTAATGTGCGAACTGATCATAAACTGTTAGTTCATCTTTTCAAAGGAGGCAGAGGGTTAGAAGGAAATGTTACCCCTAGAATTTCAAGATGGATTTTATCTGTTCTCGATTTCAATTTTGTTGTTGAATATGTTAAGGGTCACAAGAATATGTTAGCGGACTATCTATCAAGGATGCCAATTGAGGGTGTGGAAAATATTATGGATGACATGATTGATGTAGTACATGATATTAAAAGAGTTAAACATGATTTTGGCAAGGAAGAATGGACAAGGGCAATGTCAAATGATGAACTTCTGCAAGAAGTAATTACTTGTGTTTTTCATGGGTGGCATCAAAACAATATTGAAGATGTTAAACTCAGAAGTTTCTATCATGTTGAGGCCGAATTGAGTGTATGTGAAGGAAAATTGTTGGGAAGATATCAATTTGTACCACCAGTAAGTTTGAGAGGGAAAATTATAAATATTGCTCATGAGGACACTTAGGCAGAAACATGACTAAGAGAAGGGTTCAACAGTCGTATTGGTGGTCTGGAATGGATAGAGAGATTGAAGATGCAGTAAGAGAATGTTATTCTTGTGCTCAAGCGGATAAAACAAAAGTTATAAGGCAACCTCCACTGGTGTGTACATCTTTTCCTAAACGTCCATGGGAAAGAGTGGCAATTGATTTTCTAGGGGAAATTGCTAAGCTTGGTTCTCGCAGTAGGTTTATGATGGTCATTGTTGACTACCATTCCAAGTGGTTTGTAGGAGAGAGCACAGAATTTATAAATACTCAAAAGGTTGTTGATTTTATGGAAAGAGTGTTTATGAATAAAGGGATACCTAAGACACTGGTGTCAGATAATGGTATTCAGCTGGTGTCGAGAGAAACGCAGGAATTTCTTTCTAAATTTGGGATTATTATTGAGAGAGTTGCTTTGTTTAGGCCACAAGCCAATGGTTTGGTGGAACGAATTAACCGACTAATTAAGGACAATATCCATTTGTCCCTAGCTAATGGATTATCATGGTGTGAAGAATTGAAAAAATTGGCGTGGTCCTATAGAATTACACCGCATTCGATAACAGGAGTTTCTCCATTTATATCTTTGAAAGGATGTGAACCTGATGTCAAAGAGGTTTCCGGTTGGTTGAAAGTCAAAGATTGTGTGCTGGGTGACAGAAGTGCGGTCGAAGATAAAGTATTTAAATTGCAAACTGAGTCTGCTAAGTATTATAATGAAAAGAAGGGTGTGAAAGAAATTGAATTTGAAATTGGTGACTGGGTGATCGTAAAACGTGGTGGTGTAACTACAAAGGGCGATAGCAAATTTTCTGCACTGATACAAGTGAAGTCTGTAAAAAGAAATGTTGTTATTCTTTCTGATGGCCTGGAGTACTGGAAACATATGTAAATGCCGTGCTCCAGTACATGTTTCTGAAAATTTATATTTTTGGAATGTAAAGATGCAACTTTTATTATATCCATTTAAGTTTATTTTTATATGTAAAAATGCATACATTTTTGTTTAATATATATTAAGTAAGGAGATTTGTAGAGTTGTATACTTCTGCATGTTCTCATTAGAATGTTAGTCATTTTGCTGGGATGGAATGTTAGCTTTTGATTATAGGAGTTAGTCTGTGAGCTGTGAAGCTGTGCTGGAGGTATCTACCTTTACTCTCCAATAAAGCAATTTATCTTTCATCAAATTGACTGGAAATTGGATCTTTCCATGCCCTTTAGAGAGGATGAGGTCTAGGGTTTCTCCTTTAATATGAGTTGGTTGGTCACAGTGCTGAAGCAGTTCTTGATCATTTAAGAGAGATTGAATGCAAGATACAGCGGGGTCATTGGGGTTAGACCAATGAAGGTTGAAATCACCAAGGAAGATTTGGGACCCCGCTGAGTCGACATTACTAGAGATGATTTCCATTAGCAGCTCAATGAAAGGGAGATTGTATCCAGGGGTGGTAAAAGTTGTGAAGTTTGCAAACCGGTAGGTTCATACTTGATATGCTGAGACAGAGGTATTCACAGGAGGAGGGCGTCGCAGAATCATAGTGAGAGATCGAGAGTGAGTTCCTGTGAATACAGGCTAGGCCACCACCCAACTTCAGAGCTCTGTCTAGCCTGGGTGGTTACTATGCTGGGAGGATTGCTAAAGCTAGTAAAAATAGCCGTGAGATCTTTTCAATTGTTAAAAGCTTTTTATCCCCTGTGGCAGACTCACCATTGCTTCCCTCTTTTTCTCAATGGTGCGAGGAGCTATCCTGTTTTTTCAGTGAAAAAATTGAAAAAATTCAAAGGGATTTGCTCGCTGCCTTGCCCACAGGCAATATTCTGATGACTACTGTCTCCCAAACAGTCCACTGCCCCTCACAGCAGTTTTTGGATTTTTTAGTGGCAGAGGAGCCTGATGTCCAGGCTCTCCTTCAGTCCCTGAAATCGGGCTCACCTTCTGACCCCTGCCCTGCCCGGGTTCTCTCTGGAGTGGCGTCTACTGTATGTACTGAGGTCACCCAGATTGTGAACCTTTCACTGTCTTCTGCCACGGTTCCGGGATGCTGGAAGCAAGCTATGCTGCTCCCTTTACTGAAGAAGGCAGGGCTTGAGGCTACGGTACCGGG
The DNA here is from genome assembly GCF_964263255.1 of Lissotriton vulgaris. Classification (NCBI taxonomy): domain Eukaryota; kingdom Metazoa; phylum Chordata; class Amphibia; order Caudata; family Salamandridae; genus Lissotriton; species Lissotriton vulgaris. The sequence goes on along the minus strand of NC_141694.1, from coordinate 1,547,047,466 downwards.
AAATTATCGCCCTATATCTTTGCTACCTGCCCTGGCGAAGATCTGTGAGAAGGTGGCTTTTCGCCAATTGGACAGCTTTATTGAAAGATCCAATGCCCTGCACCCGGCGTAGTCAGGGTTCAGAGCGGCCTTTAGCACAGAGACAGCTTTGGTGGAGGTGACCGAGGCCATTCGAGAGTGCTTGGATGGTGGCGGCAGAGCGGTCCTGATTCTTCTGGACCTCTCTGCCGCGTTCGATACCGTCCCCCATAATCTCCTCCTTGCCAGACTGTCTGAGATTGGCATTGGCGGCAGGGTACTGGCTTGGTTATCATCCTTCCTTTCTGATAGGACGCAGCAAGTATGGATGCCGCCGTTTGCCTCTAAGGCCAAACCACTCTGCACGGGGGTCCCTCAGGGCTCCACTTTGAGCCCGTTGATGTTTAACGCCTACATCACCCCTGTGATATACCTGGCCGAACAGCTTGGGGCTAAGGTCAACGGATACGCTGATGACACCCAGCTGCTCTTTACCTGGCCGGATGACCAGCTGGATACAACGACTGTTCACCTCTGTCTTTCCTCGGTGTTTCATTGGCTGGCGATGGTCCAGCTTAAATGCAACGAGGATAAGTCAGAGGTCCTCTTCTATGGGTCCTTCCCCTCCAACTTTAAGAATGAGTTGTGGCCCCCGGACTTTCCTAGTCCCAAGGTGATGGGAGGCCCGGCTAAGAACCTCGGAATCTGGTTCGGAGAAGACCTTAGTTTTGAGGACCATATCAAGAAGCTGTCAGGGACCTGTTTTGCTACGCTAAGGGCTTTAAGAAAATTCTTCCCTTTGCTGCCAGAGAAGCTAGGGAAACGGTTGCGCGCGCCCTCATCTTGTCCAGATTGGATTATGCTAATGCATTGTTTTGTGGTATCCCGGCGTATCTGGTCAAATACTGCAGGTTGTCCAGAACGCCGCAGTCCGCCTTTTGTTTAGCATTCCGAAATGGCAGAGCGCTCGGTCACACATGCGCGCACTCCACTGGCTCCCTGTAGCTCAGAGAATTATGTTCAAATCTCTTGTGCTGTCATTTAGAGCTGTCCACGAGCTAGGCCCCGGCTACCTGAGGAAGCGCTTCTCTTTCTACACTCCTTCTCGCTGTCTCAGGTCAGCCTCGCTGGCCAAACTGACTCTTCCCCGCTATAAGCGGGCTAGACTGGGCGGCCAATCTATTTCTGTGGTAACTGCGAAGGCTTGGAATGCTCTCCCTCTTCATTTGCGTACCGCCCAGTGTCTATCCAAGTTTAAAAAGGATCTCAAGACCCATCTGTTTATTTGTCAGGTCTAGGCTGTCTCTCTGTGTTATGTTTGGTCACCTCCGCAACGCGCCAGGATACTCCCCAGTAGCAGAGCGCACTACAAAACAACCTATAACAATAACAATAATTATGTCATGAGTGGGAGGTACTTGGAGGTCTAAGATAGAAGTGGACACCGTATTTAGCCAAGTATCAGTGAGGATGATATTGTCTAAATCATTGTGTTGGATGAGGTTGAAGATATCGGAGGCGTGTTTACTGGCTGATCAGCAATTAAGTAGTAGACATTTAAGTCGAGGTGGATTTGGGGGAGAAGGAGTCTCGGTGACGTTCACATGGGTGAGATTGTCAGTACTCCTGCATATAAGATGGAAAGCATTTGTCTCAGGGATAGATGTTAGACTTGAAAAAAGTATAGCTAGAGTTGAAAGAGTCATGTGGATCAATAGTCGCAGGGTGGGTCTTAGATCCTCTATTACTTGAGGGGGCGTTGGGTAGTGGAATGGATTTTGGAGTGGAAGGAGCTAAAGGCTGATCCATGTGGTCAATATTCCTAGTGGACGCTCGAGGTCAATTCGCAGAGGTGAGGAGAGAGATGATCATGGGGAAAAGATAATTTGAGAGGGCTTTCAGTTCATGTACCTCAGAGGTGAGAAGGTGTAATTGTAGAGATATATATCATCAAGGGGCGCAGCCAAGTCTGAGTGTTGGGCGAGTGGAGGAAGAGGAAGGGCTGGGGGAGAAGCAAGCGGCGTCAAGGGGCCTCGGTGTAAGCCTGTTGGGGCCTGTGAGAGGGATCGATGCACAGACTCTAGTCTTGTATGTGGTAAAGTTAAAGGGATGGGGAAAGAGACCTCATCTGTTAAAGGGGAAGACTGTAGGACTTGAGGGAGCCTCTCCGTTAGAGAGTCATCCAGTATCTGACTGACAGTCGGTGAGGAGATTGAACCCATAGAACCGTCAACCAGCTGAGAGGGTGTTCTAGTGATTTGAGATAATCCAATTGGGGACAAGGTGGCTATGGTATCAGCAAGAGGAGGTGTGGGATTTAGGGAGAGTGGGGTACTCATAACTGTTGAAGGGAGAGTACTGGTTAAGCCCAGCGGGGACGTGGTGGTTGAATTGGGGTCAGTGGCTTTGCTGTTAACTGCTTTTCTGAGAGAAGGGTAAATATAGGCCATCTTAGCTAGGTTGATGTTAGAGGCTTGGATTAGGATGATACCATTATTGTAGAGGGTAATAGTGGTGGTGGGTTTGAGAGTGGACGAGGGAGACATTGTTTGTTTGAGGCCATGTGTGGATTTCTTAGATCTGGTTATTCGAAGCATGGAGTAGAGCACAGTTTGCCAGCAAGACTGTTTTCTAGTATAGAAGATTAGGTCATTACACAGAGAACCTTTGTTGGTGCAGAAGTAATGGTCCGAGATTAGGGTTTCTGGTCTAGCTTTGAGTATGCAATGTTTGTATTTCTTTGCCGCATTCTTGGAGAGGTCAGGTGGGTAATTCATGATGAAGGTGTTGGAACCATTGGGGTCGGGACTTATCTCTTTTGTGAAGAATAGTCCTAATTGGGATGGAAGCCCAGAAGAGGAGAATCAAAGGGTGGGAGAACACAACATCAATCCTGGGTCTCTTAGAGGAAAGGTGAGTGGGGGTAATGGTAGCACCATGTGAGCGGCAGAGATCTTGCTGTTCAATGTCAATGACTAGGGCCCAAAATTCACTACAGTCAAGGCATCCCTTAACTCCTCTCAGCTCTAAAGACTAGCACTGGGTGGCAGATGTAGGCGGGGAACAGAAGGAGGTCTACTCTGCGTCTTGGGCACAAGACTACAATTAAATATGAAGGGAACCTGATAGGCGCCATTATAAGGGCAGGCAGTAGGGCCCCAGGTCTTCTGCAATCGACGTGGGAACAAACAAAAGGATCACCCCAGTAAGTGGCGTGATGGTTTGCTCCTCATGGTAAGCAGTTCTAGCATCAAGCCCATTAAGGCAATTTGTTTCCAAAGACATTAGCAGCCATTGCATGCTTGGCAAAAGAAACCCCTAATAAGGAGATCAAATGTGTACTGGGACGTTCCACATGAAATGAAAGGAGCTGCCACAGCATTACTCATTACAAGCAAGGATTACCACTCCCAATATAGCTAGAGAGGGAACAGAAATTACGAAAAAATTGAAAAGCCGCCATTTTAAAGTCAGGCAATGACCGGCTAATACGATGTCATCTTAATTCAGCCATATTAAAGTAGGGAGTGTTCATCAATCAGGACAAATTAATTTGAGGAAGCTGTAGCTGATTACAGCATTCAAGCAACAAAGCTGGCCATGAGATAGCGGCGCTGCACTGAAACGTTGGATCTTAGGACGGGAATCTCAGCCGAGGATGCTTATTGTAAGGAGGGCCGCCACGAGAGGCACTGGCATCAGGGGGTTCAAAAAGCAAGGCCGTCTCTGGCGAGCTTTACATTAGGCTGCCACACTCCTGGCAGGACCCAGGCGGAGCAGAGGCAGCAAAGAGCCCGATGCCGGAGGAGAAATGGCTCAAGGCGGGTCAGAGCAGTAACCTCTATAGACACAACAAAAATGATAATACCTGCTAATAAAAGGGACATTTTTATATATAGTTATGACTTTCTTTGAATCTTTGTCAATCTTTTAATGTAGTTTCAATGCCTGCCTTGGGGAATGCACGTAGAGTAATGGTTCAGAATATCAACAGAAAAGTGCTGCTAAATCACCTGCTCTCCCATATTATGGAACTAGCTGTACCCTGCCACGCGTTGCTGTGGCTCCGTCTGGTTAAATGGAAGAGAAAGAAAAGAGTAAGCGCACGTTACTAATATGTTTAATTTCACAATGCTTGTGGGCACACAATATGTTTTTGTAACTATTGTCACATTGTGTATATATAAATACGCGCTAATGTTGCAAAGTGAACCAACTCCTCCCCGCTCCCTCCACCCACTTCCCGGTCTGCCATCCTGACACCAACTGTTCATCCTAATATATGTAGACTATTGTCTCTATGCGTTCTTTCTTAATGTTACAAAGTGAACCAACTCCTCCCCCCTCCCTCCACCCACTTCCCGGTTTGCCATCCTGACACCAACTGTCCATCCTAATATATGTAGACTATTGTCTCTATGCGTCCCTTGTAGTTGTTGCGCAGCAACCAAACCGATAGGGTCTGTTCGGCCTTTTGATTAAACACACACGCGTATTGGACACGCGCGTATTCGAATCCAACGTTGTGTATATATTAACACGCTCTAATGTTGCAAAGTGAACCAACTCCTCTCCCCTCCCTCCACCCGCTTCCCGGTCTGCCATCCTGACACCAACTGTCCATCCTAATATGTGTAGACTATTGTCTCTATGCGTCCTTTCCTAATGCTGCAAAGTGAACCAACTCCTCCCCCCTCTCTCCACCCACTTCCCGGTCTGCCATCCGGACACCAACTGTCTATCCTAATATATGTAGACTATTGTCTTTATGCGTCCCTAGTAGTTTTTGCGCAGCAACCAAATCAATAGGGTCTGTTCGGACTTTCGATTAAAAACACGCGCGTATTGGACACGTGCGTATTCTAATCTCATGTTGTGTGTATATATAAACATGCGCTTAATCGAATCCAACGTTGTGTCAAAATTTCAAATCAATTGGTGAAGAACTTTCGGAGATTTAAGATTTTGAATAAGCGAACATTGACATTTTTATGTGTCTGTCCGGGCTTTCGATTAAAAACACGCCCGTATTCGACACACGCGTATTGGAATCCAACGTTGTGTATATAAAAACAAGCCCCTATTTGAATCCAACATTGTGTCAAAATTTCAAAGCATTCGGTGAAAAACTTTCAAAGATTTGCGATTTCGAACAAACAAACATTTACATTTTTATTTATATAGATTAATGCTACTTTGAGAGGACATTCATCACTAAGACCCACACAAGGAGAAAGGGGTTGGTTAATGAAATTATGTTTTCATCCCAAAACTTATGAATTTACCTGGAGGTCATTGAGGCCTATAGACTGGAGGTTGTTGGAACCAACCCATCTTGCAGATCTGCTTGCCAGCAAGATGTTATCTGTTCACATAGAACAATTGTGCCAATTGATCTGTATGTAAGGGACTGCTATATAAAACTCATAGACTGGAATAGAAAGAGTTGCCTGGATATTTAATTGACTTGGATTGGGCATGATTCTTAACCCGAAGTGAAGATAGTGGGGGGTGGGGTTGAAGGTAGCGACATGAATTTGATGTATTGGGCTTTTGACTGCATGAAGCTGGCTAATACGATGTGAGCAATATGTGTTTTTGTTCTGATTTATGTGTTGTAAATGATGTACATGTACTAGAATGGCCAAACAGTAGTTCCAGTAAGCAATTGGGATCATATAATAAATAATGATCAAAAATCATGTCGGTGAGGGGGCGTGGCCAGCAGCCTGCTAAGATGGCCGCAAGCTAAGAGAGCTGTGTTAGCCACGCAGTGTGTGCTCTACTACATCCGACATATTCCGTAGTTTGGGGTGCCCTCGGCGGAGAGGAGAGGTTCGGGAGCTTGCAGTACCTCTCCTGTGTGTTTTGGGCTGTTCCGCAGTGAGGTGCACCGCGGTCGCAGGAGCTGGTGCGGGTAAAATGGCGCCGCAATGTCGGCCCTGACCTCCGGAGGGCCGGCGCTGCTGGGTCTTTGCGTGCGCGGCTCACTGGGCTTACAGCAGTGGGTTCGGCAGCGTGTGGAGCGGTGTTGGAATGACCCCCCCGCCGGTGACGGCAAAGCAGCAGGACGGGAGGAACGCGGTGCTGCGAGGTGTGGCCTTCAATGCAGTAGACTCAGTGGGCACGCTGGAGCTCTGGGCCGGCCCATTGGCGTCTCAAGTGAGGGTCCGGTGGGCTGGGCTGGGCAAAGCCTGGACTGCCACGATTTGGGAGAAGCACCCTCTAGGGTTCTCCCCCCTGCCTCTGTCAGCCACAATGAGATAGAAGGCTCGGGCGCAGGGAAAGCTGAGACGTGCCCGTGGAGAGAGATGAGGCCCGTCTTGGAGGCCTAGGTTGGTGAACTACAGCAGAGAGATCTTGGCCCGGGGATTCCATGGGGTCTTTTCGGAGAGGGGCCCACCTGGATGCAGGGGGCTGAATAAAGGCAGGGTGAATACACTGGACCCATTGGTGTGCCAAGCAGCCAAATAGCTACGCAGATTGAGGGCTGCCAACGCCAGCACTGAACGCAGCCTGGGCAGCGTCCGGTTGGAGCTGTAGGGAGCCCCGGAGGAGTGAGGCCGAGCCCACTGACTGTACCGGGCAGTCTTGAGGGGCCCCAACGCAAGGAGTGTTGCCTCCGGGCACCCGAGGAGTGCCACGAAGGCATTTCCAGTCTTGTGATACCATCGGGGGCTGCCAGATGGGGCGCACAAAGGGAGGAAGATCGGGCCAATCTAACCAAATTGATAAATATACCGTTGCCATGGGTCATGAAGAGAGCGCCACGAGGAGAGCTACGGAACAGGAAAGGGAAGACCCAGCCCAGGACCCCTTGTTGAAAGATATACTTCAGGCGAAAACGGACCTCCAAGGACCCTGTTGCTCGCAGGCAGGTCGCACCCCACACCACCACACAGCCGCCAGCTGCCTCGTTCCTCCTGCTGCCTGCCGTCGTTTCCCTGCGGCCTGCCGCCGTCTCCCGCTCCTTCCTTCCCGCCGCTGCGTCCCTGCGTCCCCGCCCCCCTGATCCCCATTGGCCACCCCGCTCCCGCCTCCCAGCTGCTTCTCCCTCCCTTTCCACCTCTTAAGGGGGCCGCGCAGTAGCGTAGGAGTGACCTTTGACCCTGCTCGCAGGCAGGTCGCTCCCCACGCCACCACACAGCTGCCAGCTGCCTCGTTCCTCCTGCTGCCTGCCTCCGTCTCCCTGCTGCCTACTGCCGTCTCCCGCTCCTTCCTTCCCACCGCTGCGTCCCTGCGGCCCGCCCCCCTGATTGCCCATTGGCCACCCCGCTCCCGCCTCCCAGCTGCTCCTCCCTCCCTTTCCACCTCCTATGGAGGCCGCGCAGCAGACGCGCGCAGCGGGCATGCAGCTGGCGCGCCAAAGGCAAGCCCGTCTGCGCCCGTCCGTGCCTGGACTGCGCCCAGCGCCAAAACCAGTGGACCCCGCAAACGCCACAACATCATACTCCGCTACGACGCCAGCACCCTCTACGCACTCAACGCCGGCCAAAACCACACCTGCTTCCAAGCCGCCCCGAAACGGACTCACAGACCTTTCTTCTGCCGCACCTGCAGGTTCACCTGCGACAGAACCACCAAACCCCAATGGACTGGACCCAACCACCTCCGCTGCATACTCCTCAACACCCGCTCCGCAAGCAAACACGCCGTCGAGCTCTGGTACCTGCTCGACACCTCTGCCCCAGATGTGGCCTTCCTGACCGAGACCTGGTGGAACGACTCCTCGGCGCCCGACATCGCCATAGCCATCCTGGACGGCAACAAGATCACCCGCAGGGATCGCGCCAACCGAATCGGAGGAGGAATAGCCATCGTCCACAAGTCCACCCTCAAGGTCGCCACCCACGCAGACGACACCCTCAACACCGCCGAACACCTGCACTTCCAGATCCACACCGACCTCAACACCACCCTCAGAGGAATACTCATCTACAGACCACCCGGACCCCGAGCTCAATTCAGCGACTCCATCGCCGACCTCGCCAGCACCCACGCACTCGCCTCCACGGACTACACCGTACTCGGGGACCTGAACTTCCACCTCGAGAACAACAACGCCAACTCCGCCACCCTGACCAACAACCTCTTCAACCTCGGCCTCAGACAACTCGTCACCACACCCACCCAAGCCGCTGGCCACACACTGGACCCCATCTTCTCCACAGGCACCCACGTCGCCTTCAGCCACACCACCGAACACCACCGAACTCCACTGGACCGACCACCGCTGCATCCATTTTACCTCCAAAAACCAATCATGCACCACCGCACCCACCAGCTGCCTCGCCGCTACTGGAGCAAGGTCACCGAAGACCAGCTGATCACCACCCTCACCCAGAACCCACCCACCGACCCCACCAACCCAGACGCCGCAGCCCGCAACCTCAGCCAGTGGATCGACGACTGCGCCAACACCCTCGCCCCACTCAAGAAACCCTCCAACAACCACGCCAGCAAGAGAGCCACCTGGTTCACCGACGAGCTGCAGACCTCCAAACGCACCTGCCAAAAACTGGAGAAGATATGGCTCCACAAACGCACCCCGGACAACCACGCAGCCCACAAGGAAGCCACTCGCAGACATCACCACCTCATCAAAATAGCCAAGAGAGCGAGGGAGGAGCCAAGCCGGCAACCGAGATGGCCGCATAGACGCTCGGCTCCGTGAGCCCTCTCGCCCCACACATACATCCTGGCACTTATCCTGAGCCGCGACGGCGTATTTAAATAGGAGAAGGAGAACGATTATTTGCAGTCTGCTCCTGAGGCTCCTACGTGCGGCAGACCCGGAGAACTGTCCCCGACCGCTCTGTGGCCCTCGTGGTGGAGAGACCGAGGTGTCGACTGAGACGAGCAGCCGGCCGCGACTGCAACAACAGCGGCCACTGGTGGCGGTGAGGAGTCGGTCGGAGGGTGCCGTCGACTTGATGGGCCGACGACGGCAGTGACGGCCCGGTCCACTTGGCGGATTGCCTTGAGGGGCTGCGTGGAAGAGCGGGGTCGAGGGGGGTGCACGATACCTGCCCCCCCCAGTTTCTGCACCCAGGCATAACCAAGGATTGCCCCCGGAATTGGCGGGCGGCTCCCGGGGAGCGGCAGGGATTTTGTTTAGCCCTTTGGTGACTCTTCCACAGGGAGCCTGCCTCACAGTTTTGAGTCCCGGTTGTGAATCCCGTAGCGCCCTGGTTTGGGGCCTGGTCCCTGAGGCGTGGTGAAGAGGGACGGGGCCGAACTGACTAAGATGGCGGCCGGCGCCCTCCGCTGCGGACCATGTCGGACGGCTGCGGTGCAGTTGAGATCGGAATGCTGGCGGCGTACACAGGAGCCCACATCTAAGGATGTATTGGCTGCCCTAACGATTTTGCGCAAGACCATGATCTGTAATGCTCGAGACTTGGGTAGAAGGATGGCCGCCATTGCTGTCTCGCCGTCCCAAACGGGCACAGTTCGATCTCAACGGAGTGCCGACGTGCCCGCAAATATGTCCGTGGGGAGAATTCCAGCTCCGCCTAGGTTCCGGGAGCCGCCGCAGGACCCGGCCCCTGTGACCGCCCTGGACAGCATGGTTGTACACGTGAGTGTCTCTTCGGGGCACATGTTCAATCGGCGGTTGGGGGAACAGCGCAGTTTTACTTTCTGGGCTGCCCCGGCGATGTCTTGGCGCTTGCCGGACTGGGTGACTCTCCTCTCTTGGATGGTAAGACTGTGTATGGACTTTGGAATGTTCTCGGGTCGACATCGACACTACCGGATCTCTGCTGTACATACTCGGATGGGTTTGGGTTGCTGAACTCCTCTGCAGTGGTACTCCGGCCTGGTCCGCCCGGATCGTTTGGACCCTCCAAGCCGTTCTGTATACCGATTGACAAGTGGGCGTCTGTCGGTTCCATTGATAGACAAGGCCAGGGGTGATATAGTCCAGAGTCTAGTTGTCCTATTGTTGGCTGACGGTGCTTTGGGTACATTCGACCGGGATTATATTACTGCTGGGGTCGGTGTTTGATGTTCTCCATGGATACTCTGTTTTGCTTTTGGGATGTCTCCTGGGTGCAAGGGTGAAGGGCGGGGCCGGGCGGCAAGAGCGAGGGCCCTCCTCCACTTATTTCTTCTCTTCCTCTATATTTCGGGTCTCCATTAGGGCGACAGGCACGCTGCTGGGGGGGTAGGCCATGGCCTTCTGCGGGAGTGCAGGGTGGGGGGTAGGGGGATGGGGTTTGTCCGTTATTTGTTTCTATGGCCCTTTAGTCTTTTTCCCCTTTCAGTGTCGTCGTTATTCATGTTCCTACAGTATGTTTCGTCTTGAGGGGTGGGGTTCAGATTTGCTACGTACCGGGTTTGTGCCCGCATTTATCCTGATTAGCGTGCCTTACCCCCAATATTTCATTTGTATTTGTACTATTTGCGGATATCCTGATTTGTGCTCAGTATTGTGGGACCATGTGTGACAGTATGGCACTCTCTTTCAGTTTCATTATTTAAAAATGAACCTTTATAATCCTGACTTCAAACCTGTACATCTGACCACAAGATATGTCCTGGTATTTTTATGACCCCGGCTTTCGAACTGCTATAATTTCCACATTGCTTTGCTATACTTCTGCTATGATTAGCGGCCGGCCGCGATGGTTGTAGGCCCATACTTGTAATTGCTTGAAATACTAATAAAGGTTCCCAAAAAAAAAAATAGCCAAGAGATCCTCCTTCAAAGATGGCCTGGATAACAACGCACACGACAGCAAAGAGCTCTTCAGCATTGTAAAGGAACTCTCAAACACCAGCGCCAACGACATACCACCCTCACAAGTACTGTGCGAATCACTAGCCATCTTCTTCCACCGCAAGATCACTGACATCCATGACAGCTTCAACACCATGACCGCCCCGACTACGCCAGACCCCACCTCCCCTGTGAACACCACCAGCGCCAACCGCCTGACCTCCTGGTTCAACGTCAACGACGACGAGACACGCAAGGCCATGAACTCCATCCACTCAGGATCTCCGTCAGACCCGTGCCCACACCACGTATTCAACAAAGCAGATGCTGCCATTGCACCCCAACTACGGAAGGTCATCAACATCTCCTTCGAAACAGTGACATTCCCGGAAAGCTGGAAACACGCCGAAATCAACGCCCTCCTCAAGAAGCCCAAGGCGGACCCCAAGGACATCAAGAACTTCCGGCCCATCTCCTGGCTCCCGTTCCCGGCGCAGGTCATCGTGAAAATCGTCAACATGCAACTGGCCCGCCACCTGGAAGACAACAACATCTTGGACCCGTCCCAGTTCGGGTTCAGACGAAACCACTGCACCGAGACAGCCCACATCGCCGCCACAGACAACATCAGGCGCCAACTAGACAACGGCTAAACATCAGCCCTCATCCTCCTGGACCTGTCAGCCGCCTTCGACACAGTCTGCCATCGCACTCTAAAGACACGCCTTCTAGAAGCCGCAATCCAAGAGCATGCCCTTGACTGGACCACGTCTTTCCTCTCCGGCAGAACCCAGAGAGTCCGTCTCCCGCCCTTCCGATCCGAGGCCACCGACATCATCTGCGGTGTCCCCCAGGGCTCATCCCTCAGCCCGACGCTGTTCAACGTCTACATGGCCCCCCTCGCACAAGTGGCCCACCAACATGACCTCAAGATCATCTCCTACGCCGAGTACACCCAGCCCATCCTCTCCCTCACCAAAGACCCGCACACCGCCAAAACTAACCTCCACGAGGGAATGAAGGCTGTCGCCGACTGGATGAAGAACAGCCGTCTGAAGCTGAACTCTGACAAGACGGAGGTACTCATCCTCGGACCCACCCCCTCAACCTGGGACGACTCCTGGTGGCCGACCACACTGGAAACAGCACCGACACCCATTGACCATGCACGCAACCTAGGATTCATCTTTTACTCCTCCCTCTCCATGTCTAAACAGGTCAACGCCGTCTCCTCCTCCTGCTACAATGCCCTCTGCATGCTCTGCATGATCTACAAGTGGATCCCGACCGAAACAAGAAGAACGGTGACACAGGCCCTCGTCAGCAGCAGACTGGACTACGGCAACGCACTCTACGCAGGAATCCGAGCCAAACACCTACAATGACTACAACGCATCCAAAACGCCTCCGCCCGACTGATCATCAACGTCCCCCGCCGCAGCCACATCACTGGCTCCCCGTCGACAAGAGGATCACCTTCAAGCTCCTCACCCATGCACACAAAGCACTCCACAACGCCGGACCAGCCTACCTGAACAGCAGACTCAGCTTCCACACCCCCACCCGCCAGCTCCGCTCCGCCAGCCTCACCCTCACCGCTGTCTCCGGCATCCAATGAACAACCTCCGGTGGCAGATCATTCTCCTACCTCACCGCCAAGACCTGGAAAACCCTCCCTACCCAACTACAGCAGACCCAAGACCTACTCGCCTTCAGAAGACTCCTCAAGACCTGGCTCTTCGAGCAGTAGCGACACCTCCTCCCCTCAGCGCCTTGAGACCCTCGCTGGTAAGTAGCGCGCTTTACAAGTACTCTGATTGACTGATTGATTGACTGTTGTATGGCATTTTAGGACCCTAGTGTAATGTACCGATTCATGCCCTTATATAGGTACAATTCACATTGCCCTTATATAGGCATTGAAATCATAGCCATATTTAGACATAACCCATCCAGTCCAAATACAGACATGGCTACTTCCACTAGTTCCAAAAAGCCACAACGATTTCTTGGAAAACTCGGCTTCAGCAGTCAGGGACATCCTCTTTCTTGAATATTGATTTGTCCTAGAAATCATGGCGTTTACAAAGAACTACCATTCCCTTGGGATTTTTTGGTGACGTTATTATGTCCGACTTTACGTCAAACCTGGCACCTTCAAGGTATAAATATGCCTACACTTGCCCTAGCAAACACACAGTGGTTTGGAGCAGTTTGATTATCTACTTGCCCGATGCAGCTCGCTACAGCAAGTGCCGAAGGAAGCCGACCCTCCAGCTGACGCACTGACAGAGAAGCTGTCCTTTCTCTCGCTGAGAATCCAGCTCCAGCGTTTCCAAGCTCCCCTCGTGGGGTGCTGGGAAATCGAGTCCAGAGACAGAGATACCAGACCTCCTTCATTATAAACCAAGGTATGGAGCTGATTAGACCCTAAGAGAAATCTTGGTTAGATTCTTGGCAAAGAAAAACTAAACCTATGCTACACCTCACTCACTTCTTCCCTCGTACTAGACTTAGGTTAGGTACATCAGGGTAGGCGTATTTTAGAAGCACCAGTTGATTACTTTTTAGTCTTTGTTATTTATGTATGTATTTTATGGCTTAGAAACCATGCCATGCTTTTACAGTATTATTTTATCATACTCTTCTTGCTGTATGCATTATACTTTACAGCCAGTGTTACGATTGTAGCAGTTAATTTCTTCTGCATGAGAAAGAAGACTGTTCAATAAATACTTTTATTGAAAACCCCGTCTCTCTATTTCTCTGCACCTCTGATGAAACGAAGCATGCACGATTGACTGAGTAAAATATCTATTGTTTCCACGACTCTGAAGATCAGTTTTATTCTTGGGGATACAAAGTTGTCATGTTTATGCGGTTGTCAGAAACGAATCCCTTCTTGTTTATTCAAGAAAGTTTCAAGTGACCTCTGAGCTAGCTGGCACTCACAATTAAGTCTAATATATTCGATAGAGACCTAGTAGACATAAGTCCTGCGTCAAATCTATAGGATATGTTATTCCAATGCGCAGAACCTATTGGGAATATAGGAACTACACTACAACCCTTGTAGCCGAAGCTGGAATCCAACATTTATGGGTTACAATCAAAGACCAAATGCCTGGAGGAGCAGTTCTTGAAATTGACTAAGTACCAGACAGACATCCTGACCCAGCTAGATGACCAGGAAGGTAGAGCCCGGCGCAACAACATCCGCATTGGTTGGTGTGCTGGAGGGCATGGAAGGGCTGTCGGTGGATCTCTTTTTGGAGGACCTAATTTTGAATAAACTAAAGCCGAAATGTGTACGTTTTTCTCTATTGAGAGATCCTATCGTGCCCTGGGGCTGAGGCCTAAACTGGGGGCTGCCCCCGTACCATAATAGCGCGCCTGCGCATTTATAGAGACAGGGACACAATCCTACAAACGGCGTGCCAGCTCGGAGAGCAACAGCATGGAAACGCTACGATCTGATTATTTCCTGACTTCACGCTCCATATGATGTTGTTTCCAGCCAAGTTGAAAATAACCGCAGAGGGTAAGGCCTTCTTCTTCAACGCGCCAGAAGAGGCGAGCGAATGGCTGGAAGGCTAGCGAATGGTTGGGTGAAAAGGGGGCAAGTCCCAACAATCCCAACAATACATCCCCAAGGAGCGGAATGGTGAGCAGAGAGGTGAAGAACAGGAAGTCGACAACCCGACACAGCGACATCGACCAGATAAGTGACCAGATAGGTGACCACCTCTGGGGTACCATGTTTTCTTTTCACCGAGCAGGGTTGCAGGGAGGGGGGAGTTGGGGAATTGTTTAATTTGTGTTCTTGTTTGTTCTAATGTTTCTAGCTCAAGACCAAAAGAAGGGCAATCTGCATGCACAGAGGGGAGGAGTGGGGGGGGAGTGAGATGTGAACCAAATTTGTGTCACCATGGCTAGGATAAGGAAGAGTCCCACGCAGCTCAAGGCCTGGACCTGGAATGTAAATGGTTTGGGGAATAAAATCAAACGCACGCTGGTCCTGGAACATTTCAAAAGACACGCCCCGGAAGTTGTAATGAACAGGAGACACACATTAGAGGAACAAGTTGAAAGGCGCTGAATCGCTTCGGCTATAGTCTGGTGGCCCAATCGGGGTACACATCAGACGCACAGGGGGTGGGGATCCAGATGTGGTCTGACGATGCTGGCTGTTGCGTGGCTGTTGCTGGGAGGTGGGAAGGACAGAGTATAAACTTCTGCTCATTCTATGCTGATTGTCTTCCCAACGATCAGTAAAATCCTTATAGGGCTCCCGATGGGCACGCTTCTGGATGGAGGCGATGCAAAGGCAGTTTTGGATCCGGAGCTGGATTGCTTGAGTGCCTCGGTGGGACAGGAGGGTGAGAGGCTTATTATCCGATTCCTTTCAGCTGTGGGTTTAGTAGACATATGGAGGGCGCACCACCCGTAACAGCAGCAGTACACGTACTACTCAGCAAGTCACGGCTCGTTTTCGAGACTGGACTTTTTAATCGCACAGGGCGACAGGGTGGGAGAATGTTTTGGCATCTCAACATATGGCTCTGGGCATTTCAGAACACTCCCCAGTGTGTACCATGGTGCAGGGGCCATACATCAATATGGGGGCATTCCCGAAGATAGATCCGTGGAGATAAAGAGATCATGAGCTGAGGAATAAACTACGGGAGGGTACGAAATGTTATTTTACTGGAGAATGTGGGCACGGTAGATTCCCACTGTACAGTATGGGAGGCATTTAAAACTGTGATTAGGGACCAAGCACAGGCACTTATAGGAGGCCAAAAAAAGGAAGAAGCGAGGCACATAAAATCTTTAGAACAAGAAGTGCTTCGTGCTGAGCGGAGGGCGACAGCGCAGGGAGACGCAGACCTATGTCACGGTATTTGCCGATTAGACAGCGTAGATGTTGCGGAAGTGTTTGCTTCATACTATTAAGACGTCTATTCGCCAGTCAGCAGTAGATCTGAAAGTGACTGTATTGAGTTCCTAAGAGACTTCTCATTGCCGGTGGTCAATGTAGATGACAGGGAGGCGTTGGAGGCAGAGATTATGGAGAATGAATTGTCAATAGCATTGGGATCCTTAAAGGTGGGTAAGGCGGTTGGTCCTAATGGGCTACCCGTTGAGTTATTCAAGGGCTTGACCTCTAGATTAGTGGCACCACTATGTAATATGTTGCAAGAGGCACAGAAAGAGGGACTGCTACGAGTCGATCAACGAGGTCCTAGCAAACAGACTGATACCGATCATCACTAACTTAGTTCATAGGGACCAGTAGAGATTTATTCCCCATAGGAGCACCCGTCACTATCTGCGCAGGCTTTACGGAGTGCTGCACTGAACGCAAGACCCCTCTGTTCCACAAATGGCGCTGATGGCGCTTGACGCATCCATGGCCTTCGATAGTATTGAATGGCCATACGTGTTTGCCGTGTTAACAAAGCTGGGTTTTGGCCCGAATTTTTGCAAGTGGGTGAGACTCCTTTATCAATAACCAAAGGCCCAAGTACGTGTCAATGCTGTATACGGAGGGGTATGAGACGGGGGTGCCCTCTGTCTCCCTTACTGTTTGCATTGGCATTGGAGCCCTTGGCCATTGGATCAGGAGGGAAACTATGATTTGGGGGATTGAGTTACCAGGAGGCTGGGAGGTTCGAATATTGTTGTATGCTGACAATATCTTGTTGTATCTAGCGACGCCCCACTACTCAATTGTCAGAGTGCTTCAACTTTTTGACTTATTTGGGAGCTACTCCGGACATTCTATAAATTGGGCCAAATCAGTGGTGTTCCCGCTGGCGGCCCCCCCCCCGCGTCCCCCGTGAGAATGCTAAGGCGGTGTACAGCTCCTACAGTTAAAGAGGGTTTTAAATACTTGGCGATTCAGGTAGAGCGTAATCAGCAGCTGTTTGTGGAAAGGAATCTTAGTCCCCAGTTGGAGTGACTTCATAGTGATGTGCAACACTGGGAACCCTACCATTGTCCCTAGTGGGAAGGGCAGCCCTTTTCAAGATGATGGCCTTACCGCGCTTGTTGTACATTCTGCTGAACATCCCTTGTCCCGTCCTGTCGACAGTTTTCAAAAAGATTGCCCAAGATACTCAGGAATTGCTTTGGAAGGCATGCCTAGGATAGCTGCAGAGAGGGGTATACGATGGAGGCCTGCGTACACCAGATGTACGACTCTACTATTGGGCATTTCAACTGCTAGTGGTAAATGAATATGCATGCTCTGATAGAGAGGAGCCAGCATATAAAGTAGACCGAGACACCATGTCTGCAGGGAATTGTGAGCCACTGCTGTATTCGCAAAAGAATGATACTAGTTGGCCCCCACATACAGCTGTAGTTGCGACGTGCTGGAGAGAGGCAAATCGGGCCCTGGGGTGGCATAACAAACTGATCAGCAGAAACCTGTTGTAGTCTAGTGCAAAGATTTACAGGCTGGAAGAATATATGGACTTCGGGATGTCTGGAGGAAGGGAGCCCCACTTTTGTTTGAGGACTTACAGTGGGAGTTCGAGCTGGCTGAGACCCAGAGGTTTCCTTACTTGAGGCTTAGGCATGCCCTGTTGACTCAGTTAAAAGGTGACACTTCCCTTCCTGACTACTCCCCCCTGGAGGATACATTATTAATTGATCCTATTCCCGAGAAAGAAACTTCAGTAATATATCGGAAACTCATAAACAACCCTCCTGACCAGCTGGCAGCCTTAAGAGTCACCTGGACGGACAACCTGGGCAGAATAGAGGATGAGGCACTCCAGGGCTCGAGGGAAATAGCAATATGAGTGCGCTTAAGACTGATCCAGCTCCAGATTTTGCATCGCTCCTACTACCCTTTGACGCTCTTGCGTAGGATTGGTGGGGCGCCGTCACCACAGTGCATTCGAGGTTGCCAGAGTGAGGGCACTTTTCTTCACATCCTATGAGAATGTCTTAAAATAGCGCAGTTTTGGCTCAGGGTTACGGCAATCATGGCCAGGGTGGTGGGTACGGACATGCCGCTCGACATAAAATGACATCTACTCATAATTAAGGTAAGACAGTTTGGCTCAAGTATGTCACCATATGGCTCACCCTGGCAGCGGGGATCGCGAATTGCAATATTGCTAAGAGGTGGGGGGGACACTTCCCCCTTCAGTGATGGAATGGGAAAAGGACATGGACTGGTGCCAGAGAGCAGAGGAAACAGTCTACAAAAGAAGAGGGTGCATTAAGGAATGGGAGAAGGTGTGGGCGCCATGGCGAGCTTACAGGGGGCACTTCGGGGCCCTGTGGCAGCCATAGAGGCTGTAGCCGATTAAAGAATGATGCTTTTTATATGTTGATTCTTCCTCGTTTGTATGATGGTTGCCGCCTCACCCTGTCATTTGACCTCCTAACCAATGTAAATAGATCCCTATGTGCATGCTCTAGCACATGCTATTGTACTGTCTATTGAGCTTTTCAATAAAAAGAGTTATGAAAAATAAATTAAAAAAAAGAAATCAGGGAGGAGCCAAGCGGGCTTCCGAAATGGCCGCATAGTCGCTCGGCTCTGTGAACCGTTTCGCCCCCTACGTATATCTTGGCGATTATCCTGAGCAACGGAGGCATACCTTAGTAGGAGAAGAATACCGAGCACTTACCGTCTGCTCCTGAGGCTCCTGCGTGCGGTAGGACCTGTGAACTGTCCCCGACTACCCTGCGGCCCACGAGGTGAAGAGACCGGGGCGTTGACCTGGACGTGCATCCGGCCGCGCCTGCAGCTACAGTGCCGCGGGTGGCGGTGAGGAGCCGGCCTGAGGGTGCTGTTGACTTGAAGGGCCGCTGACAGCGGCGAGAACCAGGTCCACTTGACGGTGGCCCTTGAGGGGCGAGGTGGCAAAGCAGGGTTAGAGGGGGCGCACGACTCCTGCCCCCTCCCCAAACTCTTTGCCCGGGCATACCCAAGGATTGCCCCCGACTCCCGGGGTGCGGCAGGGATTTTAGCCTTTTGGTGACTCTCCTTTGGGGAGCCTGCCTCACTGTTTTAAGCCCCGGTGGTCTTTCCCGTGGCGTCCTGCATTGGTGCCTGGTCCCTTAGTGAGGTGAAAAGGGACGGGGCCAAATTGGCTAAAATGGCGGCTGGTGCCCCCCTCTGCGGTCCATGTCCATGTCGGCCAGTTGTCTCACGGAGGGGGCCGGGAAGCTTGCAACATACGCAGGAGCCCACTTTCAAGGACGTATTGGCGGCCCTAACGGTTTTGCACGAGTCCCTGATTTGGCATGCCCAGGATCTAGGTGGAAGAATGGCCGCCATCGCAGTCTCGCCATCTCTAACAGATACAGTCCGATCCCATGGGACTGAAGACGAACCCGCAGCTATGTCCATGGAGGGAGTCCCGGTTCTGCCCGGGTGCCGGGAGCCGCTGGAGGACCCGGTTCCCGTGATCGCTCGAGCAGACATGGATCTACAAGTGGGTGTTGCCTCGGGACATATGTCCAACTGGCGGATGAAGATGCAATGCTATTTTCCTTGTTGTACTTTCCCAGCTATGGCGTGGCGATTGCCAGACCGCGTGACTCTCCTTGCCTAGATGGTACTACTGTTTGTGAACTTTCGGAGGTTCTTGGGGTCAGCGTCGATACTACCGGATCCTTGCTGCCGATACCTGGCTGGGTTTGGGAGGCTGAACTTTGCCATGGCTATGCTGCGACCTGACACGCCCGGATCATTTGGACCCTCCGGGCTGTTCTGTGAACCGATTGACGAGTGGACCTTGGGCGGTATCATTGCCAGGCAGGGTCAGGGATGATGTGGTTCACACTCTACTGACTTTATTGTTGACAGATGTTGTAGTGGGTATGTTTGACCGGGATTTCATTACCGTCGTGGTCGGGACTTGATGTTCCTTATTACTGTACCCCTTCGTTTCTGGGATTTTCCTGGGCGTAGGGGCGAGGGGCGGGGTCGGGCGGCAAGATCGAGGGCCCTCCTCCGCTTATCTATTCTTTTTCTCTCCTTTCTCTCTCCTTCTATATTTTGGGTTTCTATTAGGGCGACAGGCACGCTGTGGGGGGGGGGGGGGTAGGCCATGGCCTTCTGCGGGTGTGCAGGGTGGGGGGTTGGGGGTTGGTTGTTTGTTCGGTATTTGTTCCTATGGCCCTTTAGTCTCTTTTCTCTTTTTAGTGTCGTCGTCGTTCATGGTCTCTGCAATCTGTTTAGTTTTGAGGGGTGGGGTTTGGATTCGCTATGTGCCGGGATTGTGCTTGTATTTCTCCTGTTCCGAGTATCCTGCCCCCGATATTTTCTTCGTATCTGTACAGTTTGTAGATATCCTGATTCGTGTGCAGTATTGTAGGACTATGTGCGACTGTGAGACACCCTTTTTTAGTTTCTTATTTGAAAATGAGCCTCTCAAATCCTGATTCAAGTTGGTGCACCCGATTATGAGATTTGCTCTGGTATTTTTATGACCCCGGATTTCGAGCTGGTATAACTTACGTATTGCTTGCTGCACTCTTACTCCTCCTAGCGGCCGGCCGGGTTGGTTGTAGGCCCATACTTGTAAATGCTTGTACTACTAATAAAGGTTCACCCAAAAAAAAAAAAAAAAGAGAAATCGTCCATGTGGGAGGGAGTCCTTCAACAAGACATCACTGACGCGGAGTGGGAGGAAATTCTTGGCCAAATTAAGGAAATGTTGGGTTACCCCATCCCTACTTCGATGGCCACTACCCTACTAGGTCTCCGTGATCCCAGTCTCGAACATCAGACTAAGGCAGACAAAAAGATTATGTGGCTCTGCATCGGACGGCCAAGCTCACCCTAGCTGCGGCATGGAAAAGGAAGGAGGCACCGGCTACCTCCCTTTGGCATTCGCGCCTGCGGAAGCTACTGAGTTTAGAGCGGATGGCTGACATCTTCCTGGATGATTTTAAGAACTTTGAATTCCGCTGGGACCCATTGGTCGCTTTTGACTCCCAGGGTCTTTCATCTGCAGTGTGTCCTGCTAGCGTTAGAGCCCTCCACCTCTTCCAACTGTGATTCCCTGACACTACGCGTACTTGACCTCCGTCTTCTGTAAGTTGCTACCACCACTGGGGAGGGTTTTGGGGAGGGAGGGGTTTTGTATTCTGAGCCGCAGAGAGGGCGTCCGCCCTGAGCCTTCGCAACTTCCCCACTTTAATTGGCAAGCCGTTTGGTATTCCCCATCTATGTCAGAAGCTGTATCCTCCAGAGAGCTACCTTGTGTGTTAGGGGACAGGCTAATTGGGGTTTCGTTTTGCTTCGCTATGTTGCATTTGGTCTTTGATTTCATTGCTACCCCCTGCGTGGGACGATGTGGGGGATTGTCTCATGTTTTTGTGTTTAAATACCAATAAACATACCTTTGATAAAAAAAAGGAATGGGAAAGACTAAACACATATTCAACGGAAGGTGAGGTACTCACAGTGCTTTGTATTGTCAGGTTCACCTAGGCGAACGGTAACTGTCACTTTCATATCTGAATTGGCATCGGTGGGACTGGAGGAGTCTGAAAATTGCAAACAAAGACAACATTCTCATTGTACAATGTTTTCTAGTCAACTTATGCTATTAAACCAGCTTAAATAAGTACTCTTTGCAACTTCGTTAATCAATTCACATTATGGGCCTCATGGAACAAAAAGATGTTTCCTATTTTTATCAATAAAACAATCTTCATGTGAAGACCAAAGCCTGAGACATGACCACTAAAGTTCAGAGAAGACGTGTTGCTTTTTTATGTTCCAGGGTTTTACACAGCTTTTCTATAGTTACTGGTGTCACTTGAAAACACACACTACCTAGAGAGAAGTCTTCAGGCCAGCGTCCACTTAAAATTATTGTTTGAGACCTCTCAATTAAACAAGCATTGGAAATGCAACCTGTCTTATATTTGTTTGAGTTGGAGCTATTGCCATTGTAAATGGCAATGTATTTTCCTTATGTGTTATGGAGTGTTGTATGTATGTGTTGAATAGTGGAACTATATGGGTTGGATTGGATTAGTTAGATGTGTAATTGTGTAGTGTGGAATTGTGTGGAGTGGATTTGTGTAGTGGCATTATGTGGCATGGTGTGCTGTGGAAATATATGGTTAGCAATTATGTGTCATTCAGTGTAGTGGCATTATGTGGAGTGGGATTGTGTGTTTTGGAGTGGGTAAGTAGTTCAGTTTAATTACGTGTTGTGCTGTTGAATTTTGCGGCACAATGTGGAATTGTGTGGTGTGGATTGGATATATGTCATGTTGTGTAATTGTGTTGTTGAGTTGTATTCAGTGATTTGGTGCTAAATTATGCGGTGTGGACTGGAAATGTGTGGAGCTGAAATGTGTGGCATGCAACTGTGTGTATAGCTTTACGTTTCTGGTGACGGAAAAGAACAAATAGGTAGGAGCTAAGCATCAGATCTGTGTGTTTAAAAAAAGGAAAGAGTTGGAGCTATTGGCATTGTAAATGACTCTTGCCTATGTGTTATGGATTGGAGTGGATTTCTGGGGTGCGTACCAATTATGTGGGTTGGATTGGACTTGTTAGTTGTGGTATTGTGTGGTGTGAAACTGTGTGCTGTGGATTTGTGTATTGGAATTAAGTGGTAAAATGTGCAGTTGTATTATGTGGATGGTTGTTGAATTTGGGGGTCTCTAGTTGGCAGAGATAGGTACCTTTGACCAAATAGGACCCTCGCGTCTAGTCAGGGTAAGGGGCTATACTCCTAAAATAACCCCTGCTCACCCCCTTGGTAGCTTGGCACTAGCAGGCAGGCTTATCTCAGAGGCAGTGTGTTAAAAATTTGTGAACAAATACAGTAATACAGTGACAACACTACAGATGGACACCACACAGGTTGTATTGTAAAAATAATTATTTTTATATAGACTTAACACAAGACCAAACGACAAAAATCCACAATACTGTACTCAAAAATAGACTTTAAAATAGCTCAGTTCTTTCAAGTTGTAAATGCAACACTTTACACTCAATGTACCTTTGGATCCGTAATGCAAAGAAAACAAAAGGGTCGCAGGGAAGGTGATGTGTCAGTTCCTTACATGCAGAGGAGTGGATGCGTTGGTTCCTTACTGCTGTGCAGGGGAGATGATGTCACGTCCTTACTGTGTGGGGAGGTGATGCGTCGGTTTCTTACTGCTCTCCGGTGCGATGCGACAAGATGGCACCTCAATGCGATACTCTTCTCCGGTGCGATGCGGCAAAATGGAGTCTTGATTGCGGTGCGACAACGCTGATGCAATGCGTGCACGCCCAACAGCCGTGCCGCGTCTCGCTGATCTTTGCAGCCGCGACAGGCCCTGCGATGCGCTTCTCCGGTGATGCGACAGCGACCTCTGTGGAGACGACAAGATTATCCGGTGATGCGCCATGCTTCGGCGATGCGATGATATCGACAGCGGCGGCTCGCTTCTTCGGCGATGCGACGACAGCTGCTGCGGCGGCGACACGCTGCTCGTTGTTGCGTCGCGCTTCCAGCTCCCAGCAACACGCAGTCTCTCAGAAGGCCCAGCGCCACAGCAGGCACTTCGATTCCCAGCAAGGGAATTCAGCGGGGGGAGCTGGTTGGTGAAGTCTTGTATCCCTGAGACTTCAGGCAGGAGGCAAGCTCTAGTTAAAACCCTTGGAGATTCATCTTCAAGTTGATAAAAAGCACAATCAGTCCTTTTCTCCTTTGTTTGAAAATGAAGCAACCGCTGCAGGCCAACCCCCAAACACGCAGTACAGGGGTAGTCTCCTCCTTCAGCTTCCTGATTCTTCTCCTCAGCAAAGGTTCATCTTGATTCCCAGAAGTGATCTGAAGTTCTGGGGTCTGGGTCACCTGTTTTATACACCAAAATCATTTGTCTCTAAAGGCAGAGAGTGTCTGTACCTAACCCAAACCAGCTCTGGTCAGTCCTGGAGCACTTTGTTTACAGGACTCCGTCTCTTCCTTTGACAGTGTAGGCCAGGGACATCAGACGCACCATAGGAGGTGGAGCCAGCATTGTGGAAGGCAGGCACAGCCCTATTCAGGTCCCAGGTGCTCCCCTCCCCCACTCTACATGAGGATGGATCTATTCAGCCCTGTCGCCTGATATCCCCCAGCCCCTGTCACTCAAACTCCACATAAGGAATACACAACCTAGCAGAAGCAGGCTTGGGTAGGTAGGCAAGAAAATACCTACTTTTCAAAAGTAGTATTTTCAAACACAGAATGTTAAAATCAACTTCACTAAAAGATATATTTTATCATTCAGTTCAGGCATACTAAACTCGAATTTCCACCGAGTTCCCTGAGTCGGTTAGGATTATAAAATGTTTTAATCAGATCGTCCATTCTGGCCTATGGGGAACAGGTAGCCTTGCAATAGTGAAAAATCAAAAATGGCTGTAATACACTATTAGGACAAGCCACATTAGGACATGCCACGCACATCAGGGAATGTCCTATCTTTTACCTACAATGCACCTGCCCTTGGGCCTACCTTAGGGGTGACTAAAATGCATAAAGGGGAAGGTTCAGGGACTGGCAAGTGGGTGCACTTGCCCAGTCAACATGGCAGTACCAGACTGCACACAGGCTCTGCGAATGGCAGACCTGAGACACACTTTACAAGCTGCTCCGGTGGGTGGCACAATCAGTGCTGCAAGACCACCAGCAGCATTTGATTTACAAGCCCAGGGCACATGCAGTGCACTGTACTAGGGTCTGACAAGTAAAACAAACAAGCCAATCATGGAGTCACTAATCCATACATCAATTTACCATAGGGAGCACTTGCACTGTGGCACTGAACAGCATGTATGCTCAGACGTGAGTCCCTTGCTCACTTTGCCACTGGATTCAAGCAAGCCGGGCTGAAGACGGCTGGAATGCCAGAAACCGGTCCTCGGAAGCTTGTTTCCGGTCCAGGGAAGACATGGCTTGGCAGTTCGGGCTGGACTGTTCCCATGAGGCAGAGGGTCAGACTGATTTGCGTATAGCCATGTCTGAACTGGGGTGGCAGAGTGGGCTAAAGAACGGTGATGGATTAAACTCAGATCTTTTGACTGGGTGTGAGTGTTTGATTGATTCAGATGCTCCGTCCATCACCACCCCCTTTTGTACCGCTTTGGCCGCCATAACTGTGGCAGGGAATGCTCAGACGTGAGTCCCTTGCTCACTTTGCCACTGGATTCAAGCAAGCCGGGCTGAAAACGGCTGGAATGCCAGAAACCGGTCCTCGCAAGCTTGCTTCCGGTCCAGGGAAGACATGGCTTGGCAGTTCGGGCTGGACTGTTCCCATGAGGCACAGGGTCAGACTGATTTGCATATAGCCATGTCAGAACTGGGGTGGCAGAGTGGGCTAAAGAACGGTGATGGATTAAAACCAGATCTTTTGACTGGGTGTGAGTGTTTGATTGATTCAGATGCTCCGTCCATCACCACCCCCTTTTGTACCGCTTTTGGCCGCCATAAGTGTGGCAGGGTATGCTCAGACGTGAGTCCCTTGCTCACTTTGCCACTGGATTCAAGCAAGCCGGGCTGAAGACGGCTGGAATGCCAGAAACCGGTCCTCGGAAGCTTGTTTCCGGTCCAGGGAAGACATGGCTTGGCAGTTCGGGCTGGACTGTTCCCATGAAGCACAGGGTCAGACTGATTTGCATATAGCCATGTCTGAACTGGGGTGGCAGAGTGGGCTAAAGAACGGTGATGGATTAAACCCAGATCTTTTGACTGGGTGTGAGTGTTTGATTGATTCAGATGCTCCAACCATCACCACCCCCTTTTGTACCGCTTTTGGCCGCCATAAGTGTGGCAGGGTATGCTCAGACGTGAGTCCCTTGCTCACTTTGCCACTGGATTCAAGCAAGCCGGGCTGAAGACGGCGGGAATGCCAGAAACCGGTCCTCGGAAGCTTGTTTCCGGTCCAGGGAAGACATGGCTTGGCAGTTCGGGCTGGACTGTTCCCATGAGGCACAGGGTCAGACTGATTTGCATATAGCCATGTCTGACCCGGGGTGGCAGAGTGGGCTAAAGAACGGTGATGGATTAAACCCAGATCTTTTGACTGGGTGTGAGTGTTTGATTGATTCAGATTCTCCGTCCATCACCACCCCCTTTTGTACCGCTTTTGGCCGCCATAAGTGTGGCAGGGTATGCTCAGACGTGAGTCCCTTGCTCACTTTGCCACTGGATTCAAGCAAGCCGGGCTGAAGACGGCTGGAATGCCAGAAACCGGTCCTCGGAAGCTTCTTTCCGGTCCAGGGAAGACATGGCTTGGCAGTTCGGGCTGGACATGAGGCACAGGGTCAGACTGATTTGCATATTGCCATGTCTGAACTGGGGTGGCAGAGTGGGCTAAAGAACGGTGATGGATTAAACCCAGATCTTTTGACTGGGTGTGAGTGTTTGATTGATTCAGATGCTCCGTCCATCACCACCCCCTTTTGTACTGCTTTTGGCCGCCATAAGTGTGGCAGGGTATGCTCAGACGTGAGTCCCTTGCTCACTTTGCCACTGGATTCAAGCAAGCCGGGCTGAAGACGGCGGGAATGCCAGAAACCGGTCCTCGGAAGCTTGTTTCCGGTCCAGGGAAGACATGGCTTGGCAGTTCGGGCTGGACTGTTCCCATGAGGCACAGGGTCAGACTGATTTGCATATAGCCATGTCTGACCCGGGGTGGCAGAGTGGGCTAAAGAACGGTGATGGATTAAACCCAGATGGGGGCGTGGCTTGAGCGCCGAGGGAAATGGCGGCGTGAGCCCGGAGCTCCGCGCCTCTTCCCCACAGGAATCCTGATAAAGGGGCCGTAGAGCCCGTGTGTGCCCCGGCGCCGCTTGATAGCCCGGCGGTGACTGCTCGGGTGAGTTCTGGGCAGCCGGCGACATCGTAGACCCAAGAACGACCGCCGATCGCGGCGGCCTCTGGAGCGGTAGGGAGACTGGCGCCGAGCAAGATGGCGACCACGGCGGAGCCTTAAGAGGCGGCGGACTATCAGAGGAACGCACTGCCGGCGTGCATGGTGGAGGCGCGATCGCCGGCAGCGACGGACCCCACACGGCGAAGATTGCTCCTTAGCGACCGGCGGCGGTGTGCGGCGCTATCGGAAGTGGGCGGTGCGGACGTGGCCTCCTAGCGGCCCCTTGCCGTGCAGACGAGGATCGGAGCCCCGACCCGGCCCCAGGCACCGGCCGGCCCAGCAGGTGAGCGGGGGCCGCCCAGAGAGGGGAACCGTGGGAGACGGTGCACGCGACAGCGCATCCTGGGCCCCCCTCGCCCCCGCAGCAGTGGCCCACACAACCTATGGGGACATAAGGAAGGATCCCAAGTGGCAGAGAAGGGCCTTTGGCGTCCGGCCCACCAAGCCACCTCAGGGGGGGAGTGAACGATACCCCACAGTACCCAGGGGCCGGACAACGCGACGGACGCTCACACCGGGGCGCAGTGGACGAACAGCGAGGCCCCGAAGCGCACAGGGGTGGACCACGTGGCCGAGACCCGGGGTCAGCAAGCAGACGAGGAGAGCGAGAGCGGCGGGCCGGCCACGATGGGGAAGCCGAGGACCAAGGTGGAGGAGGCGGCAACATCGGACGCAGTGGAGGGGGGCCCTGCGGAGCAGACAGACCTGCAGCGCTTGCAGGACCGAATACTGGACGCCATAACGGCCACCAGGGATGCGCTCCACAACGACATAGCGCAGGTGGCGTCGGGGCTGGGCCTACTCCGGGCGGACCACGACAAACTGAAAGACAGGGTTAAGGAGGCCGAGGTGGTGATCGGGGTCATGGCGCCGGCTCACAAGGCGATGGAGAGTAAGCTGACGGAGGTCCTGGACCGCATAAGCACCCTGGAAAGGCGGGCGGAGGACGCAGAAAATAGAAACCGACGCAGCAACATACGGATCGTGGGTGTGCCGGAGACGGAGGGGACGGGCGACATGATTGCCTACGTGGAGGAATGGCTGAAGACGGTGGTGGCGCCGGAAGGACTTTCGCCATTCTTCACTCTGGAGCGGGCCCACAGGGTCCCCTCAGGACCACCCAAGCCCGGGCTCCCACCCAGACCGATCATAGCCAAGTTGCTGCACCACAAGGACAGAGATCTGCTCCTGCGGAGGGCTCGTGAGGATGGCCCCTTCCAGATAGCGAACAGTAGAGTTACACTCTTTCCGGACTTCACCTTCGAAACGCAGAAACAACGAGCCTCCTTCCTCACGATCAAAAGGGAATTGCGGACTGAAGGGATTCCCTACTCCTTGCTTTTCCCAACCAGGCTACGAGTGGTAGTGGACGACAAGGCAATCTTCTTCGCGACTTCAGCGGAAGCTTGGGACTGGTGGGAGACGTACAAGGCCGGGACTGACGGAGCCAGGGTGAGAGAAGAGCGAGAGAAAGAGCGGGAACGCTCGCCCAAGCGGCTGCGGAAATCGAAGAGACTCTGGAAACGGGGACGGGGGCAGCTGGGCCCATCGGCCTCTCAAACTGAGGCGGAACGACAGGCGGCGCTGCTGGAGGTGGGGAAGCTCGGCCGAGCAGAAGGCCCCGGATCTAGAGGGGCCACAGACTCGGACACTCATGTATCGGCCTCTGGATCGGAGTCGGACATGTCGGGGATGCACCGCACGGAGGGTCCGCTGGTGACGCCGCAGACGGCGGACGAGATCCTCAACATATGAACTACTGTCGATGCAGAATGGGTAATGTTTGGGGAACCGGGAGGGGGGATCGCTGCCTCCGCACATAGTAGGGGCCGGGGCACATAGCGGGGCTCAGGGCAGAAGGACCATGCGGAACTGGGGAGGGAGTGTGGAGATGGGCGGCGCGGCCTCCCTCTGGACAAGGCCGTGCTCCGTAGGCCCTTAAGGCACCCACAGCTACGGCTGTGTAGTTGAGACCTGGGTCATCAGGTGCGGGAGTTTGGATGGGGACTGGTATTTCGATATTGGGGCCTGTTCTGGGGGAGGGGGGGGGGTTCCACAGTTGGGGATTGTTTTTTTTTGTTGATATTGTTGACCCTGGGTGTACCATGGGCAGGGCTGTTGGGGAGTTTTGTTTCTTACAGAGGGGGCACCATCACCGCCAACGGGCTGGACCTGGAGGGAGGGTTTCGGCCAGATCACTGGGATAATGGCTAATGCAAATGGTTTGACTTGTATTACCTGGAATGTCCGGGGCCTACACACTATGCAACGCAGACACAAAGTGCATGCCTATTTAGTACGGAGGGGAGTACACATCGCGCTGCTGCAGGAGACGCATCTCACAAGGCAGGAGGGGGAGGCCCTACAAAGGAGATGGCGGGGACAGGTTTATCACACCAGCTATTCGGCCTATGCGCGAGGGGTGCTCATATGGATTAGGGCAGGCACGCCTTTCCAACTCATGCGTCAATGGGTTGACCAGGAAGGGAGATATGTGGTGGTGGAGGGGAAGCTTGAAGGTAGAGATGTAGTATTGGCTAGCATCTATGCCCCAAACACGGACCAATTAGCTTTACTAGCTACACTGTCAGGGACGCTGGCCCACTCCCTTGCGGGCCCGGTCCTGCTGGGGGGTGACTTTAACTCCATTGCCGACCCCTTGCTGGACAGGTCTCACCCCCCCCTTCGTGACTCCCCGGTCCACAGGCTCTCTAGGGGTAGGAGGGATTGGCAGGAGAGCTGGGGACTCATAGATGTTTGGAGAGGGCAACACCCGACTGATCGGGACTACTCATTTTTCTCATGACTCCATGACTTGCATGTCCGTTTGGACACCATACTTTGCTCCCGGGAGGTGCTACCATGCGTCACTGGCTCAGAGTACCTATCGAGAACAATCTCAGACCACAACCCGCTCCTGATCCGGCTGGCGTGGGTGGCGGAGAAGCCCAGGGTTCCGCTCTGGAAACTGCGGCCTGAGACACTGGAGGACCCCCTCTTCGGGGAGGCCCTAGCGGAAGGCGTGACCTTGTATTTCGCGGAGAATGTAGGGACAGCAACATCAAGGGCGACGGAGTGGGATGCCTTCAAGGTAGTGGTAAGGGGTATCTGTATTAGAGATTATGTAGGCGTGCGGAAGGTACTGCTGGGCGATTTGGCGAAGGCGGATGCTGGACTGAGGGAGGCGGAGAGGAGGCGGCCTGGACGACCGGAACTTCAGGAATCTCTCTGTTTGGCCAGGGAGGCGGTAGCCGTCGAGGTGGAGAGGCTCCGAGCCTTTGACTACAGACGCTATGTGTTACGCTCCCATGTTGACGGCGATAAGGTGGGCACCCTCCTAGCGTGGCTCTCGAACCCATCCAGGCGATGCGCTCCCATACTTCAGCTGCGGGATATGATGGGCGTGGTACAACAAACTCAACTAGGCATAGTCAACGCTTTCCAGAAATATTACGAGGGCCTGTACAGGAGTGCCCCGGGAGACAGGGCGGGACTGGTGGATCCCTTCCTGGCTGATCTGCCCCTACGCCGGATAGAGGCTGAGCAGGCGAAGGACTTGGGGTCGGACATTGACGTGGGTGAGATACGATCAGCGGTGAGGCGCATGGCGAGGAACAAATCGCCGGGGATAGACGGACTCCCCATAGAGTTCTATAACAAATATCTAGACATACTGGCACCACGACTCCTGACTGTTTATAAGGAGGCCAAGGCGTCGGGTCGATTGCCGCAGTCGATGAGGGAGGCATTAGTGGTCCCACTGCTGAAGCCCGGCAGGGAGAGTGATGACCCTGCGTCCTATAGACCGCTCTCTATGCTCACCGCAGACTATAAAATCCTGAGCTCCATACTAGCGGCGAGACTCCTGCCTCACATGGCGGGGCTTGTACATGACGACCAAAACGGTTTTATACCGAAACGCAACACCACGGCTAATATCAGACGGCTCATCCGTATCATGGACGGGCTAACCGAGGGGACAGGGACGGAGCTGGTCCTATCGGTTGATATTGAAAAGGCCTTCGACAGCCTCGAGTGGGACTACCTCTATGCTGTCATGGAGCGTTTCGGCCTGGGAGCTGGCTATATTCACTGGACTAAGGTCCTTTACGCGGAAGCGATTGCGAGAGTAAGGGTAGGACCGGCGGTGTCCCACCGATACCCGGTGGAGCGGGGCACTCGACAGGGCTGCTCCCTATCACCGCTCCTTTTTGCACTGGCTATTGAGCCGCTAGCGGCTGCGGCCCGAACGGGGCGGCACACCCGCGGAGTACGGACCCGTGACGGACATCATTACATCTCGCTGTATGCCGATGACTTATTACTATTCCTCTGCGACGGTGGTGAGGACCTACGGAGGGCGGAAGCTCTACTTGAGAGCTTCGGAGAGATATCGGGCCTGCGGGTCAACTGGCCCAAGACAAGTTTGTTCCCGCTGCTGGAGGGCACTGCCCAGCCGCAACACCAGTCGGAGGCGACCTGGAACCCTACCTGCATGAAATACCTGGGGGTCCACATCTACCATAAGCCGGAAGACTTACTTGAGGGCAACCTGGGACGATGTGTGCGTGGACTGAAGGGCTGTATGTCCTTCTGGTCCACATTACCACTATCAGTAGCGGGCCGGATTTCCCTACTAAAGATGGTAGCCCTACCGAGATTACTGTATTATTTCCGGACGCTCCCACTCTGGATACCTGGCTCCTTCTTTAAGCTCCTTAAATCTCAAATCACATCGTTCATTTGGGGAGCGGGACGGTGTAGAGTAGCGCTGGCCACGCTCTCTCGCCCGAAAGATGAGGGGGTTTGGCGGTGCCAGACTTTGAGCTCTATTACCTAGCGGCCCAATTACAGGTCTTCACGCAGGAGGTAGCGAGGGTATTTCGGGGCCCAGAGGACGAAAGTTCGCGGGGAACGCCCAGACACGTCCTGGCGTACATAACCCTCCAGCAGCGGCTGGACAGTCGGGATTTGTCGCTGGAACAGCGCACGTACCGTCAATGCTGGAACCGGACCCAGAAGAGAGCGGGTACCCAGCGCCCTTACGCGCCTGAGATACTACTGGCCATGCTGACGGCACTACCACATGGCGGCGACTGGTCGCACCTGCAGGAATGGGAGGAAGCGGGAATACAGGTAGTTGGGGACCTCTTTGAAAGTGGAGCACTGCTCCCGTTCCAGGAGTTAATAGACCGCTTCGGTATCCCGAGAGGGGGATTTCTGCTGCACGCAGTGGTAACCAGGGCGATGCACGCCCACTGGGGCACGGGGCTTGGGGAACCCGAGACGGCAGCGGCGTGCCAGTACACCATGATGGCGGCGGGCACGATTAAGGCGGTTACATGCCTGTATAATCGAATGATTAGGGAGAATATCCCTCCCCTCACATCCCTAAAAACCAAATGGGAGGCGGATCTGAATAGGGACATACCGGACACGACCTGGGCACAACTTGTCCGTAGGGCTCGCAACAGCACAAGGAACGCCAGGTTCCAGCTGATCCACTACTATGTATTGCATAGGGCGTACATGACCCCAGGTAGAATCAGGCGGTATTTTGGCGATGACACAGCAGCCTGCCCCCGGTGCCCGGAGGAGGGGGCTGAGTTAGTGCACATGCTATGGGCGTGCCCGGCCCTACGGGACTTTTGGCAGGAAGTAGGGGAGGTACTGAATGAGGTGACTGAACGATCGATAGAGTACGGACCGGCCGAATGTCTTTTGCACTGGTTTCCCCATACCCCCAAAAATAAGCTCACGAGTAAGTTCATCGACATGGGACTGATGGTAGCTAAGAGAGAGATCACCAAGAACTGGAAGGCGAGGCTGGGGCCTACTCCACGGAGGTGGCGGCAGGAGTTTCTGAAATGGGCCACGGCTGACAGCACACATAGATACCAACTTGCGCGCAGGACCCCTAACCAGACAGCGGCTGACACTGCGACCGCATGGGAAGTAATGGTGCAGGCACTCAGGGATAGCGAAGCTGACGCAGAGGAGGAGACTCCCGGGGTGGAGGGCACGGAGGAGGCGAGCTGAGGCCCCAGGAACAGCAGGAATATGGGGAGCATGAAGCTAGCAACCCAGGGATGGTAATAGCGTGGCCTTAGGCGGTTGATGGTGTGCGGGATGGGATGGGGGGGGGGGTTTTATGGGTTAACGCAGGGAAGGGGAGTTGGGGGCTAGCGCGTAGTTTAGTAGGACTATAAAAGTAGACATACACTTAATCCGGACACTAACCACTCCTCTGTAAGGAACGTCAGGCATGGATGTGCAGAGGCTTCAACGCCGCCCAACCCCCGGGTTGTGGGCCGGACGGCTGTGTACTGATTGAAGAAATGTATTATATATCTGCTGACACTTATGATGCTACTGCTATGTGTGTATTGGCCTGTACAGGTATGACTACAATAAAAATTATTTAAAAAAAAAAAAAAAAAAATGGATTAAACCCAGATCTTTTGACTGGGTGTGAGTGTTTGATTGATTCAGATGCTCCGTCCATCACCACCCCCTTTTGTACCGCAAGACCACCAGCAGCATTTGATTTACAACCCCTGGGCACATGCAGTACTGTACTAGGGTCTGACAAGTAAAACAAACAAGCCAATCATGGAGTCACTAATCCATACATCAGTTTACCATAGGGAGCACTTGCACTGTGGCAGTGGCACAGTGCCCAAAACATCTAAAACAAGCAAAACATAACATAAGAGGCAACAGCAAAAAATGGAAGGGAGACGAACGCCAGGTCTAACAATGGTAATTACGTGTTTTTGAGTGTAATTGAATTTTGTGGAATGGAACTGTGTCAGTATGGTAAATTGTATTTTGTGATGTGGAGTGTAATGTAGTGGAGTTTAAAGAAGACACTATGTACAATTAAATGACTTTAAAAAAAAGAATTAACAAAAAATGTCCTCTAGTTTTTTTTGTCCTTGCAAGGTTGGCAACCTCTTCCTGCCTGTTGTAATGCTTATTTATTATGTTTTTTTGTTATGAATGAAGGTACATAAACAATAGGAGGGTGGAGATTGAGAACTAGTACCTGAAGTACAACACGAGCAGCGGACGAGCACTAGGAGAGAATCAACAGATGACAGATTTCGAGGGCACACTGAGGTGGTGCCAAGTAATGCTGAAGTGGGGCTGAGGTGGTGGTGTGCTGGTGCAGATGTGATGCTTAGGTGATGCTGATTGATACTCAGGTGGAGCTGAGTGATGCTGAGGTAGTGGTGTGCTGGTGATAACTGAGTGTTACTGAGGTGGTGCTGAGTGATGCGGAGGTGGTGCTGAGTGACGCTGAGTTATGCTGAGGTGGTAGTGCTGCGCTGGTGCTGAGGTGGCGCTGTGTTGCTGGTGGTGAACTGATGCGAAAATGGTGCTAATGTTTATGATGTGCTGCGCTGATGCTGAGTTGGTAGTGAACTGATGAGGAGGTGATGCCGAGGTGATAATGAAGTGGTGCTGAGTGATGGCTAGGTGCTGGTTCATGCTAAGGTAGTGGGGCTGCATTGGTGCTCAGGTGATTATGAGAGATGTTGAGTTGGTGCTATGCTGAGGTGATGCTGAGCCAATGTTGAAGTGGTGCGGTATTGGTGCTGTCGCAGGGATCCTGCTCTCACACAGAACTGTGCATAGAGACTTAGAACCTCAGTGAATTAGGGTGTGCCAAAACTCACCTTAGTACCCAAAATCCCCTACCAGACTAGCAATCAGTGTCTCATTGGTTCTTACAAACTCCCAATGTTTAGACAACCCAGAACATGGACTTAGACCACCTCAGGTAACGTGGAACACATGAACACTCTTTCGTTATACCAACATATCAATCCAGAACGAGGAGTAAATGAAGACACGTGCAAGTTTGAAATGTTTATTTGCTAATGCAGTGTCTCAAGCGCAGTATCTTAGCTAATACAAGCAAACATATTATAAGCAACAAAGTTATCAGCATAGTTACTAGTCCATAAAATACAAAGGGAGTAAGCATGTTAAAATGCTAAAGGGAAGAAGGCTAAATAGCACCTAAATCTTACCCTCCCTTGCTAGTATATTATATTATATCTAAAGAAGGTCTCTTTGGGTTTTAGAAGGCGGCCCCATACCTCTGATCCTAGTGGAAAGGGATCACATCATCTTCCACCAGCACTCTGCATGAGAATATTCATCAAGTGTGTTTTCATGCTCTGCGCAGTGCAATATTAAGCGCGCCTAAAGCAGGAGTTGGCCGCAGCTGCATATGTGTTATGTCTAGAACGTGCGCAGATCAGACCTCACAACAGCCACTGTGTTGAAATAACCTTGAAGGCCTTGGCACTCACTGTTCAGACATAGCTTCCCAAGCAAAGCTGATACAATAGGAAAACATATTATTCTCGTGTGAAGCAAATTATTCTACTAGGCTCAAAGCTCTAATAACAATATGTGCCGTGTGCAGAAGCAGCAGAAAGGTAAAATGGCGTTTAAACTTCTAATAAGCTCATGCTAACTTAACACAGTGTGAAGGCAAAGCATATCTATATGACACCCTCCCTTGATCCGAGCACGGATAAGATAAGATAAGGGGCACATTTTTGGAATGGAGAGTTCAAGAACGACAGTTAGCTCAAATTTGCGCAAATGAAAAAGATTAACCTCATGCGCGCTAGCGGAATTCCGCTTGCACGCTGAGATTTTTTAAATCGCATGTTACGTGACGATCTGGGCTCGTCATCAGCGTGCGAGGAGGCTACGCCATGACGAGCCCAGCTCGTCATCAGCGTGGAAGGGGTTAAAAAATTTGTCTTTCAAAATTCTTATAGTCAAGCAAATTTAGTCATAGGCCGTAGCAATGTCAATAGGCCTGGGGCAGAGAAAGTTTTCATATGCTAGAAAAAACAATAATAATAAAAAATAAAAAAAATGTTCAATGGCCAATAAATGACGATAACACACCTCATCCCAACATTGAATATGCAAAATATGCAGCAACAGCTTCCAATAGGAAGTCACTGTTCTCATACGAAAACAGTTCAGCCATCCAATTTAATAGCGGGAAAGAACATACATGCTCTTCAATTACCGGAGCCTCTAGCACCATCAGAGGACAACTCGGTGGGTTCTCAATGAAGCTGTGTGCTTAGAAATCTTGCGCCGCTATGAATACATTCCAACGACCCAGTATTCCATGCATCGCTGCAAAGGCCATAATACCTCAGTCAGAACAAAGCAATTCATGAGCAACTAAGGGGCTTATAAACTGGTTATAATCCACATTGGGAGACACCGTATTGCAGAGACACAAATCCAGGGCCCAGTCGATATCGCAACTCAGGCAATGAAAGACAGGCTTGACACATGTTAAATAGGAAAATCTAAATGATAATCCATAAGCTGCACTTAACGTTGCAAGAGGCAGCGCTTCATAGTACTCAAGCATTCTGTTGTGAAACAGTGCCAGACGTGACAGCTCGTCTCGAAACACAGGACGTGCATCCATTTTGAATAAAACAAAACAGCAAAAGAACGCCTGCAGCCAGAGCCGGTAAAATGGGAAATTCACCAAATAGGCTGGAAAAGATCGAATGAAAGAAAGCAGGAAAGACCCTGAATATAGTTTGAAATGAAGTCACAAGGCTGCTGCTAACCACTTCAAAAAAGTGTGCCAGCCCCGTTGTGGAGTATGCTTCAAAGATTGTGTGAATTAATTCACCGAAATGCAATGGCAAGTCAGTATTTAATAAAGCATGCACCTCTGTGCGGGTGTTAGCCACGTGAAAGACAAATGTTTCACGAGCAGATGTGAGGGCAACTTCTTTTTGGGACAATAGAGCTCTTATGCGACTCATCTTATTGAACTCTGCTTTCAAGGTTGGAATCTTGGGCCAGATGGAAACATCAAGTTTCCCATGCGGGGTTGGATACATTACATTCTTACAGCAAACCACAAGCTCACCGATGGTAACGACATAAGCAATTCCTTTTATTAACCCACAGCAATCTTCATTGTTTAACAGTAAATAACTCCAATTTGTCAGTAATGTGAATGTGGGAACGATAGCAGGCACGGGGGTACCTTTCAAAATACAGGCTAAATTTGTCTCGTTCTGATTACAGGAGCCGTGTAATTGGATATGTCTACACATTAATGAGTGATTCTGTGTTTCAGTGCATTCTTCACCATTCAAATAAATTTCCTTGCCCTCCCTAAGGCATCTACATGTAAAAGGAAGCGACCAGGCTTCATGGAGATAAGAACTTTCAAGAGGCTCGTATCTACCAATGGCAAAGTACTTCATACAGCTTTTGAACTCGAACAGGGGAAACGGGAGAGTTATCAATCCGTAAAAAAGCCATGTTGCAGTATTGGCCTCTGCCGCAGAAAACGGTAAAGGCTTCAACCTCTCAATGTCTTGTTGTAAATTAACAGGCGATTGAATTAAGCATTAGCAGAAGACATCTCAATATCTTAATATCTTGACATTTTAGTATCTTAGTTCCAGCCGTTAACTTAACATTTAGTGGAATCCATTTTGTATTCACGGCAGCCATCTTATCTGCCGCATGTTGCCTCGTGTCGACCATGTGCTTTGTCCTATCTTCTTGTTCACGGCGCTTGAAATCTGCCCGGCAACAAGTTATATTTAGCATCCCCTACTTTCACACATGTCAAGTAGAGTCCACATCTGTTAGTGATTAGTTTCAGATAATAATGTATCTGACGACCCCCAAAACTTGTAACTTCTCCCACTGATCGATTGTGCCTCTCGATATTGCCTTATGTGTACATAAACTGCACTTTTGTGTTTGTACCGCCTTCTTTTGAGTCCCTGTGTGGGTATAAATAAACCACGCATTCTTAGTTCGGGGTGCTACTTCTTGCAATGCCGAAGGGTACTGTTTGAACCGTAGCACCACCTCATGAGGTGTAATAAATATTACTCTTTTGTATTCTAGTTTCCGTGTCAACTTCTTTCAAATGGTCTGAGGACTTGTGCTGAGAAGGGCGAACCCTTGCACTAGCGGGTCTGGCTGAGGCCAGCTACATCAATTGGCGCCCGACACGTGGAGCTCATCGGTGACTCGGATACCCGAAGGAGTGGTCGTGACGAAGGACTGGGATCTCGCTGCAGACGCGTACGCATGCCAGAGGAGACCCGAGTCTTGGTATCCAAGGCGTTTTTCCCTTCTTTCCGATCTGACCGTCCAGGTGGCGCCGGTCTTCAACTGAGATCTCTTCTGTCGTTTCGCTGTGCAGTGGCCGTTTGGTCGAAGTTAGAACTTGGCAGTTGGAACTGTCGTAATTGGCCCGGCCGCATTAGCGATTAGCTGAACCTACACGTTGTCCTCCTTAACTTGGCTATATACGATAACGCCATTTTGAATGTTGTGGCGGCCATCTTAGACCATGAGCGGCCTCGTGGCCGACGTGCCCTTTAGTCCTTTGTCCATACCATTGACCACTCGAGTATGCCCAGCAACAGGCTATTTTTAGTATTGGTCAAGCTTACACATGCGCAGTTCATACTGACCAGTCACTCCTTAGGAATGTGCCGTAAACTGACCAGTGGGTTTGAAACCCTCCAATGAGCTGGCAGTATTCCAGAATATGACCATATATGTCTCGAAAATGTGTCTTAACTTGTGCCGCCTATCTTTTATTGCCCCAAACTGTATATAAACGGGGTCACACCGGTGTTCGGTGTGATACCTCTTGCATTACCGAAGGGTGCTGTTTGAGTGTACCACCACCCCATGGGGTCTTAATAAACTTGTTCTTTGCCTTTTACAGTTTCCGTGCCAATAGTTCTTGAGTGTAAGTGGGTTATCTCTGGAGCGTATAGGCCTTGGGAACCCCGAAATACTTCAATTGGCGACCACGAAGGGACTCATCGGCGACTCGGATGCCCGAAGGAGAGGTCGTGACGAAGGCTTGGAAACCCACCATGGGCGCGCGCTGCCACGAGTGACCCGAGTCTTGGCTGCCACGGTGTTTTTTCCTTCCCTTCCGATCTGACCTTCCAGGTGGCGCCGGTCTCCGACTGAGTTTTCGAAGTGTCTGCATCGCTGAGAAAGTGCCGTTTGGCTGATTTGGCTTGCAAGACCTTGGCAGTTGGAATCTGGACATTTGGGAATTTGGGTAAGCTTTGTGTTCGGTAAGGTAGTCTTCGGACGCTTACTGAAAATCTGTGCTTTGTGATCGGTAAGGTAGTCCTCGGACGCTTGCCGAAGTCCTACGATCTATGTCCTTTGATTTGAGTTAGCTAACATTGTGAATTTGTGATTTTTGAACTTATATGTGTAGTGCACTTCACATAGGCAGGCATGTAGAGATGTTTCTCTAACTTTGTTTTTTTCCTTTGAGCGGCACAACCGTGTGAAGAACCGTAAGTGCCAATTTGTCCGGTGTCACGCTTTCGTGATACTTTTTGAACATGCCTGTTTTCAGCACACTCCGAGGAATGTGTTGTTTTGGAGAAGGTACCTCGATTAGGTTAGCAGAAGCACAGCCGGCTCCCCCAGAGGGAACACCAAATAGGGACATGTATATAAAACTTGGCCTTCCCCCTATTATGTACAGTAAATTATGGCATAAGTACACCAAGGCCGATCCTGAATTGCAATGGCCTCTACACGGGTCGTTTGATTTAAGTAAAATACAATTTGTAGAGCAATGTTTGTTTCAACGCAGGTCTAGGCAAAATATGTTTGATTGTGTGCGAATGTGGGAGAAAGCGGCGCGTGAGCGAATGAAGCGTGAGGTTGCCTTGGCGGACAAAGAGCAGCGCAAGGCTGCTCGGGATAAGGCTTTACAGCTTGAGGAAAAGGAGGCTCAGGAGAAGAAAGAAAGGGAGGAACGGGAACGTAAATTGCAAACGACTGGTCAATTTCCTATTCGCCGACCACTTTATCCTGTCCTTAATAATGAAATTGATGATTTTTCTTTGTTAGAACGGTCACCGCCTCCGTATGTTTCGCCGACGGCTCCGGCTGCGGATTCAGAGGATGATGGACAGGATCAGTTGGCCCGGAAGGGGGTATCGGCTCTCAGGTTCACTACGGAGAGGTCCGCTCATCTACGTAGTTGGGCTCGTAAAGTGAATAAACGCAGTGTTACTCAGGAACAATTGTTAACAGAAAAGAAAGGGTGGTCGGATCTTGAACTGATGTATTTTTTGTCTAGTTTGGCGGATGAAGTTGTAGGTGCATATCGTGACCTTTCTGAGATGTTTGAGCCCAAAGCGTTGTCAGTGTATCGTGAAAATTTGACTAAAGGTGATTTTGATCTTTCAGATGTTGACGACTTGTTTGAGCAATTGACGAAGCTGCGGGATGAGACAACCCGTTTGAGGGAGGAACGAAAAAAGAGGCGAAAGGAGTCCGAATTGGAGAATGACGGGCAGGCCAAAGAGTGTTCTCTCCGTGGTTCAGATAAGAGTTCTGCGTTGCATGTTATGCCTATGCGTGAAGCCGCGCCTTTGTATGTTCCACCAAAAGGGGAAGGTACGGATGATGATAAATTGTCGAAGGATGCGAAAGGGTACTTTGTGTATAATTGGGTATATACGCCGTGGAATAGAGCGGATGTCATGGCATTGAAAAATTCTTTACCTGATCTTCGGAAGAATCCGGCGGCATTTTATGAGGGGGTGGAGGGGGCTATATCATCTTGTGTGATGACTCTGGTGGATATAGATTTGTTTTTTGGGCTAATTTTACCACCTGATATGTGGAGGCAAATTCGTAAAACTAATGATGAAACGATATTGGGGGGGACATGGAAAGACATAAATGCTGCAGATTTGGATAGAGAACCAGCATGTAAGCCTTGTCAGTTAATTCTAGACCTTCCGGCAGCTATCTTGAATAAATTAAAAACGCTCGTTCCCTCCAAAAAGATTGATTGGACTATGTTAACGTCGTGCAAGCAGAAACCCGATGAAACGGTTTCAGATTTCTTTACACGCTTCGAGGAGGCGTTTCATGATTACAGTGGTCAATCTTTAACTGATGATACGGGTCGGCATTTGTTTGTAGATAAGTATGTAGCTAATCTCCTACCGGAGATTGCAAAGCGATTGAAGTCGAGTGAGAGTTCCTGGGCCACGGCGACCCCTGCGTCCTTGTTAACTATGGCTCAGTATTATGAGCGGCAGGAAGTGGAGGCTAAAGAAAGTGTAGAGAAAAAGGCGAAGGAATTGAAAACGAAGGTGATGTTGGCACAGGTTCGGGGAACACAAAGTAGAGGGAGCGATAGAGGTAGACGAGGTGGAGGAAACGCATCGTATGGTCGTACGGACATTGCGGAGGATCAGTGTGCTTATTGTAAGGAGTTCGGGCATTGGGCCGAAGATTGTCCGGTACTTCGTGAGCAGCGTAGTCAGCGTGGTCGAGGAAATGGAAGGTCAAGAGGAGGTTATACTGGAACGAGAGGTGGTGGAGGTGATCGTAGACAGGTTGAGGAGAGGGGCCGTGGCCAGGACGAACGAAACACGTTCGATAGACGGAATCAATATCAGATTTCGGAAGGAGAGAATGTGGAACACCAGGATTATGTGCATGCATAGGATTGCGTAGGATGGGGTAAGGAATCAGTTGAAGTGCCGGTAGATCAGCAAGGTCCATATGTAACAGCGGGTATTTTGGGTTCTACTGATCAATTTCTAGTCGACACAGGGGCTACTCGTAGCGCTCTGTCGAAAAACTTGGTTCCGAGGGCTCCCCTGTCTGGCGAAATGATTACGTGTGTAGGGTTTGATGGCACACCCTCCCCCAGCCCATTGTCCAAGCCCCTTGCACTATGCATAGACAAATACTTTAGTTTTGGCCAATTTTTGTTATCACCCCATACCCCAGACAATATCCTGGGCATTGATTTGCTTAAATATTTTCGAGCGACTATACGTTGTGCTCCAGAGGGAGTGCGGGTTATTTTGAATGACAATTACCCTGACCCTAACGACTGCCCTGACCCTGACAGATTTTATGCCATTTTAGACGTCCCTGCTTTGGCCTCTCTGCCGCACACGTTGTGGGCGATCTCAGATACGGATGTGGGAGAGATGCGTATTCCACCAATACACATTACTGTTAAGGAGGGGGCCCCTTTACCACGAGTGCCACAGTATAAGATCTCGAGAGAAGGTGAAATTGCATTGACACATATTGTTCAGGATTTGATTTCTGCAGGGGTTGTGGAGGAGGTCCCTTATAATGTTTGTAACAGCCCTATTCTACCGATTCTTAAGAGAGACACAGATGGCAAGATCTATCGATTTATTATTGATTTGCGTGAGATCAACAAAATTGTTATCCCCCAATACCCGGTGGTGTCTGATATCACGACTTTGCTTACTTTGGTCCCACCGACAGCCACCACCTTTAGCGTTATTGACTTAAAGAATGCGTTCTTTTCCATCCCTGTTCATCCTGATAGCAGATATCTGTTCGGCTTTACACTCAATAATAAATCGTATAGATTTTGTCGTGTTCCCCAAGGATATACTGAAAGCCCTAGCATCTACAGCCAGGCTTTGAAAAGGCAGCTAGATTCTTTTAAATTGCAGTCTGGCGTTGCGCTCATCCAGTACGTGGATGACCTTCTGCTTGCCGCTGACTCCTATGCACAATGTGAACAGAGTACACTTGCGTTGCTTTCCTTTTTGGCACAACACAATCACAAGGTTTCCAAGAAAAAGCTTCAATACTGTAGACCCCAGGTGACCTACCTCGGTCATCTGTTGTCTAAGGAGGGGCGTGCATTAACATCTGATCGAATTCAAGCAATTTTAGACACACCAGTCCCCCGCACGCAGAGAGATGTACGTGCCTTCATAGGGTTGTCGTCCTTTTGTAGGCAATGGATCATGGGGTTTTCACATATCATAAAACCTTTGCTAGCATTACTGTCCAAAGCTACACCAATGCCTCTTGAGTGGACAGATGAATGTCAGAAAGCTTTTGAGCAGTTGAGGCAGGCCCTTTGTTCCGCACCCGTGTTAGGTACACCAGACTACACGAAACTTTTCACATTGTACGTGCACGAGAATGATGGGTGTGCGTTGTCAGTGTTAGTGCAATTGCACGGGGATAAGCAGAGACCATGTGCATACTTCTCTGCCATTTTGGATCCTGTAGCACGAGGGTTGCCCGGGTGTTTTAGAGCGGTAGCAGCAACAGCAGTAGCCATACGACAGAGTGAGGGAATAGTGTTATCACACAAATTGTTGGTGTTAGTTCCCCACGCGGTAGATGCCCTGTTAAACCAAACAAAGACCCAATATCTCACGAGTGCACGGCTAACAGGATACGAGCTGACACTTTTGGCGCCACATATTACATTGAAAAGATGCGCTACTTTGAACCCTGCCACTTTATTGCCCTATCCGGTCGAGGAGGGTCAGGAAGAAAAACATCACGACTGTGTTTTCCTGACCGAGGAACAGACAAAGGGTCGTGTCGATTTACAGGATGTGCCACTTCCAGATGTGGATGGGGAACTGTGGGTTGATGGATCGTGTTTAAGGCTGCCAGATGGTACGACCTCCGCAGCATATGCGATCACGACGCTTAAGACAGTGGTAGAAACAGCTAGGATACCACAAAAATCGGCTCAGGCAGCAGAGCTGATAGCTTTAACAAGAGCCTGCGAATTGAGTTCCGGATTATGTGTGAACATATATACGGACAGCCGGTATGCCTTTGGAGTGGCCCATGACTTCGGGCTGCTTTGGAGGGAACGCGGGTTTCTGACATCACACGGAGAGCACATTATGTACGGAGAGCTAGTGCGTGATCTCCTAAATGCGTTGCTTTGCCCTAAGAAAGTAGCGATAGTGAAGTGCAGTGCCCATAAGAAGATTACGGATAAAGTGGGTCAAGGAAATGCCTTTGCAGACAGCATAGCAAGGCAAACGGCTATGTCCCGAACTAGCTCCCCCATGTACGTGGTACAATCACAGGCTGAGGGATGGAGTGATGCTAGAGCAGAAATACGGGATATTCAAAAATCAGCCACAGAATCTGAACTTGCGGCTTGGGCAGCAGATGGGGTACTAGATGACGAGGGTTGTTGGAGAAGCAAAGACATGGAGAAGTGGAAATTGCCTGCAGCTTACTTACAGGCGATGGTCCAGATGACACATGGACTGGCCCATGTCGGAGCTCTTGCAATCACTCGGCTTTTAACACGAGTTTGGGAACATCCCGAGATTGCTAATACTGCAAAGAGAGTAGTGCAGACCTGCCTGGTATGTTTGCAACACAATCCTGGAAAGGGGAC
This sequence comes from Lissotriton vulgaris, assembly GCF_964263255.1. NCBI lineage: Eukaryota > Metazoa > Chordata > Amphibia > Caudata > Salamandridae > Lissotriton > Lissotriton vulgaris. The sequence continues at coordinate 1,547,003,553 of NC_141694.1, read as the reverse complement.
TCATACTCCGAAAGGAGGGTTCGTTCCACCTTCTGCACCGTTTGAGGTGCTTCAAATGGATTACATCCAACTCGAGCGCTGCAATAACCTGAAGTACGTCCTAGTGGTGGTGTGCGCTTTTAGCAAATGGGTTGAGGCCTACCCCACGAAAGACAATACGGCTCTGACAACAGCTAAGGTGTTGCTTAAGGAATTCTTTCCTCGCTTTGGAGTTTGTAAATTTCTGTGGAGCGATAATGGGCCTCATTTTGTTGGAAAGATCGTGGAATATGTACTGAAGGGGTTAGGGATTCAGCAGAAGTTCCACGCTGTATTCCACCCTCAGTCAGCAGGTTTGGTCGAGCGGTACAATGCTACGTTGAAGCTTAAGCTGGCCAAAATTGTGGCGTCTACATCGTTGAAGTGGCCAGACGCATTGCCGCTAGCACTGCTCTCTCTTAGATCAGTACCCCACTCACGAACTGGCCTTACGCCTTATGAGGTGGTGTTTGGCCGCCCTATGAACATCTGGGGGGTGCCCAAGCCGCGATTGATACATGATGTGCCTTGTGTTATGATGAATGATTATTTGGCACGATTAACAAATGATTTGCTCTCTATTCATCAACAGGTTCGAGAAGCGCTCCCTGACAACTCTACTGGAGAGGGCCATGATCTTCGTCCTGGTGACCATGTAATGGTCCGCTCGTTTGAGAGAGCAAGCAGTCTGGAGCCCAGGTGGAAGGGCCCCGAGCAGGTCCTCCTTGCGACCCGTACCGCAGTTCGAGTGACAAACAGGAAGCGGTGGGTGCATTCGACACATTGTCGCCGTGTCTCTCCGGATCTGGTGACTCCTGCTGTGTTGACTGATTATAAGGAGATCTTGGAGAAAGAAAAGAGCCCAGCTGTGACGTCGGCCGAAGTGGAGGGAGCCTTCCCGGACCAATCTGCTACTGGAAAAGAGCGCTACAACTTGCGTCCACGATAAGAAGATTTTTTTTTTTGCCCTTTTTAATGACTGGTTGGTTACCGCTCCAGGTTTGTGAAACGGAAACCGGGAATTCCAAGGGGGGGGGATCAGTTCTGCCAGAGTAGCGACACCCGTCTTGGCCCGGAGAAGAAAACAACGGCTACCTCGGAGTTCAGCTCCGCATTTTTCTTTTTTAGGTATACACGTACGTGTATCTGGGACCTTGTGAACAATTTGTGAACAATTTGTGCCATCTGAGACTTTGCACGAACATTCTTGAACTATGGCATCAACGGCATCTCGTGATAAGAGAATATTGGGTGCCTTTCTCTTTGTTCTGACTATTGTGGTGATAGCTGTTATAGCCTGGGTAGTCGAACTTGTGGCGCCTGTACGTGAACATTTGCTGCCGACTACCCCGGCACCGTCTGAACATTTTCATTTTACATTGCCTTTTCATGAAGAGCGCCATCGCCAAACGTACTTAAATAACAGCTTCATTCAGATCCTCCACCACACACATAATATGACCAATACCTCGAATTGCTGGGTGTGTGGGATGTTGCCTGGGCATCAGAAGAGAGGGGGCACCCCACTTATTCCACTTCCGTTTTCACATAATGGGTCATGCAACGCCTGGTACACCCTCCTTTTTACTTTGAGATGGCCAACTAAGGGGGGGGTGCTTTTCCGTTTGAATAAAGTATGTTCTCATGACAAGGATGGGTTTCCCCGGGCTGAGGGCACTCGTTTCGAATGGGAGGAGTATAGGCCTGACAATGTATGTGCCCCACGTGTATACAGCAATCAGCGGAACGTTAATGTATCTAGTGCTCATGTCATAAATGTTATTGCTACAAAAGCCGATTTATGTATCAGAAATAAGGGCTCGATTGCAGTAGGGAAAAGCGAATGTAACATTACTCTCACGTTTGATAGCCCGAATGGCATTTCATTTGTTGCATCACGAAATACATACTTTATTTGTGGAACGAAGGGATACCATCAGCTTCCAGTGGGGTGGTTGGGCACGTGCTACGTATCGTTTGTGCTACCCCCTGTATTCATTGCTCCCCCGATGTACCACAACGATTATACATTGTATCATGATTTTGTTTTGAATAGAGTTAAACGAACTGTTGCCCTGGAGGACATTGACCAAACGGACACTGCATTACAACAGTATGTGGATTTTAATCTGGGACTATTCTCCTTTGTGGGGGCCGCACTGAACAGCCGGAAAATCAGACGACTGACACGTGTTGTCGAGGCTGTCGCGAATGACACTGCTATTGCTCTGGGGAATATTACCGAGGAACTACAGATTTCCAGAATTGTCACCCTCCAAAATCGAATGGTATTGGACGTTGTTTTGGCTGATCGTGGGGGGGGGCTTGTAGAATTATCGGAAGCAGCTGTTGCGTATACGTTCCGGACAATTCTCCATCTGTGTATGATGCTATTTCCAAGCTTCATAAAATAGCTGCTGAAATACACCCGGACAATGGAACTTGGACACTTGCGGGATGGTTCTGGTCTATGATTGCAACTTGGGGCTGGAAACTGTTGACAATTCTTTGTATACTTGTGGGAGCAATGTTTTTTATATGCCTATGTATTCAATGTGGCCCAGCCTTATGTTCGATGTGTTTATCAGCTTGTTTACCATCAAGGCGAGTTCTTGCCCATGACGGAATGATGCTGCACAAAGAGGTGACACAAATTATGTTAATAGACATCGAGGACGAACATCCTGATTATGTTCATTATGAGGTAGATTCAGCTAAACGCTAAAAGGGTCGTCTGTCGTAATTGGCCCGGCCGCATTAGCGATTAGCTGAACCTACACGTTGTCCTCCTTAACTTGGCTATATACGATAACGCCATTTTGAATGTTGTGGCGGCCATCTTAGACCATGAGCGGCCTCGTGGCCGACGTGCCCTTTAGTCCTTTGTCCATACCATTGACCACTCGAGTCTGCCCAGCAACAGGCTATTTTTAGTATTGGTCAAGCTTACACATGCGCAGTTCATACTGACCAGTCACTCCTTAGGAATGTGCCGCAAACTGACCAGTGGGTTTGAAACCCTCCAATGAGCTGGCAGTATTCCAGAATATGACCATATATGTCTCGAAAATGTGTCTTAACTTGTGCCGCCTATCTTTTATTGCCCCAAACTGTATATAAACGGGGTCACACCGGTGTTCGGTGTGATACCTCTTGCATTACCGAAGGGTGCTGTTTGAGTGTACCACCACCCCATGGGGTCTTAATAAACTTGTTCTTTGCCTTTTACAGTTTCCGTGCCAATAGTTCTTGAGTGTAAGTGGGTTATCTCTGGAGCGTGTAGGCCTTGGGAACCCCGAAATACTTCAGAACGTGGACACCCTATGATTGGTAAGGGCCATTTTACGGCACGTACTATGGGTTTGGATGCCCTTGTATGGTAAGGTAGTTTTAGAAACACTTACGGTGGCATATTTGGTATTTGGTAAAGACTAGTCTTATATGTATGAAATATTTGTAGGATATGATATATGTATTGCAATACATATATGTAACAACAACAAAAGAGTGTTCCTGTTCTGGTTAAGGTGGAAAAAGGCACAGAGCACAAGGAAACAACAAAGCCCAATAGGTTTGTTAGGAAAGCCCTCACTCACCGACCTGGTCGGTGACTTGCTTCATCATCGGGCCCCACCGGGTGTGACCGAATGTCACCCCGGTGTGCTTCGACGCCAGAATTACTGCGGAGCTGGTTTTTGTGATGGGAGGGCTATGTGAAAAAGTACGTGAATAGTGTCAAGTGGTGAGATTAAAATTGCCTTGTATGTGTCAAAAATTTAATTTTAATCAAAGACCATCAAGGACAAGGTTAAAAAATGTGTAGGTGAGTAGGGCCAACTAATTGGATGGTCTTACTCCCACTAGCATTAAGTGAAGATGTGAATGGTCAACATGGACATGTTTCAGCCGGTGTGGTATCATTAACCTGGCATTCGTCAGGACCTATGGTGTTAAACCTCGGCGGTATGGGCACTCTAAGGCCCACCCTACCAGAGGACTTGAAAGTTAAAAGTCTGTGAAGTGCAAAAAAAACGGAGGCGGGCTTCACCACCCGAAGGTAGGACGCACACAACTCCAGCCTCTAAAATTTAGAGACTAAAAATAAAAGGCACCTGTGAAGGTTAAAAAACACAGACAACACAAGACAAAAGAAACATAATTAGAATATTTTGTCAATTGATTTAGCCAAATTCAGTCTATTACTAGTGCTCATAGTGCCAGGGTGCACCACTCATGCATGATAGCAGAGGTGCGTGGCTCTGCCGGTGGCTGAGGCTACACGATAAGTCATATTGTTAATATGGTGGCACTGTCAAGGTAGATTGCCAATTTTGCAAAATCTAACTGTGTGAGTGCACAGGGGAGGGTATTGATACGTGAAATGAGGGCGAAATGGCAGTGAGAATAAACACGCAACATTCTGTCACTCATCGATCAATGGGCCAAATGGCCAGTGGCCAGTCGGCAATGAAGCAGTCAAAAAGTGGCGAGAAAGAGGGAGAGTCTCACTTCACCAGGGATGAAAATCCACCCCATAGACCGCGGGAGGGAGGGGACGGCGCATTTGGCACATCCTGCAAAGCAAAACAGAGGGAGGAAAAGGGACACCAAAACCTGGTCAAGCAGCAGTTAACAGTACTTAGCTCTGAATGATTTCTCAGCCGGACTCGTACTCACGCCCACGGCGTCCGTCTCCTGCAGATACGCCTAATCGCCCTCGGGACCGGGTCTCGTCGATCCGGTTGGGAAGAGCGAAGGCGGTTTTATGCGTTGCCGGTGAGGAAAAAGGCGCGACACCGCTTCCGGGAGTCTCAGCCTTCCTACCGCGCATGCGTGGAGGCTGTACTCCAGGACTAGACTGCTAGCCTGGTCCGGGCAGGGTACTCACTTCCGGTCGATTGCGCGCGGATGGAGGCGCATGCGCAGGCTTGATTTGCTTGGGAATTCGGGACAGTGACACTACTCGTAATGCGCATGCGCAGACGAGGTGAAACTGGAATGCGAAAGGAAACACAAGAGCGCAATTTTGTTGATGTGCGCGTGAGGGGTATAATCAGAGTCAGTCAAAAGTACAACTGGCCCACGAGTTCAGGATGGGTGTTACCAAGACCAGTTGAGTAATAAAACTGATCTAGGAAAGTTAAATAGTTAAAGCAACACCGTAGCAGACAGGGGAGTTGGTGGGAACAGATACAGATCTTGGGATAACAGATATTAATTTCAGTTATTTATTTTAGAACAGAGCCCCAAGGTATGTCGTCATTGAGGCCATTAGTGTGGGTGCCCAAGCGGTACACCCAACGCTGTTCCTTTTCAAACAGTCTCTCAGATATATTGGGGCCCCCAACGATTTGTTCAATCACAGTCCATTTCAGGTCGTTGGTGGTGTGATTGGTCTGGAGGAAATGGTCACTCATTCTTGTCGTAGCTTTTTTGCACCTGATATTACTTCTGTGCTCACATATCCGTAGCCTTATTTTTCGGGTTGTCATTCCCACGTAACGGAGTGAGCATGGGCAGGTGACGAGGTACACGACATTGACAGAATTACAGTTAGTGTGGGCTTTCTGCCACCAGGTTTTCCCGGGTTCAAGAGTCAAGGATTTTGTAGGGGTAGTCAGGTGACAGACAGAGCAGTTTGAACACGGGAAGTGGCCCGTCACTTTAGGAAGATTCCAAGTGTCAGTGATACTCCTCATCGGGGTTGCAGGTAGTATTTTAGGTCTGGTGTGGACCAGAGCATCCTTGAGACTGTGCCCTTTCTTAAAGGAAAACAGTGGTTTTTGCCAGTCCTTCTTGATGTAATTCTGTCAATGTCGTGTACCTCGTCACCTGCCCATGCTCACTCCGTTACGTGGGAATGACAACCCGAAAAATAAGGCTACGGATATGTGAGCACAGAAGTAATATCAGGTGCAAAAAAGCTACGACAAGAATGAGTGACCATTTCCTCCAGACCAATCACACCACCAACGACCTGAAATGGACTGTGATTGAACAAATCGTTGGGGGCCCCAATATATCTGAGAGACTGTTTGAAAAGGAACAGCGTTGGGTGTACCGCTTGGGCACCCACACTAATGGCCTCAATGACGACATACCTTGGGGCTCTGTTCTAAAATAAATAACTGAAATTAATATCTGTTATCCCAAGATCTGTATCTGTTCCCACCAACTCCCCTGTCTGCTACGGTGTTGCTTTAACTATTTAACTTTCCTAGATCAGTTTTATTACTCAACTGGTCTTGGTAACACCCATCCTGAACTCGTGGGCCAGTTGTACTTTTGACTGACTCTGATTATACCCCTCACGCGCACATCAACAAAATTGCGCTCTTGTGTTTCCTTTCGCATTCCAGTTTCACCTCGTCTGCGCATGCGCATTACGAGTAGTGTCACTGTCCCGAATTCCCAAGCAAATCAAGCCTGCGCATGCGCCTCCATCCGCGCGCAATCGACCGGAAGTGAGTACCCTGCCCGGACCAGGCTAGCAGTCTAGTCCTGGAGTACAGCCTCCACGCATGCGCGGTAGGAAGGCTGAGACTCCCGGAAGCGGTGTCGCGCCTTTTTCCTCACCGGCAACGCATAAAACCGCCTTCGCTCTTCCCAACCGGATCGACGAGACCCGGTCCCGAGGGCGATTAGGCGTATCTGCAGGAGACGGACGCCGTGGGCGTGAGTACGAGTCCGGCTGAGAAATCATTCAGAGCTAAGTACTGTTAACTGCTGCTTGACCAGGTTTTGGTGTCCCTTTTCCTCCCTCTGTTTTGCTTTGCAGGATGTGCCAAATGCGCCGTCCCCTCCCTCCCGCGGTCTATGGGGTGGATTTTCATCCCTGGTGAAGTGAGACTCTCCCTCTTTCTCGCCACTTTTTGACTGCTTCATTGCCGACTGGCCACTGGCCATTTGGCCCATTGATCGATGAGTGACAGAATGTTGCGTGTTTATTCTCACTGCCATTTCGCCCTCATTTCACGTATCAATACCCTCCCCTGTGCACTCACACAGTTAGATTTTGCAAAATTGGCAATCTACCTTGACAGTGCCACCATATTAACAATATGACTTATCGTGTAGCCTCAGCCACCGGCAGAGCCACGCACCTCTGCTATCATGCATGAGTGGTGCACCCTGGCACTATGAGCACTAGTAATAGACTGAATTTGGCTAAATCAATTGACAAAATATTCTAATTATGTTTCTTTTGTCTTGTGTTGTCTGTGTTTTTTAACCTTCACAGGTGCCTTTTATTTTTAGTCTCTAAATTTTAGAGGCTGGAGTTGTGTGCGTCCTACCTTCGGGTGGTGAAGCCCGCCTCCGTTTTTTTTGCACTTCACAGACTTTTAACTTTCAAGTCCTCTGGTAGGGTGGGCCTTAGAGTGCCCATACCGCCGAGGTTTAACACCATAGGTCCTGACGAATGCCAGGTTAATGATACCACACCGGCTGAAACATGTCCATGTTGACCATTCACATCTTCACTTAATGCTAGTGGGAGTAAGACCATCCAATTAGTTGGCCCTACTCACCTACACATTTTTTAACCTTGTCCTTGATGGTCTTTGATTAAAATTAAATTTTTGACACATACAAGGCAATTTTAATCTCACCACTTGACACTATTCACGTACTTTTTCACATAGCCCTCCCATCACAAAAACCAGCTCCGCAGTAATTCTGGCGTCGAAGCACACCGGGGTGACATTCGGTCACACCCGGTGGGGCCCGATGATGAAGCAAGTCACCGACCAGGTCGGTGAGTGAGGGCTTTCCTAACAAACCTATTGGGCTTTGTTGTTTCCTTGTGCTCTGTGCCTTTTTCCACCTTAACCAGAACAGGAACACTCTTTTGTTGTTGTTACATATTATAATTTGGGGACTAAGAGTGTTCGTGACTCTCCCTCTCTCTCTTGTTGTTTGTAAAAAATTGCAATACATATAGGCAGGCAATGTGGAGATTTTTCTTCAGTGAGTCAAATTTGAACGGCGCAACGTACTAGAAGTACCTTAAGTGCCACTTGGTGTATAATACTGCATATTTTGCATTATTTTCAGCATGCCTGTTTTTAGCGCACTTCGAAAGATGTGTTGCTTTTGTAAAATCGCAACTGGCTCCCCCAGAGGGGACGCCTAATAGAGATATGTACGTAAAGTTTGGTCTCTCTTCCATAATGTACAGCACGTTGTGGAATAGATACCCAAAGAAGGATCCTGAGTTACGTTGGCCAATGCATGGGTCATTTGATGTGCGAAAGATTGAATATGTGGAGCGATGTATGTTTGAGCGGAAGTCTAGATGTGATATGTTTGAATGTCTGCGTATGTGGGAGAAAGAAGTACGTGAACAAGCGAAGCATGAGCAAGCCCTGATTGAGAAAGAACAGCGAAAGAATGTGTATGACAAAGCGCTAGAGTTGAGAAAGAAAGAAGTGAAAGAACTGAAAGAGAGAGAGGAAAAAGAACACAGATTGCAGGTATCTGGCCAATATCCTGTTCAATAACCTCTCTATCCTGACCTTAATAATCTACCAGATGATTTTTCGTTACTAGATCGACCTCCGCCCCGTATGCCGTTCCGTCCGCCCCATTAAAAGATGGTGAGGACTCCGACTTGGATCAAAAAACAGCACGGTACACTTGTTCTATGCTATCTATACAACGTGCAGCTGATATCAGACAAGCATTACGTAGTACTGATCCTGCTTCTGATCTTTTGGCTAGTATACAGGGACAGAAAAGGAGCAGATACATTTCACTGAAACTTTTGCTGCAGAAGTTATTGAATCATTTCGAAAATTTTCACAAAATTTAGAACCTAATGATGTCGCAACTGATTTTAAAAGTATCCGTGACGGTCTTTTTACTTTCTTCCAGGTGGCTGACATGATTAGACGGTTGGTTAAGTTATGAACTGAAGCGGTTCACCTGAAGGAGCAGAAAAAGCTTGTGGACGAAGCTGCGCAGAAATCCCAGAAGGGAGGGTCGCAGTCTTCTATCTTCGGAACAGATAAGCAAATGGCGGTCTATATGAAGCCTATTCGGGAAGCCGCGCCCTTGTATGCTCCTCCTAAAGGAATGGGTGATGATGTTGATAAGGATTCTGCAAATGCTATGGGTTATTTCATTTATAATTGGGTGTACACTCCTTGGATTAGGGCAGACGTAATGGCGCTTAAAGCAGCATTGCCTGATCTATGTAAAAATCCAGCCGCTTTCTATGAGGAAGTTGAAGGCGCTATAAGGAGTAGTTTCTTTTCTGTCACTCCAGTTCTGTAGTAGGGGTATCTCTGTTATATTCATAATCTAGTGAATAGTCTCGCCCATGTGCGTGGACCCCAGAGCAAGTGTCGAAAAACTGCAGAACTGCACAGACACTTAAGAGAGAATTTAAAGACATATAATGCAGCCTATAACAGGCTACACTGTCCAGTACTTCAGCTAGAAATTCCACCAAAAATCCACAAAACAGCAAAGCCTGTCCAGATTTCCCTTGCCTTCAGCACAAACCCCTCTGGATGATAGAGAGGAAGACATGGACAGACAAGCCCCATAGGCTGCCATTATGTGGCTCAGAATAGGATACTGTACCGTTAAGAGAACTTTCCAGAACTTCACAGTATCCCAGAATGCCCTGCAGGTCCTTCTTACTTTCAGTTCTTTTTGAAGGCGTAACACGCCAGACCTGTAGCATTCCTTACATAAATATCTCTCCACCGGGGAGGAGGGCGGGCGCTTATGACTATAACAGAGATACCCCTACTACAGAACTGGAGTTACAGAAAAGAAACTACTCCTTCTGTAGTAGGGGATCTCTGTGTATAGTCATAATCTAGTGAATAGAATGGCAAGCCCATCCCCACACCAAAGCGGCAGTGGAGAAAAGAAAATCAACACCATTATTGTGCGAACAAATTCCGCAGCGAAGCCTGTCCAACCTGAGCATCCGCCCTGGCATCAGTGTCCAGACAGTAATGCTTAGCAAAGGTATGAACCGACTTCCAAGTGGCGGCCTTGCAAATTTCTGCAATCGGCACATTACGGAGCAAGGCTGTCGTGGCAGCCTTGCCCCTGGTGGAATGAGCCTTAGGCTTACCTCCTAAGGTCTTATTAGCTTTCTGGTAACATAGTTGTATGCAGGGCACAATCCACCTAGAGATGGACTGCTTAGAGGTCGCAAGACCCGTCCTGACCGATCCATAATTGATAAACAATTGGTCTGACCTACGAATACCTTTGGTCTTATCCAGATAAAATTTCCACACCCTCCTAACATCCAGGGAATGTAAAGACCTTTCCGCTGGAGATTAAGGATTCTGAAAAAACGTAGGCAAAGTTATAGTTTGGTTGACATGAAAGTCAGAAATAACCTTGGGAAGAAATTTAGGGTGAGTACGCATAACAACCTTAGCAGCATGAAATACAGTATAAGGTTCATTACAACACAACGCCTGAATTTCACTCACCCTGCGGGCCGATGTAATGGCCACGAGGAACGCCGCCTTCCAGGACAGGTGCTGCAACGAAGCCTTATGAATAGGTTCAAAAGGCTCCTTCATCAAACTGGACAGCACCACATTCAATTCCCATGAAGGCGAAGGAAGCCTGACAGGAGGAAACACTTTCTTCAAGCCTTCCAAAAAGTCTTTGATCACAGGGATCTGGAAGAAGGAAGTCTGTGAAGGGCATTTCCTGTAGGCAGTCAATGCAGCAAGATGAACCTTAATGGAATGAACATTAAGGCCACAGCGCGCCAAATGCAGAAGGTAGGGAAGGATGACATCTTCCTTGCACGTCGTAGGGTCAAAGTTCCTGGACACACACCATATACAAAACCTCTTCCACTTGTAAGCGTAGGACGTCCGAGTGGAAGGTCTCTTAGACCCCTTCAGTATGTCCATGAGCCATGCCGCCAAACTCAAGGACGAGAGGTTGGGGTGCAACATCTGCCCCCCGAACTTCGTGAGAAGGTCCGGCCTGCACAGCAACTGTATGTGTGGAAGGAGGGACCGGTGTAGAAGGTCCGTGAACCACCACTGTCTGGGCCATTCCGGGGCAATCAGGATCATCCGGGCCCTGGACCGGGACAGCTTGATCAGCACCGCTGGAATCAGGGGAATGGGTGGAAAAGCGTAAACAAAGCTGTTCGACCAGTTGATCCAGAGTGCATTCCCCAGCGTCCCTTGCTGGTAGTACCTGGAGGCGAAGTCTCGGCATTTGCTGTTTTCTGCGGTGGCGAACAGATCTACGTCTGGAGTCCCCCACCTTTCGAAGACTTCTCCTAGTACGTCGTCGTTTATAACCCATTCGTGGTTTTCCTGAATCAGTCTGCTCAGTGCGTCAGCCTGAACATTCTGCACACCTGGCAGATGGGTAGCCGTTATCGTCAATCCTCTGGCCAGAAGCCAGCACCAGATCGTCTGCGCCTCCCGAGACAGGGTGCACGATCTCGACCCCCCCTGCATGTTGAGGTAATACATCGTGGTCGTATTGTCCGTCTGTACTAGCAGAGACCTAAGACCACGTTCCTTGAATCTGTAAGTCTCCCGAATGCGCTCCCCAGCTTTGGAGAGAAGCATCCGTTACGATAGTCTGAGTAGGAATGTCCTTGTGGAAGGGAACCCCTCTGAGGAGATTCTCCGCTGAACACCACCACTTCAGAGACTGAAGAGCATGCAGACAGTCGTATCCTGTCGTCCCAAGAACCTCTCCTCTGGTCCCATTGGTCCTCCAAGAACTCCTGCAGAGGTCTCATGTGTAGTCGTGCATGAGGAGTGAGGAAGATACAAGAGGCCATCGACCCCAGTAGAGAAGACACCGTCCTCACTGTTGTAGATGGAGCTGTCATAAGAGCCTGAGCCTTCCGAAGGATCGATCGCCGTCGCTCCTCCGAAGGAGACACGCTTGCTGACAGCGTATTGATGGTGGCCCCCAAGTATTGAATGCACTGGACCGGGATCGGGACAGACTTGGACATGTTGATGTGCAACCCCAACTTGTTCAAGAGAACGCACGTCTTCTGGAAGTCTGCTAGAGCTTCCGAGAAGGAGGAGGCCTTGATCAACCAATCGTCCAGGCACGGGTAGACAAACACCTTGTTCTTCCTGAGGTGTGCCGCTACCACTGCCATGCACTTCGAGAATGTCCTGGGCGCAGATTTCAGCCCGAAAGGCAGCACTGTGTATTGGTAATGGTTGGTGCCGACTTGAAATCGCAGAAACTTCCTGTGTTTGTACATGATGGGCACGTGGAAGTACGCATCCTGTAGGTCTATGGCACAAAGTCAGTCCCCCTGTTGCAACTGAGGATAAATCTGATGCAACGACAGCATGCGAAACTTTTCTCTGCGAATCCACTTGTTTGCCTGCCGCAAGTCCAGAATGGGCCTGAACTCGTTCTTGTCCTTCTTGCGAACCAGAAAGAAACGGGAGTACAGACCTCTTCCTCTTTGAGACAGAGGTACTTCTTCTATCGCCCTTTTCCTTAATAGGATATCGGCCTCCGCCTGGAGCTCGCGCAGTTGATACTGCAAGCTGGCCGGAGGGATCGCCGGTGGAGGGCTGATGAATCGAAGACTGTATCCATTGCAAACAATATTCAGCACCCACTTGTCCTGAGTAATTTTTCTCCACTCTGCCAGAAAAAATTGAACGCTTCCCCCCACCGGAGCGGGTAACGGATGACGGGGAAGTAACCGCTCAGGGTCGAGACCCGGCCGGGCCCTTGTTCGCGGTAGAGGAATGTTGTCCCCCTCTACCCTTCTGACGTTTCTGGAAGGGTCTCCGGACCTGCTGCTGTTGTTGCTGCTGCTGTCCCGAAAACTGCCCCCGTCCTCTTCCCTGTGCGCCGTAGCGCCTCTGGAAAGGCCTGAAGGATTTCTTCTCTTTGGGCTTCTCCAAGCCCACAGCCGTCAGGGTCTCTGCCTCCGCCTTCATGCGGGCCATCTCATCATCTGCGTGTTTACCGAAAAGGGTCTCTCCGGAAAAGGGCAGATTGGCCACCCGCTGCTGGGCCTCCGGCTTGAGTGACGTGAGCCGTAGCCAGGCGTGCCGCCGCTGGTTGATTCCATGGCAGTAACCATGTGCGGCCAACAGGGAGGTGTCCGCCGCTGCACTGATCACCTGGTTTGAAACCAGCATCCCTTCCTTGAGGATCTCCTGGAAGTCCTCCCTCTTGTCTCTCGGAAGCAGGTCAACGAACTGTTGAAGGGAGTCCCACAGCGCCCGGTCGTAACGGCCTAGCAGAGCTGTATCGCTGGCAGCCTTCATGGCTGCGGAAGCGGTCCCACACGCTTTCCTTCCTGCTGAGTCGATCCACCGACTCTCCTTATCTGGCGGCACAGTGGATGACTGGAAGGTAGAGTTTAATTTCCTGGCCGCCGTCACAATCACCGAATCCGGTACCGGATCCATTCTCAGGAATGCAGGGTCCGAATCCGGGGCCCTGTACTTCTTCAGAAGCCGGGATGGAGCGGCCTTCACCACCGCTGGCGTGAGGAACAGCTCCTCCGCAGGTTCCTTCAGTCCAGGCACCAGAGGCAGAAGAGGGCGAGACAAGTGCTTCATGTGAAGCGTCTCGAATATCACGGACGTCGTAGGTGTTGGAGCTGTCACCGTGATGCCTAACTTCGCAGCCCCCCTCAGGAGAACCTCCTGGAACGTGGCAATGCCGTCCACTGGAGAGACCCTGGTCTCTGGAGAGTCCGATAAGGTCGGTGAGTAGGAAGTATGGGTCCTGTAGGAGTCCGTGCGTGACCTGGACCCCCTCCTCCTACGCCTTGATCTGGTGGAGGATCTATGGCGACTCCTTGATCTTCCTCTACGTCCGGAGCATGAACGGGACCTCCTCGGCTGAGGACGATCAACCGGGCCCACCGGAACGGGTGATTTGGGTTTTGACGGAGCCTTAGGTCTAGGCGTACCCTTCGGAGGCGTCGGAAACTTAGGCAACTTAGGCAACGAGGTCGACCTCGGAGGAACCGGAGGTGGCACCTCAGGCAACCCAGATCCAGGCTGCGGTGGAGGCAGCGGAGGAGGCGTAGGTGTCCTCGGACAGGGCCCCCTCGGTAACGGGGGAGGGGGAGTCACCTTCCCCGACGGGGTACAAACCTCAGAATACACTGAGCGCGGCGAACCCCCTTCCTTTCCAGCCTGGGACGTAGGCGAACCTCCTACGGCGTCAGGTCTTCCACCTCTCTTCGGAGTCGTAGAACGGCGACCATACGGCGAGCGTCGGCCCCTGGACGTCGAGCGGCTCTTCCTCGGCATCGAACGCCTTCGGTGTCTCGACGGCGACCTTCCATGCCTCGACGGAGACCTTTTGCGCCTCGACGTCGAACCTCGGTGCCTCGACGTCGAACCTCGGTGCCTCGACGGCGTACCTCGGTGCCTCGACGGCGACCTCCTGCGTCTCGACGGTGACCTCATGTGCCTCGACGGCGACTTCCTGTGCCTCGACGGCGACTTCCTGTGCCTCGACGGCGACCTGGCCTTCGACGGCGACCTTGACGGCGAGGAACTCACCGACGACGCCCGCCTCCTCTTCGCCGACGGCGAACGGCGGTATCGCCTCGACGGCGAGCGCCGACGCCGGGCACGTCGACGCCGATCGCTCGACGTCAACGCCGACGACGATGACACAGACACCGGAGACTTCGAAGGTCTGGTAACATCCCTCGACGCCGATCCTCGACGTCGTTTCGTCTCCGACGATGGGGAACAGACCGCAGTCATTCCTCTCAACGCCGTAGTGGGCGCACCGGACCCCGGCGGAGAATGGTGGCTTTTGCTGGCCTTCCTGCCCCTGGGGAGCCCCCCAGAGGCCTCAGCATTGCCAGAAGGAGCCCCTCCAGACCCACCTTGAGCCTTCAGTCTTCTGTCCTCGAGACCCTGAAGTCTGATCTTCTTCCTTTCCCTCAGGGTCCTTCCAGAGAAGCCTTGGCAGATAGCACACTCCTCTGGAACATGAGAAGCTGGAAGGCAGAGGATACACACCTCATGGTGGTCCGACCTGGCCTTTTTCCTGGAGCACTCCGGGCATTTGTCGAATAAGGCAGGCATCTTCGACAAAAACAGTGAGAAAACCAAGAAGAAAGGCCCCACAGCACAATAAAGTACTTTAACTTCCAAAATAAGTCCCAAAAAGGGAGAGCTCAATGCTCCAGGGTCCTGCTAGCAGGAGCCGGAAAAAAGAACTGAAAGTAAGAAGGACCTGCAGGGCATTCTGGGATACTGTGAAGTCCTGGAAAGTTCTCTTAAAGGCACAGTATCCTATTCTGAGCCACATAATGACAGCCTATGGGGCTTGTCTGTCCATGTCTTCCTCTCTATCATCCAGAGGGGTTTGTGCTGAAGGCAAGGGAAATCTGGACAGGCTTTGCTGTTTTGTGGATTTTGGTGGAATTTCTAGCTGAAGTACTGGACAGTGTAGCCTGTTATAGACTACATTATATGTCTTTAAATTCTCTCTTAAGTGTCTGTGAAGTTCTGCAGTTTTTTGACACTTTAAGAGATTATTTTTGATTGCTCCGGGGTCCACGCACATGGGCGGGACTATTCACTAGATTATGACTATACACAGAGATCCCCTACTACAGAAATTCTTGTACTATGACTTTGTGTGATATTGATTTATTTTTCAGGTTGATATTACCACCGGATATGTGGAGGACCGTTCGTAGAATTAATGATCGTACCACTTTTGACGCTGAATGGAAAGACTTAGAACAATTGGATGTGGAGAGGGAACCCGCTCAAAAGCCACATAAGTTGATTTTAGATCTCCCTGCAGCCATATTAACTGAACTTAAAACAGTTGATTGGACTGTGTTAGCATTGTGTAAACAAAAGGTAGATGAATCAGTTTCTGACTTCTTTACGAGTTTTGAAGAAGCTTTTCAAGATTTTAGCGGTCAGTCTTTGACCGATGATACAGGCAGACAACTGTTTGTCGACAAATATGTTACGAATCTGTTACCAGGGATAGCTAGCCGTTTAAAAGCCAGTGAAAGTTCTTGGACTACATCTTCCCCAGCATCTGTTTTAACAATGGCTCAATATTACGAGCATCAAGATTTAGAAGCGAAAGGTAATGAAGATAAGAAGTCGAAAGATTTAAAAACGAAGGTTATGCTAGCTCAAGTTTATGGTCTGTCTTCTAGAGGCTATTATCGAGGCAGATGTGAGTCTTTTAACCCCCCTAATGCTCGTGCGAATTTGGCTATTAATCAATGTGCGTACTGTAAGCAATTTGGTCACGGGATGGCCGATTGTCCAGTGTTGTATGCTCAACAGAGTTCGCGAGGTCGGGGACAAATGAGGAATCATTTTGGTTATTCAGGGCCTAGAGGAAACACAAATGATCGTGCTCGATTTGACGCTAATGTACGAACACAGGAAAGGCCTAATACTTTCGACAGACGAAATCAGCATCAAATGTCCGATTATGTGCACCCCGATCTTTACAATTCAGCTAATGCATAGGATTGCCTAGGATGGGCTAAGGAATCAGTTGAGGTTCCAGTAGATCAGACGGGTTCGTATGTTACAGCACATGTTTTGGGTACTACTGATTGGTTTCTGGTTGATACAGGAGCTACTCGTAGCGCTTTGTCTAAACAATTGGTTCCAAGGGCTCCCCTGTCTGGCGTAACTATTAGTTCGATAGGTTTCGATGGAGCACCTTCCCTTAGCCCACTTTCACAACCACTTTCATTTCATGTTGATAAGTTTAGTGCTCCATGTCCGTTTTTGCTTTCCCCAAACACACAAGACAATATTGTGGGTCTTGATATGCTCAAGTACTTCAGAGCCACAATACGATGCTCTCCGGAAGGAGTGCGTGTCATTATTAACACATTTTCCATAAGGCTAATCCTGTGCATCGAGAGTTACATTGAGAGGACGCTAGGTGGCAGTGCAGTGCAGATTGTGAGGAGAGGCGAGCGAGCGAGAAGCAGGCGAGGAGCAGGTGAGCCGTCGCTGCCGCTGCCGCCGGAGGACGCCCGGCCCCCCACCCCCGTGGATCTAGGACCGCGGAGAGTCGGTAAATCGCGGTAGAGACGCGGTTTTTCACACAGCCTGCACCTTGAGGACCACAATCTGTTGACTGTTGCCTCTGCCCCCACCACAACACAGGCAGCCTGTGGTAAGGAGCGAGTAGCCAGCGAGGAGTCTGCGTCCACACCCGGGCGGGGCGAGAGCAGGGTCTGGAGCGAGGCCTCTGCTATCAGAGGCTGCAGAGTGTTGTGCCCGGGTGCGCCGCGTAAAGCGGCTCAACTAGGTTGGGTGCACCTGCGGTTCTCCAGTGTGCCCTGCTCCTGACTGCCCTGTTATCTCTCTTTAGCCCCCAACTCAGGCCTCCCATCCAGCCCCTTAAACTTTCACTCACCAATGGGACATGTAGGCTGGACGAGTGGAGTAGTTTAGTCCTTTTAAACCACACACTGTCTTATCCCATAACGAAAGTGTGGAGAGTCATCCTGAGTTTCATTTGGAGAGAGAGAGAATAGGCGAGTATTCTTGACCTGGCATTGCACACTTGCAAAGGAAAGGGAAGGACCTCTTTGCAGTCAGTACTCTGCCACCCATTGGAAACAGTACAAAACCGGTGATTTGGGGCCGAGTAGGAAGAGCAGAGGGGTTGTGCCGCTGGGCTGAGCAGGGTTCAGCACAGGTTAGTGTGCCCCTGCACCCCTGCTCTTTGCACCCCACACCCATCAACCTTCAACCAAAAACAGAGTGGAGGCCGGCTGCAGCCCACTGAGGTTAACCTCTCAATTTAGAAGAGCCACGGGTGTCCCTTTACTCCATAATGAAGACAAAAACGTTAAAGAAGGAAACCTAGTAACATCAAGCTTCAGTTCATCACAATGCGGTCCGGAAGGCTAAAGAAAGAAACAACAAAAATCCGCAAGAAGCTGGACAAAGATCTTACAGAGTCACCTGGGGAATCAGGGTTGGTGCAATCCCCTCCCCAGGCACCACCACTGCCCCCTCTACAGCATCACAATTACAAACTTAGCACCTCGGTTCATTATTAGAAGTGCTCATTAAACAACTAAGGCGTGTAGCGTAGGCCTGTGGTCTAATAGAAGTGCTAATTAAACAATGAAGGTATGCTGTGCTACACTCATAGCTGTAATACAAGTGCTGATTAAACAGTGAAGGTGCGTAGCGCTAGACTCACACGCTGAGATTTGCAGGATGCCCTACGTCTCTGTATCAGCTTCAGCTTGTTTCTTCTGAAAATGTTAGGAATACCCGAGTGTTTGGCTCGGTTACACTTGAGTCATAAATCTTCGTCAACGCCCCGGGCCTCTGTGGGTGGACAGGAGGAGGAAGGCATTCCCTCAGAAAACCAGGCCTGCTACCCCAACAACTGCAGACAAGGGTGGTCGAGCCCTGGTGCCTACTTGAACTTCCACCTGACTTTCTGGCAGTCCTCTGGTTCTGTGATCGGCCTTCCGCTGGGCCGTTTGCTGCTGCTGCGGTGAGGCCCAGGTACAAACCGCCACATAACATCAACGAAGGTGAGGCTGCTGCCGTTGTTGCTGTGTCTCTGTTCTAACGGCAAAGGCGGCTTTCCCCTGCTGTGCTGCACCCGTCCTTGCCTCTCCATGAGACTGAGGGGCATGTCCGCTGCTTTCTGCACTGCACACGACCCTCTGTTGGCTCGCTTAACGAGCCCGTCTCTCCGCTCCTGCTGCCTGCGTAGGAACCCCACCCGCTGCATGCTGCCTCGCTCCCGGCCGGCCGGCCTAAAGTGAGGCCTACCTCCTGGAACCACATGTTTTGAACAGATAGAAGGCCACAGAAGCCCAGGACCAAAAACAAGGCACTGCAACGCCTCCTTCCAGCAAGGAGAACGAGGTAACAATGACAGAAAACCGCACACACAAAAAAGAAAAAGGGGGCGGAAACAGCTACTGAACCCCTCCCCTCCAGGACTCCGTGACCGGCCTTTTGGTTGCCATAGCAATGTTTCAGGAAATCGGCTTGCGACACCAGAAGTCAGGTCACGGAGTCCTCAAAAGGAGGGAGTATAGCGGACAAATCATCAAAACAGGGGCATTGGCCAATGGCAGGCCTCCATTTCGCGAGGCCGGCCAATGGCAAAAGGGTCGTGGTTTCATGCCCCTTCTTGCTTACAAGAACTCTCGCCTGCAACAGCGCATGCACTGCAACGCAGGCTTCGACCTAAAAAGAGGCCAAGACCAGTCACCCAGTCTGGAGACATGTCTCCTACTTTACAACAAGCGCTTCAACTAAACAAGGATCAATGTTCATCCCCAATATCAATTTCAAGCGACGACGACTCCCCTCTCAACACCAGATTACCCTCCTTTGGAAACAAAATAAACTCTACCCCCCAAGCAGCGAAGTGGACCAGGACCACTCCGGGCATCATTAAACCATTAACACCAACAACGCCACCCGTTTTGGCTCACCAGGAAACCCCCAAAGTCAACCAAGGGGAACCCAATGATCACTCCCTCATGGAATTATCCTTCTTCTAAACAGAATCAAATAAACCAAAAGATGAGTCTGAAGGTCTCAACCCCATAGCACTTGAATTCACTGCCGTCTGGCCCCAGCTTTTACAAACACTACACTCCACAGTATCGGCTTTAAATTATCACTCAGATAAACTCGATCTACAAGTTGACCTTTTAAACACACTAGCAGTATACTCTGCAGGGATTGACAATACATTGGAAGGCTTGAATGACTTAATTACAAAAGCACAATCCAAAGTCAACCTGACCCAAGCGATATGCTGCTGCTCACCAATTATTGATAGCCTGTCAACGCTTCCCCAGTTTCTTGCCCTGGTCTTGACAGAAATAAGAAAACTACCATCAGGTTTGCAAGACACACCATATCACTCATGCCCGCTCACAAATAACATAACTACTCAGAAAGTTAACGACCAAAGCATGAACCATAATAAAATCAGCGACGGTAACAAGGTCTTACCAGCAAAAACGGATATTCAACTGACCAACGTTACAGCACCAGTACCGTTTTTAGATAATCAAGTGGCTCCCAAGGAGTTCAGTATCTTTCAAACCGATAAACTAAGCAATAAAAATAACATCACCTTCAAAACAGAAATACTGCTTACGTCTGAGACAAGGCAGGATATTGACACTCGAGACGTAGACGCGAGGTCAAGACCAATGAATAAACCCCCTCAAAATCAACATTTAAGCAAAAGGGAAAGGAAGAGACTAAGGAAAAAAAACAATAAACGTGGCACAGCGACCAAAACACGACTAATGTCCCCCCTACGCCGAAAAGGACAACACACAACTTGGCTCAGTCAACTCTGTGAGTTCTGATAGCATCTCCTTACAATCGCAAAACTCATTTTCGCAAGTACTCACAGAGTCAACTAGTAAGACGTTATCATCTCTCGCCAACAGTAAAACTCATAAGGACACACTTGAGGCTAGGGGCGAGGTCTTAGTAAAATCCCCATAACAATTGACCATAGATGAGTCAGGAGGAGCCATTAAGTCTGAAACATTGCCCCATACGGTCAAGACCAGACCCGAAGACCCGACAGCTCTAACAAATATGGTAAATTCATTAAGGGACAACAAAAACCGGGAAAAGATAGACCAGCATGAGGACGAGTATAGGTCAAGACACAAAGAGAAATTTCAAATAACACTATTCAAGAACCGGGACATAATACGGGTAAACAGTCCCCCAAGATTGAGGACCACCAACCTCAAGAAGAACGAGTGGTACACAAGCAACAATTACATCAAACCCAAAGGAGAATTAAACTACCCCAGACAATTGATCAAAAGAATCATAAGACCCCCTTCCAGACTACAACAGATCCAAAAAGCAAATTGTTATTTATCCCTGAATATCACACCAAAGGACCACACGATATCCTGAACAGAGGGAACATTCTCAAACTTTTTTAAACACATCCCTGAACAGTGTCATATTGAATCCAACGATATAGCTTTGATTGAATTCAAACCCATCGGAAGTAATCAACTCACCGAACCAACGTTGATTACCTTTTCAACCGCAGTAATCAAGGAACAGGTTCTAACAAGTCTGATTTACTTAACACATGGGGAATTAAAGCAGTTCAACAAGCGGAACCACAGTATCCATCGGTTCTCGCAAAATCCCCAGCCTTACCCGATCAACCAGGACCTCCACCTCTTTCAATATTAAGATTCGCTAAAGGTCGATCCCCAGGAAGGGCCATATGCCCTGAAATAGAGGAGGTCAAAATGATGGCGTCTGATTGGGCCTGGCTGCCAGCGGCCCTGGACGGAGGAAACCAAAATTGAACCAGCACTCAAACCGGACTTTCAGTATGCTCCTGGAATATTAACGGCCTCACTACGAAATTCCAATCTACTAGTGTGATAACATTCTTAAAAAAACACGAAGTCATACTATTGCAGGAAACATGGTCCCTGGTCAGTCTTCCAATAGAAGGTACCTGGAATATAGAGTCCCCGCTCAGAGGTCACATAAACCTGGCCGACCCAGCGGCGGTCTTTCAATCTACATCTCAGTTAAGTTAAATGTTAATATTGCCCAATTGCCATTTAAGGAAGACTGGATCTCTGGTATAAGGATAGACAACCCCAAACAGACTGATCAACTGATTCTGATCAACGTTTATATTTCACCAAGTACTAAGGAGAAAAAAACAAAGTTCAATCATTTAATCCAGACCATGTGTAACTTAGAAAGTAAGTACAAAAGACCAGCCTGTCTAGTATCTGGGGATTATAATACAAACCTCTTTCAAGAACTTCCTGAAGAATATGTTGTACCATGGCCAGACATTCCAGAACAAACAAAACCCTCCGGCTACAAATATAGCAAACTTGGCGAATATATGGTGCTACAACTCAGTGCTCTGGGCTACACAATCCTGAATGGACGTTTCCCTATGGACAATCCACCAAACTGGACATGATCAAACGGTCATACCCACTCCTTCCTAGACTACACCATCTGTAACAAGGACATCCTCCCCCTGATCGAGAATTACGCTATAGTCGCTCGAGGTGACAGTGATCACCGTCCCCAAGTGATCACTATGTCATTTCACTTAGCACACCACGCCACAACAAGCCAAACCTCAGGAGGGGATTACACCGAAGACCTCAAAAGGCTGAAATGGTCAGACCCAATTATACCAGCAATAATGGGTAGATGTAGAGCCCTGCAAAACCTAAGGAGCACCAATGAACCATCGCCTATTACAGCATGGGACACCTTTTCCCGGGACCTGCTCAAAACCTTTTCCCGTACTTCAAGAAAAAACAAAAAATGTAACCCAGCAATAACAACAGATGAAATTAAGAAATTAAAATCAATACTCAATAGTACACTAAGACAAGCTCATAGGCACCCAGGAGAAGATCAGATATTTAATAACTACAAGGTAGCCCAGAAAGCACTTCGACAAGCAATATTTCTAGAAAAAAAAAAACGTTCTGAACAGTTTTGGCTAAAACTGACACAAGCAAGTAGAAGTCATAACCCAAAAGCTTTCTGGTCACTCGTCAACTCCAAAACCCACAAGCAGGGAGGACAAAGTAGCGCCAACATCTCCGAAGCCGAATGGGTACTCTATTTAACAACTCATTTCGAGGTACAAGAAAAAGAAGCTGTTCCCCTGGTAAAGTCCCTGGTATTGGCCCAACAACGCAACCGCTGCCAACCATTAGGCACAACGGATGCAGACTCATTAAAGAAAAAATCTGAATCAAACATAAGGATGCCACCGGCAACTAATATTACAACCTCGCTCCAGCTACCAGAAGTTTTCCAACATGTTCTTACAAATTTTGGAACCATCATGGATAAAACTGTTCGAATTATAACCGAGGGTCGCGCAGAAGGAGCCCCAGGGCCAAATGGGCTACCACAGGCGTTGTTTAAAAATGACACAGTATTCTGGGCCCATCAACTCCACCCCTATTTTCCTACTGCTGGACCAATTCGACATTACCAGATTCGTGGCGAGACGCCATCATACATCCAATTTACAAGGAAGGCAAGAGATAAGACCCGAAAAACTATAGGATGATCACCCTATTGGATGTAGAATCAAAATATTATGCCAAACTGCTCCTTCAAGATCTGGGGTCTTGGGCATCAAAAAAGTATCTAATACCTTTGAACCAGACAGGATTCGTGCAAAAATCAGGCACCATAACAAATTTGCTTACAATATCCGTCTTGTTGGACAAATCGGCTTCCTCAGGAATGTTAATGCATGGCTGCTTCGTGGACTTTAAGGCCGCCTTTGACCGCGTACCCCGTAGTCTACTATGGCTCAAATTGCGGAAACTGGGGATTCCACCAATTCTTCTACAAGCAATAATTGCGCTACACACCAACACATGGATCCGCATAAAACTTGGGGACGGATCATATACCTCAAGGAAAATCCCAACATCACGGGGAGTGAAACAAGGATGTGTATTAGCGCCCCTTCTTTTCAATCTTTTCATCTCTGACCTGTCAGAGTCACTCGACGAAGTCAACTCCCATCCTCCAAAACTTGCCGGGGTAAGAGACAGCAATCTACTGTACGCAGACGACTTAGTGCTGGTGAGCCACACCAGGGTAGGCCTGCAGAGACTCCTGGATCAATTGTCCCTTTACACAACCGGGAAAAAACTGGAATTGAATGTAACAAAGACAAGGGCAATCACCTTTGGGTGAAGGAAATATCGTGGAGGCGGCTGGCTGTACAATGGCAAAAGTGTTGACAAAGCCATCTCTTATAAGTACCTTGGGGTCCACATGGATAAAAGGGGCTCATTCTCCAAACATAGAGACGAGGTAGAAGCCAAAGCTTTGACAATCCAGGTGGCATTTAAGACGCTTGCCAGGCAACTTTTTGGGCCGAGTCTGACCCCATTCATAACAGTTATGAAGGCAAAAATCATCAATTTCCTCACTTACAGCCAGGATATCATGAAAGGGAAGGACAACAACCTTGTGAATAAAATAATAACAAGAATATTCAAGGGGCGTAGCTAACCAGCAGCCAAGATGGCCGCACTCTGAGAGAGCTCTGTGACTGACGAGCCCTCCTCTCGAAATTCCTCAACTCATCGGTACCTTTAGCAGCTGCTACACAACAGGATCGTAAGCCGCTTGACCTCCGGTGCAATTGTCTTCAACCAGCATCAATATCAGAGGTTCCCCGGAGCCGCTACGTAGTGTTGAAGCCTCGGGCCTGTTCTGGCGACCAGAGCCGGGGTCTTGCGTGGAGACCAGACCCGAAGTGGCCCGCACGCGGCGACGCCTGCCGCACCCTGCTTGTACTCCAAACCTGGACCTGACGACCAGACGCGCTCCCGCCCAACCTACGGGACCTGCCAACGTCTCGAGCGGAGCCTGTCCCCCACACCGGCTCTGGGAATCGATTGGGCTGCAGGCGGGGGTCGTTGCCGGCGTGGCCAGAGGCGGGAAGGACTAGGGAGTGGAGAGGACTCGGAGCACCCCGACGACAACGCAACAGCCCCACTGTCTTACCGCGGTAAGCTCACGCCGACGGCTCCTACTCCGGCGGCTCGCCGAGGGTGAAGCGGCTTGCGCCCGCTCCTGTGGTCTAACAGCTCGCCATTGCCCACGCATCTTGCGGGCCGATTGCCGAGACACCCCGAAGGTGGGCAGAACTACGAGTGCAGGAAGGCAGGAGAGTGCTCTAATACAAAGAAGCCGGCCCACGCCGGCAGATCGATCTCCGGATCCCCACTGGCCGTGGCGGGGCGGGGGCCTGGTTTCAAGACATCCGAATTGGCCCTAGCTCACCCCAGGTACTCACGGACACCACCACACAGGCCTAGTCGGGGGACAGAAGCTGCAAACAGGCAGGGGCTGCGACGAGACCGCGCAACACGGCAGAAAACACAACAGCTCGCCTCCCACCAGAACCACTTAAGGACACACGCCACTGCACACTCCAAACACCTTCTTGCGCAGCACAAACGACGTTGGCAGCGGTGAGTGGAAGGGGGGTCGAGGGGCCAGCAGGCCTCCAAACTGGAAAAATACGCCTATAATAGAGACCCGAAGGGAGACTCCGCTCGGACGCCACCGCACCCCGGGGGAGATGTGAACAACACAGACAAGATCACTCTACACGACGTCATGGCGACCTTAAAGACAATGCAATCCTCAATGGGCACAATCTCAACAGACGTCTCCCTGATTCAAGCAGACCTCGCAAAAATGTCTGACCACTGACTGTAGGAAGGTGGATATCTGACTATGGTTACCCCAAACTTTTTGCCTGGTGTTTAGCTGTTTTTTGACATAGTTGGCCTGGGATCCTGCTATTCAGGGCCCCAGGCTGATTGCTCTCTCCTTAAAATGGACTCCATGTACCTTAGGTGCATACACAATTGGAACTGGTTCACCTTATTGGCCCCTGTAACAGTGTACCCTAGGTACCCAGGGCATAGGTGTTACCAAGGCCTACCAGGGGCTGCAGCATGTATTGTGCCACCCCTGGCCTGGCCTCCATATTTGACACAACTGGCTGATCACTCAGCTGGGGCAAGTCAGTGTAATCACCCCCTTGCTTAGGTGTAGTATCCCTATACCTAACCTAAACTGGACACATATGTTCCTATCAGCCACTCCTATGGAAGGCCTCATCAATCCTGGAGGCAGAGTGCGTGGAAATATGTGAGATGGTGCTCTAGCATGAGCTGAGCCTGTCTGCAGCTGTCGGGAACCACTCCCTAAACTGTCCAGGAATATAGCCATACCATATACTCTTAAGTGCATTATAATCCTCGGGGTTATATGCTAACTTTGGTTTGGCTTTATCAAAACATGTCGAGTAAGGTGTCATACGATTTGGAATACTATCCCCTCAACAGTTCTGTCGACGGGGATAGCATTCCACCCTTCCAGAGGGACACAACATGTGTGTAGCCTTAACCCCGGTTAAAGTTAACCAGAGCCTCAGCATCACAAAATGGATGCTGCCACCACAGACACAAGTCTGACCTCCTGCTGCTGGGAGTCCTTCCAGCGAGGGAGGCTTGGACAAAGGGTTTCCTGCCTTGGGAGGTGCGAGCACCACCCCAGACAGGGTTTTGTGTATTGGGTAGGACAGGGCTGAATAGATTGAGACATGCCCGGGGCACACAAGGTGTCCCCGTGCATAAGCCAGTCCAAACCAGTCCTGGGACTTTCCAGACCCAGGCCTGGCGAGGAGCTGGACAAAGGAAAGGGGGTGTAACCGCCCCCCTTCCTGGTCCCACCCAGAGGAGGGACCTAGTAGGTGATCCACCCCTCAGATTGGGAATTAGAGTGGGAGCAGTGCCGTTGCACAGCAGATCATCCTGAATCAACTTGAAACTAAGAAGACGACTGGACTTCGACATTCTGCTGCATAGAAGACTGAAGAGAATCTCCCTTGTGGCCTAGGAGTGGCCACCCTGTGAATACAAGTACCAACCAGCGAATCGACGTCTGCTTTGCCGCCGCCTCCCGCCGGAGTCCGAGCCCAGAGCCTGACAAGACCCAGACTCCCAGACTTCTCCCAGCCCGATCCACAGTCCCTGCAAAGAAGGGACCCATGGAGGCACCGAGAGACGTGGGACCGGACATCTTGGAAGACACCCGAAGAGCTGACTGCGCAGCATCAGAGGCATCCTGGATGTTGTGCTTTGGGGACTGAGAACCCCCACCACCGAGCAGCCCTTGCACCGAAGATCAGCCCCCCAGCATCTCCACGATCTGCGTGGGGCCCTTTTGCATTGTGCCACTCGACGCGTCATCATGGCCACTAGCCATGTGGTCAGCGGCCATCTTGGCGACGAAACCGAAGAACTACACTGCGGGTCTGGTTGCTCCAGACTTGCCCTCGCTCCTGTAAAAAGGAGCACCCGCTCTGACCTTGCTGGTCCGAGTAAGAAGCCTTTTTCAACTCCTGCGTGGCTTGCATTAGCCAAGGCCTGTTTGCTCCGATCAAGTTGCCGACACCGCCAACAGCGAGAAGCCTACGTGGGACAGCTCGTGACCGACTCCTGGACGTCCTCGACCCCCGGTGTCCACATGGCTGCAGAGAGAAGCTACACCTCAACGCCTGTTTGCACCCGACATCGCCTGGTTCTAATCTGGTTCCGCAGTAGTCACTGGCTAGTGACTTTGAACATTGTCCCCTCTGCTTTCAGGTCTTCACATCTTCAGATCCACCCTTGGATCCACCGGAACTCTTCACATCAAGCCGCCTGCAGCATCTCCAGCTCCAAGCACCATCGACCAGCGTGACAAAACCCGACACTACTTCGACCCTATGCACCCGCTTCCTGTGGGTGAGGTAAATCAGCAACGCCGGTGTTCCTACACTGGTACACACCTCTAGGGCCTGTGTCTCAAGTTTCAGCTTTCTAGGTCACTCGGAAGGTTCCAACTAACTAACTTTGTACTTTTTACGCACCATAGACTTTGTATTGGTGAGTGCGTGCACTTTAAACACTGCACCCGAGTCCCGCGGGCCTTTCCCGACTTAGTCACTACTAGTCCCGATCAGCTCCAGCGATTCCCAAGGCCCTAGGCCTATTTCCTTTTCGATTGGTATCTCTTATACCACTTTCTTAGTATATGGTTTAGGTGGCCCCTAGGGCTTATCCATATTGTGCAACTTTTGTGTATTTTAAACTGTCTTGTGTTTAACGCTTGTGCTTCTGTGCTCATAAAGAGTCCAGGGGATATTTGTAGTTAATAAATCTATATATATTTTCAATATATATATATATGTGTGGTGTCCTTTCATTTGGTATTCAAGGGGGTTGTGTATGGTAATACAGCTGGCTTCACATGCCTTTCAGAGTTTAGCCTAAGACTGCTTTGTCCACGTTACCACTAGGATAACTGGTCTATAAGGTTGACTTACAACCAATCATCATAAGGGTTGCTTGGCATGGTACAAAGTGAAAAGGTAAATTTGCCTTCAAGGGACTTTATTTAATCTGTATTTTATCTAGTTAGGATTATTTGAAAAAGGACCAGTCAATTGTCCTTGAAATGAATGAATCAACAATTCACTTAAAAAACATTGCTTAAACATATAACATATAAACATATAGACAAAGACACAAGGTGTATACGAAAAAATATATTTTTATCAAGTGGTTCATTCAAAGAAAATCAACTTCATATACAGATCAATAGATAAATAGAGATTAGGACTGTGGGCACACACAAAAGTAAATTACTGGGTGACACAACAGAACCTAAACGAGCACCTATCCCAAATCACATTGAGTAAAACAAAGAAAGGGATAAGGTGTATAGTCGACGTTTCGGTTTCTTAGGCGTTAGTTTGCTGAAACCATCCTCAGGACTGCTATTAATTGTGGTCTGTATAGAAATATTGTTATCTGTCCATAGAGTATCGTTATTGCATCTCATGAGACAATGTGGATCGAGGTATCTTTAAAAACCAGACTATTAGTTGTGGATCAATGGGCTTCACGTAATAGTTCAAGCTTTGGTTGAGAATAAATATTCCTCATGGAGCTCTAATAATGTCGAAGGACATAGAGCATCCGGTGTGTGTAAAATCAAATCTTGTCAATCACCGGTAACGACAATGGAGCGAATCAATGTGGATTGGAGTAAGTGATATGTTGAGCAGTTTTGGATCCTGCACCGCCTAATATTCGCAACGAATGCAGTTGAAGAGCGTCTCGTCAGTACGAAGCCACGAGACTTCTATACAGACCACAATTAATAGCAGTCCTGAGGATGGTTTCAGCAAACTAACGCCTAAGAAACCGAAACGTCGACTATACACCTTATCCCTTTCTTTGTTTTACTCAATGTGATTTGGGATAGGTGCTCGTTTAGGTTCTGTTGTGTCACCCAGTAATTTACTTTTGTGTGTGCCCACAGTCCTAATCTCTATTTATCTATTGATCTGTATATGAAGTTGATTTTCTTTGAATGAACCACTTGATAAAAATATATTTTTTCGTATACACCTTGTGTCTTTGTCTATATGTTTATATGTTATATGTTTAAGCAATGTTTTTTAAGTGAATTGTTGATTCATTCATTTCAAGGACAATTGACTGGTCCTTTTTCAAATAATCCTAACTAGATAAAATACAGATTAAATAAAGTCCCTTGAAGGCAAATTTACCTTTTCACTTTCATTACCCAAGCCCTCAAGGGTATTTCGGGTCGCTCACTCCCTTCAAAATGGTACAAAGTGATCACTAGAATTAGTGAGCATTATATACCAGGCCAACTTCTCACACTGACCAGTTGGTGAAGGTCGAGAAGACAACTACTGACCTCGTGGGAGACACGTCAGCTTTAAAGCACAAAGTCCAACGGTTGGAAGAAGACAATCTCAGGCTAAAAACAAAACTGGATGACCAGGAAGGCCGCTCGAGGCGAAATAATGTACGCCTGATTGGCGTTCCAGAATCGGAACGCGGTCCGGCCCTGGACCTCTACGTTGAGGACCTTGGAACTAAGCAGCTCCAACCCAAAGGACTGTCAAAGTATTTCTCGGTAGAACGTGCCCATCGGGTTCCTGGAGGACAGCCAAAGCCCGGGGCACCGCCTCGGCCTATCCTGGCGCGAATTTTTAGCTTCAGGGACCGGGACGCCATTTTACAGGCAGTGCGCACTCTACCTCCCATCCAAATTGACAACTCAGAGATCCACTTCTACCGGGATTACACAGCGCCAGTGGCTTAACAACGCCGGAGATTCACGGAGGTAAAGAAAGAATTGCGTGCTCGGGAGCTAAAATACTCGATGATTTTCTCGGCGAAGCTGCGTGTGGAGTCCAAAGGGAAAACGTGGTTCTTCGACACGCCACAAGCGACTCAGGAGTGGTTGGAGGGATGGAGACCGGCGAGAGATCCGAAGAACAGAAATCCGCAACGCAACCATGGAGAAAGAAGCCCTCAACCTAACAACGACGCAGAATGAACAGAGATCGTCGCACTACAATCTCCGTCATGGTCACCAACATCTTTCAACCTTTGATTTTCAAACCAGGCATCAATCCACTCATCAACATGATGGAGGTTGCCGGACATGGAGAGAGAAGGAGTGGCGGTGGGCCACTTACGAATGGCCAATTATGGTGAGACTATGGTTCGACACAACAAGACCCATGCAGGTAGGACTAAATGGTTAAGACTAGCACTGCACGAGTATCGACAGAGGGGGGGGGGAACGGCAACGGACACAGAAGTCTCACCCCCACTAACAATCTTCATGTGTTGGGACTGTAAGCACTCTGCTCAATTGGGGAGGTGGAAGGTTCATTGTCCGCCGGGCAGGGAGGGGGGTAGAGGTTCTTTACGTTTTAACCTTGTTTAGTTTCTGTTTTAATTGTATCTTTCCAACATGGTTGGCTCCTTGCAGACACACGCAACACAGGCACCGTTTCTTCTTCACACACTTAGGCACGACGGCCCGGCCGGAGCGACCATCTGGGAGCGTCTGGTCACGATCTCCTCAACATGACACCCACATCACAGGCACACTGTTAGACACACGGGAGCACGTTCTACACTCCCACACACCTCGGACCGCATCCTACATCCGATGACACTGATGCACGTGCTTACCAATGATCATGGCTAATCATGATGTCTCTACACCAGCCCCCCACTCACAACCACTAGTCGCCCCCACGCTAACAATAATATCGTGGAACGTCAATGGCCTAGGCCATCAAATTAAGCGAGGCGTAGTCCTCCAATATCTCAAGAGAAAGGCACCCACATTAGCCCCGGGTTCCCGTGGGGTTGGAATCCTGGCCCAAAAAAATGCTCCACTCCTCATCAAACGCACGTGGGCTGATGACTAAGGGCGATTTTGCGGCGATACATTGTCAATGGGAGGGACGGCTATATAATATACTCTCAGTATACGTCCCCCCTACGCTACATCAAGGGACATTCCAAGACCTGGGTAAACTACTGCTTGACCTCCCAGGAGGCGAACTAATCATTGGAGGAGACTTCAATGCAGTATTAAATACAGAGATTGATCTGCAGCCTCCTCGTGAAACCACTAGATCTAACCAAATGTTTAACGACTTCCTAGAAGCAATGGGATTGGTGGATATGTGGAGACTTAAACATCCCCGTGACCGTCATTACACGTTTCACTCAGGGGCCCATAATAGTCTCTCTAGAATAGACTATATGCTAACCTTGGCGATCCCCCCGGAAAAGATCACGGCCCTCGAGCTCCTCCCAAGAGGGATATCAGACCACTCCCCAGTGCACCTCACCTACACGACACAACCCACCAGACGACAAAGAATATTCCCGATTTACCCCGACTATCTTAAAAAACAGAGCTATTTTGAAAGCACTGAAAACCTCTACCACGCATTACTTTGAGGAAAACCCAGACTCAGTAGATTCGCCCTCGGTTCTATGGGAGGCATTCAAGGTAGTACTCAGAGGACAGGCTATCTCTACCATTTCCAGGCACAAAAAAGAACAGCGGGCGGCTGTTGAAGCATTCGAAACAGCTGTTCAAACAGCAGAATTGGCCCATGCCTCCGATAACACGGAAGACACAGCACACACACTAACATTGGCGTCACAGGAACACAAGGCGTACGTAGAGGACATAACCAAGACAAAACTGACAGACACACTGCATAGGGTCTATGAGTTGGGGGACAAGACAGGGAAGATGCTCTCATGGATTGAACGTAAGGAAAGGGTCAATAGATGGGTTGCCACACTAGAGGGCTCAGATGGTACACACACGACTGCTCCCCCGCAAATTATAGAAGAACTAGCCACATATTATGAGACCGTATACACTGCACGGGGTGGGAGGACGGAGGAAGACTGCACGCAGTACCTGCAGGACGTACCCCAGCCCGCGCTATCACAGGAGGATGCACAGACACTTGAGGGTGACTTCACAGGGGAAGAATTGGGGAAGGCAATAGCAGCACTACATACTGGGAAAGAGATGGGGCCGAACGGCCTACCCGTTGAACTCTACAAAACACTATCACGACAGATAATCCCCTACATGCTCCCGATGTATAATGACTGCCTGTCGAGAGGTGAGATCACGGCTGATCAAAGGCTAGCCACCATTGTAGTAGTACACAAACCCGGTAAACCACCTGACCAAACATCTTCCTATAGGCCGATCTCCCTAATGATTGTGGATGCTAAAATCCTGGCAAAAATTCTGGCGCTACGACTACAGCCCCACCTTACAGACCTAATACACCCGGACCAATCGGGCTTTATGCCTGGTAGAAATACATCACTTAATCTACGGCGCATTAATGGAGTCCTACATCGTGTTCCCATGTTACGGGAAGACGCGGCCATCCTCTCTCTTGATGCGACAATGGCCTTCGACCTGGTAGAATGGACATTCCTATTCGCGGTCCTCAGAAAGATGGGCTTCGGCCCTAAATTTTGCAGTTGGGTAAAACTTCTCTACACCGAGCCGATGGCGCAGGTGGTAGCCAATGGCCACACTTCCCGCACATTCACACTGGGGCCCGGAACGAGGCAGGGATGCCCTCGATCCCCGCTACTTTTGGCTCTTATACTTGAACCCTTGGCGATGCAGGTGCGGGTAGACACCATAATTAGAGGGATCACGTGGGGGACTGGATGGGAGGATCGCATCTCCCTCTACGCAGACGATGTATTGGTTTATTTGATGTCCCCCACCCAGTCCCTGACAGCTTTGATGGACCTACTCAGGGCATACGGCGAGGTGTCGGGTTACACCATTAATTGGACCAAATCGCTTCTTTATGTCCTACGGGGCCATACACCGACGTTGCCCCCAGACTGCACCCTACAGACGGTCACCAGGGGATTCAAATACCTGGGAATCTATGTCACGCCACAGGAACCCTTATTCATGGAAGAAAACTTAATGAAACCTCTACAGAGGCTAAAATCCGACGTCACACACTGGCGCTCTTTACCGCTTACATTGCTGGGGAGGGCCGCATTATTTAAGATGCTATCACTCTCTAGATTCCTTTACGCGTTGCAAAACACACCCTTTCCGGTCCCTCTCCCCTATTTTAAGTCCATAGACGCAGAAATCTCGGCACTCCTATGGGATGGGAAGCCAGCCCGTATAGCGCACTCCAAATTAATCCGATCCTGGTATGACGGTGGGATCGCCCTACCCAGTGTTAAATTGTATTACTGGGCAGCACAACTAATAGCGGTTAATCAATGGTTACACGCCCCACAACTGGACCCAGCCTTCCGCCTTGACCGAACGGTGCTACCACCTGACCAACTCATGCGGGCTCTATACACGAACAAACGACGCCACACCTTTACAGGCCCAACAGCCCACACTATCAAAATCTGGCACGCAGCACAGAGAGCCCTGGGATTGGAGGGAGTGCTCACGCTCGCCACGCCACTTTGAGTGCGTGGCGTCTGGGTACCCTAGTGAACACAAAGGGCTTCCGGCAGTGGGACTTAATTGGTATCTCCAAAATCGGGGACCTATGGAAAAGAGGTGAAGTTCTCACTTTCCCAGCCCTCCAAGAAAAATACGGGATGGCAGACACCGAACAATATCGCTATGCACAAATCAAGCACGCACTACAGAGGGCTATTCCAACAGGCACACAACTGGCTGAATCCTCCCCCCTGGAGGATAGACTCCTTACTGAATGCCTAGACAGAAAAGCGATCTCCCTCACATATCGCAAACTTATCAATAACATGCCCGACCCCACGGCTGTCCTCCGGAGCAAATGGGAAATAGAACTAGGGGATATAGATGATGAGGATTGGCTATACGCTCTACCATCTGCCAGGGAGGCCTCCATCCCATCACGACTCAAGCTAGTGCAATTGAAAATATTACACAGAATATACTACTCCCGCACACTCCTACACCGGCTGGGCCGCATCCCGGAACCTATCTGCCTGCGAGGGAGCGGTCTCCCGGGCACAATCTTTCACATAATATGGGACTGTCCCAGTATCCAATCATATTGGGGCCGAATACTCTCCGAAATATCAGAAGCCAGTGGTGTTGAATTACTAAGAGAACCTAGATGTTGTTTATTAAATATTTGGTCACCCACTGACATGAATCGAGGAATGCAGAAGGGCAACATTGGGTCTAGCCCTTGCTAAACGGAACATTGTCAGGCACTGGGGCTCAGGTGTGGCACCCACATGCACACAGTGGGGAAGAGATATGGACACAGCTATGCTGGCAGAAAAGGCGGTGTATGTTAATCGAGGATGCCCCAAAAAATGGACTAGGATATGGGGGAAATGGAACGAATACAGGGGGCAGTTGTGCGACCCACCACAAGAACTGTCTGATCTTAAAAGTAGTCCATGAAGCAGAGACCCTGAAAGGCTAATGATACGATGACCCAGGGGTGTATTCGCCGAAGGGAGAGATAGAGACTCTAAGTAGCTCTTGACCGGTACGATGGGGGGAGAACAAATGTCAATGATAAGAAGATGTCACTCTTCTCAGAGGATTTCATTTCAGGAGCACCCATGGCCAGATATGTTGGAGAAATTCTAGCTTTGAATAGAAAAGTGATGAAGACTGCCTGATGTATGAAACGGAAATGTATGTTGCAAAGAATATATGCATATATTATATAATTGAACCGAACTGCCAAGTATTATGTGTAACATGTACAAGCCAATAAAATATGTTTAAAAAAAAAATAATATTCAAACAAGGGGGGGGGGGGCGTGGCTTGGCCGGCAGCGATGGCGGCTGTGTGTTGAGCTCGCTCCGGCCAGCCCGATACTTATCCTGTGATATACCCTCCCTGAGCACTTTTGGCTTGCTGCCCGGGGTGCTGAGACCTGCAGCCGCAGCCTGCTGTCCCCAGAGACCGGCTGGGGCTCCCGGAGCGTTACTGAGCGCCGCAGGACAGAACGAGCGGCCTGCGCGCTCCCGCGACTCCGGAGCCGGGACCTCGCTTTGTTGGCCTGGCCGGCGATGTGGACATCGGTCCTGCAGGTGGGACCCGGCGGCCGACACGGGCGGAGCGCCCCATCTCTATGATCCCGGCCCGGAGGGAGACGAGGCTGCGAGACTGACAGCGGAGCCCCCCCTGGGAGGTGGCAGTGGCGGCGAGACTTTGGGTGAGCCGGGAGGCGCCAAGACTATTCCGGCGCGGGTTGCTGGCCTGAGGGACGGCAACCATTTTGAGGCCTCGAGCTATTGGCTCTGACCCGGGCGGCGTGCCCATCGGCCTGGTTGAGCGTGTGGAGCGGCGCTGCTGGTCCTTTGCGGTGAGGCTTGGTGCCCCTGCGCCATCATATCGGAGGTAGTGCCGGTGGGGTGCGGACGGCGTCGAGGTGCTGTTGGTGAGGTCGGCGGGCATTTTCCTGGCGCAGTGGACGGTTGGCTGCGCCGCTGAGGAGGTCGAGGGGCAGCTGGCTGCAGCCACGTGAGTGAGACATCTGCTGAGGGGGAGAAGTCCTAGTCTGGGGCCTACCCTGTTGGCTCGCCTGCCCCCTGGTTGACCAGCGATTGTTGGTGTCGGTGTGCGGAGTCCAGGTGCATACTGTCCTCTCTACGGCCACGATGACTCGGGTGGCCATACCAAGCAGGGGGCTCTGGACAAATTTACAGAGGTGGGCCAGGCGGCGGGCGGCAGTGGGGGGTCGCAGACCTCTGCGCCAGACAACGCTGCGCTGCTGGCGGCCATCACGCAATCGAGAGACGCACTAGACGCCAAGATTGTGGCCGTCGGCTCCAATGTGATGCTGATCCGGCAAGATCTGACGAATGCGGTGGAGAGGATCACGGGTGCGGAGACGCGAATTTCCGAGGTTGAAGACGAGGTGTCCGTGCTTAAGAAGAAGGTGGCCGCCATGGAAATGACGCAGAAGGGCCTCGCCATGAGGGTTGAAGACGCGGAAGGGCGCGCTCGGCGGAACAACCTCCGCTTTGTGGGATTTCCGGAGGGATGCGAGGGCGATAATGCGGAGCGCTTTTTGGCACAGTGGCTGAAAAGCTGGCTTCCCTCGGACGTTCTGTTCCGCTGCTTTGTGGTGGAGCGGGCCCACCGGGCTCTTATGCAGAAGCCCCCTGCCGGAGCGCGCCCACGGCCCATTATAGCTAGATTCCTGAACCATGTAGATGGGACACTATCTTGAGGCAGGCGAGGGCGAAGGAACCTCTCATGCACGAGAATGCCACCATCCTCATTTTCCCTGACTACACGCACCTAGTGCAGCAGCAGCGTCAGTCCTTCCTCGCTGCTAAGGTCCGTCTTCGTGGCCTCCATATCCAGTATGCCTTGCTGTACCCGGCGCGGCTGCGTGTCATCTTCCAGTCCTGCCTGCTGTTCTTTGATTCCCCCGAGGAGGTCTTCCAGTAGACCGATGAAACAGTGAAACTCCACGTCACCACGGTCCCAGGGAGAGAATCAGATTAATCTGCGAGTGGAGTGGGTCGGGAGGGCCTCAGAAGTCAGCAGCGCTGCCGCAGGAAATTGCACTCTGGCCGTGGCTCCGGTTCGGGCTCTGAGCGGCGCCAGGGGAGTCCGGCGCCGGATCGACAGCGGCAAGAGGGGACTTGAACGCTCAAACTTTCACCCGGGACATTGCTGGTGGACACTGTGGACGCTCAGGTGCTCAGGTATCGTGGGCTGGTTGCCCGCCCAAGTTGAAGGGGGGTTGGGGGAGTGGAGGTCCTGTTTCTATGGGATGCCACTTGGGGATCCATTGGAAGGGACGGTTCAGGGTCCCCCGTTGGAGTCCGAGCCATTGCCTGGCAGCGATAGGTGCTTCCATATTTGGGAGGTGCAGGGTGGTGGGTGAGGGGCAAGGGGGTTAGGGGTTGGGTTGAGGGGGTTGCGTGCGCTAGCTCTGTTGTTGTTTATTGGATGCATACGGTATATGCTGGGTCATCAGGAGGATTGTAATTTATGTAATGTTTTGGTCTTATGTCTGCGCGGGGTAGGGAGGGACGGGTAGGCCTTGGTTCCTTGCGTATAGTGAGCTGGAATATGCGTGGGTTGCTTGACAAGGTGAAGAGGGGAGCTGTTCTCCAGCACACTAAGAGGGCCGGGCGGATGTTCTGCTTATCTAGGAGACACATTTGCTGGGTACAAAGATACTGTGTCTTCAACGGTATGGGTACACACAGGTATACCATTCGGGATTCACTAGGGGCTCGAGGGGGGTGGCCTTCCTGATTCATCGCAGGGTGTCCTTCATACATGGGCGGGTCTGGACTGACACACAGGGTAGATATGTCTTTGTGCAGGGTAGAATAGGGGGCGACATGGTGACCCTGGGTAGTGTCTACGCCCCGCCTCCTTCACAGTGGCCCCTAGTTGAGCTCATGTCCCTCTGGGGTGACATGCTTGATACCCTCTCTGTAGTGGGCGGGGATTGGAACGACGTGACGGATCTGAGTAAGGATAGATGGCGTAGTGGGGCGACTGCTGGGAGGGGGGACGTGGGAGGATCTACCACTAAATTGAATGCACTAGCGACGGGACTGGACTGTACGGACATGTGGCGATACATGCATGGCGCGGGGAGGGAATACACATATTATTCTGCTGTACATGACTCGTTTTCTAGACTTGATTATATATTTGTTCCACGGGGACTGACCTCTAGAATCATGGCGGTAGACATCCTACCGAGGGCCTTGCCCGACACTCACCAGTTGCTCTCACCTTTAATGCGGGTGTGGCCAGGCAGCCGTTTAGATGGCGTTTGTCGGGATGGCACTTGACGCAAGAAAACTATAGGGCTCACATGGCCCTGGAATTGGATCGATATCTAGAGTCCAATGTGGGCTCCGTTGACTCTCAGCCTAGCATCTGGGAGGCCCTTAAACCAACTATGCGTAGCGTGGATATTGCATGGTGCGCGGCTGCCCGCAGGGAACGGCGGAAAGACCTTGTGCGACGTGAGCCGGAGCTGGAGGGCTTAGAACGTGATGGTCGGGAGGCGGACGGGGGCCCTGGCAGGCGGCGACTGCTCCTGGCCCAGCAGCAGTATACTGCAGTGCTTATGGATGAGGCGCGCCAGGCGTGGTTGGCCACTCGTAGTCAGGTGTACCAGTGGGGAGACAAATCGTGTAAAATGTTACACCGCCTATGTCAGGGCATGCTACATGCCCAGCCGTTGCCTCGGATAATGGACCCCAGGGGCGGGCCGGTACTCGAACACCCGGCGATTACGGAGAGCTTTGCTCTCTACTACAAGGAGCTATACGCACCGCGGGAGAGCTTGCCGGCCGTTATGGTCCAGCGTTTCATAGATGACCTCCCCCCGCGGGCGGTGTCTGACGAAGTGCGGGATTTGCTGGATAGACCGTTGACGGATGACGAGATCGGTACGGCTTTGGGTGAGTTGAACCCCGAGTAAGGCGCCAGGACCAAACGGTTTCCCCTTCGAGTTTTTTCGGCGCTTTTTCGTCCAGGTGGGCCCACTACTCCGGCCGGTGATAGAGGAGGCGCGTGAGGGGGGAGTGCTCCCGGCGGATTGGCGTTATGTGGAAGTGGTGGTCTTTTTGAAGCCGGGCCGGCCCCCGGAGAGCCATGCGTCCTATCGCCTGATATCCTTATTAAACACCGTGGCCAAGGTCCTAGCCAAAGTCCTAGCCAACCGTCTTAAGCCTCATATCACGGAGCTAGTGCACCTGGATCAGGCGGGCTTTATGCCCCAGAGGGCCACCGCCATAACATTCGGCGCGCTCATGTGGCCGTCTCCGCATGGCGGACCCTTGGGGAGCCTGCGGCGTTATTCCTTGCTAATATGGACCGCGCCTTTGACTCTCTGAGCTGGGTCTATTTGTTTGCCCTACTGGAGCGCCGTAACCTAGGCCCGCGCTTTTTGGCATATGTGCGGCTCCTGTACACGGACCTCACTGCCTCGGTGCGCGTTGGGGGGCGATCTCGAGCCCCTTCGCGGTTCGTCTGGGGACGCGACAGGGCTGTCCCCTGTCTCCCTATCTATTTGCGCTCGCTATGGAGCCACTTGCGGCGTGGGTACGCATAGTTGCCCAGCTCAAGGGATTCCGATGGTCAGTGGGCCTTACGGATAGGATAGCGCTCTACGCTGACGATGTGATGTTCTTTCTCACAGAACTTGATCGCTCGGGCCGCGGTTGCTGCTTATCCTCCAAATTGTTGGTGAAACTTCGGGCCTGTATATGAATCCTACAAAGTCCACATTGTGGATGATGGGCGGGCGGGGGCGGGGACAGGTCGGGGAGTGGGCGTCTGGCCTCCAGATTGCATCGGGTGGAGTGACATACCTGGGTGTGTTCTATGGCAGATCAGCCATCTTCAAAATGGTGACTCTCCCGCGTATAGTATATCAGCTACAAAACCACCCATATGAGATTCCGCCTCGCTGGTTCCAATTGGTCAACTCAGCGCTGAGTGGGTTCCTATGGGAGGGTGGGATCGCGCGAGTGGCATTACGAACCTGTTTCCTGTTTCCGCTCCACCTACATGGGGGGACTGGCCACGTCAGACGTTCTATCGTACTATCAGGCTGCGCATCTACTGGTTCTAAACGACTGGTAGTATGGCGACAGAGGGGACCCTGCATAAGCAGTTGAAAGATTTCTCATGGGCTCGGCTTCGGTCCATACGCTGTTGTATTCGGCCGCACTCCGGCGCTGTCTTCCCTCGGCCACCCAGGTTGTATTTTACGTCTGGAGGCAGGCGCTCCGCTGAATGGGTTGGTGGAACGTGCTTACCCAGGAAACTCCTTTGTGGCGTAATGGTCGCCTGCCCCACCTGTCTGCACTTCAGGGCTTCCGGGGATGGGACGCTATTGGTATCTCCTCCTTGGGAGATGTGATGTCAGGCTGCTCTCTGAAGTCTTTTCAAGATCTGCAAGAGGAGTTCGCGA
Organism: Lissotriton vulgaris; assembly: GCF_964263255.1. Lineage (NCBI taxonomy): Eukaryota > Metazoa > Chordata > Amphibia > Caudata > Salamandridae > Lissotriton > Lissotriton vulgaris. Next base: position 1,546,963,643 of record NC_141694.1, on the reverse strand, counting down.
TACCCCGTACCCAATTTTATAAATACCTTCAGTTCCGTCACGCCCTGACGCCCTATCTGGCTGCTCTGGAAGGGCCCCCTGACTTTAGCCCACTGGAAGCTAAATTATTTATGGGTGAGTTGCCTGACAAGAAGCTTTCACGCATCTATCAGACACTGGTCCATCACAGCTCAACTGATCTCTCTAGACTTAAGGCTAACTGGGAGGAGGATATTGGGGACCTAGAGGAGGAGGACTGGAATGAAGCTCTGGCAAGCCCGCGGACGGCCGCAATCTCCACTCGTCTGCGCCTGATCCAATTTAAGTATTTACATCACACATACTTCACACGGCAGCACTAATGGCGGGCTGGAATGGTGGTTTCCCCGGAGTGCTTTAGGTGTGGAGCAGAGGTTGGCACTCTATTGCATACTGTCTGGAGCTGTCCGGCACTACAGAGGTTTTGGGTAGGAGTCTTCCGGAGCCTGTCGGAGGTGCTGGCTTGGGTGCTTCCTCGAGATCCCAGATTGGCGTTGCTACATGTTATGGAGGGGATTGGGGTTAATCGGTACAAACGCCACTTGCTGTTGCTGGGCCTTACCTTGGCCAAACGAGACATTGCACGCGCCTGGAAGGCGCACCAGCCCCCGCCCCTGGCTGCCTGGAGGAATGGTATGGACTTTTCCATGGGTATGGAGCAGCCTGTATTCTTGGCCAGGGGCTGCCCTGGTAAGCACTTTAAGATTTGGAAACGGTGGGCCGATTATCGAGGGCTGGACTTAGACCCGCAGCCCGATGGAGTTGCACTCTCGTTACCTTAACGCTTAGACATTTGATTTTCTGCTGCTGTGTCCTGGCTTGACTCTGTATGCTTTCTGTACAGTTATGTCGTCTTCAGTTTAACAGCTGCGCAGTTGGGGGGAGGGGCGGGAGGGGGGTCGGGATACTGTTTTCTTTTAAAAGTCTGTCAATGATATTTTGATATGTTATTGCTTGCCATGGTCCCCGGTGTTCAGGGCAATGCATCATATGTGTGTGCAGACAAATAAAATCTGTTTAAAAAAAAAAAAAAGAATATTCAAACAAGTGTTGAGCCTCCCGAAATGTTCAACTCTCGGTAAAATACATCTCGAGTTTGGCCTTCAAGACCACCAAGCAGTAGGGGCCGGAGCCTTCATCAGGCTGTGTAACAAGTTGCGTACCTCCAGAGAAGTAACACTGGAGGCTCTTTTATGGCAGGAAATCTCAGCCGGACAACTTGGTAGATCATATTGGCGTTATTTACAATATTCCCTAAAACTCCTGGATTCAGAAGAAATCTGGAGCTCGAATCCACCGCAGCAGGCACTGAAAATCCACATTAAAAAGAACAACCACCTATGGTCCTTCCATTCAGACAGAGCCCAATTGGCCCAACGTAAGCATGCCTGGTCAATTGTATCACGGTTCCAGCCAGGGATTATGGCCCCATATCTGTCATGTACTTATTCTGTGCAATGGAAAAAAAGATTTATGGCCCTCAGAATGGGCGAATGGCCGTTCCTGTACCACCTGCCGAGATGGCAACGCGTAAACAATAATATAATGTGCAGGGGTTGCGGGAGTAGCAAGGAAACGATTGAGCATGTGGCATGTCTCTGCCCCACACTACTTGACGACCGAAAAATCTTGTTAAAGAGTGAATGGAATAAACTTGGCATCCGCACGTGCCGACAAGCTATCATTGCTTCAATGAATCCGGACAATTCACTGCTCAATATTCGGTTCACTAAGTTCATGACCCGAGCAGTAAGAACATTTAAAACCAGAGAGAGACAGCAAGTAAATAATAGTCAATTGTAAAAGGGCGGTCTAAGCCCTTTGCTACACCAAATATCAGCCGACATCGGCCTTTTTTCACACGGATTACCTCCTGCCCCCGTGCTCTTGAAGAACATTTAAATCATCACATGTAGGGCCTTCACTATATTAATGGACTCACGCCATTAGCGGTATCAACCACTCATCCTTAACGACTACGGTCTTGGCACGTGTCCTTAGCAAATGTTAAATCAGAAGGGCCAACCATGGTCCCCACCGTTTTCTAATCGCCCGTTATTAAGTTGCACCGATCAGATGAAGTTAACATTTCACTAACAAAGATGGAGGGCCAGGTCCTTTTAATAATTTATGGATGAATCTTTCTTTTTAACCCACTGTGATGATACGAATGGACTAAATGGACACCTTTAGGTGGATCCCCAGAGAGAAAAAAAGAAAAAAACTAAATAAATGTTTTAAAGCTAAGATGCAGCTCCAAGACAAAATGTGTGTCTCTTGCACTACCTGTAAATATTTTAGTAATATCGATACACGTTTTAAAAAAAAAATATTTAACTTTATTTGTTTTATTTTTTTAAATCTTTGATAAATGTTTACTATTGTAATGATTTTTATTAATCAAACAATAAAGTTCTACTCATAAGGCTTTAGAGAAAAATAATGGAATAAGGTTTTATAATGAAATGCACAACAGTATTAGCACAATGTGATTAACATATAGTTGAAGCAAAGACATTATGCTGAAGGAAGAAATGGGCTTAGTCTAACATTGGGTAATGTAGACATCAATTTGAAAATAGATGGTGCTGCTTGCAGCCATATTTTCAGTATACAATAATTTTATTCTCATCCTGCACACCAACAATTCATGCACATGCAACTTTGTAAACCATGTGCAAGAGGTAATGTCACTTTCCCTGGTACAGAATGATATGTCTTTCCTTTGAGTTCTGTAGCACAATGTTTCACTCAGAGTGAATTTGTTCATGGTCTTTTCCTTTGGAATTAGTGTGATTCTCATAAGGACTGTCATTGTATTTTAAGTAACAACATTTGGACTACCAATTGAGGTATCTGAAAACCACAAGTGATGGTAACTGATTTATGTGAATCTGTGGGATAATGTTGAGAACGTGAGATCAGAAACTGTATTGTACTCTCTCTAATGTGACAGGTTCAAACTGTGTATCTTGACAATTGTATTGAATGTACGACTTCCATTGTAAAACTCCTTATAAAAGAAGCCCCCCTTCTTGAGTGCAATGGGCTCATTCTCCCTTGACTTTTAGGGGGCAACACCACGTAGATCTGACCTCTGATTTATAACTTTGATTTATTCTTTAGTGTTTATTAATTTCTTGTATTTATTCTGAGCTTCATGCTATTCTCTTTTTTCAACAATTTAATCTGACTTTTAATATTTGTCTGGGGATTAAAGATGCACATGGCCTATCAGAGAGCTTTAATTGGACATTAATAAGAAAAAGTACCATCATTACATACTACTTTCTTATATTTTGCCAACAAACTTCCTGTGTGTTGCTGTCTGCGTTTCTCTTGCCTTTTCATATTTCATATTGTTTAAGAAATGTGATACGTGTGTTAGGATATTGTATTATGTTTTCCAAAGTGATATTTTATATATAATAATTATTTCTCAGATGTGTTTTTGGATAATTGATTCTTATATATTGGATATAGCACACTCCTTATATGTTGGAGTCGTGACTTTTGTGGTACTATTTATTACACAAAATAGAGGGGCAGAAAATTGCTCCACCACAACAGTCTTATGTGGGCCTATATCTCATGTAGATTTTAAACTACTAATGATCATATACAACACCTTCACATTACAAAAGGCAAAGTGTCAGTAAAACAAACACTGGACATGTCTCACCTTCGTAAGGCGAGAGATTAGGTTTCTTTTTGCAGTGTCGCTGCATAGAATGAACATGCTGGGCCGATCGACAATGTGGCTCTGTAAGACTTGGCATCCATTTTATATGCAGAGTGCCTTGGGGAATTGCATTTCACATTCCCACACATTATATGTTGTGGGATGCAACTATTGAATGATCCTTTTTGTGTGCAATGTTTCAGTAATGCTGTATGCTAGATTTTTTCTTTAGTACCTGCGGCTTAACTCTGCCATGGTCATTCCCAAACCCCGCATTGAAAGGAGCCAAGATTGGAAGCGAGAACCCTGGGTATGAAGAAGTCAATGGCAACCAAGGCCTTGGCAATATAAATGACAATGGTGAAAAGCTCACAGATCTCTGTGCCCTAAACAGTCTGGAGAAAGGTGGTAGTGTATTTCCACACAAAATAATATACAAGGCAAGTCACCAAACCATTCGACAGATAATCAGATCGACCATGTCTGCATTGCCAAGAAGTTCTGGAGGTGTTTCCAGGATCTGCGAGTGATGAGAGGTATGTATGTCACGTCAGACCATCACCTTGTTATGGCCAGGCTTAAGCTAAAGCTGAAGACAGCAAGGATGGAAGAGGTAAACCAATGCCAACAATACAACATCACCCTTCTGAAATATGCACTGAAATGGAGTGAATACTCAGTCACCCTCAGTAACAAAATTCAAGTTCTTCAAAAAGTAGAAGACGACAGAGACCCAGTAGATAGTCAGTAGGAGTGTGGAAGAAGATCGAAGAAACAGTGACATTAATCTGCATGGAGCTACTGGGTCACAAGAAACACCCGCATAAAGTATGGCTCTCCACTGAGACTTTTAGCAAATTCCAAGAGAGAGAAAGGAAAAGAAAACTGCAGTCAAAACCAGCCAATCGAGTGCAGAAAAAGCATAAGCACCAGGCAAATACACCAAAACTGACAAGAAAGCAAAGTGAAGCTTAGGATCAGACAAGAGAAGATTCGTCGATGGTCGAGCCACAGGAACCCAGGAAGCAGCAAGCCATAGAAACTTGAAAGAACTGTAGAACCTAACAAAGAAAGTCTCAGGCAGACACAGCAAGCTAGATAGACCCGTTAAAGACAAAGCTGGGAAGACGATTGTGGGTAACGAAGGCCAACAATGAAAGTGGGTGGAGCACTTTGAAGAACTGCTGAACCAGCCGGGCCGCAATCTTCACCAGACATACAGCAAGCTGACAAGGACTGGACAAATGACTGCAGCAGACTAACCAAGGCAGAAATACAGCAAGCCATCAAATATCTGAGAAATGGGAAGGCAGCAGGATCTGACAACATCCCTGCAGAGGCACTGAAGGCAGAGATTGAAACATCAGTAGACATGCTCTATCCCCCATGTTTGGAAGGATCTGGAAAGAGGAAAAGGTGCCATCAGACTGGAATGAGGACTATCCCATCAAGACCCCCAAGAAAGGTAGCCTGAGTAACTACGCAAACTACAGCAGGATGGCGCTTTTATCAACCCCAGGCAAAGTGCCCAAGTCAAAGCTTATTTGGGAGAAAAGCAAGCTGGCTTCTGCAAAGATAGATGCTGCACAGACCAGGTTGCAACACTGCGCATCATCATTGAGCTGTCGATGGAATGGAACTCCCCCTTCTATGTCAACTTCATCGACTATGCAAAGCCATTCACTAGCATGGACAGAGAGACCCTTTGGAAACTCCAGCACCACTATGTTGTGCCAGATAAACTCATAAGCATCATCAGGAACTGTTACGAGGGAAAGACCTGCAAGACAATCAATGGAGGACAATTCACAGAATCCATTCAAGTGAGGACCAGAGTCCTGTGCAGCTGTTTGCTCTTGCATTTTCTTTTCCTGCTGACCATAGACTTGATCATGAGGACATATACAGCAAGGAGATGAAATGGGATCCAGTGGACATCTTGGATGCAGCATGACAACCTGGACTTTGCAGACAACCTGGCCCTACTCTCCCATACCTATCAGGAAATGCAAGAGAAGACCAGCAATGTGGCAGTCACATCAGCACAACTTGGCCTCAACATTCACAAGAGAAAAAACAAGATCATGTAGGCTAACACAGCCAGAACACCTCCAGTCATTCTTGCAGGAGATACACTGAAAGAGGTTGAGGCCTTCAACTACTTGGGCAGTGTCATAGACAAGCAGGGGGGCACAGACTCCGAAGTCAAGGCAAGAATCAGCAAAGCAAATGCTGCCTTCATTCAGTTATTGATGATCTGGAGCTCCAAGGCCCTAATGCTGCAAACCAAGATCAGGTTTTTTAACACCAAAGTAAAATCGGTCCTTCTTTGTAGAGCAGAAACTTGGAGGACAACAGTGACCATCACCAACAAAATCGAGACCTTCATCCTTTTTGAGGAAAATCCTTCAAATCTGCTGGCCAAATACTGTAGGAAGGTGGATACCTGACTATGGTTGCCCCAAACTTTTTGCCTGGTGTTTTGCTGGTTTTACGACTTAGTTGACCTGGGGCCCTGCTATTCAGGACCCCAGGCCCACTGCTCTCTCTGTAAAATGGATTCCATGTACCTTAGGTACATATCTAATTGGATACTGAGTCACCTTATCAGTCCCTGTACAAGCATGCCTCAGGTATCCAGGGCATAGGTGTACCCAGGGCCTACCAGGGGCTGCAGCATGTATTATGCCACCCCTGGCTGGCCACTCAAATCTGACACAACTGGCTGCACGACAGCTGGGGCAAGGTGGTGTAATCACCCTTTGCTTTAGATATAGTATCCCTATATCTAACCCTAAAATGGACACATGTATTCCTATCAGTCACTCCTATGGCAGGCCTTATCAATCCTGAAGGCAGAGTTCTTGGAATTATGTGAGATGGTGCTCTGGCATGAGCTGAGCCTGTCTGCAGCTTGCGGAACCAAGTCCTAATAGCTGTTCCATGATAACGCGTACCATATACTCTTAAGTGCATTATAATCCTCGCGGGTATTTGCCAACTTTGGTATCGCTTTATCAAAACATGTCGAGTAAGGTGTCATACGAATTGGAATACTAACCCCTCGCCAATTCTGGCGACGGGGTTAGCCTTCCACCCTTCTAGAGGGACACGACATGTATGTAACTGTGAACCCCGGTTAAAGCTTAACACAGCCTCAGCTCCACAAAATGGATGCTGCCACCACAGACATGAGTCTGACCTCCTGCTGCTGGGAGTCCTTCCAGCGAGGAGAGCTTGGACAAAGGGTTTCCTGTCAGGGGGTGGTGCTAGCACCATCCCAGACAGGGTTTTGTGTATCCCAGGTAGGCAGGGCTGAAAGGAAGGTGACTGCAAAGTGGCACCCCTGTGCTCACTGTGCATAGGCCGGCTCAAACCAGTTCCAGGGGCACCCCAGCCCCTGAGCTGGGGAGAGACCGGACAAAGGAGAGGGGTGTAACCACCCCCCTCCTGGTCCGACCCATAGGCAGGACCTAATCACGGGCCAGCCCCTTTTCTTAGAATAAAGGTAGGAGCGGGTCCCCCTTCCCAAATTGGATAATTCTGAATCTTGACTACTTTCCACAAAAGAACTCTTGAACATTTCTGAAGACTCTCCCTTGTGGCTAAGGAGTAGCCACCCTGCCCAGCAGGCACCACCTAAGCGTATCGAAGTTTGCTGTAAGTCTCTCCTCCGGATCAAGACTGCCCAGCTCGACGAGACCCGGATTCCCTGCCATCTCTGACCTCTACCTGCATCATCAGCCCAGCTGAGATTCGTGGGTGTGACGAGACCCAAGGGACCGGCCATCTTCCAAAACTGCACGACGCTTATCCAGCACGACCGCCGAGGGATCCTCGAGTGAGTGCTTTGGGGTTTGAGAAGCCCTAACCCTGAGCAGCTCCAGCACCAAAGTCCAGCATCCACGAGATCTGCATGGGGCCCTTCTGCTCTTTGCTGCTCACCGCGTTATCCGGTCACTTGCCCGTTGGCTAGTGGCCCTCCTGACGACGAACCACCACGACAACACTGCTGGTCTGGTCACTCCAGACTGGCCCTTGCTCCCCTCCAACAGAGGAGCACCCCGGACCCTCCTGGTCCACTCCAGACACCATCTTGAGTCCACCGTGTGGGCTTGCCTTTGCCAAGGTTTGTTGCCCCAATCCTGGGTCCAGCATCGCCGACAGCAGACACCTTCGTGGGACAGCTCGCACCTCCATCCTGGTCGCCGACAACGCCTCCTGGTCCGAGAGACTGCAGAGCCCAGCGTCGCCCACTCACCTGGTCGAGGTGACTTCATCCGGTGCCATCCTGTTGCCCACCTAATCACTGGCTAGTGATTAAAGAACTGAGTCCCCTCTGCTTTCAGGTCTTCACCATCATCGATCCAAACTTGGATCCCTCCGAATCTCTTCACTGGACGCCTGCTAGCAACTTCTTCTTTCAGGCTCCATAGACTGTAACGAGGATTCCCGACGTCTTTTGAACCCTATGCAGCCGCAGCCCCTGGGCTAGGTAACCTGAGCATTTCGGTGCTCCAACGTAGGTTCACTATCTAAGTGTCCAGATCCTTTTTCGTTTTCAGCCCATCTAGTCGGATTCGTCCGATAACTGTAACTTTACGAATACTAGTATCCATAGACTTTGTCCCGCATCCCGCGTGAGAGTGCACACTCTGCACCCGATCTCCCTAGGCCTCCTGCTCCTAACCTGAAGGTTCAGTAGTGTAGTCCTAGCGATCCTAAAGACTCTAGATCTTGTTACTTACCTGCTAGTATTTCGCATTCCACTTTTAGTGTACATGGTTTTTCGTGCCCCTCGGGCATTTGTGTAAATTGTGCAACTTGAAGTATTTTCTTAAGAGTTTTGTATTGTGCTTAGCTCCCTGTCTCATAAAGAGGCAGGGTAGTCTTGTTATAAATAAATATCCTTTTATTTTCATAACAACTTGTGTGGTGTCCTTTCACTTGGTGTTCAAGGGGTATATGTGATGGTATAACAGCTGGCTTAACATGCCCTCTAGAGTTTAGCCTAAAGACTGCTCTTGTCCATGCTATTAGGATAGCTGGTCTATAAGGTTGACTTACAACCAATCATCAATAAGGGTCGTTTGGTATGATACACAGTGATCACTAGAATAGTGAGCACTATATATCAGGCCAACTTCTCACATTGGTGAGCAGCGGTTGGGATTTGAGCTTGCTGTTGTTTTACCACACATATCCTAAGAATATCATTTGAAAGATCACATAAGTACCAAGGTACATATAACTTAGCTTAGAATACTCTGAGTTCTACTGAACCAGCTGTTGTAGTGTAACAGGGCTTAGCACACCCTGACTACAACTCTAGCAAGGGATCAGTAGGCAAACAAATAGTGTAGGTAGGTGCATCACTTACACCACACTAGAAAAGCATGTCTGACAAAGGAGAGAACACAGGAACTCCCCTTGAGTCAGTTGACCCTCCACAGGTCATATCAAGATATGCAGCTCTTAGCTTCCAGGAGATGAGACAAGTGTGTACCTCCAGGAAGCTAAAACAGGGTTCTAACCCTACCATCCCATTTCTGATTGGTCTCTTAGAGACTTATGATGCCAGGAGGGCTTCTAACCTAGGCCCCTCTAATCCAGATGGGAACATGCCTCCCTTAGAGGGAACCCTTGGTGACCCTGACCTTAACCTCCACGAAGATGCAGAGGAGGAGGAAGAGGAAGAGGAGTTATCAGGGGATGAGGCAGACAAAGGTCAGGTAGTAGTCAGAAGGCTCACCAGGACCAACTTAAGCATGCATGAGAATGGAACTGGGGGACCCCCAGGCCCACTCTCAGGCAGGCTTAACATTGGGAATGGACGAGTTAGGTCTCTCTCCAGAGACTCTAACAGATCCATTCGTACCAATGGCTCTCAGGCCTCTTCTCACAGAGGGATGACATCCCCTCAGAGGAGAGAGCATGAAGCGGAGATGAGGGAAGTCACTCTGAGGATTGAGAGGGAAGAACTTGCCCTTGCCAAAGAGAGACTTGCCTTTGCCAGAGAGCAGAAATTGAGTGGGTCAGAACCCACTGGTGGCAGCATTATCATTAGAGAGAAAGACAGGAGTTTAGACACTAGACACCGGAGTAAAATAGTGCCCCCCTTTAAACAAGGGGATGACCTCCACAAATGGATGACTGCTTTGGAGAGGGCCTGCACTGTCCAGTGCATCCCCCAAAGTCAGTGGGCAGCTATACTGTGGCTCTCCTTTGAAGGTAAAGGTAGATATAAGCTCCTCACTACTAGAGCTGAGGATGCTAACAATTACCAAGTCCTGAAGAATACACTGGTTGATGGGTTTGGCTTAACAACTGAGCAGTACAGGTTGCTGTTCAGAGACACCCAGAAAACTCAGTCTCAGGATTGGGCTGACTTTGTTGATTGTGCCACTAAGGCTCTAGAAGGCTGGCTACTGGGTAGTAAAGTTACTGACTTCACAGGATTGTATAATCTTATTAGGAGAGAGCAAGTATTAAATAATTGTCAGAACCAGTTATTGCACCAGCACCTGGTAGACTCTGATCTGACCTCTCCACAAGAATTGGGTAAGAGGGCAGACAAATGGGTCAGAACCAGGATTAGGCCTAAGAACCAGGGTGGTGACCAAAAGAAGGAATCAACCAAGCCTCAAGAGAAGGGTGGGAATAAATCCTCTGATCAAACCACATCAGGGCCCCAAAAATCCTCTGAAAAGGGTGGGTCCCAGAATCCTTCCAATACCCAAAAGAAACCTTATTGCCATACCTGCAAACAGGTAGGCCATTGGAAAACTATCAGCAGTTGCCCAATGGCAAACAACAATAAGGAGAACATACCCCCAAGTAACACTTCCAAGCCTCCTGTTACTACTAGTAGTAACACCCCACGTGGTGGGAGTGCCCCCAAGAATTTGGGTGCATTTACTTTGGGAGTTCCTGGGGACTCTGGCCTAACCAGGTCCCCTGACTTAGATACTCTTGTCTGTGAGACTGGCATGGGGTTTGCCAACTTCATAGCTTGTCCCAACACTTTGGGCAAGTACAGACAGGAGCCCCTCATCAATGGTATAAAAGTTGAGGCCTACAGAGACAAAGGGGCTAGCATCACCATGGTGACTGAAAGCCTAGTCCCCTCAAGGCAACTTATACCTGGAGCCACATACCAGGTAACCAACATTGATGGAGTGCAGAGAGATCATCCCATAGCAGTGGTCAATCTCAGCTGGGGAGGTGTCACTGGCCGCAAGAGAGTGGCAGTGTCGCCAAACTTGCCTGTAGATTGCCTACTGGGGAATGATTTAGAGATCTCAGCCTGGGCTGAGGTAGAGCAAGAAACCCATTTTAAAATGGTAAACCTCCATGGTAAGGTTAGTGGGGCAGTGATAGCCACAGCCACAGTCCAAGATGTCCTCCCTGAACAGGTCAGGAGGGCTGTGCCAGTAACACAGCCCAATCTCAGACAGATTCCTTCCCTGAACAGGTTGGCAAGGCTGTGATGGTCACAGCCCATACCCAAACTGAGTCCCTTCCTGAAAAGGTTGGTGGAGTTGTGATGGCCACAGCTCAAACTCAGACAGATAATAGTGTTGTGAAGCCTGAAACTATGGATCACTCCACTCAGACAGAGAGCATTGAGGAGGAAGAGAAATCTCCCTCCCACCAGACTTTAGGAAAGGATCAGCCTCCTCAGGGAACTGATCTGACCCCTTGTGAAGAAACTGCCCCAGAGGTAGTCAGGCCTAGCCTGGCAGAACCCCTGATGTCAGTGGACCCTTCCAAGGTGGGACCCAGTCTGGAGCAGGTAACCTGCCCCTCTCTACCCTGCCTCAGTCAGCCCAGGGCTGTAAAGGTCAGGGAGGCCAGTGTGGACCCCAAAGGGCCCCCTGTCCAAAGAACTCCCCAATCAGCAGATTAAGGGCACTGAAGCTAGTAGTCCTAGCCAAGTGAAAATAAAACAAACTCCTGAGGGATCCCCCTTAAACTTAGAGACCTCCCACAGATGGACACTGTTGGGCACAGCCAAACCTGGGACCTAAAAGCCCCAAACCTGACCTGTCCCTCCAGTAAGCCAAACAGAGGGACTCAGCCTCCAGCTTTAGGTAGCCAGAGGTTGACCCTGAGAGCTCACAACAACTCAGTCCTGGAAAGAAAGGCATATATGGTGGATAGTGATTGGAGGAAGTTGAGCCCAACATTAGTGGAGTCTCACTTCAGTACTCCATCCCAGCACCAGCCTTTTACTTTGCCAAAACACACCACAGGTAGTGATTCCCTATGGTGGAGACCCTCAGATACCCTTAGGGTGAGGGATTGCTTAGTGGACCATGATATAGGGGGTAACCATGCCAGTGCATATACCACCTCATATGGCCACTCAGGCAATATAGGCTTACCTAGTCAAGGATAGCCTTATCTCCTTTCGGTTGGGGGGGGGGGGGGGTTATGTAGGAAGGTGGATACCTGACTATGGTTGCCCCAAACTTTTTGCCTGGTGTTTTGCTGGTTTTTCGACTTAGTTGACCTGGGGCCCTGCTATTCAGGAACCCAGGCCCACTGCTCTCTCTGTAAAATGGATTCCATGTACCTTAGGTACATATCTAATTGGATACTGAGTTACCTTATCAGTCCATGTAAAGCATACCTCAGGTATCCAGGGCATAGGTGTACCCAGGGCCTACCAGGGGCTGCAGCATGTATTATGCCACCCCTGGCTGGCCACTCAAATCTGACACAACTGGCTGCACGACAGCTGGGGCAAGGTGGTGTAATCACCCTTTGCTTTAGATATAGTATCCCTATATCTAACCCTAAAATGGACACATGTATTCCTATCAGTCACTCCTATGGCAGGCCTTATCAATCCTGAAGGCAGAGTGCTTGGAATTATGTGAGATGGGGCTCTGGCATGAGCTGAGCCTGTCTGCAGCTTGCGGAACCAAGTCCTTATAGCAGTTCCATGATAACGCGTACCATATACTCTTAAGTGCATTATAATCCTCGCGGTTATTTGCCAACTTTGGTATCGCTTTATCAAAACATGTCGAGTAAGGTGTCATACGAATTGGAATACTAACCCCTCGCCAATTCTGGCGACGGGGTTAGCATTCCACCCTTCTAGAGGGACACGACATGTATGTAACTGTGAACCCCGGTTAAAGCTTAACACAGCCTCAGCTCCACAAAATGGATGCTGCCACCACAGACATGAGTCTGACCTCCTGCTGCTGGGAGTCTTTCCAGCGAGGAGAGCTTGGACAAAGGGTTTCCTGTCAGGGGCGGTGCTAGCACCATCCCAGACAGGGTTTTGTGTATCCCTGGTAGGCAGGGCTGAAAGGAAGGTGACTGCAAAGTGGCACCCCGGTGCTCACTGTGCATAGGCCGGCTCAAACCAGTTCCAGGGGCACCCCAGCCCCTGAGCTGAGGAGAGACCGGACAAAGGAGAGGGGTGTAACCACCCCCCTCCTGGTCCCACCCATAGGCAGGACCTAGTCACGGGCCAGCCCATTTTCTTAGAATAAAGGTAGGAGCGGGTCCCCCTTCCCAAATTGGATAATTCTGAATCTTGACTACTTTCCACGAAAGAACTCTTGAACATTTCTGAAGACTCTCCCTTGTGGCTAAGGAGTAGCCACCCTGCCCAGCAGGCACCACATAATCGCATCGCGGTTTGCTGTAAGTCTCTCCTCCGGATCAAGACAGCCCAGCTCGACGAGACCCGGATTCCCTGTCATCTCTGACCTCTACCTGCATCATCAGCCCAGCTGAGATTCGTGGGTGTGACGAGACCCGAGGGACCGGCCATCTTCCAAAACTGCACGACGCTTATCCAGCACGACCGCCGAGGGATCCTCGAGTGAGTGCTTTGGGGTTTGAGAAGCCCTAACCCTGAGCAGCTTCAGCACCGAAGTCCAGCCCCCCAGCATCCACGAGATCTGCGTGGGGCCCTTCTGCTCTTTGCTGCTCACCGCGTTGTCCGGTCACTTGCCCGTTGGCTAGTGGCCCTCCTGACGATGAACCACGACGACAACACCGCTGGTCTGGTCGCTCCAGACTGGCCCTTGCTCCCCTCCAACAGAGGAGCACCCCGGACCCTCCTGGTCCACTCCAGACGCCATCTTGAGTCCACCGCAAGGGCTTGCCTTTGCCAAGGTTTGTTGCCCCAATCCTGGGTCCAGCATCGCCGACAGCAGACACCTTCGTGGGACAGCTCGCACCTCCATCCTGGTTGCCGACAACGCCTCCTGGTCCGAGAGACTGCAGAGCCCAGCGTCGCCCACTCACCTGGTCGAGGTGACTTCATCCGGTGCCATCCTGTTGCCCACCTAGGCTCCATAGACTGTAACGAGGATTCCCAACGTCTTTTGAACCCTATGCAGCCGCAGCCCCTGGGCTAGGTAACCTGAGCATTTCGGTGCTCCAACGTAGGTTCACTATCTAAGTGTCCAGATCCTTTTTCGTTTTCAGCCTATCTAGTCGGATTCGTCCGATAACTGTAACTTTACGAATACTAGTATCCATAGACTTTGCCCCGCATCCCGCGTGAGAGTGCACACTCTGCACCCGATCTCCCTAGGCCTCCTGCTCCTAACCTGAAGGTTCAATAGTGTAGTCCTAGCGATCCTAAAGCCTCTGGATCTTGTTACTTATCTGCTAGTATGTCGCATTCCACTTTTAGTGTATATGGTTTTTCGTGCCCCTCGGGCATTTGTGTAAATCGTGCAACTTGAAGTATTTTCTTAAGAATTTTGTATTGTGCTTAGCTCCCTGTCTCATAAAGAGCCAGGGTAGTCTTGTTATAAATAAATATCCTTTTATTTTCATAACAACTTGTGTGGTGTCCTTTCACTTGGTGTTCAAGGGGTATATGTGATGGTATAACAGCTGGCTTAACACGCCCCCTAGAGTTTAGCCTAAAGACTGCTCTTGTCCATGCTACTAGGATAGCTGGTCTATAAGGTTGACTTACAACCAATCATCAATAAGGGTCGTTTGGTATGATACACAGTGATCACTAGCATAGTGAGCACTATATATCAGGCCAACTTCTCACACCATCAGCAACAACGACCTATGGCAGCAGACTTTCCAACTCCCTACTCATGAAGAAATCATGAAAAGACGCTGGGGCTGGATAGGTCCTACCCTGCACAAGCCATCATCAAACTCCACCAGGCAAGCCTTGACCTGGAACCCTCAAGGAAAAAGGAAAAGAGGAAGCCCAATAATTACCTGGCGCCAAGACTCACTGCAAGGATATGTTTACCCCTGGAGTCAGATAGGAAAAAATCCCAGGACAGAGATGGCTGGAGAGTCCTGGTTGATGGCTTATATCCCAAGAGACGTGGTAGGCGTACGTAAGTACCTGTGGCGTCTCTCTAATGTACCTGAACTATTCACTTAATTACATTCCTTACCTTAAATTTCCATTCAAACTCCAGTCCTGGTTTTCATGACTGGGGTTATTTTCTTTCAGCTAGGTCTTGGTGTTCATTCTTCCAAAAGGAATAGGGAGAAATTCCACTTCCTGGTCCACTGCAATTTACTTGCTGACCAATAGATATACATAAAGGGGCCACTCATACTCCTATACATGTATTAGGCTACTTGACCACATGACCAATCTATCCCAATTCATTGTAATGTATTGCACGTTTAATGTAAAATAAAATTTTGAACTGTTGAACTGTTTTGCTTTTCTTTCTCTAACAGCTACCGAGGTAACTGGAAGACAAAATGCTCTGGCTTGTCATAACAGTCTTAGATATGAATTCCTAACTCCTCAAACCTCCCAAGTGACCACAAGTGGATTTCTATAAATGTAGCAGCTGGACAGTAAGATCTTTAATTACCTCACAAAAAAACCTCCCTTCCGCCCTACTTGCTTGCTTATGAGGTATATGTGACCTATGCTTGTTTGGTGTATAGTTTGAGAAACATTTGCATGTTGTTGCCCCTATTATGTGCACATTGACCAAGTTTTTTTAACCAGAGGATCCACACATAGATGTATAACAGTCAGGTGTCTGGTGCTCCCCTTCACAGTCTAAGCACTTCAGTGCCTCTGCCAGGTATCAGGTACAATCTCACCCATGACATCCATAGTGTGCCTGTTCAACATCATACTGAATTTGCCTTCAATCAGAGTCCTATGCTCATTCTGATTTCCATCAGAATTTCTTTGCTTTCTTTGCCTCATTAGACCCTCACTCTCCACTATTGCCCTCAACAAAATTATCTGGTTCTTGATTGTGCCATCTCTCTCAGGTGGGTGCACCTCCCCTACAACAACCACTCAATCCAATTCCAGACTCCAGAATCATGAATGAGCATCTTATGCACCTACTGTATTAACCAACCCCCATCTATCACCTTAGTTACCCTCTCTTGAATCAGGAGGGCAGGGTACAAGTCTTGAAAAATACGTAGGTGGGGGCTCGTTAGCTTTGGCAATGATGTCACTTCATCATAAGAATACCTGTTACAACCCTATACAACTCTATCATAACAAATGTTCCAATTTGTCCTATATGTGTGTGTGTGTATATATGTGTGTGTATATATATAGGATGTGAACTAGCCCCGCTTGCCGAGGCCCATTTGAGGGCTTTGAACTTTTGCCGACACTTCTAAATAAACAGTGCACCCATAGAGGGAAGGTAACTCACCTGCCACTACATCACCCAGGATGCCTCACGAAGATTTCACCTCCATACTGGGGGCGTGACAAAATAATGGACTATTTTACATCCTGGTGAGTGTCAGGTCACGCACTACAGACCGACATCGCCTCTGAAGAGAAGGTTACTTCGAAACGCGTCAGGCGTATTAATGAAGGTCACTTGTGAATGGATTCGGCAAGCATGGCGAATTCAAACCTAATAAAAAGCTGTTTGCTTAAACTGCAGTTCGAGTGCTCTTCTACCGGTTGGGAAACTTGGAGCAGATATTAAGGCGGCACCCCTGCTGCCGAAGAGCACCACCCTTGAAACAAAGGAGGCCACGGAGCCCATATCAACGCAGCTCTAACAGTGGAAATTGCAGGTTAAAGGATGTGAACTAGCCCCGCTTGCCGAGGCCCATTTGAGGGCTTTGAACTTTTGCCGACACTTCTAAATAAACAGTGCACCCATAGAGGGAAGGTAACTCACCTGCCACTACATCACCCAGGATGCCTCACGAAGATTTCACCTCCATACTGGGGGCGTGACAAAATAATGGACTATTTTACATCCTGGTGAGTGTCAGGTCACGCACTACAGACCGACATCGCCTCTGAAGAGAAGGTTACTTCGAAACGCGTCAGGCGTATTAATGAAGGTCACTTGTGAATGGATTCGGCAAGCATGGCGAATTCAAACCTAATAAAAAGCTGTTTGCTTAAACTGCAGTTCGAGTGCTCTTCTACCGGTTGGGAAACTTGGAGCAGATATTAAGGCGGCACCCCTGCTGCCGAAGAGCACCACCCTTGAAACAAAGGAGGCCACGGAGCCCATATCAACGCAGCTCTAACAGTGGAAATTGCAGGTTAAAGGATGTGAACTAGCCCCGCTTGCCGAGGCCCATTTGAGGGCTTTGAACTTTTGCCGACACTTCTAAATAAACAGTGCACCCATAGAGGGAAGGTAACTCACCTGCCACTACATCACCCAGGATGCCTCACGAAGATTTCACCTCCATACTGGGGGCGTGACAAAATAATGGACTATTTTACATCCTGGTGAGTGTCAGGTCACGCACTACAGACCGACATCGCCTCTGAAGAGAAGGTTACTTCGAAACGCGTCAGGCGTATTAATGAAGGTCACTTGTGAATGGATTCGGCAAGCATGGCGAATTCAAACCTAATAAAAAGCTGTTTGCTTAAACTGCAGTTCGAGTGCTCTTCTACCGGTTGGGAAACTTGGAGCAGATATTAAGGCGGCACCCCTGCTGCCGAAGAGCACCACCCTTGAAACAAAGGAGGCCACGGAGCCCATATCAACGCAGCTCTAACAGTGGAAATTGCAGGTTAAAGGATGTGAACTAGCCCCGCTTGCCGAGGCCCATTTGAGGGCTTTGAACTTTTGCCGACACTTCTAAATAAACAGTGCACCCATAGAGGGAAGGTAACTCACCTGCCACTACATCACCCAGGATGCCTCACGAAGATTTCACCTCCATACTGGGGGCGTGACAAAATAATGGACTATTTTACATCCTGGTGAGTGTCAGGTCACGCACTACAGACCGACATCGCCTCTGAAGAGAAGGTTACTTCGAAACGCGTCAGGCGTATTAATGAAGGTCACTTGTGAATGGATTCGGCAAGCATGGCGAATTCAAACCTAATAAAAAGCTGTTTGCTTAAACTGCAGTTCGAGTGCTCTTCTACCGGTTGGGAAACTTGGAGCAGATATATATATATATATATATATATATCCAAACGAGAATTGCCCGAAAGCTGAAGACGCCCACACGACAATTAGTTTCACAACTTTATTCGTTAGCAGGCAGCAGCACAAACAGATATGTCCTCTCAGCGTCTAAAATTGCCAGTATCGCCTTTGAAGAACATTTTCCCTTATTCATCGGCTTGGCTTCTGGTGGAAAACAGCTTCGAAATCACATGACATCCTTGATGTATTTATAGTCCCGCCCCTATGGGCTTCTACACATAGTGCATCTTGGTAACAGTAGTTTCTGGTAAGTAACATCCATAGTGGAAAATCGATGTACCTTTCCATACACTGGGTTAAAGTTCCATTGAGTCGCTGTTACAGGCAGATTTGCTGTGCTTCCCATCTCGTACCAGTCAAGAGGGTTTTGTCGTTCCTTGCGTGCATTAGTAAGTGAAAATGCACGGACCAGCTACGTCTGCAATGGGGCGTCTTCGTGGCCAGGATGCCACTATATAAATCCAAACGAGAGTTGGCCGAAAGCTGAAGACGCATACACGACAATTAGTTTCACCACTTTATTCGTTAGCAGGCAGCAGCACAAACAGATATGTCCTCTCAGCGTCTAAAATTGCCAGTATCGCCTTTGAAGAACATTTTCCCTTATTCATCGGCTTGGCTTCTGGTGGAAAACAGCTTCGAAATCACATGACATCCTTGATGTATTTATAGTCCCGCCCCTATGGGCTTCTACACATAGTGCATCTTGGTAACAGTAGTTTCTGGTAAGTAACATCCATAGTGGAAAATCGCTGTACCTTTCCATACACTGGGTTAAAGTTCCATTGAGTCGCTGTTACAGGCAGATTTGCTGTGCTTCCCATCTCGTGCCAGTCAAGAGGGTTTTGTCGTTCCTTGCGTGCATTAGTAAGTGAAAATGCACGGACCAGCTACGTCTGCAATGGGGCGTCTTCGTGGCCAGGATGCCACTATATAAATCCAAACGAGAGTTGGCCGAAAGCTGAAGACGCATACACGACAATTAGTTTCACCACTTTATTCGTTAGCAGGCAGCAGCACAAACAGATTTGTCCTCCCAGCGTCTAAAATTGCCAGCATCGCCTTACGCGTTTCAGGAACATTCTCCCTTCCGTCTTGTTCACAGGTGAGTGATATTATTTGTCCAAGTGGTCACATGGCCTCTAAGGTAACTACAGGCCCCAAAATGCATCACAGCAGCATATCCACATCGTGCATGGAGCAAAAGTGTTCTGTTGCAGCTCAAATAGCAGTATTGCAGCCCAAATGTCACGAAAATCACGGGTGCATTTGAAATCAGAAGCAAAGTGCATATTTAAAAATGATGCCACAGTTTCATTAGTGCTTGAAATGCGGTGATACCAGAGAGAGGAGAAACACCTCCCTCGTCTCCCTTTCTCATACCCAATGCCAAATATCCACGGAAGTCCACTGGCTGGTGCTTGGGCTCGAGCAGGTCATGCCCCCTCCATCAACATCGCACACAAAGGCTCCATTTTACCGGGGGCCCCCAACCTTGCAGGGCGGGCTCTGCGTGCAGGAATGGAGATCCTGTTGCTCGAAATTTTGCCACAAAGAATTGCAGAGCCACACCACCGACTTCTATTCAGGCAGACTTTATTCGTCAAAATGGCATCATTCATTTTCACTCATTTATATCCTTACGCGTTTCGACGGTACTTCTGTCTTGTTCACAGGTGAGTGATATTATTTGTTCAAGTGGGCACATGGCCTCTAAGGTAACTACAGGCCCAAAAATGCATCACAGCAGCACTTCCACATCGTGCATGGAGCAAAAGTGTTCTGTTGCAGCTCAAATAGCAGTATTTCAGCCCAAATGTCACGAAAATCACGGGTGCATTTGAAATCAGAAGCAAAGTGCATATTTAAAAATTATGCCACAGTTTAATTAGTGCTTGAAATGTGGTGATACCAGAGAGAGGAGAAACACCTCACTCATCTACCCAATGCCAAATATCCACGGAAGTCCACTGGCTGGTGCTTGGGCTCGAGCAGGTCATGCCCCCTCCATCAACATCGCACACAAAGGCTCCATTTTACCGGGGGCCCCCAACCTTGCAGGGCGGGCTCTGCGTGCAGGAATGGAGATCCTGTTGCTCGAAATTTTGCCACAAAGAATTGCAGAGCCACACCACCGACTTCTATTCAGGCAGACTTTATTCGTCAAAATGGCATCATTCATTTTCACTCATTTATATCCTTACGCGTTTCGGCGGTACTTCCGTCTTGTTCACAGGTGAGTGATATTATTTGTCCAAGTGGGCACATGGCCTCTAAGGTAACTACAGGCCCAAAATTGCATCACAGCAGCACATCCACATCGTGCATGGAGCAAAAGTGTTCTGCTGCAGCTCAAATAGCAGTATTTCAGCCCAAATGTCACAAAAATCACAGGTGCATTTGAAATCAGAAGCAAAGTCCATATATATATTCCAACTCCTTTCTAGCACTTCCTTGCGGCGAATGTAGAAATCAACCGACCACCATGCAGCTTGCAATGACAGGTCAGTTTTATTGTTCCTTAAGCTCACTCCTCACATTGACGCGTTTCGGGCATCCAGTGCCCTTGATCACAATATATATATCACGTTAAACTCTAACTCTAAAACAGCTTCAAAGGCAAACACGGAAAAACAGACACTTTGATGTGCTGAAGAGTTGCGGGTAATTATTTATTTAATTTTTTCCAAGTGAATTGCTTGTGCAAAGAGAAAATACGCGTTTCCGCGATCCCAGTCGCCTTGTTCAAAAAACACAATATATATCTGCAATCGGTCTCGCCTTTGGGACCTTATATGTATTTAGCTATGCAGCACATTAGCCTGGGTGGTGAAGCATTTACTGTTCTTTAACATGGAAGGAAAGTAAGCACCAAACTGCGGAACATGTTAGGTGTGGAAGCACATGGAGAGAAATATTGCCTAAGAGCAGGAAATGGTATAGCGCAGCCTGAGCGTAAGTAAACACAAAATATATGTGGGCTTACAGGCCACCCATCTCCTACCACTGGCAAACTTCAGGGTTGCTCTCACTTTGTCTGATGCCATTCATCATAGCATGTGGGCATCATGCCCTCTTCTTGTGTTTGGCCATTCCATAATGCTTGGACCAAGTACATGTCTCCTTACACTGCTCCCGGTTTGCAGAGCTATTTTTTCTTTGTTTTGAAGCACTCCTTACGAGTAGTTTTGTTTTCAGGCCATCTCCCTTTACACATACATACATACCATTAAAATGCACGCGCATATACATTAACAAATGTTTTTCTTAAAAAGATGTAAAATCACGAGCAGTATTATTTTTTCCCCATGATCTGTTGGTATTGGAGTGCTTGCTCCGCCATCCGTCTTGCCATTGCATGAACACAAACCAATGGTATTGGTGCGCTCTAAGTGCTCACCAGTTACATTACACAATAACACATTCATTGTAGTAGGCTGGGGGAAGCATAGGTGATTTGCCAAGAATCACAAATTGTTCACGTGACCCCTAGATTTGAGCCTGGTTCAGGTGTCGGCAGCTCTGCCTGTTACACCACACCCTCGCTTCACTTTAATTCTCCTCAACTGTTTTTCACTATCACTTCCACTCTTGTTCAGCAAGACTCCGTCAACACCCGACAAGCATTGGCAAAGCCAACAGACTTCAGCAACGCCCAAGCTATTGGCCTTGGCAATGTGAATGTCTTTTAGCCATGTTGTCAGGCAGCACATCTGTAGGTCAGCATGATTGAAAGTCACAAAAAAAGTGCTATGAGCCCAGGATACATAATAACGCTTTTTTATATTATATGGGGCAGGACAATAAACTCAAC
This sequence comes from Lissotriton vulgaris, assembly GCF_964263255.1. Classification (NCBI taxonomy): domain Eukaryota; kingdom Metazoa; phylum Chordata; class Amphibia; order Caudata; family Salamandridae; genus Lissotriton; species Lissotriton vulgaris. Next base: position 1,546,941,700 of record NC_141694.1, on the reverse strand, counting down.
ATGGAGGAGGTGAAGAGACTCCGCGTCGGCTCAACATTCTGTGATTCCGGACTTTAAGCCATGCTGAACAGCAGATGTGCTGCAAGACAACATATCTAAAAGACATTCACATTGACACGGCCATAAGCTCGGGCAGTGTTGAGACCTATTGGCTTTGCCAATGCTTGCTACTGTTGATTTCCCTGAAATTAAATCAAAGATTGGCTGCAGCAAGCTCAAATCCATGCAGTCTTCCATACCTTGAAAAACACTTACACAGCATGTCTTAACAAGTTCAAAACTGGTACAATTTGCAAACATGGGTCACACTAAGGCTTTCTAATTCATTAATGGGGCCACTTTCATGTTGGTGCCCAGGCCTATTTTCTGTTCCAGTCTGACCCTGCATTCACCATCCATAAAAGAACATGAACTTCAACAAAGCCATGACTGCATGTTAATTTACTATTATGTGCAATATGTAATAAAACCACTAAAAGGTCAACTTTACTAACTAGCCAACCATCCTCCCACAGTGCACCAACACATGTTAATTTCTTTATAATCTCAAAATTTGTTGCGCATGTATTGTGGCAAAGAACTGAAGAATCTACATGCTTTCACTATCCATACATCCAGGAATCACCCTAGGCTATTCTTCTTGTTGAAAAGCCTGCTGGGCGAATGTGTATATCTTAGACTGACCTTTGTTCTCATATTTCATGCTTGCAACTCACTCATACAATGTTTACATGCAATGTTGCTGAGAAGTGCTTGTTCAGCATAGTAATTACTGAATACATGTGTGCGATAAGGACAGTATGACTGCTCTTGTATTCAATGACAATCAACAAAGAACAGAATTTTAATTTAGCCGCCAGATATGCATATAAAAAATAAACAGAGAATGTGCCTTTGCCAGAAGCATCGGTTCACCACTAACATGGACACAATGCATTATCTCACAAAGCATGCATACTGCTCACCTGCACCAGGAAACCAGGCCATGGTGCAACCGATTATTCCTTCCCACTTAGCACCAGCAAATGCTAGCAGCCCAAGACCTGGCCACAGGCAAGCGCACCTAAACGTCACATGGCAGCGGAACCAGCCTGACACAGAGGACCAAACACCGCAGGATAAAGCATTGAGTAGCACTCTTATCTCAATCAAGGCACAACAGGTATGCAGCAGGTACGGAGCGAAAGAATGATTATGTAGATTTTTCTGAGATTGCAAGACCATTGAAAAAGTGCCTATCGTATGGCAGTCTCTTCACCCAGTTCTTATACATATTGACAAATTCTTCAGGTGAGATCGGACATTACCAGGGATTTGGAGAACGCAGATGCCAATTCGTTTTAACCACGGTCAAAAATCATAAATTTTGGATAAAATCTTATCAGCAGATTTACCACTGATTCCGCAAAATGGCTGCGATGTTCTCAATATGATGATATATTCTATGCCTGAATTTAGAAGGTATTAAACTCACTGGCATCAAAGACAGCATACCTGGTGGCTCGACCCTAATGAGGCCCTTAATCTTAATTATTTAGCTGAGATTGGGACATGGGTACGTATTCCAGCAGATGGCACAGGAGACAAGCTTAATCTATATACTATATTTTATGCTGTTTTAATGTGTTTTATGTGGTTTAAAGACCAATAGTCATAATAAACTTATTTTTTAATTGAATTGACAAGCTTACCAGCATGCGATACGCGAATGCCTGAAATGTATCCCAGACTGTGGTACCTTATTGTCAAGAATACACATTTTTTTAAACCAACAGAAGCAGAAGTTACTACAGGCAATGAAAGTTCTTCAATGAGGTAGCAAACATGTTAAAAGGCTGCTAATATTATGCACCTGTAGAAAACTTGGGCATTAGTTCACCTCAAAGTTTGTTTATAAGCCTGGAGTTTGCTGCTGTTTTTATCCAAAGAGGCTTATTGAGAGCAACATCTGTATTCAGTAATCTTTGGAACACTTTGCAGTTTAGCTAACTATGGATTGAACATGGGAGCAGCAATCTTGAGTTTAGATCTTGGGCAGCAAGTTGTCCTGAGCGACTCATATCCAGGACGAGAAGAGATATAGACAGAATAAGCATCACTTAGTCATGACTTTAGTTATTGCTAGAGCTTCGGGTTGCCAGATATGAGGTAGATTGATCCACAAGGAAATAACCGAACGGATTGGCCTGTTTAGTGGAGAAAAAAAACATTATATAAGGGGATAACATAACCTTTGCCGTACATTATAAGGATTGCAACATGGCTAGGTTAGGCCTGGGAAGAAACACTGCCATTTTACATGTACACGTTTCTTAAATTGCTTTCTTTTCTACACTATGACTTTTGACACACATTTGTTTGCGTGATAGTGCAGGATTAGTTTCTCTGAAACCACATTGCTTCCACTTCCACTTCGTAAGTACACTATCATGACACCGTGAACATTTAGTGCAAGGCCTAGACACACATAGTGCAAATGTTGTTTGTAATTCGTCCATGAGGCGACATGGCTATCACAAAGACATAAATAATGTCAGCCGTGCTGAAGCCTCGACACAGAAGCATGGATGATGTTATAAATACACACGCATTTCCATGCTCAAATTAGAGGAGCACTCTGCTGTCATTGCGAGGTCATCGCTGTGTCGGAGCCTCAGCCGAGCTGATTCCTGTTTACCCTCTGCGAGGAGGGATGTTCAACTTGTGACCAAGACAGGGTCCTACATACCTTTCCTTCAGTTAATGGGGACTTAGATAATCCAGTAGGGGATTCTTGGCCAAAAACCCGCCCCAGAGAACTAGGTTAGGGACTGCATAGTAGGAGTACACTATACACTGTTTTAGCACAATATACCCTGTACTTACATGCCAGCATATATACAATTTTTATGCACAATGGTGGAATTGTTCATCCTTTTCACTGTCCTTATACTGCTAATCAGTTTTATCTTCTGCTGTCTTTTAAATTTTGCAGTGCATAGGTTTTATACAAGAACCACAATGGTTCAATAAATATTGAAAACACCCCTTTGTGTATGTCTTGTGTATCTTTCTGAGTAAGCACGAGTGACTGAGCAAAAAGGTTCTAGATCTGTTACCACGATTTCTTGGGGAGTCACAATTATCAAGTTTTGAGGTTGGCCAAACAATTTGTTACCTCGACAGGTTTAGGTGATACTTATTGGGGCACTGTGAGCTAGTGGAAATCAGTCTGGCACCATCTCAACGTTTATTTTATCCAACAAATTAACAGTTCCTACTGAGAAAGTGTAAACCATATGACATGGCACAGTAGTTATCTCATGCATACCCAACTAAGAGACGTCCAAGGTGGTTGGGATTATACTCCTCAGCTGAGTAGGTAACCTCTATGTATTGAATGAAGGTTGTTCAAGTTTGAACTTTTCAAAATATTTTTCCCATTGTGTTACTCTTTCTGAATTCCATTTCAGAATTATGTTTGACACAGAAAATAAGCAGCACTTAACATTCCTGAGAACTGCAGACATTTGGTTACTCAGAAACTATTAAAACATAGTCTCATACTTCTGGGTGGAGATGTGACCTTTGTGGTTGAGGCTCACTAAGCATATAGGACAAAAGTATTCTATTCATGGGTTACATTCCCAGAAGCAGACAATACGACAAGGCTATTTCACAACTACCCACAAGATGAAGTTCCAAATAACTACACACCATATGAAGGAACAGCAATACCTTTATCATACCAAGAACACAGAAATTGGCTTGATGGCGTCCTACCATACACAACAGAAAATGTTAGACTAGGTCCCCTTACCAATGAGGCAACATGGCCAATCTTAGCCGGATACACAAAGCATCCTGATGCTGATAATCAGCAGTACAATTGAGTAGGTTTTACATACATTTAGTGACAATATACAAATGTTTGACACAGTTAGTAATGTGAACATTAACACTAAATCCTGTGTGGACTGCTCCAGCTGCACAACTACAATTGGCAACTCCGAGCATCAGCCTACAAACACTATGTACCGTTACACGATGTCGTAAAGGTGAACGGGACCGACCGCCAAAGGTGTGGCTGTCCCGCTGTACCCATTAGGATACGACCAACACCCAGGCGGTCGCATCCTGCATATTCAACATTGTGGTGGGCGGTGCTTCGTGCAGCACCCGCCACAATGTCAAATATGCATGTTGTGCATTGGCATGCACAAGGTGACAGGCACCGCACGGTGCCTGCCACATTGAGCATGCCAATGTGGGGGGGGGTACCATAGGTACCCCCCAGGTGTACCCCCCACACCCTCAGGGCCCACAACAGGCCCCCAAAGCCAAACACTGGCTGCCTTTGGAAAGGCCAAAATCCGCTGACATCGTAATATCGCGGGCGGTGCCTGCTAGGCACGACCACCATAATATTGCCCAGGACCGCACGGCAGGCAATCTTAACGATTGCCTGGCAGCGGTAAAGCGGCGGACGGTCTTTCTGTCCACTGCTGTACCCTCAGCCATTGTAATATGGCGGGGGTAATTGAAGGGCGGGTGGGGAACAATGTCGGGCGGATCGCCACCGCCGGTCGAGCGGTGCTTTGTGCAGCACCCGCCACAATGTCAAATATGCATGTTGTGCATTGGAATGCACATTGTGACAGGCACTGCGCAGTGCCTGCCACCTTGTGCATGCCAATGGTACCACCCAAGTGCACCCCGCATCTGCCCCAACACCACGGGGACCCGCAACGGGCCCCCAAAGCCAAACACTGCATGCCTTTCCATGGCGGCATCGCTGCCATGGAAAGGGCAAAATCCGCTGACATCGTAATATGGCGGGCGATGCCTGCTAGGCACCACCACCATTGTATTGCCCAGGACCGCACAGCAGGCAATCATAATGATTGCTTGCCAGTTGTAAACCGGGATAGTCTTTCCGTCCGCCATTGTAATATGGCGGGGGGTAATTTAAGGGCGGGCAGGGAAAGATGTCGGGCGGATCCCCACCGCCAGTCGGGTGGTTTATTCTTCAATACATCCATTACATATTGTAACTAGGAACTCACGTCATTTTCAGTACAATCAGTATCTGTTCCTGTTTACACGTATTGTACCCAGATAACACATATATCAAGTGAATTACAACCATCAACATTTGGGGTTCTTGATGAAAGTTCCAATTTCATATTATTCAGGCCTATGATGCATACTATTCTGAAACTATCCCCCCTTTACTTGTTGCGCCTGGTGCACTAGATGTCTAATACTTTATTCACAGGTTGCATCTTTTAAAATTAACATATTTAATGATCATTTCTTTTGTTAGGTGGGTATAAGTGGGGTGTCCAGGTGATAATGCTGAGGGCATGTTTCTCAAAGTTCTAGCGGTCTGTAGAGCTAGTAGGTTGGGAGGCCAGCTCGTGAGTGAGCAGTTCATCTTGAAGAACTGGGATATCAAATACCCAGCGGCGCCAGGGACACGCCCAAAGTCCTCTGGGTTCCCTTGCCTTGGGATACAGAGATACGGAATACTTCTAGGTGGCGTCAGAGATCAAATTTATTAGCTGCAGCTAGTAGCAGAAATCCCAGCAATACAACACGGTGTACAACTCAATAAACTGCTCAATTTTACTAAGGCGAGACATCCCTATTTATACACAAAAAGGTACATTTAAAATGCACGCCCCTGCACCAAAATTCAACCAATAGAAAATACCTGACATCACACAGCATCATACAGGAAAGCTCATTTTACAGTGTCCCAACCCATAAGTTAATATTTAGACATATCTAAATAATAAAGCGATACAAAAGGGGATGATGGACGGAGCGTTTGAGCAAATCAAACACTCACCCCCAGTCAACTGATCTGGGTTTAATCCATCACCATTCTTTAGCTCACTCAGCCACCCCAGTTCAGACATGGCCATATGCAAATCAGTCTGCCCTGTGCCTTATGGGAACAGTCCAGCCCGAACTGCCAAGCCATGTCTTCCCTGGACCGGAAACAAGCATCCTGGGACCGGTTTCGGATTCATAATCCTTATCAGCCAGGCTATCTTGAATCCAGTGGCCAAGTGAGAAAGGGACTCACGTCTAAGCATACCCTGCCACACTTAGGGCGAACAAAGCGATACAAAAGGGGATGATGGACGGAGCATTTGAGCAAATCAAACACTCACCCCCAGTCAACTGATCTGGGTTTAATCCATCACCATTCTTTAGCTCACTCAGCCACCCCAGTTCAGACATGGCCATATGCAAATCAGTCTGACCCTGTGCCTTATGGGAACAGTCCAGCCCGAACTGCCAAGCCATGTCTTCCCTGGACTGGAAACAAGCATCCTGGGACGGGTTTCGGATTCATAATCCTCATCAGCCAGGCTATCTTGAATCCAGTGGCCAAGTGAGAAAGGGACTCACGTCTAAGCATACCCTGCCACACTTAGGGCGCACAAAGCGATACAAAAAGGGATGATGGACGGAGCATTTGAGCAAATCAAACACTCACCCCCAGTCAACTGATCTGGGTTTAATCCATCACCATTCTTTAGCTCACTCAGCCACCCCAGTTCAGACATGGCCATATGCAAATCAGTCTGACCCTGTGCCTTATGGGAACAGTCCAGCCCGAACTGCCAAGCCATGTCTTCCCTGGACTGGATACAAGCATCCTGGGACCGGTTTCGGATTCATAATCCTCAACAGCCAGGCTATCTTGAATCCAGTGGCCAAGTGAGCAAGGGACTCACGTCTGAGTGTGGAAAATTGTTACGTTTTGGTGAACATCATCTGCGCCATCTTGCCTTTTTCTGATGCCACACTTTTGTCATGTGTCCCCACCATTTTAGCTGCTCTGATCAGAACCACTCTCTGCGCGCCCCTGACCCCCAACACGGACCTTCACCCTCACCAACACCCCCACGCACTGATCACTCCCGCTCCCAGATGCCTTGAGCGTAAGCGGCAGCCATTTTAAGCACCATGGTTCCCTGCCCCTTCCCTGATAGCCAGCGCGTCTCTCGCTCTCCTATCCTCGCAGGTATCCCCCGCACGCTGACAACCCCCTCGCTCTCACATGCCTTGGGCCATAAACCCCTCTTCAGCGCAGCTCTGCCACAGAATCCCATCCTGTTCCCAGCGCGACACCTCCCTTCATTCCTTTCATGGTCCCAAGTCCTTTGATACAAACCCCTTTTCCTGTGTCCCCGTTTGTCTTCCTTGTTCCCAGGCCGCCACCTGGCCCTGCGGATACTGTTTATTACCCCGTACAGTAGGAAGCTTCCCCTGCCCATCAAAGGGCCCTCGAGTTGATCAAAGCCCCCACCCTATGAGATCCGATCAAACTCCACACATTCCGTGAGTCGGCGGAATGTCCAGCTGCGCGATAATCATCACCTGTTGTGACCGGGGTGGGGAATTCAACTGCAAATATATGTGGGAACGGGCCCGAAGGGGAGATTCCGAGGATGTTCTTTCACATGCCAAAATGTTACAAGAATGTGTTACATGTAATAAAGATCCTAATCCTATGTATAAAAGGCCAGGCCTCCGAGATGCGAGCAGAGCACCTCGTGACGATACTTGCTGTCCGAATTGATGTGTTCTCCTCCGGAGAGAATAAAACCCCGTTTCCTGCCTTTCAGTCTCCAGCGCCTGCTTCTTCATTGATTAATATTGGTGGGTCATAGAGGCGATACCGCCGGGCAACACAGAGAAGGGTCTTTGGTTACTGGTTGTCTTTGCACCCTTCTTACAATTGGCGTCCCAAGCGTGGGGCCCATCAGCGACTCGTGGATCCAGTGGGAGAGGTCCTGACGACAGAGTGAACGACTGCAACGATCGGAAGGTACCCTGTCCGATAGACCCTCGTCTGACAGCCGATCATCCGAACTTCACTGGTTCCGAACAGACCTCTCTCGAGTGATCTACGGTCCTGACTGGGAACCATCAGGAGTGCCACGAGGAGTACGAAGAGAAGAGGACGATCGGGCGCTGGATTCGGAAGACAAGAAACTGTCCATGCGGTCCGGGTAAGGTCGTGTAAACACGACGAATTGCGAAAGTGATTGATAATTGATGAGAAAATACTAGTATTACTTTTTGTTAATTTATTGGAGATTCACTGTCGGCAAACGGAGAAACAACCGGCTCTCCCTTTGCAAACAGTGAAGGATAGGTAACGCACCCGTCGTGCCTATCTTTCTCCCCCACTGATCAATTGCCCCTCCCCATTGATTAACTGTTACGGATTGTTTTCTGGAGATTCTCTGTCTGCAAACAGGAAATAATAGGTTCCCTCTTTGCAGATAGTGAAAGGGTAGGTAACGTAGATCTTTGCGGGCCTACTTATTCTCCCCATTGACCATTTTATTGACCATTTTATTGACCATTTTTTGATTGATATTGGTTCTTGAGGTATTCACTGCCTGCAAACAACGTAGAATAGAAATATTCTGTCTAGTCTTTGCACACAGTGATAAGATAGGTAGTGCTGACTATTATCCCCATTTGTGATCCGTCATGCCTGTCTTCTCCCCACTGATGGATAGCTGGTTCAGCCCGGACCGTTTATTAGAGGTGGACCATCTAGCCCCGCTGGAAGGCACCCCTAATAAAGACATGTTCACAAAGTATGGATTAATTACCATAGCCTATAGTAAGCTATGGCATAAGTATACCAAAGCAGACCAAGAGAAGCAGTGGCCACTAATAGGATCCTTCGATTTAGACAAAATAGAAACGGTAGAAATAGCCCTTCGTAATAATAAGACAACGCCTATTATGCTCGATAGTCTCGGTATGCGGCGCAAAGAAGCTACGCAACGAAAGGAAAGAGACAAAGTCAAAGTAGTTAAAGAAACGCGACAGGCAACCCTCCAAACATCTAGTAGGCAAAAGGAAGGGCCAGCGACGACACAGTTCAGAGGATTAGACATAAAAAAGGGACGGTGTAAAGGGATGTGCCGACGGGACAACCCCGAGACACAACGACCCAAAAGTAATCCCCCAACACTATGCACAGGACGAACAGATTTAAGGCAAAACCAATGTGCTTTCTGTAAATGTCTCGGGCACTGGAAAGCCCAATGCCCGACTCTACAGAACATAAGTAAGAGCGGAGGGTCGACAGAAATAACAGGCCGGCAGGAAGGGAAAAGGCGCGAGGCAAAAACAAATCAGACTAACACGGACAGGACGGATAGAACCACCACGTTCGATTATGCTCGATGGCACAAATTTCGTCAGACTAATTTTAACGACATGTTAGAGTTCTGGGACTGATTGCCCCCCTGTTGCCCCCCACTCTGAAAAACAAAAGCAAATACAGGCCTGCGTAGACAACCTCCCGTTAGAAAAAGGACTCAGGGAAACCAAGCATCTGTTATATAATTTAGGATTTAATTACGATAAAGATAACACCCAACCAACGATAAATAGAAAAACTAGTAAAACATTCTTTAGAGTAAACTGTACTAATAGGAACAATACAAAATATATTACGCTCACTCCGGAAGTTCTCAAAATGTAACAGGTCGGCAATCCCGCCCATCCGGAAGGTGAAACACGGCACGTGTGGGGCGGGGCCTGCCAACGACCATAGCCCAAACGAAATCGCCGGCGAGAAGGTACCGGAGGCTACACCAGCCGACTTGAAATGGTCTTCCCATGCTGTCCTTCCTGGGGTGACATCCCCTGGGCCACGAGTAGGGAGGGGGGCGGCAGATGACCCCCTCCCTCGTATCTCCTGGTCCGGCCATCACGAATTCCTCCTTCGAACTGATGCAGGGTGGGCTGGGAGGGAGAGGCGACGCGGACGAACCTCTCCCACCTCCACAGGTAGGAGGTTTCCCAGCCCCGGCCCGGCGCCGAAATCCTCCAGCCAGGCCACAGATCTATTTGCGTAGCACAGGACGTACAATGTTCAACGGGCCTATTTTCGCAGCACAGAACATACAATGTCCGACGGGCATACTTGTGCAGCACCGGACATACAATGGTCCCCCAAGAGTCGGAGTCAGGGGTGTAGGGTGGTCATCATGTGCACCCCTGATTCAAAGGGACGGCGTGGGCTGCGCCGGGAGAGGGAGGCGGCACGGACGAGCCTCCCCCACCTCCCCAGATGAAGGCTCCACAGCTGCACCCTGGCGCCCCGAATCAAATGTCCTGCTCCAACAGCATGATGCTCTGTCTTTGTCGCCACAAGAAGTTTTCTTCCACTCCTGAAAGACACGACGAAGGGCGGCGGCTGCAGGGTCTCAAAATGGCGTCTGGGCCCTCTGGAAGGCGGGTCTAGGCCGCTGGAGTAACTTTGTCCGGAATTGCAACTCGGGCACTTGCCCACCTGGGCACGAGCCCCCACCTCCGACAGCATCCCCACAGCTTTGAAGATTCTACCAGAGTCCCAGAAGCCCTCGGCCCCTACAGGCTTCCGGTAGGGAACAACTGGAACGACCACGACATAGCCGCAAGATGGTGGTGCTCTCGTGTCTGCACCAGCTTCAGTCTGAACCACCCAGGAACATTGTGGGCTAACGAATTCGAGTGAGTTCCGGCTGAACCTCAACGTGACCTGGTAGGGAAGATTCTACCTCCCTCCCCTCTTGATTGACGGTCCACATTACCAGCCCCTCTGTTAGCACAGGTTTTTGAACTGCCGAAAGGGATTCTGGTGCAACCAACCCGACATCGCCCAAAATGGCGCCGGTATCAATAGGAACTTACGAACACCGCATGGTGTTCTTTAGCTAACAAGACTTGATGTTCTGAGATATGTATGTGAACCTTTGTACACTTGACGAAAAAGGGAGGAGGGTTCACTTGGCAAACATTTGAAAGGATCCCGTTAAAATGTTGATTTCAATGTATGATTTATAATGATATTTATTATGACCAATACCTAACGTCGCTTATGACGCACACCCACGGTAAACGTATAGGAAATACGATTGCGATTAGTATGACTGTGTTTCCAATCATGAAATAAATGCCTCCTTTTTCCTCAACTATTAATAGACATTTTTAGTTTCTCGCAAATAACTAAGTAGACCTTTTTAATGTTTTTAAATGTTGCAAAAATAGCCCCCCTACTGTATGTGCTTCAGTCACCGCCATGTTCGGTCAAAATACGATTGCACTCGCACCTTTTACTTACTGAACGATTATGCAAATAAAGGTTTGCAAAACTATGAACAGTTATCGCATACTTTTGTAAAATGTGGGAGTTGGTGGGAGGGCTTTTCTGTGCGCAACCGCTCTGCTCTTTTTTTTAGGTTATGTGGAAAAAAAAAAAAAAAAAAAAAAAAAAGGGTTGGTCGGCCCCGGATGGATGATTGAATCTAAGGTATGATACGCTGCCTCCAAATGTGCGACTGAGCTCGGGAACTAACACATGAAGAAGGACCTCGACTTCTGAGAATGGGTAAAGCGAAGCAGTGTAGATGGTAGAATGTTACAAAGGTACGATACTCGAAGGTACTCATGACCGAAGAACTAACGTGCCTTCAGCACCTTACAGGCGTCGAGAAGTGATTTGAGAAGCCCGATAGCCGGACTCATCCACAACCCAGACACCTCGCACTAGGCGCAGTATCTAGCGTTGTGCCTATTACGCATTTCCTCTTTTACGGACTCGTATGCATTTCATTACCTGTGTTCTATGTTCCATGATGCAATCGCTGTGAGGACAGTTACTCACTGTGTATGCTGACAGAAGATCTGTATGGATGCGCTCTTACTTGTGGAGTAAACCTAACCTTATGTTACTTCGATTCATCTTTTAATTCATTCCTATGATGCTATACTAGACACCTCTGATTTCATTTTAGCGTTCTCCTACACCCTATCTATAATGCCACGCCCAGACCGTCTTCCCCCTGTACAACCTATCGCTCGCCACCCTCACCACACTGCCCCCTCCCCCTCCTTCTTGGCTCTAGAAACCAAGACCCCAGAGATTATATCCCGAGGAGATAAGACGAGTAAGTGGTAAGTAAAGGTCTTTTCGTGCCCATACGTTTGATATGCTTGAATGTTGCCCCCCCCCCCCCTTCCTTTTTCCTCCTACCTTTCTCACCCTCTGCAGGTTACCTTGGAATCACGACCAGGAGATAGTAGAGATCTGGTACCACGCCATGTCCGATACCTGAAGCAGACCTACACTGCGAGATGGCTCCCAAAGATACCCAACTGAATGCATGTCCATATGTCTAACGTTGGGTAATGCACTAAATAGCCTAAATAATACACGGTCATTCTCCATGTCACACGTGTACTATTTAGCCTATTGTTGCTCTCTCTCTCTGTCTCTCTCTCTCTCTCTCTCTCTCTCTCTGTCTCTCACTCCTCCACACTTTTACTCTTCCTAGCGACTGGCACCTAATTGGCGAACCTGGTGCACCACCTAATTGGCCCCAAATACCACAAGTATTTGCACAAATTTGTCCTAAATGAAATTATATCGATACCACGTTACTACCTCTCCTTTTCTGCTAAAAATGGATGAAAATTAGATTGGCCAAAAAAGAAAGGGACAGGTAAGACGACTAAAAGTTCCCTAATCTGACCCGCAATAAGGGAACTACTTGTCAGTGGCTTCTATGATAAAAAATGTCTATGGTAATGCAACCTTCCCCGTCCCAAGTTGTCTCCGTACCCCAAGCAGTAAAAATGATCAAGACATCCCCGTCTTCCCAGAATGCCCCCAGTTTCGTATCAGCTGCCCGGAAGGAGAGTCCGAAGAATGTCCCTTGCCCCGATACGCTACGTTACTAATAGTCTCCCATAAGGCTCCTCTCACCCCACAGATAAGTTAAATAGTCATCGCAAACCCCGAAGTTTTTTTGATGAAATAACCATGTTGTAAGAGACTATGTAGAAATTAGAATGATGTGTGCAAAGTTAAAATCAGATCGGAAAATACAAGAACTTGTTGCGATAAAACCTGTTGAAAATAAAATGTTTAGCAGAAAGATAAGGTGCAATGGTATAATGAAAAATCGTTTAGCCTGTGTTCATCCCTCAGAAAGATACCTATCAGATTATGGTGAATAGCACGTTGCACTTTTTCATAAAATGCAAAGCCCTGAAGACCGATCTAGTCTTGCAAAGGCTTGTACTAGGGAAATAGGTCTCTGCCAGAAGAACTGACATGACTGTAATAAACGAATGCAATAAATGGGTATCAGACCTCGTACCACGACAAATGAATGTAATGACCAACAAAACACCAAAGAAATAGCCACAAAGGAAAATTTTTGGGAATCCAGCGAACCTATCATCAATTGTTTGCAAACCTCGATGCAGCGGATGTATACCCCAGTTGCTTGGGGTTGGGAGAGAAATAGATTTATGTGATTACTTTCCTCTGCAAAATCTCTAAAGACTGTCTTTTCAAACTCATTCAAGGGTACCACTGTCGGAGGAGAAAGAGACCGGATGTGGGAGCACGCGGCCTGTCGGAAGATCGTGGACCATCAGCGACGGTGACCAAGGCGAGACTGTAACAGTAAGGAGTCGCAGGACGAGGCATTATTTCCGACAAAACGAAAGGAAGGGGCTGACCTGAGGCCCCTGCTCTATGATCGACGTATGCCGAGAAGTCCCCGCTCTCCGAAACTGGTTATGGACCCGTCTGTCTAAAACTTTCCGTCCCCCTGGTCTGTTCCCGACTTGGCCCTGCTCCATCCCCTCCTCCTCCGACCTACCATAAGGACTACTCACACACCCCCCCCCCCCCCTTTTCCACCTGAACTTTCAAAATCCTCCAAATCCTATTGAGCTATCCAGAATGAGGTATTTCCTGCGTCTAAAGGGAGGAAGCTCCGACTAAGTAGACCACGAACTATGTTAATCTCAGAACGGTGACCTAAACTCTACCAAGGGTCACCCCAAAGAGAAGATGAACGAAGTATGTGGTTCTACCCGCTGCTGAACGCCTCGAAGATGACGGAAACAACAGGAAGTACCCACCACAGAGACTCAAGAAACAAACAGACTCCACAACTCGAAGACCATTGCACTTTTTCATCACAATCCTTTTCTGTCTTCTAATAACTGTGCTCCGGGTTACAGAAGAAAATGCACCTGCCCCAAAACCGTAACGCATTTCTCCATGAGGTCTGGTGAAACGAAGCAAAGACGTACTCTCGCCCGCAGACCTCCAACGACTCAACCCACATGAACATTCCTGTTGAAAGAACGAATTGTAATACAGGTGCTTAACGGTGTCAACGGAAGACGGCAGAGACTGTTGAGAATTAGCTAATAATGGTTCACGACCATAAGACACTGGAGACCTTGATTATTTTTTGCTATGTCTCATTTCTCTCCCAACCACCATTGAATCTGACTATACTCCCACCGAGTACAAAAAGGACTTACTTACCAGTTCCTATTCCAAATGACTATAAGCATCTATGATCTGTACCCAACACCCCCGCTATGTAATTCCAGTCTGATATTGCATTACTATGACTTTTTCTGCAACAAGTTTAGCGAAGAACCCGCCTACTAGATGACAAGATTTTCAACTGTGATATTTATAATGTGATATTTATGTACAGTTCCTTTGCCTAGGTCTCCATCCCCTTACTTATGACCACCACAGTAGATATAGATAGGAAATAGGCCAGCAAGATGTCTTGGAAATGTTAAAGGGAGGACTGTGGAAAATTGTTACGTTTTGGTGAACATCATCTGCGCCATCTTGCCTTTTTCTGATGCCACACTTTTGTCATGTGTCCCCACCATTTTAGCTGCTCTGATCAGAACCACTCTCTGCGCGCCCCTGACCCCCAACACGGACCTTCACCCTCACCAACACCCCCACGCACTGATCACTCCCGCTCCCAGATGCCTTGAGCGTAAGCGGCAGCCATTTTAAGCACCATGGCCTCCCTGCCCCTTCCCTGATAGCCAGCGCGTCTCTCGCTCTCCTATCCTCGCAGGTATCCCCCGCACGCTGACAACCCCCTCGCTCTCACATGCCTTGGGCCATAAACCCCTCTTCAGCGCAGCTCTGCCACAGAATCCCATCCTGTTCCCAGCGCGACACCTCCCTTCATTCCTTTCATGGTCCCAAGTCCTTTGATACAAACCCCTTTTCCTGTGTCCCCGTTTGTCTTCCTTGTTCCCAGGCCCCCACCTGGCCCTGCGGATACTGTTTATTACCCCGTACAGTAGTGTCGTGTCCCAACCCACACATACACGTGGACACTGACTTCTAGTTATGAGCTCTTTATTGATGCTTCTTACTTGGTCCCCGTCCCTACTCTAACTGCCCTTTCCTGTTCCTGACCCCACCTCTTCCCCTCAGCCCACCTAGCTCCGCCCACCCCAACTACTAGACCGTCAACACTATAACATCTCCCCCCTTCTTAACAAAATAGCAAAGTGAAATTAGTCCATTTCAGCAATCAGTCTCTTTGGAGGCTGTACCTGGCGTCGTGGGCGACCCGGGGTGGACACAGCGGTCTCGACTACGGGTTCTGGTTCCATGCAGGGTGCCAAGTCAGGCGTGCCTGTTTCTGGGTGGTTAGAGTTCTCCGGCACGGAGGCAGGGGGCGTGCAGTCACGCTTCTCAGGAGGGCACTTCTTAAAGTGGGATGCGTTCCGAGTGACCCGCCTGTTCTCTGACTCCGCGGTCACCATTGTGCCTTTCTGCTGCACAACTGTAAGAGGTTCATTTTTGAAACGACAGTCAGTTTTCTGGCGCTGTTCCTGTTTAACAAGGACTCTGTCGCCCTCCTTGAGGGAAGGGGATCGGGCCCTCCGTTTGAGATCAGCATGTTCCTTCATCTTCTCCTTGTGATATCGATCTGTTGCAGCCATGTCTTTGATCTGATGGTCTGAGAGGGGCTTCCTCAGTGCGCCTTCCCAGGTTGGGATCCGAGTTCTGGGTGTCCTCCCGAGCATGAGAGTGGCAGGGCAGACACCCGTCGTGGAATGAGGAGTGGTTCGGTATGCACAGAGGACTTCATTCAATGCTGCTTGCAGGTCCTTTTTCTCGGCAGTGGCCTGTTGGAAGGTTTTCTTGATGGTGGACATGAAACGTTCAACAGTTCCATTGGCTTGTGGCCAGAGCGGGGTGACCTTGCGGTGTTGGAAGTCCATCTGTTTCGCAAAGTCACTGAATTCGTGCCCGTTGAATGGGGGCCCATTGTCCGTTTTGATGATTCTGGGAACACCCCAGGTTGCAAAGACTTCCTCAAGTACTTTGAGGGTACAGGTGGCATTGGTGGACGGGATGAATTGAGCCACTGGAAACCGGGAATATTCGTCTACAATGGCGATCACATATTTCCCTGACTGCAGGGGCCCGTAGAAATCCATTGCAACTTCTTGCCATACGCCGTCAGGTAGCGGGGTCATTTGGAGCGGTGCCGGCGGCGTGCTGGGACCAGTTAGCTGACAGGGATGACAGTCCTTCAAAGTGGCTTCGACTATTTGGTCTAGAGCGGGGAACCAGACACGCTCTCGGAGCGCCCTCTTGGTGGAGACGACCCCACGATGACCTTCATGCGCTAGATCAACTACGCCTTGTCTGAGGGTGGCCGGGATGACTATCCGGTGGTCTCTTAGAAGAAGGCCATCTTCAGTAATTGAAAGTTCGTCAGCGACGTGTCGGAATGCTTGGAGTTCACTTCTGACATCGGGGTTTTCCTCATCATCTTGCGGATGATGCCTCCACCTGTTGGACAGTATTCGCTTCATCACGATCTGCAGAACGGCGTCTTTGTTGGTTGCTTCGCGGATGGTGTCCATTGGTATGGCTGGGGGGCGAGCATGGTTTGAGACGAAGTGGATGTATTCCTCTGCTATGGATGAAGTCGGTGCTGGAGAGTCTCGGGGGTGGCGAGACATGTAGTCAGCAGGGTTGTCACCCTTCCCCGGTTTGTGAATGATTGTAAAGGTGTATTCCTGCAGCCGGAGGCCCCATCGCTCAATCCTGGGAGGCATCTTGCTCTTCGGGTTGCCGTATATCGTCACGAGTGCCTGATGGTCAGTAATGAGCGTGAAGTGCTTCCCATAGATGAAGATGTGGAAGTGCTCACACGCCCATACGACCGCCAGGCTCTCCTTCTCAGGCTGAGAGTACTTCCTTTCCGGGTCTGTGAGGCTGCGGCTGGCGTAGGCGATGATCCTCCGTTGGTCCGAGTCGTCGTCATATTGGGCCAGGATCGCACCCAGGCCTACGGGACTGGCGTCTACGGTGATCTCCGTTTTGCGTTTGGGGTTGAAGTAGGACAAACAGTCAGACGACTCAACCGCCCGTTTGATGTCTCTGAAGGCACGCTCGCAGTCTGAGGTCCACTCAAAGGGCTGGTTGGATTTCGTGAGGAGCCTCAGAGGATGACTTATCGTGGCGTAGTCGCGGATGTAGCGAGCACAGTAGCTCGCCATCCCAAGGAAGGAGCCTAGATCGTTCACGTCCTCAGGGCTTTTGGTATTGTTGAGCACAGCCACCTTGTCGGGATCTGGTTTCATGCCGCTGGATGAGAAAATGTGTCCAAAGAATTTCAGTGTCGATTGATGAAACTCGCACTTGTCCTTATTAAGGGTCAGGTTTGCGTCTAGCAGAGCCCTGCAGACGCGGTCAAGGGCGATGTCGTGTTCTCGGAGGTTGGCGCCATACACCAGAATGTCATCGCTGTAGTTGAGGGAATTTGGAATGTGGTGGATGATAAGTCGAATTGTCTCTTGGAAAATTTCAGCTGCTGAGGACACACCAAAACTGAGGCGTTTGTATCGGAAGAGGCCGAGGTGCGTGGCGAACGTGGTGATGGAGCGAGAGCTGTCATCTAGCTCGAGCTGGTGATAACCCTTGTTGAGGTCTAGCTTGGAAAAGACCGTGGCTCCATTGAGGGCTGTAATCATATCGCTCAGGTGTGGGCCTGGGTGCCTCTCCCTTTCGATTGCTGTGTTCGGCAGGCGCATGTCTACACAGAGACGGACTTTCTCGGGAGTCCCTTTTTTTGGCACGACAACTACCGGGGACACCCAGGGAGTGGGTCCTTCGGTGCGTTCTATGATGTCGGCATCCAGAAGGTCTTGCAGCTCTTGGGCCACCGCGGATTGCAGGTGAAACGGCACTCGCCGTGGATGTTGAGCGATGGGCTTGATTCGTTCGTTAATGTGCAGGTGTACTTGCCGGCCTTTTAGTTTGCCTAGGCCCTTGAATAGGGTTGGGTACTTCACAGCGTAGTTGGAGCTGTCGTTTATGTTGAAAAGAATGTGAACGAGGCGTAAGCGCTCCGCAGTCGGGAGGCTTAGCAGGCAGTCGGCATCAGGTCCCTTGATGACGTGAATGACGGCGGGAATGGTGATATCGCCGTGTGTGAGGGTGGTGTCGAACTTGATGCTTGACTCGGGTTGCAGGGGCTGGCGTCCGCTCCCTTCACTTCTGGCGTTTTCTGTAGACTTTGTAGATGCCGATGCTTGTTTGTTGCTGCTTGCTGCTGTTTTTTTTTTCTTTTGCCAATGCTTGTTGGTTGCTGCTTGCCGCTGTGCCCCACGAGCACTGTTTACTAACTGGTGGCTTTTGGCTGTATCCCTTTGGGGCTGCCAGGGCTTATTTGAAGAGTCTGCCTGACTCAAAGATGGCCGCCCTCAGTTCTGATAGGGCTTGTCCCTAAGGCTGCCTGACCTAGTAATGGCCGCCTCCTTTGGCACGACACGAGGTTCCTCTCTCTCTCCGGGCACACACATTCAGCATTGGGGAACTCACAGTTGAGCTGGGCAGACCTCCGCTCTCATAGCGCGTTCAGGTAAGGGCTGCCTGTCCGGCGCTGGTCTCGCGCACTGCCTGCTGCTTGGCTGGCTTCTGCTGTCTCTGGCCGATTTAGCGCTGGCGTCTGTGTGGGGCCGCGCGTGTCTGGGGCTCTCCTTTCGCCTCCTCTCGCCTTCGCAGCACTGCAGGCTCACCTGGGCAGCGTCGGAGTGAGTTTCCGGCCCCTTGTCAGTCTCGACGCACTGTGGGCTCGTCAGCGCGTCCAGCGCGGTCGGCGTTTGGCGCTCTTCACTCGGCGCCCTTTTGCCGCGTTTTCTGCGCTCCGATTCAGCGCTTTCTTCAGGACACATCAGCGCTCGCTCGCTGGGTTGCTGCGTTTCTTCTCGACCCTCTTCCACCTGCGAGGGGAGATCAGGCCACTCCTGGGGGGCTCGTTACCGGCGCCGCAGGGGCTACGTTGCGGCGGAGTGCACTCCACGCTGCAGGACGGGGCACTCGTGAGGTGGGGGTTTCTTCCGATCCCACCCTCGTCGCCAGCTGTCGTGTCCCAACCCACACATACACGTGGACACTGACTTCTAGTTATGAGCTCTTTATTGATGCTTCTTACTTGGTCCCCGTCCCTACTCTAACTGCCCTTTCCTGTTCCTGACCCCACCTCTTCCCCTCAGCCCACCTAGCTCCGCCCACCCCAACTACTAGACCGTCAACACTATAACAAGTAGGAAGCTTCCCCTGCCCATCAAAGGGCCCTCGAGTTGATCAAAGCCCCCACCCTATGAGATCCGATCAAACTCCACACATTCCGTGAGTCGGCGGAATGTCCAGCTGCGCGATAATCATCACCTGTTGTGACCGGGGTGGGGAATTCAACTGCAAATATATGTGGGAACGGGCCCGAAGGGGAGATTCCGAGGATGTTCTTTCACATGCCAAAATGTTACAAGAATGTGTTACATGTAATAAAGATCCTAATCCTATGTATAAAAGGCCAGGCCTCCGAGATGCGAGCAGAGCACCTCGTGACGATACTTGCTGTCCGAATTGATGTGTTCTCCTCCGGAGAGAATAAAACCCCGTTTCCTGCCTTTCAGTCTCCAGCGCCTGCTTCTTCATTGATTAATATTGGTGGGTCATAGAGGCGATACCGCCGGGCAACACAGAGAAGGGTCTTTGGTTACTGGTTGTCTTTGCACCCTTCTTACATGAGCATACCCTGCCACACTTAGGGCGAACAAAGCGATACAAAAGGGGATGATGGACGGAGCGTTTGAGCAAATCAAACACTCACCCCCAGTCAACTGATCTGGGTTTAATCCATCACCATTCTTTATCTCACTCAGCCACCCCAGTTCAGACATGGCCATATGCAAATCAGTCTGACCCTGTGCCTTATGGGAACAGTCCAGCCCGAACTGCCAAGCCATGTCTTCCCTGGACCGGAAACAAGCATCCTGGGACCGGTTTCGGATTCATAATCCTCATCAGCCAGGCTATCTTGAATCCAGTGGCCAAGTGAGCAAGGGACTCACGTCTGAGCATACCCTCCCACACTTAGGGCGAACAAAGCGATACAAAAGGGGATGATGGACGGAGCGTTTAAGCAAATCAAACACTCACCCCCAGTCAACTGATCTGGGTTTAATCCATCACCATCCTGGGACCGGTTTCGGATTCATAATCCTCATCAGCCAGGCTATCTTGAATCTGGAAGGCCCGGACAAACCCTTAATTGAAAGCATAACCCATGAAATGAAGAAACAGTAAAGAAAAGTAGTTTTAGTTAACAAATGTCTTGAATGGTGATTGGGAAAGTGGATAACGATCTTGCAGGGAAATTGGCTTGGCAGGGTCAATTCCAGGTGAAAGGCCAGCTTCTGAAATTAACTCCAGCGCACGAAGAAAACCTTAGTTAATGTATACATGACCCACAAAAGGTCAGACTGCTTTGCTCGCAGACTAACTTCTGAGGCCTACGTAAAAGGCAACACCAGATGGCAGTCACGACGCATGGCAAAAACCCATGTTTAGAAAAGAAAGTCGTAAGGAAAGAAACAATTTAGATATTGTTTAGGATAGGATATGTGCAAGGAAACTAAAGGTTAACAAGGTCCTGAACAGTGATTGAAAAACTCAGACAACGATCAGCTAGTGAAACTGGTTCTGCAAAAGGTCAGTTTCAGGTGAATAGGGTCACTCTCTGCAGTTCATTTAGAGTCAGAAAAACCCAAGTTAATATATGCACGAACTCAGAAGGCCAGGTCACTTGTTCGTTGGGCCTACCACACCGGATGCATAAACAACACGAGAAAAGGATAGCTAACGCCATACCAAGGAACATCAGAATCCTCCATCCCCATTTGGACAGCGATTCCCATAACCATCCCATCAACGACCAGTTACCTTCGTCCACATGGATAGACTCAGAGATCTTATGTAGTCTAGAGATGGCTTGGTACACTGTCGGGGCATTATCTGGTATGAAAACGCAGCAACTAGATCTAATCAATTTGCATACCTCACCTCTATCTGCAAGTATAATATCTAGAACAAAGCAATTCTGTAATGTCATAAGGCGATCCGCTTGAAGCTCAGCTGTAATATTGCTAAGGGCACCTGCAGTCTCATTTATAGTGGCCTCAACCACTCTCGTAAGCTGACGAATATTCCTACTATTAGGCATAGGACCCCAAAAGGGTAGGAAACCCTTGAAGAAGTCTCCAGCTTCTTGTGCGACAGTATCTTTCGCATCGATAATACCTCTACCATATCTTGTCTTATGGTAGTCAAAAGCAGCAGTGTATGTAGGGGGAAGCAAAAATGCCACGTAACATGTGCCGGAAAAATCAGATGGCAACCATGTGTATGCTCTATCGTGACAAACAAAATACGTGCCTTTAACTGGCACGAACGGAGGAGATTTCTGGGACGTATAAACGTATGTGTGAACACACACACTCTTACCAAGCTGAGCTCTCGGATTCTGACCATTACCTTGCAAACAGAGATGACCTCAGTGGGGTATAATCCAAATAGGAGGAGACCTTCGCTGCCTTTTTTTTTCCGTCAAGCTAACACTATATGTCGTCTTATTCCAACCGACATATGCTCGTACCTCATCTCTAGGGATAGCGTTATACGCATCGATATCTCTAATCATATCAACTATTCCCCGTATCAAGGCATTATTACTTGCATTGTCTTTGACGGAGCGTACAGGAGAGGCTTCATTCGCATAGATAAACATTGATTGGAGTGCCCAAACTGACCCGTTAGGCGAAAAAGGCAAAACCAAATATGGCATTCCCTTATCTGTAGTATGTGGCATAAGACCACACACCCAACAATTCGTGGTATTTATGACTAGCTGATGCTGATGCAACATCTGTGTAAGCGAATTGTTCACAAATTCTGATCTTCGTGTCTGTTCATGTTCAGGTAACGTATGAAACCCATGTGGAGAAACAGTAGAAAAAGAAAGAGTAGGTTGGGAGGTAGATGTAAGTGGCAATTGTGTGACATAGAAAATCCAACCCACACAAGCTAACGTAATATTCACAAGCATAGGAAAACACATTATTAAAAAACATTTGCTATGAATCAATATACATATTCGGACTTTAGAATCCACTTTCCTAACACATTTATCAGACTCAATAAACTCCATCCTCGGGGGGGAGGAGCCAAGCCGGCAACCAAGATGGCCGCATAGACGCTCGGCTCCGCGAGCCCTCTCGCCCCGCACATACATCCTGGCACTTATCCTGAGCCGCGATGGCGCATTTAAATAGGAGAAGGAGAACGATCACTTACCGTCTGCTCCTGAGGCTCCTACGTGCGGCAGACCTGGAGAACTGTCCCCGACTGCTCTGCGGTCCTCGTGGTGATGAGACCGGGGTGTCGATTGAGACGAGCAGCCGGCCGCGACTGCAACAACAGCTGCCACTGGTGGCGGTGATGAGTAGGTCGGAGGGTGCCGTTGACTTGATGGGCCGACGACGGCAGTGACGGCCCGGTCCACTTGGCGGAGTGCCTCGAGGGGCAGCGTGGCAAAGCAGGGTCGAGGGGGGTGCACGATACCTGGCCCCCTCCCCAGTTTCTGTGCCCGGGCATAACCAAGGATTGCCCCCGGAATTGGCGGGCGGCTTCTGGGGAACGGCAGGGATTTTGTTTAGCCCTTTGGTGACTCTTCCCCGGGGAGCCTGCCTTACAGTTTTCAGTCCCGGTTGTGAATCCCATAGCGCCCTGGTTTGGGGCCTGGTCCTTGAGGCGAGGTGAAGAGGGACGGGGCCGACATGACTAAGATGGCGGCCGGCGCCCTCCTCAGCGGACCATGTCCAGGTCGGACGGCTGCTGTGCGGATGAGATCGGGGTGCTGGCGGCGTAAACAGGAGCCCACGTCCAAGGATGTATTGGCTGCCCTAACGATTTTGCACAAGACCCTGATCTGTAATGCTCGAGACTTGGGTAGAAGGATGGCCGCCATTGCTGTCTCGCCGTCTCAAACGGGCACAGTCCGATCTCAATGGAGTGCCGACGTGCCCGCAAACATGTCCGTGAGGAGAATTCCAGCTCCGCCTAGGTCCCGGGAGCCGCCGCGGGACCCGGTTCCTGTGACCGCTCTGGACAGCATGGTTGTACACGTGAGTGTCTCTTCGGGGCACATGTTCAATTGGGGGTTGGGGAAACAACGCCGTTTTACTTTTTGGGCTGCCCCGGCGATGTCTTGGTGCTTGACAGACTGTGTGACTCTCCTTTCTTGGATGGTAAGACTGTGTATGGACTTTGGAATGCCCTCGGGGTCAACATCGACACTACCGGATCTCCGCTGTACATACTCGGATGGGTTTGGGTTGCCGAACTCTTCTGCGGCGGCTCTCCGGCCTGGTCCGCCCGGATCGTTTGGACCCTCCAAGCCGTTCTGTATACCGATTGACAAGTGGACGTCTGTCGGTTCCATTGATAGACAAGGCCAGGGATGATACATTCCAGAGTCTAGTGTAACCTATTGTTGGCTGACGGTGATTTGGGTACATTCGACCAGGATTATATTGCTGCTGTGGTCGGTGTTTGATGTTCTCCATGGATATTCTGTTTTGCTTTTGGGATGTCGCCTGGGTGCGGGGGTGAAGGGCGGGGCCGAGCGGCAAGATCGAGGGCCCTCCTCCACTTTTTTCTTCTCTTTCTCTTT
Organism: Lissotriton vulgaris; assembly: GCF_964263255.1. Classification (NCBI taxonomy): domain Eukaryota; kingdom Metazoa; phylum Chordata; class Amphibia; order Caudata; family Salamandridae; genus Lissotriton; species Lissotriton vulgaris. The sequence goes on along the minus strand of NC_141694.1, from coordinate 1,546,917,800 downwards.
TTCTATATTTCGGGTCTCCATTAGGGCGACAGGCACGCTGCTGGGGGGAGGTAGGCCATGGCCTTCTGCGGGAGTGCAGGGTGGGGGGTAGGGGGATGGGGTTTGTCCGTTATTTGTTTCTATGGCCCTTTAGTCTTTTTTCCCATTTCAGTGTCGTCGTTATTCATGTTTCCTACAGTATGTTTCGTTTTGAGGGGTGGGGTTTAGATTTGCTACGTACCAGGTTTGTGCCTGCATTTATCCTGATTTGCGTACCTTACCCCCAATACTTCATTTGTATTTGTACTATTTGAGGATATCCTGATTTGTGATCAGTATTGTAGGACCATGTATGATCGTATGGCACTCTTTTTCAGTTTCCGTATTTAAAAATGAACCTTTATAATCCTGACTTCAAACCTGTACGTCTGACCACAAGATATGTCCTGGCATGTCTATGACCCCGGCTTTCGAACTGCTATAACTGTCCACATTGCTTTGCTGTACTTCTGCTCTGATTAGCGGCCGGCCGGGGTGGTTGTAGGCCCATACATGTAATTGCTTGAAATACTAATAAAGGTTCCCAAAAAAAATAAAAAAGAAAGAAACTCCATCCTCTAACGTGCTGCTCACGGAAATTTTCCTTCTTCACTTAAGTGTGCGCCAAGTTCGCACTAACGACCCTGAACCACAGACCTTGTGTCAATATGCGGCTCACCCCTTAAGAACTTCCTACCGTGACCCTGCAGCTGAGTCCGGATGGTGACTCGAAAAAGGAAAAAGCAAAAAAGTCTCCTGATCTGACAAGGTGTAATTCACTATATATAAAAAAAATTCGGTTTTATTTGTCCATGGCAATAGGCTTTCTTGGCCTTAAATCGTAGCGTTCTTTATCAGGTACAGTTGGATCCATAAATAAAAGTTCCGAATTGGTGGTGTCAATCTTTAGATGAGGAGGCACAGCAGCTTGCAGAACATCATCATCCTCGCGTTCTGACCGTGTCCATGTCAAATGAGCATCACTAAAGGGCACAAATGTGGGGACTCTCTCACAATCTGTGTCAGCTATACCATCCCTCACCCACTGATCATACGGTAAAGGCAAAAGAACTTTTTTCGTATGGGTGGCATGCACCCAGTTCTTTTTACCAGCTACTCGAACAGCAGTTCTAGTGACCAGCAATACCAAATAGGGACCAGTCCATCTCGGTTCCAAATTCTTGGATCGCTGAAAATTCTTCGTCAAGATAAAATCACCAGGTTGGATCGTGTGCCCTGGATCTGCAGTAGCTGTCGGCAAACTGTCATAGACCTGTTGGTGGAGAACACGTAATTTAGCAGTCAAGTCTTGTAAGTAATCCACCAACATAGGGTACTCAATACTGCTGTATTCTTTAGGACGAGGCACACCCCAAACATTCGCAGGACGACCAAACACAATTTCATACGGACTAAGTCCCACTCGAGAATGCACAGTCGTCCTTGTTGACAAAAGAGCCAGCGGCAAGGCATCCAGCCATGTAAGACCAGTGCTCACTTGTACCTTAGCTAATTTCCGCTTCAAGGTACCATTGGAACATTCAACAAGTCCAGCAGACTGGGGGTGATTCGCTGCATGGAACTTCTGATTTATTCCCAAACCAGCACATACTTTCTTCATGATTTGACCCACAAATTCACTCCCATTGTCCGACCATACAATTCTCGGCAAACCATACCTAGGGAAGTACTCTCTCAACAAAACCTTGGCTGTAGACAAGGCAGTATTATCCTTTAGGGGGTAGGCCTCTAGCCACCTGGAAAAGGCGCAAACAACCACAAGGACATACTTCAAATTATTGCATCTCTCCATATGTATATAATCTAGCTGTATCACCGCAAATGGATATGTCGGAGGAGCAAAATGACCAGCTGGAGTTGGAGTTCCCTTACCAGGATTATACTTCAGACAAATCATACAATGTTTCCACACGTTCTCTGCACATTTCGGAATTCCAGCATTCTGCCAAACTGGAGCCAACAACTTGCATATTCCCTTCGAACTTATGTGAGCCATTCCATGAGCCACTGTAACCACTGGGAGCACATACGCATCTGGCAACAGCCATCGCTGGTGTTCTGACAACTCAACCCAACAACCTGTCGAATCCAACATACCCGTAGTCTCTCTCCAAACACTCACTTCTTTCTCAGTCACTTCAGCCTGAATCATTTTCACACTTTCTATTGTGTCTTCGCACATTCCACCAGCCATAACCCAATTAGCTGGGCCTGCAACATACATACGGCTCATCATGTCTTTCGCCGTTTCCTTCGCAACTTCATCTGCAAACGCATTCCCTCGAACAACATCGTCCACAACTTTCTTATGCGCACTACACTTCATAATTGCAATCTGCTTTGGAAGAGTGAGAGATTCCAAAAGTTCATTCGCCAACTGCCCATGCTGTATTTTGGTTCCGTGCGAAGTAAGGAACCCACGCTCTCTCCACAAACGCCCAAAACTATGGGCAACACCAAACGCATACTGGCTGTCGGTGTAAACATTCACTCGCTTTCCTTCTGACAACACACACGCTCTAGTCAGTGCAATCAATTCTGCCGCTTGCGCAGAATTCTGTGGTACGCGTGCTGTCTCAACAACTGTATGTAAAGTTGTAATAGCATACGCTGCAGTCGTTTCACCATTCGGAAGCTTAAAACACAAACCATCTACCCATAGGGTACCATCAACATCCGTAAGGGGAGGATCCCTCAGGTCAACTCTAGCCTTCATTTCTTCCTCTGTACGAAGAAAACAATCATGCTGTTCCTGAGGATCCGTCTCTGTAGAGATCGGTAACAACGTATCTGGATTCAACACATTACATCTTTTAATGTGCACATGACTAGCTAACCTGACAGACATGCACTAGTAAGGTGATGTATCTTAGTCTTGTTTAATAAGGTATCCACTGCATGTGGGACCATCACAATCAACGTATTATCCAATACCAAACCAGCAGACTGTCGGATAGAAACAGCCGCTGCAGCTGTAGCTCTCAGACAACTCGGCAACGCCTTAGCAACTGGGTCTAACGTTGCTGAAAAATACGCACATGGACGCTGCTTGTCCCCAAATGGTTGTGTCAACACTGACAACGCACAACCTTCTCTCTCGTGCACGTACAACGTGAAAGGCTTACTATAGTCTGGAGTACCCAACACAGGAGCCGAACACAATGCATCGCGTAGTTCCGAAAAACTTTTCTGACATTCGTCAGACCAAGGAAGAGGATGCGGAGTATCTTTCAGAGTCAATGCTAACAGAGGTTTCGCTAACAGTGAAAAATTGGGGATCCACTGTCTACAATACGATGTAATACCTAAAAAGGCACACACTTCTCTCTGTGTGGATGGTACATTCATTTTTTTTTTAAGACCAACGGTCCCAAACTTTATTTAGTTTCACAGATAAGCCAGTAGTTATTCATACAGTGTCATAACAATGCATTATTGTCACAAACGGCACTCAGCAAATAGTACATGGTGACATTACGGTTATACATGAGTGAAAATAAACATTAGCTGATGGAAGTGCATTAGTCCATAAGTGACGGTACCAGGAAATGTCTCATGATGCAGTGCTCGCAGGTCGTAGCACTGCAGAAGGACCAGCGTGGTCACGAGAGCCAACAGTCATTGTTCGGAGTCGAGTTCCCTGATCAGTACGGTAGCGGGTAGAGGCGGTGTCATACCCTCTGCTGCCGTATGGGTCGCTGGGTGCCTGTTCCCTGACCACGGACGCATCCAGCCTGCTTCATGCGAGACGTGAACAGGGAAGGGAGACCCAGCAGTATCATGAGTACAGTATGAACAGCCTCTGTGTCAACCAAAAGATATAACGGGGGAGCATAATACAAGGGGAGGGGAGAAACATTTCGATAACTGTTGGACTTGCATTTGCGTGGGTGGTAGTGTATCTAAAACTCTAGCTGTGTGTGGTGCACCCTGTGTGGGTCGCGCGGGGGCGGGGACAATTGGAGAGGCGGTGTCGCTGCGGCTGTAGGGCGAGGGGGAGGGGGGGGCGAAGGGCCAGGCGGAGGGGGGGAGCGGCAGGGGGACATCTCTGTCGTGTGAGGTCTCAGGAGCCGGGAGGGGGGGGGGGCGGAGCCTGTGCCAGGTGTGGGTAGCAAGTGATTGGGCCCCTGCTATTCCGTGTCGGGACGGCACTCAATGCCGGCCTGGGCGCACGCTCGGTGGTAAGCGGTTAGGGTAGCATCCCAGTCTTGGGCTATCGGGTATTTCCTTAGGCCAGCCGTTTCCTCCCTGTGTAGAGACACACTCTCCGCACAAGCCCAGTTGCCAAGAGAGCGGCGCCAGTCCGCAGGGCGCGGCGGGGCAGCGTTTTTCCATCGTCTGGTGATAAGGCGTTTGGCCGTAATGAGGCCCAAGTCCCAAAAACGCTCCCGTAGTTTAGTCTGCTTGGTTCTCTTGTAGAGGCCCAATAGGCATACTTCCCACGTCTTGGGGAGGGTGACGCCCGTTGCTGCCGTCAGCATGTCCGTGACCGCCGACCAGTACGGGGTGAGATGAGCGCAGCTCCAGAGTGCATGTAGGAAGTCGGAGTCCAGGAGGCCACATCTGGGACACGCTGACGAAGTGAGTCCAAAGTAGCGATTCAGCTTATCCGGAGATAGATATGCGCGGTGGATGATGTAATATTGGATAATTTTAAATCGCGCGTTGCGGGGGACAACTCTGGCGCCTGCTAATACAGCGGCCCACTGTTTGTCCGTCCAGTCTGTGCCTCGGTCGTTCGCCCATTTTTCCCTCAGTCTCTGAGAGGAAAATTGAGTATGACTGTGTAGGGCTTGTGCAAGCCAATGCACAATGTGGGACCCATCGCCCATCACATGTAAGTACTGGATGAGCAAATGAGTGGGTGGCTCATGGCTAAGATCACCCAATGCCTTCGTCAACTCATGCAGGAGTCTGGCGTGTGCCAGGAATTGACCCACCGGTAGCTCTGTGTCCGCGGCCAAGGCCTCGAAGGGCAGTAGCTCTCCGTCGCTATACAGGCCGCTCAGGTCGTCCAAGCCTGCCGCAGTCCAGCTGCGCAGCTCGGTTGAGGACAACGTGTCAGCGCCCAAGGGAGTCCCCAGCAGAGGTAGGTTCGGAGCATAGGGCACCGTATGTTTGGTGAGCTTGAGGCTCCGTGCGAAGCACCGTTTTGCTACCGCCACATGCACCTGCGTGGGGGGTCGGCCCTGTGTTAGGGGGTGGAAGAGCGTTATTACCTGTACGGGAGATAGGATGGTGTCGGCGGTGGCCGTGTCCATCAGATTCTTACCGCTCAGCCAGTAGGCGACCCATTGCAGCTGTGCTGCTAAGTAATAGAGCTCCTGATCTGGGACCGCTAAGCCTCCGGCGTCTGTGGCTGCGTATAGGGTCTTCAGTGCCACCCGGGGTCTCCCCTTATTCCAAATGAGGCGTCTGGTGAGGGTTTCCAATCCCTTAAATATGCGCGCCGGCACATACACTGGCAGGTTAGTATAATAATAGAGGAGCCGGGGAAGCATTATCATCTTGGTTAGAGCCACTCTTGCCGGCACATTCAGTGGGAGGGAGTTCCAAAACGTGACCTGGGCCGTAAGCGAGGATATCGCTCTCACTAGGTTTCCCTCCAGGAGATCCACTGGGTCCCGATAAATTAAGATCCCTAGGTACCGGAATACCGCCGGGTGCCATCGGAGCGTCTCACCCATCATGCGCACATCACACTGTGGCATCTCGCCATCGAATGCATATGCTCCCGACTTGGCCCAGTTAACGTGGAGCCCTGACATGTCTCCAAATGTCCGAAAGATGTCCGTGATCGCCGTTGGAATGCGCGTGAGGTCCCTAACATATAGCAATAAATCGTCGGCATACAGAGACACCGAGTGGATGCCATCCGCTAGTGGGATGCCCCAGGCGATTCCGGAGACGCGGAGCATTTCCGCCAGTGGTTCCATCGCCAAGGCGAATAATATAGGGGAGAGGGGGCAGCCCTGTCTGGTACCTCTCCCGATGCGGATCCTGTCGGAGAACAACCGTCCAGTCCGGACCCGGACCTCGGGCGCTCGATAGAGGAGTTCCACCATCTGGACGTAGGCGTCGCCCAGCTCGTACTTCTCGAGGACTCGGAGGAGATATGGCCATTCCACCGAGTCGAACGCTTTTTCCAGATCAAGCACGATGCACCCCGAGCGCGGCCAGGTCGGGATTGCATATCGCTGGACTCTGAAAAAGCGGCGTAGATTGTAGGACGTGCTCCGGGTGGGTACGAAGCCATTCTGATCAGAGTGTACCAGAGCGGGGATCAGTGGTGCAAGCCTCCGGGCCAGCGCCGCTGCAAGTATTTTATAATCGGTGTTGAGGAGCGCTAACGGCCTGTATGAGCCGAGTTCGTTCGCTTCTCTACCCGGTTTCAGCAGGGAGACCACGTTAGCTGCATTTAGGGACGCCGGGAGTTCAGCGTCTCCCGACGCCGCCTTATACATTTTCAGCAGTTCCGGTATCAACACCAGCGAGTAGGCTTTATAGAATTCCGCCGGGAGTCCGTCAGGGCCTGGCGCCTTGCAATTGGAGAGGGAGAAAATCACCTCCCGCAGTTCCTCGCCGGTGAGTGCGGCACCCAGCTCTACTTGTTGGGCAGCGGTGGCAGTCGGGAGCTGCAGTGTCGCTAGGTAGTCTGTGATCTCCACCACTGTGGCCCGCAGCCGTGTGCTGTACAAGGATTTGTAATGCGATGTGAACGCTTCATGGATCTGCGTCTGGGTGTAAACCTCAACGCCCTGGGCCGTACGGATTGATAGGACCGACGCGGATTGTGTGTCTTGCCGCACCAACCACGACAGTAACCTGCCGGGCTTGTCACCTGCGCTGTGGGTGCGCGCGGAGTGTGCTGCGAAGTTAACGTTCTTTAGGCGCTCCATCAATACAGCGTGGTCTGCTCTAGCCGAGATCAGTCGGGAATCATCGCCCCCGTTGCCTCCCGTTCCCTATCTAACAGTTCCTCCTCCGCCCGCGTCAACTCTCTCTCCACTTGTCTACGTAGGCCCGCCTGTACGCCGAGGCAGCTTCCCCGGGTCACCGCCTTGAAGGCGTCCCACTCGGTCCTCGGGGAGGAGGTCGAGTCAGTATTGTCCTCGAAATATTGTAAGATCTTCCCGGATATCTCCTCTCGGAATGTGGTGTCAAGCAGGAGATCCGGTTGCAAGCGCCATATAGGTACGGGTGGATGCGGGCGCTTCCATCCATAGACCAGCGTGTGTGGGTTATGGTCCGAGTGCGTCCGTCCCAGGTAGTCAGTGTCTGTCACGGAGGGAATCAGGTCACGGGACATCATGTATCTGTCCAACCTGACATGCAAGGAGTGGGCTCCCGAGTAGTAGGAATACACCCGGGCGGTGGGGTTTCTGACGCGCCAGGCATCTCGTAAGTTCCACTGTGTTGCCCAGTCAAGCAGGGCCCTGGAGGTTGTCTGTACTGGGGCGAGTGCCGCTGGGGGGTACGAGCGGTCAAGGGAGGCATCTAACACGCAGTTGTAATCCCCGCCTATCATCAGGGGTACGTCTGGCCAGGTCGCAATTACTGCCGATAACCGCGTGAAGAATTTCCCCTGGTCTACATTAGGTGCGTATATGGAGGCTATGACAATCTGTTGCCCGTCTAGTCTGCCCTGCATGAAGACATAGCGCCCCTCAGTGTCAATAGTGCTGTGTGTCAGTGCAAACGGAACCCCGGGCCGAACCCAGATCAGGGTCCCTCGCGCAAATGCTGAAAAGGTGGTGGCTATTATCTGTCCCCTCCACCTACGGCGAAGCGCGGCCACCTCGGCAGCGACCAGGTGTGTCTCCTGCAGTAGTGCAATCTGGATCTGATGTCTTTTAAGATATGAGTACACCTGGTATCTACGTGAGGGTGTGTGCATGCCCCTAACATTCCAGGTACAAAATTTAATCGTAGCCATCATGGTATTCATTGCGCCCAGGTACCCATCCCCCCCCCCCCCGGCCCCCAACCCGCCCACACCCGCACAGCAGCAGCAAGCAATGAACATTTTATCCCCCCGCCCTCTCCCACAGACCCAAGGATGCACGCAGTTGCATTTCAGTGCCAACACAAGTCTCAAAATGAAGAACCTGAACATAATCATAATACTAAAAGGGCAACAAAAAAACGTGTCGCCGCCCAAACGCTCTATCGAGCTCAATCAATCCGTGAGTTCAATGGGGGGATGACTAAATACAGCACTTGGATAGAACAAGGTAGTTCGTTACGCCAAGAGAGCCGTGGCGGCTCCCCTCCACGGGTATTGGGCCATAAGGGCACCAGGAGTCAGTGTCAGTGTCCGCAGACAGGTCGGAGTTCCCAATGTCACTGGACCTGGACAGTCAGTCCCATGGCGGGACCACGTCTTACATTCCCCCCGGGGGGGGGCACTCACCTCCAGGGGTCCGTCCACCCCTTCAAGGGTACGGTCCCGGTGGCCCTCCAGTGAAACAGCTCCAACTCTCCTCCCGGTGCCACGGCGACTCCTCGGCAACCCGGTAGATGGGGGGGTTAGAGAATAGAGTACAGACCCCGAGGGTGGGGGCGTACATGTCTGTCGGGGTCGCCAGGGGCGCTGGTGTGGACCCTTGATCGGGCCATCCTCGGAGGCGAGCTGGCCATTCCGTTATGTTAGTTGCAGTGATCTAGCCAGAGCTAGGCTGGGGAGGATTCCTCATGCTATCAGATCAGATGTTTGGGGCGTGACGTCTGGCAGGCCCTCCGGGTTCGAGTCATCCGGCAATCCGTACATGTAGTCGTCGTCCTCGCTCCCGCGTGATCGCGGGCTGGCGTTGGAAATCAGGATAGGCGATTGCGACCCGCTGATCTCAGCCGTTATGCGGACGGCCTCCAGTTGTTCATTCTGCATCTGCTCCGGGGTGGGGCCGATTTCTGCTTCCACAGCCGGGGACCCGGCCCTCGAGTTGCGTCGTTGTCTCCGCCTGCGTGTACCTCGGTTCCGGCGTTGCTCCGTTGGTGCGGGTCCAGGATTCGTGTCCACTCTTGAATCCAACCAGGCCATTGCCGCCTCTGGGGTGTCGAAAAAGTGGGTCTTGTCTAGCGCCACCACTCGGAGTCGCGCCGGGAATAGCAATGAGTACTTGAGAGCCAGGAGTCTGAGCCGCTGCTTCACCGCGTGGAAGGATTGACGTCGCCGTTGAACCTGTATGGTGTAATCAGGGAAGAACATCACTTTGGCGTTGTCCACCTGTATATTTGACAGTTTCCGCGTTTCGCGGAGGATGGCGTCCCGATCGCGGTAGTTCAACACTCGCATGAGCATTGGTCTCGGGTTGGAGCCCTCTGGGGGCGGGCGGGATAGTACTCTGTGTGCCCTCTCCACTACAAAGTGTGGCAACAGCGTGCCCTCCGGTAGTAGCCCTCTGAGCCAGGTCTCCATGTGCTCCGCCGTCTCTCTCCGTTCCCATCGTTCCGGCAGACCTACTATGCGCACGTTGTTCCTTCTGGCCCGTCCCTCCGCGTCCTCCGCTCTATCCTCAAGGAACTCCACTCGGTTGAGCAGGTCTCGGACGTGTTTGTCCGTCTGTGCCAGCTTGGGTGTGGTCTCCGCCATCGTATGTTCTAGAGACGTTGTGCGGTCGGACAGTTTCTTGTGGTCTGCTCGGAGGAGTGTCAGGTCCACAGCCACCTTATCAATCCTGTTCTCCAGTGACGTACGGGTCAGCTGCATGGACTCCTCCAGGCGCTCCATGGCTGCCAGCATAGTGTCCAGTTTGGAGGCAGTGTGGTCAGCTTCTGTGGTCTTCACCATTTTTCCTTTGCCCAGCGGCCCCCCGGTGCCAGTCTTCGCCCTGGTCCCCCCTGACATGTGGGTGGTCTTTGCAGCTGGGTAGCCAAGCGAGTATGCCCTCGCAATGCGCAGTGTTGGGACTCGCGTGTGTGAGTCTCTCAGTCAGGCTCTCTGTGTCACCCGTGGTGGATGGCGCGCGGTCCGTGGGTGGGGGGGGTGGGGGCTGCCTCACCGCAGGTCTTCAGGATTCTGCGTCATGGTATCGCCTGGGGAGGACGAGGTGATCGTGGAGTGGCCGGTATGAGATCCCCCAAGGTGTGCCAGCCTATGCCGGGAATGCCCGTATTGCAATTGCCTCTCGGTTGCGCTATGTGTTGGCCTGCCAGGTCGGGTCACCAGATCTCTCTGACTGCGTCCGTCCTCAGGGCCTGGGAAGGCGCACCTAGCCGGGTGATGCCAGACGCCACCAAGCGCCACGTGGCGACCTGTGTAGCCCAGCGGTAGTCCGATATAGGCGGTGTGTGCTCAGTGTCCGCTCCTGTGCCAGCCAGGAGATTCCCCCGAGGTCGGGCCGACTGTCAGGGGGTCAGTGCAACGTGGTTCCAGCTTGCGCGCAGCGTGGCCTGGACCCCTCGGTGTCAGACAGGTCCGGCGCCGACCAGTGACGGCATCCAGGCGGTGGACGGGTGCAGGGGCCCAGAGGGGTAGGGCCGTGTGGCCTCCGGTGGTGGTCGGCTGGACCCAGGGGAGACGGTGTCTGTGTGGGCCCCGCAACAGCCGGGCCCGGTGATCCTCTGGTTTCCGCCAAGTCCGGCCGGGCGGCTCCAATGCAGGTGGTCGAGGCGGGCTGGCGTCACTGCCCGCCACGGGCCGGCGCGGCCTGGTCACTGGCAGCTCCCGGGGCCCACGAGTGGCTGGGTCGTCGGGTGTGTTGGGTTCCGTGGCGCGGATTCCTCCCCTCGGCGGGGCCCGTGACGGGGCGATGGGCGGGCAAGGGGGTCCAGGGGACTGGGTCACTCAGCGACCGTTTCAGGCCGCCAGGGCCTAGGGGTAATGGCGCCAATGCGGGTCTCCAAACAGTCTCACGCACTCACCCCTCGGTGCACACGGAGCTTGGCGGGTCGTCTCCAGAAGTGGCTGGCAGGGCGGGCTGTGTTCATGGGTCGCCGTGGGCCCTGTCGGCAAGCTGTTTGTTAGTGTCTGGGGCCCCGTGTAGCCGGGCCGCTGGGGAGCGTCCGGTGTGCAGGACTTGGTCTCCGTTCCCTGGCCAATTGCGTCGCGGAGGTCACATGTGCCGCGGCCTACCTCACAAGGCCGGATCCCCGGCCTCAGGTGACTGGGGTCGCCGACCGGAAGTGCGCTCTGGGCGGCCAGCTGCCGGGGTTGCCGCCGGTCGGAGGGTCAGGTGCTTCGATTCGCCTGAAAATCATCCTGGTGGTGGATCAGGGTCCCGGGTGCACTCGGTTTGAGTTCGGGCCCGGTACCCCCAGAAATGAAGGATAAAAGGCCCGTGGTAGGGGAGCCTCACACGGAGCTCAGCCCGGGCACGTCTTCTCACATCTCGTGCTTGACCACGCCCCCCCGTGGATGGTACATTCATTTGCGCAATTGCTTGAATTCGTTCTGGGGTCAATCTCCTTCCCTCCTTCGACAAGAGACGACCTAAGTAGGTCACTTCTTGGCGACAATATTGCAACTTTGAAGGTGACACTTTATGATGAAGGTCAGACAAATACCGCAACAAAGAAAGAGTAGCCTCTTTACAAATCTTTTCATCATCAGCAGTAATCATCGAATAAGTGTAGCACCAACAGGTAACACAAAACCGTCAAGCTGAGTTTTCAACGCCTGACTATAGATGGAGGGACTTTCACAATAACCTTGGGGAGCTCTCTTAAACCGGAAGCTTCGGCCTCCTAATGAGAAGCCAAAAATATCCCTGCTCTCCTCAGCAATAGGAATACTGAAGAAAGCATTCTTCAAATCGATGACAGAAAACCAAGCTGCCGAAGCAGGAATCAAAGTCAACAAAGCAGTAATATCAGGTACCACAGGAAACTGTGGCACGACAATCTTGTTTACCTCTCGGTCGATCACAAACCGGTACACAGGTGGCTGAGAAGCATAAGTACGTTTAAGGACAGGCAAAACAGGACTGTTACAAACATTACCTCTCGTTTCCTCAACTACACCCTTCTCAATCAGATCATAAACAATCGCTAAAAGAGCTCTCTCACCATCACTCGAGATCTTGTATTGGGGAAAACGAGGTAGCCTAGCATTTGACTTGAGGGTGACAGCATGAGGTGGAATCTGCAAAAGACCAACATCATTTGGACCTGTAGCCCAAAGTGTATCAGGAAGCAAACGCAATTCCAGTGGCAAACAATCCTTAGACAAATACATTGGGGAAATCACTTTCTTACCGAGGGTAAGTTGTACTCCTGAAGGAGAACAATATAATGTCGCATACAATCTTTTCAGCAGGTCCAAACCCAACAGATTCTCACCACAACCAGTCGTTAGAATAAGTGGAGCTTCCAATTCACAAGGGCCAATGGAAAGGGACAAAGGACTAGAAACCGGATTACGAACTGGGACGCCTGAAAATCCTACTGAAACATTGGTCAAGCCAGACAAAGGTGCGCCAGGAAGTTTAGAGTGCATAATAGAACTCTTCGTTGCACCAGTATCCAAAAGAAAAGGTTCTACCACACCTGATGTAATCACTTCAACATAAGGTCCACTCTGATCTACTGGAACTGACACTACTCCCTCACTTTGTCCTTGGCTGTCCTAGTTATGATTTTAACCAGAACTCTCACCTTCGACATAGTAATCCTCAACATAGTACTGGGCAGACTGACCACTCGGAACATTCTGTCTGTCAAAATAATTCGCAGAATTCTGTAGGGAAGAGGAACGTTCATTCTGAGGGATCACACCACGTCCCCTACCCCTAGGAGCTTGCTGAAAACTACCACGACCTCTCGGACCAGATACACCATTCGCACGCTGTAACAAAGCCGGGCAACTATTCTTGTAATGACCTTCCTCTCTGTAATAAGCACACTGATTAGGGTCAGGAAAGATTCGCTGAACATAAGGCTCAGGCTTCAGTAACAATCTCTGAAATTGTGGAGGTTGTTGAAACTGAGGCTGATTCTGACGAGGCGGATAAGCTTGCTGCAAAAGAACTTTCGTCTTTAACTCTTTAGTTTTCTTCTCCACTTTATCCTTCTCATCTTTATCCCTATTCTCGTAATATTGTGCAGTAGCCAATATCTGGGCCGACGAAGAGACAGCCCATGAACTCTCAGAGTCTTTTAATTTATTAGAAAGTTCAGGAAGCAAATTAAAAACAAATTTATCCACAAACAACCTTTGACCGCCCTCCGTACTCATATCCTGACCACTATGATCAATGAACGTCTCTTCAAACCTAGTGAAGAAATCAGATACACTCTCGTCTTTCTTTTGCTTACATGCTGCTAACTTATCCCAATGCACTCGTAAAGCGGGCATCATTGTTTTCATCAGATTAATAATTCTACCTGGTAATTCTGAAACTAAAGGTTCAGGTTTAGCACCTCCCTCCTGTCTATCATCTGCAGCAACAATATTCGCCCAGGTATCACCTACTTCAGCAGCATGATTCTCATGACGAATCTTCGCCCACAAGGGTTGAGGGACTACATTACCCATCAACATATCGATGTCAGCTAAATTCATAATACACGCTTCAACTGTCTAGGACAACTCCTTGTAATAACCAGCAGGATTCTTACGAGGGTCAGGTAAGGTCTGCTTAAGAGCCAAGACCTCTGCTCTCTTCCAAGGGACATGTACCCATACTCACTGAAAATGAGCCGGAGCGGCCTGAATACCCAAATTTACATTAGCCTGAACTGCTTCTTTCCATACAGGAGGAACTTCTCTCATAGGGTACTGTTTCACTTTCCTCCTAACAGAGGAATCAGGTTCATACAATGTCTGAGGCGAAAGTCTAGATCTGAAAGCAAGTATTGTCTCTACGGCATCTGTAACATCAGATTCCACTATCATCCCTTTAGCAAAATCTGACTGAACATCAAGCACATCCTGCAGAATCGGACCCAACTCATTATCTTCTCATTCCTGACGCAGAAAAGTACACATTACATCAAAAACATACCTTTGCTTAGGCGGTTCCCACTGAAAGAAAACATCCATAACTGCTGGCAAATCATACCTTGGAGCATTTAAAATCCACCTACGAGCCAACAAATCCAACACTGTCCGTTCTTCAGAACTAGGAAGCTGACTACGACTCTGCTTACGGTCTGAAATAGGGGTCATATTCAGTGACCCAAACAATGGTGACAACAGATTAACAACAGTCTCGGTCATTCGTTTTCGAGCAGAAGGGGAAGAAGTAGACATAAGAACAGGAGAATAAGTATTCTGAGGCAAAGAAGGTGTAGGGACAAGAACAGTAGAAGTCGAAGATGCAGCAGCAGAAGGCAAAGGAGTTTGAGGCAATGCTGGTAGCAAGGCTGGCGACCCTAGAATGGGTTGCGCAGGAGGAGGCAAAACCATCTGTGGAGCACCGGGTGGCTGAACAACAGCAGGAGGTTGAACAACAAAGGGTGGAACAACCGGGTGTAATGGAGGCGCAGTAGCACCCTGCACATAGGGAGGAGGCAATCTCAGTAAATGAGAGATCAAAGGATCTTTTTCAAGGTCTTCCATCACTTTCGGAGGAGAAGATGGCAAGGCCGGATAACATTTATCTATGGCCATGCAAAGCTGTCTATCTAAGACTTCACTCGCACGCTCTTCTCCATCTTCCTTAAACTGTCTAGCAGCTTGTAGTACTGACATATTCTTATCTTTCCTACCTCTCTTTGCTTGCTTAATTTCTCGCTGTTTGGCTTCCTTACGCCAAAGGCAGAAAGAGTCAAACATTGCCGGCCGGGCTTTCTTCTTAAATAGCCTAACTTCTAGATTGTCTAAAATCTCTGTTTCAAAACTACCATGTGGGAGCCATTGCAAAACACCATCTTTTTTTGTGTAGCGGACCCATACTTCATTATAAGTAATGGGACCCACTCCGTGTTTAGAATAGAGCTCATAAGTCGGAGTTCCAACTGGAGGTATCAGACATGAATCCTCCAATCGGGAATCCCTGTTACTACCACAAACAAACCAATTACCAAATTTACCAAGACCAGGCATCTTGCTCACTAGTCTGGTTTCAAACTTCAAAGGGAATCAAAAAATGATACACTCGTAAATATACAAGCCCTTCGGCTTTGGGTACTGCAGCAACCAAATCAAAACCAAGGAACCAAACAAAGTTGTGGGAGCGACCCACTTATACTTAACCAAATATCTGTCACGCCACAAGAAGGCCATCTATTGTCTCGCTTTACAAACATCAATCGGAGGGTCCAAGACAAGGCGACAGTCAGGGCAGCAGTCCTTCGTAGCCGTTGGAAACCGGGAAGCCTCGCAGAAAAGACCTTTGGTCCACGTCGACATGCAGGGGTCGATGAAGTGGGGGCCCTCCTCCAGAATTTCCTCACGTGGCTCCTCGCAATCTTCGGGCTTGGTTCGATACCACTGAAGTCGCCCCACGTTGGCCGCGCCAACTGAAGAACTGGGATATCAAATTCCCAGCGGCGCCAGGGACACGCCCAAAGTCCTCTGGGTTCCCTTGCCTTGGGATACAGAGACACGGAATACTTCTAGGTGGCGTCAGAGATCAAATTTATTAGCTGCAGCTAGTAGCAGAAATCCCAGCAATACAACACGGTGTACAACTCAAGAAACTGCTCAATTTTACTAAGGCGAGACATCCACAAAAAGGTACATTTAAAATGCACGCCCCTGCACCAAAATTCAACCAATAGAAAATACATGACATCACACAGCATCATACAGTAAAGCTCATTTTACAGTGTCCCAACCCACAAGTTAATATTTAGGCATATCTAAATAATAATCTGGAAGGCCCGGACAAACCCTTAATTGAAAGCGTAGCCCATGAAATGAAGAAACAGTAAAGAAAAGTAGTTTCAGATAATGTGCAAGATAACAGAAACGTAAAGAAACTTAAAAGTTAACAAATGTCTTGAATGGTGATTGGGAAAGTGGATAACGATCTTGCAGGGAAATTGGCTTGGCAGGGTCAATTCCAGGTGAAAGGCCAGCTTCTGAAATTAACTCCAGCGCACGAAGAAAACCTTAGTTAATGTATACATGACCCATAAAAGGTCAGACTGCTTTGCTCGCAGACTAACTTCTGAGGCCTACGTGAAAGGCAACACCAGATGGCAGTCACGACGCATGGCAAAAACCCATATTTAGAAAAGAAAGTCGTAAGGAAAGAAACAATTTAGATATTGTTTAGGATAAGATATGTGCAAGGAAACTAAAGGTTAATAAGGTCCTGAACAGTGATTGAAAAACTCAGACAACAATCAGCTAGTGAAACTGGATTTTGCAAAAGGTCAGTTTCAGGTGAAAAGGGTCACTCTCTCTGCAGCTCAGTCAGAGTCAGAGAAACCCAAGTTAATATATGCACGAACTCGGAAGGCCAGGCCACTTGTTCGTTGGGCCTACTTCACAGGCCTACGTGAGGGCAAGACTAAAATGGAGTCAGGTTTGAGAATTACAGAACCACAATCTATAGTTTTAAAGGATTCAAGTAATGTATCCCATTCCTTAGAGATCGGTGTTTTGCAAAGTCCCCTGTATTCTTACCTTCGGAGTGCACTGCTCTCCCCATTATATCACGTCCTCACGTAAATTCATTGTGCTTGGTGGGGATGGAGATTTCCATCTTCTAGTTATTAATCTTTTGGCCAGTAATAGTGCCAGGTCAGCAAATTTCACCTGTACTTTATTCTTTTTGTGACAGGGATGTAGGCCTTGTAAACAGCTGTCAGGTGTATTACAATGTAGCCCGGGCTGTCTTTCTTATTGTGTCTATCACGTATGTCCAGTCTGATGACAGTGCTGGGCATGCAAAGGACATGTGTATCAAGTTTGCGTCTGGGTCTACACACTTCGGGCACTTTGCTGGCATTTCTGGAATCATGCAAAGTAGCTTATGCAGTTTTAGGTACGCTCTATGTACAATCAGATATTGGATGAATTTGAATCTAGTGTTACAGGACATTTTTTGGGGGGATGCTAATATTTCGTGCCATTCCTTATCCTGGAATTCACTGCCCAGGCCCGACTCAATTTTTCTTGTAAGCGTGCCAGGGGTATCGCGGAGTGTGTACGTATACCCTTGCAGACTCAACAGGTGAGGTGTCTGTCATTTCCCATCAGATAGAGAGAATGTATGAGCTCATGTGTGGGGGTTCGGTTCTCTGCAGGGACCAGTGAATGCAGGCATATCGGGTAATGTGTGTATGTAAGAAGGAACAATGAGTCAGGAGTGCTTTGTTCATGGACAAAGTCTGTGTGGTTAAGCAACGTCCCAATTCCGTACAGTGCTCCAACCGTATTCACTCCTGCCTGTTCCCATCCACTTATCTGACGATATGTCAGTGTACCCATAGGGGTGGGGAGGCCCAGGAGTGAGATATTCAGAACCTAGGGGACCGCTTTTTTCGTGTACTTTAGGGCTGCTTTCCAGTATATAATGGCTACCTCAACAGCAGTGGTGTGGCTGTGGGGATCTGTGTCTGCTGGAGCAGTAATGCGTGTAGCATACCACGTGCAACTTTTTCCAGAGTGTACCCTATTTCATGCAGATTATGGCCTGCTATCCAGTACGCTAGCCACTGTAGTTGGCTCGCGAAGCTGTAGGTTTGGAAATTAGGAGCCCCTAGGCCCCGCTTGTTGGATGGTAGTAGCAGGTTAGTTAATCCAACCCGTCTGCAACAGTTTCTCCAGATCAGTTCTGTTAGGAGTGTGTTTAAGGTTATGAAGCAGTGTGATGGAATTATTATGTACAAATTAGTGAAGCAATATAACAATCTTGGGAACATCACCATTTTTTATATAACAATGCGTCCGGCTACTGATAGAGGAAGGGGGGGGGGGGGGTCTAGAAAGATTCTTGTGATCGCAGTGAGTAGATTGCTCTTCCTAGGTTTCTCTCTAGAAGATCTTGGGGTGATCTGTATATTTGTATCCCCAAGTATTTAAAAGAATGAGG
This sequence comes from Lissotriton vulgaris, assembly GCF_964263255.1. Taxonomy (NCBI): domain Eukaryota; kingdom Metazoa; phylum Chordata; class Amphibia; order Caudata; family Salamandridae; genus Lissotriton; species Lissotriton vulgaris. The sequence goes on along the minus strand of NC_141694.1, from coordinate 1,546,899,834 downwards.
TGCGACATGAAGTTCCAGATCTTTGAATGGGATCGATGAGAGATGTGGGTTGTTCCTGAAAAAGAATGCATGTGACTTCGTTGAGTTAACTGTTAGCCAGAGATGCATTCAAATTGAGCAAACACGTTAGCTATGGGATGTAAGTTGTCTTTAAGGTTTTGTAAGTATATACTATGTCATCTGCATAAAGAGATAATACATTATTTACATGTCCTATGCAGATTCACTGCTTCTTGACGTAAGCAAATTGCTAGTGGTTCAAACGTTAGCACAAATTGTATAGGTGAAAGTGAGCATTCTTGCCTTGTTCCCCTGGGTGTGTTGTAAGTCTGTGGGATGTGTATGCCTGTGCGTGCCCTGGGGGTGGGTGTTGCTTATAATATTTTTACCACTTTCAGGTATTTGGGAGGAATTCCAAGTTTGTGAATAGCTGTTAACATAAATTTCCAGCTACGGGTGTCTAATGCCTGCTGTAAGTCTAAGGTGATACATGCAGATTTGGAAGTTTCTCTGGGGAGGCATCCATTACGTGGTATAGTCAAAAATGTATTACGGCTCGGTACAAATCCACGTTGGTTGTTGTGCATTAACTGTGAAAGGGAAGGGAGTATTCAGCGGGCAAGTATTTTACTTAATATTTTATACTCAGTATTCAGTAACGATAATGGTCAATAACCTGTGATATCATTGAGGTCTCTGCCTGATTTTGGCAGCAAGGTCAGCAGCACTTGCATTGTAGTTGAAGGTTGGTGGCCTGTCTGTAGGGCTGTTTGGTATAATCTTCCCAAATGTGGAACCAGTTGCTACTGGTAGGCCATCTAGCCCGAGCGTTTTGATTTGCATGGCAGCGCTTTACTAGCCCTTTCAATCTTTGTTTTTGTTATTGTGTCCTCTAGTTTTACCCTCACGTATGATGAGAACTGCGGGGAGGTGAGTCTATGGAGGAAGTTCTCTACCTTTTGTGGGCTCTGCTGTTGGAGTAGCATCATATAAGGTTTCATAGTACTCACAGAACGCCAAGTTGGTCTCTTTTTGTGTTGTCACATTTCTTTTAGTTGGGATGTTAACTTTCTGGATAGGGACCGGTGTCTGGGCCTTCTGAAGCATTCTGAGGAGAGGCTTTTGGGCACCAGCACTCATTCTTTGACAAATTAAGTATTTATGCCGTAATTTATGTGTTGGTTTAGGATGTAGAAGGAATCGTAGATTGTGGGAGGAAGCTGGGAGATGGCTGGAGGCAAGCTGAAGAGAGGCAGAGTTGTTAAGCTGTTTTTGTTTTGTTAAATGAATAAACTACTTGAAAAGGTGTAAAATGATGAGATAAAGGCTAAGCAGTAGAAGAAGGTAAATGTATTTCACTTCAGAAGAAGCTCCCAATACGCATCTACACAGCTGACTCTGGCAAGTCCTCATTGACTAGAGCACTACCAATATTAAAAGAATGCATTCAAAGAGTGTTCTAGGGATCATACCAATTGCATTAAAAAAGGAAGGAAAGCATAGGGAATATACCAACATATAATATTGCCTTAACTATTTATAACATAATATGAGTGAGAATCTAGAAAAGACTAGAAATACTAAGTGATATTATAACACTACTATAACACTACTATTTCATCAAACATGTTGTGGACCTGCATTACAACAAAATTTGGCAACAAGCTGGTGGACGACCGGATCAGTGTTCACAGAGCTGATAGGGGAAAAGTAAATTTTTCATTGAAACTGTGCTGTCTCAGGAGGCAATTGGACTCAGAGAACAGTAAAAAAGAAGCTTGTTTTTCAGTAAGTGTTTATTGGTTATTACAACTGGGGAGAAAGTTAGTTATTTTTTGACACAGTTATCTTTTCTCACAACGGCTCATACAGGAAACACGCCGTCTGCAGTGACACCGGTACGCTGGAGGAGCCTCGCCCCAATTTTCGTTCGACCGATGGGAGCGTCACCACAAGTAAATCCTTGTGGATTGCTCTGGTTAAAGTGCCCCATTTCATTTGGACACATATTAAGCTTTTGAATAGCTTTCTATTCCAGTGTCTGTGACCAGGAAGTTTTTAACCATTCTTGAATTAGCCAGGATTAGAATTTCCACTTTGATTAGATATAAAGGTCATACAACTCTCTCAACTTTACGTCCTGAAGATGGTCTAAAGGATGTACACACCAAAAAGACCGAAACGCCCACACTTCCATCTATATCCCCTGTGATTTATCTTCTCAAGGAATTGTTTTCTGTTTTCATCAGATTCCTTTTCCGTTGATGTATTTTGGAAAAGATGCTCACACTAATGACCCTGAGGCATCAATCTCTGCATTTCATTTAATAACCTCGGTCACTGTGTTTTGTTACAGTCTTTTGTACCCTCTTTTTGTTCACATTAAATAAGAGCAAACTGATGTATTGATTGTTCAATTGTAAGTTAACGGATGGGACTTACTAACATTGTTTGATGTTTCAAATTGTTTAACTTAGTTTATTGAAAGAAATCCATTGCAGGCACAGTTACCTATCAATTCATTCAGCAAACAGCAAGCCTGTGTTTCATGACTCTGGGTGACCACTGAGCATTCTTTGTGATGCAGTAAAGGTGTGATACACAGCAGAGAGTATTTCAATAACGCATTGCGGTGAGATGATACCTTGCAAATGCGTACATCGCAACCAACTAAGTGGATTTCCATTGTTAGTATGCACAAACAAGATTTTTGCATTTTATATAGCAAATGTGGCCACTATTGCAGCGCCACCACATTTCCTGAAAACGGCAGATTAACAACCCATTCAACCATGGAATCGGAACATTGGTACCCAGCTTGGTCAACACAGAGGAAATTGCCATTATTAAAACATAGCTTGGGGTACAAAAAGTTGACTATGCCTGAGAATATTGGTGACTTGGATGTAATTGAGCAGGCAAGAAAGTAAAAGAGTGGAAGATTTGGAGAAAAAAAAATACAGTCAGGAAGATATTCAAATTGTATTCACGTCCACAAAGAAAAGAGTCAATTGAAGATCATGTTTCCGCTATCTGAACTTTCACAGTATCTTGTGAGTTTGAGCCCATCATTTATGACAAAGTGTTGAGAGACCAAGTAGAATAAAAACAAGAAAATTGAAGTGAGAGTATGAACAGCCACAGTAAATATGTAAAGGGGCTTATTATAATATCGGTTGGAGTTTTCACCGACTGACACCGTGATGTAAAAGGGACTGACCAACCTCTGGCTTGAGTCCCGACCCCTTAAATATGATGCTTACGCACATGGTGCAGTCGCATTCTCACATTTCGCTATGGGAGAATGTGTTACGGCTGTAAACCAGCCATAGCACAAGCTCCCATAGGGAAATGGGAGGATGTGTTAATCCCTGCACCCAATAGCAAGCACGTCAAGGTGTCTACCACAAGGTGCAGGGATCAACAAGGGAGAACCATAGGTGCCCTCTCAGTCCCTAACTGGAGGCTGCAAACAGAAGGGGACCCTGCGAGGGCCCCTCAAACATGCTTTCCAACAGGCTTTCCATGTCGGAAAACTCGGCATGGAAAGCCTGCCGGAAACCGGGCATCGTAATCCAGATGCTGTAAAACGCCATCCATTTAAATTACGGCCCAGTTCAGAGTGGCCGGCAGGCTCCTTGAGCCCGTCTGAGCAAAATTACCAAGAACCTAATCGGTAAAAGCAGCATGAGTGTCTTAATGTGCAAAGTGACAAGTGCAAAAAAGTGCAAAGATATTTCAATACGGCTAATTCATATTTATACAAATAGTAGCAAGCAAATTTATCGGATAAGGTGCAAACAGAGATAACTAATAACAGACCCTAGCAGGCAAATCAATTTAAAATGATGTTTTTAAAATTATATTTTTAAAAAGTTTCCACAGAGATGGTATAAAAAATTCCATTGGCCACATGTGGTTGTTGACTTAATAAAGGAAACATAATAATTACATTGAATATTTGATCATTAACAACCCCTTACAAAAGTCAAAAACTGTCCTCAGCGCACCAAAATTCGGTAAAACCATAAAATCGGTAAAACCAAAAAATACGCTAAAAGCAACAATTATTACAAGCCAAAGTCTAAAAGCTATTAAATATAAGTTGCATATAAGAGGAAATTCATCCTTCTGGACCTTCATAAATAACCCAAAACTTAAAAAGGATTATAGAAAAAGAGGAAGTTTCCAAGATATATATTCAAATATTTACAGAAAATTATGGAGGTCCTCACCCATGTTGAGGCCATTAGGGATTTTGCTATTAAGCAGTACTATATAGTGGCTCTCCAATTGTCTCAGTCTTTTTTCACTATCCCCTCCCTTCTTTGAGATGGGGACCGTGTCAATAACAAAGTATTTCAAATCGTTCAAGTTGTTCTTATGAACTAATTTGAAATGACGCGCTACTAGATAGCTAGCATCGGAGTTGACTATTGCTCGTAAGTGATGTAAAATACGATTAAACACTTGCAATTTCGTACTTCCAACGTACTGAAAATTACAAGTACATTGCAAGACGTAAACTGCATGGTCAGTTTTGCAAGTGTAATGATTGTTAATTTTGCTAATAGTCTCAGAAAAAGCCTCTTGATACTCTGTGGTATTCACTCCGAATTTGCATGCTCTGCAAGAGCTGCATTTAAAAAAAAACAGTTCTATTGGATAGCCAATTAGATTTAATAGTCACTTCAGGGCTTGATTTAACCAGCGCCTCCCTCATTGAAGGAGCTCTTCGAAAAGTTATTGCTGGATGGTCTTCCAACAGGGGTGCTAGTGTAATATCTGTCATGAGAATTGGCCAGTTAGATTTAACGATCTGTTTAATTTTACGTTCCTGGCAATTAAAAGTGGTGATGAGTCTGATTTTAGATTTCTCTACCCCACTTTCTTTCATTTCTGCTGGCATAGTAGTAGGGACCGCATAATCTATAGGGGCTATCGGAGTTTTGATCAGCACTTGTTTCAGAGATTTAGTAAGCTAATTTTTATCATATCCCCTAACTAAAAATCTTTGAAATGAATCCTCTACATATATATATTCACTGAAAAAAACATAGGTTTCACACATGTTATAGTTAGGAATTAGCATTTAAAAAACCTTAGAAATTCACTGAAAAAAACATAGGTTTCACACATGTTATAGTTAGCTGGACATTACACTCATACAAAACCATTGAAATTCCCCGGTTATAGTTAGTTCAGCTAACAATAACTCGAGTGCCCGCAAAGCACTGCTGATGACGTCACAATAACATCACTCATGACATGGTCAGTGACATTACTCATGACATCACTGATGACATCATCCAGTGAATGTTTTTTTCTGAAATGTAAATATATGTTTTCTATATGTGTATCGCAAGGTCGATGGAAGAATAAATGGATAAATAAATGTCTCAATGGATTTTTTTTTGTAAAATGATTGCATAACTGACTTATTAAGTGTATCTTAGTGAATACTTGTATTACCGAGTAATGTTTAAATATGTAAATATCTGTATCAGTGTCTCACTTTGTCTATAATTGGCTCCATGGGTTCGTGAGTAGCTACATGAGTGTCTATAGGAGTTATTAGTTGGCTTTTTGAGTATCAGTATGAGTGTCTGTATGGTTTGTTGGGGAGTATTATTTAGCGCATTGATGCATGAATGAGTGACTCACTGTTTGTATGGGTTTTGAAGACAGCATATATGCAGGACTGTATGGGTGCATGAGTGTATGTATGGGTGTGTTAGTGAGAGATTGACTGTCTCAATAGAATCTTTATGAGTAACTACATATGTTTTAATCTACTATATGTGAGTATTGATGTATATAAGTGATTATATGTGAGAGTGAGAGATTGGAAGAGTTCCTGTATAAAAAATGTGTTTCTGTAAGTGATTGTTTAAGAGAGTAAGTATATGTACATTTCTGTAAAAGTAAGTGTAGTGCTGTGTATATATCCTGTATATGCAAATAAATGGATGTTTGATAGTTTATTTGCATGTGTGAGTATGTGTGTGAGTAAGTCTATGGATGAGTGTCGGTGTGTAACAGGACGTATAAGTGTATGAGTACATATGATGAGTGAGTAAATGTATAAGTGACTATATAGAACTGTTGGAGAATGAGTGGATGTGTATGTAGATGGCGGAATTACTGAATAGCTTGTTGGTAAGTGGTATTGGTATCTCCATTTAAAAAACAAAAATGTACTTTCTATTTTTGAAGTTGTGTATCAAAGGTTATATTACGCTGAGAGGAGGTCTGCCACTCTTTCACAAGGATGATATCATCAGTGATGTCATCAGTGATGTCATTTGAGATGTCATCAGTGATGTCATTTGAGATGTCATCAGTGATGTCATGAGTGATGTCACTGACCATGTCATGAGTGATGTTATATGTGACGTCATCAGCAGTGCATTGCGGGCACGCGAGTTAAAGTTAGCTGAACTAACTATAACGGGGGAATTTCAATGGTTTTGTTTGAGTGTAATGTCCAGCTAACTATAACATGTGTGAAACCTATGTTTTTTTCAGTGAATTTCTAAGGTTTTTTAAATCCTAATTCCTAACTATAACGTGTGTGAAACCTATGGTTTTTTCGGTGAATTTCTAGGGGTTTTTAAATGCTAATTCCTAACTATAACGTGTGTGAAACCTATGGTTTTTACAGTGAATTTCTAAGGTTTTTTAAATGCTAATTCCTAACTATAATGTATGTGAAACCTATGGTTTTTTCAGTGAAAAAATAAATAAATATGGCATTTTGGAAGGGGTCTGGACGCCGGCAGAGCCTACCTTGCTCCGCCGAGGCGTCTCTGTGGTTTCCTGCTCCCGTGTGGAGCCGGGCTTAGCTCCGCCGTGCCTGCTTGCACGCCCTGACTGGCCGGGCTTGGCTCCGCCGGTCGGGGTTGGAAAACTCCAACTCCCAGCAGCCTCGACGCCAGGACACTGCCCCCCTCACTTTTCAGCGCCAGGAGGCGCATAAAACTCTGCCTGCTTCCTCGTCCCGCGAGGAAGCGCGCGGGATGCGCTGGGCGAAGCCCGGGCAAAGGGCGGGCCCTCTGTGGCCCTCAGAGGCCGAAAGAGGCTGGGCTGGGCCACCCCCCTTGGCAGTCCCTTTCTGACATTCCTGGGATTTACACCAGGTTAGTGATAAAGCATATTTTATCGATCAAATAACAGTTTAGAATTATAGGGAAAAGGACACCGGCAGTATCCAGGCCAATAGATGTGCATAAACTGGCCCACCCAACAACTACTACCACCCCGCGGCCAACATTGACCACCATTGACAAAATGCTCCAGAAGACAATGGATTTTGTTGCCACTGCCATTCAGAACACTGAAAGGCGTTTTTCACTCCCATCAAGCCTGCCCCCTCTTCTTTTGAATCAAGATAACTCTGTGGACTCTCTTCTTATTGCTTCCTATGCAGGACTTCCAGGCATAGACTCTAATGAGAACTGTATAATCGTGGACACGGCCCCATTGGCACAATTCACCCCAGGTAGCAGGTTATCATCAACACCCACCCTACTCAGGCCTGACATGAATATCAGCCAAGATTCTTGCGCACTATTGGTAAATGACCACCTACATTTAGATGGTAACGATTCATATGTGGATCCTGATATTTCAAATACCGAGGGAGACAAAAGCGATAGTATCCCTGCGCAAACCTGGGGCCAAAAAGGTAAAAGAAAATTGAAGCACCTAGACACTGAGTCATCACTAAAAACACATAGAACTAAGGGAGGGCGCAAGCGAAATCGGAGGGTTCCTGCCCCCGTAGAGCAGGAAAGGGACAAGGGAGTAGACGGAGTTATGGCAACCAAAACTCCTCCCGTAGAAGGTAGCGCAGCATCGGGAAATGAAGTATTCTGGGGGAGGATGGAGACACTATTGTCCACCCTTTTAGGACCAATTAACCAACAAATCCTAAATCTGGATAAAAGGTTGAGAGTGCTGGACGATCATGTATTAAAATTGGGTACGGGGCAGATCCTAACAAACAAACCTAATGCCGGGACACTAGGTGGCACTAAGGCTAAAAACAGTGGCCTTAATACTAATTTAAAAACAGCTGGCCATAATAATCCAACTCCAACCACTCCCGCACCTAGCACAAGTAAAATCCAACCCCAGCTAAACATGCTCCCAATTTAAATACGACTAAGGTAGCCGTGTGGCAAGGACGGATCCCAACGCTGATAAAAGCAAAAGGACCCTAACCCATCCATCCAAGAATGATCCCCAAAACCGCCCTATAGTTCAATCTGAATCCAATATGGTAACCAATACGAAGAAGATCCCCACCCGCATCAATTTGCTGCCTGAATGCGGGGCATATGTGTTGATTTTGGTCAATGTGCCTAAACTAAAGAATGACCAAGAGGAAAATCACACAACTCTTAATAATAGGATCCTCCATCGGCTATCCACTAATTGTAATTTCCCAATGGAAGGAGCAAGGGAGATCATACAAACACAAAGAGTTGGATGGGTGGGCCCATTGAGAAAAAAGTTTGAGGGAGACTGCATAGTCATACATTTCAGGTCCCCTCAATGGGCTCAAAAAACCCTTGCTAATGCTCCACTACCCTCACCATGGGAATTTAATACGACCTTGCTTCCCCTGGGCTACTTTTATAGACACCTAGCTCCAACTCCTAATCCTACGTCTAACCCGGCCGCGCGATTTCAGGAGCGAAATCTTGGAATCAGGGACTTATATCCATCCCACCAACTGAACCAAGATTTCGACCTCATGAACGGCCCAGCCCAGCGCCATCAGGCTAAATTCCTGGGACATCCCACGCCATACCCACACTTCCCCATCATGCCCCTGCATAACTACAGTGAGAGGCCACACTTCAGCTCCAATTTAAATTCAAATTTCGGTCATAATGAGCTGAGGCCTATATACAACATTCCAACCTATAATCGGTTCGAATATGCCTTTTCAAATTTAGAAGATCAGGACTGACTGGGGATAAAGGGAAGTAGTGGTGAATGTAAAGATGAAATCGTTGGTATTGAGGAATACTTACCCTCAGTTCCAACTATTTCAACTTCGGAAACATCAGTACAATGCCATATCACTACACCTGCAATCACACAAGAGGTTGTCTTTCTTACACCAATTAACCTCATGCAGAGCACAGTTAAGAATGTCAGTAGTAAATCAATTAGACATAGCAATCATTGTGATCTATCCATTCTTAGCTGGAATGTGGCAGGGCTAGAGTCAAGATTGTCAAATCCAGAATGGGCCAAGTTACTGGATGGTAAAGACATTATTATGTTCCAGGAGACTTGGGCTGTGGAAAACCTACATATTGAGGGCTACCATTGCTTCAGCGTGACAGCACCCAAGCCTGACTCAGGACGTACAGTGGAAGGCTTGTTTATTGGCATTAAGACACTGGCCGGTGGCATAATTACAGACCTTTCAAGAGAAAACCCGAATATACAGATTTTAGAGTTCAAGCGAAAGACCCAGATTTATTTAATCAATTTTTATAATAATGATTTTTGTTCTGTACCTAACAAAAACTTTGAAGCACTCTCTAAGACTTTGCAGAACCTTGAAACCAGTTCTGAAACTGGGGAGGAAACAGGGATTCTAATCGGGGGAGATTTTAACGCAAAAATTGTTAAGAACCGCAGATATGAGGATAGAAATCACCCAGATCAGGCTGAACGAAGGGGTATTGAACTAGCTAATATATTAACTGAGTACACTCTCCGTAACGCTATGGATACAAGCAACACTCCTAGCGAACCTCATGCTCCTACGTTCAGAGGGCGGGACTGTTCTTCCACAATTGATTTCATTTTTATGTCTCCCCATCTATCAGACTGTGTGATAAAATCTACAGTGGTAGAAACCTCGTTTGGTGATCATAACCCCCTCACTGTGACGTTAAAATTAGGCCCTAACAAGCTATATGCCAAATTAAATGGGGCAAGAGAAATCACACCCACAGGTGACGGCTTGCGCCTGAAATGGAGGGGAGTCGACAGCGGGGCCATACTAGAAAGTGTAAATAGGGAACATCCTAAGCTATTTATTTCTTGTCTAACTACAGATGGGAACTGCCATAGGAAAACTGATGATTTTGGTAGACTGTGTTCAGCAATAAAAATCTCTTTGTCAGTTCCATTACCAAAAAAGCGGAAATAACCCAGGTGGTTTGACTCTGCCTGCTCACTAGCAAATAGGGAACTGCGCAGGGCATTAACCACTAAACCAAGGTGCCTAGCAGAGGTTCAGGCAGCCAGGAAATTTTATAAATTTACGATAGCCGAAAGGAAGGCTGCATTATTAACAGAACAATGGGAGTCGCTGGTTGGGAGCGCTAACTTGAAAAACAGCGGCCTTTTTTGGTCAGCGGTCAGAAAAATGCGCGAGATGGGCAAACAACTAACCCCAATTAGTTGCAATATAACCAGCAACTCTTGGGAGGCCCATTTCTCTAAAATATATGCCGCCCCACCTGAAGAATCATCTAGCTTTCCCCGTGGTCAGCTCTATGGCTTAGAAATAGATCTCCATGAGGTGGTGACAGCCATCAAAGAGAGCCTTGGGAACAAGGCCCCAGGTCCTGATGGCCTACCCATAGATGTAATTAAGCACAGTCCAGACCTATGGGCACCAATCCTCGCCAATGTCTTTAACAGCCTCCCCACAGTTCCCATGCCCACTACCTGGGCTACCAGCATTTTAATTCCAATTTTTAAAAAAGGTGAGAGATCGGACCCATTGAATTATCGCCCGATCTCTCTTTTGGATAATACCTTAAAAATCTTGGGGCGAATAATCTATAATAGGGTGGTAGAGTTTTTTTAAATTATTTTTATTTTTTTTTGTCCTCATATATGCCACCAGAATATATATGCTCTAGATGGGTCTCACTGTTGCCTCTTATACTGTTGTTTTTCGAGTCCGCCATGGAAAACAGTATCATAGCAGACAGAGAATTCCCAGAGGTAGGCTGCTTTCCTTATCCTACTCCTCCAGGACTATTTTAGGCACCCTAGGCCTGGTGGGGATCAGGACCGACACAACCTCTGGCATAATCACAGGACTGCTCACCTATTTATCCAGACCATCAGTTTAGACCAGACATTCTCAGTGTTCTCGCTGCGGCCAACCTGATCCATTTTACACACTTCCATTAAATACTTCAGACATACAGCGAATCTAGGGGGAGACGCTGACTTCCACTCCATGCAGATTTGTCTCCTTGCGATAACTATTATGTAAAAAATGAATTGAGTATCCAAACTCTTGATATTATAGTCTTTCAATAGACCAATGAAGACTAATCTGCGAGAGCATGTAATAATTATTGAAAGTACATCCCCCAAAAAATCCATTATCGCTTTCCCGTAGTTTTGAATGGCTGGACATTCCAAAAAAATGTGGATATCATCAGCAGCGTTATGATTACAACGGGGACAATAATGGTTATTTCGTGTTATCTTATGCAGTTTGGCCGGAGTCCAATAGACTCTATGAGCCGTAAACAGGTGGTTGCGCCTTAAATTAGCAGGTTTAATTAGCCTCTGTGAAAGAGAAAAGGAATCTAACTATGCCTTACTGATTTCTTCAGGGGGCTCAACTATACAATTTCCCCATAACTTTGTTATCTCCAAGTACAGTTTACTCTCCTCTTCTTTGATCATTAAATTGTACCAAAATGATAGCTCTTTTACCCATTTCCCCCTTCTGCTGATTGCATCAAGAATATCTGTATCTTCCTCCCTTTGCATATTTTGACTGGACCACCAGGCGGACAACTGGTAGTATTTAAACCTAGTCAACTGTCCATCTGTAAGCTGTACTAACGTGTTCCAACTCACTAGGCCCGAATCTGCCCAGAGATCCCCCCATTTTTTAAACCCAGCTGTTTTCAGGGGTTGTGATAGTTGATCCTGGAGGCATTGAGGTGTACCAGGAGAATCCCATATTGGGGAGTATGTATGGTAATAGGGAATATTAAATGTCTTCCTCATGAACCCCCAATTTTTTAATGCAGTCTGTAAAATTTTAAGGCGAATTTAAAAAAAAAAATTCTGGTCTCCAAACTTGAAAATGAAGTAATCATGGTCATAAGGTGAATCAGTTAACAAGGCTTGAAACAGGCGGCCCTGTGATGATGCGTCTAGCTTATTTGCAAGAAGCCTAAAGTTTTAAAAATGAAATGCATGACAGTATGACAAAAGGTCAGGGAGGGCAAGCCCTCCTGTTTTTAAACCCCTCCTCAATTTCTTCCATGCGATTCTTGTTGACTTGCAGGCCCATATAAAGGATCCGATTTTACCCTGTAGAATGTTAATGTCTTTCAGTGAAAATGATAAGGGGATGCAGTTAAATAAAAAGGTCAATTTAGGAAGAATTGTCATTTTAATAAGGTTGACCCGACCATAGATGTTTAAAGGCAAGTTCCCCCATCTTGTTAAGGTTTTATTAATATCTTTAACCACCCTTTGCCAACTGAGTGAAGTGATATCTTTTAAAGATTGAGTTAAGTAAATTCCCAGGTACCTCATATTCTGTTTTGCACCTACTATGTGTGTGTTGTTATTCCACCCCATAATCTCTGTTTTATCCTTATTAATCTGGTACCCGGACAGTTTCCCAAATTCTTCCGATAGAAAAAATAACCTTGGAATTGCTACCGAGTGATCAGAGGTATATAAAAGAAGATCGTCTGCGTACAACGCCACCTTCAAAGGCAGATTTCCAAGCTGAAATGGTTGAATGGTATTGTCCTCTCTAATCCCACAAACAAAGGGCTCCATGTAAACATCAAACAAAAGGGGGGACAGAGGACAACCCTGCCTGGTACCTCGAGATATATCAAACCACTCAGATAAAATTCCGTTGACTAAGACCTTAGCCTTTGGGCAATGATATAAGGATCTGACCGCCTCTATAAACATTTGGGGGAACCCAAAAGCCGCCATTGTGGCCCATAGATACTTCCAATTGACCTGATCGAAGGCCTTAGCCGCATCTATGGCAACCAGCGCCAGTGGGAGATTTTTAGCGTTAGCATAATCTATGGCCCCTACTGCTTGAAACGTTAGTTCATTTAACTGTCTCCCTGGGATAAAGCCTCTCTGGTCAGGGTGGATTATAGATTTTATGACCTTTGATAATCTAGTGGCTAAAATACCTGAGTAGATCTTCATATCTGAGTTCAGTAATGAAATAGGTCTATAGGACTTTATTCTTTTCAAGTCTTTATTTGGTTTGGGTATAAGCGTTATGATGGCTTCTCCCCATGAGGAAGGTATAGAGTAGCCTTGGATCAATAAAAGATTGAAGAGTTCCCTTAATGGAGTTATTAATTGATCTTTATTGTCCGAATAGATCTCCACTGGCAACCCATCAGAACCTGCAGCTTTCCCCCTTTTCATTTTCTTCAATTGACCTAAAATTTCCCCTTCTGTTATCTCACTTTCCAAATATGCTTTATCTGATTCGGACATTTGCGGCAGATGTTTTATACTCAGCCAGGATTCTAAATCCACCCCCGTGGGATCTTTGTCTTCCGTGTAAAGACTCCTCATAAAGAACCTAGCTTCTTCTCTTATCTCTGTGTCTGTTTCTATCAAATCTCCTGACTGTCTATGCACTAGGGCTTTGATGTTATTTCTCGTTCTCTCTTCTCTAGCTTTCCAGGCAAGGAGAGCTCCACACTTCTCTCCATACTCAAAACATTTTAATCTGCTGGACTCCCATTTTTCTTTAAGAGTTCTTTCATCCGAAATTTTTAACTGGAGCTGCAAGTCAACAAGTTCCTTCTCTAACAAATATACTTCTCTGGAGTTTGTTAGAATTGCATTCTGTAATTCGAGATCCTTTCTGGTTATTGCTGCCAAGTCTTCCTTTCTTTTTATTTTTATACTTTTTCTCTTATAATACATTAAAGAACTTAAAACACCCCTCAAGTAAGCCTTATAAGTTTCCCATACTATCTGGGAGGAGGAGGATCCTGAATTTATTAAAAAGAATTCTGATGTTTTGTCTTTAACTTCTACTTTTATCTGATTATCTAATAGAATTGATCTCTCCAGTGTCCACCTTGGTTTTGGTGAAGTTATATTCAGTTTAATTACCAATTCTAAAACAGCATGGTCCGATAGTCCAGAGGGCGTAAAGGAGAGATAGCTAATGTCTTTGAGAAGGTGTTGGTCAACTAAGAAGTGGTCTATTCTGGAGTAATTCTTGTATTTTTTACTATAAAAAGTGAAACCTGGTTGAGATCTATACTTTTTTCTCCAGACATCTACAAGAGTAAAGTCTTTCATTAAGACACCCAGGATGGCAAGTGATTTTAGGGGAGCATGGTATTTAGCCCTGGAAGTTCTATCTATTTTTTGGTCGAAGACCAGATTAAAATCCCCACCTAGGATTAGAGGACCAGTTGTCGTAAATAAAGCTAGTTCTAATTTGGAGAGCGGAACCGGATTGTCCTCGTTAGGACCATAGTACACTGCGATTGTATATGGGGTAGTTTGAATGTATACTTGTGCAACTAGCCACCTGCCCGATTGATCCGTCTCAAAGCTTCTCAAGCTTATCCCACTGTTTGCTCGAATTATAATAGAAACTCCCCTAGTAACACCTAATTGCCTGGAACTGATTATATCTTGAACCCACCTACACTTTTTAAAAAGAGAATCACATACTGCTGCCTCCAAATGTGTTTCTTGTAGCATTATAATTTGGGCATCCGAATTTCTTAAGAATTCACAAATTCTATTCCGTTTTATTTTTTCCCCTATACCATTGATATTCCATGACAGAACCTTAAGCTTATACGGATTAATCATAATTCTGATGTACGCTCGTACCCATCCATTCCTTTATACGTCAAACATTTATTTATATATGAGGATTTTTTTTTTTTTCCCCCTGACTCCCCCCACCCATTGAACCCCTCCCCCCTGATGAACCCCCCCAACATACCTGGCGATGACTTCGCCTTTCGGAGCAACCGAGTGGTGCCCTTGACCAGTTTACTGTATTCGAGCGAGACAAATTAAATTACAAATAAATCTTCATGTCCCCCATTTTTATCATACAGCCTACTTATACAATCATATGCTTTTTCAGATTCTCCCCACACCATTCCCCAGTTTACTGTATTCGAGCGAGACAAATTAAATTACAAATAGTCCTTCATGTCCCCCATTTATCATACAGCCTACTTATACAATCATTTGCTTTTTCAGATTCTCCCCCCACCATTCCACTTTTTGTATTTTTTTTATTTTTATTTCCTTCCATTTTATTATTTTCTTCCTTAAAGTACTCAGCTTATCTATCCAGTCCTATTCCTCCTGCTCACTTCTTATTCGGTCTAAAAGATTGTCGACCTCTTCTGGCTGTGTGAAAGTATATGTCTTATTTTTCCACATAATCCTGAGCATGGCTGGAAATCTCATCTGGACATGTGCTCCCAATGACCTTAAATCCGGCATTCTAGTGCCCAGCTCCCATTGTCTTTGCGCAGTTCTTGCACCAATGTCAGACCTGATAAGGTAGGGGCTGGACTTATAACGTAGATCTGTTTTCGTAAGGGATCGCCCTAGGATAAGCTCTTTAACGCTGTATGTCTGAAAGTTTATACGTTTTTTCCTAGGAGTTTTCCTGTCAGTACGCCTCTTGTAGGGGTCTCTATGTACCCTCTGGATTTCTTCCTCCAAATTTATATCCGGACGATCATTTAAAACACCGTCCCTCAAGAGTTTACAGACAAATCCCTTTAAGTCCTCCAACTCTTCCCCTTCAGGTATTTTCAGGATCCTTAAGTTATTCCTCCTAGCATGGGTCTCCATCCGTTCAATGTCCATAACCAGTGATCTGTTCTGGGCTTTAAGATGTTCTATGTCTTTTTTATTTTCGTGTACCGTTTTGTCCAGAGCAGCCGCTTCTATTTCAAGTTTCCCTGTACGCAAAGTGACCTCCTCTAACTTAGATTCTAGCACATCGAATCTGTCCTGTATTGTTTTTTGATTGGCTTCTGATATCTCAAATTTCGACATCATGTCGCCTCTCAGGGATCGAAAAAGGTCCCCTAGTCGGTCACTTTCCTGCTCGCTTGAGTCTGATTGGTTATCTTTACTTGCGTCCAGTATCCTAGTCTCCTCTTCTGCCTCCTTAGAGCTGCTTTGTGCAAGTTTAACTGTTACAACCTGACTCTTGGGTCTGGTGTCTTGGTTTCCTCGCATTTTATCTGTTAAGGAAACTTTATTTGAATTGGCCGAGGTTCCTGTTACACTTTCAGCCTCATCCGCATTTTCCATATCCCCCAGGTTTTCTAAGACCCCGTATCTGTTTATTAAAGGAGTAGTGCCAATGTTGCCCTCCGACTGCACTGCGGAACGCTTAGCCTGATCCAAGACCTTGAAGAAAGATTTTAGGGATGGAGTACTTTTCACCACTTGGCCCTCATGAGGTACACCTTTGAACTTTTTGACTGAAATAGTCTTTTTCTTTTTACTTTTGCAGGGGGTTAATGGCATAGGTTGCTCTCTCTCTTCAAACTGTAGAGCCCCTTTCTCTTTTAATCCTACCCTGGATCTAAGCTGATACCTATTTCTTCTTACTGGAAGGATGTGTCCCTGTTTTACTGAAATTGAGCTTATCTCAACATTCGCTTGCTCGATAGTCCTAGATGTAACTGCTTCTGTTGATTCTTGCCCTCCTAACTCAGGAACTTTCAACAGAACCGGCTCTTGCGCTATAACTTCAGTGACTTCAGTGGTCCTATAATCTGGAAGACCAAGCTGCGTTTGATCCATGCAACCCCCCCTCCCAGTAATAAGCCCGTGAGTCTCTACCACTCTACTCCCCCTCTCCCCACACTTTGTTACAAGAGAGTAAAGTTTCTTTCTCTCAAAGTCTGTTTTATTAGGATGTTGCTCAAGTGTTTGTATTACCAGGCTTCCGAGTTTAATTTTAAACAGTGGAGAGCGAAATCTGCTCCATAGGCATCGTCGGCGTTCTTCCAGCATAAATGTTAATGTGCACTGGTCCGTGATCTGACCAGCCTTAGCCAGCTGCAACCTCAGTAAAAGTGAAAGTAGGAAAAAGTGGTTTGTAGATTTTCTGTTTTCTATTTTCTATTACTATTTTTTTTATCGTGCAATAGTATGGTGAAATGCGCAGGGGGCTACTACTGTCAGCTACTGTCAATACCCCCCTTGAATATCTCCTTACCGCTGATTACCGCTGGGTACTGCTTTCCACTAGGGCACTAGGGCATTCTTAAAAACGCCGCATGCCGATTTTAAAGGGATTTAAGGAATGCATGACCTGCAAAACCCTGCAAACACAGCATGCGTCCTGGTTGTCCGCCTCCGTCTGTGTTCACCCTGTAGAGGCGTCTCCTCTCACGCCGAGCCGCGCTGAGCCGACCCAATTCCGAAGCCCGGCAGGTCCTAACACCGCCTGCTGCAGTACCTCCTGAGACAGCCGTGATTCCTCTGGGAAAAGAAGCAGAGGAGCCGGCTTAGAATTACCGTCAGCGGTTGCGGAAAAAAAACGCATCTATCTCTCACCTAGACAGGGGGAGACTAGCGACCTCTCGCTATCGTGCTGCACTCATTTCGGCCATCCGGACACCTCGGTGCTGCCTGCCGCGACCGGCTCTCAGCCCGCCGCCATGTTCCTCGTGGGCCAATAGGGTGGTAGAGTGGACGGAAGATATGGGTCTATTGGATCCATGCCAGATGGGATTTAGAAGCAGGGTGGGGATGGTCGAGCAATGCTTGAATTTGAAATTGATCGTTGACAAGTATAGCATTTCCCGATCGTCCCCTATCTATCTTGCGTTCATGGATCTTTCATCCACTTTTGACTTAGTGAACGGATCCAAACTATGGGCAATTCTTCTGAATTACGGACTGGACGAGGCTCTTGTTAATTTCCTGGCATACCTCCACACTGACCTCAAAGCACAAGTTAGGATTGGGGCGGGTGGAGAAGTATCTGGACCTATTAACATCGGCAGAGGGGTCAGACAGGGGTGCGTTTTAGCACCCCTGCTTTTCATTATCTACATTAATGGCCTGGCCAAAGCTTTAAAACAAGTGACTAGTGACGTACCAACTATCCAGGGGCTACCATTGCCAGTTTTATTATACGCTGACGATGCGGTCTTGATGGGACGAACACCCAATGCCCTTTGTTTACTCGTTAAAGGTTTTGTTCAACACATGGAGGGCTTAGACCTGCACGTCAATTTAAAAAAATCTTTTATTATGCTGTGTGGCCCTGGGAAACGCAAGCTCAATACTATACACATAGGGACAGATAAATTAGAATCTGTAACCTCATTCCCGTATCTTGGTTTGGTTTTCGCTGCAAACGGCTCATGGAGTGGGCATATGGCCCACGCCATGGGCAAGTTCTCGAAAGCCAACAATTCTATTTTGAGTTTGTCCCGACCAAAGAAAATAGGTGCCACCAGAGCTATTTAAAAAAAATTTAAGCTACAGTGCCTACCAGTAGCCACATACGAGGCTGAGGTTTGGGGATTGGGAAAAAGCCCCAGCATCCAGCGAGAAGAAGGCCGATTCTGTAGGAAAATACTGGGTGCCCCAATTTCATCCTCTGAATTGATTTGTCATGAGGAACTTAACCTCCCCTACGTATGTGATTTTATCAGATCTAGACCAGCTCTCTTCTGGATTAGGATCTGGAGGAACAGTTCAGCTATCTTAACTCAAAACATCATAAAAGACTGTCTTAAATGTGATCACGGCATGTCGATCCCCTGGCTCGCGGGAGTTTTAAAAACATTGAGTAACGTGAACAGGGAAGATCTTTTCTCCGATCCCAGTAAGATTGAACTCAAAGATAAAACTGAGGTCAAACAAGCACTGTATGCAGTTTATAGCTCAGAACTAATGGAAAGGGAAATTCTCAAATCAACTGTTGTGACCTACCATAGAAATGATTTAAGTAGGGGAAATCTTGCACAATACCTCACCCTACCCATGACTAACTGGGAGAGATCACTGTTGTTCCGGCTAAGGGCGGGATCAATAACATTTTTGCTGGGCTTCCGCTTGGGTTATCAGCACACAACAGATTATAATCCATGCCCGTGTGATGGTATTAGTAAACAGAATGATTTGCACTTTATATTTTTCTGTAAATTTTATTTAAAATATATTAACTGGTTTTTAACTCCGTATTTTAGGAAACATAGACCCCTTTCGTTAGGGGAGTCCTATTCAATGTTACTTTCCCTGGACACAGATGAATTAATTTACCGCACTAGCACTTTTCTGAGACTTATAATACGTGCACGTAAATCGATGGAAAACCCCTGAAAACAGTCTTATGAGAAATGTTTTAGATTTTAACAATTCATGAATTCTGTAAATTTGTCTTTGTTGTGTAAATGTATGTTTTTATTGTGGTACTTTTATGAATTTTATGAAATTCGAATAAAGGTCTTTTGAACTTGAAATATATGCACAGGAAAACTAAACAGCCACTTCCCTTACAAAGAAGTACAAAGTTTGCATGTCTGCGGACTTTCTTATTTTTCACCTTATTCATCTTCTGCTCAATCAAAACATCATCCACACATACACACACCTACTTGCTCCCTTTCTTGGCTGGGGCTATCAATCATTATTCTTTAATTCAAATTCGAAGTGCAGGCCCTTTATCGACGCTTTTTATTATAACAACTACCCCGGCGAAGGCACTATGAAATTTGCACACTTGCTCCCTTTCTTGTCTGCACTTATCAATTATTCTTCAATTTCATATTTTGATTCAAACTCAAGGCCCTTTATCGAGCTTTTTTGTTGTAACTACTGTTGTGGTGATTCTGCTCTTACACACAACTGTGCATAAAGACTTACGACCTCAGTGAATTACGGTGTTCCAAACCCCACCTTAGTACCCAAACCCCCTAACAGACTAGCAATCAGTGACTCATTGGTTCTTCGTCCTATAGCAAAAACACCAATTATTACTCAACCCACAACATGCGACTTAGGTTACCTCAGGTAAGGTAGATAACAAGAGCACTCTTTCGTTACAGTCTTACACCAGTCCAAAACAAGCACTAAATAAAGACACCTGCAACTTTCAAATGTTTATTTCTAACACCGTAATCTCATGCCCAGTACCTTAGATAATACAAGCAAACATATTATCAGAAACAAAGTTGTCAGCATTGCTACTATTCCATAAAATACAAAGGGAGAAAGCATCCTATAATGCAAAAGGGAAACAGATTTAAAATATACCTAGATTTTGTATTGTGGTAGAGCGCCTTATGTGTTATACATGCCATTTTTAGCTGGATTCTTGCTTCGAATGGTAACCAGTTTAATGCCTTCAAGTGTGGCGATATATGGTCAAATTTCCTTGATCCAGTGATCAGTCGTGCGGCTGCATTTAGACATGCTTTCAGGGGAGCTGTTGAAATTTTCAGTAGACCTGCTAGCGTTGTGCATCCATATTCAATCCTCGCGATAACTAGAGACTGAACTGCCAGTTTGAGGTCTGCTTTGGATATGAATGGTTTCACTTTTCTGATGTAGTTCAGATGGTAGCGGGCGCTTTTTGCCATTGCGTTGATATGGGCTTTCATGTTTAGTATCTCATCAAGAGTGATTCCTAGAGATTTCGCTGAGCCAACTAGAGTAGGGGTGCAATTTAATGCTGTTATCATATTGGACCCTTCCTTCACTTCTGTGTGTTTCTTTGGTGGAGATATTAGCAAGAATTCCGTTTTTTGTGCGTTTAGTTTCAGATGGTTGATCGATAGCCATTGTAAAGTCAGTTTTAAGGTCTCATTTATTCTCATGATGTCTTCCCTGGATGTGATCTTGATGTAAATCTGGGTATCGTCTGCGTACATGTGGTAGGAAATATTAGATTTTCGAAGGATTTCAGTGAGAGGTTTGATGTAAAGGTTGAACAGTGATGGAGATAAAGTAGAGCCTTGGGGGACTCCAATTGAGTTAGGGCATGCTGGTGAGAGTGTTTGATTGACCAGGAATCTTTGCGTTCTATTCTGCAGGAAAGATTCGAACCATTTTAGCACGTTTCCAGTTATTCCCATCCTATCATGAAGCCTGCTTACTAATTTTTCATGATTTACCGTGTTGAATGCTGATGATAGGTCCAGGAGGATAAGTAGACATGTTTGATTACTGTCTAGTGCCTGTAGTGCATCATCGATAATATGTAGGATCGCTGTTTCTGTGCTATGTCCTGTCCTGAATCCTGATTGGCAGTCGTCTTGTAGTGCGAATTTCACGATGTGTTGACGTAGTTGATTTTGAACGCATTTCTCCATTAGTTTGGCAAGTATAGGGATGTTGGTCACAGTGCGAAAGTTATTTGGATCAGCTGGGTCCGCCGTTGGTTTTTTGATGATAGGGACGACTTGACCTGTTTTTAGGCAGTTTGGAAGGATCCCTTGTGATAGGGAGGAGTTTATTATTTTCGTCCATATGGGAATCACAATGTGGTTTATGTCTCTGATACTTTGATCCAGTAGTTTGAAGTTAACCCATTGAGCCTTGTTTTTGGTCCTATCGTGGGCGTTTTCTACGGTGCTGTTGAGGTTTTGTCTGTCCATATTGCCAATGTTATCAGCCTCTTTCCCGAGCTCTCTTTCTAGTTTGTTGGCCTTGTCTGTGAAGAATGTTGTGAATTCTTCACAGCTTATTTGCGTTGTTGTGGTTTCTTGGTCGGTTTTAGCTAATTTATTGGATTGCTGTTTCAGTATCTCGAATAATTTCCGTGGTCTATTTTTGGCGTTATCTAGCTCAGATCTGATAAATTCTTTTTTGGGTGTAGTATTTTTATGTTATATTCGCTTCTAATTCTTCTAAGTGATTTCAGTTCGGGCGATGTTGGGTGTTGTCTCCATCTTCTTTCCGCTAGTCTTAGTTTCCTCCTTTCTTCATTTAGAGTCTCACTGAACCATGGGTTTTTTATCTTCTCTGTGACTCTTTTCAGTTTCAGAGGCATTGTATTGTTGACTATATTCGTTACTGTTTCCGTGTAGTGATCTGTAAGTTCCTCCATACTTTGCAAGTTGTTCGGTGAAATCAGTTTTTTCTCACAGCTTTCCACTAATAATGTTATATTCGGATCTCTAGTATCTCGCAGCCATTTCTTGTGTCTCTTAGGTTGTATCGTCTTGTTCTTTTTCATATTGTTTATCAGGAAAGTTATGGCATGGTGATCTGACCAGTCGCATGGTTCAATTGCTATAATTGAGGTATTGTTAGTTTTTGATATTATCCAATCCAGTGTGGCTCCTTTTTCATGTGTTGGCTCTGTGCAGACTTGGTTAAGATTTCACTCCGTTTGGAGGTCTTTCAGAGCGTTGACTTGTTTGTCTTGGCTGTCATTTCAGTGTAAGTTAAAGTCTCCCAGGAGAATGTTGTTGTTTTCAGAATTGGAGTCGGTGGTGATGATTTCCATTAAATTGTCTATGAAGGTAGTATTATTGCCTGGCGGGTGGTAGAGTGCATGTAGATTGCATATTTGATTATCTGCTGATCTAATCTTGAGATTTAGGTGTTCACAGAATTTGAGATGTTCTGATGGCACATGTTTGACTTCTATTTCCGATCGGTAAATGCAGGCAACCCCACCCCCTGTCTTTTTTTGTCAATCGAGTCTCACAATATTATACTGTGGGGGTACTAGTAGGTCCATACTAGGAGACGAGGATTCCGATAGCTATGTTTCCGTCAGGATTGTCACATCAATTTCTTTGTTTAATATGAGATCAGCTATGTCAGATACATGTTTTGCTGCCGACCGACAGTTAAGGAGTAGGCATTTTAAAGATTTCCCTTTAAAGATTTTAAAGGGATCATTTTAAAGATAACTACAGAAGATCTCATATGACTACATAGGCAGACCCATACCTCTGTTACTCAGCAGTAGTGGATCACATTGAGTTCTACACAAACTGTCAAGATACGAATGTTCTCCAACTGTGTGTAATCATGCCTGCACAGTGCATAACTAAATGTGCCAGTATCAGAGATGCCACAGCTGCATATGTTTTATGGCTCGAACGTGCGAAGATCATTCCGAATAACACACACAGTATCCAAGATAACCTTGATGTTTCATGCTCTCACTATACACACTAAAGTAGCGAGGCAGTCTACAAATGTAGTATATCAAATTATACTCATATGAAGCCAAATACTCACCCTTCTCTAAACAATATTTCAAGAGCGTGTTGTGTGCAAAGCAGAGCAGGAAAACAAAAATGGCGTTTAAGCTTCTAATAAACCCAGGTTAACTTAACAAGGTGTAAGTGCAAGGCTCAGCCCACAACACCTTTCCTTGACCAAAGCACATAATATAAACGTGATCAAATTACGAACGCAGAGTCCAAGTCTAAAAAGCAGAGTCAAGTTCAATTTTGCAAAAAAAATTATTCGATCTTTGATAAAAAGCAGTAACTAAATAATAAAGATTAGGTAGAAAAATCAAAGAGTCTTATAAGCACAGTATGTAGCAACAGCCTCCAAGTCACTGTTCTCATCTGAAAACATTTCAGCCATCCAATTCAATAGTGGGAATGAACATACATGTTCCTCAACGACCGGAGCCTCTATCACCATCGGAGGAAAACTCGGGTCATCTTCAATGTAACTGCGTGCCAAGAAGTCATGCACCGCTGCAAAAACATTCCAACGTCTCATTAGTCCATGTATCGCTGCTAAGGCCATAATCCCGCCGCCAGAACAGAGCAAGTCATGAACCACTAAGGGCTCATCAGCTGGTCATAATCCGCGTTGGAAGACACCGTACTGCAGAGACACAAATCCAGGGCCCAGTCGAAACCGCAGCTCATGCAATGAAAGACAGGTTGAACGCATGTGAAAAAGGAGAATCGAAACGATAATCCATAAACTGCGCTCAATGTAGCCAGAGGCAGCGCTCCGTAATAACTAAGCATTCGGTTGCGGACCAGCAACAACCGGGACATATTGTCGTCTGCTGCAAGATGTGCATCCATATTTAAGTAAAGAAATTAATACAAGCACACCGGCAACTAATGTGAGCATTAAGGACAATCCACCAAAGATGCTGGAAAAAATCGAATGAAAAAACACTGACAAGACACCAAATATAGTTTCTACAGAAGTCACAAGGCCACTGCTTATAACTTTAAAAAAGTAAGCTAACCCCCTACTCGAGGATGCATTAAAGATAGTCTAAATTAACTTCCTAAAATTACGGGGTACGTCTGTATTTAATAAAGCATGCACTTCTGTGCGGGTGTTTGCTAGATGAAGGACAAATGTTTCTCTAGAAGATGTAAGAGCGACCTCTTTGTGAGATAATAGCGCTCTTATACAGCTCATTTGGTTGACACTGCTTTCAAGGTCGGAAACGACGGCCAGAGGGAAACATCCAGCTTCCCATGCAGAGGAGTAAACACAACTTTTTTATAGCAAACCACACGCTCAGTTACCGTAATCATGTAATCATGTAAGCGATGCCTGCTAACATCGCACAACAATCTGCATTATTTCAAAGTAAATAACTTTCGTTTGCCAGTAAAATGAACGTTGTTATGATAGCGGGTGTCGGAGTGCCTTTCAAAACTCAGGCCAAATTAGCGGCATCTTGATTACAAGAGCCATGCAATTGTATGTGTCCGCAAAGTAAGGAGTGATCTGGTGCTATTGAGCAATCCAGAAAAGATTTTTTTTAAACTTTGAACAATCGTATATTACTTTTAAAAGCAATTACACAAATCGCGCTGGAACGTCATACGAACCCACATCGTAAGCGTACGCAAAGCCATGAGACTTTGAAAGAAGAGATTTCATTGATTCATAACACTTCATATTCCAACTGTTGAAAGTTCCGTCCCATTTTAATCATTCTACGTTCACTTTCTAAGAAGAAGCATCTCTTCTGACAATACTGTCAAATAGAAGGAAAATTACAATAATAACCACACGGACACAGAGATAAGAATATGAGGATTTAATGTCCCATTGCTAGACTCACTGCAACTCCCGTACCCGCCTACGTTCCCAGAATGCAGTGGCCGCACGCTCTGGTAAACTAGAGCGCGTCGCCACACGAATGTTTAAGGAGCTACAAAGGGACCCCATCCCCCGGGACCGTGTGGGGAACCCCAATACCCCCAATGTCCAAGCCAGGTCCCCGCGTCGTTCGAAAGCCGGCACTGCTTTGTCAGAGAGACCAATGTATATGCTCCTCTCTCTAACAAAAAGCAATGGGCTTTCCTACTTAAAAAAGACAGCATATTAACTTGCTCTCTCTTTCAAATAGGAAAGCGGTTTGCTGTACTAAAGTGGAAGCTGCGACCCTCCCGCCCTACCATAGCAATCAGCAGTGTCCCGGCACTGGGAGGTGTCGGAGCTCCAGGAGGGAGACCGCGTGACCCCCTCCCACCATTAAAAAGCCCCGAAAGATGGTGGTCCCCACGGCTGGGGGGTCCGTGCCGTCACGGACCCCCCCCCCCCCCAATTTTAAATATTACTGCCCCAGGAAGGTGGCGGTCCCCGGAGCATGTGGGGGGGCTGTGAACCCCCCGCATACTTCAAAATAAAACCGCGGGGTGGCGTTCTCAGGGGCTCGGGGGACCTTTCAACCCCCATTATAGAAAAAAATTGCCCCCGGGATTTGGCCCCCCGCCCGGGAGCTAATTAAGAATAAAACGGACTTCTAGTTTTTTTTTTTTCCTTTTCCACCCCGTACAAGTACGATACACGTACCCTGCGGTTTTAAAAATAATTGTTAACATTTTTTGAGGGTGCCTAAAGATCCATGTGCGACCCCCTCAGCAGGCCTAAAGGGTCAACATTTTTCTACCCTGCCCCCTTTCCCTATTTTTCAACTTTCTTTTACTGTTTTCTTGTGACTCGCTACTACCGAGGCACAAGATGGCCGCCAACATTTCCTGGTTTCGAGTGTTGACAGACAGTTGACAGCCAATCAGCATACAGCTCGCGCTCGTAATTGAACGGATCTCCGTTGGCGTGTAGAACTCTGTCTCTAGATATCGTTATGAAAGCAATAGTGTGATTAAATTGAGGTCCACGTCCCAAAAGAAATAGTGTGTGATTATAGACATGCCAAGGTCACCAGTGAGAAAGTGTGTGATGATAGTCATGTTTAATTCCTCAAAATTATATTGTGTAATGAATTATATTGATGCCCAGATTCCCACAGTGATAGTGTGTAATTATAGGGATGCCAAGTTCCCCACATAGATAGTGTGTGATGATAGTGATGTCTAAGTTCTCAGAGAGATGTGTGTGAGTATAGTGTTACCACTGTCCACACAGAGATAGTGTGTGAATATAGTCAAGTTCACAGCCCCCCCCAAAAAGCTAGCATGTGATTGGTTATATTGATGACCAGGTCCAAACAAAGATAGTGTGTGATTATTGTGATGACCAGGTCCCCACAGAGATAATGTGTGATGAGAGGGCAGCCCAGGTCTCCACAGAGATAGTGTGTGATTATAGGTATACCAGGTCCCCATAGAGATAGTGTGTGATAATAGTAATGTTGAAGTCCCCAAAGAGATAGTGTGTGATTACAGGGATGCTAGGTCCCCACAGAGATAGTGTGTGACTATTGTAATGTTCAAGTCCCCACAGAGATAGTGTGTGAGTATACTGATGGCCAGGTCCCCACAGAGATAGTGTGTGAGTATACTCATGGCCAGGTCCCCACAGAGATAGTGTGTGAGTATACTGATGGCCAGGTCCCCACAGAGATAGTGTGTGAATATAGGGATGCCAGGTCCCCACAGAGATGGTGTGTACTTATAGGGATATCCAGGTCCCCACAGAGATGGTGTGTAATTATAGGGATATCCAGGACCCCACAGAGATAGTGTGTAAGTATAGGGCTATTCAGTTATCAATGCTTTTTCGCATCACAGCATCTTATTGTGTACCACAGATTACTTTCCTCACTATGGAACCTGATCGGGACTTTTGTTGGTAGGGGTTTAGTCAAGATCATTTTCAAGGATATCGCCATGGTAGTGTGTATGCCTGTTATTATATTTTTGGCAGGAATTAGCGTAGTTGGAGCAGATAAGGCCTCGAGAGAGACTTCATAAACTTTAACAAGTGTATCTTGATTTGCTATCACCGTTGGCCATTTTAATGGACCTACGGTTATTTGCCATTAGTGGAATTATGGATTCTGGTACGTGGGACTGGGCAGTTTGAGAAAATTGCAGAAGAGCTTAGCATGAAGAGCGTAGTGGTCACTCTCCTCTCTATGATCAATGTGAAAGCCTATCAAACTATCCACATTGTAACTTTAATTAGACTTTCGTCTAGTTTGGAAAAAAAAACTCTTTTTATTTTTTTGGTCCCGAAGAACCGCAAATGACCGTTTTTTGGCGATAAATGCGCGAAACATGTTGACCTCATACCTGGGCATAGGCGGCCTACAAGGGATTATACCTAGGGCTCCCGGTTTTATGGTATATATTTTTGTCATTTCCGTCTGTATTTAGCCATATTTATTTTTTGCTAATTTTACCTGTAATTTATCCATATTTATTTTAGGTTTTGTGAAAAATAAAGCTGGAATGTGTGCATTTCTGCATTTATTTAACCAGTTAATGTGCACTTGTGCCTGAACACTTGACAGGTTTCAATAATATATGCACACACTCAGATGATAAAATATGCACTTATAAGAAAACTTGCACATTTTAGTATCAAGCTTGTGCAGATCTACTGCTGGTCATGCTTCTTTACTAGAGTTCCTTTTTTTCTTTTTTTTTATCCCTTGCCTGTCAATCCGCACAGCTTTTGGCCTGGCAGTCATGATTGACAGCATTCACAATCACTCAAAAACAACACAATTTCCGTTTTTATCCACATTTAAAAATAAATACAGACAGGAAAATAAATGGTTTTCTGTCTGTATTTATCTGTAAAAACGGAAAACAAGGAGCCTTAATTATACCATTGTTGTGGGTTTTTTAATCTGTCAAGGGAGGTGTTACATCTACTATCTCGCTGATGAGACTCCCCTGATAGTCTTAACGTTTTTGAATGCACTATCTATTCCCACTCAGGACTCACACCCCACATACTCATATGAGGCATCCGGCATTACAAAAAAATCTCCGATAAAGTGACCCTTCAGGGAAGTGGGGCGTGGCTAACCAGCAAGCATGGCGACGTGTCCGCGTAGAGCTCGAGTACAGTGCCCCTAATTATAATGACATTTACCTGACAGAGGGGCTCCCATAGCCCATGCTGCACGGAACCGGTGTGGGGACGTTGCGGGGAGCCTGATGAGCGCAGCAGGTCCGGTACCGAGTCAGCAGCAGAGACAGAGGAGACCACCGGCGAGCAGGGACATCGAGGCATGCAGCAGAGTGGCGCGAAATGCACCTGGTGACCGTTGGGGCTGCTGTGCTCTGCCGGACGGCGTTCGGTGCTGCCCGAATCCAGGAGACTCGCGGTGCAGCAGGGAGACAGGCGTGAAAGAGAGGCTGACAGAGCCATACGAGCGGCGCCTGGTGCGGCCCGGGAGGGGCGGCCACGCAGACAGAGACCGCCGGTGGGCAGCAATACAGAGGCCCGGGGCAAAGTGGCGTGGGACGAGCCTGGCGGTCGGTGGAACTGCTGTGCGGCGTTGGATGCTGCCTGGAGCCCGGAAGACCGGTGGACCCTGCACTGGAGCTCCGGGGAGATCGGCGTGCAGAAGCTGCTGGCTGTGTTCACTAAGCGGCGCCCCGCGTGGACAAAGGGGGCGGCGGCTCCAGCAGCCGGCCGGGAATGAGGCCTGGTGCCGCAGTGGGTGCAGTCTGGAGACAGCCGGGGCTTGAGCAGCCCCCTGGGCGAGGCACAGAAGGCAACCGGTGGCAGCCGGCTGAGAAGTGGGGCCTGGGACAGACCAAGGAAGCCCTGTGGTGATGTCTCGGGCCCAGCGAAGCAGACGCGGTGGCAGAGGGCTTTGGCATGAGAAGTGAGTCGGCTGGGCGGCGCTGCAAACCACAAGCGGCGTAGCAGTAGTCAAGTGGCAGTGTGGGGAATCCTGTGCCCGGGGCCTGGGTCCCGAAACGACCAACGCCGCAACGGAGCCTCAGGTGTGTGACCGGGATCGGACACTGCATTGGCCATAGTGCGGGCTGCCCAGGGGTCAGTGGCCGACAGTGGAGGCTACACCCAGGCCCGTACGAGTGCAGAGGGAGGCATTGGACTGAGTGGGTCGCAGCGGAGAGTGGTGCCCTGCGGTTGGCTGCCAACGGTGCCCTTGGACTGAGATCCTTTGGTCAGAGCGCTGAAACTTCATGCCATTTTGCGGCGGGCGCCATTTTACCTGGGATCTATCTTTAGGCCCAGGGGCTGTGTAGGGCGTGCTGGGCCTTGCTGTTGTGGCGCTGCCGGGAGACATTGGAGGAACGCAGCAATAGCCCATGGATGTGGAGGCATTGACGCAGTGAGCTGTGGAGAGCTGGAGAGCGTGTGCCCTACCAGGTCACGCGGTACAGGTCAGTCACTCGCCTGAGACACCCGAGGAGTGTTCGCGGGTTGTTGTGCGCTGGGGCCTAGTCTGCGCTGGCGCCTGGCCCGGATCGGCGAACCCCCCTGGTCGAAGAGGGTGGCACTGGATTGGCGAGGGGTCCTCTCCTCTGAGACGCTGGTGGGGGCCTGGTGCTGAGTGCTGGGCGGCAGTCAACAGGTGTGGATGTCTTCTGCGCAGCAGCTAGCGATGGGCAAGCTCAGAGATAAGTCCCTGCAGAAGCAACAGGTGGCGGATGGACTGGGCTCAGCAAGTGGATCACAGGGTGACGAACTGGGCCCGGCGGCGGCCCTCGCGGCCAAGATGGATTCTGTGTTGGCAGCGGTGGAGCGCATAGGCACCATGTTGGAACAAACAAAGGTATCCCTAGAGGCCCGAATTGATAAGGGGACGTCGGACTTCACTTTACTCCACGCCGACCATCGCAAGCTGGTGAAATCAGTCGCTGAACAGCGCCAGTCATTTCAGGAGTTGCAGCCAGTGGTGCACACCCATGCATCGGCGCTCCAGGACATCATGGATAGGGTCCACGTGCTAGAAGATCGCATTGAGGACGCGGAAGGGCGCTCTCGGCGCAACAATGTCTGGGTGGTGGGGCATCCGGAAGGAGAGGAAGGGAGAGACCCGGAGTGGTACACCGAGTACTGGTTGCGGGACCTCTTGCCCCCGGAGGTGTTGTCCCCACACTTCGCAGTAGAAAGAGCGCACAGGGTGCCAGCGCAAAAGCCTCGACCTGCAGCCCAACCTCGCCTGTTTCTTTTCCGATTACTTAACTATCGCGATCGGGATGTAGTGCTGCGCGAGACACGAAAGCTGGATAACCTGACAGTGGGGAATAGCTGTGTGATGTTTTTTCCCGATTACATGGCCAAAGTGCAGAGAAAAAGGAGTACATACTTGGCGGTGAAAAAACAGCTGAGGGAACTGGGACTGCCATACTCCTTGCTGTTCCCCTCTCGCCTCCGTGTGATTACCAAGGAAAGGGCCCGCTTCTTTGACACGCCGTCGGATGCCTGGGACTGGCTGGAGGAAACAGGGCAATGGAAGGGCACAAGACCCGAGAACGCAGAGGGGGACGGCGACTGACAGGTGCAAAGGCAGAGAAGATGCAGGAAACGTGGTGCTCAGAGCGGCCGGGGTGCTGGCCAAGCCTCGCCCAGCCCAGCCCAGAGAAAATACGGCTCAAGCGGCAGGAAGCGCTCAAAGCGGTTGTGAACTTGGGAGCAACGCAGGGCACTGCCAGACAGGCCTTCCAGAAATGCAGTGAGCCAGACATGAGAAGCCCATCATCCTCTTCAACTGTACTCTCCGACGACGCGACCATGCCAGTGGTAACACCACAAACAGCCGACCTCCTTATGTGATGTGTCTGGTGGCGCACGCAAATGGGACCTCACTCTTCATTTGACATTTGATTGTGATGTCTTACTCATATCGCCGCTGTGCGTACTGTTGAGCCATGTTTGCATTCCTTCACGTATACTTGCATGACTGGGGGGAAAATTGTGGGGCTGCGGGACCGGGGGGAAGTGATTCCTGGGCTACGTCTAACAAGTCCCGACAGGTTAATCCATTAGTGGGCTCCCTTGCTGACGACCCACACTTGCCAGGCGCGGATGCTAGGCATTAGATATTCGGAAGCACCTCCTGCGATCCCAGGCGATATGCGGTAGGGGTGTAGAGTACTAGGATTGTTTGCAGCACACACACCCACACAGACGTCACGCTGAGTTAATTCCACCATGGTGGGGTGGATCTTGTTAAAGTTTGGACGTTTGCCCTACCGGAGACTCGCCCTCTTTGTTATATCGTTTGTACCCGTTCACAGGTTTTCAATGCAGCACACTGGCCTTCCTTCTCCCACTGGCGCTCCTACACCCCCGTGGGGCGATCCCTTGACCCTCTGCGCGTGCGAATAGGTCTGACGCATGACACACACTAACATAGTGACCTGGAACATCCGCGGTATGCACACCCCCTCTCGTCGTTATTCAATATTTTCATACCTACAACGTCATGGGGTGGGGATTGCCCTTCTCCAGGGACACACATGACCCTGGTTGAGATAGAAAAGCTGCGCAGGTGCTGGAGGGGGCAGCTCTTTGGCACAACTTTCTCTGCTCACGTGCTTGGCACTCTGATCTGGATAAGGGCGGGTGTCCCATTCAACTGTACAGACATGCTGGTGTATCCCGAGGGCAGGTACACGCTAGCGCGGGGGCGACTGAATGGCTAAGAAATTCTATTAGGCTCCCTTTACACCCCGAACACAGAGCAGCCTTCTTACTTAGAGAGCCTGAACCGCATCCTTCATCCCTTCGCTGGACTTCCCTGGTTGATAGGAAGGGACTTCAATATGGTACTGGACACACACTTAGACAGGTCCTTCCCTCCGAGCTGCAACGGTGGCATCTATCGCTCGAGCGTTTCAGGATTGGATTGTGCACTGGGGGTGTGTGACCTCTGGCACGTGCAGCACCCCACAGACAGGATTTACTCCTACTACTCCCCAGTCCATGACCTACATGTCCGCTTGGATCGGATAATCGGCACCCAGTCATTGCTCCCGCTCCTAGCCAAGACAGAATATTTAGTGAGAACGCATTCAGACCACAATTCCCTATGGTTCAGGATCATCTGGGAGGCAGACCGCCCGCCTGTACCCAGGTGGCGGCTGCAGCCTGCTGCGCTTGAAAATGCAGAGTTCCGATCTTCCCTGGGCACGGCCATTTTGGCCTACTTTGAGGCCAATGAAGGGACGGAGAGCAGCGCGCTGGTGGAGTGGCAGGCACAAAAGCAGTTATCCGAGGGCATTGCATGGGGGCTATATGGAACATATGTAAAAGGTTATCGGCTTCCCTGGCGAAACTGGAGTTAGAACTTCTCCGATACAAAAGGGAGGGTGAGGGGACGGGTGAGCACTTGTGCGCGCTCAGCGATCTCCGCACTGAACACGCAAAAGTTATGGAGCAGTTGCGCTGCCATAACTACGCGGCACACACAGCCAGAACACATGCTAGGGCGGACAGAGCGGGCCTGCTGCTGGCCTGGTTGGTGCAGAGCGAGGGGCGTAGGATCCCCATAGGAGCACTGCGCACTGCGGAGGGGGAGATGGTCTACACACAACGAGGAATCCATTGTGCCCTGACCGACCATTATAAACAACTATACCAGTCTCGAGGCACTGGCCACAGGCAAGCGCTGAACGAGTTCCTGGACGCTCTTGCCCTGTTCCCATGATGCACTGGGCCAGGGACAGACTGATTTGCATATAGCCAGGTTCTGAGCTGGGATGGTGCAGTGAGATAAATAACGGTGATGGATCAAGCCCCGATCTTTGGACTGGGTAAGAGTGGTCTGCTTAATTCAGACACTCTGTTCATCACCACCCCCTTTTCTGACTCGTTTTTGGCCACTATAGGTGTGGCAGAGTATACTCAGACATGAGTCCCTTTCTCACTGCACCATCAGGATTCAAGCAAGCCGGGCCGAAGACGGCTGAAATGCCAGAAACCGGTCCCCGGTAGCTTGTCTCCTTTCTGGTGAAGAATTGGCTTGGTAGTTTAGTCTGCCCTGTTCCCATGATGCACTGGGCCAGGGACAGACTGATTTGCATATAGCCAGGTTCTGAGCTGGGATGGTGCAGTGAGATAAATAACGGTGATGGATCAAGCCCTGATCTTTGGACTGGGTAAGAGTGGTCTGCTTAATTCAGACACTCTGTTCATCACCACCCGCTTTTCTGAATCGTTTTTGGCCACTATAGGTGTGGCAGGGTATACTCAGACATGAGTCCCTTTCTCACTGCACCATCAGGATTCAAGCAAGCCGGGCCGAAGTCGGCTGAAATGCCAGAAACCGGTCCCCGGTAGCTTGTCTCCTTTCTGGTGAAGAATTGGCTTGGTAATTTAGTCTGCCCTGTTCCCATGATGCACTGGGCCAGGGACAGACTGATTTGTATATAGCCAGGTACTGAGCTGGGATGGTGCAGTGAGATAAATAACGGTGATGGATCAAGCCCTGATCTTTGGACTGGGTAAGAGTGGTCTGCTTAATTCAGACACTCTGTTCATCACCACCCCCTTTTCTGAATCGTTTTTGGCCACTATAGGTGTGGCAGGGTATACTCAGACATGATTCCCTTTCTCACTGCACCATCAGGATTCAAGCAAGCCAGGCCGAAGACGGCTGAAATGCCAGAAACTGGTCCCCGGTAGCTTGTCTCCTTTCTGGTGAAGAATTGGCTTGGTAGTTTAGTCTGCCCTGTTCCCATGATGCACTGGACCAGGGACAGACTGATTTGCATATAGCCAGGTTCTGAGCTGGGATGGTGCAGTGAGATAAATAACGGTGATGGCTCAAGCCCTGATCTTTGGACTGGGTAAGAGTGGTCTGCTTAATTCAGACACTCTGTTCATCACCACCCCCTTTTCTGAATCGTTTTTGGCCACTATAGGTGTGGCAGGGTATACTCAGACATGAGTCCCTTTCTCACTGCACATCAGGATTCAAGCAAGCCGGGCCGAAGACGGCTGAAATGCCAGAAACCGGTCCCCGGTAGCTTGTCTCCTTTCTGGTGAAGAATTGGCTTGGTAGTTTAGTCTGCCCTGTTCCCATGATGCACTGGGCCAGGGACAGACTGATTTGCATATAGCCAGGTTCTGAGCTGGGATGGTGCAGTGAGATAAATAACGGTGATGGATCAAGCCCCGATCTTTGGACTGGGTAAGAGTGGTCTGCTTAATTCAGACACTCTGTTCATCACCACCCCCTTTTCTGAATCGTTTTTGGCCACTATAGGTGTGGCAGGGTATACTCAGACATGAGTCCCTTTCTCACTGCACCATCAGGATTCAAGCAAGCCGGGCCGAAGACGGCTGAAATGCCAGAAACCGGTCCCCGGTAGCTTGTCTCCTTTCTGGTGAAGAATTGGCTTGGTAGTTTAGTCTGCCCTGTTCCCATGATGCACTGGGCCAGGGACAGACTGATTTGCATATAGCCAGGTTCTGAGCTGGGATGGTGCAGTGAGATAAATAACGGTGATGGATCAAGCCCTGATCTTTGGACTGGGTAAGAGTGGTCTGCTTAATTCAGACACTCTGTTCATCACCACCCCCTTTTCTGAATCGTTTTTGGCCACTATAGGTGTGGCAGGGTATACTCAGACATGAGTCCCTTTCTCACTGCACCATCAGGATTCAAGCAAGCCGGGCCGAAGACGGCTGAAATGCCAGAAACCGGTCCCCGGTAGCTTGTCTCCTTTCTGGTGAAGAATTGGCTTGGTAGTTTAGTCTGCCCTGTTCCCATGATGCACTGGGCCAGGGACAGACTGATTTGCATATAGCCAGGTTCTGAGCTGGGATGGTGCAGTGAGATAAATAACGGTGATGGATCAAGCCCTGATCTTTGGACTGGGTAAGAGTGGTCTGCTTAATTCAGACACTCTGTTCATCACCACCCCCTTTTCTGAATCGTTTTTGGCCACTATAGGTGTGGCAGGGTATACTCAGACATGAGTCCCTTTCTCACTGCACATCAGGATTCAAGGAAGCCGGGCCGAAGACGGCTGAAATGCCAGAAACCGGTCCCCGGTAGCTTGTCTCCTTTCTGGTGAAGAATTGGCTTGGTAGTTTAGTCTGCCCTGTTCCCATGATGCACTGGGCCAGGGACAGACTGATTTGCATATAGCCAGGTTCTGAGCTGGGATGGTGCAGTGAGATAAATAACGGTGATGGATCAAGCCCCGATCTTTGGACTGGGTAAGAGTGGTCTGCTTAATTCAGACACTCTGTTCATCACCACCCCCTTTTCTGAATCGTTTTTGGCCACTATAGGTGTGGCAGGGTATACTCAGACATGAGTCCCTTTCTCACTGCACCATCAGGATTCAAGCAAGCCGGGCCGAAGACGGCTGAAATGCCAGAAACCGGTCCCCGGTAGCTTGTCTCCTTTCTGGTGAAGAATTGGCTTGGTAGTTTAGTCTGCCCTGTTCCCATGATGCACTGGGCCAGGGACAGACTGATTTGCATATAGCCAGGTTCTGAGCTGGGATGGTGCAGTGAGATAAATAACGGTGATGGATCAAGCCCTGATCTTTGGACTGGGTAAGAGTGGTCTGCTTAATTCAGACACTCTGTTCATCACCGCCCGCTTTTCTGAATCGTTTTTGGCCACTATAGGTGTGGCAGGGTATACTCAGACATGAGTCCCTTTCTCACTGCACCATCAGGATTCAAGCAAGCCGGGCCGAAGACGGCTGAAATGCCAGAAACCGGTCCCCGGTAGCTTGTCTCCTTTCTGGTGAAGAATTGGCTTGGTAGTTTAGTCTGCCCTGTTCCCATGATGCACTGGGCCAGGGACAGACTGATTTGCATATAGCCAGGTTCTGAGCTGGGATGGTGCAGTGAGATAAATAACGGTGATGGATCAAGCCCTGATCTTTGGACTGGGTAAGAGTGGTCTGCTTAATTCAGACACTCTGTTCATCACCAACCCCTTTTCTGAATCGTTTTTGGCCACTATAGGTGTGGCAGGGTATACTCAGACATGAGTCCCTTTCTCACTGCACCATCAGGATTCAAGCAAGCCGGGCCGAAGACGGCTGAAATGCCAGAAACCGGTCCCCGGTAGCTTGTCTCCTTTCTGGTGAAGAATTGGCTTGGTAATTTAGTCTGCCCTGTTCCCATGATGCACTGGGCCAGGGACAGACTGATTTGCATATAGCCAGGTTCTGAGCTGGGATGGTGCAGTGAGATAAATAACGGTGATGGATCAAGCCCTGATCTTTGGACTGGGTAAGAGTGGTCTGCTTAATTCAGACACTCTGTTCATCACCACCCCCTTTTCTGAATCGTTTTTGGCCACTATAGGTGTGGCAGGGTATACTCAGACATGAGTCCCTTTCTCACTGCACCATCAGGATTCAAGCAAGCCGGGCCGAAGACGGCTGAAATGCCAGAAACCGGTCCCCGGTAGCTTGTCTCCTTTCTGGTGAAGAATTGGCTTGGTAGTTTAGTCTGCCCTGTTCCCATGATGCACTGGGCCAGGGACAGACTGATTTGCATATAGCCAGGTTCTGAGCTGGGATGGTGCAGTGAGATAAATAACGGTGATGGATCAAGCCCTGATCTTTGGACTGGGTAAGAGTGGTCTGCTTAATTCAGACACTCTGTTCATCACCACCCCCTTTTCTGAATCGTTTTTGGCCACTATAGGTGTGGCAGGGTATACTCAGACATGAGTCCCTTTCTCACTGCACCATCAGGATTCAAGCAAGCCGGGCCGAAGACGGCTGAAATGCCAGAAACCGGTCCCCGGTAGCTAGTCTCCTTTCTGGTGAAGAATTGGCTTGGTAGTTTAGTCTGCCCTGTTCCCATGATGCACTGGGCCAGGGACAGACTGATTTGCATATAGCCAGGTTCTGAGCTGGGATGGTGCAGTGAGATAAATAACGGTGATGGATCAAGCCCTGATCTTTGGACTGGGTAAGAGTGGTCTGCTTAATTCAGACACTCTGTTCATCACCACCCCCTTTTCTGAATCGTTTTTGGCCACTATAGGTGTGGCAGGGTATACTCAGACATGAGTCCCTTTCTCACTGCACCATCAGGATTCAAGCAAGCCGGGCCGAAGACGGCTGAAATGCCAGAAACCGGTCCCCGGTAGCTTGTCTCCTTTCTGGTGAAGAATTGGCTTGGTAGTTTAGTCTGCCCTGTTCCCATGATGCACTGGGCCAGGGACAGACTGATTTGCATATAGCCAGGTTCTGAGCTGGGATGGTGCAGTGAGATAAATAACGGTGATGGATCAAGCCCTGATCTTTGGACTGGGTAAGAGTGGTCTGCTTAATTCAGACACTCTGTTCATCACCACCCCCTTTTCTGAATCGTTTTTGGCCACTATAGGTGTGGCAGGGTATACTCAGACATGAGTCCCTTTCTCACTGCACCATCAGGATTCAAGCAAGCCGGGCCGAAGACGGCTGAAATGCCAGAAACCGGTCCCCGGTAGCTTGTCTCCTTTCTGGTGAAGAATTGGCTTGGTAGTTTAGTCTGCCCTGTTCCCATGATGCACTGGGCCAGGGACAGACTGATTTGCATATAGCCAGGTTCTTAGCTGGGATGGTGCAGTGAGATAAATAACGGTGATGGATCAAGCCCTGATCTTTGCACTGGGTAAGAGTGGTCTGCTTAATTCAGACACTCTGTTCATCACCACCCCCTTTTCTGAATCGTTTTTGGCCACTATAGGTGTGGCAGGGTATACTCAGACATGAGTCCCTTTCTCACTGCACCATCAGGATTCAAGCAAGCCGGGCCGAAGACGGCTGAAATGCCAGAAACCGGTCCCCGGTAGCTTGTCTCCTTTCTGGTGAAGAATTGGCTTGGTAGTTTAGTCGGGTGAGGCTGGGCCCATATATTTCTGAGTTAGTGGTGGTGGGCCGGGGCACTCGTCAGGGGTGCCCTCTGTTCCCCTTACTGTTCGCGCTAGCGGTGGAACCGTTGGCAGCGGCACTGCGGCAGACACTGGGAGCGGGAATTCCCCCAGGGGATGCGACCCATCAGGTCTCGCTTTATGCGGACGACCTTCTTGTGTTCTTCAAAGATGTGGCGCGCATACCTGAGAGGCTGGCCCACTTGCTGGAGCAGTTCGCGGTTGTCTCAGGGCTCAAAGTAAACGCGGACAAGTCATGTCTTTACGCCTTCAATGCGGAGATAGAAGACCCGGGGTACTGTCTCGGTGGCACGAGGGTCCAGTGGAGGGCTGACACCTTCAGTTATCTAGGGATCCAGGTCTTTAGGCAGCCAGCTAACTTATTAGAAGGCAACCTGGGTAAAGCAGTGACAGCACTTAGATCCCAGATGCGTTTTTGGGCCTCCCTTCCACTGACAACAACGGGTAGGGTGTCCCTTGCCAACATGATTATGCTTCCCAGACTCCTGTATTACTTTGCCAACCTGCCTCTCTATGTGCCACCCTCCTTCTTTACGCCACTCAATGCGATGTTGCAGGACTTCATTTGGGGTGCGTCCCGGCACCGGTTGGCGCTTGCAAAGCTGTTTCTGCCAACGGACAGCGGCAGGCTGGCCGCTCCCTGTTTCGAGCACTATTACTTGGCAGCGCAGCTTCAATGGATCGCCCGCTGGCTGGCGGAGAGTGGTAGAGACAACACTGCCACAGCGGAGCCACCGTATTCATTGGAGCGAGTCACTAGGATTTTCCACCCACTGGCAGCGCCTGTGCGACCTACCCCGCTACTGCTGGCAGTAGTGTATAAGTGCTTCCGTAGGGCCCTCTTTTTTACCCAAAAGGGGCTTCCATATGCACCTGCTGTGCCGTTGGAGGCTTTTCTGGGGGGTGAAGGAGTCCTCACGCGGCCCATGCTGGATCACTGGAAAGAGGCTGACATACAGACGTTAGGGGACCTTTTTCGGGACGGTGCGTTGGTGTCGTATGCGACGCTGGTTTCAGAAGACGGGCTTCCCCCTAGGGGGTTCCACCTGCACCGTTCTATAGTGGCACAGATGACAGCCAAGTGGGGGGACATGACATCGCAACCCGAACAACATCTAACCATGCAACACTTGCACGTCATGGGGAAGGGTAGACATTTGGTGCGTTGGTTCGCGGGGTCGTTAAGGGTATACACAGGGGCTAGCTTGACCTCACTCAGGGCAAATGTGAGCATGACATGGGCAGGCAGGTGTGTGATAAGGAATGGGAAAGAATACTCAAAAGCCCGGTGCGCATCCCCAGAAACCTGCACTTCCGCTAGATACAACTTTTTATTGTTCACAGGGCCTACCTCATGCCTGCGCTTATAAATAGATATTTCCATCGAGCGAATGCGTCCTGCCCCCTGCTCTGTAGATGCACTGGACGTGCCATATCCCTTGAATGGCCGGAGTATATACTGCATCAGTTTCGGAGACCGCCTAAGGACAAGGCGTCGTCCCGCTTTTTAGACCTGGGGATGGTGGTGGCTAAGCGCCTCCTTACGAAGCGCTGGAAGGCGAGCGACTTACCGAGTCTACGGGCGTGGACCTCCTCCCTTCAGGCATGGGCCAGGGCGGAGTGGACGGCCATACAGAGGGAGGAAACTGTGGGGCTCCGGAAGGAACCAATGGCGGAGCGCTGGGAATGCATGCTTAGTGCCTTGCGGCGGGAGGGGGGGTTGGAGACGTAGGAGATGTGGCAGTTTGAGTGGCGCGCCCATTTAGGATTGGAGTGTGCCGTGGGATGATCTCCAGTCTAACAATTCAGCGAGACATTGTAAATGACTGCTAGAGACACACGGTTCTTAGGTGTGGAACTTGGCTGTGGCTAGAGCCTGTGCGCGGGCAGGGGAGAGGGAGGGAGCTGGCCAGAAGGGGGGGGGGGGAGGAAAGAGACCATTAGGTACCAGTGTTAATCCTTCAGCTGCAATAGTTTTTTCTGCTTTTCTTTTATTGTTTGGTTACAACTGTTGAATGCAAGTCAATTCTGTGTACGGACCTGGTGTTGGGAAGATCCATCCTCTACTCTGCTAATGCACGCAGACTTAGCGTGTGGACAATCATGGACTCGCTTTGGAGCGGTTGCCCTGACAGCATATGTTTAGCCAGTGTTGGGTGGGTATGATTCCTTCTTATTTTCTACATGGCCTTGTACCCTGCGCCTGCAAGATGCAGGGCCTCTCGAACTGTGTCAGTCATACCCATTTACTGTGCTGATATTGTTAAAATGTCCAATGCATTGTGATGTCCTTCTTTGATTTGTTTCCAAAAAACACTAATAAACAGATTTGACAAAAAAAAAAAAAATTACCCTTCAGGGGACCCATAGGGGATTGCAGCGCCGGCCCTACGAGGAGCAAACGCCCGATGATGAAGCATGACACCCCACAGGTTGTGTGAGGGCAACAGGAGGCAAGACTTGTTCTTCCCCCTCAGTGGGTTCCATTTTTGCCTAGGAATCTTTATCTTTTTCCTCTTTTTAAGGCGGTTGGATGACTTTTGCACCCCGCCACAGGAACAGTGTTCCCTTTTGGGAGATACATTTGCATTGCTGCCACAGTGCATGGAACACATTTCTTGGTATTAAGGTTAGGAATGCCCCACCTCTCATCTTCCTCGTAGAGAAGCATGTCATACCCATACACAGGTTCAAAGTTTATGTTAAGGTCTCCTCCTATGACTACCGGATGCTTAGGATCAATTGAGGAAAAATAGTGATGTAGAATATCCAAGGTAGGTCTTTCTACATCCCTGTTCCTTGACCTACAATAGACATTATAAATATACATGCAAATCCCCCTAGAGTAGTGCATTTTTAGCCCCAGTATGTCAGGTGATTCAGTGTCTAAGACCGTAAAGTGATATTTAAATCAATTCTTATCCAAACAAGCAAGCCCCCTGACGCCCTTCCATGGGACGATGGAACAGCATTCACATAATATGTGGTATATCCCAGTATTTTAGACTGGCTCAGTGGCCCAGGTTTCATGAAAGATACAAATGTCCAACCCTTTGATATAGTCCATCCAGTCAGGTGCAGACAAGTTGGATTTGATGCCCTCAATATTCCAACATAAAATTTTGTTTATTCCATTAGAATTAACTCCAAAGCTAGTATGTGTACTCCCCAAATCTAAGTCCTTGTGATTATCGGGGTGAGAGCAAGTTTTGAATTGGAAACAGGACTGGTCTGCTTGGCTCAGCAAGGGGGAGCAGACGTGCATAATATTTGGATGTTCGCATGATCATTGGTTCGTATAGGGATTCTTAAGACGTCAAATACCATATATTTTCCAGTGTTAAAGTGAAAGGCTCAATGCTACGTTACTCTTCTATTATGGGAGGGTGCAATGATAGTGTAGAGGGGAGGTTCATTATGCCTCCCGTAGGCCCCTTTTTTGCCCTTGGTCCACCACCCTAATTGAGAACCATGTTGTGTCATGGATAAGTCAATCTTGTGAGTCAATGTGCAACAGTAGCTCGTAGTGGTTATGGGTTGGAATGTTGAATATTGGCTGACCAGGTTTGGAAGCAACGCCCTCGTTATAACTGCAATCCTTGTTAAAATGTGGCAGAAATGGCTGAAGTCTATATATATAGCCCAGTGAAAGTACCTCTATTTTCCCTGGCAGTGGTTGGAAATTGGAAAGACGCCTAAAGAGCATGTCTACCATTGCGGGAAGATTTGAAGTTCACTAGAACACAGTCCCCATGGCATTCCTTTGGATGAATGCCTAACCACGGAGTTCTTCTTACTGCCATGACTTTTGCAGCTATATCGCGGGGGCATCTCCAGTTAGTTTTTATCCAATGGGCTGATTTATTCTTCAGGGCCACTTGATCTGCTAGAGATCCTGCAGGCAGCACTGGCACATTTCTGACTATCAAATAGAGTTTGCATTCCAGGGGGAGTTGGGGAGGTTTTATGGCCATTTTTGATTTACTAGCTTCAGCCTGTCGGGGCCTGCCCAAGCAAGCAATGGTTTTAAGCGTGAGTATGTTTTGGGGATTAGGAGAACATAAAGTTTGGTTCCGTTGCTGTAGGATTATTGCAAGGGCGATGGCTATGGATGGATCTGGTCTTCCTCCTTCGACTAGTGACACTGGGCTTTTTAGGTCTTTTAGGATTTTTATCTGTGAAGCCAAGTTATCTAACCTGGTCATTAGTGGAACAAATTCCACTTTTAGGATCTTTTTAAAGTGGTCGACACATGTTTCTACTATCTTCGTTATAGCAGTTGTAGAGACCTCCATGGCTGCCTCACTTGCTATATTTGTGCGCTGCTCAGGAGACTGATCAGTGAGTTTTGAGGTTAAGTCACTCAGTGTAGCTGGAAGCCTGATAGACAAAGTTGAGGAGGTAGTAACCTTATTCTTTCTCATTTGCTGTTTCAGTTGTACTATCTTTTTGGCTTTGGGGTCATGCACCGTTGCTGTAAGTTTGTCACCCGATAAACTTTGGGTTTTGGGACAGAATTGCTTGGAAGACTTTCTTGTGTCAATACAATCGGTTCATGTGGCTCAAAGACTAGTTCCGTAGTAGGAGAGAGAGAGAGAGACTGTGGCGTGGTCACTATTCAAAGATCATCTCTTTTCAGAGAGCTATCTCAGAGGAGACTGCCCCTATCGCCCTCTCCAGCACACGGTCGATGGAAGTATACTTGTTATGAACAATGCAGCAAGTGGGTAGTAGTGGTAACAGTTATCGCACCTCGTACAAAAGGAACCAAAAGTAAAGTGGGAAAATTGCACGTTGGGAGAAAGTCAGAGTAATGAAGAGGTGCTTTAATGTTTAAAGCACCCTACTACCAAAGATGTAGACCCACACAGATATTGATTTCAGTGTGCTAAATATGAGTTCAGAATGGAACCAAAGCACTCTCAGGCATATTTTAAACAAGAGATAAAATGTCCAAACAGTACAGACTTCTATAACAAGCACAGTTTTTAATTTATTACAAAACATATGTAAGAATTCGATTCATCACAACATGTGATTCGTTACATATGATTTATCTGACTTGTATTCTTCAGAGAAAAATGAACAGTCAACACGTGTTTTATCAGTTCGTGACTTCTACAAGACTGTAAAGTATTTACAAAAGGAAGTTTGCCTTTTTGCAAAGCATTGACAGTAACTGCCAGAGATTAAAGTATTTACGAAAGCAGACAAACTGATAGCCCAAAGATGAGAATAGAGTAAGAATCAGATGAGAAGAAAGATGTATATATCCTGCCAAGAAATGCTTAAAACCAAAGAAGTATTTATGAAAATGCAGCAGTATAGTTCACACAGAGAGGTGTGAAGGTTAACTTATTGCAATAATCCAGCCATTAGTTGTGGTCCCATACCAGAGACACAATACATATAGAACAAGCATTGGAAATGCAATAGGTCTCGCATTAGAAAAGTTGGAGCTATTGGTCTTGTAAATGACAAATATTTTATTTATGTGTTGGTTTTTAAAATAGCTAAATTGATAGCTTTGTCGTTTACAATGCCAATAGTTATAACTTCCGCGAATGTGACACCTATAGCATTTGTAATGCAACATGTTTTGTATGTACGTGACTAAGATGGCAGCTCTGGTCATTAGGCCACATCTCTAGAGAGATGTACGAAGTACTGAGGAAGACAAGATAAACTGCACTTCAATAATGATGTCGAAATTAAGTTAGTACCTCTTTGATCGTTTTACTGCAAAATTGTGAAAATTATGAGACTCTAGTTCAGAACAGTTCGAATTTAGCTGTAGGACAAGGCAACCCAAGACGTGCCAGTTGTTGTGGTGGCGAGTGATGCTGTGGTGTTCAGTGATGCTGTGGTAGCGCATAGTGATGTTGTGGGTGGGTGTGTGTGGGAGTATGGGGGTGGGGTGTGGGGGGTGTGGGTGTGTGTGTGTGTGGGAGTGGGGTGGGTATGTGGGGGTGAGTAGGGTTGTGTGTGGGGGGGGTTGTGTGTGTGTGGGATTGTGTGTGTGTGGGGTTGTGTGTGTGGGGTTGTGTGTGTGGGGGGTTGTGTGTGTGTGGGGGGGGTGTCGGTGTGTGTGGGGAGTTGTGTGTGGGGGTTGTGTGTGTGTGGAGGATGGGGGAGTGGGTTGTGTGTGGGGGGTTGTGTGTGGGGTGCTGTGGGTGTGTGTGAGGTTGTGGGGGGGTGTGGGTGGGTGTTTGGGGGTGTGTGTGGGGTGTGTGTGTGTGGGGTTGTGTGGGGGTGGTGTGTGTGGCTCAGTGAGGCCTAAAAGAAACTGTAATCTCAAGAGTTCAAGACATGCGGTAGAGTAAAACAGTCAAAATTAGTCTCCATTCCGATATCATTATGGATCCAAAATGGTTATATATTAAAATGTACTCTGCAATTTTCCACCAAAACCAAAGTAGAATGATAAAAGGAAGAGGCACGAATCTCATAAGTAGAATGATAAAAGGAAGAGGCACGAATCTTATGCACAGCTTTGTATAAATCTATTGTGTCAGGTTTGCTCTTACTGGCATCTGGAAATATTTGTATACGCCAGAAAGTGCTATACACTTCCATCACCGGAATTTGCTGCTCAACATCTGACAAAAAGCTACCAAGGCGTTTTGAGGAAAATATCCTGTAGGCCGATCGGTTAAAGCTTTGCCTGTATTTACATTAT
Organism: Lissotriton vulgaris; assembly: GCF_964263255.1. NCBI lineage: Eukaryota > Metazoa > Chordata > Amphibia > Caudata > Salamandridae > Lissotriton > Lissotriton vulgaris. The sequence continues at coordinate 1,546,855,123 of NC_141694.1, read as the reverse complement.
GAAGCTTGACAACCAATCCAGCGGCGGAACACTGGCGCGCTTCACTAGATAACTGGGCGAAAGCGGAAAGCATATCATTACATAATGAGGAGACGGCGGGATTGCGTAAGTACCCCATAGCGGCGCTCTGGGACGATATGATCCGCTCCTTCCACAATGGACCCCAGGCACCAGACACCCCTGAGAGACAGACACCCCCGGATGAGGAACATAGCGATGACCAACACACTCCAGGTGCCGCAGACGACAGACACAACGCCCATACACCGGACCCCTAGGTACCCCCCCCCTCTTCTCTCCCCCCCCCCCCCCGGCTCAGCTGACACGCCAGGATGGCCGACGCCCTCCTACATCGCCAACATACTTCCCACACATGCGAGATCAGACACGAGCCTGCTGAAACACTGCTACCGGACCCTCCCCCCCTCTCTCCTCGCCCCCCCCCAACCGTAGGCCCCACCAGCTGTTACACCGCACGCCCCACGACCCCAAGTTTGACACCCCTATCCCGTTACGCTTTTATTGAAGTTGCTTGAATGGCAGGATACAATGACTAAGACAGCATGATCGCACACTGTTAGAACGCTGACATTCTCGGCGAAATGTTGTGATATACTCTGCGGACTACTCCATGATCTATGTATGCATTACCTTGACTATTGAATCTCCATACATTGAGACTCTGTATGGAATATGCTTGTATTCTTTTTTTTCTCCTTTGCACTGAATAAAAGACATATTTAAAAAAAAAAAAAAAATGAAGCTTGACAACCAAGTACAGCGGTCTGTGTTATTGCGTGCATTCGCGCATAAAATGCAGGCACCGAACACGTTCAATTATGTAACTCTGCTGCCGGACGAGCCCTGTACTTCAAGTTTGCACCCTTAAAAGGCGGATAAGAACCGGTTTTCGTGCTCTGTGCTGGGGAGGGGGAGGGCTATTAAAGGAAGGGGGCGGAGAGGAGCCTGTAAGAACTCGCTGCAGAGATCAAAGGAAGGGTGGGAGAGACACTGGTGAGCAAGCATATGGGGGGTCAGGGAGTGTGCAGACTGGTGAGCTGAATGCTTGTGTTAGTAGAGTCGGGGTGCGGGCACGAAGTGTCTGGTGTCAAATGAAAGCTGTTCACAATGCGCATGTTTGCAGAATGCCCCTATAAAGAAAATGTTGAAAGCTTTTCCTCAATTGAAGTTGATACAAGTCCCAAAGTAAGTTACGAACATTGTTCAACTCTACAGGCAGTTGTTTTTGGGGAGCGGCTTGAGACCCTTTCGCTGTTTGCTAATAGTTACATTAAAATGTAACAAACACAGGCACAGAATGGACGGATGAAGGAGTGGGTGGGGGGAAGGCATGAACGGAGGTGGATTTAAAGTGTGTGCGGAAAGCTGTTTTAAATCACCGCGTGAGGCACATCAAAAACTGCAGATGGCTGCTTGTGAAGTGACCAGAAGCAACCTGTAATTGAGGGAGGAGGGGTCCGACAGGGGAAGGTAAAAAGCAAGGGGCAAACTGTTATGTGACGCTGTAGTTCGTATGGTTTACCACCAGCCAGCACACGCGGAGGAAAACACAATCTTTTAAACGCCAATGCCAATCACTGGCGATGCTGAGAAGAGCTAACAAATTGCCCTACAAATGTACCCTATTTGTAAATAAAGAATTCCTTGAGCAAGTAGGATACCAAAGCAACGCAGCATGTTCGGGGACCTCTCTGCAAATAGGGAAATGCGGCGTTTATGTGGAAGGGCGCATCAAAGGGCTATAATTAATCAAATAAAACCCCACTGCTTCAGGGGCTGTGTGTGCTCGAATGGTGGGTGGAGGCTTATAATGAAGCAGAAGGGGAATCAAAATGGCCAGTGATGGGCCAAAATCATAAACATGCTGTCATCATGGTGCGAGGCACTCACACGGGAGAAACATGTAGCGGAAGTCATTATTTAAAATAGAGCAGGATACAAGCGACGCAGAATGCAGCGACCTCTCGGCAAACAGAAAAATGCTGTGTTTTTGTGGAAGTTCGTTTTTGGACACAAGGGAACCCAGTAGGGGACCTTCGGACCGTGGGTTACTTTAACTTGTTATAGAGAACAGGGGTCCTAAGGGTTCAAAATATCACATGCAGATAATAATATAGACTACAGTCAGTACTATATTTTTTGGAAAACGTCCAGCCGGACGTAAATTTATTCATAGGATAACATAGAGTTGTGTTGGCCCATGGAGGGGCCACAGATAATGGTAAGATAGGGTACAGTCCTGTACCTATCCCGAAAGATTTAGAAGAGATAAACCAGGAAGAAGGAGATAGAGCAAGGAAAAAGTTTTTCAGGCAAGCAAGAAGTTTTTGAGCCAAAAGGTGACTTGTAGTTACAGTAAATACAGTTACAACAAATTCACCCTGCAGTGTCAACAATTTCAAATAAACATATTAAGTAATATGCTACACTGCATTTTGCGTCGACGTTTCGATCCCTAAGGGCTCATAATACAATGGGATCATCATCAGGACAATTTTTACAGTTAGTGCCTGCAGTAAATATAGCCTGTAAAAAAAGGGGGGAGAAATAATGACAATTTTTAGGCCTAGGCCCACAGAGAGAAAAAAGATTCAAGAAAGCTTAATACTTGACAGGGCACAATTTTTTGAAAGGCCATTTCATTACTTGCACTCGCCGATTCTAGGCTGGTGTGATTGTGAATTTTAAAAGAGAGATGCTTACAGGTGAAAAAGTGCTGAAAAAACGGCGCAATGACATGGGTGTCATTTATAGTTGTGATATATGCGTGGTAACATGGGGGATGCTACTATTGCATTCTAGTGCTCTGTGATGATGTGACTTGGTGAGTGAAACAGTGCCTAGGGGCAGTCACCTTCCAATGCGAGCAAGAGTCATACCTTGCCGGGGCCGAGATTTCAGGGTAAATCTCCCTGTTCAGGGAGAAGGGTGCTGCCAGGTAGTGAGTGGTTCCTATGTCTCATTAGCACTCAATAGTAAGGCTTACCTGGCGCTACTGCTAGTCGCCTATAATTGGAATAGCTCTTCCTACCGGTGGACGAGATTTCAGCCGGTTTGCAACATCATTTGCTATGAGATAATTGTAATGTTGCCATTAGACTGGGGCTTGGATTTAGATCATTAACAGCTTTTCACAGAGGATTAGAGGCTTACCTGGCCACATGTAGTATGGGCCGTGTAGCGGTGGGGAGAATTATCCGTGTTTGACGAGGTTTCCTACAGATGGGTCCTCGTGGTTGCTGGGGATTGCCTAGCTACGTGTGCTGCAGCCGGGAGCGTGCAGTTGCTAGGGAGGAAAGAAAGCCTAATGAGAGACCGGGCTCCGTGGGTGACGGAGTGTCTGGTTAACCGGCACTTTACACAAGGGCTTACCTTGCTTCTGGGACGAAGCAGCGGCGGGTTGGAGGCTTGGAATTAATCCGGCCAGATGCTGGGGAGGGAAAAACATAACCTAATAAATGGCCGGGCTCCGTGAGTGACGGAGTGTTCTATTTATCGTCGTTCAGATCGCGAGCTTACCTTGCTTCAAGGTGGAAGCAGCGGCGGGTTGGGCGAAGCTCGATCGGCTTCTGCCCTTTCACAGTGGCAGCGCGGGTCCGCTGTGTGTGAAGTCCTCGTGGGCTAGGCTTATGTTGTTGAATAATAAAAATAGAAAAGGAACTATTCACATTTGTTGATGGCAGACATCTTGGAGTGGTCGGTGAGCTACTCTCAAGTGGCTGTGGTTTGGCGGACATCTTGTAATGGTTAATTCGGCCGATTACCCAATACTTTCGAAGTGCACAATATTTATGCCTCTGATATAAAGGCTCTATAAATTGTGAAATGGGCATTAGTTAGGTGATGTGACATATGGTATTGTGGCATGAGGTGCTGCTACCCGGGGGTGAATAAAATTTGTGCAGATACGGCGAGTAGTGCTGGCCAGCTATGCTCTACATACATACAATTCCGGTTGACAGGATAAAACATCATTGTTTTCAGATTTCTGGTGTTCACATCATATTATCACACAAAGAGCATATTAAATACAGTGAAGGGCTGCATACAGTTGTTTAGAGGAGTGATGTCCAGTCCTCTGTTCGGTTAAGTCCCTTATGAATAGAGTCCAGTAATATTATACATTGAAGCTCTTCTTTATTCAGTAGGTGGGGCATGCTGCCCCCTCTTGGTGGAAGCTTCAATGACTTCAGGATAGTCCAACGAATGTCATCCTCATTGTGATTGAATTCCTCGAAGTGTTCAACCAATGGGGCATTTGGTGTGCGGCATCTGATGCGGCTCCTGTGTTGACAAATCCTGGTTTTGATTTTCTGAGCAGTCTGTCCTACATAGTTTTTCTTACAAGGACATTGGATCAAATAAATCATGTTGGTGGTGTTACAATTTGTAAGTGTATTACACTTAAAGGTGACGTCATCAAATACAAAACTTTTTCCTTCAATTGTGAAATTACAGACTACACATCCACCACATTTCACGTGTCCAACTGTGGGGGACAGACCCCAAGCGGATTCAAGAGTGGAGGCGTTGGTAGGACTAGGGAGAGCAGCCCGGACTAAGTGGTCCTTAAGATTTTTGCTCTTTTTGAATGCAAAGAGTGGGCGTTCCAAATCCAGAATTCCTGCATTTATTATTGACCAGTGTTTCAGAATCATTTTTCTCACATTATTAGAGATGGGAGAAAATGTTGTAACACAAGCTATTTTGTCCTGCTTAGTTTTCTGGTTAGGGACAAGGAGTGTCTCTCTTGGGCGATACCACGCTCTTTTGAGAGCATTTTTAACAATCTTTCCCGGGTATCCCCTATTTTTAAGCTTATTTGACAGAATGGTGCTTTCGCGGAAGTAATCCTCCTTGCGAGAGCAATTGCGCCTAATGCGTAAAAATTGGGAGAAAGGTAGGGAGTCCCTCAATGCCCTAGGATGGTTACTTGAGTATTCCAAGAGAGTATTTCTCTCTGTGGGCTTTCTGTAAAGTTTCGTGAACAGCTCACCCTCCTGATGTAATATTGTCAGATCAAGGAAATTGATGGAGTTTTTGTCAGAGGTGAGCGTGAATTGGAGACCCAGGCAGTTGTTGTTCATCCAGTGTAAGAAGTGGGAAAGCACATCGATGCCTAATCTCCATATCATGAAGATGTCATCGATGTACCTTCGCCACATAATTACACCGGAGAAAAAAGGGTTGGAAGGTACAAGGATTGTTAGTCTCTCCAACTCGTCCATAAACAGTATGGCCAGGTTTGGAGCAAAAATAGCCCCCATGGAGGTCCCCTTGATTTGTTGGTAAAATAGGCCTTGAAAGGTGAAGAAATTCTTGGTTAGACATACTTCCAGAAGCTTGCAGATAAAGGATGTTGGAATGGCATGTGGACGCGGACGGTTGTCCAACGTGCGTTGTATAACAAGTAGGGCTGCTGTTTGCGGGATATTCGTGTACAACGACTCCACGTCCATGGTACAAAGTGTGTCAGTGATTGGATTGAAGGGATGGTGTTCAATCAGATTGATCATGGCCATGGAGTCGCGCACATAGCAAAATGTTTGGGGGACAAATTCTTTGATAAAGAAGTCAACAAATGCACCTAGGGGTTCCAATATTGAGCCGCAAGCTGACACAATGGGGCGGCCAGGGGGAGCATTTAGATTTTTGTGAATCTTTGGCAAGGTGTATATTACTGGTAGTCTTGGGTTTTTTACATTAAGGTAGTTAAATTCTTTCTTAGTCAAAAAGCCTTCTTGTACTGCCTCGGTTGTTATTTTTAGTATTATTTCCTGAATGACTTTGGTTGGATTTGATGCCAGTCTGAGGTAGTGATCTTTATTTCCTAGCTGCCTCTGGATTTCAGCTGTGTAGGAGTCCAACTCCTGAATGACAATGCCTCCCCCTTTATCAGCACTTTTTATCACGATGGCGTCATTATTCTTTAGGGAGACAATAGATTCTTTCTCTTTAAGAGTGATGTTATATGGTACAAACTTTTTTTGCCCTTTCATGTGCGAGAGGTCCTTTAGAACTAATTTCTCAAATGTGGAGACCTCAGGCGGAATCATATTAGCCGATGGTAGAAAGGTAGATGGTGGCCGGAAGGGAGTTTGAGCATTTATCTCGGGGGAGGGATGAAGTTGGAAAAATGCTTTTAGTCGTATTCTCCTGAAGAATTTTAGGAGTTCAGTGTGTAATTCCATAAAATTCGGGGCCACAGTTGGGACAAACGTCAGACCTTTTTTCAAGAGGGAGAGTTCGTCTTGTGCCAGCACGTGAGTGGAAAGGTTAAAGATAGGAATGGTCTCTATTGTGGGGCTAGGTTGTATTACCACTGGTAATAATTGTTCCTGGTCCTCCTTTCTCCCGGTGGGTTTACCCATCTCTGAGGCTTTTTGACTTTCCCTCGCTGTGGTGGTTCTTGCTGGCCTCTGGCTAAAAAAGGATTCGAATTCTGATGTGCTCCACCACGTCTTGATGTGCTTGACCCCTCGCCGGCGTCTGAATTATCAGAAGATTCGGCTGAGGTATCGGAAAAGCCAACAAGGTTCTGTCTCCTGTTGAACCTTCCCCAAGGTCTATTCTGTTGGGGGTTGCTATATGCCTTGGTGGTGTAAAAATCCTTTTGTAGATAAGGATATGTTGTTTCAATGTTATAGGTTTTTATGTCTTTTTTAATTTTATTTGATTTCTTATTTTGCTCAATCCTATAGAACTCTGCTACGGTTTTGTCTACCTGTTCTATTAATTTCTTGCTATCGGCAATATTCTCAGGAGCCTCAAGTTGTTTCAAAATTTCTGCAATTTCTGTCTCCAGTGTTTTCAGGGTTTCGGAGGCTGTGTCTATCCCTAATGCCAGCCAATGCCGGGAGCAGGTGGTACCTATGTAACTGAAACCTGTTATATATTTTGGATTGTCCGTGAAGATACCTGGTACATTCCGGACTTGTAAGCCCAGAGGGATAACTTCCGCCTTGAGATAGTCAGTTAACATCAGAATCATCAGCTGTAGGCGGACCTGCTTTTTCCTCAGTTTTTCAAGCTGTTCTGGAAGTGAGTTACTAACTTGGTTGGAAATGTCTGCATTCTCAGAAAGTAATGATGGTCTAGAGCATAAATGTTTTAAGTAATCATCTGTATATAGCGGAGCATGATTAGACATAGTAGCCCTGTCAAAATAATAGGGGGACGGGGTAAAGAAGGGGAGAGTGGGAATCGCCCGTGTGGGATCAGTATAGAAACAGTGGGGTAAAAAGTACTAGGTACTAGGGGACCCAAACCAATTAGTTTGGACAAGATTGGAGACCTTGCAAACCAGCGTTTGCGCTCAAATCGTTTTTGGACACAAGGGAACCCAGTAGGGGACCTTCGGACCGTGGGTTACTTTAACTTGTTATAGAGAACAGGGGTCCTAAGGTTTCAAAATATCACATGCAGATAATAATATAGACTACAGTCAGTACTATATTTTTTGGAAAACGTCCAGCCGGACGTAAATTTATTCATAGGATAACATAGAGTTGTGTTGGCCCATGGAGGGGCCACAGATAATGGTAAGATAGGGTACAGTCCTGTACCTATCCCGAAAGATTTAGAAGAGATAAACCAGGAAGAAGGAGATAGAGCAAGGAAAAAGTTTTTCAGGCAAGCAAGAAGTTTTTGAGCCAAGTAGACTCTTGCTCGCATTGGAAGGTGACTGCCCCTAGGCACTGTTTCACTCACCAAGTCACATCATCACAGAGCACTAGAATGCAATAGTAGCATCCCCCATGTTACCACGCATATATCACAACTTGCCTGAAAAACTTTTTCCTTGCTCTATCTCCTTCTTCCTGGTTTATCTCTTCTAAATCTTTCGGGATAGGTACAGGACTGTACCCTATCTTACCATTATCTGTGGCCCCTCCATGGGCCAACACAACTCTATGTTATCCTATGAATAAATTTACGTCCGGCTGGACGTTTTCCAAAAAATATAGTACTGACTGTAGTCTATATTATTATCTGCATGTGATATTTTGAACCCTTAGGACCCCTGTTCTCTATAACAAGTTAAAGTAACCCACGGTCCGAAGGTCCCCTACTGGGTTCCCTTGTGTCCAAAAACGATTTGAGCGCAAACGCTGGTTTGCAAGGTCTCCAATCTTGTCCAAACTAATTAGTTTGGGTCCCCTAGTACCTAGTACTTTTTACCCTACTGTTTCTATACTGATCCCACACGGGCGATTCCCACTCTCCCCTTCTTTACCCCGTCCCCCTATTATTTTGACAGGGCTACTATGTCTAATCATGCTCCGCTATATACAGATGACTACTTAAAATATTTATGCTCTAGACCATCATTACTTTCTGAGAATGCAGACATTTCCAACCAAGTTAGTAACTCACTTCCAGAACAGCTTGAAAAACTGAGGAAAAAGCAGGTCCGCCTACAGCTGATGATTCTGATGTTAACTGACTATCTCAAGGCGGAAGTTATCCCTCTGGGCTTACAAGTCCGGAATGTACCAGGTATCTTCACGGACAATCCAAAATATATAACAGGTTTCAGTTACATAGGTACCACCTGCTCCCGGCATTGGCTGGCATTAGGGATAGACACAGCCTCCGAAACCCTGAAAACACTGGAGACAGAAATTGCAGAAATTTTGAAACAACTTGAGGCTCCTGAGAATATTGCCGATAGCAAGAAATTAATAGAACAGGTAGACAAAACCGTAGCAGAGTTCTATAGGATTGAGCAAAATAAGAAATCAAATAAAATTAAAAAAGACATAAAAACCTATAACATTGAAACAACATATCCTTATCTACAAAAGGATTTTTACACCACCAAGGCATATAGCAACCCCCAACAGAATAGACCTTGGGGAAGGTTCAACAGGAGACAGAACCTTGTTGGCTTTTCCGATACCTCAGCCGAATCTTCTGATAATTCAGACGCCGGCGAGGGGTCAAGCACATCAAGACGTGGTGGAGCACATCAGAATTCGAATCCTTTTTTAGCCAGAGGCCAGCAAGAACCACCACAGCGAGGGAAAGTCAAAAAGCCTCAGAGATGGGTAAACCCACCGGGAGAAAGGAGGACCAGGAACAATTATTACCAGTGGTAATACAACCTAGCCCCACAATAGAGACCATTCCTATCTTTAACCTTTCCACTCACGTGCTGGCACAAGACGAACTCTCCCTCTTGAAAAAAGGTCTGACGTTTGTCCCAACTGTGGCCCCGAATTTTATGGAATTACACACTGAACTCCTAAAATTCTTCAGGAGAATACGACTAAAAGCATTTTTCCAACTTCATCCCTCCCCCGAGATAAATGCTCAAACTCCCTTCCGGCCACCATCTACCTTTCTACCATCGGCTAATATGATTCCGCCTGAGGTCTCCACATTTGAGAAATTAGTTCTAAAGGACCTCTCGCACATGAAAGGGCAAAAAAAGTTTGTACCATATAACATCACTCTTAAAGAGAAAGAATCTATTGTCTCCCTAAAGAATAATGACGCCATCGTGATAAAAAGTGCTGATAAAGGGGGAGGCATTGTCATTCAGGAGTTGGACTCCTACACAGCTGAAATCCAGAGGCAGCTAGGAAATAAAGATCACTACCTCAGACTGGCATCAAATCCAACCAAAGTCATTCAGGAAATAATACTAAAAATAACAACCGAGGCAGTACAGGAAGGCTTTTTGACTAAGAAAGAATTTAACTACCTTAATGTAAAAAACCCAAGACTACCAGTAATATACACCTTGCCAAAGATTCACAAAAATCTAAATGCTCCCCCTGGCCGCCCCATTGTGTCAGCTTGCGGCTCAATATTGGAACCCCTAGGTGCATTTGTTGACTTCTTTATCAAAGAATTTGTCCCCCAAACATTTTGCTATGTGCGCGACTCCATGGCCATGATCAATCTGATTGAACACCATCCCTTCAATCCAATCACTGACACACTTTGTACCATGGACGTGGAGTCGTTGTACACGAATATCCCGCAAACAGCAGCCCTACTTGTTATACAACGCACGTTGGACAACCGTCCGCGTCCACATGCCATTCCAACATCCTTTATCTGCAAGCTTCTGGAAGTATGTCTAACCAAGAATTTCTTCACCTTTCAAGGCCTATTTTACCAACAAATCAAGGGGACCTCCATGAGGGCTATTTTTGCTCCAAACCTGGCCATACTGTTTATGGACGAGTTGGAGAGACTAACAATCCTTGTACCTTCCAACCCTTTTTTCTCCGGTGTAATTATGTGGCGAAGGTACATCGATGACATCTTCATGATATGGAGATTAGGCATCGATGTGCTTTCCCACTTCTTACACTGGATGAACAACAACTGCCTGGGTCTCTGTGACGGCGGGACCAGGAATTGGAAGCAAGCGTGTTTTTGTAGCAGTGGTATTTATTCTGGACAGTAAGTCATCGGTACATTTCTTTCTTAAGAATGTCTTTCTGGGGGACCTGCTCCTGTCCTGTCGATTCCTCCTGCGAACTCCCTCCTCTTTCCTCCTGACGGGGCTCCTCCTCCTACTGCTGGGCTCCTCCGGAGGCTCCGTATTGCACACCCTCGCCGGCCACCAGCTAGCCGTACACCTCCTGGCGCACGGCTGGGCGGCTCGTGGGGTTGGCCTCCTGGCTTCACAGCTCCCGTCTCGTCTTTCCCCGTCCCCGTTGACGCCGTCTCTTGGCTCGTGCAGTCCGCTTCAATAAATCCTCTTGATCCGCCGTCCTGATCCGCTCCGCTCCACCAACTCTCTCCTCCACTCCTCTCCGCCTCGCTGCTTCCCGCCACTCCGCTCTCCTGCACTCTGTCCGCTCCTCCGGTGAATAGACACACCTGTGGACTGTTGTGATCGCCTTTTTCAACGTCAACAGGCTCCTCCTCCTCCATCAGGTCCGTCGTCCACTTAAAGGGACCCCATCCTTCTTCTTCCTCTTCATCACAGCTGTACCTTTCTGCCGGCGTCCAACCAAGGGGAAGGTGAGCCTGTGGAGACAAGAGGGGGGGGGGTCGCATATCGTTAAAGGAGGCCCCCCTGTAGGGCGAGAACCCGTGCCCTTGCTACAGTCTCCAATTCACGCTCACCTCTGACAAAAACTCCATCAATTTCCTTGATCTGACAATATTACATCAGGAGGGTGAGCTGTTCACGAAACTTTACAGAAAGCCCACAGAGAGAAATACTCTCTTGGAATACTCAAGTAACCATCCTAGGGCATTGAGGGACTCCCTACCTTTCTCCCAATTTTTACGCATTAGGCGCAATTGCTCTCGCAAGGAGGATTACTTCCGCGAAAGCACCATTCTGTCAAATAAGCTTAAAAATAGGGGATACCCGGGAAAGATTGTTAAAAATGCTCTCAAAAGAGCGTGGTATCGCCCAAGAGAGACACTCCTTGTCCCTAACCAGAAAACTAAGCAGGACAAAATAGCTTGTGTTACAACATTTTCTCCCATCTCTAATAATGTGAGAAAAATTATTCTGAAACACTGGCCAATAATAAATGCAGGAATTCTGGATTTGGAACGCCCACTCTTTGCATTCAAAAAGAGCAAAAATCTTAAGGACCACTTAGTCCGGGCTGCTCTCCCTAGTCCTACCAACGCCTCCACTCTTGAATCCGCTTGGGGTCTGTCCCCCACAGTTGGACACGTGAAATGTGGTGGGTGTGTAGTCTGTAATTTCACAATTGAAGGAAAAAGTTTTGTATTTGATGACGTCACCTTTAAGTGTAATACACTTACAAATTGTAACACCACCAACGTGATTTATTTGATCCAATGTCCTTGTAAGAAAAACTATGTAGGACAGACTGCTCAGAAAATCAAAACCAGGATTTGTCAACACAGGAGCCGCATCAGATGCCGCACACCAAATGCCCCATTGGTTGAACACTTCGAGGAATTCAATCACAATGAGGATGACATTCGTTGGACTATCCTGAAGTCATTGAAGCTTCCACCAAGAGGGGGCAGCATGCCCCACCTACTGAATAAAGAAGAGCTTAAATGTATAATATTACTGGACTCTATTCATAAGGGACTTAACCGAACAGAGAACTGGACATCACTCCTCTAAACAACTGTATGCAGCCCTTCACTGTATTTAATATGCTCTTTGTGTGATAATATGATGTGAACACCAGAAATCTGAAAACAATGATGTTTTATCCTGTCAACCGGAATTGTATGTATGTAGAGCATAGCTGGCCAGCACTACTCGCCGTATCTGCACAAATTTTATTCACCCCCGGGTAGCAGCACCTCATGCCACAATACCATATGTCACATCACCTAACTAATGCCCATTTCACAATTTATAGAGCCTTTATATCAGAGGCATAAATATTGTGCACTTCGAAAGTATTGGGTAATCGGCCGAATTAACCATTACAAGATGTCCGCCAAACCACAGCCACTTGAGAGTAGCTCACCGACCACTCCAAGATGTCTGCCATCAACAAATGTGATTAGTTCCTTTTCTATTTTTATTATTCAACAACATAAGCCTAGCCCACGAGGACTTCACACACAGCGGACCCGCGCTGCCACTGTGAAAGGGCAGAAGCCGATCGAGCTTCGCCCAACCCGCCGCTGCTTCCACCTTGAAGCAAGGTAAGCTCGCGATCTGAACGCCGATAAATAGAACACTCCGTCACTCACGGAGCCCGGCCATTTATTAGGTTATGTTTTTCCCTCCCCAGCATCTGGCCGGATTAATTCCAAGCCTCCAACCCGCCGCTGCTTCGTCCCAGAAGCAAGGTAAGCCCTTGTGTAAAGTGCCGGTTAACCAGACACTCCGTCACCCACGGAGCCCGGTCTCTCATTAGGCTTTCTTTCCTCCCTAGCAACTGCACGCTCCCGGCTGCAGCACACGTAGCTAGGCAATCCCCAGCAACCACGAGGACCCATCTGTAGGAAACCTCGTCAAACACGGATAATTCTCCCCACCGCTACACGGCCCATACTACATGTGGCCAGGTAAGCCTCTAATCCTCTGTGAAAAGCTGTTAATGATCTAAATCCAAGCCCCAGTCTAATGGCAACATTACAATTATCTCATAGCAAATGATGTTGCAAACCGGCTGAAATCTCGTCCACCGGTAGGAAGAGCTATTCCAATTATAGGCGACTAGCAGTAGCGCCAGGTAAGCCTTACTATTGAGTGCTAATGAGACATAGGAACCACTCACTACCTGGCAGCACCCTTCTCCCTGAACAGGGAGATTTACCCTGAAATCTCGGCCCCGGCAAGGTATGACTCTTGCTTGCATTGGAAGGTGACTGCCCCTAGGCACTGTTTCACTCACCAAGTCACATCATCACAGAGCACTAGAATGCAATAGTAGCATCCCCCATGTTACCACGCATATATCACAACTATAAATGACACCCATGTCACTGCGCCGTTTTTTCAGCACTTTTTCACCTGTAAGCATCTCTCTTTTAAAATTCACAATCACACCAGCCTAGAATCGGCGAGTGCAAGTAATGAAATGGCCTTTCAAAAAATTGTGCCCTGTCAAGTATTAAGCTTTCTTGAATCTTTTTTCTCTCTGTGGGCCTAGGCCTAAAAATTGTCATTATTTCTCCCCCCTTTTTTTACAGGCTATATTTACTGCAGGCACTAACTGTAAAAATTGTCCTGATGATGATCCCATTGTATTATGAGCCCTTAGGGATCGAAACGTCGACGCAAAATGCAGTGTAGCATATTACTTAATATGTTTATTTGAAATTGTTGACACTGCAGGGTGAATTTGTTGTAACTGTATTTACTGTAACTACAAGTCACCTTTTGGCTCAAAAACTTCTTGCTTGCCTGAAAAACTTTTTCCTTGCTCTATCTCCTTCTTCCTGGTTTATCTCTTGTAAATCTTTCGGGATAGGTACAGGACTGTACCCTATCTTACCATTATCTGTGGCCCCTCCATGGGCCAACACAACTCTATGTTATCCTATGAATAAATTTACGTCCGGCTGGACGTTTTCCAAAAAATATAGTACTGACTGTAGTCTATATTATTATCTGCATGTGATATTTTGAACCCTTAGGACCCCTGTTCTCTATAACAACGTGTTTTTGTGGAAGGGCACATTGACAGGCTAAAATATACAAGTAAATTAAGCATTAAAGCACTAACCTCTACCACAAAGAAGCAGCGAAAAAAGCAACATATGGCTGGGGAGTTGCAAAGACCGTAACACGGCGGGCAGGGGAGGGGGCGGAGAGGGGAGAGGTGCGACACGGCAGGCAGGCAGGGGAGGAGAGTAGGAGGAGGAGGGGGGAGGAGAGCACTCACACGGGAGAAACATGTAGCGGAAGTCATTATTTAAAATAGAGCAGGATACAAGCGACGCAGAATGCAGCGACCTCTCGGCAAACAGAAAAATGCTGTGTTTTTGTGGAAGGGCACATTGACAGGCTAAAATATACAAGTAAATTAAGCATTAAAGCACTAACCTCTACCACAAAGAAGCAGCGAAAAAAGCAACATATGGCTGGGGAGTTGCAAAGACCGTAACACGGCGGGCAGGGGAGGGGGCGGAGAGGGGAGAGGTGCGACACGGCAGGCAGGCAGGGGAGGAGAGTAGGAGGAGGAGGGGGGAGGAGAGTAGGGGAGGCACGGCCTAGCGGCCGTGCAATCAAGAATTGAGGGGGCGGAGCTGGGGGAGGCTGTGAGAGAGAGAGTAGGCAAGGCAGGCGGCTGGGGCCATGTGCACGCGCATTTAAGCTCAATGCGCATGCGCATTGAGCTTAAATTTCTCGTGCACTGCAAGGAATCGCCACGCTTCCTTGCAAGTTGGATAAAGAGTGGATAAGCCCCCATAGACTCGCAAGCTCGATGCGCATGCGCATCGACAGGCGAGACCTAAAAACCATCAGCTAGGTGTATGAGACACGTTTCTAAATTATACAAAAGGTGAAAGTAAATCAAGCGAAATGTCCATACACCAAAATTATTAACCAAAATTTGAAGTAGATGTAGAGTAAACAGTTAAGGTAGGTATAAGTAAAATAACCTACCTAGAATAGAAAATGATATATATAAATTTCAGAATCCAATCAGTGGTTCACAGTACACTGCAGTAGTCTTCATAATCCAGTAATTCAAAACCTTGCACAAGTTTAAGAACGGTGTTATACTGAAAAAAGTCCAATAAAGAAAAATAGTCATGATCTGGGAGCATGGGATTGCAAGATTGTGTCACGTTTAGTAATGAGGGTGCAAATCCGGAATGATATAGATCCTTACTTCCCAAGTAACAGAATTAAATTGTATTTGAAAACCAGAATGCATTGCGATACATATTGTAAACTACAGACAGTAAGAAGTAGTCCATCTTGATTACACTGCACTAGTAGTTCTAAATGGGATGAAAACAAGTGATGACTGATGGGAAACAATAGGGGGGACGACACTGTGACTGCCAGCGGGAAAAAAGTAATAGTGCACGTGTTATATCGAATTTAGTGAATAAGAGAGTCAAGTAAAGGAACACCATTTGATACCGGAGAGGGATGAGAAAATATATTGTTTACCACTTATCTACAACAAAAAAGTAGGAAGAATAGATTGAGACAATAAAAAATCAATGTGGTACCGGCAAAGTGCTTCTGAGAAGCAAACGTCTTGCCCATAACACAAGAAAGTGAATACTGGATGAGTCAAATTGAGGTCTCAGTGAATATTATGATCAAAGAAATAAATAGGGTAAAACAACACAAATACGTTGTTGATTGATAGTTAAAAATCAGTGTTAGGGCAACTTATCCTACAAATGAGAGTGCACCTATTGTTCAATGGGACGTGTTGAGGTAAAATGTCTGTTTAAGGTAAGAGAAGGCCATGGTATGCTCCACTAAAAAGTATGTAAAGAAGAAGTTAGACATTTCAGTGACACACACATATGTTGTTACCTAGTCAAACGGCAGCATCATCGGAAAAATACCTTCTATGGTAAAACTACCAATGCGTTTGACCTGTATATATCAACACTAATCGATTCATCAAACTGTAAGCGACCCTCTCTTAACTAGTTACCATTCGAAATGGCAACATCTGCAAAAAGTAACATCTCTGGTAAACTGAAGAAGCAGCAGAACCAAAAAGTAACATTTATTGCAAATCTAGCAAAGCGTTTGACTGCTATATATCGATGCTAGTCGGTTCATTAAGCTGTTGTCTTTTTACTTGTTACCAGTCGAAATGGCAGCATCTACGATAAGTAACATCTCTGGTATGACAAACAATGCATTGACTAGCATAGGTCAACGCTTGTTGGTTCATTAAGCTATATGCAACCCTCTCTTTAATTTGGTCTTTGCATAGTTATAGTTTTTTTAAAACAAACCTCCGACCCGTTGTTACATGGCTCGTCGGAATAAGTGCGACCCTCTACATTCAGGGAAAAACTCATAATGTAAGTACAACTACATAAACGTAACTTGTAAGAATTTTCACCTTCATATGTTAACATTTACATGGGATACTTTGAAAAACAACATATTTGGACTGCCTGTCCTCCAGAGATCACACAACAAATCATATATTGGGAACAATATATTGATGACATTTTTATGGTAACTAGCATAGAGAGGGTCGCTTCCAGTTTGATGAGCCAATTAGTGTTGATGTATACGAGTCAAACGCACAGCCAGTTTTAGCATATGTTAGTTATTCGCTGATGTTGCTGTTTTGCGTGTCACTGGAATGTCTAACGTCTTCTTTTTTATATACCTTTTAGTGGCACTTACCATGGCTTTATCTTAACCAGACATTTCACTTCAACACGTCCCATTGAACAATCGGTGCTCTCTCATTTGTAGGGTAAGCCGCCCTACACTGATTTCTAAGTATCAATCCACAACATATTAGTGTTGTTTTAGCCCAAGCTTCCCCAACAAGTAACTTGTGAGCTACTGGTAGCTCGCCACCTACCTGTAAGTAGCTCTCCTGCGTTCAGCCCAGCCTACTAAATTGGAACACTTTGCTCGGTTGAATTTTTATATGTGTTTGAAAACTCACAAGTTGATGTTTGGGAAAAAATGGTTGGAGTTTCAAAATATATTTAAACTGATATTCGAGTGATAAACTGAAAGGCGTTGGGGAGACTTGTTAGCGGCATTGCAGCTGTGACAGTCCTTTATATACAATGCTGAAGCATTCCAAAGTGATAGAGCCCTGTTCACACTAATGCTGGCATGCTTGCCGGATCAACTGAGGTGATTACTGCTGGTAATATGTATGGAGTGGCCATCTTGTCTGATGTGATCACTATTAGCACACTAATAATGTTAGCAGCTTATGGTTTTCATTGAACATAAGTATCTCATATTACATGAAAGGCTGGAGACCCCTGTTTTAGTTTATTTATTTCTTTGATCACAATCTCCACAGAGACCTCAAATTGGCTAATCCATTATTTACTTTCTGGTGTTATGGGCAAAGCTTTTGCTTCTTGGCAACACTTTGCCTGTCTCACGTTGATTTTATATTGTGTCAACCTATTCTTCCTTCTTTTTGTTGTACATAAGTGGTATACAACATCTTCACGTATCCCTCTCCAGTACCATATGGTGTTTCTGTACATGACTCTCTTATTCACTAACTTCGATAGAACACATGCACTATCACTTTTTTTCACTGGCGGCCACAGTGTCCCATTTTGTTGCCCATCGGTCATCGCTTGTTTTCATACCATT
Organism: Lissotriton vulgaris; assembly: GCF_964263255.1. NCBI lineage: Eukaryota > Metazoa > Chordata > Amphibia > Caudata > Salamandridae > Lissotriton > Lissotriton vulgaris. The sequence goes on along the minus strand of NC_141694.1, from coordinate 1,546,837,389 downwards.
TAGAACTGTTATTGCAATGTTATCAAGATGGACTACTTCTTACTGTCTGTAGTTTACAAGATATATTACAATTCATTCCGGTTTGAATATACAATCGGATTTGAATACTTGGGAAGTATCTATATCATTCCGGATTTGCGCCCCTATTACCAAAAGTGACACAATCTTACAGTCACATGCCCCCAGATCGTTACTATTTTTCTGTATTGGACTTTCTTCAGTATAGCGCAGCTCTTTACCTTTCGCAAGGATTTCTTGACAACAAAGACTACTGCAGCGTACCGTGGACCACTGATTGAAATATATATATATATATATATATCTTTTTCTCTTCTAGGTGGTTATCTTACTTACACCTACCTTGACTGTTTTATCTACACCAACTTCAACTTTTGGTTAATAATTTTGGTGTATGGACATATAGCTCTATTTACGTTCACCTTTTGTATACTGTAGAAATGTGTCTCATAAACCTGGGTGAAGGTTTTTCTATTCGTACAGTTTCTTTGGTGTAGGACCACGACACATGGTTGGATTATTGCAATAAGTTAACCTTCGCACCTGTGTGTGTGAAGTATACTGCTGAATTTTTCATAAATACTTCTTTGGTTTGAATAATTTCTTGGCAGGAAATATACATCTTTCTTCTCATCTGATTCTTACTCTTTTCTCGTCTTTGGGCTATCAGTCTATCTGTTTCCTTTACTGGCAGTTACTGTCAATGTTTTGCAAAAATGTAAACTTTCTTTTGTAACACTTTACAGCCTTGAAGAAGTCACAAATTGATGAAACACGTGTTGGCTGGTCGTTTTTTTCAGAGAATACAAGTCAGATAAATCATATGAAACGAATCACATGTTGTAATTAATCAAATTCTTACATATGTTTTGAAATAAATGAAAAACTGTGCTTGTTATACAAGTCAGCACTGTTTGGACATTTTACCTCTTGTTTAAAATATGCCTGAGTGCGCTTTGGTTCCATTCTGAACTCCTATTTAACACACTGAAATCAATATCTGTGTGGGTCTTTAACTCATGAAGTATACTTGTTAGATGGGGTAGTGGAGAGCCCTCCACTCCGGGAATTTCTTCCCCACTGCAAAGTGTAGAGTTGTTGGAATAGTGTTGGACAGAAGTGACCAGTCACAGCTTTGAAGTAAGCTGGCTGGGCCTCAATATTTGTCTCCTGTTTGGGCTTAGGCCTAGATGGGTAAGATGTTAAGGGAGTCACCAGGTCTCTCCTTTTGCCTGGGGATCTCGGAAGCTCTCTGGCTTAACATAGCACAGGAGACGCAACAGATGATGGCACAAGTTGGCTCCTCAGTCGGCTCTGCAAGTTGCATAGGAGAGGTTGCGGTTAAAGATGGACGCTCAGGCATGGACAGATATAGATGAAGATGTGCTTAAGGTGCGGATCAATCTAGTTGTCTGATAGTAATCGGATGGTAATTGGCAAAATGTCACTAAGCCAGGAATGAAATAGGTCAAATGGCAGGGCGATTCAGCTATGCCATTCTGCTATACCACAACACCGTGATGGAATAGTGATGAGCAGTGATAAGCAATAATGAATGACCACTTACCTCCTCCCCATGACTTTGGTGCCAACGCCACCACTGCCCACATGTGAGCCTATTTCCAGTATTTTACAAGTACTTCCCTGGTGTTTTAATGTACCAGTGTGCAGAACTGGCAACGCCAAGTCAGGATCATCCACAGTCAACGGAGCCCGAGTGCGGTGGGATCACAGGTTGCTTTGGTGAGAGACTTATTGGAAACCATGAAGAGTAATGGGGCCTCTTCGCCGCCATGTTACAACTACTGCCAGCAAGCTCACCCAGACGCCCTGCTGCACACCCACACCCGCCCGTCCTCATGAGTGAGCATGGGAACGGTAAGGCAGACAGTCAGGCGGCGCTTGGATAAATGCAGAGGAGCGGGAATGTGGAAATGGAGGTTGCAACAGCAATGTAGGACAGCAGCTGAAACCTTGGTAGGCTCCTAACTCCAAGCCCTCACAGAGCGGTTAATCCAACGTAGGTATATTCAAGCCCTGAGCCCAGTTTTCATCGTTCTCCAACGCCGGCTTCTTTCCCAGCACCAGCTCCAGCAATGGGCCATTCTCTGGGAACACAAGCTGAATGAGCCTGGTGTGGCACAGCGTGAATTGCGCCATAGTGTCAGGGGAGTGGATACTGGATTACCAAAGTGAAATAGTAAGTGATTGATGTAGATATTAATTTTCTGTTATTCTTTCATTTTATGAAATGGTAAGTGATAATGTATCTATTATTTTTCTGTTCATGTATTCTACTTTAGAAGTTTATTGCTTTGTTATCATTTTGAAAAGAGAAGATGTGTAATGTTTAGCAATCCTTCATTGTTATTGTACAACTTGTAAGGCTCGTGCCTAGCTCCCTAGTAACAGGGGTGTTCTATATCGTTTACTGGGACAGTTATTGAGGAGCTGGCAGAGCTATGAGGTGGTTATGGCTGATGTTCGTACTTTCCTTGGTGTTCCAGTGTCATTAAAGCTTTTTTAACTTGCGTATGAGTGGACTCAGGCTCTTGTAAATGTGTCCAAGCAGCTCATGTCAGGAATGTTCATGGTTTCCATGCAAGTGGTGTTCCACTGGTTGTCAGTTGAAGACTCTGAGATGGTGAGATGGACTGGCAGGCAGCGCTGCTGATGGTGGCTTGATGACGTCCAAATAAATGGAGAATGTAAATCTATAAGTGTCAGCGTCTTAACACTGGTGATGAATGACACTAGATTCAAGACCAGCCACACCACCAATTCACCTGATAATCCATGCGTGTGAGCAGATTTTGACTGTTGGATACCCATATGGACAACCAATGAGGATTTAAGTAGCCGACCAAATCACTGAAGCATTATGGCACACAAAGGTAAAGGGGGTTCCATTTTAGGAAACAAAACCCATGGAGGTGCTTGCGCTATTCTGATACTTACCTTTTGCTCGAGCAAGGAGACGCCTTCCGTGGAGACCATGAGCCTTTAAGCGAGCTGAGAACCCGCTTGAGTGATAGGTCTTCCTTGTTACCTCCGCGAGCAGCATGGTGCAGTGGAGCGCTCGTGTCGTCTTCAGTCTGGCTGGCAGACTAAACGCAGACAATGGTGCGACCCCACGCAACATGGGTGTGACCTCGTGATGACATCACGGTCATGTAAGGACGCCATCTTGGATCAGGGCTTTCTGTATAGAAAAGTTCTTACCGTGCGTAATTCATAGCACTCATTTGTTGCCCTGTAGTTGCCAATTTTTGGAAATAATTTGAGGCGCGTGTGAAAGAGAGCATTGTGGACATTGGAGCACTCCAGACCACAGATTGGGAAGGTAAAACAATTGGATAGCTATTATTTGCAAATCTGTCAGTCAGCAACATCTCACAGACTCCAGCTTTCCTATCTGAGAAAAGTGAACATGTAATCCCTAAGAAGTGGTGGAGGAAGGTTTTTGACTCCTATTTAGTAACCATTGGGGGGAGAAATATTCTGCTAATAGGAGACAAGCCATACATTTACACAATCTGGGTGCTGAGGGGCTCGATATTTATGCGAGTATTGACAAAGTGCGTATTGGTGATGGAGATCCCTCAGATGTATTTGAGATGTGACTGAGAATGTTGGAAGAATACTCTGGCCCACGTATCAACCTAGTCTTGGAGAGGCACAATCTTTTTTTTGAGGACACATGGGTCCAATGAATGAGGGAGCAATTACTTTGCTTCATTAAAAATGTTGACGCATACCTGCGGATTTGGTAATTTGGTTCTCTGTTGAGGGATCAATTGGCGAGGTCTATCAACGGCAGCAGGGTACAAGAGAAATTGCTGGTCAAGTACCCTTCACTTAAGGAAACGATTGACATTGAGGAGAGGTTTGAGAATGCATTTGGATGGGTGAAGGAAATGAGAAATCACACCGTGGCACCTGACAATATCTCTGCGCAGAGCAGCATACATGAAGTTACGGGAAGAGATTGGGAACAAGAGGTGGAAGAGAACATTTTTAAAGTCAACCTTGGAATGAGACTTAAGACTCTGTCTGACTGTAATAGGTCTAGGTGCTACAGATGTGGTTGTTTTGGCCACATTTCTAGTAGCCCGAATTGCTTTGCTAAGAATGTGACTTGTCGCAGATGTAGCCTTAAAGGGCTTTTTGCGAGGGTGTGTAGGTCCACAGGGAAGGTGCGTGTGGTGGAGATTGTGGATAATATGACAGATGAGCTGCATACAGTAGTCCTGAATGTGAGAAATGAGGCAAGTGAGGTGGATGCTGGTGAGGTAATCATGACTCGGTGTGAGGCTGATATTGGAGGAAAGACCATTGTTGTGTTAGCAGACTCTGGTTCCCCATTCACCATGATTGGGGATAAATTGTGGGATGACATGTTTCTTGATGAAAAATTGTTTCCCATGGACATTAGCCCCATCAGTAATGGTGGTTCACATCCTGAGGTATTGGGATATGTAGTGAACAAAATGTAATTCAAAAGGCAGAGAGCACGTCGGAAAGATATATGTGGCCAAGAGGATGGACAACTTTTTAGGCTAGAGACACCAAAGGGATATGGGAATTAATTTGAATTCCATTGCTCGGGATCAGGTGATGTTGGTTGAGTGTGATCAGGGAGGGATCTTTTATTGAAAAAATCTGAGGTATTTAGCAATGAGAAAGGTCTACTCAAGGGCTTTGAATATCGCTTTGTACTAAAAAACAAGTAGTAAACCTTGTGTGCATAAAGTGCGCTGAGTTCCTCTTATGATGTTTGAACCGTTGAAGGAGCAACTGGACAGATTGTTAAACTTAAAGGTCATTGAAGATGTTGGAAAGTGCATTAGGATATTTGTGGACTTAGGAGATCTTAATAAATAGATTTGGGTAGAACGCCAGTCACTCCCTAACATCTCCGACTCTTTCAGTATGTTGAACTGGGCAAAATATTTCTCTGTTTTAGACCATTCCTTGGCCTACACCAGGTAGGTACAGCCACACCGAGACATTTGTAACACCTTTGGGGCCAAATTGGTTTATTAGAATGCCGTTTGGCCTGGCCTCAGTCACAGCTTGTTTTCAAAGAATAATGAAAATGGTCCTGGACTGAATATTTATCCATCCTATACTTTCAGGATGACATGCTTATTTATGGCAAGGATGCGGTGAGCTGATGATGTTTTAAGAACCGTGTTGAGGAGACTGACTAACAAGGGCTTGACAGTGAAGAAGCTGAGTATAGAATTAGTGTAACTTCAGTTACGTACCTAGGGCATGTTATCTCGGCGGAGGGCATCCAACCTAAACTAGAGTTACTGGACAGTATTGCGGGTGCTCCCACTCCTACTGACAAAGAACAAGTGAGGTCATTTTTGAAACTCACTGAATTCGACTCAAAGTTCATAAAGGGGGTTGTGAGTGTTGGGGCGCCAATCAGAACTTTACTGAAGAAGGGGCTTTATTTAACTTGGTCAGAAGAATGAAAAGCATCTTCAAAGCTGAGAAATTGGGACTCAGCACAATGGGTAATTTTGAGACCAGGAGCAAGGCCATACTGACCATAGATGCCAGTCTTTTGGGGCTGGGTGCGGTACTTTCTCAAGTTGAGGGTGGTGTAGTGTAGTTCCTATATTCCTAATAGGCTCTGCGCATTGGAATAATATATTCTATTGATATGACGTAGGACTTAGGTCAGTAGGTCTATATCGAATATACTAAACTTAATTGTGAGTGCCAGCTAGCTCAGAAGTCCCTAGAAACTTTCTCGAATTCACAAGGAGGGATTAGTTTCTGACAACCGCATAAACATGACACTTTGTTTCCCTAGGACTGGAATAACTATCTTCAGAGTCGTAGAAACAATAGAGAAGTATTTCACTCAGTCAATCGTGTATGCTTCGTTTCTACAGAGTTTGCAGAGAAATAGTGAGACAGGCATTTAATAATAAAAGGTTTATTGAACAGTCTTCTTTCTCATGCAAGAGAGGTGAACTGCTACAATTGTTAGACAGAATGCAAAGTATAATGCGTACAGCAAGAACAGTATTATGAAATAATACGGTAACAGCATTGTATGGTTTCTAAGCCATATAAAAATACATACATAAATAACAAAGACTTAAATACTCAACTGGTGTTCTAAAATACGCCTACCCCAATGAACCTAACCTAGATCTAGTACGAGGGAAGAAGTAAGTATGGTCCTTTGCATAGGTTTATGTTGTAACTTGTACTTTATAGTGGTACCCTCCGACACACCTTCAACTCTTTCCCTAACAGTTTAGTTTTTGCCAAGAATCTACCAAAGGTTTCTCTAGGTTCTAATCAGCTCCATACCTTAGAATAAAGGTCTGGTATCTCGGTCTCGGGCCTCGATTTCCCAACACCCCGCAAGGGGAGTCAGAAACACTGGAGCTGGATTGCTCAGCAGAGGAGGGCAGCTTCCTGGTCAGTGCGTCAGCTGGAGAGTCGGCTTCCTTCGGCACTTGCTGTTGCGAGCTGCGTCGGGCATGTAGGTCATCGAACTGCTCCGAACCACTGTGCTTTGCCATAGCAAGTGAAGGTAGATTTATACCTTTTTTTTTTTAAAGATTTTTTTAGTTTTTTGCATATCAAACCACGGAGAACCGTATTTCAAAGGCCGCCATTTTGCAGATGGCTCATGCTGCCGCAGGAGAAGAAGTAAATATCATATAGGCCTCCGTTCCCTCTAAACCCCAAACTCACCCTCCCCTCCCCTGCGCCTCCCTCCCCCCGTCAGTGTGCCTCACTTCAGCCGGTCCCAGAGATATCATCCAACCATCAGTCGCTCAACTGTTGGAGCAAAGAGAAAACAGTTGCTGTATTAAGTTAAAGCGTCCTACGCGAAAACAGACAGGGCCCTCTGACCACTATCGAATCTACTGACATTGCCAACCCTGGACCTCAGCTAGACTTCTCTCCCAGTCGCCCATACACCACATCCATTCTCAACTCATTCTCTATCCGTCAGGCGCTGTAATGCGAACCGCTCGAGCGGACTCAGCCTCCTCCTCTCCATCCTCCTCTTCAGTTTCAGCTGACAGAGCGATCAACTCGGCCACCAGCGCCTCCCACGCTCTCGCCGTTTCTAGCACCTTGTCATTAGCTGAGCGCCTAGCCATCTGCAGACGGAGCACCCCTTCGCTACCCGCCCAAGTCAAGAAACTCGCTCGCCACCTCTGGTAGCTAGGGCCTACCGAGCCTTCCAATGCATGGTAAGTTCCCTTTTTGCCATAATCAGCCCCAAGTCACAGAACTTGCTGGTGACTTTCGAGTTGGGGGTGTGTGGGAACCAAAGCAGCAGGCAAGTTGCCATCTCAGCCTCTAACGTCCGCCCTGTTACGTTGTTCAGGCACGTCACCACCTCTTCCCAGTAGGATCCCAGACCCGTGCAGGAACAGAACATGTGCAGAAAATCAGCCCCGTCTGTGTTACATCTCGGGCATGTAGAGCAGGAAACACCAAAATACCGTAGAATCTTGGCTGGAGTTAAGTACCCTCTATGCAGTGTATAAAATTGTACCAGCTGAAACCGGGCATTACTCGTATCCTTGCATGCCTGCCTCAACAATTGGGGCCACGTCGTCTACGGGACTGCTCTGCCGATGTCTGCCTCCCATTTACCTTTCAGGGCATCCAGGGGTGGGAGCCGTTCGCGCGTCAAGCGCTGATAGAGGCAAGTAACAGCTTTAAACGTACCCGCCGCCATGGTAACATTAACATCCCAGCGACGTCGGGGGTTCCTGTAGCCCCGTCTTCCAGCGGCGCTGCAGCCCCACCACCAACGCAGCGTGTAATAAATAGTCGCCCCTGGGCAAGTCAAACAAGTCTTGCAATTCTTGAAAAGACAACAACACACCGTCTCTATACAGATCTCCCACCATGAAAAGGCCGAGCTCCTCCCATACCGCCAGTGCAGACCAGCTTCCCCCATGAGGGATGGCCGTGCACATGCCCAATGGTATATACGGGGCATACGGGCAGGGTCAACCCACCCGCTTCTGACTCCGATTCCAGCACAAACGGAGAGTACGTTCCTCGAGAGTAAGCTGGGAGAGGTCGATCTTCTGTTGAAGGACTATGAAAGATAGGACGTGTCGAGGAATCACCCTGCCACATGGTCCCTCAGGTCCCCGGAACTCCAGAGCCACCGCCAACGTAAGTCACTGAAGCTGTGCTGCCAAATAATACCATTCGAAGTCGGGCACCGCCAATCCCACTTCGGCCCGTGGTCGCATCAGGGTGGTCAGTGTGACTCTCCGCCTACCCGAACCCCAAATGAAACCTGTGGTCAGAGCCCTGAGCGTTCGGAAGACTGAAGCCGGGATCCACACCGGCAACGTGGGGAAGAAATAAAATAAGCGCGGCAGCGCCACCATCTTTAACAGTGCCACTCGGCCAGCAACCTACAGAGGGAGGGTACTCCAAAATTCCATACTACCCTTAAGGCCCCTCATCGCCTTGTGTACATTACCTTCCAGGATATCTGATTGTGTGTGATAAATACGGGTGCCCAGATAGGGCAGGCAGCTGTGCTCCCACCTCAAATCCCCCCCCCCGCCAGGGATTGCTGCCCATCCGGTGTCAATGGGAACAGGCAGGTCTTATACCAATTCATTCGCAAGCCCGACAAACTACCAAAATGCCGAAGCAACGCTCTAGCCCCCAGTAGCGACTCGCCCCCAGTAGCGACTCTCCCGACAAGAACATCAGTAGGTCATCTGCGTACAGGGAAATGTAATGGGCCTCTCCTCGTAAAACCAGACCCTCATACGATCTCCCCAGTCTGGCGTGCGCGGCCATCGGCTCGATTGCGAGTGCAAACAATAGTGGGGATAAAGAACACCCTTGTCTGGTGCCCCGCTCACCTGGTACCCAATTGATATGGTTGGTCCTGTCCTGACCCTAGCGGTGGCTGAGTTATACAGTAGCATAGTCCACTGTATAAACCGATCACCCAGGCCGAATCCTCTCAAGACCTGAAAGATATAGGGCCATTCCACACTATCAAAAGCCTTCTCAATATCAACCAACAGCACAGTTGCATTCGGGACATCTTGACAGCCCCCTTCCATAACTCTGATCAGCCTACGTATGCAAGTCGCCGTATTCCTAGTGGGGATGAAGCCCGCCTGATCCGGGTGAACCAGTGCCATCATGTGGTCTAAGAGCCGCGACGCAAGGATCCTACTGAGGATCTTATAATCTACAGTGAGCATAGAGAGCGGGCGATACGCCGAGCGTAAGTTGGCATCACCATCCTTCTTTAGCAACGGTATTACAATCGCCTCCCTGGCAGACGCCGGTAGCCTTTTCAGGTCCTAAGCTTCCCTGTAGACCACGTGCAGTCTAGGCACCAAGAGATCGACATATTTCACATAAAACTCTACCGGTAGACTGTCGGCACCCGGTGTCTTACGCCGTGCCATGTGTTTAATTACAGTTCGAATCTCTCCCAGGGAGATAGCCTCCCCCACTTGTCGCCTTGTGCCGGGTCCAACCGTGGGAGCTGCGCCGCCAAAATAAAATTATGAATCTCCTCCGGCAGGTCCGGCATCGCGCTCCGATAGAGCGAAGTGTAGTAATTGAGGAACTGGTCATTTATCTCCTTCTGAGAGTACACCAGGTCCCCAGTGGGCGTGCTCAAAGATAGGATCGGGGTGCACCGGGCCGCCGGGTTCGCCAGCCAAGCCAGCAAAGAACCCACCCTGTCCCTTTCCACGTGGGCACGAACCAGGTATTCCTTATAGTCAAGGCAACGCAGTCGCTCCACCTGGGTGGCCACCGATTCGCGCGCCTCCCTGACCACATCCTGACCCGCCACATCTGTGTGGCTTGCTCTGTCTGCTCGACGCAACCGGTCTTCCTCCTTCTCGATGTCCCGCAATAACGTCTTGCGGGCTCCCGTCGTGGCAGAGATGCACACCCCTCTCATCACAACTTTAAACGCGTCCCATTCATGGGCCCTACTAGACGCCGTATTTGCGTTTTCAATGAAATAGTGTTCAATATCGGTGCGGACCTCGGCACTAAAAACCGGATCCTCCAAAGCCAGGGGGCTCAGGCGCCACGTGGGGATTGCCTGACGCTGTATCGTCCACCGCACTGCTATTAGGCAGGGATTGTGATCTGAAAGCGTCTTTGCCAGATATTCGCTGTGATAGGTCATCCCCTCGGCCTCCGGAGAGCACATGAATCCATCAATTCGCACATGTAAATCATGCGGTACTGAATAGAACGAATGGTCCCTGTCCGTTGGATGATGCGTCCGCCACGCATCAACTAAGCCCAAGTACTCTGCCAGTCTTTCCTCACTTTCGCTATCCTATGCACTGGTGACTGGGCCAATGGTGGGTGAGAACGATCTAGATCGACCTCAGCGGCCGAGTTGAAATCGCCCCCCAAAAACACCGGACCAGTCCAGAGGGCCGCCATCTTTCCAGACAGACGCGAGAAAAAGGCCGGTTGTTCCACATTCGGAGCATACACACTGCACAGGGCCACCTCCCGCCCATCCATTCGACCCTGCACTGCTACAAACCTCCTCTCCGGATCAATCACTGTGGTCAATGGCTGAAAAGGAACACCTGCGCATAAGCAGAATACGTGGTATAAAATAACTGTCCCCTCCATCTATGCTGTAGCGCTCAACCTTCAGATTGAACAATGTGGGTCTCCTGTAAAAAAGCTATCTGTATCCCCCTGCGCACAAAGTATGCATGCACCTTATGCCGTTTCCTCATGGAGTCAGCCCTCGCACATTCCAGGTAATGCATTTCAATTCAAGGCAGGTCCCCATAGCTGACTACACAAAGACAAAACTTCTCCTTCTCCCAAGTGGGCACACTGACAACGCCCCCAAACCCCCTACGTCCCCAACCAACTCCCCTCCCTCCCATCCCCAGAACAGGCGCTAAACTGCAGTAACCCATCCAAACCTGACCCCAAAAGCGGGTACTCCCTGGCAACTACCAGAGTCTCACAACTAGCGTGAGTATGGGGGGGGTGTCTCCACACCTGGACGAGCTAGGCTGTGATCTCACCCTACACAATCTACGCCCAGCCTCCAATATAAATCCCCCCAAGTCATGCGCCGCCCCGGAGGGACCCCCCAGCAAACATTTACTGCATTTACCTCATCTAGCATGACGAACAGTGAAAGCATTCGCCCATCCCAGTGGCAAGCTCCCCCGGCCCGTACCCCACCCGGGCAACCTGACCTCAGAGCATCATCCTATTACTGCACTTAAGTTGGGCACACATGCGTCACTCGTCCAATAGGCCGTCTGCAGTTCTCAGTGTGACATGCGGCAAGGCTCGGCTGTCCACATCAGAGCCCTCAGTCACTGGGTCCTCCGACCCCGGTTGGGAACCCGAGTCCACCACAGGCTCCGCAGTCACCGCTCCCGAAATGGCAGAAACCGCCTAGAGCGCCGCCTGACGATCCAGGTTTGTCTGGGACTGCGAAGGTGTTCGGGCAGATGCCGCGCGACCCCTGGTCCATCGTCTCCGACGAGGCTTCGGGCTGGTCTCTGCCGTCTTCTCCAGCATCCCACCACCATCTCTACCAGCCCTATACGTTTCCAACCAACTCCAAACATCCTCAGGAGAGTCAAAGAAGAGCGATTTGCCATCCACCAGCAGTCTCAGGCGTGCCGGGAAAAAGAGAGAGTACTGTATGCCCTCGTCGCGAAGAGCTCTCTTGACCGCTAGGAAAGTGGAGCGACTGCGCTGGACCTAGTAGGAGTAGTCAGGATAAATGGATACGGATGCATTATCCACCCGGTAAGGGCCCATCGTTCGCGCCTTCTGCAATAGAACATCTGGGTCCCTAAAATGCAATAACCGTGCCACCACCGGCCGGGGAGGGCGACCCGCGGCCGGCGGGCCGGCACTCGGTGGGCCCTCTCTAGAGTGTAGAACTGTGACAATCCTTCAGGGGCCACCACCTCACGTAGCCAGGCCTCAAGGTAGGCAACCATATCGTCCCCTTCGATTTTTTCGGGCAGGCCCACCACTCGCACGTTGTTACGTCTGTTGCGACCTTCAGCGTCCTCTGCTCTCTTCTCCAGTTGTTGCACCCTCCGCAACAGGTCCCCCACCGCCGCATCCGTCGCATTGTGGGCCGGTTCCAGCAGTTCCAAGGCCATCTCCGCGGTCTTGACTCGGTCGGCTAGCTTTCCGTGGTCTGCCCGCAGTAGCCCCAGACTCGTGGATACCGGTGTATTGTCGTGATGGAGAGCCTCCCTCGTGTCCTCGATGGCCTTCAGGATTTGTTCCAGCTGTTGCTGCTGTAGTCCTGATGCTTGCGCCCTGGCAGGCTCCTGATCTTGGCCCTCCGACACCTCCCTCGCAGGGTCTGGGGGTGGCGCCCCAGGTTTCGCCTTCGGTTTCCCCATAGTCCTGATCGCCGGTCCGTCCCAGGGTCCGTCAAGCGGGGCCCGAGCAGCACCCAAACGTCCGAGACAGTGGTAGGGGCCCTGGGCTACTCACTCACCCTTCTGCGACTCAGAATAGTACCAACTGGCCAGTGAAGCTTCCCCCGGCACAAACAGGCATCCCAGGTAAGCACCGCCACTCTTCAACCTTTGCCCTCTCAGGTGGCGTCTTCAGCATCAGGGCGTCAGGGTACTGCTGTAGTGAAGGACTCTCCCGGCCCTACTCATTACAGAAATGGAGCCGCCCCATCTGCCCCAGCCAACGATGGTCCAAGGAGGCTGCGTGCCACCAGGCCCTTCATGTACTAGCCCAGCCGGGCCGAGTTCTTCCGTGTCTTCCACCGGGTCCGGGCGGTAGGGGCAACCTCACCCGTCAGTCTCACCCCAGCAGGTCACTAGCCAGGCTCTTCGTCTCTAGGCAAGAGTGGGGGGCCCGGTTGTTCCTCCAGTGAATTGCAGGCCTCCTCCACGCTGCCGGTGAACACACTCTCAGCCAGACAGTGCCCAAGCGTGGCTCCTCAATCGCAGGTTAGTCCGCCACTCGTGGTGAGCCTCCCAGTTCCCGGGAGCGTCACTAAGGAACCGGGGCGCCGGCCGTGTCATCAGCCGCGCCCCCTCTAAGTCGCTCCCCCATTGGCTCCCGCAATCGTGCCCCCTGAGAGCCGCGCCCTCATTGGCTCATTGGAATAATATATCCTATTGATATGACGTAGGACTTAGGTCAGTAGGTCTCTATCGAATATACTAAACTTAATTGTGGGGGGGGCGTGGCCAAGATGGCGGGCTGATCGGACATGCTTGTCCTCGGCTCCCCGGCCCTAGGCCCTATTAGCCCTCTTCCCACAGCAGTGGCCCCGAAAATCAGCACGTTTTGACCCGAGAGTGGTGTCCAGACCCTACCGGCTTGGTGCGAGCCTGAAGACGGGCAGAGGCGGGCAGATTCGGTGCGACTGACGTGCACCCGCCGAGCGCGGAGAGGCCTCGGCCGAGAAGAACCCGAAGCGGGGAATCCAGAGAAGCACCCACGGATCAGCTCACCGGTGGGGAAACACGCTGAGGCCGGCGCTCCCTCCCGCGGTGGTCTGCGGGTCCCCGGGGCCGGCGCGGGTGCAACGCCCGACCCTGAGGCGAGGAGAGAGGTGACGAGCCGGTGCACGGCTGCGCAGCCACAAATCGAGGCCCCGGCTCGGGCCTACACGGACGCCACGGGCCCACACACACTGCAGCGGCGGGAGTCCGGGCCGGAGCTGAGAGCGAGCCAGAAGCCCCGCACGGGAGCCTTGGGCCCCACATCCGAGGAGGGGCAGTAGCAGCGGCAGGGCTGATCACCGCCCGGCGCCGCGGCGGCGTCCGGCCTGGGGCGTGGCCCCGGTGTCGGGCCTGGTAGAGGCTGCGAGGAAGAGCGGATTGGTGCGGCGGCGGCACAGCCCACATGGTCGGCGGCTGCCTACTTCAGCGGCGGCACAGAACGGCTGGAGCCATACCCGGGAGTGCCCCAGCCTCCCGCGACGCGGACACGGAGGCCCGGCCCGACGGAAGCAGTTACAGGTAGGCCCGCACGTCCCTGGGGCCCCGCAGCGACAGATTGAGGCACTCGACAGGCAGCGGGGGGCCTCGGGGGGTGTGGGTGGGGCCTAGAGTGGGGCCTGGACACCGGAGCATTAGGACCGCGGCCTAGAGGGTCAGACTGTCAGACTCCCTGATCGCGTGGCTGACCGGCCACGAACAGGAGGCGAGCTGCGGCTGCGGTATAGGGGCCCGACCCTGTGAGGCACCATCGGGGGGACTGGGACCCCGTGCACTGGTTTGGAGAGGCTGACCCCCCCCCCGCCGGAGCATTGAAGGTGGGGGGGACCGGCGACGGCTGAAACCGGGTCCCCGAACGCACTGCCGTGGGAGAAGCCCGGGGTGCCGGGACCTAACGGCGGCAAAGCGAAACAGATAGCGGCTCTCGGGGGCAGAGTGGTCGGCCCCCGGTGGAGACTACTGGAGGAGGCAAAGGCTCTGAAAGCGAGAGCTGGTGGGCCCTGTGGAGAGGAGAGACCCCGAAGTACCAGTAGGAGAAAGCCGGAGGCCGCAGGGGCCCCGTCGGTGGTCTCGCGCTAGTCGAGCGAGGCGGGGAGCGGGCTCCCGCCCAGAGCGGTCCGAGCCACGGACCTGAAGTGAGGGGAGGTATGGCCAACTCGAGCCGCAGAGCCAACCGTACCATCACAGACATGCTGGCGAAACCCACTAGCAAAGGCGGGAAGGCGGACACCCCCCCCCCCTACACCTGCAGCCACGAGTTCACAGCAGCAGGAGGAAAGGTAGTCTCCCATCACGCGCACCTTCCTGGAGACGCTCTTTAACACTCTGAGAGATGACTTCCAGGCTCTCAAGCAGGACATTGCGGGGGAACAGAGGGAGCTACGCCGCGACCTGGATGGCTTGGGAGAGAGGGTAGCGGCGGTGGAGGAGTCCGGCCACGCTCGCAGTGACGAGCTCGCACACTTGCAACAGGAGGTCCTCCGCCTTCAGGAGCAGCAGGTAGGCCTCCAGGAGCATGCGGAGGACCTGGAAAACCGCTCCTGAAGAAATAACATTAAGGGCCGGAATGTGCCTCAGAGCGCCGAGGGGAACAGTGTCACTGGCTACCTGCAGGCCCTCTTTCGAGCGGTGTTGGGGGAAGCAGAGGACTTTCCTGTCCGCATTGACCGCGCACACAGAGTGGGACCACCAAGACGTGCGCCGGCCCCCCCGCCTGACATACTGGCCTATCTCCCGGACTTCCCGTTAAAGGAGCGGATCCTACAAGAGGCCAGGCGGCAGCAGCCTTTGCAGTTCCGGGGAGTGACTGTGGCGCTGTACCAAGATCTGTCTGCCATCACGCTGCAGAAGCGGCGCGAGTTCAAACCCGTGACCACCTTTTTGCGCGAGAAAGAAATACCTTACTCCTGGGGCCACCCGTTCCGGATCATCTTTAAATGGCAGGGGAAGCTGCACCAACTTCGCTCCCTCAGGGACACCTGCTCTCTTTTGGGCATTAACTTGCCAGATCCCTTAGACTCGGACGATGACGCACACCATGGTTCTCAAGAGGGGTCGGAGCAGCGAAGTCAAGGCGACTGGCGGAAAGTCAGACGGAGACGCAAACGGGGGGCCCGCTTGAAACCGGACCCTGAAACGATTGCCCAGGAACAAGCGGCAGCAGTACAGGAAGTGGAGCGAGATACCACTGTAGCCCCGTGAGCAGCATGAGAGGGCCACTGCTCACACCTCGCTTTGGAATGGGGGGGGTCGGGGGGCAGAGAGGGGGCCGCCACTGTCACGTTTCCCATTGACAATCTTCCACGGACCTGTGAGAAGGGACAGGACCGGGACTATGGTTCAATTCACCTGGTTCCAAGTTGGGGTTCCCCTGGGGGAAGATGACGGGGAGGGCTGGGGGGTGGGGGTAGGGGTGGGCCCCCGGGATCGTTTGGGGTTGCTGGAGGGGGGGGTGGGAGGGAGGGAACTCCTTGTCCGCATTCTTCTGCGCTATTCCGGGGACTGCCTGGACTACTGTGTTTGCCTAGAGTGACAGCGCCGCAGCGGGCGGGTGCGGGCCCGAAACCGCACACAGGGGATTAAGATGTCACACCACTTAACGATTCTCTCACTCAATGTGAGAGGGCTCAACAATCCCATTAAATGCAGGGCGATCCTGTCTTTGCTAGAACAGTCGGGGGCGGACATCTGCCTCCTGCAGGAAACCCATTTGTTGCCCAAAGATCACCACAGGCTAAAATCCCGTGCCTTTCCCTGGCAACTTCTCTCCTCTGCTAACAAGAAAGTGGCGGGTGTGGCAATACTGGTAGCCAAGACATTTGGGGGGAAGGTTATGCAGAAGGAAGCGGAGATCAGAGGTAGGTTGCTGGTGCATCGCTTCCAAGTGGCAGGGCAGACACTACTAGTGGGCTCCATCTACGTGCCCAATGAAGGCCAGGAGAAGTTCCTACACACGGCACTAGAGACAGCCACGGCTAACACACATCCACATCTACTGATTGGGGTGACCTGAATCTGGTGTTCCACAACACATCGGACCGCTCCAGCCAACGGTCCGGCCAGGTGGGAGCACTCTCGGAGGCGGGGCACACACACCTTGCAGACCTAGATCTGGTTGATCTGTGGAGACAGATGCACCCACGGTCGACGGCATACACCTACTATTCTGCGGCCCACAAAACATATGCACGTCTCGACCACTTTGTGCTCTTCCCAGCTAGCGCGTCAAACATGCGATGTAGAGATCCTTCCGGCCTCTTTGTCAGACCACTCTCTGGTGGTGGCATCCTTCCGGGTGTCGGCGGCGCCTAGCCGGCAACGACACTGGCGGTTGCGCGATAGCCTCCTCCACCTGCCGACCACACAGGCACGCATAAAAACGGCGCTCGCCCAATTTCTCGCCCACAACGCCAACGGGGACACCTCCAAAGCGACGCAATGGGCGGCATTCAAGGCAGTCCTCCGCGGCGAATTCATCTCTTTGGCCGCCGCTAACAACAGGGAGCGTGCGCAGAAGCGGGACGAGCTCACCCAGCGGGTGGCGGCGTTGGAGCAGATGCACCAACGCACCGGGGCTGCGAGGGCGTGGCGGCAACTCTGCACGGAACGAAAGATGCTGGCAGCCCTGGACCAGGACGTGGCAGAATACGCCGCCATGCGCCTCCGGCATGCGTATTATACCGGGGGAGACCGATGCGGGAGATTGCTGGCGAGCAGGCTGCGGATGCAACGGCAGAGGCAGCAGGTCCAGACACTCCAGCCCAGCACTGGCGACGCCATCTCTGACGACACAGTCATCGCCGAAGCCTTTGGCGATTTTTACGCTGACTTATATGCAGCAGACGATCTCGAACAGCGGGACGGTCAGAGCTATCTGCGGGGGGCGACCCTCCCGTCCCTTAATGAAGCACAGGCGGCCTTCCTTGACCGCCCCATAAGCCTGGAGGAGGTCATCTCAGCAATCTCGCGTTTGACTCTTGGGAAGTCACCGGGCCCGGACGGGTATACGGCGGCCTTCTATAAGACTTTTTGCCCGCTAGTGGCCCCGCTACTGAAGGATCTATTCAATACCTTCGACACGCCTGGCGCCATTCCATCGGACTTACTAGAGGCGGCCATCTCGGTAATTCCCAAAGACGGGAAGGACCCCACGCGGTGTGGCTCATACCGGCCGATCTCCCTTCTGAACATCGACCTGAAGCTCTATACGGGCATTCTGGCGAGTCGCCTTGCGCCCTATATGCAACAGCTGGTGGAGCCGGATCAAGCGGGTTTTATCCCCCAGCGGCAGACTAGCGACAACACCAAGCGGGTCCTCCACCTCATAGAGGCTGGCTCTCGGACGAGACGGGATTGCCTCCTCCTCACGATTGATGCGGAGAAGGCCTTCGATAGGGTGCACTGGCCCTATCTCGAGCTGGTTCTGCAGCGGTTCGAACTCGGGGAGACGCTCCGGAATCGTATATTCAATTGCTATCGCCACCCGAACGCTGAGGTTCAGGTCAATGGTCACACGTCACCGAGATTTGCGATTGGCAGAGGGACCAGGCAGGGGTGCCCTGTCTCCCCCCTTCTGTTCGCGCTCTATATGGAGCCGTTGGCATGCAGGGTGCGGAACCACGACCTCATCACAGGCATACCGTTTGGTGGGGACACGCATAAAATTAGTTTGTATGCCGATGACATCTTGCTCTCCCTGATGAATCCAATACAATCTCTCCGCGCACTTTTCATCGAGCTTCACGCCTTCGCGCAGGCCTCGGGTTTCAAAATCAATGTGGCAAAGTCCGAAGCCCTGAACCTGTCCCTGACACCGGAGGTGTTGGAAGAGGCCAAGGCTGAATTTGACCTGCAATGGTCGGAATCCACCGTCCCCTACCTGGGAGTTTTGCTGGCCCCAACGGTGCAGGCCTCCGCAGATGCGAATTACGCCAAGCTCAGCTCCCGACTCCGAGACACCCTCAGATGGTGGAAGCACTTGACTTTGTCCTGGTTAGGCCGGATTGCGGCCGTAAAGATGACCCTGCTGCCCCAAATTCTTTATATATTTCAGGCCCTTCCCCTGCGACCTCCGGCGGGTTGGCTTCAGAAAACCCAGGCTGATCTCACTAGCTTTATCTGGAATGGCCGCCGCCCACGGTTTAAGCACACGATAGCCTCGCTACCCCCCCCCCCGACCATGGTGGCGTGGGTGTGCCTGACCTTACTCTTTATTTCCAGGCGACGCAGCTGCGCACTCTGGTGGAATGGCATCAGCTAGAATCTGCCAAACACTGGCTCTTCCAGGACCAAGCGGTCGCTGGTCGTACGCTTCAGGGTATCCCGTTTTTGCCACGCAGTCATAGGCCTCCCAATCTCTACGCTTCCCAGATCACCAGTACCGTTCTAGATGTGTGGGACAAGGTGGCTGTCCGGCGGGACCTTACCTCCTTCCCCTCCCCCATGACACCAATTTTTGATAACCCCGATTTCTCACCGGGTCTCGACCCTCGGGCCTATGTGAGGTGGTGGAAGACGCAATGTAGAGACGTGGGTCACATGTTCGACCTGAAGAGCATTCTCTCCTTCCAGAAAGTAAAAGATGAATATGGCATTCCCGAAACGGATTGTTTGCCCTACCTGCAGGTCCGCCACTGGGTTCTCCACCCGTCCATGCGTCCCGGCGCGCAGCGTCCCCTCACCCCCTACGAGCGGTGGCTGTTGACTCGCACATCCGACAAAAAGTTAATATCAGACCTATACCAGCACTTACTCCTTACCAACATTTACACATACAATGCAGGGCGGGCCAGGTGGGAGAGGGATCTGGGGAGACAGCTCACACGCAAGGAATGGGAGGGGGTTTACTACAGGGCCCGCCACTCCGCTCACCACACGGGCCTCACTGAAACCCTGACCAAGGTTGCCACTTACTGGTACCACACACCTGAGCGGCTGCATCAGTGGGATCCCCGGATGAGTGACCGATGCTGGAGGGGGTGTGGGGAAATGGGTACGCTGGAGCACCTGCTCTGGAGTTGTGATCGCCTGCAGCAGTACTGGACCTTGATACTGGACCTGGTGGATTCCCATCTAGACACCCAGCTGACCAGACTTCCGGCATTCGTCCTATTGGGCCTCCCTAACGCACTGATGTACCCTCTTAAATCCTGGAGAGGGAGGCTCATTGCGATTGCGCTAGGGGCGGCTGTGCAAAATGTTGTGGCGCACTGGAGAAATGTTCAGCCGCCACCACAGTTGGGTTGGCTACATAGGCTGTGGGCGATACTGGGGATGGAGAAGCTGTCACTGGCGGGGGCGGGGAGAGCGGAGGAGTTTGCAGCACTTGTGCAGCCGTTTCTGTCCCTACTCACGGGGGAGTTCCGGGAGCTGAGCTGTCCCTGCTATTTGCGGCTGTTGCGCCTGGCGGACACTCCGCTCCCTGAGCCCAAGACACGGCCGCGCAAGCGCAAGGCGCCGGAGAGCCGCACAAACAATGGTATCCAATGAGGCGGTGTTCCCATATTTTAGCAGTCTCTGCGTAGCGGACAAGGAGTGGGGTGGTTGTGGGTGGGGGGGGGGGAGGGGGGGGGGGAGGTTGGGGTTGGGGTTTGTTTTTCGCTTTCCCCCTGTTATTCGTGTAGGCTTGTCCTCGATTGTCAGAATGGCTTGCAGGTGCATCTCAACTCTTCTAACGCGGCCGGCCCAGCTGGGTTGTAGGCGGCTTGCTGTGTTAACTGTTTAAGGTAGACACGGCTATTGGCCGTCCTCACGCTCATGCACTGTGCATGGCCACCGCGTACTCCGATAATTGAACTTAGATTGTGAGATGCTGCGTGTCTTTTCTCAATGCTGCACAATAAAAAGATTTAATACTAAACTTAATTGTGAGTGCCAGCTAGCTCAAAGGTCACTAGAAACTTTCTTGAATTCACAAGAAGGGATTAGTTTCTGACAACAGCATAAACATGACAACTTTGTATCCCTAGGACTGGAATAACTATCTTCAGAGTCGTAGAAACAATAGATAAGTATTTCACTCAGTCAATCGTGCATGCTTCGTTTCTACAGTTTGCAGAGAAATAGTGAGACAGGCATTTTCAATAAAAGGTTTATTTAACAGTCTTCTTTCTCATGCAAGAGAGGTGAACTGCTACAATTGTTAGACAGAATGCAAAGTATAATGCGTACAGCGAGGACAGTATTATGAAATAATACGGTAATAGCATTGTATGGTTTTTAAGCCATATAAAAATACATACATAAATAACACAGACTAAAATACTCAACTGGTGTTCTAAAATACACCTACTCCAATGTACCTAACCTAGGTCTAGTACGAGGGAAGAAGTAAGTATGGTCTTTTGCATAGGTTTAGTTTTTACCAAGAATCTACCACAGGTTTCTCTAGGTTCTAATCAGCGCCATACCTTAGAATGAAGGAGTTCTGGTATCTCTGTCCCGGGACTCGATTTCCCAACACCCTGCAAGGTGAGCCAGAAACACTGGAGCTGGATTTCTCAGCTGAGGAGGGCAGCTTCCTGATCAGTGCCTCAGCTGGAGAGTCGGCTTCCTTCGGCACTTGCTGTAGCGAGCTACGTCGGGCAAGTAGGTCATCGAACTGCTCCAAACCACCGTGCTATGCCATAGCAAGTGAAGGCATATTTATACCTTGAAGGTGTTTAGGAATGCCATGTTTGACGTAAAGTCGGGCATATGAACGTCATGAATGAACCCCTGGTGAATAGTTGTTCATTGTAAAACTAACTGAGTTCTTGGAGAAATCAATATTCAAGCAAAGGGAAGTCCCTAACGGCTTAAGCTGGTTTTCCAAGAAATTGTAGTGACGTTTGGTGAACGGATGGAAGTAGCCATGCCTGTATTTGGGTTGCATGGGCTAAGCCTAAATAAGGGCTTAATTTCTATGCCTATATAAGGGCAACATGAATTGTACCTATATAAGGGCATGAATCGGGAAAATCCATTCGGAATCTAAAACGCCATACAACAGTGTTGTAGAGAAAGCAGTGGCGTTTGCCTCAAGAGCATTTAGGAAAGCAGAGGGGCACTATTCATGCATTGAAAGAGAGGCTCTAGCTATAGTTCTGGGCAGTCAAACATTTTAAGTTTTATCTGTGGGGCATTCTCTTCTTGGTCAGAACAAATCACCAGATTTGGTTCAGGCCTTTTCCTGGAACCACAGCATGAGATTGACCCCTAGACTCTAGCTGTGGCGTGAAGTTCTAGAGGAATTTAACTTCCAAGTTCAATATTTTTCTGGAATGACTAATATGGCAGCTGACTGTCTGTCGTGTCTGCCAGTGGTTGGCAAAATGATGGAGTCGTTGAGGATGTAAATTGTGTGAACTGGGTGAGGCAACCCTCGATTACGAGTGAGGAGTGGCTCAAAAGTGGCGAAGATGCTGAACTATTTCCTTCAATGAAAACCTATGTAGTGAAAGGCTGGCCAGACTATAAAAGGTTGAATCCTGAATGGAAACCATTCTAGTAAGTAAGAAATGAACTTTGCTTTGTTCTAAGATTACCTGGTGAGAAGTGAAATGATTGCCCCACCCAGGCCTAAAGGTGATCAATTTAGGTCACGAAGGACACCTTGGTAGAAGTCTCACTAAAGCTTGGATCATAGAGAGGTGTTGGTGGTCGGGTTGATGTTTGTGTGCTTCTAGTGATAAGACCCCTGGGACCAATACTGCTAGTTTGTCGCCGAGTGCTGTGCCAGAGGAGCCGGAGACAAAGCTGGACTTTGATTTATTAGGCCCATTTGAGTTGCTACCACCAATCGAGAGATGTGTACCTGTTGGTGAATTGCACATTCAAATAGGTGTATACCAGACATGTGGGCACGCTGTGCACCAAAACGGTCTTAGAATTCCTTAGGTATAAATTTGCAGATGAAAGGGTACCAAAGTATCTTGTGACAGATAACGGGGTGCAGCTAACCTCACACGAAATGCATGTGTTTTTAGATGACTAAGATAACACATCAGAAGGCTGCCCTTTATGCGCCACAGGCCAAAAGTCTTGTGGAATGCATGTACAGGATGGTAAAGGCCTGTGTTCAGAGAGATTTGGAGTGTAGGTTACCACTTAAAGGAGTGCTTAGGGACATGTGGTGGGCACATCGTACAGCTCCCAATTGTGTCACACAGAAGTTCCCATCTGAGTCTTTAAGAGGTAGAGCAGCCACTTCCAAGTTAAACCCGCAGTGGTTGCCCATGAAGCTTGCTGTAATTTTGGACAGAGAATAAATGGTTGTCTGAATGAGATGCTTACAGCAGAAATATAAACATAGGTATGATGAAAAAACTCAGCAAAGGGCAGGAAATGGAAAGCAGGGGACCATGTTTTGATAAAGAAACCAAGGTGGGTGAGAGAGGGAGTAACTGAGTACACTGGTCCCTTTATCATCAACTCTATTAGGAGAAATGTGGTGAAGGTCCTTACTGGTAGCACATGGAGCAAGTCCAGATTGGTGAGGTACCCAGGCGGTAAGTTGCCAGCAGTTGAGGGATAGAGTTCTTCTGATGTCGTTTCCTGGAAGCAGGTTTGCTGACAGGTTAGTCCTGCTCATCCTGGCCAAGGTCTAGAAGGGTTCCGTCCTGTTTCAGAGATTTTGTTTTGAAGTAGTGTCCATCATATTCATGCTGTATAATCCCTTATTCTTCTCCATATGTAACATTTTAATGTTTGAGTGCTTATGTTCTTAGTGCGCTCGCTTAGTTAATTATTGAGTTGTCTTTTTATCTTTTTTTTATATGGTTATGTTAGGGGAATGTGTTGTAGTTGATTCTTGAATGGACTCTAAACGTAGCCAAGCAGCTCATGCCAGGAATGTTCACAGACTCCATGCAAGTAGTGTTCTACTGGATGTCAGTTGACGACTGGGAACTAGACTGGCAGGCTGCGCTGTTGGTGGTGGTTTCATTACTTCCAAATAAATGAAGTATGGAAATCAATGAGTGTCGGTGTCTTAACAAATTCATACTTTACAACGAGGGATGACGTAGTGGGTAAGTTGGCTATTTAAATTTTTATTAAAACGTCTTTCAGTAAAGAAACCCAGGAATAGCGGCTGACCGATTGTGTGAAATCTGAAGACCCCTTAGTTTTCCTCCGCCTTTTATTTTGTCTGACTCTGCTCATTTATTTACTTGTCTTTCCTGATTTAAGTGAGCACAAAACAATTAATGGCATTATTTAAAAAAAGCAAAAAACGGTGACGCTATGTCAAATAGAAAGAATCTGTTGCATTAGAAGAAGAATACGGAAATATAAACAGCGTTAACGCAAAATCTGCTTTAAAAACATTCAACTACAGGAAACACTCATTTGGATTCTGAGGCAGTGTGGAAGGGGATGGAAAGCTTTTGTTAATGTTTTATACCCACTTACTGGAAGTGTGAATAACTTGCAAAACCGCATTGGTTCAGCCTAATCTCCAGAGCTCAGTCGTGGCTCATTTTTTAAACTGTTTATAAAGAACCACAATTGAGAGCCATGATGGTTTCTCACGGTGCCTTTAAGTGGGTCAAACATTTTGCCCCACCATTTTAGAATGTAAGCAGTCGCTAGTGCATTTTTTTCAAGTATGCACGCAATAAAGTACATGTCTTACTC
This sequence comes from Lissotriton vulgaris, assembly GCF_964263255.1. Taxonomy (NCBI): domain Eukaryota; kingdom Metazoa; phylum Chordata; class Amphibia; order Caudata; family Salamandridae; genus Lissotriton; species Lissotriton vulgaris. The sequence continues at coordinate 1,546,813,267 of NC_141694.1, read as the reverse complement.
CACTCCTGTAGGTCATGCTGGTATGTATTTTAATTGAGGACTACAGTTATATTTGTAAGCCAATTTAGTCTATGGTCCTGCTTATATGCTTTTCTAGTGTGCTATCAGTGCTCTCATACAAATTGCTTTTATAGACATTTAATTATTACATTACTAATTTTAGCATAAGTAATTTTAGCTCTGCTGTTTATTCCAATGTCCTGTTCTATCTATGCAACGCTATCTTTGCAGCACTATCTTTGCACTAGCTATCTAAACAACCCTCTCTATCTATCTTTGCAACACTATCAATACAATACTCTCTGTCTTAGCAAGTCTATCTTTACAAGCCTCTCTATCTGTAAGAAAGGTTTTAAAAAAGATTTCCAAAAGCATCACCAACGGTAAGAGACTGGTAGCCAATGCCAGACCTTTTTTTTAAACTCTAGTGTTAGCCAGGACCTCTTGCTTTTACTATAATTATATGTACGACATAGGTATTTATAAGGGTTTCAGCCAGGCTTCACCCATTAGTGTGTTGTGTCATTCACATTTTTCTTCCAGCCATGGGAGTAGTGGGTTAGCACACTTCAGCCACTGGCTGATTTCACTTTGACTTATTTTAAAGAACAATGGTCCTTAGGTAAAAAATACAAACAACAGATAACATATAGACCAGATAGATCATTTGATAAGGTCTGCATTACCCAACCCCAGTCCATCCACGACATTAGACTCCTTATGGGGAATGGCTCCAGTGATTGGTCACTTAAAATGCGGAGCCTGTAACGTGTGCGAGTTCACTTTGGGAGGTAAATCCTTCACTTTCAACATTACTGTACATTGCCACTCTTTTTCAAATTGTAACACCTGTAATGTGATATACTTGATTCCATGTCCATGTTCAAAACTGTATATCAGACAGACAACTCAGAAAATAAAAACAAGGATATGCCAGCACCGGAGCAGAATCAGGTGCAAAACGTTGACTGCACCGTTGGTAGAACATTTCACAATGGCTAATCACAATGAAGATGATATATGGTGGACAGTTCTTAAAGTACTCAAACTTCCACAAAGAGGCGGAAACATGGCTCAACTGTTAAACAGAGAGGAACTTAAGTCCATAATCCTTTTTGATACCATCAAGAGCGGGCTCAATAGGAATGAAGGCTGGACGTTATTATAAACCTTTTGAAAAAAGATAATTTACCTGTTCTAAACTGCACAATTCAGTACGCAATCCACGCCTCTGTAACTGGTTTCTAAACGCAATGGTCTAAACTCTGAATTCAAGATGTGTTGATGCCACCAAACTGTACTTAAATGGAACAAACTTTTTCATTATTTGCACTTCAGTACTTTAAGATTTAATATGTCAAACATAAATGTTCAAATTGCAATTAACCAAATAAGCATGAATGTAAAACTGTTCCGTCTGGCGTACGGTTAGCTGCTCTGACCCTGAATGTTCTTCTCCCGCCTGGTCTTGAGCGCCAAGAAACCAATTGGTGTATGTGCGCGGTACCAAATCTCTTTTAATAATAATAATAAATAATAATAATTAATAATACTATAATGTACTGTGCACCCCAAATGCCATATCATTTGTTTTCAATAATTACCTACAGTTTACTTAATCCTTACATAATTTCCTTTGTCACCTATGTATCCAAACCGCGTCAACGTGGGCACAATACAACTCACGCAACCCTAATCTGATACGCTGTATTTCAATTATAATCATTCGCGCAAGTCTTTAATTAATACTCTAAATGATCATGATGTGAAGACGCCACCACAAAGTACTGAAGTGTAACCAACCTTGCCACTTTTTTACTTTTGAACTTTCCGACTACAAGGATTAACATACATGCCAAACACACATGGTTTAATTGCATTTTCCGGAAAAGACAGCATTGAAATACTGTATATTATATTGTATTGTTCATCCTAAATGCCATTTCATTTTTTGCAAGAATTGCTTATCTTAACTTGTTCCTTTCAGACCTTTCTATCTGCACCCTTGTATCAAATTCTATTACAGGACCGGAGGCTTCGGATTATGCTTCTCTTTCTTTTATTTGCTACTCACAGCAGCCAATGAAAATCATTTTGTATGCAAAAAAAAACTAAATTTCCCATGATGCTCGTAAAACATCACATCCTGTACAGCTCTATAAGAGTCACTGCATCCTGTTTCTGCTCCTCTTTCTTTGCTGCTCATGCAGAAAGTTAAGTGCTCAGAACAACATATTGTGATCAAAGTCATCGAGAAGACCGTCAACAAGCAGATGGCCGCCTTCCTCGAGACGAACGGATCCCTCGACCCCTCACAGTCCGGCTTCTGAGCCAATCACAGCACCGAGACCGCCCTCATCGCCGCCACCGATGACATCCGAGCCCTGATGGACAATGGAGAAACAGCGGCCCTCATCCTCCTAGACCTCTCCGCGGCATTCGACACGGTCTGCCACCGCACCCTAGTACGGCGCCTCAGCAACATCGGAATCCAGGACAAGGCGCTGAAATGGATCATCTCCTTCCTCGACGGAAGAACACAGAGAGTCCGCCTACCACCGTACAAGTCAGAGGCCTCCGAAGTCATCTGTGGCGTCCCCCAAGGATCATCTCTGAGCCCCACCCTCTTCAACGTCTACATGAGCCCCCTCGCGGCCATCGTACGCAAACACAACCTCAGCATAATCTCCTACGCCGACGACACCCAGCTGATCCTCTCCCTGACCAACGACCCCGCCGCCGCCAGATCCAACCTGCACGAAGGGATGAAAGAGGTAGCCGAGTGGATGACGACCAGCCGCCTGAAACTGAACTCGGACAAGACAGAGGTCCTCATCCTGGGCTCCTCACCCTCCGCCTGGGACGACTCCTGGTGGCCTCCCGCCCTGGGCACCGCACCCAAACCGACAGACCATGCACGAAACCTGGGCTTCATCCTGGACTCCTCCCTCTCCATGACCAGGCAAGTCAACAACGTCTCCTCGGCGAGCTTCAACATCCTACGCATGCTACGGAAGATCTTCTGGTGGATCCCCACCGAGACCAGGAAGACCGTCACCCAGGCCCTCGTCACCAGCCGACTGGACTACGGCAACGCCCTCTACGCCGGTACCACCGCCAAGCTCCAGAAGAGACTCCAGCGGATCCAGAACGCCTCAGCCAGACTCATCCTCGACATCCCACGAACCAGCCATATCTCCGGACATCTGAGAGACCTTCACTGGCTCCCCGTCAACAAAAGAATCACCTTCCGCCTCCTCACCCACGCACACAAAGCTCTACACGACCAAGGCCCGAGCTACCTCAACAGCCGAGTCAACTTCCACGCTCCCAAACGCCACCTTCGATCAGCCAACCACGCCCTCGCCGCCGTCCCCCGCATCCGAAGAGCGACCACAGGAGGAAGGTCCTTCTCCTACCTGGCCGCCAAGACCTGGAACTCCCTCCCTCCCGACCTGCGCCTGACCCAAGACCACCTCTCCTTCAGGAAGAAGCTGAAGACCTGGCTGTTCGAGCAGTAGCGGCACCCCCCCCCCCCCCCCCCCCCAGCGCCTTGAGACCCTACGGGTATGTAGCGCGCTTTATAAGTGTCACTGATTGATTGATTGATTGATTGATTTAGGTCTCATTTGACTGTTAAATTGCCTTGGACAATATTGCAATTATGTTTGAGCTTACATCGCACTAGGTTGAATAATTGTGTTCAGTATGTGCGCAATTATATATTCCTTTCAGGTTGCACTTGTTGCCATATGTGTACCCACTTTAGCGCTTGCTGGCGCTATCGTTATCAGCCTGCAGGCGTCTTGAAGGGCTCCCGCTGGGAGCGGCGGGATCCAGGGGGCGATCACGCTGGAGGCAGTGCATGTAATTACCGCGGGCGGCCCCCTCGGACATGGCTTCATTCCCGCTGGCCTGCGGGCGCCTTGAGAGGCTTCCACTGTGAGCGGCCTAATCTGTGGTGCGCTCCCGCCCAGAGCGCTTTGAAAGGCTCCCGCCGAGAGCGGCTTAATCTGTGGTGCGATCTCGCCCGGAGCAGGGCATTTTGTTCATAACACTGGCGGCCCGATCGGGCTTTGCTTCACTCCCTGCTGGCCTTATAGTACCGCGCTGCCTTTTAAGCGCATAGACCGATTACATTTTAAGCAGGTACACGCCGCCATTTTACTAATTAAACGCGCTCTTTGTTTTTGCCTACTTTGTCTGTTCTTCACATTATTTATACAAGCCGTACTTAGTGTTTAGCCCACGCGCTCTTCAAGGCAGAGCCTCCCGCTGGGAGGCGGCGATCTCTGCAGTCCGGGCAACGTTTGGACTTAGGAAAGTGTCCTTGATTTCCCGCCTATGTCTGGATGAAAACGTACATCGCGGCCCGCTTGGCCACCTTCATTCATGCTCCGCTTGGAGTCCTAGTACCACGCGGTCTGCGGCAGCAATCATTGGGTGATTTTAACTCGCTGAGGCTCCCCTCATTGGCCAGACGTGTCCTGAGCATGCTTATCCTAAGTATTTTCATATGCTTAGTCCTATTTGGTTACTGTTTAGTAAGATTGGGCTACATATTTCTAAAGCACTTAATAGGCATTTTGTACGCACAGGCGCGATCCCGCGAGGCGCACTTCGTAACTCCAATGCATAGAAGATGTGTTCCTCAGGGGCCTAGTGGATAAGGCACAGGCCTTCTAAGCCAGTACTGGTGGGTTGAGTCCCAATTGAAGTGCACACTAATATCCTCCTTCTTAATGCGTAATAGAGCTACATAGTTTTGCCCCAGGCACAGCATGATGAGGCTCCCACAGGAGCGGAGATGCGCGATGGCATTACACGGATTTGCCCGGCTGGGCACAAAATCAAGACGCTCCCTCGACAGCGGGGATATTACGCTGTTGCCAACAGCATTCCTAACGAAACCCGGTGATGAAGTGGTTGAGGTATCTGACTCGGATTCCAAAGGTTATGTGTTTAAACCCTGGTGTTTTTCAATAATGATTGTTCAATAAAATTGTTTCTGAAGTAAAACATTTTTAGGCAAGTACTTTCTCTAATATATGTTAGAAATATTTTATGTTCACTGCGCGAAATCGCGCTTAACCGCTAAAGGCTTTCCCTAGTTGCCGAGTGCGGGATGGAGACGATCACGTTCCGAGGTGCGTAGCCCAATTGGGCTATATATATATGGATATACTTGGACGTTTGAGCTACGCACATCGCATGCATCCCCTGTTTGCTCCGAGGGTCATAATGCCTCATACGTTACACGGAGCAGTTTTTTTCTTTTACGCCTTCCCGGCTGCAACAACAGGCTGGCCCTTGGAGTGCGCACATGCTCCTAATATTTTCTATATGGCTCTTACGCCCTTTGGGCTGGAATAATATAGACTACAGCTTTGCTGAGGAGCTAGGTACTTTATTTTCACTTCTCGTGTGCATAGGGTTGGCTCCCACTCTACTCCTCCGTGATTTTGTGCTTTGCACTACCATATTACACACAGACACCCCTAAGCTTTGCATGGGTGAGATAGAAGGAGGATGTGATCTATTCTGACGGAGCGCAGAATGTCTCCTAGAAGAACTTATTGACACTCAGGATATTCCCATCCTAGAGTCGTCCACAGGGCCTCAGAAATTACAGTCTAGCACTGTGTAGCAAGCGGTGTTGCGGCCATCACTGTTCAACCAATTCATAACATGCAAGCGTTCATAGAAGGGCGCCCAGTTGGGCCCTCTTCCTTCCCTCCGTTGTTTCCTGTTGCGATGCGCAATAGAAATTTGGAGTCTTTGGTCCTTTCCTTTTGGGCTCCTTCACGCCCTACTGCTTCACCACCTTACTAAAATCGGTACTTACGCCCTTAAGGGGATAGGGCAACCTTCGGATCGTGTTTATCGGGAGGTATATATCTGTTCCTCTTAACACAGACTTAGCTCTTAGCCTCACAGTTTTTCCGACTATAAATTCAGTGTTCTTCTGTCTTGGATTAGAACTTTCCAGGATTATCTCATTCCCTTGTCCGTCTCCGACAGTGGGGTTCTAATTTGATTATGAACTGTCAGAGTAATGGTGCTATTAGCATCTTTTATCAAAGTTTCTTCCCTTTCCCTCCATTCGTTTTGGAATCTTCTCACACAGGTCTCTGACATATCCTACACATTATGCGATGAGGCACTCTCGTCTAGTGGATACGATTGCAGAATAAGACTCAAAACCGTCTTAGTTCATCTAAGCTTGTCCCCTTCGGCCTCTACTTCTGTCTTCACTGTTTCATGTTCTGTCTGGGCTCGCGCCGGAACACTCTTCTGAGTACCCACGCGCGTGATAAATCACTAACAACACTATATAACATAAGGTGCAGACTCCTAATCACAGGTCACTTGTTCGATTCCTGATATTTTCTCTGATTCTATGGCAGGACCGGAGGCTTCTGATTATGCTTTCTCATTTCTTTACTGCACAAACAGCAGCCAATGAAAGTAAAACTATATTGGTAAAAAACAACATTCCCATGAGGCTTTGAACCACGCCTCCAATAACAATAACCAATCACAGTAGTAACAAGCATATAAAGTATAGAGACACTAATTTGGCCTCCTCTTTCTTTGCTGCTCCGCAGCCCAGATAAGTGCTCCTTACTTTATATGCTTTTAATGTGCTAAGACAGGCCTATGGTTGAAGATATCGCCTTTGGCATGCTGAACTGTTTAATATTACTGATTTGGTGTATATTTCAATTGTTTTCACCTTATATGCGCTTCTTGTTCCGCTAGTGCGAATATTAGAGCGACGCGGTTGTAGACTTCTTCTCTCCCTTTAATCTTCGGATCGGGACTTCTTGCCCGCTCCGTGCCCCCGACTTAGCTTTGGTGCACGTGTTGCACCCGTAGGCCCCCGCTCTCTACCCGACATCGCTGCTTTTCCAGCGGCCGCTTGACTCGCGGTCCGCCATTGTGAGGGGTTTGGCCCCCCCCCCTCGGGGAAGGAGGCGCACGTCGGAGCCCGGTGAGGCCCTGCGTGCGTCTTCGAGGTCTTGCGCGCGTCAGTGTGCGCGCGCAGACCTCCGATAGTGCCTGCTTGACGCTCTGCCCCCGGCTGAAGTGGGGAATCACGCAGTTTGGCAAGGAGCCGAAGGGCTGTTTTTGACACCGATAAGCAGCGTTTTTCACCGCAAATTGCACCAGAGCTTCCCAGCATTAACCCCTTGCTTCCCAGTGAGTGAGGAAGCAAGACAAATTTTTGGAATCCCATCTCTGGACTGGAGAAGGGTTACTCCCTCCATTAGTCCTAGAATTGGACTTTATTCATTATAAATTTAACTGGTATTTCCGGCTCCTGTCCCCTGATCGACGCCCTCGCCTGGGCTGGCAACTGTGCTTCCCTCTGGGGACTGGAGTGGAATTGGTTAATTCCTTGTGAATATGGCAGATACGGAGTACTGCGATGAGGAGGGTGCTGCGTGTGACTACAAGGGCAATGAGGAATATTACGAGGAGGAATCCATGGAGGATATTATTGACAAGAAATTGGACACTGAACTTGATAAAGCCCTTTCCTCGGCCCTCCTTCCCTTGGCCAAGAAATTAGAGCTGTTAGTCCCTGGTAAGCCTCTTCCTCTTCCTGGCAAGGATCTTTCCCGCCCCCCCAAGAAGGTGGCTATTGACCCGGCCTGGCCCCATGCCCAATCCTATGATAAACTATATAAATCAAAAGCGTCTTCCTCGGCTGATAAGGCCTTACCTTCCCGTTCTCTCCCCTCCCCCACCCCAAATGACACCACTACTGATACTGGCACTGATACGGACTCCTCTGATACTGCTCCTCGCAAGCGCACTAAGAAGCGTAAGCATGCCTCTCCTACTGTCACCCCTTCGCCCTTCTCCTTTGACCCGGCGGACATTGTACATCCTAGGTCCTCTGATTGGGTCCCCCCCCTGCTGTGGCGGAATACCTGGAGTCTCATCTCCGTAAAGGTTTTGATAAAGAGGTGAGAGCACGCCTTAAGTCCGAGTGCCCCGTCCCGATTTGCCCCACAAGGTAGCCATTACCCCAGACATTGACCCTTCCATGACCACCTTTCTGAAGAAATATAAGAAAGACCCCAAAAAAGGGATTGATCGCGCGCTCAGAGCGTGCCAAGATAAGATCCTTGACCTTTCGGGCCGTTGGCCAAGATCCTGGAACTGGCTCTACAAGCTCAAGAGACAGGGGATGCCATCCACCCTGAAGTCCTAGCGGGTTGGGCGTAACGTGCCATCTGCATGCTGGGAAATGCCAACTGTGCTCTAGCCTCTGAAAGACGGAAGTCAGTCTTGCTCCGGATTGATCCTCAGTTGGTAGAATTGGCTTCGTCGGAGCCGGATCCTTTGGCGGAAGGACAGTTGTTTGGGGACAACTTTGTGAAGGACATTGCTAAATTTGTTAATACTTTTGCGTCCCTTGATAATTCTCAAGCCTCCTTGAAGAGAGGTCTCTAGTAGGGCCGGACGTGGCCGGACGAGGCAGAGGACGCTCGACCGGCCGCTATTCAAATACCAGTCCTCAAAGAGGGTACGCCCCTAGACGTGGCAGAGGGTACACACAAGAACCGGACCAAGCGGGTTTCTACCCGTCAAGATCCTGCGGCTTCAGAGGTTACAAAAATTTTGACAATCAGTCCTCTGGTAAGTCAAATGTGTCCTTTGGTCCCTTTAGGGGGCAGGTTGCGTCGTTTTGTAATGAATTGGACGAGTCTCACTTCAGATGCTTGGGTCCTACAGACCGTCCAGGGCTATGAGATAGAGATGTTGGAATGTCCCCTGCAACCCTTCCCCCTCAGCCTCTCCTTTTTTCCCGTCTAGAACAGAGTTTTATCGACTCAGAGCTGGAAGAATTGTTAGCCAAAAGGGCTATTGCTGTAGGACCCTTCATTCCCGAAGGCTTTTGCAGCAACGTCTTCCTGGTACAGAAGAAAGGAGGCGGCCAGCGCCTGGTTTTAAATTTAAGAGACTTCAATCCCTTTGTCACTTATCGCCATTTCAAGATGGAGGGTATCCATCTTCTACGAGATCTTCTGTTGGAAAACGACTGGATGGTCCCCATCTGCCCCTCTCATCAAAAATTCTTGCAGTTCCCTTGGAAAGGGCAGTGGTACCGATACAAGGTGCTTCCCTTTGGTCTGTCCTCAGCCCCTTGGGTATTCACCAAGCTCCTCAAACCTGTGATCTCTCGCCTCCGAGAGATGGGAGTGCGTCTCATTGTTTACCTAGACGACATGCTCATTCTAGCCCAAGATCGGTCCCTTCTTCTTTCCCACCTAGAGTGGACGATGTCTCTCTTGCAGAATCTGGGGTTTGTTATCAATACCAAGAAGTCGGTGATGATACCGAACCAGCAGATGGAGTTCCTAGTTTTCTGATTGACTCTGTGTCAGCTCAACTGCTCCTCCCCCTTCACAAGATCAGGTCCATCAAGAGGGAAATAGTTTCCACCTTGACCAAGGAGAAGATCTCCTTGCGTGTGCTAGCGAGGATTGTGGGCCTTCTGGCTTCGTCAATCCAAGCCATTTTCCCGGGCCCCTTACATTACAGAGCCCTGCAGAGACTAAAAATCTTTTACTTACAGAGGAAGTTTCACTACGATCACCTTATTCCTCTTTCCCCCGAAGCCCGAGAGGAGCTTCAGTGGTGGCTAGATCACATGTCAGCCTGGAATGGCCAAGCGATCTTCGGCGCAGCCCCAGACGTGGTAATCGAATCAGACGCCAGTCAATGGGGCTGGGGCGCTCGATGTGGAGACTTTACCACAGGAGGACGGTGGTCAGCGGAAGAACACTCTCTACACATAAACTGTCTGGAGTTGTTGGCAGGGTCCTTTGCCATCAGGTCTGTCTCACCGCTGAAGAGAAATTGTTGTATACTCCTTCGAATGGACAATGTCTCAGCTGTGAGATACATCAATCGGTTAGGAGGGACGAAGTCTCGTATGTTGGTCCACATTGCGAAGGATTTTTGGCACTTTTGCCTGGATCGCAAGATCTCTGTGGTGGCAGAATACCTTCCGGGGAAATTCAATCAGGTGGCGGATTGGAATTCCCAGTTTCTTTGAGATTTCAGCGACTGGAGGCTTCATCCGTCACTGTTTTCTCAGATCATGACTATGCGAGGCCCCTGTCAGATAGACCTGTTTGCCTCTCGCCTCAATGCCCATCTTCCCCCGTTTTACAGTTGGAGACCGGATCCGATGGCAATGGGAACGGACGCGTTCCTTCACCATTGGGGGCAACAGACGAATTATGCGTTTTCCCCCGTTTGCTCTGATCCCAAGGGTTGCAGCCTTGGTGCGCCGGCAGAGAGCGACAATAGTGTTGGTGACTCCGTTCTGGTCGACTCAGTCGTGGTTTCCCACACTGTTGGAGTTGGATGTGGACCTTCCCTTCCGGCTCCCGGTATTCCCAATGCTTCTGCAGGACCCAGTGGGATCTTGCCACCCCTTAATCCTGCAGAACCAGTTGACCTTGATGGTGTGGACGCTCTCCGGAGACATGAGTGCCTTGCAGGCCTTTCACGAGAAGCTTCCAGCTTTATGCAACAGGCGTGGGCTCCTTCCACCCAGAAATGATACTCTGCATCTTGGAAGAAATGGGTAGGTTGGTGCCTTCCAAAACAGGTGGATCCCGTGGGATCAAATGTGACTGATGTGTTAAATTTTCTGTCTGAATGTGCTGCTTCAGGTCTGGCCTACAGGTCAGTTAATAATTTCAGGTCTGCTATTTCTGCTGGTCACGATCACATCGATGGTAAGCCTGTGGGGATGCATCCCTTGGTTTGTAAGTTACTCAAAGGAGTAGGGGTGGCAAACCCTCCTCAACCCAGGTATTCCACGCTTTGGGATGTTACGAAAGTACTTTCACTGTTGGAAACCTGGCCCGATAATGATGATTTATCCTTAAAACAGCTCTCTCCAAAGCTTACTATGTTGCTGTGTCTCATTTCATGTCGCAGAGTTTCAGATGTTAGAGCCTTAGATTTAGCTGGTAGAATGTTCTCTCCTCAGGGTGTCTCCTTTGTTATTACACGACGAACTAAGACCATGTCACGCTCAGTGGAGTATCCCGCTTTTCCACATAACAGCAAACTATGTGTGTTGCAGTGTCTCAAATGTTATGAAGAGCGTACTATTGCACACAGGGTTGATCCTTTAGGCCAGTTGTTAATCTCTGTTCAGAAGCCCTTCAAGCCAGTCGCTGCGGCTACTTTAGCCAGATGGGTTAGATGGATTATGTCAGAGGCTGGCATCAATATTTCTGTGTATGGTGCTCTTTCAGCTAGAGGTGCGATGGCTTCTAAAGCCTATTTGCTAGGTTCCCGCTTAGAGGACATCCTAAAAGCGGCTGATTGGTCTTCGGATTCAATGTTTAAAGTGTTTTATTATAAACCTATTCCTCATGTTTCTGATGCTGTGATTGATGAGCTTTGAACCAGCATAATCAGAAGCCTCCGGTCCTGCCATAGAATACAACATTTTCTAGCTATCGCAACAAGAATTTTAGATTCTATTAAGGACACGGAGGCGAGGATTATCCCACCCGTTGGGACAGTTAGATAACTGTAAAGTTGTTTTGATATGATGTTGTTTAACAACTTTGTACCCACCCTATGAGAAATGTAGTTTGTGGGTTCCTTTTCTTAAACTTCTTTTTCTGTTTCAGGAAATGATTCCAACAAGAGTTGAGTGCCTTCTCTGGATTGTACTGATGTCCCTTCCTGGCGGAAGTTGATTCCTTCGTGGTTTTGGATTATTCTCCGTTGAGAATTCCTAAAGGAACTGTTCTCTCCGTTGAGAGTTAAATACTTTGTTCACTATGACAAGACTGTTCGCGCAAAGAAAGAGGAGGCCAGATTAGTGTCTCTACACTTTATATGCTTGTTACTACTGTGATTGGTTATTGTTATTGGAGGCGTGGTTCAAAGCCTCATGGGAAATGTTGTTTTTTACCATTGTAGTTTTACTTTCATTGGCGGCTGTTTGTGCAGTAAAGAAATGAGAAAGCATAATCCTCGCCTCCGTGTCCTTAATAGAATCTAAAATTCTTGTCGCGATAGCTAGAAAATTTTGTATTTTTCGATTTCTTGGCAGTGAGGTCCATCAACAAGTTGGAAGGCATGAGGTCATCTACCTAGTGGAGATAGTGCACGACTTTAAGCATTCTGCCTCAGTCACCAGGGTTAGGTCATTGCAGAATACATTCCACAACAGTTGCACTCTGTGGCAGATTGTTATCCCAGGTATCCCCAGACTAAAGCGAATGGCAGTTTCGACTGAATAAGATTCAGTGGTTGTTGGATTTTTTCAGGGTCTTTGTCCAACTGACCTTTTAGCGCCAGGACTACGTCATCACTGACAACTATTTTCAGCTGGGGACTGGATCCATTAGGAACCCGATAAACGCGGTGTCCCGCAACTGTCAGTGGGAATCACCTACGCTTTTCTCTGTGCATTCAAATGGTTGATGAGCGGATACAGATACCATGCTACCTAGCGATGGCAATCTTAGTTTCTAACTTATGGTTGCCCCATCTTGGTTTCCCATACTTCTTGTGACAGGATGCGTCTTGCTCAGAGTGCTCCGCGCCTCTCCATGATACTTCAGGGCCCTCATGCACAGCGCCCGATGGTCAATGGGGCACTTATTCTTTATATCATAGAGATTTTTTCCGGCACCAATGGCACTGGCCGGGTTTCAGACAGGCTGCAGGAGTTTGTTTTCCTAAATCTGAGTCCTTCCAATCACTCAATATTCTTCAACGTGGAAAGGCTGTTTGTCGGTAAGTACACATCGCATGGTTTATGTGGGGTCTGAATTTCCCACATTGTGAATGATTTTTCAGCACTACTTTCATAGGACTTGGCGTATCGCTCGGTTTGCAGCGGCCATTTATTCTGCAAGTCCTCCTCGGTTTTAAAGGTCTTAGCGTAGCAAAACCTCCCAAACCAAAAATTTCCTTCTATGGCATGTTTTCTATAGTCCTTTACTTCTTTGATAAACGGCCAACTAATAATATGTTGACAGCTATTATTGTCCGTCGTACGTTTCTAAACCTATCTACCTGTTGGTGTTTATACCATGAGAAAGTCCTGGATTTCACAGGTACAGTATCTACTCCAGAGGGAGTTTCATTTAGTATTAATGTAAGTAAGACAATTTGTCAAGAACTGTTACAATTATGTGTTTCAGCTACTGCAATTATGTGGGGTTCATTCATTTAATGTTAATGAAGGATGTTCGTCCTGATGGGTGATCATATTACATAGGTTTTTAAAACTATGTCTGCAGCTTTTATAGCCAAGAGGTTAAAGTCAACTGACGGAAGTCGGTGTTCATACCCAAAGTTGGGGCCACCTCCTGTTCATGGTGCCATGGCATCTCAATATTTTATGATGATTTACAACGTTCCAGACATCTGGAAATCTGTTGATTGGTTTTCTCAGTCTATGTTTAAACAGTTTGTTATAAACCGGTGGGTGATTTAGCTGTAGTTGTGTTTTTGCTAAGCGTTAAACTAGCATAATCCGAAGTCTCCGGTCCTGTAATAGAATAAAAAATTAGCTAGCATTCGTGCCAAAAATTTCCAATTCTATTAAGGACACAGAGGCGAGGATTATCCCACCCGGTTTTATTACAATGTTGATAATAAATCACCCACCCACATGTATTTAATATTCTGTATAAGCAGAAGTTACGGGCTTTTTCCCTGTCTCATTCCTTTCAGGTTCTGGAAAAGAAGACGGAGCAGAAGTACTTCTGGTTTAGAAGACATAAACTTTACAGTTTGGTTATGGTTCTTCCATGTTGGAGAATGATCGTTGGGACTCATGTTCCTTATTTTGGACTGAAATTGTTAATGTTATTCACCCGTCAAGGTTCGAGCAAAGAAAGAGGAGCAGAAACAGGATGCAGTGGCTCTTATAGGGCTGTACAGGATGTGATGTATTACGAGCATCATGGGAAATGTAGTTTTATTTGCATACAAAACTATTTTCATTGGCTGCTGTGAGTAGCAAATAAAAGAAAGAGAAGCATAATCCTCGCCTCCGTGTCCTTAATAGAATTGAAAATTCTAGGCGCGAATGCTAGCTAATTTTTTATTCTAGTGAACGTGGCCATAATGTAAATCACGGGACCCGAGCACTGTCTTTCAATCACAACCATTCTCGCAAGTCTGTCTTCACTATTGATTCTGCACTCACTCAAGATGGCGGCCTTGTCTGGCCCTTATCTAGGGCACGACATTCTGCGTAACCAGTTCCTGCCATCGTGAACGAGAACGACAAGCGTATCACCGCAATCCACAATCGAGGTAAGCGCAGCAAAACCAAATCCTAGGCTCCATGCTCACAACCTGGGAGCATGACCCCAAGCCTACCCTTCTAAAATCCTCCCCTTTCTTCACCCCTTAGATTTGTGGAGCCCTGTGCCGATCCCAGCTAAATTGGATTTTCACGGCAGAAGGCGATCCCACGGCTCGCCCCCACCATTCAGCTCCTTGGTTGAGTTACCAATAGCACCAGGTAAACCCCAATTTCATTCGAGTAAGCTCACTCCACCTCATATAGAATATGATTCTGATGGAAACACTGGCTTTATTGCAGCTCCGACCTCTACTCTATTGATTGCATCGGTTCCACGTATCCATCAGACCCTCTTAAGAGGTTTGCTGTTAATTTACTTGATTCAGTCACTGGCATACTCACTCTTTTGCTAAATCTATGAGCACAATTAGAATGGTTTAGTCACACAAGGTTTGTATTTTATACCTAAGGACCATCGTTCTTTTAAATAATTGATACCCGGGTGTTACATTGAAGATATCACTCCAATTAGGTTGAATTAAGTTTAATGTAGTGAAGAGCAGGTACACAGCCAGACAGGTTAGCAGTCAGCATCAACTGAATTTCATTGGAACACATAGGTAAGAACACAGTGTAAGAACACTATAAAGTGGAATTTGGAATGAACACAGTTAAAGTGGTATAACATGTATTACACAACATAACACATCCCCCTTGGAACATAATTGAAAAAACAATAACTTGTAACCGACACCACCCCCCACCATACAAAACAAAATGAGAAGGGGAAAAAAAAAAAAAAAAACCAAAGGATTCCTATAAGGGAAAACTTTCAGAAATATAAATCAGCCAACCATACGGGAGGCCTTTTTTCACGTCTAGAGTTCCTAAAAACATTCGCCACATCTTGACTGACCAGACTAGAAGAACTAGAAGCAACCAAATCAGAAAGCTCACCACACTTATGCAAACCTGAAACATCTGGTACAGGAAAACTGGAGGTATCAGAAACTACATCCTGACTCATGGTATCAGGTGGCAACGAAGAGTTTGCACACAACAAATCCTCCAAATCAAACAAATCCGAGGATTTCTCTGAAGAAACTTGAGAAGGAGAACAAACTTGAGGAGGAGAACACTTAGCAACCCTCCTGAGGTTCCATACACGTCCGTCAGAAAGGCGAACAGAATTATTTAAAACTTCCACAACCTGCATAGGTTCATAGAAACGACTTTCCTCCTTAGGAGATTTACCAGGTTTCTTAACTCTCACCCACTGACCAACAACCAAATCAACATCCTTCACATTATGCTTGGAATCATACCAAATTTTGCTCTTGAGATGTGAAGCTTGACTTTTTCCCTTCACAAAATGTTCAGACCAATTTACCACATTGGACTTGAACAACCATCCAGGTGTAAACTTCGTTCGTGGATTTCTACCACGCATAAGTACAAAAGGGGGAAAACCTGTAGCTTCACAAATTGAAGTCCTGTAAGACCAAACCATCTTCAAAACTTGAGTTTCCCAATCCTTATTATTTCCTGACATTTGGATGGTGTTTTTGGTAACACGGATAAAACGCTCAACCATTCCATTGCTGTTTGGGTTGTATAGAGCCGTGGTTTTATGCTTGATTCCCAACCTATTAAATTACTCTTTGGCCTTAATTGACAAAAAACTGAACACCATTGTCACTTAACAAAATAGAAGGAATGCCTTCCAAAGTGAAAGATTTATCCAAGAATTGCAAAACAGTTTCCGTATCAGCCTTACTCACAATTTTTACAAAAGGCCACCTTGAAAACAAATCCATTAACACTAAAATATATTTCTGCTCACTACCAATAGGACCCATAATGTCTATAGCTGTGTGCTCCCAGGGAGAATTAGGTGCAATCATATTACCCATAGAAGGCTTAAACATAGCCAAGGATTTATCAGCAGCTTGACATGATTTACAATTCCTCACAAATTTATCAATATCTACATCCATACCCGGCCACCAAAATGAGGTTTTAACTGTGCGTTTAGAACGGACAATGCCAAAATGTCCCTCATGACATAAAGCCATGATGGACAAACGCAAAATCTTTGGAGGTATGACTCTTTCGCCAAACCAGATGTTACCATCTCTGACACTTAAATCAAATCTAACCTCCCAAAAAGACTTTAAAGGATGCTTGCTATCCACTTTCTTTGGCCAGGACTCAGCTAGATGAGATTTCACCAAAGATAACTCCTCATCATTGAGATATTCATCATCCCACTTCTCCTTCAAAATGCCTGCACCTTCCATGTCCTGAACATAGGCCACCTGAAAAGAATTTCATAATTCATCCTCACATTCCTCAAGTTGTTTTGGCATTCTAGAAAGGAAATCAGCTATACAATTTTCCTTCCCTGGTATATATTCCATTTTATAACAAAAATCTTGTAGCTTGATAGCAAGTCTGGCAACTCTTGCAGAAGTATTGATAGTACCTTCAGTGGTTAGGACCCTGAGTAATGGCTTGTGATCACAGCGTAAAATAAACTTTGTACCCCACACAAAAGCTCTGAAGTGATTAACCGCCCACACACATGCCAAAGTTTCTTTTTTGATGGTAGAATATTTTTCTTCAGTAGGCGAGAGTGACCTGGAAGCATATGCCACAATTTGTTCCTTACCATTCAAACCAATCTGAGATAAAACAGAACCTAAACCTTTAATGCTGGCATCTGTAGTGATGATAGTTTGCGCTTCAGGATTAAAACTTGTTAAAGAAGCGATGTTAGTGATGCAGCTTTTTATGTCCTCAAAATCTTGTTCACATTCCATGGACCAAACAAACTTGGTTTTGTTTTTTAACAGTTGTCTAATATTATACGTTCTGGTTGCAAAATTTGGAATATATTTAGAACAAAATTCAGCTAGGCCAATAAAGGATCTAACATCATCTTTCCCTTTGGGAGAAGGAGCGCACTTGATCGCATCAATTAAATTAGGTTTTGGTCTGATACCATTGCAATCAATGACATGGCCTAAATAAGTGACATGATCACTAGCAAAAGTACACTTAGTATATTCAACAGTCAACCCTTTTGCATCTAGTATACTTAAAACGTTCTCCAAAGTATTGTCATGTTCTGCCTTTTCCTTACCAAAAATGAGAATGTCATCTTGGAAAAACTTTGTGTTTTTTACAGTGGAAAACAACCTGTGCATTAAGCGCTGGAAAACAGCTGCAGCCGAAGCCAGGCCGAAAGGCATTCTCTTAAATTGAAAACATCCTTGGGGGGTTATAAAAGCAGTGTACTGCTTGCTGTCTTTAAACAAGGGAATCTGGTGGTATGCGGAAGATAAATCAATTGTGGTGAACCACTTAGCACCATCAAGTAAGGCTAACATTTCATTAATTTTTGGCAGGGGGAATTGATCCACTACAATATTATCATTTAAATGGAGTAGATCCACACATAATCTCAATTTTCCGTTTGTACGTTTCACAACAACCAAGGGAGAAACCCAAGCAGATGCCTCAATTGGCTCGATTATGTCAGAGGAGACCAATCTCTCAAGTTCAGATGCAACATCCTTTCTTAAAGCAATTGCCACACTTCTAACTTTATGGATTTTTGGCACTGCAGAATCTTTTAAAATTATCTTACGCTCAAAATCCTTTAATTTGCCCATTTTTTTCTGAAACACAGCAGGAATTTTTTTTTAAAGTTCTCCACTAGTCTTAGTGCCTTCATCCATCACTAACACCTTTTCCACCAAATTGGGATCAAGAATTATATGCAATTCCCTTTGATCTTTCCATCCCAACACTGATGGACCTTTTTTAGAAACGTACAACTTGCCATAAGATTTGCGATTCTTAAATTCAAATTTCAGCCAACTAAAACCAATAATATCAATCTTCCCACCATTATAACCCTCCGGGTCAATATCTGGAGAAGATAATTTTGGACCAACCCTGTCAACAAAAGTATTAAGCCAAACATCTTCGTTGACAATTGTATAGGGCGAACCAGAATCAGCATATACCCTAACACGCACACCACCTATGTGCATCCAACATTCAGGCTTGTTGTCAACTAGTAAACATCCATCACGGATGTTGAGAAGAAGTTTCTTCTTTAAGACCACAGCACATTCAGAAGCTTGGTCATCACCACTAGAAGCGTTGTCCTCAGAGACAACTTCCTCTTGAATACATTTAACTGTCTTTGTCCTTCTCCTGCATGCTTTAGTATAATGACCATACAGTCCACAAGCACCACATTTACTCTTCTTAGCAGGACAAGACTTGGCAAAAGCCAGATGTTCAGAACTCCCACACCTATAACATTTGGGAGATTCACCGCTATACCTTGGCTTTGCCTATGTTTCATTCTTTTGTTTAAAGCTACTGTTCTTTCTCGAACTGGAATTAATTTTAGCCACTACATCTTTGTTAATACTTTCAGATTTCAAGGCACTGGCACACCTGCTGGATGTCTCAGCTTTACGAACTAAGGCTAAAATGTCATCCAAACAAGCATCGCCATTCATCCAAAGACGTTCTTGAATGGCATGGTTGTTAGCATGCATTACAACCTGATCACGAACCAAATCTTCCAGTAATGCACCAAAAGCGCAATCATTCCCCATTTTTTTTTAATTCCCCAACGTAGTCGTCAACAGATTCACTTTTAGACTGCTTTCTTTGGAAGAATTTGTATCGCGTAATACCGATACATACCTTTGGGGAGAAATACTTATCTAAATTAGATAGTGCTACGGTGAAAACATTACTGTCCCCACCCCCAACAATAGGTTTATTCATCTGGTTATAACATTTAAGACCTTGCGGACCTAAAGAGTGTAAAAGAATATGTTTCTTTTGTTCAGCAGACATTTTACCATCAGAGTCCACAGTCTCGATATAATTTAAAAAGTAATCTTTCCACTCCAACAATTTCAAATCTGGTTCCGAACCTTTACACCAGAAATCTTGAGGGTTACTTAAGGAAAATGTTTGTTGACTCATGTTGAAGGATAAAAAAAAAACAGTCAATAATGATGCTTGTAGAAATAAAATAAAATAAAGCTGCCAGTAAAACTGCTTGTGGTGGAATTGTTCAGTGTACCTGTTAGAGTGAGAAACACGAAACAATTAACCCAAAAAAAAAGCAATCAGCTTTTTACATTGTCCAATCTTCACCACCAAATTCCAGAAAAATGCTGAAAATCCTCAAAAGTGTTAATAATATAAATCCAGTAGAACAGTTCAAAGCGTTTATAAATAATACCTTCAACCGCTATACAAAACCGATCTGTGGGTGTCAAAATCGGTACTGAAACATCCTTCGTGTTATTTCAGCAAATACGAGTAGGCCTGCCCAATTCAAAATGGCTGCCGCACATAACGTGATGCGCCACGTTCACAATGAACGTCTGACGTAGGTAGGACAGCAGCGAGCCTTCGGCGACGAACTTGCGAGTATGAGAACGTCACAAGAAGAATGACGTGGGGATCATCGCGCATTCAGCATCCCATTCAAAGAATGCAACGGTAAGATCCACGGAGCTCGAGCGCAAATAGCCTTGACGGTGAAATATCAATGATAAATGTCAGAAATCCAGTATTTCTTTTAAGAATAAGCGTCGCTCACCGGAATCAGCTGCTCGTCCACACACGTAGTCCCCAATGCGCCGTCAAAGCACTACCAACGTCGTCTCTGCTCATATAAAGCGGTTTCCAGGTGTATAAAAAAATATATCCCGATCGTCGCCAGTTGTTACATTGAAGATATCACTCCAATTAGGTTGAATTAAGTTTAATGTAGTGAAGAGCAGGTACACAGCCAGACAGGTTAGCAGTCAGCATCAACTGAATTACATTGGAACACAGTGTAAGAACACTATAAAGTGGAATGTAGAATGAACACAGTTAAAGTGGTATAACATGTATTACACAACATAACACGGGGGTCCTTAGCTACTCATCGGGTCCCTTTGTTTGTTGAAAATTCACTTTGAGTTACAGCACGTTGCCCTTTTACAGGGAGCACATCACTCAAAGCAGGCCACGTCAGAGTAGGGGACTAGTATGGCAATGTGGGCTTTTTAAAAAAAAAAAACATTTTTTTACTTTAGCCAATGTTCATTTTAGATTTATGTTAGCCCGGCTCCCTCCCCAACAATATGATTTTGCACAAACCATGAAAGAACAAAACAAGCAATGCTAAAGTCAAAAGGCAGGCAGGCAGACAATGCCAGCCGTCTACTGGCTTTGCCACTGCTTGTTTCTGGACCGTTGCCTACTCATTATTTTGCGGAAGGTTAAACTGGGACATAACGACTACACCAAAGCGCCGACAGGAGTATATGTAACAGTTTCAGCAATATTTTAAATTCAGTCTCAAACTACAATTCATTATTTTGCTATGTCAATGACAGCTCAGAATTACTGAGAAATCGGAGATATCTTCAAAGGAGCAAATGACCTGGTTGGTCGACGCCGGAATTAACGTTATTTTACTACCCTTTCTTTTCAATATTGACCCTTCCCTGTTGAATAGTGCCACAGAGGAGCTCTTGAGTTCTCAGTGAGCGCCATCACCAACATCACTCATACGTCGCCCCATCCTTCCATTTAGAAAACAGTACCTTGGGAAGTATCGGAGGCTTCATTTCCATCAAACGCACCCGCGTTAGTTCCCGCGAAAATACCGACATTTAAATACAGAAAAAGCAGCAGATCCATAGAAGAAAAGTCGGCGTGAATCCATGTGGAAATGTCTACATGGTTTGATTTTCTGCTGCGCTACAAACTACAACAAAGAACGTAGAATCTCGGTATTATGACGTAACGTGCTAGCGTTCATCACGCTCGGTAGTGACGTACAACATAAAGGAATACGGCAGCCATTAGCATTTGCGGCTTCGTAGTTTCGTTTCACTCTTCTTTGATAGTGTTACACCCCTCCCAAGGTAGCACAATGGATTACCAGTCC
The DNA here is from genome assembly GCF_964263255.1 of Lissotriton vulgaris. Lineage (NCBI taxonomy): Eukaryota > Metazoa > Chordata > Amphibia > Caudata > Salamandridae > Lissotriton > Lissotriton vulgaris. The sequence continues at coordinate 1,546,791,959 of NC_141694.1, read as the reverse complement.
TGTCACTAGGGAAGCGAAAACCCAGGTTATCGCGGTAATGAATTTTACTTTAACATTTTCAAAGTCCTTTCCTTAGTGGACAAATCTGAAACAGCAAACACATTCACAAACAAGTCATACCTAAGTCAAAATATGTATTATGAGAGTAGAACAAGGAATTTGTAGTGCTGGATGCCACTTAGGTGCAGCAGAGGATAGCAGGGGTTTTGTGAATGTGTATCTGCCGTGCTTGATATCAACAATCGCACAGCTGAGAGGAGCATTCAAATAAGTACCCATTGGTTATCTAGTTTTTTTTTTTTACCACAGGCTTCTCAAATTGGGTTTCTCAGAGTAGAGATGCACGTTGCATGGATAGTGCAAACCGCCAAAACAATCCCTGAACTAAAAACCCCTCCCAGGTGTATTCTTGCTTTAACTTAGGAAATCATTACCTCTTTAACCAACACTATATCACTAGGCAGTAATTGTCTACTTCTTTTCGAGCCCAGCTCTCTGAGTCACTCATTCACGTACCATGTTTGACTAGAGTAAAGAGAAGGGTCAGCTCCCATACTATCAGCGAGTAGCGAATATTGTCGTTAGCGAATATTGTCGTTATTCATAAAGATGGAAAGCCCATGACACTGTGCTCCTCTTATCAGCTTATTTCGCTACTTAACGCCGAGCCTAAGGTGCTAGCGAAGTTACTGGTCCACCAAGATCAGCCCGGCTTTATGCCGCGTCGGAATACGGCCCTTAATTTACGAAGGCTGCACGGGATTCTAGGCGGTGCCTCAAAGATACACGAGCCGGCGGTCTTGGTGTCATTGGACGCAACTATGGCCTTTGACAGGGTCGAGTGGCCCTACCTATTTGCAGTCCTGGGGAAGATGGGCATTGGCCACAAGTTTATAAACTGGGTCCATCTCTTGTATGCGGGTCCCCTTGCCAGAGTTGTGGTAAATAACCGCAGATCCGCTGACTTCTCTCTGAGTAGAGGTACACGCCAGGGGTGTCTCTGACCCACTACTTTTTGCCCTGGCACTTGAGCCGTTGGCGGCGTGGGTCCGTTGGGACCGATCGATTAGAGGGCTGCGTTGGACGCCAGAATGGGAAGATAAGATCTTGCTGTACGCGGATTATATTTTGCTTTACCTCACCACTCCTAGGGCCTCTCTGATTAGTTTTCTTGATGTCCTGGCCATATTTGGGAGATACTCTGGCTTCGCCATTAACTGGTCGAAGTCAGTGCTTTATGTCCTTAGCGGAGATCCCCCGATTATTCAGAGTTCCTGTCCACTACAAATTGAGCCAGTGGGATTCCGCTATCGCATCTATGTGACAATGGACCCGAAATTGAGGTACGATAACAATCTGGGCCCCCTGCTGGCCAGACTTCGGAAGGATGTGGCGAGGTGGAGGACGTTGCCGCTCTCCCTTCTGGGTCGGGAGGTGCTATTTAAGATGATGGCCCTCCCTCATTTTTTATACGCGCTTCAAAACGCAATGGACCCGGTGCCTTCCTCCTATTTTAAAGAAATAGAGTCCCTCCAACGGCAGCTTCTTTGGGAGGGCAGACCTCGCATAGCCTTCTCCAAGCTTACTCTATCCTGGTATGACGGAGGGATCGGCTTGCTGGACCTGCGGAAGTACTACTGGGTCTCCCACTTAGCGGCGGTAAACCACGCTGTTTATGGGTCTCCAGCAGACCCCGGATATGCGATGGACCGTGGTCAGATGCCGGGGGCTCTGTATACCAGGGACGGCCAATTTCCCCTTGTCGGACCATCGGCCCACGCGGTACAAGTGTGGCCTGCGACTACTAGACATCTTAAGTGGGATGGAAAACTCACTCTTGCGACCCGGCTGTGGAATTCGGAGAGGTTGGGCAGCCTGTGGAAAACTAAAGGCTTTGACAAATGGGATCTTATTGGGATCTCGCAGATTAAGGACATTTGGGGGAAGGACGAGATGCTTGCGTTCGACGCCCTCCAGGAAAGGTATCATCTACAGGAGAGTGAGCGTTATCGATACCTCCAGGTCAGACATGTCCTACTTGCACATATCCCCAGAGGCACTACACCCCCGGAGGCCTCCAGAGAACCGGGTATTGGACGGTCATCTTCCCGAAAAGACTATTTCGTTAATATACTTAACATATAAAAAAACGTATTAACAATATGGGGGATCAATGGTGACCATTATGGAACAGTGGGGCGCCGATGGCTTGGAATTGGATGATGAGGACTGGAGGAAGGCAGTCTCCTCCCCAAAGGTAGTTGCCATCCAAATGAGACTTAGGCTGGTGCAATTGAAGATTCTCCACCGGTCACACACCACGGGGCCTCGGCTGGTGCACATGGGTCTGGCGGAGAGTGGGGAGTGCCAGAGGGGGTGCGGGGAGACCGGAACATTCATGCATATTTTGTGGCATTGCGCTGAAGTACAGGACTATTGGGTTAAAATCCACAACAGGATCCAAGAGGTGTTGGGGGTGGAGATAGCGCTGGAGACCCGATGATGTATCCTGAATGTTTGGGAACCTACGGACCTGAGCACATATGGGAAGCAGTGGGTGACTCCCCAGATCGGGAAATGGATGGAGGACCTAGATTGGTGCATGTACAGAGAGAGGTCGGTTTATGTTGCTAGGGGCTGCCCCGGGAAGTGGGGGAAGGTTTGGGGAGCCTGGAATAGCTACCGGGGGATATCTGCGTTCCTCCAGATGTTCGAGATGTAGCAGTAGCATTGGAGTCCCTGTGATCTTTGCATGTTATTCTGTATGTATCATTTTGTAGTACGTAAATTTATATATAGCAACTGTGGAAGCAACATATGTCACCTGATGCTTTTTCTTTCGACTTTGTTAATAAAAAGAATATATATTTTTTTAAAACATACCATGTCGCAACAGAAGTAAAAGAGCTAGTTGCAATGGGAGGTTTCAAATGAAGACAAGGCGTTAATAAGGAGGGACAAGCTAGGCGATTAAGGAATCAGAAGCCAGTATTTACAAAGGACAACGACACAAGCCAATGAAAAATATGGGCGAGAGTGGGTGGGGCTTCAAATCCTTAACTCAATGCAGCATGGCTCGCAGAGCAGCGCATGCGCTGCCCAGGCACAACCTAAAAAGGGGGTCTGGTGCTACTGATGCTCTTTTAATCTTCAAGCATGCCGGAATGTAATAAGTGTTATCCGTTGTGACTCAATATGCTCCTTGTGTATTTATAAATAAGAATCAGTAATCTCCAACACCAGGTATATTCGATTAGATAACTTTGAAGATTATAACTTTTAAGGTTCAATCTAGTATTTTTGAAATTTACATAAAAATGAACTAATTAAATTGTAATTTTTCTTTAAAAACCTATTTATGATAGGTGGGGCTTGCCAGCTCTAGATCACTTGTACTTCACAGGGGCTGCTTTGGTGCAGCCCTATCTGAGGGGGCCTCGGGTGGCTTGAGGGCTTGGGGAGCCTAGAGTGATGGGGTCTTTCCTGATCTCCTCGGGGACCCTTAATGGCATTTGTGGGTGCTGTGCACTACTGGGCGCTAAAAGGAAGCATTTCACTAAGAAAACATTGTGTGAAAGGCATCAGACAATCAGCTTTACTGAAAACCTAGGAGCGTGGTGGCTGGGGGAGGTGTGAACTATCCCCGAACAACCACAGGCGCATAAGGCAATGGCTTGCAGGGCATAGCTTAGAGGAGGCAGTGGATCAGGGTTGCCTCTAGTGGTCTCTCATGCTGTAGTGGCCTGTGGAGAATGGGAAGGTGTCATTTGTGAGTGTATGGTATATGCAGGCCTGTGCACCTGGCTGATTGCACTCGACCTTAACTGCCTGGATTGGCATTGGGGGTGAGGACAATGTGGTGTGTGCTGGAGACTAGCAGAGCCGCCAGGCCCCAGAGGAAAATAAATGGAAATCCAAAAAAGAGAAAGGGGATACGAGAGACTTCCTTACACCAAGGCATTATGTTAGAATAGAAGAGAAGGATGCTTCCCGTAGAACCCTCAACTATTTTCAAATGTGGCTGCCTGGCATACAAATTCCTTCATTTACTAAACGCACAGTGTTGGACCTGTCTGGCTTTTTGCGTAGTCCCTCCAATTTATTATTTATTTTGTCCCCTTTTTGCCCCTCGTGCCTTTATTAATTTTTGTGTCCACTAGTTTTTTTAGGTGTTGGTCAAGGGGATAGGTGTTCTTTCCCCCCTCATAGTTTTTCACCTCAGGCCTAGCGGCCTGTTCTGACAGGAAAATTGTTGGAGTCACAAAATGGTGGCTACCAACTGCCCTAACTGCCAAACCCAGAACCAGCCCCATAGAGTAGTATAGGGCATTCCAGAACCTTCTGGTCCCTTCTGGACCTCTGAGGGTCAGCCTATAAAAGGCGGAATGCTGGACAGCCATTTTGTCTAACCAAAGAGAGTCAGCTGGAGGACAGGCTGTAGCCAAAGGTGGGGGTAGGATAGTCAGAGGGTTGCCTTACTGATTCACCACCCTTCCTCCCTTGGGTTATTTGTCCTGACCCTGCTGTTTTGGATGGCTGGAGACCCTGGGCGCCTGACCAACCCCTAGCTTAGAAATAGCGGGGTGTCAAAAGGAGGAGACTGCAGCTCTGCGGAGCGCAGTCCTCTGCCCAGTGAGAGAGACCTTTGAAAGGGTGCACTTCATCCCCAATCCCTGCCAGCACCAAGGGTTAAGAAGTCTCTGAAGGATAGAGATTGGGAGCTGTCATGAGAAGAGATATAGCTCTGTGTCCCTTCGCCTTAGGTGTATAGCAGACTTTGGCTAGTGTCTCCCTGTGGGACCTTATCTGAAACGCAGACGACAGAACTCTACTTCCTCTCAGGAAACAGAGGAAGGAAAGGGGTGCCGGTGTTTATGAGGCAGCGCTGATCTCGCCGTGTACAGGACCCCGGGGGCACCGGCCGCGATGTGGTGGATGTGCCACTGATTTGAAGGTAGTCGAGCGCTATCGCGCATGCCCCAGGCGATCCCACTTCCACATTTCAGGAGGGGCCTAGGACCGAGCAGGCCCGTGAGAGAAGCGACTCACCATTGGAGTCAGTGCGAGGTAGCAGCGTCACCATTGGAGCCAGCGCAGCGGAGGCGGGATCGGTAGGAGTGTCTGAAGGCTGAGGTGAGAGGCGGTGACAGCGTGGGTGCCTCGCGCATGCCTGGAGGTGTAGTGCTTCTCCTGACCAGAGCGAGGGAGAACTGAGGAGGAGCGCCGGGAACTCTTCGGCGGCTGTGGGTGTGTGGTGTCACATCTTCCCTGCTCGAGCGCCTCATGAAGGAGCTGGCGTGAGCGGGAGGGGAGAACTGAGGAGCCCGATAGCGGCGGGGGAATTCTGCTTACTCTGTCCTTCTCCGCTCGTGTGCCTCACAGAGCAGTGGGCTCGAGTGGGGTGGGAAGGGCTGAGGGGCCCTGGAAGCTGGTGAGCCTTGCCAGCGCTTGGTTCCTTTGTCCTGCCAGGTGGTTACCCCCACTCCCTGGCATATCAAGACTTCAACTGGGAATCCCACCACAAGTAAGGAGGTGATCCAAGGGGGGGAAGTGACCTCTATTAGGAGAATAACACGAGGGAAAAGGGGGGGCGTGACATAGCAAATTGTGGAATAGAGAATCTGTCCCAATGTGTGAAGCGCCCTTGGAGAATCCCTGAAGGGACTTCCTGAATTGTTGCTCTATTTGGAATAGTCATATTTTTAGTTGTCAGTAGTGGAGAGGAAGGAAATAAGAACCCTTTCCTAGAGAATTACAGGCTCCGCTACAAGGGAATTACTGTTCTTTGATGGGAAGGTGTCAAGCCAAGAAGGGGAATTGTAAGATTGACATTGAAATGGTTATTGCATACCTGACTAAATGTAATGTACTGATAAGTTAATAGAACTGTGTTTTGACATTATTTGGCAATTTTTAAAGTACTGTTACTTCTCCTGACAGAATGTATTATACTGAACTGTGAATTCTAGAACCAAGAGAGCAAAGATATTATTTTTATAAACAAGTACTTATTTTTCCAACATTGGTGTAGTGTTCTTTTTATGTGTTATTGCGTGGAATTACTGCTGGGTGGTTTGCAACCTTCACACTTGTGCCTCTAGTATTGTGTCTTACCCTAGGCCAGGCTACCCTAGGTGACCTGTCATCCCAGGTTCCAACACACAGCATCTACCAGACTTAGTCACCTCCTGGGAGGTCAAACAGCATTCAAAAGCAAGACATCAAATTATCTGGAATCCCCAAAGTTCAAACCTTTTAAAGGTCAAAATGCAACATATCATTTTGAAACTCCCACCCTGCATATTTAAAGGAACTATTCATAACTTGCCTCTTCTTGTTATTCCAAATCTAACTAGGATAACATTAGCTAACACTGCCCAATGAATTTGAGTCTTTGTACCTCACAGCGGTACGCGCCTCTTTTTCTGGTAACTTGATACAAAGTTTTTTTAAACGTTTCTCAGTATTTTGAAACATTCTTCAATGTAAAACGCACCAATACTGGATCAGCAAGAAGACCTATATTAAACCACTAAAACATATGCAAATGGCATACAACTATATTTTAGAATAAGCAACACAACTGATAGTAAAAGTCTAACAGTGTTGGTCACTGAAAAAACTGGTTATGCCTAAAACGATTTTGTTTGAGTACAAAATTGAATACTTCAAAACAGACTTACTATCTGGCATCACCATACCAGAATGAATAATCAACTCCAAATCTGTACTATTCCAAGACCTTAAAAAATTTACAAAGTTTGATTATTTTTCATCTGTTTAAAGCTATGCTAGACGTAGGTTTGAATTTAGCTTCCAGGCGTATCATGGCATCTTCAAACATACTCATCATCACCATCAAATTGAGGAAATGTTCTGAACACAACTTGCCCTTCAGAAACTAATGAGTATAATAGAATGTTCTTCTTCCTCTCATCAGAAAATCTATCTCCATCAATAGCTTTTAAAAATGTTAAAATTCATCCTTCCATTTGTTCCATGGTATGGGAGGTTCAACTTTAGATTGGAGAAACTTAGTACGCGGATCAAACTGCATTTTGCATATACAATCTGATAAAATGTTATTTTAATACATGAAGTAGAACAATGTAACTTGCCACAATTAAAATAGTATATTCTTTATAACAAAAATTAAGTTAAACAAGAAGAAATAACTCAATAATAATAAATAAAATTGTCCAATATAAAATAGCTCAAACCTATAATGCCGGTAAAATACTCTTCAAGCGAAAATAGTTGTAGCGTTGGTCAGTGCTCGTCAGCCCCGAGATTATATTAATATATTTCAGTTCTCTTGTTAAATCCAAACAAGTGTGAAGAAAGCTGCCAATGTTACACAGGTTGTCAAGGTAACAAATATGGCTGCCACGTATACGCTATGACGAGGAGCGTAACGTGAGACCAGAGAGTCTCTGACGGGGCTAGAGCGTGACAGGGAACGAGATAACGGATTCCAGGGAAGCGCTCGAGAGGATAGCTCGCTGAATCGCTCTTGATTTGAAGGTAAACAGAGCGCGCGAGACCCGTTAACGAGGCGCTATGTAGTAACTTTAATAAACAAGTAATAAAGAGGATAAAGTTTACCTTTAGAATGCACAATGATGGGTTGAAGAGTAAAGTCTCGTTACAAACATAATTCTCGGCAAAATGTTCAGGGGTGCAACAGGGTGTCAAAGTAATACCCTGCCACCCTTGACTCTTTCCCTATTTTACCGAATCGGTAATTACTGATTCAGTAATTGACATTCATTCCTATGGGCCTTCAGGCCCATAGGAATGAATGGCAATTACTGAATCGGTAATTACAGAATCTTAACGATTCGGTAATTTTTACTGATTTTTTATCTACCTAGCATTTACCGGTTCTAAAATACCGAATAGGTAAAATTCGGTATTTTCGAATTGGTAAATTTAAATTACCTACATCTAGCCCTAAATTTTGTAACAGAATGGGGAGTAATACTGTACATCCACAATGTTTCACGCAAAACACGCTTCCATTCAGAATGCGTCTGCACGCCTGGTCTTGATGCTACCTAAGAGAGCACCTTCGAAGAGAGCACTGAGAACACTACACTGGCTTCCGATTAAGGAACATGTAATGTTTAAAGCCTTATGTGTTGGCCACCGAATCTTACAGGGGAAGGGCCCACCTACCTCCACAACCTGTTAACCCCGTTCCACCCATCCCGACAGCTGAGATCTAGCGGGACGGGGCAGGTTCAGGTTCCAAAATTCATTACAGTGAGAATGGGAGGGCATTCCTTTCGTGTCTTGGCAGCCCAACAATGGAACATACTTCCTCTGAATCTCAGGCTGGAGAAGTCAGAACTGCTATTCCACAAAGAGCTAAAAACTCCCCTATTCCCCAAAGAGTAGGGAGGGGCTAGGCTTTGGGGCCGATGGAATGAACAGCAGCAGAGGGGCTACGGCTCTGACGTTGGCGTCTATAGCGCGGGGACACACTAGTACAGTGTAACCAGGCGCTTTATAAATTCAATTATTATTATTATCTTCCTCTTTTCCTAGCCCATTCCACACATTCTTAAAGTACTCAATTGAACCTTTCTTCTTGGCCATTACCCTGTGGTTCATATAAAGGTATAGTAATGTCTCTTATACCACAAGAACGAACACATTCTTCCACTTCATAAGATTTCAATTGTACACCATTGTCTGTAATCAGAGTCTCAGGACTCCCTTCTCGTGCGAATACTTCAATGAAAAATTCCACAATCACTTGATAAGTAGCATGTGAAACAAATCTAACTTCAGCCCACTTAGAATGGTAATCAATAAAGACAAGGGCAAAACGGGCATCTTGGGGTAAACAATAAAATGGACCTGAAATATCAAATGCCAATTTACACCAAGGATTTTCTGGCCAAGCCATAGGTATTAGGGGCGCAGCGTGAGCTTTTAACTTTTTATCACTATTAACACAAAGTGTACAATCCCTCACCACTCTATCAATCATCTTGTCCATCCTAGGCCACCAAAACTAGATCTTAGGAGTCTTTTTATAGAAGACATACCAATGTGACTCTCATGAGCAAGTCTGAGAATAACATCTTGCATGTGATCAGGAGGAACACACTTACCAGACTTGAAAACAATATCATTGTCAATTTCCAACTCATTAGATACTTGCAGAAAAGATTTCAACTCTGGAGGTACAACGTTAACTTTAGGCCACCCATTTTGAATATATCCTCTCAACAGATCCCAATTCTTATCTCCAACAGTTCTATTTCTCCAATCATCTTCACAGATAGCAGCAAACTCACTGGCTAAAAAATCTCCTAAAGAAGCAACAATTTCCACATCATCTTCCCCATTATTTTTACTTTCCAAATTACAAGGCAACCTAGAAAGACAATCAGCGGTCACATTACTTTTCCCTGGAACATACTCTACCGAAAAATTGTACTCTAGTAACCTAGACATCAGTCTACCAATGCGCGCAGTGGCATTGCGCCCTCCACCTGGAGATAGTATGGCAACCAAAGGTTTGTGATCTGTTCTGCAAAGGAAACTACTCCCCAACAAGAAATTTCTAAAGTGTTCGATTCCCCAAACACATCCCAAAAGCGCTTTCTCAATAACTGAGTACTTCCTTTCTGTTTCTTTCAGGGTACGAGAACCAAACGCCACAAACCACTCATCCTTGCCACACTTTTGTGATAAGACTCCTCTGAGGCCATACTCACTGGCATCCACAGTAACAATGCATAGTTTATTGACACAAAATGGTTTCAAAGTAGGAGCATGAGCAATTTAATTTTTTATCAATTTTTAAAGCAGATTCTTGCCTCTCTCCCTGTTTGAACTCAACCTTTTGCCTTGTTAATTATCTCAAAGGTTCCATCTTGGTGGCAAATCCCTTAATAAACTTACTGTAATACTCGCATAAAACCGTGAAAGACAATAATTTGTCTTTATTGTCTGGAGGTGGGGCTTTCACAATATCATCTACAAGACACTTTTTGGGAACAACTCCATCTCCGGAAAGGGTATGCCCTAAGTACTCAACTGTATCACAAAAACATTTTTCATTTGTTATCTTGGAGAGTAAGACCATGTAACTCCAAACGTTTACAAACCTCCATCACATGTTCGTTGTGAGAATCATTGTTCGGGAAGAAAACAAGAATATCATCTTGAAAACACTTAACGTAACCTTCAAGATCTTTAAAGATATGAAGCATGGCACGTTGAAACACTGACACCGCAGAGGCTAGTCCAAACGGAATTCTTTTGTATTGAAACAAAACTTCTGGTGTAAGAAAAGCGTACAAATGCTTAGAACTTTCAGTCAACACAATTTGATGGTATGCCAACGGCAGGTGGAAAAAACGTTCGCTCCCTCTAGCATACATACAACCTCATTACTTTTTTGGTAGCGGATGGCAGTCAACAATTAGATTAGCATTTAATGCTCTCAAGTCCACACACAACCTTAAACTTTGGTCAGACTTGCGAGCTAAAACAATGGGCGAAACCCATTCAGCAGAGTCAATCTCTTTAATAATATCCTCCTCAATCAGTTTTTGTAGTAAAATCTTGAGATCATTTTTAATATTGACTGGCACATTTCTCAATTTTTGTTTAACAGGAACAGATCCCTCCTTAAGTTTAATCTGGTGTTGAAAGTTACTAATTTTACCTAGATCTTTAGAAAAACTTTAGGAAATGACTCAATAATTGCACGAGTCATATCACTAACATTAACCACTCCTCTGATAAATCATATTTTTGATACTTTTCAGTGATAGTTTCTCGGATTAAGCATAATTCCAAGGCTCTACTGATCCCTCCAACCAAGTACATTCACACCCTTAACTGCAACATATAGTTTACAAACGCAACATTTCCTTTAAAATGCATATCTACTCCAATATAACCTTCCATGTCAATGACGGAACAATCAAAATCTTTGACAATGATGTCCGATTTATTGAGATCATGTAGAGTAATAATATTTTTGAACACATCACTGAAATACTCCTTAGTAATTATGGTCCAAGGTGACCCTGAATCTGCCATAAGTTTGAGAGGAACCCCCAAAACTTGAATTTGAATGGGGATTTGTAAAGCGCGTAGCTACCCTAGGGCGTCCCAGCGCTGAATTGACCTATAGTTCCGGAGGGGGGGTCAAAGAAGTGGAAGATTATGGGAAGAGCCAAGTTTTTCGTTGCCTATGAAAGGCCAAAAGATTGTGTTCTCTCCTCATGGAAAGTGGGAGAGCGTTCCACAGTTTTGGGGCGTTGTAGGAAAACAAGCGCTCCCCCGGAGCGGGCCTTTTTTATTCTGGGAACGCTGGCCAGGGAAAGGGAGTCTGATCTGAGTTGTTTGTTAGAGTGATGGGGTTTAACGATGGATCTCAGAATCGGAGGGCCTCTGCCTTGCATTATTTTGTGTGAAATGCATAAGGTCTTAAAAGGTGATCCTTTCTTTAACCGGAAGCCAATGCAGACTTTTGAGTGCTGGTTTAGCAGAGCATCTCGATTTGGTACCGGTTAAGAGTCTGGCAGTAGCGTTCTGAGTGCATTGCAGTCTGTAGATGACTGATGTGGGTGCGCCTAGGTACAGGACGTTGCCGTAGTCCAGTCTGGAGTTCACCAACCCCTGCAACAGCAGTTTCCTCGATTGGAAGGGGATCAGATGGAGGATTTTTCGCGCCATTCGAATGAGGCCGGAGCAAGTGCCCGTGGTTTTTCTGGCCTGAGTTTTGAAGTTGAGGTCTTGATCCAGCCAGATGCCGAGGCTTTTGACTTCGGGTTTGGGGGTAGGAGGTGATCCCATGCATGGCGGCCAAGAAAGGGATGGAGGGAGTTTGCGAGGATTTTCCAGGAGAAGTAGCTCGGATTTTTCTCCGTTTAATTTTAATCGAGATTCACACATCCATTGGAAGACGTTCTCGAGACACCTTGCCAGATTGTCTAGGCTTTTGCTCAACTGGTTTATAGAGGCCACCAGCTGGGTGTCATCGGCATACATGACTGTTTTTATGCCGAATGGAGAAATGATGTCCTCTAGAGGGGACATGTAGACGTTAAAAAGTGTGGGGCTCAGGGAGGAGCCCTGGGGGACCCCACACTGTAGTGGCAGGGCTTTGGATATGGCTGTGCCATCAGACACTTGGAAGGTTCTTCCTTCCAGGAAGGATTTGATCCCAGACAAGGCGGTGCCGGAGACTCCTACCAAACTTAGCCGGTGGATGAGGATGGCATGATCCACCCTGTCGAAGGCGGCACTCAGGTCAAGGAGGATCACTGCCACTGATCCTCCTGCGTCTATGATGGTTCTTGCCTCTTCCACTACGGCCAGAAGTGCAGTGTCAGTTCCCTGTCCAGGTCTAAACCCTGTCTGAGATTGGCACAGGAGTTTATTGGATTCTAGGAAATTGGAAAGTTGGTGGTTGACAATTCATTCGGCCACTTTGCTGATAGCCGGAAGAAGAGAGAAGGGTCTGAAGTTGGTTGGGTCCGTGGGATCAAGGTGGGTTTTTTTTTTTAAGAAGAGCCCTGACTGTGGCTTTCTTCCAGTTGGCTGGAACAGAGCCTAATGCGAAAGAGGCGTTAATGAGGTGGATCAGAGGAGGGGCAACAGTGGAGGCGACCAGTTTTAATTTGCTCATAGGAGCTGGGTCTGATGGGGCACCACTTTTTACGGTTTGTAGAGTGGACAGAAATAGCTCTGTGGTAATCTGGGGGAAAGTTTGGAGGCGTGGAGCCTCGGAGCAGAGGGGGGGATGGCAGGGATTTGAAAGGAATTGGGGGCTGGAAGTGAAATAAGAATTTTATCAATTTTTGATGAAAAGAAATCGGCTAGCTGGTTGCATCTAATGCACGATGGGTCGGGTGTGGGTAAGGGGTCTGGAGTTTTCGTGAGTAGGCGTACGATGCGATAAGTTTCTTTAGCAGAGTTGGCTGCCGCTAGTATTTTTTCCTCGAAGAAGGTTGCCTGCGTGTTTTTTAATACAGTTTTTATAGTGCTTGATGGCAGCCCTATACTCGTTTTTGCTTTCCGTCGCCCAGTCCTTTCTCCAAAGGCGCTCGAGTTTTTTGCACTTCTTCCTGAGATTACGTATTTCTTGAGTGAACCACGGGGATTTAGCTGTTCTCTTTTTGCTGGGGAGGGGTTTGACTGGCAGGGTGACGTCGAGCGATTGATTAATCCAATCGTGTAGTTGGACGTCTGCTCTGGAGGGGTCTGGGTCCAGTACTGGTAGGGTGGAGGCAAGTACTTGTGCCCATGAGATTGTATCCAGATTTTGCCACGGGCGGGAAGGTGCTTGGGGGAGGTCTCTCTGGTGCCTCAGCCGAGAATTGCAGCTTGAAGGGGACTAAAAAATGGTCTGACCATGGGACAGGGAGGGGGGTATTTACGACTAATCTCGTGAGGTTAGTAAATATGGGATCTAGCAAGTGGCCCTTGGTGTGGGTGGGCTGGTTACTTTGTAGGTGGAGATTCAGGGAGGCTAAATCTGCTTTGAGATCGGCAGCTGTGTTATTAGTGAGGTCATCGAAGTGGAGATTCAGTTCAGGTTTCCCAAGACCGTGAAGTTCGGAGATAGACAGGCAAGGGAGGAGATGGTGTCCATAAGAGAATCGCAGAATCGTCATTGCTGTCCTGGGGGACGATAAACTAATATCCCTGAGAGGGTTGTAGATGGGGGCCGATGGATAGAGAAATGGACATTTTCACAGTCCAGGATGGGGCTATCCTTAAACTGGCAGCAGGACAGGTAGTCTCAGTAGATGATCGCTATCCCACCTCCAATACCGGTCGGTCTATCCTGGTGCTTTATAAGGTAGCCAGAGGGGAGTGATTGAATGATGTCTGGCTCTGAGTCTGAGGTAATCCAAGTTTCTGTGAGAAAAAGGACCTCGATTTCCGAGTCTTGCAGAAGCATGTTGATTTCTGCCTGGTGCTTCGGGAGGGATCTGCAGTTAAGCAGGGCCATCCTGAGCCAGCGAGGTTTAAGGTGGAAGTGTGGAGTCAACCTGTATGGACAGTTTGAACAGCAAGAATGTCCCTCCTCTAAGGCGATGGTACAGCGACAAAGCGCGGATGGGGGGTCCCTTAGCATGTACAGGGTTTCCTGAGTATATCTCAATGATAACGGTGTAGTTGAGGCAGGGGTCCTGTGCTCCGGGCTCGGTCTGGCGCAGAAGGGCGCAGACGGGCTTGCCTTAGGCGCACCTTTGGCGCGCAGACGGCGCGTCCACTGCGCTTCCGGCAGAGACACATGATATATGCGGTTTGACGAGGGGAGGAGTCGGATGGGCGTGGCCTAAAAGGGGCGTGGCCTGAGTCCTCGTGGTGCTGGCGTCGGGAGGAGTGTTCAGGTGAGGCTACGCGGCAGCGCTAATGTCCGCTACCCGTGCGGATCCGTGATGATCAAGTGCCCTGGAATGCTATGCGGCGTGGTGAGTTAAAAAACACACAAATTCAAGTGACAGTAATGGTTTTTAAAAGATTAGGATTAGCGCAGTTCGCACTCCCGGCTTCCGCCTCAGGAGATAGGTCAGTTTCTGGTATTGACGCTTGTATTCAGCGTTTTATACCCGTAGCAGTGGGCGTGGCCTAAAAAGGGGCGTGGCCTGAGTCCTCACGTTGCTGGCGTCGGGAAGAGTGTTCAGGTGAGGCTACGCGGCTGCGCTAATGTCCGCTACCCGTGCGGATCCGTGATGATCAAGTGCCCTGGAATGCTATGCGGCCTGGTGAGTTAAAAAACACACAAATTCAAGTGACAGTAATTTTTTTTAAAGAATAGGATTAGCGCAGTTCGCACTCCCGGCTTCCGCCTCAAGAGATAGGTCAGTACTTGTACATAGCAATCTGGTTAAGAGGTCCCTTGTTCTCACAGTCAGTAATAGACACTACAATCCCCCTTTCAAGCTCTTCATTTTCGCAAACATCATTATTTAAACATGAAATTCTTCCCTTACTGGTGTTACTAGGACCTGTGTTTCCTGTGAAAACGTTCTTACACATACTGGAAAAATGTCCATGCTTACCACATTTTTTACATTCTCTCCCTAAAGCAAGACATCTTGGAAAACAATGAAAATCCTTATCAGACCTTCTAAATGTGCGTTGAGAGGCAGAATAATTCTGCTGTAAACCAGAGGAATTTGAAGTCCTAATATTCAGTTCAGATTTTATAGCACACACATCATCATATTTTTCTTTTGCCTTATTGTCAAGAGATTTCATCCATTTGTCTGATTGTTCTATTGCTTTTGCAGTAATAATGATGGCAATTGTGGCAAGAAGTTTCAAAACAAAGAAAAGAATCCAATGATAATGATAAAGTTTCTAACGTCTCGTAAGGATGGCAGTAGTCAAGTAAGAGTAGTAGTAGAAAATCTTCTCAATGTCAGGAAAATCGTAGGTTCACAAATTGTGGTCGCTCCTGTGCTTAGAGTGTAGAGTAGCAAACCGGATACCTCGTCGCCAATTTTTTAAGAATCCAGTAAATAGTAGGTTTATTGAAAGAGAGCAGAGTACAGCAGCTGAAATCTTCAAGAGCTGTAAATTCACTGTTGCATGAAATGTAGAACACAACAAACCATGGTAACAGATTACAGACTGTGTTTCAAGGAGAAACCTAAATTAAGGATAACATTAAAGAAACAGTAAGAGAATATATAATAAACATAAGTATGCAATATACACCAGAATGAATAAACTCCAAATCTGTACTATTCCAGGACATTGAAAAATAATCAAACTTAATATCCACTGTGGAAAACTGGTGGAATACACATGATGTTGAGTATCTGCCACTTGCATATCCACTTCAATTATACGTTCCAATTAATCTCTCCAAGACACAGTGCTTGGCCCTCTGATATACTGCTGCCGCAGTGCAACCTAATGTTTAGGTATGCAGACGCTGAATCTAAGGATATAAATAACCCACTATTGAGACTTACAACTGGTATTTCAGCTTGGCAGGTGCCTTTATATCGCAGCTTATACTTATATATGAAGTCTCAGTTAAAGCAGTAATTATAACACTTTCAATGCAGTGGAAGCTGCTGTAATTGCACATAGAGCATCATTTGTAACACCTACGAAGGGTAGAGAGATGAAAAAAGTTGATTTTCCTTTTCAAATTCAGTTACAATATTTCTTGGACTTCCTTGGTCCTGATGAGGCCTCAAGGCTTAAATGCATCAACTCGTTCTGGAAGGAGTCCCACAAAAAATCACTTTATTAGATTAGTAATAGGAGGAGGTGGAGGCCTCAGGTCCTGCATCCCTTTCGATAAAGGATTACCTTCAGGTGGATTGGTTTCTGGAAGAGTTTTGGACAACCACGGTTTTAAAAATCGAAGGAAGCAACAAGTGTAAAACAATACAAATGATTGATGACCAGTCTTTAAAAAATTCCTTTTGGTGTTTGTGATTTTCCAGGTTTTGATTTCAATGTGGCTACATGAGAGCACGCAGTGGCTAATAGGTTTGTATTAAAGATTTGTTGCGATTAAAATAACTCATGTCCAGTCACGATTGTGACAGTTCAAATATTTAAATTTTTCCCTGCAGTCTCCTGCTTTATATTTACGCTGAATTTTAAGCCCGGGGCCTACAGGATTACTGGGGCAAACCTTTTGTACTTTCTGGCAAAACTGAACATATAGATTGCTTACTTTGTCGGTACTCTGGGAGAGCCCATTTGCTCATTAATGACTTTGGTAATATGTCAGTTAAGATGCTTTGCTTGAGAACAATAATGCAAAAAAAAAATGTATCTTCTAAAAGGATCTTAAAGCAGATTAAAAAAAGTTGCAGATCCTCTTGAATCTTTTTTTGAAAACCTTTATTTATAAATGCACAGCGTCTGCCTACAACCCCGCGGGGCCGGCCGCTATGACATAAACGGATGGGTGAAAAGGAAATTTGGAGACAGTACGTTGTTAAAGCAATCTCTCGAGTCTACATTGTCACATGGAACATAGCACCATTTCAAATAGGATAAAAAAGGTTTAATTTTATGATTTTGTCGAAAAGAACAACAACACACAAACACATGGTATCATACTGGCAAGGGTCGCAGGAGGGGGGGAAAGGGGGGGAAAGAACGCTAATAAATAAAGGAACACATATGGCGAGGGGGGGGGCGAGCACGAGGGAGAAAGCAAAGGCAATACTGAAAATTGGAAACTGAACGTCAATCATGGAGAAGAGGGGAGAGGAACCTCATAGTCAAGTGGAGGGGAGCAAATATCTCCGCGGTACGAATTCCACTGAGCCCAGACCCTGGACCACTTCTTGGGACGCCCCCGCGCCTCATATACAGTTTTTTCTCGGAACATGCACCAGTCCATGTTCTCTTTCCAGGCACTGAGCAATGGTAATCTAGGGGAGCCCCAGAGCTGCGCTATATCTCTCTTTGCAACCATGTTGCCCAGAGTAACCCAAAGCGTCTGGGCGGCATTGCAATCCGAAGGTTCCCACACATTGAGCAGGCAACGTCGTGCTTCGGGAAGGAGGGGGATCCCGGTGACACGACCCATAACATCATGCACTCTAGACCAAAAGGCCGCAATCATCGGGCATTCCCACAGAACATGAAGGAAGGTACCATCCATACCGCATCCACGCCTGCACCGTCCATCCGAAACCAAACCCATTCGTACCAGACGCATTCCGGTCAGATACACACGGTGGAGGATCTTCAGCTGGACAAAACGAAGCCAAGCCGGGATAGCCACCTCCTTAGGGGAGGATACAGCTGACTGCCAGTCCTCGTCGTCGAGTTCGAGCCCGTCAGCCGTCCAGGAAGCACGAAGTTTCTCGAGTTGGTCAGCCCTGTTGTTGACAAGCTTTTTATATATTAAGGAAATAGTGCTATCGGGGACATGGCCGTCTAAAACACGATCCTCCAAAGGGGAGGACTGCGGGATATCGGTACCAGAGGGAAAGACGGAGGACAAGGCATGTCGAACCTGCATATACCGGAAGTGCTCCCTATCATCGAGCCGGTATTCCAGTTTCAATACCTCGAAGGATTTCACAGCGCCCCGTGCCCACAGATCCTCCACCTTACTGATCCCAATCATGTCCCACTTCTCAAATCCTTTCGTCTTCCACAGATTACCCAACCGTTCAGAGTCATACGCGTCAGCCTACCACCCCAGCCCGTGGCCACAGTAGCATCTCTCCATGCCCGCACTGCACACTTCGTCGGGCCTGTAAGGAGCCGAAAGGGTGACTTTGAGTACAGAGCCCTATTGAAGTTGCCACCGGGCAGTAATAGTTTATCCAAAGCAAAGGCGGGGGCAGGTTCCGAAGAGTACGTCGCATGGTTGATAGCGCTCAGGTGTGAGGCCCAGTAATAGCGTCTAATATCCGGCAACGCAATACCACCATCGTACCATGAGAGGGTGAGCTTGGACAAGGCAATACGGGCACGACCATCCCAAATCAGTTGTCGCTATAAACTCTCAACCTCACGGAAGTAGCGAGCAGGGACAGGATCGAAAAAATTCTGCAGGGCGTAAAGAAATCGGGGGAGCGACATCATTTTGAAGAGCGCCGCTCGGCCCAATGGGGATAGGGGCAATTCACGCCACCGTCGCACGTCCTGCTTGAGTCTGCGGAGCGGAGCATACAAGTTCCGCTCATAGCGGAACTAAGAGACCGTAGAGACATAGATCGCCAAATATTTGAAGCCGTCAGTCGCTACCAATATGGGGAACCTGCGAGGCAGAGGTGGCAACGCCTCGGCTATATCGTAAACACAGGACTTGGTCCAGTTAATGACTAATCCCGAGTTCTTACCAAAGGACGTAAGAACGTCAAAGAGGACGTTAAGCGACTTTTGAGGGGAAGTAAGATAGAGAAGGATGTCATCAGCATACAAGGAGACACGATCCTCAAGATCTGGAGACCATCGGATCCCCTTAATAGAGGGTTCCCACCGAAGCCACGCAGCAAGGGGTTCAAGCGCCAATGCGGACAGAAGCGGGGAGAGCGGACAGCCCTAACGAGTGCCACGGCCTAATGGGAAGGGGTCAGAGCATCTACCATTTACCACAACCTGAGCCAATGGTCGTTCGTAAAGGAGCCTGACCCATGCGATGAAGTTAGGACCAAAGCCAAACTTAGCGAGAGCGGCCCAGAGATAGGGCCATTCGATAGTGTCGAAAGCCATAGTGGCGTCCAAGGAGGCGACCACTGCCGGCTCGGCGAGAATTGGAGCCCTCGCGAGAACACTGTGGAGCCTACGCAGGTTAAGGGCCGTGTTCCTATGCGGGATGAAACCGGATTGATCCGGATGGATCAAGTCGCAAATCACCTTAAGCAACCGATTGGCCAGAACCTTGGCCAGGATTTTGGGTTCCGCGTTTAGCAGAGAGATGGGGCGGTAGGAGGTGCAGCGGTCACGAGGCTTGCCATCCTTATAAATGACCACTATGGTAGCTAGGCGCTGCTCGAGGGGGAGGCTTCCAGCCTCAACCGCCTCGAGAAATGTTGCGCAGATGGGCGGCCATCTTGTCCGGACAGAGTTTGTAAAGTTCAATGGGCAACCCATTTGGGCCCATCGCCTTTCCCGAGCGTAAAGATCGGATAGCAAGGGCAATCTCATCGACGGTAAAAGGGGCCTCCAGGACAAGACCATCTTCCTCCGAAACAGTAGGCAGGGCTATATCTCGCAGTAGCAGCCTGGAATCAGCCTCATCCCGATCACTAACCGGAGTATAAACCTTCCGGAAGTGGTCCACAAAGCAATCAACAATTTCACCAGGGTCGGAGACACTCTCACCGGATTCGCGAACAATGACAGGCACAACAGGACTCGCTCGTTCAGCCTTATCCAGCCATGCCAGGAGCTTGCTAGCTTTGTCACCCACATCATACAGTCGGCCTAGTTGATTCGCTCGCATCAGCTTAGCAGCATCAGTGACACAAGCTTTGTAGTCAGCCTGTTTTAGTTCCAAAGTGTGCAACAATGCAGGCGTGTCATCCCCACCCAGCTCACTTTCAAGCGCAGTGATCTCAGTTTCAAGGGCCAGAACAGCCTCCCTCTTTACCCTACGCTCAGCAGCAATGAGTGATAGAGCGGAACCCCTGATAACCGTCTTGAAGGCCTCCCAAAGAACAGCAGGGGAGGTGACAGAGCCCACATTCTCATCAAAGTAACAATCAATTGCCTTCACCAGATCCGAGCGGAGCCGGGGGCTTCGGAAATGCCAGGGAGGGACCGGGGGGATCCTGTTACCAAGTAGACCACCCACCGAAATCTTAACCATCAAGGGGGAATGGTCCGAGATACCCCGGGGAAGATGTCGTACCTCCCGGACAGTGGACAGAGTGGAAGCGAACATAAAAAAATAATCTATACGAGAGAGGCTGCCATGCGCACCAGAGTGAAAAGTATACTGCAGGAGTGAAGGGTGTAGTGAGCGCCAAACATCCACCAGGCCAAAAGTGTCAGCCATCTCATTAAGCCACAACTGGGATGGCGGCAGGACTCTAGGGGGAAGCCGATCACATTCACCGGACATAACAGAGTTGAAGTCCCCGCCCATGATTAACAATCCATCAGGAAGGCCAAGAAGAGTCATGCCAAGATCGGCATAGGTGGTAGCCTGCAGCCCCGGGGGAATGTAAACAACAACCAGCACAATTTGTTTGCCCTCCCACCTCCAGGAGACAGCAGCATACCGCCCGCGGTCGTCAAGTATAACTTCGTCAATAGCAAGAGCTAGGGAGGACTTCACCATGATACCCACTCCCCGGGACCCAGAGGTGAAACCAGCATGTGCGACCAGGCGGTAACCCCGGCGGTTGAGGGCCTTACAAGCATTACCGATTAAGTGAGTCTCCTGAAGGAACACAACATCAGGGGCATGGCGCCTCAAAAATTGTAACACAATGCCCCGCTTGATCCTGTCACCCAACTCGTTGACGTTCCAAGAAAGAACCTGCATTTCACCCCCCCCCCATTGCGGCAAAGGCAATCCACCCCAACCCCCCTCCACAACCCCAAGTTCGGAATAATTGCAATCAGTGAAATACCATGAAAAATGAAACATAAAAAACAAAACGAAACACAACCAAGTCCCCAGGAACCAGCCCCCAAACAGAAACCCGTTACAACACCCCCCTCCCTGCACCCCTGCTGACTAAAAAGCCACCCCCAACTGCAGTGTGCCTGTCGCCCCATCTGATCTACACAAAGAACCCCCCGAGGAGGAAGGGAGAAATCACCCGTTCCCGCACCGCCACAGGCATAAACATAGAACACACAGTTAATTTGCTCTGTATAGTACGTAGTCTCAATTCGGACCTCCGGGGGCCCATATTACTCCTGGGCCGTTGCACCACCTTCCGCACCGCCAGGGCCACCGCTCCCAGAGTCATCTGTCGGCAACGAGTCCAACCAGTCGGCAGCACGCTCCGGCTGATCAAAAAAGTAGGCACGTTCTCTGAACTCAATCCGCAGTCGGGCTGGAAACAACATGGCATACTTCAGTCCCCGGTCCCTCAGGCGACGCTTCACTCCGAGAAACCCAGATCGTTGTCGTTGCACTTGGGGAGTGAAATCAGGATAGATGGAGATCGAGTTATTGTTATATTTCAACGGGCCGTGTTTACGGGCGGCCTGCAGGATAGCGTCTCTGTCTCGATAGTGAAATAGCCTTGCAATGATAGGCCTCGGCGGGCCTCCTGGTTTCACTTGTCCTCCCGGGAAACGATAGGCGCGCTCTACGGCAAAGAACTTACTGAGTCCAACCGGAGCAAGTTTAGCAACGATAAGTTCTTCGACCAATAAATCGATCGAGGCAGCACCATCACTTTCCGGCACTCCAACTAGGCGTATGTTGTTCCGCCTGGCCCTTTTGTCGTAGTCCTCCATACGTTTGAGCAGCATATCATGCGAGGAACGCAGATTCCCAATCTCAGATTGCGCCTCCGCCATGTCCGTCACCAGGCTCGACGCCTTCAGGTCTAGTGCCTTCACCCTCTCGTTAGTTTTGGCTAGATCGGCTCGAATAAGAGTAACATCCACAGCCACCGTGTCTATCTTGGACACGATGGCTTCGTATTGCTGACTCATATCGGCCTTAAGACCAGAGATGGCAGCCAATAGGTCTTGGAGCGATACTTCAGAGGAAGACGACATGTCCGTTTGAGGTCCTTCAGCGCCCACACTGGTGACACCGGGGGAGCCTCTCGGCTGGGTGTAGCGTTCGATCATATTGGACTGGATCGACCCCCCCCCCCTCCCCGAGTTACAGTCTTCCTGCGTTTTTCCGCCTCAGGTTTTGTCGCCATGTTGTAGTCAGTGGCGGCCGAGGACCCAAAGGGGGCAATGGGACGGGGAAAAGTCCAGAAACTCCGAAGTGCAGTCCGAAGAGGGAATACCGCAGGCCTCCTCGCCAGCCCAAGGATGGAAAGTGTGCACTGTGAGGGCAGCAGGCGAAGACAGAGTAGGAGGAGACAGAGACAATGAGGCCGGAAACCGAAAGTGAAAGTAGTACACCACCGGTGGGCCAGATGCCAGGCAGCCGTTGTTGTTGCATTACAGCTCGGCCATAGTAGGCAGCCGAGACCCCGGTTGCGTCCGTGGGCAGGCCAGAAAGTTGAAGACGACAGAAAAATGGTCCCCGAGGTCCGATTTCGACCAAAAAAGGATCGTCAGCATCCGTGAGAGTAGCACTTCAAAAGCCCGTCGAAGTGATCAGGATAATTGTAGGATAGATAAAGAAGGGCGGCGCGGGTCTCGGGAGCTCTCTGCTCACGCGACCATCTTGGATGCCCGCGTAGCTCCTCCTCGATCCTCTGGAATCTTGATCTCTACTCTGCAGCCAGTGTTATTTTTCCTAAAGGTAATATGATACCTAAATCAACATTTACAATAAAGGCAGAAATAAATATGAAAACCTGCTGCTACTACTGTAAAGGAAACCACAGATTCAAGTGAGGAATCGAGTGAGTTCCAGAGCTTAGTATCTGAGGGGACATTAGTAGAAATAGCAACAAATGAGCAAGCGGACGGGCCAAAAGGCTTTCCTACTCATTGTTCCACAATTGTTGAACAAGACCAATGATAAAAAGCATAGTACTTTGATAAAAGTCTTTCCCCATACAGATTTTCGATCCAGCCTTGTACTAATACCATCAGTTAGTCCTGCTTCATTATCTCTTCCAGTAAAAACATTGGTTAACCCCTTCCCTGCGGGGGTAATTACCCCACGGTGCGGGGGGGGAGGGGGGAAGGTGAGCACGGCGCTGCGGTGCTCGTGATGAGACCAGCTCGTCATGAGTCACGGTGGAGCTGTGCTCATGACGAGCTGGTCTCGTCATGACCCCGCCCAACGATTAATTTGCCCGCATAGGCGGGGATCGATTGCACGTGGGCGGAGTGGTGCCGTTATGACGAGACCAGCTCGTCGTGAGCACAGCTCCATGGTGACTCATGAGCACCGAAGAGGTTAAGAACATTACCAATAAACTAATAAACAGTTGTCATTTTTTAACCAAGTCGGTGCAGCCACACCCAGGATGAGGAGGGATGTGCGGGACAGCGTTATGGGCCTTCAATGATGTATTACGAAACGTTGGACTAATACTAATAATGCGCATTTCTATTTACATTTGCTGTCAATGATTGTAAAACATGTAAAGTTATAGTTGTAAATTGCATATAAAAAAGTTCCAATTAAAAAATTCTTTAAAAAAAAAAAAAAAACAAGACTGTTTTTCCTTCTCTCCTAACGTTTACCCTGATAATCAAAAGTGTCTTCCTGGCAATTACACTATTGTACCTGAAAGGCTACATGCTCACTAAAGTGGCTTGTTCCACACTAAATCGTACAAACATTGGTAGGTGATTCAGATCATATTTTAAATACCATCTCTTCAATATTGCAAGTGTTAGCTAATTCTTAACAGATGGTGTTGAAAACATTAATACAAGACTGCAGACTTACCCAGAAATCATTCAAGAATTCCAGAAATACTTTATATGATGCCACACTAAAGGCTCATTAAATTAAGCGATATTGCAATATTCAATTAATGCATCTACTTGATTCTGTTGAGGAATTTAGAGGGAAGGGTGGCTTTAGTTACAATTCGGAAAAGTTGCCTTCACTAGGTACAGGAAAAGATATAGAAATAATAGCTGCCACTGTACAAATTACCATGCTCTAGGTTAGTTGAATATACAGCAATTTACCTTCAACAAAACTCTTTCTCTTGGATACTTCAACTGCAAATTTCTAAACCTTGAATATCCCTTTGGTGCATGACTGGTTCCACAGAAGTGTACAGCAGTGCTTTCATGTGACTTCATGTGCCATCCTACAACTCCCGTGTTGATTCCACATCGCCCCAAAAGTGACGGAGCAGAATCACATATAAACATCACTCTTGTAGGCTGATGTCAATTTCTTCTCTTTTCCGTTTCCATGTCCTTAGATGCGTAGAGTGAGCAACTGTTGGTTAAGCATGCTGAGTACCAACTTGGGAGCTTTTTCAGATGTTAAAAAGCCCCTAACAGAAAGGGAACCAGTTAGGAATCTACGTTCAAACAGAGCATCCACCAGAAAGAGTGTTACCGAATACGAGTAACTTGTTCTAATCACATATTCTTCACCTTCCAATACATAAGAAAGCACTACCTCCCTAAGGCAGAGAATCTGCATAGTGGGCTCAGACAAAAATGTCTTGCAGGACTGAGCAGATAAACTGCTCTGTAAAAGTATGGACTGAAAACCACACTGCAGCATGGCAAACAGCAAAGATAGTCACTCCTTGCACCAGGGCTTTGGCACAGGCCCTAGCCATGGTGAATTGAGCTCTCAGAGTACTGCTTCTTGGCAGGACGTAGATGATGTTAACGCAGAGGCCTATCTACATCGACGTGGTACTCTTCTGCACAGCCTTCCCTTTCTTTGCTCCAGACTACCAAAAAAAGTTAATCGTCCACTTTTTGATCCTTAATCTAAGTAAAAGCTTTCAGCTCTTGGGGTCTAACCAATGGATCCTTTCCTACTCTTTTGAGGAATGAGAACAGAATGCTGGTAGGATTGCCTAATGTGGAAGGCAGGCATGTCGTTGGATAAGAAAGCCCCTCAAGCCTCAGCAGCAATTTATTGAGAAAAAATGTGTTGTAGGATGGTTTACTCACACAACAAGCTGACATAATCGTATTGAGAACAACAGTTCAGGAGACACAGCTATGCATAGGATTTTAAGGTATACACATGAGGAATGTGAAAACCGAGTTAAAATTACACTGTGGCATCACAAACAGCTTGGAAGGGAACATGTCTGCCAAACCTTTAGTAAACTTCATCAAAACAGATTATTATCATTATTATTATTATAATTGCATTTTTTAAGCGCGCAGCTACCCGGAGGTTTCCCGGCGCTAAAGACAACAGTGAGTGAGATATGTTTAGAGGGGAGCCGTACACAAATTATGTATTAAAAAGCCATGTCTTGATGCCTTTACGAAATGTACAGTAACAAGTTTCAGATCGTAAGGATTGGGGCTTAGAATTCTATAAGGAAGGTGCCAGCAGAGCAAACGAGCGGCCGCCCATTTTAACTCTGTTGACCCGGGGGATCAGAAACTTGTGTTGTGTGGAGGATCTCAACGTGCGGGAGGGAACGTAGTGCTGAACTAAAGAGGAAAGGTATCTTGGGGCCTTACCCATTTTAATATGGTGCATTATGCAGAGAGCTTTAAATTTTACTCTGCTCTCAATGCGCAACCAATGCAGTTTACGTAAATGGATAGAGGCCGATGACCTGGCAGGCAAATTGCAGAGAAGGCGGACTGCAATGTTCTGGACCACCTGGAGTTTCTGTAATACCTCCTTACAAGCACCCAGAAGCAGAATGTTCCCGTAGTCCAGGCGTGAGGTGACAAGAGCCTGGACTACAGTCCTTAGGGTATCAGCTGGAAGCATCCACGTGATTTTTCTCAGCCACCTAATGATGGTAGTACAGGTGGCAGAGACTTTTACAACGTGTTGTTTAAATGACAGCTGGTTATCAAAAAGAACCCCAAGGTTGCGAACTGAGGTTGAAGGGGTAGGAGAAGGGCCCATCTGGAGAGGCCAATGTTGAGGGCCCCAGAGCGACGTTTGCGGGCCGAATAAAAGTAGCTCTGTTTTATCTCCATTGAGCTTTAATTTATCACTGTGCATCCAGTTGGCAATTTGTTCCAACCCCGATTGCAAGGAGGAAGTGGAAAGGTGTTTGTTGGTGGAAAGAGAGTAGACGATTTGTGTATCGTCTGCGTAAGAGTAGATCGTGAGGCCGGCTTGCTCTGCCAGGAAGGCAAGAGGTCTCACATATAGATTGAAAAAAAGAGGGCTAAGAATAGATCCTTGGGGCACACCGTGGGGGGAAGAAAAAACAGAAGAAACAGACGAAGAAGAAAAGATTTGAAAAGTGCGGTTAGAGAGGAAGCTAGCAATCCAGGCCAGGGCGGACCCATCAATGCCCACCGATTTCAGGGTGGACAGCAAGATGGAATGGGAGACGGTGTCAAAAGCGGCACTCAAGTCTAACAAAATGAGTGCCACTGTCTCCCCGCTGTCCACCTGTTTTCTAATGGTCTCCGACACACCAAGGAGCGTGGTCTCAGTAGAGAAGCCGGCCCTGAACCCGGATTGAGAGCAGTGAAGAAGATTGGAAGATTCAACATAAGTAGTGAGAAGAGAATTAACGTGTTTTTCCAGAATCTTAGAGTAACAGGGAAGCAAAGAAATGGGACGAAAGTTAGAGGGGTTATTTGGGTCCGCGTTGGCCTTTTTTAACAATGGAACCACCATGGCATGTTTCCATTCGTTAGGGACCTTGGCTTCAGCCAATGAAGCATTGAGAAGATTCAGAAGGACCTGAAGTATGGTAGGATCCAAAGTGCGTAGAATTTGTGGAGGCATAGGATCAAGAGGAGAGCCAGATTTTATTTCATTAAGATATTTTTGGAGAAGTAAGAGCGAAATTGGCTCCCAAGAGTGAAGTAAAGGGGAAGTAGGAATTGAGTTAGCTACAACACTGGGGGTGGCGTCAAAAATAGCATAGATCTTATCTATTTTCTCCCTAAAGAATGTTGCCTGGGCATTACATTGAGTAGAGTCCAGACAGGGGTCTTTCGGGGTAGAGGACATGCCTGACAAATCTTTGACCACTTTGAACAAGGCCTTAGATCTATTTTGGGCATTAATTATAGTAATGTTGGCATGATTAGCTCTGGCGGTGTCACAGGCAGAGTGATAAGCCCGCAAAGCGGCCTTATATTTTGTTTTATTAGTGCTGCAGTAATTGGAGCGCCAAATACGTTCCAGTTTCTTACAACAAGATTTTTCAAGGCGGATCTGATGATCTGAATAAGGACATCTGGCCAGTCAAACATAATAAAAATTAAAGGTCGGCAAACCTTTCACAATGCACAATGCAAGACTTTGCTGGGCAAAAGAAAACAAACAAAAGGACGTCTGACAGTTCTCCCTGTAAGGGGCCAGTGGCCCGGAAACCACACCAGGTTACATATTTGTAACATAGCTTAAATGGATTTTGTGGAGGGGCGTCTGGTGGAGAAGATGTCATCCAACACTCAGGCGGTAAATTGATTGTAACCAATTGCTGCCACTCAGCCTCCAAGTATGAAGGTGTAAATAGCATAGGTTCAGGTGTGGAACCCCGCCCGTTTGCAAACACACAACGTTCTCCTGAAGTGTTAGTCTGATCGGAGGAAAAAAAACATGCCCTGGAGTTCCAGGATCCAAATTCTCTAGACCAATCCAGGACTACTACAATGACTTGGGATCGGTTTCCGACTACCTGAGGTGATTCCCCAAAAAACAGGAGTGATCCCTTTAATTTGGGAGGTATATCAACCTATTCCTTCTTGTAATAAAATACCGGTATTAGAACGGAATTGGTCGAGGCTCTCACCAGGCATCAGGACTTCAGTTCTCGATGCTACCAGGGATCCCAGACCTGCCATTAACGCCAACCTGGACCAGGCTGTCAACAATTTTAATTCTTTGATTACTAGTTCGCTCGATTCGGTCCTTCCCAAAAGACATACCTACAAGAAAGGGAAACCAAAGGCGGCGCTATGGTTTTCCCCTAAATTAAGAGAGCTTAAGCGAACTTGCCGAAGGTTAGAACGAAGATGGAGGCAGACTTACTCTGAGTCAAGGAAATCCGATTATAGAGATTCAATCAAAATATATAAAGCTGAAATTAAAACTGCCCAAGCCATCTATTATGAGGAGGAAATCAACTCTGCCTCTAATTCTCCTAAAAAGACTTTTGGGATTGCCAAAACTTTAGCAACCCTCCCCCAGAAAGCATTAGCCCAAGAGGGGGCACAAAGCCATTGTAACAATTTAGCAGAATTATTTTATCAAAAAATTCAAAATATTTACTAATCTTTTCCAGCTTCCCGGAACGATTCAAGCTTTTGTCACACTGCAGAGTTGGTTTCTGATCTGTAGTCATCATTAGGGCAAATCTCTCCCCTAACCTCCTTCGCCCTCGATCTAATTATGACTAAAGCAACTTCATGCTCTCCCATGGATCCCCCCCCCCCGAACCCCCCTCCCCCCAGCATCTTACCCTGGCTATCGACTTCAATCGCCCTGCCATCTTGGACATTCTAAATCTATCCATTTCCTCCGGCATGGTTCCGTCTGCATGGAAATGTGTGCGAGGGAGGGCTCTTTTAAAGAAACCTACCCTTGACCAGTCCATGTTAACTAATTACCGTCCCAGCTCTCTCCTCCCCTGGGTGAGTAAGTTACTTGAAAAACATGTGAACACTACGCTGGTAGAGTATTTGGAGTTTAACCATCTCCTCCATTGATCTCAAACAGGTTTCCGTCCCCAGCTAGGGACAGAGATCGCCCTTGTGGCAGTAACTAAGGAGGTGAGGAAGATTCTGGACTAGGGGGGGCAAGGCAGCAATCATTCTGCTAGACCTTATTGCCGCTTTTGACACTGTTAATCACAACATTCTGATTTGCTGCCTCAAGAACCTAGGAGTCACTGGTACGGCCCTAGCCTGGTTCCAATCCTTCCTCATGGATCATTTTTTTTCAGGTGTTTGAAGGTGATGCAGTGTCCAACCGGCTGCCGCTCAGTTGTGGGGTTCCTCAGGGTTCCCTGTGCCTCACGCTGTTTAACATCTACATGAGCCCCCTGGCTGAGATTGTCCTTCCGTTCGGCATAAAGATCGTTACCTACGCAGATGACACTCAGCTTGTGGTAGCATGAAACCATCCTGAGAGGTCATCTAGCTCTTTGGGTCCCTGCCTGAAGGCAGTAGCCAAATGGATGGAACTCTAATGCCTTAAGCTCAATGGGGATAAGACTGAGCTAATGCTTCTCGGCAACTCTCCCTCCTTCAACCCTGCTCTCCTCTGGCCGGCCTGATTCGGCCCGCCCCAGATCCAAAAGCCTAGATTAAGAGTCTGGGGATGTGGCTTGATAGCGCTCTCAATTTCAACTTCCAGGCTACTAAGCTTTCAGCCACCTGTTATGGCTTAAAGAGGTTGCTGCGCAAGATCCTTCCCCTTCTTCCTTTTCAGGCGAGAAAGATTGTAGTTTAGGCGCTTATTCTGTCTCGCCTGGATTATGGCAATGCCTTATATCTAGGAACCCCTCATTTTACTATACAGAAGGTTCAGGTGATCCAGAACTGCGCGGCCCGCTTGTTCTCTCACAGCCCCCGCAACCAATCTTCTTTAAGAGCCTTCACTGGCTCTCTGTTAGGGCAAAAATACAATTTAAAGCCATGTGTTTGGCCCACAAGGCCTTCTGGAGGAAGGGCCCAGACATAGTCCACCCCCTCATTACTCCCTACCATCCTTCGCGGAACCTCTGCTCAGGTTTTTCTTTTCTTGCTGTCTCTACCAAAATACGAAGATCAAAATGGGGCTGAAGCTCTTTCTCCTTCAATGCCTCTACACTCTGGAACTCACTTCCTTTAGACCTCGGGAAGGAGTCAAATCTATTGGCGTCCTGGAAACTTTTAAAACCCTATCTCTTTAAGGACTCTCTCTAAGCCTTCTGTCTCATTTCCATATGCGGAAATCCGAAGCGCTGGGAGGCATAAGGGTAACCATGCGCAATATAAGTCCAAATTTATTCATTCATGTGTGCACCACCACGGTCTGTCCTGAGTGGAGGAGGGAGGATGGCGTGCCACAGGACAAACAGTGACTGGTCAGCAACCTATGCCACTGATTATGTAAATGTTAATAAAGCTCCTTTTTTCCAAATATAGGGCAATATATTGGCAAGGCTGTGTGTCACAGTCAATCACTAGCTGGACACAGACTATAGTAGATTAGTGGGTATTTAAATTGGAAACAGGAATTAAGGCTACGGATCGGTTAACTCTTTCATATTTTCACACTAGCGCAATAACTCGGCCTCTCCTGTCATATAGATAGGCTTTGCCTTCACACAGTGTTAAGTTAGCATGAGTTTCGAATATGCTACTTACCAGTATGCATTTGTTCTTGGCACGTAGGGCTGCTGACATTCATATCTGTGCATAGATCCCCGCCTGGTGTTGGGTCCGGATGATTGCACATTGTTGTCCTGGAAGAGTCTTAGAAGTATCACGAGATAGGTGGCTCCTCCCCTGGACTACAGTGCGCATGGGCATCCTCTCCATCCTCAGATTGTTTTTCGCCATTGTGGCAGAGATAGAGTGTAATGCAGTGAGTGATGCCCATGCTACATAGTAATTCTGAATGCTACAGCTGCTACAGGCGCCGGGGAAGAGGGTGGGCGATATGAATGTCAGCAGCCCTACATGCCAAGAACAGATGCATACTGGTAAGTAGCATATTCGGTTCGAGGCATGTGGGCTGCTGAATTCATATCGGTGCATAGAATACATAGCAGTCCCTCGTTAGTGGCGGCTGCCCGTGCCAGCTGCAGCAGTCTGAAAAAGAGTTTTGAGAACAGCCTGTCCTACAGCTGCCTACTGTCTTGAATGTACATCTACGCAGTAAATGTATGTGTAGTGGACCATGTGGCTGCTTAACATATCTCTTCTAAAGGAATATTCCCCAGGAAAGCCATGGATGCTCCTAACTTACGTGTGGAGTGTGCTCTTGGAGGAATGGTTAGTGTGCGTTTAGCCTTTGCATAGCAAATCTGTATACACCTAACGATCCATCTGGCTATTCCTGCTTTGGAAATGGGGTTGCCTTTGTGCTGTGGAGAAAATGCAATAAACAGTTGTTTTGTCTTCCTGAAATCCTTTGTTCTGTCTATATAGTACATAAGAGCCCTCTTGACATCTAATGTTTGTAGAGATCTCTCTGCGACATTTTCCGGATTAGGATAGAAAACTGGCAGTTCTATGGTTTGGTTCATGTGGAACTGCGAAATCATGGTTAGTGCCTGGAGTTCACTAACTCTTCTTAGTGAGGTAATGGCTACTAGGAAAGCAACTTTCCAGGTCAGAAATTGAATCTCACAAGAGTGTAGAGGTTCAAAAGGTGGTCCAATCAGTCTGGTGTGGACCACATTCAGGTTCAGACTGGTGAAGGTGGGTGTCTGGGAGGGATCACTCTTTTAAGTCCCTGCAGAAAAGCTTTAATGGCAGGCACTCTGGTGCTGCCTGTTCTGAAGAGAAGCTGCTATTGCGGATAAATGTATACGAATGGAACTGTACGCCAGATTACATCTGTATAGGTGCAACAAATAACAGATAATGTTTTGAATTGATGCATCCAGTGGGTTAATGTCATTATTGTTACAATATACGACAAACCTTTTCCATTTAGCTGCATAACATGCTCTGGTTGTGGGTCTTCTTGCCTCCTTGAGGATATTCATACATTCTGGCGGCAAGTTGAGGTAGCCAAATTCTAAGATTTCAGGAGCCAGATCGCCAGGTTGAGCTGTTGCGGATCTGGGTGCTGAATTTCGCCATGGCTCTGCGTTAAAAGTCTGGGTGTTAGCCACAGTCTTTAATGCAGTACCACGGAAAGTTCTACTAGCGTGGTGTACCATGGCTGGCGTACCCACGTCGGAGCAACCAGGATGAGTGCCATCGAGTGTTGCTTCATCTTGCGTGCCACCAGCGGTATTAGAGGCGCTGGGGGAAAAGCGTACGCAAACCTGCCTGACCAGTTCATCCATATCGCATTGCCCTGTGACTGCGGATGTGGGAAACTGGCGGCGAAGCTTTGGCATTTTGCGTTTTCCCATGTGGCGAATAGGTCTATCTCTGGATGACCCCACTGCTGGAAGTACGGTTGGAGTACTGATGGATGTATCTCCCACTCGTGCATCTGGTGGCTGTGTCTGCTGAGCAGATCCGCCATCTAGTTGTCCTTGCCCGGGAGGTGTTCCGCCATGAGGAAGATGTTCCTCTGAATGGCCCACTTCCACATGCTCTGAGCCAGATGAGACAACTGTGGAGAGTGTGTTCCTCCCTGCTTCTGTACATAGTACATGGCAGTCATGTTGTCCGTCCGGATCAACACGACCTTGTTGCACAGGTGTACTTTGAAAGCTTTCATTGCCATGAAGATTGCCATCAATTCCAGAAGGTTGATGTGCATCTTCTTCTGCTGTGTCGTTCATAGTCCCTGCACTGTGTAATGGAGTACATGAGCTCCCCATCCTTGGAGAGATGCGTCCGTCGTCAGTATTATTTGTGGTACAGGCTCTTGGAACGGTCGGCCCTTGCAAAAGTTTTGTGGGTTCCACCAATGCAGAGAGTTGTATGCCCGACCGCTCACCAACACTAGGTCTTTCCATTGTCCTTGAGCCTGATTCCACTGACGTGCCAAGCACTCCTGAAGCGGGCGCATATGTAGTCTCGCGTGTGTGACTATGAAGATGCAGGAGGCCATCATGCCTATCAACTGCATGAACACTCTTGCTGGAAGCGAGTGTTGGGGTAATAATTTTCATATCAGCAATTGCATGCTGTGTATCCTCACTGAATTTGGCTGAGCTTTGGCTGCCAGAGTGTCTATTGTCGCGCCCAGGTACTGTCGAACGTGGGCGGGCTGAAGATGTGACTTTGGATAATTCAGCGAGAATCCCAGACTGTGAAGAAGATGAATGGAGTGGGACATGTTGCTGGCACACTGCTTGGCCGCCTTTGCTTGAATAAGCCAGTCGTCCAGATAAGGGTAGACATGTATGTGCTGTCTCCTTAGATGTGCTGCTACTGTCGCCAGGCACTTTGTGAACACCCTGGGTGCCATCGTCACTCCGAAAGGGAGGACTTTGAACTGATAATGTTGATCTTAAATAGTGAACCTGAGATACTTTCTGTGTGATGGGTGTATGGGTATATGGAAATATGCATCTTTCAGATCTAGTGTTGCGAGGAAGTCTCCCTGACTGAGTAACGGTAGAACCTGCTGTGAGGTGAGCATATGAAAAAGCTCTGACAGAATGGATCCGTTTAGAGGCCTTAGGTCCAGTATGGGTCTGAGAGACCCGTCCTTTTTGGGTATTAGGAAATACAGAGAGTACACCCCTGAGCCTTGGTCTTCTATAGGCACGAGCTCTATGGCTCCTTTTTGCAGCATGCTGACGACCTCCTGCTGCAATAAGTGTAAGTGCTCTGCGGACATAGGACGAAGTCTTGGTGGTATGTTGGGTGGAGTGGAGGTCAGCTCTAGACAGTACCCGTACTGGACAATGTCTCTCACCCACCTGTCTGTGGTGATGGATTTCCAGACCGGCAGGAACTGTTGCAGTCTCCCCCCGACAGGTGTTCTACGGTCGGGGGCAATGACAGGGCGTCACTGTTTGTTATTGGCAGAGGATCTGGAATTGTTGTTTCCTCTTCCTCTGCCCTTGATGTTGTTTCCACGATATCCACCCTTGTTGTGTTTATTGTAGGTGGTTTGTGTACCTCCTTTATTATACTGTGTCTGCTGTGTGTTTTGGCCTCTTGAAGGTCCTCCATTATTGGAGCGACGAAAAGAGCCACCCCGAAACTGCTGTGACTGTAGAGCCCCCATACACTTTGCAGTCTCAGTGTCTTTTTTAATCTTTTCAAGGGTGGTGTCAACCTCAGGTCAAATAAGTAGTCCGGGTTAACTGGCTTATTGAGGATAGCAGTTTGTATTTCTGGTTTGAATCCCAAGATTCTTAACCAGGCATGTCTTCTTAACATGACGCTAGTGTTAATGGCTCTGGCTGCAGTGTCAGCTGCGTCTAGCGCGCACTTGATCGAAGCATTGGTTATAAGCTTTCCTTCTTGGATTAGCAGCTCCGCTCCCTCCTTGTACTGATCTGGTAGGTGTTGCAACAGTGTCTCAAGGGTATCATAATGGGCCCTGACATATCTGGCTAAGAGTGCCTGAGTGTTGGCAATGCGCCAGATGTTAGCTGCCTGCGCTGCCACCCTTTTTCCTGAAGTTTCCAGTACTTTCGACTCCTTGTCAGGAGGAGGAGCATCACCTGTAGTCTGGGAGTTTGCTCTCTTACGTGCATTAGAAACAACTAATGAGTCCAATGGCAACTGTCCTCTTATATAAGTAGGGCCCACAGGTGCTGGTCTAGATTTCTTTTCAATTCTAGGGTTTAACACCCTTGCTCTGGTGGTCTCCTTAAAAATGTCCTCAGCATGCTTAAGGACCCCTCTTAGCATGGGCAGAGTCTTGACGGTTCTTTCCGAAGTGGAAAAGATGTCGACCAGAAAATCTTCCTCAATAGGGTCAGCATGTAGTTGCACATCATGGTTACCCGCCGCTCTTTCAATAAGGGCGTTAAAGGCAGTAGTGTCCTCAGTAGGAGATGTTTTTACATTATATGTATGTGTCTCAGGGGCATTTTGTGGATCCCTTGTGTCAGCTGGGTCTGCCCATGGTTGGTTCTGATCGTCAGGATCAGTGTCCACATGATAAGTGGCATTCTCATTATCGTCAGCCCCTGCATCCACATCTGAGTATGTGGGTGAAAAAGACTGAGGTTCCTGTCCATAGGATTGCAGAGGTTCCACAAGAACTGGTGATGTGGTTGAATCCCTCTTCTTCTTTAATGGAATCTTATATGACTCCATGGGTGTTTCTGGTATTATTTTCCTCTTATACATGGATAGTCTACCAGTGTCCGAGTCGATGAACTGCCTCGGCTCCTGTTCTTCAGGCTCTTCTGTAGCCCCTAGACCCATCGACACTTCTTTAATGGCTCCGATACACCCTTTTTCGGTTCGAACATCATCGGTGGCAACCCGAATTTGATTGGTGCCGATGCGGTCTGAATTTTTCCGACCAACTTTGGGGTTGGGGCCTTCGTCGGTCCGACCGCCGTAGCCTTTTCTTTGATGCGTTGGAGTGACTCCGACACCTGTTTGGATACGAATGGGGTCGGCTGTGTCGACTCAACAGGGTCCTTGGAGCCAGTCTTTGTCTTGGTCTCGGGCCTTGTCCGAGGATCGACCCCTTCTCTCGGATCGAGCCTCTTGTTTGTGTCGACTCTCTTTGGCGCCGACTTCGTCGGTTCGACAGCCTTGACCTTGGTCTTCGGTGCCCCAACCTTCGGCTCGACGACCTTTTTGAACTTCTCGGTATCAATGGCCTTCTTCTGTTTCTTTGGCTCCGAGGGGTTTGAGGCCTTGGAACCGACCAGAGTGAGCTGCACTTTCGGTTTAGTTTTTGGTAGTGATGCTTTCGGTTTCGATTTCTTTGTATCGACCGTTGGCATTTTCGATACCGATGGCTCTTTATATATGTCCGTATCCGGGCCTTTATGCGGGGCTGTAGAACGATTCGATAGATCTTGGGTAAGGCCTTGTGGCGATCCCTCGACCTGAGCCTTATTGAGTGCTTCATCGTTGGCCCCCGTATCGACGGTTGGGCCTAGCTTCTCGCCTGAGCTATCTTCTACGGCCCCAAGGGCCTCTACCTCGTCTCCTACCTCATCGACGACGTTTTCTTCTTCTTCCAATATCTCTTCATCTTCGGCGTCATACTCAGAGTCATGCTCCGAAACAGGATCCGAGTGTTCTTCCCGATCCTCCAGATCAATGACCTCTTCGTCTTCGGTCCCGAAGATGTTTTCTGGATTAGGCGCTGATCTCTGCGACTCTAATCGAGCTGCGCGTCGAATCCGAAGAGTTTTCTTCGACCTGAACCGGGCACAGGCCATACAATTGGCTTCGTTGTGATCCGGGGACAGGCACTTGTTGCACACCGGGTGGACATCGATGTGCGGGTATTTTGCATTGCAAAGTGGACACCTCTTGAATGGGCTTCTTTCCATCGTAGATCGAAGATCGGGTCGAGTGTGGAAAAGAAAAACCGTCTGATTCCTTGATGTCCTCTCGAAGCAAAGTTACCGGTACCAAACAAAACGATACCGACGCTGTCGAAAGCCTTTTGGCTTTGTAGAAAGTTTTCCTAACTTGAGCTAAGATAGTAACATCCGAACCCAATGGCGGAAAAAAACAATCTGAAGATGGAGAGGATGCCCATGCGCACTGTGACTGTAGACCAGGGGAGCAGTCACCTACCTCGTGATACTTCGAAGACTCTTCCAGGACAACAATGTGCAATCATCCGGACCCAACACTAGGCGGCGATCTATGCACAGATATGAATACAGCAGCCCACATGCCTCGAACATTAGAAGTTTAAACGCCATTTTTCCTTTCTGCTGCTTCTGCACACGGCACATATTGTTATTAAAGCTTTGAGCCTAGTAGAATATTTTGCTTCACACGAGAATAATATGTTTTCCTATTGTATCAGCTTTGCTTGGTAAGCTATGTCTGAACAGTGAGTGCCGAGGACTTCAAGATTATTTCAACACAGTGGTTGTGATGTCTGATCAGGGCACGTTCTAGACATAACACATACGCAGCGGCGGCCAAATCTGGCTTTTGGCTCGTTTAATAATGCACTGCGCAGAGCATGCACACACACTTGATGAATATTCGCATGCAGAGAGCTGCTGGAAGATGATGTGATCCCTTTCCACTAAGATCAGAGGTATGGGGCCACCCTTCTAAAACCCAAAGAGACCTTTTTTAGATATAATATAATATACTAGCAAGGGAGGGTAAGACTTGGGTGCCATTTAGCCTTCTTCCCTTTAGCATTGTAACATGCTTTCTCCCTTTGTATTTTATGGACTAGTAACTATGCTGATAACCTTGTTGCGTATAATAGGTTTGCTTGTATTAGCTAAGATACTGCGCCTTAGAACACGGCATTAGAAATAAACATTTCAAACTTGCACGTGTCCTCATTTACTCCTCGTTTTGGATTGGTATGTTAGTAGAACGAAAGAGTGTTCATGTGTTCCACGTTACCTGAGGTGTTCTGAGTCCATGTTATGGGTTGTATAATCATTGGAGGCATGGAAGAACCAATGAGACACTGATTGCTAGTCTGGTAGGGGATTTTGGATACTGAGGTGAGTTTTGGTACACCCTAATTCACTGAGGTTCTATGTCTCTATGCACAGTTTTGTGTAGGAGCAGAATCCCTGCGACACTCCCTCTTTGATAACTCCCTATCGCTGATGAAGTTGATCTTTGCTGTTTCCGGAAAGTCAAAGCTCTTCTTGTGTCCCTTGGAAAACCAACAATATACCAGTTATTTTAAAGGCTTAAAAAACGCTTACCCCATCACAATTTTTTTTTTTTACAGTGAAGATGTACGTTTTCGCGTCATCACAAAAAATAGAAATTAATTCACCTCCGATAACTAGTTAAGGTAGCACTAAATATTAGACCATCATGCATTATAAGTATTGTTGTCTACGTTGTGACAGGTATTCATTTATACCCATTTGGATCTCTTATATGCAAATTTGGGGAGTAGCAACCGTTTCCCACATCACCTGTTTCTGAACAGTTGCCTGTGGCCATGGTCCATCCTCAGAACCATGGCTAAGGATAATGTAGAACCCTTTTTCAGGAGGTAGATGGGATGCTTAGAAGTCTAAGGTATGCCGACGGCCTTGCTTCTACTCTCAGCCCCAGGCCCTTCACAACCACATTCCTCTGCTCTGGGATTATCCCGACAGGTCAGTTTCTTCCTGCCAGAATGACTCCTCTCGCTCCTCACTGTGGATGCCTGCACATTTCTTCAATGTTTCTTGTTCACCCTCTGCTTCTTCTCTCACCTCCTGCCTGCACTCACTTCGGTGGTCCTTCGTCCTCCTTTGGCTTCCGTCAACTTTCAGCTACCTTTTTTTAAACTCTTGAGCTGGAAAATGTTACTATATTACTTTTGAGGTTGTCTATTGGCCAGGAGCGATTCTTCCGTTATAGCGGAGGAGCGTCACCTGGCTGAAATGCCCCAGAAAATAAAAATAAAATGGTAATGAAGTTAATTCATTACCATTTTATTTTTCTTCACTGCCATCCGAACTGGGTATCAGGATGGGACAGGTCTGCTGAATGGCAGAAGCAGGGAGGAGGGTGGGCTGCCTTTGCACTTGATTAAAGTGAGCATATCTGGACGTTCTGCGATGGCCAGCCACACATGAAACATGTCTGACCCAGATGTCTTGAGACAGCTGGGTTAGAGAAAGCAAAAGCCTCCAGTGCTGTTGTGAGTGCTGATAGAGGCCGCTGCCTCCAAACCTGGGGTTGCTCTCATGCTGGTTAACAGCATGAGAGCAGCCAGGATTGGTTAGGGGGTTGGCTGGGGCCCAGGACGTCACAAGGGAAGAGGAGGACCGGAGCGAGGAGGATGCAGCAAGCATGGCAAGTAATGTTTTATTTGCTTTATTTCAAATATGTATTTATTTTATGTACTCACCTATCCACCACCCATTTGCCCGCCCCTTCACTCGGTATAGCTGCCACCTGCGACGCTATGGCCTGCTGTAATGCGGACTCTACTGATGCACATTCTTGCTTCTGCATTCCTCTTTCACTCTGCGCAATCCAGTGTGAAGTCATCACTGCAGGTACATACATGTTCATTCACGAAAGGATGCCATTCACACTATACTCATTTAGAACATGGGTGCAGGTTGAAAGTGGAGAAGTGTGGCTCAGGGGTTAGAGGCGGCAGACCCGGAAGCTGAGATCGGTCCTGGACCAGGGTTCAATTCCCCGCCTCGGCAGGTCTTGGGCTCAAAAATTCCACAGACTCGATAATTCTCGTTCCGGTGCCTACTTGACTCACGGGTTCACACTCTGCGACTCTGGGCAATAGCTTGCTTAATCTCCACTACGGCCCCTCGCGGCGGGATGCCTGGCTTTCACCTTGTGGATACCCTGCTAGGGTTATCTCACAGGGGAATACCAGGACGGGTTCCCAAGGCAAGTGCCTTGATGCCTTCGGGTGATACGTGCGCTATATAAATCGCAATACATTACATTACATACAAAGAGTTCACATAAAACTAGTTGGGTTAGGTAGCTGCTGCTTCAAAGCAATAGGGGTGAGGTTTTTTAATCTAACATGGTCCATTTATCTCATTGCAAGCTCTGTGGAAGAGCAATTATAAAACTGTGTGCCTTCTCCAAACTTCACATTAATTTTACTTTCATCCTCTGACATTATGACCTATTTTTAGGATCACAGAGATTTACGAGTCAGGAAAACGGATTTAAACAATAATATGACATAATGAAGTGTTTTAGCACAAAGTATACACTAGATGAAAATATCATCCTATAATATGGAGGCTAAAACAGCACGCCCCAAAAACCCTCACAATTATATTAAGAAGCTGAACTGTCACAAATTCAGGCAGCTGTTTTCCAGATGATGACTGGGAGCATTTCTCCTATATCTGTAACAGGGAAGTGTGAAGAATCAAATATTGAACAATGCTTATGCCCATTATGTTGTTATGGCAAACAGAATTTAAACCCTCTTTATTGTATGTCTAGCTATTATATACAGTGTTCAAGAACAGTATATTGACTTTAAAGGGTACCTGTTCCGATATCAAACTATAATCATGACCCCCAAAAAAGAATAAAATAGCAATAATCAAATATGTGCAAAAAGATTTCAAAATATTTGTCCTTCAGCCACGAAAGTATGGATGGAGTAGGAAAGGAAAACATGATAAATTCATGTTACTATGTGCTGATTTTTGCTCTCTATCTATATGAAATATCGAATAGTTCACAAATATCAACACTCACGTCCTTTGTGAAATACTTTAAAATATTTGTTTTAATACAAACAGCAAATATTTTATATACACTTGTTTCCGATTTCGTAAACGTAAAATGCTTCATAAATCCATGTGCTGATATTTCAGACTTATGATATTATGTATTAGTGTTTTAGAGTGGACTATTTCACTTGACTTTTTCTCCTTTGGCTTTAGATACTAACTCAGTCACTTTTCCCAAAGCTCCAAATGACACTGTTGCAGAACCCCTTTTCGCTGGCTTTGCCTGAAAATGTCACAAAACAACAAATTAGAGACATATTGAAATATTTTTTCAAAAATTACAAAATGAAAAGAATATCAGAAGAAATTATTCAAGAGTGCAAAGTGGGGATTATTATTTAACTTAAGCAAAAAGGCTGTGAAGGCAGTCTTCAAATGACATGGCTCCAACTTCATTTGTTCAGTGTATAAATGTGAAATGCCCAGAAGCAGCAGGTGAGAAAAAGGTTTGGCAATTCTAGACTTCAGGATTATTAAACCCGGTCAGCTGAATGCACAAATTCGCTTATAGGTGAATCTAGACTGTTGGAAAGTGAGTTATTAGTAGTGGTAAATATGCATCTACCACTGGCAATAAGGCCACTAACACGGTCTAGAGCTCAGTATAGGTCTCAAATTATTCCCATGCTCAACCTTTGGAAGCTTGGCTGCGATCAGACAGACTTAACGTAGGAGACAAATATGTAAAGCATTTAAAAATACCAATTTCAGTAAATAATTACAACACACAATATAAATCCCACACCCGTGTATAAAAATAGGAAATATTTATATCTTTAAAATGACACCAAAACAGCAAACATCCAATGTAAGGAACCAGATACACGCATTTTTAAAGATTTAACAAAATATAGCACTTAGAAACCTACATTCTACTCTGGGATATCTGGTTGCGCTTGATCAGGATAAAGTCAAAGTTTCAGTCTAACAGCAATGGAGCCCTGCTCGATAGCCCTTGGTCGAAATTTTACCTTTGGATTAGAAACTTTTTTGCAGCTTTTCTGCAGGGTGCCTCCGTGCTCTTCACCAGTTCAGATTCGGTTAGGGTTCGCTGGCTTGCTTTCCAGGGAATTCAGGGTCAAACTCTGGAAGTCGGACCTTCAAAGCGTTTCAGCAGGATGAACCAACAGGGCAGGCCGGCTTGTGGTTGAAGGTAGCCAGCTTGGCTCTCGTGGTTGAGTCGGTCCCCTTACGGAGCTTTTTTCAAAAGTTGCTCCAAACTTCTGGAACTTCTTCCTGAAGTTCCTTTTGAGGGTCCAAAGTATCTAAAGCACAAGCCAAGGGTCTGGAATCTCCAAGATAGTCCTTAAAAGGTTGGGACTTCAGTTTCCAAAATCCACTTGGACAAAACCCTTACAAATGCAATGGATACACTAAAGGCTTGGGATTTTTGGTGGTGATGGTCCTGGTGAGCTCTGTAAACATGTAGCTTGCAGGGAGTCCACTCTTTATTCCTCTTGAAGAAAGGTACATCCAAAGGGTTTTAGTTCCAGATCATGCAGCAGGCACAGTCTGTCAGAATACAGGGCCCAATGGTTGAAATCAAGTTTCCAGCTCGGCAAGCCTTCTCCTTCTCTTAGTTTCAAGAGGCAGATCTGAGAGGCTCTTCTCCTCTCACATAATTATTCTATCTTTTCAGAGGTCACGTAGAAGAGCACTCCTGTCCAATGAGATACAAAGCAACATCCTAGAGCAGGTACACTTCCTCCAAAGTGTGGCATAATCGACTCCCAGAAAGCACTATTCCTACAAAATTCAGTGCGGCTGAAATCTCAACAGAGGAGCATGAACTAGCTAAATAACCTCCAGTGTGGCTAATTTTCACAGATCTCCTCCCCCTACCACCTGCAAATTCCTGCCTTATGCCTGCCATCTGGCTGGGCCAGAGAGATCGGGGAGGGGGGGGGGTGTAGATGGACCTGGCGTTTACTGCCTCGCCTATTCCTCCTTTGAAGGTCAAGCTTTACGATCGCTCAACCCTGCTCTAACATTCCTGTGTAGCAGAGCTCTCTCCAACAGATAGCCTATCTCTGGGTGAGCCACTTATCAATTCAACAAAGCAGTCTGGCTAACCCTCTCAACTCTCACCAATCAGGGGAGACCAGAGGGAGGCTGAATTTTGGCTTAAATACAAGAAAGTCTTATAACTTATTTTCTGTATATTTTAGGATACATTCCACAATAGCACATTGTTGAATTGATCAATACCATTCTCAAGTCCTTGAATGATATTTCGTTTGATTCCTAGCGATATTTATCCATTCATAAACTATGCATATGTTATCCTACTGGGTGGAGTAGCTACAATGGGGGAATTGCAATGTGTAATTTCTTCATCATCAGGGTATATAAAACATATTTTATAAGAGCCCTGCATACAGTTACATGATCCCCCACCCACTACCCTTGGGACACCTATGAGAGCCTTAAGGGACCAGAATATGCATAGTGTAACTCCTCACTCCACAGTGCTCCTAGCACCAGTCGATTTTGGGAGGCACATAAAACATCTTTGACACTGGCCCACCTTAAAATGGCATGACCACACCTAGGGGAGACCCTGGGGCTACCTAAAATGCCAACTTATTGTAGTTTATCACTTTTAAAGTGCCCCTACCAAAGTCGAGTTTTGGAACAATTTACATTTAAAAGCAGTGCTGTAACACAGGGCTGCTTTTTAAATGACCTCAGGCTCTCTGCAGTATACACACATGTTAATGCAGAAAGGGCTGATGGCTTCTAAACTGTCATGGCCTATAATATACTAGGGACTTATAGGTAGTTTTAGTTCCCCTGCCCTATTATATACTAGGCACTTAAAGGGTAGGTCATGCCAATCATAGGTTTATCCTAACACATAGTGTACCCTAATGCATGTGTGCGTTTCAACATAACAGTGGGTGTTAACATAGCACTGGCCCTGGGCCTACCCAGCAGAGCACATTGAACTTTCAGAGCCAGAAAACCAGCATCCAGAGGTCTCAAATGGGGCAACAAGTGGGGGGACACTGCAAACATGTTCTGATTTCCAACATAGACTGAATGCATTTTGTTGCCTATTTAGGCAGAGCCCAGCTGTTAATATTGTGCGAGAAACCACAGTAAAAATCCAATTCCATGGGCTGTGATCACTGCACCCCCCCCTCCCCTCTTCATCCCCAGTGCGGTATCACCTCCTTCTTCCAAGTTCCATTCGTCGAACAATGACATATTGTAGGGCAGTATATACGCTCATCCTAGTCTGACAGGCGATTATGTGACAAGAGCTTCTGATAAAGGGTGCACAAACAAGGAGTACATGAACGAATTAGTCACAAGGAGAAAGGTGTAGATTGAACATAAAAATAAAAACAGGGAAAGCCAGAAAGTCAAATACTCACAGACAATCTATGTAGCCATGCTGGATATACAAGTAATGACAAATGACAATAAGATGAGCACCTGCACATACAGAAAACCCACAGCTGGAAACAGCTTATTACACATGATGAGTTGCCACTTATTCCTCTTAAAGAGGGCATTGCTTATGGGGTGCTCTAACGTGTAAAGATGAATATCTGCATGGATGAAGTGTATGCTGCAGGATGGAATGATTCTCTTGAGAGATATATAGAATGGGGCAAAAGTGAAAACACACAAACAAAAGCAGTGGAGAGAGTGAAAACATGAAACGGGAAGGTATGTTATGCATGGCTCCCAAGAAATACAGAGAGGTTAAAAACACAGACCCGTAGAGTTACTGTTTAATACCAGAAGGGTTGTTTTCTTTGACATGCAGCAATGCATTGTTACCGAGTGTCTATGTAATGACTTTCTTACAATACCGTCTATTGATAATTGCACATGTATACCCTAACGCACCCATCTAGATATGTTTCTATTACTTGAAATGTCCCAAAAATTCTGTTTTATTAAAAAAAAACCTCATAACTACATAGAGCACAGAACACTATTGCTTCAGACGTATTTTACGTAAATTTGTTGAGGAGTTTGAGAAATTAGTGTTACAAAAAAGGGTGGGCTTGAAAGGGTTCAACGTTAGAGCTATCTCAACTGGACTTGCCTGCTTGTGGAACAATACTGGAATTCCATAGGGTTTGTGTATAGCAAATGGACAAATTTAACACTGAGAAATTCACTAGAGCCATGCTTTTTAGGTGTAACTCCTTATAGGACTAGAAAATAAATTACGAAAAATGCAGAAAAGCTTGCCTTACTGCTGACCAGAAAATGACTAAGCATTATATAAGTGTCAAATCAAGCACCAGAACTGAAAATATGGATTGTGGATATGACTGAGCAATCTGTTGCTGAAATGATATATATTACACAGTCTCATGCACACAAGCTAGCTAAATATCCAATAGACTGGCAGGCATTCATACAGGAGACGACACATTATGTACATGAATTGCCTGACTGATTCAATTACAAATTTAGGAAAGCAAAGTGTATATCGCGTATAATGTTTTTTGTGTTAAACAGAATAGACTCATTCATAGTTTGTACGATCTTCAAACGTGCAATGGTCTGTGTCAAATGGGAGCAAAATGGCAATCCTTCCTGAGGGATAACAGTTTTATTATGATTATCAGTGTCTACTACATGCATTAAGAAAATAAATATAGACACATT
The DNA here is from genome assembly GCF_964263255.1 of Lissotriton vulgaris. NCBI lineage: Eukaryota > Metazoa > Chordata > Amphibia > Caudata > Salamandridae > Lissotriton > Lissotriton vulgaris. The sequence continues at coordinate 1,546,747,161 of NC_141694.1, read as the reverse complement.
AACAAGTCAAAGAACTATGAAATGAAATAAAATGTTAAATACATGAGGAACCTCCACTATCCATATAGGGGGGTCTAAAAAGGTATGCTGTGTAACATGATAGACAAAAGAGTTGCTCGTACTGAAGTGACTAAAATACAAATTACGATATAATCATTATTAACCCCTTCCATGCTCATGTCGGAACGGTTCCGTCATGTGCTTCGGTGGGCCTGTGCTCATGACGGAACCGTTCCGTCATGTTTCCATAGGTTCTTTAGAACCTTCAGCACCGCAGCGGAATTCGCGCAGCGCTGAAGGGGTTAAAATGTGCTGCCACAAAACTTCCTAGAGACATTAGCTGGGAACATTTTAAACCTCTGGTGCACTGCAACAGTGTATAATGGGCAACCCGTTAACAGTGCAAATCTGCGTGTCCTTGCACAAGTGGTTAGAGATACTATGGGTAGCTGTGCAAGGTATGGCAAGGAAAAAACCCCACCACTTTATCTCTGTGTTTATGAAGGTCCACAAGGGCCTCGTGATGGTGAAACCTGGAGAGATCAAACGGATCCTGTAAACCAGGGTTCTGTTACAATGTTGTAAGTGTGTGGTCAATGATCGTGTCAGCACTTAGACATGGTTCGTCTACTCCACTTATCAGGTTAGGTTATGGGATACTCAATGCTTCCCACCCCCAAAGGTCATCTGAGGAAGGTGCAAAACGTTGGCCAATTTCCTTGGGGCAGACATTCTGTGTATCCCAACAGGGCATCTTTCAGCATGTCCATGCTATGGTAATATGAGAATGGTCATGCACTCTTTTGAACTGGGCTACAATCCCAAGCTAATGAGGAAACAAACACGTAACAGTGCAACTCAGGCAAGAGTAGGAAGAATTCAGTATTACAAAAGGGGTCTTAGTGGGAGCTATTACCACTGCAGCATTACCTTGTCTAAATGCGATACCAAGACTCGAGTAGACCTTTCTACCTTGATACTTTCATCTCTGACTCGGTCTTGCTCCTCCTGCTTGTGTAGTTCTGGATAGAATCCCTTCCCTACGGCAGCAGAAAACAAATTATGCGAAGAGGGGCGATTACCTGCTACATTTGGTTTATTTTTTCCTATTTGCCAAACCAATGTTACTGAATGTGGTCTTTGCTAAGCCTGCATGGCAGCAACGGGATGAGGATTGGTTTTTTTGAGGGGATGGGGGAAGAAGAAGGTAACAGGGGGTGAAAGAAGGGAACAGGGGGTGAAAGAAGGGAACAGGGGGTGAAAGAAAGGGGCGGGGCGAGAGGGAGAAGAGGAGATACAGTAAATCGTTTGACCTGTGGACTCCAGGCTCTACTCAAATGTCTGGTAGTTGGCTCAAGAAGGGTCTAACAAGAGGCTCAACAAACCTAGGTCTTAAACTAATGGAACGAACATGTAAAGGGGCAATTGGGTACGGAAGATAAACTGCTGTTAGTGCTGACGTGAAAATAAAAATAAATAAAGCCCATGCAAATGTACAAACACATTGAAAGTTCAAAATCAAAGAGAACTACTTTGTAGATTATGTGCTTTACCTGTGAATTATGTGGCTTCCATCCAATCATGTAAAAAATTTGAAATGTTGCAGGGACTGTTCCATCATCATTCCCATACATTTCTTTTTAAAGTGTTGAATCAGGATCCAAGACAGGAAAGAAAACCAGAATCAGCCCTTAATATAATAACACGCACGCAAAGTCAATAGAGCAACTGTAAGGCCCTGACGATTGAAAACTATGGTGACTTGAACTGAATGCACATTAGTTATTTGCCAATACTCCTCCTGTGAACAAATACCCAACCTTGAACCCAATGACATGCTGAGAGCCAGTAACATAATCAATCTCACTAAGCATATACAATTATTAGAATCTGAGTATATGGCTTTAACACAGGACTACAGTAAGGACATCACTGTTAACTGCAAAATAGTTTGCCGCTATGTGTACATATTGGCCGGGGTGAGATATTAGAAGTAAATAAAAATTTAAAGAAGAAAGAAAATAAAAAAATGTCTCATAGGCACATGAAGAATTAGTGCAACATATGGTAACTTAAGCTTTTTTTGACCGAATATATATTTATTTTAACAATATATCATAACTAAAACTTTTTGTCTACATCAGTAGAAAATATTAAGTAAATCAGAAACATGTTTTTAACTGTCAAATATGAACACAGCATGAGCCATCCAGGATACACAGAGCAGGATGGCTCTCTTGCACCTCTGCCCATGAACCGTACCATGCATGATTCAATACTCACAATAAGGCACTACATATATCTGACTCCGCTAGGAATGGAAGATGAACTCTACCTCCTGAACCCCATATGAGATTTCTTTTTAATAATAAAACTATAAAGCCACTAAAATGAAACTTTATAACGGACACCTCATACATTCCAATATTACCACAAAATAGGAGATTTAAAGGCCATCGACCACAGTAGACTATGATAGCTGGCTATATAGCCATTAAACACCACAAACTACTAAGGAAGTATAGGTAGCATGCTTATCCACCACTATAGGCGAATGGCCTTTTGACTCCTAGTGGTTTCTACAGAACTCCAGACTTCATGAGTACCCGAGATGCTGCAGCTTAGTATTTTATGCGTGGGTCACCCTCTGAGCATCTGGGTAATTCTGAAAAATGTTTATTCCTATTGCTGGACATGACCAAATCTGTTTTGTCCTCTGGGTTCACTGCTCCCAGGGAACTCTAGCAATACTGTACATTTTCAAAGGAACACATACTTACGACTCCAGGGTAGGATGAATTATGTTCCATAGTGAACAAAATAACTTAAATCACACCTTTGTATATAGCTGCAGCGGCCAGCATAGTGTCTCTATGTAGCATCGGTTTTCTGTTCCAACAGCAATTGCTCTCTCCCATGCCTGAAATAAAGTGATGGCACGTAACTTTAACTGTTTTAATCAACACAATTTTGGAAAATTAATTGATTACATACAATTAAAAGTGGGTACTTTAATAGTTTAATGTTCTGTTCTAAAAAGCTACCTGAGTATTTATGCACAGTTATACATCTTTATGAATTTTTTCAACAAATGAGGTGGAGATGCGATTTCATTCTATAACTGAGCAATCAACTGAAGCATACCACCCACAGGAAGGAAACGTCAATCACTTGTAATCCAATTTTAAATCATATGAATTTATATATACATGCATGTAGATAAATATAGTGGTGCCAGCATCGATAAAATGCAAAATGTGTGAAAAGCCACGTTTTAGATTACCAAAGATCAGGAGACAACGGTGACGAAAAAACAAGTAGGTTTTAAGAATGTCAACATTGGGATTAAGCAATATTGCAGAAAATATGAAAGGATATGAAAGAAAGGATGATGGTCCAAGAAAAAAAAGATCTTAAGATGCAACAGTAAATATGTGGTGTACATTAGTGAGTGTGTATGTGGGCTAAAATTCATTGAAAGTGTGGTCTCTGTGGTAGGCAAACTAGAATTAAAACGTATAAGAGCCATCACTAACAAGGATAAACACCATGCAATAGCAAATGATTCCAAAATATAATCATAATAGTAACTAAAAGACTCAAAAGTAAAATGGAAGTAAAATCACAAGGTAGAAGATTGAGAAAGAAAACAAATACAAGTCCAATCAAGACAGACAATAACATTGAAAATGTTACATCCTACACAATTCAATTCAAAGATCGAATTCAGATGCATACATACCTGGGAAAGAACCACAATACAGAAAGGAACACCACATGACTATTTCACTGAACTGCAGACAATTTTACAAGTAAATAATTAAAATATGAACTGGTGCATACAACAGTAGGACCTTATCGTTATAGAACGCTAAGGAACCCACTGGAGGGAAAGAGCCTTCAACAAAAAAGTGATTGGTCAAGATAGAATAATATATTGTACAAGCTAGTCACTATAAAACAATAATGGTTTTGAATACGATTTTAAAGGGACCATGGAGCCAGATTAATTAATTTTAATCTATAACTAACAATATCAATGAAAAACATCTAAATGGTAAGAATCAGTACAATAGCTTACTCAATGTCTGGACAGCAAAGTCATTAAAAAAAAAAAAGTGATATGAGGGGAAAAAATAAAGGGATATGCGGGAAAAAAACCGAAGGACCGATATAAAGAACAAAAACTGTGATTCTGAACTCCACACTAACTCAAGTTTTTAGCTGTATTTCTCTCAAGATTTCTGGGTTTCAACACTGTGGTCATGGGGTTTCACAATTCATAATAGAAAGTAACATGAGACAAAAAATTCACCATGAACAAGCCTGCCACTTTGGAATGCATCATCTGTGGAAAAGAAATACAATGAGATATCTATCTTTTTATCTATCTATCTAGCCAAAAGACGATGTGTTCAAGTCTCATAGAACACCAAAACACGAGCCTGTACGGGTTTTGCAGGTGATTTACTGAAATGCAGCCAAGATGCTCAACGTGTTTCGATAAACATTTCTCCTTGGCCACGGAACAGAAAGGGGAATAGGTTATAGGCTCAGTAGAAGGCAGCAAGCCGAAACGAGTCGGCAAGCAAATCCGCACATTTTGTAATTTTAATGACTAACTGTAGAAGTTTTTTTGTGTGCTTTGATGATGAATAAATTCACCTGAATGGAGAGAACGGCTGCAGAGCATTCTTGAATACTTGGTACCGCTGTATCATGGAGTTGGTGAAACGACGATACGCAAACTTGTGTGTGGTGTGTGTGTGTGTGTATGTATATATATATATTACCTACTGGCGGTCGCCAGTAGGTAGTTATAGTTAGGATTTTTTTCAATGCATGGATTTTTTAATCGCAAATAAGGAATCTGTAGGAATCGCAAAAAATATTGCTATTCCTACATGAATCCCGTTTTGCGAGTCTGGAATAGCGATTCCTTATGATTCGCTATTTCAGGCTCGCAAAACCTCCCAATGATGAATCAGGCTGATAGCCTTTTTTGCAATAATTGGGAAACCGTAAAAATCAATGTGAAAACATATAATGTTATGAGCAAACTAGAGTTGATAGTATTTCCTTTATGTCAATTATCACATGATGGGGGAAAGTGGGTGGGCACTAATTTACATTACAAAAGGTATGGCGTACTGCAATCCTTGTGTGATCAAGGGCACTTGGTGCTCGAAACGAGTCAACAGAGGACAGAGGAGTAAGAAAAATAAAACAACTTTCCAAATTTATCCGGGTGTCCGTTTCTCTCAGTTTGCCGAAGAGGATGTTCCGAGACTGTTGTGTTAGTTATAGTTAAGATCATGCTTCCATAAGAAAAGCATTTTACAGTTTGCTAATAACACCAAACGTTTGATAAGTCTCCATGAAACATTCCCAAAAAACTCTCCTACATCTCAGCTCCTTCTGGGAAAGTTTTAGGGTGACAGCAGGGACCATCCCATAGGGAAAGCCAGGACGGGTTCCCCAGCGTTGCACAGCGCCAGGAAACCTCCGGGTAACAGCGCACTTTACAAGTGCAAACATAATAATAATAATAATATTAATCTGTCAAGCAGGGGCTGAGGAAAAAGGGGTGTGGGATGGAAGGGGTTAGTCTCAAAACATGTTTTCGCCATTCATTTTTCCATAGGGAAATCGAACAGCAATACTGCAAATACTGCTGAACGGAATTACACCAATTTGGCAGAAAGCAAAATCTTGGTCGTCTACAAAGCATGCTTTTGGTAATTTGATGTAAATCCTTTCAGTAGTTCTGGAGAAAGTGAGGTTCAAAATGAAGATATTTGCACACAATTGAGGATCTTCAGAGCTGACAGATCTCAAGCTAAGATATGATTGGCTGCCACCACGTCAAAAAAGATGCAGGCGTACCCTAAAATTCATAGAGGTTCTGCTGTAACTTTATGAAAAAAAATGTAAAAGCTGGCTCCTGCCCTTTATTTAAAACAAAAAACAAAAAACAGTCCGATGCTGCGAGTTGATCTTTTGGGGAGGGGGCTGCGCAGCTCCCCTCCCAGAGCTTTTTACAGGCCTCGGAGACCTCATCCCCTGGGCATGCTAAAGCTTTAAATATTGCTGTGGGTGCCCCGTGCCCATCTGGGCCACCCAAAGCAATTTGTTGGCCATGGGGCCACGGGGCAAACCCAGGGTCCCAGCAGGCTCCCTAGCCTGCGGCCTCTATGGTGCTGCAGGAGCCAGCTCCCTTGGGTTGCTTCTACCCAGTGGGAGCAGCTTTTTTCTGCTCCCACTGGGCGAGATCAAATCTGTGTCCGCTGCCTGCAAGTGTGCTGGCAGGGAGCTGAAGTTCTCCCAGCCCGTGATCTGCAGGAAGGGAATTGTAGTGTCCCGGAGTGGGTGGTTCCCAAGATACTGATGCCATCAGGCTCCAGGGTATGGGTCCTGGGGCCACTGGATGGCAATAGTAGGGGACCCACAAAACTCCCTGTAAATATGCTTAGGACCCAGAGGTTGGAGCCCCTGAGGCCCATACAGGGTTAGGAGAGGAGCCTGATGCCCACTGCCCCAAGAACAAAAAACAGTTTCAAGGGATGGGGTCCCTGGGGCCCTTGATAGGCGCCAGGAGGGGAACCCCAATACCCCTTCCCCCAAAAAGCAAAATTGGTCTCAGGGGTTGGATCCCCGGGACCCCTATGTGGTTGGGCAAGAGGGTCTGTGCCCTTCTCTCTCAAAAATAAATATTGTCTCCTGGGGATGTGGGTCCCTGGGATATTTGAGAGGCCCTATACCATCCCTACAAAAAGCACATTTGGCACCAAGGAAGGGATTCCCAGTGCCCTTAAGTGGTTGGAAACTGGGGCACACCCCTCTTCCCCCAAATAAATTGACCCACGAGATGTGGTGCCCAGCACCTAAATGCCGCCCTAATCAAATATTTATTTATTCTTAAAACAAAAGCAAATGTGAAATGAGCAGAGTAGCCATTCAATTCTTATTGGCTTTCCAAAATTCCCAGCAAGAGATTATTAAAATTTGTTTTTGAGATCCTAAAAAGGTAGAAGCTAAACCTGGCTGAAAAGCTCTAATAAGTGTGAAACTGATCCTTGGTTGCTTGTGTTCCGGAGTCAAGGAACACCTGGCCTGTCAACTCGGGCTGTGCTGTTCCCACTGGAACATGGTTAAGACGATTTGCATATGGCTAGTTCCAAACTGAGGTGGGGTGGTGCGTGAAGAGCGATGGATTGGCATGCGGCCCAAGCAACCACCATTGGCTAGGATTAATTCAAGCATTCCATCTATCACTTTGTTTTTTTGATGCCCTAAGCGTGATTAGTATTCTCAAACATGGGTCTCGTGCTCACTGTGCCACTCAAACTAAGCTATATCTGGCTGAAGAGCCTTAGTAAGGCAAGACCAGTCCTGGGTTGCTTGTATTCCGGTTCAGGGAAGACCTGGCCTGGCAGTTCGGACTGGGCTGCTTCCACAGGAGTAGGGTCAAGACTGATTTGCAGATGGCGGTGTCCTAACTGAGGTGACATGGTGGACAAAAAACAATGGATTGGCATTCGGCCCCAAGCGATCGCCAGTGGCTAAGATTAATTCAAGCATTCCTTCCATCACCTTGTTTTTTGTGTCACTGCGACAACTACAGCGGCGACATCCTTGTGCAAAAATGCGACAGCAGCGGCGCGCTTCTCAGGGATGCGAGGCGCTTTCCTCGATGCAGTGCAATGCGAAAGTTCCAGCGGCGACACCCTTGTTCAGAAGTGCGTCGGCGACACGCTTCTACCTCGTTGCGAGACTCTTCTCTCGATGCAGTGCGACAACTCCAGCGGCGACACCCTTGTTCAGAAGTGGGGCGGCAGGCAGCAGCGACACGCTTCCTCTGCGTTGCGGCACGCTTTTGTCGATGCAGTGCAGTGCGAAAACTCCAGCGGCGACACCCTTGTTCAGAAGTGCGACGGCAGCAACAGCGACACGCTACAATCTCGTTGCGTTGCGCTTCCAGCTCCTTGCGACACGCAGTTCCTCAGAAGGCCCAAAACAGCAGCAGGCACTTCCACAGGAACTATGGGGAGCGGGGGGGGGGGGTGAAGTCTGTTGTCCCTGAGACTTCAGCAGGAGGCAAGCTCTTTTCCAAGCCCTTGGAGATCCTTCACAAGTTGAAAGCAAAGTACACAAAGTTCCTTTCTCCTTCCTTTGGCAGTAAGGCAACCACTGCAGGCCAATCCCCCAAGGAGCACTTCAGCTTGAGAATAGTCTCTCCTCAGTTTCTTCACGTTCCCCTCCTCAGTAAAGGTTTCTTCTTGTAGTCCAAAGTGATCTAATTTCATGGGATCATGGTCCCAATATTTATACCCCAAAATTCTTTGTTCTCTGAGAGGAGAGGGGCCTTTGCCCAGTCCAAACCAGTTCTGAAGCACTTCGTTTACCAGGCTTCTCCCAGAGTGAAGGGCAGGCACATCAGACGCCCCCACAGGAGGTGCAGCCAGCATTGTGGAAGGCAAGTACAGTCCTGGAGCACTTTGTTTACAGGACTCCTTCTCTTCTTTCAGTGTGAAGGGCAGAGGCATCAGCCGCTCCCCAGGGGGTGGAGACTGCATTGTGGAAGGCAGGCACAGCCCTATTCAAGGTTCAGGTGCAACTCCTCTATCCCATCTAGATGCAGATCTCTCTATTCACCACTGGGCCTACTCATCCCGTCTCTTAGAATCCCCCAGCCCTGTCACTCACAAAACCAGACAAAGGAATACACAACCTAGCAGTGGCAGGCTTGAAAGGTTAGGCAAGCAAATACCTACTTTCAAAAAGTGGTATTTGCAAACACAGAATGTTAAAACCAACTTCACTAAAAGATGTATTTTTATCATTCTGAGTTCAGGCATACTAAACTTGAATTTCTACCATGTTCTCTGAGACAGTTAGGATTATCAACATGTAATAATCTAACAGCCCATTCTGGCATATGGAGAACAGGTAGCCTTGCAATAGTGAAAAACAAAAATGGCTGTAATTGACTATTAGGACAGCCCACACACACCAGGGCTTGTCCTACCTTATACTTACAATGCACCCTGCCCTTGGGCCTACCATGGGGTGACTGAAATGAAGAAAAGGGAAGGTTTAGGGACTGGCAAGTGGGTGCACTTGCCCAGTCAGTGTGACAGTACCAGAATGCACACAGGCTCTGCAATGGCAGACCTTAGACACATTTTACAAGGTTGCTTCTGTGGGTGGCACAACCAGGGCTGCAGGCCCACCAGCAGCATTTGGCTTTACACGCCCTGGGCACAAGTAACCGAAATAGCCAAAATTGGAACCACGGATTAATACATCAACTTACAATAGGGAGCACTTGCACTGTGGCACTGGATAGCAGTGGCACAGTGCCCAAAGCATCTAATACCAGCAAAAACACATGAGGCAACAGCAAAAATGGAAGGGAGACCCACCCCAATGGTGCCAGGTCTAACAAGAACATCTTTGCCTCAAATCCCGACAATAATAATTATGAAGCGACAACATTGGAAACTATATCCTTTTCACTTAATGAAGTCAGGTGGCGCTAAGTTCATGTCGCTCTGGCAAGGCCCCAGGTCCAGATGGGGTCCCAATCGATTTCTTTCAAACTAATCCCGATCTGTGTAATACGCTAAATAGCATAACCCAAACAGCCCCGCCCTCCTCGTGGTCTTCGGGGGTTATAGTGCCCATCTTATTTATAAAAAAGGGGTTAGAGCTGCCCCATAAAACTATAGACCAATATCCCTGCTGGACACATCAAAGCTTAAGGGCCGCCTCCTCCTCTCGAGGTTAGAGAGTTGGGCTAGAGATAATAAGATCTTGATCCAGGCCCAGTATGGCTTTCAGCAGGGAAGGGGTACTGTAGACCAATGCCTGAATTTAGCATGGACTATCGAAAAATATACAAATATGAAAGATGGCAAACTATACATGGCATTCATGGACCTCAGCGCGGCGTTCAACTGCGTGGTCCATGATAAATTATGGAACATAATGGAGTTGATGGGGTTTGACCCGGCTATTTTAAATTATATAAGGCAATCTTATGTAAATGCTGCAGCGTCAGTGCGCTATACTAAAACTGGTGACTGTACACGCCATTTCAAAATTTCAAAAGGAGTAAGACTGCGTATTGGCCCCTTTCCTCTTCTCCTGATACACAAACGGGGTTGAGAAGGCACTTACAGTGGCCACTAGGGATGTTCCCATCTTTGAAAACCAAATGTTACCAATACGGTCTTATGAAGACGACGCTGTTTTAATTGCAAGAACAGGGGTTGGGCTACAAAAGCTTATAACAGCGTATGTCTCTTTTATGGACTCATTAAGCCTAAAAGTAAATGAAGCTAAGTCCTTTATAATCATAGCTGGTAGCGCTAAAACAGATAAAGTCCCATATTTTAGCGCAGACACGGGGAAAATTGAGGTTATGTACTCTTTTCCCTCCCTGGGTATTCTTTTCGACAAAGACTTGTCATGGGCAAAATTAATGGAAGGAAGGAGGCTGATGATGGAGAGCGGTATCAGGGGCATAACAACCTTTGCAAAGAAATTGGGTGCCAAACCCTTATTGCCATTAAAAACCATATATCAGGCCAGAGTAAAAACGCCAGTGACTTACGGTGCTGGGGTATGGGGCACGGTTACATCGACACCACTACAAATTATAGAAAATACATTTTTTAAATCAGTAGTGGGTCTCCCCCCCCTTCTTTTGCAAATGGTATTTTACATACGGAATTGGCCCTCCCCTATATATCAGAATATATACATCTAGAACCGCTCCTCCTATGGCACTCTATATGGAGGAGAGATATAGTACCCTTGACCCAAATGGTAATCAAGAACTGTATAGCGATGGATAACTGGAAAAGGTCAAAGTGGGTAAGTTATGTGGAGTCAGAATTTAAAGAGATAGGGCTCCACAAACTTTTTAAAGACCCCCTGGCATGCAAGAAGGTGTCTAAGCAGAAAGTCATCAGCATGTTTATGTTAAAGGCTGAACACAAGCATAGGGAAATTTATCAGGAGAAATCCACAGTTCAGGTTTATCACTGGAACCCACCGCCCATGGTGGGACACTTTTCCTATTTAGCCAACAAACAGTGCACGCCATAGATTTATACCGCTAAGATTTCGCACTAATTTAATTCCCTTAATGCTTGGTTTTCCAGAAAAAAACATATAACCATTCCAACTTAATCATGTGCCTGTGTGATAATTTATCACCACAATCCGAATTGCATATAGTCCTATTCTGTGGGCTTTATGAGAGCGAAAGGAAGGCATACCTGAAGCCAATACTAATGAAAATGGGACATTAGCAGTGCCGGGTAGTATTATTCTATCTAAAAACACTACCTGATCCCTTGGTTTGCTACTCTGTAGCAACATTCTTATGGGCCTGTATGAAGAAAAGGAAGGGGTTAACATTTAGCCCATTAAGCTGATTGTAAATTTTAATGAATTAATAGTCAAGAAATGAATTGTCTCTTTTATTATGTTTTGTTATGCATTCTCATCTTATTCTAGGTTCATGAAGAACATTTTTGGAATCTTAATGATAATATTCTTGTAACATTTTTATTAATGTATTTATTACGTGTGTTTTTATGGTCATTTCTAATATGATTGAATAAAGATGATGATGAAAAAAACCTGAAAAAAAAGAAAAACACCGATCGTGAGAGACGACGCCCTCTACACTTCGACGTCTCCTGCTGGGACTGCAATGCAGGCCCCAGCAAAGTCCCTCGTCCAATCTGGCCTCCTCGCATGCTGTTAACCAGCATGTAGGCAATGCCCTGGTTGGTGAGAGCGGCCTCTGTCTCCGTTCCCAAAGGTACTTGATGCCTGCACTTGCTCTCAATCTAGCTGTCTTAAATCAGCTGGGTTGAGAGATTTAAAGTGCGCATGTGTGATTGGCCGTCTCAAGACGGCCAGGCAAAGAGACATGCACACTTTAAACAAGTGCAAAGGCAGCCCTCTGCCCACCATCTTCCCTGCTCACTCAGCATGCCTCGACCCGTCCTGAAGCTCTGTTCAGGATGGAACAGTAAAAAATAAAATGGTAATCAATTACCATTTTATTATTTATCTTTTGGGCTTGGGGGGCGGGGGCATGTAAGTGGGGCAACACTCCTCCGCTCCAATGGAACAATCGCCCCTGATCTTTTGTTGGTCTTCCAGCTCCAGGTTGATAATGTTTCCTAAAAAAACTGTTTTTGCCCTAGGAATCCTCACTAAAAAGTGCTGTATACATTCCCAAACAGACCCGTCATTGCACCACAGGGGGACTGCCATGTCTCAAACTGTTCTTTGCACAGTTAGTATTTACTCGCTCTGTATAGAGGCATGCATGTCACTGGAGATGATAGATGACATTTTCGCGCTGTCAGCGCCATGGCAGGTAAGTTTGACAAAACCTCTTAGGAGAGCTGGATTTGGCTCAAGTAGGTTATATTTTCTTAACAATGTTGGCCTGGCAGTCAGAGTTGTGGCAAAAGCCGTTGGGCGTGGCCAGCTGCATGGCTGAGTAGGACGTGCCTCAGCGCAGCTCCTGGCATGACTGGTACTGATCCGGCGATACTTTGGCCCAAACAGCGGGAAATCACCCGAAATATTGGCTGTGGCGGCGGCGGAGGGCGAGAGGCGCCTGGAGAGCCCATCGGCTTCAATTTCCGACCGGGCGAAGCAGACCTGTCCGCCGATTTCACCCCGGGGCTGAAGACTCGGCACCCTAAGATGGCGGCGCCCGGAGTCATCGGGTCCGGCTGCTGACGGGGGAGAGGTGGCGCCACAGGAGTGACGGTGAGGACATCGGGGACCCCCTACCCCGAAGCGACGACGGTCGGCCCGGCGATTTGCCTCCCTCCTCCCCCCCTCCCCCCTTTCTCTGGTGATCTGGAGGATTCGGGACCGGAGGCAGTCTGCGGCCTGACACACCGGGGCCTTGCTTCTTGGCCTCCTGGGTGAGCTGCGCGGCCGACGTGCGCTGCCCTAGCCCGGGTGCTGCCTGGTGGGGGTCGCGGAGAGCCGTGCAGCGGCGATCGGAGGCTGCCCACACGGAGATCGAGTGGGGCCTGTGCAGCCGGGACCTGAATTTGCTGACTGTGGCCCGCCTGGGGAGCTGTGGGGCCTGTGCGCGAGAGCACGCTCTCCGGGGGTCCGGAGTTGCCTCATTGAAGCTGCGAGGGGGCTCGCGGAGGGCCTCCGTCCCCCCCCCTCCCCCTCCCCCCCCCTTGAGAGACTGGGGGGTGAACCCTGCGAGGTCCTGGGTCAAGCTGGCCTCCCGGAGGCTGAGTGGGGGCCTGTGAAGCCGGGGTCTAGCTTTCCTGTCTCTGGCCCGCCTGGTGCGCAGTGACGCTCGTGGGCTGCTGCGCGGTCCCCTGAGCCCGGGGCTGCCTGACTGGAGCTGCGGAGAGGCCTGCTATTGGATTTCGCTCCCCCCCCCCCTCCCTAATCCTCGGGGGTGGGCGAGAACCCCTCGAGGACCCCGCTTCATCGGGAGGTCCTGGCCTGGACTTGGATTCGCCCGCCTGGCTGGGGCCCGCGAGGAGGGACGTGGCGCAGTGCCCTGCTGGTAGAGACAGGGGATCCGCAGGACTAGTTCCGGCCCGGGGCCGCTGCCACCTTGACGGGCAGTACTCCTTACCTCCCCAGCCCTCCTGTTACATCGGGGGGTCGCCCGATAGCCACCATGGGCAAGAGGGATCCGGCGCCACGGGCCGCAAGGCAGGAGACGATGGAATCCTACGCCACTAGCACGAGGGCACCCAGGAACACAGATGGGGGGGCCCGAGACACGCAGCCGGATACCGCCATGCTCCTGGAGGCGATCCAGGCCTCGCGGGCGGACATCCAGAACTCTAGGGCGGCCCTCGAGACCAAGATCGGGGAAGTAGGATCTGAGGTTCTACTACTGCGGCAGGACTTCCGGAACTTGTCCGACAGAGTGGGCACTGCGGAGACCAGGATATCCGAAACGGAAGAATCCGTTACCTCACTCAAGAAGGACATGGCAGAATTGCAGGCCTCCCATAGACAATTGTTGTGGCGAGTGGATGACGCGGAGAACAGGGCACGCAGAAACAACCTGCGCTTCGTGGGCCTGAGGGAAGGAATTGAGAAGAACGACACGGCAGCTTTCCTCCACTCTTGGCTGACGACCATGTTTCCCCAGGCCCGTTTCTCCAACTGCTTCGTGATCGAGAGAGCACACAGGGCGCTCCTCGCAAGGCCGCCGGAGGGAGCGAGACCTCGCCCAATAATTGCGAGATTCCTCAACTATGCTGATAGGGATCTTGTCCTTCGTGAAGCCCGGAAACTGGGAGATCTAAAGTTTGAAAATACCGTTATCATGATCTTCCCTGACTATAGCCAGGAGGTACAGAAGCAGAGACGCTCCTACGACACTGTGAAAGCGAAGCTAAGAGAGCTCAACATCTCCTATATGCTCCTTTTCCCTGCGAAACTGAAAGTCCTGTTCAAGGGCAGATCGCACTTCTTCACCCGTCCGGAGGAGGCCTGGCACTGGCTAGAGGAGAGACCACTGCTGCAAGAGGCGGAGGAAGAAGGTCGCAGAATTCGGGAAGAGCAGGCAGCGGCCAACTTCAGGAGGAACACGAACGGATCGCAGAGGTCCCGACACCACCGGACAGACAGGCAGTCACAAAGATCACCCTACCCGTCTCAGCAACTGGCGACTGGGGGAGCCCGAGGAGACGGCAACGCAACCGCCGCGGGAGATATCACTCGGGGATCGCGATTCCGGTGCCTACTTCCAGACTCAGAGACTGCTACAGATCAGGAGGATGCCACCAATGTTTCAGATTTGGAAGACCAGATGGAACCATCCTTACACCCGTTAGCTGTTGCCATCCGAGACTTGGAGCAGGGAGGGCCAAGCAACGCGGTGATCACGGACCATGACACGCAGGACTCCCACTCCTGAGAAGCTGTAGGGACGGAGATGCACCGATACAGTCCATGCCAGGAGGCACGCAAGTAACTTTTCTTTGTTGTTTTTCGGGTGGTCACACACCACTACCAGACTTGAACTCTGACCAACTAGACTTTTCTTAGTTGGGGTTGTTTGCAGGGTGGGCGACAGACCTTGCTGCCTGGTGGCCCATACCGTCAATGGTTGCACGGGAGGGACGGCCGGGGGGTGCAGGTGGGGTGGGGGGGGGGGCTGGGGAGTTGTTTATGCAGTTTGGTTGTTTGCGGGGAGGGGGAGGGGGGGGGGGGGAGATGTGAGATTATGTGCAAGGCAGTCACGGGGTTCGACGCATTCTTTGGTTCTTCCTATATGGGAGTTGACCCGCCTGCCTACTTCTCAGCCTGGAGTAACCATGCCTCGCCACTATACCCATGGCCGTTGAAAAACTGAGTGTAATGACGTGGAACGTCAATGGCCTGGGCAACAAAATTAAACGGGGTCTGGTGAACAACTTCCTTAAGAGAATGGGCCCTGACATAATTTTTCTGCAAGAGACACACCTGAAGGGCACGGCCTGCGCGTTCATCGCACGGGGTAGATACAAGGTCTTGGGTCATGCGGGATACACAACTGACTCCAGGGGCGTAGCTATTCTTATTAAGAACACTTCCCCATTTCAGGTCACACGGACATGGGGGGACCCTCTGGGTACATGTGTAGGAGTACAGGGATCTTGGCGCAGACGTACGTACACCCTAGTCTCAATGTATGCACCACCTAAACTGCAGGCTACCACACTGAAGCAGTTAGCTACCATACTATTAGACACTTCAGACACTATACAGATAGTAGGTGGAGACTTTAATGACGTACTAGACAGAGACATGGATAGATCAGGGAAGACTCACCACCAGCGTACTCAGACTCCCCTGGCTCAAATGGTGTCGGAGATGGGGCTGACTGATGTATGGCGACTGTTCCACCCGACTGTTAGGGCCTACTCATTCTACTCGGCAGTGCACAAAGTATTCTCCAGATTGGACTACATTTTTATGTCTAGACCGGAGCTTACTGTAGAGGGTACGGCGGAATACTTGGCTAGGGGTCTTTCAGACCACTCACCGCTGCTAATATCAGTGGGAAGCCCTAGACACAGGAATGAGGCGAGTTGGCGCCTCGCTGCTTGGGACCTGGCGAACAAGACAATACTCCAGGGTGTTCGTGCTGATGCCCGGGTATACCTAGCTGAGAATGTTGGGTCAGTGGACTCAGCGGTAACTCTGTGGGAAGCAATGAAACCGGTGTTAAGAGACAGAATAAATATTAGATTGAGGGACGAGAGGCGGAAGACGATGGAAGAGGTAGAAACTGTGGAACGCACTATAGTGGAGTTAGAAAGGGATCACTTACGTACAAAGAGCCCGACCACCTTGCGCATACTGTTAGATAACCAGCGACACTATCGAGACCTGGTATCGGATGAAGCGAAGACCCAACGCCTGGCCACATTACACCGTCTTTATGACGTGGGAGACAAATCCGGCAAACTTCTGGCCTGGCTTAGTCGTAAGGAGAGGGCAGCGAGATGGGTGGAGGCAGTCGTAGACGAGAGGGGGCAGACTTTACGCGCAGACAACCTCATAGCAGACGCATTCGCAGTCTACTATGGCCGCTTCTACGAGGCCAGGCAACTGAGTTCATGTGGGGACTCTCTTCTTTACATGTCGCAGGTTGACCTCCCCGTGGTGGACGCTGAAGCCCTACCCGCCTTAGAGGCCGACATCTCTCTGGATGAAGTCAAAACCGCCATTGCGGGGCTGAAGACGGGTAAGGTGCCGGGCCCGAACGGGTTTCCCCCGGAATTCTTTAAGTGCACGGCCGACATCTTAGCTCCCCACCTAAAAAATCTCTATTTTAAGGCATACCAAGACGGCTGCCTGCCCGATGACCTCGCCCTGGCAATCATAGTTCCCATCCACAAGGAGGGTAAACCGCGGGACGACTGCGCGTCTTACCGCCCCATCTCCCTCTTGAATACAGAGGTGAAAATCCTAGCCACGATCCTTGCGCGACGCCTTAAGGAGGTCCTACCCGCTCTAATACACTTAGATCAGACCGGCTTCTTACCGGATCGGGCCACGAAACTCAATCTCCGACGCACCCACAACTGGCTGCAGGAGGTTAGGGATAGGGTCCCTCCCCACTGGTTCCTCTCATTGGACGCGGAAAAGGCCTTCGACTCTGTGCACTGGCCATTCCTCGAGGCTGTCCTGGAGAAATTTGGTCTCGGCCCAAAATTCCGCTCATGGGTTCGCCTGCTGTACACCAACCCACGAGCCAGAGTGCGGGTGAACGGGAGACTCTCTCGAGAATTCTTGATCCAACGGGGCACCAGGCAGGGGTGTCCCCTATCACCGCTACTCTTTACGATGACAATTGAGATACTGGCGGCCAAAATCAGACAAAATCAGAGGATTTCCGGCTTCCGCCTTACTACTGCGGACGGCCCGGAGGAGAAACTGTCCCTGTATGCGGACGATGTCCTCCTGTATATCACAGCCCCGCAAACCTCTGTGCCTGAACTATTCCGAGACCTGGACGAATATGGTAGTCACTCCGGTTACGCAGTAAACTGGCACAAATCCGTCCTTTTTGACCCCAAAGGGGACGCGAGTGAGGGGGACCTCCCAGACAGACTGGTGGTATCCACAGACGGCTTCCAATATCTAGGAGTGTTCATCACGCTGGATAGGCACCGGTCACTTCTCAGAAATGTTGAGAAAATACTGGTGAACTCCGCGGCGGATATGGCCCGGTGGCGCCAACTTCCTCTGACACTCCTGGGTTGGGCGGCGATGTACAAAATGATCGTGCTACCCAAATATCTGTATGCCCTGCAGAACGAATACTATCAAATACCAGACAGTCTCCTCCGTAGAATGCATGCTGACCTCAGATCTTTCATATGGTTGGGTAAGCAGCAGAGGATTGCACTGACCACCCTGCAACGCCACCAATACAGTGGAAGTATCTCCCTGCCAAACCTTGAAGCGTACTACTGGGCGGAGCACCTGTCCCCCATTAACGATTGGCTCCACGCCCCCGGAGACCACCCAACGTATGCATTGGAACGCACCAAACTGGCCTCACGCCCGATGCTTTCCTACCTATACGGTGGCGCGGCGAGCCGTTCCTTACTCCCGGCTACGCATATTACTCTCCGAGCCTGGAAAATGGCGATGAGACGTATGGGCTGGGATAAGAAACCCACCCGGCAGACCCCACTCTGGCACTGCACGTGGCTCTCTGAACTTCACAAACTTAAGGGATTCAAGCAGTGGGACGACATTGGGATTTCCACGGTGGGAGATGTCGTCGCCAGAGGGGAGCTAAAACCCTATGCCACCTTAAAGACAGAATATGGGCTCCACCGCTCTCAATTTTTTAAGTATGTTCAACTGCGCCACGCATGGAGGGCACAGGCTCTGAATCTTGAGGGCCTGCCGGAGTACGCACCCCTAGAAGGCAGACTGCTGCAGGAACAGATACCCCACAAGGCCGTGTCGCTCACGTATAAAACCCTCACGAATAACATGCTGGGGGATCTGGTAAAGCTTAGGGCCGTCTGGGAACGAGAGGTGGGAGACCTGGAGGACATTGACTGGGACTTAATCCTTATGCATCCAAGGGAGGTGGCCATAAAATCTCGACTGCGCCTGATTCAATATAACGTGCTCCATAGGACGTACTTTGACAGGGTGCGGTTATTTAAAATGGGGAAGACAACGGACGATAGGTGCCTGAGATGCCAGCAGGAGGGGGGGGATTTCCTCCACGTATTGTGGACTTGCGTGAAAATACAATCCTACTGGACACTTATTTTCATCGAACTGCAGGAGGTCCTGTCCGTGTCGCTCGACCAAGAGCCTA
This sequence comes from Lissotriton vulgaris, assembly GCF_964263255.1. NCBI lineage: Eukaryota > Metazoa > Chordata > Amphibia > Caudata > Salamandridae > Lissotriton > Lissotriton vulgaris. The sequence goes on along the minus strand of NC_141694.1, from coordinate 1,546,728,293 downwards.
AGCTGGCCCTATTGGGCATGACCAATGATGTAGACCTCCCCCGACCTTTACTGACGTTCCTGACATTGGCCCTGGTAGTGGCAAAACGTGACATTGCCAAGTATTGGGGGGCGGAGACGATACCCACTGTAGGTGAATGGAGAAAGGGATTAGACCTCTACATGGCAGCGGAGCGAGTGACGTACAAATCAAGGGGATGCCCGAATAAGTTCAAAAAGGTTTGGTCAAAATGGCGGCACTACCATGGGCTCGATGGTGGACTTGGGGGGGGGAGAACCCGTGGGAGGACCTGGGGCTGGGGGAGGGGGGAGATCGGCGGGAAGACCTTGATGGGAATGGACACTACATATCAACTCCGCTATACATGCCTAGTGTTTTCTCCGGCCATGGGCTTCAGGAAAGGAGGGAGGAGGGAGGAGTCGGGGTAGGTGAGATCTGTAGGTGCCCCTACTGTGCTTGTGCTGTTCGACCTTGACTGAGCGGTTGTTTTGCTAACGTTGCACTCACATCTGAACTTGTTGGGGAGGGAGGGGGGGGGGGGGGGGGGAGTTTAACTAAAATAAAACAGAAAAGTGGATGCCCAGATGATTAATGCACCCTCTGCTTATACTGAGGCGGGGATGCGCTGAGTGTAACCCGAAGATTTAATCGGACTGCTTTCTGGACTATCTATTGATGTAACGTCGGGGGCTGTAAGACATATATCCGGAATGTATTTGACATGCTTGAATTATGCTACCGCTGTCACCCTTTTCATATCTGTGCATCTGCAATAAAAACTAAGTTTTTAAAAAAAAAAAGAGTTGTGGCAAAAGCCAGGAACATTTCAGCTGGCCTCTATACAAGGAATGATATAATAGGAACACCTGTTACCATACTTCCATAACCTGCAGATGTAGTATTTCCAAAGGGATCTTAGTAACACCTTGTGTCAGAAAATGTTGAGAGGTGATGAAAGCAAAAGGAAAGACTATCATTGGAGAACCTGGTGGTCATGTTTGCACAAATGGCAAACTCTGTATCAGTTCAGCTTTGTTAACAAATCTCCTTGGTGCAGAAGGAGCGACATGTGCTTACATTTATGCTTTACTGGTAGCTTATTCTTTGCTAGATATAGGCCTTTGTGGAACTTTAGTTGCTGGAGCTCTGCTGAGCACTCACTAGCATAAGGATGTTAAAGGAATCGTAGTGAACTCTTTGATGCAGAAGAAGCTTTCTTGGAGGAGATGGGGCAGGCCTGTATATTGGCACTATCATAAAAAAGTGTGATCAATGGCTGGTTCAAAGTAAAAAGTTAAGTTTGCAATAGATTTTCCATGGTAATATTTGGATCATGACTTTATTGGAGATGCATGTCTTTTGGAGAGAGCGATTGATTCGAACCTTACTGATTGACTGAAGGCTGAAAAATTCATTTAAATAACGAGCTAACTTCGCCTGCCGGCCTGAATTGGGTTCAGTGTCCGAGCACTCCCTGCTCTGCGCGTCTCAGATTCAGTCCTTCATTACTGCGCCATTAATGTGAGCTGCCTCCATACCTGAACGCTCTCCGAAGGCACACGCCCTCAGTCCTGTTCTGCATATACTGCAGGGTTGACTGCGTACTACACTATACCTACACTACGGCAATCTTTGTGCCCCCGTGCAGAATCTTTCCCCCAGTCCCTGTCCTGAAGAGAACCTAGAACATCCAGGTTCAAAACGCGTCGACACTACCACCCTGTGGCAACAATAAAGGGTGCCACTAGGATATAAATTACATCACAATTATGGACCCTAGTGTTGCAACCCCATAGAAACATCACACCACAGGCTCTTGTAGACAGGCAGGCTTGGTTTTTCGATCTCAAACCCGCTTGTCTCTTGGTTTTTTTAGTTCCTAGGACTGGTGCTTGTTCTTTGTTTATGTATTTTTTTCACTGTATATAATTGCAATTCAATTGGACCATTATATATTCTAATGTTTTTGTTGGTGTGTTCAATCAAATCTGCTTAATTCACTGTTGCAATTTTGTAAGTGTGTATGTTTGTAGATACTGTATATATGAACCTTTTGATCTGACAGTGGTTCTGTTTGTGCCTGTTTTTCTTAAATAGTGTGTGGAAATTATGTGAAAAAGAAAATAAATTTGTTTGGAATACAAATCCAGTGGTCACACGGTACATATCAGCTGTGTGATTGGGGAATGGTTTTGTGAATAATCCTGTCCAGCCACCTTGTTCTGTTTTTTCCTCCTGTTGAGATCCGGGCTGGTCAGATGTAGGATCCGATACCTTCACTGTTTCACAGTTTATTGGAGATGTAGCAGGTGCTGTTGATAATAGAGTAAGGGGCCCTCCACCTACGTGGAGAAGTGTGGCTCACTGGTTAGAGCAGGCAGACCCGGAAGCTGAGGTCAGACCCGGGACCAGGGTTCAATTCCCGACGCGGCAGGGGCTTGAGCTCAAATGTCCACGGACTCGATAATTCTCGCTTCGGTGCCTGCTCTAATCATGGGTTCTCACTCTGCAACTCTGGGCATTAAGCTTGCTTAATCTCCACAACGGCCCCCCTGCGGCGGGATGCCTGGCTTTCACCTTGGGGATCCCCTGTAGGGGCTATCTCACAGGGAAAAGCCAGGACGGGTTCCCAAGGCAAGCGCAGGGAAACCTCCGGGTAGCTGTGCGCTCAATAAATGCAATAATATATATACGTCTAGTATACATGCCATTGAAGATTTTGACATAATTGTCAATGTTCTTTTTGAATGGCTGAATGAAAACACACTCTTTCACTGCATGGAGGCTGATGACACAGAGATGACGAAGGTCATCTGCCACATTCTTCATGCCACACTCACACATTTAACAAACTGGTGAAAGAGGACCACCTTAGGCAAGGAAATGTTCTAAATACTTCGAGCAATTAAAAAAGTGGGTGAAAAAACTCAGGCCACTGGGTTAAAGGATTCCTGTCCACAAAGCCTGAAAAAAACACGGAAGCACTGAGGCACAATGGGATATTAAGACTGCTGTTTATTATTTCAAATTTCACACTGCTGCTGCATTTCCCCTCGGTTTCTTTCTGTTTTCACTTAAAAATGCAGAAGTTAAGGTATAAACAAAAAATAATTGTTTTAAAGTTTGAGATGAGGACCTACTAAGTGATACTAACAAAATGTAAAAAATGCCTGTGACTATGAAGAGCTTACAACGTAGAACCTAAACACATTCACCAATACTAAACCTTAATGATAACCTGTGTAACCTCTTAATACTGCAACACTAGCACCAGAATTTATACAATAAAGCGGACACTAGTAAACCACAAAATCACACCCAACTTCAACTTCATTGCTTTGAATTAATTTGATGTTTATAAAACCAGATAAGCACAAAAAGGCAGGGGCTGCAAGGTTTTAAATGGGAGGTCCCAGCAGGGATAAGTATGAACACTTAGAGATTCATAACCAAATAAGCACAGCAACAAGAGAGTGCTGACACACTCACACTTTGATTTGCCTACTCTGATGCAGAAGTATTGGAGTAAACTCATTTCAAAAGACCGAGGAGAATTCAGTAGTAACAGAAGCACAGGGCACCTGCTAAGTTTCAGAAAAGAAGCAGAGGTGCTGGAGACAGTGAAAGTGGTAACTGACAAAGTTCCTCCAAGGAAGGAAAGGACGTGTTTTGGGAGAAAGAACCCAGTTAAAAGTATATTTTAAGAGATTAGCTGGTTTAAGTGACATGGACCGTCTCTTATAATTTCAACAGTAATGATAAGATGTAAACGGGAGGCTCTAATCGTGACCTTTGTTTTGTGCTGAAGTCAATTTATGTAAGGATCATATACATTATTTTAGTACAGTTCAGTCTGTCATGGTTTTCTTTTGGTCCTCTTGTTAAAATTTAGTTGGTAAATCTCACAGGTAAGTAAGTACCAGGAAAAGCAAAAGTGATGAGGGATAATCTTCTGTGGAAGTTCATACCTGTAAGGTGGAACCATGATGAATATAAGGGCTAGTACAATAAGGAGGAGACCCAGCAGTTATGATTATTATAAGTAAGTAATATGGGTAGTACGAAATTGACATCACTGTTCAGTTGTAAAATACATGGGAGAACATACAAGGTTAATTGTATAAATAATAAAATATGGAAATAATCAAGTGAAACAGTTCCACAGTGAAAAACAAAAGCTTCAGAATTCGTTCTACATACACAGACACCCACATATATGAACATATCCAAAAAGAAAAGATAAGTAAGTTTATTCCGACTTTATCTGCTCCAAGCACGCTAAGTATGGTACAGTGCGAGGAAATCATTCTAATATTTAAACTGAACATGAGGGTAGGCATGCATGTCAGCATCCCAGAAGGGTCTTAAGTAACACCAATACCTATTTGTGGTCTTTTTTTGGTAAAATGTTCTTTTGTATATGAGAAGCTTACGGCAATAAATACCTTGCAAATCCTTCATAACCTCTAACATTCCTGGATAACGTACTTCAATTTCATCAGTGTCCTGAGATCAAAAGACACAAGGAATATATATGAACGCAATGAAAAAGAAAAAACATGTTTGCATGACTTCTCTACACATAATGAGGACATTTTTACTATTTCCATAACTCGCTGAACAATGCCAATAACTGGGTCAAGAAAAAAACTTTGGGAAAGAACTAATCCTGACTTTACCACAGTGAAATCATGTCAAATGTGTTACACTGAAGTGACCCAAACTAGGTAAAGTATGTCTGTAGCTGATCAATATCTCTGGGAGGGCTGTCTTCGCCCTATATAATAATACACTATTGGGATAATTGAGACGTAATCAGGCGGTTCTTATTTTTGCACATTTCTTATTTTTACTTACCCCTTAATTCTTTGCAAAAACTCCAAACAAGCGCTGGTATGTACAGTTTGATGCATATGTGGGAGGAGTAGGCTAGATGTATATGAGACAATTTTCTTTCCTCTGAATTAGTGCCCAATCATCCCATCAGTGATAATTGTGTTACAGTAGTTGGTTCCCCATACTTTAGTATGGTTATCATTCATTTGAGGTTGTAGGCATTAATTGAGAAAAAATGCAGAATACCACCTGATGAACAAGTTACTTACCTTCGGTAACGCTTTTTCTGGTGGAAACAGTATCTGCCTGTGGATTTCTCACCTTGTGAATATCCCCTGCACCAGCAGCATTCTTCAATTTTTTGTAGCTCCCCACGCCGACGAGTACGACATCACAGAACCATGGCTCCGCTGACGTCACTGGAGCCATAAGAGAGCCTCGTCGGTGTGATGACGTCAGTTCCGCCCTTATGTTCCGTGCATTCAAGGCACACGGACGGACCGACACAAATATACATAGTACACAGTATTCAAACCAACACACAAAGTGTGAAATCAATGCAGTAATGCAAAAAGAATTAATAATTTCCTTTGAAAATAACAGTTATAAAACAACATTATTGTAGGCATACAAAGGTGGGAAACGGGGAGGCGGGTGGGTCAGTGAGGAATCCACAGGCAGATACTGTTCCACAAGAAAAAGCGTTACCGAAGGTAGGTAACTTGTTCTTCTGATGTATACATCTGCCAGTGGATTCCTCACCTTGTGAATAGCGTTCCACAGCAGTCCCCACTCCCGGAGGAGGGTGTCCAGCCTTCTATACCAAAAATTCCTGAAGGACGGAACGCGCAAATTGTCCGTCCCTCCTCACTTCGGAATCTAAGCAGTAATGCTTCGACTAAGTGTGCAGTGAGGCCCAAGCCGCCGCTTTACAAATGTCCTCAACAAGAAAACCTCTAGATAAGGCAGATGTAGAAGACTTTGCCCTGGTAGAATGAGCTCTTAAACCCTCTGGAGGTTCCATACCGGCCAAAAAGTAATAAATCTTGGTACACAAGACAATCCATCTGGAAAGTGTGCGCTTGTGCACCGCTCTGCCTTTCCTGCAGCCAGCAAAACCCATGAAGAGCTGGTCATCCACACAATAGTCTTTGTCCTATTGAGGTAAAAACTCACCGCCCTCTTACGGTCCAAACAGTGAAGCCGCTCCTCCTCTTTGGAAGGGTGAGGGGAGGATAGAAGGAACAGGGGCGGCCTTAGGCAAGTGCAAGCTGTGCACCTGCACAGGGCCACCAAACCCCAGGTGCCACCACACCAATATATATCCTTAATATAATAATCCTCTGAGGATGGATACTATTTGCGTGGCGGCCCCTGGGAGGGATTTGGCAGCCTCCGGCTCTCTTCCACTTCCAAACACCCTGACCCCCCCCACCCCTCCCCCTTCACTGGCCTCCGTGCTCCGCCCCGCGTGGACCCCCTCTTCCGGGGCCCCCTACCTACGCTCCCTGCCCAGGGCCGCTATGAGCCGAGAGCTGCCCCTGGAAGGAAGGAAGGAAGGGTAATGGACTGCCCCAGATGGAAGGGAGTTACCACCTTAGGCAGAAATGCAGCCCTGATCCTGAGAACCATTCTATCAGCATGAATAGTCAAGAATGGGGGTTTTGAACTCACAGCTGGAAGCTCACTTACCCTCCTTGCCGAGGTAATGGCAACAAGAAATACAGTTTTTAAAGACAATAGTCCCAAGGGACACTTGTGTAAGGGCTCAAAGAGAGTACCCATCAAGTAGGTTAAGACAAGATTTAAGTCCCATTGAGGCACAATAAATGAAGTGGGCGGATATTTGTTGGTAAGGCCCTTAATGAATCGAAACACAATGGGCGATTTAAACAAAGACAGCTGGTCCGGCAAGCAAAGGAACGCCGACAAAGCCGATAAATAGCCCTTCACAGTAGCCACAGCAAAACCTTGCTGTGCTAGAGAAAGAGCAAATTGAAGGATGTTGGATAAGCGAGCCCTCAAAGGGTCAATAGACTTCTTCCCACACCAGTGAACAAATTTGGACCACCTATAGGAATATATAGACTTGGTGGAGAGACTTCTGGCGGACAAAATAACGTCCACCACGTCAGAAGGAAGAGAAAAAGAATTCCGGTTGCCCTGTTCAATCTCCCGGCATGAAGGTGTAAGCTCTGGAGGTGGGGGTGTAGAACCTGCCCCTGCGACTGCGAGAGGAGGTCTGCCCTGAGAGGGAGACAGAGCGGTGTGCACGAGGAGAGGTGGAGAAGATCTGTATACCACACCCTTCTTGGCCAATCCGGGGGGATCAATATGACTTGTGCCCTGTCTTGGCGAACCTTCCTCAGAACCCGAGGAATCAAGGGTATGGGAGGAAACGCGTAAAGGAGATGCGAGTCCCATTTAATCTGAAACGCGTCCCCCAACGCTCCCTGTAATGGATACTGGAGACTGCAGAATGACAGCCAGTGAGCGTTCTCGTGAGTGGCAAACAGGTCCACTCGAGGAGTTCCACACGTCCGGAAGATGTGACAAACCACCTCCGGATGAAGCATACACTCGTGGTCTGCAGAGAACTGCCGAATGAGACTGTCTGCACGCACGTTCAGAACTCTGGCCAGATGATTTGCCATCAGACAAATCTGATGGTCCAAAACCCAGTACCAGAGACGCAGAGCCTCTCTGCAGAGACAATGTGTCCCCACTCCTCCCTGCTTGTTGACATACCACATCGCTGTAGTGTTGTCCGTCAGGACTTGAACCGACTGATTGCGAAGGGAATGGAGGAAGGGCTTGAGCGCTAAAATCCTCACAGACTCCCTGCGATCTCCATTATGTTGATACCACTGCCTGCGGAGGCACCACTGGAGCGCCCTCATGTGCCAGTGTGCATGGTCGACCAACAGAATGCAGGAAGCAAACAGACCGAGCAGGCGAAGGACTTTCAGGACTGGAACGACCGCTCCGTTGTAAAACAATGGAATCATTTCCTGAATGTCAAGAATCGTTTGTGGAGGAGGGAATGCTCGACACATAGTAGTGTCCAGTACTGCCGCTATGAACAGGTTGCGCTGAGAGGGCAACAGGTGAGACTTGGGCACGTTTATCGAGAACCCCAATTTGTACAACAGCTGAGTTGTAACCTGCAGATGGTGAAGCACCTTCTCCGGCGACTCTGCTTTGATTAGCCAGTCGTCCAGGTAGGGGAAAACCGGAATCCCGATCTCCTGGGATGGGCTGCCACCACTGCCAGCACCTTGGTGAAGGCTCAAGGTGCAGTAGTAAGTCCAAACGGAAGGATCGCAAACTGATAATGTTGCGACCCTACCGTGAAATGGAGATACTTCCTGTGCGACTTCAGGATCGGGATATGAAAATACGCGTCCTGCAAGTCGATAGACATCATCCAATCTTCCTGTTGCAACGCTTGAAGAACCTGCGCAAGGGTGAACATCTTGAACTTCTCCTGCTTCAGTAAAAGGTTCAAGATCCTGAGATCCAGGATTGGACGTAGCCTGCCTTCCTTCTTGGGTATCAGGAAATACAAGGAGTAGCATCCCTGACCCCTTTACCGCTGTGGAACCACCTTTATCGCACCTTTTTTCAGTAATGTTAGGACTTCCTCCTGCAGGAGAAGAAGGTGGTCCTCTGAGCAAGCACCTTGGCAAGGAAGGTAATATGAAGGGAATTCCCGAAAGGGAAGAGCATACCCATTCTCTACAAGATTGGGAATCGGTCACTACAGACCTTTGGGTTCTCAATCTTGAAGAAAATGAGTAAGCCGACCCCCCACAGGACCAGCATGATCCAGAATGGTGGCTCTAGGGCTGCTCTGCTGTGGTAAGAGGAGGGGAGGTAGAGGAAGAGGAGGAGGAGGAGGAGGAGGAGGAGGAGGAGGGCTGACTGCCTTGTGAGCGACCTCTGTTCTTGCCCCTGTAGGATTTGTATAAGGTGTTTTGCTGCTGCTGTTGCTGCTGCTGAGGCGGTCTATAGGTCCGAAAGGACGACCTCCCAAAACCTCTGTACCTCATGAACAAGGAGCCTCTAGATTGCGCCTGAAGACCCAAAGACTTGGCTGTTGCTTTACGGTCTTTAAACCTTTCTAAAGAAGCATCCGCTTTTTTGCCAAAAAGTCCAGAACCATAAAAACGGAGGTCCAAAAGCATAGCCTGAACATCTGGGGAGAACTCTGATGATTTAAGCCATGCACTCCTAGTAGCCACAGAAGATCCCAGGATTCTGGCGACAGAGTCAGCAGTGTCTAAACCACTTTGAATGACTTGATGTGCAGCGCTTGAGTATCTTGCATGACCTCATTAGACCTCATTAACATTTTGTCTGTCTTCTTCAGACACCTTAGGTGCAAGTTGTTTCGCCGAGTCCATTAAAGCATGGATATAGCGACCCAAAAGACAGGTGGCATTAGTGGACTTTAGGGCCATGCTTGCCGAAGAAAACACTTTTATAGAAGACGGGTAGAGTTTCTTCGATTCCCTGTCAGCTGGAACTTGTGGGAAGGTACCAGAAGATCTTTTTGAGCAGGCAGCTTGGACCACTAGGCTCTCAGGAGAAGGATGGGATATTAAAAAGTCCGGATCCCCTGAAGCCGCCCTGTATCTCCTGGCAACAGATTTAGAAACTGCCAGAGCCGAAAAGGGCCTGCGCCAGACCTCCATTACAGGCTCAGTGATTGCCTCATTAAAAGGCAGTAGAGGCTCTATTACTAAAGAAGGTGAATGAAGAACTTCTGTCAAAATGTTAGATTTAAATTCCGCAGTGGGAAGCTGAAGATCTAAAAGTTCTGCTGCCTTTTTTATAACTGTGTGGTAGGGAACCACATCCTTTGAAGGAGCATCAGATGTAGGAGAAAGTTCCCACTCTGGAGACACATCAAGGCCACTTGCTTCCCTTAATTCTCCAAAATAATCATCTGTAATGTAATGTGTAATGTAAGCAGTTTTATAAAGCGCATGGTTACCCAGATGCATCCCAGCGCTGCACTAGAGTCCGGCTCAAGAGGGAGAATGGAAGACAAAAGGTCACTTGGGGAAAAGCTAGGTTTTCAAGAGCTTCCGGAAATGCAGATGACAGGGTTCCATGCGCAACTTTGAAGGAAGGGAGTTCCACAGTGAAGCCGCATTAACCGAAAAACGGCGGCCTCCTGTGCGAGTCTTCTTGAATCTTGGCACTCTCGCAAGGCACTAGTTGTCAGAGCGCAGAGGCCTATTAGCCTTGTAGGGTGTAACTAGACTCTTCATGATAGCGGGTCCATTACCTTGAAGAAGTTTATGGACGATACATAAGGATTTAAACTTAATCCTTTCACGGATGGGGAGCCAATGTAGCGATTTAAGTGCGGGTTTTGCTGACATCCTAACTGAAGTACCCGTTAATAGCCTAGCTGCGGCATTTTGTGTTTGTTGAAGTTTATTGATGGTGGCTTCCGGGGCCCCCAAAAAGATGGCATTACTGTAGTCCAGTCTGGACAAAACTAGTCCCTGCACTAACAGCTTCCTAGAGTACTGGGGAAGAAGGGGAAGAACTTTACGAGCAGACCGTAGAAGGCCAAAGCAGATTCCTGTTGTTTTTTTTGCTTGTGTTTTAAGCGAAAGGTCCTGTTCCAACCAGACCCCTAAGCTTTTAATTTCTTTTTTAGGGCTGGGGGTATCCCCTAGACAAGCAGGCCGGATGGTAGTAGGAAGAGTGGTGCCCTTATGACCCAGTACCATGATTTCGGTTTTTGACCCATTCAATTTGAGAGAGGAGTCACACATCCAGGCATGTATTTTCGTCAGGCAAGAATGAAAGTTGTCCGGGCATTGATGGAGTTGGGAGGAGTGAGACGACCAATTGAGTGTCGTCTGCATAGCTAACAATTTTAAACCCAAACGGGACAACCACATCGTCCAGGGGGGCCATGTACACATTAAACAATGTGGGAGTAGTGAGATGGGTCTTAAGTTTGCCATCTCCGATGGGTCAAGATGTGGTTTCTTTAAGAGGGCCTTTACAATGGCCCCTTTCCAACTGGGTGGAACAATGCCCTGGGAAAGTGAGGTGTTAATGAGCTCAGTTGCTGGAGTAGCAATGGTAGTAGCAATCTGTTTAAAAAACCGCATAGGCACCGGGTCACTTGGGGAGCCGCTTTTCATGGCTGCTAGAACTTTGAGGAGTTCCTCACCTGAGACTGGATTAAAAGCGTTAAGCTGAGGGCCAACGGCCGGGAGCAGGCTGTCGATGTTAGCATGGGTGACCGGTGGAGGAAGGGTAGTCAAGATATTTTTGATTTTTAAGTCAAAGTAGTTTGAAAATTCATCGCACTTCGCTCCTGACGAATCTTGAGACATAGGGGGTTCAGGGACCTTCAGTAGTTCTTTAATAATCTGATCGGATTCTCTGGTGGAATTAGAGGAATTTTTTATTCTTTCGTCGAAGAATATTGTCTTGGCCTCTCTAAGGGCGATTTTGTATGATCTAATAGCAGCACAATATATATCTTTGTTTGTATTGCTCCAATCTTTCCTCCAAGTACGCTCGAGCTTCTTACAATCTTTTCTTAGGATTCTGAGCTCAGCAGTATACCAGGGGGCAGAGCCTACTCTCCCAGTCTTTTTCCCTACTCTTTTTTTTGGTAGGATACGGTCTAATGAACTCGTGAGCCAATTATTTAAGTTAGTATCAGCAATCACGGGGTCCGGATCATGGGGAGGGATGGAGTGTTCGAGTAAGTGAGTCCAGTTCTCAACAGAGAGCTTAGACCAAGCCCTTTCCACAGTATACATCCTAGGGGTTTGTGGTATTTGGAACTCACCCTGCCAGGAAAAAGGGACCAAAAAATGGTCTGACCAGGGGAGGGGGAAGGGGGAGCTAGCCTGAAGTGACCGAATATTGGTGCAAACCGGGTCAAGAAGATGGCCTTGGTTATGTGTAGCGCCCGTATTAACTAGTAACATCTCGTATGATCTAAGATAGAGTCGGAGGTCCTCCGCCACTGCGTCAAGGGGATCATCAAAATGAAGGTTGAGATCCCCAAGGATGGTGAAATTGGTGGAGGAAGGCGCCAGGGCTGTAACTGTTTCTAAGAGGGAGTTAACAAAGTGGCTAGAGTTCCCAGGGGGGCGGTACACTAAAAGGCCTGTAAAAGAGATGGTAGGAGATAGTTGGAAAGAAAAATGGCAGCTTTCAGACTCCGAAATGCCGCCATCCTTCGCTCTACAAACGAAGTGATCTTTGTAAAGTATGGCCAGTCCACACCCTCTACCAGCAGGCCTAGTCTGAGAGTGAATTAGAAACCCCGGGGGGAGAGCCCGAACAATGTAAGCCTCTGAGTTAGCAGTTAGCCATGTGTTTTCGTAAGGAATAGCATATCTAATTTGTGGTCCTGTAGCATAAAATTGATCACCAGAGTGCTTAGGGAGGGACTTACAATTCAAAAGGGCCCTGCATACCTCTGAGAGGGCTGGAGAGTCAGGATTAAATCTCCGCAAATAGGAGCTACAGAGACTACGATGAGTGTAGGAGTTTTCCTGCTTATGCACATAGTGGCAGAGCGTATTTTTAGGAGATCTCAGTAGAAGAAGGTTCTTCCGTGTGTAACGAATATGGCAGTCAGGAAAATCGGGCATAGGTTCTGGCCCGAGGCCCGGACGGGGAATGGCGTTCATTTTATAGTGCAAGGCCCCAAATCGGCCATGGCACTAGAACGCTGTCCTCCTCCTCACCCAAGATGGCGCCCGCTGTCTGTGCCTGGGGGTGAGAGGATCGAGAATCAACCAAGCCCTAAATCGGCCGAGAGAAAACTATATAGGTCCCACGGGGGAGAAAGGAGGCAAACAGGGAATAATGTGGTAGGTAAGAAGGGGCAGGCAGTTGTGCTGAGATGGACAGAACAGTGAATTTTAAAAAACGTCGATATTAAAATCAATTAAGCACAAATTAGAGATAAGGCGTCCTAACTACCGGCTTCCGCCTCAGGAGCGAGATCTAGCGAGTTACCTATCAGTTCCCTGTATCTGTGTCTGAAGCTTGAATCTCGCCTTCCTCCTTTTCTTCCAAATGAAACCTCTGTTCCTCTAGAACTCGCTGAGCTTCTCTCCTAGACCTCATTCTGGGTACCGGAGTCAGTGGAGTCAAAACCGACTCCGATGGATCCGGAGCCAGCGTCATACACGGATCCGGAGGCACAGCCTGCGCCGATCAAGGTCGAACTGATGGAAACGGCGTCGATGTCCTCAGCGCCGGGAAATGCCAAGACCGCGCCGCCGGAAGAAATGGCATGAAGGGGGCCTTTTCATAGGCCTCAGGTACCCCCAGATTAAACGCTAATGGACCCATGGGACCCGAAGGTGCTCCAGAGGGGTACATAGCCCTATGGAAGACTCCATACATAGCATTAAGATAATGTGAGGGATCTTGACCTGGGCCAGGGAAAGGAGGATAGGTCCCCGGGACAGATTCCGGTGTAGGCGTTACCGTGTTCCGGCCAATGGAGTCGCCTGCTCATCCGGCACAAGAACCTCTTTCACTGGAGCCGGAGAATGTTCCAAAGTCGGTGAATGAACCGGCTTCGGAGATCGAGCTGGAGAAGCTGCAGGCGAAGCCAATCTTGCAGGAGAAGCCTGATTCGAGGGAGAAGGAGACAAGAAATCCTTACGGCGTCGACGAGCTGGAGAGGTCGACTTTGGCGCAGTCTCTCTATCAGAATGGCGTTTTGAAGAATGCCTCTCCTTCTTGTTATGCTTCTGGCTCTAGAAGCATGCCCCGACGTTTACTTCGAACCCGACCTCGACCTGTAACGAGACCTCGACCTTCTTCTACCTCTTTTCTCCTTTCTCATCTTTGCCATGAAGAGTTTTGCTTCTCTTTTTTCAACGCCTTCGGGTTCATTTTCCTACAGCAGGCACATCCCTCGACGTTGTGATCCGACGACAGGCACCAGACACAATCTTCATGCGGATCTGTAATGGACATATGTCCTCCGCACTCCCTGCAGGGCTTGAACCCGGACTACCTCGACAACATCCTCGAAAAGGAAACAAGAAGAAGCACAGAAATACAACCAGAAACACAAAGTAGCAAGTTAAACTACGAAGAGTCCTAGTAAAACCGTTAGCGGCGAAGTTGCGGAAAAAAGGGAAGTGACGTCATCACGCCGATGAGGCTCGTCCTTGTCGGCGTGGGGAGCTACAAAAAAATTCCGAATGCTGCTGGCGCAGGGGATATTCACTAGGTGAGGAATCCACTGGCAGATGTATCCATCAGAACTGGTATTTCTTTTTTATTACTTATCAGCAATGTAATAAAGGTGCACACATCTTTTAGAGTATAAGGAAGGAATAGCATACTTGTTATATTACAAATACAATCTGTGCTGTTCTGTTACTCCTGTTGATGTTCCCAGGCAATGGTGTGACACCCACATAGCTATAATCTGTTCAAAGGAACTTATGTTCTGATAGTTACAGAGCAAAACATTATTCTTGTATGTCCTGGCTCACAAATTAAAATGTACTCACAGCTTCAAATTTATATAGCAATGTGCACAATAAGAGACAATACTCATTTCAGAACCATCATTTATTGGGTTCTGTTTAGAGGTGTGAGCTTATTTATTCAGCATTGGTGGCCCTCTTAACTTAATTTGTGATGCGGTCTGGAAACTAAGCCGAAGTAGGCAAGTACCAGTCCATGTTTTCGCTCTGAGGAGGTGAGACTCACACATTAGATGGATGTTCCATTAGGAGACTTATTACAGTGGGCAGTTTAAAATAGGCTCAACGTACATGAATACACCACATTTCCTGGCAATATACAAGAATTGTGTGCGTTTTCCTGTTGTCTGCGCCCACCCATCTTCCACACTTTAGGTCTACTTACAGCAGCAGGAATAAACTGCCAACACCTTAAACACATACATTCCATAGAAGAATATGGAACCTACACTGAACATTCCTGAGTCATTACTAATCATTAGGTCACCACAACACTGATTTACCTTAGGCCAAAGTAAAGTACTCAAAAATTAATGTAATGTTCGCTTGTATTACAGAACACTATTTACAATTCTGTTGCAACCTTACTTCAAAGAATCGTAAACTAGGGACTGGAAGGCAGGAAAAGGGACCTCCTAAAGCTTCCAGCATACCACACCATGGTCAAAGACCAACGCACTGATTAATTAAACCAAGAAAGAGTGAACACAGGCAGGTTAAATAGAGTGGATGACCGAGATCAAAGCCGAAGCATTGTTCAACAGCATGACTAAGAATACGCTCTCCTGAACAGCCTTGCTGACAAAGATATTAGGAACACTTACTTCCCACATTCAGAGAGCAAAAAGATGTATCTGCAAGCAAAAATAAAACGAAGAATAAGTGTGTCTAATCATGAGAGAGCTGCCAAAAACATATACGGATGTGAAAGCATCCATACTCAAAATCACCATATAAGAGGTGAACAGATACATTTCCTGAAGGCTTTAAATGAAAATAAATGAATGCCTTCACACACCCTGAACTAAATTAAAGGGTGCATATATTGTCTTATTTTATATACAATATAAATTTGTACATTAGTTTCTTGGTTTTTTACAAGCTCCAGCTACATTAACAGGGTTTTAATCTGCCCAGGTTCTGCAAAGAGATTGATGATTATACATAGCTCCCATACTGACATCTGATATAAGAATTTTTCAATATTTTGGAGAAGAAAATTACTTTATTCATAACAACATTTGATATAATCAAGGAAAAAATAATGTGGCAGAGAGTAAAATATACTGTTTCACATCTAAGTTTTACTTACAACTGTCAGCATATTAAATCCAGCCCTTGCTAGAAGATTTCCAAGGTCGTTAACAGCAGTGAAGGGGGAAACATGTGGTGAAAATCCTCCTTCCCTTTCCAGTTCTGCTAATTGCAGAGAACAGCGGAGCTCATAGAGAGTTTCTCCTCCAAACATTGCCCCTATGAACACGCCATCTTCTTTTAAGACACGATAGATCTGAAACAAAACACATCTGATTGATGATTCATTTCCAGGATATCGATATGGGATATAAAAAGAATACACAAGCAATTACTCTTTAGCAGGCTCGCTCCAATTACACATAAACAACCTACAGTTGTGGAGTTAATTGATAAGGGAGCATGGGCTCTTCAGTATCTCTATATGTGATATTCTTCGAAATAAAGGCAAATAAATTCTGAAAAAAGAGAATTATATACATATATACATATATATATATATATATACATATATATATATATATATATATATATATATATACACACACATATATACACATATACATACATATATATACATACATACATACATATACATACATACATATATATATATATATACATACACATACATACATACATACATACATACATATATATATATATAAATCCAAGCAAACGATCTCGAACCTCCAACTAGTGGCTAACAAAGACCAGCGAATTCCAAGGTAAGGCAAGATGTTATTGCACCAGTTTCAAAAAAGCATGAAGAGGACTGATGCGTTTCTATATATGTCCTCACAAAGTTCTTCTTCTCCTCCTCAACTCGTGACGCGGCAGTGCAGCATAGATTGGTTCATAGCCCAAACAAATGATGCTCAAGATTAATAAGCGATATGTACAAGTATATATATATATATATATATATATATATATATATATATATATATATATATATACACACATACATATACATATATACATACATACACACGCTAGTATTGGATTTTGTAGTATCTTGGTATTCTCTATGCTATCCCTCTCTACCTCTATTGAAATGTTCATGTGATGCATCTATCAGAATGTTGGTGATCTGCCTGACAGATCACAGTTGGATGGGATGAGCACCATGATGGATGCTCCTGGTGGGGTCTCTCTGTACATCTTGGATTAAAGCATCACTTAAATACTACATCACGTGTGGACTTCTCATCATTACATTCATGGTGACAAGGATGGGATGCTATGGGTTTCTAGTCCCATTTTACTCTAGTGGGTTTTAGTCCCACCTGGCACTATGTCAGTTGTCCACACAGATTTCGTTTATTTTTGATTTGTGCCCTGTTGGGTGTGCGTATTTTAGTCTCCTTCAGAGGAGCTATGCTTGGGTTATAGTCCTATAGCATTATTGCCTTTTTATTCACTTATGCTAGTTTACCAGTCTCTTTTTAGAGTCTAGGTTTTTAAAGTTTTACATCCACATATTTAGCTTATGTTTTCACTATGTATGTGCATTTATGCTTTCATTGCTAAGTATGTTTAGATTTGACGTATTTTTATTGCAACTTCCTGCACTGTTATCTCTTGCGTTACTTAATTATATTTTACTTAGAGGTAATAGTGTAGTTTGTGGATCAATAAACAAGATCTTTTGTTTGGGATCTGTCTGTTGCTACTGAATCGGTACCGAGGGTCCTGGTTCCGAGAGGTGCTTTTGTTTTCGATCGTCAGATCTTGTTGTTTTCGACACCGAATGTCTGCTCGATTCCGACTTTCTTGGTATCGAGTGTCTCTTGGGCGATAAGTCATATTTATGTTTCGACATGGAATGTTTCGATACCGAGCTCTCCTTTGTATGTAGCCTCGGTGCCGAAGTCGATGTCGCCCTTTTCTCGGATCCGACATGGTGGGAGTCCGAGAGTTTCGGTTTCAGTTTCGGTTTCGTTGCCGGGCCCGAGGGCGGGGCGTCGGAAACTTTTTTCAGCGGTTTGACCGGGCCCGAGGGCGGGGTCGTTACCGCACGGGGTCGGTTTTTCGGTAAGGGGACGTCGTCACTCACGGTTTGTTGCTCGATGAGTTCTTCAACCTCCGACTGGTCCCCTTCCGACCCAGACTGGTCCTCTTCTTCCTCGATTTGTTCGTCTCCGAACAGCTCCGGGATCGCTTCCGCCTGCATTCTGGAAACCTCGTGTCTTCGAGCTCGACGATTTCTAATCGTTAGCTTGGAGGAGAATGCTGCGCAGGCTTCGCAGTCCCTGGATTCGTGTTCAGGCGATAGACAGAGGTTGCACACCTCGTGTAGGTCCTTGTGTGGGAACTTAGCACCACACGTTGGACATTTTTTGAATGGAGTCCTTTCCATGGACTCCGGGCTTGACTGCGTCGAGAAAGGCCTCCTGTTCTTCGACGTAGATCCAAGTTTTTCTCTTCTATTTTAAATTTGTAACGCGTCGGAATGGAAATGAACGCGTTCGAATAACAATACCGTCGAATTGGAAAGGGAATACGCGCCGAAAATCACTTTTTTCTGAAGTTGATCTGGAGCGTCTCGATCTTCATCCGAACCCGATGGCGGAAAAAAACAATCTAAGGATGGAGCCGATGCCCATGCGCACTACCAACCAAGGGAGGAGTCACCAAGAGACAAAAGACTCTCCAAGAGAAAAACAAAGTGCAATCATCCGAGCCCAACACCAGATGGCGATCTATTCATAATGTACCATCTGCAGCCCATATGCCTCGAACATAGTGTTTAGATGAGGTTTCACCTCTACTCTTCCTCATCTTCCTTGTTCTTGTAATGAAGGTTTTTGTTCTTTCTCTTTTCTATTGCCTTCCTTTGTTTTCTTCCTTTTAAAGTTCTGTAAGAAGAGAGGATGGTTTATATGGTGTAAGAAGGGAGTATGGTTATGCGTTTTTTCCCATTCTTCTTTCTTTGTTCTCTTTTTATGGATGTTTTCTCTTTGCTGTTCTTTTTTCCGCTTTTGCTCAATTTACTTGCTTTCATTTTCTCCTGTTCTCCGTTGCTGTTTTTAGCTTTTTGTTTTCTGTTTAAGGAGAGAGGATAATGTAGTATCTTGGTATTCTCTATGCTATCCCTCTCTACCTCTATTGGAATGTTCATGTGATGCATCTATCAGAATGTTGGTGATCTGCCTGACAGATTACAGTTGGATGGGCTGAGCACCATGATGGATGCTCCTGGTGGGGTCTCTCTGTACATCTTGGATTAAAGCATCACTTAAATACTACATCACGTGTGGACTTCTCATCATTACAGATTTCTCATGTATACTGTCTGTATAGTATTAAGTCTGGTCCTGAATTTTTCTGTCTGTTCACCACTTAGCCACTAGAGCTAAAGCATGTGTGATTGAAGCACAGCACAGAGGCATCAGATGTCTCTACGCTCCCAGCAGTCCCTGTATCGTCAGCAGACCTGTCCCATACAATCACTACTAGTGGTCTTTACACATCTCAGTTCTTAGCACTTCATAGCGCTTACGAGTACTTTTGATTTTTCTATATCTTAACAGGATCTATGATACCTAACTTTGTGTTTACTTTCACTTACAACTGTATATATGCCAGCCAGAGCCCTACGGTGGTTATCTTCGTAGATGTCGGCCGGGGTGTGGTAGAGTCGGACTCAAAGGTAACAAGGAGCCTCCGCGCTCTAAGCGATGGTCTGATCTCCTAGTCTGACGACCCGGGGGGGAAGGTTCGGGTGCAGCGGGTATACCGTAGACTTCTCCCAGTTTACGCATAACCCGAAAGCTTCTTCAAATTCTATCAGTGTGGCCCAGATAGGTGTTAGGTCCTCAGTGAGGTCCCGAATGTATATTAAAAGGTCATCGGCATACATAGAAACACTGTGTAGGGTATTTGCTATGGGAATGCCCCATTGCAACCCCTCCCGCCGTAGTTGTATGGCCAGATGTTCCACCCCAAGGGCAGAAAGCAGAGGCGAGAGCGGGCAGCCCTGCCTCCTGCCACCTCGAATTCTGGTGGGATATAGCACCCTATACGAACGTGCAAAGTGAGCCCGGCGTATAAGAGACAAGTGTATGCCAAGAGAGTGGAGAAAAGTCTTATTCGCTGCAGAACCGAGAAAAAGTACTGCCACGTGAGGGTGTCAAAAGCCTTTTCGAGGTCTACCCCCTTTCGTGCGGGGTTAATTTCCCCACTGTGCTGGGGGGAGGGGCGCGCACAGCGCCCCCATGCTCATGAGCTCGTCATGACCACACCCGTTCCTGTGGAACGCTCATCACAGCAGGGGAAATATCCCCGCGTGTGAGCGTTCCACGGCTCACGACGAAGCACCGGAGCGCCGTGCCTCATGACGATGAGGCTAGTATAAGGCATGCTGCTCGGGGGTAAGTGACACTCACTTGATCTTGGACATGAAATAGTCGGCGTATATTCTGGGATGTGTTCCTGCCCGGGACGAAACCGCATTGGTCGGGGTGTACCAAGGGCCGTAAGATTTGTGTGTATCTATCCGATAATATCTTTCCTAGGATCTTGCAATCAGTGGAGAGGAGCGTGATGGGGTGATAGGATGTCAGCAACTGTGGGTCGCAGTTGGGCTTCAGAAAGGTCACGATAACCGATTCCCGAAGGGATTTCGGTAGCTCGCCAGTGTTGAATGCAGAGGTATCCATCGCTGCCAATCGGGGGACTAGTAAGTAGGAAAAGGTCTTATAGTATTCTAAGGGAAAGCCGTCTAGCCCTGGTGCTTTGTTGCGAGCTAAGGCAGGTAGGGCATGAGTAATGTCTGCTCTTTGTATTTTCGCCTCTAAGGATGCACTATCCTCTCTTGTAATTACCGGGATTGTTAGGGGATCAAGAAAGTGGTCTATTATGTCATGCTCGATCCGATCCGGGGAGAGATCCACTTCTGAGTAGTGTTGGTGAAATGCTGAGAGAATCTGGTCCTGGGATCGTACTAGGTAGCCACGGGGGACTATTACCTCAGTGATGGGGTTCATGCCGTGGTCTTGTTTGGCTAACCATGCTAGCAAGGTACCCCTTTGATCGCGTTCCTTGTGCATTCGGGTTGCATAGGACCTGAAGTTGTAACGTCGGAGATCGACGCAGGCTGTTCTATATTCTGTTTAGTGACATTGGCGAGGCATTTTTCGGCTTTGGGGAGTGCTTGCTCAAGGGTCCGTTTTACTCTCACTATTTGTTTGATGCAGTCTCCCCGGGCTACCACTTTACAAGAGTCTCACTCTATCAATGTGGATGATGCCGTCCCTGCATTGTGCATGAAGTAGTCCTGTATAATTTGTCCCTGTTCGTGTTTGAAGACTGAATCTGTTAGGCAGTCTCGCAGGATGCGACCTGTAGGGACTGTGGGGTGTGGAGGTCTCCAGTTCAAGTGTAGGATGTGAGCATCGTGGTCAGAAATGACCCTCCCCATATAGTCTGTGTGGTGCACTTTGGGTAAAAACGCAGCAGAGCATAATAACCTGTTGAGACAGATTATCGAGTTATGTGGGACGGAGTGGAACAAATATAGCTTAGTCTGCGGGTGTTGCAATCTCCATACGTCAGCGAGTGCCTATTGTGTGACCCAGGATTAGAAGCGTGCTGTTTGTTTCTGGGCGGGTGAGGGTGTGGGCAGGGGGTAGGAGCGGTCTAATGTGAGGTCTAGTGTGCAATTGTAATCGCCCCCTAAAATCCATGGTATGGAGGCAAATTGAGCAAGTACCCCGGTAAGACGTTCCCAATACTTGTCCTGCTCTATGTTCGGGCGTATATACTACCCAACAGTACCTCTTGGCCGTCGAGAATGCCCTCTAATAAGGCATATCTGCCCTCCTTGTCCACCACCCGCCTAAGTCCCTGGTAGGATCCAGATCAGTGCTCCCCGTGCGTAAGCGGAGTATGATGTGGCACATATGGTACCTCTCCATTTTGATTGTAGCTTTTTTAGTTCGGTGGTAGTGAGGTGCATCTCTTGAAGAAACGCTATCCAGGCATTTTGGTGCTTCATGTAGGAATAGACCGCATATCGCTCGCGGGGCGTGTGGAGACCCCGGGCGTGTGGAGACCCCGGGCGTTAAGAGTTAGGATGTTGAGGTCAGTATTCTGTGTCTTCGCAGCCATTTGATATCGTCAGTGTTCATTTGAATAGGCTGTGCCTGCTAGGACCTAGTGACCAGTGAGTCCCCTGTGGTGTGAGAAACGTGTACGTTTCCGTCTGTCTCTCATAATCATGTCCCGGGTACCCTATTATGTGTATTTCCAAGAGCGGGTGGAATGATGTAGAACAAGGGTAGGAAACCGTAAAAACAGGGGTCGGGAAACATTCCCAATGCTGGGGACCCATTACAAGTCAGTAATACGTCCAAACCTACTCTCTTTAACAGGAGAGTGCAACAGTAAACGATGGGGGTGGCAGAACGCACTAGGCGAGGTGCATCGCGGATTGGGCATTCGTAGGATCCTGGAGCGCCATCTGGAGCATATCAAATCTTGTCCATGTCACATGTGTGTAAGAGGGGAGTATAGCTTATGTAAGTCTTTTGGGATTGGCAGTGAGATCTGTTAATGCTAGGGAGGAGTTCATTTGTCCATCCATTATGGTATCAGCCGTCTGGGGGGTGACTGAGGGAGGTGTAACGGAGTCCACTCCGGAAGATGTGCCATCACGGTCGTCCTCCCCACCTGAAAAAAAGAGGCGAGGAGCTTGCTCAATGTCCTCCATCTGGGAGGAGGCCTGTAGGTCAATCATTGCTTGTAGGACCCCACGTCTTTCTCTCATGATTTGCTCTAGGTCTGGGGAGTCCTGGGTGCCTGTCCCGGTCGTTGTCTGAGCTCCGCTATGTTGCTGCTTTTGGGTGCGTCTTCTGGATCTCGGCAGCTTAGAGGTCGGATTGCGTGGGTAGTCTGTTCTGGGTTGTTGTGCACAGCGCTGGTCCGCCCATTCATGTGCCTCTTCTGCACTTGTGAAGAAGATGGCTGAGCCATTATGGAAAATTTTGAGCCGGGCAGGGAAGAGAAGAGAGTACTGGATTTTGTTCATACATAGCCGCCGTTTTACTTCCAGGAACGAAGATCTTTGCTGTTGTACCGCTTGTGCATAGCCCGGGAACACCATTATCTGCCTGTTTTCCACGTGGAGGGGGCCTGTTTGCCTGGCCGCTTGGGAGTACAGCATCCCGGTCCTGAAAATGCAAGAATTTCGCCAACATCAGTCTGGGGGGTGTTCCTGGTGGAGGCTTGCGTGCTGGTACTCTCTGGGCACGTTCAATAGAGAAGAACGCCGCCCTTTCCGCTGCAGGGGTGAATGATTTCACCCAGGTGCCTATGTATCCTAACGGGCCCGTGCCTTCGATTCCTTCCGGAAGGCCCAGCACGCGAATGTTGCAGCAGGGTGGGCGTCCCTCCAAATCGTCTGTGCGTTCCTCGATGGTGGACAGGCAGTGTAGGACATCTTGCAATGTTGTTTGGTGTGCCTTAATAGTAGGTTGCAGCGCAGCTAGTTCCTCTCACCTTCCTTCACTTAGTCTGCAAGTTTCCGGTGGTCGTCCCGTATAAGGCTAATGACCGTTGCAAGGGTGCCCAGGCGTTTTACCATTAAGATCCTAGACTGTTCGATGGCCGTCAGTACTTGATCCAGTTTGTCTGAAATTGATGAGTCAGTCTGAGGCACGGAGGATGAGGCCACCGTCCTGGTGGTAGGCATGTTTTCAGGGGCGGTCTCGGGCACCATGATGGGCTGGGATGCTCTTTGTTTTCCCATTGTGACAGTTATGCAGGTCTCGTGCGTTGTAGATTTCGCAGGAAGGGACAGGCACAGGTCTTGTGGATGGTTGGTGTCTGACTAGTGAAACGCTGGATAATGCAGGGTCGGTGTATCGTCGTGATGGGGGGGCCCCTTATCCCGGGTGTCGTTGACTTCAAATTAGACTCCCTACAGGTGTTGGGAGGTCAAGTGGTATTGCGTGTGTCGTTGCTGGTGAATGGGGTATTGTAGAAGCCCCCAATAGGGTATCAGGCTGTTTGTATGCCACCCCCTCAGCGGCATTTGTAGGCTTGGGCAGGGGGAGCAGCAGAGGTTACGGTATTGCCATGTTAGGGTCAGGCAGCGTCCATTTTGGGCTCAGCCGAGGGTCTCACCCCTGAAGAAGGAAGGAGGGGAGGCCCCAGTTGCCACAGCGGGTCCGCCCGCGAGGAGGGGCCAATGGCTCACCTGAGAACCGTGTGTGTGAGCTGCCCAGCAAGGCTCCCACGCCGTGGCCTCAGCACTCCTGCTTGTTGTGGGTCTCAGGCGCCATCTTGGGTCCAGGCAATCCAGGGGAGAGGGCTGCCCCGCAGCGTGCGTGTTTGGTGAAGACGGAGATGGAGGAGGTCTGCAGTCTGTCTCCCCCTGTCAGTTCAGTGGTGTGGTACTTCTGTGGAGGGCTGCCGGATCGCGGCTTTAATTGCGGAGGTTCACCCGGGACCCAGACGCCATTTTGAGTCCAGGTGCCATCAGAAACAGAGGGCTCCCGCAGTTGATGCCAAGTCTCCCTCACCCTGACTCGGAGCCCGCGCCGCGGGACTGCGGTGCGGCTATTGAGCGCCTGGGGTAGTTGTGACGGCTTGCGGAGTCAAGTCTCAGGTGGTGGAGTCAGCTTTGGCTCGCGCTGCCTGGGATCCATCAGGCGAGACGGGCGGACGCCATCTTGTCCGCACCAGCCCGGGTCCCGTTTTCTGCCGTTTTCATCCTGGCAGTAGCCACTTTCACTGGGCCCGAGGTAATCCAAACGGTGCAGCCCTTCTTCCGATGGGGGATCGGCTCTTCAGCAGACCAGAACGGCGCTAAGAAGCGGTGGAATTGCCGGCCAGACTGTGGAGCCTCAGCGGAGCACGTCCGCCCACATAGCCGGCTTGGCCACGCCCCCATGCACATATTCATTTTATGATGATATAAAATGCACAGTAAGTTTTATTTGCAATTATACAGAGGTATCTCGAGATATGCAGACAGTTTCACTATGTTAAAATTGTATGTAAAATAGTTGCTGAAAACAAGCTTCGTATTTCAGAACGGTCAGGACATGCAAGTATAATCGCATATAAATGCCATTGTATATATGTACATAAGTATTTTGTATACATACGGATAGAAGCACAAATTCACTATGGCTTGTAAATTGCACGTTAAAAAATGGCCGCTGACTACAGACCTTGTAGTCTGCTTTCTATCGCCAGTACTGTTACTATGTAAACCCAAGCATTGCAATGGGTTCCTCATGTGAACAAGGAAGTTCGTTCTCGAATCGCGTAACCTCAATTAAATTCTTTTTGGGCAAAACTTCTGAGAGCACATGTTATTGGACTGGACTTCCTTTTACAATTACATGCCGGTCTGTGCACTTCTGGCGATCTTTGGCGCCACCGGTCCATGGGCGGAGCTTCCAGAAGGGGCACTTGACTTTGGAATATATATATATATATATATATATGTCAAGTAAGGACACAGAGACGGTACACCAGGAAATCTTGCACAAATCCTTTATTGTGCACTCTTTAACCAAGGACGACGCGTTTCGGCGTAAGCCTTTTTCAAGTAACCACCATCTTGTATTTTGCCAAACTTATAGTCCCACATTTGTGTCAATGCTCAATGAACATAGAAAAAACACTTAGCTACGTACATTATGCCAGATAAGCACATTAAACATTCAAAGCTGATATACACACACTTTAGATAAACTTGAATTCATGAAGGTGAGTGTCAATTGATTATTGAATGGGAGCAAGTGGTGTAATGGGTTCGGTAGTTGTCACATTACTTATCATAAGATGGATTTCCGATATTACTGCGGGTTTGCCTCTACTCTGTACTGATTAGTCTTAGGAGCCTATGTGGGATGCTAGTTCTTCCCCATAATTCAGTCCTTTAGGGGCCTTGCTCTCCATGTCTATAATGTTTCTGGACTCTCTAATTCTCAGCTGTGTTTCTCGGTCCCCACCTCTAATGGTTTTCGGTACAGTCCTAAAACTTGACGGGCTACAGCAATTGGGGTCAGGCATACTATGAACTACAAATCCCCATAGATATACCGCCTGGGGCAGTTCTTAGTCACCCACATCTGACTAATATCGGAAATCCATCTTATGATAAGTAATGTGACAACTGCCGAACCCATTACACCACTTGCTCCCATTCAATAATCAATTGACACTCACCTTCATGAATTCAAGTTTATCTAAAGTGTGTGTATATCAGCTTTGAATGTTTAATGTGCTTATCTGGCATAATGTACGTAGTTAAGTGTTTTTTCTATGTTCATTGAGCATTGACACAAATGTGGGACTATAAGTTTGGCGAAATACAAGATGGTGGTTGTAGGAGAGTAGGGTCTGCAATCCTATGATCACCCAGATTTTTTGCTTTTGTTTCACTGGTTTACGACTTTCTCTGGCTGTGGGCCTGCCAATCAGACCCACAGCCTGGCTGTTCTCTTTCTAAATTACGACATGTACCCTAGGTGCATCTACCAATTGGTACTGGGCCACCTTATCAGACCCTGTAACTCAGGGCATAGGTGTACCCAGGGCTGCCAGGGGCTGCAGCATGTATTATGCCACCCTTGGCTGGCCTCTTAAATTTGACACAACTGGCTGCATGACAGCTGGGGCAAAGTCGTGTAAACACGCTTTGCTGTAGGTGTAGTATACCTATACCTAACCCTAAAATGGACACACAGATTCCTATCAGTCACTCCTATGGCAGGCCTTGACAATCCTGAAGGCAGAGTGCGTGGAATCGTGTGAGATGGTGCTCTGGCATGAGCTGAGCCTGTCTGCAGCTTGCGGAACCAAGTCCTAATAGCTGTTCCATGATATCGCATACCATATACTCTTAAGTGCATTATAATCCTCGCGGTTAAATGCTAACTTTGGTATTGCTTTATCAAAACATGTCGAGTAAGGTGTCATACGAATTGGAATACTAACCCCTCGCCAATTCTGGCGACGGGGTTAGCATTCCACCCTTCTAGAGGGACACGACATGTATGTAACTGTGAACCCCGGTTAAAGTTAACTGAAGCCTCAGCTCCACAAAATGGATGCTGCCACCACAGACACGAGTCTGACCCCCTGCAGCTGGGAGTCCTTCCAGCGAGGGGAGCCTGGACAAAGGGTTTCCTGTCAGGGGCGGTGCTAGCACCGTCCCAGACATGGTTTTGTGTATCCTGAGTAGGCAGGGCTTTTCAGGAAGGTGACTGCTGAGTGGCACCCCGGTGCTCACTACGCATAGGCCGGTCAGAACCAGTTCCAGGGGCACACCAGCCCCTGGCCTGGGGAAAGTCCGGCATGGCTGAGGGGTGTAACCACCCCCCACCTAGTCCCACCCATAGGCAGGACCTAGTCACCGGGTCAGCCCCCTTTTTTAGTATAAAGATGGGAGCGGGCCCCCTGTTCAAATTAGATCATCTTTGGAATCAAGACACGACTTTCTTCGAAAGGACTTCAAGATTTCTTCCTCAAGATTCTCCCTTGTGGCTAAGGAGTAGTCACCCTGCATCAAGCGGGCACCATCCTAAAGAACACTGCGGTCTGCTGCAAGTCCTTCATCACGAATCCGACGACCCAGCTCGACGAGACCCGGCTTCCCTGGCACCTCTGACCTCTACTCACCTCTACAGCAAAGCTGAGAACCGTGAGTGCGACGAGACCTCGAGGGACCGACGATCGCCAAGACTGCACGACATCTTTACTGCAAGCCCACCGTGTCCTCCACGGGTGAGTGCTTTGGGGTCCGAGAAGCCCCAACCCTGCACAGCTCCAGCACCCAAGATCAGCCTCCCTGCATCTCCACGATCTGCGTGGGGCCCTTCTGCTGTTTGCTGTGCACCGCGTGGTTTGGCTACTAGCCGGCTGGCTTGTGGCCTTCTGAACGACGCCCGGCGACATCACTGCTGCTGGTCTGGTTGCTCCAGACTGGCCCTTGCTTCCTTCTTGAAGAGAGGCACCCCGGACCCTCCTGGTCCACTCCAGACGCCATTTTAGGTCCACCGCGTGGGCTTGAATTTGCCAAGGCTTTGTTGCCCAATCCTGGGTCCAGCGACGCCGACAGCTTCTATCTTCGTGGGACAGCTCGATCCTCCTTCCTGGTCGCCGACAACGCCTCCTGGTCCGTGAGATCGCCGAGCCCAGCGTCACCCACACGCCTTGTCGAGGTGGCTACCATCCGGTGCCCTCCTGGTGCCCACTGACTACTGGCTAGTAGTCTCGAACTTGGTCCCCTCTGCTTTCAGGTGTCATCTTCCATCGATCCAGGCTTGGATCCACCGAACCTTCTTCACTGGTCGCCTGCCAGCAACTTCTTTCTTCCAGGCTCCTGGTCCGTCAACGAGGATTCCCGACGTCTTTTGAGTCCTATGCAGCTGCAGCCCCTGGGCTAGGTAACTTCGGCATTTCGGTGCCCCAGCATAGCCTCACTATCCAAGGGTCAGAATCTACTTTCGTTTTCTCCCTACCAGGTCGGGTTCGCCCGAGAACACTAACTTTGCAATTCCTAGCTACCATAGACTTTGTCCCGCATCTCGCGTGAGAGTGCACACACTGCACCCGAGTCCCCTAGGCCTCCTATAAGTAATCTGAAGGTTCTATAGTTAAGTCCTAGCGATTCCTAAGGCTATTAGTACTTTACTTACCTGCTAGTAATTTCGCATTCCACTTTTCAAGTATATGGTTTTCCGTGCCCCTCGGGCATTTGTATATACTGTGCTAACTTAAGTATTTTTGTAAGAGTTTTGGTTTGTGTTTAGTACCCTGTCCTCATAAAGAGTACAGGGCTGTTGTGATCTTTAATAAATAACTGTTTATTTTCATAACACTTGTGTGGTGTCCTTTCACTTGGTGTTCAAGGGGTATATGTGGTATAACAGCTGGCTTAACACGCCCTCTCGAGTCTTTAGCCTTAGACTGCTCGTATCCACGCTACTAGGATAGCTGGTCTATAAGGTTGACTTACAACCAATCATCAATAAGGGTTGCTGGACTGATACATAGTGTTCACTAGAATAGTGACCACTGCATATCAGGCCACCTCACATTGGTGAGCAGCGGTTGGGATTTGAGCTTGCTGTTGTTTTACCACACGTATCCTAAGAATATCTTGTTGAAAGATCACATAAGTACTGTTAGTACATATAACTAAGCTTAGAATACTCTGAGTTCTACTGAACCAGCTGTTGCAGCTCCTCAAGGCCTAGCACACCTTGGCTGCAACTCTTGTCAAGGGATCAGTAGGTAAACACATAGTGTAGGTAGGTGCATCACTTACACCACACTAGAAACAGTATGTCGGACAAAGGAGGAAACTCTGAGTCTCCCCTTGTGTCAGCTGACCCTCCACAGGTCATCCCTTCAAGATATACTGTGCTGAGCTTCAAGGAGTTAAGACAAGTGTGTCACTCCAGGAAGATCAAGCAGGGGTCTAACCCCACAACTTCCTTTCTGATTGGTCTCTTGGAGACTTATGATGCCAGAAAAGCTGAGACCCTTCTTAGCTCTTCTAATCCAGAAGGAGGTATGCCTCCCCTTGAGGGAACCAGAGGTGACCCTGGCCTCATCCACCTCTCAACTGAGAATGAAGAAGTAGAGGAGGATGAGAATGAGGATCCCTCTGGAGATGAGGCAGATAAGGGACAGGTAGAAGTCGTTAGACTAAGCAGGTCCAACTTAAGCAAACATGACAGTGGTACTGGGGGACCCCTGGGGCCACTATCAGGTCAGCTTAACATTGGGAATGGACGAGCCAGATCTCTATCAAGAGACTCTGGCAGATCCCTTCAAACCAATGGCTCTCACAACTCTTCTCAAAGAGGGATGACATCCCCTCAGAGGAGAGTGTATGAAGCTAAAGAAAGGGCAGCCAATCTGAGGATTGAAAGGGAAGAACTTGCCCTGGCCAAAGAGAGGCTTGCCTTTGCTAGAGAGCAACAGTTAAGTGGGGTAGTCCCCACTGGTGGCAGCATTGTACCTAGCAATAGGGAAAGGAGTTTAGATACAAAACACCTTGGGAAGATAGTGCCCCCCTTTAAACAAGGGGATGACATCCACAAATGGATTACTGCTTTGGAGAGGGCCTGCACTGTGCAAGGTGTTCCCCAGACTCAGTGGGCAGCTATCTTGTGGCTCTCCTTTGAAGGTAAAGGAAGAGACAAGCTCCTCACCACAAGGGTAGAGGATGCTAACAATTGCCAAGTCTTGAAGAATACACTGGTTGAAGGGTTTGGCCTAACCACTGAGCAGTACAGGGTGCTGTTCAGGGATACCCAGAAAACTCAGTCTCAAGATTGGTCTGACTTTGTAGATTGTGCCACTAAGGCTTTGGAGGGCTGGTTGCTGGGCAGTAAGGTTACTGATTATACAGGATTGTACAATTTGATCATGAGAGAACAAATTTTAAACAATTGTCAGAACCAGTTGTTGCATCAGCATCTTGTTGACTCAGATCTGACCTCTCCCCAAGAATTGGGAAAGAAGGCAGACAGATGGGTTAGAACAAGAGTTAAACAGAACCAGGGCCAGAATCAAGGTGGTCAGAAGAAAGCAGACCAGAAGGGTAAAGATTCTAAGGGGGAACAAAATGACCAGAAGTCTTCGACAGGTCCCCAACAACCCAAAGAGGGTGGGGGTCAGGCTCCCCAAAAGAAGAAAGAAGGCCAATCTAAGAGGTGGTGCCAATACTGTAAAAGTAAAACTCACTGGTTTAGTGAGTGCACCAAGAAAGGAGGAGGGCAGACTCCTGCCACTGCAGCCCCTAAGGCACCTGTGCCCCCTAGTACAGCCAGCAGTGGTAGTGCACCTCCCAAGGGTTTAGTAGGGTTAACCCTGGGTTCTGAGGGGTGTGACAACTTAGTTGGTACACTCACTCAGGCTGTCCTTGTCAGTACAGGGGATATGGATATGTCCCCTGACATAAGTCCCAATAGTTTGGGCAAATACAGACAGACACCTTTCATAAATGGAAAAATGGCTCAGGCCTATAGGGACACTTGTGCCAGTGTCACCATGGTGACACCTAACTTTGTGGACCCTGGACAGATCATGCCAGGTACAGATTTCCTGGTGACCAATGCAAGCAATGTCACTACCAGTCACAGTATGGCAATTGTAGCTTTCTCCTGGGGAGGGGTAACTGGCCAAAAGAAGGTTGTAGTTAGTTCAGACCTCCCAGTGGATTGTTTGTTGGGCAATGATTTGGAGTCATCACAATGGTCAGAAGTGGAGCAGAGGACTCACATGGAAATGTTAGGCTTGCCAGCACATGTGTTTGCTGTGACCAGGTCACAGGTCAGGAAATGCCCCACTGAACAGGTGCTGGATCCTGGAACAAAGGACCAGACACCTTCCAAGAAAAAGAGCAGCAGGGTTAAGGCTGTGCCTTCCCCCTTGCCCCAGGTTGAGGATCAAGTCTCAGAGGAGGCTGACCTACAGGAATTGAGGGAAACTGAGCCCAGAGAGTTTGAACTTGATCAAGTTGAATTCTTGGGTTCAGGGGGACCCTCAAGGGAAGACCTGGGGAAGGACCAGTTAAGCTGCCCTTCTCTTGAACCCCTCAGACAGCAGGCTGCTGCTGAGGCTGCTGGGAACGCCACAGGTACCCACAAGGTATACTGGGAAGATGGACTCCTGTACACTGAGTCAAGAGACCCCAAGCCTGGCATGACCAGGAGGCTGGTTGTACACTTGTCTCAGAGAGGTTTCCTACTTACCTTGGCCCATGAGATTCCCTTAGCAGGTCACTTAGGCCAGACAAAGACTTGGGACAGACTTGTCTCACACTTTCACTGGCCCCACATGAATGAGGATACCAAGGAGTTTTGTCGCTCCTGTGTCACTTGCCAAGCCAGTGGTAAGTCAGGTGGCACAACAAAGGCCCCCCTTATACCAATGCCTGTGGTGGGGGTGCCCTTTGAAAGAGTGGGGATTGACATTGTTGGTCCAATGGAACCCCAGACAGGGCACAAGTTTATACTGGTGGTAGTGGATCATGCCACCAGGTATCCTGAAGCTATTCCACTTAGGACCACTACAGCACCTGTAGTGGCAAGGGCCCTAGTTGGAGTGTTCTCCAGAGTGGGCTTCCCTAAGGAGGTTGTCTCTGACAGAGGTGCAAACTTCATGTCAAGCTACTTAACTGCTATGTGGAAGGAATGTGGTGTCAATTACAAATTCACTACACCCTATCATCCACAATGCAATGGGCTTGTTGAAAGGTTCAACAGGACCCTAAAAGGGATGATTCATGGACTACCTGAAAAGCTCAGGCGTAGATGGGATGTCCTGATTCCCTGCCTTCTGTTTGCTTACAGAGAGGTCCCACAAAAGGGGGTTGGCTACAGCCCTTTTGAACTTTTGTATGGGCATCCTGTGAGAGGCCCCCTGTGTTTGGTGAAGGAAGGATGGGAGAGACCTCTCAAAAAGCCTGCAACCAGCATAGTGGACTATGTACTTGGTCTCCGCTCCAGGATGGCTGAGTATATGGAGAAGGCATCAGAAAACCTTAAGGCCAGTCAAGAACTTCAAAAAGCTTGGCATGACCAAAAGGCTGTCCTGACTGTTTATCAGCTTGGACAGAAGGTGTGGGTGTTGGAGCCAGTGGCCCCAGCAGCACTCAAAGACAAATGGTCTGGGCCCCACACAATTCTTGAGCAAAAGGGAGAGGTCACCTACCTGGTGGACCTTGGAACTCCCAGGAGCCCCCACAGGGTGCTCCATGTCAACAGGCTCAAAGCATATGTCGACAGGAAGGACATGAGTTTGCTCATGGCCATAGATGAGGGACAGGAGGAAGAGAGTGACCCTCTCCCAGACCTGCTCACTCAGAATCCTGATGATGGGTCAGTAGATGGTGTTGTCTTTTGTGGCAGCCTCTCTGAGCATCAACAGAAAGACTGTAAACAGGTTCTTCAGTCTTTCAGACATATGTTTTCTCTGACACCCAGTCAGACCAATTGGTGTACCCATGAGGTTGACACTGGTGACAGTCTGCCAGTTAAGAGTAAAATCTACAGGCAGCCTGATCATGTTAGAGACTGCATAAAACCTGAAGTGCAGAAAATGTTGGAGTTGGGAGTCATTGAACCCTCAGATAGCCCTTGGGCTAGTCCAGTAGTTCTAGTGCCAAAGCCTCACACCCAGGGTGGTAAGAGAGAGATGAGGTTTTGCGTAGACTACAGGGGTCTCAATGCAGTCACTAAGACTGATGCCCACCCAATACCAAGGGCAGATGAGCTGATAGATAGATTGGCTTCTGCCAACTACTTAAGCACATTTGACTTAACAGCTGGGTATTGGCAAATCAGGTTAGCTGAGGATGCCAAGCCAAGACAGCATTTTCAACCCCTGGTGGGCATTATCAATTTGTGGTAATGCCCTTTGGTCTGAAAAATGCACCTGCCACCTTCCAAAGGTTGGTGAAT
Organism: Lissotriton vulgaris; assembly: GCF_964263255.1. Lineage (NCBI taxonomy): Eukaryota > Metazoa > Chordata > Amphibia > Caudata > Salamandridae > Lissotriton > Lissotriton vulgaris. Next base: position 1,546,695,250 of record NC_141694.1, on the reverse strand, counting down.
CAAGTCCTTACTGGGCTGGATGACTTCTGTGCAGCATATCTAGATGATATTGCTGTCTTTAGCTCCACCTGGGAGGATCACCTGGTCCACCTGAGGAAAGTGTTAGAGGCTCTGCAAGCAGCAGGCCTCACTATCAAGGCCACCAAGTGCCAGATAGGGCAGACACAGGTTGTATACCTGGGCCACCTTGTAGGTGGAGGCCAGGTTCAGCCACTGGAGAGCAAGATACAGTCAATCAGGGACTGGGCTCCTCCAACCACCCAGACTCAGGTTCGAGCTTTCTTGGGCCTGACTGGTTACTATAGGAAGTTTGTCAGGAACTATGGTTCAATTGTGACACCATTAAATGAACTGACAAGTAAGAAAATGCCAAAAAAGGTTCAGTGGACAGCAGGCTGTCAAAAAGCATTCGATGACCTAAAGCAGGCCATGTGCACAGCACCTATCCTTAAGAGTCCAGACTACTCCAAACCATTCATTGTCCAAACAGATGCTTCTGAGTTGGGTGTGGGAGCTGTTCTTTCTCAACTGAATTTTGATGGTCAAGACCAGCCCATTGCTTTTATAAGCAGAAGTCTGACCCCCAGAGAGAAGAATTGGTCAGCTATTGAGAGGGAGGCCTTTGCTGTGGTTTGGGCCCTGAAGAAGCTGAGGCCATACTTGTTTGGCACTCACTTCAAGATTCAGACCGACCATAAGCCCCTCTTGTGGCTAAATCAGATGAAGGGTGAAAACCCCAAACTGCTTAGGTGGTCCATTTCCCTACAGGGGATGGACTTTACAGTGGAACATAGACCTGGTACTGATCATGGCAATGCCGATGGGCTCTCCAGATATTTCCACTTAGAACAAGAAGACTCACCTGGTCAAGGTTAGCTTATTGTCCCAAAGTTTGGGGGGGGGGGGGTCATGTAGGAGAGTAGGGTCTGCAATCCTATGATCACCCAGATTTTTTGCTTTTGTTTCACTGGTTTACGACTTTCTCTGGCTGTGGGCCTGCCAATCAGACCCACAGCCTGGCTGTTCTCTTTCTAAATTACGACATGTACCCTAGGTGCATCTACCAATTGGTACTGGGCCACCTTATCAGACCCTGTAACTCAGGGCATAGGTGTACCCAGGGCTGCCAGGGGCTGCAGCATGTATTATGCCACCCTTGGCTGGCCTCTTAAATTTGACACAACTGGCTGCATGACAGCTGGGGCAAAGTCGTGTAAACACGCTTTGCTGTAGGTGTAGTATATCTATACCTAACCCTAAAATGGACACACAGATTCCTATCAGTCACTCCTATGGCAGGCCTTGACAATCCTGAAGGCAGAGTGCGTGGAATCGTGTGAGATGGTGCTCTGGCATGAGCTGAGCCTGTCTGCAGCTTGCGGAACCAAGTCCTAATAGCTGTTCCATGATATCGCATACCATATACTCTTAAGTGCATTATAATCCTCGCGGTTAAATGCTAACTTTGGTATTGCTTTATCAAAACATGTCGAGTAAGGTGTCATACGAATTGGAATACTAACCCCTCGCCAATTCTGGCGACGGGGTTAGCATTCCACCCTTCTAGAGGGACACGACATGTATGTAACTGTGAACCCCGGTTAAAGTTAACTGAAGCCTCAGCTCCACAAAATGGATGCTGCCACCACAGACACGAGTCTGACCCCCTGCAGCTGGGAGTCCTTCCAGCGAGGGGAGCCTGGACAAAGGGTTTCCTGTCAGGGGCGGTGCTAGCACCGTCCCAGACATGGTTTTGTGTATCCTGGGTAGGCAGGGCTTTTCAGGAAGGTGACTGCTGAGTGGCACCCCGGTGCTCACTACGCATAGGCCGGTCAGAACCAGTTCCAGGGGCACACCAGCCCCTGGCCTGGGGAAAGTCCGGCATGGCTGAGGGGTGTAACCACCCCCCACCTAGTCCCACCCATAGGCAGGACCTAGTCACCGGGTCAGCCCCCTTTTTTAGTATAAAGATGGGAGCGGGCCCCCTGTTCAAATTAGATCATCTTTGGAATCAAGACACGACTTTCTTCGAAAGGACTTCAAGATTTCTTCCTCAAGATTCTCCCTTGTGGCTAAGGAGTAGTCACCCTGCATCAAGCGGGCACCATCCTAAAGAACACTGCGGTCTGCTGCAAGTCCTTCATCACGAATCCGACGACCCAGCTCGACGAGACCCGGCTTCCCTGGCACCTCTGACCTCTACTCACCTCTACAGCAAAGCTGAGAACCGTGAGTGCGACGAGACCTCGAGGGACCGACGATCGCCAAGACTGCACGACATCTTTACTGCAAGCCCACCGTGTCCTCCACGGGTGAGTGCTTTGGGGTCCGAGAAGCCCCAACCCTGCACAGCTCCAGCACCCAAGATCAGCCTCCCTGCATCTCCACGATCTGCGTGGGGCCCTTCTGCTGTTTGCTGTGCACCGCGTGGTTTGGCTACTAGCCGGCTGGCTTGTGGCCTTCTGAACGACGCCCGGCGACATCACTGCTGCTGGTCTGGTTGCTCCAGACTGGCCCTTGCTTCCTTCTTGAAGAGAGGCACCCCGGACCCTCCTGGTCCACTCCAGACGCCATTTTAGGTCCACCGCGTGGGCTTGAATTTGCCAAGGCTTTGTTGCCCAATCCTGGGTCCAGCGACGCCGACAGCTTCTATCTTCGTGGGACAGCTCGATCCTCCTTCCTGGTCGCCGACAACGCCTCCTGGTCCGTGAGATCTCCGAGCCCAGCGTCACCCACACGCCTTGTCGAGGTGGCTACCATCCGGTGCCCTCCTGGTGCCCACTGACTACTGGCTAGTAGTCTCGAACTTGGTCCCCTCTGCTTTCAGGTGTCATCTTCCATCGATCCAGGCTTGGATCCACCGAACTTTCTTCACTGGTCGCCTGCCAGCAACTTCTTTCTTCCAGGCTCCTGGTCCGTCAACGAGGATTCCCGACGTCTTTTGAGTCCTATGCAGCTGCAGCCCCTGGGCTAGGTAACTTCGGCATTTCGGTGCCCCAGCATAGCCTCACTATCCAAGGGTCAGAATCTACTTTCGTTTTCTCCCTACCAGGTCGGGTTCGCCCGAGAACACTAACTTTGCAATTCCTAGCTACCATAGACTTTGTCCCGCATCTCGCGTGAGAGTGCACACACTGCACCCGAGTCCCCTAGGCCTCCTATAAGTAATCTGAAGGTTCTATAGTTAAGTCCTAGCGATTCCTAAGGCTATTAGTACTTTACTTACCTGCTAGTAATTTCGCATTCCACTTTTCAAGTATATGGTTTTCCGTGCCCCTCGGGCATTTGTATATACTGTGCTAACTTAAGTATTTTTGTAAGAGTTTTGGTTTGTGTTTAGTACCCTGTCCTCGTAAAGAGTACAGGGCTGTTGTGATCTTTAATAAATAACTGTTTATTTTCATAACACTTGTGTGGTGTCCTTTCACTTGGTGTTCAAGGGGTATATGTGGTATAACAGCTGGCTTAACACGCCCTCTCGAGTCTTTAGCCTTAGACTGCTCGTATCCACGCTACTAGGATAGCTGGTCTATAAGGTTGACTTACAACCAATCATCAATAAGGGTTGCTGGACTGATACATAGTGTTCACTAGAATAGTGACCACTGCATATCAGGCCACCTTCTCACAGTGGTTACTTGAAAAAGGCTTACGCCGAAACGCGTCGTCCTTGGTTAAAGAGTGCACAATAAAGGATTTGTGCAAGATTTCCTGGTGTGCCGTCTCTGTGTCCTTCGATTTGGTGGGATCCAGTACTTGACATATATTGAGGTCGCGGCTGCTACTACCGACGGCATCAACGTTGGTTGGTCGAGGTTCGTTCAAGCAGCATTGTGGACGTCATATATATATATATATATATATATATATATATATATATATATATATATATATATATATATATATATATATATATAAAACACACACACTGAATTGTCACTTCTCGATTCCAATTGAATTTGAATTTAGTTATTGAAAATGCATGTTGCCATTATGTCCTAACCATCAAAACAGAGTAAGGTTTTCTTGGCTGACTATCATTTCGTTTTTCATGATCAGAAAAATAAATCATGATGTGCAAGAGATGATATGGTTGTACGCAATTGTAGAAGCCAGATACTCCGTAATACACAGTACAGCTTTATGCATATAATCTAATGTAAACCACAGAAGTTCATGTTACACTAAGCAACTCGACTGAGATGTCCCTTGAGGATTATATACTTCTGAAGTGCTCTACAGCACCAGCTGAAGTAAGTAATGACTTTCCATTCATAATATTAGTCTTGTGTAATTTAGCTGCTCAACAGAGACTGAGCCGAAGATACAGCAAAAATTCCACAATTCCTGCGCACTGGGAACATTTCACATGTATAGTGTGCTGTAGTGCCTCAATGATGAGTGGAGAAGCATGAATAACCATAAGAAGTCACAGAACTATTAATGATGTATTAACCATACATTTTTATAGACATATTTACCATTGAATTTTGCATCACTCCTCCTCAACACTGCACACATTAACACCATCATGTAGCTGAAAAGGTATGTTACTCTAATTTGAGTTAGAATGAGATGTTGTACGGTAACACATAATAAAATGAAGGTAAAAAAACTGACATGGTAAGATAAAAATGTATTACAATGTAATGTCAGTGTACTTGGTTCTTACCTCCCTAAATGCTCCAGGAAGGTCGTTCACCCAATGCAAGCTACAACGAGAAGCAACAGGGTATCATCATCAAAATAACAAGCAATTTTAAACCTTCAAACCAAGGAATCATTTCAAACAACATAACCTACTTATGACAATAATAGTAATTTCAATTAACTAAAAATTATTAATATTAAATTTACCTTATTAAATAAATTGTACAGCACCTTCAACATATGCCTTCATCAACCATTCTATCAAATTATGCACAGCTCGCATGACCTCCTTATGAGATCTTGCCAAAAACTGCACCAATACCAGACATAGTAGTTATTAAAGACAAAGTTTCATTGGTCCATAGGTGATGACATGTACACTTCCTAATCTCAAAGAAGTGCACTGCGTATAACTGTTCAATAAAGAATACCTTCTGGTTCTTCATGGTCCCTACCTCTGTTGGTTTATGTGTATTCATAGAATTTCAAAGAAAAGATCTTAGATCGAGAAAGCTTCTCTTAGATATTCCTTTGAAGTTACAGAGTGGCCGGGGGGGCGTGGCTTCGATGGCAAGAGGTTTAGCCGCCTACGTCCGGAGCTCCGTCAGACCCCGGGACTCTAACGAAATAACCAGCGCGAACCTGACACAATTAAGCAAAAGAAAAGGCGCAGAAGATATCGGAACGAAACAGGAGCAGGAAGAAAGCAGTGTAGAGAACAAGAAACGGATAAAAAGCACCAAATATCCCACTTTAGAGAAAGAAACGCACAAGAAACAAGATGGCGCCGGAACAAGTTACCTCCGAGTAACGAACAAGGAGGCAAAAGGACTGCCGGAGATGACAAAAACCCACACAGAAGGTCAGTGGGAATCGGGCGCTATTGCTATTGCTAAACGCTAAAGCGCCACCCGTCCCCCTCCAACCACCGCCGAATAAGCACACCGGGCACCGCAAAACAAAAGCGAAAGTGAAAACAAGACCTGGGCGCGGCCATATTGGTAAAGTTCTGGCGGGTGGAAGTAACAGAGGGAGACAATATAGGAAACACGATAAAAACGGGAAGAAATAAAAAGAAGAACAGCGAAAAGCAAGGATCAACAGACGCAAACTCCAACGCTCTAAGGACCATCTCGCCCCAACCCCTGCCCGGTCCAAAACAAACGGAACCGAAAGCGAGTACCATCCAGGGCGCCATCTTGCGGGAGGGGCAAAGACGCAAAAGACGCTAGATGGCCACAACAAGAAGGGAGTGTTATGAAGTGAAATGAAACATACCAGGAGGCACAAGAGAACCCCAACCCACCCAATAACGGCGCCAAGAGCGCGTGTTGTGCATAAGAGGGGCGGACAAGAGCGCACAGTACCGCACGAAGAGAACAAAAAGATAATGCTCCGGACAAAAGAAAGTAACCGTGCCAAAAGCATCTGGAGCTGAATCAAAAAGTCAAGACGAACCCAGCTGAAGGCACAAAAGCACGAGACAGGACTAGGCAGCAGCAACAGCGGACTTTGACGCTCTAGTTCACACGAATACAATACGCCAGTCAAGGGGTGCATAACGGGCTAAGAACGTCGCGAGACAGGCAGAGACGAGCCTAATCAGGGGGAGGCGCATAAACACAAGACAATTAACCGGCAAAGCAACAACAGCGGACAGTTTGCAATAGAGCAAACTCAGCAAAGACACCAAAGATCAGCAAATCATTAGGAAGCGAAGTCACAGGATAAAGACACGCACACTAGCTAAAGACACCGGCTGCGACCGAACACTGTCCAGAGACCGCAACCGATCAAGCTAGCATATCGACTGGCCGTGAAGGAAACAAAGGAGGGCGAAGCAGCGAAGAGTACGCAGACAGCGACAACAGACATGGCACCTCAACGGGGCATAAAAAGAGCTGAAGAAAATGGCAGGAAGAGAAGATAAACTTGCACAACAGCAAAAGAAAAACAGATTGGAGAGCAATGCGGAATCCCTGATAAAACAAAAAGCGGACATCAGTAGCACATTGGACAGTATCCTCAAAAAGCTAGCTGAAGTACACAATCTAGCAAAGTCCACAAAAAAAACAACAGATACGATACAACTGGAACTTGCAGCAATAAGGGCAGACATCCACTCAACCAACAACAAGCTAGAAGCGGTGGAACAAAGAGTGAGCAACATTGAGGACAGATCCCAACTCACAGGGAAGGCCATAGTCAACATCGCCAAGGCAACGGCCGAACTACGCAGACAAGCAGCTGAGTTCGAAGATCGCAACAGAAAAGGTAACATAAGAATCCTAGGGATACCTGAAGAAGAGGAAGACAAAGCCGGATCATGTGTTACACTCATTCAGAACCTTATACCAGACCTGACAAATCTCAAGTTCGACAGCCCTTTCGAGCTAAACAAGGCATACAGAGTCCCGACCAGCTGGCAAACGGGCAGAGCAGGTCCCAGACCAATAATATGCAAACCTATTCGCTCGCACCAAACAGACGCCATCTTTGGAGTAGCGAGGAAGAACCCTAATCTGCTATGGAACGGACATAAGATCATCCTCATGCAGGACTACTCTAAAACAACAGTTGATATTAGAAAGGGCTTTCTAGTCCAGAGAGACAAGCTGAGAACAGAAAATATCATCTTCTCCTTTGCAGGTCCCACAAGATTCCAAATAAACAACAAGGGGGTCATACTAACCTTTGAGGATCCAGGAGAACCGTCACAATACCTTAACCAGGACATGGAAGCTTCAGCTCCATCGAGCAAAAGAAGGGCCTCACCGAACTCACATACAGTCTAAGGAAATATGTCCCTAAAGCTACCTCAGAAAAAAGACTTTCCATGGCAAAGACTTGCAACAAAATCTATCTCAAGAGAATCATTACTGTATCACTAACCAATATATCCTTTAACTATACCAGATTGAGAATTTATGTCAGAACGCTGTTAAATATCTTAACCCTAATATCCCGGGGTCAAGACGGGACGGGTGGGACCTTGCTGTCGCACGCCCAAAGCACAAAGTAGTACTGAGAGGGGGAGGGTGGGATGGGAGGAGGAAAATGAAGTGGGGAGGGGGTGGGGGGTGTGCGACCTGTTTGTCATGTATGTCTTGTTAGTCATGTACTTCCTGTCAAGGTCTTTGCTGCTGCCAATACAAATATACTAGATCGACCGCTAACAACACTGAGAAAACCAGATCCTAAACACGCAGCTACCTCACTGCAAGGAACTATCAGGGAAAGGTTAGCAACTGTCAGAACAAGCTTAGCCCAATGCAGTATTAAAAATGACAGTCTAATAACAAGACACTGTCAACAGACCTTAAGATCATTTCCCTCAACGTTAAAGGTCTTAACCACCCTATCAAGAGGAAAAAGGTACTAGACTACTTAGCCAAGACTAAGGGGGACATTATCTTGCTGAAAGAAACAAGTCTCCACAGTTGAAGCGAGCAAGCTGAAAGCTAGATGGATAGGTCAGGTCGCCTGCACACCGGCCGTGGGTAAAAAGAGAGGGATAATTACCCTGACCAATAGTAAATCAAACATAACCATTGAGAACGTGCAGCAAGATAACTAAGGCAGACTACTGATCAAGCAGCTGAAAAGAGGTGAGGAGACAATACTAGTGACAAACATTTATGCACCAAACACCGACGACACACCATTCTGGGAGGGGGTAGCTAAGGAAATGGAGACCTACAGTTCACATAACATGACAGTTGTGGCGAGAGACTTCAACATGGCGCTAGACCAAACCCTAGATAGGCAATCAAAAACACAAGCACGTACCCCGGCATCCCATAAGACGTTAACAAACTTATGCAACAGATTTAACTTAGCGGACCCGTGGTGACTACAGCACCCTGACACCAGAGACTACACCTTCTATTCGAACCAACACAACTCATACAGCAGAATAGACGACATTCTCATCTCAGGATCACACACGCCCACACTAGAGCCACTGAGCAGGTACATCCTAGCAAATAAGAACATAGCAGGCATAACCTTAACACCACAACAGCCAAACTAGCTGCCAACGCGGACGACTTACTAATTACAACAGAAGATCCTGCCAAGTCCATACCGGCTCTCATACACACCATCGACACCTACGCATCTCATTCGGGTTACAAACTAAACAGAGATGTATGCCACTGAATATACACACAACTAAAGAGGTAATGGGAGACTCAGGGCTAGCTTGGCAAACGGGATCTGTCAAATACCCAAGAATCAATTTCGGGAGGAACCTAAGAATCACCGTCGAACAAAACGAGAAGAAAACCCTAGACAAGATAAAAGGGCTTCTGGAAAACTTGTCGCCCAAGTTTATCACATGGTGGGGAAGAATAGAAACAGTTAAAATGATGATCACCCCAACTGTCAACTACCTAGTCAGCATGCTTCCCCTAGCACTAACAGACGACTTCCACAAAAAAATAGACCAAATACTTAACAAATTCATCTGGAGAGACAAAAAGCCGAGAATAGGCCTCCCGAAACTGAGATTGAGGAAAGAGCAAGGGGGCCTCAACGTAGCAGACCTGAGAACCTTCCAGACTGCCTTTGTGGCCAGGCAGGGGATGCACTGGGTACTACAAAATCAGCAATACACTCCTACCTGGCTATTACTAGAGAGAGCCATCCTTAACAACGCTGACCCACTAACCCTCCTCACCACCAACAAACAGTCACTAAAAGGGAACCCGATATTCAAGTTAACAAAACAGGCCCTTCTGAAGGTAGACCAAAAGTTAGAGATAAGCATCAAAATCTCACTGTGGGTAGCACTCTGGGCAAATCCAAAAATCATATACAGAGGCAGACCCCTAGACATAACAACATGGAAACAATTAGGCCTTTCGCACCCAGCTCAGCTGGAGAAGGGCATGCCCCTCACGTTCAACAACATGAAGGAAAAGCACGCCCTCCCAGACATAGAGCTACACAATTTTCTGGCTATTAAATCGGCAGTCACTAAAGCAAAACTAAACAGGCTGACTCCCTCAATATTCCAATACATGGAAAACAAACAAGACCGGCCACCAAGTTTCTCACCTGTACAAACTCCTCCGCCCAGCATACTCAAAGCTCAACGCTAAAAGTACAGGCTACTGGGAAACACAGATAGGCGCGAAACTCACAGAACAAGAATTACATACCATGTGGAGGTCCCCAACACGTAACATGATATCACCGGTACTAGCCCAAACAAACTTCTGGCTGCTGCATCAAGTATACTGGACACCAGTGCGACTAGAGAAGCTAGGTCTGAGAGAGAATGACAGCTGCTGGAACTGTGGAAAAGGAAAAGGAGACCTAGCCCACCTCATCTTCTATTGCAACAAGGTCAGCACCTTCTGGAGGAAGGTGTTCGACTTTACTAACAAGGTCCTAGGCTGCATCCTGAAACAAGAATTTGGCACTATAACCACAGCACACTTCAACATGGACGTTACCTCACAACGAGACAGAAACCTTCTCGACTTCCTCCTAAGTAGTGCAGCAAAAACTGTGCTAGCCAAGTGGAAAAACACCACCAAGGCCACTTTCAAAGGGTGGCTGAATTGGGTGACATACCTAAGAGGAGCCTTCACCACTGCACTAAGATACACACCTTGGAGAAAGCCCAACAGAGAGATGTGGTCATCTCTAGATAGCTTCCTAGACCCGTACAAACCACCCTAGACAGCTGCGAGAAAAGCAAAAAGAGCGAAACCCATCCACAGTGTTCGACGGTCGAGCCACAACCAGCTGCCAAACGCTTGTATGTTACAGGTTTCACGTTATATGTTACAACTAGGCACAGGACCGAAAGATAATTGCAACCCAGCTATAAAAGCCGCCAGCCCATTAGGCCACCTGAATAGCCATTCAATAACCATCTATATAATGCTTTTAGATAATTTATGTTTGCAAAACGAAACAGCAAATTGTTCTTATTGTTATATGTATATCTTGTGCCAAAGAAAAACAATAAAAAAAGAAAAAAAAAAAAGAAGAAGAAGTTACAGAGTGACTATGACTGTTAATCGCCTAAACCCACGTATCCCCAGAAAAAAGGGTCTCAAGCAGTTGGTGCTGGCTTTTTATATGCCACCATGATTCACTGTTATGGTGTCAGACCAAGCACAAAGCTTTATTTAAACGGCAAGATGGTAGATGCATTTTAGACATCACATACACACACACACTTTTCTGAATAGTACTGTATCGCTTCCAACTGGATGTTCCGCATCTGGCACTGTATGGTTGAAGCCACTGTATGCTATATTTCCTGATCTAGATCTCTTTTTAACAGCTCTTGCGCTAAGGAAGTATTTGCTGATGTTCGAGCTAACAGCATAACAACAAACTAGAACGCAGGCGTCGGACTCCTATCCCCATACACTCCAAACGGCAAAAAAAAAACAACAAAAAAAAACGATGGTAGTGATGGCAATGGCATGCTTAAAATGGACGAACTACCACACAGCCTACTATGGGAAAGTTTAAGGTAAAATGAGGATTATATTTCCGATCACCTACTAATCACAGAAATAAGGTTTAAAGATGCCGGCTCTTCGCATACTGGACACCCCGTTTACTAACACTGAAATAATACTTACAAATAGGCTGAATGCTGGAGGGGTAACCCTTGTCTGTCATGCCTGACTCCTTTTAGGGAATGGAAGGTGCACACCATGAGACTTTAGAATATCTGCTTGCTAAATGCCTTGCCAGCCCTCAGACACCCTAAGCTACCACCAGACCGAACAGTCTTCATACGTTCAAGAGACCTTACTCACCTCACCTGACCGATCCTTTCAATCTCTAAGTGACAGATCATTCTGGGTAATCTTCACATCTGAGCAGATGAACCCTCAAAAACTGATGAGACTATTGGCTTACCTTACTCAACTAATTGAAAATCAAACACATTCTAGGGGTCACAGCTTCGTTTTACTTGCTTCATTAATTAGCTCCTTGTGAGACAGGCTATCTTCAAAAAAACAGGAGCAGGCCCACAATGTGTTTCACTGTTGCACCTCTTAAAATCTTAAGATTATCCAGTCCTACCAACCCTCTAAAATGCTGAGGTTTGCCTCTCAAATCCTTTTCACCTACAACCTAGTCAGAGTCAAGCAATTTGGGGGCAGAAGGCTACATGCCCATCAGTATTTGCTATGAACTATTATCATAGCACATTTAAGACTAAAGAAAGATTTTTGAAGTTTTGGAAAAATAGCTGAAAAGCCCCTCTTCTGTTTAGCCAATAATACAGCAGTCCTGAAGTGCATGCACCACCAGCCTGGTCAGGTAGCAAAGGCAGGCCCTATCACTTAGTAAATTAAATTTAAAAACAAAATCTGACAATATTGCTGTTCCTAGCAACAAGATGGTACATACCAACAAGGTGAATGAAAGAGAGGGATGTGATAATAAACACTGATGCATTAATGGATTGAATGCTCATACAATTCATAGCATGCACTTGATTCTCAATGTACAGGAATGTACACATTAGAATTAGGGCCATAACTGAGTTGAGGGAGTACAAATCACAAAAACGGAAAAAAGAGAACGAAGAACGAGGAGCAATTTAAATTGCTTTTGGTTCGTAAGAGCCAAAATGTGGGCTCTAATGCTCCTTTGAACTTTGGCAGAGTCAGGAAAGCTCTCGGTTGAAAAGGGACATTCCAGGAAAGTGGACTAACCAATTAGAAAGTGAAGATTTTCAAAATATCAAACGTTATTAGGTACAGTAAGAATATACAGATTCGCAAATTATTACAAGTGGAATTGGGTATAGGCTGTAATTAACAGGAAGAGAGGGGAGGCAGTTCGATGGATGCCTTTGAAAACTAAAATGAGACGTTTGTATTGTAAAATGTATGTTTCGCAGAAAGAAGCATACCTCATGCAGATGCAGAGTGGAGAGTATGATGTGAGACAGGCTGAATATGGGAAAAGTAGCAACATTGATTATTTTGTTGAGAGGGATACTTGTTGAGATATTTACCTTAGAAATACAATCCTACCCTCTTCACCTAAGTGGTCCATAATCAGTAGGGGATTATTTTACAGTCCTTTAATCCAAACATTTGCAAGACTAATAACAGATGTATTTCTGCTGAATCGCTCTTACACTGATAAATGTTTGGAAAATTGCTTGTGAAAGGCAAGAAACAAAAGGTGTGGAAGCATTTACAATTTACCTATCTTGAACTACCAATATTAGAGGGAGAATTGCATCTGAAACGCAAGTGACAGAGGTGTGTAAGCAATTATTATTTTCTCAAAGCAGACAATAGTTTAGTTTGCGAGGGACCCAATAGCAACACGTAAACTAAAATTCCTAGTTTACTTAGTGAACACAATCTTGGCCTTGTGCCACGAAAATAATTTTACTCATCTTTAAGTCCTTGACTAAATATGTATTTGTAAATGCTTTTGTATAGTGAGTCTTACCCCGCTGCCAAATACGAAATGCATTATCAGAGAAGTAGCATGCTACACCTTGAGGAAAGTGCTTGGTCAGAAGCACTGCATATGCAGTGAAGCCTATTTGCAAACTATTTTCGTTGTGCACAAGAGACATACATGGTGTTCTTACCTTGTCTTTGGTTGCATCGATTAAAAGTGTGAAGAAGGAAGGATAAGTGTGGGTTAAATCAAATACAATTACGGATAAAGAATCATATTTCTAAAATTGAAGGTACAGGAAATAAAAACTTTGGAGTTCACTGACGTTTGTATCAAAATCCCACATGCCAAGAGACCATGAAGACTTCATTTAGGTACAGAAACACCCACACACAGTAGAATTCTTTGCTTATGGTTGAAAGAGACCAGAAAAAAACAGTTAAACAAAATGTATCTAGATGCGAACACCAGACTTGGAAGATGCTTTCAGAACTGACATGGGTGTTCTGATAAGTGATATGTGCATGTGCGTTTTGATTCACTGAAACTGCAAAATCGATCTTTAAAACTGCCTGAAATCCATAATTGGAAAAAACTTTTTTTAAATACAGCAATGAATAATTTGTTTAATTTCTGCAAAGAGGCATTTTCTCACAGTAAAATTTGTTGTTTTGAGACGCCCTGCTAGGTCTTGCGCAATATTCTGCTCTATCACACAGGCTGTCTGGCCGCTGCCATCGTTGGGACTTCCGTCCGATTACGATGGTGGCAGTGGGACGGTCGCCACCACCAGGATCCAGGATCTTGCGGCAGTGAGGAAAGCAGGCAGGAATTGCGGTAGTGCCGATGCTTGCACCGTCGAGCAGATTACGACCCTCCTCCACCAAGCATTTCATGGTGGGGACCGCACCATGAAATGCTTGATGGAAAGGCATGTAAAGGGGCCCGCAACGGGTCCCTGGGCAAATCTGGCCTGGGGGTGTTTGTGCAAGGGGCACATGATTTGGCCTCTGTGGCATGCATGACATGGTGCATGCCAAACCATGCATAAGCGTGTTGGAGGCGCTGTCACGCCAGTGCTAAGCTGTTAAGGCTCTCCTATGAGCCAAACATTCCTACCGCTGCACCACCAGCAATGGATTCCTATTGGAATTCGGCGGGCAGGAGACCACGGGCTTGGCAGTCGAACTGGGACTACTATGGCTACGGTCCTACCGGAAGACTGCCAAACTCCTAATAAGGCCCATAAAGATTATCAGCGATTTGTTAAAATTCTAGTCTAACATCGATTGCCTAAAACATTGATTCAGTATGGGACAATTTGCACTAAAGATCTGTTTCTTAATCAATGTTTTTTATTTTATGCTATACCAGCAATATAGCTTGCATTAACCAATATGAAAATTAGGAGTTTCACTACTGTCATAACTGCTGCTACTATTCAGCCCTACAAGTAAAATTATACTAATGGAAAGTTGTTTAAAGCAAATACAAAACCGGTATGCAGGAATTGAGCTTAGGGTTTCGTTTAAAAGGTCGTGCCACAGTGAGAATTGCTTTTCAATTAAACTTGAACGTAAATTGTTCCTTACCTTAAATTACTAACAACAAGATCAAAGGTGTCTTCTTTGAAAGGAAGACATTCTTCCTCAGCTACGACGCAGGAAGTTGGAATTTCAGTTTTCACTACGTTTTTCTAAGGAAGAATATAGCAAAATACATATGTTCCCTTCCATACTGTGTTTCTTTTCAAGTTCTCATTATAATCTTTATATGTATAAAAAGTACAAAACATTGGAAACAAGAGGCAACATACCAGAGCATTTTCCGAAATATCCACCGCAAAAAGGTTTTCAACCGTTTCCTAAATAAGGTGCCAAAAAAGGGAAAAAAGTGTTGAGAAAATTATGTAACATTATAATGAATATCAAGCATCATAGTTACTACACAGCATTGATAACATAGACACTGGAGAAAGTATTGAGATTGTCTATAAAAGAAAGACACAAAGCATAGATCATTAGGGCAACAAAAAAAGATCAACTGGTGTTATTTTGCAGTCGTCCATTAACCCTAGGCGGGCTACAGTGCTCAAATTATTACGGACGTATCTGGTACTCAGGGTCTTGGGCTCAATGTCCGTGGACTCGATAATTCTCGCCTCGGCACCTACTCTAATCATGGGTCCCACGTTGCAACTCTGGGCAATAGCTTGCTTAATCTCCACAACGGCCCCAACAACACTGGGATGCCTGGCTTCACCTTGGGGGTGCCCAGGAGGGGCATCTCACAGGGAGAGCCAGGAAGGGTTCCACAGCGTTATACAGCGCCGGGACGCCCAGTTGCTGGGGCAGCTGTACGCTTTACAAGTATACTACATTTACATTTACATCATTTGCAGTTTTATTCTTAGCAGTAAGGATATATATATATATATATATATATATATATATATATATATATATATATATATATATATATATATATATATATATATATATATATATATATATATATATATTCACTGAAAAAACCATAGGTTTCAGCCATGTTATATTAGGAATTAGCATTTAAAAAACCTTAGAAATTCACTGAAAAAACCATTAGGTTTCATCCATGTTATAGTTAGCTGGACATTTCTCTCATACAAAACCATTGAAATTCCTCCGTTATAGTTAGTTCAGCTAACTATAACTCGCGCGCCCGCAATGCACTGCTGATGACGTCACATATTACATCACTCATGACATGGTCAGTGACATCACCCATGACATCTTCAAATGACATTACTGATGATATCACGGATGAAATCATCCAGTTAATGTGTGTCTTTCTGAAAAATAAATATTTTTTTATATGTATATCTAAAGGTCGATGAAAGAATAAATGGGAAAATAACTGTCTAAATGGATTTTTTTTTTAAATTGATTGTATAACTGACTTATTAAGTGTTTCGTACTGAATACATGTATTAGCGAGTAATGTTTAAATATATAAATATCTGTATCAGTGTCTCACTTTGTGTAGAAGTGTCTGCATGGGTTGGCGAGTAGCTACATGAGTGTCTATATGGGCTATTAGATGATTTTTGAGTATCAGTATGAGTGTCTGTATGGTTTAGTGGGGGGTATTACTTAGCGCATAGATGCATGAATAACTGACTCACTGTATGTATTTTGAAGACGGAGTGATACAAAAGGGGATGATGGACGGAGCGTTTGAGCAAATCAAACACTCACTCCCAGTCAACTGATCTGGGTTTATTCCATCACCATTCTTTCGCTCACTCAGCCACCCCAGTTCAGATTGTATTTTGAAGACAGAATTTGTGCAGGACTGTATCAATGGATGAGTGTGTGTATGGGTGTGTTAATGAGTGAACGACTGTCTCAACAGTATCTTTATGACTAACTACATATGTTTTAAACTAGTATATGTGAGTATTGATGTTTATAAGTGAGTATATGTGAGAGTATGACAGATTGGAAGAGTTCCTATATAAATAAGTATGTGTTTCTATAAGTGATTGTTTAAGACATTGTTTCTGTAGAAGTAAGTGTAGGGTGTGTGTATCGCTATATATGCAAGTAATTGGATGTTTGATCGTTTATTTGCATGTGTGAGTATGTGTGTGAGTAACTATGGATGAGTATTGTGTGTAACAGGATGTATAGGTGTATGAGTACATATAATGAGTGAGTACATGTATGTCTGACTATATAGAACTGCTGGTGAATGAGTGGATGTGTATGTAGATGTTGGAATTACTGAACAGGTTGTTGTAACTGGTATTGGTATCTCCATTGTTTTGAAATTTTTAGTTTCTATTTTTCAATGTGTGTATCAAAGGTTATATTACGCTGAAAAGAGGTCTCCCACTCTTTCACAAGGATGATGTAATCAGTGATGTCATAAGTTATGTCATTTGAGATGTCATCAGTGATGTCATGAGTGAGGTCACTGACCATGTCATGAGTAATGTAATATTTGACGTCATCAGCAGTGCATTGCGGGCGCGCAAGTTAGTTAGCTGAACTAACTATAACGGAGGAATTTCAATGGTTTTGTATGAGAGAAATGTCCAGCTAATGGATGAAACATGTTTTTTTCAGTGAATTTCTAAGGTTTTTTAAATACTAATTCCTAACTATAACGTGCCTGAAACCTATGGTTTCTTCAGTGAATTTCAAAGGTTTTGTAAATCATAATTTATTAATGTATTAATTATTATGTCTTTCTTTTTATACTAATTTCTTATATTTTTTATATATTTATATTTATTTTATTAATTATATTTCATATTCATATTATAAAATACTAACAAAACTAAATTGCAAAATATTTTTGGGATTAATTATTGCTTGACTTCGATTGCAACCATAACACAACTCCAGCAAAGCTCTCGGGCCGTATGCTAACAATGCTGTATCAATCCTTACACCTGCTTCAAGCATATGCAAATTTTTGACGCAGCATAAGATGAAAAGTAACTGAATGAAATGTTATACATTTCACTCAGTCACTTTTAGGAGGCGTTGCTGCACCCCCTCCTGCACAGGAAAGCCTCCTTCTGGCGCAGGGCTTTACAATGTAATGCACTCTCCAGATGAATCACATTCTTAATACAACACACCATGGCACATCTTTTGCATCACCGCTGTGTCACAAAAGTGATGCAACGGCTGTGTAAAAGAGGCACAAGGGGATTGTAAATCCACCCCTCACACATACAAATTCACCCAGACAGTTTCACCAGCAACAATTAAAGCACAGACTTTTAACATATTTATGTACATATGTTACATTCAAGTGCTTCGGACATACTACAGTATACTATAGGCAAACACCTTATAGATTTATGCTGTAGCACTTCCTTACAGTTCTGCACTTTCACATTCTCCATACACTAGTAAAATATTCATTCATTCATTTATAAACTACACATTCATTCTGACAAACTTAGACACTAACATAGAAATATAGGGCCAGATGTAGGAGACCAAATGCCTGTCAGTAACAGCCGATTTAGGCCGTTACCGACCGGTATTTGGGTTTAGTAATGTAGGGGGCCTTTGATTTACAGAATCGGTAAATTTACCGATTAAGTAAATTTACAGAATCTGTAAAATACCGAATTGGTAAATTTACAGATTCTGTAAATCAATATGTAGGTGGCACAGTAAACAGTGCCACAGGCCCCTAAGAATTCGCTATTTACCATGTAATACTATTGCATGGTAAATAACGAATTCCTGTGTACATGCACATCTGTGCATGTACACCTGTGCCATGTGGCACACAGACATGCCCTCAGGGCATGTATGTGTGTCACATGGCACACAAGCCAGAAACAGGGGTGCAACAGGGTGTCAAAGTGACACCCTGTCCCCCTTGGCAATTCAGTATTTTTACAGAATCGGTATTTGCCATTGATTCCTATGGGCTTCAAGGCCCATAGGAATCAATGGCAAATACCGATTCGGTAATTACCTAATCGGTAAATACCGAATCCTACCGATTCGGTATTTGTTACCGAATAATTACCTACATCAGATTTACCGATTCATAAATACCGAATCGGTAAAATTCGGTATTTATGAATCAGTAAATCTGATTTACCTACATCTAGTCCATAGTTCTTTCTTTGACCAGTGAAGGTAGTTCTAAAAAGAACAGTTATTTTTCTGTTTTTACTTTTCAATTTTTTTGTGTTTTGTCAACAAGTTTTTTATTTTAAACTAAAAAAAATTGAACTGGAACCTAAAAAGTATCAAACAGGAACAAAAGAAAGAAAAAAAAAACAAATAACTAATGTTGAGGACAGCGATGCTCCTGCATCCTGCGTTTTATCAGATCAATAGACGGCTACCTATAACATAAAAGTCTATCGCAATGAATGCATACAATTTTAACGTCAGAAAAATCAGGATCAATTTGTGGGTGTGGACTGCTTGCTGAATATTCTGCTGCAGTAGTTGATGGGCTTGTTGCAGAAGCAGGTGGGTTCTCCTGCAATTTCCGTCTTGCAGCTCGAGCAAAGTTATTGGGGTGCAAGTTCTTCACATGTCGCACTATATTTGCTGTGCCAAAGGAGTATTTTTTAGATGATCACCCATTGAAAGAGTTGTTTGGCAAATTTTACAGGTTCCTTTTGGAGCATTAACCTTTTTTTCCCTTCTGGAAAAGTAAAAAATTGCCAAATTAGAGCTTCTTTCCTCTTCTTTGGAGGTTCTTCAGGAATGAAACCTCCCTCTGAAGAACTGCTGGAAGATGAGTCCATTACTCTAATAATGATCTTCCTTCTATTTGAAAAAATTGTAAGAAGAAATGATTCTTCTTAGAAACTCAAAGTCGAATGATTATAATGGGACAGAACTTAATAGTTACAATAGGAAAACTTATGAACCAATCAAATCTCCTTTTAGTCACATGACTTTACGTACGCTTATGATGCGCTTACGCAGCTGTTTCAATACCAGTACACATGATGTTCTACCGCGATTTGTGTAATTGTTTTTAAAAGTAATATTTGATTGTTAAAACTGTAAAAAAAAAAATGTTCATAGTTATCCCAAATAATATCTTCCCTTAGTATGTACATTAAATATATAAATATATGTAGAAACATTGGCGCCTTTCGCATACAGGGCGCCGTTCATGACGTCACACTTAACCTTTGATGCGCCGCGTAACGTCAAACCATATTTGTACTGTATGCGCGGGTACACGCTATCATTAGCAGTACATGTATGATACGATCACCCTCTCAGTGACAAATCAGAGCACAGGGCGCGCTAACGAGAATGATTAGAAGTAGTCACTCATTGGAGTTCCGATTCTCGGACTGCCTCTGCGCACATAACACCGCCCGATCTCTCTCTGGTTTTTTTTTTTTTTTAAAGACCTTTATTGTAGATCATCATCATTACACAGCCTCAGGCCTGCAACCCGAGGGGCCGGCCGCGTTGTAACTCAATTGCTATTTTGTAAGGGTGATTCAACACAGCCGCTCAGCCGACAACCTTGGGTCCGGCGGCGTATGTAAGGAGCATTAGCAACTCTCAGTCAATACAGGCTACAGATAAATTAGTGTCTTAATTTAGTTTTTTGTTGTAACATATGCAGTGTAAAGTTATACAACTCAACCATTAAGAACAGCAAACAAACGTTAACTTAGGCAGTAGACATCATTGGTAACGTCGTAGTATACATAAAACATTCACATACGGGTATGCACATACCGGCCACCCCACGCTGGCATAGTTGGTAATTTGTGAGACTCACTTTGAATTGCTATCACAACTACTCAGATCCATCAGGATAAACTATTTTCATCTTCATCTACCTCATCATCGGAGCCGGAAATGTCATCTTCAGGCAGCGGGTCACACAGGTCCCCCCTATATGTATTCCAAGGCATCCAGATCTTGTTCCAGACTCACCCTCGTCGCGTATGCCGCGTATACCGCTCTTTCTGTGAGCATCAGGACATCCATATTCCTACACCAGTGTGCTAGTGTAGGCACCTCAGTCGCTCCCCATTTCTGTGCTATGTCTCTTTTAGCAACCATCATACCTAATGTCCCCCAGATTTGACCATGGCGTGAGAGATCGTTTGGTTCCCATCTGTTCAAAAGACATCTACGGGGCTCAGGCAGGAGGGAGACTCTCAGTGTTTGGACGATAGTGAGCAGTACCTGCCTCCAGTATTCCAGCACGCTCGGGCAGTCCCAGATGGTGTGCAGAAAGGACCCCCTCCTCCTCGCACCCCCGAAGGCAGTACGGATGTTGTGCCCGGTGAAATTTATGCAGCCTCCCCCACTCAGGTGGGGAGGAGAGGTGAAGCACGACTCCGGGCTCAGGCAATCTTTAAGATGGGCAGCCTTGCCAATCACAGCTAGGCTCCTGCCCCCCTCCCACAGGAGAGGAGCAAGGTAGGGGGTGTACCCACCCCAGGACAGGGACCCATTGGTCCCTGCCCTTGCCCTACCTGTAAGGCCCCTAAATTTAGTATTATGGGGGGACCCTGAACCTTCCTTCCTCAGATCCCGATTGCAACAACAAGAAGACCAAGAAACAAGAAGACCTGCCGCTCAGCTGCTCACAAAAGGACGACGCCCACTGACTTGGCCCCAGAACCCTACAGGCCTGTTGATTCTTGAACCTGCTCCTGTGAGACTCTGGCGTCTCCTGCTGACAGCAACCTCGACAAGCCCTGAGGACCTGCCTGGCTTGAACCTTCCAAAAGACTGGGACTCCCACGAGCAGTGGTTCTTCTCCAACACCAATACTCCTGGTGCCAGCCAGGAACTGCAAATCCAGCCCACTCTGCACCCGCCAAGCCCGGCCTGTGCCTGAGTGACCCAAGACCACGAGGACATCCCCCCGGCGACTGGGACCCGAAGTCCAGTGCCCAAAGATCCTCCTCAATGAACCAGACGACGCCTGCAGCCTCAGAACCAGGGACCCCTCCAACCGCGACCAGGCGAGGGTAAGATTTCCCGACACCAAAAGACACCTCTGCACCCGGCGCCCTGCCACTCCCTGTGCCTCCCTTTGGAGTACCTACCTATTCTCCAAGATCCCAACTTACCTCTCAAAGCGGTGGTCGCACCTGAAGAATCTCCGTCCCAGAGTCTGCAGCCTTTGTTCACTTTTTCACTTTCCCATTGGATAACATTGAGCGCCCGACGGCTCAAAAGCACCCTGCACCCAGCCGCCTGAGTGCCGCTGGGAGTGCAACAACTACTCTACTCTACTTCCCCACTTGCCCTGAGTAAGTGACTAGGAGCCCAGCTCCCACAGCCGCGTGCTTGCAGCCACAAACCAAAGGCTCCCTACCCTCCAATGGATTGCATTGGGCCTACTCTCTCTGCACCTGGCTGCCCCTGTGCCACTGAGGGTGTAACTACTGTATCTTTCCGACCCTGGGAGACCCCCGAGTCTATGCCCAGAACCTTAACTCCACCAGTCGAGTACTTACCTTAAAGCCGATAACTCACTTTCCTTCCATAGGTTAACATTGACTGGTTTTCACTTGAAATTTCGAATTACTCACGTGTGATCAGGAGAGAAGCCAGTACTGTATTTTTTAGCCCAGTACTGAACCGCAAAAGTAATCTTAACTGTACTTACCAGTTACCTGCATTTTCTTTAATAGGAAACCATTCTTTAAAAATCGTACCAACTATTAAACCGTAATTACTTACCTGTCTTAGGTAGAGGTCCCAGTGCTGAACCTAGGAGTCCAGTACTAGATTACAAAAGTAACGAGAACCTACTTTACCGGTGACTTGAATTTCCTTCCATAGGATAACATTGCTTGGTTTTCACTGAAAAGTTTGTGTCAACTTTGAAAATACATTTATATTCTTTAAAAATCACAACTGTAACCAAAACTCTTTTATTTAACTGTTTACAGCTTAGGTCCCGGTACTGAATCCAGGATCCAGTCCTGTGGTTAGAAAAGTAATCCTTAAAGTAATCAAATGCATTTATGTAGGAAAACCCCATTGAGCTCAATGTTAAATAGTATTCAGAATTGTGTTGCCTATTGCAACCAATGTAGCTATTGTACTTACAAAGTCTATTGCCTTTCTGCAAAGTAATTACCTAAAGTCACTCATATTGAGAAAAGTAATTTTGATACCTGTTGGTTCTAAAGTAAAACAACTATATCTTTTGGTATAAAAACAATTGGCCTAGAGTTCAGTTCTTTAGTGTGTGAAACCTTTTGCTGACTGAGTGTGTACAACAAATGCTTTACACTATCCTCTGATACTGCATTACTGCTCGACCAAACTACCACTTTAGAGTAAGGTTATATCTAACTTTAACCTCTGGGGACTGGGGACGCTATACACACTGTACCTTACTTTGGTCCAGTATATTTAGAGCCAATTTCTTACACTGTACAACAGAAGATCTAGATAGTGGCAATGTGTGCTTTTAGTCAATCTTTTTGTTACACTAGTAAGGGCCCGGTAGCTCCTACAAAGAATTTTTTTTTTACAAAAATCATGTAAAAGCAATATACACATTGGCAAAACTAAAAGCCGGCAAACACTGCAGACCTATTGTCTTTGTCAAAGCATGTTCATTTTCATGTTTCTCATAATCTTGCTGAAACTGGATTACACTGATTATCCATGAATAATATAATTTTTTGGGGAACTACTAGCATGTATCAAAGACATTTTTAGTAAAATGATATCTCAGCGAAATGATACATGGAATTGCACAATTTATCCAAATGTTTTAGCATTAGAGGTAGCTCGAAATTGTTAAACTTTGCAAAAATGTGTACACAAATTTTTTTATACTGGAACGCCGGTCTTTAATGCATTAAGGTCATGGGGTGCTACAAGGGACTTGATTCTGAAAGCAAATATACTCAGTAAGGCGTCATATTTAGATTATCGCACTCCAGAGTATCAACAGGATATCACGTGTGAAGAAAAAACAGAAAATAGAATAAATCACTGGAAGGAGAAAGATACACGGAGAGAATAAAAATGTATTCATAAAACTTTTTATACGTTTAGTAATACAATTTACAAATAGAAATATGGGGAGATATGTGAGAAAATAAATTTGAGCAAAAAAGTTATGAACAGAGGTATAAGTAACATAAACACATCAGTTCAAAACTAAACATCAACTCCTGACAATTACGACAAACAACCAGAAAAATTAATCAACAATGGGATTCTGTGTACATCGGCCGGAGACGGGTAGCAGGGTTTGCTACCAGTGTCCGGTCGATGTACAGAGAATCGCTGAACCACAAGAAATTCAATTTAATTCGGCATTTTACTCATGACGACTTTCAAATAGCGGTATACATCACAGCGTCCATTAACACGCCGTAGATCAGATCCACTTCCCGGTTTCACCGTTCGCTACTTCTCATTTCAAAGAGAAGGTTTCAAGTGTGAATTTTCAGGGTTTTTTTTACCAGCAATTAATTTTTTGGTCCTGATGATGGTCTACATGACGGCAGCATCATAGACCGAAACGTCGACACTCCCATCATCTCCATCAACGTTGCGTTGGCACGAGCACACAACCATTGTTGATTAATTTTTCTGGTTGTTTGTCGTAATTGTCAGGAGTTGATGTTTAGTTTTGAACTGATGTGTTTATGTTACTTATATCTCTGTGCCCAAGCCTACAAGGGTAAATTGGGTTTCCCCTGCCTTAATCAGGTCTTTAATGCAAGCAGAGCTCACAGCATTTCCTTAAAGTCACTTTCCATTAATGTAACATAAATACAAGTTCGATCAGCATGAACGTATAGACAAAAATCTTACCTTAACTGCAGACAAAGCTCTTTCATAGGTCCATAATGTGGAACTGTGAACTGGCAGCCTAAGGTTCTGTGCTGCAGAGGGTGGACCTACTAGCACATAGGCACAATAAACATGACTCTTGTTGTCTTTGACCCCAAACAGTATGTCCTGGGGTGCCGGGCGATAGGAACATCACATAAAACACGGAAGGCATAAGGATGTAGGTAAAAGCCAGGAACCCACAACGGGTGCTGGCCATGGGTAAGGGTTCAGGGGAGAACCTTTGAAGCTGGCTTGAACACAAACTGCTAATCCCAGGAAAAACAGGACACACCCTGGATAAATTTCAGAATGTGAATCCTGTGATGCAAGAATTGTGTGAGAGGGAAGGTTTGAGACTGAATCAGAGTGGACATTTCACTAAGGCAGGTAAGCATGTCAGACGTTGTCCCTTTTGCTCCTTTGTATTGAACCCTAAATGAGAATAAATCTTTTTGACAAACTTTTGTGTGGCATCATCTTAAAGAAGCGACAAGAAGGAGTGATACTTATGCCCCAAAGGCAGCAAGATGTGAGGTCCAGTGGCGTAGTGAAAATGCAACTACTAAGGGGACTGTAAACATGCATTACCAAGTTTCATAAGAAGGCATTGGTGAAGCAGCTATCATTGTGAGTTGGTTTACTGATCTGAGCAGTTGAATTGGTAGTTCCAGGAGGATCTAAATAGAACGGAAGATTGTTGTGATATCAGTGGAAACAAAGTAGTTCAATTTAAGCCTTATCCAGATGGCAGCCACATGCGCACTGCGCAGCACTGTCAGTGAAAAATCGTGTTAATAATGTGACATTAGAAGGGTATAAGAAGCTTGAAATAAGCTGAACTCGGGCAGCAGTCAGTGTCATGTGAACTGCGCAACTATCAGTGAAAAATGGAACAACATTGTGATGACAGAACATTTCCTTTCAAAGAGGAATGCAAAACACCACCACAGTCAATGGCCTACAAAGAAGGACTCTGGAACAATGCATCTGATACCACACTGGTAAATTTGATCATAGCTTCATCATAGCTCAGGTAAGCCAACTTAGAACAAGTGAATTGTAAACAGGGGTTTGTCAGATTGTGTGTTAAAACACACTTGGGAATTGAGACTATTCATAAACTTGCATAGCCTGAATGAGCAATGTGGGCTGATTCACATCCCTTTCAAACTCGCATGAAATGGTTTCCACCATAAATGGAGCTACTGTTTTTTCCACACTAGACTTTGCTAGTGAAGACCACCAGATAGTTTTAGATGAAGAATCTAAGGGTCAGATGTACAAAGATACTGGTCATGAAAAATAGCTGCAAATTGCGACCAGACTTTTTGCGAGTAGCATCTAATTTGAGAACTGACCTATTTATAGGTAAGTTGAGTAAAAAAATAGGGAAGTGTAAGGGGTCAAACTTTCGGATGAATACGAATTGAGCAGGCTGCAATTTGCAAACCCCTATGATTGGATACTATCACAGGAATGCTCGACTACAAGGACAGCACACCACATCCCTGTGAATGCATTCCAAGAACGCAGACCTTTTCTTCTTAAAGCAGTCCGATATCCTTGAAGAAAATAAGGCTATTAATAAAAACAAACAAGCATTTGCAATGCAATAGGTCTCGCATTTACTTGAGTTTGAGCTATTGGCATTGTAAATGACAATGCCTTTTATTTATGTTTTGGTATGTAAAACAAATAAATAAAAGGGATTGTTATTTCCAATGCCAATAGCTTAAACTCGCGTAAATGTGAGTCCTATTGCATTGCAAATGCGTGTTTGGTAAATCCCAGCGTAGGCTACTAGAGTGGCCTCGGAGCACCGACAGATCGGGGATGAAACTGTGTAATGTCACATTCGCTGACGATGTCAGACGTTTCTGAGATCAGACTTTATATTGTCACTCATACACTCAGATTCTTTCTCCTTCTTAACCTGTGGGCATCCTCCCACCTCTAGGACACCCATAGGTTGAATATTAAAAAATCCTATAAATTAAAAGTAATAGGCGGGCAATGAATAGGCGTCCCTGTGTATAATATGTGCCTCTCTCACACCTCTTCCATTACACTGCTAGGCCCTGCCCCCAAGACAAAATGAAAGCAACTCTCTGGTCATTCAGGCCCTACACCAGTCGGGGTTAAACGGAGACCCACTGCTCCTAAACATATTTCCTCTACATATTATGCCTCAAAGTGCTGGGAGTCTCACTGCCTGTATTGACGTTAACTGCACTTCTTAAAGTGATGTTTGCTGCCTTTACTTAATGCTTCGGTGTACAGCACAGAGCATGTGTACGGCTTCATGAACTAAAGATGCCAGCCATGCCAGTCGCGCGGTGGCAGACCCGATAACGCAGAGACATGCCCCGGCGTCAGAAGTCACGCAGACCCACCCCTCCTGCTCACCTTACAATCATCACGCCAGGACCCATCGGATGAAGGCTAAAGTCATTTTACAAGACGGAAACAGCAGGGACGAAAAAGATTTTTAAATACTCATCTACCCTATAGAAGTAACTGTCAATTTATCACTCGGCCCGGTTACCATGGAGGAAGTAACCGCCACATCCGCCTCTGTCAAGAGTGGCGCCCCCAGTGACCCAGTACCGATACGGTTCCTTAAACAAATCACCCACACCATAGTGCCCCCGCTGACCGACTTGATCAACACTTCATTCTCCCAAGGCGAAGTCCCTCAAAGCTGGAAAAAGGCGGTCGTTAAAGGACTTCTTAAGAAACCTTCCCTAGACCCTGAGGACCTATCAAACTATAGACCCATCTCCCTCCTCCCCTGGATTGGCAAGGTCGCGGAGAAATTAGTAAATAAAAAACTCACAGTTCCTTGAAACTAACCACCTATTCAAGAACTCCCAAACGGGCTTCCGACCAGGTCAGGGCACCGACACCGCACTCCTTGCAGCAGTGGAGAAGGCCAGAGACATTCTTGACACAGGAGGATCAGTGGCAGTGATCCTCCTGGACCCGAGTGCGGCCTTCGACACGGTTAGCCACCAGGTTTTAACTCAACGCCTGGAAAACATTGGAGTGAAAGACATAGCCCTTAAATGGCTCTCATCATTTCTCTGCCAACGCTCCTTCCAAGTCTGGGAAAATGACAGCCGCTCCCCTACCATCCCCCTTCGTTGTGGCGTGCCCCAGGGCTCGTCATTAAGCCCCACGTTATTTAACGTGTACATGGCCCCACTGGAGGACGTGGTCACCCCATTTGGAGTTACTATCATCAGCTATGCTGATGATACTCAGCTGGTGGTAACTCTATCTCACCCCAAGCAAGAACCCTCCAATTTACACGGCTGTCTCTCCAAAATACACCAATGGATGAATGACTCAGCCACTTAATGGGTCAAAAACAGAGATTCTACTCCTGGGACAAAAAGAACCCTCTCTACCCCCGAACATCTGGCCCGCCTGTCTTGGTGAACCTCCTGCCCCCAAGACAGAAGTTAAGAGCCTGGGAATGTGGTTAGAAAAAGATCTCACCTTTAGAACGCAGGCAAGGAAGACGGCTGGCGTCTGCTTCGGCCTTCTAAGGTCATGTAGGAAAGTGCTCCCCCTCCTCCCCTTCAACTCCCGGAAACTGCTAGACCAAGGCCTGATTGTGTCCAGGTTGGACTACAGTAACGCCATATATCTGGGAGCTCCTGAAGCCACCTTCCAGACCTTACAGAAAATCCAGAACGCCGCTGCCCGGATGCTTACGAACACCCCGGCCAGAACTTCTGCGAAACCCGCTTTGAAGAAACTGCACTGGCTGCCGATCAGGGAAAGAGTGGCATTCAAGGCCCTCTGCCTGGATCACAAAGTGCTACACAACGAAGGCCCCCCAATTCTTAGGAACTGTATCACCCCCTACAGACCGACGAGAGCGCTCCGTTCGGACCACGGAAACCTCATTGTGGTTCCCAGAGTGAAGAAAGCCCGCTCAGGAGGTCGCCGCTTCTCGGTTCACACAGCAAAGTTATGGAACGCGCTTCCTCTGAAACTCAGAACTGAGCGGAACCTCCTCCGCTTTAGAAAATCGCTCAAAACTCTCCTCTTCCCATAAACCCCCCAAACTCTTCTGCTCTCCCTCCCCTCTGGATTACGAGGTATAGCACTGGGATACTCTTGGGTGACTACGCGCTCTATAAAAACCTTAAATAAAAATTAAATAAATTTAGTGAAGCGAAAAGGAATGAGAGGGACTTCAGTCTTAGCTGCTTGCCCAGGCAGAGTTCTGGGGGTGGGGGAAGTGGAGGGCAGGAGAGCCGGATCCTCCCAAGGATACCCGCTCACTCAATGCTCGCAGCAGGGGAACTGCGCTAGCAGCGGTGAAAGTAAACTGAACGTGCAATGCTCGCACGCATGTGACGCCGTGCAAGCGGCGGTGAAAGTGAAACGAACGCGCTTACAGGATCATTAAAACCAGACCTATCACAAAGATCGCATTCAATCAATTCGATTCAACAAATCTTTATTTCGGCAATATGTTCCCATAAAAGATACATAATGCATTAAAACAACAATTCATGGTACTATGGTATGGCGGTAAGTGGGAAGGAGTTACAAGCAGTCGTATGGGTTTGGAAAATGCAATAAAATCACATAATTTAATTAAGAAGGCAAGAATAAAAATATCAGGTTTAAAAAATATGTACATACAGTTCCAATAGTTGATTCCCAGTAAGTTCATTAACGACCAGTATTGAGAAGATCGCATTCGCTAAATTGTATCCATTATTGACCTATTGTGATGTCCTTGGCATTACGGTGGCCACCTCTGGCATTTGATGATAATACCTATGCTTGTGGGAGACAATGTGTCAATTGAGGGAGCAGTACATATGCGTACTTGATTAGATTGCAAGCGATTTGGAAGTCAAATCTACAGTATTTATCTATATGAAAACTGTACTTTGTGGCACAGATTGTGTTTCTCAGACAATTACATTTTTTTGTTTGGAGGAAGTGAGTTTGTGTCAAAATATATTTAAAGCTGATCCTGCTGAGCTGGGGAGACTTACATTCGGTGTTATTTCATTGATGCCACAGAGCACTTGTGCTATGAAAGGTATTTGTTCTGTTTTTGTAAAGGGAATGCACAGATTCAAACATGGTCTCTGCAAGAGTTATGACGCGTCCTCCAGCAAGACTTACACAACTTGAAGGAACAAACAATGAAGCGTATGTTCTGGTATCCCCGTTTTCATTGGAAAGCGCTGGATCGTTTTTTATTCGAGCTGTGTAGCTAACATAGCTCTCTGATACATGGCGTTATTTTCGTTCTCTTGGCAAACATCAACCTGTTAGGCTGGCTTTCTGAGACCATCAGAGCTACAAGCCTGCTTCACCTCGCACTTGCCAACGATTGGGCAATTTCCATACGCCTCCTGTCGAGTCTGTTCTTACGACGAGGGTCCTCCTGAGAGCTGGGGTGAGAGTATGGGCTGAAGAGAGGCGCGTTTCATTAACATAAGAACGAACTAGAGATTTAACTTTCTGTAAACGTGTACATAGAAACTGAGAGATACCATTGGAAATGAGCAATAGGAGCCAAACGCAAATATGCCTGTGAACACAGGGGCTTTGTGCATCCGGCTTTAATGAAAAATAACCCCCAAAAACTGATCATATAGCACATATGAAGGGAAGTCCTCAGCTTATATGGGTCCCTTTTTACACGACTTGACTGACCATTCCACCTGTGCCTTCCAACAACCCAGCTGCATAGCCACACGCCCCTTTCATCGTTACGTCACTTGTAAGCAAGCATGCATGCTGTACTAGATGGAATCGGGAGGAATGTACCAGGCTGTACTACAGGATGGTTAAGAGAACCGTTAAAACCAGGCCTTGTGCTTTTTTCCTGTTCATTTCCTGTTCAATGTCTCTGGGACGTCAGCAAGATTGGAGTCCTGTCAGTGACAGGTCTGCTCATGGACCTACCTGTCCCAAGCCTCTCCCTTTT
Organism: Lissotriton vulgaris; assembly: GCF_964263255.1. Lineage (NCBI taxonomy): Eukaryota > Metazoa > Chordata > Amphibia > Caudata > Salamandridae > Lissotriton > Lissotriton vulgaris. The sequence goes on along the minus strand of NC_141694.1, from coordinate 1,546,664,890 downwards.
AGGTCCCTTTTAGGAATAGCAATGGCGGGCACTGGGGGGTGAGTGGCAGAAAACGTGAAAAGCCTTGGTGCAAGGTCATCGGTTGAGAGAGAAGAAACGTGACTGCACAGATCCCGTGGGACGCCGAGAGAATGTGTGTATCTAGGGTGCGTTTCCACCAGCTGCCCAGGGCCTTGGCGCGGTTTGCTCAGCCTGGCTCTGTTTATAAGCCAGGATTCCAACTTGTGCAGGTGCTTTTGACTGGATTAATTATTCTCGAATCTGAAAATCCAGTAAAAGTGGCGTTTTGTAAACAGCTTTTGGTCCTGCAGATTGCGGGGGCGGGGCAGGGGTGACAAGCTTGGGTGACTTTATCGAGCGGGCGTCTCGATGCTTAAAGGGACACAACGAGGGCAAATCTGAGGGCCGAACTAGCAGCGCTCTTTACAGTACAACTATGTTAAACGGAGTCACGTTGTGAGATGCGTGAATACTGATGTTTCTAAGGAAAGACCCACTCGACTGTCTAGAATACCGAGTTACCTCCTACTGATGTCAGATGTGGAATCTGCTGTCTCTTCTCTCGTTGCCTCTTCTCTCGCTGTCTCTCTCGCAGGCGCTGGCCTCTCTCAGTCCTTCGTTTATCCTTCCAAGCTAGTCTAGTTTGGATAGGAGGGCTGGGCTTCAATTATGAGATGGAGAGAAGCACAGTTCTATTGTCTACTTCGTTGTTTACATGTTAACGATAAAAATATATATACATTGTAGTAAGCGCCGCTGTCAAGTAAGCAGGCGTGCTCCTATTATTAAAGAGGTGGCGCCAGAGAGCCGTAATGACGTGAGTGAGTGCGAGTCCCACAGCAAGTCAGATCGATCAATTCTCCCCCCTCCGCTTCAGGATTGCTTGGGTCCAGCGCATTGCTCTGATCGGAGTACCATTTTGAGTTCAAACAAAAGACAAGTCAAAACGAAACCTAAGAGCCGCGCGCGTGAGCTTCTACCGTAGACAGCTCACGTCACGCGGCTCTTAGGTTTCGGTTTCCAAGGCGCATGGCAGAGTCGCGCTCGCACACATTCGCAGCAAACAGCCAGCAGCAAAAGCGTGCTCACGAGGCCAAATCCGAGACGGAAAATGCACGTCCGACTCCTGTCCCCATATTCAGTAAGCAAATAGGTATACTAAAGTATACAAGAGGTCCTTCGCTACGCTCGACCTAAAAATAATTACATTTTGCAATATTCCAATAAGAATGGACCATGGTTCCCCCGACACCATGATTGTGAAAATTAATGTTCTGCCCTGGTGTCTCTAAGTTTTTCAGGCGCATTGTTTGATATCGCGAGGAAATATTGAATTGAACTGGATAGAATATCTGTTGACTTGATCATGGCTGCTGGTAGAATGGGGTTTAGTCTGCTAACTCTTAAACGGATCTGGCAGAGGGGTGGTTTGGAACTGTTATGTTAAGTTATTATAATTTATTGCGCGCACTGATACTCGAGTGTCCCGGCGCGTAGCCATAGGTAAGATGGAGACAGAAGGAGAGAGACAGAAAAACCAAATTAAACAAACAAGTGTGTCTTCAGTTTCCGTTTGAACAGTACTGTATCCTGAATGGAGCGTTGCTCCAAGGGGAGTGCATTCCAGGCCGAACTGGCCTTCACGGTAAAAGAGCTACCTCCCAGCCGCTGGAGCTTGAAGCGAGGGACTCGGACCAAGCGAAGGGCCTGAGAACGGAGGGGACGTGAGGCAGATAAAAAGCAAATGTAGAACTATACTATTTTGCCACGCAGCTCCAACGCACAATACATAGGTTTGGGGGGGGGGGGGGGGGGTTGGGGGAGTGGTAGAAGCATTTACTCTGTGGCACTTGTGATGAGATGCCCCTACTCGAACTTCTGATTTTGGGGCACAGGAACTCCTAAGTCGGGCCTCTATGTGATGGGATAGGTGTGCAAAGCTTGGGAGGGGGTGGTCCGCCGGGTGTTGAATCGTGATCCCTACACCCCGACATGTCTATATGGTCTCTGCGCCTTTCATTCAAACAGCTCACACAATGGCGATGGATCGATAGCAGGTGGGGGGTTGTAACACTCTACGAGACCTGTACCCCCAATTGATAGATTCAATACACTGCAGGAAGCAGTGGAAACCTTTAATCTAAGCCGAGGGCAATTCCTACAGTTTGCTAAAATAGCAGCCACAGCTCATGAGATTATGGACCTCGTTTCTGGAGGTCCCCCGAGAGTCTCATACATAAGTCACTTTACTCGATAGGGCCGGGGGATGTAAATTGATCTCCTTTATGTATAGGGCACTCAAAGAAGATGCCCTACAGTGCACGTTCCTGGTTAAGAGCAGGTGGCAAGAGGCACTGAGGGAACAGATTACAGATAAGGAGTGGGAGAGCGTGCATGCAGGGGTACAGACAGCCAATGCTAATGTGAGGTCGAAATGAATTAATTACGATGTTATCCATTAAGTATGGTTCACTTCCATCACGTTGCAAACCATTTATCAGGGGAGGGAGTCTACCTGTCCCCGGAGTTTGAGTGAGTGAGCTGCCATTCTCCACATGATGTGGGGATGTTCTGAATGTGACCACAGTTGACCAATTGAACAAGGCCACAGAATGAGTGGACCCTTGGGAACCCAGCCAATGGCTATTAGGCCCGATTCCAATGCGTAAAAAGAAGGGCCTAATTAGGAGATTTCTGGTATTGGGGGTTGATCTAAGCCAAATGCAGAGTGGCTATGCATTGGCTGTCTCCAGGCCACTCTGAGGGGGAGAGAATGGGTGATAGACATGACTGACTGGGCAGTGATTGAAGAGAGCTGCATGCATAAATGCTGGAGGAATAACAAACTAGCTGATGATTTACAGGTCTGGACTGCCATGCTGGCGGACCTACTGGAGCCCCATGACGATTGGCCGCCTTAGGCAAATTGGTCAGTGTGGTTGATATGAACACTGCTTCTATTAGGGGGTAGGAGGAGACACAGGGTATTTTATCAGGACACCAATGTGCAGATGCTTCGGGTGTGTGTGCGACTGATACCAAAGTTGGGTAGGGGGCCCCGGTGGAGTCTCTCTTGCTACTTCTCCTACTTTCACCCAGTTTCTGCACCATAAATGATCATAAGCAACTCCTTTGACAAACATTTACCACCTCAATGTGGATTGAGTAACTGTTTAATGGTTTGTGGCCAGAATTTTGTTGCAAACTTTTAATATATATAGTAGAGAATCTCAATTTGGGAGGAAAGCCCGAAATAAATCACCCCCCCCCCCCCAACTGTGAATCCGTAACTATTGCTAAGCCCGTTTTAGAAGTGATAAAAGTTTACCAAATCTCAAAATTAATTAAGTAAATAAGAAAATGGGATTTTGGTGTTGCAAACCCTTGATTTTGCGAATGGCAGTCTTTGCCACTGTAAAATCCATTACTACATCAAGCCCTATATACCTTACTGTCTTTGCCACTCAACAAGGAATGTTTTAGAAGCAAGGACGCCTTTTGGACCAGCAAACTGCTTTCCAATGCCTAGTAAAGTAAACATTAGAAGGGATCAATAAGCTGTGGCATTATAGGATTATATACTAATGTATGAAAGAAATTAAGGAAAGCATGTTAATAGCTTGGAAACTTTCTGAATGTTTTTTCAAAGGAGTTGACGTTGAAATTTAGCAAAAGTAGTTTCAGTTTAGATGAAGTTGAGTACCATGGATAGTGTGTTAGCAGCAGCAAAATGAAGTACCAAAATAGCTGTGCCAAAACTTTAGGTAAAGCAAAGGAATCCAATATAAAAGAACAGATTGTTTTATTTCTTGAACTGACGGTACTCTATGCAAAATGTGTTAAATAACTATACAAGAAAAGTAGAACCATTGAGATATATTTTGAAAAATCTTTTAACCGGGGAGAAGAAAAGACCTAAGTATTTAGTGAACTCAAGAAATAAATGTCTCTAGGACCTTGTTTGAAAATATTTATAGTAGGGAAAGACTGCATTGTGGTTTGTGATGGGTCAGCTGTCAAAAGCATGGGCTTGACAGTATCAACAGAGCATCAGAGTCCTTCTGTCACCAGCTAGTACAACATCCCTACACTGTTCAATGGGTGTGGAGACTCTTTACCTCTGTGAGAAAGACATGAACCCAAGACACAAGAAAGTGTCGATAAAGACCGGATGTCCGAGAAGGTAACCCTTTTGAGGATGTTTGAGAGGGTGGTGCAGAGAAGTGTGGAGGCAGAGGAGAATAGGGAAGCAGAAATAAGACCTGGAGGAGTGCCAGAGGAGAAGTACTCCAGAGCAGAGAGAGGCACCAGAGGTGTGGAAGCAACCAGCAAAGCAGAGAGAGGAGCTGGGATTGAGGTGGTCGATAAAAGCAGTCCTACAGTCAGAAGAGCTGGAGGCGCTGAGCCAAAGAGGAGCAGAAGAAGGGAGATGAAGACAAAGGCAGATGAGAGCTGTGGAGCAGAAAGGGGAGCCTGGGATGTGAAAGCATAGGAAAGCAGTAAAGCTAAAAAAGTGTTAGCAGATGGCAGGATCCCCGGAACCTTGAATGTTTGGGCCAGCAAACACAGAGCAGTATTAGCAGACAAACGGCAAGCTGTGCAATACAAGATGGAGTATCTGCCAGTGAAGAAAAAATGTACTTCCAGACTGCACATCCATGTTTACCACTGGAGATGGACCATCGCACACAAGACCAGGAATCTGAGAGTGAAGTTACATTCTCTGCAGAAGATGCTGAATCTAAGTGTAGGAAGAAGGACTAGGGGCTATTACCGAAGAGGTGTAATATAATTAGATGGAGACGGAGTTGGCAAGTCAGTCAGATTTCAAATGGATTAATGTTTGATGGTGAGAGAAAAGGTTGTGGAGGGACTAAAAGGATAGTTGAAGGTGCACCACGAACTGACTGTTAAAAGTGGTGATACAAGAGACGATAAAATGATACTTCCCTTTGGATTGAGGTGGAGTACATTTGTCTAGTGCCTTGAAGAACATAAAGGAACATACAGCACCGAAAGACACACTCATGAATATTTCGAGTGTCTGTACGTGAAGTGATAAATGAGAAAAAGCTCCTGTAGTAGAATTCAAATCTGCAGACTTACTGGGTGGTCTGCGGAGGAAGTCAAGGATTTACATAATTGCACCAAATGTTATTGTAATTGTTAATTTTTTCCCGAAATGGTCCTAGATAAGAATGGTGGACAGAGTTACTACCAATAATGTGACAACATTCATGGATGACATTCTGTAGAGATGGAATTCCCAAAAAGGTAGTCTCAGATAAAGAGTATCAATTTTTAAATGCAGAAATGAAAGACGACAATAGAACGTTTTGGATATACCTAAAAAGGGTCATGGTTTTCCATTCTGAGGCCAATGGCTAAGTTGAGCGATTTAACAGGGTAATGAAGGAATATTTTCAGTTGGCAGTATAAGGGGAGATGGATGAAGCAAAGTACTTCAGGATACTTTGCACACTTGCATAATAACTCCTTATTCAGTTTCTGGTGTATTGCCCTTTGAACATGTAAGAGAATGAAAGCCTGGAATTAGGTTGCTTCCTTGGTGGCTAAAAAAGGGGCAGATTATCTTAAAATATGGAAGGCTGCAGAGGTGAACAATGGGAAAAGAACAGGAAAAAAGGAAGGTTCAGAAAATTAGGCACCCAAGTAAGGACAATGGGTTTGCATTAAGCTTCCTATGAATTCCACGAAGGGAATTCCAATATAGTCCAATCCAAAAGAAGTGATCAAAGTCTTTAGGCATATTGTGAGAGTTGAAGGAGGTACGGTGTGGATTCTCAATAGAGTCTCGCCTTTTAAAAGGCCACGAGGGATTGTGTGAAGTGTTCTAATGTAGAAAGTGATGGAAATGCTTTTCTGACCATGTCCGGATCTGAGACAAAGGGTGTGATTAATTTGAACACCATTTTCAATTCTTTGGCTGGATGCAAAATGCAACCAAATATAGAGTTGTTATGCTGTTTAGGCAAAATAGTGGATTTTATGACATAGGTATCCGTACACAGTCAGTGTGAATGTAGCAGATGCATACTGAATACATTGATTATGTGTTATGATAGATTATTGTTCTAATTGTTACAGCATGTACAGTTTTGTTTCTTCTCTTTTCGTTCTTTCCTTTTATTCTCTTTTTTACAATTCAAACTTGTGCTTAAGTAATGGGGATTTGTGGGGCAATACAGCTGTGGAATGTGAAGGTTGGAGTGAGCAAGAGAAGGAACCGGGTATAGTTTGGTGTGAAAGAACAAGTTACTTACCTTCAGTAACACTTTTTTTGTTGGATACAGTATCTGCCTGTGTATTTCTCACCTTATGAATATCCCCTGCGCCAGCATTCCGCATAAATTCTTTCCTAGTTCTCCGCACCGACGAGGTCATAGCGTCAAGGCTCCGCACGCGAGACCGCATGACATCACCGAAGCCATAAGAAGACCACATCAGCGTGATGACGTCGGTTCCACCCATTTTTTCCGTGCCACCAAGGCAAAACGGGCAGACCAACCATAAAGACCAAGTATATATAGTACACAGAATTATTACAAATACACTCAGTGTATAATGAGATAAGAAAGCTTACATACTAAACAAGCTAACTATAAACAAATAGAGGTAATAAAGTCTTGAGTACACAAAAATACATCAAATACCAAATACCTCATCTTTTAAGGTATAAAAGGGTGGACAATGGGGAGGTGGGTGGGTCAGTGAGGAATCCACAGGCAGATACTGTATCCACCAGAAAAAGCGTTACGGAAGGTAAGTAACTTGTTCTTCTGATGGATATATCTGCCTGTGGATTCCTCACCTTATGAATAGAATCCCACAACCGTACCTCACCAGGAGGAGGGTGTCCACCCTTCTATACCAAAATGTCCTGTAAAACAGAGCGCGCAAAATGGCCATCCCTCCTCACCTCGGAATCTAAGCAGTAATGCTTCGCGAAAGTGTGGAGGGAGGCCCAAGTTACAGCTTTACATATGTCCAAAACAGGAACACCTCTAGACAATGCAGAAGTAGACGATTTAGCCCTGGTGTAATGAGCTCTAATGCCTACAGCAGGTTCCTTACCAGCCAGGGAGTAGCACATCTTGATGCACAAGATGATCCACCTGAGTAAAGTGCGCTTGTGCACTGCCTTGCCCTTCATACGTCCCGCATATCCAACAAAGAGCTGGTCATCTTGACGGAAGTCCTTTGTTCTGTCCAAATAGAAGCTAATCGCCCTCTTTGGATCTAAACGATGAAGTCTCTCCTCCTCTTTGGATGGGTGAGGGGAGGATAGAAAGTAGGAAGGGTAATGGACTGACCCAGGTGGAAGGGAGTCAGCACCTTAGGCAGAAAAGCAGCCCTGGTCCGGAGTACCAAAAGGAGGCTTTGAACTCAAAGCCTGGAGCTCACTCACCCTCCTAGTGATAGCCACCAGAAAGACTGTTTTAAATGTCAAAAGTCTCAACAGACACCTATGCATAGGTTTGAACGTATTAACCATCAAAAAAGTTAACACCAGATTCAAATCCCATTGGGGCATAATCAAGGAGTGGGAGGAAACATGTTTGTCAGCCCCTTAATGAATCTTAAGACTATTGGAGACTTAAATAGAGAAGGCTGATCAGGCAAACACAAAAATGCAGACAATGCCGACAAGTATCCTTTAACAGTGGCCACAGCACAACCTCGCTGGGCCAAATAAAGAGAAAAACAAAGAACATCAGAAAGATGAGCTTTTAAGGGATCAATAGATTTCTCTCCGCACCATTTAACAAATTTAGACCACCTGTAAGAGTAGACAGACTTGGTGGAGTCTTGCCTGGCCGAAAGTATAACATCTACCACGTCAGGCGGGAGAGAAAAAGAATTCAAGTTGCCCCATTCAATCTCGAGGCACGAAGGTGCAGGTTCTGGAGGTGGGGGTGTAGAACTTGCCCCTCCATCTGAGAGAGGAGGTCTGCCCTGAGAAGGAGGCGGAGCAGAGGGTGCAACGATAGGTGATGAAGGTCTGTGTACCACACCCTTCTTGGCCAGTCCGGGGCGATCAATAGGATTTGGGCCCGGACTTGATGAATCTTCCCCAGAACCAGAGGAATCAAGGGTATGGGATGAAATGCGTACAGGAGTTGCAAGCTCCAACTCAACTGAAACGCGCCCCCCAACGCTCCCTGCCTCGGAAACTGGAGGACGCAAAATGACGGGCAGTGCGCGGTCCCGAGAGTGGCAAACAGGTCCACCCAAGGAGATCCCCACGTCTGGAAGATGTGCTGAACTACCTCTGGATGAAGCCTCCGATCGTGGTCAGCGGAGAACTGTCAACAGACTGTCCGCACTCACGTTCAGTACTCAATGCCATCAAGCAAATCCGTTGATACTGAGCCCAGTACCAGAGCCGCAACGCCTCTCTGCAGAGATGCTACAACCCTACTCCTCCCTGCTTGTTGACATACCACATCGCGGCAGTGTTGTCCCTCAGGACTTGAACTGACTGACCCCGAAGGGAAGGAAGAAAGGCCTGGAGTGCCAAACGTATTGCCCGCAAATTCCAGAAGGTTGATGTGAAACAACCCTTCCTCTGGAGACTAAAGACCCTTGATCTCCAGATCCCCCAGATGTGCACCCCACCCTAGGGTAGAGGCATCCGTTATCACAGTGGCCACAGATGGAGGAAGATGAAAGGGCTTTCCTTGAGACAGATTGCCCTCCACGCTCCACCAAGGCAGATCCGCTGCAGCTTCTCTGGCGATCCTGACTGACTCCCTGAGATCCATTGTGCTGATACCCCTGCCTGTGAAGACACCATTGGAGCGCACTCATGTGCCAGTGTGCATGGTTGACCAGCAGGATGCAGAAAGCGAACAGACTGAGCAGGCGAAGGACCTTCAGAACAGGTACAACCACTCCATTGTAAAATAAGGGAATCATTTCCTGAATGTCGAGAATCCTTTGTGGAGGAGGGAAAGCTCGACACAAAGTGGTATCCAGTAACGCCCCTATAAATGCAGATAATGACGCACCATCTCTGGCGACTCTGCTTTCAGTAACCAGTCGTCCAGGTACACTCGAAACAAAGTATCAGGTAGAAAGATAGGAGAGTCCCAGAAAATCCGTTAGCGTTGACAGCGCTGAAAAAAAGGGAAAGGACGTCATCACGCCAGCGTGGTCTTCTTATGCCTCTAGTGACGTCATGCGGAGTCGCCTGCGGAGCCATGACGCTACGACGACCTTGTTGGTGCAGAGAGCTAGGGAAAATTTTCCGCGGAATACTGGCGCATGGGATATTCATAAGGTGAGGAATCCACAGGCAGATGTATCCATCAGAAAGTGAACTGTTTGAAGTGGAATATGTATGAGGTGAATTTGAGCCAGCAGTTAATTCAGGTGGGTATGCATGGGGGGGTTGTCGACCTTGTTTGCAGTGAATCCACTATGCATCCAAATCTTCTTGAATTACTTGTGTGCTGCATCATCTTTCCAACTGCAACAGAAATTAGAATATACAGCAATATGAGATGGACCAGGAATTTAATGTGAAACATGAGCTAACAATGGAATTGAAAATGAGTTCCCACTAGCCATTAGGTTGAGTAAAAAAATACGAGAGTTATAGATAGCCAAATAACTATTAGTTGACTTGTGCTGTTTTGGCAATGGTAAAGATCTCAGAATAAAATGGTTTTGTCGAGGAGCACTACACAGGCTAAAAGGAGGGAGTGGAAAGGTGCCTAATGTAAGCTTGTTCCATAGTGAACTGGATTACCCTCGAGTACTGGTTAGGGACTGTGACCATGGTACTGCCAGAAGACCAGAGTTGTGGAACAAGAAGGGAGAGGAATAGAATACTGCCTTAAATACAAGGTGTCCATAGGTGTAAGGAAAAAATAAAGACATTTGTGGAGCATGACACAAACCTAGTTATCTTATTGGCAGAGGAAATGTATTTCGTAATTAGTGTTTACTGCTATTTAAGTAAAATTATACAAAGAATTTTACATATTTGTTTTGCGAAAACCATGACACTAGTTGAAAAAAAAAAACTAATTACAGGAAAAACCACATTTATTATTAATTGCTTGCCATATAAACAGAGTCTTCTGTTACCACGTGTGTGAACCTGTACGTCTTACCATGACCATTCTTTAATGGGATATTTTTCCATGTGTGAATGGAAGCATCTCTGTGAATAGAGGGTAGCCTATCTGGGTAGAGTTTAGTGCCATGTAAGAGTTTGACCGGTGATTTGAATCCTCAACTTTGAATTGGGGTGTAAGGATTGCAATCATATCGAATAAGTGGAAAGGAGATACATAACCACATTCTTCCATACCTCAATTCCGTCTGTTATCATGGCCTCCACTTAGTTACAGAAAGGAGTTTTATGCATAAGGTCAGTCATTAAAATAGGTTTGCCAAGAATCATCAAGTTTACTATTTACATCTAGAAGGTGGCTATGGATTCACGTGTCTGCGATTACCCTCCACATTATGGGGCTCATTAGGATTGCGGATTTTCCGCATCCTCCGAGCCGGCGGAAGCCACCGTTGGCCCGGAGGATGCGGAAAATCCGCAGCGGACCCACCAAAGACCCACCGCCACATTAGGATGGCTGGTGGGTCCTGGTTTCCGTCCGCAGCTTTTCCTCCGCGGTTGGCTTACAACCGCGGAGGAAAAGCACTAATCTGGTGACGGTGTCTCTCAGACACCGTCCGCCAGATTAGTATGTGCCTGCAAACATGCTTTTCCGCGGCGGCTTTTCCGCCGTGGAAAAGCATGTGTAACTTCACTGCGGGGGCCCGTAGGCGGGCCCCCTAGGTGAAGGGGGGTGGGGGGTGCACATGGGGGGTACCTATGGTACCCTCCTGCATTTGTATGCAGAAAGCGGCAGGCACCGCGCGGTGCCTGCCTCTTTCTGCATGCAAATGCAATGCGCGCATTTTTAACATTGCCGCGGGTGCAGCTTGAAGCCGCACCCGCCGCAATGTTAAAAATAGAGGATGTGACCGCCACCCTGGCGGTCACATCCTAATCGCACAGGAGGGGACTCCGCAGCCCATGCGGACGTCCCCTCCTCCTCAATGATCGCGGACGGACGCAAGCCCGTCCGCGATCATAATCGGCCCCTAAGAGAACTTGAAGTTATAGTTTACAGCTTCACAGAGTAAAGCTCTAACCAACTGAGCGCAAAACTGCAAAAAGTTCACAAGAAAAAAATATGACGGGCAGTCTGGCCCGCAGAGTATCCTGATCCCGACACCTTCCTTCGTGGGATACCTCGTTGCTCAGCTGAGCAGCCGCCGGACCGTTACCGGCGGGAGGCGATCTCCTGGATGTGGCTGCGGCTGTGTGCTCTCAGACGGACTCCCTGAGCCCTAAAATCCTTTGCTTGAGCCTGCGTCTCGCGGACCCTCCCCTTCTCCCCTCCCACCCACCCACCGACCTGCCAGCGCTTCCGATGACTGACTGAGGTGGGTGAGTTCAAGTTTGTTACGCTTTTCAAACCAATTTGACCATATCTCTACACGCGTGAAAGCTTTGAACTGGCTCCCGCTCGAGGCCAGAATCCAACTCAAACTGGCTTGCATCACACACAAAGCTTTATACTCTAACTCCCCTACCTACCTTGCACAGAAACTTGTGGTATCCGGCCGAAGCAGAAACTCCTGTTCCGCCAGAGACCTTTAACTCCAACCTGCACAGTTCCAGGAAAAAAAAAATATATATAACCGGGCTTTTTCCGGATCCGCTCCAAATATATGGAACTCTCTCCCGCCATCAGAAAAATCCCTTCTCTGGCAGGCTTCAAAAAGGAGGCCAAAACCTTCCTTATGGGTAAATTCCTCTCCTAAATGCTGCCCCCTGCCGATTCACAGTCCTTGACCGAAAACGGACTTGCGCCTCCCTTCGGGATACCGGCCTACCTCTTCAAGAAATCGGGGGCCTTATCTGGAGTAATTATATGTAAACTGTTTCATACGTGTCCGCTAAACTATTGTGATTCCTTGCCTATTGTACACTGCTATGTTCCCCTGTAAAGCGCTTCGATACCCTAGGGTCAAGTTTTCGTTCTATAAAACAATAAAAATAAAATAAAATAAAATAAAATAAATGAAAACAACAATATTGGACTCAACCTAGTGTGGCAAGGCTGCAACAGTAAATTAAAAACGCAAAGTAAGCCCTAAAACAGCAGCACAATCAGACATAATACCTAGGGTGATGCAAAAGGGAGCTCTCCACAAAACACAATCCAAGAATAATCCTAGGATGGATACTATTAGACCAGTTCCATCCAGGGATGGACCGCATCTTTTACTAGATGTCCCTAATGCTAGTGTGGGCAACTAGATGCTATGGGCAGAGAGAGAGAAACTTTAACAGCATTGGGCAAAGGCGATCACACACACGCACCCACTCATTCCACTACACAGATGCCAGCAGAGGTACTCAATGTTGTGTCCTACTACTGACATCTGTTGCAAATCCCCTTTACCATAAACAGTCCACTTGAAACAGTGAAGGCCTGCAGAGCCCAACCAAGAAACAGCGGAGCATTCTGATCAGCATGGCATGGCCCACGTTCACTCACTGTGAATCACAGTAAGGGTCCTGCATTATATGGCTAATCTATATGCAGCTTTCAGTAAGTGTGTGGTGTCTGGACAACAATAGCAGGCCTGGAGCATTACTATGGGGCATGACAGAGCAAAATAAGTAGTTGGGAGGGTGCAGACACTTTGCTACAGCGCTGTAGGGTGAGATGCAAGCCTTTGCAAAGGCGTTTAAGAAAGGTTTGTTTGTGGGTTCTCACAAACTTTGATGGCTAAACATGCCTTCAAACTCTCACTTCTCACCCCTTATGTGGGGTTTGCACCTGTGCAGTAATAAGGAGTGGATTAATATTCAGCGGAAGTAACAGGATTTACATCTGGAAAATCAACTTCTGTGAATACCTTGCAACTATAGATCATTCCATTTGGGCTCATAAATATGACTTATGAGTGCATACGGCTGGCTCTACAACCATGCAATGTTTACTATTACTGCTGTCTGACTTTTCCAGGGACTGTACTTTGGGTCTCTGTAATGCCACCTTCGGCATTCTCCTAACAACAGAGCCTCAAAGGTCCAGTCTTTCTTTCTGATACTAGGAGTTTTTGGCAGGGTTGACATCAGTGGAGGATCCCAAACTTATTGACAGAACCAGATGCAAATCAAAGTGCTTCACCACCCCATCAGGGGCAGGATGAACTATATTAGTGCTATAATACATCTAGGTTGTGAACGTGTTGTAACAATGACTGCAATCCAGAGTGATGATCCCAGATATTTTGATGAAATAGAAACCCTGTTGCATCAACAGGAGGCGAGCTACAGTCCATCTGCCAGATGGACAATGTCATCACAGGGCAACCATATGGTATAAGGATCTAGGTAAGGTTTGAAAAACACCTAAAGCTACATGAAGATACTCCTTGGTGGGATTTTGGGTGTGAAATGTGCTTAAGAAGGTTACCTATTCTTGTAATTCAGAGTTCGAAACAAATCTGGTAATTTTATCACAAACACTGGGGCTTGCATAGAAGGAAAACTTATATAAGCCTGTAAATACTAGCTTTGCCTTGGCATGTATTAACGGCTATTGTTTTCGCTGTAACTTCTTGAATACTTTTAACCAATTGCCTCCTTTCTGATACTGCCAGATATTCATTTTTTTCTGTTTGATCTGTTGATTAGATTTCGTACATAAGTGCAAAACAGTATACTATATTATCAATAAACATATAGAGCCAGCAGGCAGTCCACCTGGCTAGATTTGTAACCCAACATCACATCGGTATGAACATCATCCCCATTATCTATTGCGTCTAATAACTGTAAATGGCATACTCCAGTAAACACTTAACTGCATTCCTTCTGCAGCATGGCCATAAAATCTTGTGGTAATACAATAACAGACATCTTACCAATGTATTTATTTTTAGGTTTCGCCTGGCGTTCACTGCGCAAGCAGTGTCGCGCAGGCGAAAATGTTTGTTCTCAGTACTGTGGCTTTCACCCGCCTCTCTCTTCCATTGGCTAGCTCCATAAATGGAGGCTAGCCATTGGAAGAGAGATGTAGCAATCATCCACGGAGCCGATTCGTGGACGTTCCAGTGTTTTTTTTTAAGCTAAGCCCCTTTTGTTTACGTCATGCAGCGGTGGGCAGTTTTTTTTTTTTACGGCATGTTTTTCTCATTTCTAATGTGTCTGTTGCTGGGATGGGCTGCGCGATTTTACTGGTCCTGCCCCACGCTGCAGAGCGATGTTCCAAGGTCTCCCGTATTGGCCAATGTCAAATGAGCGCTGGCCTTTATGAAAGAATGGTAGTCCAGTAGCATTTTAGCCACACTACAAGGTCATGTCAGCATTTAAGAGTGTTCCGGCGAGCCTGAGAAAACATCCGACGAACCGCGGCCCTCCGCGTCCCCATGAGGCCGAGGGTAATGTGAAAAGTACAGTGGGAGTCACTGCTCCCCAAACAGCTTGCCTTACAAATGGGCACAAGCGGCCACAATCCCTAGAGTAAGGGCCTGTCTTATGGGGGCAGCTGCCTCGCAGCGATGATCCTCATGATGCGCGAATGCGCCATTAAGTTTTAGCACACAATATGTCTGCTCCACACGCCATAATTACCGGGGGCTGGAGAGCGGCGTAGGAGGCAGAAACAATTCAGGGGGGGTGGAGGGGAAGAGAGGGTTTGAGCGCTGTGGTCGCGGCTTAACCCCCCTCTTCCCCATCGGTGGCGTGGTCGTGTAGTCTGCACCCACTAGGCTCCCCAGGAACTGCCGAGGGTCGCCGGAGGGTTCATCAGATCCGGCTGCCCTCCCCCCACCCCCACTACCGCTGGGGCACCCCACCTCCCTGTGGACTGCGTTTCGCCTGCATGGGCATCCCTGTCCTGGTGGGGGTGTTTTTGCAGTGTTCGTTGGCAAGTGGCTCACAGTGCTCCGGTCGTTCCGCCCCCTCCCTCCACATCCTAGTGTCGGGTCAAAGCATTCAGCCAACCCGCGCCTGAACGTGTATGCTAATAAGGTGCTCAGGCGAAGCGCTCCAATGCCTGTGGGTTGCCTGAGGGACCCGACCATGGGAGCAGTTATGGCCGCCCGCCGAGGTCACCGCTGGCAGGGGCAGCGGGCAGCCGCATACCTCACATTGCTACCCCCCACCTGATGAAATGGTCTCCTCATGTATCAGTTCTGTTCCTATTATGAAGCGCTCTGACACGTTCGGGAAAAGTCTGTGCTATATAAAAACGCATAAAATTAATAAATAATGGTGTGGAGGAACTTGGAGTCTTGCGAAGCCTAGGAGCTCCAAACATGTAAATATATTGACTGACACAGACCAGGAAATATTTTTTAAAAAATCCCTACATGTTAGATTTATGGGTAGACTCAGGATTTATGTTAAAAACATATTTCAAAGCTTCAAATGGGAATGTACTTTCAGCAGCATCCACCTGGGAGTTAAACATGCAGCACAATTGGGCTTTCAACGACGAGCCCCCGCCGCCCCCCACTGGCGGCTAAAAATGGCTTGTTGTTTGAAGTGGGCAACAGAAGCCAGTTAGTTTGCACCTTCTCGAGCGCACTGATATTCAGATGGATCTTGTCGCGCTATATAAAATTAATAAATAATGGGATGAGGGTGCCCACCCGCAAGCCATATTTAAAATCCCAATCCGGCCGTGTGCGTGTCTGAGGGTGTTCGCGGACCCCACTTCAGCAGCCGTTGTTTGATCTTCAGACACGAGTAATACCGAAAGCTTGTCTCACCAGGCAGTCGCCTCTCACGTCCCACATCAGTGTTAGTCTGCACACGCTTTATCCGAATGGCTCTGTTAGTTTGCGCGACTTGGAATGCTTCAAGCGTGGGAATTGTGCAGGACAGTTTCATAATATTAGCCTTATCTGTTTTGTTCAATGAAAGTCATTATTTTACCTGCTTCAAAAAGTCACTACTATCTCGTTTGAAGCATAGCGGCCCCGTTGCATCGATTTGCACAACCCATTGCAAGCCTGTCCCATTGGTAAAAGCAGGAGTTTTCCTATCAAACGTGGAAAAACTTTACCGACTTTTGTCTACACTTTTGCTATTAAAGTGTAATAGTTCTTGTCTGCTCTTTTTAAAATGTTAATAATAGCCTAGCAATTTTACCAGAAAAACTGAGTACGTGTGAACTATGTGGCAGTACTGCGAACCAGCCACCCACATGTCCAGCACTGTCTTGACCCCTCCCCCCACCCATCTGAGGTAATAGAAATTTTAGGTAGCCAATGTGTCCCCCACTCATACCCTATCCATGCACCCATGTTCCTTGTATGTCGTGTAACTTCTGTTCTGTTCATGCTAGAGAGACGCATATGGATTTGCGTCGATCCTTAACATGTTAGCTATCCAGTCATGCATGAATATCCAGTTAATTGGGTTTCTAAACCTATGGTGCCAACGTCTTTACATGGTGCACTTTTGAATCTCGCACACGTTTTCTCCATGTTTCCTGGCCCAGTCGAGCTAGGCCCTCAAACGAGGCCCCGAGCCTCATCTCTCCTGTCTCTGAAAACTGTATGCATCCCTGACCTCTACCTTACATCCTGCACAGACGAGCGGTGTCCGGCTCGGCCTGCTTGCCTGCCAAAAACGTTATTTTGCCTACAGTTATCTGTTCAGCCTCCGCGAAAACACATTCCAGTCTAGTGAAATAGGTAAACATATTCCCGGCTGCAGAGCAAAGGGCTTTGCCTTCCTGTCTCCATGCAAGTAATTTACTGCTCCCGTTACCATGGAAGGCCCATGGCCCCCGCACTCTACATGAAGACCCCTTTGCACGCACTAGCATTCAGTGATGAACGGCCTCTGCCCGAGAGACCTTTTACTTCAGACACTACATCCTCCAAACATGAGATACCAGACACGCTATAGGTGCAGGTCGTTCTGACACCCCAGACACCAGTCTCCTCTACTCGTGCAAAAGTCAAAGCCCCCAGTTCTCCCCAGTTACACGTCTTGCTCAGCTGCGCGTGCATATAGGTTAGAAGTTTCTGCCGACTCTGCAAACTTTCACTAAGCATCCACCCACTTGTGACGTTTCATGTTACGTTTCTCTGACATATCAAATGCACGCACATGTGTACGCCTTCTTACACGCCTCCTGTTACGTACATGTGTTCTTATCTCTCTTTTCACCTGTTACGCCTACTGTATTGAATTCAATTATAACATTTTACTATATATAATGTTTACTGTTAATAAAAAGTTGAATGTCCCTTCCTAAACCTTAGTGGTGATGGAACATGATGTCCCATCCTCGAGGATTGTCCATTAAAGCCCGTATGACTCAGATCCCACGGACTCTGCCTCTCATTTGAATGAGCTGTCTTGTATTGATAATTATATGGAAAAATGCATCGGTAAAATTATTTACCACATAATTTGGCGCCCGAACAGGGACCCCCCCCCCTTCCCCACTCGCCGGTGATGACCCGCAGGCCTTGACCCCTTCTGCGGTTGCGACGGAACCAGTGCACTTCCGCAGGTTTTCCTGCTATTCTCCCTCTGGCCTACGGAGGAGACGGTGACTGCGGCCCAGCATCCAGACGAGGCGGTGAGGAATGCGGAGGATCCCGACCAGAGCCCCTAGTCGAGAGAGCAAAGTCCGAGGTGTCCAGAGGCCCACCTGTTCCGAAGCGCATGCGTAGGAGAATCGTCACCTGACGCAGTCCAGTCCAGTCCAGTTTCCGAGGCCTTCAGTTTCTGCTTCCCAGTGAGTACCGTTATTGGGAGCGCATCTAGAAGGGGTTCATTAATTTGTGCCCGGTCAAGACAGGTCTGGGTACACAGACCTGGTCCGGACGTGTTTATTTAGGTAAATACGACAACACGTGTCTCTTTATGGGACCGGTCTGTACTGTTTTAGCAGTGCATCTAGAAATCCAGTGCATCTAGTATTCTAGAGTTTCGAGTATAATCCAGTATTGTGTTTTCATGTAACTGTTCGAAAATATTTTAATGTGTTTCATGTCGTGGTATGAGTGACTGTTTGCAATTCATTATTGTGTTTTTTGTGTACACGTCCGAATCAGTCTCATTATGCCGCTGTTCTCAAAGTTACGTCAGATAGGAACTAGGAAAGGGAGACTCGAAGAAGCAGTTCCCGTCCCGCCCATGGATACTCCTGGACATTTTATGTATAATAAGCATGGCTTAGATGCCATACTGTACCTAGATTTGTGGGTGGACTATACTAAGGGTCTGGAAGAAAAGTATAGATGGCCTGTCTCAGGGACATGGGATGCTGATTGCATCATGAGAGTAGAAGAAGCATTATGGAAGAAGAAAGCCAGACAATCCCAGAAAAATGCCATAGAATTATGGCGTAAAGAAGCGCATAGACGAAATGAAAAGGAAATCAGGAAAGCAGAAAGAAGTAGAGAAGAATCCGAAAAAGCTAGAGAAAAAGAGTTACTAGAAGAAGGAGAACGAGTCAGAATAGAACAACAAGACAGACAGAGAAATGCCCTTATTACAGGACTGCATCCAGTTCTAGCCGAGGGCCTGCCCAAGGCGACCCCGGAAGTACCACGTAACTTGCCACCACCATTGGTTCCGACTAAACTCCGTCATAAACAAACCGCAGCAGACATTTTCCTTTCTAGCTATTTAGATGATGTTGCTCCAGCATATACTAATGTACCCGTACCACCCGTTAACAATGCACAGCAGCCTGCTCCGACTGGTCATCCTGCTGTTCAAGCCACGACCCCTCCACGTTCCCAAGTCACGCTTCCTGCATCTGTTACCTCCCCTATTGCTACTGCTTCTGTTACTGTCCCACCTACTACTGGTCCCCTTAATCCTTTCGCGACAGATGTGACACAGAGTGCACATCCGTTACCATTGCTACCTTTACCTGCTACGTCATCTGCAGCCACTGCCCAGTCAGGTCATGCCCATGCTTCCGCTTCAGGAGGTGCCGAAGGCTACTTTCGCACCCCGCCTCAAATTAAACGAATAACAGCCAGAGATTTTGCAATGCAACGTACGCCGAAAGCGGCTACCCTCGAAACCCTTAGACAATACCTGACAGATTGTAGGTATGACCCAGTACCCGGCCAGGAAGGAGACATGATGTTAGTCTCTTTAAGACTACGACGTGCTACAGGATTTTTGATGCTTTTACCAGAAATGACTAACCACCTAGATAGAATATATAATTTTATTAGAACAGGAGAGGGACCAGAAAGTATTCGCGAGGCCATGGCATACCAGAAGGTTGAGACACAAAGTATGATTTTACGGTTTTTGATTAATTGCTTGATAAGGGAAAGAGATTGGCCAGGTGCTGTCAAAGAAGAGATGGACATGTTGATGAAATGGAGTAATAATATAGCAGATTGTAAACATGACAAACAAAATTGCATAGATGCCATGTATAGAAAGATTCGCAAAGACATAGTATTAATGCACGAAAGAGAGAAATAAGCCAGGGGAGCCGAGAAAGAGAGTGGAACCGAGGAAGAAGAGGATGAGTTAGAAGAGTCAGATTCCCCCAAGACAATGGCATACGTAGGTAGAGTGAAACTCCCTAAACAGTATTCTTTTGATAGACATTTCGATAGACCTATACGCATAGAAAATAAAAGACGTTTTCTTACTCCCATACCAGAAAAATGTTCTCTTGAACATTTATTCCAAGCCACTGATAAAATCCTGAAAGATAGAATAGGTTACAACGAACTTAGTACAATGCGTGAACAAGAACTAGCACGGTCCGCAGTACAGTGGGCTGATAATAACAGCTTATATAAAGATGATTCAGTAGCGCAAACATTTTTGAGTCTTACTCCAACTGAACAACGTTTAGTTGGTATGTACATGATCCAGCATATCATTATGCTATATGAGAGTCAGCATTCTGATCCAGGTCCCCTATACAATATATTGGATGAATTACTCCTGAATAGATGGAGAGGCCTAGGTACCGATTTGATTAATGTGATTCTTGAACAACGCCATAAATACAGAACATTTTTGACTCCACATTTTGTTCCCGTTCCACCCCCAGTAAGCCATCCTTTTCACATAGACAGACAGAATCCCCTACGAGAAGTTCATCCCGTCCAGATTCCAGGGGGTGCACTTCAACGCGTATTTGTATACACGCCCTTAAGTAAAATGGAATTATTGGAAATGAAGAAAATAGTGCCTTGTCATGATAAAGATCCAGCAGGGTTTCACCGTGAATTAAAAGACATGTTACTCATGGGAGATTACACATATCCCGATATTATGAAAATGTTAAAAGTACTGTTGCCTGCAGGTATTTACGAGAAACTCAAAGAAAAAGAATGGGAGGTGGGAGATAAAAAGATTAACTGGACCGAATTAGAAGACGAAGAAAAAGGACGTACCCCAGGGTTAGGACTTGGGGACAAAACTAAAGCATTACCGGGATTATTAGTACAGGTTTTGCCAAGGTTATTGACAACTAAAAAGGAAGACTGGGATGCAATCTCAGCCTGCAAACAGAAACAGGACGAAGACACTAGTGATTTTTATTCCAGATTTGAGAAATGTTTTGTTATTAATAGTGGCCTGAAAACAAGTAGTGAATCTTATCCACATCTTTTTGTGACCAAATTAGTTGAGAATTCCTTACCCCAAGTCAAGAATAGAGTCCTGAAAGTCGAGAGCACATGGCAAGCAAATACACCTTCCCAAATGTTGCAAATGTTACAGTACCACCAGAACCGAATTAGGGAGGAACATGAACATGAACAGAGACGTAAGAAAGACACGAAAATGAAAGTACTAGTAGCCCAGACTGTTCCAGCAGACGGTCAAAGAAAGGGTACAGCTCCTCCAGGTCAGTCTGTAGCTCCCGTTAAAAGGAATTGCAATTACTGCAAACAGCCAGGTCACTATATAAATGAATGTGCCGTTTTGAAACACAATATTGCTACCGGAAGGACGAAAGAAAGGCCGCGTCCTCCTAGACAGGAACACGTTTCACAGCACGTCCCACAGAATACACAACAGCCACAGCAAGCACAACAGACAGTAGCCGTACCTCAACCCCAACCTCAACATCAACCACAGCCTATTGCTGCCACTCAACATGTCACGCAACAAATGTACCAGTATGCACAGTCAGATTACCCCGATTACCAGCAGTACACATGAAACAGCCTAGAGAGGGAGGTTGGCTTGCCTCTTATTGAGGTTCCTGTAGATCAAGATGGTCCCTATGTACATAGTCAAGTATTAGGGAAAGACAGAAAATTTTTGATTGACACAGGGGCAAGTAGAACGACCATCAGTCATGACGAAGTTCCAGGGGCACCCCTCTCAGGCTCACAGAATGTTTCCCTGGGTTTTTCAGGAAAGCCTATTGTTAATGAAGTATCGAAGCCAGTTTCCCTAGAAGTTGGTCCGTTATCACGTACTACTGACCTGTTACTTACGAAAGCATGTCCTGAAAATCTGCTTGGTATTAAAACGTTGAAAGCTTTAGGAGCAGTGATATGTTGTTCTCCGGAAGGAGTGCGATTGTTCTTACGTGACTTCAAGGGTCACTATGTTTTACGAGATTTTGATCCAAGATTGAAAAATGTACCAGCACATTTATGGGCAAAAGGTCCAACTGATGTAGGTTGTATGCACATTACACCTTATCGTGTCACTCTCAAGCAAGGTGTTGTACTACCCCGAATCCGACAATACAAATTGCCCCCCGAGGCTGTAGTGGCCTTATTGAAAATCATTGATGAATTGATTGCCCAAGGAGTAGTTATAGAAACAGACTCCAATGTATGTAACTCTCCAATCATTCCGATTCTTAAACGTACTGACCCAAATGCACCGCCAGTCTACCGATTGGTGATTGATCTTCGCGAACTAAATAAATGCATTGTTCCCCAGTACCCAGTAGTGCCAGACATATCTTCTTTGTTGACTGCCATTGATTCCGAAGCTGCGTTCTTTACTGTAATTGATCTTAAGAACGCCTTCTTTAGTGTCCCCATACACCCGGAAAGCCAATTTTTATTCGGATTCTCATTAAATGGCCGAAGTTTTTAATTTGCACGTGCACCTCAAGGGTTCACGGAGAGTCCCAGTATTTACAGTCAAGCCCTGAAAAGACAACTAGACAGTATTCACATGCCTGCTGACACTGCTCTGCTCCAATATGTAGATGACTTGTTGATAACTGCACGGACCGAACGTGACTGCGAGCACGCGTCACTGATTGTCCTAGGTTTCTTGGCCGAAAAGGGGCATAAAGTGTCCCCTTCGAAGCTACAATTCTGTGCCCAGCAAGTGGTATACCTTGGGCACTTGCTGTCCAAATGGGGGAGACAACTGACACCAGAACGTATCCAGTTAATTGCACATCTGCCACAACCTAAGACACAAAAGGAGGTACGGGCCTTTATTGGCCTCACCTCGTACTGCAGACAATGGATCCCTCAGTATGCATATCTAGCCAAACCACTCATACAGTTGACAACACAGGAGGCAGCGACTTCGACTGTCCTCCCTTGGACTCAGGAACACACACAAGCTTTTGTCGAGTTAAAGAAAGCCTTATGTCAAGCACCTGTTTTAGCGACACCATGTTACAGCAAGCCTTTTACACTTTTTGTTACAGAACGTGACGGCACAGCATGGTCTGTGCTCACACAAGATCAAGCAGGACATCACAAGCCTTGTGCTTATTTTTCGAGTACATTAGATCCAGTGGCCCAGGCTCTGCCTGCATGCCTCAAATCAGTTGCAGCAACAGCTCTAGCGATCAGACAAAGCGATTCAATAGTGTGAGAAGTTGGCCCGATATGCAACGTTCGCTATTCTAGCGACCGCTATGTATCGTTCCAACGACCCTCATTGGTGTTTGGTTGTAAGTCAACCTATAGACCAGCTATCCTAGTAGCGTGGATACGAGCAGTCCAAGGCTAAAGACTCGAGAGGGCGCGTTAAGCCAGCTGTTTACCACACATGTACCCCTTGAACACTCAGTTAAAGGACACCACACAAGTGTTATGAAAATAAACAGTATATTTATTAAGAATCACAACAGCCCTGTACTCTTTGTGAGGACAGGGTACTAAGCACAAACCAAATCTCTTTAGCAAATACTTCAAGTGCACAATTAAAACAAGTGTCCGAGGACACGGAAAGTTTAAGGTCTCGGGCGGACCCGATAAGGCAAGTCGGAAGCGAGGGACACGGGACCCTAGAGTAAAGAGGCTATGCAGGCACCGAAATGCAGAGTTACCTAGCCACGAGGGCTGCGGCTGCACAAGTCTTACAGGCGTCGGGGTCTTCGCTGACGAGCCAGGAGCCGGAAGAAAAGGAGTTGCTGGCCGGCGACCAGTGATGAATAGTTCGTAGGGATCCAAGCCTGGATCAGAGATCGTTGACACCTGAAAGCAGAGGGGACCAAGTTCGTACTACTAGCCAGTAGTCAGATGGTACCAGGAGGGCACCGGTTGGCCGTCACCTCGACCAGGTGAGTGGGCGACGCTAGGCTCTGCAGTCTCACGGACCAGGAGGCGTTGTCGGCGACCACGGTGGAGGTGCGAGCTGTCCCACGAAGGATGATGCTGTCGGCGTCGCTGGGCCCAGGATGGGGCAACAAGCCTTGGCAAATCTCAGGGCCACGTGGTGGGCCTAAGATGGCGTCTTGAGTGGACCAGGAGGGTCCGGGGTGCTTCTCGCAAAGATGGAAGCAAGGGCCAGTCTGGAGCAACCAGACCAGCAGAGTTGTTTGTCGGTCGTCGTCAAGGACGGGCACAAGCCAGCGGCTAGTGACCAGACAACGTGCTGAGCAGCGAGCAGAAGGGCCCCACGCAGATCGTGGAGATGCTGGGAGACTGCACTTCGGTGCTGGAGCGGCTCAGGGTCGGGGCTTCTCGGACCCCAGAGCACTCACCAGAGAGTTACCTCGATGGTCGTGCTGGTTTAAGAGCGTGCAGGTTCTGATGATGGCCGGTCCCTCGAGGTCTCGTCGCACCCACAGATCACAGCTGAGCTGATGACGGGGGTAGAGGTCAGAGGTGCCAGGGAAGCCGGTTCTCGTCGAGCTGGGCCGTCGGATCCTTGAGGAAGGACTTGCAGCAACCCGCAGAGTTCTTAGATGGTGCCCGCTGATGCAGGGTGACTACTCCTTAGTCACAAGGGAGAAATCTTGAGAAGAGTCTTGAAGTCCTTTCGTAGAAAGTATTCTTGATTCAAAGATGATCTAATTTGGAAGGGTCCCCGCTCCGGCCTTTATTCTAAAGAAAGGGGTGGGTACATGACTAGGTCCTGCCCTAAGGGTGGGACCAGGAAGGGGGGTAGTTACACCCCTCTCCCCTGCCGGACTTTCCCCAGGCCAGGGCTGTCGCCCCTGGAACTGGTTCTAACCGGCAGATGCGTAGTGAGCACCGGGGTGCCACTCCGCAGTCACCTTCTCGCAAAAGCCCTACCTACCCAGAATACACAAACCCTGTCTGGGACGGTGCGAACACCGCCCTCGACAGGAAACCCTTTGTCCAAGCTCTCCTCGCTGGAAGGACTCCCAGCAGCAGGAGGTCAGACTCGTGTCTGTGGTGGCAGCACCCATTTTGTGGAGCTGAGGCTTGAGTTAACTTTAACCGGGGTTCACAGTTACGTACATGTCGTGTCCCTCTAGAAGGGTGGAATGCTAACCTCATCGCCAGTATTGGTGAGAGGGCAGCACCCCGATTCGTATGACACCTTACTCGACATGCCTTGATAACGCGACACCGAAGTTACCGATATGGTACGCGTTATCATGGAACAGCCATTGGGTCTTGATTCCGCAAGCTGCAACCGGGGTTCACAGTTACGTACATGTCGTGTCCCTCTAGAAGGGTGGAATGCTAACCTCATCGCCAGAATTGGTGAGAGGGCAGCACCCCGATTCGTATGACACCTTACTCGACATGCCTTGATAACGCGACACCGAAGTTACCGATATGGTACGCGTTATCATGGAACAGCCATTGGGTCTTGATTCCGCAAGCTGCAACCGGGCTCGGCTCGGGCCTGAACCTAGCTCACACGAGCCCACGCACTCTGCCTTCAGGATTGTTAAGGCCTGCCATAGGAGTGACTGATAGGAACTCGGGTGTCCATTGTATGGTTAGATATAGAACTACTATACCTAAAGCGAAGGGTGCTTACACGACTTCGCCCCAGCTGTCGTGCAGCCAGTTGTGTCAAATTTAGGAGGCCAGCCAGGCGTGGCATAATACATGCTGCAGCCCCTGGCGGCCCTGGGTACACCTATGCCCTGTGTTACGGGGTCTGATAAGGTGGCCCAGTACCAATTGGTAAATGCACCTAGGGTACATCTCGTAATTTAGAAAGAGAACAGCCAGGCTGTGGGTCCGATTAGCAGGCCCACAGCCAGAGAAAGTCGTAAACCAGTGAAACAAAAGCAAAAAATCTGGGTGATCATAGGATTGCAGACCCTACTCTCCTACAAATAGTGTTAGGACATCCCCTGACAGTACAAGTTCCACACTCTGTGGAAGTTCTTTTGAACCGAACCCAGACTCAACACCTGACCATAGCAAGACTGACTGGATATGAATTGACGTTGTTTCAGCCACACATAGAAATCAGACGCTGCAACATACTGAATCCTGCTACGTTGTTACCCTCGATTACCATTGACCCGACACCACATGACTGTGTAGAAGTCATCAATACTGTAACGAAACCCAGACAAGACTTGACAGACATTGCATTACCCGATCCAGACCTGACACTTTACGTGGATGGTTCATGTATGAGATCAAGCACGGGAGAGTTAGTGGCCGCCTATGCAGTGACCACTGAAACTGAAGTCTTAGAAACACATCGTATTGACACACTGTCTGCCCAAGCAGCGGAGCTCATCGCTCTGACCCAAGCCTGTATACTAGCCAAAAACAAGAAAGTAAACATATACACAGATTCACAGTATGCATTCGGAGTCGTTCACGACTTCGGTGTTCTTTGGGAAGAAAGAGGTTTTTTAACTTCTCACGGTACCAAGATCCAGCATGGTCCCCTTATTCAGGCTCTGTTAGAAGCAATACACTTACCTGCATCCATTGCTATCATGAAGTGCAAAGCACATACGAAAGTTACTGATACTATTTCCCAGGGTAACGACCTGGCAGATCAAACAGCTAAACTTACAGCTCAGACTCAGACAAACCTGACAAAGACCGTAATACCAACACAGACACATTGTATGACAGTGAAGGATCCCATACTAGAAGTACTCGACATTCAAACACATGCCACACCAGACGAAATCAAGAAATGGACTGAACTAGGAGGGATCCAAACAGATCAGGGATGGATGACGAAGGGAAGAGCCACATGGTTCCTCCCCGACTCTATGGTTCAAGTTATCATTAACACAGCACATAGTCCTGCACACTTAGGAGAAAAAGCTATGTTCGACAGTATCCAGAATCTATGGTTCAACAAGCATTTACGAGCAGCAGCAAAACAGAAAGTGCGTACCTGCATGATCTGTTGTCAGTTCAATCCAGGCAAAGGTGTTCCCGTGGAACAAGGTGGTTTCCACCCTCCCGATCATCCTTTTGAAGTCCTTCAGATGGATTATATCCAGATGGACCGATGTAGAGGATTTAAATATGTCCTTGTAGTTGTATGTGCCCTTTCCAGATGGACAGAAGCATATCCAGTCCCAGATTACACTGCCGCGACCACTGCCAAGCAGCTGGTTCGTGAATTTTTCCCGCGATACGGCTTGCCCCGTGTCGTGTACTCAGATAATGGACAGCCATTCTCGGCCGAGCTCATGAAACAGGTTTCGCTCCTGTTAGGTTACCAGTGGAAGTTCCACTGTGTACGACATCCCGAAGCAGCTGGTTTGGTCGAAAGACACAACCAGACCCTGAAAACCCGGTTAGCTAAAATATGTGCAGAAAAGGGTGTAGATTGGATCGTAGCACTGCCAGTTGCACTCTTCTATATGCGTATGGTAGCTCACAGTTTTTGGGCGGCCTCCCAATATGTGGGGTACGCCAATGCCGAAAAGAATCACTGATGTTGACAGTAATATGCTGACAGATTACTTGGCCTCCTTGATGTCTGCACTACAATCTTGTCGTTCACAGGTTGCGGCTGCCTTTCCAGACAACACCCAAGTGAAACCGCATGACGTTGTCCCCGGTGAGCATGTCCTCGTGAGAAATTTCGACAGGAAAAGTACGCTGGAGCCCAGATGGAGACAGCCTAAGTTGGTGTTGATGACGACGAGGACCGCTGTAAAGCTGGAAGGAAGAAAGGGGTGGCTACATTCCAGCCACATAAAGAAGATTCATGGACTATGCCCAGACATTCTGAATAAAGACTGCCCCCTCCCGGACATTGACTCTAAACTTCCCCTGATCGAGAAAACTCCCCAAGAGGAGTACCGTTTAAAACTAAGGTCTAGTAAGTCAGACAGCGTTTAATTGTTTAAGTCCCCCTCGGGTGAAGCGGTTAGACAGGTTTCTGACATGAATAAGATAGACCCCCCCCCAGTAGTCAGAGAGATAGGCGTATCAAAAAGAGAGAACAGTATTGTAAAAACTTGCACAGTCGCTGTGTGATAACATTAATTCTTATGTTTCTTCTGAGCATTTTGATAATTTGTGCAAGCTTCTGGTTACATGATTTCTTTCCTTTCAATTCACATGTACATGCTTCCTCTAATGATTCCGCAGAGCACACTTTCAGCGACCTGCCCCCACACGAGCTATCCTATCGATTAGCAATGCGCAACAATACATTCATTCGTATGTTACACCATACTCACCAGACCAGCAATGCCACTAATTGTTGGGTATGTGGCCGACTCCCACCTTACCAGAAATACAAGGGAGCTCTGCCTCTCTTTCCTTACCCGTTCACACATAATGGTTCATGCGGTGCATGGTTTGCTTTAATGTCCTCCCTAGATAGGAAGTCCAAAGTTTCCCAAGACAATTGGATATGGGGGAACCTGAATACAGTCCTGAATAAAGCATGTTTCCCAGATGCCGACGGTCTCCCACAAAGGGTAGGGACCGATCTAGAAAATGAAGTGTATGCATTAGGTAACTTTTCCCTCAATCTCATGATCTTGAACGTCCAGTCCGAGACTAATTCGAACTTGCCGTCTATTTCAGTTTTACCAGTGAAAGGTAAACTATGTGTTAGAAAGAATGGTTCAGTACATCTAGGACACAGTGATTGTGATACTGTGGTCGAATTCAGTGACAAAGGAAAGTCTACTTTCAAAGCCTCACGCCATTCTTATTTTATTTGTGGACATATAGCTTATGTTCATCTGCCCCCTGATTGGGATGGGACGTGTTATATTGCGTTCCTATTGCCACCTGTTTTTCTAGCTCCGCCTGATTATCATCGAAATTCACGGCTTGTGAATGCCAGACACAGAAGAGACCTTCCTCCTGTTATTGATTATTCCGAATCAGCATGGGATCAGTATAAGGATTATGTTAAAGGATACTTCTGGTTCATAGGTCCTGTCCAGAACAGTAAAATAATACGCAGGTTAACGAGAACACTTGAAGTGGTAGTGAACGAAACTACTTTTGCTTTAGGTAACCTGACCGAAGAACAATCTGCTATGAGAATTGTTGTTCTTCAAAATCGCCTTGTCCTTGACGTCATACTGGCCGATAGGGGCGGGGCTTGTAGAGTCATCGGATCCAGTTGTTGCGTTTTTATTCCAAATAACGCGCCATCAGTATATAAGGCTATTACTAGGCTTCACGAAATAGCTCACCTGATTCACCAGAATCCAGGCACCTGGACTTGGTCCGGTTGGCTCTGGAGTGTGTTGTCCGCCTGGGGATGGAGATTGCTATCCTTCCTAGGAATGATACTGCTTATTGTATTTAGTTGTTGCCTCGGTCTGCAATGTGGGCCAGCGATTTGCGGCTTGTGCGCCACAGCTTGTATTCCCCATCCAAGTTCACGTTCCCGTTCCCGAATGAAAAAAGAAGAGCAAATGATGTTATATGAACAGATAGATGGTCTCATGAATATAGACATATCCTAAAGGGTAGAGTAGGGGCCAAGGAGGGAATGAGGTAATAGAAATTTTAGGTAGCCAATGTGTCCCCCACTCATACCCTATCCATGCACCCATGTTCCTTGTATGTCGTGTAACTTCTGTTCTGTTCATGCTAGAGAGACGCATATGGATTTGCGTCGATCCTTAACATGTTAGCTATCCAGTCATGCATGAATATCCAGTTAATTGGGTTTCTAAACCTATGGTGCCAACGTCTTTACATGGTGCACTTTTGAATCTCGCACACGTTTTCTCCATGTTTCCTGGCCCAGTCGAGCTAGGCCCTCAAACGAGGCCCGAGCCTCATCTCTCCTGTCTCTGAAAACTGTATGCATCCCTGACCTCTACCTTACATCCTGCACAGACGAGCGGTGCCCGGCTCGGCCTGCTTGCCTGCCAAAAACGTTATTTTGCCTACAGTTATCTGTTCAGCCTCCGCGAAAACACATTCCAGTCTAGTGAAATAGGTAAACATATTCCCGGTTGCAGAGCAAAGGGCTTTGCCTTCCTGTCTCCATGCAAGTAATTTACTGCTCCTGTTACCATGGTAGGAACATGGCCCCCGCACTCTACATGAAGACCCCTTTGCACGCACTAGCATTCAGTGATGAACGGCCTCTGCCCGAGAGACCTTTTACTTCAGACACTACATCCTCCAAACATGAGATACCAGATACGCTATAGGTGCAGGTCGTTCTGACACCCCAGACACCAGTCTCCTCTACTTGTGCAAAAGTCAAAGCCCCCAGTTCTCCCCAGTTACACGTCTTGCTCAGCTGCGCGTGCATATAGGTTAGAAGTTTCTGCCGACTCTGCAAACTTTCACTAAGCATCCACCCACTTGTGACGTTTCATGTTACGTTTCTCTGACATATCAAGTGCACGCCCATGTGTACGCCTTCTTACACGCCTCCTGTTACGTACATGTGTTCTTATCTCTCTCTTTTCACCTGTTACGCCTACTGTATTGAATTCAATTATAACATTTTACTATATATAATGTGTACTGTTAATAAAAAGTTGAATGTCCCTTCCTAAACCTTAGTGGTGATGGAACATGATGTCCCATCCTCGAGGATTGTCCATTAAAGCCCGTATAACTCAGATCCCACGGACTATGCCTCTCATTTGAATGAGCTGTCTTGTATTGATAATTATATGGAAAAATGCATCGGTAAAATTATTTACCACACATCACCTCCCTGCACCGACGGTCCGCTGCACTGTGCATTCCAATCATCTCAGCCCGGCTGCAGTTTAGCCCCCCCCCCCTCCCGATGAGTCAGAATGTGACTCCCATACTCGAGCCCGTGTTGCTCTGTTATCCTGTTAAGACATGTTTGTCTTCATCACCTGATCTCATCCGTGCATTCCTGAATTTACTGCCTTTAAATAACTCTTTTCGTCTGATCAGGGAGGCTACTGGATGAATCTCTTTCGCATGGCTGGTCCTTTTGCAAGCAGTAAACAAGATCAGAGAACTCTTTTGAACGTATGCAAATCGTAACTGTGTGAGCAATTCAAACTCATTTGTGCAAAGTGTTGTAATGGGCTTATTGGAGAATTAGAGAAACATGCTCACAAGTTACATGTTGATGCAAATCATTGGAGTAAATAAACAATAGCATGGTGCCGTTTGCGTCCTTGACTTGATCTGGTTTTTATTTTGATTTTTCTAAGATTCTCACAAAGGCTAAGGTCTGCCTACTTTAGTAATAAGTGCTATACGCTAACTGAATTGTACCTAGACAATATCCTGTATCTGCTTTGCCACACAATGCAAACACTGTCATGTATATAATATGACTGATTGTTGTTTGTGTCCCTGCAGCGCAGTGTTCTATCGGTATGACGTCACATTTTGTTGTCTAGGTGTGACTTTCCTGCTGCTGATTGCAGACTGATTAGGCTAAAATAGGGGCTTCAAGTAGTATTCCCCATATTAGGAGAATGTGTCCACTTCTGTGGCAGTGAATGAATGGGTGAATGCAGGGCTTTGAGTGGGATGAAAAACCTGGAGGGTCTCTCAAAGGGGCGTAGCCAGTGTAATTAAGAGCGTGGCTTAGCATAGTGGTCCGCCGAACTTGTATTTTGCTGTTTGTCATTGCATCTAGATACATGACACAAGAAGTCAGGACTATTGGCTTTGTCTATCGTTGTTAGTTGCATGTGACACCACGACGTGTGTGTGTGTGGGTGCAAATGTAAAAGGTCTCACGTTTGCGAGAGATTATGCTATTGGCATTGTAAATGACAATGCCATTTATTTATCTGTTTTTAAAACCAACGCATAAATAAAAAATGTGTCATTTACAATGCCAATAGCTCTAACTTTTGCAAAGGCGAGACTGTTGCATTGTAAATGCTTGTTTTATTTTTTACGAGTGTCTGCAGCAGCGCGACTCAGAGTCTCTGCTGCTCTGTGGGGGCCGGGCGATTCTCACATAGCCAGAGGGCCTAAGAAGAGGTGGAATACAACAATGCCTCATTAGCATGCAAATGGTCTTTTAAAGACCTGTGAAGTGCTTGGGTGCGGCTGTGTGTGTTAGGAAACTGCCTCAGCTGGGGCTGACACACAGGCAGGGTCAGATGACAGAGGGTGACAGAGGGAGGTCGAGGGACAGAGACAGAGAGAGAGATGGAAAGAGAGGGAGGCAGAGGGAGAGAGGGAAAGGGAGGGAGAGAGAGAGAGAGAGAGAGAGGAGAGGGAAAGGTAGGGACAGGGACAGAGAAAGGGGGACAGAGAAAGGGAGACAGAGGGAGGGTGGCGACAGAGTAGGACGATGGAGGGAGGAGAGTGACGGAGGGAGTGAGGGTGACCGAGGGAGTGAGGGTGACCGAGGGAGTGAGGGTGACGGAGGGAGTGAGGGTGACGGAGGGAGTGAGGGCGAGCGAGTGTGGGCGAGCAAGTGAGGGCGAGGGAGTGAGCGCGGGAGTGAGAGAGTTTGTGAGAGAGAGAGACAGACAGACAGAGGGAGGGAGAGAGAGACAGACAGACGGGCGGAGGGAGGGGGAGAGACAGACAGACAGAGAGAGGGAGGGGGAGGGAGGGAGGGGGAGGGAGGGAGAGAGGGAGAGGAAGAGAGGGAGAGGGAGGGAGAGAGCGAGGGAGGGGGAGAGAGAGAGGGAGAGGGAGAGAGGGAGGGAGAGAGGGAGGGAGAGAGGGAGTGAGAGAGGGAGTGAGAGAGAGAGGGAGTGAGAGACAGAGGGAGTGAGAGAGACAGGGAGGGAGCGAGGGAGGGAGAGAGAGAGAGAGAGGGAGCGAGGGAGAGTGGGAGTGAGTGGGAGGGAGAGAGGGAGGGAGAGAGAGGGAGGGAGGGAGAGAGAGAGGGAGGGAGAGAGAGAGGGAGGGAGGGAGAGGGAGAGGGAGGGAGGGAGAGGGAGGGAGGGAGGGAGCGAGGTATGGAGAGAGCGAGGTAGCGAGGGATGGAGAGAGGGAGGGAGCGAGGGAGTGAGGGAGGGGGGAGTGAGGGAGGGGGAGAGGGAGCGAGGGAGGGAGGGAGAGAGGGAGCGAGGGAGGGAGAGAGGGAGCGAGGGAGGGAGATAGATGTGTGTATGCTGGGTGTGGTGGCGCAGTCGAAGAAGGCATCCGCTGCAGGGACCTGTGATCAACCTCATGGTCATAGTTTGTTTTGTTGATCTAGCCCCGCCCTCTCCCCCACTAACCTCGCCCCCACCAGTGCGGCCCTTGGAAACAAACCACACTGTAAATTTGGCCCCTGAGAGAAAGTTTGTGAGTACCCATGATCTATCCTATAGTGCGCTTCATATCTCCTTGGAGAAATTTACATAACAGTTCGGGGTGTATGGGACGCCTCTCCCAAACTACTGTACATCACGGGCCAGGGTTCAACACGTAAATTATGCAGAATCAAACCGGAAGAGAGACATCTGGAGGGTCGTCTGGCACCAGCAGTCCCTAAGCATACATAACATTACTTTCCATGCAGCAGAAATGGGGTACTTACGAAGCCCAAGCACATCCTCACGTACTAAGGAGACCGCCTCCGCCTTAACCCAATTCAGCATTGGGAAAAACCAAGCCTTCTTCAGTGATACTGCTGGATAATCATAC
The DNA here is from genome assembly GCF_964263255.1 of Lissotriton vulgaris. Taxonomy (NCBI): domain Eukaryota; kingdom Metazoa; phylum Chordata; class Amphibia; order Caudata; family Salamandridae; genus Lissotriton; species Lissotriton vulgaris. Next base: position 1,546,631,662 of record NC_141694.1, on the reverse strand, counting down.
GTGGTATCTCTCTTTCAGTGATGGGTGTGGCGGACCAGAGAGATTCTCACCGACACACCAGAAGGGCAGAGACAACATTGCTCATAAGATGTTTGCAAGAGACTGCCAAAAATGTGAAAGCTTTTGAGACGTACATGTGTGTTTTTCTAATGATCACATTCTTACAATTGATACTGCTCAAGGATTAAGCATTGCTGCCAATGTGCCTCAAAAACCCTCTTGATGGCTCTAAAATTGCGGCAAACTGGGTGTGCCAGAGCTGAAACCTCAAATCTATAAAGGTGTACAAGGAATGTATTCTTCTGTTTTTAATACTCTGCTGTTTAGACATTTGATTATGTCTCCAGCATATATTAGACGCAGGGGTCTCCAACCAGTAGCTCGGGAGCTACTGGTAGCTCACCAGCACCCTCAAAGTAGCTCTCAGAGGTGACGCCAAACTAAGCCAATCTCAGAGATTCTGTGTATTTTAAAGAACGCAGCACAGCTCATTTCGCTATCCTTAAAAGTTACAGACAGTCAAACCAATGGCAGGGCCTGTTGATAACACTCAATTACACACTGTGGTGGCCTGGTGGCCTATCAATCAATCAATCAGGGATATATAGAGCGTACTACTCATCTGTGAGGGGTCTCCAGGCACTGGAGGAGTGTTTAGGGGGGATTTGTGCAGCCAGGTCTTATGGCTCTTTCTGAATACTTTCAATGTGGGGCTTCATCTGATGCTGAGGGGGAGTTCATTCCAGGTATTGGCCATGATGTAGGAGAAGGGTGTGCCTCCTGTCTGGTTCTGTGGATGCAGAGGATTACGGCCAAGGCCTGGTCAGCGGAGTGGAGGTTTCATTTGGGGGTGTAGTAGGAGATTGAGGTATTGGGGTCCGGTGTTGTGGAGGGCGTTATAGGTGTGTGTGAGCAGCTTGAAGGTCACTCTTTTTTTGACAGGGAGCAAGTGGAGTGCTCGTTTATGCTTGGTAATGTGGTCTTGTCGTGGGATGCGGAGGATGAGTCTGGCTGCGGCGTTCTGGACAGGCTGAAGATTGTGGAGTAGAGATTTGTTGATTCCGGCACATAGGGCGTTCCCGTAGTCCAGCCTGCCGGTGATGAGTGCATGGGTGACATTTTCATTGATACGGGGGTGGGTCCATTTGAAGGTCCTGCTGAGTATGTGGAGGGTGTTGAAGCATGTGGAAGCTCCAGCGTTGGCCTATAGGTCTGCCACATGAAGCATGTTTATCCACTTTAAATCGGAGTTCGGGAGATTTATTGCTGTGGTAATACCGTTTGTGGCACATTACATGTGATGATTTTAATTTTACTTGATTACAAGCATGTAATATTGATAAACGTTTTCCTAGCATTCTGCTGATAACTTCACCTATAATTTTTGGGTGGTTACTACTGATAATTGTGCTTAGGGAGGTCATAAATGTTAATACATAGCATCAGCATTTGACAGTGATAAAATATGCTAGTAGCTCAGCAGGACTTTCCTTGAGCAGAATTAGCTCTCACTACAGAAAAGGTTGGAGACCCCTATATTAGAGTATGGGTGAATGAGGGAGAAGAGGGGCTATACTAGTTACAAACCATACCAGATGACATGACTACACCTCCTATAATCAGTTAAAGCATGCTTTGCATCTAGAATCAATCTACATGGTATTCATCTTTAAAACTGGTCAGCTAGGAACTTCATTAGAGAGGTATGCAAGGTGAGTGAGGGGATTATAAAAGGCACTTTGGGGTAACTGGGGCAGAGGAGCCACCTGTGTTTTAGCAGTAGTGAAAGATCCGCCTTTTACAATAGTGTTTATATTATGGTTACTCACTGTCTGAGAGCTCCCGGTTTTGGCACAGGGAGATAAAGCAATGAGCCAGGGATCACATACCATGATCAAATAAGAGAGAAACTATCTGCTGAATGCAGTGATACTGTCACACGGGTGTGTGGTTTTAATCTCTAGGAAAACACTGCTACTAATACCTGAAAGGAATTATTTGAGTAGCAAGCATCCTTGAGGATTATTCTATTATCCACCAAAATATGTCAGTTACAAGCGTGAAAAGCAACATTACAGGGCGGTTGTGTCTTTTTTTCTGGAGCCTTGCTTTGGTCTGAAAAACATCCAAGCTAAGTATCCATTATGTACCACTGAGTGCACTCTGTTGGCCCATTCTCCAGACCCAACAAAAAAAAACTCATTTTCCAATCCTGCTTATCTGGCCCACACGAGCTCCTGCCCTTTGGGGTGGCAGGCTTCTACCCATCAGCTCCCAGCAACCTGAGCATGCTAGGTGCTGAGAGGCCAGATACCCACAGTTATTTTTTGTTTGTTTTATATAGCACAAACTAGACTCAAAGGTATTGAAGAGCTTTACATGAGCACCAGTTACATTACACAAGGAAACATTCATTTTAGTAGGCATGGGATATTAAGTGATTTGCCCAGAATCACAGGATGTTAAGCTGACGCAAAGACTCGAACCTTGTTCCCCAGCTCCAACGTTGGCAGCTCTGGCTGTTACGCCACACTCTCCTGTAGCAAGAGGATGGGGGGGGGGGGGGGGGAAGAGGGGGTGGCTGACACTGCTGGAGCAAGAGCTCAGTGCAGTCTCTCCTGAAATGAGGGACCCATATTTTTTCTCTGTACTTCAAGGGAGCACTTTTGCAATTCAGACTCTATGGGTGCTGTCCGGCAAGCAGGGGGTGCAGACTCTTAAGCTTTGAAATTTACAGTACAAGTTGGAGATATGTCTAGATGTGGATGAGTCTCATGGTGAGCTGAACTCACAGAGTGCAGCATGCTTCCATAACAGAAGGCAGCAGAAGCATATGTGAGAGCATCAGGGAGACATATGAGACTACCACTGGGGAATAGACTGGCCAGGCAGCTCGGGCTGTACTGTTCCTATTGGAGCTGGGTCAAGACTAATTTGCATATGCCTGGGCCTAAACTGAGGCGCCATGTAGGGCAAAAGAATGCTACCCCGAGTAACTGCCAATAGTTAGACTTATTGCAAACATTCCGCCTATCAGTTTTTGTGTGTGTGGGTAGGCTGCAGCTTCAAGACACACACTACTAAGAGAAGCTTCACACAGCCTACTTTCAAACTACTCTCCCATCCTCTAAGTCACCACCTCATGGTAAAAACGTCAAGGGAGAGAGTCCGGAATGCCATGCGCTCCATCATGTGTAAGGATGAAAAATAGTTCCCAGCAGTTCCCATACACTCAAACACTTTAACAGTAGGATGAAACCAAAACACCAAAATGAAAGACAACTAGTATAAAAATGAGGTCAGCTATGTAATCAGGAGCAGGGAATTGAATTAAATAAGATAGCCATCCAGTCATGAGCGAGGGCAGACCCAAAGCGCACAGGGTTTGCCTTAAAGTACTGGTTACAATACAGCTACTAGACACCTAACACCTTCTGAAGTGAGACTGGAATAATAATATATTCAGGTGGCAAAGACAAAGCTGAATATGATCCTCAGTTACAGACTCTTTTTTATTCAAACGATATTTAGTACAGAGAGAAACCTCACACTTTCTCAAACTCTTCAGTGCAATGCTATGCACATGCTTTTAGAATGACATAGCATAAGGGTGATGAGTAACTCCCTTTATGAAAATGTGGACAGGGATGTGGAATTCCTATAGCCCGACGCCCAGTACATATTGTTTGGGGTCAAGGGCAACAGTTTTAATGTGCATTTTGTCCTTGGGACAAGCAGACCCAACCCCCTGCAGCACAAACCCTTTGTCTGCCAGTTTGCAAGTACCACATTAAGGATCAGGGAAGGGCACTGCCTGCAGTTAAGTTAATATTTGTGTGCATATGTTAATGCTGTTCAAACTAGTATTTTTGGTTCATTAATTGAGAGCCTTTATTATTAGGCTGAGCGCTCTCAGTAAATGTAAGTTCTGACTGCACTACTGACAGTGGTTCCAGTATAAAAATGTGGACACACGGTTTCAAAGTTATAGCAATATGAGGCTATGCATAATGCTCCCAGAATGCTCTCTGATTAGATGCAAATATTTGAAGAAGCTTGAAAGCAAGATTAATGATTCTTTGCTTTCAATATAAAATGTTCCTAAAAAACGAAAGTAGGAAAAACATTTTTTTGCTAAACTACTGTAAAATTTCAGGTACCATTTCTTTGCCGCATCATTTAGTCAAATGTGTCGATGTATGCTAATATTTCCCCAAAATATTCATATTAGAAAATCAGTTTCAATAAGATTTTGGGAAACAAAAATAAACAAGCATTGGCAAAGCCAGGAGGTCTGAAATGGTGGTCAGCTTTTTAGTTTTGGGAATGCGTGACTTGTTTTGCCATGGTTTTTGTAAAACCTTATTGATGCGAGAGCTTACGGACCCTCACCAATATAACAAACATTGGCAAAAGCAAAAATTGTTTTTGGTCTAAAAAAAGCACACACTGCCACATTAGTTACTGGCACTGAACAAAACTACTTTGTGTGCGGATATGCTCCTTGTGAAAGAGCAGAATACTGTCACTCACCATGAAGCCAGCCGATACAGAGAGAGAATGAGAATTTGCCTAGCCTTGGTGCTGGTAAGTTCCAATTCTATTAAGGACTCGGAGGCGAGGATTATGCCTTACTTTCTTCACTTTATTTCTCACAGCAGCAAAAAAAAACATGTAAAACTACTTTTCCCATGAACACCAGGGAAAAAACAGGAAATCGAACAGTAAGTCCTTTGATAGTCTCTATGCACTGGCAGCAACCATCATGCCTTACTTCCTCTTCCTCTTCCTCTCTCTTTCTCTTTCTCTTTCTCTTTCTCTTTCTCTTTCTTGGCGCGAAGCACTCAGTCCGGCAACTTCACGCATCCTGTTTAGGTCCATCATTCCCTGGAAGAAAAGCCCAGAGTCAGAATCCGACCTCACGAAGCATCAGGTACGTAGCATAAATGCAGACAGAACAGTACCATTAATAACCTCATGAAAAAAACGTAAATAGATTACTTACAGTCTGTACGGGGAGGGTCCACTTCGAGGAAGTCCCTGGGGGGGATAATCCTCGCCTCCGAGTCCTTAATAGAATTGGAACTTACCAGCACCAAGGCTAGGCAAATTCTCATTCTATGGCAGGACTGGAGGCTTCAGATTATGCCAGTTCAAAACTTATCGACCACAAGCCGAGCCACCTCTGTTACTGGCTTAAAATAGAACCTCTTGAAGGTGGAGTCCGAGGACCAATCCGCGGCCCGTATCAGGTCCTCCAACCGAGCCCCCAGCGCAAAGGCTTTCGAGGCCATAGCTCCTCTAGTCGAATGAGCACCAAACTTTTTCGTATCAATCCCCGCCTCCTGCATGACCCAACGCACCCATCTGGCGATGGTCGGGGAAGAAACAGCCTTGTACGGTTCCCGTAGGGCAATCAGCAGTTGTCTCTCACCCGGAGGGCGAGTATCATCAGTCATATCCTCATATGCACGGAGGCACTGCACTACACACAGCTTTGGGGAATCCGGGAAAGCCGGGTATGAAATAACCCTCGTAAGGGTCTTAGTTCTCCTGCTCACTGTAAAGGACACCCCGTCCGGGGAAAAGGTCTGTGCTGTAATATCGAGCGCACGCACGTCAGATACTCTTCTGCAGGAAATCAGACACAATAGCATTGCCAGTTTAGCGGTAAGTTCTTTGCGAGACAGAAACCTATTTGGCTGCCATGAAAGAAACAAGTTCAGAACCCTGTTGACGTCCCAGAGTACTGAATACCTCGGTTCTGGGGGCAGCGAGAGGCGAACCCCTTATAACAGTCTGCAAACCAAAGGGTGCTCCCCAATCGGGGAACCCTGAACCAGGTCATGACCTGCCGAAATGGCCGAGCGGAAGGTATTGATAGACCTATAGGCCAAACCCTCATCCGCCAAGTCGGCAAGGAAATTAAGGACATGGACTACATCCGTCCCCACGGGATCGAGACCCCGTCGCACACACCAGCGACGCCACCTTTGCCATGCTGATCGGTATCTCTTGGTGGTGCTGTCCACCCATGCCTTTGAGAGCAGATTCTCTGCCTTTCCCGAAAGGCCTGGGAGAGACCAGCGACGCCGGAGATCCGCCATGCCATCAGCCTCAGTGAACCTGCCTGAACCAACCTGTGGGGATTCCCGTCCGGGTTCAGGAGAATGTGAGGAGAGTGGGGGAGTAGGATTGGAAAATCCCAAGAAAGTTCCAGAAGAACCGGAAACCAAACTTGAGACCTCCAACAAGGCGTGATCATCACCACCTGTGCTGACTGACGGCCCAGTAACACCGACACCCTCGTGATCATTGAGAACGGAGGGAACGCATAGCCCTGCTCGCTCGACCAGTCTTGGAGGAACGCATCTGTCGCCTCCGCCGACTGAAATATCTCGGCAACTGATGGTCCAGCCGCGAGGCGAACAGATCCACTGAAAACGGACCCCACCGGTCCATCAATTGGGAAAACACCCCCGGATCCAGCTTCCAAACGCTGGCATCCAGGAGGTGCCGGGAGTGCCAATCGGCAACCTCGTTCTGACGGCCCGGCAAATATTCCGCCGTGACTGAGACCTGATGATCCAGGCAAAAGTGCCAAAAATCCCGCGCAAGATCTGCTAGCATCTTGGATCTGGTGCCACCCAGATGGTTGATATATTGGACCGCAGACACGTTGTCCATCCGTAGAAGGACACACGATTGCACTCGCTCCTTGGTCCAGCACTGGACTGCAAAGGATCCTGCCAGCAATTCCAAACAGTTGATGTGTAAAGACTGCTCTTGGGCAGACCAGGCGCCGCCTGTGGAGAAGTCCCCGCACCTGGCCCCCCAACCTGCGCGACTGGCGTCCGACTCTATCACAATGACGGGGGCGGACCCAAATATGGTACGACCATTCCAGGCCTCCATGTGCGTCAGCCACCAGCGCATTTCGTCCCGCACGTCCGCTGACAGCGGAATCAGCTGAGAGTACGTGAGACCCTGCCTGAGATGGTACGCTTTCAACCGTTGCATCGCCCGGTAGTGAAGCGGCCCCGGGAAGATGGCCTGAATCGAAGATGACAACAGGCCCACGATTCGTGCTAAGTGACGCAACGAGATCATTGACTTCGCCAGAGTCTGGCGCAACTCGTGGCGAATTTTGGACATTTTCCGTGCGGAGAGACTCAAGGATGCAGAGAGTCTATGCTGAACCCGAGAAAGTTTGTGCACTGAGCTGGGACCAGGAGGGATTTCTTCTCGTTTATCACAAATCCCAGACCTTGCAACAAGTCCACCGCAAACTGCAACTGGGCCGTCAAGCGCCTTGGACACTGGTCCATTAACAGCATATCGTCCAAGTACACTATCAATCTGACCCCGCGCGCCCGCAAGGCTTCCACCGCGGGGTGGAGTACCTTTGTGAAACACCCCGGCGCGGAAGAGAGTCCGAAGGGCAGCGTGGTGAATTCGTACACCTGTCCGTCCCACTTGAATTGGAGGAAGCGACGGTGCGGAGGGAAAATCAGGACCGCCAGATAGGCGTCCTTCAAATCAAGCCGGGCCATCCAGTCGGCCGGCCGCAGCACATCCCGCAGGAAGTGGATTCCCTCCATCTTGAAATGGCAGTAAACCAGCCACTCGTTGAACTCCTTGAGATTGATAACCGGACGGCGGCCTCCATCTACTTTGTCGACTAAGAAGATATTGCTGAGGAAGCCGTCCGGGTGCTCGCACGCGCAGCAAATCGCCCCTTTGTGAAGGAGGGCGGAAACCTCGTCGCGCACCAATGCCGCATCGCGCTGTGAAAATGCAATGGGGCGCGGACGCTGGGGCTGCCGAGGACGGCCATGGAACTCCAGTTGGAAGCCCTGAACCGTCTGTAGTACCCAGGCGTCCTTGGTAAGGGAAAGCCATGCTGGGAAGAACTGCGCCAGGCGACCTCCTACACGTAAAGCCGCAGAGGGCAGGACACTCACCTCTTCCACCTTGCTGTTGGCCTCGATAGACGCCACGTCCTCGGAATTTCTGACCTCTGGTGGGGTAAAAGTTATTATATCTGGAGTTATGCTCCTGACCATGTCCGCGTCCGGAACCTTGCCCTCTATCGGAGGGAGCACCCCGGCCGAACGAGCGGCCCCTGCTTCGTCCGGCCCCTTCAAAAACCCGAGGGGCAAACACTTTCTTTATATTTGACTGGGCCCGGTCCAGTGACGTAAACGTGGCAACGAATTTGCCCAGCTCCTTGATAAAAGGATCACCAAATAGGCCGCCCTGCGCCACCGCGCCCGCCTCCGAAGAGGCGAGGTCACCCAGCTTGGGGTCGATTTTGATGTGCAGTGACCTCCTCCTCTCAGTAGAGAGGGCGCAGTTGGCGTTGCCTAGGAAAACTATGGCACGTTGTGCCCAATTAGACAGGATTTCTGGAGAAATGGCGTCCCCTGACAACTTAGCCTCCTCCGCCATGTCGAGGATTTTGGTCATGGGGCCCACTGCGTCAAGCAGTTTGTCCTGGCACGTGCGCCAGGACCGATCAATGCCCTTCCGGGGATCCGTGACAAATTTAGCGAGAAAAGTGGCCATCTTAGGGTCAATATCTGGGGTCATGGCCACTTTCCCCTCCAGAGAAGGTCTGGGACACTCTGCCCTAAGGCAGCTGCGAGCGTCTTTGTCTACCGGTTTACGGAGACGGTTTGCCACATACAAGGCCACCTTATCCCCCGGCACCCATTCGGAGGATCGTGGGTGGACGATATCGTCCGGATCCAACATATCCGAAGGGGCCGTGGAGGTGGATGGCTGGGACGGGAGCCACGACCTAGAAGAGCAGGCCTCCTCCTCCGAGTCCGGAGAATCGTCATCCTGCCGTGGCTCTGGGGACATAGTATGGGGAGTAGGAGGTGAGACAACTACCTGCTGGGCAGGAACGGGTAGGGGTTCCTCAAGCGCCTTAAAGGCGTACCTGACCTTGTCGAAGGCAACTGGATCAATCCCCTCAATGCAAGCCTTCTTAGGCGGGGGGGGGGGACCGCTGACAGGGAAGGATCCGAGACCGGGGTAGGCGCTGGGATGAGGGCCGCAATCTTCGCGTACGCCTCATCCAAGCGCGCCGTCAGACGTTGTTCTAGCGGTACTATGGCTTGGTCCACTGCTTTATAGATGGAATCATCCACCGCCTGGTAAAAATCATCATCCCAGGAGGCATAATTCAGAGGGTCTTCCTCTGGGTACTGGCCTGACTCCCCCTGCATGATGAGGTAAGTTGGGCTCCACAGGAGGGAGGTACAGCGCAGCCAATTAACAAGACCCCTGAGGGCACAATATGGATCTGGGCAACCCAGAGGATATGGTGGCACAGAGGCACAAATTACGGGGCTAGCCCAGGAAACGCACAGCCCTCTGTGTACCAGGGCGCTACCCAGTCAAGCGTTCACAAGCACTGCGCACCAGCGCCAATTACGACCCAGTCAGGGTGTTCAACTGACCAAATACAACCCCCTCGGGGCGTCAATGTGAGGGAGAACCTAATTTCGACCCCGCAGGGTGTTAGCACCGGGTAGCCAGGGACAGCGCTGAAGCTGTAGAAAAACGCGGTAAAAATTGCGTTTAAAACGCGAAAAATAGCACGCCTAGCACAGAGAAAGCACTGCCCCCTAGCGGCGCTCTGAGCGCACCGCACTCTGCTGGGGCTGCAAATCGCGTAAGGAGCGCAGAAGCGTCCCGCGATGGCAAGGGGACCTGTAGGGGGTCGCAAAACACCAGGGCTATGAACAAAGCTACGCGCTGCCCACAGAAAGCCCCTAAAACCCAGGAGAGAAGACAAAAAAACACTTAACTTGCTGCTGAGCAGCGAAGAAAGAGGAAGAGGAAGTGGATGCAAGGCATGATGGTTGCTGCCGGTGCATAGAGACTGACAAAGGACTTACTGTTCGATTTCCTGTTTTTTCCCTGGTGTTCATGGGAAAAGTAGTTTTACATGTTTTTTCTTGCTGCTGTGAGAAATAAAGTGAAGAAAGTAAGGCATAATCTGAAGCCTCCGGTCCTGCCATAGAATTTTAATAAACACAAAAGTTCATGGTTAACGCCAGACCAAATTAGGGGCCCAATTATTAAAGAAAGTCTAAAAAGTGCACCCGTGGTATATGTCCTTGCATTAAGGGGATCTGTATGGCTTTTGTGAATTCACAAGAATTTACAGCAGTAGAGGAAGAAATAGTACTCCTAGAAAATATTTGTGAACCGCATTTTAGCATGAGCAAATATGCATGTGTAGATTTGCTCATGCAAAAACCGGAGTGTGTGCAAGTTTATTTTCCCTCCAACCACTTTTTTCCCAACTCTGGAAGAAGGTTTACGTCTGCCATTGTCAGGAGTAAATTTCCAACATTTCTCAGTATTGGAAAAGATTAGAGAAGAGCTGTTGAAAACCCTTAAAACATGCAAGTTAGTAGGTTTGCACAGACTCAAAAGGACATTCCAACCCTGAAACTATTGTTTACCACTACCTTCAGTCGCAGTATGTAGATCTGTGAAAACGTAGCAACATAAAGGGATTGCTAGTATTCAAACACTACTATGGTATGAGCCCTGGCATAATCAGAGAGGCTATGTGAGAGCTCTTATATACTGAGATTGCTGCTATAATTTGTCGCTGCAAAACATGGCACCAAAGGGACATGTGGATTTTGTTACAGGACAGGTAGATTTATGAAGCAACTTGCCCCATGGAAAAGTAGATATTTTAATAAATTCCACACCCGTGGAATACAAACATTCTACTGATTTGATTCTGGGGGTCAGGGATCATTTATACCGGACAGGTGGAGTTACAAGTGATGGTGGCGTATATCTATTTTCTTCATTTAAAAATTTGAAATAAATCTACAAATACTTGCAGATTTTGTGGAAGCAATAGGGAAAGACGGCATAACAGAACATCTAACTTTTCCTGGTCCTACAATTTAACTCTTTTCATGAAATGGAAGTATTTTTCCAAGTACAATACAAAGGAGGCAGCAATAAGAGTAGAGTGTTTCAATCCCTGAAAATGGCTTATTTGTACATGAAGGGGAACAACAAGATCCAACGCAACCGAAACACAGTGGATGAAATAATGATGCACCATACGTATATCATACCCTTGGTGCCGAACAACCAAACAATAATTCAGTACTGTCACTTAAGAAAAGTATACTTTAGGATAGTGCATACACTACCTTATTTAAATGCTGAGCTATGTAACCTCTTCCACAACCCACATCCAAAGCCAGGGGAAAAACCCTTTAAAGAAGATAAAAATGGAGAAAGTGTGATTAGTACAGTCCATGTGGTCTAATTAAAAGCGTATTTTTGATACAATGTTAGTAATCTAAAAGCTACAATGTTAGTAATCTAAAAGCTTGTCTAAAAATAAAGGTCTCTCTCTCTCTGCCCGGCCCCCATTTTAGTTAGCGTTGAGGCCCATTGTCTTATTGACCATCCATCTCAAACATCAGAGCAAAAGAACAACTTCAAACAAGAATATTAACAAATGCTATAAAAATCTGAGTAGCAATGATAAACGGAAGCAATTTAAATAAGCTTACCTAAAAATGAACTTATTGTGGTCACACTTTTTAGGACCAATCCTACTTATTTTGTGTTTCTTGGCTCTCTTACTGTAAGGCACAGTGAATAGGTGTATTTGAATCTAGTCGCTTACTGAACTTAATTTTGGCTAGAATAAACTGATCAGTAATAAATATAAGGGATGTGGCTAAAAGGCAAGGGATCACATAGTGGACAATTCAAATGCAGAAAATAAGTTCTAACAACTGCAATTTAAGGTAAATTATAAATGCAATTTATTTACCTTGAGTAAATTAAAGCCCAATATAAACACATTATTATTATAAATCATTACACACATTCCAAAAAGAATTATTTTCAGTCGATTTGATAAAGAAATTATTTTTCTTGAATGTATAGTTTAAAATTTGTGAGAAATCAGATTTTATCTAGATGTTATGCAAATAAATGAGCGCATTCAACAAGCCTTTTGTAACAGAAAATATCAACAAAATCTTTTTGACATACCTCGAAACATCAAACACGCGATCAGCTATTCTGCCACCAACCTACAGAAAACAAGAAAAGTCTCAAAGTATATTATTGTTAGTCACATGAATTGATATTCCACAATACCAAGAAAAAGGTTTAAGGAACTCTTTTGTTCACCACCATTGTGGCTGAATGTTGAGGTACTTATGAGATATGTGATATTAGATACAAGGTCATGCGGTTAAGTTAGGTACCATGCTTACATAATTACATGGTAAGACTGAAACTATAGCTGGGCCAGCTGAGAGCAACAGAGCGTAGAGATTCAGTCATCGAAAAATATGTTTTAGCATGCGTGGGGAGTGTAGATAAGTTTAAACCTGAGTTATGGGACAGACTGTTTCTGTTCAGAATGGGTCACCCTTCTCGTGTTAGCATTTTATCTGGGGTTAGGATTAGGATATTCACAGCTCAGCTAGCAAGGCTGTCAGAAAAGCTACCCGAGTGCAATTGTAATGAAGAATACATTACAGTTTGCTGCAAGATGTCCTTTCTTCTAACGAACCTTCCAGAGTAAAGCGGAAAAACCAATAAAATATATAAATATATCACATTTTGGTTGGTAAAAATGTAAGAGCCGGTAGTCTTTCATGACAGCCAGTTTCCGATAATGATGAATATAAAAGGGAATGTGAGATTGAAGAATGCACTGTAGCAAGTATTGGCGAGATGGCAGTGTGCGGAGATAAAAACAAATGGGCAAGGGTCTGGTGTGGGGGGAGGTGGAAAAAGCGGTGCCAGAGGGCTGGCGAGGAAAAGTAGTTTGCAAGTAGCAGCAGTACAACCGTATTGCAATCATGTGGATGAGCAGTCTATTGAAGAGGATTCATTTATGCTGGGAGATAAGTTAATTTCACTTTTGTGCTTTCAAATAAGAATACTGAGGCAGCAAATGTGGGGCATTTAGGCATTAATATTACTAGAGGAAGAGTCAGAAGTGAGTATTGGTGGCTTCTGTGGAAGTGGAAATTCTGGGTATGTTATGTTATTGAGAATTTGTAGAGTGCACGTCCATCAACAGGTTTCTTGGCGCAGATATATTTTCTTATTCCATCCTTGGAGACACCGCTAAGAGAAGGCCAAGTCTAACTGTAAGCTTGCGAGAAAAGCCAGGTCTTCAGCTTTTTCCTGAAGCACAGATGGTCAGTTTCTATTCTCAATGACGTCAACAGGGTGTTCCAGAACTTGGGTCTCTGATTTGAGAACTGGGATCCTCCCGTGTGTTTACGTCTGAAGCCCGGTACTACCAGTAGATACATGTGCATGGATCTTAAAGTGCGCGTTGGGGCGTACCTGGGAATTTTTTAAGAAATGTACTTTGGGCCAGTACCATGAATGGCTTTGAACAGGATGCATCCTGTTTTAAACATGGAACGCTGCCCCACTGGAAGCCAGTGCAGCTCCTTCAGCAGTGGTTTAACGTGACAGCGTCTGCCTTGTTGATAGATAATTCTTGCTGCCTTATTTGGTATCAGCTGCAGACGCTGTATCTGGTTACACTGGAGGCCTAGGTAGACTGGCATTGGCATAGTCAATTTTGGATAGGATCAAGGCCATGATGATTTGAATGCTGGTCTCCCTGCTGAAAGCCCTTCTGAGTTTCCCAAGTTGGAAGAAACAGGCTGAAGTTACTGCCCCAATCTGTGAGTTCATGGTGAGCTCAGAGTCAATATAAATACCTAGACTCTTAATCGAGTTCTTAGGGGCAGGTGCCGGTCCTAGTTCTGTGGGCCAATGAGTAAGGGTCCAATGCTGAAGTTTATTGTTAGGGATAATGATTTCAGTTTTATCGGAATTTAATTTTTGCTGATTTGTATTCATCTTATTCCTGATAAACAGCATAGTATTCCTAAGGAACTCCTTGGAATTTATGGAATCATCTATGGAGAAAATCAGCTGCATGGCGTCAGCATAGTTATAAATCTGTGCAGCCATCTGGCGGAGCGTGAATATGAGGGGTCGGATATATACGTTGAAAAGGTGCGGCGACAATGATGAATCCTGCGGCACTCCACACTTGAGGTTGCTTGTGCCGGATTTGTAAGGCGACAGCCACACTGATTGTCTCCGGTCTACTAAGAAGGATTAAAACCACTTTAGAGCAGCTCCTCTAAGACCTGCTGCAGCAATGAAATCCATCAAGATGTCATGATTGACGGAGTCGAACGCCGCTGACAGGTCCAGGAGGATCAGGGCTTGAGTACAGTCAACATCAGCCTTTTCTTTTAGATCAACCATGTTGCATAGAATGATAGATTCAGTAGAGTGGGGTGAGCGGAAACCTGCCGATGTGGGTCTAAAAATGTAGTGTCTTTTAAAAAGGTGCAGAAGAGTTTTGCTATGTGTATCTCCAATACCTTGGCCAGGAGTGGCAGAAGTGAAACAGGCCTATAGTGGTCTAACCTCTGCAAGTCGACACCTTTTTTTCTGTAGAGGAATAATCATTGTTTCTTTGAAGGCTTGTGGAACTGTCCCTTGGTTAAGGGATAGGTTCAGTAGGGAGAGGCTAGTCTCTGGAAATACTTAGAATATGGCTTTTTGTATGTGAGGGGGACAGGTATCATTAGGGGAACCTGATTTTAATTTGTTAAGAAGTTCCAGGAACTGTTCGCTGCTCGGGCATGAGAGAGTAGCCATGGAGAGGATGTTCGTGATTCCAGGCGGTTTAATCACGTCCCCGGTTTTGGAGTCTATAGAAACCTGATTTTTCTTAATTTTATCTGAGAAAAAAGAATTCAGATCATTACATAGCTTATGTGTGACAGGGATGGAGGGGGGGTCACACGATCAGGGTTAGATAGCTCCCTTCCTGTGTTGAAGATATCTTTTGTTTTGTTGTTAGAGTTTAGTACTTTGTTGGAGAAAAACATTTTTTGCCTCCAAGATGGCTTTTTTGTAGGCCATAAGATTTGTGTTGTAGTGTTCTCTGGATTCTATCAAATAGGTGTTTCGCCATTTCCTATCTGCCTGTCATGTTCTAAGTTTGGCTGATTTTAAGTCAGCAGTGAACCATTTGGATGCTTCATCCCCTGAAGCGAGAGGTTTGGCTCTGTAGAGGAGCATGAATTTTTTTTAATGTATTTATTTATCATTTTAAGGGTTGGAGCATAAAGTCCATTCTCAAATAATAACGAAGCAGGTAGCAGGATACAAGTATATAACAATCATAGATTTCATCATAGGTACATACATCGCTAGGCTAAATTCTACCCTCCTTAAAGCAATCGACTCCATTTCCCCCCAGATAACCATCTCCTCCACCAGGTCACGGCCCTCGGCTCCCTGGTTTTCCACCTCCCTTCGGGAGGAGAAAAGCAAGTGCAAAGCTCTGGAACGCAAATGGAGGCTTCACTATGACCCTGATGCCAAACAACTCTACAGAATGGCCCTCAAACAATTTCTTAAACTGAAAAAGGGCGCTATGAAAGACCATTTTGCCACCCAAATCAACAGAGCAAAAAACTCTTCAAAAACGCTCTTTAATGTTGTTAAAGACTTCATCAACCCTCCTGCTAGAGCCCCCCAAAATACCGCCAGTCAGGCCCTTTGTGAGGGACTCTCAGATTTTTTTCTAGAAAAAATAAATAAACTATGTGTCTCCTTCCCCACCGAGACAATCACCTCACCTCCCGCTCTCAATCCCCCTGAGTCCCCATCTCTCCTTGCATTCAACAAACTAAGCACGGACGAGGCCATTAGACTGCTTATCGCCTGCAAATCTGGTGCCCCCTCCGATCCGGTTCCCGCCAAAATCATGGGAGAACTGGCACCCTCATTGGCCTGCCCTTTCCTCTCCGTCTGGAATGCCTCCCTTCACCATGGCTTCTTCCCCACCTCCTGGAAGGAGGCACTGGTGATCCCCATTTTGAAAAAAGCAGACGCGGACCCCTCGATCTTCTCCAACTACCGTCCTATCTCCCTCCTCCCCAAACCTGCCAAAGTCTTGGAAAAAGCAGTTCAGCTCCAACTTACTGACTACCTAGAAAGCCACTCTCTGCTTCACGGATCCCAATCCGGTTTCCGAGCAGGGTTTAGCACCGAGACGGCCCTGTTAGAGGTGTCGGAGACCGTTCGGGAGTGTGTGGACAGGGGCGAGGAGGCCATGCTGGTTCTCCTCGACCTGTCCGCAGCTTTCGATACGGTCTCTCACCCCATCCTCCTGGACCGTCTCAGGCAGATAGGCATCGGTGGCACTGCTCTCGGCTGGATAGAGTCCTTTCTCTCATCCAGAAGTCAGAAAGTGCTACTGCGCCCCTACAAATCACAGGAAAAACCCCTGTCTTGTGGGGTGCCACAGGGCTCCGCCCTCAGCCCTCTTTTCTTCAATGTCTATCTGGCCCCCCTGGCGGACGTCGTGGAGTCCTACGGGGTCAGGGTGGTATCCTACGCCGACGACACTCAGTTGGTGTTTTCCTTTCGGGACCACTCGGACTCCGCATTTCTCAACTTCCGCCAGTGTCTGAATAACATCAGCAGCTGGATGACTACGAATCATTTAAGACTGAATGCAGATAAAACGGAGGTTCTGTTTTTTAATCAAAAAACCTCTATTCCCTCGCCTTGTTGGTGGCCGACAGCTCTTAATCCCGCCCCAACCCCGGTGCGCTCGGCGCGGAATCTGGGTTTCATATTTGATGACTCCCTGTCATGTAAAACCCAGATTAATAAGGTTACCTCTGCCTGCTTCATGAAATTACGGATGATAAAAAAGATCCTCCCGTACCTTCCCACGGACTCCCGTCGCACAGTCACCCAGGCCCTTATCACGTCCCACCTGGACTATGCGAATAGCCTCTATGCAGGAGCCCCGCAGTACCTGATCGGCAGGCTGCAGATTGTCCAGAATGCTGCGGCCAGGCTGATCGGTAACATCCCTTACCGCCAATCTGTTTCTGCATATCGAAGGCAACTCCACTGGCTCCCTGTGGCCAGCCGCATCCAGTTTAAGGTACTCACCCTTACCTATCGAGCCGTCAACAACTCTGGTCCCACTTACCTGAAAAATCGGGTCTCGATATCCCGCTCCACCAGATCCCTGAGATCCAATGACCTCCGCCTCCTCATCTCGCCCCGCTTCAGACTTTCCAGAACCGGTGGCAGAGGTTTCGGTGTCATTGCTGCCAGACTTTGGAACTCCCTTCCTCTTGAACTGAGGTTCTGCCCCTCTGAAACCGCCTTCCGAGCCAAGCTCAAAACTTGGCTCTTCTCCGGACTCTAACTTCTTGCACCGTCCTTTTTCTTCTCTTCCTGTTTCCACTCAGTACCCCTGGTTTTTAGCGCCGGGACACCCCTTCGGGGGTAGCTGCGCGCTTTACAAACTCCATAAAATAAATAAATACATCAGACAGGGTGGATTTCATGCTAGTAATTCGTTCTAGTCAAACAGAATCAACGCCGGCACTATATATTACATGGCAATCGCTAGGTATTCAATGTGATGTGTGTAGAGTGCTTAATCAAACATCATACATTTAATCCGTGTCTGTTCTTGTAAACATGTATGCCGTGTAGGGCCCCCATATATCCCTCGGGCGTGAGGCAGACGGCAACCCTTCTGAGTAACAAACCAATTGATCACAGCAATATGCCAGCTCCTGCAGCCATTTTTTCAATTTGGGAGCTGGTCGACCACCCCAACACACCGCTACCCTACGCTTGGCCATTTGCAAAGAGAGCACCACCAATTTGCATACACCGGCTGGAATTTTGGATACTATCCCCAACAGACATACCTTAGGATCACAATCAATGGTGACTTCAGTCATGGCAGACAGTACCTCCGTCACACCCATTCAAAAAGCCTGCACTCTGCCACAGGTCAATGCCAGGTGCATAAAGTCGGCTTCCTCTGAACCACACCGCACACAGCTATGAGAGTCTCTTAGCCCGTACCTATGTAACTGAGCAGGTGTGTAATGAGTTTGATGGAGAAATTTATACTGTATAAGCTTGAAGTTGCCATTAACAGCAAAACTCCCCGTCATCCTGCAACTTTCTTCCCATTCATCATCTGTTAGTTTTTGCATAATGCTACTGTCCCACCTATCCCTGGAACTTGATTCTGCAATGCCTTCGTCCAACTGTGAGGCCTGATATAATCTGGACACTAGCTTAGTTCTATCAGTGGCCGTATACAGAAGCTGCAAGGTGCCCAGGGAGGGCGGCTCGTCCGGAAATGACTAATACAAATCCCTTAGGGCTGCACGGAGTCTGGCATAAATGAATGTAGCATTGGCCACATTTCCCGAGTTCGAGGAAGTCCTGCAACGTGAGAAAGCGATTTCGGATAAATACGCCCCCCACGGTCTGCAACCCGGCACCATGTAAAACTTGGGAGTGCCCCAGCCTCACTCGTCACTGACATGATGCAACAGGGGCATTGCAGCGGCATATAATGGCAGTCGCCCCGCTCTCCTCTCCAGCTCCGCCCACGCTCGAGCTGTGCACTGCGTCCACCTCGTCTTTCTCATACACCGAGTGGGGATTCACTATCATGGCCTTAAGAGGTAGGGGGTGTAGAGCACCCCCCTCGACCACCACATGCGGTGTATATGAGGGAGCCGACTGCCAATACGAGGCAAAGAGTGCCTGTGCACACAAGTAGTATAAGCGCATATCAGGTATCGAAAAGCCACCCAGCGCATATGGCTTAGTCAGCATGTCCCATCCAATGCAAGGCTTCTTACCTCCCCCATGCAAGTGTAATCATCAAGGAACGCAGCGTGTTAAAAAAATGGCTCATCAGGGGAAGCGGAATATTTACAAAAAGATATAAAAACTTGGGCAGCACAACCATCTTGATCAGGGCTACCCTATCCGCAAAGGAGAGAGGCAGCCGTATCCACCTAGACACCTGGTCTTCAAGCTTCGACACTGCCACTCCATAATTTGACCTAATTACCTCCTGCGGGTCCCTTTGTACCGATATATCGGCCCGGGTCCGTTGCCCATTCTAGAGGAAAGTTTAACTCTAACGTTACAATGCTCTGTGTAAGGGGTCGAATGATCGATTTGGCCCAGTTAATTGCCAACCCAGAACACCGCTCAAACCAGATGTATTCCCTAATAACACCCGCCAAATAACGTTCCGGCTCCCGCACATATAAAACCATATTGTCTGCATATAAACAATACTGCCAATGGCTGCTGAAAAAACCGAAGTGCCGAGTTTGCATGCTTTTGCCTGAGCATACAAGGCAGCGGCTCCAGCACCAGAGCAAATAGTAGGGGGAACAGCGGGCACCCCTGCTTAGTGCCCCGTTGAATTGGAAAGGCCTCCGAAATACTGCCATTAACCCGCACTCGGGCCACCAGGTCCCCATAGAGTAGTTTAACCCAGTCCGTAAAGAAAAAAGGTACCCCCATGTGGTGAAGCACTGCAAACATAAATCGCCATGCAATCGTGGCTTTAGCAGCGTCCAATAGGACCGCCGCCGCCGGCAGTTCAGGTTAAAGTAAATGTAGGGTCGCAAACATAGCTCTCAAATTATGGACCGTAGAGCGCGAAAGAATGAATCCTGATTGGTCCGGTAGGACCATAACCTGTAACAGCAGGTGCAAGCGCGTGGCGAGCACTTTAGCAAGTATCTTAACGTCCGTGTTCATAAGGGACAGCGGGCGGTATGATTCACACTTATCTAATTGCTTGCCCGGCTTTGGTAAAACAACAATCATGCTTCGCGCAGCGTAGCAAGCAGCTTCCGCTGGTCAAAAGCTTCCGCATACATAGCTGTCAGATGAGGCAGCAACATGTCTACATACTCCTTATAAAATTCCGCAGGAAGGCCATCAGTACC
This sequence comes from Lissotriton vulgaris, assembly GCF_964263255.1. Lineage (NCBI taxonomy): Eukaryota > Metazoa > Chordata > Amphibia > Caudata > Salamandridae > Lissotriton > Lissotriton vulgaris. The sequence goes on along the minus strand of NC_141694.1, from coordinate 1,546,611,782 downwards.
GGCGGCCTTCCCATTTGGCAACGCAGCGATTGCCTCCCTGATCTCATCAACCGTCAGATGGTGCATTCAAAAGTGCTGCTGTCCCTTTGAAAACCAGACCAGAGAGCCACATCGTCCAAGTATTGCGCTATGTCCTCGTCATTAGCCGTCTGCCTATCTCCATACATTGTCTTATAATATTGTACAAAGTGCTCCAGTATGCCTGTAGTGTCAGTCACAGTCCGATCATCCTCAGTAATCTCCTGCACCCCACAATACTTAGCCCAAGGTTCTGTAATTCTCTCTGCCAGAGCCGCCCAGGTCGCCCACTCTCACCGTAGTATCTGGCTCTACTACGTTTTGTAAATGCGTCACCTCCTGGTCGGCTAACTCATCGTAATCATTCACTTTTTTTCTGATATCAGCTAGGAGAGCCTCTGCTGTTGCCTCTGCATACTGACGCTCCAACCCAGTCAATTCAAGAATCCAGCCGGCTCATAGAGCCCCGTAGGGACTTGAGCACCCCTGCCTGGAGGCCTCTGATAGTCACTTTAAATGCCTCCCAGACAGTGCCCACATCCTCTACCGATCCAACATTGATCTCAAAATAGGACTCTATGGCCTCTCGTACACCATCTCAAAACACCAGGTCTAAGAGAGCTGAGGGTTGTAATTTCCATGCAAATGGCGCAGGAGCATAGCCTGGAAGCTTCGTGACCATTAAGACCGGTGCATGGTCTGACAGCGTCCAGGGGAGGTGTATGACCTTAGTCACCCATGATTTCACATCATGTGTCTCCAGCCAGTAGTCCAAGCGGGACCAAGTATCATGAGCATACGTATAACACGTTCCCTCCCGTACGCCAGGATGCCGCATTTGCCACACATCCACCAGTCCCAAATCATTCATACCATCAATCACTGCCGTGGATGCTCTCCTGCAATGCCCAGAGCCCTGGGCATTCCTGTCTACTTCGCTGTCCAGCACTACATTTAGGTCACCACCACAGAGAATAGAAGCCCTACCGCTGCCATGCACCATCAAAACTAAATTGTCTTTTACCTCACATAGAGATATTTTAATGGAAATTCTTCGCAGTCTCGAAGTGCATAGAAAATTGGCAAAAAATGGGGTAATGAACAGCATGTCCATTGTAGACCTACATCATTGATACTAAATTGAACGTTACCTCATATGGGATGGTTTAATGGAACTTTTAATTGTGAAACTGAAATCGATATTTTTGTGCTTATATGTACAGTTGCGGTTTTATATTTAATGGTTAAAATTACCTGCAAATACAATATTAATATTATTATTATTATAGTTCTTATTTCAGCTGCCTTTATTGGCATCTTGGTGTATACAATTCCTCCTGTTGAATATTTTTCAAATACTAGAAGTGTTTATATAGATTTGAAGAATTATAGAGAAATAATTAATTTGTCTGATTGTTACAGTTGTTCTAATGTACCTGCTTCTGTTTCAGAAGGTGTGACTTCTGTTTATTTACAGTTGTCATATGGCCTCTCCCACGCAAAACTATTACCAAATCTGTTAAATGGTCGTCAAGCCTACCCAGGAAAATGTCCTCGTCTACTGGATAAACTGCAGCACCCACTCTACAGAAGAATGTTTCACATTCTGAAATACGCCTGTTCGCTGCTACATCTTGAGTTTGGTCTGACTGGGCATGAATTTGAATGCAAGTAATCCTTCATCAAATACTACTATACAAACCAGAAAGTCAAACCAGACACTTTAAAGAAAGCCATACAGGAAATTGTTGCCAAACCGGACAACCCATGGTCGCTGTGCTTAAGAACAGCAGCCAAAGACTTCGATGTAAACATGGAAACCTTAGCTTCTACCCACAGTCTCCTACTCAGGTGGAATATCCATTCTGAAGAAACAGGTCCTGTCGCTCACAAGGAAGGCGGATCTGGGCACTGTTCAAGCGACTTCCTATGCTGGTTCGATTGTAATATCACATGAAGGAATGAAAATACAACCATATCGAAAAGAAGCTTTAAAAAGTGAGACCAGGCTCCGAATACTCAGAGCGAGACTTATGGTCCTCCTAATTAATGAATTCCACTCTAACTTGTCATCATCACTTAGCATAGGTACCTGCAGGTTCTGTAAATACAGGAGAGTCTATGTAGCATCTGCTCTGCTACTGTCCAGAATGTTTAACTGCACGACACACTTAAAAGCAATGTTTTTAAAGCATGGAATTTTCACTTGCAAAGATGCTCTGGACTTTTGCTTGACTACTAGCATTCAGATTGACCTGGCATGCTTTGGCAAGTATATCAACACAATACTCACTTCCATTAAAATGTGAGGAAAAGAAAAGCTACTGACTGAGTTTTAAACTGCTAGATCATCACTACATATGCTGATAGTTTTTAATGCTCTAATTTTTCTGCCTGGTGCTTGATCAGGAACTTCCATCTCCATGCTGCACTTTATTTTTATTTAGTTGCCCCCAATAAAAAACAAAACATTTTGACTGCTTTGAGCAGACAGTATAGATCATAAAGTTCTTGTAGACTATTTACCTGATAGTAAGAATTTTGTAGCAACTGAAACTTTTAAATCCTTTAGTGGAAGTAAAAACATAAAGAATGTACGCAAGTTCACAGAAGTTGAGCATGATTATTAGAGACTATAACAGGAAGAGATCAAGAGAAAAGTTGTCAAGAGGTACAGCGGAAATGAGATTTGATTTGAAATACTATGATAAAAAAACTCTCAAATACATCTTAGCCTTAGAATTTGGAAAAAACTTGAAAGGAGTGCGTGTTTTATACAAATAAAGCGTAACAATATCAATAGAAAAACCTAGTGAGGAATATTGTGTGTACTAAAAAATATATTATAGACATGTTTAGATGCTGGCCCCCACACTGTGTATTCTTTATATCAATGACCATGTGAAATTCCTGGATCAGTGCAACAAAGACACGCCTAGACTTGCAAACATGAGAGTTTGTGCCCTCGTTTTGCTGATGACCCCTTATTGATCTCCAAAACACCCATGGGACTCCAGATGCTGCTGGCCCAGTTTGATAGTTTCTGCCAATTGAGGGGGCTGGCTATCAATGTGAGCAAAACAAAGTACATGGTCCTGAACACTGGGCGCTCGACTAGGATTCATCTCACTCTAGCAGGGAACCCTTTGGAACAAGTGCTCACATTTGTGTATTTAGGCTTCACTTTGACTGAGCACATAGGGGGGTTAAGTTCACATAATGCAGCGTCGATTAAAAGTGGAGCCAGTGGTGGGTGGTATCCAAAAGATGGCATGTAGCTCTGATAGAGCAAGTATTCGCATGTGACGCGACTTGCTTGTATCAAGAACCTCGAATAACATCAATGAAACTAACTCAACAAGTTTTGTCTTTCTAATATTGCATTTTACACTACACGGGGGTGTCCCAGAGTCGCTTGCCTATGTATCTACTTATATTAATGAAGCTTGCAAATAACATGGTTGCTGCTTTGCGGGAATCTAGTCTGCGCATGCGTCGGTCATGTCCACGTGATGTGACGCACTCGCAGTTCTGGAGGGAATTTTTCGCTCATGCGCAGTATTGCTTAGATGGCCGCTTTGTTTCTCACATGCTCCATGCTTGCACTGCTGCTTTGGCAAAGCCGTTTTTTCTGCTTAACTCCTGATGCTATAGTTATTATAAAGTAAGGGATATAGTATAGCCATTCACGGTATACAGTGTATTCATTTTATTCTGTGTCTCTAATTTGTTTTTGCTAACTTTTCATGTACCATCCTCGGGGGGGGGGGGTCTGGGAAGCACCGCTACTCCATCTTGAAGTCAGGGTAGAACCAGTCATGTGACGGGGGAAGAGAAAGTCACGCAGCAGTGGAACCCAGCCAGCTGGCAGCCAAAGCCAAGATGTTCATGGGAACCTGCTCCCTGACCTAGCTGAAGAAACTGAACAGTTACCTGCAATTGCAACAATTGTATTTCGTTGTGTATGTACCCCATTGTCTGCTGAAACCTCCCTTGCCATGGGAACTGGAATGTAAGGGGTGGGTTCGAAAATGAATATTAAGTCTGAGAAAGTCCAAATTCAAGGAGGTACCATGACCTAACCTCCTCACTTGCCCAATCAGAAATTAGGGAACTTGTCACTTGCAACATTTGTGGGTGGTACATTGTCCCGAAAACAGTATAATTTGCCCGGTTTAGCTAGAGAAATTGTCTGACTTGTCCGAATAGCTGACCTGTCACTGACCCAACGAACTCTATAGGTGTTTGATACAGAGAGCTGCGGAGCACTCTGTCCGTAATTTCCCCAGACTCAGTCGGAGTTTGGGAAACCTTAAGTGCTGGAGAAGCACTTTGATAGGAGGTTCGAGAACCCAATCGGGGTTATTGGCAGATTCCTTGCAGAGAGGGGGTAGCGCAGGCGTTGCATCAGAAGCTGCAGGTGTTGGTCGTACCCTTTGGTGAGCCCAGTCCTGATCCAAATCCTGAGGTTATCCTGTCTATGAGCAGTACCTGCTCGCCTACTGGCAACCTAAGTCCTTGAGGGTCCTTTCCCGCCTTTCCCAACTAAACCGTGGCCAGGGTTGGTCTTCATTCTGTCCTAGGTAAATATAAAATTGCGTGGGTGTTGGTCTATCTAGGTTTCTCTTTTCCCCTTCCTGAATACGAAAAGTTACCTATTTGTCTTTTACCTTGTTCCTCTCTATAAATAAGTTTCTCGTATAATTGATTCTTTAGCATGTTCCATTCTCTTCCTACCCTTAGCCGAATTTAGAATCACATTGCATATATAGTTTGTCCCACTCTTACCCTCCTTTTAGAAATTAAGCACATCTGTATGAGTAGATTGCATAAGTTTCGTTTCCTATAGGTTGTTAGTGATAACAAAGTCTGCTCTAAATAGTTTGTTTCCTCTTCTCACCCGCCTTTAGTGAAGTTTACAAAATCTGTAGATCCATATTTAGCGTGTTCCTTATTTTTCCCCTTCCCTTTATTTCCAAATCTCCAAATGTTTCTTACCTTAATTTATTGTTATGCTATTTTCTTAATCTTAGTGATAGATAGTTTGATTTGTGTTAACCTGTGGCTCATCGAAACTGAAGAAAACGATAACTAGATAAAGGTTTTGAAAACTTCCTGCGTTTGTGGTTATTATAAAGAGCTCAGTATCGACACATCCTGCCAGCGATTCAGGTTTATGAACTTAAGACCCTGGGGTCAGCAGCCTATGGAGTCGAGCTCTGGGGGCATCTGGACACAACCTCACTGGTAGTGAGCTCTGGGGGCATCTCGACACAACTTCACTGGTAGTGGTGGGAAATCGCTTCATGCGCCAGTCGGTGAGCGAACCTGTAGGCACTCCTCTCCTTCATCTAAGGCTGGACTTAGGGTTTAGAGACCTCTCCGCCACACTTGCATTGCATCCCATACTTTACTGGAGAAAGATATGGGCTACCCCGGAGTGATCAGCCTGCCGACAAGGGTTAGAGGAAATTATAGCACTAGTAGAATTCCATGGCTAAAGCATGTGAAGGGCATATTGTCATACATTGGTCTTGATGGTCTATGGAGTGCCCTGTGTGAGAAGTTGGCCTGATATGCAGTGCTCACTATTCTAGTGATCACTATGTATCAGTCCAAACAACCCTTATTGATGATTGGTTGTAAGTCAACCGTAGACCAGCTATCCTAGTAGCATGGACAAGAGCAGTCTTTAGGCTAAACTCTAGAGGGCGTGTTAAGCCAGCTGTTATACCATCACATATACCCCTTGAACACCAAGTGAAATGACACCACACAAGTTGTTATGAAAAATAAAATATATTTATTTAGAACACAACAGCCCTGGACTCTTTATGAGAACAGGGCGCTAAGCACAATACAAAGCTCTTAGGAAAATAAGCAAAGTCGCACAATTTACACAAATGCCCGAGGCGCACGAAAAACCATATACTCTAAAAGTGGAATGCGAAATTACTAGCAGGTAAGTACTACTCTAATAGGCTTTGGGATCGCTAGGACTTGACTACTGAACCTTCAGATTACTAGCAGGAGGCCTAGGGAGATCGGGTGCAGAGTGTGCACTCACGCGGGATGCGGGACAAAGTCTATGGATGCTAGATTTCGTAAAGTTAGTGTTATCGGACAAATCCGACTAGGTAGAGCTGAAACGAAAAAGGATCTGGACCTTTGGATAGCAAGATAGCTGGAGCACCGAAATGCTGAGTTTACCTAGCCCAGGGGCTGCGGATGCATAGGTCTGGAAAGACGTTGGGAATCCTCGTTGCAGTCTATGGAGCCTGAAAGAAGAAGTTGCTGGCAGGCGACCAGTGTTAAAGTTCGAAGTGATCCAAGCCTGGATCGAAGATGGAAGACACCTGTAAGCAAGAGGGGACCAAGTTCTGAATCACTAGCCAGTGATTAGATGGGCACCAGGATGGCACCGGACGAAGTCACCTCGACCAGGTGAGTGGGCGACGCTGGGCTCTGCAGTCTCACGGACCAGGAGGCGTTGTCGGCGACCAGGATGGAGGTGCGAGCTGTCCCACGATGGTATCTGCTGTCGACGTCGCTGGACCCAGGATTGGGGCAACAACTCTTGGCAAATGCAAGCCCACGCGGTGGACTCAAAATGGCGTCTGGAGTGGACCAGGAGGGTCCGGGGTGCTCCTCTGTTGGAGGGGAGCAAGGGCCAGTCTGGAGCAACCAGATCAGCGTTGAAGATGTCGTCGTTCATCGTCAAGAGGGCTACAAGCCAGCAGGCAAGTGGCCGGACAACGCGGTGAGCAGCAAAGAGCAGAAGGGCCCCACGCAGATCTCGTGGATGCTGGGGGGCTGGACTTCGGTGCTGGAGCTGCTCAGGGTTAGGGCTTCTCAAACCCCAAAGCACTCACTCGAGGATCCCTCGGCGGTCGTGCTGGATAAGCGTCATGCAGTTCTGAAGATGGCCGGTCCCTCGAGGTCTCGTCACACCCACGGATCTCAGCTGAGCTGACGATGTAGGTAGAGGTCAGAGGTGCCAGGGAAGCCGGGTCTCGTCGTGCTGGTCAGTCGGATTCCGGAGGAAGGACGTGCAGCAAACCGCAGTGTTCTTAGTTGGTGCCCGCAGATGCAGGGTGACTACTCCTTAGTCACAAGGGAGAAATCTTGAGAAGAAGTCTTGAGTTCCTTTCGTAGAAAGTAGTTTCAGGATTCAAAGATGATCTAATTTGGAAGGGGGCCCGCTCCTATCTTTATACTAGGAAAAGGGGCTGGCACGCGACTAGGTCCTGCCCATGGGTGGGACCAGGAAGGGGGGTGGTTACACCCCTCTCCCATGCCGGACTTTCCCCAGCTCAGGGGCTGGTGTGCCCCTGGAACTGGTTCTAGCCGGCAGATGCATAGTGAGCACCGGGGTGCCACTTGCAGTCACCTTCCTCTAAAGCCCTGCCTACCCAGGATACACAAAACCCTGTCTGGGTCGGTGCTAGCACCGCCCCTGACAGGAAACCCTTTGTCCAAGCTCTCCTCGCTGGAAGGACTCCCAGCAGCAGGAGGTCAGACTTGTGTCTGTGGTGGCAGCATCCATTTTGTGATGCTGAGGCTCGAGTTAACTTTAACCGGGGTTCACAGTTACATACATGTCGTGTCCCTCTAGAAGGGTGGAATGCTAACCCCGTCGCCAGAACTGGCGAGGGGTTAGTATTCCAATTCGTATGACACCTTACTCGACATGTTTTGATAAAGCGATACCAGAGTTGGCATATAACGGGGGGGCGTGGCCAGCTGCATGGCTGAGTAAGACGTGCCTCAGCGCAGCTCCTGGCATGACTGACATAGATCCGGCGATACATTGACCCAAACAGCGGGTAATCACCCGAAATATCGGCTGTGACGGCGGCGGAGGGTGAGAGACGCCTGGAGAGCCCTTCGGCTTCAATTTCCGACCGGGCGGAGCAGAACTGTCCGCCGATTTCACCCCGGGGCTGAAGACCCTGCGCCCTAAGATGGCGGCGCCCGGAGCCATCGGGTCCGACTGCTGACGGGGGAGAGGTGACGCCACAGGAGAGACGGTGAGGACATCGGAGGACACCCTACCCCGAAGCGACGACGGTCGGCCCGGCGACCTGCCTCCCTCCTCCCCCCTTTCTCTGGTGATCTGGCGGATCCGGGAACGGGAGCGATCTGCGGCCTGAGACACCGGGGGCCTTGCTTTCTGGCCCCTTGGGTGAGCTGCTCGGCCGGCGTGCGCTGCCCTGGGCCTGGCGCTACCTAGTGGGGACCGCGGAGAGCCGTGCCGCGGCGATCGGAGGCTGCCCGCACGGAGGTCGAGTGGGGCCTGTGAAGCCGGGACCTAAATTTGTTGACTGTGGCCCGCCTGGTGAGCTGTGGGGCCCGTGCGCGAGAGCACGCTCCCCGGGAGCCCGGAGCTGCCTGATTGGAGCTGCGAGGGGGCTCGCAAAAGGCCTCCGCCCCTCCCCCCTCCCCCTCCCCCCCCTTCAGAGACTGGGGGGTGAATCCTGCGAGGTCCTGGATCGAGCTGACCTCCCGGAGGCTGAGTGGGGCCTGTGAAGCCGGGGTCTGGATTTCCTGTCTCTGGCCCGCCTGGTGTGCAGTGACACTCGTGGGCCACTGTGCGGTCCCCTGAGCCCGGGGCTGCCTGACTGGAGCTGCGGAGAGGCTTACCATCGGATTTCGCTCCCCCTCCCCCCCCCCCCCCCATCCTCGGGGGTGGACGAGAACCCCTCGGGGACCCCGCTTCGTAGGGAGGTCCCGGCCTGGACTTGGATTCGCCCGCCTGGCTGGGGCCCACGAGGGGGGACGTGGCGCAGTGCCTCTCTGGTAGAGACGGGGGATCCACAGGACTGGTACCGGCCCGGAGCCGCTGCCACCTTGACGGGCAGTGCTCCTTACCTCCCCAGCCCCCCTGTTCCATCGGGGGCCATCATGGGCAAGAGGGATCCGGCGCCACGGGCCGCGAGGCAGGAGACGATTGAAACCTACGCCACTAGCACGAGGGCACCCAGGAACACGGATGGGGGGGCCCGAGACTCGCAGCCGGATACCGCCATGCTCCTGGAGGCGATCCAGGCCTCGAGGACGGACATCCAGAACTACAGGGCGGCCCTTGAGACCAAGATCAGGGAGGTAGGATCTGAGGTTCTACTACTGCGGCAGGACTTCCGGAACTTATCCGACAGAGTGGGCACTGCGGAGACCAGGATATCCGAAACGGAAGAATCCGTTACCTCACTCAAGAAGGACATGGCAGAATTGCAGGCCTCCCATAGACAATTGTTGTGACGAGTGGACGACGCGGAGAACAGGGCGCGCAGAAACAACCTGCGCTTCGTGGGCCTGAGGGAAGGAATTGAGAAGAACGACACTGCAGCTTTCCTCCACTCTTGGCTGACGACCATGTTTCCCCAGGCTCGTTTCTCCAACTGCTTCGTGATCGAGAGAGCACACAGGGCGCTCCTCGCAAGACCACCGGAGGGAGCGAGGCCTCGCCCAATAATTGCGAGATTTCTCAACTATGCAGACAGGGATCTTGTCCTTCGTGAAGCCCGGAAACTGGGAGAACTAAAGTTTGAAAATGCCGTTATTATGATCTTCCCTGATTATAACCAGGAGGTACAGAAGCAGAGACGCTCCTACGACACTGTGAAAGCAAAGCTAAGGGAGCTAAACATCTCCTATATGCTCCTCTTCCCTGCGAAACTGAAAGTCCTGTTTAAGGGCAGATCACACTTCTTCACCCGTCCGGAGGAGGCCTGGCACTGGCTAGAGGAGAGACCGCTGCTGCAAGAGGCAGAAGAAGAAGGTCGCAGAATTCGGGAAGAGCAAGCAGCGGCCAACTTCAGGAGGAACACAAACGGATCGCAGAGGTCCCGACACCACCGGACGGGCAGGCAGTCACAAAGATCACCCTACCCGTCTCAGCAAATGGCGAATGGAGGAGCCCGAGGAGACGGCACCGCAGCCGCCGCGGGAGATACCACTCGGGGATCGCGATTCCGGTGCCTACTTCCAGACTCAGAGACTGCTACAGATCAGGAGGATGGCACCAATGTTTCAGATTTGGAAGACCAGACGGAACAATCCTTACACCCATTAGCTGTTGCCATCCGAGACTTGGAACAGGGAGGGCCAAGCAACGCGGTGGTCACGGACCCCGACACGCAGGACTCCCACTCCTGAGAGGCTGTAGGGACGGAGATGCACCGACACAGTCCATGCCATGGGGCGCGCAAGTAACTTTTCTTTGTTGTTTTTTGGGTGGACACACACCACTACCAGACTTGAACTCTGACCAACTAGACTTTTCTTAGTTGGGGTTGTTTGCAGGGTGGGCGACAGACCTTGCTGCCTGGTGGCCCATACCGTCAATGGTTGCACGGGAGGGACGGCCGGGGGGTTGTTTATGCAGTTTGGTTGTTTACGGGGAGGGGGAGGGGGGGGGGGAGATTGAGGTTATGTGCAATGCAGTCACGGGGTTCGACACATTCTTTGGTACTTCCTATATGGGAGTTGACCCGCCTGCCTGCTTCTCGACCTGGAGTAATCATGCCTCGCCACTATGCCCATGGCCGTTGAAAAACTGAGTGTACTGACATGGAACGTCAATGGCCTGGGTAACAAAATTAAACGGGGTCTGGTGAACAACTTCCTTAAGAGAATGCGCCCCGACATAATTTTTTTGCAAGAGACACACCTGAAGGGCACGGCCTGCGCGTTCATAGCACGGGGTAGATACAAGGTCTTGGGTCATGCGGGATACACAACTGACTCCAGGGGCGTAGCTATTCTTATCAAGAACACTTCCCCGTTTCAGGTCACACGGACATGGGGGGACCCTCTGGGTACATGTGTAGGAGTGCAGGGATCTTGGCGCAGACGTACTTACATCCTAGTCTCAATATATGCACCACCTAAACTACAGGCTAATGCACTGAATCTGTTAGCTGCCATACTACTAGACACTTCAGACACTGTACAGATAGTAGGTGGAGACTTTAATGACGTACTAGACAGAGACATGGATAGATCAGGGAAGACTAATCACCAGCGTACTCAGACTCCCCTGGCTCAAATGATGTCGGAGATAGGGCTGACTGATGTATGGCGACTGTTCCACCCGACTGTTAGGGCCTACTCATTCTACTCGGCAGTGCACAAAGTATTCTCCAGATTGGACTACGTCTTTATGTCTAGACCGGAGCTTACTGTAGAGGGTACGGCGGAATACTTGGCTAGAGGTCTTTCAGACCACTCACCTCTAGACACAAGAATGAGGCGAGTTGGCGCCTCGCTGCTTGGGACCTGGCGAACAAGACAATACTCAAGGGTGTTCGTGCTGATGCCCGGGTATACCTAGCTGAGAATGTTGGGTCAGTGGACTCGGCGGTAACTCTGTGGGAAGCAATGAAACCGGTGTTAAGAGACAGAATAAATACTAGATTAAGGGACGAGAGGCGGAAGACGATGGAAGAGGTAGAAACTGTGGAACGCACTATAGTGGAGTTAGAAAGGGATCACCTACGTACAAAGAGCTCGACCACCTTACGCATACTGTTAGATAACCAGCGACACTATCGAGACCTGGTATCGGATGAAGCAAAGACCCAAGCCTGGCCACATTACATCGTCTTTATGACGTGGGGGACAAATCCGGCAAACTTCTGGCCTGGCTTAGTCGTAAGGAGAGGGCAGCGAGATGGGTGGAGGCAGTCGCAGAGGAGAGGGGGAAGACTTTATGCGCAGACAACCTCATAGCAGACGCATTCGCAGTCTACTATGGCCGCTTCTACGAGGCCAGGCAACTGAGTTCATGTGGAGAATCTCTTCTTTACATGTCGCAGGTTGACCTCCCCGTGGTAGATGCTGAGGCCCTACCCGCCTTAGAGGCCGACATCTCTCTGGATGAAGTCAAAACTGCCATTGCGGGGCTGAAGTCGGGTAAGGTGCCGGGCCCGAACGGGTTTCCCCCGGAATTCTTTAAGTGCACGGCCGACATCTTAGCTCCCCACCTAAAAAAATCTCTATTTTGAGGCATACCAAGACGGCTGCCTGCCCGATGACCTCACCCTGGCGATTATAGTTCCCATCCACAAGGAGGGTAAACCGCGTGACGACTGCGCGTCCTACCGCCCCATCTCCCTCTTGAATACAGAGGTGAAAATCCTAGCCACGATCCTTGCGCGACGCCTTAGGGCGGTCCTACCCGAGCTAATACACTTAGATCAGACCGGCTTCTTACCTGATCGGGCCACGAAACTCAATCTCCGACGCACCCACAACTGGCTGCAGGAGGTTAGGGATAGGGTCCCTCCCCATTGGTTCCTCTCATTGGACGCGGAAAAGGCCTTCGACTCCGTGCACTGGCCATTCCTCGAGGCTGTCCTGGAGAAATTTGGTCTCGGCCCAAAATTCCGCTCATGGGTTCGCCTGCTGTACACCAACCCACGGGCCAGAGTGCGGGTGAACGGGAGACTCCCTCGAGAATTCTTGATCCAAAGGGGCACCTGGCAGGGGTGTCCCCTATCACCGCTACTCTTTACGATGACAATTGAGATACTGGCGGCCAAAATCAGACAAAATCAGAGGATTTCCGGTTTCCGCCTTACTACTGCGGACGGCCCGGAGGAGAAACTGTCCCTGTATGCGGACGATGTCCTCCTATATATCACAGCCCAGCAAACCTCTGTGCCTGAACTATTCCGGGACCTGGACGACTATGGCAGTCACTCCGGTTACGCAGTGAACTGGCACAAATCCGTCCTTTTTGACCCCAAGGGGGACGCGAGTGAGGGGGACCTCCCAGACAGACTGGTGATATCCACAGACGGCTTCCAATATCTAGGAGTATTCATCACGTAGGATAGGCACCGGTCACTTCTCAGAATGTTGAGAAAATACTGGTGAACTCCGCGGCGGATATGGCCCGGTGGCGCCAACTTCCTCTGACACTCTTGGGAAGGGCGGCGATATACAAAATGATCGTGCTACCCAAATATTTATATGCCCTGCAGAACGATATTATCAAATACCAGACAGTCTCCTCCGTAGACTGCATGCTGACCTCAGATCTTTCATATGGCTGGGTAAGCAGCCGAGAATTGCACTGACCACCCTGCAACGCCACCAATACAGTGGAGGTATCTCCCTGCCAAACCTTGAAGCGTACTACTGGGCGGAGCACCTGTCCTCCATTAACGATTGGCTCCACGCCCCCGGGGACCACCCAACGTATGCGTTGGAACGCACCAAACTGGCCTCACGCCCTATACTTTCCTACCTATACGGTGGCGCGGCGAGCCGTTCCTTACTCCCGGCCACGCATATTACTCTCCGGGCTTGGAAAATGGCGATGAGACGTACGGGCTGGGATAAGAAACCCACCCGGCAGACCCCACTCTGGCACTGCACGTGGCTCTCTGAACTTCACAAACTTAGGGGATTCAAGCAGTGGGATGACATTGGGATTTCCACGGTGGGAGATGTCATCGCCAGAGGGGAGCTAAAACCCTATGCCACCTTAAGGGCGGAATATGGGCTCCACCGCTCGCAATTTTTTAAGTATGTTCAACTGCGACACGCGTGGAGGGCACAGGCTCTGAATCTTGAGGGCCTGCCGGAGTACGCACCCCTAGAAGGCAGACTGCTGCAGGAACAGATACCCCACAAGGCCGTGTCGCTCACGTATAAAACCCTCACAAACAACATGCTGGGGGATCTGGTGAAGCTTAGGGCCGTCTGGGAGACGAGAGGTGGGACACCTGGAGGACATTAACTGGGACTTAATCCTTATGCATCCAAGGGAGGTGGCCATAAAATCTCGACTGCGCCTGATTCAATATAACGTGCTCCATAGGACGTACTTGACAGGGTGCGGTTATTTAAAATGGGGAAGACAACGGACGATAGGTGCCTGAGATGCCAGCAGGAGGGGGGGGGGGGATTTCCTCCACGTATTGTGGACTTGCGTGAAAATACAATCCTACTGGACACTTATTTTCATCGAACTGCAGGAGGTCCTGTCCGTGTCGCTCGACCAGGAGCCTAAGCTGGCCCTCTTGGGCATGACCAATGATGTAGACCTTCCCCGACCTTTACTGACGTTCCTGACATTAGCCCTAGTGGTGGCAAAACGTGACATTGCCAAATATTGGGGGGGCGGAGACGATACCCACTATAGGTGAATGGAGAAGGGGATTAGACCTCTACATGGCGGCGGAGCGAGTGACGTACAAATCAAGGGGATGCCCGAATAAGTTCAAAAAGGTTTGGTCAAAATGGAGACACTACCATGGGCTCGATGGTGGACTCGGGGGGGGGGGGGGGGGGGGGGGGGGGGGGGGGGGGGGGGGGGGGGGGGGGGGGGGAGACCCGTGAGAGGACCTGGGGCTGAGGGAGGGGGGGAGATCAGCGGGAAGACCTTGATGGGAATGGACATCGCGCATCAACTCCGCTATGCATGCCTAATGTTTTCTCCCGGCCATAGGCTTCAGGAAAAAAAGGGGAGGAGGGAGGAGACGGAGAAGGTGAGATCTGTAGGTGCCCCTACTGTGCTTGTGCTGTTCGACCTTGACTGAGCAGTTGTTATGCTAACGTTGCACTCACATCTGAACTTGTTGGGGAGGGAGGAGGGGGGTGGGGGTGGGGGGGGGGGGGGGGGTGGGGGGGGGAGGGGAGTTTCACTATAATAAAACAAAAAAAGTGGATGCCCAGATGGTTAATGCACCCCTCTTTATGGAATATATATTGTTGTAACGCTGGGGGCTGTAAGAAATATATCCTGAATGTATTCGACATGCCTGAAGTATGCTACCGCTGTCACCCTTTTTATGTCTGAGCATCTGCAATAAAAACTGTTTAAAAAAAAAAAAAGTTGGCATATAACCGCGAGGATTATAATGCACTTAAGAGTATATGGTATGCGTTATCATGGAACAGCTATTAGGACTTGGTTCCGCAAGCTGCAAACGGGCTCAGCTCATGCCAGAGCACCATCTCACACGATTCCAAGCACTCTGCCTTCAGGATTGTCGAGGCCTGCCATAGGAGTGACTGATAGGAATACGAGTGTCCATTTTAGTGTTAGATATAGGTATACTATATCTACAGCAAGGGGTGATTACACCACCTTGCCCCAGCTGTCGTGCAGTCAGTTGTGTCAGATTTAGATGGCCAGCCAGGGGTGGCATAAAACATGCTGCAGCCCCTGGTAGGCCCTGGGTACACCTATGCCCTGAGTTACAGGGTCTGATAAGGTGGCCCAGTACCATTTGGATATGTACCTAAGGTACATGGAATCCATTTTACAGAGAGAGCAGTAGGCCTGGGGTCCCGATTGGCAGGGTCCCAGGCCAACTATGTCAAAATCCAGCTAAAACACAGGGCAAAAAGTTGGGGGCAACCATAGTCAGGATCTACCTTCCTACACCCTGGACCAGACAGGGGCTACTCCCAAATCACTCATTTATTTATTTATTTTTTCAACTTGTAGGGCGCAACAGCTACCCAAAAAGGGTTTCCCGGCGCCTAGACTCATCAAGACCACATATTGACAACATAGAGACAATTGTTGTCACACACCGCCGAGCCACGGTCCATTAATCAATGCCTTTCTTACAGTTAAGGACGCCTTTGAGCAGGAGGACTTAATCTAGACGAATTACAATCCCCCACCCTCTCCCCGCCCCTGGCCATTCAACTGTACTTGCAATTCCGGTATGGAACCTTGCCTCTCCAGAGATTTACTGCTAAGTGGGAGCACACGTCACAGGTTAATGAGTTAGAGTGCCCTTCATGTGGGGTAACAAAAAGAAACCATTGATTGCATTATCTTTTTCTGGCCAACCTATCTGAATTACAAGAGGTGTTGTATATTCCCGCTCTGTCGAAATTTGGGAATTAGGGAACAAAGTAGCACTCAGGATTCTGAGACACAATAGAAGCAGATTGATAGTTTTTGAACTCTCTCATTATCTTGTGTGTGTGTGTGGAAAGTTAGGCACAAGATCAGCAATTTCCAGATAAACCTGAAAAGCCTTAACACACTTTTAAATTATATACCTTAACACCATCGCTGCTGATGGTATTCCCCTCCTGTGCTGGTCTTGTTGGAAATCCCATTATTCATAACGAGCTCAGCTTGTCATAAGCACAGCTCAACCGTGCCTCATGACGAGCTGAGCTCGTCATGAGCATCGAAGGGGTTAAAATGGTTTTATTGTTGCCTTATCTTCTGTACTTTTATGGCTTATAAACGAAATAAAGTTATTGATTGAAACTTTAACATCCTTTAGCAAAAGTAAAAACAAAGAATGTATGCAAGTTGACTGAAGTTGAGCGTGATTATTTATTAGAGACTATAACAGGAAGAGATCAGGAGAAAAGTTGTTGAGCGGTACAGTGGAAATGACATTTGATTTTAAACTCTCAAAATACATTTTAGCCTTAGAATTTGGAATAACTCGAAAGGAGTGTGTGTATTATACAAATAAAGCATAACAAGTACAATAGACCAACCGTAGTGGGGAATAGTGTGTGTACTTAAAATTATATTATAGATGATTTTATATTCTAGGTGGTGTTAATATTATGTTTAGTAGTACTTATCATACACGTAACATAAATACTTATTTTACACTTCTGCAAGGTTGGACAGGTTTTGTAATCTAGCCTTAGTGTTCCAGAGGAGGATCCGGTTATTATTTTGAATGATGTGCATCATGGAAGAGTGAAGCGAGAAACTTTAGGTCACAAGTATTAGATGTGTTTGGTGTTTTAATTCCTCCTATAGGCATTGCTTTAAACAATGCAAAGATTAGAGAATTATCAACTTTAGTAGAGCAATTAGCTGAAAATACATCAGGAACTTTACCTAGGATTAATGCTGGGATGTTTGCAATTAGATCAATTGTTATTCATAATAGATTAGCTTTAGATATGCTTTTTGGCTAAATAGGTAGTTGTCTATCATGTTGTAAGAACACAGTGCTGTACTTACATTCCAGCGAATAGTTAGGGTATTAACAAGATTATTAACCATTTAAATATGATGGGGATTGTAACTCAGCTATTAGGAGCCTGGAGTTTGGGAAAAGACTGGTTCGTGGATGAATTGGGTGTGCAAGGATTTAGAAGCAAAGATTGTTGCTTCACTAACAATAATATTAATAGTTGTAATAGGTCTTTATCTAACATTTAAGTTTTGTGAATTATTATTATTTTGTGTTGGAGATTCTAGTTGTAATTGCAGGAAAAAGGAGACGAGGATGAGATGGCTGATGGAGGAAACTGCTGTTAACGAGTGTGGCGGAGATAAATGACCGTTTGAAAGCACAGCAGAAGAAAGAAGATGTGTCTACATAATTGATAACTAAGTTGAAAATGTCCGATGTTGTCAGTGCTTAATTTGTAAAAGAATGAGTGAAAGCTTGTTTAATTTTTAAAGGCACATTGCATTTATTAAGATTTGGTTTATACTAATTCTATTGATTACCCTTTTGCTTTCTGTAATGATTATTTTGCTCATTATAAATTAACATAACTGAGATTAGTGTCTCAAGCCTAAATACTTGAGACCAGGATTTCCCGTGACATGAACTCCATAACAGTAAACGTGTTTGGGCATTGATATTATATACGCCCATGCCTAGTGGAGGTCTAATACAAAACCTAATGTTAATTTCCCCTAGAACTATAATAATTGTAACTTACTTCTTCTTTGAGGTAGTTGTAATGCTCCGCATTCGGCAATGCAGCAGCCCAGTTTTTCTGTTTCCTCTTCATGTTCCGATCAAACACATTGAGAACACCGTCTGCCCGGGAAGTGATATCTCGTACTGGAGGATGCCTCCTGGATGAATTGTTTATTCTTTGAACCCACGGCGCCACCATGGAGTGGGATAATTGAGTATGCATAATGCAAGAAGAGACTGGCTTGATGTAGTTAGCAGCAAACCGCCAGGTGTTAAGCGGTGCAGTGTGTCCCTGTGGCCTGGGTGTGAGAGGTGGAATCCCCCAGGAGTAAGGGGGTACTCTGTAGCCCATGTGACAGTTGGCGATGACGCATGGTGAAACACGTGCAAATTGTGCATAGGTCCTACATAGAGCGCGGAAGTGATTTCCTGCACTCATTTCCAAAGCATACCATGGCATGGGTTCCTGCTTTACCTTATGCTTGCCCAAACTCTACGTGCTCAGTCCAGACGGGGTGCCTACAGAGTGATGCCATGTCCAATTTAGCTTTGCTTAGTGAAACACTGCTCACGTTTTCACTTAATAGATGGAGTGCCAATAGCCTCTGCGAGGGATAAAGCGCCCAGGTTGTTTGAAGGTTAATTTCCACGAGCAGACCGGTTTACGAGTTCCCAATTCGATGTCCTCTAATGCTCCTTTAACGGACGTGGTGGCAGCGAGTAGGTTCACGTAATGCTCACAGCCAATGAAGTGGGCGCAAACATTGCGAAAAGGGGGCAAGGGTATATGGATTGGCTGCTTCAGTTGTTGTCAGATGTTCAATTGGCTGTGGGCTTGGACGTCAGCACGTGGCCCTAGCACTGTGTTTAGCTGCTGCACTCCACGCCTTCCTTCCGCTAGTAGGCGGCCATCAACAAAACATGTGCTGGGATATTAACGCTACATACTGGCTGACAGCTTAGCAAGGATACCTGTGGTTAGATCGGAGTGAAGCCTTTCTGTCAGATAGAGACAGCGTGCGAGCCTCGGACTGGTCAGAAGACAGAGACACACGTGTAGGAATTTTATTCTGGTATGTAACGATAGAAAGGTAGGCTCAAACGAACTGTACTTTGATTCATTCAAGCAGCACCAGCTGCCCGAGAACCATCCGATCTTTTACTGTCATCGCGAGTAAGTCATTTTCTGCTGCACTTCGCCCTTTCTCTCTTAGCTTCACATTTTGCTTCTCGGCTCGATCCGAGGCTGTATTTCCCATCAGTGTCATTTTCCACGATCGCGTCTGTTGTGTGTTTCGCCACTCCCCGTCCCTTGCAGCGTTTGGCATCCAGAGCAATGTAAATGAAGTTAAGTTCCGTGGCGCCCACAGACAGAAGCAGCCGATCTACGAGTTGGGCTTATCGGCCAAGCTGCGTACTTTCCCATTCATTTTCAGTGTTTACGTTTGTGAAAACTATTATCGGAACTGCATTTTCTCGTTTGTTTAAAAAATCTATTTAATTTGGGGGAAAATATGCTGGATGCAAGTTTATAAAAGAAAATACATACATTGGGGGAAAGCTGTCAGGTTGTTTTCGTACTTTAATGGAATGTTTACGGTTCCCACCTAGCTAATAATTTGGAGTTTCATGTCCTGGCCGGTTAAAAAAGTCAGCAGAAACTTAGGAAACCTAAGCAAGTTCAAGGAAGAATTCACTTCAGAATGTTTCTGTTGGGTTATGTGTAGTGAAGGGATGTTGTACACCAAAATCAAGTAAGTAGTGGTTTAGTTGAAAGCGACTCAGGCATAGGGTGACCAAATGGCATGGGTGCAAATTCAGGACAACGGGTCAAAATTCAGGACAAAGATTTGAGACAAAACATACATTTTACAGACATATCAGAGGATCACCTTGAATTCTCCTCCAACACGAACTCGTGGCAGTTGGTTGACATGCTTAACAGCTTCAATCTACACCAACTAATAGATACTCCCATTCACACGGCAAGCCGTAGGCTGGATGGAGTTTTCACCAACAATGCAGACCTAGTCATTGACAAGTTTCTGCCACTCCCATAGTTGGATCACAAGGCCACTTCTCAGTTACAACCGCAGATAACAAAATAGATAGCACCAGTGTAACTAGAACAATCAAATACAGGGCCTCGAAGCATACCAAAGTGGTAGCAATATGTGAGGCTCTATCTCAGTCAGCTCCTTTGCTTGAGAGTAACTTAGATTGCGCTCTTATTAGCTTCACATGCTGGCTTGATGCGGCTTGTTTTACAGTGGTGCCTGAAAAAAAGCTAAAGAGCCATAGGAAAAATCATTCGGCTCATTGGTTCTCTCCAGCATTAAAAGCAGGACAGCTTAAATGCAGGCTGCAAGAGCGTATGGAGGAAAGATTATTGGTCGGAAGAAAAAACAAATACAAGAAATATCTCCTGGAGTATAAACAGCTAATTAAAGCAGAAAGGATTAAATACTTCTCAGAAAAAATCAAGCTCGCTGCAAACTCCACTAGGGGACTTTTCAAAGTGGTCAAAAATCTGTCCAGTTGGAATAACAGTAATGTCTTTGTATCGGATGTACCTTTCTGCAACAAGCTGGCGGAGTTCTTTCAATGTAAGGTCAACACTATCTTTGAAGCATTCTCTCTAAATTCATGTAGATGCAACCTTTCCTTTCATCAGACTAAGCTCACCCGCTATTTGTGGAGTTCTTTCCTCTCTCATGGAAGAGAATTATCAGTCTTATGAGCTCCAATAAATCTGGTGCCCCTTCGGACCCTTGTCCCCCCGCCCTGATTTTTAGGTCGAGCGACCTATCTCAATGCGCATGCGCATTGAGCGGGAGCGAAGATATTTAGAGGCTTATCGAGCGTTTACCTAACTGGCGATTCCACTGGCGATCCGATGCAGTGCATGTGCTTTTTAGGTCATTGTGCAAGCGCAAGCCATAAAAAGCGCGTGCACAATGCCACCAGCCGCCTGCCTGCCTGCCTCGCATTACCACATCAAAGGCAGCCCTCCCAGCGCATTTCTCAACCCCTAATTATTCACGGCCGGTCGGCCGTACTTTCAGTTTCACAGCCGCGTCTTAAGCATGCCAAGTTACAAGCTTCATTTCTTTGTCTGCAATTTCACATTTATTTTCATTTATAGAGTTTTTTTTCTTCTTCAATGTGGCTATTTATGGGCATTTTTATTTTATCAGCAAGTTTATATTGTTTAATTTTCAAGGACCCCATGAGTAGGTGCTGCGGACCCCACTTTAAAAATCGATTTTACATTAAGCGAATGATGCTCGAAATTCCCAAATGTAAAATAACCCAAAGTAAACCATTTCTTTTCTCTCCTACTCTGTGGATCTAATGTCCCCATCTCCGGGTGACACATTGCTTTGAAATGTTATAATCTCAAATATCTGTTTTTCTCTGTGAAATCCATCCCTACATTAAACTCCTTAAGCCTCGCGTTCCTTTTCTTCTTGCCGTCAGATTTATCCCTCTGACCACTTGTAATTTTAAAAATCAGCCGATCGATTCCAAACAGTGTTGGAGAGAAGGGTTATGTGGCGGATATTTCTGGCTCAGTAAAACATGCTGAATTTCTTCTGGTGTCGTTTTCGGACGCTGGGACATCATTCAGCAGTGCCGGCATTTGTCTGTATTAACCTGCGTGGAAGGGAGGGGGCTTTATTTTAACATCCAGCTGGGCAGAAACAAAGGCCTGATTTAAAAGACCATCAGCCCGTCTTTTGTTCAAGCCATCTGAGCCTAACACCTAGATGCCAGTGCAATGGAAGAAAGCAGAGGCAGACAGCTAATTACTTCACACATACTTAAGCAAAACCTTTGGAGCCAGTTGTTTTAACTTTGTTTAACTCCCTATGAAAGAGATGTGCTTACACATTTTTAATCTTGCCTCCCAAAGCAACACGACTTAAGATACCACGCCCCCTCATGTGAGACCTTCACACCCTCATCGCCGCTCTTCCCGCTCCGCCCCCTCCCCTGCCCGCCGTGTCGCATTTCTCCTCCCCCCAGCAATGCCCTCCGTCTTGTTCTCCTCCGTCGCTTGTTCCTTACCCCAGTTTCCCTTCCTCCTCGCCTCTCCTATTTCTTTATCTAAGCCCCTCGTATTCACTATAATACAGTCCACGTTGATTGAGCACAGGGTCAAAGAAAGGATTATTGTCATTATAATGGAAATGAAAACAAGGCATACGCAACCCACCATCTACAACCCTTACATTAACATCGGTCAGTGATTGGTGCAAAATAAGTACCCCTCTGTATATAATAAAAATGTCATGCCACATCCACCGCATCCACCACCACATCCACCATCACCACCACATCCACCATCACCTCCACATCCACCATGACATCCGCCGCCACATCCACCACCGCATCCACCGCATCCACCACCACCGCATCCACCACCACATCCACCACCACATCCACCATCTCCACCACCACATCCACCATCCGCTCCACATCCACCGCCACATCCACCACACCCACCACCACCACATCCACCACCACATCCACCTCCACCCCCACATCCACCCCCACATCCACCACCATCACCACCACATCCACCACCACATCCACCACCATATCCACCACCATATCCCCCAGATCCACCACCACCACATCTATGTGTGTGTGTGGCTGTGTGTGTGTGTAGGTGCAAATGCAATGTTCTTGGATTTTCGTCACAATAATATACACTGAACATAATCTTCACAAAAGTTATTTACAAACGTTTAAGCTATTTCCATTATAAATTACAATAAATTTTATTTAAGTATTAATTATTTACAAAATTAAAAGCCATTGTCATTTGCAATATCAATACATCCAAGTCAGGTGAATACAACACACATTGCATTACAAATGCTATAGGTGTCACATTTGCGAAAGTTAAAACTATTGACATTGTAACTGACAAAGCTATTACTTTTGCTATTTTCAAAACCAACACATAAATAAAAAAAGTGTCATTTACAATACCAATTGCTCAAACTTTCCTAATGCGAGACCTATTGCATTTCCAATGCTTGTTAACAATGTGGCCAGCACGGTTTTGGACCACTTAGAGTGCTATTGAAGGAGGTGCTTAGCTCCGGGCACTACCCAAGTTGCTGGAAAAAGCCTCTATTCTTCCCTTGGCGAAAAAAACCCTCCCTAGACCCAAAGCTTGTGGAAAGCTACAGACCTATATCTCTACTTCCCTTCCCTGCTAAACTGCTAGAAAAGGCCATGAACGAAGAAATTCTAGCGTTTCTGGATAGGCATCAGCTGCTAGATTCGGCCCAATATGGGTTTAGAACTAACCATTGCACAGAATTCGCTCTGGTAGCTGCAGCAGAGGAAGAAAATATAAGGGTGGGCAAAGGCAGCAGAGCAGTTCTAATCCTCCTGGATCTCTCCGCCGCCTTTGATACGGTCCACCATGCTTTACTTATTAAGCGTCTGTCTGCTTTAGGTTTTAGGAAATCTGCACTAGCGCTGCTGAGGTCCTTTCTGGCAGATAGTACTCAGTGGGTGGAGATGGGAGACGCAAAATCAAATCCTTTTTCGCTCCCCTGTGGGGTGCTGCAGGGCTCGGCACTTAGTCCCACTCTTTTTAATGTGTATGTGGCCCCCTCCCCCAGTGCAGTTGATCCACAGTTTTGGTCTGACTGTACTGTCCTACGCAGATGATACACAGATAGTGGTATCCATTTCATCTCCAGTTGAGAAAGACGCTTGTAAAGTTTAGCAGCTGTATGACGGCAGTTGCGAGTTGGATGCAAACCAACTGCCTCAAAACTCGGACAAAACGGAGGTATTACTCTTTGGGAAAGAGACCTCCTTCTGGAATGCATCCTGATGGCTAGCAGAGTTGGGCAACCTTCCGAAGCCTGTGCAGAAGGCAAAAAACCTGGGAGTCATGTTTGACATGAAATTGTGCTCAAAACAGTGCAGTAATGTCAGGAGGATTATCATGCTTTGTGTTCTCCAAAAAGTCCTCCCGTACATTCCATTTGACTTGCAGAAGACAGTGATGATGGCCCTCATCACATCTAAAATGGACTATTGCAACTCCCTTTATCTTGGGGCTTCCAAATATCTGCTAGAAAAAATTGCAGTCTATTCAGAACACTGTAGCACAGATACTCCTGAAAATTCCATTTCATTTATTCATTCATTCATTCAATGTATATGTAAGTAAATAGGCAATCAAAATAAGTTTAGATAAGGTTGAGACAATCGTGCACTTCACAGTTTTTCAGTATGTGTGTAGCTTTGCAAAGCGACATCAGGCCCTTTCTGCAATCAAGATTTGTGCTAATGTAACAATAAACATTAAATAGTATTTTTTTATTTGTATGTTAAAATCTGACTTAAATGTGCAGTGAAAACGCTGTTAGTTATTTTATTTTCTCCAGCATGGCGCCAAGACAAAAGCATAATGCCTTGCCCAAGTCTGATGCAGGAGAAGGCACACCACATGCTGTCACTACAATAGAGCCCATTGTCATTCTATAAGTGCTAATCAGCTGCTGTCTCAGAATAACAATGAGCTACTCCACAGTCTGCTGCGAGGTCTGGGAGGGGCCGCTGCAGGCAGCCTCTTCAGTTTAAAAGATAAGTGCGAGAGGCCCAGAGTGTGAACTTTTACACTCATGGGGCCTCTCGCAGGGAAACAGCATACCTTCCTGAAATTTCCGAATTTGATTTTAGTATGATGTCTGAACGGCGTCCGTTATTTGGGGACCCCAAATTACGGACGCCTTGCAGACATCATACTAAAATAACAGACGGTCCGTGAAATTTACAGCAGTTGGTCACCCTACTCAGGCACCTGAATCCCCCCCCCCCCCCCCCCCCCCCCCCCCCCCCACTTCAAACTGGCCATAAACATTTCACACCAACACATCTCAATCCCTAGAATGTATGCCGGATACCATAACATACACTACAACATCCCTCCGCTCCTGATGTTTAATCAAACTTTAGACAAAATATTCACGTAACGAACGCATGTAACCAAAGGTATGTGGCCAAACAAGGTTAAGACTTAATGATCAACTTCCTCAAAGATAATTAGGTGACAGAAAAACTACATCTGCATATACATTTAAAATCAAATACTGTGCAACACTTACCTGGATAGAATGCAATCCCTAATATCCATAACTTCCCAGCCATTACAAATCGGCTTGCTGTTCACCATCCATTACAAGTTAAATTGCTATTCACAAATATAATCATTAAAGCTTTTGGAGATTGTATTACTCTTTTAGAGCACACTGGTACTTTCTTCATAACTTCCCCCTGGGGCACACTTCTTACTGACTTTGTATCAACCAATGTTAGCAGTTTACCTGAGTGCTCTCACAGGTTGGACGCCATCAATCTTATTAACAAACATTTCCTGTCACTCAGGCATACAGGATTCTTTGTAACTTCTGCCACATCACATTGATCGTAGAACACTTTCCATGGAGTTTCTTTATTTTTACTTATTGTCCTACTTTTACCACAGCACCTCGTTGTACCAAACTTGTAGTAAAAATAGATAACCTATTATGAGCCCAATGTATCTAGTCTCACTGATTATTAACCACTCTTGGTTCTGTCAAACACCCTGGACTACTTTTGGATCTTGAACGTCTGCCTTTCATTATCTCAAAGGGACTATAACTGGAGACTTCAGTGTATTTAGTTGTGTACGTCCATGCTCTTTTCAACACCTGTTATTTCCGGTGGTAACCACTCTTGCCAGCCAGTTGAATGACACACTTTAAAGACAGGTTAAGTCTTGTTACCATTTAATTTGTGTGCAGTGCAAACATCTCTCATATACTTCTTTGCTTTACTGGCTGTAAGCTGGCCACCATTGTCACTCGGCAAGTTTGACATTGAAAAACTTCGACAAAAGGCTGAAACAGAGTTGGTGTCAACTCTTTCTGCTACTAGTACACTTGGCCTCTTGGAGAAAATACCCATGAAAACTTTTAAAAATGTATATTGTTCCCAAACAGGTAAAAAAATATCAATATTAACACAAATAAAAAGCATGAGTTGTAGCCACCGCACATCATCCACTCCAAAATATACAAACAGCAAGGTACGCTGTTGGGACCAAGCAGATACACCTACTTTGGTCAATGCTCTTATCCCGTAGGCTAACAATCCAACCTTAATGTATGAAGAGGCCTCACCCATACTTTGTGGCATGCTTCATCATTGGCCACCTCACCCCACCATGGTCAGACAGTGCTACCAGGATGAACTCTAACTTACGAATTAGGTAGTTATTAATAAAGCTTTCAACTGGATACATCAAAGATACGGATGTGTTATTCTGCTGCAGGTCTTATTAATAAAGCGCCGGGACACTCTTTTTGAGTAGCCGTGCGCTATACAAAAATAAATATACCATAACATAACATAACATAACATTTCTAGGAATTCCATGGGGTTAAACTAAGAAATTACCTTTATTCATTAGTACCCGAGATAAGTTAAAAAAACAAGCATTTACAATGCAACGGTCTCGCCTTTGCAAAAGTTAGAGCTATTGGCATTGTAAATGACAAACTTTTTATTCATGTGTTGGTTTTGAAAACAGATAAATAAATGGCATTGTTATTTACAATGCCAATAGCTTAATCTCTCGTAAATGCGAGACCTATTGCATTTGCGCACACACACACACACAGCCACACACGGACACACACACACACACACACACAGAGACACACACACAGAGCCACACACACACCCAGAGACACACACACACAGCCACACAGCTCTCTGCAGGCACAGCAATGTCACACTAAGCATATTTAAAAATTGGCATCTATTTGTGGTTGTTTTACACCTCTATACATTCAAGACGCTGCATAGCAGAGGTCCCCTGAATCCAAACCAAGAGAAATCGCAATGAACGGAGATCCCGAGGTGATCTCTCCAACTTCGCAGTGCAAGGGAGCACGGCAGAAGTGAACTTCACACAGTCAGGGCAGAGGTGCACTTCAGACAGGTAAGGCAGGGGTACATTTCACAGACAAATGTTTCAAAAAACATTTCACATAGACTTTGGGGGCAGGGAAGGAGATTTCAGCTGCATCCAAGATCCTGATGGCTCCAGTGGAACATACTACATTTCTCACATTGTAATTTGCCAACACTGAACAGCATGTTACCTGCTTTCCTTTCAGGGCAGCAACCTTAAGGCGATGATGAGGCTTTCGAGCAAAGTTGGGCCCAAAACAAAGGCCTCATTTAAAGGGCCTATTTCGAAAAAACAAGGAAGACCCTATGTATTGATGGGGGCTGGAGTAATTATTATTATTAAACAGTGGTCCCAAAGTAGAAAACGTAACTCTAAATGCAAAACAATACATCACGAATCGCAATAATTCTATGCTGCTCTGTCTCTCCTAAAAGGCAGCATGCACGCTTCCATGGATCGATATTGTATATTGCATGAGCTGTGTCACTGCAAATGCAATTGTGACACAAACAGTGTATCTTCTGGTCACATGTATTACTCCTTTGCCTGAGCACCTCTCACTCCATTCATGTCACTTTGTTCACAGCACACTGCAGTACATTGTTTTGGAATTAAATGTATGGGTGGATTATTAAATATTGAAAACATTGTTTTGATTTGTAGATATGGTTTAGTATTTTGTGTTACCGTTTCTACCTAGGGACAACGATTGTATTATTTAAAAGGCCATCACCCCGCTATTTGTTTATCATCTTTGTTGAGAGCTGTCGAACACCTGTGCCAATGCAACGGAGGAACACAAAGGCACACATCTTGTTATTGCTTCATAAGTATTTAAGAGAAACTATTATTTTGAAGCGTTTTTTACTTTGTTCAATTCCTGTATGTAAGCTTTATGCATGCATCGTGAAAACATCCGATTTAGCTGCCTGTATGAGCAATTACACAATTGCAGATTTAAATAGCACTTACTAATTTATTTTTTGCATTTATTTTATAGCGCTTCTCTTGCCAATGTAGGATGACGAGTGCTTTACCTCACACAAACATTATACAAATGTCTAAATCATTGTACAGCAAATGTTACATACAACAATATGGGTTACAAGGTGTAGGAAACGCATATTGTCCATACTGGTAGGCATGTTGTTAAGACTGCATGGCCAGGGGAAACGCAAAGTCAGGATTTAAAAAGTCATTCAGTGGTTGAGATAGTCTGTGCTAATAAGGCTTCCAAAGAATAGTTTTTGGCAACCTTGAAATAACAGCAGATTGAGAAGGGAAAAATAGGTTCTGAAACCATGCCTTGCAGTTTGCATGCCTCTCCTTGGTACCGGTTCATAGCTGACTGTTACATTAGAAGGACCACAATTTATGAACTGCAAGTAACAAAATAATCTCTATGGTAAAATCAGGTGCCCACTTATCTAGCTGCCTAAACTATAAATCCGTGACCTACATGTTATATTATGTGATTTGCAGCAGGCACCTGCACCCTATATACTACTTAACAAGTCAAAACTGTGAATAGACCAGCATTAAAGTATTCAAAGAGGCGATAGCTGGAATGCTTAAATTAATCTCAGCCTTTGTTAATTACTTGGGGTGCATATCAGTCCATCGTTATTTTGCCTGTCATGCTACCTCAGTTTGAACCGAGACACGTGTAAATCAGTCTTGACCCTGCTCCAATGTGAATAGTCCAGCTAGACTAGCATTACCAAAGTTGTCTTATTGTTCTTCTGATCACCTGAAAATTGCCCTGCACACAAAGAGCTCTGCAACATGTGCCTTAACCTTGTAAAATATTTTTTTAAGAAGCCTCTTTATGACCAAGTAAGTAAGCCAGAAGAGTTATACTGTGAAATTCGTCACTGCTCTTAATGTCTTTGTAGTAGTAAAAAAAAATGCTAACAGGCTCTGTTTTACCTAATTCCACACTCTTCATCCCATCCCCTTTTGTTTTCTCAAATATTTGAATTTCCTGAATACAATCTTCCCTTTTCCTTTCACATGAGCACTAACTTTCCACGTACTTCTTTCTCGCTGATAACCATAACAATATTGTATATTATAACTAATTGTGTTCCATTGAAGTATTTCTTTGTGTGACTGAATAAACTTATGTTATCAGTCCTTCTTTTTGAAGTGGCCTTTCTGTGTGTGCCTATGTAGAAGTGGAGCTGACCACTATGGGGCTGGAAGACCTTTGGAAGACCCCAGCTGCCTGTAGAAAGATGTCTAGACAGAGGCTGGTTGATACATTTATGCTGCAGTCTCAACATACCTGTAGGGAGAGGAACTATTGTAAACAGTTGGTCCTCATGTGCCAATTAACCCCACCTATGCTAAAGGGAGGCTACTTTTACCTAGCAGATATTCCCATCGCTCAGCATACATTTTTTTTACTTAGATTCCGTTTGAATTTGATATATTTAATGCTAGGGTTTCCGGGGAGAAAGTTCAATCACTCTGAATTGACCTTGTGCCCTTGTGATTTGCAATCTTCTCAAAATGACCTCCATTTACTATTTTTCTGTGGTTCTTATCAGAAGGAAAGAAAGTAATTCATTGTTCCGATTTTAAAATGGTATATTTTAAACAATGTCGGGTTGCATTATTTTTTTAAAAATCTTTCTCTGATCCTTTAGTTTGTTTTTCACTAGCGTCAATCTTATGGGCATGCATAAGAAAAAGGAAATAAATGAGCCTATAAGTAGGATATGGACTTTTTTTTTTTAACCTTTTATCCAGATTTAACTCGACATTTGGTAACCCGCTATTTTAATATATTATGGAAATGATC
This sequence comes from Lissotriton vulgaris, assembly GCF_964263255.1. Lineage (NCBI taxonomy): Eukaryota > Metazoa > Chordata > Amphibia > Caudata > Salamandridae > Lissotriton > Lissotriton vulgaris. The sequence continues at coordinate 1,546,582,294 of NC_141694.1, read as the reverse complement.
ATAGGTGTACATGTATGTGGAATTTATAATGGTTTTTTATTCGGGCACTCTTGTACTAACATGAATTGGGATTGGATATCGATTGTTGTTGCTTTTGTAGTTCTGTTTTCTGTACTTTTACGATCTTAGTTGGGAAACATCGAATATAGTAAAGAAAGGCAGTGTTGTGCATGCCACCTCCCATTATACTCTTATGCCACTCAGTCCATGCAGTTTTTCCCAAATACAAGCCCGATCTAGACCGTGCTCGATCACTTTGTGGATGGGGAGATGACAACATCAGTCGCTCAAACTGGTACCTGTATCCTCATACAAGACAGAGACTCATCTTGTGACCGTGTCCATCATCTTCCAGTGGCGCAACTAAACTTGAAGGGGGGGGGGGGCTACAAAGTACATGAACCCAGTCAGGAGGCCCCCTGGAACTTGCCCTCACCCGCCCACCCTTCTCGCACAACTGGGACTAGTGTAAGGTCACAGCCATGTCAATTTCCCGTGCCACGCGAGGAAATGAGAGGAGACGGCGCGCAGCATTGTCCAATTTGAAAGTATTTGCAGTTAGTCACTGCTCGCCCGGCCCTGCGGAGTCAGATGAGCCTTCCCCGAACCATTAACCGCTGTTAAGTCCGATATCCAGTCCAAACATGCTGGAGACACTCCTCTTCAGCCAAAAGGTGAAGCGTTTTCGCCTCAGAGAAACACACCCGGGCCCGCCTCCTAAAGTCAGAAACACCCCCACTATCCTTTTAAGGCTGAACTTCAGTGATACTTGGGGCTCCACCAAAATTCATGGTGTATTGTCAAAGCACATCATCTTAGAAACGCATAAGTAATGAACTAAACGTATACTAATGTTTCCCAAAAGCAGGGGTCGGCTGAAAATAGTTAAAGAGGGCGTTCATATTTTAGGTGGGGAGCTGTCGGAGTGCCAGAGTACAAAATAAGCCCCAAGTAATAGGTAACCATCTATAACAATACACAAACAACTTGTCAACTCGCGCGGATTCACACAATGTCTACGCAAATTAACGCGATGAGCTGGAAAGTCTTCACAGAACAGGTTTCAAGCGTAGGTCTGATTGCTTCACACAACGGGGCTCTGTTTAAAACGTCACCAGGATACGGGAGGTTTAAATTGCTTTTATATGGCGCTTACTACCCCTGACGAAAAGTTGAAGGTTGTTACTTTGAAGTAGACAGGTTTGGGCTGCATAGGCAGAGCATCCCAGAGTTCCACTCCCCACGTCCCAGACCCTTTCTCCTCAACTATCGCACGGTGATACATTTAACTTTTTATCAAGAAAGTACCCAATTTTAATACCAGAAACTTCCAATAGACCAGAAGATTATATACTTGGGCCAATAGCCTATCCCCCACCACACCAAATGGACATTAAAGACATTTTCTTTGTCCCGAAAAAAAAGGGGCATCTCTAGTCCCTCTAAATATAATGCTAGTACTTGTTATTACAGTACCTAATTTCCTCCTTCCTGGTTGAATCGTAGCACAAATCGCGGGTAGGTGCTTTTTCACTTCACCGACTCTAAAACGTCAGTCGTTACAGCAAGGCATTGCACCATCTGAAGCGCAGTAACAGTAGCTGTTCTGTGCGCCCAGTGACAGACTGCCATTTTTACTCTCACCCCTTCGAGCAAATAATACTCATCAGCCAAACAGACCCATCCGACCTATTCATAGTTAGAATAAGAGTCAATACCCTTTCCTCTATGCAATCTACCACCCTATTTACACTAACAATCACACCTTCTTAAGGAGAAAATAACCATACGTGTAGATTTTGTAGTCTCCATCAATACCCCCACTTGCCTTTGAAAAGGTAGTCATACTAGTCGTCTCGGGTTCCCATGACTGCAGCTTCTGTTCTAAGCCTTGTATCCGGAGAAGTGAAACGGTAACAGCCCCGCCCTGCACCCGCTACTGCACTTTCGGATCCGCCCACAACCCGGAAATACACCGAAGTGCTACATCCCGTGTTAATCCCAGTCTATCCCGGAACAAGTCAAAACGAAAATCAAAAGATTGGCCTTTTTGCAACGGGTCGCAGGGGCAAATGTTTAGCGTCCTCAGACTGTTCGTACGGAGCTGTGGCGCCCTTCAGCTACGCAGGCTTTACTTCCTGCACAGATCTCGTTTGGATTTTATTATTGAGGCACAACCCGCGCGATTGACTTTTTATTTCATTTCATTTCATGCTGTCTGTCCCAGCGTTTGTTTTATTTTCCATAAAGCTCAGCTTTAAATACCCATCCGTAGACACCAAGTTCCCAGTTATACCATGCATAATATTTAATCTTTTTTGGTGTTCTTTTGTTTGAGTAACATGTAAATATCACGTGTAACACTTTATCACGAGTAGGTCAAGGCATCCGTGTTCTTGTTGACTACGTTTCGAAAGCTCCTAGCTTTTGTGCATCGTAGCAGTCTGATAAGGCCTAAAAAAACAAGTCAGGTCCCGGGCCGGCAGCCAATCACAGCGCGGCCCGGGGAATGACGTCACGGGGGTGTCCCGGGCCGGCAGATTCGGGGGCGTGTTTTTCGCGCTCTCCCCTTCCCATTGGCTGGAAGGTAAAATTCCAGCCAATGGGAAGAGGAGGGGCGGGACTTAAAAAAGACACGGAAACGCCCCCGAATCGCGTTCCGTCGGGGAAATAGTGATTGACAGCCAATCTCTTCCAATGGCTAGCCTCCATTTATGGAGCTAGCCAATGGAAGACAGAGGCGGGTTAAAGCACCACTGTTGAACTCATAAAATTTCGGCTCCGCTCACTGCTCCGCAGTGCGACGGTAGCCTCAACCTAAAAATGGGTGGGATGAACATGGGTAATATGTTTTGTTCATCTTTTAATAAACCAACATGTTTCTTCCCTTGCTAGTGCCTGACATCAGGTCAAGGGCATTTGTCAGGGCTTGGCACAGGATCCCTAATAGAACACTATTATCATCATTCAGAGTGGTAAGTAAAATCTCCTCCCTCCATGGAATTAAGCTGAGATTCTAGTGAATAAAATGAAAGTTAATAAACCAGTGACAATTACAATTACATACAAGAGCGTAATTTCTCCTCTTATGTGATGGAAAGCATTCACAACAAATAGTGATCACGTGGTGTCACAGCATACAAACATATCACACAGCAAACGTGAATGGTGGTAAGTGGAACAGATGCACTCATACACAATTTTTCCTTACCCTGACATAGGTCTATTCAGAATTCATGGTCTGACCGTAGCTGCAGATACCAGGAATTCCCTTGGATTAATTGTGATGTCTTGACCACACATGCTTAAAAATGTTAAAGGAAATGGATTAGTCCTCACTCCAAACATCACCATTAACAATTGACTACTGCTTAGTCTATACTTCTTTACGTTACCCTGAAAAGTTTTTTTCTTGACCGATAAATAAAGAACGTGCTTGCTGTAAAGTAACTTCACTTTGCAAATATAATAAAATCTTCAGTATCCAATCTGACCTGTCACATCCTCTTTGCTGTCATATTGGGATTCTGCCTTTTATTGTTTATATGAATAACTAGTATTGCAGGCAGGTCATCTTTTGTATCGCACTGCAGTGTTTTGTCATCATTGTTTATAACACCCACACTTAACATGGCCATCACATCTGTTCATGTTCAGTGACATTGCATGTACTCTCAGCATACGCTGCTTGATGTGAATAATGATCTACTGACTGATTCTGCAGTGACACACACCACCATGGAGGATTCTGCACATGGGTAATTTCAAAGGAGCCACCATCTGTAACTGCCTAACTTAAAATGATTCGCACCGGAGACGTTTAAGATAACCTTGGGATAAATAAATCAATAACTGTTTGATTGCTGCACTCCCTGTTGATCATGCTCCTGGAAAATAACTTCCAGCACCTGATGGGCACACTGCAATAGCTGATAGGAGCAAATACCCTTCCCTTTCTCAATACATATTAATTTTCCTTACAGTAAACATTTTTAACCAAACTTGCATGCATAGAACTACTTACTATTTCCAAAATCTCTGTAAAACAAGTCCTCCTCAATTCTGTGGTAAAGCAAGATGTGCACCAGGATAGGTTTAAGTTGGTGGTTCATCGAAAGCAACATGGATGCCAAAATGCCTCCTTTCAACTGCCTATAAACATTCCATTCAAACTCATTCCCATGTCCCAGAACGTAAAACATCAATGAAACGCTCAAAACCTAAAGGTATAATACACTACGCTGTACTATTCATAAACGACTCTAAATACAAAGAGACCATGAGAAAATAATACAGAGGCTTTTACAAATGTTTATTAAAACGCCAGATCCAGACCAGACTAGAACATCAAAACATGAATAAACAGCCAGAAGGTTTCTCTGAGAATGGTGGCAATTCTCAGTTAAGCCAGTTTTTGATTTGTTATTGTGTTTGTTTATGGGGTTCACCAGCATTCATTTTGGGAGGCCTGGGCCTATTTCTCCTCGTTACCATTTGATCCAGAAGGAGAGTGAGGAAGAAAATTGATAATGTAAGGAGAAGAAAGACCGTACAGTATTGACAATGTGATCAGCAATGAGAGTAGCTGCAGGAGTGAGACATAAGTTCAGGGACTGTATGGTTTTCTAATAAATAGACATTAGGTGCAACCAAAATTTGACAACCTTAGTATTCAGCAACCCAGACATTTGGCATTACAGTGGTGGGCTTTTACAAATAACTTTTGGGCTTGGGAATTATTATTTTACAAATGTAAGCAGTGACTTTAGGGCATCTTGTTTCAAGCAATGTGTTTGCCGGCTCCCCTGCCCCCAAAGCAAAAATGTTTTCTGAAGCATAACCTCAGAAACTGTGCATAAATAGATGGATACTACTTAAGGTAGGACAGTCTAATTTATAAATGCTTTTGCAACTTTGGAAAGGAATGTTCAAAGAAAATTCAAAAGAGTTTGTTATGACAATTTAGTTTAGTTACCTTTTGATAAAGTTTAATTTTGTAATCTGCAGAGGTAATGACTTGACATTCAATTTGAGTTGCAGACTATTTCTACAGATAATGTCTGTTAAAGAAAATTATCAACTGACACCACTATACACAAAATATCAGGTCCAAGCTATAACTGGATTCAACTGAATTTTTCTTTATAGTACTCTGTTGTACATCCAAACTTCATATAGATCAAATATAAATTGTTTTTAGATTCCCAAGACCAGGGAACCAGCACACCTGCCTTGCCAGGGCCCAATATGGATGCATCATTGTTCCTGGTTATTAAGCCCCTGTGTAGAAGAGCAGTATTGTGTATACCTAGGGTAAGACTGACTTCTAATGCAATTAGGCAGTGTCTGATGAGCTGGTCTGACGTCAGTGTGTGGGATGCTTTTTCAAGCAGCCTGTGGGCCTGTTTAATGGCCTGGTGGGCCAGTTTTCTTACTATTGACTTCCCTGATATTGCCTCAAACATTGTCTGTAGAATGCATGCTGTCTACCGTACCTTGCAAATCACTTTTACAACATGTCTATACAAGCTCAAAACTGCCCGGATTTCCAAATGTGGGACACGATTTTAGCTATCTGATTAGCAAATGGGAGCCACTTTTATTTTGGTGATAGGGCCTCCTTTCTGTCCCAATGGGTGCCTGAAAGCTGCCTTTCTTAAAGAGCCCATTATTCCCAAACAGCATTTGTGACATTACATCACTCCCAAAGTAACAAGACGACAGCTGTCTAAGTGATTAAATGGCATGGTTTCTGGGCTTCTCCAGCAGGCAGGATCCTTAGTTTTGAGCTCCTGTGGGAACTTGTGTAGCTTGTTATATTAGGTCTTCATTACAGACAGCTGTTATCAAAACAACTATTATTTACAATAGCAATACTTGGAGTAGGGGTTTGGAGGCATGTGATTCCTCAGAATTACATTAAAATTAATTGAGATTCTGCGACGGGCGGAGTGGGCATTTGGCGCTGTTTTCGTCATTTAAAAGCACCCTTGCATCCCAAAATGAATGCATTTTGCGAAAAGAACATAGGGCAGCCTAATACCACTCTGCTTCCTTACATACTCTTCAGTGATTACTGCTGAGTATGCAACGGCGCCGCCGCCAAGCGATATGCAATGGTTTCTACACTTTAGAAACCACTGTATATCATTTTGCAGTGCATACCCCTCTGCGACCTTTATGTAAGGGTGTTGAGGGGTATGTACTACAGCACTGTGCAGTGATTTTTAAACAAGACAGGAAGAGGGATCAGCCTCTATATGTTTAAAGACCACTGCAGATTAAAGTTTAATCTGCAATGGTTTTTAAACGTAGAGGGACTAGTCCCTCTTCCTCCCCTGTTTAAAGAGTTTAAAGATCACTGCAGTGCATACCACTCGATTTCCTCTCATACTCTGCAGTAATCTTTGGGTCAGTCCATTGCTTATCATTGGTTGGCTTTCTTGTCAATATAATTTGCTTGCTTCATATATAATAGCTTTCTTTCCTCTTTTTATGTTTGTCCCTTTCGTGGAGCATACCTTCTTTACCATCCTATTGATTGGATGTCTTGTATCCGTCCACTGCGTGGATTTGGGGAACTGACTACCTTTTTAGGTCGAGCCTGGACAGCGCATGTGCTGTCTGGAAGACCTCTGTAGTAGGAAAAAACTGGAAAGGACATGGCCCGCCTGCTTCTTTCCTATTGGTTTAAGGCATTGTCGTTCCTATTTGCTGCCTCTTTAATGGTTAAACAGCGATACCTCACTTCCGTTTAATGAAGAGTAGTACCGACAAACTACATTTACTCCCCGCCTGCATTGTTCATCTGTTCCTCAGAAGTACTCTTTTCTTCCTGTTTTTGGTGTGCCACGATCATGACGCCCGTCACGGATCATCATGCGCATACGTTTACTAAGCACGGGCCCTGTGCTATATGTTTTAGCGCGGCGCCCACTTTTGTCTTTTTTTTTATCACCATGGCACCCTTCACGACCGCCATGAGCATAACTATAATGCACACAGGTGCTGCACTGTATGCTTTAGCACTGCGCCCATATCCAGGCTAATGCTGGGCGCCACTCCTTTTCCATGCTCCATATTCAGCGTTCAATTCAAAGCAGCCAGAGACAGCTGGGCAATGGAGACAAATGAAAGGGCTGCACATTGGCGGTTGGATGTTCTGCTCTAGTTATTACTGCAGTCTCTGTGTACACAAATCTAAAGTTTCGCAATTCCACTCCTGAGTACCTCATTCCTGCCAGATATTATCCTTCAACTCAGGGAGTGTCGTCCTGCTTTAACAATGTGTTAAAAATTAACTACAAATCCTAGAATGCAACACCCAAAAATTGACTAAATGAGCTTCTCTAACGCAAAACGTGGGTGCTGTAGTAACGAATGCTTATATAATTGCACAATGCTGTGCCTTCTGTGGTGCGTGCAATACGGAGTGGATTCAGATGTATGCTCGGTAGTGCAGAACAGACACACGAGCTGCCTCGCATTTCATTTGAGTTTAAGGTGTCGGGCGCAGCTGTGCTTATAACTTTTGGAGCTGGTGCTGCAGTTCAGTTGTGCTGGCTCGGAGTGTGTCACACGGAGCCCCTGCCCTCCTGGCCCGAGCGGTAGTCCACGCCCGCCTGTCAGGAGAGCTCCGTTAACCAGTGGGAGGCTGAACATAGGGAGCAGTGGTGCATTTCAAACGTGGAAAGTTTGTGCAACTGCAGAAACTACCAGGAAGCAGTTCGACAATACCGAGTCCCGTTATGCTAACACAGATAGAACACTGGGCACCAGATAAAACGTGCAAAGCCGCAAGGAGCGACACAAAGCTTCCGAAGACAGAGGGAGCGGCGATGGCTTTACTTTACCTTACCTTACCTTACCTTACCGTCTACTTCTTAAGTAGATTAACAACTCCAATTGCTCTAACTTTTTTAAAATGCGAGACCTATTGCACTGCAAATGCTTGTTCTTTTACTTTCAGCAGTCTATCGGAACCATAGCTGCCAAGGTTTCAGATTGCTACGTGTGACGTTTTCATAATGTCAATGTAATTATGAGTGACATTTCAAGGACTATGAGTGACACTTTCTTGCAATCAAAATAAAGCTATTTAGTCAAGGGAAATATCAGAAATTATGCCCACTGAAGCAACGGGAAACTAAGAAGATTTTAAAACTGTAGCAAAGCATCAGGAATGGAAGAGCACTTTGATGGGAATGTGCAAGGCGCTCTGCTTCTAAAGACGTCATGACACGGACCCCTGGCATCTCCAGCCCTTCCTGAGTTCTGAGGCGCGCCCTCTGTCCTATTATGCCTCCCACCCTCCTAAGGGGGGACACCGGCTGCAGACACACATATAAAACGCAAGTAGGGTCGTGCTACATTTGTGAATGTGCTTTGTTTCTTAAACATACCACTACAAATCAGGACCCATAGTCCTCCTTTGATTCTATGGCTCTCTCTGCCCTACTATGCCTCTCACACTCCTAAGGGGATAACCAGGTTGCAGGCACAAAGAGCATATGAGAGATCAGTTGCCTACACTTAAAATTACACTTAAAATTAAGAGTCAGTCAACACAGCTGAATCTTGGACACCGCCACACATAGGCACAGGCATTGATTGGGCAAGAAGTAGCACTAAGCAACTGAGGCACACAGGCCACTGACAACCCCGGCAGCAGTATTTCAAAAATTACCCCTCTGCTCAATGACGCCAAAAATAATTATATCACCAGCGCAGCCCAATTAAATCAAGTTAGTAAATACTGGGCGACATGTCCTCGGAGCACTCCACAACAGAGACAGCAGCACTGAAACAAGCCAGCGACAGCCACCGGCATATCAGTGATGCCCCATGGCGCCGAACTTTCCCTCAGGCTTCCCGCGTTGCTTCAGTAGGATGTGACGTCCCCTGCGGCGCACCGGCCAATCGTATCAAACAACCTTACTGGGCCCAGCCCTAAGTCAGGTTGTCTGAATCAGAGCCGCGTGGCGCCGCAGAATAATCACATTAAGATACATTGTAGCACAGTGAGACTGCCAGAGGCACCGTAGCTCCGCTGGAAACCCTCAAGCCTGCGGGACATTGCTCACAGGGCACAAGGCAGGGCACTGCCAGCCACCTACCACACACAGTGCCTCCCACAGCCCTTCACAGTGACAGCTGACATATCTGCAGAAATGCGTGACCATGCATTTCAGTGCGGTGATGCGGAGCACCACACTGAAATGCGTTAGCATCACTCCTGATGCGTGATACTTGGCAGGACTGCTGAACACTGTCTGCACTTTGTTTCCTGCACTGCTTCAACGGTGCATTAAAAGTAGTTTTCTGTTACTCATTGCTCCCTTCCTGTTCAGCAATGTTTGGTTTTCACTGGCAGTTTCAAACGTATTTGCTTAATTGTCACAAATGCAGTTATCTGTATTTCTAATTTCAAACTTTGCAATTTAAGCATGAGCTGCTATCTATTGCCTTCTCTTCCTGTGCAAAACACCTCTACATACTGCGAGAGGTGTTGTAAATACAGTCTTGCTCGATGGTTTTTTCCCTGTACGCTGCTGTGATGAGCTGCTGCTTCAAAGCCGTTTATTTGAACTCCGCTTAGTTTTTATGTGGATTATCTGAGATTCCCAGGCAATTGCAGCTTGTAATGGAGTGAATTACTTTGTGTGCTGTTAATTTCCCTTCCTTCTGTCTGAAGTTGTTTTCCTGTTGATTCATAAAATACTTTCTGAAGAAGCTGCCTGATCTATGCTCTGAAACATTTGCATATTTTTGTAAATGTTTCTGAAAATATAGCACATCTTAAATCTCTGTTATCCTATTATTTTTGTGATGGCTCCAGAAAATGACACCCCTGCTGCAAATTGACAGAGCCAAAAGGCAAGACCTCTAGATCATTTCACTTTAAAAAATGCTTTCATTTTAGGCGTACTTGGGCAGGACTACTGTTGTGAATGTATCTAGGACCCTATTTAAATATTCCCGATTCATGCCCTTATATGGTTATAACAAATCATATCCTTATAAAGGCATAAGAATAATATCCATATTTAGTCATAGCCAATGCAGTCCAAATACGGCAAGGCTACTCCCATAGACTCCTAGAAAGTACAACACGTTCTTTAAACAAACCAAGCCTCCAGCAGACCGGGAATTCCCCCTGCTTCTGTTTTGATTTGTCCTGGAACTCCTGAGAGTCCTGAAAGAACTGCCAGTTCTTAGTGACAGTTCTTAGTGACGTCTTATGTCCAACCTTACATCAAACACTGCACCTTCCAGGTATAAATATACCAGCATTTACCTTAAGCAAACACACGGTGGTTTGGAGCAGATCGGCTATCTACTTATCCGAAGCCCAGCTGATGCGAGTGCCGAAGGAAGCCGACCCTCCCATTTGACGCATTGAGAGAGACGCTGTCTTTTCTCCTGCCGAGAAAATCCTGCTCCAGTGTTTCCAGTCACCCTCGCGGGTTGCTGGGAGATAGAGTCCTGAGAAAGAGATACAAGACCTCCTTCATTCTAAAACCAAGGTACGGAGCTGATTAGATCCTTAGAGAATTCTTGATTCGGATTCTTGGCAAAAACTAACTTAACTTAAACTGCAGCTCACTTACTCCTTCCCACGTACTATGCTTAGGTTAGGTACACCGGGGTAGGCGTATTTTAGAAGCACCAGTTGAGTACGTTTAGTCATCTTTTATCATTGTATGTATTGCATACATTTTATCAATTTTAAGTATCTTATGGCTCAGAAACCATATAAATGCTTTTACAGTATTATTTCATAATACTCCTTTTACTGTACGCACTTTACTTTATGATAAGTATTGCAACTGTGGCAATTCATTTCTCTTGCATGAGAAAGAAGACTGCTCAATAAATAACCACTTTTATTGAAAAATGCCCGTCTCTCTATTTCTCTGCACTCTGGTGAAACTAAGAATGCACGATTGACTGAGTGAAATAGCTATCTATTGTTTTCACACGACTCTGGAGATATACTCCTTATTCTGGAGTGAGCAAAATTGTCATGTTTATGCGGTTGTCAGAAACTAATCCCTTCTTGTCTATCCAGGAAAATTAACTTCTTCCTGTTTACTCGAGAAAGTTTCTAGTGACCTCTGAGCTAGCTGGCATTCATAATTAATTCTCACATATTCAGTAGAGACCTAGTCGACCCTAGTCCTACGTCTAAACTACCGTTTATGTTATTCCAATGCGCAGAGCCTATTGGGAATATAGGAACTACACTACACTACTTCTGCAGATGCTGAATGCACCTGCTCATTTTCTTTTCATTGGGAGAACTTCTCCACTAACACTAGTAGGTGGTAACTGTCCAGTGTGCTGCAGAAGTCTTCTCTTCTCACATTGCCCCACCCAGAATGCCATCTTTGAGCAAAGACACAATCCAATTTCTTTCACCACCTCGGTGTCAATCCCTGGAAGCTACACCTTACCCTGGATGTTGGCTTTGACTTTCACCATACTTTGATTTCAAGTGTGAGTTGGATACACAGTCCTTTCATTGACTAAGCTTGCCATCACCATTGTAGTAGTCTTGTGTTGTTCTCTGTGTTGATCCATGCACACATTTATTATGTTTTTCTTAACATTTTCTTGTATTCTACAGTAATGATTAGCTTCCAGGATTTGTTTGTTCCAGATTTCATATTGAATGAGGACTAGTTATGTCTTTATCCTTTCCTGGTGTGGGAATGATCTCAGTTGCCATTAGTTGTTCGTTTTCTACAATTAGGCATGTATTACCTTCTGTATCATCTTCCATTTCAATTGGGGTGGAGGTTGAGGGTGGAGCAAATGGTAGTTTGCTGAGTTGTCTTCTCTGGGTCTGTGTTCTGGGTTAAATTGTTATTCCTTTGGCTTCACAATCTGCTTTTTGATCCTGGTGGAAAGCGGTGGTGTCTGGGTTAAATTGTTATTCCTTTGGCTTCACAATCTGCTTTTTGATCCTGGTTGAAAGCGGTGGTGTCGACTTTACCACAGATGTACTAGTGGTTTCTGTTCCATTGTATGTTTAAAGAAATGTATATGTAAAGATGATAGTAGTAGCACATCTAACTAATCTCTATTGTCACTTTATTAATTGGTCAGTAATGTTGCTCATGGGAGTTGGTGCCCTGGGCATAAGTGAGGCATCTACATATGAGGATGTTGCTAGAGAGCCATTAGGGATGCTAATAGTTTAAGGCATTCAAGTAGAAAACCATCCCTGCTAGTAAATTTATTATTGCATACCTCTGCTATTTCACGCCTCTGCATCTGTGAAGAGTTCTGTGTTTACGTTTGTGCAGAGACAGTTGGATCTAGGACTGTTGGTTAGAGGGCACTGGCTTCTGGGTTAATCATGGACTGGACGGGGCTAAATAGGCATGGTACATTGAGATCTATTTTTTAAAGCAAATTTGGCCCTCCTAGAGGCTTTGGCATGTGAGTCGCCATCTGCCATGGGAGCGAAAGATAATGACTCCTGCTGTCCAGGTGCACTACCGCCTGCTGTGTTTGGAGATCTCCGCTTGCCTGGTGGAGCTCTTTATGCCTTATAGGAGTTGCCACTACCACAGCTCCTCTAAAGCTGTTTAAATTTCTCGAGAAGTTGCATGTTTCAGACAGCAGCTCTCCACTTTTTGGTTACAAAAACAAACTTCCAAAGTGGGAGTTTGTTTTTGAAAGCCAAAAAGTGATCCCCACACTCGGGGAGGTTTCTCTCAGGATATGGGGGTAATTTTTCTTCTCTCTTTTTTTTTTTTTTTGTCTTTGAGTCTGCTCAACTTATCCTTGTGGTCCGGAAGAGGGAAAGCAAGGGCATACGCCTGTCCGCTCTAAATAGAGTGGATGTCTGATGCACTACACTAAAGGCCCAAAGTCTCTGTGGCTGTTTGTGTAAGGCTTCCACAAAGAGAGCCACTGCGTGCACCTCTGCTAGATACGCAATGATCTATCTGACTCTAAATAGAGCGACCTGACCTTCTTTGTCAGACCGGGTACTCCGCCATATTAGTGCTCTGCCCCATCTGAGTAAGATAGATTGGAGATTTTGGGTTAGGGCTTGGTTACATTAAGGTGTGGGGTAAATCAATCTAAGAATCCGCACAGTGTTCATAGCCTCAAGGTTCTAAGGTGCTTCATAGGTTTATTGGTAGTCACAGGCCTCAAGAAATCTACTCAACCACTTGTTATGGCGAGTCCGATTTTATCAGTGTGAATTATACAGGTGAGCTGACAAAGAAAAGGTGTTATGTTCACTTAGAAAGTGAATGAGCAATAAATATGCTTTACATCTCGTTTTCACCTTGTCACATTTGCTCTGTGTTCAAAGTCAGAGTTCAAATGTCAGCTTATGTCTTCTTACAATTTGCTGCTTATTTGATTCTGGAGGTTGGTGTTTACTTTTCCTTCGCTGACTGCAACATTAAAGGATTTTGAAAAGTGCTCTGTATGGCATTCGTGCTGTATGACGAGTGTGAAATGGAAGGCCATAGGACCTCAGTTTTTTTCAAACACAACATTTAAAGAGTTTTTAAATAAACTACAAATATTTCAAAATATATTTCAGTACTTAAGAAAGCTCTTTTTTGTAATTCAGTTGTGACAGAAACAAACATTTCAATAGGATGAAAAAAAATCTGAACGCTTTACTTGGTGATGTACAAATGATAAATATGTTGTGAAACCCCATTAGCACACATTATTGTTAATAGGCTGTAAAGGTTTATCAGCAAAACTTCATGTTAGTGGGAAAGTTTGAAGCCATTTCAATGGAAAATGAGCTGTCTGTAAATGACAGTGCACTGCAATAGCCTGCTTTAATAATATATATATTAAAAGTTAGTTTTTAAACATGAACTGAGAAACATTCCTGACCCTGGCCTGATGACAATGCTGTTGGTGAACTAGGAGGCAAGTCAGGGGTCATGTGTACCCTTTATGTGGACTAGTTTCTGATTTTATACATGGAACTAAAGTTTAGTCTAGTAAATGAAACAAAAAGTTTTTTTGAAGAGCAGAAATGCTGAAATCACACACTTGAAGGTGCTTGCATTTGTGAAAATGAAGAAAAAGGCAATTCTGTAACATAAAATATTTGCCAATATTCGGTGCACAATTTTAGACCAGTTTACTGGTCAAGAACATTACAATGAGGTGCAGTAGATTATTCAAGGTCCCATACCTGCGGGTCTGGTAACTTTTAAAATTATTTTTCAAGACATGATTCAAAAGTATGTTTGCCATTCAGAATGTCCCTTTGCACGGCTTTCCTCTACCCCCTTGCTGCAGTGATTATTGTAAGCTAAGGGAGTGTGCCTGAATTTCGATTTGCTTCCTATTCAGTTGAGCCAGAATTGTACTTTCCTGGGCCAAGCTAGTTTTACAAGAATAGCCTGTGTCCTGAGAGATGCCTCCTGCACACTTCACAGAGGCCAAGAACATGGCAACCGCAACACAGCTGCACAAACGAGATGGGCTGCCTGCCCATCCTTCCATTCTATGGTCAGCTCTGCCTATGGAGCAATAGTGAACGATTCCAAATGTTTGGGTACAGCTGGGCTGGACTCGACTCATCTGCCAGGCTTTCTGACTGTAAGAAGGACCTTTGAACCAGATTAGTATACAACTTGTTACTTGAAGAAGCTCTGTGCAGAACTAACCTAGGACCATGAAACTTGACTATTTCCATGTGGGAAATATCCTCCGATACTGAGGAAAATATAATCTTTAACTCAAAAGGATGAAATAGACTGCATATGATACTGAGAAATTAACTAATTTAAAGCCTAGAGATTCAGCCCTCAGTTGTTCCTCATGCTACCTGAGGAACTTTGAATTACATTGTGTGCAGAGATGAGATACCTGTTGCCACTACCAACCTCTCCTTACGTCATGTTATTGTAGTTTCTTTTGACTTCATACACTAAAATATAGATGATAGAAAAATGGAAATTGTTCCTAACTCTTGTGTAGAAAAGTTTCACATCTATTAAGGACACGGAGGCAATGATTATGCTATTCTCTCTCCGCTTTATTAACATAGCAGCCTTCAATACTTGCAAAACTTTATTTTCCATTTATTTCGTTTAAGGTGAAAAGATTAAACAAAACTAATAGTCCCATGAAACAATGGATACACAGTTACAAACATGGCAAATCAGCACACAGCTGTAGTCCTTAGTGTAGCCAATCAGGGGTCGCTGAGCCTACAATAGTCTTCGCTCTGCTTCGATTTCCCCCCTCCCTCTTTCTGTGCACAAGTTAATTTTCCGCCACCTCCTCATTGGTCCAGTTTAGCACCATCCGAACTTAGAAATAAGAGAGGCAGACCAGACCGAGCTGTGACATTCTGACCAGTCACAAGGCAATTGCAAAGAACTTTTGACAACATTACCACAATCCATGCCATTACAGTTAAACGCTTTCATAAAGAACCTAGTACTTACTCCTTGGGGTGGGTACCTGAAGAGAGAAAGAACATTCTCTCTGGTTGGGATAATTCTCACCTCTGTGTCCTTAATAGAATTTAAACTTTCCTACACAAGTGTTAGGAAAAATGTCCATTCTATTTCAGGACCGGAGGCGAGGATTATGCTGGTTCAAAGCTTGCACACCATCAAATGAGCCATAACCACCAGCACCAGCTTGAAATAAAATCTCTTAAATGTCGAGTCTGAGGACCAATCTGCAGCATTCAAGATGTCCACCAACCTGGCTCCCAGGTAGAATGCCTGTGGTGCCATTGCTCCTCTGGCTGAATGCGCCCTGAAGGCAGATGAATTAATGCCGGCTTCCTGCATCACCCACCACACCCAGCATGCAATCATGGGCGAGGAGACCATGACGTGGGGCTTTCAAGCAATTAGGATTTGTCTTTCTCCCAGAGGCCGTGCCTCCTCCGACATTTCCTCATATGCCTTTAGGCATTGCACCACTCACAACTTCGGTGAGTCCAGAAAGGCCGGGTAGCCATTAGTCCTGGTGTTGGACTGAGTTCGCCTAGAAAGTCTGTACTTTATCCTAGAAGGGAAAATATCCTGCCTGCGATATCAAGGGCCGCGTACCTCTGTGATGGTGGAAGGTACAGTCGGATTCCTCGCAGAAGTCTCCATACAAATGGGTGGTCTCCTATCAGGGCTCCCTCCACTGTGGGAATGCCCCGCCGAGATAGCAGAGTGGAAGGTATTGATGGAACAGTATGCTAAACCTTCTGTGGCCAATTCCACTTGAAAATTCAAGATGTGAACAACATCCGCGACCACAGGATCCTCACTCCGTTGCAGACACCAACATGCCCATCTGTTCCAAGAGGACTTATATTTCTTGACGGTACTGTCCTTTGAAAAGAGTTCCTTAACCTGTTGGGAAAGTCCCGAGACCGACCATCCTCCCCTGTAATCCTTCAAGCCTTGAGAGACAGAGAACCTTCCTGCAGATGGGGAACTCGGTCCGGATTGAGAAGTAGGTGAGGAAACCAGGGGAGTCTGATTGGAGAATCCCAAGAAAGTTCTAGAAGAACTGGAAACCAGACTTGGGGCCTCCGGATGGGCATGATCACCCCCACTTCTGCTCTCTGCCGCCTCATTTGAGCCGAGACGTGAGTGATCATCGTGAAGGGGGGAGCATACCCCTTCTTCAGGGTCCGGTCCTGTAAGAACACATCCTTTGTGACCCCCAGAGGGTCTTGTCTCCAACTGAATAACCGGGTAACTGGTGGTCCAGCCGAGGTGCAAACAGGTCCACTGAAAATGTGCCCCATTTCTCCTGCAACTGCGCATACACCCATGGGTCTAGCTTCCAAAGACTGGAATCCTTAAGTGAAGAGAGTGCCAGTCTACCATCTGATTGTCCTGGCCCAGAAGGTATTCCGCCGTTCTGGAGACGTGATGGTCCAGGCAATATTGCCAGAAGTTGGTCGCTAGGTCTGATAGGACTTTGGAACGTGTGCCACTGGGGTGGTTGATGTACCTGACGGGAGACACGTTGTCCATCTTCAGCAGCACACAGTATTGGGCTTCGTCCAACAGCGGACCGCGAAAGACCCTCCCAAACGTTCCAAGCAATTGATGTGCAACAACTGTTGTTGTGGAGTCCATGAGCCCCTGTTGAGAACTCTCCACAGCGAGCACCCCATCTGGATCTGCTGGTGTCTGCCCGTATGCCAAGGTCAGGAGCCGATCCGAAGATTGCTATCCTATTCCAAGCCTCCATGTGCGAGAGCCACCACGACATCTCCGCTTGCACCTCATCCATAAGGACAACCTTTGGGAGTAAGCAAGGCCTTTGCAAAGGTGTGCTGCCTTGAGCCGCTGGAGAGCCTGGTGATGTAAAGGTCACAGGAAAATGGCCTGGATTGAGTAGGACAATTGCCCTACTATCCAGCCAACTTGGTGTAAGGAAGGCCGCAGCTTTGCCAGAGTGCATCGCAGTTCGTGGTGAATCTTTACATTTACGTATCGGCAAGCTGACAGTGGAGGTTATGGAATTGATCATAAACCCCAAGAAGGTTGCTATCTTTTAAAGGTCCCAGAGGGATTTCGCCACGTTTATCACCAAACACAAGTGTTCTGAAAGGTGTATAGCAGATTGTATTTGGAGCGACAGCTGGAGCGGACACTGAGCCATGAGGAGCATGTCGTTGAGATAGACGAGCCGGATGCCCTGTGCTCGAAGGTGTTCCAAGACTGGTTTTAGGACCTTGGTGAAGCACACTCACCGGAATTGGTACCGCTGGTTTGTCCTCTGGAACCACGACCCCGGAATCGTTGACCCTTGGAGGGGTAGAAGTTCATGAACCATGATTGGTCCTGGTAACCATAGCTTCACCTGGAGCCTAGCCCTGTGGGATAAGGTTGAGAGGAAAAACGTCCCCTTCCAGGGCTGGTCCCTTGGGAAACCCAGGAGGGAAATACCTGGATGGAATTTTGGGCTTCGTCGAGGGAAGTGAACGTGTTCATGAAGTCCCTGAATTCCTTGATAAAGGGATCCCCGAAAAGTCCCTCCTGGGCCACAGTCCCTGTCTCTGAGCCTGCTAGATCTCCGAGTTTCGGGTCCACATTGATCAATAACGTTTGTCTGCGCTCTGAGAGGGCACAGTTGGGGTTACGCAAAAACATAACTGCCCTCTGTGCCCAGCCGACAGTGCGCCCAGGGAAATCAGGGCACCTGAGATCTTGGCGTCCTCTGCCATGTCCAGGATCTTGGTAAAAGGTCCTACAGTGTCCAAGAACTTGTCCTGGTAAGCTCTCCACAACCTGTCAATACCTTTTTGGGGATTGTTAATGAATTTTGCCAGGAACGTGGCCCTCTTGGGGGCCAATCTCGGGGGTTTGGGCTACTTTACTGTTGAACGAGGGCCTGGGACAATCCTCCCTGAGACAGCTATGTGCCTCCTTCTCAAGAGGTCTTTGTAGGTGATTGGCCCTATATTGCGCCACCTTGTTGCATGGGACCCATTTTGCTTATCTAGGGTGCAGGATCTGATCAGGGTCTAACATGTATGACTGTATCGCCCCCCAGCCCCACTTCGTTTGTTGGAGGAGATGGCTGCCTGGGTTTAGAGGGGCCCGCCTCATCGTCTGATGGGTAATCGTCCTGAAAGTGTGGGGATAGTGTATTTGGATTCTCGTGAGGGGGCTCTGGGGTGGGAGGGGCTAAAACAGGAAGACTGTGCGCCATGAAGGCGTGTTTCAATCACTCTAATGCATCCAAGTCAACACCCTCCTCCCACGGGCGCTCTGCCAGTACTGGGTCGGCTTCCACGGATGCTGTAGCAGCCGTCGCTGCCGCATCCAGTTGTCTTTTGGCACATTCACAGACAATCTTATAGCGAGGCGTTCCTCAATCGGGACCATAGCCTCCTCCACCGCTCAGTAGATAGAGGCATCTACTGCTTGGTAGAACTAGTCATCCCAGGGAAGGTAAAATAACAGGTCCTCATACCTATCCCCTGAAGTCTCCATGGTTGGGAGATACTGTGGTTTAATCCGCTATTTCTTGCAGCACACCCCAGGGTATATACAGCAGACCAGTGGCTGTAATATTATGACTACTGAACGGTATGGATCAAGACTAACTCCAGAGTGCCCCGCAGGCAGGAGCTATGGAC
This sequence comes from Lissotriton vulgaris, assembly GCF_964263255.1. Classification (NCBI taxonomy): domain Eukaryota; kingdom Metazoa; phylum Chordata; class Amphibia; order Caudata; family Salamandridae; genus Lissotriton; species Lissotriton vulgaris. The sequence continues at coordinate 1,546,563,180 of NC_141694.1, read as the reverse complement.
AGACCAGAGGCTGCCGATGAGACTGGGGCACAGTCTAGAGCTCAGCAGAGGCACCACCCCACATGGTCGCACAACCTGAAATCCAATAAATTCAGACCACACATGTTTCTGTTTATGGAAGAATTGAGGCCGCAGTTTATTAGGCATTTCCAACTTACAAGCGATCCTTTACACACCATTATTTTTGTCTGGCGAGCCTGTGTCCTTACACCATCCGCTCTGCACTGTGCCCTACATTCAGTGCAGCTATCTTTGCCAAGGTGACCTATCACCGTCCTTAACCACATTTGCTCTGCACTGTGCCCTACATTCAGTGCAGCTATCTTTGCCAAGGTAAACCCATCACCTGGGGACGCACCCTTTCCTTTCTCTCCGGGCAAGCTTCTGCTTCCTGCCCGACCGGGTAACCTTTTACCTCCGGTTGCCACGCACTCCTTGGGTAAGCGTCTGCTTCAACCCAACTGGATGACCCTTTTCGCTTCCGGTGCCCACTCACTCCCGGGTAACCATCTGGTTCCCACCTCAGCCCGGGGCCTCTTCCCTTCCGGTGCATACCCTCTTGTTACCTGGGCAAGCCGATGTGCTTCCTGCCCGCCAAACCTGGTTGGCTGTTCCCCCACCCATCTCTGCGAGGTGCCCCGGTACCCCAACTTCCTCCATGTCACAGGCTCTGCCCTCTGTTGTGTAATTGTTTACTTCCGGTTCACCTGAACACAGAGAGCTAGAGGAGCTTGCCAGTGACCCCCTGGGTCATGACTGCCCGTTTGCGGTCTGTACCCGCTTTGCAACCTGCTTTTTGTACTATTCTTGGATCGCTTTGTAAGTACCGCCATGCCTCGCTGGAAGCTATCGCTGCCCGCGAGGGCCCCCCATGCCATTACTGCGGCCCCATTCTTATGAACTACCAACAGCAGCATGCTAGCATATTCCGTAGCCAGAAATCATCTGTTCCCGTGTCCGATAGGTACACACCATCTGCTCTGTAATAGTGCGGCTGCCGCAAGTTAATCATGGTGTGCCTGATGCTACCTAAACCTACCCCCTTTAAAAATTTCTTTATAACGAGAAAAAAGTTGCCCCTACCTATAGATGGGAAGTTATTTCCCACAGAAGTCAATAATCACAACATTAGCATTTGTTGGCTAGTTGCGGCATTATTTAATCTTTAAGCAGTGCACCCTTGACTGTTGAAATGAAAAGCAATGCTGAATTCCTCCTTTATTGCCGCCAGCTCTGTCTGTAGCCCTGGAAAGGTCACAGTACTTGATCGCCCAACACCGCTCTGCACTCTGTGAAGTAGAACAAAAACACAGCAATGGTGACTCAAATTTCTTAGGAATGACTTTCATATAAAGCATAAGCATTACAACTTTTTTTTATATATATATATTTTTACTTCTTGCACCGATTTCCACACCATATTTCCCTTTTTCCAGCATCCCATATTTCTGAGTTAGGATGTATTCTAGTAAGGGACTCCCGCCTGTTATTACCTGTACCCAGCCAGGAGCCTAACTGGGCAATGCCGGCCATCCACCTGCATGCTATATACAGTTATTCAGTGTCACCTGCTAATTTGATCTCTTTTATATGGCTTAATGAAAAGACTATGCTGTGTGGTCCGGATTAACTAATTTCGTACCAATTAATTCATACTTCAGCTGTTCACACTTTTCACCGGGCAGAAGCTAATTGCCTCCGGGCTGCATGCCCTTTCTTTCCCCACAAACTAAAGGCTAAATCGTTATTTAACTTGTCTAACATGTGAACATTGAAGAACCTGTAGAGAACTCCTTCTGCTTAACTTTTATTCCGCTATCGTATTTGCCCTGTTTGATAACCACATTGCCTACTCGACACTCCATCCATGTGAAACTTCCTTCTGTTGTATAAACCTGGAACCTTTTACGCCTTCCCATATACCTTCTATAGTATTATGTTCAAATTATACCTTTCTCCCGTCCCTGTGTCTTTCTTTTGCATAATTATCCTTAGCCTCAAACTAAGACGTTGTACTGGCAAGCTCGACTAAACATTTCACATTTGTGCTTTTTTAAAAAAAACATTTTTTTTAATAATTAGTCAACCAAAACCCCTTCTAACCAGCTCAGCTCCCTCCACCTGCCGTGTGCCCCCACTGTGCGTTTGCGTCGTAGTAGGTCCATACCTACACTTACCAATTATTCTCCTTTTCAGGACATGTGTGCCTGCGAGCCACCAAAGACTCACTCCAACTACCTAGATCCCATCCACTGCGGTGTGTCCTTACTGCATATTCGCATCTGTTATGGTGAATTGGCGCTAGCACGGCATCTGTGACCCGGCAAGTGCTCCCCCCTGGTCTGGACAAAGGGGAGCACTATCTTGGTAGCACCTTGCCGCAAACAAGCCGACCCAATGACCAGCCAACTCTGACCTGGAAACCATGTTCCCCGTTGCCAAAGTCCTGCAACATATGCATTACCCTGTCTGTTAAACTACCATCTCCCTCCCATGGTAGCTCTTAAAACCCCCACTTATGGCAATGAGCCTGGCAGCAGTGGTGCATACCCTTGCTACTGTACCCCCCAGCGCTGTCTTGGCGGTGTTCCTTATACTTTCAAGCCAGCTGCCCATCCGCTGTTTTTTTTTTTTTTTTTTTCCAGTCATTGACCTCCACCACTACTGCCCCTTTCTCCGCCCCAATGCACTGCTCCTTACTTATACTCCAAATTAAAAGCAACATATTAGCCCTCTTACTCCCACCACCTGTGCCCAAACTTCGTCGCACCGCCCTTGTTAAACGCACTGGCACATTTTTTTTTTTTGCCGTTGTCCACCTACAGGCACCCCCCCTAGTGTTGAGCCCCAGGCGTGTCTATTGATGGTAGCATAACTCTCACTGTAATATACCACCAGTACCTAATCTCTTATTCACAACCCTTGTGCGCCGTACATTCCCTATGTTGTTACCCCAAACACATGTAGACTACTTCTCAGTGTGTGACCTACCAAGAACGCTCTATCCTCTTCACTGACCCTTTACTAAATTCATGCCACCCTTGTACTCCCCACCCTTCATTGATGGAGGCGTGCTGGGGAAGGGGGCAGAGGGTGTTAGGAGCTCATCATTCACCCAGCAACCCCCACCCCAAACCCCCGGCATGAGCCTTGCCCCTCTCCCCAAGGCCGGTTGTGAAATTGCATTCCCATTTCGCCACTGCTAGTAGCCCCGCACCACCACTTGTCATGCAATCCATGCACCCAAGCTTGAAAATAACTACCCTTGAGGCTATGAAAACAAACCACAAAACATATTTAGGCAGGGATGGTAAACCTTTGCGAATTCCTAGTTCTTAAATCAGAGGCTCTTTTCGTATTATGTTATCTTTGAATACTACCATTATAAGCAATTCGCATAATTTTTCAACCCTGCCACATACTTTAGCTCAAGCCTTAGTTGCTGCTTATTTATCTTCTGCAACTAACCACCATTGACAAAGCCCATAGACCCGACTTCTTGTCAGTATGCTGCTACTTCTTGTGACATATATATAGTGCAATGACCGACACAAAAATACAAGTCATGCACCACACTAAGCTAAGCACCCTTTTTTTTTTTTGCACGTAATTTCAGCCACGCCCTCTATTATAATAACAATGCAGCTGGCGTTATCCTTTTAATCCACTTTTTGCATGCTAAGCAATTGTATTTCTCCCCGACACAAAGTCCTTTATTGTTAACACCCAGGTTGCGAGGGACCCTGTGTTACCCCTTTGATTTTAATGCTAGCCCCCAAATGGCCTTCTATTTTGAATAATTATAACTGGCAATGTTTAACTCTGCAAATGAGTTTCGAAAGAATATTGTTGGACCGCCTTGGTATATATCCACCGGGGGAGACGGGTGCCGGGTCATGCGTTGGTAGCTATCCCCTGGGACAACTAGGCCGCGGTTGGGTGGTAGAGTGGGACTCCTAGTGTTGGACCCGGCCCTTTAGGCAGGTTCACCCTTTTTGCTTTTTCCTAGCCTGCTCTGTGACCTGGTGTTGGTGATTTTAGGCCTCTGCGCACTTTTTCACTGTGGTACAGTGTAAAGTGCTTGAGCTCTCTGTGTATGTGTGGTGAGTGACCTGCCCTCCCATATGAATGAATGGGGAATATGTATGCTCATGGTAGTTCCTGATGTGTGGGGAGTGCAGGGGCGAGTTTGGTATGAGAGAACTCGTGAGACTGAATGCTGCAAAATTGTATATGCGGCATGATTGTGTCTAGTCTAGAAGTGCCACTTTTAGAAGTTGGCATATTTGTGTAATTTGTGTCTGGCGTGTGATTGGCTGGTGAGCCTGGTCCAGGAGTGCCTGGGCCTGCTTGTGGATTGACTGTCTGGCTTGAGGATGACAGGGGCTGGGGAGCCCCAGGAGGTTGTCTGAGTCAGCCCGTGGATGAAAGGCAGCATCTGCTGCCAGGGAAGTGGGAGGAGATAGCACCTGATAGTGAAGGGCTGTGCCTGCCTGACCAAAATACTGGCTCCCGCTGGGCGACTGTCACCTCTGTCCCTGATACTGACAGAACTTCCCTATAACCAGTTCTAGCTGGTTCTCACACTGCCTGCACAAAGACTTCAAAGACTTTTCCCTGTATAAGAAGGGGCTGTGTCCCCTTCCAATTTGTTCTTGTTTCTGACTTGAATCTACCAGGGGCAGGCGCTGCCCAGCCCCTGGATGCCCGGAGGACTTCTGGGGGACCCCTTTGCCTTGCCTGGGCTGATGGGGGGACTTTGCTTTGCCCTGGGATCCTGTGGACCTTCTCCCTATCCCCTGGAGGACTTTGCTGGCCATTAGCGCTTGGGAGCGCTTTATCCTGCCCTTTAGCGCTGGGAACGCTTTATTTGCTTTGCAGGTGCCCACCCTGCTTATGGTTGGCCTAGCGAGTGCCCACCTCGCTGATTTGCTATTATTTTGTCCCCTGGCAGTTGCCCACCCTGCCAGGGGCCTGGCCGCTATTTTTATATATTTTATTAATTTAACTCTAGGGAGCCCACTCCTCGGTCAATTATCCCCCAGCCTCTGAGCGCCTGAAACGGGCCGCGGGCTGCCCGCGGCGACCCGGAAGTACTGGACCGGCCGGCCAATCGTAGCGCGGTCCCTGGAGAAGGACCGGAAGGTCCGCCCTTGGGACCGCGGCGTGGGAGAGAAGCTGCCCGGGAGAGGAGAGAGCGGAGAGGGAGATGGTGCCTGCCGCTGTGGGACTCCCGTGACCAAGGGGGAGCCCCACACCCAGAGAAGAGGCGGCTGAAGGTACCGGCGGGGCTCCTGTCCCGAAGAGGAGCCCCGCGCTGCAAGAGAAGCCTCGCCGCCAGCCCGGAGAGAAGCGGAGTCCCTAGAGAGAGCGGCCCGGCGAGTTCCAGAGGGGCTGCTGTTGGTGCCGGTTTAGGGGTACTAATACAGGGCGGCCCCGGATGGCAGCAGGCCGCTCCAACGGTGTGTAGAGCCTGAGAAGGCTCCCGGGGAACATTCGTATTTACGAGCCTGCAAGGCTCGAGGTGGCATCTCTGTTTTTTGAGTCCTGGAGGGACTCCCAATGACGGCCGCATTTTGTGTATGGAGCCCAGAGAGGCTCTTTGATGCCGCAGTTGTCTTCAGAGTCCCCAGTGGGGGGACTCCAACGTTCAGGGCATACTTGTACTCGAGCCTAGAGAGGCTCAAGGGGACATATTTGTTTTGCAAGCCCTGAGAGGCTCTGGAGTGCCATTCTCTTGCTAAGAGCCCAGAGAGGCTCCCAACCCCTTTGTTGTATTGAGAGCCCAGAAGAGGCTCAAGGCGCCCTATTTGTTTCCAGAGCCCTGAGAGGCTCAGAAGCGCCACAAGTGTTTTCAGAGCCTGTGTGGCTCCAACGTTTGGGGCATGTGATATGCCCAGAGCCTGTGTGGCTCCAGCAGTGGACGCAGTTGGTGCTAAGGGCCAGAGAGGGCCCCGTCGCAGTTTGTCTCCAGCTGCCCAGCAATTAGTGGGCAGCTGCACCGTTTAGGCGCAAGATGGAGAGCGAGTCCCTGAGAGGGGCAGAGATGGCACAGAGGTGCGCGGCCAGTCACAGCTGCGCAGCACTTGGTGCCAGCTGCAGCGTTTAGGCCCTTGTGATGTTCACAGGTGCCCAGCAAGTAGTGGGCACCTGCTACGTTTAGGCTTGTGCTTGGACTGGCGCTGCCTGGCAGCGCGCCCTGACATTTGGACACAGGGCGTCTGAGCCCCAACAAGGCCAGTTGGCCTAGGGACTGACACAGAGGGTGGCTTATGTAAGTATTGCGCAATTGTATGGTTATTGCACCTCTGAATGTGTTTTCTTGCATCATGTGTTATTCCTGCACCTCTGAATGTTTTTAGGCATCATGTGATTTTTGCGCTATTGTATTGTTCTGGCACCTCTGAATGTTTTTATGCATCATGTGTCTTCCTTTTCCCTGTGCTGCACCTCTGAATGTTTTAGTCATCATGTGTCTTCTTGCGCTGCACCTCTGAATGTATTTTTATTGCATCATGTGCTTTGTTCTGAACACCGCTGAATGTGTAGGTTTATGCATCATGGGTAATGTGTTCCTTCTTAGACCCCTAAACGCTGTGTGATACTTAGGTGGTTGTCCTTACACCTCTGAATGTTTTAGGCATCATGTGTTTCTCTTTACTACTCCTCTGAATGTGTTTCATGCATCATGGGTAATGTGTTCTTGTTTATACCCCTAAATGTATTTTATTCTTAGGTGGTTGTTCTTTTTAGTACAGGTGGTCCTAGTGAGGTCCTGGTACCTGTTCCCAGTAGTTACTGGATGTGATTTATAACTGTTATCTTGTGCTATACTTATTCTAAGTTCTAAAAGTGCTATTTCCGATTCGGACAGTGGTCCATGTGGCCCTGTCCTGTACATAATCCCTTGTGAATATTGCCCGTGCCAGTTGGCACAATGTACATGTGTGATTCTATCTGATGTGTTTTTACAATACAAAAGTTATTTTATAATAACCTTGTGTGGAGTTCCTTTTGTGGTGTGCCTAGTATGTTGTTGCTGTTGTGTGCTGGCGCAAATGCTTTACACATTGCCTCCGAGTTTAGCCTTACTGCTCGTGCCAAGCTACCAAGGGGGTGAGCAGGGGTTATCTTGGCGTGTGACTCCCTTGCCCTGACTAGAATGGTGGTTTCTGCCTGGCTTTGGCGTCGGCCTTAGCCTACCAGAAATAGCCAGTTCTAACACCTAGGATGCTCTTTCTGTCACTTTTTTGGAAGCATGTGTCACTTTCTGTCCCTGCGACCCTTAGCAGGGGCTCGTGCTCACGGGCTGCCTTGCCCTCCTCCCCACTGAAATAGAAGTAGTACTATGAGTCTTTATTTAGATAATGCCTCCTGCGGTCCACATGAGTACTCATATAGGGAGCAAATATAAATGCGCCGCCACAAAGGAGTAGAGCATATTTCACCCTCTTTGAGACCCTACATGTTCTGGTGAAACCCGTTCTTTCTGAAGAGGACCCCCTCCTTTGCGTGTTTATGGGCCTAGGAGTAGAGTGGTCACAAGTGCATTCAGAACTGTCAGAGGGGGTGGACGTGCTGGTGAAGCATTGAGACATGAGTAAAGAAGTTCAGTGACGAAACCTACTTGACACTAACTACTATGTACGTGAGGCAATGAATACTTCAGCTGGCCGGCGCAGTCACTGATCTGACCTGGACTAGCAGATCTCAGCAGTGGCAGGCAGCCATTACTTGAGCTGTGTACCCCCCCCCCGTGAGAGCAGCAGGGCTTACACTACGTCCGTGCCAGACAGATAAGGCTACCCCTGGGGACGATGTTTGAACATGGGTGTTAGGGGGGATAGGAGTCGGATTCTCCGAGAAGAGAAGGGTAAAACATATACACAAAATAAAGAAGAACAGGGGAAAGGACATTGCCTAACTGGTGTTGTGTACCTTTCTTTACCCTCCAACACTCCGCACCACATCTCGGTGCACCCGTCAATCCTGACGGCCCAGCCGCAAGCCCCTGCAGGACGAGTATTATTCTTCTACCTGTCTTTAGTACTCTTTTGTAACATGCAAACGTCTCTTTTCTCTTGTAACACACTGTTGCTACGTCTTACATTTTATTTCCTTTCGATACTTGCACACGTGCCACCATTGCCTACGTAACGTTTGTTGTTGTGTTGGAGTGTCTGCCATTTATTGCAGTATTATACCTCTACTAGTACTTTGTAACCTCCACACATCACTTTTCCTCCTGTAATGTACCCATTGTTACCTTTTGTATTTTTAGTTGGACTAGGGGGCGGGGGCTTTGGGCAGTGAAAGGGATCCGTCCAGGGGCACACATTTAATGTCATTGAAATTGAATTGGTGTTCAAATGCGCATACTGATACTAAAGCATTTAGAGGTACTCAGCACCGGTGAGTACCGACCCACTCAAAGCACTGTTTATTCCATATAACTCAACGTTTTTCTTTTGTAATTTGTTCACTTGCAATGTTGTCATGTATCGTTCTTGTCCCTATTGTGAAGCGCTCTGATGCCTTCGGGTAAAGTCTGCGCTATATAAAAACGCATAGATAAAGAAATAGCCCGCTTCATGGCAGCCATTCCGAGAGCGCCCACCCTTCCTCCTGCGAATAGGCTGTCAGATATCTGGGAATGTGAGACCCTTACACGTACTTGACTAAAGCACTAAGAAAAGACTGACGGCAGAGAACAAACGTTTCCGGTCAGCTGCTGTAAATGTGCGAATTTCTTTTTTTTTTTTTTTTTTTTGTGAGTAACCAATTTACTGTTGTTACATTTGACTGGCACTTCATTTGCCCAGTCCTTGTAGTATCCTTCTCACCCTCAATGGAAGGTGTCCGAGAACTGAGTGCTAATTAGTTGCTAGGTGTCATTAGTTGAATTTTTTCTACGTGCGCTGGGTGACTCTGAAACGTGCGTCCTCATTCGCCAGTTCTCAGGTGGAGAATTTCAAACCTACTTTTTAGGCAGCGACTAGGATGGGGGAAGAATCGTGGGAGCACTTAGATCTTCTTGTAGTGGGGTGCCGCAAATTAAGGAGAGGCTAAACAAAAGAAAGGGGAGAGGATGGTAACTTTGAAATAATCTGACCGGCAATATTAGCGAGACCAGCATCCGTCGGGGGACGCGCCGACCTACGCCACCTATCGGGAAAACAATTTACGTAAACCAATAAACTTTGGGCCATACTTACTAAGTTGCATTCAGTTATCGTATAGTCAACTCCGGGTGCGGGACAAAACTGGCCTAATGATATCAGCGAAACAGGAACTGGGGCGTGCTCCAACACTGCTCACCCCCATCCCTATGCACACCCCGCACCCAGTTCGCACCCACCGCCTGATCCCCGCGTGAAGCCTCCGCATGCCCTGCCGTTCGGAGTCTGGCACCTTACTTCAGGGCTCCCCCGCCCTTTCCACTACTGCCAATTCGCCCGCTCCAACGGCAGCCGTTCCGAACGCGGCCCCCCCTTTCCTCCTGCGCTGTCCTCCTCCTGCACCAGCATAGACTCCCCCCCCCCCCCCCCCTCTCTAGTTACACCACACCCTCTGCCCCTGCGCTCCCCCTCCCGTATCCGCAACTCTCCACGAGCGTCTAGCCATTCGTCAGCCCCCCTCTCCTTGCCCCCCGCCACAGGATGCGCACCTCTCCACCCATCTCCTGCCCACATTCCGGCATATTGCCGCACATCTAGTGGACGGATAGTAGGGAGGGAGGGAAGGGTAGGATGAGCGGGAGTGAAGATCTTTGCCCAAAAGCACGAGAAAAGAGGGGGGGGGCTCGACACTCTGCTTTCTCCTGACTTTTCCCAATGTTGTCTTCCTTGGCGCACTTCTGCAGAGACGTCTTCATCCAAAAACGCCACAAGCCACACTATTAACCTTATTTGTGTAGCACTCACATCTTCGGGTAAAGTCTGCGCTATATAAAACGCGCCAATTACATAAATAAAATTGCGTGTCCCTTCACCCTGAAACTCCGCCCCTCCCTCCCTTTTTTTAGGTCTCGCCTGTCGATGCGCATGCGCATCCAGCTTGCGAGTCTATGGTGGCTTATCCACTCTTTATCCCCAACTTGCAAGGAATCGTGGCGATTCCTTGCAGTGCACGAGAAATTTAAGCTCAATGCGCATGCGCATTGAGCTTAAATGCGCGTGCACATGCCCCCAGCCGCCTGCCTTGCCTACTCTCTCACACAGCCTCCCCCAGCTCCACCCCCTCACTTCTTGATTGCACGGCCGCTAGGCCGTGCCTCCTCTACTCTCCTCCTCCTACTCTCCTCCCCGTCTGTTCCCGCACTCCTCCCACACCCCCGCTCCGCCCCCTCCCCTGCCTGCCATGTCGCGTTCAAAACTTTTACTCCATGCATAATCACGTAATAGTGTAAGAATTACAGAAACAGCTGGCCTGTCACAAGCAGAAAATTTATTTGCGTTTCAGGACTTTGAGCACACGTTTTGCTGGGCGATTTGTTTGAATTTGCATTTTTGTATAGTCTCTTATTGCCGTCCTTCGGGGTACATTATCAGATCTTACTACCTGCTACAAAAGTAAAGAAGCAAACAAAACATGCACTGGAGAGGCTAGAAAAACAAGTACCGACTCAATGACCTCTCCACTTAATAACGTAACCCGAAATGCAATAAAGTGTTTTATATCTTCACCAGACTTGCTTAGAAAGGACCTCAAGCTCACGCACAAGCAGGCTTTCTATTTGGAAGGGAGACTCCCTCCATTTAGACCAATAAAGTGTTCTGTCTCAATTTGTGTTTACTTTCTCCATCAAACGGCAAATCTTCAGGGTATGGTGGCCATCCGAGAAGCTGCCATTCCTCTCGACCGGAAACGCTCTCTTCTGAAATGGCCGCCCCGTTACCCTACCCTGGGGAAGCGTTAGTCCTCTGTCTACTTCTTACGCATCTGCAAAAACTACGAGGCAAGGTACGTCAGAACGCTCTTCGACTCTTGCGTTACAGTGGGTGTTTTGTACAATTAGCGAGGATTAAGGGGTTAAAGGCTGTATTTAAGATCCTTCAGCGCGCCATATTTTAAACTATTGTTTGCATTGTTTTATTTAGCAATGGCAGCGGCTTCTGTTGCCCCGAGGGTGCCGCTCAGGACAACAACGATACTGGATATAAATGAAGCGAAATCTGCCTGCCTTCGATTTGGTTGCTACTCATCTCAAGCGCATTTTTTTATCAAACTTCCTTTAGGAGTTCCGCATCAGTTTTGTCAGCCTTGAGCTCCTGACACATAGAACGGAACAGCCAATCCGCGTTCGTCCAAGGGCATGAAGTGTAGACCGAGCTGTCACGCTATAGACCCCACGCCTCAGGATGGAGATGTCAGTAATGTTTAGATCATACTTTCGCCTGTCAATTTGAGGCGGCGCTCTGGATCGTTTCATACGAAAAAATGAAGCAGGGTTTTCCGCCAAGGCTATTCAACTAACCCTTGTATGGTCCTGACTACACTTATAGAAACATATACATTGGTCTGGCCCAGTCCTACCAAACTGTGACTTTGGACATATATTAGGGTGTTATCAGGGTCAATAGTACTTACTATCGACAGTGGTTGTAATTTAAACAGTCTATAAGCAGTCCTCTGAAGTCATTAGATGTAGCTCACTCACCCTCTCACCCTCACCCTCACTCACCCTCACCCTCACTCACCCTCAACCCCTCACCCTCACTCACCCTCACTCACCCTCACCCTCACTCACCCTCAATCCCTCACCCTCAATCCCTCACCCTCACTCACCCTCACCCACACTCACCCACACTCACCCTCACTCACCCTCACTCACCTTCACCCACCCTCACTCCCCTTCACCCACCCTCACTCACCCTCACCCTCACTCACCCTCAACCCCTCACCCTCACTCACCCTCAACCCTCACTCACCCCCACTCACCCTCAACCCCTCACCCTCAACCCCTCACCCTCACTCACCCTCACTCACCCTCAACCCCTCACCCTCACTCACCCTCAACCCCTCACCCTCAACCCCTCACCCTCAACCCCTCACCCTCACTCACCCTCACTCACCCTCACTCACCCTCACTCACCCACACTCACCCACACTCACCCACACTCACCCTCACTCACACTCACTCACCCACCCTCACTCACCCTCACTCACCCTCACCCACCTTCACCCTCACTCACCCTCACTCACCCTCACTCACCCTCACTCACCCACACTCACCCTCACTCACCCTCACTCACACTCCCTCACCCACCCTCACTCACCCACCCTCACCCACCCTCACTCACCCTCACTCACCCTCACTCACCCTCACCCTCAACCCCTCGCCCTCACTCACCCTCAACCCCTCACCCACCCTCAACCCCTCACTCTCACTCACCCTCACTCACCCTCAACCCCTCACCCTCACTCACCCTCAACCCCTCACCCTCACTCACCCTCACTCACCCTCACCCTCACTCACCCTCAACCCCTCACCCTCACTCACCCTCAACCCCTCACCCTCAATCCCTCACCCTCACTCACCCTCACCCACACTCACCCACACTCACCCACACTCACCCTCACTCACCCTCACTCACCTTCACCCACCCTCACTCACCTTCACCCACCCTCACTCACCCTCACCCTCACTCACCCTCAACCCCTCACCCTCACTCACCCTCAACCCCTCACCCTCACTAACCCTCAACCCCTCACCCTCACTCACCCTCAACCCCTCACCCTCACTCACCCTCAACCCCTCACCCTCACCCTCACTCACCCCCACTCACCCTCAACCCCTCACCCTCAACCCCTCACCCTCACTCACCCTCAACCCCTCACCCTCACTCACCCTCAACCCCTCACCCTCACTCACCCTCAACCCCTCACCCTCACTCACCCTCACCCTCACTCACCCTCACTCACCCTCACTCACCCACACTCACCCACACTCACCCTCACTCACCCTCACTCACACTCACTCACCCACCCTCACTCACCCTCACCCACCTTCACCCTCACTCACCCTCACTCACCCTCACCCTCACTCACCCTCAACCCCTCACCCTCACTCACCCTCAACCCCTCACCCACCCTCAACCCCTCACCCTCACTCACCCTCAACCCCTCACTCACCCTCACTCTCACTCACTCACCCTCACTCACCCTCAACCCCTCAGCCTCACCCTCACTCACCCTCACCCTCACTCACCCTCAACCCCTCACCCTCACTCACCCTCACTCACCCTCACCCACCCTCAACCCCTCACCCTCACTCACCCTCAACCCCTCACCCTCAATCCCTCACCCTCACTCACCCTCACCCACACTCACCCACACTCACCCACACTCACCCTCACTCACCCTCACTCACCCTCACTCACCCTCACCCACCCTCACTCACCTTCACCCACCCTCACTCACCTTCACCCACCCTCACTCACCCTCACCCTCACTCACCCTCAACCCCTCACCCTCACTCACCCTCAACCCCTCACCCTCACCCTCACTCACCCCCACTCACCCTCAACCCCTCACCCTCAACCCCTCACCCTCACTCACCCTCAACCCCTCACCCTCACTCACCCTCAACCCCTCACCCTCAATCCCTCACCCTCACTCACCCTCAACCCCTCACCCTCAATCCCTCACCCTCACTCACCCTCAACCCCTCACCCTCACTCACCCTCAACCCCTCACCCTCAACCCCTCACCCTCACTCACCCTCAACCCCTCACTCACCCTCAACCCCTCACCCTCAACCCTCACCCACCCTCACTCACCCTCACTCACCCACACTCACCCACACTCACCCTCACTCACCCTCACTCACACTCACTCACCCACCCTCACCCACCCTCACTCACCCTCACCCACCTTCACCCTCACTCACTCACCCTCACTCACCCTCACTCACCCTCACCCTCACTCACCCTCAACCCCTCACCCTCAACCCCTCACCCTCACTCACCCTCAACCCCTCACCCTCACTCACCCTCAACCCCTCACCCTCAATCCCTCACCCTCACTCACCCTCAACCCCTCACCCTCAATCCCTCACCCTCACTCACCCTCAACCCCTCACCCTCACTCACCCTCAACCCCTCACTCACCCTCACTCTCACTCACTCACCCTCACTCACCCTCAACCCCTCAGCCTCACCCTCACTCACCCTCACCCTCACTCACCCTCACTCACCCTCAACCCCTCACCCTCACTCACCCTCACTCACCCTCACCCACCCTCAACCCCTCACCCTCACTCACCCTCAACCCCTCACCCTCAATCCCTCACCCACCCTCAACCCCTCACCCTCACTCACCCTCACTCACTCACCCTCACTCACTCACCCTCACTCACTCACCCTCACTCACTCACCCTCACTCACCCTCACTCACCCTCACCCTCACTCACCCACACTCACCCACACTCACCCACACTCACCCACACTCACCCTCACTCACCCTCACTCACCCTCACTCACCTTCACCCACCCTCACTCTCCTTCACCCACCCTCACTCACCTTCACCCACCCTCACTCACCCTCACCCACCCTCACCCTCACTCACCCTCACTCACCCTCAACCCCTCACCCTCACTCACCCTCAACCCCTCACCCTCACTCACCCCCACTCACCCTCAACCCCTCACCCTCAACCCCTCACCCTCACTCACCCTCAACCCCTCACCCTCACTCACCCTCAACCCCTCACCCTCAATCCCTCACCCTCACTCACCCTCAACCCCTCACCCTCAATCCCTCACCCTCACTCACCCTCAACCCCTCACCCTCACTCACCCTCAACCCCTCACCCTCACTCACCCTCAACCCCTCACCCTCAACCCCTCACCCTCACTCACTCACCCTCACTCACTCACCCTCACTCACTCACCCTCACTCACTCACCCTCACTCACTCACCCTCACTCACTCACCCTCACTCACCCTCACTCACCCTCACTCACCCTCACCCTCACTCACCCACACTCACCCACACTCACCCACACTCACCCTCACTCACCCTCACTCACCCTCACTCACCTTCACCCACCCTCACTCACCTTCACCCACCCTCACTCACCTTCACCCACCCTCACTCACCTTCACCCACCCTCACTCACCCTCACTCACCCTCAACCCCTCACCCTCACTCACCCTCAACCCCTCACCCTCACTCACCCCCACTCACCCTCAACCCCTCACCCTCAACCCCTCACCCTCACTCACCCTCAACCCCTCACCCTCACTCACCCTCAACCCCTCACCCTCAATCCCTCACCCTCACTCACCCTCAACCCCTCACCCTCAATCCCTCACCCTCACTCACCCTCAACCCCTCACCCTCACTCACCCTCAACCCCTCACCCTCAACCCCTCACCCTCACTCACCCTCAACCCCTCACTCACCCTCAACCCCTCACCCTCAACCCCTCACCCTCACTCACCCTCACCCTCACTCACCCTCACTCACCCACACTCACCCACACTCACCCTCACTCACACTCACTCACCCACCCTCACTCCCTCACCCACCTTCACCCTCACTCACCCTCACTCACCCTCACCCTCACCCTCACTCACCCTCAACCCCTCACCCTCACTCACCCTCAACCCCTCACCCACCCTCAACCCCTCACCCTCACCCACCCTCAACCCCTCACCCACCCTCAACCCCTCACCCACCCTCAACCCCTCACCCTCACTCACCCTCAACCCCTCACTCACCCTCACTCTCACTCACCCTCACTCACCCTCAACCCCTCAGCCTTACCCTCACTCACCCTCAACCCCTCACCCTCACTCACCCTCACTCACCCTCAACGCCTCACCCTCAACACCTCACCGCCTCACCCTCACTCACCCTCAACACCTCACCCTCACTCACCCTCACCCTCACTCACCCTCACCCTCACTCACCCTCAACCCCTCACCCTTACCCTCACTCACCCTCACTCACCCTCAACCCCTCACCCCCTCACCCTCACCCCCTCACCCTCAACCCCTCACCCCCTCACCC
Organism: Lissotriton vulgaris; assembly: GCF_964263255.1. Taxonomy (NCBI): domain Eukaryota; kingdom Metazoa; phylum Chordata; class Amphibia; order Caudata; family Salamandridae; genus Lissotriton; species Lissotriton vulgaris. The sequence continues at coordinate 1,546,547,163 of NC_141694.1, read as the reverse complement.
TCACCCTCAACCCCTCACCCTCAACCCCTCACCCTCACTCACTCACCCTCACTCACTCACTCACCCTCACTCACTCACCCTCACTCACTCACCCTCACTCACTCACCCTCACTCACTCACCCTCTCACCCTCACTCACTCACCCTCACTCACTCACCCTCACTCACTCACCCTCACTCACTCACCCTCACTCACTCACCCTCACTCACTCACCCTCACTCACTCACCCTCACTCACTCACCCTCACTCACTCACCCTCACTCACTCACCCTCACTCACTCACCCTCACTCACTCACCCTCACTCACTCACCCTCACTCACTCACCCTCACTCACTCACCCTCACTCACTCACCCTCACTCACTCACCCTCACTCACTCACCCTCACTCACTCACCCTCACTCACTCACCCTCACTCACCCTCACCCTCACTCACCCTCACCCTCACTCACCCTCACCCTCACTCACCCTCACTCACCCTCACCCTCACTCACCCTCACTCACCCTCACTCAGCGCAACCACAGCATCTTCACTAAATATATTTAATAAACTTTAAGCTATTGGCAATATAAAATAAAATCCATTTTATTTACGTATTAATTATTAATTGTTTTTTAAAGCCATTGATTTTTTTAATATCAATACATATAAGTCACATATAAGTCCCGTTAATACAAAACATGTTGCTTTACAAATGCTAGAGGTGTCACATTTACAAAAATTATAACTATTGGCTTTGTAAAGAAGAAAGCTATTAATTTAGCTATTTAGAAAAAACAACACATAAATAAAAAACAAAAAAATAAATAACACCTATAGCTCAAACTTTCCTACTGCGAGACCTATTGCATTTCCAATGCAATAGGTCTCGGAGAATTTGAGTTACAGCTTTTAGAAATGTTTATGGCTTTTTTTTTTTAATTCTTTAGCATTGGCTACAGGAAACAAAAATGCTAAAGATTTACAAAAAAACCCATAAACAATTCTAAAAGCACTAACTCTAATGCTGCGAGACCTATTGCATTTCTAATGCTTGTTTTTTTTTGCACACACCTCGTGCTCCTGACCCCCCCCATCCCCTTTTGCCTCCAGTGAGCCTCCCGCGGTCTTGGAAAAGTCCCCTTTAACGGCCTCCCCTTGAGCTTAACCCTCTTGCGTTTGAGTGTCTGCCTTTTTATTGCGGTATTATACCTCTACTTGTACTTTTTCTGCTCCTTTGTAACTTGCACACATGCCACCTTTCCTCACGTAAGGTACAGTTCGCTGCCTCTTGTATTTTGTTTGTTTCCCCATTGACACTTTTGTCTCATGTAATCTAACGTTTATTCGAGAAATGTATTCCACCTTCCACCTTTCCGCCTTGACCCCTACCTCCCCCCGCTCGCGGTGCCGCCAAATGTCCGTCCGGTGGTACCCATGCCCCCTTTCACCTCCACCACCCATGCCAACCCCAACGTCCCGCGCACGACAGCACTCTAAGTCAAACCCCTCCCTCCATCGCACCAACTGCACACACCTGTATATTAGGGCCTAGCTGCCTCCACCTCCCCACCCCCTCTGCGTTGTCCCTGTGTCCACCCCCCCCCCCCCGCCACCCGCCACGGGCTCACACTTCACACCACGAGAATTCCTAAGCCCCTAACCATGGACTCAGTCAACACCTCCGTGCCAAGTGGTGTTTACCCGCGCACAGTAATACAACTGGAACCAACAATAATTACTCGAACAACCTGAACGGGGAAAAGTGGACCATAATTCACCTGTCACAAGCACCCTACCCTCAGCCATGTAAAACTTGCCTAAGTGCTACTGCCCACCGCTGCCTCTAAGCCCCTGTGAGCAAATTAATCACGCCATTATAATCACTGCCGCCACTTTGTCTTGAAAACAGGCGTATCCCTGCTCAGTCGACTGTTGCCCTTTACTCTCCGTGCGGATGTAGTCTAACTCTCTGCCAATCCTTCCTGCTGTCCAGTCCTTTGTCTAACCGGGCGTCACTTGCACCGGCTGCGCCCCACTGTGCCCCCTGCCTAGCTACTCCTGTCACCCCGCCCCCCCCTTCAAATCTGGCTATTACCGAATGGCATCGATGAGAGGGAGCGATGCATACTGTAGAGGACGTACATAACAGGAGTACCAAGGGGAGGACAACGGACTAGTGATGGATGAGTAGGAGTGATGCATACTTCTCCATGCTCACTCATCCCTTCGCCCCGCATCCCCGCCGCCCCCCCCTTTATTTGCCTCTCCCTGCCCTGCCTGGTGGAGCCGCCTCCGCCCCCCCCCCCCCTACACCCAATTCGCCAGCCCATACCATCGGCGATCCTCTCTGTTCTCCTACTCTTACAACTTCCTTTCCGCTGTGACCACCCTTTTTCCTTGTCACTACCCCCTGTGCCGTGTCTCACTTGACCGCCTGCGTTGGTGACCCATCCCTCACTCCCTTTGGCGCCCTTTCGGTCTCCCACCCCTTTTTAGCTTTTGCACCCTGCCATCCCCCAGAGCCCAAACCCAAGTAAAATTTCCCCGAGCCAGCGCCTACTGACGTTCTATGTATCCAGGCTCAATTATTGTCATATAGTCTCGGCAACGTGAAACTTTATCTCTTGCATTCTGCTGGGCGCCCTTCATGGCCAACAAGTTCAGTAATCCACAATCCATGCTTCATTCCCGCATTATGCCTTTAGTCCTTATTCACCATCTAGTGCCATCCACACGACATGCTGTGCATGTAATATCTCTTCTTAATTCGGTTCATTTTGTATAGACGCCTGTCCTGCACCCAATCACCCTTTGTCCCCTCCCGAGCCCTCCCTCCCTCCAAACAGCAACCCCAACCCTCGCACCCCGCAGACTGATGCGTACCTCGCAACACCTTTCCCGCAAACCTGACCCACTCTGTGTCCTGCATGCCCACTTGAATGCCAACTGAACCACCTGGCTCGCCTCACTCTACCCCCACCTCCTTGTCCTTGAGCCAACCCCCGGGCGCAACCGCAACCCAGCCTGTAACTTGACAGACCACACTCATACTCCTTCTCGACCCCTCTGCCCAGGCCTTACTGCCCCTGGCTGCGCAGTGCGCCCCTCGTTGGCATCTCGTGCTCTCTGAGCCCCGTGGTCCGGGCTGCTGGGAGGGGGCAGAGCGCTGGGCGGGAGCAGCAGGGGTCCCCAGAGATGCCTTCCGAGCTATGCCTCGGCCTCGCAGGGCCGGATGGGGTATATTTCAATACAATAAAGATCGCTTACTCTGGCTCCAGCATCGCTTAGTTTTACTTTAATATTTTAATGGCGTTGTGTATTACCGACCCCCGAGCAGTCGAGGGATCACTCGCTAATGAGGCCGGGCTCGGAGATGTCTCTTTAGCAGAAAGTAATGCAGAGCCTTTTATTCCACTAGAAGTTCTCTTCCATTCTGAGACCGTTTTAAATCCCATTTGCCAGTTTCTATTGCTTTTCTATCACACGCATTAAATTCACATTGACTATTTGCGCATATATCTTCTTAATTTTAATCTCTTCCATACGCATTTGCCACCCGAGTGCCCGTCTATCCCAGACTCCGCCTCTCCCCTCCCTGTGGCCTCATCTCCTCTGCTGCTACTAAAGCTGCCTGACCACCATGTCAACTCTGCCCTCTTCCGAGGCGCACAACTGTCCCGCACGACGCCGCCTCGACCTCCCCGTATACGACCTCTGACTCACCCCCTTGCATCTAACCCAACCAGAAACCAAACCCAGACTGGCCCAGGCCTGTCTGCCCCCCGCCCCCCCCCCCACCCAGCCATTAACGCCGGCAACCAAGGACCCCTGGCCGCTCACCCCTCCCCCCCCCTCCCCCCCCATCCTCAGACGCCGCCCCTGCGCCGTCCATGGTCGGCTGATGCTGCAGGCAGTGACTCACAACTTTCCTTTGCCTTCTGCCATCGATATTTGCTATCCCACCCACTCCCCACCTTACTTGCCGCGCACCATCCATGCGGGGGCCTTTCCCCCCCTCGTTCCTCTGACCGTCGCCGAGCAGGACCCATGCTGATCTCTAGAGGGCGACCCCCACCACCCCTTGAGCTTCACTCTCCTGCCTCCCAGCAACCCCCCCCCCACTGCTGCCCCGTGCCCTTCCGCCGCCCGTTCTCTCCTATAACCACTACAGTGCAGCTCTCACCCAGCCCACCCCTACCCCTTCCACCTCACCTCGCACTCTGACGACGACGCACCTCTTCTCCTGACAAAATTCCCCGAAGAAAGAGGGCCTTGTACCCGGTGCCCACCTTTAAATACCCCTATCTCCCTACCACATTCCTAACCCTAGATTTACGACTACGCTGGCCCAGCCCTGTTATCTGGTGGGCCCGCTCTTTCTCCTTCCTTGTCTCCCTTCCCTTATCTCCCACCAATCCTCTCCATTGGTGTTCGGGCTCTGCTTCCCGGGGGTGGCCTCCCCTGAGACCCCCGGTCCAGCCACTATCCCCCTCCCTCTGGGGAGTGGGGGCCGAACCAAGGGGCATTATCGTGGGCCAAGCCACACTTTAGGTTGGGTCTAAGCCCTGGGAACACCTCACTCTGGTGCTAAGATTAATAAGGGTAGTGAGCCTGGGAACATGTTCCCTTGACCGGTCTTTCTGGTCAATAAGTAATACAGACGCTGGGGACGCATAGGCTCGGTCAATACTGTCCCTTATGAGGGCGTCACGGCTCATAAGCTGCAGTTAGGCACAATACAGACACCATTAACATGGGGCGTCCGTCTCCAGACTCTGCGTGCACCGATACTGCTGTAATGCGATCCTGTCAGCTTTGAAACTGACAGGAATCAAAAATTAGCTAGCATCCGCACCAAGAATTTTCAATTCTATTAAGGACACGGAGGCGAGGATTATGCTTCTCATTCTTTACTGCAAACATCACAGCAGCCAATGAAAATGCGTATTTTCATTAAATAACAGTAAACAAACTACATTTCCCATCATTACATGTATATAGGCACGCCCCCATAGTCCATAAGAACCCCTTGCGTGCGGCCATCTTCCTCTTTCTTTGTAGCGAACAAGTACAAAATAACTTGAATAAGATCATAACTCCTCCAAAATGGAAGAAAGAAAGTCCTCTTCAGGTTGAATATCCTGGCAGTCTTCTGCGTTTAGTCAGATTTCTTGTCTGATCCTGAAACAAAGGAGATGAAACCGTAACCACCGAAAACAACTGGGTGGGCAAGCTGTTACACCTAACCAAGCCGGGTGGGATAATCCTCGCCTCCGTGTCCTTAATAGAATTGAAAATTCTTGGCGCGAATGCTAGCTAATTTTTGATTCTATTACAGGACCGGAGGCTTCAGATTATGCTAGTTTAACACTCATTGAAAACAACAGAGGTAATATCCCCCACCGGCTTATAATAGTACGTTTTAAAAGTGGACTCCGAGGACCAATCTGCGCTACGCATAATGTCCTGAATGCTGGACCCCAACATGAATGATTTTGACGCCATAGCGCCTCTTACAGAATGAGCACCAAATATGGTGATGTCAATGCCAGCTTCTTTTATAATATAGCGAAGCCATCTGGCGATGGTGGCGGCCGCCACAGCTTTAAAAGGTTTTTGCAATGCAATTAACAATTGTGAACAGCCCTGAGGCCTGATGGCCTTTGTGCATTCCTCATATGTCTTCAAACATCGTACCACACATAATTTCTCATTATCACTAGATGCATTATAACTAATATGACGTGACATTGTTTTGGTGCGTCCTGTGATGGTAAAGGAAACTACTTCCGGAGTAAATACTCTACCTGTAACGTCGAGGGCTCGCACGTCCGACGAACGTCTGCATGCTGAAAGGCAAAGAAAGTAGCATGGCCAATTTGGCCGATAATTGTTTCCTAGTTAAAAGCGTGTTGACAGGCCATCCGTTTAACAATGCGAGAACTAGCGAAAAATCCCACAAACCTGTATACTTGGGTTTCGGTGGGTTGGCCACCCGAATACCCTTAAGCAACTTGCACACCACTGGGCGCATGCCCACCGGTTTCCCCGTCTATCAGGGCATGGCCCGCTGAAATGGCGGACCGGAAATTGGTCACCGATCTATAAGCCAATCCTTCCGCTGCTTTATCCGATAAAAAGTTCAACACGTGGGGTAAGTCTGCCCCCACGGGATCCAAGTGTCGTTCCACACACCAATCCACCCAGTTTTTCCAGGCCGAGGAATACCTTTTTCTTGTGGATGGTGCCCAGGCCTGCCTGATAAAATCGGAATTCCTGCTCGAAACCCCTGGCAGTTGCCACTGTTCCCTGAAAGCCTCCAAGCCATCAGCTGAAGCCTGTCTTCCACTATCAGTGGTTGTCGTTCCTGATGAGGGCCCAGCAATAGCAATTCCGACTCCGGAAGGAGTCTGGGGAGATCGCAACTCCACTGCAATAACTTGGGGAACCACGACTGGGACGTCCACCATGGCGTCACCATACTATCTCTGCACGTTGTCTGATCACCTGCGACATTACTCTGGGTATCAACATGAAGGGGGGAAAGGCATATTGAATTGCCTTCGACCAATCCTGGAGAAAGGCATTGGTCGCTTTCGCCAGAGGGTCTAGCCTCCAGCTAAAGAACCGCAGGAGTTGGTATGTTAATCTGGCGGCAAAGAGGTCCGTCTGGAATGGACCCCAAAGTATCCACTGAAAGACCTCCGAAAGCAACTTCCAGTCGCTGTAGTCCCTGAGGTACCTCGAGTTCCAATCCGCTACTTGATTGGACTGGCCCGGAAGATACTCTGCTATAACCGATAATTGATTCGTCAGGCAATAATGCCAAAAATCCTTGGCTATCTGCACAAGAAGCAACTACCTCGTGCCGCCCAACTTGTTGATGTACCTCACTGCTGACACATTGTCCATGCTCAGGAGGATACAACAAGAGGTCTGCCTCGGGGATAACGTCCGCACGGCGAACGACCCTGCTAGTAATTCCAAGCAATTTATATGCAATGCAAGCTCTTGTGGAGACCATCTGCCACCTGTGGAGATGTCTCCGCAGCGCGCCCCCAGCCCCACCGGCTGGTGTCGGACTCGATTATGACTTCTGGTTAGGAGCCGAAAATCGCTCTGCCGTTCTAGGCATCCACATGGCCTAGCCACCATTGTAGCTCGGTCCGTACCTCCTCTGATAGAGGGATGACGTCCAAATAGGGCAGTCCCTTCTGAAGATGTCTGATCTTTAGCATTTGCAGGGCCCTGTAGTGAAGAGGGCCCGGGAATATCGCTTGGACAGATGAGGCCAAAATCCCTACTACTCTGGCAATCGCCCTGAGAGTTACTGTCTGGTTGTTCAACAACTTCCGAATTTCCTTCTTGAGATCCTTCAGTTTCGCCTTCGGAAGGCACAACTGGGCCGTTGTCGAGTTTATCGTGAAACCCAGGAATTCTATTACCTGAGTAGGAGTGATCACTGATTTCTTTGGATTGATGACAAACCCTAACGTTTGAAGCAGCGTCGTCGTAAGGGCGAGGTGCTGCAGAAGAACCTGTTAACTCTGTGCCATTATCAGGATGTCGTCCAGGTAAATTATAAGACGTATCCCTCTCTCCCGTAGAAGAGCCACAATCGGCTTCATTATCTTAGTGAAACACCAAGGAGCTGAGGAGAGCCTGAAAAGCAGAGCCAAATATTCGTACCATTGGCCGTTCCACCTGAACTGTAGGTTCCTGCGGTGCGGAGGGAAGATGGGAACGGAGAGGTAAGCGTCTTTGAGGTCCAACCTGACCATCCAATCTCCTTCCTGAAGCAAGTCCGTTTAAAGATGGATGCCTTCCATCTTGAAGTGATTGTACGTGAGAAATTTATTGAAATCCTTGAGGTTCAGAACCAGTCTGTTCCCACCTCCCTTCTTTTGTACAATAAATTAGTTGCTGCAGAAGCCGCGAGGCCCTTGAATGACTGGTGCTATCGCTCACTTTTGCAGCAACCCAACGATCTCCGCCTCGATGAAACTGCGATCTTGTTGGGTAAAATGGAGATCTGCAGGCGTACCTGATTGAACAGGACGAGAGTAAAACTCTAAGTGAAAACCCTGCACTGTCTGTAACACCCAGGCGTCCTGCGTTAAATCTTGCCACTGCCGCAGGCAGTGTTGAGTACGACCCCCCCCCCGACGGAAGAAGAGAAAGGTCTGAAACGCTCACCTGTGTTTTGTTGAACCTTGAAGTTCGCTCTGTTGTTATTCGACTGGTATCGTCCCCTGTTGAACGTCCTGCGAGATGGGTAGAAGGTCCCGCCTCTGGTGGAGTCGTATTTGTTTCGTCCACGACCAAAATCACCTCTTTGGGAGCCGACCCCGCCTCGTCCGGCTCTGTTAAAAACACCCTGGCTAAGTGCTCTCTTGATCCCTGTATGGGCCTTATCCAAGGCCGTGAAAGTCCCGACGTACTTTGAGACGTCTTTTACGAATTTGACGCCAAAGAGTTGACCCGCTGCTAGGGGTCCCGGTTCTGCGTCTGCCAACTCGGTCAGGTTACTATCCATTTTGATTAAGAGAGATTTTCGTCTCTCGGAAGATATGGCGCAATTGGCGTTGCCAATGAGGCATATGGCCCTCTGGGTCCATCCTGCCAATACATCCGGATCTACAGGTGTAGAGGATTCTTTGGCCGCTAAGGCCATCTCTAGGATCTTGGCCAAGGGGCCCACCACATCCAGCATTTTGTCCTGGCATCCTCTCCATGCTCGGTCAAGACCTCGCTTAGGGTCTTTAGAAAATTTGCGGAGAAAGGTCAAAAGGCTAGCATCAATCTCTGGCGTATCCGCCACCTTGTCCGGGAGTTCCGGCCGTGGACACTCCGATTTGAGGCGATTGCGCACCTCTCTTGGGAAACTCTTCCTAAGGTTCTCATGTAGGTATGCTGCGACTGCGGTGGGAGGCACCTATTCAGAGGATCTGGGGTGCATTATATCAGAAGGGTCGAAGGTGAATGGGGTATTGACAGGTGTCGCCCCAGTTGGCTGAGGTGTCTTCGCCTTTTTTGGTGGAGGTGGCTCCTCTGATGTGTCTGTATCAGTGTCCGTGTTCATGGTGTTAGTGTCTGTATCTGTATCTGCATGGGCCTTACGCTTGGCTTTAGCCTTGCCCTCTGAATATGAATGGTCAGCTGCCTCGCTGGCTGTCAACTCCACTAGTGCTTGTGCATGTGGCCACTTAACAGTGTCAGACGAGCTTTGGACAGATGTAGATGCCACTGCTTTCTTCTTCTGCGGCTTGTCATAGCCGTGTCTCTTAGCGAAGCCCTCCAGTTGCTTCCTGTTAGGGCGTAGGGCTGCTGCTAGGGTTTGTTGAACAGTTTGTGGGACAGTGGTCTCCATAGCCCTGTTCACTGAGGACTGGACCGAAGCGTCCAAAGCATTTACTAAATTGTCCTCCAAGACAGCCTCCTGCTGTCCTTCATATGTCTCCTCCTCAGCATACTCCTCTGGGTACTGCTCCCACTCAGCCATTATCAGGGGTGGCAAGAAAAGTCTGATATTAATGAAACTCAATGGTAAAAGGGGGTCCTGGTAAGCCCCTATTAAGCCACAAGGAGGGTAATAGGGGGGGGGGTCAGCCCACTCAGCACACCAATGGATTAATTACAGACCCCCTCAGCAATGCTGTAACCACAAAGGGCCAGAGACCCAGGCCAAAAAGTGTATACAAAGAGTGTGTGCTCACTCTGTCAATAGGCCAATATTTTACAACCTTTTCCAGGCGGTATACAGAGCAGAGCGATCACCGTTGTAAAAGCGTCCAACTTCGCGTGTGGAATGAAAGGAAAAAATTTGCGCCGCAAACGTGCTGCCCAAACGCGACTGAAATCCTACTAGAGGATAGCCCAATTTCAGCGCGTTGGGGAGCGCGTCGCGGCCGAGATCCACCGGCCTCTACAGCGTCATCGGGCGATTAGGGGAGCCCTTGCGCATGAGACGCGCGTACCGAAAGGAGGGGAAAATTGCACCGGGAAACAAAACAGGCTCAGTGATATGGAGTCTGTGTCGGTCTGCCCCCGGTCAATGACCGTGCAATCTACACGCCGAACGGTGCGAACTAAGCCACGAGCCACAGAGGAATGACGAAGGGCGGGTGACAGAGCGCTCCTGATAACGCGCTCACCCGCAGGTGCACCAATTCCTGAAAACGACAAACTTGCAAGCAATTGACAATAAGGCAAGTCCAAAGTACATCTAATCCATATCAATAGCGAAATAAGCCATATATAGTAATAACCATCAAATGTAATTAGAACCAATGCAAAACAGCAGAGGGAGGAACAAAGTGCACTTATCTCTTGCTGTGAGCAGCAAAGAAAGAGGAAGATGGCTGCACGCAAGGGGTTCTTATGGACTATGGGGACGTGCCTATATACATGTCATGATGGGAAATGTAGTTTGTTTACTGTTATTTAATGAAAATACGCATTTTCATTGGCTGCTGTGATGTTTGCAGTAAAGAATGAGAAGCATAATCTGAAGCCTCCGGTCCTGTAATAGAATCGCACGTTGTTGAGACTGCTACTGGATTAAGAGCACCACCTGGCGGGCGGAGGTCCGCAGTGCTGCACCAAGAAATTAACAACCGGGGAGGAGTGGGTGAAAACACTCCCGCGGCCGGGAAGCCATCCGGGCAAAGTGCAATCTCACACGCAATATTAGCAATTAAATAACACTGGCATCCAAAATAAGTGTTCAAACAAATTGAAGGTATTGGCATTATACATATTGAAGCTAAAGGAGAATGCGCCTTATCTGAGGCTGCAGCAGCGAAGAAAGAGGGGGGATCGAAGCCGAGGGAAGACTATTGCAGTCTCAGCAAGCAATGAATGGCTGCATTAAGGACTACAGCTGTGTGCTGATTGGCTATGTTTGGAAATCTGTCCCCAAGTGCTTCGTAGAACTATTAGTTTTGTTTATTCTTTTCACCTTAAATTAAAGAAATGGAAAATAACGTTTTGTTAAGTGAAGGCTGCTATGTTAATAAAGTGGAGAGAGAATAGCATTACCTTTGCCTCCGGTCCTGATACAGAATCCAGAAGCTACAACCCAGTGGTGAGATGAGCTTGGCAATTTTAACTATACTTCTGCCCTGCATCTACACTTTCCCTGACTGCCTCACTCCTGAACTACTGCAAGCATACCTATCTTATTCACTGCAACAGTGAGAGTCAAGGATTCCAGTGGCGGCTCCTCTATGGGGGCGCTTGGGCACCGGCCCCCCTGCTTTCTCGCCGTGCGAGAAGGCAGAAACAAATGGTAGTTATTATGGTAATAACTACCATTTGTTTCTGCCTTCTCGCACGGCGAGAAAGCAGAAGTTAGAGTGGGCGGGGTTACTCGAGGGCAGGGGGGAGCGGCTTTCCCACTGTTGTTCATACTGACTGCTTGGGCAGCCTGAGGCCGCCCAAGCAGACCGTATTAACAACAGTGGGCAAGCCGCTCCCCCCTGCCACCTCCCACTCTCCCTGTGTGTTCTCTGTATGCTGCTTGCTGCAGCATACAGAGAAATGACGCGGTTAAGGGCAGCCGGACGCACCAATCACAGCGCTGGCTGTGGCTGCGGTGGAGGGGAGGGAGACTGCAGCCTTCCTAATGACGACAACGAGCCCAGAGGAATTATTCAAATGCAGCGACGGCGGGAGACTGAAGTCTGGAGTTTCAGTCAGAAAAGTGGGAAGCCAAGGTAAGTTCTTTATCCCACAGTGAATTTTCCCCTGCTTAGTATCTTTTTGTGACCGTTAAAATATGTTTGTGATTGAAAACTGCTTATGAACCAGCCCATTAGTTTTCCAGAGCGCCTGCTGAGCACCATTCAGCTTCAGCTAGTTACACATTGAGTGCTTGAAGTGCTGCTGGCTGACATGCTAGTTGCAAGTTGCACTTGTCCTACATTCGGCCACATCTCTGAAAGGAAGAAAACAGACCCAGCAGCTCCTACCGATTTCTTCGAGAACCTCACACCGAGAAACAGCAAGCACCCGCGTCCATTATTTACAGCATGCTCTCAAAGGCAAGAGGTCACTGCGTTCGCAGTAATAAGTTATGGAGAAGAGCAGCCCCTCTCGAACACAGAACACCTCCACCCAGGGAGATTTCATGGCTTGTAATGTCTGCACCAGGGAGGGCACTGCACACCCACTGAGAAATTACACCCAAGAAGCACTCCTCGTGTGCTAGACCAGGCCTCTACCCATAAAATATGTTTGCAAGACTCGAGGTGTTACCATCAGGAGCGTTGAAGTGGGCGGGGTACAGTTCAATTTCATTGTTTTAACTAGGAGCACAGTGACCCCCGCCGCATGCCTGTGTGTTTGTGATCGCTGCCTGCAGCTGCCCCAAATTGCACTTCAGACACCCAGTTTAACGAGAGCGAATCGTAAAATCCACTTCCAACATTCACGCCAAAAGGAAAAGGTAAGAAGCTCATCTAACCCTATAGCATCAAATATGGCCAAAAATGTGCAGCCATTAAGGATTCAATCTGTGCGGCTAGAGGTGCACGGGTGTATGTGAGAATGGAGGCTCTGAAGGTGGAGCGTGCGTTATACTATATTGTCTGCCAGCCGTGACGTTAATAAGGTACCTTGCCTGGCACAGCTTGCCCTCTCATATAGGCATTCTGCCCCAATTAGTGCCGGTTCTTAAAGAACATAATTCATACCTAGCCTGCACCCCGGCACTTACATTACTGTTGGGCTTTGTGGGGGCTGTTGCGTCTATTAGCAATCCTATGGGAGTCTGCGGTACGCTGAGTAGTCGGAGCCTGGCTTCAAGGTCCCATCCCAAAGGGTGTTGGTTACTGTTTTTTTAAAGGATTGTAGACTGCGTCTGAATAACAAGGCGCCCTGGTGCCCAGGCGAGGCGTGATTTGCAAATTGGTCGTATGAGAACATCATGTTTGCCCTTCCCACTTGCATCTCTCCAGTTTCTAGTGTGTGTTCACCTTGCAGTACTTTCATTCTCCTGAAACGAAATGCTTTATAAGATTTCCAAAGAGTGTTTTTAAATTGAAGGCAGGCCTTGATTGGGTTAATTGAATTATGTGTGTAACATCACATGCATGCATGTAAATAATAGGTGATTGGATTGCACAATCTTTTATCGAGGCAGTTTCATTGGTGCATGTGTAATAATGATACAGTGAAAGATGAAAGCACTGTAGTGTACAGTAGGTTTAAATGTTCATGTGATGGCATCACTAACTTGTGTCTGACAGAGATCCTGGCAGATTATCGGATGCAGGTTGAAAGTGCTTAAATGGCGCCCATTGTTGCAGGTGTTGGGCATTACTTGTGTCCTTGCACTGTTCACTATTAAGACACTACTTTTTAGGTCGAAGCCTCCATTGCAGGGCATTGCCCTGCTGGAGGCAAAGACTTATTGTGAACAGGAGAATTTCAGTACTGCGTGAAACCACGCCCCCTTTTTCCATTGGCAGGCCTCTCGAAACGGAGGCCTGCCATTGGAAAAAGCTCCTGTTAAGCAGATTTGTCTGCTCTGGATCCCTCCCCTCCAGGACTCCATGACCTGCCTTACGGTAGCACGACAATATTTTTAGAAATATTGCCTTGGCAACCATGAGGCAGGTCAGGGAGTCCTGGAGGGGCGGGATTCAGTATCCTGTTTCCTCGGCGGTGTAGCAGGTAGGGGAGAGGCGGTGCTTGTTTATTAGGTCGAGCGTGGGTGTGGCAGCGAAGCTGCCCAGCCCTGCGAGAGATCTTGTAAACAATAAAGGGACACTAAGCTCCGCCACTCCTTTATTGAGTAGCATCAGCATTTAGGGTAAAAGGAGGGTTTTCGGTTGCCGCCCTGTCCGCTTTTTGGACCGCCCTTACGGACATGACGGCCTGGTTTATGGCTGTTGTAAAAGATTTGTTATCAGAGGCTCCATCATGCTGCCTTCAAGGCTGGAGCACGCGCCACTCCGGCTCTCTGATTGGGCCTGTGGGGATGGATCACGCGCCTCTGTTTAGCAGGAGAGAGACCGGCACGCAGTCTCGCTACCCTCCGAGCTGCTGCGGTGAGGTCACTGCCTGCCCCTCCTCCTCCCCTGCCCACCCGAGCTCTGCTGCCTCCCGGGCTCGGTACACTGCTTGCACTGCGACACGCACACGTTGTACCTGACTCCAGGCCGGGGAGAGTGTGGGAACACAGCGGCAGAAGGACCTGATGAGCATTAGGAAAGTCTGTGTGGCGGTGCACAGGATGAGCAGATATTCAGCTGCTTGCATCATGGTACTAGCAATAGCCTCAAAGTGCCCCGCGTTTCACAAAAATGGTAGTATGTCTTCTTTGTACACCATAACTACCATTACGATTAGATTAAACCAATTTTCTAGACTGCCGTCAGACAGCAGCGGTGTTCATCTATTTACACAGAAAAGCTACACTAACTATACCTCAGCAGAGCTGTCCCTCCGCATGTATACTCACACCGCAGACCTAGCCTGAGCGGGAGCTGAGGTCGGACAGCGCACAGCTATCCAAGCAGGAGCGCTAACGTCTGGGGGCACCGGGGTTCCGGCCCCAACAACATTACCGCCCAGTGACTCCACGTTGAAACTGCGCGGGAATTCGAGTTCCGCAATGGGGGTTTTATTCTTGCCTGATGCAGCGGGGAGTGTCACAGGTTCTACTATATGGCAGAAGCCACCCCCATGGGGACTTCTCTGTGTTTGTTTTAAAGGAGCGTGAATGGGTGTCCAAAAATTGACCTCTGAATTTAAATGCAATCTCACCACTTCATTGACTAACCTTTGATTACCTCGAAATGTAAATACCTAAAATCACAAACTAAACCTTGAGGTTTTTGTTAGTTAATAGTTACTCTGTGGCCCATTGTCACCTGTCACTGTTTAAGCCAGTCCAAGTTTTTCGTTTTGTGTGCTCATCTGTACATTCCCCATATGTAGAAAGGACTTTGAAAGCCAGCAGAAGATGAATGCAGGGCCATAATTTCTTCCCCTTCCAATTACCTCTCACTGCACAGTTAGACCGCAAGTAGCTGCCAATTTTTGTATGGCAGCGGATTCGTTGAGTTTCCGCGCAGCAGAAAATGCCTCAGGTGGTGGAATAAATAATGATGTGTCTCTTTAAGGAGACGGGGCGGGAAAGGGAGGTATTAGGGGTGCTGGCAATTGAAAGTGTGCGCACTTCACTCTTATTCAGTGTGAAGGCTAAATGTGCTGTGATGTGCTTCAGGTCACACAGAGCGTCGGAAGCCTCAGGGTGGAGCACTAGGGTGATCCCAACCCTGGGTTAACATAGGGAGATCGTGCAGGGGTCACCATGGTCTCCAGGAACCTAGACATGGTGAAGAGGGAGGGAGATTTTAAAAAAACAAACAAAAAAAAACATATTTTCAGTTTGAGAGGATGTGGTCTCGCGTCCAGGGCTGCCAACTTTGGAGCTGGGGAACCAGGTTCTATCCTCGGCGTCGGCTCCGCATCCTGTGATTCTGGTCAAATCACTTAATCTCCCCCTGCCTTCCAAAAACAAACAAATGAATGTGTCTTTGTGTAACGTAAGTGGTGATCATGTAAAGCGCTCCAATCCTTTGGATTGAGTTCGCGCTATATAAATCTGCAAAAACAAAAAGTTTCAGGAGCGCACTCTTCACTATTGGGAAGGAAATCTCACAGCATGGATGATGCTGCAACAGCCTCACCAGAACTTCAGACCAAACTCCGCGAGATAGCTTGGTGAGTTAAGCGCTAGCTGCTGGCGCCTGTTCCGGGCCATGAGTCGCAACTTAAAATCTTGGCACCAGCGCCCGCTCAGCCTTTCCTCGTTCACGGTGTGTTTAAACTGAGCACCATCGGGCCGGTGCCTAAACAACACTCACATTATTTATAGCATTTCCAATCAGTCGACCTGTAGGAGCAAGCGCAATAAAGCCATGTATTATTAAATGTAGTAGCGGTATTTCTATTCTGTGCCACGACAAATAAACCACTTATGTTGCTGCTGGCCATGGGCTCTAAACCCACAAGGCGTGCAAAGCTAGCCTCACATTTCACTTGTCTATACAAGTGCTCATTTATTTGTATCCTTCTGCTTGTGTACTGCGTTAACCCCTTCCACGCTCATGACTAGCTGGGCTCGTCATGGCGTAGCCTCCTCGCACGCTGATGACGAGCCCAGCTCGTCACGTAACATGCGCTTTTGAATATCTCAGCGCAGGAGCAGAATTCCGCTAGCGCGAATGCGGTTAACTAATTGCTTCAACACGCTTGATAGAGCCGCGCTGGGCCTGGGTTCGTGATTGCGAAGCTTGATTTGCCGATGTCTCGCAGTAGTGAAGGAGTTGTAGGGTCTGTAAAGCCCGAGTCGGGGCCCGGTAGCGTCAGGGCGCTGTAGGGCGCTCGGGTACTAGTCCTGGAAGCCCAACTGGACAGAGCAGAGCCGGGCCAGAGAAGCAGTTTTTTAAAAATGTTTATTAAACTCTTGTGGTTACTTTTTAATGATGGTACATGTCAGGGTGCTGGTTTATGTGATTGTTATATGTTTTTAATGATGCTGCTTTTCATGTTTTATGGACATATGTCTTAATAAACATTATTATTTCTCCTACAACCAGAAGAGACTAGACTAGATAGGAAGCACTATACGCCTTCAAGGTACACGCTGCTGAGCTGGGGGGATCGGCTCCTCGAAGCGTAACGGCTCTACCTATTCAGAGTGCACTGAGGGGCAAAGTGATCCGGAAGGGAGCTCCTGAACTCACTCTTCACATATTTGTCTTGGCTGGGTGAGGCCCTGCTACCTCTTGAGAGATAGCTATCCGAAGATAAGCATTTCTTTGTAAGCGTCTGTCCTCCTACAGGGCAAAACGTGGAAGGTTGTGTAGTACGTTATGTAGAGCTTCATACTCGTGACAAGGCCACTAAGCGTTCCAATGTGAATATGGGGGCACTGGAGACTGTGTCTGCTTCCCTTGCAAGAGGGCCGCCTCCTTAAGAGAGTGCGAGGACGGAGGAGGGTTGGGATTTATATTCTGGAGAGAGAAGGGGAGGAGAGTACTGAAAGTCGAGGTGTCTGGGGAATAGAAGAGCGCGTGGAACGTAGACTTCTGTGTGAGGAGTTTGTAGGACGAGTCTGGGGAGTGGAAGAGACTAAGGACTGGGAGAGTCTGAGGAGTGGAACATGGAAGAGGGTGGGGGGGAAGTGTTTGGGAACTGGAAGAGGTTGCAGGTGAAGATTCTTCTGGGTAGGGAGAGTCTGGGGAGTGGAAGAGGCCGAAGACTGGGGGAGGCTGCAGAGTGGAAAAATGCAATAGGTGTCGCCTTTCATTAAGTTAAAGCCATTTGCTTTGCTATACAATACCATTAGCAAAGCAAATGGCTTTAACTTAATCAAAGGCGAGACCTGTTGCATTTTCAATGCTTGTTTTCTTTAGTTTTTAGCTAAGCAACACCCTGAGAGTGCATGTGTTTTCGCCCGCCACAGTGAAGTACAATTGTTTAACGCCTCCCCACTTTCAAATGTCACCAGCCGCCACTGAAGGATTCCCTACACTATTCTTGGTGAGGAGGGTTCTTATCAACATTTTCTGCTCATCGTTGGAACAATGCAGAGACTCTTTGATCTCTCCCGGTCGTTGCTGCTGCTCTCTTTGCACCGCTAATCTGATTGTAGCATTTCTCTCAGGACATCCACGTTACAAGACATTCGGAGATGGCCACTGATGCACATGTTTTCATGTCAAGACACATGCTGAGACGCATGAGCCAGTAGTGTTGTAACGCATGGATTTCATTTACTATTCTAAGGTAGCAAAAGTAAAATAGAGAAGGAAGCCATGCACGCTAGCACAAATAAATAACGAAACAGTCCTCTAGTATTTAGCAGCTCGCTGACTCTTGTAAAAAAAATGATAATAATAAAATAAAAACATAAAGCAGCAAGTGAGATGGTGAGCATCAGAGGCAAGGCCGAAATAGAGTATAAGGAACCTGTGCGGGCGGACAGATGAAAAAGTGGGGGAGAGAGCAATCCTATGGATTGCTAAATGATAGAGTTCCTTGAAGTTAGCCGTGGAAGGATACCACTCACCGAGAACTCTGTGTGACCGAAATGCTTCTGGGCTGGGCAAATGCAAGAACGGGGAGGAAAGACATCAAATTAATAGCAGACACCTTATAGACAACAAAGCCATTTAGTCCCGAAAAAGGGACAATCTAAGTATATTTAAAGTTTTGGAAACTAAAGCTGTCTGTAGCCAAGATCTAACAAGCATTTGCAATGCAATAGGTCTCGCATTAGGAAAGTTTGAGCTATTGGTATTGTAAATGACAATTTTTTTATTTATGTGTTTTTGAAAATAGCTAAATTAATAGCTTTGTCATTTACAATGCCAATAGTTATAACTTTTGCAAATGTGACACCTATAGCATTTGTAATGCAATATGTGTTGTATTTACGTGACTTAGATGTATTGGTATTACAAATAACTGGCTTTTATTTTTTAATAATTAATACTTAAATAAAAGTTATTGTAATTTATAATGGCAATAGCTTAAACATTTGTAAATAACTTTTGTGAATATTATGTTTAGTGTATTTTATTGTGACGAAAATCCAAGAACAGAAGTGAAATATTAACATCTTTTTTGTGACATTTGTAATAAAGCTTGAAACATATTGAGAACATATTTGAACCAGTTGTTGTTGCATGGTTGCACAGATTGATGTTGTGGTGGCGACGAGTGATGCTGTGGCGTTCAGTGATGCTGTGGTAGCGCATAGTGATGTTGTGGTTCACCTGAGTGATGCTGTGGTGGTGCTGAGTGATGCTGTGGTGATGCGATAGATAGATAGTGAGTGCGATAGATAGATAGACTTTAGTACTGCAATATTAATTTAGTAGGCCTCTAAGACTATTTCAATCAGAAATGGTTATAAACTTTGTCCCTTTGCAATCTTCTAAACACATGCACTCCCCCACCTCCGATTAGGAACCCCAGGCACATTGATTAACCACAAACCTAATTACTAATATCAGTACTCTAAATCAATAAACTTTGCCTCTAGCTACATCAAAACCCGCAATCTTAGATCACCAATCACAATACCAATTTCGAAGCCTCTTACCTGCTAGGCTCACTTTACTGGAACTCCCCACTGTCTGTCATTCATGAGGCTGGGTTGTTACAGGAGTTCAAAATTGCACTCCAAGGATAGTTGACGCAACAAAACACAATAAGGATAACCACCCGTTATCATGGAACTGTGTACTGGTCTTTACTGTGCCTTTCGATTTTAGAGAATTAAGGTGTCCAATAGCTAAGTATTGATAATAGTTCTCTCTAGGAACAACAGCATCAATAACCCCTGAATGTGCAGTTCAGTGTAAGAACAGACAATGTATAGTCTGAAATGAAGGGGTTATTATGCTGGCTCAAAGGAAAACAGGATCCAGAAAAATCATACATAATTTCTCGTACAGGCCCACACAAAAAAGGAACGCTCACTGCATTGAGGCCTTCCAAGTTACACCACCACACCCATGCAATGACAATGATGTTGCCAATACGATTATACGGTTCTCCATGGACTGGACTACACTACACCACACCACACCAGCAATGTTTTTTATGACGATTATCTGTTTATTTCATTGTTGTAGTTGGGCTATAATGTTTCTCTGGTCTAATACGCTGTACAACATAATCGCAACAGTTCCAAACGTTAGGACTGGGTAGACAATATCCACATATTAAATATGTGACTTACAATGCTTAAATGTAAAAAAAAGTGTATACAAACTTTACTGCAGACTGAAGACACAGTTTAACCCTTTCGCTGCGGCGGCTATTCCGCTGCAGCGCTAACAGGGCGGGGCGGCGGCCGCATGCTGGTGACAGAACCGCTCCGTCACCAGCCGCGGTTGAGCTGTGCTCGTGACGGAGCGGTTCCGTCATGGCCCGCACCGCTCAATAGAATGTGCCGCGCAGGCGCGGCAGCCGGGCCATGACGGAACCGCTCCGTCATCATTACAGCGCCACCGCAGCTGATGACGGAGCGGTTCCGTCATCAGCAGGGGAGGGGTTAAACACAAATGGGTGGCAAAAGAATACAAAGAAATAATGGAAAGGAAAAGTGAAAAAAAACCAAGCAAGTGTTGGCTTATATGCTTTTGCATTTAAGTGCACTTCTTTTTAGGCTGATGTGTACATTGCCAGGCAAAACAGATTTACACTACCCCATGCTATATGCTTTGATTGGAGGAAGCAAAAACTGAATGTCAGTTGAAAAACTGGGATTATTAGAGCAGGCACAAGGGCTTAACATATATTATGTACTTTTTATATATATTACATGAGGCTTGCAAGACGCTAACGTTGTGGTTGAGTGAGACCTAAAACAAACCAATTGGAAACAAAGGAGTTCTCTGCCTTCTGATACCAGCCAAGCTGTGACAAAGCAACATGAGTGTAAAAACAGAAACTCGGATGTGGTCTGTAAAATAGACAAATAGACATTGACGTATACTGGATTCCAAGCCAACTCAATCGTTATTTTTTCGTGTACAATACACAACAAAAATAAATCGTCTTACTCAAGATGTAGAACAATATTAAGGGCAGAATGGAGAGCATGTTTTCTATTTTTTTCTGAGCAAACAACTTTGCAGCAAGGGCGTTATTTATATTTCCGAGTGAAAAATACTCATATCGATGGGAGACAAAGTATGGCTGTTAAAGTAACTATGTGATATAAGAACCCGTGCCAAGCTGAACAGAGATACATTTCCAGACGCCCAATACAAGTTGATCGCTATCAATTCTTACACTGTTGCTATTCTTAAAAGTGTCAAATTAAATTCCGATCTATGGTCAAATAAAAGTTTTTCCCTAGGATTGGATTTAAGAGTTATGTGATAATGGTATTTTCCACGTCTGGTAATTACTGTTCCATATTCCGTACTAACTTTAAGCCGTTCAAATAGAATTTAAGGTGGTTCTAGGACTCGTTTGTGTCTTACCATGCACGATCTCGAAACAAAATCAGAAGCTATACAAAACGTATATAAGTTAAAGGCATTGCAAAATAAAATCATGAGCGCGCAATTAGGTATTAAGGTTTTGCGAGCTTACCCGCTACAGGTATTCTCATTCTTGAAGCTCTAACACGTTCGCGTTCAGGAACCACCTAGGTACAATATATACAACAATTAATACTGTAGTTTATAAAGTATGCTTAGTTTATGTCTAGTGAACGCAAACCTGGAAGTCAAATGAGAAACTAGGTCGCGGTCAGATGGGCTCCCGAGGTACAAGTCTCTTCTTCAAAATTAAAAGGAGAGGGGCTAACGAGGAAGCAAGCATTTGTTGCGGGGTGTGACTGCGGGAGAAGGCAGCATGTAGCTTACGCAGAAAAGGAAATCACGCATATTTCCTGGCGCAGAGAGGGCAGTCACTTTGGGGGCCACTGACAGACGCCTGGCTTTTCCCCGAGGTGCTTGTGGTGCGAACGAGGGGTCGAGAGAAAGAAAAAGACCCGAGCACAAAAGGAGCGAGAGAGCTCGGATGATGCTAGACACTACTTGGGAAAGGGCTGTTGTAAATGGAAACGTCAGACACTCACCACCAACCCGGAACCAGAGATTACAGGTAAACTGCGCGCGCTGCCAAACACACTGCGCATGTGTGGCAAAGTTCTTTCACGCTCAGTGCGCATGTGTTATTAAAACAAGAGCGTTGATTTGTTCTACGAAAGGATGGCTACAGGACATTAAACTGAGAGTACGAACTGGCGCGTGCGACTAATAGTATCACTTACATTTTGAAGACCAGGTGAAGCGGCGGAGAGTCACGACAATAGAGCCAGGTGAGTGGGTCGGTTGGCTGTGTGAGCGCGTGTGTGTATGCAGTGTGTGTGCATGTGTGTGTGCGCGCGTGTGTGTATGCAGTGTGTGTATGCCTGTGTGTGTGTGTATTCAGTGTGTGTGCGTGTTTGTGTGTGTGTGTGCGCGCCCATGCGCCCATGCGCGAGTGTGGCTGTGTGTGTGTGTGTGTGTGTGTGTGTGTGTGTGTGTGTGTGTGTGTGTGTGTGTGTGTGTGCGCGCGCGCGCGCGCGAATGAGAGAGGCGAGAGGCTGCTGAATGTTGAACAGGAGATGTGCACGGCGCCAGGCTGGGCGTGCGCGCCCACGAGGTGAAATCACAGAGGAAAAGCGCGTGCACATCCCGTGTCCAACATTCCCGGCAAGTCCACAACAATAGGTCTTTCGCTGGATGCAGCGCTTCGCGCTGCTAACACCAGCGAGACCTAAAAATGGAATACAGAATGGAAAAAAAAAACATTAGCAAAGTAAAGTATTAGGTAATCAGCTGTGGCACTTGGTGGATTTGCAGTTGATCAGGTGAAATATCGTCACTTACAGTGGAATGAGCTAATGGCTTAAGTTGGCGAACCCATGCCTGTGTGCTGTATGGTATGGTGTGGTAGGCAGAAGCAAAATGTTCCTAACATTTGAAGAGACCAGTCGATAAACTCCTCTATCTATGTATATATGTATGTATTTTTTACTAAATTCTTTTATTGCATTATGCTGGAACTGCCTCCAGGCATACCTAAAAATGCAAGCAAAAATAAATACTGCATGGGCACAGCGGCTGAGGATGAATGAGACATTGCCTCACATTGTAAACATACACAGTTCTGTTTAGGTAAAGAAAATGTACTGCAGGAGTTATACCCTATACCAAAGCTATAATTGTTGGACCTCATTGGTGCAGATCTGTGGTGTACAATTTAGCAAACTCTATCCCCCTGCCCACACCCAGTTGCTTGTTTTTTTTACATTTCACTGCTCTTTTGTCCGCTTTAACACTCTGTCTCTCTCTTTAACAATGTAAATAAACCCATAATGCAGAATGGCTTTTATATGGAAAATAATGACTAACTGATAAATACAAGGCAAGATTAAAATTATGTTCTCACTACATGTATTTATACAACAAGGATAACCTTTTCTGTGCTAATCTGAAAGACTCTCCAGCAACTCACCTTGGTAGTTCAGCTTTCATGCAAGTTCAGTTCATGTTCATTAAGCAGAAACAACAAAAGGTTTGGTCAGTACTGGATAACCAGGAGTACTGTACTTTTGTGTCTTTGTGGGCATTTCTTGGAGATGTACTTTTCGCAAATATAGATTTGATACTCATTTCCTTCATTTCAGCATGTATTGTAAAATAAGCTGTAGTTTGCAGGCTCTATTGTGCATCAACCTGTTTAACACCAACCCATGTGACACAGTGCTGTTTTCTCCAGTTTCTTTTTTTTAGGTGTGCAACAAGTTGTTTCAAAGAGTCTTCAAAATGGCATCTCCAAATGATCTATCACATGACCAGCGGTTTAACCGGGTCACAAAGGACCCCAGGTTTTGGGAAATGCCAGAAAAGGATAAGAAAATCAAAATCGATAAACGGTTTCGAGCAATGTTTGATGACGGCAAGTTCAATCTGAAATACACTGTGGACAAACGAGGAAGACCAATGAACCACAGCACTGTGCAGGATATGAAACGATTTTATGACCTGGCTGATTCTGACGACTCTGATCCCTCTAAGAATGACCTTGCAGATAGATCACAAAAGTTGAAAAAGAAGAAAAAAAAGAAAAAAGAAATTACTGGCTCTGAGGAACCTAACTCCCACAGACAGCTGGAGATGCTAAGTAAAAATGATAAGACTGAAGCCTTTGAGTCTTTAGACTCGCATAGGAAAGTGCAGAAGAGTGTAAAAGACAGTGTCAGTATCAAAAAGACTTCTTTAAAAAAAGACGCTGAATCAAGGAAGAGCACTGTTGCTCAAACAAAAGATGATGGGAATCAAGCGCAGAAAGAGAAAAGCCTGTCCAGAGTAAACAAAACAAAAAAGCCACATGCATTAAGTGAAAAAACTGTGAAATTGCAAAAAGAAAAACAGACAGAAAAAAAGGAATCCGAATCTGGTGGGTTTCTTGGCGCAGATACCATTCGTACATAGGCCTTAACATTTTTTTTGTCGAAACGAAAATGTCAATAAAGTTTGTGTATTTAGTTTCAAAGTAGCAGCTAATAGTCTTTTGGGTATATGGGGGACAGATTGGGATAGTGACAATCAGTTCCCCTGCCCCCAGGAAGGAATGCAGGCAAAACATATTTTTTGTTTGCTCCCTTGCTTATCCAAATAAGGGGGCTGCAATGACCTCTTCTGTGGCATTGAGACACACTTGATAGGCACTTCTGGAAAAGAGACTATCCTGCTTGAAATATTCGTGGATGTATAGTTGTATTGGTGCTAAAAGACCACAGTCTCTGAGCAGGAATCCTAGAGCAGCAGATGAGTGCATCAAAAAAGTTTAGTGGGAAGGAATCCTATTTTGAGATTTCAGTACCCTGTCAATCCTCCAGAAGGAATCCTTTGGGGAGGGGAACTTTTCATAAGGATGGACTCTCTCCTATTAATATTTTAATACAGGCCTACACAAAGGGATTACTGTTTAGAGACTGCAGACAGACTAAGTATCTAGATTCATGTAGCAGGAAGTAGACAATTTGCCTCAAAGTGCGTGCCTAACCTCAGTCCACTACATACCACCCAATGTTCATGTCTGCTAGCCCAATCTCATTTCCTTTCTCCATCTCACTCTCCCTCTCCCTCTACCTCTCATCCCATTTTCCCTCATGTGGGAACTTGAACTACTCCATTGACAACTTGGAAATATTTTTTTCTCTATCAAACGCTAAAAGACAAACCAACTGAAAAACCAGAACTTTCCTTATACAAACCTTTGGGCACAATACTTTATCTGCATTTCAGTTACCCTAAGTGAGCAGATCAAAGGACATAACACATAATGCCTATAGGAAAGTGAAGACCTACAAGCTAAACGGGATAATTTATTTTTGAAAGCCAGCATATTTGCAGAACTTGTGCAGAGTAGCCTCGTCTCTGGTTTCCTTGTTCCCCCTGAGCCACTCTGTCTAGATGAGACCACTTGGAAGCGCCTAAACCACATTTAGGAGGATCAGAAGAAAACTGCATACAGGTGCAGAGAGGTTTGGTTGCACGTTTTTTCAGGGAGCGTTCACAAGGTGTAGGTCTGCAGTTTGTTTTCCCAAGGCTGTCTGTTACAAAGGTAAACCTACCAATCCTAGATATTTATAGATTGTAGTATATGGTAAACTGAGTGGTTGTGATTTGTATGGAATTAGGTCAGCTCTGCTTACCTATAGTCCCTCGCAAATGTTACATTTTGGGGAAGCACCATTTCCTCACTTTTATGTAACTGCAAGCACCAGAATTTCACACTTTTCGAAATGTCCTTTAGTCTTGCAGTAAACACTAGAATTTTAGAATGGTGGCAGTTCTCCTAGACTATTGTGTATCCATGCTAGGTCTAATAAAAATGGTAGCATTTGTGTGTGGACTGGTATTCCAGACGTCAGAAGAACTGACAGATGTTTTTGGTATGTGAGCTGTTTTTGAAGGCTGTTTTTTTTATTGAGGTAAGTGAGACCCGTTCTCCATTAAACCAGGCGACCCTACTGACCCCACACGCCTAAGCCTAGCTGATGGCAAATGTGAGTTGGAATTTACTTGTACAAATCCCTTTGAGAACTGGATCCAAGAAGTGTGGTTTTTATTAAAACTTTTGATTGAATTTTTAATTTTATTTTATAAAAAAAATCTGATATGGTTGTGATACTGTAACTGTGTGATATGTTTCTTCTTTAGAGAGTGATAACGATCTTCTTGAGAAAAACAGTGATGAACTTCACACAGAAGATGAGTTGTTAAACCGCGAGGAAACCTGTGGCAATGATCCATCAGATTCTGGGGAAACAGGAGAAGAAGATGACGAAGAGGCTGAAGGAGACTCTGAGGAAATATCAGACAAAGAAGGTGAATCGGAAAAGGAGGATGGAGAAGACAGTGACAGTGGCCCTGATTTAGCCAGGGGAAAAGGAAATGTAGAAACCAGTTCAGAGGATGAAGCCGAAGAGGATCTAGCTGAGATATTTCCAAAGGAGCCCGAATTTGAGCATGCGTGGGGAGAACTGGATAAGAATGCTCCTCGGGGTGATGAGGTATTGTTATTTTTTTAAATTCAATTTCTTCAAGTGTATTGCTTTCAGTAATTATTAGAGATTCAAGAAAAAGGGGCAACCCAGTATCGCAAGGACCTGGGTAGAACAATGATTAATAACTTAATTGGTCCCTATGGGGGAAGTGTAGCCCTTGACTTCCACTGCAATAGTTTCTTAACCGCATGCGTGCGGGCGGAATTCCGCTCGTACGCTGAGTTTTTTAAAACCGCATGTTACGTGACGAGCTGGGCTCGTCATCAGCGT
Organism: Lissotriton vulgaris; assembly: GCF_964263255.1. Taxonomy (NCBI): domain Eukaryota; kingdom Metazoa; phylum Chordata; class Amphibia; order Caudata; family Salamandridae; genus Lissotriton; species Lissotriton vulgaris. The sequence goes on along the minus strand of NC_141694.1, from coordinate 1,546,520,805 downwards.
GCGAGCGGGCTACGCCATGACAAGCCCAGCTCGTCATCAGCGTAGAAGGGGTTAAGGACGCCTTCTTGAAAGTATTTTTTTTAATGCATTAATGTATTCTCATTTCAAAAACGTATTATTCCAAACATAAAGTAATATCAAATATTAAACTGAGCTGCTCCTATTTGGTGAGGGTGCAATGAAAAGTGATGTGGTAAATAAATAGTTTTCTATCGCTATATACAATACTAATACATGTGACTTACAGGGATAGTATGATGTTATTTCTACATTTGTGTTACAAGTGTCGTAATCCACCATCAAATTTAAAAAAAGTCCACACTTGAAAAAGGGTCGACATTTCGACCCACAATACCAAATAAATAGGAAAAGAGTCCTCATCGGGACAGAGGATTTGAAGGAGACACCAGACTAATTCTGGAAACAGTCCTACAATCATAGGGAATGTCTAATCCAATGGGTACATCATCCGGCTTAGTTTTACAAACAACAAGCTAAAGAGGTAAAGGTCTTGCTGAAATAGTCTAGGAAAAGAAGTGAGTTGAGTTCACGTTGCACTGGAATATTGATATATTGTCGAAGGCTTTGAATTCATTCCGGCATAATGCGCACTCTGAATAATAATACCGATCCTTGTGACGGAATTGTCCAAATAACGGATTGACCTACTCAAGAGCCACTCGCTTCCCCCAAGGCCGTAAAGGATCAACAACCATTATAGAAATTACATTGCGGTTTTAATAAAAGAAGCTGAATCGTGCCAGTATTTGTCAATAAGGCCATATATTACTATTCCAAATGCAATCCCTATTGCTCTCTGCAAATGTTGTATTTCTACATTTAAAGTAATCCTGGAAAACCCTGATGTGTTTGTTGGCAGCCGGAAGTGCACTTTCCGGGTGAGGAACATACAGGGAACTGGTCATAGTTTATTTATAATATGGCTCTCACTTTTATCACAAAATGAGATAGTCTTTGCCAGATGAGCACTCGTTCAGAGGATCCTTAAATGAAAACCAACTTGAGTGGCAGCAGTGTAAAGCCTTTTATTTGCTGTTCTTGATTCGCTTAGTTTCTATTTAGATGATAACCAAATTGTTTTCTGTCTTCTATAAGTGGATGTGATTAATATTTGTTAAAATTTCAGAAGCAATATTTTTTAAATCACACTCTTTATTTGTTGAGCAGGAATGAATAGTCAAAAACTTTGCTGTAATTCAAATTTTTTGCCCTCACTAGTATTTGAGCTACAGTGATGTTTACGATTTTTCCTCTTCCCCAGAGCTGTATAAAAATGCATATAGCACACGCACCACTTCTAGCAGGGTGCTTAAAAAATGACCTTTTAAAGCAACTCTGCTGCATATGACAGCCCGAGTGAATACAATAGTAGGTTCACCTGCATATAATGTTAGATTATTTTTTAATGACCCTCTGTATACTAGTGGGCCGTGGGATCGAGTGTACTACATTTTGCTGCTGCTATACATAGTATGTGCTTGTTATTATTGGACTGTTCTATTGGATTCAGATGATGCATTGTTGCAGAGACTAATGTATAGTTTGCTGGTTTTCAAACTCACTCAAGAAAGGAAACAAAAGATTATTACCTTTAAAAGCATGAGATTTTTTTCAGCCAGGTCAGAAAGCCTAGTGGCCTCTTCAAAGCTCTTTTGGTACTCCCAGAGTTCTGCCTTTCTAGGGCTAGAGCTAGATTATTTTATTTCGGTAGCAAGCACCACAATGGTGTTCTAGAGTTAATCAGTAAGTCTGACTATTTTGTGTTGCCTGAATAGGTCAAGATGACTCTGTTGTATGATTGGATACATCTTACTCCCAGTTAAAAAGGCACTGGGGTAGCTTTGTGAGGGGAAAATATCCTTTAAGGTACGGACCCATGGAAGCGGCTTCTCTCCTGTCCTGTTTGGCAAGAAGGGGGCTTCTAGAATTTCTCTTGCCTAACCATGTATATTGGCATGCATGCCAGTGTCTGGGACATGTGAATGTCTTCTATATGCACATCTGACCTCCAAACTGCATGCCAGAGCAGGCACATCAACCACCTTATCACCCCCTTCTCACTAACTTTAGCCCTAAATATGGAACTCCCAGGCAACCACACCTATTCCATAACTACCCCTAGATCTTACAAAAAAAGCAGCTAAAGGATTTAAACACAACTTCCTAAAATCTCACCCTGAAACCCCAATCTCTGATCCCTACTTCTTATCGAACATAGGTCACATTACTAATGACGCAGTATAAAAGGGGGTTGTGATGGACGGAGCATCTGAAACAATCAAACACTCGCACCCAGTCAACAGATCTGGGTTTAATCCATCACGGTTCTTTAGCCCACTCTGCCACCCCAGTTCAGACATGGCCATATGCAAATCCGTCTGACCATGTGCCTCATGGGAACAGTCCAGCCCGAACTGCCAAGCCATGCCTTCCCTGGACCGGATTCAAGCTTCCTAGGACCGGTTTCTGGCATTACAGCCGTCTTCAGCCAGGCTTGCTTGAATCCAGTGGCAAAGTGAGCAAGGGACTCACGTCTGAGCATACCCTGCCAACTTATGGCGAACATTGTGAGGAATCCATGGTTGTACTGTAAGCATATTGTCCTCTTCAAACCGGTTCATAAAAATATTGGCATATGTCAGCGTAGTACAGTTTCCCATGGAAGTGCCGGTCTTCTGTTGATACCATTCATTGTTCCACTTGAAATAACTGTGTAATAGAGACAATTCCATAGGTTTCATCAAAAAAACTTTTAGGTTATCCTTATAATCTGTTCGTAGCAATGCATGCTCAACTGCCTCTATCCCTAATTGGTGATGGATTGAAGTTAACAGCAAATTGACATCTACTGTACACAACAGGACTTCTTCATGTTCAGAGATGGTAACTTGATTGAGTTTATGTAAAAAGTCGGTTGTGTCCTTAATGTAAGTGCCATGGCCATAACACATGGTTGTAAATACCGGTCTAGAAATGTTCCCACCGGTTCGTGTAAGCTCCCTTGTGTGGTGACTATTGGTCTGCATGGGGGTCTGAGTGGATTCGTATGAATTTTCGGAACCATGAATAATGAAGGGCTTTTTGGATTGGGTTGTATCAAAAACCTTTTGCCTTTCTCGTTGATGGTACCATCATTGAAGGCTTTCTGCACAAATAACCTGTAGAGAAGCTGCGAATTGGTCTGTGGGGTTGGCTTCCAATTTCATATACGTGTCCAGATCTATGAGATATGAGGTTACCTGTTCTTTATAATAACTGGTGTTTAAGATGTCTAGCGCGCCACCTTTGTCAGCTTTGGTGCACGTAATGTCGATTCTTGAAGATATTTCTTTCACAATGCCTAATTCTTTTGCTGTGAGATTGTTGTACTTTGATTTTTTTTTTTTACAATTGATTTTGGCTATGTCGTTCTTAACCAATGATACTTACATGTCTAAACCTTTATGGCTGATGGGTGCCATGCATGTGCTTTTCAGTTGTAACCCCATTAGTTGGTCCTCTTCTTTATTTATGGGTGTATCCATTATATTTTTAAAGAAATGTCGCAGTCTGAGTTTCCTCATGAGTTTGAAGAAGGAGATATTAAGTTCCAATGTGTTGGTGCCCGTTGTGGGAACAAACTAAGTGCCTTTTTGTACGGTTTTTAATTCAATTTCGCTAAAATGGTAATCAGAAATGTTGATTACTAGATTGTCTACTGGTTCCCTTTCTTGCTCTTGTCCTTCTTCGCGGTCACTGTGCGAGTTTGTGGGTGGTCTTTGTCCTTGTCTCTGTTTTTTTTCTTTTGCTCCTCCTGGGTCTTCTTGTCCTTCGGGGCCTACCCCTAAAAAAAGGCTCTCCGGTTGTGTCTGAGCTTAATCCAGATGTTGATGGGGTATTTAATTGATTAAATAAGGAAACCTTTACAGCAAGGACTTCAGCCTCAGTCCCCGGGCACATACCCCATGTGGTGGGGATGCACCCAGATTGATCATCCTCATGCAGTCATCAAACCGCAATCGAAACCTACTAGACAACATCTTTCCACTCATCCAGGATAAAGCAACAAACCGCAGCTTACTTACCAACTCCTAGCCTGATCCCCATTTTAGGCAGGAGACCCAGCTGTCCCCCTCTGCACAGATACCCACCCCAGACCTAATTGACACCCAAGCTAACAACTCATACTATCAGAAGCCCTTCTCGCACCCTAACCCCACCACCACACACACTATCTCCCCCCACCCCGCGCAAATACTCCCAGTGCCCTACACACACACCTCTTAGACAATCCATCACTCATCGTCATAGTTCCACTCATATAACCCCTTCCATCCAACAGCCCAAAGTCACAACCATCCTCGATACCCCACCCCACCCATACCAGCACAGTCACTCAGACAACCCTCTCCCAGACCCCGCCACACCCTACCTCTTCTCTCCCACTCCCCATGGCCTCAATCACAGTAAGATCTCAACAGAAGGAGCCTGAAGGTGACGCCTCCTCAAACTGCACGCAAGGCACAACTACTCCTCCTCCTCCTACAGCCCATCCCGCTACTATGGCAGCTCTCATGACAGACCCCAGACTGGACGAGATATTATTATCTCTGCAACAAGTCAAAGCTGACATCCAAACTCTGCACAATCTGATTCTACAGCAACCCAAGTGTGTGCACCCTAAACATGATGATTCCAGAGCTTACCCTCACATCAAAAATTCTTATTGCATCCACTATCTAAAAGAAATCTCCCAAAATGTAGTGCAGTGCCTTACCATAATGCCGTATCCCCCCCAACCAGGTTGAAAAAATCCTTACCATCTAAAGAATTAGGTGCCTTACTTTGCTCCTACGAACAGTTCTACCTCCCCCATAATCCGGGGCACACAGATAACTTACCTATAGACTCCTTAATCCAGTCTATCCCTATAAACATAAACAGAGATACAAGACTCAACTACAGAGGAATAATTGAAAGGAACCTCATACGAATCCCTCTCACATCTGAACCCACCGTATTACCCAACAAGGCACAGCTAAAATGTATACTCCTAAACTGTAGGTCCGCGTCTAAACATGCAGCTGATATAGCTGACCTTCTTCTCACAAACTAGCCAGACATCCTTATCCTTACAAAAACATGGCTAAATGAATCATCTACAATCATCCTGGACATACTTGTACCCCCAAATATGACATAGACTTGACAAATTTGATAGACCGGGTGGTGGGATCGCGTGCATACATCAGAGCAATTTAACAGTGATCAACTCCAATGCCCTAGCACCATCCTCTTGTGAATATCTCTGTTTAAACATCTCTAGAAATAACAAACACATTTGCTCATTTCACACATTTACCACCCTCCTGGTGATAACATCACTTTTATAGAACACTTCATGGAGATTCTCTCTACAAACGACGGCCTACAAAATATGCAAATATTCCTGGGTAACTTCAACCTCTACTGGGACCACCTGAATGACCCAGAGGTCAACAGCCTCAAAGCCTTCCTATCAGACCTTAATCTTAACCAATTCTTTAACAGTCCCATACATGACAACGGAGCAACCCTCGACCTAGTCCTCTCCAAAGTTGACTCCATTCAACTCTACTCGATCCTCCCATGTGATTGGTCCAACCATCACATCATTTCATTCCAAGTCATTGTATCAGCCATAAGGCCTCCAACACAACCGGTGAGGACAAAGATATGGAAGAGAAATCTGAAAAACGTCAGCTCTGACCTACTAACATCCGCTATTCCAAACACTCTAGGTCCCCCGGAACACCTTACCGATGTACAAGGCCTAACTGACCACTACTTCCACTCCATGAATAGCCTACTAGACAAAATAGCCCCTCTACAATGGAAAAGAACCACCACAAAAGACTCAAAACCCTGGTATGATGGTAGGATAAATGAGGACAGACGCTCACTTAGATTGATTGAAAGACGATGGAGATCAGCTCCATCAGCCGAACACCTCAAGCTGCTAAGAATAACCAGAAATGCCTACTTCAGAAAGATCAGAAGATCTAAAACCCACTTCTTCAAGAATCAACTAGATCAAGCCAAAAACCGCCCCAAAAAACTATTCGATCTAATCAAAGCCCAAAGCAAGAGTACTCCCATTCACCCCAAGGCTACCCCTGACACCCAACTAATTGTGAGGAATTCGCCTCATTTTTCACTACAAAATCAGATGCCATAAAAACTGACTTATTCAATGATCTTTTATCCCTGACGGTCATGCAAAATAACTCTGCACCGCCCCTGCCAGGTGCCTCAGTCAAATGCTCCACAAAATTCAACCTGAAAAACAATGCACCCTGGTCCTACTTCATCACCTATAGTGAAGATTCTATACTAAAGACACTAAATGTCCTGAATCCCTCCTACCACTTCACAGACCCACTTCCCGCTAACTATCTAAAAGACTTCAGACCATTGTTATTACCTCTCTGGACCAAGATTATAAATACCTCCCTCCGTCAAGGTACCATCTCAGATGTCCTGAAAACAGGGCAGGTATTCCCTATTCTAAAGAAACCAACAGCTGACCCATCGGACCTAAATAATCATCGCCCGATATCCAACATCCCCACTCTAGCCAAGCTCCTGGAAAAATGTGTTCACACTCAGCTTAGCAACCACATTGGTATTGGTTAAGCAGGTTGAATAGATCAATCTGGCTTCCGTTCAGGCCACAGTACTGAATCAGCCATAACACAGATAATTGACGACGCTCTAAAAATCCTTGACAAAAACGGAGCCTGCTTACTAATCTTACTCGACTTGTCATCGGCGTTTGACACCGTCAAGCAAGACAACTTGCTAGAACTCCTGAAACTCAGAATGGGAATATCCGGGTCCTTGCTTACCTGGTTGACCTCTTTCCTCCAAAATAGATCTCAAAGATTCAAAGTTAATCAAACCTTGTCCAACCCTGTGCCATTCACGTTAGTAGTACCGCAAGGATCTTCTCTTTCATCCACACTATTCAACCTTTTCATGGAGCCTCTCACCGAACGTCTCAGCCTCTCAGAGGTCCATTTCCATATGTATGCAGACGGACGACACCCATCTCTACATCAAGATCCATTCACTTGAGGACATCAAAGCTTTCAACACAACACTACAAAAAAACTCAAACATGGCTGGCCGAAAACCATTTGAAACTAAACACCTCAAAACCGAGTTCCTTCTAATTGCCCCCCCCCCCCCCCCCCCCCCCCAACAAATCATCCACCATCCTGAAATGGATGAAGCACCTAACAGCACTCCAAGGGCAACCGCTAATTGTCGAATCAGCGAAATCACTAGGGGTGACACTGGACAGAAACATAAAAATGCAGAAGCACATTAGCGCCTCCACAGAAGGAGCAAATTTCCACCTGAACACACTGCGAAAACTGAAACACTTCTTGCTAGCAAACGACTTTAAGCAAGCAGTTCAGGCCCTAGTAATCCCAAGAGTGGAATACGGGGCAGTAACCTTATGTGACCTCCCTAGGTCGTCGACAGCCCCGTTAAGAGTTGCTATCAATTCAGCGGTGAGACGCATCACACATATCACCAGACCTTAGAACCCCAACTGGCTACAATTTGAGGCTAGAATTCACCTGAAAATAGCTTGTATGACGCACAAGGCCATACACCACAATTCCCCGAGCTACCTAGCTCAGAAACTAGTACAATCTGCTGGTAATAGATCTTCCAGAAGATCCAAGAATCTTCTACTGAAACCACAACGATTTGCCAAAAGAAAAACGTACAATGGGCTTTTCTGGAATGGCTCCCAGGATCTGGAATGCTTTGCCCACAGAAACCAGAACAAACCCATCCACTGCCGCCTTCAAAAAAGAAGTGAAACCGATTTTCATGGCCAAATTCACATGAATTGCTTATGTGTTACTAGATGTCAATTATTAATCTGTATTATTGAGCACCATATCTTATTTGATGGTTCTGTCCTATCGAGCACCTTGTATCTGAATCACTTATAATTGGATTCTTGTATGCAAATGTTTTTTCCTTTTTCTTTTTCCTGTTTACTCTTGCTTCTAATGTATTACATGTAAAGCGCTCTGCTACCCACAAGGGTCTTGTTCGCGCTATATAAATCATTCGAATAAATAAATAAATACTTGGCTGTGCACAAGACCTCTTTACTCAGAGAATTCTTCAGTGAGTACCAGCTTAATTTTTAAGGAATAATAAAGGCTTGATGCAAGTGCGGCGAGCAGGTTGGGGGTGCTTGATTGAGATGTGCCACTCTACTTAATATCCTTTGGGATGTGTTACAACAAGCTGGGTGGGTCATCTCCGAAGTACAGATAGCACGTTTGAAACCAGGGGAGCCTGGTGGTAATGTGTTTGTAGGGTCTGCCTTAATGGTATATAAATGGGCTGCTTTATAAACTCCTGGGAAATTTAGGGAATTGGCATGTGGCGCTCTGCTATGTTGTTTGCACACAGCCTAGTGCATCTCCACTAGGAAGATGTTCAGAATGATTCATGCCGTCTTGTTTATTCAGCATCTAGAAGTGGCCACATGCTGAGGAACATCATCTATATTGTCTGCTTAAATAGGTTTTGGCAATTCTCATCTGCACTGCTCTAGCTAACCCCACTGTAGTGGTCAGATTGATCATCTCTTTGTTTACAGGTCTGGTGCTCTATTGGTTGTTTCTGTCTTGAATCCAGAAATAGAATTTGTAACAGCTAGAAAATGGGCTATAGTTTTCCCAGCTGCCTTTGAACATTCATATGAAAAGGAAAAGGTCTGCTCTTTCTTCCCCTTTGATGTAGCTTTCCCAGTACCCTGGAGTGGAGGTCAAAGTACCCACTTGAAATCACTCCGCTATCTACGATCTGCTGCTGGCTTCCTGTGCATGGAGACATCAGCCATATGTGTTTTAAGAAACTGACACATACTTGAGCCAGCTGGCTCCATGCTGCATACTGCCAGAGATGGACATATGCCGAGCAATCTTTTACTGCCTTTGGTCTCAGTGACTGAAAGTAAAACTTTTCAACTTAACTTGCGTGCTTAGGTCGCAAGCTGTAGTGTCTTACACACGCCTGTTCCTGCATTGCTGTTGAATGCTAATTGTCTTTGTGCAACCTAAAGAAGAGACAGGCTGCCCCTTTATGAGTAATTGGGCATAAAAGTAACTATGTTTTACTACACTCTTGGATCTTCTAGCATATGAAAGTCTTAATCATTGAAGTGCAAATACTATCTGGCCATTCAGATATTCAGATTGTTGTGCGCCATTCATATGTTATTAGTATACGATTCTCTAGAGTCTAAGCCCACAGTACCCTCCAGGAGTGAGCCTTGATTGCTTACTGTCACAACCCCCTACAACTCGAAGCTTAAAGAAGTTCGCCGCATTTCAGTAAGCTGTCCGTGGTATTTGGCTCTTATAGTTCCAAGGACATCAGACAGTGCTTGTTAAAATAATTACCCTGGTATCCCTGAGTTCTCTAGGAAATGTAGGTGTTATAGAACTGGCCTGACTGATAGAGAGCTACATGGGAGGCAAACAGATTTGTAGAGACCCTGTCGAGCTTCCCCGCTGTTTCCGAGTGCTCGCCCTAATCTCCAATGGGACTGCACTTGAGGAAATTAGTTTCCTCAACATAAGGGATTAAGCTTTAGGGAGGGATTGGTTTGTGTCCTACACGATCATGGGCCAGCTAATCAATTTACAAATTGCTTGTATAGTATTTTAAGTACTCTACATTTCTTGGCATCTCTTGTGGCAGCAGCTCCTCGTCTTCTTTGGTCACCCTTCAAGACAGGCAGGCAGGGGAACCCTGTCCAATGGCATTATCATCCAGAGACTAAGGCAGTGCTTATTGTACCACCGTCATTGTCACTCAGACTCCACCAGGACTGCTTGACCCACAGATGTAAGAGGGGTAACACCCAAGAACTCCTCTCCACCTACGCACACATTCTAACTTAAAAAATACTCCTAAGAGCTGAAACAATCTTTCACATCTGTAACATTGTAAAAGTCACTGCACATCTGTGTTGTAGTAAAACATTGTTTATATACATCATAGCCTTAGTAATTCGTCTTGCATTGTCCCCACAGTGTTTAACCAGTGGCACCCCTTCACTTTCTTTTTCTGCTTGAGCATTATTATATTGCTGCCTAAGTTTTAAATATAACGTACATTTCAATGTATTCCTTAAGTTCTAAATACATTCTTAGACCTATAGTAGTACTTTTTGTCTAACTGTTCCATTAAGAAGTTGTCAGCATTCTTACCTCAAGCGTGTAGGTTTTTCAGGTGCCTTGAACAGCGTAACATGCATTCTAATGTACTGCAAAAGAGTCATTGACTTTTCATGGAAGCAAAAACATTGATATGTGCATTACACAAATATACACAGTTTAAAATTATATATGTTCTCTGTTTCACTTAATTATATGGTGGCTTAGTCAAATAATCTTTTTCATTCTGTAAATGCCACTTGTATGTGAAGACTCACCTATGGAAGGAATTCAGTGCTCTTGATTTACAAAACTAGAATCTGTATGACATTTTTTGTGAAGATGCTATTGGCCTGTGGATTTCCACTAGCTCTTCAAAAATTCAGGGGTCTGAAATGACAGGTGTTCTGAGAACAAAGATGCAACCCCCAGAATTGCTGATGCTGTTAGTATCTGTAATTCCAGCATACCGGAATACTGTGGTATTCTGAGTGCGACCTCAACGGGGTCGTCACTTCAGACATTAAAAATTACTTTGGGAAGGAGAATTGCCACACCAAATTAAAGTTGTAATATCCCATTATTGGCAGCTCCTTAGCGGGAAATGTAATGAACTTTTAGCTGGTAAACTGTTTATGAAAGGAGGTGGGGGGGAGGGTTAGACTAGCAAGTGATAAAGGAAATAGAGGGTGTTCTCAGGAATTTATTTTGGAAGTAGTCCATGTAAATGTTGTGAACATCTTTAGATTTCTAATTTTGTGAATTTTCAAAACACTGGAATTGTCCTGCATTAGTACACCTAAACCAGGACAGCCTTGGTACGGTTGAGAATGTGGGACGGTGCACCAGATTTACCCAGTTAAGTCAAGAAGGGCTTTTCATGGTAAATCCTTTTCAGTGGAAACAAACAGTAGCAATAAGGGCATTTGTTACTTAATCAACTCTACTAATAGGATTAGAAAGCAGACCAGTTTGGAGAAAAAAAAAATTCGAAATACATGCATGAGTGGAGGCTTTATGTCCTTCGTGGAAAGACTAAAGGCGACTGAACATTTTTTTGGGGGGATGATCATTAATCTCCATATCAATCAATCTAGAGACTTGTAAAGCACTACTTCTGACCCGCGAGGTTCTCAAGGCCCTGGAAAGGGATGGGATGGGGTTTAAAGTGGGTGGGCTGCTGATTCGCGGAATGCACTGTGGCTCCGACAAAGAGCCAGATATTAAGGTCCTCCCTGAATTGAGGCAATGACCGTGATATCCTGAGGTGGAGAGGCAGGTTGTTGCAGGTCTTTGCTGCGAGGTAGGAGAAGGATCTTCCTCCAGCCGTGGTCTCTGGTGGGTGCATGGAATGAGAGGCAGTGATTGAAGTACGCAGGTCCCGCGTCGTGTAGAGCTTTGCAGGCGTGTGTGAGGAGCTTGAAGGCAATTCTTTTGTTGACTGAGAGCCAGTGGAGATCTCAAGTGGCTGGTGATGTGGCTGGGTTGGGGGATGTTGAGGATGAGTCTGGAGGAGGCATTCCGAATCTTCTGCAGTTTCTTGAGGAGTTTTTAGGAGATTCCAAGCGTAGAGTACGTTGCCGTAGTAGAGTCTGATGCTGAATGTGTGGTTGACTGTTTTCTGGACTCTGTAGGGATCCACTTTAAGATCTTTGGGTGCAGGCATAGCCTGTGGAAGCAGGATGATGAGGTCTTGTGCATTGTCTGTGGGTGTGGGGGGTATCCAAGATCTGCAGGCTACCTGGAGTTGTCCCAGACAGAGGGGGTCAAGCCCAAATGAGGAATTCAGTCTTCTCTGAGTTAAGCTTGAGGCAGCTATCCTTGATCCAGGTAGGAACAGTCTTCATCCCATTGTGGAAGGTGTTCTTGCCGACTGTTGGTTCATTGGTGAAGTAGAGGATCAGCTGTGTGTCGTCTGCGTAGGAGACAATGTTGAGTCCGTGGTTCCGGACGATGGCTGTGAGATGTTTGAGAGAGTGGGTCTCGGGGAGGAAGCCAGAGGCACTCTGCAGCTGATCTCTGGGGTTTCAGAGTGGAGAAGAGGTAGTCTGACTCTTTGTTCTACCGGTGAGGAAGGAGCTGATCCATTCCAGGGCTTTGTCGCGGATGCAGGCATAATGGAGTCTTGGGTATAGGGTACGGTGGGAGATAGTGTCAAAGGTGGCCAAGAGGTCCAGGAAGATGAGGGCTGCAGTCTCGCCCCTGTCGAGGAGGGTACGGACATAGTCTGTGGCGGCGAGGAAGGGGGTCTCAGTGCTGTGGGTGCTTCAGAAGCAGGATTGGGATAACTAAACCTATTAGTATACAGTAAAACCAAATTGACAGTGTGACGGAGTTGTCCTATTGTAGCCTAACTGAAAAAGTCTGAATTGGCAAGCACTTTTAAAATGCAAAATTGTTCAGAATTAATAAAACACAACCTGCACTAACATTGAATTGCTGCTCTTTTTAAACTTTTTTCCTTTTATTATATCTCAAAATAGATCACAAATAGATTGGCAGTGTGTAATATGGACTGGGATCGTTTAAAGGCAAAGGACTTGCTGGCTTTATTTAACTCTTTCAAGCCCAAGGGAGGTGTTGTATTTTCTGTAAAGGTAAGAGTCATTTTTTATTCATTTGTAATTCGGCCAAAGGTCTTTTCATTCAGAAATATAGCATTGTTCTACTATTGACTTTAGTTATTTAGGTGATTGAAACCTGTGTTCCCTTCCCTTCATGTTTTATGTTAAATATTAATGACTCCTTTTTTCAATAAGGGATGTTCATAGTTTGTTTAACAACATTATATCAGCAAATTAAATTGCTGGTCCTGAAGAGTCGGAAAAGTGTATACTCTCCTTTGAGAGTCTGTATCCAACCTTCTGTGCGACTAATTTAAATTTACCATACATTTGCCATACCTTTACTTCCCCACCTGTCTATAACCTTGAAATGTACCAATTAAACTTTTATCTTTTTTTACTTAATTGTACCCTTGCTTTGTTATTTTAACCTACTCATATTCCTAATGTTTCCTATATCTAATTTCTAATGTAATTATATCTGTTGTAATTTAATTATATTAATTTTCCTTAATATCCTTCACCTTACTCCTAAGTTGTATTTTTTGCCTTGAATGAATTACGATAAGTATCATTAATAATAATTTACCGTATTCCACCAGTAATCCTAACCAATTGTAAATTAAGCAATTAAAAAATATTGTATTATGATAAAAAGGATTACAGTTGGAATTAATGTATTTGTTTACCTATACAAAAAGAATGTATTGTTGTTAATTATAACGCTAAACCTAACTTACAATGAATTCAAATTAAATCAAATAAGTCCATGTGAATTAACTTTTATTGGCTTAAATTCTTACTCTGAATTACATTTTTTACTTTTGTATATTAAATTAAAATAATTTTAATTATTATTTCAACCTGGATGTGATCTCTAATATTGTATTTTATTTCATTTTATTTTTTAACACCTTATTGAAATTTTCAAAAAGATTACATGCATCGAAGATGGATATCATCACCTTCTGGAAATAAATGATCAGTCCCATTCCTCTATTATCCTGCACACCCATCCCCTTTTTCCATCTGGACCATTTTTTTGTCCTTGCTTTCTCCCTTGCCTCTTGTTCAAAGACCCTGTATCCCTTCTGCAATTACCAGGATGGAGCCACATATAAACCTTCTTCCAGATTAGCAACTTGGTGTTTTGAAAACTTTTATCCCTATCTCTTAATTTTTTATCTGTCCCAAAAATTAGGAACAGGCAGCATTTTGGGACAAGTCAGTTTAGTGGAGTTTTGTCTATGTAAGCCACCAACTTCCCCATATTTTCAGGAATAATGGTCTTTATTCTGAACATCACAGGCTAACTTTTTGACTAACAGTAAGGGTCAACATTTCTGCAACCACATATATATGCAAGGCCATAGTTGCTTCCTTCACTGCTAGAAAAAGAGTAGAAACGGTCTACCCTGAAGTGCATTGTAACACATGCGATTCTTACTGTGGATGGCCGAACCAGGCCTCTTCAGGCCAGTGCGCCAACTCTGCTCCTGTAGCTGATTGTGTATTATCCTGGCAAACACAAGGAGAGGATGGACGGAGCACTGAAACTTTTCAGACACTCAAGTGAGCAAGTGACCTACATCTGGACATACCCTGCCAATTTAGGATGAACAAAGCAAGCACAAGGAGATGATGGACAGTGCACGAGATTCACCCCCAATCTCCTTGTGTTTGCTTAGCTCGCCCTAAGTTAGCAGGGTATGCCCAGACTTGGGTCCCTTGCTCACTTTGCCACTGGATTCAAGCTAGCCTGGTTGATGGAGGGTGTTACCACGAAATTGGTCCCAGGATGCTTGTTTCCGGTTCAGGGAAGGCCTGTCTTGGCATTTCGGCTGGACAGTTCCCATGAGGAACAGGGTCAAGCCTCATTTGCAAAGGGCTGAGTCTGAACTTGGGTGGAGAAGTGAGCTAAAAAACGACGATTAATTCAACCCAGTTCTGTGACTGGGGGCGAGTGTCTGAAAAGTTTCAGAACTCGGTCCATCTTCTCCTTGTGTTTGCTGTGTATTATCCTGAACATTGTTCCAAAATTCTGCCCTTCTCTCAAACACTTTTTTAGCATCTAGGGAATAGTTTCTCTTTGTTTACCTGTGTGTTTGAAAGCAGGGCGTTCCTTTTCACAAAGGGTGCATGCAGGTCTGGCAGTTGGGAATCAAATGCATACAGCTGTGCAAGCAAGTCGAAGGATGGTTATGTGCTGGTTGCTGCTGGTTGCATTTGCAAATCAATGTATCATATCTATTCTACTGACACAGTGCTTTTCTAATGGCTAGGTTCTTAATGATCACAGCTCTAATTAAACCATTTTACAGTGATCTAACCAAGCTAAATATTTGATATGGCTTAGTGAATAAGTGTGCTGTGTTAAATTGTTCTCACTTAATTTGTGTACTGTACCCTCCATAGATTTATCCTTCTGAGTTTGGGAAGGAAAGAATGAAAGAAGAAACTATACAGGGCCCTGTTGAATTAAAAGAATTACCTGAAGATGCCACAGATGAGCAAAAGTAAGTTTCTTGATTGCAAATGTCAACCAAGGATTTAAGGAAATTTCAGTGTGTGGAACATCATGCACATATAGTAAAATGTCGATCTATAGACTAGCTAATGGCCGAAAAAAACTGTTGGGCAGAAACCATTTCCAGAAGAATATCTGACCCATTATGTTAGGCAGCTGTGTTTAGTGTGGTCTTGCTTTTTTGTTTCTATGAGTTAGTCATTTCTTGCCCTTGGATTATGTCATAAAGGGAATTTTTTTCTGCTGAAAGTGAAGACTCCAATACCCTTTTCCCCTGCCTCTTGTGGAATGAGGGAAATGGGCAGAGCAGGGTGCCCTCTTCTGCACTAGGATACTACCTAGACCGGTGATGAAAAGGTAAGTGCTTCAAAGCATGGATGTCTGTGCACTCTTTTCCAAGTAGCTATTTCCACATTACAGCAGAAACAAAGTGCCTCCAGCTGATGATTAGGCAGTCCAGGAACTGCAGAACATCACATAGCATCACACCCCAAAGAAACCCAGGCTTCCAATCCATGTACCACATCTTCTTATTTTGGAAAGAGAGGTTACGGGACCTTGGTTGCAGACGAGCCTTTCACACGAAATAAACAGTAGGCATCCATTTTGGGTGGAGGAGGGGATAAGCCTTACGTCCAGACTGACATTCTGGACATGGTCAAGAGTTACTCCAGCATACATGAGATGCAGGATAAAACACTAAGGTGTCTCGTGAAATCCAGTGCACTTAACCTGACGAGCTCCTAAACCTAGACACAAAAACTTAATGCGGCATTGTCGCAGGGATTCTGCTCCTACACAGAACTGTGCACAGAGACCCAGGACCTCAGTGAATTGTAGTATACCAGAAAACTCACCTTAGTGCCTAGAAACCCTAACCAGCTTGCATCAGTGTCTCATTAGCTCTTCGTCCTACAGCAAAGGAACCAATGATTAGACAACCCAGAACATGCGACTTAGGTTGTACCTAGGAATGGTGGGAAGCAAGAACACTTTCGTTATACTCTCATACCAGTCCACAACAGGAGTAAATAGAGACACGGGCAAAGTTAAAATATTTATTTTAACAACGTGCTTTAAGATGCAGTATTTTTGCCAACATAAGCAGACATACGATTAGAAATATGGTCAGCATTGTTACAATTCCATAAAACACAAAAGGAGAAATCATATTACAATGATGGTGAAAACTGGTCTCATAGTACCTAGTACAACACCCTCCCTAGATAGGAACTATGTTTTATAAACTATAGAAGGTCTCTTAGTCTTGTTTGGGGGATCCCATACCTCCAAGATCAGCAGGTGTGAATCAAATCAGGATCTGCAAAAGCTCTGTCTCTCTGGAAAATCGGGCTTCTTCCGAGTGTCGGTAATCATGCTTACAGTGCATTATTAATGGCGCCAGAATCACGTTGGCTGAAGCTGCATATATGTTCTGGCTAAAACGTGAGCCGATCAGCCCGAACAACAGCTACCTTGTTATGATAACCTTGGAGGCTTTAGCACTCAGTGTGCAGATTAGAGTCACAATGTAAGTCTAAGGATGCAGAAAACCAGCCTTTCCCATGTGAAGAATTTCACGCAGCCTAACTTACAGCAACAGTTATATGCAGTGTTGTGTGCAAAAACAGCAAAAAGGTAAAATGGCGTTTAAACTTCTAATAAGCCTATGCTAACATAGCTGTGTGAATAACCAGGCCAGCCCTCACTACACACTCCCTTGATCGGAGAACGCACAATAGCGGGGGCAAATTTTCAGAACGCAGAGTTCAAGTTCGAATGAGACAGAACCAAGTTCAGAATTTCGCCAAACTGGATAATTGGGAGTAAAATCTGAATTAGGAACCAGAAAAATGGTAAAACCCAACAGGGATGTAAAGTGTCAAAACACATGTAACTTGAAACAAGATCTTGGCCGAAATGTGGTCTACAAAGGCGGATGACATCCATATGTTTTGGCAATGTCCTGGTGTGAATGCCGACTGGCCCGAAGTCGGTAAGCTATTAATAGACGTACTGAAAAAGAACATTGAGATAAGCCCATCTCTGATTATTTTTGGGATCTTAGACAATTATAGCTTTTCTGGGAAGAACAAGAAGTTGTTAGAGCAGCTGTTATTAATTTTGATTATTATCGCCCGAAGGGAAATTTGTATCAATTGGATTTCTAGAAGTCCACCGTCTTGTGCAGCTTGGTTAAGGACAGCCAGACGATTTGGCAGGTTAGATTGTATAAACGCCTCAGAAAAGAGAGCCAGTTTATGGGAACCTTTTCTTAGTTTTGAATAAAATCTAGGCAGGTAATAGAGCACTAAAATGGTCCAAGGATTAAGACACCCTAATCCAATACGAGATACGCAAGGATATCCTCTGCTCCGTGAGATAAAGGTCGAAAGCAGATGTATCTGGGCAAGGGAATATCTGGCTGGTTTTGTTGGTATATATCGTGTTCTCTAAACCCAAAACACACCGAAATAAATACCTTTTTGGATTGTTGCATATGAGGACTAAAAAACGCATGTAACTTGTTAAGTGAGAGAAAAAAATGAAGGGAAAAAATTCATCAGTCCATTACGTGTCTATGAAGCAGAAAAAAATCGTAACTTCAATCCAACAGCGTATAGGCACAGTACGTTGCAACCGCCTCTAACCGGAAGTTGTTGTTTTTTCGTCATTGAACATTTCAGCCAACCAAATGTAAAAGGCAAGATGGCCGCTGACAGACCGTAGGGAGCAGTCGCTACCCTCCCAGGCTCCTGCTCAATGGTGAAAAGAAACGGGAAAATGCCGATGATCGCTGCCTGCATAAAGATAGTATGCAGTACTCTATGAAACTTGTAAAGCGGCTGTTTTACTGGATAGTGAGAAGCGGATTGAATTTGTCAAGTGTGCTTTGCTGGTTTGGATCTCAGGACAAACCTCCACTTGCTTCTCGACAAGCCCTGATGCAAAGTATGGCCCCACGCGGTCCAAGACCGTAGAAAGATTCTCAGAAAGAGAAAGAAAAATATAACTCTACTTTAAGTGATCCTGGCGTAGCCCAAAGCTCTAATCTTTGGTCGATGACACATAGTCGAACCCGCAGAAATATGGTGAGAGACAATCTAGATAACGCAGACTATGCAGAGGAGGAAGAGAATATTGAAAAGCCACAAAAAAAGAATGAACCGAAGTCAAAAGAGAAATTAAGAGAAAAAGGAGAAACCTCAATTAAATAAAAAAGCAATAAAGCGCCAGAACAATGAAGCAGTTTGGTAAAGCTGCGGGTAAAGAGGGAAATATGCGCCAACCTACCCTCCGTGAATCCTTTGCAGCGCCCGCTTTGATCCAGTCCTTAGGAACAGCGGTTGTGGCAGGGACGGAAGCAGTAGCCGCCTCACTACAGGCAGATTCAGGGACTGGCGGAGCTCGCGGAGTCATGCATGGGCTGAAAGAATCGAGTGCAGAGCTCCGAGAGGCTCAGACAGAGAGCGCAGCTGAGACTGACGCTCGGACAACAGAGGAAGCCTCACGATCGTCAGATGCGCAGCCGACTGTGCTGGAGACTGAGAGGACGCCGCGGCATGAGCACGAGCAACAAGAGCTACGTGAACAGACCCAGGATGGGAAAAGGCAGGCTGCCGCTTTGCTAAAAGATCGAAACCCCACGGGAGTTTTGGACAGAGAACAGCACACTACGACTCAAGTACTACTTGCCGGTAAGGAGGGCAGTGAGGGCGGTGAGGGTCTTGACAATGTGCTTAGCGATGGGATACAGACCCGACCAATGGAACTTGTGGATGGGGTGGAGAGACCGGCGCCCACGCAGAATGTGGTTGATTCAGTGGAGTTGACCCCGGATGGGGTGAATGATGTGCAGTCTGTTCCCTTTGCTACCTCTAACATATCCCTATCCCACCTTGATTGCGTTGAAGAACGCTCTGGAGCCCTAATCACAGAGGAGGGGGGTATGACTCAACAAGTAGATCAAGATGGTGGAAATCAGGGATCGGGGGCAACTGTGAGAGAAGGCAGACCAATATCTATCGTATAAGCCCCAGTTGGCCCCTCTATGAATCCGGGATCCCCAAGTGATGAATGCTTTTACTCGGTCAATGACGAGGAGGACAATAATGAGAGTGAGGACTCCATTTCTGAAAGCGACATTGGGGTTTCCGAGACAGAATCGGAGCTGGACTCTGAACCTGTAACCTCGGACAGTGAAGAAACTCATAAAGTGACCACTAAAAGAAGGGGGGAATGTCTGAAAAATAGATCTCGCAGCAAGTCAAAAACCAATATGAGTCCCTCACATACAGAAGTCTCTAAAAGGTTAGACTGGGATTACTCAGCAACCTCACAGCTTTACCAAGAGGGGGCTGCAGCTGTGCCTGACTCTCAACCCAACTCCTCTGCACAAGCGACAACGATGGATATGCTGTATACAACATTAAAAGAAATGCAGGGGGAGGCTAGAGCTGCGTCCCGGAGGGCAAAGCACACTAATCAAAAGATACAAGCATCTCTACGAAAAGGTAATAAACTATATTCAGATATGGCATCAAGGGTTACTGAAGTAGAAACAAGAACTGAGAAATTGGAGGAAGAAGTTGGGAATTGGAACGAGTTTCGGAAGGAACAGGAAAAGATGGCAAGTGATGTGCACTGGAAACTCGAGGACTATGAGAACCGCCAACGACGTAACAATATAAGATTATTGGGGGTGGCGGAAGGAAGGGAAGGGCAGGATGTGCGGGCATTTGTCATTGAGTTGCTTAAGGGGGCCTTTCCTGAATTAACGGGCTGGGTATGGGAAAGGGACATTCAAAGAGCGCACAGGTTCCCTATGGTTCAAAAAAGGGCCTCACCTACTGATAAACCTAGGGCTATTTTGATATTCGTAGGGAATTTCCTTTTAAGACAGGAGATCATGGACAAAGCCAAGCCTGTAGCTAGACGAACATATAATGGTACGACTTTCTTTGCCCGTCCCGATTTCTGTCACGCCACAGTGGAAAGGAGGTGGCGGATGAGGAAAATTATAACCCCTTTCCAAAACATGGGTTGCGAAGCATATTTAATGTTTCCATCTCGTCTTAAGGTAATAGATAAGGGACAGACCAAGATCTTTTTCTCTGAGATTAAAGCGCAGGAGTACCTTGAGGAGATCAAGCAAAGAAAAGGGGGCACAAAAAATATGGTGGTTGCACTAATCCAGACAAAACAAAAAGCTTAACAATAATGTGGATTACTTGAAAGGAAAAACCTAAAACGTGTGTCCTAAATAAAATAGTAATGGTATAATGGCATAAAGAAATAGATGGTAACTAGCGCAGGGGAGGGAGGGAGGAGCGGGTGGCACCTGGGGCTACAGCTGTCACGCATAGGTCAGGACTGACCTATTTGCCTGTAAGAGGGGGGAGGCGGGGGAGTGAGGAGGGGGGGAGGGGTACAGGGCACTTGGATGTTTTTTGTTTAAATATTTATGTACAGGGAAGATTTCATGAAATATGTAAAATTCAGTGGATGGATAGATCACTTCAAGGAGGAGATGATAGAACATTGTGTGCTGTTGATGTTAACTTGTTGGGGCAGGTAACCGATGTACATTAATGGGTACGCGTATAATCACTGTAAATGTTTGCGGATTAAATGATCGAACCAAGAGGCAGCGGGTGGCAACGTGGCTAAGATCTTTAAATGTGGACTTGGTGTGCCTCCAGGAAACTCACATAGCGGGAGAGCAGGGTCATTTGTTAGATCAGTTGGGATATCAAGTACTAGCCTACACTAAGGAGGGTGCCTAAAATAGAGGTGTACAAAAATATTTACAACAAGGGGTGGTGAGGGACAGAGTCTCTGAATTAAACAGAATACTCTCACCCAGTCAAGAGATCAGGGCTAGATCCAACACCGTTTTTTAGCTCACTGCACCATCCCAGTTTCAGAACCTGGCTGTATGCAAATTAGTCTGTTCCTGTCCCAGTGCATGATGGGAACAGGGCAAACCAAACTACAAAAGCCAATTCTTACACTGGGAAGGAAACAAGCTACCGGGGACCGGTTTCTGGCATTTCAGCCGTCTTCGGCCCGGCTTGCTTGAATCCTGATGGTGCAATGAGCAAGGGACTCACATCTGAGTATACCCTTCCACGCTTAGGGTGGACAAAAATATTTACAACAAGGGGTGGTGAGGGACAGAGTCTCTGAATTAAACAGAATACTCTCACCCAGTCAAGAGATCAGGGCTAGATCCAACACCGTTTTTTAGATCACTGCACCATCCCAGTTTCAGAACCTGGCTGTATGCAAATTAGTCTGTTCCTGTCCCAGTGCATGATGGGAACAGGGCAAACCAAACTACAAAAGCCAATTCTTACACTGGGAAGGAAACAAGCTACCGGGGACCGGTTTCTGGCATTTCAGCCGTCTTCGGCCCGGCTTGCTTGAATCCTGATGGTGCAATGAGCAAGGGACTCACATCTGAGTATACCCTTCCACGCTTAGGGTGGACAAAAATATTTACAACAAGGGGTGGTGAGGGACAGAGTCTCTGAATTAAACAGAATACTCTCACCCAGTCAAGAGATCAGGGCTAGATCCAACACCGTTTTTTAGCTCACTGCACCATCCCAGTTTCAGAACCTGGCTGTATGCAAATTAGTCTGTTCCTGTCCCAGTGCATGATGGGAACAGGGCAAACCAAACTACAAAAGCCAATTCTTACACTGGGAAGGAAACAAGCTACCGGGGACCGGTTTCTGGCATTTCAGCCGTCTTCGGCCCGGCTTGCTTGAATCCTGATGGTGCAATGAGCAAGGGACTCACATCTGAGTATACCCTTCCACGCTTAGGGTGGACAAAAATATTTACAACAAGGGGTGGTGAGGGACAGAGTCTCTGAATTAAACAGAATACTGTCACCCAGTCAAGAGATCAGGGCTAGATCCAACACCGTTTTTTAGCTCACTGCACCATCCCAGTTTCAGAACCTGGCTGTATGCAAATTAGTCTGTTCCTGTCCCAGTGCATGATGGGAACAGGGCAAACCAAACTACAAAAGCCAATTCTTACACTGGGAAGGAAACAAGCTACCGGGGACCGGTTTCTGGCATTTCAGCCGTCTTCGGCCCGGCTTGCTTGAATCCTGATGGTGCAATGAGCAAGGGACTCACATCTGAGTATACCCTTCCACGCTTAGGGTGGACAAAAATATTTACAACAAGGGGTGGTGAGGGACAGAGTCTCTGAATTAAACAGAATACTCTCACCCAGTCAAGAGATCAGGGCTAGATCCAACACCGTTTTTTAGCTCACTGCACCATCCCAGTTTCAGAACCTGGCTGTATGCAAATTAGTCTGTTCCTGTCCCAGTGCATGATGGGAACAGGGCAAACCAAACTACAAAAGCCAATTCTTACACTGGGAAGGAAACAAGCTACCGGGGACCGGTTTCTGGCATTTCAGCCGTCTTCGGCCCGGCTTGCTTGAATCCTGATGGTGCAATGAGCAAGGGACTCACATCTGAGTATACCCTTCCACGCTTAGGGTGGACAAAAATATTTACAACAAGGGGTGGTGAGGGACAGAGTCTCTGAATTAAACAGAATACTCTCACCCAGTCAAGAGATCAGGGCTAGATCCAACACCGTTTTTTAGCTCACTGCACCATCCCAGTTTCAGAACCTGGCTGTATGCAAATTAGTCTGTTCCTGTCCCAGTGCATGATGGGAACAGGGCAAACCAAACTACAAAAGCCAATTCTTACACTGGGAAGGAAACAAGCTACCGGGGACCGGTTTCTGGCATTTCAGCCGTCTTCGGCCCGGCTTGCTTGAATCCTGATGGTGCAATGAGCAAGGGACTCACATCTGAGTATACCCTTCCACGCTTAGGGTGGACAAAAATATTTACAACAAGGGGTGGTGAGGGACAGAGTCTCTGAATTAAACAGAATACTCTCACCCAGTCAAGAGATCAGGGCTAGATCCAACACCGTTTTTTAGCTCACTGCACCATCCCAGTTTCAGAATCTGGCTGTATGCAAATTAGTCTGTTCCTGTCCCAGTGCATGATGGGAACAGGGCAAACCAAACTACAAAAGCCAATTCTTACACTGGGAAGGAAACAAGCTACCGGGGACCGGTTTCTGGCATTTCAGCCGTCTTCGGCCCGGCTTGCTTGAATCCTGATGGTGCAATGAGCAAGGGACTCACATCTGAGTATACCCTTCCACGCTTAGGGTGGACAAAAATATTTACAACAAGGGGTGGTGAGGGACAGAGTCTCTGAATTAAACAGAATACTCTCACCCAGTCAAGAGATCAGGGCTAGATCCAACACCGTTTTTTAGCTCACTGCACCATCCCAGTTTCAGAACCTGGCTGTATGCAAATTAGTCTGTTCCTGTCCCAGTGCATGATGGGAACAGGGCAAACCAAACTACAAAAGCCAATCTTACACTGGGAAGGAAACAAGCTACCGGGGACCGGTTTCTGGCATTTCAGCCGTCTTCGGCCCGGCTTGCTTGAATCCTGATGGTGCAATGAGCAAGGGACTCACATCTGAGTATACCCTTCCACGCTTAGGGTGGACAAAAATATTTACAACAAGGGGTGGTGAGGGACAGAGTCTCTGAATTAAACAGAATACTCTCACCCAGTCAAGAGATCAGGGCTAGATCCAACACCGTTTTTTAGCTCACTGCACCATCCCAGTTTCAGAACCTGGCTGTATGCAAATTAGTCTGTTCCTGTCCCAGTGCATGATGGGAACAGGGCAAACCAAACTACAAAAGCCAATTCTTACACTGGGAAGGAAACAAGCTACCGGGGACCGGTTTCTGGCATTTCAGCCGTCTTCGGCCCGGCTTGCTTGAATCCTGATGGTGCAATGAGCAAGGGACTCACATCTGAGTATACCCTTCCACGCTTAGGGTGGACAAAAATATTTACAACAAGGGGTGGTGAGGGACAGAGTCTCTGAATTAAACAGAATACTCTCACCCAGTCAAGAGATCAGGGCTAGATCCAACACCGTTTTTTAGCTCACTGCACCATCCCAGTTTCAGAACCTGGCTGTATGCAAATTAGTCTGTTCCTGTCCCAGTGCATGATGGGAACAGGGCAAACCAAACTACAAAAGCCAATTCTTACACTGGGAAGGAAACAAGCTACCGGGGACCGGTTTCTGGCATTTCAGCCGTCTTCGGCCCGGCTTGCTTGAATCCTGATGGTGCAATGAGCAAGGGACTCACATCTGAGTATACCCTTCCACGCTTAGGGTGGACAAAAATATTTACAACAAGGGGTGGTGAGGGACAGAGTCTCTGAATTAAACAGAATACTCTCACCCAGTCAAGAGATCAGGGCTAGATCCAACACCGTTTTTTAGCTCACTGCACCATCCCAGTTTCAGAACCTGGCTGTATGCAAATTAGTCTGTTCCTGTCCCAGTGCATGATGGGAACAGGGCAAACCAAACTACAAAAGCCAATTCTTTCACTGGGAAGGAAACAAGCTACCGGGGACCGGTTTCTGGCATTTCAGCCGTCTTCGGCCCGGCTTGCTTGAATCCTGATGGTGCAATGAGCAAGGGACTCACATCTGAGTATACCCTTCCACGCTTAGGGTGGACAAAAATATTTACAACAAGGGGTGGTGAGGGACAGAGTCTCTGAATTAAACCGAATACTCTCACCCAGTCAAGAGATCAGGGCTAGATCCAACACCGTTTTTTAGCTCACTGCACCATCCCAGTTTCAGAACCTGGCTGTATGCAAATTAGTCTGTTCCTGTCCCAGTGCATGATGGGAACAGGGCAAACCAAACTACAAAAGCCAATTCTTACACTGGGAAGGAAACAAGCTACCGGGGACCGGTTTCTGGCATTTCAGCCGTCTTCGGCCCGGCTTGCTTGAATCCTGATGGTGCAATGAGCAAGGGACTCGCATCTGAGTATACCCTTCCACGCTTAGGGTGGACAAAAATATTTACAACAAGGGGTGGTGAGGGACAGAGTCTCTGAATTAAACAGAATACTCTCACCCAGTCAAGAGATCAGGGCTAGATCCAACACCGTTTTTTTAGCTCACTGCACCATCCCAGTTTTAGAACCTGGCTATATGCAAATTAGTCTGTTCCTGTCCCAGTGCATGATGGGAACAGGGCAAACCAAACTACAAAAGCCAATTCTTACACTGGGAAGGAAACAAGCTACCGGGGACCGGTTTCTGGCATTTCAGCCGTCTTCGGCCCGGCTTGCTTGAATCCTGATGGTGCAATGAGCAAGGGACTCACATCTGAGTATACCCTTCCACGCTTAGGGTGGACAAAAATATTTACAACAAGGGGTGGTGAGGGACAGAGTCTCTGAATTAAACCGAATACTCTCACCCAGTCAAGAGATCAGGGCTAGATCCAACACCGTTTTTTAGCTCACTGCACCATCCCAGTTTCAGAACCTGGCTGTATGCAAATTAGTCTGTTCCTGTCCCAGTGCATGATGGGAACAGGGCAAACCAAACTACAAAAGCCAATTCTTACACTGGGAAGGAAACAAGCTACCGGGGACCGGTTTCTGGCATTTCAGCCGTCTTCGGCCAGGCTTGCTTGAATCCTGATGGTGCAATGAGCAAGGGACTCACATCTGAGTATACCCTTCCACGCTTAGGGTGGACAAAAATATTTACAACAAGGGGTGGTGAGGGACAGAGTCTCTGAATTAAACAGAATACTCTCACCCAGTCAAGAGATCAGGGCTAGATCCAACACCGTTTTTTAGCTCACTGCACCATCCCAGTTTCAGAACCTGGCTGTATGCAAATTAGTCTGTTCCTGTCCCAGTGCATGATGGGAACAGGGCAAACCAAACTACAAAAGCCAATTCTTACACTGGGAAGGAAACAAGCTACCGGGGACCGGTTTCTGGCATTTCAGCCGTCTTCGGCCCGGCTTGCTTGAATCCTGATGGTGCAATGAGCAAGGGACTCACATCTGAGTATACCCTTCCACGCTTAGGGTGGACAAAAATATTTACAACAAGGGGTGGTGAGGGACAGAGTCTCTGAATTAAACAGAATACTCTCACCCAGTCAAGAGATCAGGGCTAGATCCAACACCGTTTTTTAGCTCACTGCACCATCCCAGTTTCAGAACCTGGCTGTATGCAAATTAGTCTGTTCCTGTCCCAGTGCATGATGGGAACAGGGCAAACCAAACTACAAAAGCCAATTCTTACACTGGGAAGGAAACAAGCTACCGGGGACCGGTTTCTGGCATTTCAGCCGTCTTCGGCCCGGCTTGCTTGAATCCTAATGGTGCAATGAGCAAGGGACTCACATCTGAGTATACCCTTCCACGCTTAGGGTGGACAAAAATATTTACAACAAGGGGTGGTGAGGGACAGAGTCTCTGAATTAAACAGAATACTCTCACCCAGTCAAGAGATCAGGGCTAGATCCAACACCGTTTTTTAGCTCACTGCACCATCCCAGTTTCAGAACCTGGCTGTATGCAAATTAGTCTGTTCCTGTCCCAGTGCATGATGGGAACAGGGCAAACCAAACTACAAAAGCCAATTCTTACACTGGGAAGGAAACAAGCTACCGGGGACCGGTTTCTGGCATTTCAGCCGTCTTCGGCCCGGCTTGCTTGAATCCTGATGGTGCAATGAGCAAGGGACTCGCATCTGAGTATACCCTTCCACGCTTAGGGTGGACAAAAATATTTACAACAAGGGGTGGTGAGGGACAGAGTCTCTGAATTAAACAGAATACTCTCACCCAGTCAAGAGATCAGGGCTAGATCCAACACCGTTTTTTAGCTCACTGCACCATCCCAGTTTCAGAACCTGGCTATATGCAAATTAGTCTGTTCCTGTCCCAGTGCATGATGGGAACAGGGCAAACCAAACTACAAAAGCCAATTCTTACACTGGGAAGGAAACAAGCTACCGGGGACCGGTTTCTGGCATTTCAGCCGTCTTCGGCCCGGCTTGCTTGAATCCTGATGGTGCAATGAGCAAGGGACTCACATCTGAGTATACCCTTCCACGCTTAGGGTGGACAAAAATATTTACAACAAGGGGTGGTGAGGGACAGAGTCTCTGAATTAAACAGAATACTCTCACCCAGTCAAGAGATCAGGGCTAGATCCAACACCGTTTTTTAGCTCACTGCACCATCCCAGTTTCAGAACCTGGCTGTATGCAAATTAGTCTGTTCCTGTCCCAGTGCATGATGGGAACAGGGCAAACCAAACTACAAAAGCCAATTCTTACACTGGGAAGGAAACAAGCTACCGGGGACCGGTTTCTGGCATTTCAGCCGTCTTCGGCCCGGCTTGCTTGAATCCTGATGGTGCAATGAGCAAGGGACTCGCATCTGAGTATACCCTTCCACGCTTAGGGTGGACAAAAATATTTACAACAAGGGGTGGTGAGGGACAGAGTCTCTGAATTAAACAGAATACTCTCACCCAGTCAAGAGATCAGGGCTAGATCCAACACCGTTTTTTAGCTCACTGCACCATCCCAGTTTCAGAACCTGGCTATATGCAAATTAGTCTGTTCCTGTCCCAGTGCATGATGGGAACAGGGCAAACCAAACTACAAAAGCCAATTCTTACACTGGGAAGGAAACAAGCTACCGGGGACCGGTTTCTGGCATTTCAGCCGTCTTCGGCCCGGCTTGCTTGAATCCTGATGGTGCAATGAGCAAGGGACTCACATCTGAGTATACCCTTCCACGCTTAGGGTGGACAAAAATATTTACAACAAGGGGTGGTGAGGGACAGAGTCTCTGAATTAAACAGAATACTCTCACCCAGTCAAGAGATCAGGGCTAGATCCAACACCGTTTTTTAGCTCACTGCACCATCCCAGTTTCAGAACCTGGCTGTATGCAAATTAGTCTGTTCCTGTCCCAGTGCATGATGGGAACAGGGCAAACCAAACTACAAAAGCCAATTCTTACACTGGGAAGGAAACAAGCTACCGGGGACCGGTTTCTGGCATTTCAGCCGTCTTCGGCCCGGCTTGCTTGAATCCTGATGGTGCAATGAGCAAGGGACTCACATCTGAGTATACCCTTCCACGCTTAGGGTGGACAAAAATATTTACAACAAGGGGTGGTGAGGGACAGAGTCTCTGAATTAAACAGAATACTCTCACCCAGTCAAGAGATCAGGGCTAGATCCAACACCGTTTTTTAGCTCACTGCACCATCCCAGTTTCAGAACCTGGCTGTATGCAAATTAGTCTGTTCCTGTCCCAGTGCATGATGGGAACAGGGCAAACCAAACTACAAAAGCCAATTCTTACACTGGGAAGGAAACAAGCTACCGGGGACCGGTTTCTGGCATTTCAGCCGTCTTCGGCCCGGCTTGCTTGAATCCTGATGGTGCAATGAGCAAGGGACTCACATCTGAGTATACCCTTCCACGCTTAGGTTGGACTTTCTGGTGAAGAATTGGCTTGGTAGTTTAGTCTGCCCTGTTCCCATGATGCACTGGGCCAGGGACAGACTGATTTGCATATAGCCAGGTTCTGAGCTGGGATGGGGCAGTGAGATAAATAACGGTGATGGATCAAGCCCTGATCTTTGGACTGGGTAAGAGTGGTCTGTTTAACTCAGACACTCTGTTCATCACCACCCCCTTTTTGTAAATCGTTTTTGGCCACTATAGGTGTGGCAGGGTATACTCAGACATGAGTCCCTTTCTCACTGCTCCATCAGGATTCAAGCAAGCCGGGCGGAAGAAGGCTGAAATGCCAGAAACCGGTCCCCGGTAGCTTGTCTCCTTTCTGGTGAAGAATTGGCTTGGTAGTTTAGTCTGCCCTGTTCCCATGATGCACTGGGCCAGGGACAGACTGATTTGCATATAGCCAGGTTCTGAGCTGGGATGGGGCAGTGAGATAAATAACGGTGATGGATCAAGCCCTGATCTTTGGACTGGGTAAGAGTGGTCTGTTTAACTCAGACACTCTGTTCATCACCATCCCCTTTTTGTAAATCGTAAAATAGAGGTGTGGCAATTTTGTCTAAACAAAGGGATCTTACAATAAGGAGAAAACTTGAAGACCGATGGGGGAGATGGGTCCTTATAGAGTATAAAATGAATGAGGAGTGGTTTACTTTAATGTGTGTATATGGCTCAACGGAAGATGATCCTGATGTCTTCGATTTTTGGGATTTGGAATTGTCCACATGGTCACCAACTATTATTTTAACTGGAGATTTTAATATTAATGGGGCAGGTGGGCTTGGACTGGCTTCTAATATGGGGTATCAGGGTAGAAAAAGGAGAGTTTGGTGCTCATTAGGTAACCTCGCAAGGAATAATGCCCTGATGGATGTATGGGGGACACTTTATCCTGATAACCAGGGGTTCACTTACTATTCAGCACCTCATAGGGTATGTGCTAGGTTAGATTACTTTTTTGCTTCAAACTCTCTTCAATCAAAAGTAAAAATCGAAAAGCTACCACGTATAATCTCTGACCATAACCCTCTTATTTTAACAGTAAGCCTTAGCAGTAAAAGACCGGATCGTATTTGGACATTTGAGAGGGGACTGTTAAAGGATGAGGCATATATTACCCATATGAAAGAGTGGATTACTGATTTTTTTAAATATTAATAGAGGCAGTACGGAAGTTGGGAACGTCTGGGATGCATTTAAGGCAGCTATTCGAGGGGAGACAATAAGCTACAGTGTAGCGAGTCGGAGGAGGGAAAGGCAAAAAGATGAAGACCTCATTAAAGCGGTGATAGAAGCAGAGGATGAGTTAACTAGTAACGTCATAAGGGGAGCACCTCTAAATCAAGTATTAATAAAAATAGCTAAGGCAAAGATGGAGGCGCAGGAGAGCATAGCTAACAAAGCTGCTAAAACATACTTAGCAAATAGAGAGAGATGCTATGAGTTTAATGAATCTTTGGGTCGTACTCTTGCTATTCGAACCAGGCAGAATGTGTCTACCGGTCAAGTGCGCGGGGTTCAGGATGAAGCAGGAATAATAGTCTCAGATACAGAGGGAATAAGAGAAGTATTTAGAAAATGTTATACCTCACTATATAATCAAGAGAACCCAACTGATGCCTCTAAGATAGGTGATTACCTCCGAGATATCCCAGTAACAATGTTATTGGAGAACGAGGCAAAGGGACTGGAAGACCCTTTTAGTTCCGATGAGATTTTTATTGCCTTGACTAGTTTACCCTCTGGGAAGGCTGCAGGACCTGACCAGATCCAAGTGGAATTTAAAAAAAAATTTTGGGACATAGTTAAACAGGATCTGACAACTACAATGCAGCAGGCGCAGGGAGGGATATCGATCCCAAAAAGCTGGGCAGGGGCAGATATTGTGATAATTTTGAAAAAGGGCAAACCCCCTAACCAACCTGGATCATATAGACCCATAACATTGATGAATGCGGACACAAAAATATACTCGAAGGCATTGGCTCTTAGAGTTGCCGAAGTCATCAATAGACTTGTGAGCATTAACCAGCACGGGTTTATACCGGGTAGAGGCACCACCCATCACATACGAAAAGTCATTATCCTTCTTGATGCTGCAGAGGTAACAGGAGACCCGATGGCGATTATGTTATTGGACACAGAAAAAGCCTTCGATCGGATCTCCTGGGACTTTCTATGGTTTATATTGAGGAGGTTGGGTTTTGAGGGGGGCTGGTAAGAGCGCTGCAGGTTTTATATGAGGCCCCAACCGCTCACATTCGAGTAAATGCTGGATATACGCTTCCATTTAAAATAAAAAGGGGAACGCGACAGGGGTGCCCCTGCTCCCCACTTCTGTTCGCTCTTTATATGGACCCGTACATACGCCGCATAGAATTAAATAATATCTGCCCAGTAGACACTTATGGGACCCAATGCAAAATCCTGGCCTACGCCGACGACGTAGCGATCGTGACTCCTAAACCTATGGAAGCCATGGCAGTGGTTGAGATGGAAGCCCAACAGTTTGGAGAATAGTCTGGTTACGCTCTTAACCCTACTAAAACACAGATTATTAAAAACTGTAAAGCACACTGCTTAGATAATCTGGTGGTGGAAAGTGGAGTATATTTAGGGGTAACAATCACAGCGGATCTAGACAAATTAGTGGAGGCAAATATAGCACCTATAATAAGTAAAGCCAAGAAGGAACTAGATAGGTTACATAACATCCATTTTTCAATAGTAGGACGAACTAATATAATTAAAATGATTTTTCTACCAAAGTTTTTATACCTATTTAGGGCTATACCTTTATTATTTGAGGCGAAATGGTTTAAAACTCTGGAGCATATGATAAACCGGTTTGTCTGGTCGCATGGAAAGACCCGAAGGGCATTGAGATTTATGGCACTACCTAGGGAACATGGTGGATGGGCCTTGCCAGACTTAAAACTATATTACTGGGTGGCATCCCTTCAATACATGGCAGGGTTATTAGGAGGGGGAGAAAATGAAGGACAAGATCAGTTAGGAACCCTAGCAATTTACACATCGGCTTTAGGAGATCATGCTGAGAATCTTTTCTTGAAAATTACTGACCATAGTTACTTTAAGAGGACTAAATTTAAAACAGTCAAAGCAGCACATAGGATTTGGATTTCATTTGCGAAAAAGTTTGGCCTTGGTAGATATAACGGTTACACTAGGTTAAAAAATAATCCCAGTCTCCCTGATGATATATTCTCAGGGGTGGTTTTTAATTATTGGGCAAGACGCGGGATTACGAAGATGGGGGATATGATGGGAGCACAGGGGGTAATGCAGTTTAGTGGTCTGCAGGCAATATATGGTTTGGATTCAACTCATTTTTTAAGTATCTGCAAATAAGGAGCTTTATGACGACAAAAACTGGAGGTTTGGCGGGATTTAACTCTAATCCCATTCTGGATATTATAGAGAACGGTACAGAGGGTACAATAAGAAGATTTTACTCTGAGTTGATAGAGCATCAAGTTGATGATTTGGAAAAGTTTGAGAATCAGTGGACACAGAAACTGGGGGTTGAGAAGAAATGTTTTCATAGATCATTGGAATTAGGTCAGAAACTCCTGTGTTCAGCACCACTTCAGGCACAACATTATAAGACTCTCTACCTATTATATCACACACCCGCCAGGATAGCGCAATGGGGAGGTACAGCTGGAATTACGTGTCCAAGATGTGATAGTGATGAAGCTGATCTTGTTCATATGCTTGCGACGTGTACCCATTTAAAAACCACCTGTGATGAAATTGAACTATTTCTTAAAAACTCATTAAGGATAGAAATCACACTTACCCCAGCAGTGGTGATGTTTGGAATAAATCAGAGTGCTACCCAGGTACCTTATGAATATTTCATATTCTTGGCTATGGCTGTTCTGAGACTATGTATTGCCACAGCTTGGCTGGACCGTATACTACCCACATTCCATCAATGGTTAATGAAGCTATTGACTATGTATAATCTTGAAAAAGCAATTTATGCTAGGAAAGGTGCAAATGGTAAGAAAATAGGTAAGGAAATATGGGAACCTATTCAAAGATGGAGAGACAGATCCAGGGTAGGAGGTACTAAAACAGTGCTTTAACGACTTAATTTTCTTGTTTGATTTATGTTTTGACTATATCGGATGAAGATATATTAGGATCGTAATGTGATTGTTTATGCCGCTTTATCCTGTATAGCTTAAGATATACTGTTGGATTATATGATTTGGATTAACTTTTTATGTTGTATTATCTTATATGTTAATTTCTATTACCCTATATGTATATGTGTGCCCTGTACAAACATAAAATGGGGAAAAATCAAAATAAAAATATTTAAAGAAAAAAAAAGAACATTTCAGCCAACCAATTCAGTAATGGAAAAGAACACACGTGTTCTTCAACAGCCGAAGCCTTTAGCACCAACAGACGATAACTCTGATGTTCTTCAAGATAACTGCGTGCCAGAAAGTCATGGGCTGCAGACCATATATTCCAATTGCCTAGGACTCCATTAGCTGCTGCACAGGCCATAATCCCAATACCAGAACAGTCTAGTTCATGAGCAACTAAGGGACTCATTAGTAGATCATAATCCGGGTTAGGAGACACCATGTTGCAGACACACAAATCCAGTGCCCATTCAAAATTGCAGTCCGGGCAGTGGAAAACTGGCTGCACGCACGTTAAGTACGAAAACCGGAAAGACAAACCATACGCCACACTTAGAGTAGCTAGTGGTAGCGATCCATAGCATTCAAGCATCCGGTTACGAAGCTGGAGCAGCTGGGGCAGATTGTCGATGGGCACAGAATGTGCAACCATTTTTCAGCAAGAAAATTAACAGCAGTATACCGGCAGCCAAAGCAAGAATTAACGGGAAATCGCCAAAGAGGCTGGAAAAAATAGAATGAAAAAATGCTGGTATTACACCGAATATAGTTTGGAATGAGGTCACAAGGCCAGAACTTACTACTTTAAAAAAGTGTGCCAAGCCTGTGGTCGAGGAGGCATTAAAGATAGTGTGAATCAACGGCCCAAAATGCAGGCGGAGATCTGTATTAAGTAAGGCATGTACCTCTTTACGAGTAATTGCCATGTGAAGGACAAATGTTTCAAGCGCAGATGTAAGGGCGCCTTCTTTTTGAGACAAAAGAGCCCTTATTCGCCTCATCTTGTTGAACTCTGCTTTCAAGGTCAGAATGGAAGGCCAGATGGATATATCGAGCTTCACATGCGGAGGAGAACACTGGACATTCTTACAACAGACAACACGTTGGGAAACAGTCACTATGTACGGAATCCCTGCCAGCATACCACAACAATCTTCATTACTTAAAAGTAAATAACTACTGTTCGATAATAACGTGAAAGTAGGTGTAATAGCAGGGGCGGGTGTACCTTTTAAAATACAGGCCAAAGTCGGTGCGTCTGTATTACAGGAACGATGCAATTGTAAATTTCTACAGACCAATGAGTGATCAGGGGTGGAAGTGCAATCCTCACCTTTCAAGTAAACTTCTTTTCTCTCCCTCCGACACCTACAGGTGAACGGAAGAGACCAAACTTCATGGAGATATGCGCTACCCAATGGTTCATATCTGCCTATGGCATAGTGTTTCATACATGCTTCAAATTTAAACGGCGGGAAAGGTAGTGTTATTAAACCATGAATAGCCAAACTGCAGTATTTGTCTTGACTACAGAAAATGGCAAGGGTTCTAACTTTTCAATATGCAAAAGTGATAATGTAGCATCTTTCATATACATAAATTGTTGTTTAACAGTCAGACTAAATGGTAAAAACAGTGAAGAAGTGTTCATATAGTCCCAAGGCACCTTCCCAGTCTTCAACGTTTGTAAAGTCTATGCAAACTGCATAATAGAACGCAATTGATTTTGACAATGGTACAGGACTGAGACTTCATCTTATCTACAACCGCAAGCACTTTTTCTAAATTAGCTTGATCAATAGCTCGCAACCTAGAAGCAGCTTCAATTTGTGACAGGTTCCAAAATTTGTTGTAAACCGCATAAATTCATCTTTTGGACTTGCCTTTTGCAGGACCTTTTACGAAGTCATTCAAGTCAACGGCGTCAGTTAATTGAGACAAAATGAGTTTAACTGACACTAAGGTGGAGTGCCTGCGCCAGGACTGACACAGCTTGCCTACAGAATAGAAAGTGGCAGAATGGTCGCTCTCAAAAACAGGGATCCACCCTAAACTGTGTTTAGCCAGGTATTAAACCCAGAAAACTAAGTTGGCGCGAATCTGCACTTTTTTGCCATAATAGCCAGCCTTGAGGATTCAGACTGAAAATGTTAAATGATTAATTTTGTAACAGAGCCTGTAAATCACTAAGGGACCTACTGGTGTGATTATTCCAATTGGAATATTCTCCTAAATCAGGAACAGAAGGAGCATTTAACCACATCGCTGCTGTGCATTTTCCCCCACTGTGCTGACTCTTCATTTACTCCATTGTTCATGACGAGCTCAGCTCGTCATCAGCACAGCTCCACTGTGCCTCATGACGAGCTGAGCTCGTCATGAGCATCGAAGGGGTTAATTTTGTAGATGTTGCCAATCCAAAGCAGGTGGATTGTGAAATAGTAGAATTCAGAAACAACATATGGTCCCCAGGCGCTAGTCTGGATCCAGAAACTTTTGCGTAGCAGTACCCTTGCGCGTTGGTAGGCGTCGTCTGCGGCTCCGTGTCCATCGTCTACGTCGTTGGCGCCTGGGATAACATCGCCGGAGTACTTAGACGCCGCCCTCGCGCGCTGACGTCAGTTCTTCTTTTTTCCGCGCCAGCAGCGCAGATCCGGAAAAAGTGGTACCCATAGTCAATTTTTGACTAACTTTTTCGATCCTTTTTGATCATTTTTTGGAGTCTTCTCGACTCCGAACGGTGCCGATAAGGATGCCTGGATTTAAACCCTGTGAGGACTGCGACCGACTGATGTCGGTTACCGACCCTCACCGCCGGTGCCTTCACTGTCTCGGCTTCGACCACGACGACAAGGCCTGCCCCGACTGCCGAGCCCTGACGTCGAAAGCTAGGTGGGAGCGGTCCCGCAAGCGGCTCGAGCTCCGGCAGTCGGCCCCGCGCCGCGAGAGGTCCCGGTCCGGACGGAGGTTGAGGGACCAGTCGCAGGGTCTGAGCCATCACTGCTCCGGGAGTCACCATCGGTCTTCGGGCTCGAAGTCATCGGGTAAGCAAAAGAAGTTCGAAGAGACGTCATCGCTCTTCCGACTCCCCCCGGGGTTCGGGTGACGCTGCCCACGCGGCTTAGTCGGAGTCACGGGCATCGCGGCTGACCGTACCAACAAGACCTATTCTCTTAAGTGGAAGAGATTCTGTTTATGGTGTAAAGCTAACAAACTGCACCCGTTCTCGTCATCTCCGGCACAACTTCTGCCCTACCTGCTTCACCTGGCCAACTAGGGATTGGCTCACGCCTCAATCAAAGTCCATCTGGCAGCCATATCTCGGTTCAGACGCTCCTCGTCTGGTGTTTCCCTATGGTCCAATAGACTGGTCAAGCAGATTCTGAAGGGTTTTTTTTGGACTTATCCTCCAGTGAGACCTTTACTACCTACATGGCAGCTCAATATTGTCCTGGCGCAGTTGATGAAACATCCCTTTGAGCCAATGCATAAAGCAGATCTCAAATACTTATCATGGAAAACAGCTCTCTTGCTGGCTCTCACGTCAGTAAGGAGGGTGAGTGAGCTACAGGCTTTCTGTATTCAGGACCCGTTCCTTCAGTTCAAACAGGACAGAGTCATTCTACGGACTAACCTCAAATTCATACCAAAGGTTCCGTCTGTTTTCATCTCAACAAACCTATTGTCCTGAGATCTTTCTTCCCTAATCCATCTTCAACAGCGGAGAGATCTCTACATTCCTTAGATCTGAAGAGATGTCTTAAATTCTACATTCATAGAACAGAACAATTTCACAAGTCCAACCAATTATTTATTGCCTTCAGCAGGCCCAGGAAGGGCCTACCATTGACAAAACAGAGCATTTCAAGGTGGATCTCTGCGGCCATCGCCTTCTGCCACCAACAGGCGGGACATCCTCTGCCCGCCAAAGTTCGGGCTCATTCCACTAGAGCGGTTTCCACCTCCATGGCGCTCTTTTCTGGGGTGCCCATTGTCGACATTTGCAGAGCAGCGACATGGAAGACACTGCATACGTTCACCAAGCGCTACTGCTTGGATTTGCAACTTATGAAGGTTGCAGCAGTGGGACAGGCGGTGCTCCGTCATCTATTTCATTAATGGTGAGCCTTCTTCCTTTCATCCCACCTTTCCTATTTCCTAATTGCACATTTCTTATCCTGCTACTGGTTGCAGTTTATTCTGTTGCTCTATTGATAAGGTATTCTCAAGTGTCTTGCATGCTATATTATGCGAAATGTGCTGCCTACTACTTGCTACTCTGATTCAGGCATGTGAATCTATGAAAGATACCCATAATACTGGATAAGAAATGCGTTACTTACCTGTAACTGCAGTTATCCAGTATTGGTATCTTTCATAGATTCACATGCAACCCACCGCCTCCCCTGGAAGGGCTTACCTTGGTTCTCTCAATAGGTACTACTTAGCACTGCGCTTACGAAAATCTGAGGGACTAAGGCTCCTTCAAGGAAGGTTCTAGAGGGTGGTAGTAGCTGATTGGCTCCTGGCCAAAGTTTGGTCCTTTTTAGGTCTCGCCTGGACATCGCATCCGAAGGATGCGTCCAGGCTGGAGACTTATAGTCGTCTGACACGGGGGAATGAGGGACACGAAACTGTGACGAGCGGCTGGATTGAGCTGCGTGCACGCGCGTCAACATTCACGCATGCGCACATCACAGCCACACGCATACACAGCACTCACGCATGCGCACATACACACGCATACACAGGCACACCCCCGTCACCTACACGCATACACAGAGACCCCTCCACACACACCAGCCCCTCTCCTCTCGGCTCCACACACACGCACACGCATTTACACTTACACAGACACGCAGGCACCCAGACAGGCAACCCCCCCCCCCCCCGTCACACACACGCATACACACCGACTCCAGGACACATACACATACACACACACATGCACGCTCACACACATACACAGTCCGCCGCCGCGCGCGCGCACACAGATGCCCCTCCCCCCCAACAAGGCGAAGCCCCACTCACCGGCATCCTCAGTGCAGCGGCTCCCACCGGCAGCAAGACTCTTCTTCCCTTCTTCGGCACCGGGGCGCAGGGTAGGCTCCTGCCTGCTCCGGTGCGCCAAACAATCGCGGCTCTTCCGTGGGAGGCGGGGTAGGCTCCCGCCCTCCTACTTCCGGTTGTCCCGCCCGGCCTGCCTGACTTCCTGTTCGCAGGCCGGCGCAAAACGAAAGCGGGAGTCCGCCGTAATTGCTTACCTTAGGGCATAGCTTTCCAAACTATGTGTCGCGACACGGTACTGTGTCGCCTGACATGTATGGGTGTGTCGCGCAACGGGGCTCTAATCAAGCATGTCCTTCTATCTGTCTGTCTGTTTAAAACTTAAGACTTAAAGATTTAAGACAGACATACTTTATCGTGCATCAGTGAGGCTGAGGCAGAAAAGGAGCGTGTGTGCGCGGCGGTTTCCTTTGCCGCGCGCGTTGATTGGTGAATGCGCAGTGAGTATTTTTTATAAAACTGTAAAATACTTGAATCAAATGCGCATCACGACGTCTGCGCATGTCCGTGACTTGGTATGATACAAGGAGGCAGGAGAGGAGAGTGTGCGAGCGGCCGGTTTCCTTTGCCGTGCATGTTGTTTTGCCAAGCGTGTTGTTCGTTGAGGGTGGAATGCGCAGTGAGTTTTTTATGAGAAAATTATTAGGTACAATTGCACGGACTTGATTCCTGGAGTACACCCTGTCCACGCACAGAGGACTCCTGAGCCGTGGATGGATCTGGTTTCCCAGGCGACCGATGGCCGGGTTGTGTGCCTGGCCCTCTCCATCAAGTCTTCGTCTGATCTGTTTTGATAAGGACGGGTCGGGTGGGTTCGTTGTTATGGGTGATTGATTTTTTTTTTTGTAAGTACATTCCTCCAAGATACAGTGAAGCGTTTAGTACTTTGGTATTGCGGGTACATTTTGTCTCTTACCTCGTAGCTTCTAATCTACGGCCTTGTGCTGTTGCAGGAACATATCATTTTGCCATTTTGTTCAGACATTGACCAAGCTTAGCTCCTCTGACATAAACCAGTGCACGCAGAAGAGGTACCCGTTTTATGCCACAAAAGGAACAGTAATGATGAGTGCAGAGTGAGTGCAGAGTGACAGTGAGTGCAGAGTGCATGCAGTGAGTGCAGAGTGACAGTGAGTGCAGAGTGCATGCAGAGTGACAGTGAGTGCAGAGTGACAGTGAGTGCAGAGTGACAGTGAGTGCAGAGTGACAGTGAGTGCAGAGTGACAGTGAGTGCAGAGTGACAGTGAGTGCAGAGTGACAGTGAGTGCAGAGTGAGTGCAGAGTGACAGTGAGTGCAGAGTGCATGCAGTGAGTGCAGAGTGACAGTGAGTGCAGAGTGCATGCAGAGTGACAGTGAGTGCAGAGTGACAGTGAGTGCAGAGTGACAGTGAGTGCGGAGTGACAGTGAGTGCGGAGTGACAGTGAGTGCAGAGTGACAGTGAGTGCAGAGTGACAGTGAGTGCAGAGTGACAGTGAGTGCAGAGTGCGTGCAGAGTGACAGTGAGTGCAGAGTGCGTGCAGAGTGACAGTGAGTGCAGAGTGCGTGCAGAGTGACAGTGAGTGCAGAGTGCGTGCAGAGTGACAGTGAGTGCAGAGTGACAGTGAGTGCAGAGTGACAGTGAGTGCAGAGTGACAGTGAGTGCGGAGTGACAGTGAGTGCGGAGTGACAGTGAGTGCGAAGTGACAGTGAGTGCAGAGTGACAGTGAGTGCAGAGTGACAGTGAGTGCAGAGTGACAGTGAGTGCAGAGTGACAGTGAGTGCAGAGTGACAGTGAGTGCAGAGTGACAGTGAGTGCAGAGTGACAGTGAGTGCAGAGTGAGTGCAGAGTGACAGTGAGTGCAGAGTGCATGCAGAGTGACAGTGAGTGCAGAGTGACAGTGAGTGCAGAGTGACAGTGAGTGCAGAGTGACAGTGAGTGCAGAGTGACAGTGAGTGCAGAGTGACAGTGAGTGCAGAGTGACAGTGAGTGCAGAGTGACAGTGAGTGCAGAGTGCGTGCAGAGTGACAGTGCGTGCAGAGTGACAGTGCGTGCAGAGTGACAGTGCGTGCAGAGTGACAGTGCGTGCAGAGTGACAGTGCGTGCAGAGTGACAGTGCGTGCAGAGTGACAGTGAGTGCAGAGTGACAGTGAGTGCAGAGTGACAGTGAGTACAGTCACTCAGCACCACCACATTATCAGTCAGAACCACCACAGCATCACTCAGAACCACCACAGCACCACTCAGCACCACCACAGCATCACTCAGCATCACTCAGCACCACCACAGCACCACCATAGCACCACTCAGCACCACCACTGCATCACTCAGCATCACCACAGCCCCATTCAGCACCACCACAGCATCACTCAGCACCACCACAGCACAAATATGTTCTCTCAATGTTTCAAGCTTTATTACAAATGTCACAAAAAGATGTTAATATTTCACTTCTGTTCTTGGATTTTGTTACAATAAAATACACTGAACATAATCTTCACAAAAGTTATTTACAAAAGTTTAAGCTATTGCCATTATAAATT
Organism: Lissotriton vulgaris; assembly: GCF_964263255.1. Lineage (NCBI taxonomy): Eukaryota > Metazoa > Chordata > Amphibia > Caudata > Salamandridae > Lissotriton > Lissotriton vulgaris. Next base: position 1,546,480,241 of record NC_141694.1, on the reverse strand, counting down.
ACAATCACTTTTATTAAGTATTAAAAAAAATTAAAAGCCATTGTTATTTGTAATATCAATACATCTAAGTCACGTAAATACAAATGTTGCATTACAAATGCTATAGGTGTCACATTTGCGAAAGTTATAACTATTGGCATTGTAAATGACAAAGCTATTAATTTAGCTATTTTCAAAACCAACACATAAATGAACGTTTGGTGAATTTCCATTAAAATATTTGACTTTTTTACTAAGATATTATTATACTGTTTTATGCAAACAAAATTTAGATACTGCATAAATAACTTTAATAAAACATATTTTATATGAAGCTTTTTATGTAAAAAAAAAAATATAGCATAAAGCAAAAAACCATTGCCATTTACAATGCTAATAGCTCAAACTTAAATAATGCGAGACCTATTGCATTGCAAATGCTTGTTTACAAAAGGACACAGGCTACTAATGCGAGGCCTCCAGCCTATTAGTGTATATATGTCTATATGACATTACTATTTTTATATACCGGGGACTCCCACCCCGATGACGGGGAATGATTCAGGCATGCGAATCTATGAAAGATACCAATGCTGGATAACTGCAGTTACAGGTAAGTAACGCATTTCTTCCTTACCGCCCCACCCATCCTCCCCTTTCTGCAAACCGATATCTAGGGTTAAGGCCATCCCCTTTCAGGGCCCCAGTTTCAATGGCACCAGTGTTGGTCTTTTACATGGCTCTGCGTTTTTGGCGCGGAAAAGCTGTGTATAAGAACTGACGTCAGCGCGCGAGGGCGCCGTCTAAGTACTCCGGCGACGTCATCCCGGCGCCGCCGACCACGGACGCGGAGCCGCAGACGACGCCTACCGACGCACAAGGGTACTGCCACGCAAAAGTTTCTGGATCCAGACTGACGCCTGGGGATATTCTAAGGTAAGGAATCTAATACTAACTACTGTTTCTTACAGATATATCGTTACCGAAGGTAAGTAACTTGTTCTACAGTGCATTATTAAAGGTGTAGAATCACGTGGGCTGCAGCTGCATATATGTTATGGCTAAAACGTAAGCCGAACAACAGCTACCTTGTTATGATAACCTTGGAGGCTTTAGCACTCATTGTGCAGACTAGAGTCACAATGTAAATCTAGGGATGCAGATAACAAGCCTTTCACATGTGAATAATTTCACGCAGCCTAACTTACAACAACAGTTATATGCAGTATTGTGTGCAAAAGCAGCAAAAAGGTAAAATGGTGTTTAAACTTCTAATAAGCCTATGCTAACATAGCAGTGTGAGTAACAAGGCCCAGCCCTCACTACAGCATAGGAAAGACCCATATAACTAATGCAGAGAAAGTCTGTTGGTCAGTCTGAGTGAAAAAAAACTTCCTGTCTCCAGGGAGCTGTTTAGGGAAAATTATACCTGGGACACCTATCTCGGTCTTCTCTGGTAGTAGCTTGCCTGCTACTAGGAGTGGAAAAAAACATCTACCTTGTACAGGGAGCTACCTCGTTTCTCAGACGATCCATAATGGGAGGTGTTAGAGCACTTTACAGTTAACAAAAACCAGCCAGGCTAAGGTCTCTTAAGTAATAATACATGTAACACTGCAGTAAATCTAGAGAAAGAAAAACTCAAAACTTCAAAGTAACCTTCTGTGAGGTGGCGACAAATTTAAAAAAAGCATTAAACAGGAAAGGAAATAGGTAGACATTCTGTGGGAATGCGGATAAACATATGCAATGAGGCATCGGGTGCTACAGAAGGTAATGGAGAGAGAAAACAGTCTTAGTAAGGGATGAATAATTATCTTAAGGGAGAGAGTTCCACAAGGAGGTAGCATCAAAAGAAAATTTTAATCCACAGAAAAAAATCTGATTTGACTGTTTTAGATTCTAGTCTTTGCTTTCATTGTGGGGTTTTTTGCCACCTGATCTCTTTAGAGTGGATTACAGATATACCAAATGTTGTTTGAGGGGTATCCAGGTGTGAAATGCAAGCTTGAACTTTATTATAGTCTCTAGGAGTAACCAGTGAAGTTCTTTCAGAAACTGTTTGTCTAGTCCTACTTTGTGGATCCTGAGTCAAGTCAAGTTGCTAAATGTTGAACAGCTGTCAGGGTGCCATGTTTTAGGTGTCTTAATGAGTTAGTATTACATTAGCTTGAATAACTGTACATAATTCTGTTTGGTTTAGGAAGCATTTGAGTATTTGTAAGAAGAGGGCCGCCTTTGCTTATGTTTAGGTTTCGCCCTGGCCGTAGCACTGCGAAGCAGTCCTCCGCCCGGGGCGAAACCTTATGTCCTATAGTATGGGGCTTCGTCCCGCCTCTGTCTTCCATTGGCTAGCTCCATAAATGGAGGCTAGCCATTGGAAGAGATTGGCTGTCAGTCAATATTTCCCCGTCGGAACGCGATTCGGGGGTGTTTCTGTGTCTTTTTTTATGTCCCGCCCCCCACACCCTCCCTCTCGCCGTTCCCCGGGCCGCGCAGTGATTGGCTGCCGGCCCGGGACCTGACTTGTCATCCCCGTCATCTGCTGCTTGCAGCTTGAAAGCTTTTGCAGATAAAATGTCAACAACACGGAACAGTCAGTAAAACGCAAGGCTCTAGCTGTATCATGGCGAAAAAGCATTCACCTTGGGCGTCCTGCTCAAGGACAATGTGTGTGACACGTATCAGCCTTTTTCTTTTTGTATTGTAACTGTAATTTACCATACAATATCATACCATATTTATTGTGCCAGCTTTAGGACATAAGCCATACAATATACAAATAATAAAATCCACATGCTAATTTATTGATAAAATAAGAGTAATTATGGGCAATAAATTAGTTCCAAGCATAAATATAAAAATGAACTGCAGCGAAGCAATTTTCATACATTCTACAACTCATCCAGAATGCTTGTTATGAACAGCATAAGAATTATTTGAGATTATGACAGTATAATAAAATGAGAAAATCCAAGGATGCTTACCTGCTCATGTACAACATAGTTTCTAAGGGCCCATATTTACATTACTCACTCAGCGGTTAATGTAGCAAAGACAATTAATAAGATTTCAAGTTTTAAATAAAACAAATCTACAACCAAATGCAATCAGCGGGACAGCAATTGCTTTTATTAAAGTGCTTTGTGCAAAATGTTTCTGACATTTTAAAATTCATCTTCTACTTATAGGTCGACATAATTAAAAAGTAGCAAGTAATTGTATTTCTATAGCACCGACGAGGTGTTGAAGTGCTTTAGGTCTGTCACGCTCTGTGTCTTGGCAATTATGGGTTCTTGGATTATTGGCGCTAGCAAAACAGTAAACTCGTGTGCAGCAGCGAGTTGTGCATAGCACTTGTTAAGTGCGTGAGTTCTGCACTTTAGTTGTATTGTAATTATATGTATGTAGAGCTTACTACTCCTGACTGAGTGCTGAAGTGCTTTGCATGGCACTGCATACCAGTGAGAGTTTGGAGCACTCTCCCTGGGTTAGGTTATTCATTAAAGGGGTCCTGGCTGCAGAAACTCGCCACCTCGACTCATTACCTCAGCGTAGTTGGAAATGGGAATAATACACCTTTTATTGAGGTGGTTTACCCGAAATACGCCTCTCCATCCACCATTGCTCCCCAGTCCCTCCCTCTCGCTATCCAGCCTCACGGAAGTCCTGAACAACAATGCCCTTATGGCTTTATGCTTATTTTTAAAGACAGTGGTCCTTAGACAAGGGAAGATTAAAGGAGAATGAATATAGACCAAATGGAACCATATTTTTAAGGAAGTGTCCAGCCGGACAATTTATTATCTTGATAGAAATGATCACAAAACAATAAACTACAGAGTGTGATGGAAGCGGGACACCAGCCGATGTCCGACTAACACACTAAGTGAGCACAAACAAAAGGGGAAGTAGTAGGCAATAACAGGTCATCTGGATATTGTAAATCATAAAGCAGATAATCCAAGACATACACATATGCATGAAAAATTTGTATCAACTATGCATTTAGTGCATTTTAGGTCGACGACGTTTCGAACCTTAAACAATATCGGTTCATCCTCAGGACAAAGAATAATTGCCTAAAGAGTTAACATTCACAGTTGTTCCCACTGAGTGGGAATCAATATGCCATCCCGTAACAGAAAAGTTAAGAAGAGAAGGGAAACATAAAAAAATGAAACATGTCAGTAAATCATTGGTACAACTGCGTATACAGTGCAAGACTCATACCATGCCAAGGTGTCAGCGGCAACAGAGTGTGATGCATGCTGGATACAGGCAGTGTGCTGGAAGGTGGGAGCAAGGCGAGTAACGCAACGTCCTATTAGTGACAAGTAATAGCTCAGACTGGCTAAGAGGAAATAAAGTGGACCGCTAATACGTAATTGTGCAGATGAGCTGTGTCCTTAATTGGAGGGCTGTGGTGGTGCGAACCGGTACTTACAGGGGTGAAATGATAAGCAAAGGTGCGCAAAAATCTATAGTGACAACAAGTGGCTTACCGGTGGGGTGAGGCTGAAAGGGATTCAGCCCGAGACTCAATATAAAACTGTGTTCTATTGAGGGGAAATATAAGGTCAGTGAAGTTGATCTTATGACCATTGGGTCAGTTGCCGTAAAAATCGGTAAAAACCTTACCAATGGGAAATCCAAGAGTTGACTCAAATGGATCTGTGAGGAAAGCGAAGGGTTGTTCAGGTGTCAGTGAACAGTAAAAACGGTGAAGCATAAGTGCTTCGCTACTGGGGCTTACCGACAGGGAAGATGCCCTCGTTTAGAATTCTGTTGAGACAGAAAATGAATAAGGGGCATTAATGCCGGCATTTCATGGAGGATCGTATAAATGGTCTTGTCAGGGGTCGCCATGGTCTTACCTGGCAATGTAACAAGCAGGTCCGCAATGGGCATGAAAATTCAGCACGGCGTGCACTCCGAGGAATGTGAATGCGATATGGAAAACAATCGTAGTCACGTGGAGGCTAGGGACCAATAGGAACATGGCAAAAGCTGTCAGCCATTTTGGATTGGGCACAAATTAAAAGTGTGGCAGACATCTTAGGTGTACTGCGGTCGGAAGGTCCGCAATTTAGACAAAAACGAGTCGTTGCATAGCCGTTTCTCCAAGTGAGAAAGTGCATTTCGTGATACCCACATCAGACATACAGTGTCAAAGTTGAATACCACATAAATAGCAAAAATTGAAATTTTTCATGAAAAAACGAATTACAATAAGCCTGATGGCATTAAATTAACGGTAGAAAGTTACAGATAAAAACAAATAGACCAGTCAGAGCGTACTGAACAGAAATAAGTAGTCCAGTTATAACCAGAGTCATAGTACAGTTCCATTCGACCAGACAAAGCTGGTGCCTAGATCAAGGAGGTCCAATCCTCAGTCCGATTCAGGCCAGTGTGCAGACTGTGTCTTCAATATCCAACGTAGTTCCTCCTTGTTTAGCAACTGCTGCAAATTACCTCCGCGGCTGGGGAGTCTTATCACAGAGATGATAGTCCATTTGAAGACCATTTCAATGTGGGATTGTTCAGTGAAAAGATGCACAAGAGGAGCATTAGGAGTCCTGCATCGTATTCTGCTCCGGTGTTGGCACATTTTTGTGCGCGCCTTCTGAGTTGTCTGCCCTATATAGATCATAGAACACGGACAAACAATGGCATAGATGGCATTTGTGCTGTTACAATTGGAGAATTCTTTACGCTCATACTTGATATCATTGTGCATAAATTCCTTGCCCTCTATGGTACTGTCACACATAGAGCAGTTGCCGCACCTGACATGCCCAGTGAGTCTTGGTAGCCCCCAAAGTGTATCAATTGTGGTCATTTGTTCAAGAGCGGGTAGTGCTGCACGCACCAAATGGTCTTTCAGATTCTTAGATTTCTTAAAGGCAAACAAAGGTTTGTCTAGTTGGAGTTGGCCTACATTCAACACTGGCCAGTGTTTTTTAATACTCTTAGTGAGTAATTAATAAGTACCTACCCATGGTCCTTAGCATATTGTGCCCTGGGTTCCCTTGTCTTGTTTAAATCTTATGGCTTTATGCAGCTTTTTTCATAGTGACAGGCATCGGGCCATGCATCCCGCTCTGCATCTCTGGCTGTTGGAGGCTCCTCGGAGGCCTGTGAGGCTTTGGCATCTGGCATGGCGAATGGCGGGAAGGGGCCTGCTCACACATGTAGGATGCCGACACAAAAGGTAAGAGCTGCTAGAGTATCTAACACCTGCCAATTCAGGTCCCTATAATCGCTTACAAATTACAGTATTTACAACAAGGGGTGGTGAGGGACAGAGTCTCTGAATTAAGCAGAAAGCTCTCACCCAGTCAAGAGATCAGGGCTATATCTAGGCTGTGGGGTTTTAGGTTTAAACCTATAATAACTGATAAAACCCCACTGAAAGAAAAATAGCCCTCACCGGTGAAAACATATAAACACTGAAAAAACACCTGCACAACCACAAACTAAATGCCATTCAAAGAAAGGAAAAAGAAAGTGAAAGAGTAAGTTTGTTCTTACTGAAGGGATCAATAAAATGTTATACAAGCTAACAGTAAGAAAGGCTGGCTAACATTATTCTGCTTGAGTTTCGTTCTTTAGGGATGCCACTAAAATATTGTTTCTTCTTCCTTTGACTTTTTTCAGTTTTATGGCCTTTGGTCTAAAGATGCAGGGTTTAGTTTCACGTTTTAGGTTTAGTTTAATTATTTTATAAACTGTAGAGAATCAGGACATATCAAACTCACATTTGATATTTTGGCTGCATTTGATTCTTTCACTGATAGGTAAAATGGCTAGTTTCATAAAAATCTTTCTTAACATGTGTCATCATATTTACCCAAAGAGGATGGGTAAAAACCCTTAATACATCAGACCATAGTTTCTAGTGGGTCAGTATTAATAGTAGGTGAATTGCCACACCTCAGGCTTTAAACATTAAATGCAAGGTATAGTGACAAGTATATATATCACCAAGCATCTGGGATAGTGGTGAAAACGTGACATCAGACTTTTGAAAAACATGGAACGCAGTGTCACTTGTTATGCTCTGCAAAAAAGGTTCTTTCAAAGTTCAACAAAGATTGGAGTGATATTGTTTGTATTTGTAGTGATTCAGCTACGCATATAAATCATTTGTGTGATGACCTGTCAAAATTGATACCCGAGCTGAAGTGGAAGTAGGAGATCCTTGCCACTTGTTAGATGGTATGCTGAAAGCATGTTTACAATCTTCAGAGTTAATGAGGGATGATATTGACTTTTTAGACCATTCTGGTGCACTGTTTTCTTATGCCCAGAAACTAAAACGCAAACATTTACCATTTCGTGCTTTATGTGGCATCAAAGAAAGTCATCCCGACTGTGTCCCTTAGCTGACGGTTCTCAGCCCAATAGGCTATGAATGCTGAGAGGGCCTTTTCACAGAAGTTTACATGGGAAGGAAAGCACAAGCGCAAATGACCAAAGACTCACTAAAGAAGTATTGTATGGTGTACTACAATAAGATTAATTTGCAAAAATTTCTTTGGACCTCATATACACTATACGTACACTGTCTATATACCATGTTCTTTCAGTGCAGAAAGCAAGCAATGATAAAAGCAAAACGTTCCATAAACACCGGAAAAACACTTTTTCTGTTGTTTTTAGTGGCGTGAAAATGTGTAACCACTGATAACAACAGTTTTTTAAGATATTGAAAACACTGGAAAAACCCCACCAGAATTTACCAAAAATAGAAACTGAAAACAGGACAGCCTAGCTATATCCAACACCGTTTTTTAGCTCACTGCACCATCCCAGTTTCAGAACCTGGCTGTATGCAAATTAGTCTGTTCCTGTCCCAGTGCATGATGGGAACAGGGCAAACCAAACTACAAAAGCCAATTCTTACACTGGGAGCAAACCAAACTACAAAAGCCAATTCTTACACTGGGAGCAAACCAAACTACAAAAGCCAATTCTTACACTGGGACAAACCAAACTACAAAAGCCAATTCTTACACTGGGATAAACCAAACTACAAAAGCCAATTCTTACACTGGGACAAACCAAACTACAAAAGCCAATTCTTACACTGGGAAAAACAAACTACAAAAGCCAATTCTTACACTGGGAAAACCAAACTACAAAAGCCAATTCTTACACTGGGATGAAGGGTATACTCAGATGCGAGTCCCTTGCTCATTGCACCATCAGGATTCAAGCAAACCGGGCCGAAGACGGCTGTAATGCCAGAAACCGGTCCCCGGGAGCTTGTTTCCTTCCCAGTGAAAGAATTGGCTTTTGTAGTTTGGTTTGCCCTGTTCCCATCATGCACTGGTACAGGAACAGACTAATTTGCATACAGCCAGGTTCTGAAACTGGGATGGTGCAGTGAGCTAAAAAACGGTGTTGGATCTAGCCCGGATCTCTTGACTGGGTGAGAGCTTTCTGCTTAATTCAGAGACTCTGTCCCTCACCACCCCTTGTTGTAAATATTTTTGTCCACCCTAAGCGTGGAAGGGTATACTCAGACATGAGTCCCTTGCTCATTGCACCATCAGGATTCAAGCAAACCGGGCCGAAGACGGCTGTAATGCCAGAAACCGGTCCCCGGGAGCTTGTTTCCTTCCCAGTGTAAGAATTGGCTTTTGTAGTTTGGTTTGCCCTGTTCCCATCATGCACTGGTACAGGAACAGACTAATTTGCATACAGCCAGGTTCTGAAACTGGGATGGTGCAGTGAGCTAAAAAACGGTGTTGGATCTAGCCCGGATCTCTTGACTGGGTGAGAGCTTTCTGCTTAATTCAGAGACTCTGTCCCTCACCACCCCTTGTTGTAAATACAAATTACAGTAGCCCTGATAGTGGATCCTTTCTTTGAGAAAGTACACGGTTTCAGACCATAGAACGTCCATCATTGCCACGCCAGGGAGCAATACCTTAGCCATTAATGTTTTACTCCTTGCGGTGTCAGACTAGCAGGATCAAATCATATCAGGGCTGTTCTACCTTAGCATGGGCAGCACTAGAAGTGAAGGCAAATGAGTGTACAGGACTGAAGAGAGTTTATATTTCAATAAGAATTGCTGTTCAAGTGAGAACAGGGTTGATACGGAGAAGGTCGGATTCATGCCGTTAGAAGGCCACGGACTGTCTCGGTCTGTGAGACAACCACATGTTGCTTGCATGACATTGAGCAGTGGTAGAACATGATAACATATATTTCCCACTAGAGGGTGGCTGGGTGACTACTTCAGCTACCTTCCTCTGAGAGCTCTATTTCATTTTGTGGCCCTCATTTTAATCCCAATGACATTTTGGAGGGGGAATCTGTAGCAGCTTGTGGTGGTAAAATCATGGATAGTTGCTGGCTTCCTGGGATCACCACAGATACACACAGGAAATTATATTAAGCAAAAAATGGACTATCGTTCTGAGGGTAAAACCCTGGATGTTTTGCCAGTGTTGCTTTTTGTAAATTTCATCTTCTCATGGTGCTCAAGCTCTTTGCTTTTTGATCTGTAGATATTATACCTCTAAACAGGCCTCAGCCACAATACGCTCTTTGTAAAACGGCATTTCACACTGTCCAGTCATTTGTAAGTGGTGGCCATCTTTCAAAGGTTTGCATGTTGTCTAATTTATTATATGGCGTGCCTCTAGGGTTGCAATCTAATGAAACACATCCATACAAAGCCTACTGATCACAGAGTCCTTCCCTTCCTCTCACCCTCTGGGGGCTGATAATGAGTACAGATGAGTAGCAATAGAAGCCAGTAGATGTGTGTGGTATTTATACAGTACAGACTTAGCTGAGAAATAACAAAGTGCTGTTATGTTGTGCAAGGAAAACCCTTGTGTTGAGTTTGGTTTTTTTCCATATATAAATCATGTTATACACCTGTACTTTCACTCTGAAATCGAAGATAATTTCTAGAGCCCTACAACAAAATAGGCTGCATGTATTAAGTGCAAAAATTAGGGCTTCTTTTCTTGTTTGTTACTCTGCCTCCTTGCAGCCCTCCTTACTCCCACCCCCACCCCCTCCTGCTTGTCTCTCCCTGCAGCGATCTGTGTGCTGTCATCGGACCTAGCCTCGGTTTTGCCTCCTGAGCCTCCAGTGATTTTCTGTTACAAAGTTCTTGCAGTTAGGAACTTGTCCGGTTTATCCCTTATGAAATCAGAAATACAAGACCCAGCATGCAAATAAAAAATCTTGACTTGATAAACAGAGATCACAATCTGCAGAAAGCGGAATGCAAGCTTGGTCAAGTTGAAACTTTTATCGCTGAATGAGCTCACAAACAAGATTTACTGCCGAGTGGGTGACCACATTGGAGTCCAAGCATACCAGCGTGATAAAAACCCTTGAAGAAAGCAGAAGTCGCTCAAGTTGCCTGAGCTACTACCATCACCATATCCACCACCACATCCACATCATCCACCACATTATCCACCATGTCCACCGCCACCACGTCCACCACATCCACCACCACCACCACATCTACCACATCCACCACGACCACATCCACCACCACCACATCCACCACCACCACATGTAAATGTTTTTGTACTTGTATAGTGCACAGCTACCCGCAGTGGGTTTCCCGGCGCTTGTACGAATACCGCAAGGGAACCCTTCCTGGCTTTCCCTGTGAAGTGTCCACTCCTGGGCACCCCCATGGTGCAGACCAGGCATCCCTCGCGTTGTGGGGGCCGTTGTGGAGATTAAGCAAGCTATTGCCCAGAGTTGCAGCGTGGGGCCCATGATTAGAATAGACACTGAGGCAAGAATATCCGGTCAGGCGAATTAATGAGCCCGAGACCCGTCGAGGCAGGAATCGAACCCTGGTCCCTGGCCAGAGCTCTGCATCGAGGTCTGCCTGCTCTAACCATTGAGCCACACTTCTCCACATCCACCACCTCCACAACCACCACATCCACCACCACCACATCCACCACCACCACATCCACCACCACCACATCCACCACCACCACCACCAGCACATCCACCACCACCAGCACATCCACCACCACCACATCCACCACCACCAGCACATCCACCACCAGCACATCCACCACCACCACCGCATCATCCACCACATCATCCACCACCGCCACATCCACCACCGCCACATCCACCACCGCCACATCCACCACCGCCACATCCACCTCCACCGCATCCACCTCCACCGCATCCACCTCCACCACCACCACACCCACCACCACATCCACCACACCCACCACCACCACATCATCCACCACCACATCCACCACATCATCCACCACCATCACATCATCCACCACCACCACATCCACCAGATCCACATCCACCACATCTGTGTGTGTGTGTGGCTCTGTGTGTGTGTCTGGTTGTAAATACAATAGGTCTGGCATTTGCGAGAGATTAAGCTATTGGCATTGTAAATGACAATACCATTTATTTATGTTTTCAAAACCAACACATAAACAAAAATGTTGTGATTTACAATGCCAATAGCTCAAACTTTTGCAAAGGCGAGACCGTTGCATTGTAAATGCTTGTTTTTTAGTCCATTTGATGTGTGCTCTTATGGAAAGTCCGAACCAGAAACCAAACTTTGACCTCCTGGGCAACATTAATCCATCCACTTCGAATTTGATTAGCCATTTTGTGTCAAACTTCGCGTGAGGTTCTCTTGCAAAGAAGATGAATTCCTTTTTTTCCTGTTTTAGCTAGCTTGTGCATGTGCTTAGGCAGTGCTTGAGAGTGACAATGTCAGCCAAGGAGCAGTTGAGTGTAATGTAAATATTGGAGGACGGATACACAATGATTCTTAAATTGTAAAAATGGGCTCCACATTGAAAATTAAGCTAGAATAGACCCATAGGGACTCATTTGACCCTTTTGTGGTCAAAACAGTAACTTCCCAATCTAACTAGCAGTTTGTGGGTGCTAATGAATGAAGTGAACTAAAAACTGTGCCTTCAAACCCCATGCTTGTATGGACGCTCTCACTGCGCTGCTAATGATGAACTGTGTCACAGGCCACTGAGAGGTCAAGTAGGATGAGACGGCAGGCTTCTCCGTTAACCAATATGAGATGCATTTTTGTAGTAGTCCTTTCTATGATGGTATCTTTACAGAAATCTAAGTTATAAGGTGCCAGAAAACTTTCACTTTCTGTGAGCTTTGAGAGTTAGATGGCAATGCATTTTTGGGATACTTTGCCGTGCCGTGGAATATTTGATACTTGCCCTCTTTCATTTGTGTTAATATCGGAGTAACTTGATCAACGTTTAAGGCATCAGGGAAAGTTCTTGCTTGTAAAGAGATGATGATTGTGTGACACTATGTTTTTATAGAAAAATGTTGCATTTCTAATTAAGTGTGCTATAAGGTGTCACAGAAGTAAAACATAGGTTTTTGGGAATTAATAGTTGTTCCTAGGAAATTTAAAAAAGTTAAACCTTTTGTTTTACATTTTATAAGGAACAGTTTGCTCTGTATTTTTTAGGCCTTAATGTGTTGGTGAGGTTTTGGCATGAACTCGTTTTGAAGGTTTGCTTTTCTTTTAAGAATTCAGTGGAACATGTTGATTTTCAGGTTGTATGGTGTTCTTTAAAGTCTGGTAAAGAAAAGGTTGTTTTGCATTTGTTATAGGATATTCAGATTTGTTTTTGAAGAATGACACAAACATTACTTCCTATTTGGATTTTTACGTAACTTTTCTTGTTTAACTTCAAAGTTTCTGAGACCTTTTCAGTGCATATAGCTTTTTAACTTAAAACACTAGCTACGTTTAGGCAGTGGTCCAAAAATGGGATCTTTACCTAGCTGCTAGAGGTTGCCAGTGTTTTTGTTTGAGATATGATAATGAATGTATCTCCAACTCATTGTAGCAAAATTCTCTGAACGTTCTGAAGTGAATTATCTGAGGAAGGGGTTTTGCTTTTGCTTTCACACTATTGCATTACTTTAGATTCTTCAAATGGATATTGGTTTATTGAAAGATACTGGTTATAACTGGTTAAACGTTGACATTGAAAGACAAAGGTCTTTAGGTACTAGGCAACACAGAGTTGATAAAAAAAAAACTGAAGGCGTGCCATCTACCCTTCATAGCAGGAAGCCAGGACAATTTGAATTGCCTACAATTCAATAACATGGCTGTTGTATCTCATCTCAGTCATATATAAGTTGTCATTTTGCAGCAATGATGCATGATGTTGTCCCTTTTAGCTCAGAGCCTTCATAAAGCAAGTTCTTTATTAGCTCATATGTGGCTAATGTTTTAATGCATCTCCTTTAGTGACTCCCTTTTAAACCTTGGGTATGAGACAGACAGATTGTTTTATAAGGGGCAGGTAGTAGACTTTTACTCAGATCTATTATATAAGCTGTATTTGTTTGAAAAGTAATGAGACTAAGAAGGGTGTTCTGGTCCATAGTTAGAAATCATAACAAGAAATTAATCTGGGTTTAATTCAGCGCGATCGATCAGCTTCCGATGAATATAATTTGAATACCCCATGATGAATACTTTAATTGGTTTTTTACCTATTTTGCATTGTTTTGTTCATTTCAGCTATTGTCTTCTAATTTCTTATCCTTGTTTGATTCTGTAAGATATTAAATGTACATTTCGCTTTGAGCAGGAATGAATGATGAATGTGATGGATGCTTCTAATGGCAGATTCTTCACCTTACGATATATTCCAGGTGCCAGGCTGAATCTAGAGACGTTTTTGGTAGCAGTGTGCCAATAGGTGGCATTGTGCCATTCAGTGGTTGCTCCACACTGCCCTAGAAGAGCCCTGTAGAGCCGCATTAAAGCGCCACCCCTGTTCTGTGGAAACAGCTACTTTCTTACCATGCCTTCTGACGCAGATCCAGAGCTATGCCCCCAAATGTGTCTGTTTTCCAATGACTTTCAAAATGGTTCACAGTGTGCTAGGGGACGATGGCCCCCCGAAAATGGTAGGTTTCAAGTTGTACTGTGACTGCAGGAAGCAAATGTCGGTCAAGGACCTGCTCAGGGTGTGCCTCTGGAATCTGACCATGGGATACTAGTTGTGTGATAAGTGCGTCCTCATGCCTTCGAAGGCAATCTGAGACCGGGATTCAAGTTGTATGTCGCCGAACACATGAGTCATTGCCTCTGCGTAGATCCTGCTCCTCTCAAAGTCACAGGCCCCGAATCTATCCTGTGACCACTTCTGTGCCCATTCAACGTTGTGCTCAAAATCCTCCGGTAAGCTGAAGAGCAAACATAAGCATAAGAAAGCAAAGTGGGATTCAATCTCAGTTCATCCAGGGATGTCATGGACCCTGCAGCAAATAGAAGCTTTCAATGAAGTCCTGCTGCAAAATGTCAATGTGTTTCCGGCTCCCTCTGGCGTGCCTTCGAGACCCATGAAACTGTAGGGGTCTGCAGCTGGGTTAGGGCTGGTAGTTCCCTCCCCAGCATAGTCTGTTTCTGTGGGACACATTACCTGGCCCGTACTCACTTTGGCACAGACTTCCACTATGGTCACATGAGCCAGTTCCTGACACCGGTTCTGGAGAATGGTCTGGTGCTGACGCCGATGTCAGACGCTAAATCGGCATTGGGTCATTGAGCTCAATAGATGTTGCACTACGAAATTAGAAAAGCACAATCAATTGTCATGCTGTCTGAATTTAACCTGTGTCACAGAGTCTCACCTACCAGCACAGACTCCATTGTCTTTTTGGTTCTAACTCTCACTATGTGTCAAAGCATTGTGCACACCTGGATTTTGAGGTCATCTGGGTAAAGTGGAAAGCAGAGGATTCAGGTCTCCAGTGGAGGCTTTGATCCACATCAAATAGCAGTAGCTGCAGGTCATTCATCTGTCTCTGAAGGCCTTCCTGCTGTCAGTTAAGGAGAGGCTGGTACAGGTTCTCATGGATATCACCACCATCATGTGGTCCTGCAACAATCAGGGTTGAATGAAGGCATGTGCCAAGAGACTTTGAGTTTCTGGAAATGGTTGGAGTGCCAGAGCATGTTCCTCATTGCCAGTCACCTGGCAGTGTCTATGACTGCCAGAGAAGACAAACTGAGCAGATGTCTTCTTTCGAACTGAGCAGACATTGTCAGGCAGATTACGAGAGGTGCTGTCTGCGTCCCAAGCTGAAATTGAACTAGGGATTCCTGTACGCCTACCCACCTCTCTCTCTTGCCCAGAGTTCTGAACATAATCAGGAATGACTAGACCAAAGTCGTCCTAGGGGCCCCAGATTCGGGCCGGAGAGTGCAGTACCTGGAAGCCCTGGACATGAGCGTTTTTCCTCTGATCAGGCTGACACTTCACGAGGACCACTTGTCTCAGCAGCAGGCAAGGGTCCTTAGCCGAATCTACACATGCATGCATGGAGATTGAGCAGTATTAACTGACTTTGTTTAGTTTGCCATCTAAAGTGGTGGATGTCATTCTCACCACCATACTCCCCTCCACAAAATCTATTTATCCCGAGCGCTGGCACAAAATTGTAACCTGAAGTGGTGTTCTTAACACTGACACCTTCCAGACAAAGCAGTCAGACCTGTTTTTCATTTTTTTTGTCTTTAGCCCAGCAGGGCATTGTGGTGTGCACATTTAAAGTGTTTTTGTCAGCCCTTTTAATCATTCTACGTTTGTGGGACTAACCGTCCTTGTAATAAAACAAAAAAACTTGTTGTGAAGAGGTTTGTTAGAAGATTTGACTTGCATTTCCTCCACACAGTTGTACCACAGTAGACTTTAACTTGGTCATGACCATTCCTCCTGTGTATATGCTTTGAGTAGCTCCACGCAGCATCTCCTGACTTTAATAACTTTTTTCCTTATTGCAATTATGTCAGCTTGTTGAGTGAGTGAACTCCAGGTCCTTTCAGTGCAAGTGCCTTACACCCCTTTTTATCTCCGGACAAATTGGTGATGAGGACTCGGCGGCCCTATTACCAAGTCATGACTCCCTTCCACATTAGGCAGTCCATCACTCTTTGCTCCCCTTCAAACTTGAAAAGAGCAGGAGAGGCTCCATCATTTGGACCCCAGAAGGACTCTAACCGTTTATTTAGATTGTACCAAGGATTATCGAGTGAACAATCAGCATTTTGAGGAGTTCTCTGGTGCAAAGAAAGGTAAGGCTGTGCAGGAAAGTACCTTGTCAAGGTGGATAGTCCACTGTATTAAGATGTACTCTGCATTGGTGCATTGGCCTAGGTGCAAGCCCAGCGAGGTCTGAGAGCCCATTCCACCAGGGCTAAGGCTGCTACTACTGCGGCTGTTGATGAGGGGAGTGTTTGTCCTTGATTTCTGCCTTGCTGCAATATGGGCGTTGGTGCATTCGTTCACAAAGCACAGACTTGTCAACCGGGTCTGGCTTGAAGGACACTGAATGTTGGGTTTGCAAGACTCTTTAGTATGAGCCTACACCAAAACCCCCAGCCTCCCTGCGGAGGAACTGCTTTGGTATCAACTCTGGTACCTTCTGTTACACCATTCTGGTGGATGCTCTCAGATTTACTACTCCTCTTAGACCTCCCTGTTCTGTGGAGTAGTCTTTATTTAATATCTTAAAAGGTCCAAAGTTAGTATTCTGGACATTGCAACCTACAAATGTTCATGCTGTACATCTGAGGGCACAGAAAGGGTAAAGAGAAGAAACTTACGTCAAATAGCTGAGGTGGAAATTATATGTGGCACTTCCTACTCACTTATGGGACAGTGTGGAGCCAACACTTAGCCACACAACTCCACCTAGCGGTGCGTGGGAGCACTACTACAAAGAAATCTCTGGATACAGTCTGATACCTATGTTACAATCTAAGATGAGGAATCTACATTTGGAGTAGTCACTAGAAACATTATTACCTAAGGTATGTAAATTGTTCTTTAAGATGTATGACTTACTTTGAGCTTCTCCATTTGGTTACTCTGGTAGTAAGATGACTTCCTTTGATCAGTAGCATAGATGTGTAGCGTAGTTGTGAACTTTAAAGAAAGTTTAAAGACACAGTGTGAGAAGACAATGACTGTATGATATAGAGGCAGCTGCACAAAACAAAGACCTGATATATTTTTTTTAACGTATGCAAAGCTAACCGTTTTTTATTTCTTTTTGACTGTTCTGCAGGATTTGTAGGGAGAAGCTTAGAGAATACCAGTTCAAACGCTTAAAGTACTTCTACGCAGTAGTAGAGTGCGATTCTTCTGAAACTGCTAACAAAATTTATGAGGAGTGTGATGGACTGGAATTTGAAAGTAGCTGTTCCTTTGTGGATTTAAGGTAGAGTATTTAGTGTATTATATATATATATGTATATATTATAGAATATTGCATTTGTGGCCCACTTGTGCGTGCTTCACTCTGGGCATTTGGAATACTGATTCCCTAACTACATTCTGTACTGCAAAAAAAAGTGCTAATTTCCACCTGTTCAGAACAACTCCATCAAATGCTTGTGTGAATGGTGGCCACCCAGGAGTGAGTAAGAAAAGAATGGACAAGTGTCACCGTCCGCTAACATCTACACTCTCTAGAGCAGATCTATACGTATTTATTAAGTTATGTGGAGTGCAACCAAGATGCCCTTGAGCATTAGAGATCTAGCCAGGGGCGGCTCTAGGCTCATGGCGGCCCTTGCCAGGAGCGTAGGTAGGGGGCCCCGGAAGAGGGGGTCCGGGCGGGGGGGGGAGCCCCCCCAGAGCTCAGGAAGGTGTTTTAATAAAACGTCCAGAAAAGGAGTTAGATGACCAGTACCGGCGGCTGCTCCTACCCTTCCGAATTCGTCTCAGAACGATAACATTTAGGAGGAGGGGGTATTGTAACACACGACGTGGCCAGCAGTGGGTAGGGAAAAAAAGAAGCCAATCAGGAACCAGGAGGAACGCAGGCGCGGAGGCCAGTGGCGAGGGGGAGGTCAGGGTGTTTGGAAGTGGAACAGAGCCGGAGGCCGCCAAATCCCTGCCAGGGGCCGCCACACAAATATGTATCCATCCTCAGAGGATTGTTATATTAAGGATATATACTGGTGTGGCGGCCCCTGGGGTTTGGCGGCCCTGTGCATGTGCACAGCTTGCACATGCCTAAGGCCGCCTCTGATCTAGCTAGTGGTGTCCTACCATACAAACTCAAACAAATCTGGAATCAAAGTACAAGAATTGCAGACTAATAAATGCATTTAACCATGTTGAAAAGACCAAGGACTTCGCTCCTGCCACAAGGTGGCTGATGTGTCGCACCTAATTGAAAAGTCAATTCCGGAAAAAAGAATTTCAACAATTTCTTGTTGATGAAACACACTACCGAAAGCTTACTTGCTCCTTATAAACCTGTTCAAACTATAGGTTATTGCTTGAATTTATAATATCTTGACTTTGATATCCTAAATAAGCAGGCTGTTTAAGATCAGATATAAGGAACCTTTGGAGACCACCCACTTATATTTTGAGTTTTGGAAACCACTCTCAATAGGGGATGGGAAATAGTTTGCTTGATGCTTAACTCTCCAGTTCATTTGTCAGGTGTTGCTGCGTTCTGTCCTCGTTAAACTTTAATCCTACAGCTTGTCGTGACATACCTGGTCCTAAGTAAATATTAAAAATATTACCGATCAATTATTTTCTGGACTGCAGAAAATGTCTGCTCATGTTTTTCTGATCTTGCTTTGCAGGTTTATTCCAAACGATGTCACGTTTAATGATGAACCAAAGGATGTTGCTACTGATGTGGATTTCACTGTATATAAACCAAAATATTTCACATCAGCCGCAATGGCAACATCAAAGGTATGCTTAAACTAGCAGCTTTTGATAAACTTTGTGTATTTTGTTTTCGTATTTAGTAATTAACCTACATTTAGAAAACTATATGTAATTATATAATCGTGTTCAGAGAAATCAACTTGGGATTTTTATGATTGTGTATTTCTTGAATATAACCCCACACACTTCCAGAACATTATTACTAAGGACTGGAACAGGTGCATAGTCAGTCTCATCTAGTTTCTGGTTGCTTTGCAGATAAATAACTCGTCAGTAATGAACATGTTTGGCCAGTGAGAATACATTCTGAATTTGTCAATGACATTAGAAAAGTTTTGGGGCCGAATAATCTGCGTTTTGCAGCACAATAACCATTTGCTGTGTAATTTGGAGCAGCTATTAGTGTTGTCCAATAGGACAGGAACAATGGAACCCTACTCACCTGGAACCAGGGTAATAAACTTATTATCAAAAAACAAAGGGTCCTGTGGACACCTAGTGAAGTAATCTCAATGTATATTGGCACAATGGCAATATATTGGGTTATAGTATATTGGAGAGAGAAGGAAGCAAATACACATCTGATTTGTTTTTGAATCAAAAATATTTATATAATCCTTGAAATGAAATACTGTTACAAAGTAATACATTTGAACATATAGTTTTGAGTTAGAGGTGTCCCAGTGAAAAACGGAACCTAGGAAATTAGTGACATATATGTGAAATATATACAAGGTTTCCAATGCTTCATATAAGCTACCATTAACCTATATATGTACAGTGGACAGTGCTAGATACAGTGATCAGTGCTGGTCAACAATGGTTCTTTTATGCAACTTGTCGACGCCATTTCGACCATGTGTGCAGTGTAAGGTCTCTTCAGGACCCAAGATTGTAGGGATACCTATGAGAAGCTGAGGGATAATGTCAGTATGTGGCTCATTTTAAGCAACTGGTAATATATAGTGGAACTAAGCTTTCGTTTGTATAATACCTGAAGGGTAATGGACCAGCTTGTGTGGAGAGTGTGGCACCGTGCAAGGGATAAGAAAAAGATACTCACATGGGTCCCAGCAGGGAGCTACACATGTGAGAAAAACAAGTAATTAGTATTACAATAGTGGGGGTTGGAGGCATGGCATAATATTGCAACTAAAAACAGACCTGGAACTTACCCCAAGTGTGAGGTGAGTGGTGAGCCGGCTATTACGTGAATGCGCACAGTGTAGGGCTCCACGTGTGTGGAGGATGGCCTAATCAAAGCTCTGTCAAGGCAGGTCTGTGGAGAGGGGGAGCATGTGCATTGGTAATAAAACAGGGACACTTGTAGTGGGGTGAACATAATATTAATTAAAAGCTCGGCGCTTACCAAGTTCCGATTCTGAGTGTAAGCCCAATATCACTATAACCCAATATATTGCCATTGTGCCCATATACATTTAGATTACTTAATTAGTGTTGTCCAAAACATTGTTTTTCTTAGATAGGTAATTTGGCTTTTTATTTATTTGCAATTCTTTAACGAAATTACATCACCAAATATTGTAGCATTGTCAGTGTGTTGTGCTTTTGTTTCAATACATAACGTATATGAATACTGCTTTTGGTAAACAATATGCATTGCACTTTCTGCAGGCTTTAGCATATTCAATTATAATATATGCATATATCTGGATATAGTCCTCAAATAATACTTCATATGGTGCTAGAGAGCCACGCCGCAAGATGGCTCCACATGTGTGAGGCTCTACCGGCTGATCCAATTCTCCACCAGTAACCCTACACTTCAGGTGCCCATCGATGCACAAGAACTGGTGCCAGACTGCTGTATTGTCCAATGCATCATTTCCGGATACTTATTTGAGCCCAGGGAAGCCAGCTTTGAACTTACAAGAAGGTGTCTGTGGATACCAACTACCTGATCCATGGAGCTTCTCAGCAGGCGACTTACTGTGCAGGTCCTGCAGCAGTGAGGAGGACATGTGTGGAAGTGGTGTCTGCCCCCATTGAGTGATGATGAAACTGAGGATCGGAGGACAGGTGAGTGGAGGTGTGCAGCCTTGTGTCTGGGATCCTCTTTGGTTCTGCTTGGTCAGCCTGCATGGCTACGATGCACTACTTCTGGGTGAGGGCTTAGGATAGGGAGGATCGGTCTTCTCTCCGAGAGATTGAATGTTTGTTGCCTGGGAATGGGGCTAGCCTGAGGTGTCGTGATGCGTCCCTGTGGGAGACCGGCCATACCAGGGATTGGCAGCTGTGGAGGGTAAAGCAGTTTTCTCCAGCAGCTGCTCGCCTGCCTCTGGAACGCCAGGCCTGAATAAAACGGCATGAATGGACTCTATAAACAAAACCCGGCTTACCCCCATCAGATGCATGGATTGTTTCGTTTTTGGAACAGTGCTGTGGTGCTGAGAGCTGAAGGCCTGCTCACTGGCCCCTACAGAAGGAAACCAGTGCGAACCACTGCAAGACTTATCAGCTGAAAAAGACAACATGTAAAGAAGCTTGAGTCTCTGCATCGGCAGAAGGCCTTTCATTGGTGAATGGCAGTTACATTAGGGGCCAAGGAACTGATAGGCCTTGGCAAGAGAACAGTACAGGGGTGCTGCTGGGTACCCTCACCTAGGATAGAGAGATGCACCTGGGTATGCTTGTGCTCCTGATGCTTCTGGGGTACGTCAACCTGGGTATGATTCCACCTCGATGTGGAGCCCTTGGACTGGTGGCTAAAGGAGAGCTTCTTCTCACTATTGACAGTGCAAGATGGGAATACAAGATCACAAGCAAATCAAATTGGTTTTGAGAACAAGCTCCCTGGCAGATATACAACTGAAGAAGCTCAGCAGGACATTACCCAATGCTCCAGCGATCGGACCCGACAGCTGACCAGGACTTGCGAAGCCTCCTTGTTGACCTGAAACAAAGCCTAACTACCATAGACTTCAAGACTGACACACTAACAAACAGACTAGACCATATGAAAGAACTCTTACACAAGCATGACAGCCGTCTCGATCAGCTAGAACAAAGAGAGCCTGATTTACATCTCCGCAGATGGGTTACTCCGTCACCACGGTGATGGATATCCCGCCTGCCGAAATATAAATCCCATTATATCCTATGGGATTTCTATTTCGGCAGACAGGATATCCGTTACTGTTGAGGCGGAGTAACTCATCAGCCAAGATCGTAATCGGGCCCAGAGTGTCTGATGTAGAGGAAGACGCAGCTACCTGGAACCAAGAACTGTTGCGAATGGAGAAAGTACTTGAGATCAGAAAAGCCAAAAATGAAGACCTCAAGGTACGCTCACACTGAAATAACATCAAAATCCTAGGGCTCCCTGAGTTCGCAGCCATGAAGCCATACAGTGAAGCTCTGCTGGAATCCTGGTTTAACCGAGCAGCTTTCAAGCAGATCTCGGTGGAGAGGGTGTATCGAGTGCCGGGCCAGCCTGTCCAATTTTTGATGCTTCCTGCACTTCAAAGACTTCAAAGCCTCCTCCAGTTGGCACTTGAGATGGGTGAGGTCTCATACCAGGGCAACCGCATATCCATCTATCCTGACTTCAACCTGCCAGTTCAAGCTTTATGCAAAAAGTTTCTCTTGATACAATGCACCTTGATGAAAGCTGCCCACCAAGTTCTGCTGTCGCTATGCTAAGAAATCATGAAGAGAAGATACTGAAGACTAGAGAGACCAGGCAGTCATCTCAGTGATAACTAGCTTACATTGACTCAGTGTTTGCTGGTCCCTGCTTTGGCAATCAGTCTTGTGCCGACTGCTTTTATCACTGTCTCTCGCTTGCAGCTTTGCTCTCTCATGGGAGACTGGATGTACAGACTTTCTGACTTGTGGTTGTGGGACTAGCTCTGTTGAGCCTGCAACCTTTAGGATACTCCCTGCCCTGGCTGGCCAGCATGGGTACTGCACACATATGTGGTTGATTGAGTATCTTGGTCACTGTTATTGACACAGTTTATTGGCCACCCCTCACCTTTTTATAGAGGGTTGACCACCCGGCCCTTTGCCCCTCCAGTGGTTTGAATCCACTCCTCAGTAGGTCTGCAGTTTGCCCTGTTCAAATATTCAAGCAAGGTACTATTTGATCCTCCTGTGTTGGTGCCATGTGCATAGTTAACATGATGATACCGGTTTCCTTGGACATGTTTTTCTCTAACCAGTTGGCGTGGCTGTTGGATGGGGTTAATTATCCTTGGGGCCCAGCTTGCTTCTAAGTCCCAAATATCACGTTACACACCACACGGTTTACTTGACTTGCTAGTGCGACAAAAGACTGGGATAGGACATACCAGCCTCCTCACACTCCCCACCCCCCCTTTCCAGTTGCCCCACATGTCACCCATCAGACACGGACATGCTTCTACCCTCTGCCTTTTAACATGAAACAGTTTTTGTCTTAATCCTGCGAAAGTCCCAGTGGGCATTTAGTTACCTTAATAGATATTAGTCTAAGGCAGGACCGTAATCTTACTGACACTACCATATGTCATGTGAGAGCAGACTCGATTGTTGAAATGCATGTGGCCACATACTTGACCTAACCCCGTGGTGTAGCAGTAGGTATTTGAAGAGACCTTCTCTGGCGCATGCAACAAGCTATACTTGGAAGCAAGGGCAGATACGTTCTATTGTATGGATTCCTCCTAGGGACTGAAACTGTCCTCATCTGCTTATTTGGACACAATTTTGACTACTCTGACCTGTTTACTGAAATTTGGGGAAAAATGGCCTTGCTTGGCCCCATGGCTGTTATTTGGGGAGGAGACTACAGTGTGGTTATCGAAGACTCCTGACACAGACCCAGTCAGTGTAGAGGCTCACAACCTCAGGCTGAACAACAATTATTCACACTTATGTCTGATAATGATCTGCTAGATAGCTGGTGTGTCCAACATGGGGATATCTGACAACAGCCTGTAAAATTGACAGTGTGTGCAGTCTTTCCCAGGTTGTTGTATTGTGATTATTAGTGCCTCTGTAATATTTGGGGGAAATAGGTGGCTGTCTTTTGCCTCTTCACGTACTACAAGTTGTTGCGGAGCCTAAGCACTGCATACTCCTTGGGAACTCTCCGGGCAGCTCTTTGGGGCCTGGCACCCTACCATTACCAGTCTCTTTTTTTACCTCCATAATCGCTTCAACAGTGATCACTTGTCCAAGGAACTCCTTATGTCCATCACTCAGCCAAAAAAGTGCACTCTCCTCAATGTACTCCGAGGATTGCAATTAAGTGGCATAGGTTTTAAAGGAGTATAATTCAGTATAGAATTCAGCAAATGCTTTTGTGATCTTTTCTGCCACACGTTGTCTCTCTCTCGTTTCCAATGTGTCACAGCAATAATATGGCCAGTAGCCCACGGTTGCTGAATCATGCATGCTGCGATTTTGCCATTCCCCTTCCTCATATCTATTGGTCATCATCGCTCTGCCTAGGCGTTTAACTTCCCCGTTAGCAACCTCGTTCTATTCAGAAATTTTGCAGTTTATATTTGCAAGCACAGTTTGGCTAGGGGAAGCGGAGTATTTGTTCTGCAGTTCATGTATCTCTCTTTCAAGATCATTCATTCTCTTTTGCATGCTTTAACAGTGTGCCATGCTGTGTAGCAATACACCCGCCACCACCTTGATTGCCTCCCAAAGTGTACTTTCCTCCTTCACTGAACCAGTATTGTGCTGAAAATATTCTTTAAATATGTCCCTCACATCACTTCGGAAGGTGGTGTCTGTTAGTGCCTATTGTCTGGGTCGCTTTTGAATGTCCTGCTTACTGCATTGAGCCATGTCATGGTGATCAGAACGGGTGCATGGTCCAACAGCGTGCTTGCCATGTGTTGCATGGAGTGTACCACAGAAGTTGAGTCTGGACTGCATATTACGTGCATAATATGTGTATGTACCGTCCAGTTACCTTTCCCTTCAGACATCTACGAGTCCATGCTCTGTCATTGTTGCTTGCAATGCTGATGAGGTTGCACGTCCGAATATTATCGCCCACTTGGACCACATATATTTTTCTGTAGTAGGTAATCTAGTGAATAGTCCCACTCATGTGCGAGGACCCCGGAGCAATCAAAAAAAATCTCTTAAGCTGTCTTTTGTGCAGTCCTGCATAGACACTTAAGAGAGAATTTAAAGACAAATAATGCAGCCTATACCTGCCAGGCTACACTGTCCAGTACTTCAACTAGATATTCCACCAATACCATATTCAGCACAGCCTGCCAAGTTTCCTTCATAGAGAAACTTCCCCTTTTACCAAGAAAGCCTCTGGAATGATGGAGAGGAAGGGGTGGACAGACAAGCCCCATAGGCTGCCATTATGTGGCTCAAAAAAGGATACCGTGCCTTTAGGAAAACTTTCAGAACTCTCAGTATCCCAGAATGCACAGCAGGTCCCCTCTACTTTCAGTTCTTTTTTCCGGCTCCTGCTAGCAGGACCCTGGGGCATTGAGCTCTCCCTTTTTAGGGTTTATTTGAATTATTCGCACTTTTAAAGTGTTAGAGCGTGTTCACTCAACGTGTTTTTGTGCCTTCTTTAATTACTGGTGTTTTTCTGGTAATTCTGAGCCCTCATTTATCAAATATGCCTGCCTTCTTTGATAAATGCCCTGAGTGCTCTAGGAAGAAGTCCAAGTCTGATCCGCACGAGGTGTGTATCCTGTGTCTCCCTTCTGCACATGTTCTTGAGGAGTGTGAGATATGCCAGACTTTCTCCTCCAGGACCCTGAAGGACAGACAGAAGATCAGGCTCAAAGGACTGGAGCAAAGAAAACAGCAAGGTCAAGGTGGGTCTGGGCATGCTGGAACTGCTTCATCTGCCCATGCTGAGGCCTCTGGGGGGCTCCCCAGAGAGAAGAAGGCCAGAAAACGCCACCGGTCTCCGTCGACATCGATAGCCTCGATGTCGGCGTATAGTGGAATGACCACGGTCTGTTCCCAGTCTCCCCAGGGCTCTGGGTCGAAGCGGCGTCTATGTTCGACGTCGAGGGGACGGACGTCGAGACCTCCATCGGCGTAGAGTACAGATTCATTGTCGTTGTAGAGTCATAGATGTCGAGAGAGGTCACAGCGGTGCCGGCGCTCGCCGTCGAGGTGACTTCTCCGTCGACTCGGCGTTCGACTTGGAAGAAGAGATCGTCGACGTCAAAGAAGACATCGTCGACATCGAGAAGATCATCGACGTCGAGAAAATCATCGAAGTCGCGTCGATCCTCGACGTCGAGAAGGAGAACTCCAACGTCGAGACATAGATCATCGACATCGAGACGCCGCTCGGCTGCGTCGAGAAGGCGTTCATCACCGCCGTAGAGGCGCTCGGAGCCTAAGAGGAAGGCATCGTCCTCCAGGAGACGTTCTGATGCCAGAAGCTCCTCCAGATCATCGGGCGCACGGCAGCAACGTTGTTCACCGACAGGGGGCCCGGCCTCTCGGTCTCCACAGGAGGGGCAGGTCTAGGTCTCGGACGGATTCGTCCAGCGCCAGGGACTACTCACCTACCCTGTCGGAATCCCCTCGGACGAGGGTGTCGCCTGTGGACGACATTATCTCTTTCCAGGATGTGCTGCTGAGAGGGGCGAGCAAGCTGGGCATCACGCTTACTGTGCCCACGCCGACGACCTCAGTCATTTTTTAGACCCTTCATAAGAAGCTATTGTCTCGACCTCTGTTGCTGTTAGTGCCAGGATTGGTGGAGCCCGCCATGGAGTTATTCCTCACTCCTGCGACTACGAAATAAGTCCCCTTCAGGCTACAAAAGAAGTACAGGGCTCCTGACTCGGACCCAGCATTTCTCAGGGTGGATCCAGCCCCGAATTTGGTGATAGTGACGGCGGCGTGGAAACAACATTCCACCACCCCGTCATCTACAGTGCCTCCAGACAAGGAGAGCCACTGGATGGATTTGGCAGGCAGGAAGGTCTGCAGGACGGCTGCCACCTCCATGAAGGCCGCGAGTGCCTCGGCGTTGTTGGGATGGTACGATCGGGCTCAGTGTGAGTCCCTCCAACAGTTTGCTGACCTCCTTCCCAAGGAGAAGAGGGAGGATTTTATGGAGATCCTTCACGAAGGGCTGCTGGTCTCTAATCAACTGATCAGCGCAGCTGCGGATTAATCGCTCTTGGCAGCCCACGGGTACTGCCATGGAGTCAACCAGAGACGTCATGCCTGGCTGCGGCTTACGTCATTGAAACCTGAGGCCCAACAGAGGGTGGCCGACTTACCCTTTTTGGGTGAGACCCTCTTTGGAAAGCACGCTGACTATGAAATGGCCCGGATGAAGGCAGAGGCTGAAACCCTGACGGCTGTCGGGTTGAAGACACCCAAGGAACAAAAGAAGACCTACCGCCCGTTCCAGAGACGGTACGGGGCGCAGGGCAGAGGGCGAGGCCAGCAAACTGGACAGCAACAACAACAGCAAATGTAAATGAAGTATACTTGTAAAGCGCACTGTTACTCCATCTCGGAGTGTCCTGGCGCTGTATACCGCTGGGGAACCCGTCCTGGCTTTCCCTGTGAGATGGTCCCTCCTGGGCACACCCAAGGTGAGAGCAGGCATCCCTGGCGTTGAAGGGGTCGTTGTGAAGATTAGGCAAGCTATTGCCCAGAGTTGCAGAGTGGAGCCCAAGGTTAGAGTTGGCGCCGAGGCGTGAATTATCGAGTCCGCGGACATTGACCCAAGACCTTGCCGCGTTGGGAATTGAACCCTGGTCCCGGGCCGATCTCAGCTTCCAGGTCTGCCGCCTCTAACCACTGAGCCACACTTCTCCACAGCAGTTCCATTGGAGGCCCTTCCAAAAACGTCAGAGGGGCCGGGGTGGGCAGCAATCTGCCACCGCAACTAAAGGCCCTGCCGGGTCTAGGCCCTAAGCTGTTACTTCCCAGTTATCCGTTACCCACTCCGGTGGGGGGAAGCGTCCAATACTACCTGGCAGAGTGGAGAAAAATTACTCCGGACAAGTGGGTGCTGAATATTGTTTGCAATGGAAACAGTCTTCGGTTCATCAGCCCGCCTCCAGCAATTCCACCGGTTTGCTCGCAGTTTCAGCTGCGCGAGCTCCAGGCGGAGGCCGATACCCTGTTAAGAAAAAGGGCGATAGAAGACGTCCCTCTGTCTCAAAGGGGAAGAGGTCTTTACTCACGGTTCTTTCTGGTACGCAAGAAAGACAAGAACGAGTTCAGGCCCATTCTGGATTTGCGACAAGCAAACAAATGGATTTGCAGGGAAAAGTTTTGCATGCTGTCTTTGCACCAGATTTACCCTCCACTGCAAAGGGGAGACTGGCTGTGCGCGATAGACCTACAGGATGCATACTTCCATGTGCCCATTGCACAGAAACATCGGAAGTTCCTGCGATTCCAAATCGGTGCCAATCACTATCAATACACAGCACTACCGTTCGGGCTGAAGTCTGCACCCAGGACCTTTTCAAAATGCATGGCAGTGGTAGCGGCACACCTGAGCCAGAACAAGGTGTTTGTCTACCCGTACCTGGACGATTGGTTGATCAAGGCATCCTCCTTCTCGGAAGCTCAAGCACACTTCCAGAAGACGTCCGTTCTCTTGAACAAGCTGGGGTTGCACATCAACATGTCCAAGTCTGTCCCGACTCCGGCCAGTGCCTACGGTACTTGGGAGCCTCCATCAATACGCTGTCAGCAAGCGTGTCTCCTTCGGAGGAGAGACGGTTATCACTCCTTCGGAAGGCTCAGGCTCTTATGACTGTTCCATCTACAACAGTGAGGACAGTGTCTTCTCTACTGGGGTTGATGGCCTTTGTATCTTCCACACGCACGGCTACACATGAGACCGCTGCAGGAGTGTCTGGAGGGTCAGTGGGACCAGAGGCAAGGGAACTGGGACGACAAGATATGACTGTCTCTGCATGCTCTACAGTCTCTGAAATGGTGGTGTTCAGTGGAGAACCTCCTCAAAGGGGTTCCCTTCCACAAGGACATTCCCACTCAGACCATCGTGACTGATGCTTCTCTCCAGGGCTGGGGAGCGCATTCCGGAGAGTTACAGATACAAGGACAGTGGTCCCCGACGGAGTCCACGTATCATATCAATTTCCTGGAACTCAGAGCTGTTCACTTGGCACTGAAGGCCTTTCATCCGTCTTTTCAGACCAACTCTCTGCTTGTACAGACGGACAATACGACCACGATGTATTACCCCAACAAGCAGGGGGGTTCGAGATAGCGCACACTGTCGCAGGAGGTGCAGGCGATCTGGTACTGGCTGCTAGCCAGAGGACTGACGATAACGGCTACCCATCTGCCAGGTGTGTAGAATGTTCAGGCAGACGCACTGAGCGGACTGATTCAGGAAAACCACGAATGGGTCATAAACGACGAAGTACTCGGAGACGTCTTCGCCAGGTGGGACACTCCAGACGTGGATCTGTTCACCACCGCCGAAAACAGCAAATGCCGAGACTTCGCATCCAGGTATTACCAGCAGGGGACGCTGGGGAATGCGCTATGGATCAACTGGTCGAACAGCTTTCTGTATGCTTTTCCACCCATTCCCCTGATTCCGGCGGTGCTCATCAAGCTGTCCCAGTCCGGGGTGCGGAAGATCCTAATTGCCCCGTAATGGCCCAGACAGAGGTGGGTCACGGACCTGCTTCACCGGTCTCTTTTTCCGCACATACGGCTGCTGTGCCTGCCGGACCTTCTCACGAAGTTCGCGGGGCAGATGGTACACCCCAACCTCTCGTCTTTGAGTTTGGCGGCATGGCTCCTGAGATAGTGCAATATGGCCATTTGAATCTTCCCGCAGGTTGTATGGACATACTGAAGGAGGCTAAGAAACCTTCCACTAGGACTTCCTATGCTTACAAGTGGAAGAGATTCTGCATCTGGTGCAAGTCCAAGAACTATGATCCGACGACATGTAAGGAAGATGTCATCCTTCCATACCTTTTGCATTTGGCACTGTCGGGCCTTATTTTTCAATCCATTAAGGTCCATCTATCTGCTCTGACTGCCTACAGGAAATGCCCTTCACAGACTTCCTTTTTCCAGATTCCAGTGATAAAGGATTTTTTGGAAGGCTTGAAGAAAGTGTTTCCTCCTGTTAGTCTTCCTTCGCCTTCATGGGAATTGAATGTGGTGCTGTCCAGACTGATGAAGGAACTTTTGAACCTATTCTTAAGGCTTTTCTACCGCACCTGTCCTGGAAGGCGGCGTTCCTCATGGCCATTACATCGGCCCGCAGGGTGAGTGAAATCCAGGCATTGTGTTGCCAGGAACCTTATACTGTATTTCATGCTGCTAAGGTTGTGATGCGTACTCGCCCTAAATTTCTTCCTAAGGTTATTTCTGATTTCCATGTTAACCAGACTATAACTTTGCCTATGTTTTTTCAGAATCCTTCCACTCCAGCGGAAAGAGCTCTTCATTCCCTGGATGTCCGAAGGGTGTTGAAATTCTATTTGCATAAAACCAAGGATATTTGTAGGTCAAACCAATTGTTTATCAACTATGGGCCAGTCAGGACTGGTCTTGCTACCTCTAAACAGTCCATCTCTAGGTGGATTGTGTCCTGTATCCAGTTATGCTACCAAAAGGCTAACAAAACCTTAGGGGGTAAGCCTAAGGCTCATTCCACCAGGGGCAAAGCGGCTACGATAGCTTTGCTCCGTAATGTTCCCATTGCAGAGATCTGCAGGGCTGCCACTTGGAAGTCGGTCCATACCTTTGCTAAGCATTACTGTCTGGACTCTGATGCCAGGGCAGATGCTCAGGTTGGGCAGGCTTCGCTGCGAAATCTGTTCGCACAGTAGTTGTGTTGTTTTTCTTTTTCTCCACCGCCGCTTTGGTGTTGGGCATGGGCTTGCCAATCTATTCACTAGATTATGACTATACACAGAGATCCCCTACTACAGAAGGAGTAGTTTCTTACCTGAAACTCCAGTTCTGTAGTAGGCGTATCTATTTTATAGTCTTAAGCGCCCGCCCTCCTCCCCG
Source organism: Lissotriton vulgaris (assembly GCF_964263255.1). Taxonomy (NCBI): domain Eukaryota; kingdom Metazoa; phylum Chordata; class Amphibia; order Caudata; family Salamandridae; genus Lissotriton; species Lissotriton vulgaris. The sequence continues at coordinate 1,546,449,510 of NC_141694.1, read as the reverse complement.
GTGGAGAAAGATGTTCATGTACTGAATGCTACAGGTCTAGCTGTATACGCCTCCAAAAAGAACTGAAAGTGGAGGGGACATGCTGTGCATTCTGGGATACTGAGAGTTCTAGAAAGTTTTCTTAAAGGCACTGTATCCTTTTTTGAGCCACATAAGGGCAGCCTATGGGGCTTGTCTGTCCACCCCTTCCTCTATCATTCCAGAGGCTTTCTTGGTAAAAGGGGAAGTTTCTCTATGAAGGAAACTTGGCTGGCTGTGCTGAATATGGTATTGGTGGAATATCTAGTTGAAGTACTGGACAGTGTAGCCTGGCAGGTATAGGCTGCATTATTTGTCTTTAAATTCTCTAAGTGTCTATGCAGGACTGCACAAAAGCCAGTTTAAGAGATTATTTTTGATTGCTCCGGGGTCCCCGCACATGAGCGGGACTATTCACTAGATTAGGACTATAACCGAGATACCCCTACTACAGAACCGGAGTTACAGGTAAGAAACTACTCCTTCTTTATCATGGTTGTGGACTCCATACTCAATAGATCTCAGTTTCACCATGATCTCTTGCCTTCTGACTTCCTATTTGGACCTCACAAGGTGAGCCTTGTCACCTTGCTCATCCCAACTGCATAATGAGACTTGCCTCCTAGCACCTCAGCCGCTAAGGAGTTCTTCAACTCCTACTTTGGGTCCTCACCTGAATAGACTGTCGGAAAGGAGGTGCAAGTTTGAAGTAATTTCCACATCCTCCAGCTTTCAACCTGCAACTGCAAGTGCACAGAAGTGATAGCACAGATTGTGAACTCCTATTGGTGTTCCTGATCCTTCTTTACACCTGAGAATTGTTGCTGCATCCCCCCACTAGTCTTGATACCTAATGTAATGTTTTCTTGTTGGTCTCCAGCTGTGTATGAAAAGTTTCAAGCTTGCCTCCCGTGCTGATATATTGTCTCCACGTTTTGTATGATCACTACCATTAAAAGAGATTCCTCAGGAGAGATCACTGAACCCACTGCATGTGCATCTGTAAACCTCTCCTTCTTAGTGGAAAGTGCGGGTTAGAAAAACTTGATTTTGCCTGTCAGTTCTTTGACTGGAACGTCTTTTCTCATCATACAAAGGCACTGATATCGTCATGCCTTTGGAAACCAAACAAGTAGACAATGAGGTCACCTTGTTTACGAGCACAGTGCTGACAAAAAATAAGCTACAAAGAAAACGTGGGGCAGAAATCCGATTTGCCTCCCTATTACCCACTGCTTCATCCCTCTTCTGGAGCACTTTCCATTGCACTATAGCTTGTGCCAGTCAGTGCAACATTTCATTTTACTCAGTAAATCAACAAGCAAACAATTGGCCCCAGCGCACAAAATTCCTGCATCTGTGCTCCTTTGGCACTGTAACCTCTGCTAAGTGGCTGTCACCCACAGCAAGATCATTTGGGAAAATTACACTGATTGACAACCATATGAAATTCCACTACATTCTGCCAGCCTTGCATCTATGATCAATATTCCAATATTAAACCTATGTCTGGTCCTCAGTAATTTACTGAAACCTTGTTGGGTTGTGGGCCATGATCCTATTCTTTGGCTTGCACCATGGCTCATTGAACCAGCAATGGCCTATTTTGTGACTGTGGCCGCCATCCAATGAGCTGTGCCTTGCTCCAACAATACAAGCCCCCAAAATCTCACCTCTCCATTTCTGAAACCATACCCACAACTAGAAGCTAGATTATGTAGTTAATGTCAACAGTAATGGGGAGGCACCTTTCTGCGCCATCAGCATCAGCGTATTTGGAAAGTGCAACACAAGGCAGAAAACAGTGGGAAGGGTTTTTAAACGTTTTACCTACACCAATAAAGGCTGTTAACATCTCCTCAACTCCCCTGTAGATGGTTCCAGGTCTTATGGGAGTTGATGCACAAATTTGCAGTAAACCACACTGGAGTCAAAGGGCACTTTTGAACAAGGGATTCCTAGTTTCCCGTCAGAAAATGAGTGGGACAGCAGATGTGTCCTATCTCCAGCCCACAGATACTACCATAGTCTATCTATGACCAGATGTTTGGCTGCGATTGAGTGGCCTCAAACCAAATGTCCAACAAAAAGTAATTCACCTGTCATGAGATCAGTATTGCCCTTAAAATCATCCTCCATTATTTCTCATCCTGCCTTAATCCACAACTGTGTAAAATAGGAGTTGTGACATAAAAAGTTGATTTAATCTTTTTTTTAAACATTTTTTTAACATTTGTATGGTAGTCCAGGGAGGCAAGCTGGCAGAGTTTAAAAAGAATAAGGTACAAATTGTAAAAGAAAATGGTGTTTCCAGATGTAATTTCCCCTTTGAAAATCTTACTGATTTGCAACTACTGAGGCCTGGCATGTAAAACTTGTAGCTCTTGCATTAATCTGAAGAGGAAGCAGTTACTTCTTGTTGAGGACAACGACCCTTTCATAACAAGTCAGACCAATTAAATATTAAAAAAGAGATACAACTATAGGATTTAATGACTCGTGCATCTTCATAAACAAGAAGACTAAAAGTAATCTTATTGACATTTTGGCATGACCTGCCAGATCTGCGATCAAGCAACCTTATTTTCTACATTCATTCCTCACAAAAGTGAAGACTGTCTGTATTTCAAATGCATGTTTTTCATTTAAACCAAATCCTATCACACAGTGAAACCAGTCAAATAGAAGGCATGTTTTGCAGCGGGGACATTTGAGAGGCGCATAGGTAATCCGCCTTGTCTGACTCAGTGAAACTAATACGTTTCACAGCTGAGATAGCCTTCCCTCTGCCCCCCACCCCTCCCCCCCGAAGTCCCAGAGACGCACAATAGGAGTCTCTTTTTCTCCTCGCCTATTTTAGGTTTGAGTGGTTACCTATTGCCAAGTTTTGCAATTTGGCGCAAGGAATCTAGGATTGGATGCACCTTAGTGTGTGTAGACCGTCCATTTTCCTTTTTCTGGTCCTGATGAAAACCTGGGATTTACCTTGTAAAGGTTGAAACATGTAGACCATTCACATAGATACTTAAGGTCATAATCACCCACTGATAACTTCACACTATTTTTAATATTGTCCAGTTGCTTGTGAATAAAGTTTTTTCAACAAAGTTATACCAGGACAATTTTTAACATCGCCTCTTTTTTTTTTTTTTTTTGCACTAATCACTCAAAAAAAAAACAGCTCCACTGTAGTTCAGGTGTCGCAGCACACGCTGTTGGCACTCGGTCATCAGGGTGGACCCGAATGATGAAGCATGTCACCAACCAGATTGGTGAGTGAGGATTTTTTTTAACAAAAGGTTAACACTCCTTTTGTTCTACACTTATCCCATTCAGAATCTTTCTTTGATTCCTATGGTGATACTCCCTTCTTGTTACATTTATGTTTTGCAGCAGTGCAAGGATGCGTGCTAGTGGATGTGCAGGGGGAAGAAGCCTTATTCTATATTAATGCAGATTTCGATTTTTTGGGGGGGGGAGGGGAATGTTTTAAAATTGCAGTTGAACAACCATATTACTTGGCTTCTGTCCATTTGACTCTCCTGGTATTGCGACTTGGTGTTTGATTAAATATATAAATGAAATGAATTGGCCTGAGTCCGTTTTTCGATTATCAACGATATATTTGTCAGTCCATTTATTTCTCACCCTCTGATGTTATTAGGTTGAAATCACCTGGGATGAAACTGATAACGATCGTCTGAGTACGTTAAACAGGACATTTAAAAAGGATGAAATTCTAGACATGGATTTCCAGGCATATTTGGCTTCATCAAGTGAAGAAGAGGCAGAGGAAGAAGAGCAGTCAGATAAAGGTATTTAATTTTATTCCGAGCTCGAGCTAACCCACAGGCGAATGAATCCAGAATCATATAACATCATTATGTCAAGTAAACTAGTTGGGAGGATAGTCGATCGTAGACAGGGTTTCAAAGCCTTGCAAAATGAAAATGGATATTAGAAAGGTTTTAGATTGACTAGATCATCGGTCCATAATGTAGGTTCTCCAGACCACAAAAAGTAACTACCAAAGACTAAGCCACAAAATGCATGAATGTAGAGATTTATTGGGATTGTAATGCTTAGCAAATACTTTAAAATATATTGTAGACCTATTAAGTGTAAGCAACATAAGTTGTTATGCCACAAAGGAAGCCAACAATGCTTTGTAGGGCTGTGGTTTTCATAAATATTTGTTACAGTTCAAATGCAACATAGTTTTGAAGGAGTTACAGATCATTTATGAGGTGCGATGAAATACTTGTATGCCAACTTCCTGAATAATACTCTCCAGAAAATACATGAGGTTGTGTTACATTACAGAAGCTTTTGCATATGGAGCATATACTTTATGGAAGAAAAATAATTACTGACCGTAAAATTCACCCATCATAAAATGTTCTGACAGCTCATGTGAACTCAAAAAAGGAGATAGTCCTTTTTATGCACATAAAAATACAGAGGCGTAGGAAAACTTGATAAGGACTATTGTTTCGAACTTATCAATAAGAACTAGATTTTAAGTTGATGTTTACTAGTGTTCATCCACTCCCAGAGAATAACCACTGTATCAAAAATAAAAGAAGTCACAAAAAATCGGAGATTTCAAATATACCAAAGTTAATAGCAGAAGAGGCCAGTTCAGAGCCGTGCCTGACTCAGCACTGTCATGGAAGCTTTAAATTAAATTTTGTGTAAAGTTTTTTTAATTTTGTTTATTTAAATTCTGTTTATTTTCAGCCATTTTCTCAGATACAGAACACATAATTTTCTACATCCAAGTAAACACAGGTTTAGACACAACTGTTGTTTTCCTACCCCGAAGCCGTTAATATCAAAGATCCATCAGAGCATAAGATCGCTGGCTATGGCCCATATGAGCGAGCCCAGCAGCAACCAATGTCATAGTTTTGAGGACACTGGACAATCTCTTCAATATTCCTTATAACCTTCCCACCCTCCCCAGACCTTTTCCCACTTCCCAGGGCAGCACCAGCTTTGATATATAACCTTCTCGTCTTGACTGCACCAATCTAGATCCTGTTCCCAATCCCGAGCCTCTGTGGAGAGAGCTGTGCCCCACGCTCTAGCCACGTTCCTTTTGGCCACCACGGCCTTAGTCCGGAGCCACAATTTCAGGTATTTGGGCCACGGCTCCTAACTCGAGACACATAGTATAAGCTATCTCGGTTCTAGGGGGACTTCTATACCTGTAATATCTGACATAACTTTAGTGACCTCTAGGGCCTGCAGGGGGCCTATAGGGCTGATATCGGTATTTATTTACAGTGCCTGTGTTGATTGGACAAGTGAGGAATCTAATCCCATGTACCAGGAAAATACTGGATTTGTCACTGTATCACTTAACTGTACCGGAAATTTTGAAGATGGTTTTGTACTTGATCTATGACTAAAATAACAATAAAAAGAGTTTATAAAAAAAAAAAAAAAAAACTTTATTGACCTCTTTCCAGTGTCCTCGGATAATCGGGCACTCCTAAAGAATGTGGAAAAATTAGTCTACAGCTCCGCATCCCCGTTTGTTGAGGAGCAATATAGAAGAATAGGACCTGTGTAGTATCCGTAGCTGCACCAACTGGAAGTGTGATCTTATGGCCACATCCCTCGGTCCCTGCAGTGCCTCTGCCCTAGTCATCTTCTTGCATGCCTTTTTCTGCTTCCCATGCCTCTCGCAGTGAAAGCAGGGGGTCCAGCGAGTGATTGAGAATCTTCTAATATTTCAACCAGACTTCATTTGGCAACATTGGGTCCAGCAAGAGCATATCCTACGAAGGCATGTATACTGGTAGACTATCCCTCTTTCGAATAGGTTCCCTGAGTGTGTGATCCAAATGTAAGTAGTGAAACCTCTCAGTGTCTGCCATGCTATACTCTACTTGCAACTCTTCAAATGTGAGCAGGGCCTGGTTTCCCCATATATCTACCAGTAAGTCTATACCCAGCAGCCTCCATTTATGAAATCCTTCCAGTTTGCCCACTTCCTGTAACAAGTCACTGTCCCAGAGCGGGGTTCTTTTCATTGGGGTACCTGCACATTTCAGGTACTTGTAAGCTTGTGCCATACTTGGATAACTGTCTGGGTGTGTGGCAGGAGTTGTCTAAGTTCCTTTTTATGGTAAAGCGCTGCTGGATAACCTCGCTCATCCATCGTCCAACGGTCTACCCTGTTTTCAGGCTCCTACCTATCCGCATATACCCACGCATTGACCGTACTCAACTGTGCTGCCCAATAGTACCCCTTAACATCTGGTACAGCGAGCCCCCCGATTAGGGCCACTCTATCCATTAGGGATAGGTGTCGGCCCCTCCAGTGCACCACGTCTACCTGAGCCTCGCGATCAGCAGGATAAGATTCTTTCAGGAAATCAAGAGGATCCCTGGAGATCTGTATCCACAAGTATTTAAAAGTGGTCTGCACTAATTTGGGGCGTGTCTTTCGGCAATCTAGGAGGGGTGTCTCTTGATGGGGGAAGTAGAAGGTACTTGTCCAAATTAATCTGGTAGCTGGAGTAGCTACCGAAGAGCCAAAATATATGTAGCAGTCTAGCTACTGTGCTGTAAGGCCTGGTGGCAAATAAGAGGATATCCTCATACAGGGAGATTCACTCTTCCCACCCCTCGATGCCTCCGATGCCTTGCACCAAGTGATCCGCTCTCACCCACGTCACCAGTGGTTCTATTGCTAATGCGAAGTTCCATCTGTGACAGCGGGCACCCCTGCCTTGTCCCCCGTCTCAATGTAAAGACTCTGGACACTGCACCATTCGCTTGGACTCTCACTTTCCGGTCTCTATATAACAGCCTGATCCAACTGATGAACCCCTGGCCAAAACGTAGCCTATCTAGCACTGCCACTAAGTATGGCCATTCAATACTATTGAATTCCATTCGGGCGTCTAGCGATAGCAGGACAGCTTCTTCCCCTTGTCTTTCCTGAACCATATGTGGGACCCCAAATAAACAACTGAGATTTAATGTATTGCTTCTGTGCGGCATAAAGCCTGACTGGTCAGGGTGCACCACGGAAAGTATCACTGTAGTTAGTCGAGACACAAGAATCTTTGCTAAGTCCTTAACCTCTAAATTAAGTAGGAATGTAGGCCCGCAGGAGGTGCATAGTTCGGGGGGTTTCCCTATTTAGGAATGGTTACCATTAAAGCTGTACACTGAACCTCAGGTGTGCACCCCTTGTATCTTACCACCTGAAACATATTGAGCATGTGTTTCGCTACTATGCTTGCCGCTCATTTATAAAGTTCAAGTGGTCAGCCATTTGGGCTCGCAGTCTTGCCTAATTGTAGGTCCTGGATAGCCCCCACTATCTCCTCCTCAGATAGATCCTGCTCCAGTGCCTGTCTGTCATCTCTGGACAGTATTGGAAGAGATATATCTCACAAGCGCTCTGCTCACTCTTCTGCTCTGTGTATCAGAACCGGAGCATATAGCTGTTCGTAGTAGTCTGCGAAAGCTCCCACTGTTCACCTTGCAGTTCTGTGGTGACCCATCTAGCGCCTTCAGTACCTGCACCCAATTCCTACCCTGATCTCGCCGCTCCAGCTACGCCAACATTTTTCTGTCCTTATCTCCTACTGGATAGGGTTTCATCTGCCTCGCCTGCGCTTTGGCCCTGGTCCTGTTCTCAGCCAGGTCGCTCAGCCTCTTCTGGTTTACCCAGACCCGATGGGTGATCGCCACTGTCTCCGTGCCAACGGCCAATGCAGTGACTTCAAGCAATGCAATTTCTTTCTCTAGCTCTTCATACTTCAACCACTGCTCCTTTCGCCTTCCCCCATCATTTCCTGCACCTGTCCCCGTATGACTGTCTTGTATGCCTCCCACGGTCTATCGGCAGAGGCGACCGTCCCTACATTTTCCTTCAAGTATAATTCTGACTGCTCCTGGACCTTCAACCGAAAGGCCACGTCTTTAAATTCCCATGCGTCCAGTCTCGGGGGAAGTGTGGTGTTCCGTCGGGCCCTTTAACTGTATCTCAACCGTGTGACTGAGCAAAAGAGACCTGCATGTAGCTGTAGGATAAGAATGTAGTCCAGCCGAGCGTAACTGCCTTGTGAGGCAGAATAATCTGTATACTGCCGCTGTTTGGGATTATTTTCCGACCATTAATCAGTCAGACCAATTGATGCTACAAAGCCCTTCTGAGGCTCCCCTCCTAGTCCCACCTTAGGACATGGGATTCTATCTTTTGCCAGATGGCTGCATTCAAGTCCCCTTCCAGTATCAGCACTTCCCTTGGAAATTCAGGCAACAAGGTCCCCAGCGCCAGCAGGCTCTCACTATGTAGCCAGGGGGGGACAAATACAGAGCAGATGTTACCGCTATCACCTCCTACATTTCCGTAACTGCAGCAAATCTGCCCAAGGTATCATACCATTTCTGCCATACTACCAACGGGATTGAGACCCTAACTAGAATGCCCACTCCCTCGAGCCCAATATGTAGCTGGCGTGTGCCTGCAGGGCATAGCCGCACTGATCCAGTGCTTTATAGTAGTAAGAGGACAATGACTGGGGCATGTATCTTAAAGCTCTGAGGAACAATTGTGCATTTTATCTTGCTCCCCAGCCCATTGATGTTCTTGGACATGACCTTTAACCCTAACTCCCCTGAGAGTCCGGTGGAGGCACGGCTCACCTATCACCGTTTGCCTACATCTTTCATGGCGGGGCACTCATGGTGGATCTTGATGTCTCTGAGACTGATGGGCCACTGGGAGTGGCCCCCCATTAGATCTGTGCATATGTCCCTGTGTTGCAGAAGTGCCAGGTTCAGAGCAAACCTAACATAAACAAAGTAGACTGCTTGCCCATAACATTCCCAATTGCTTAACTCCCCCCCCCCCCCCCCCCTTGCTACCCTGCCTAGTGGTTTTAAAACTACCCACCACCCCAACATGGTGTGCCTGTCGCCTATTAACTAGCTTAAACTATTTCAGGGTGGACGAGGTCCAACCTCTGACCTCCAGATCAGCCCAGCTTGCCTGAGGCCACAGCAGAGTCAATATGGTCACGGCCGGGAGTACTTGATTCAACTTAATCCATCCCCCAGTCCACACCAAAGGATATTGCCTAGATTCCATCACAGTGTCCGGCCATCTGTCTTGATTTTAAGTTTTATGACTGACCGTTCTTATTCTCAAGTGGATTTCGTCCCATGTCGTGTGGGGCAACAGCCCTGTGCTGGTCTTCATCCGTTCATCCCAATTCAACACGATTCCCGGAGGCCTTTCCGTTGCTTGCTCGTCGGGCGGCTGCCACCCCAAAATACGCCAGCCCTCCAACTATTCCCATGTTTCCTCTGATGAGTTGACCTGACATGTTTGCCCCATTGCCACAACCCAGAGCCGTGCGGGGAACAACATCATGCATTTATTTTCCTTGGCACGGAGTTCCTTTTTCACAACCTCAAACAAAGTGCGCTGGCTTTGGACTTGTAGCGTAAAATCAGGGAAAAATCGGACCACTGTGTTCTCATAGTTCAAGTCCCCGTGGGAGCGTGCAGTCTGCAGGATAGCCTCCCTATCTCGATAGTTCAGGATCGGGGCTATGGTTATTTGAGTAGGCGCCCCCAGCCTCGGCTTAGGGACCGGCGACCCTGTGTGCCTGCTCTATGGAGAAAAAGTTGGACAGGTGCTTGGGTTGCAGGTGCTTATGGATTGGATTTTCCAAGAAGAGGTCGACAATAGGACACTCCGCCCCTCCGACACCCCCACCACCCGTATGTTTCATCGCGCTCTTCATTCCTTATCTACCAGTTTTGCTGCAAAGGCTGCTTGTTGTTTTGTCAAGTGGTCTACTCGCACTTCCAGGCTTTTGGACGACAATTGCAGCAGTGTTTTGTTTACCTCTACAGTCAAGACCTTTTCAGAGATCTTTTGAAAGTTCGCCCTCAGGAGCTTTACGTCCATTGTCACAGCGTCCAACTTAGGTTCGAGTGAGCCCTTCAGATCTGCTATGGCCGCCATTATGGCTCTGAGAGTGGGGTCAGCGGGTCCTTCGTGATATGACTGACCTCCTGCCTTCATCACTGGTGTCCTGATCACCGCATAGTTATCCATTTTATTGGCCTGGGTCACAATTTGACTTTTAGGCTGGCCCATGTCTGCCTCTCTGTCTGGAGTGGATTTGCCACCAACTGGCCATCCTGGGCTCTCGTATCATCTCCACTACTTCGCCCAGAAGAGTCTGCACCTCCACACGTTTAGGGATCACTCACTGCTCAGCTATGTTGTGGTCCGTTTGCTGCCTTAGTGACCCAGTTGCCTCCAGGCCATCTGATCTCCGCCTGCCAGATTTCTCCAATGGGACCTGTCCGACCTTTGGGCCCCCTTTAGCTGTGCAGCTCGCATATCTACTTGATTCCATCTGTGGGCTGTTATACAACTCTGTCGCTGAGAGGGACCTCTTTAGGGCCCAGTCATAAAGGGGGATGCGGTCTCTTGCCGCCGCTTGCACACCAATGCCTTTCAGGGCAGGCCGCTGTCTTCTTAGCCTCACCTGCCACTATTCAAGGCCTCACTGCTCCTCTGTCTTGCCCAGGGTGACGCATTCCGCCCCAGGCATGGGCTGCATCCATTGCTCCTCGGTCCTCCTGGTTCGCCGTGTGGGGCACACTTTACAAACCTCACGGACCAGCTCTGCTTCCGTTTCTTTGAGGCCGGCCAAACCTTACAATCTTCTCCCTGTTTGTACCGGGCACTGATTAGCCAACGCTTGCTTTTGGGTCCTGGTGCGGGTGGCACACCAGCCCCACGCACAATCCTGCACTGTCCCATTGGGGACAACTTGCTCCTTCGGGCGGTTCGCAACCCGGATCCACCCTCTTAATGGCTCCTCACCTCCAGCCACAGTGCCAACGGTCCCATTCTTGCTCCTGAAGTCAGCTGACTTCCGTTTTTACAGTTGGTTGCGGCACAACCTCCATCTATGTCTCGGCAAATTGATGAGTTCCACATAATTATGCTCTGGCTCTCTGGATGTATGCAGACTCTCTCTGGTGCACCTTTTGGGCCTCATGGAGCGGAGAGGCCCTCTTCTTTGATTACTGCCGGCGGGTTCGCCATCTGCGCCAGTAGGACCCTCTGAGCCGCTTCGCCATCAGCTCCAGACCCAATGCTTCCCCTAGTGCCCACCCACATTCGATGCCAGGGTACTTGATGCTGACTTTGTCGCCCGAACTGGCGGCTCCCTAAGTCCTTTCTGAAGCTGGTTCGACTTAGACAGATGTTGTAACCATATCAGGCTGAGGTCTCGGTGGTATCTCTACCTCAGGGCAGGCAACATTCTCTTCACTCCATCTCTGGGATGGATTCAGGCGACGGTGACCAGGTTGATGAATATGCTCAGCCCTATAGAGAGGGTAATTGGCATGAGGACTTGCAAGGCACTAGTTGTCTGTATATCTCCCCAGAAACCGTTCTTTTCCATCCTCCGGGATCATCCATGGAAGAATGGTCCTCTTACGCTATCATTATGCTTAGGGCAGCAGAATTGCTTTACCTCCACTTCCCCCACCATAAAAGTAAAAACAAATGTTGTCACTGACGTCTTGCAGCCTGGCCAGACTGCATCAGAGCCTTTCATCCAATGAAACTAGGCCCTAACCGATAGCCTCCAGGAGGCTCAGACAGATAACTCCCTGCTGTAGGCGACCCAGCCTTTTTGTCCCCGCACCCCTCTTAAGAGAGCCTTGTGGTGCAGGCCTCCACTAGCTGAACTAACCCCAACAATTTCCCGACTGCTCCCCCTGATAGGGAGTCCAAAAGAATGGAGGTTTTTGGGAACAGATTATTCTCCTCTGCCAGCTTGGCCCTCACATCTGTTAATGCCTCCTGTCTGCCAGGCCGCTACACACACCCCTATGGAACCAGGACTCCCAGTTGTTATGGAAGACCTTCGGCACGTCCTCTCACAGGCCATCCAGGACGGCCTTGACGCAGCTGTGTTCACAATTCATTGTGGCTTCGACGCCACCGACTCGGTTGGGCAGGCCATAAGTATAAGTGTTGGCATTCGCAGCCTTGCATGGCTTCAATTCACTGTGTTTTCTGTAACGTCCAATCCTCGCTGATGGGCCTGCTGTTTGATGAGACTCGCTTGTGTGTGCTCAAGGCTGACTTTGCACTTGAGTGCTCTAAAGAGGGCTACCACTCACTCTCTTGGATGCTCTACCCAGCTTCACCAGCAGCATTTCCACAGGTCCTTCTGTGGCTTTGGAAGAGACCTCCCATGCCATCAGCCCATCCTATCCAGCAGGTTTGTAGTAGAGGCTGTGGTGCCCACCGCCTCTGCATCGAAGGGCAACATGCCACTCAATCCACTGCCCCACCTCCTACAGCCTACGTGCCAAACCTCCTTGGTGTATGCTTGCAGGGTCTGCCACGCGGGTGAGAGGGGTGAAAAATTCACTGATCCTATCCAGGTTAGCATCAATCACATCAGACAGGTGGGTCTCCCAGACTGCAAGGGTTTAACATTTCTTTCATCCCTGCCGCACCATCCACCGAACGACTGACTGAGGACCATCTATCTGTTTTGTAGCAGGAAGTAAAAGCCCTTTCGGACAAAGGGGCTATCCAGAGAGTGCCTGCTCCAGAAGTAGGACATGGTTGTTATTGCCACTACTGTCTGATGCCCAAGAAGAACGGAGGACCTCGGCCCATTCTAGATCTGCATCCTCCAATGCTTTCCTCCAAAGGGAGAAATTCAGGATGCTCACCCGGGTTCAGGTCTTGTCTGCCCTGTACCTGGGAGACTGGATGGTGGCCTTGGACCTGCAGGATGCATATTTCCATATTTGCATCCTGCTGACCTGTCTGCATCAACTGCATTTTGGGTTGGGAGAATAGCATTTTCAGTTCTCTGTGCTCCTCTTTGAACTCTTCAGCGCCGCTCAGGTGTTCACAAAAGTGATGGAAGGTGGTGGCAGTACAGTTTCGGGGGTCAGGGGTGCTAATCTTCCCCTTAAGTGTACTACTGACTGTTGAATGCAGGCTCACACATTATGCTGTTATCAACCGCCTCCAGACTATGTTGAAACTCCTGTCATCTTTGTGTTCGCTATCACCATACCTGACTCCTTCGCAGATGCTCCTCTTCACCAAAGCATTCTGGATACCGTTCGGTTTCATGCCTTTCATCTGGAAAAAAGAGTCCAGGAAATTCGGGCTATGATCCCTATCTTTCAGCCTCAATCCTCGATTTAGGTGAGGTTGACTTAAAAGCTGCTTGACCTGATAGCCTCCTGCGTACTACTGGTAGAGCATGCGGGTGGCATATGCGGGTTCTGTAGTGGGATCTAAAGTCGCAGTGGCCTAACATCAAAGGGACCTCTCTGACCATGTTCAGATTTTGTCAGAGAATACGAGAGATCTGCAGTGGTTGCTACTGGATTCCAATTATTTCAGCGTCAGACACCTCTCCCGTCCCCACCAAGAGCTGACAGTCGTGACATATGCATCGATTCTCGGTTGCGGTGGCCATCTGGGAAAGGTGGGGATCAGAGGCCTCAGGTCTCTGGCGAGACGCACCTCCATATCAACCTTCTTGAGCTGAGGGCTATCAGTTTGGCGCTGAAAGCCTTCCTTCCTTCCATCAAAAGGACACTGCTGTGTGGTACTGCAACAAACCGGGTGTAGCTGGGTCACAGTGCCAGCAAGCCTTATGTCTCTGGGATTTTTCTGGTGGTGAACCACCTAGCCTGATCATTGATTGGCAGCTACATCCAGACGTGGCGCAGCTTCTCTTCCGCAAATGGGGAGAAGCTTGGCTCAATCTATTTACCACAGCTGAGAACGCACAATGTCAACCCTTTTGCGCTTTGAAGTTTCTAAGGCGTCTAATGCTTGGATACGCTTTCTGCCTTTGGTGGAACTCTGGACTCTGATGCCACTTCTGGCCCATGTTTTCAAGAAGATTTGCCCAAGTCATCCTAGTGGCTCCAGACTGGGAACAGAGAGTATAATATCCAGAGCTCCTTGGCTTGAGCATCTGTCCTCCAATCAGACTTCCTCTCTGGTAGGATCTACTGTCACAGCAGACCGGTCAGATTCTCCACCCCAGACTTCTCAATCTCGATCACCAAGCGTGGAGATTGAGCGGCGACCTTCAACTTTCCTCTGGAGGGAGTAGATGTCAACTTTGCAGCCAGGCGTCCCTCGATTAAAAACTGCACACGCATGTTGTTTAATGTGTAGTTTGATGCTGCATTTGCCAGATTGACCTTCTACAGGCCAGCCTTTCTGATGTTTTATTATTTGATCTGTCTCTCGTCTGCAAGGCCGTGCTCTGGACACTATTAAAGGTTTTCTTTCATCACTCTCCCCCTTCTTATGGTTGCTTAATCAGCCCTCTTTATTTAAATCACCTGTTCTGATGCGTTTTGTACCAGGGCCAAAGCTGCTACCACTGCATTAGCATGCAGAGTCTCTGTCCTACACACTTGACAGAGAGCTGCACGGGCATCTCTCCATACGTTCACAAAGCACTATTATCTGGACAGCCAAGTCCGCGGAGAATGGCACTTTGCCTGCTCAGTCTTGCCGGACTCTCCGTTATGTGTCCATCCAGAGCCATTGGGTCCTGTTAAGGTAGCAATTCAAAAGGTGAGGAGTCTGCGGCTAGAAGTCTCTGTCAGATGAACACGTTACTTACCTTTGGTAATGCTCTTTCTGGTGGAGTCTAGCTGCAGATTCCTCACCAATACTCCCCTTTCTGTGGTTGGGCTCCACCCATTAATAAGATCCCAAGTGTAGGATTCTTTACACTGTCTAACATATTGCTTTTGGGGCTCCACGTCTTAAGGCATGGACAGTCATGAAAGCAAGTGATGTCCATGGATGAAAGTGGTACCCTGTAGGCCCACACGTTATTTCTGGAGTGGAACAGCATTAGGCGCCACCTTTAGAGGCACACTGGTATTATGGAAAAGTGTCCCGATCCAGTATGACGCCTTGGGAATATTCAAAAGGTGACAAATCTGCAGCTATAATGTCTCTACCAGATAGAGTATTACCCAAGTTAAGTAATTTGTTTATCTTCTAGTGCAGACCTCTCTGAATCTAGCAAGGATATTATGGTTGCACTAACACTTTTCACGCAGACATGGCCTTTTTTGAGTAAGATTTCATTGTCTGTATTTCACTCACTGAGTGTGTTGGTTCTTCTCTCCATCACTTAAAAACTTTTAAGTGAAACCAGGCGTTGAATGAAAAGGAGTGTAATTACAAATTTTTATAATCGCTGGGTCAATAGTGGAGTGACAACCATAAATCTTCTTACATTTGAAAAACCTCCTTAATTGCGTGTGCGTTTAATTGATATTTCACTGTTCATTTGTAGGTGAAATGGATTCTGCAGAAGATGGCAAAAGGTCAAAAAAAAATCTGAAAGATGATGATGAACAAATAACCAAATACAGGGAACTGCTCAGAAGCATCCAAGAAAAGGACAAAAAGCATGAGGAAAATGACATGGAGATGGAAATTAAATGGGTTCCAGGTACGTTCCATTGGAGATTGTATGTAAGAGCTTCATGTGTGGTTATGTAGCTTGTTGCCTTTTTAAAATATTTACCTTAGACTCCTGTTAAAGTCTGGCTATCACCCTAATTTCAACATTAGAGCAAACGGTACCAGTAGCGCGCTAAAAATATTATGCAGATGGTCTTCATTAATTCAGCTTAATCAGTTGTTCTAATTTTTCTTCTTAACGCTATACTTCGCTGGCCAGAAGAGCATTTTGGTATCCTCCTTCTTGATTTTTCAGAAATCCTGTTCTTCAGACTTTCTTTCCTTTCTCAGACAAAATGTATTTAATATCATCTCACCATCAGCTTCCCCAACTAGCAAACCCACATGTTTCAAATGGGGGTTCATTCTGTCCAGCTGAAAATACTGTGCTTTATACTTTGCAAAAAATCTTGTGGGCAGATTCATAAAGCTTTCTTTTTGTATGTAGGTGTGATTTGTGGGAATGCAGGATTACGTTTTATGTTTAAGCTATTTGTGAAAATATATTTTGTGTATCTGTCCTTGTATATTTAGAATATTCTGCTACAGTGGGATCGGGCTTTGCTTTCCCCTAACAATGTACACTAGCAAGAGATAAACATGTGTCAAATTCACACTTCGGGCCATACTGGGTAAGGGACAAGACCCCCCTAAAATTCCCCTTCTGTTTTGAAACACACCTAGGGATCACGAAGATCAGATGGCTGGCTTCTCTTTCAGTGCGGTTATGCACAGCCTACAGACATTGCTCTCCTTCACAAGTACGAGGTTCAATCTAGTTTCACTGGGTGGCAGAAGTGCTCAGGTTGATTGACTGTTCTACAGTCTATGCTACTGGACTCTCACATCGTCCAGGAACGATTTAGTAGTATACTTATATTATGTACTTACATATGTTGAATGTGACCGAAGTAAAAGATATCAGATCTCTGTACATGACAACAAGAGTCTACAGCATGGGTACTCACAAACCGGTAGGGGCGGGGTCAGTGGAGGAGGGGGCGGGGTTAGAGTAACAAAAAAGACTGCGACCATGAGGTTGAACAGAGGTCCCTGCAGCGGACGCCTTCGTCCACTGAGCCACCAGTCCCCGCATACGCACATCTATCTTTCTCTCTCTGTCACCCTTCCTCAATCTCTCTCTCTCTCTCTCTCTCTCTCTCTCTCTCTCTCTCTCTCTCTCTCTCTCTCTCTCTCTCTCTCTCTCTCTCTCTCTCTCTCTCCCTCCTCCCTCCCTCCCCTCCCTCCCTCCCTCCCTCCCTCCCTCCCTCCCTCCCTCCCTCCCTCCCTCCCTCCCTCCCTCCCTCCCTCCCTCCTTCCTCCCTCCATCCCTTCCTCCCTCCATCCCTTCCTCCCTCTATCTATCTCTCCCACTGTCTCCCTCCATCCGTCTCTCCCTCCCTCTATCTATCTCTCCCATTGTCTCCCTCCATCCCTCTCTCTCCCTCCCTCTATCTATCTCTCCCATTGTCTCCCTCCATCCCTCTCTCTCCCTCTCTCCCTGTCTCTCTCTGTCTCACTCACTCTGCCTCACTCCCTCTCCCTCTCCTTCCCTCCCTCTCCCTCCCCCCTCCCTCTCATTCTCTCTCCTTCCCTCACTCCCCTTCCTCTCCCTCACTCCCCTTCCCTCCTTTCCTCCCTCTCCCTCACTCCCCTTCCCTCTCCCTCACTCCCCTTTCCGACTTTCCTCCCTCTCCCTCACTTCCCCTTCCCTCTCCCTCACTCCCCTTCCCTCACCCTCTTACCCTCATCCCCTTCCCTCACTTCCCTCACTTCCCTCACTTCCCTTCCCTCACTTCCCTTCCCTCACTCCCCTTACCTCACTCCCCTTACCTCACTCCCCTCCCCTCACTCCCCTTCCCTCACCCTCACTCCTCTTCCCTCACCCTCACTCCTCTTCCCTCACCCTCACTCCTCTTCCCTCACCCTCACTCCCCTTCCCTCAGTCCCTCACTCCCCTACCCTCACTCCCCTTCCCTCAGTCCCTCACTCCCCTACCCTCACTCCCCTTCCCTCAGTCCCTCACGCCCCTTCCCTCAGTCCCTCACTCCCCTTCCCTCAGTCCCTCACTCCCCTTCCCTCACTCCCCTTCCCTCACTCACCTTCCCTCACTCACCTTCCCTCACTCCCTCCCTCACTCACCTTCCCTCACTCACCTTCCCTCACTCACCTTCCCTCACTCACCTTCCCTCACTCACCTTCCCTCACTCCCCTTCCCTCACTCCCCTTCCCTCACTCCCTCCCACTCTCCTTCCCTCCCCTTGCCTCACTTCCTCCCTCACTCCCTCCCACTCTCCCTCACTCCCCCACTCCCCTTCCCTCACTCCCTCCCACTCTCCTTCCCTCCCCTTGCCTCACTCCCTCCCTCACTCCCCTTCCCTCACTCCCTCCCACTCTCCCTCCCTCCCCTTCCCGCACTCCCACCCTCACACCCCTTCCCTCTCCCTCACACCCCTTCCCTCACTCCCCTTCCCTCACTCCCCTTCCCTCACTCCCCTTCCCTCACTCCCCTTCCCTCACGCCCCTTCCCTCACTCCCCTTCCCTCACGCCCCTTCCCTCACCCTCACTTCCCTTCCCTCATTCTGCAGAATGAGGGAACACATTGTTGCGTCTACAAAATGAACGAGACGCCCCTTTCACTCGTTATTTTATGTATTTGTTTGAGATCATATGTTGTATAGTAAACCGTTATCAGATCTGTCCAACAGCTCGTGACGGATTTCTTGTCAAACTGTAATGTGGCAACTGCTGTAAGCGACATTTAATGTCTGCCCAGTGCCCACATTACTTCTGAGATGTTATTTTGGCAGGGCCTGCGTGGACTGTGAGGTGATGGAAGGAGGGGAGGGAGGGGGGCACCGGAGAGTATAGGGTAGGCGCTGAGGCTCGCTCTCTCCACTGCTGACTTCCGTGTGAATCACTCTTTCTTCTTATGGGCAGGGGGAAGCTGCGGCCAAGAAACGGCATGTATGGATGTGAACAGAGAATTTATTGCAGGAGTGGATGCCGAGCAAACGATTTGTTGAGAGACAGAGATGATGATCACCCATACTATATAGACAGGGCCTACGCATTAGGTAGTGTGTTACAGGTCACACAGGCGTTTTTTTGGCAGGGTGACTCAGGTATTCAGCCTTCCCAGGCTGAGAAATTGAGTACAGTTACATTGGGTGACATGGTGACCTGATAGCAAACACTACATAACTTTAACTATTCCCAAAAATGAGTGCAGCTGGCCCCCACCGGCTCAAATTAAGTACTGACAATTGCTGTGTCCCCCAGGCTTTCATGCTGTGTTCTCTCATAAACAACCTACCTCCATCCTCGGCCCTAACACGAACCTACAAAACGGCACTGCACAAACTACCTCATCCACCTCTCGCTTCCACCACATGCATCACACACCCACTCACCAATTTATGCGTGCTCAACCCTGACACTCAAACCCCACCTCGTCCCTCAAGCTCACCCTTCGTCTTTCCTTCAGCCAGTTTCACATCCATTCACCTTTCACTTTCGTCACATACACACCCTCGCCCACAACCACCAATCTACATGTGCCACACCCTCCCCACATCATACATCCCCACCTGCTCTCCCCTCACGCCCAACCCCCTCATCCCTCAAGCTTACCCTCACTCTTTCACTCTCCAAGCCTCACCCGCCGCTCACTTTCACCACATAGACACCCTCGCACTCTCTCAAGCACCCTTACACATGTTCCCCTCACACCCGCTCTCTTTCCCTTGCTCGGCCTTGCGCTCTCCCTCACAAACACCCCTCCCACTGCCATTCACCTGCACGCCCAAACCCCACCTAATAATCCCTCAAGCTCCCTCTCCCTCGCTGCCTTGACTACGCGAACGAAGCCATGCGCAGAAGGGTTTTACAGCTTTCACGGGGCACCCTGTGGCAAAGTAAACAAACATTGTTTTTTATAATATTCGCTTTTAATTTTAAGATTTGGTTACGCAACTCACCTTCAGTCCATCAATGCCCCTGCAACCTTTTTCCCCCTTTAAACCTTTGCCGCCACGTCCTCCCTTTTCACCTCGGTCCCCCTTTGGGTCTCAGTCTCACTCCGGTTACACACACGCTTTAAAAATGCTTTTTTGAATCACGGGTACGATGTCTGCTTGGTCCGCGGGCCGCCAGGGAAGGCTTGCTGGGCCGCTGGCGGCCCGCGGGCCGTACTATGAGTACCTGTGGTCTACAGTAACCTCTAAACTTAGTGAAAACTGGTAGCGCAAGAGTCATTAAGTCTAATCAAATGATTACATCATGTCTCTAACATTTCATTAAGCAAGGCTTTAGCATTTTAGGTCTTCAGTTAATAAGTAAAGGCAAAAATACAACAATCTGAAAATGGCATGAAGGTTTCCTTCTTTTTAACGACAACCTACTTTAATAACATTTTTCACATGGTGCGCAGACTTAATATAGTCCTCTTCTGTCATTGTAAAACAGTCCTGTTGTCTGATTGGAATCGCATAACCTTTCAGTATGTGAATGACACAGCTCATTCTGGAAACACTCAGCTGTCTCCTGAAGGACTGGCTTGCTGCAGTCCATGTCAAGTGCATTTTGTACTAATCACATATGACTCAAGAAAATGGGGGGTATAAGGCTGGCCCTCTGAGATAGAACTAAATATCTTCACTTTTCCACTCACCAACCGCTCCAAGACCCTGGTATTCTACATTGACACCACCTACTCTACTGGGCCCACATTTCACAAAATATGAAGACTGCTAAGCATTATCTGCTGAACACTAAAGCTGGTCTTTCTGGGTGAAATTTCAGACTCTCAATCCTGGCTTTGTTCCTTTTCCATCTTGAAAGAGGGAATACTGGCCATTGTTCCGGAGTACCACCAGAGTCTGCTAAAGAACATTATCTAAGCATGCTTCCTCGAAGGTCTTTACAGTACAAAAGGATCACACTGACTATTGGGCCTCACTCTCATTGTCTAAATCACATTAGGTATCTAATGCTGAATTCTTACACCCCACTAACTGTACCTGGTGATTAATTTCAACCCCCCAGTGGAGCACGCATGACACAAAGCAGCAGTATCACCAGACTGGAAATAGGGAAATGTAGGCCGTAAAGAACTGGATTATCGACCTTCTACAGCTAAGTCAGTCAATTCCCACCCGGGTCCGGCCATGCTTCGCCTCCACAGGGATCTGAAAATCCATCTCTTCAAGAAACGCTTTGTCCTAGTGTAGGCACCTGGATGGCTCCTGAAAGTATCACATTCTCAGTCATTATCCCTCACAGCTATGTCATTCCTGTTGTTGCACAGGTTGGGTCATATCTGACTGCGAAAAAAAGCGTGCAATGTGTGGTCATTGTTCATTAATTAGTAAATGAATGCTATTTCTGCACGCAGACTAAGGAAATCGGAAATTGCAATTAAGGTTCCGTAATCTGTGCTTCCTTGAGAGGCACACCTTTCTCAGTTACAACCTTAGGGTGGCTTTAAAAATAAAAAATAAAGACTACATTTTTTTGCTGTGTGTTAAAACTGGGGGTTTCTGTTTGGCAGGTTATTACTCTGTCCAAGTAAGCATCCTTCTTCCTAGTCCGGCAAAGAGATATACACTTTTAAAATAACCCCTGCTCACCCCCTTGGTAGCTTGGCACAAGCAGTCAGGCTTAACTAAGAGGCAGTGTGTAAAGCATTTGCACATAACCAACAGTAATACAGTGAAAACACCACAAAAGGACCCCACACCAGTTTTAGAAAAATAACCAATATTTTTTTCTGTGCAAAACAAGACCAAAAACGATGAAAAAAATCCACTACACAGTTCTCAGAAATATCAATAAACAAAAATAGACTTAAAATACAGTTCCTTGAAGTCGATAGCTCCATCAGGGGCTATCACGGCTTCTTCAACAACAAATCCAGACAGTTCTGGCGGACAGTTGCGTCGCGGGCTGACTATGGTGTAGAGAAGACCTGCAAAACAGTACATTTTAGAAATGCTGGGTTTCGGCGACCTCTCGTCGAGCTCCAAAGAGCAGGCGTCTGCTCCGGAGGTCGGTGCAGGAGTCATTGGGCCCTTGTAGTCACACGCGTTGCAGATCAAACTCCTCACAGTTGAAGTCGGGAGCACAGGTGTCTAGGCTGCTGTGCAAAGTGCAGCGGTACCCTCAGGTCGCGGTGTAGGCAGCGGCTTGGTGACGGTCACCCACCGGCGTTGGTGACACCAGGCCTGCGAAGTGATGCAGTGCTTGTTGCGCAGTTGGCAGGTCACGTTCCAAGCAGCGACGTCGCCGTTGCTGAAGCGTTGTCGTTGGCTGGCAAACTGGGGTCGATGGCGCCTGCTTCGGTAGGCCAAAGCTGCTGTGTGGGATAAGAGTAGTGCGTCATGTAACTTTCGAGCAATGCCCTCGAACCACATGCATGCAGCAGTGTCTATGTCAGCGTGGAGCTGCGTCGTCGGGGATACAGGGCGGCGGCGTGAAGCGAGGCTTTGCGTAGTGAGGTGCCCTCAGGTTGCGGTGCAAGCAAGCAGGCTCGGTGGTGCTGTTTGTGAGACCAGAGTTGCAGTGTGAAGTGCGGTGGTGCCCTTCGAGGTGCCTTAAGGACACGGAGCTGGCAGCGGTGTCGGTGTCAGCGTCTGGTTGCTTTTTCTTCTTTTCCAGCACAAAACACACAGTTCCCAGTGCTGGTAGCAGATGCACTTGAAGTCTTTGCTGTTCCTGAGACCTCTTGAACAGGGGCCAAACTCTACCTCAAGCCCTTGGAGAAACTCAAACAAAAAAGTTGCAGAAAGTCCAGTCCTTTCTCTGCCCTAGACAGAAGAAGCTACTGCAGAAAAACACAGCAAAGCACTCAGCAAAGTGGTCGTTCCTCCTCACAGCTTCTCCAGCTCTTTTTCTTGGCAGGTTCCTTGATCCAAAAGAGTTCTAAAGTCCTGCGTTCAGGGGCGTGGCCAAGATGGCAGGCAAGAGGTAGCAACCTTTGTGAGCTCCGCTGTTCACTGCCAGTAAAGTGACTCCGGCTGTAGCCCTCAAGCCCCAAAGCACACACAAAGGATGCCTGGATCTGGGGGGGCACTAGTGGGGTGCTCTGTCACCATGGTTGTAAGGTGGCAGATGGTGCTGAGATGCAAGATATTCCTGTGCTCCACGAGTCGCTGCAATGCAAGATGGCACCGGCCTAGACTACTCCAGAGGCGAAAGAGCTGGAGGCCCAAGCATGGCCCAAGTAGGGGCAGTGCTCTTGCCCCCCACACACCTTTGTGTGGCAGAGACCCAGGTCGGACGCTTTCTCCCGCGGTTGCCGAGGTGCAGCCAGAAGGAAGAATCCACCATATTGAGGGCAGAAGCTGCCTCCTTGGACTGTGTTGGCATAGGGACTGTGGGGCACCCTCTGAAACCTGTAGACTTGCTCAGAAGGGCTCAGTGCTGAGTAGAACCGGGGGAGCCCTACATGCCCGATAGGAAGTGGCCAACAGCCTAGTGGATGGAGGTGTCAGTGGGAGGCCCATATCGGTGAAGGTGCGGGCCTCCTAGATTGCGGCAGTGTGCCCCAACGAGGGAACAGTGATGAGAGCCCTGGGGCGTCGCCGAGACGGGCTAATTGTAACGGCGCTGCGATGGACGGAGTGCGTGGCGCATTAGAGGGTGGTCTCCTATTAGGCCCTGTAAGTCCGGCTGCCACTCCCTGGTTGGGAGGTGCCAGCAAGTAGGGTCTCTCCTTTGTCTCAGCGGTGGTTTCCTCAGACAAGATGGTGCAGCGCCTGGTGTAGGGGAGGGAAGCTGAGAGGGGTGCAACTCCGATCCCCGGTGGATTCCTGTGAAAAAGGAGATGACGATTCCCCGCCAAAAAAAGATAGTATCCTAAAAGACCTGCTTTCTAAGCCCACACCTAAGAAAGCACAAGTGAGTGATACAAGCTCTGAGATTTCCCTGGGGGACTGAGAGGGAGGAGAAGCCCCAGTCACAAGACCATTTTTGAAAACCCTCTTCGGAGTGCTGCGATCAGACTTTGCGTCCCTAAAACAAGACATTGTGACGGAGGAACAGAGAATGGTTAAACAAGAAAATGCCTACTTTCTAAACACACAATTTAAAAAAAAAACCATCTCCCTAAAAAGGCGGTACTAAATACGGAGGTACAGAGAATGGTTAAACAAGAAAATTCCTTCTTTCAAACACACAATTTAAAAACCATCTCCCTAAAAAGGTGTTACTAAATACCGAGTTCACAGAGCCTAAACTCCATTTCTCTATCTAGTCCCCATGGAAAGTTATACTTGTAAGATGTTATAAAGCAACTCCTATTTTAGCGCATGGGGATCGTTTTTTAATAGTTAAAAACGGAATTGGCAATATTTCACTATCAGGGCATGTCTCACACACACCCACCAGTACATTTCCTACTTTTCCCATACACTGCACCCTGCCCATTGGGGTACCTTGGACCTACCTGAGGGATGCCTTGCATGTAAGAAAAGAAAAGAAAAGGGAAGGTTAGGACCTGGCAAATAGGTGTACTTGCCAGGTTGACATGGCGATAAAACCTATGCACAGGCACTGCATTGGTAGGTCTGAGAACCCTTTGAAAGGCTGCTTGTGTGGGTGGCACTATCAGTGCTGCTGGCCCTCTAGCAGCATTTGATTTACCAGCACTGGGCACAGACAGTGCACTGTACTAGGGCCTTGGTAATTAATCAAATAAGCCAAACTTGGAAACATCAATCCATAAACACAATTTACAGTAGGGGCACTTGCACTTTAATACTGAACAGCACCTAGAAATTGTGCAGAGGCACTAAACCGGCAGAGCGCAGTCCAACATATTAAAAACAGGCTGCCAGAAAGCAAAAAGACTGCGGAAACACCCCAAAAGATGCCAGGTCTAACAGTCTGTATCTGTTCTGGCAGCTTTCTCTAAAAGGGGATTTGGCTTTATTGAGCCAATTATTGCTCGGAGTGATGTTTTGTACCTCAGTGGGAGGGAGTCACAGACAAAGGAATCAAAAAAGCCCTTCGGTCTTCTTGGATAATCAACTCCCTGTCAATCTAAAGTACTGGATTCAGCCTCCTTTCGCCCTCTGTGTCTCCTGTTGCGCTGCTCGAGAGGGGGGTGGACTGAGAGTCCTATACTCTGGTTTGTAGTCAACTAGCAGCATGTGGGTTTGCTTCCCTTCTACTGATTTGTGGCTCTTTTTCCCCCTCGTCTGCTCCGCTTGGATCTGATTGGTTTCAGTGCTGAATCACTCCTCAGCCTCTCTGACTCCTTCTGCTTGAGACCAGTCTATGCAGTTGTCGGGTGAGGCTCTAATAGTGCCAGTTTAGCACACAGGACGTCTCTTTCACCATTGTGAGACCTCCGAGGCTGTGTGTAAGATGGAGAGCAATGGGCTAGCCCTTTTGCCGCCCATGGCAGTCCCTGAGTTTGCTGCCCGGCAGCCGCGTGTGATAGCAGGAAGGGGGCGCTGCCTATTCCTGCGACTGCCGCCCCCAAAACTCGTACTGCAAAGGAATCTGAAGAAAATCGGAATCTCCTTCTACAGAGCACTAACTTATATCACACAATTCTAATATTAGATACAAATACACACGGTTCTCAGCAAATTCTCCAATCAGGTTAAAGCACTTGAGGGTAAGCCGAGCTCATCATTCTTCCACAGTGAGGCTTCTCTAAACATCTTCAAACCTCCAGTTAGCTGCGACATAACGAAATACATTGAGCAGCCTGCACTCGTTAAAATTCATTGAAACATATTACAGTTATTATGTAAGGAAAACATATCAAATGAGAACACAAACAAGGATACATCACAATTCTAAATGTGGAGTCAGCACTCCTATTAATAAATACACGTTGTTCATGAAAGAAGATTGCAACCAATGTTAGGCATTGTAAAATGCAGGCCTACATTAGCTGTGGTCATATAAAACCGGAATAACATACAGAAAATATATCCACGTGCACACGTTAATATCAATATAAATGCTAAAACATGTAATATGTAAAAATCACCTTCATCTACGCCTGCGAGTCGCGGACTCCGCCATCCTCAACACAGATGCACCCAACTGCCTGAGTCGACGGCTCTGCCATCCTCCACATAGCTGCACTCTACTGCCTATGAGTCGTGGACTCTGCTATCCTTCACATAGCTGCACCATACTGCCTACGAGTGACGTACTCCGCCATCCTCCACACAGCTGCACACTACTGCCTACGAATCGAGGACTCCGCCATCCTCCACACAGCTGCACCCTACTGCCTACGAGTCGTGGACTCCGCCATCCTCCACACAGCTGCACCCTACTGCCTACGAGTCGTGGACTCTGCCATCCTCCACACAGCTGTACCATACTGCCTATGAGTCGTGGATCTGCCATCCTCGACACAGCTGCACCATACTGCCTACGAGTGACGTACTCCGCCATCCTCCACACAGCTGCACACTACTGCCTACGAGTCGCAGACTCTGCCATCCTCCACACAGCTGTACCATACTGCCTATGAGTCGTGGATCTGCCATCCTCGACACAGCTGCACCATACTGCCTACGAGTCGTGGACTCCGCCATCCTCCACATAGCTGCACCCTACTGCCTACGAATCGAGGACTCCGCCATCCTCCACACAGCTGCACCCTACTGCCTACGAGTCGTGGACTCCGCCATCCTCCACACAGCTGCACCCTACTGCCTACGAGTGACTGACTACGCCATCCTCCACATAGCTGCACCCTACTGCCTATGAGTTGAGGACTCTGGCATCCTCCACACAGCTGCACCCTACTGCCTCCGAGTCGTGGTGTTATGTATCCTTTTAGGACCCTATTGTAAGTTTCCCGATTCATGCCTTTATATAGGTATAAATCACCATATCCTTATATAGGCATAGAAATCCTAACCATATTAGGCATAACTCATGCAGTCCAAATACCGCAGGGCTACTTCCACTAGTTCCGAAAATCCACAACAATTTCTTGGAAAAACCCGCCTTCAGCAGTCAGGGACTTCCCCTTGCTTGAGTATTGATTTATCCAATAACTCATGGAGTTTTCAAAGAACTGAGACTCTTTGATGACGTTATTATGTCCAACTGTATGTCAAAGTAGGCACCTTCAAGGTATAAATATACCCACACTCGCCCAAGCAAACACACAGTGGTTTGGAGCAGTTTGACTATCTACTTGCTCGACGCGCCCTGCTACAGCAAGTGCCGAAGGAAGCTGACCCTCCAGCAGACGCACTGAGAGAGAGACGCTGTCTTTTCTCCTGCCGAGAAATCCAGCTCCAGTGTTTCCAAGCTACCCTTGCAGGTTGTTGGGAAATCGAGTTCCGAGACCAGCCTTCTCCATTCTAAACTAAGGTACAGAGTTGATTAGACCCTTAGAGAAATCTTGGGCAAATTCTTGGCAAAAGAATACTACATTTATGCTACACCTCACTTACTTTCTACCTCATACTAGGCTTAGGTTAGGTACACCGGGGTAGGCGTATTTTAGAAGCATCAGTTGAGTACTTTTAGCCTCTGTTATTTATGTATGTATTTATATATGGTTTAGGAACCATACAATGCTCTTACAGTATTATTTTATTCTACTATTTATACTGTACGCATTATATGTTTCAAACAGTTTTACTATTGTACCAGTTCATTTCTTATGCTTGAGAAAGAAGACTGCTCAATTAAACCTTTTATTGAAAACGCCCGTCTTTCTACTTTCTCTGCACCTCTAGTGAAACGAAGCATGCACAATTGACTGAGTGAAATATCTATCTATTGTTTCCACGACTCTGAAGATACATTTTAACTCGGGGAAACAAAGTTGTCCTGTTTATGCAGTTGTCCGAGAATAATCCATTTTTGTGAATTCTAGAAAGTTTCTAGTGACCTCTGAGCTAGCTGGCACACACAATTAAGTCTAGTATATTCGATAGAGACCTAATCGACCTTAGTCCTGCGTCTAATCTATTGGATATACTATTCCAATGTGCAGAGCAATTAATAAAAATACATAGACAATTGGTACAATATGTCATGCGGACCTTAATAGTCCAACCTGCTATAAGAATGCCACAGGACACCCCTCATCAGGGGAACACAAACAAAATCACACCACAGACTATACAGTCAGTAATCTGTAAGCCATCCTCCACACAGTTGCACCACACTGCCTATGAATCGTGGACTCCGCCATCCTCCACACAACTGTACCATACTGCCTATGAGTCGAGGACTCCGCCATCCTCTACACAGCTGCACCCTACTGCCTACGAGTGAAGGACCCTCCATCCTCCACACAGCTGCGCCCTACTGCCTATGAGTTGCAGACCTCCGCCATCCTCCACACAGCTGCACCATACTGCCTATGAGTTGTGGACTCTGCCATCCTCCACACAGCTGCACCATACTGCCTACGTGTCGAGGACTCCTTCATCCTCCACACAACTGCACCCTACTGCCTAAGAGTCGTGGACTCCGGCATCCTCCACATAGCTACACCCTACTGCCTACAAGTGGAGGACTCCGCCATTCTCCACAAAGCTGCACCCTACTGCCTACGAATGCCGGACTCTGCCATCCTCCACCCAGCTGCACCCTACTGCCTACGAGTGACACTCTGCCAGTCTCCACACAGCTGCAACCTACTACCAACGAATGGAGGACTCCGCCATCCTCCACACAGCTGCACCATACTGCCTACGAGTCGAGGACACCGCCATCCTCCACACAGCTGCACCCTACTGCCTACGAGTGACTGACCTTGCCATCCTCCACACAATTGCACCATACTGCCCACGAGTGACGAACTCCACCATCCTCCACACATCTGCACCAATACTGCCTACGAGTCATGGACTCCACCATCCTCCACACAGCGGCACCATACTCCCTACGAATGGAGGACTCTGCCATCCTCCCTACAGCTGCATCCTACTGCCTATGAGTGACGGACTCCGCCATCCTCCACACAGCAGCGCCATACTGCCTACGAGTGACGGACTCCGCTATCCTTTACACAGTTGCACCCTACTGCCTACAAGTCGAGGACTCCGCCATCCTCCACACAGCTGCACCCTACTGCCTACCAGTCGGGGATTAGGACATCCTTCACAGATCTGCACCCTACTGCCTACAAGTAACGGACTCTGCCATCCTCCATACAGTTCAACCCTACTGCCTACGAGTGAGGGACTCCATCATCCTCCACACAGCTGCACCAATACTGCCTACGAGTGATGGACTCCACCATCCTCCACACAGCTGCACCCTACTGCCTACGAGTGACGGACTCTGCCATCCTCCGTACAGTTGCACCCTACTGCCTACGAGTGACGGACTCCGCCATCCTCCACCCAGCGGTACACAGCTGCACCCTACTGCCTACGAGTGGAGGACTCCACCGTCCTCCAGACAGCTGCACCCTACTGCCTACGAGTGACAGATTCCGCCATCCTCAACACCGATACACCCTACTGCCTACGGGTCATGGACTCCAACTTCCTCCAAATAGCTGCACCATACAGCCTACGAGTCGGGGACTCCGCTATATCCCACACAGCTGCACCCTACTGCGTCGATGAATGTTTAGAAGATGTTCGTTAGTTCTTTGCTTTGCTTATTTGTATTTATTTAGAAGGTTTAATCCTGGGGTGTATTGCTTCTGTTCCTGTCAGAGTCCATGTCGGGGGGCTTAAGACCTCAGAGTTTGTGTTTTCATCCGTTTCTTGCATTTCATATGTGATGTTTTCACATCCAAGATGATAATGCACATACTGGCTGATTACCTACCTTATTGAAGAGCTCATCCACTACAGAGAATGACATGGTTCTCTGTCTTCTGTCCGCTTATTTGCGCTACTTTCATTCCCATATGTTAATCGGGTTACGTGTGGAGTAAGAGTTTCTGTAGAGCTCATAGTTTATAAAGTATCCAGTTGTGGTTTAAAGTTAAAGTAGGATTCCAGGATTTTCTGGCTTGATAAACTAAGTTGCTGTATTTTAAAATCTGAAAGCAGTTTTTGAATTAGACCTGTTGCTATGCTAACAGCAGATGTATCACAATTGGGGAATCAATGTATAGGTTGGGAGTTGGCGATATTGCTGCACTTGTTCGGCTTCTTGATATATTTTTGTTGGCCACTGGGGGTCAGTGTGAGTACGCTTTATGTCGATATTAAACTTTGGGGCGTGTAACAGATTCTTCTGTCCAGACCCAACAAGCGAAGGCCTGCTGTCTGTGTACCTGGAATAGTTCGCAAGTTTAGTGCACACGTGCCAACATTTTAGACCAGGAAAGTCGAAGATTGTGGAAAGATTATGTATCCCCCTTTGACTTCTGTTTAAACAGAAGCAATTTCAGGCGGGAGGTAGCCTAACATTAAGACATTTTTGGCTTCAAACTTCGGGAGTCATCCACCTTAGTCGATTATGTTGGCATATATTATAGTATAGTATTTCTTGGAGTTTGAATGATTTGTTGGCTTGGACGTAAACTCGTTGAAGCGCATTAGTCCGCCGCCTCGTGCCACAGCATTCGACCAAACAAATTTCAAAAACGCATGGGTGCAAGCAGTGGTCGAAGTGGGAAAGAAAAAGTAGGGAAACTGTGGGTGGAGAATCAGGGGGCGGGAATAACCGAAGATTGAATCAGTGGGCGGAGTCAGGGGTGTGGCTAGAAATAGCAAAACATACCAATTTTTTGCACGTTTACCATTTCACTGACCAGTTACAGCTTATAACGTTATTTAATTAAAACAATGGATAAACATGTTTATTTGAGGTTTAATTCAGGAAAAGCAAACACTCATAGGGAATACAGGTTTATGTAAAGTGTGTGAAATGTAAGCAGGAACAACATGTTACCTTAATGCTTTTACTCTCATTGTTCAGAAATCCATGATAATTTTTTTTTTGTAGGGACTCTTCAGGAGAATCTAGACTCACGGAAACCCACAAAGGCTCCCTCATATTCATGTCAGCCAGCTAGCTGCTCACTCATAATATAGCAAAAAGAACAACTGGTGGACAGAATGCAGAACAATGTCATACATTCACCCCAGTACAGAGATCTGGGCCTAAATCCATTGTTATTTTGCTCACCATGCCATTCCAGTTTGGAGGCAGCCATATGCAAATCAGTTTTGATCCTGCACCCAATGGGAACAGTCCAGCCTGAACTGCAAGGCCAGGTCCTCCCTGGACTAGAAACAAGCATCCTAGACCGGTTTCGGGCTTTCAGCCCTCATCAGCCAGGATAGCTTGATTCCAGTAGCATGGAGAGCACAGGACTCATGTCTGAGCATACCTGTCCCACTCGGGGTGACAAATGCAAAAAGAACAATTGATGGACAGAATGCAGAACAATGTCATACATTCACCTCAGTACAGAGATCTAGGCCTAAATCCGTAGTTTTTTTGCTCACCATGCCATTCCAGTTTGGGGTGAAATGTGTATTGTCTCCTTGGTTATGGGTAACCAAGAGTCATGGAAAGTGGCCCTCAATTACAGACCCCCAAGTGCCAAAACTCATTTTGTGGAGAAGCTCGTCGAAGCTATTGCACCTTATGCTATAGCTACAGAGAATTTTCTTCTATTAGGAGACATAAATTATCATCTGGACCAAACTCTTGACCCTCATACTGCTGACCTGACTACAAACCTTGATACCCTACAGCTAAATATACTCCCGACAGGCCCAACTCATATAGCGGGACATGCATTAGACCTTATATGCGCAAATTCCCCCAAAGTTAAAATTATACAGATTGACCCAGTCCTGTGGACCGACCATTATGTTATTAAATTTAACATCGCGTGCCCTCAGTTCGAACCCCGGAAAACTACCCAAGTTAAACTGAGTAGACCATGGAACAAAATTTCCTCAGATTCTTTTGCTGAACATTTTTCACCTCCAGTCATTACCGACAAGACTGATCCTAACATAGCTGCCAGAGAACTGGAATCTGCAATAGTCTTGGCATTAGATCGCAGTGCCCCAGCCCGAGTATCAAAACCTCCTAAGAAAAATTCACCTTGTTTTACGCCAGATCTGGACCGAACTAAACATGCAGTCAGAGTAGCTGAAAGGAAATGGCAGAAAACTAAAGATTAAAATGACAGGGTTCAATATAAAATCGCCCACAGACAATACATGAAAGGAATCGCTGAGGCGAAGAAGGCATATTTTGGTAATAGGATATCTCTGGCATCTAACTCACAGAGAGAGTTATATAACATAGTGAAAGATTTCACCAACCCCCCTGCCAGCCAGCAGCCACTTGACGAATCTAAAGAATGGGTAGATGCTGTGGCAGTATATTTCCACGATAAAATTAACGAAATTCATAAACGTTTTCCTCAGTCACCTTCCACCGGTTAGTCTCGTCCACCAGCAATTGCAGAGACCCCAACAATTATTTTTCAACACTAGGGGAATTTCCTTCATTCACTGAAACACAGGTTGAGACAATCCTACTCCAAATGAAGTCTGGGGCCTTGGAGACCCGGCCTCTTCTCAAATTCTATCGAAATTTGCTCCTGCTCTGATCCCGGCTTTAACAAAAACGCTAAATCAGTCCCTACTTCACTCTTCTGTTCCACTACATTGGAAGGAAGCAGTTATTAGACCAATCTTAAAAAAAACCTTCTGACGATCCTAAATCACTCCCTAATTATCGGCCAATCTCACTCCTTCCCCTATTTGGTAAGATTATGGAATCCTTAATAAATAAACACCTTAAATCACATCTGGAGATAAACAAGCTCCTGGACCCTTCACAATCAGGCTTCAGGGCGTTCCACAGCACCGAGACTGCCCTTCTTGAAGTTGTGGACAACATAATATTGACACTAGACTCTAACCAGTCAGCCATACTGGTCTTGCTTGACCTGTCTGCGGCCTTCGACACCATCTCGCATCACATTCTTTTAGAACGCCTTGCTGAGGTTGGTGTCGAAGGCTCTGCACTATGCTGGATAAAAAGTCATCTGACAAACAGATGGTCTAAGGTCCAAGTCGGTGCCCACTCCTCCAACTTCTATGATAACGATAAGGGCGTCCCACAGGAATCCATATTGAGCCCTACGCTCTTTAACTTGTATGTGTCCCCTCTTGCTAAGGTCATTCGAGCACACGGCTTTGGGACCGTGTCCTACGCGGATGACACTCAAATACTGATCACCATCAATCAGAACCCGGATGTCACCAAATTGAGATTTAAAAATTGCATGGTAGATATTCATGACTGGATGACCAGAAACTTTTTAATGATGAACGCAGGAAAGACGGAGGTTCTGCTGTTTGGAAAGGCAGATGAAATTTGGTCCGATGACTGGTGGCCTGTCTCCCTCGGCCCATGCCCCACTCCCAAATCCTCAGTGAGGAATCTCGGGGTAACAATCGACAATAAACTGTCCATGTCCGAACATATTAGCAAAGTAGTAGGCACCAGCTATGGCCTCATGCATAGTCTGAGAAAAATCTTTAAGTCGCTCCCCCTCTCAGCTCGTATGCCATTAATACAGGGACTTATTGTTAGTAGAATTGACTACGGGAGCGCACTCCTGGCTTCATCAAATACCACCTTGCTTGCCCGCCTACAGGTCCTACAAAACACCGCGGCTAGTTTGGTGCTTGACCTTCCTTCCCGCACCCCCTCATCACCCTGCTTAAAAACCTTGCACTGGCCCCCAATACAAAAACGTATTAAATTCAAATTATGCTGCCTCGTCCACAAATCCATCAATGGACATGGCCCTGCATATCTAGAACAAAAACTTAAGGTCTACCACCCGGTGAGAACATTAAGATCTTCCACCAAGTTTCTCCTAAATGTCCCCAGGGTACGTACCGCCAGAAACGGTGACAGAGCCTTCAGTAAAACAGCTCCTGTAGCATGGAACTCCCTGCCCCTCCAGATCAGGACGGATTCCGACTACCTGAGATTCCGCAGACAGTTAAAAACATGGCTTTTTTAGACCAGCCTCTGCCTGCATGGGTATCTGATAGGAGTTTCTTCTGCAAGCGCTCTGAGACCTTCGGGTGAGTTATGCGCTATATAAATGAAATGGAAAATGGAAATGGACCCAGCCATATGCAAATCAGTCTTGATGCTGCGCCCAATGGGAACAGTCCAGCCCAAACTGCCAGGCCATATGTATTTAAGAGTCCTTTCATTCGGGAAGTGAACACAAAGCATTACCCACAGAACTATCACATAACATATTGCTCTTTGATAAGCATGGTACATGTTCTTTGCAGCAGGCATATTACCCCATTGCGCTACCTTAGATGAGTAAAACAGCCACTAGACAAAACCTGCTCCCATCTCTCTCCAGCAGGTACATTGATCACCAACGTTCACTGCTCCCGCCCTGTTCACTGCTCCCGCCCCGTTCACTGATCCCGCCCCGTTCACTGCTCCCGCCCCGTTCACTGCTCCCGCCCCGTTCACTGCTCCCGCCCCGTTCACTGCTCCCGCCCCGTTCACTGCTCCTGCCCCGTTCACTTCTCCTGCCCCGTTCACTTCTCCTGCCCCGTTCACTGCTCCTGCCCTGTTCACAACTCCTGCCCGGTTACCACGCCTGCTCATGCCTAATCACTGCTCCTGCCCCATTACTTCTACTGCTTTGTCACTTCTCCTGCCCTGTCACCCCTCCTGCCCGTCACCCCTCCTGCCCGTCACCCCTCCTGCCCGTCACCTCTCCTGCCCGTCACCTCTCCTGCCCGTCACCTCTCCTGCCCGTCACCTCTCCTGCCCATCACCTCTCCTGCCCATCACATCACCTGCCCGTCACTTCTTGTGCCCGGTCACCTCTCCTGTCCTGTTGCCTCTCCTGCCCTGTTCACCGCTCCTGCCCCGTTCACCGCTCCTGCCCCGTTCACCGCTCCTGCCCCGTTCACCGCTCCTGCCCCGTTCACTGCTCCTGCCCCGTTCACTGCTCCTGCCCCGTTCACTGCTCCTGCCCCGTTCACTGCTCCCGCCCCGTTGACTGCTCCCGCCCCGTTGTCTGCTCCCGCCCCGTTGTCTGCTCCTGCCCCGTTGTCTGCTCCTGCCCCGTTGTCTGCTCCTGCCCCGTTGTCTGCTCCTGCCCCGTTGTCTGCTCCTGCCCCGTTGTCTGCTCCTGCCCCGTTGACTGCTCCTGCCCGGTTACCACGCCTGCTCATGCCTAATCACCGCTCCTGCCCCATTACTTCTACTGCTTTGTCACTTCTCCTGCCCCGTCACCCCTCCTGCCCCGTCACCTCTCCTGCCCCGTCACCTCTCCTGCCCATCACCTCTCCTGCCCATCACATCACCTACCTGTCATGTCACCTGCCCGTCACTTCTTGTGCCAGGTCACCGCTCCTGCTCCATTCACCGCTCCTGCCCCGTTCACTGCTTCTGCCCCGTTCACTGCTTCTGCCCCGTTCACCGCTCCTGACCCATTCACCGCTCCTGACCCATTCACCGCTCCTGACCCATTCACCGCTCCTGCCCCGTTACCGCTCTATCTCATGCCCCGTCACCTCTCCTGCCCAATCACCACTCCTGTTCGTCACCTCCCCTGTCCCATCACCTCTCCTGCCCTGTCATCTCTCCTGCTCCGTCACTTCTCCTGCCCCGCCACTTCTCTTGCCCGGTCACCTCTCCTGCCTATTTACCTCTCCTGCCCAGTTACCTCTCCTGCCCAGTCATCTCTTTTTCATGTTGCCTCTCCTGCTCTGTCACTGCTCCTGGCCCGTCACTTTTCCTGCCTTGTCACATTTTCTACCCCATCACTTCTCCTGTCTCATCACTTCTCCTGCCCCGTTCACTGCTCTTATCCGTTCACTGCCCCTATCAGTTCACTGCTCTGGCCGGTACCGCTCCTGCCCATTCCTTATCACCGCTCCTGCCCCTTCACTTCCACTGCCCCATCACCGCTCCTGCCCCTTCTCTTCCCCTGCCCCATCACTCTTCCTGTCCCATCACCTCTTCTTTCCTGTCACCTCTCCTGTCCCGCATCTGAAGCACATGTTCCCAAGTGCTGTGCAGCCTAAAAGCCGTCTGTTCCCATTCACAATATTTATTTTGCCTCACTGTAGCGAGGATGTTATATCTGGGGATTCTTTGGAAGATTAGGATTTCGGGCCTGCATACTGTGTGTCTTATATAATTGCACGTAGACCAGAGAATAGCGCGCAGCCCTACTGAGCTGCCCATAGACTAGAGAATAGCGCGCAGCCCTACTGAGCTGCCCATAGACCAGAGAATAGCGCGCAGCCCTACTGAGCTGCCCATAGACCAGAGAATAGCGCGCAGCCCTACTGAGCTGCCCATAGGCCAGAGAATAGCACGCAGCCCTACTGAGCTGCCCATAGGCTCCTGGAAGTACCACCTTGTTTACTTATGTTTCACTCAGTTATTTAGTTGGCAGTCAGCAGATCAGTGACTCAATGCATTCATCGCAAATGTGCCTTGTCAGGGCGGCAGCA
This sequence comes from Lissotriton vulgaris, assembly GCF_964263255.1. Classification (NCBI taxonomy): domain Eukaryota; kingdom Metazoa; phylum Chordata; class Amphibia; order Caudata; family Salamandridae; genus Lissotriton; species Lissotriton vulgaris. Next base: position 1,546,413,494 of record NC_141694.1, on the reverse strand, counting down.
TTCTCGGAGCCAGCTGTTCTTGAACAGGTAACTTTGGATATTGTACCAGAGTAGTTTTATTTTACAAGGAAACCCCCAGGGCTCTGCTAATGGCGGAAAAGCTGACTTTGCCATTTCACTGTAAACTCCCTGCTGATGTGTAAAGTCTCCACTGATGTGTAAACTCTCCGTGCACTAAAGATATCTCTGTGTCTGTCACTGCTTTAGAGGCACAGAACAAAGCACAGTGTAGCTTCGGGGCTCTGCCACCATTTAACCACACTCCCCGCTGGCCCAAGGGCTTCCTAGAAAGGCATCTCCCAGGCGCATTGTCATTCGAAAGGAGATAATCGACCGCAATCAGAATGACAATGGGCCTGCCCTCCGTCTGTGGAGCTCAGGGAGGGGTTGCTGCAGCCTCTGGAGCTCAACAGAGAAGTGCGAGCAGCCCATGGAATCTGAAAGGAAAAGTTTTCGTTTGCCGTCCCGGGACGATATTTTGACAGAAAGAAGGGGAACGGACTGAAATATTTTCTAGAAGTAGGGGCACGCCGTGCCCTTCCGTCCCCGCCCACTTCTACCACTGGGTGCAAGAGGCAAATATAACGACACACTATAGCTAGCTTTAGAGTAATGTAGAGTTACGTTGGTAGTTTTAGTGTCGGCTTATAGGTGGTTCTGTAAATCATGATTTAAAAAAAAAAAAAACTCGTTGACATTCCACCAGGGTGGTCTTGTAGCCTTCAGGTTCAGAGGTCAATACATACATTACTTATGAACCGAGCATAATTAACACGTTTTAGGTCTGAGCACCGTCAGTTCTTTTTAAGGGGCCTCGAAACGGGTCTCTATCGGGCTCTGTTTTGAGCCCTGGCACAGGCGGTCCTTTTTTTCCGGACTGCAGTGACAGCAGATTGCTGTCACTGCAGTCCGGAAAAAAGTGCCAGGGCGCAAAACAGCCCGATCGAGACCCGTTTCGAGACAGCAGGCACATCGATGTCGCTGCCCACACTACTCACTTCTCACTAGTGGACGTCATGCCAGGTGAGCGTTGTGTGGGAAGGGGAATCCTTTAAAGAGAGTCATTTTCTCTATGGATTTCCCTTCCCTTTCCGGAACGCAAGAGCAGCAACATTGTTGTAGGGTCACCAGGGCTTTAATTGGAAGCTTTTTCAATAATAAATGCAACAAGCCATAGTTGCAGCTTATTTATCTTATGCAACTAATAACCGTTGACAAAGCCAATAGTCCTGACTTCTTGTAGGTATGATGTTACTTGTTGTTTCGCATATCTGGAATGGATGTAATGACAGAAACAGAAAAATACAAATGGGGCTGCACACTATGCTAAACACAGATTTTTAGCCAAAGTGATTTAAAGCCACGCCCCAAAATACACTGGCCACGCCCCTTTGAGAGACCCCACAGTTTTTTCATCCCACTTAAAGCCCTGGTGCTACGAAAGAAAGTTACTTTTCCCCCAGAAAAATAAGAGCTCCGTCTGCACGCATTACCCCCTTAACGTCAGTTCTACTTGATGATAAAGGGCCGTTCACCCATGTGCCAACGCTGTTACTGTGGGCGCAACTAGAACCAAACTTTAGGGGGGGTTTACAGTTCGAAAAGTGTGGACGGAACCAGCTTTAGAGTCTATTCAAAATGTTGTAGTATCGCAGTCTAGTGGTTGCACGTCACGCTCCGACGTGACGTGCCGGCGGCCATATTGGGGCTGCGCGCGCATCCGCGTTATTAGGCGCGAAGGAGTCGGTACGAGCAGGATAGGCTCGGCGCTCTATAGGGACAGTACTTAGCTATAAAGGTGTTAAACAGTACAGTGGCTGCAGCGTATTTACTGGGGGCACCACACACACTACAATGGCGACGAAGGTGGGATGCCAGATCCCCAACCCCCCACAGTGGGAGAACTACGCCGATGGAACCAGCAAGACACCGGAGGGCAGGAGCAACCCATGCCAAGCAGAACCAGAGAACCAGAGGGCCGAGGAAAAGACGAAGATTACCAAACAGGTACCCTATAGAGCGCGGCAGAGCCCAACCACGTCCAGAAGTACAGGAAGGTCACCACAGGAGGGGACAGACCCCGGGTTGGCAAGAAAAGCGCGCCAGAACCAAGCTCGACCCTAAAGACTAGAGGAGCGCGCTGGATACCTCACCAAAGAGAGAGGGGGCTGACGTAGGTAGTCCCCAGACCCACACCAGCAAGGAAGAGCAAGACAATACACCAGGGAGCCCAGAGGCCAAGAAGGCGCACAACCCAAGGTCAAGAGCGAGAGGATGAGTGCGCAGGCAGGATACGCGATGGCGCCGGTGCAGTTCCTACCTAGACCGGGAGAACCATTGATGAAATGGGAGGACTGGAGGGAATACATTGACAATTTCATTGGAGTCTTAGAAGACGAAAATGAAGAAGTTTTCAAACCCTCGAGAAAGAAACGTATCCTACTGTTGAACCTAGGCCCCGAAGGGCTGAGAGTATATAAAAGCCTGGTGCCAAAGCAAAGAGCAACCACAGACGACGACGTATACGCACATTCAATTGATGACCTCAACGAACACTTCAGGCCGGCGGTGTGCGTATCAGTGGATAGATTCAACTTCCAACAAAGGAAGCAGCGCCAGGGAGAGACAATAGAGGAGTATGTGGCGGCACTGAAGCGCCTCGCCTATAGAGCGCGGCAGAGCCCAAGCACGTCCAGAAGTACAGGAAGGTCACCACAGGAGGGGACAGACCCAGGGTTGGCAAGAAAAGCGCGCCAGAACCAAGCTCGACCCTAAAGACTAGAGGAGCGTGCTGGATACCTCACCAAAGAGAGAGGGGGCTGACGTAGGTAGTCCCCAGACCCACACCAGCAAGGAAGAGCAAGACAATACACCAGGGAGCCCCAGAGGCCAAGAAGGCGCACAACCCAAGGTCAAGAGCGAGAGGATGAGTGCGCAGGCAGGATACGCGATGGCGCCGGTGCAGTTCCTACCTAGACCGGGAGAACCATTGATGAAATGGGAGGACTGGAGGGAATACATTGACAATTTCATTGGAGTCTTAGAAGACGAAAATGAAGAAGTTTTCAAACCCTCGAGAAAGAAACGTATCCTACTGTTGAACCTAGGCCCCGAAGGGCTGAGAGTATATAAAAGCCTGGTGCCAAAGCAAAGAGCAACCACAGACGACGACGTATACGCACATTCAATTGATGACCTCAACGAACACTTCAGGCCGGCGGTGTGCGTATCAGTGGATAGATTCAACTTCCAACAAAGGAAGCAGCGCCAGGGAGAGACAATAGAGGAGTATGTGGCGGCACTGAAGCGCCTCGCAGCCACGTGCAAATACGACAACTGGGAGGAAGAGTTCATCAAGGACCAGGTGGTAATGCACACCACGTGCACGTCCGTGCAAGACAAACTATGGGCCAGCGGAGACACCACCCTAAAGGACGTAATGGTCATCGTCAAAAGGGCAGAGTTGGCAAGAAGGTGCGCAGATGCGACGAAGAAAGAGGCCGCGCCTAGCACCATGGTGAATAGAATAGACGTGGAAGAGCCCCGCAATGACTTCCAGAACAAGAAGACGGCTGACAAGGGGCAAAGCAAGTGGTATGGCGATGCGAGTCACCAAGGGAAACAAGGAGGAGGAAACAAGAAGTCATGCTACAGGTGTGGGAGCTGGTCGCATGAGGCACACGACAGAAAATGCCCGGCGTTTCGCGCCAAATGCATGTATTGTGGAATAATTGGACACTACGGGAAAGTGTGCAGAAAAAAGACCTCCAAAAGCATGGGAAAATATGTAGGCCAAAATGACGACGACCATGAAGAAACCACAGAGGAGGAGGTTGTCACGGTACTTTGCATATACGATCAGGTGATGAGCATTGATGGGCAAGTCCTAAGCATTGACGGCAAGAGAACAATGAAGCCCGTCCTGGAACTGACTATTGGAGGCATTACAATCAGCGTGGTGGCAGACACAGGATCACCTTACACCATCGTTCAGAGAGCAGTATGGGAGGAAAAATTTGCACCACACATAGGCCCAGAACTGGAAAAGCTAGACATCCGCCCAGTCACATACAACGGAGACCGCATACCAATGGCGGGGTTCAGACCGCTACACTTTGAATTCCGCGGCCGATCCCGCTTTCTGCAAACTCTGTGTCGGAGAAAGGTCCCTCAGTCCTGGGATGGTTAGACCAAGGAGACCTTGGGATCAAGCTAGACCCAGGAGGCAAAGAACAGATACTGCTGACAGAACCCGAAAACTGGCCGGACATGAACAAGTGGAAGGAAGAATTCCCCAAGGTATTTGGCGGTACAGTAGGCAAGTTAAGAAAATTCGCGCACCGGATCATCCTGAAGGAAAACGCAGTACCAGTAGCCCACAAAGCAAGAAACGTTCCCTTAGCAGTGCGAGATGCAGTACGGGAAGAGCTCCAGGACCTGGAAAGGAAGGGGATTATAGAGCCCATCACGTGTGCCGAGTGGCTCGCGCCCTTGGTAGTGGTTAAGAAACCCAGTGGCAAGGTCAGGCTGTGCGTCGACCTGCGCGAACTAAACAAGAACATTGTGGTGGAGAGGTTCCCCCTTCCCAGGATAGAGGAGATGCTAGCTAGCACCAGGGGCGTCAAATGGTATTCCACCATCGACCTGACCTCCGCCTACCACCAAATCGCACTACACCAAGAAAGCCGCCGCCTCACATCGTTCATCACCCCATTTGGATGCTATCAATTCCGCCGCATGCCGTTTGGGCTGGCCTCTGCGGCAGCAGTATTTCAAAAGTTGATGCATCAACTCTTCCGAGAAACCACTGGAGTCCAATACTTCCAGGACGACATCTTAGTGATGGGGCGGGACAGACACGACCACGATGAGAAGCTTGGGGAGGTGCTACGGATTCTGGAACGGAAAGGCCTCACGGCGGAGTGGTCCAAGTGCCGGAATAGGGATGGAATCGGTAACATATCTGGGGCATGAGATCGGAGTACGAGGAGTAACCCCAAAGGCAGACAACGTGAAAGCGATATGTGAGGCGCCCCCCCCCCCCCCCCCCGCCCCCCCCCCCCCGACCAACAAAGACGAAGTCAGGTCCTTCATCGGCATGGCAGAATACTACGGCAAATTCGTACAGCACTTCGCCTCCAAAACTCACCACATGAGGCAACTGACACGTGAAAACACAGAGTTCCACTGGTCAGAGGAGGCACAAGGAGAGTTCGAGGTGATCAAGAAGGAGATAGTGGACGCCATCCCGCTCCAAGGTTACGACCCTCAAGGGAGGACAGTGCTAACCACGGACGCCAGTGATAAAGGGCTGGGCGCCGTCCTAATGCAGGACCGAGGACAAGGGCAGATGGACACGATCAGTTTCGCATCCCGCACGCTGAGCGACACGGAAAAGAAGTACAGCGTGATAGAAAAGGAGATGTTGGCGGTGGTGTGGGCCACCACCAGGTTCAGGCAGTTCCTATGGGGCACCGGTTCCAACTAAGAATGGACCACAAGCCCTTACTGAAGGTGCTGACGTCGAGTGGACACGCAGATGCAACGCCCCGGATCTCCAAGATGTCACTGAAACTCCTGGAGTTTAGGTACGATGTGGAATACATCCCGGGAATCAAGAACAGAGTGGCAGACTACTTGAGCAGGGCGGCAGCCATGGAACCGAGTGTGGAGGACAAGACAGGAACAGAAGAATGGGTAGCGCTCACAGAAGACCAAGAGACCACCATCAGTCTTCAAGAGTGGAAACAAGCGTACGAGGAGGACCAGCCCCTAAAGGAAGTAAAAGCGCACATCACCCAAGGATGGCCCGACAAGAGGCTGATCGACGGAGACCTACGACCCTACTTCGAAATAAGAGAAGAGCTGTCGATGGACGATAGGGGTATATTTGTGCACAGGGGAGAGAAGGTAATCCCCCCGACCAACATCATAGGAAAACTGTTGGACCTGCTTCACGAGGGACACCTCGGTATATGCAAACTGAGATTGGGGCCAGGCAAGACTACTGGTGGCCAGGAATGGACCTGAGAGACCCGTCAGAAACTGCATTCGGTGCCAAGGTGCCGACAAAGTTCTCAAACCCCTGCGCCCTGCAATGGGAACATTCGACCACCCAAAAAACCCATGGGAAGAGTTATCAGTGGACGTACTGGGCCCGATTCTGGACGCACGAGGCGTCCAAAAGTACGTATGTGTCTTGGTGGACAGGTATTCGAAGTGGCCAGAACTGAAAATAGAAGAAACCATGGATGCAGAGACCATCATAAAGTTCCTGGCTGACACATTTGTGAGGGAAGGAATCCCAAAGGCCATTCTTAGCGACAATGGACCCCAATTCCGATCAGAGAAATGGAACAACTTCATGCAAAGGAACGGCATCCTGGCGAGACACACATCCATATACCACCCTGCCGGGAACGGACTAGTAGAGCGTTTTAACAGAGTGGTGATGGGGCGGTACAAGCGGCAATATCGGACAACAAGGACTGGGAAGTGGAAATATGGCACATGGTGTGGGCATTCAGGATCACCCCCACGAGCACAGGATACAGTCCCTTCCAGATACTGAGAGGACGCGAACCATTCACCCAAGACAACAGAGTGTGGTAAGAGAAAACGATAACAAGTGAGTGGTCCCCGGCAGTGGTGAGAGCGAACATGGAAAAGGCACAAGCAATCTACACCAAACACTACGACAACAGGAGAAATGTGAAGAACACCGGATTGGAAAAAGGAGAATGGGTACGAGTAAAGTTGGCCACATTGCAGAAAAAAGGAGAAAGCAAATACAGCGAGCCCATGCAGGGACAGGAAGTTCTGGGCAGAGCGGCCCTACTAAGCAATGGGAATGTATGTTCGCAGGACCGCATGGCGAGATGCAACAAGGTTTTGAACTGGGACTATGGCGGAATGGACCTAGGAGATGAGGGACAGGGAACTGACCAGCAAAGTCAGTCAGAGACAAATACAGAAGCGAACGGAGAAGAGGGCCAGGAGCAGACGGCGGGAGAAAGTTTGAGTGGAGAGGAAAGAGGCCCCGCCGCGCCAGTGAGTGAAGGAAGAAGCGAAGAAGGCACCCCCAAGACCCCTTTAAGACTGACTCGCAGGGGTAGGGTGGTGACCAAGCCAGCGAGATTCAGAGACTATGATATGAACAGTGGACTATAAGTTAATCATTATTGAATTGATAAAAAGGGGAGATATGTAGTATCGCAGTCTAGTGGTTGCACGTCACGCTCCGACGTGACGTGCCGGCGGCCATATTGGGGCTGCGCGCGCATCCGCGTTATTAGGCGCGAAGGAGTCGGTACGAGCAGGATAGGCTTGGCGCTCTATAGGGACAGTACTTAGCAATAAAGGTGTTAAACAGTACAGTGGCTGCAGCGTATTTACTGGGGGCACCACACACACTACAAATGTCCTTAGGGTGGGGAGGCTTTACAGTGCAAGAAAAATACTAGTAGGGAATGCCAGTTTTCTGGAAAAAAAATTGCGAAATATTGTGTTTTAAAACACATTGGGCCACTGGTCGTGCCGAACAAGACATAACTTCGTGGTGTTCAGGCACATTTCTTTCATTAATGCTCTGTTCATACTGCATTTATCAGCACATAATACAATTATGGTAGCCGAAAAAAATGTTAGTGCAGGAGGCAACTCTTGTGCAGCCAGGCGGGGGTGACTTCTGTTCAAACTCTCTAACACTTAGTATGTTGAATCTGCGCTCCATGGTTCTACATACTAAATCTGGGTTTTAATGGCCTTCAGGTATTCCTGGTAGCCATATGTTTGGGCAGTCTCACAGATTCAAGTGTAGCCCACATTTGGAAAGATATTTGCTGTAGAAACGCCCACGAAGTACAGTTACTGGGCACAAAGGAGGATCCAAGGTGCCACCGCATGACAGAATCAATACCCAAACGTGCACATACCCATGCGCATTGATAACAGCAGATGTTACATAGCAGTACTCTGTGCAAATATTTTGCAACAGAGCATGAAGAACAACTCTGCTAAAAAATGTTAGTCTCGAATTTTCGCAGCTGCCATAATGTGCATTTCAGCGGACTTCTCGTGACAGGCATGGTATCCTACTATGAGTCATTCTGAGGGAATGATCAGTAGAAACATAATAAACTTCTTGATGAAAAAAGGTAAATGCCCGAAACTGGCTACATGCAAGGATGGTTAGGTTAATTTAGAACTTAAATTAAAAAAGGTTTTGGACAAATGGGAGCCTTCAGTGTGATGACAAACGTGAGTGAGAGTTTGACAAATAATCTTCTAAGTAGCAGCAGGCAGGTACTAGGGCAAAATGAAGAGGCATGGCAAGCTTAATCCCAACCTCATTTAATTTTCAGGTGTAGTGAAGCAGACACGACAGTAAATCCTTCCACTTAATATTTATATTTGAAGCACTGATATTCTTGGTAACTGAACACTTCTACCCACACCCCATTAGTCTTTGCTAAAGAAGTGGCCTCTAACCCGGATTGTGTCTGTCCTCCTGGAAGGTTTCCTGCTTCCCGCTTCGCCTATCTCTCCCTACCTCTTAAGCTGTGGGGACACAGGCTTCTGCCTCGATGGACGTCTCTCTGGCCTGTGTAACAGTCCACCCTTATTTATGACTCTCTGGCACGCCAGTTTTCACTCAATGATCTCTCTTAGCATCTCTAGTCTACTTTTATATTTCGTTTTACTCTCACGTCTACCTGTTGATCAGCTGCTTCAGGCCAATTACTCGTAGTCACTATTGCTTTGTCCACATTTACTATGGTTTGCACTTGCACAAAGCAACACAATTTATTCTAACTTTTGCATTGCTTTGCATCAAGTGTGGGTCCCAGTATCTTTGTGAAGGCCACTCAATTGAAAATTATTCTTTCTATCTGAGCTCTTTCCTGGTTCATTTTCATCTCTCTGCTCCGTGATTCTTTTAGTGTCTCTGCTTCCTCCACGATTAATGCTTTAAGGAAACCTTCTGATGGATCAATGACTTCTAATAAGTAGCATAACATCTGAGAAACACATTTTTTACTTTAAATCACTACTCGTGGGTAGGTTTCATTTAGACTCGCCTGGGTCTTTTCTTTTGATCTTACAATGTCTCTCTTTTTGAAGTAATAGAGTTGCTGAAGAGAGTCCTTGTAGAGGTGGCAACAATCATTGAGAATAGGATGCCTTTGCACATTTAAACGGGACAGGAATCTGATAGTGAGCCAATTGAATCCTGTACCTATACCAGTTCCTTAAACTGGGATTTTGAGTCTTGACTGAAGAAGTCCGCGTTCAAAGGCAGCCCAAATCAAGCCATTAATGCACCCACTCCATAAAATGTGTCTTGGCAACTGGTAGAAAGTCCTGTGAAACAAATGAAGGCATCTTGGCAGGATTGTCATTTTAATCAATTCAATTCTGCCAATGATTGGTAAACGAAGCCTGGCCCAGAAGGACAGTGACTTACAACCCCAAAGCAGAACGTTACTTACAGTCGAATCTACATATGCATCCTGCACATGTCACCACAAATTCAGTTTTTCTTCCATTTTCCTTCCTGTCTGCAGATGGATTGTTTATTGTCTTCAGGTTCATTAGAATACAAGGGTGCTGGAGGATTTGTTTAGCACTTGCGTGTTGTATGTGGGACGTGGATGTTGTTGAAGTTGTTTGGAAGGGTGTTGATGTTGAACATGGGGTTGATGAAGTGAGAAATGGGCTCAAGCATCAGATTGTCCATGGAGAAGTCTTTAAAGGCTTGACCTTTTTTGTGTTGGCCTTGGTTTCTTGGTAGCTCACTGAGCAAAGTGCCCAGTCAGGTCCAAGGGTATTGGTGGTTTCCATTGGATTGTCAGTGATGTAGAGAAGACAAGAGTTTGGATGTGGCCTTTTGAGTACATTGGTTGTGTGATATGCTGTACCACATAGTGTGTATTGATAAGGTTGAAAAGGGTGTCTCTTGCTTTGTTTTGAGCTTGCATTGTCTGGGAAGTTTAAGTTACTCAAGAGGATGGTATGAGCATGTTAGATAAATGAGGTGGTGAGGAGATCTGAAAAGTCAACAATGAAGTCCATTTCTGCTTAAGAAGCCTGTACATGAGATGGGAGGTGGTGGTCTGAGTTTCAGAGTGGAAAATAGCATGTCAAGCTCAATGGAGTTGAGTGTTACTTGTTGCCTATAGTGCACAACCTGGAGGACTTATGGATGACAGCAAAGGCTTCCGTTCTTATGTACAGAGCCCATGCATTGAACATCGATAATGGTTGATACAATATGAATCAGTCAGATTTTTACCTGGTTTAGGGGTGACAGCAGTCATCACCTCTTTTAGAAAATCGGGGATTCTGCTGTAAGACAATTCCTACTACACACACGCACAATGATCCAGGTAGAACTAGGTAGCATGAGTTACAAACATCAAACTCAATGGGGATTCAAGCACTGCTTGAAGTTTCCTGCACTGCATTTTTGGCAGTGGAGGAGGTGCTGAACCATGCCCTCTCATCTCTGGAGAGCATCCCCAAGTCAGAGAGGCGATCTGAGGCAAACCCAGACTCTCACCCATGCTCCAACCAGGAAAAAAGGACGAAGGAACAACAGCTTAAAAAAAGAGTACATGTTTGATATACATTGGCTGACTGGAGGATGGGCTCTTGGTCAAACGTTGCCGCTGGTGCTTCCCCCAGCTTTAAATAAAGTGGTGGATTCATCTTTAAGCGACTGGACATTTGCTGCTTTTTGGAAGATGGCCTTTATCTGCCAAACTGGAAATTAGGCCCTCAGTCATCTAAGTGCTGCATATTTTATCAAATCTCAGAAGGATGAAAGGATGAGATACCTCTGCAGGGATTCATACCTTACACTGTACTTGCACCTACTTGCCTGCACAAGGTCCAATGCTGGCACATATACCCACATATAGTTGTATGCATGTCGTGCATTAGACAGATTGAACAGTGAATTAAGGCCAAATGTACGAAATGATTCTGGGGTTGTAAACTTTGCAGTTTGCAAAATCACTAGGTCTGCAACCACAAAATCCCTTTTTGTAACATACAAAACCCATTTTGTAAGTTCGAAAACTTTTTGCATCTCGTAAAATGGGTTCTGTGACCCACACCAAATTGCAATTTTAAAGTGACATCAAAAGGGCCTTTTTTCCAAGTAGCTATTTGGCATGTAATGTTTCATATGATTTGCAGCTGCAATTCTGGTTGCAAACCATTGAAAAGTTTCTGATTCCTCAAAAGAAGTGCTAAATCATTTCCAAAGGGGCAGGCATCTCCTTAGGACCCCTTCCCCTTTCGAAAGTGGGGTGGCAGCCTCAGGGAGAGCATGCAGTGGTTCAGTGAAACCCCTGACCGGTCACCATCACGTTTTTCAAAACAGAAAACATTTTTTTTTTTTTAAATTAAAGATTCTCCAGTTCCTTTAAGGGACATGGGCTACTTTTAAAAAAACAAAACAGTTTTCGTTTTGAAATGCAATCTGAAGGATGGCGGTATGCTATCCTTTGCAGGCTACATCTCTCTGATTGCAGCCAATCGCAGGGGTCACAAACAGCTCCCTATCCAATTAATATTAATCCGGCAGATCATTATTAAATAATAATCATGCACAATTGGGTCAGTTAAGCACTATCCTATAGTCAATGTCAAAAAATGATCTATTAGTCAAAACAATTGTACAATCCAAATATTCATAACGTTACACATTTCGTCAACAATATTCTCCTTGAGATAAGATGGCCAAGTCAAAGTCCTTTTGAGTATGTTATTTCCTTTATTCATAAATATTAGAAGGAACAGCCAACACGTGTTTCGTCGGTACCCAGTCCGTACCAAGACTTTCTCAAGGCTCGATGGATGAGTAGAATGATATGAGTTGAGAGAATAATGATGAGGAACAAATAAATAACTCGTCCAGACCAGAGCAAGGCTTCTCTATCCGGGAGAGGAGGAAGGCAATGTGCACCGCCTCGTGAAATGGATAAAAAAAAAAAAAAAACAAGCTCTCGGCATTGCTGTGGTGGAGGCGGGGGAGAGCATTCCTTTGAAGTCTGATGCCGAGGCTCAGACAAATGGTGTGGGATGTGGCTGGCAATTGTGTGGGTGTGCGATGTGCACGCGCCTGGCTCACAGGAACTGTACCTGATCCGCAGCAGTTTGGGTAGACTTTTGAAAGCCCTACTATAATCTCGACCAAACAAGCATTGCTAAAGCAATGCTGTAGGTCGAGACCTAAAAAGTGATCATTCTGTCTGAGACTATGAAGAATAAAGGATTCAACAGCGTAGTACAGAAGCTAAACACACTAAATTTAAGGCTGAAAAGAAAGACATCAGGGATCAGAGGGGAAAAGTGCCTTGTCCCATTTGAGAAGGATCAGGTTGACATTTTGCTCTTTCCTTTTGAGACTCGGCAAAAGTCTCTTCCCTCCCACCCTCCTGCCTCTTCCCGCCCGCTCTCCCGTTGTCTGTGTTGCCTTGTCCCACCCATCCTCCCGTTGTCTGTTTTGCCTTGCCCCGCCCACCCTCTCCTTGTCTGTGTTGCCTTGTCCCGCCCACCCTCTCGTTTTCTGTGTTGCCTTGTCCCGCCCACCCTCTCGTTGTCTGTGTTGCCTTGTCCCACCCACCCTCTTGTCTGTGTTGCCTTGTCCCGCCCACCCTTCCCTTGTCTGTGTTGCCTTGGAAGTTGTTGGTGTTGCCTTGTTCCGCCCACCCTCCCATTGTCTGTGTTGCCTTGTCAGCCCACCCACAGTCTGTTTTGCCTTGTCCCGCCCACCCACCCGTTGTCTGTTGCCTTGTAATTGTCTACCCACCCATTGTCTGTGTTGCCATGTCCCGCCCACCCATCGGTTGTCTGTGTTGCCTTGCTTCGCCTAACCACCCGTTGTCTGTGTTGCCTTGTCCCGCCCACCCACCCGTTGTCTGTGTTGCCGTGTCCCACCCCACCCCCCCCCCCATTGTCTGTGTTGCCTTGTCCCGCCCACCAACCCGCTTTCTGTTTGGCCTTGTCCCCCCACCCTTCCGTAGTCTGTGTTGCCTTGTCCCGCCCACCCACCCGTTGTCTGTGTTGCCTTGTCCCGCCCACCCACCCGTTGTCTGTGTTGCCTTGTCCTGCCCACCCGTTGTTTGTGTTGCCTTGACCCCCCCACCCACCCGTTGTTTGTGTTGCCTTGACCCCCCCACCCACCCGTTGTTTGTTGCCTTGTCCAGCCCACCCACCCGCTTTCTGTTTTGCCTTGTCCCGCCCATCCACCCGCTTTCTGTTTTGCCTTGTCCCGTTGTCTCTTTTGCCTTGTCCCCCTACCCTTCCGTTGTCTGTTTCCTTGTCCCACCCACCCTCCCGTTGTCAGTGTTGCCTTGCCTCGCCCACTCTCCTGTTGTCAGTGTTGCCTCTTCCGGCCCACCCTCCCGTTGTCTGTTACCTCTTCTTCCCTCCCTCTTCTTTGTGTTGTCTCTTCCTTCTCATCCTCTCTTTGCCTGTGTTGCCTTGTCCCGTCCACCCTTCCGTTGGCCGTTTCCTCTTACCTCCCTCCCTCCCATTGTCTGTTTCCTCTTTCCTCCCGTTGTCTGTGGTTTCCTCTTTCCTCCCACCTTTCCATTGTCTGTTTCCCCTTTCCTTCCACCCTCCCGTTGTCCGTGTTTCCTTTCCTCCCACCATCCCGTTGTCTCTGTTTCCTCTTTCCTCCCACCCTCCCGTTGTCTGTGTCCTCATCCTTCCCACCCTCTTGTTGCCTGTGTTGCCTCTTCTTTCAATGCTCTCGTTTGTGTTGCCTCTTCCTTCCCACCCTCTTGTCTGTGTTGCCTCTTTCCTCCCATCCTCCCGTTGTCTGTATGGCCTCTTCCCTCCCATCCTCCTGTTGTCTCTGTTTTGCCTCTTCCTTCCCATCCTCCCACTGTCTGTGTTGCCTTGTCCCGCCCACCGTCCCGTTGTCTGTGTTGCCTTGTCCCGCCCACCCTCCTGTTGTCTGTTGCCTTGTCCCGCCCACCCTCCCGTTGTCTGTTGCCTCGTCCCGCCCACCCTCCCGTTGTCTGTTGCCTCATCCCGCCCACCTTCCTGTTGTCTGTGTTGCCTTGTCCCGCCCACCCTTCCGTTGTCTGTGTTGCCTTGTCCCACCCACCCTCCCGTTGTCGGTGTTGCCTTGTCCCGCCCACCCTCCCATTGTCTGTGTTGCCTTGTCAGCCCACCCACAGTCTGTTTTGCCTTGTCCCGCCCACCCACCCGTTGTCTGTGTTGCCTTGTAATTGTCTACCCACCCACCGGTTGTCTGTGTTGCCATGTCCCGCCCACCCACCGGTTGTCTGTGTTGCCTTGCGTCGCCTAACCACCCGTTGTCTGTGTTGCCTTGTCCCGCCCCCCCACCCGTTGTCTGTGTTGCCTTGTCCCGCCCCCCCACCCGTTGTCTGTGTTGCCTTGTCCCGCCCCCCCACCCGTTGTCTGTGTTGCCTTGTCCCACCCACCCATTGTCTGTGTTGCCTTGTCCCGCCCACCAACCCGCTTTCTGTTTTGCCTTGTCCCGTTGTCTGTTTTGCCTTGTCCCCCCACCCTTCCGTAGTCTGTGTTGCCTTGTCCCGCCCACCCACCTGTTGTCTGTGTTGCCTTGTCCCGCCCACCCACCCATTGTCTGTGTTGCCTTGTCCCGCCCACCCACCCATTGTCTGTGTTGCCTTGTCCCGCCCACCCGTTGTCTGTGTTGCCTTTTCCCGCCCACCCGTTGTTTGTGTTGCCTTTTCCCGCCCACCCGTTGTCTGTGTTGCCTTGAATTGTGTGTTGCCTTGTCCCGCCCACCCACCCGCTTTCTGTTTTGCCTTGTCCCGTTGTCTATTTTGCCTTGTCCCGCCCACCCTCTCGTTGTCGCTGTTGCCTTGTCCCGCCCACCATCCCGTTGTCGCTGTTACCTTGTTTACCGCCCACCCTCCCTTTTTCGCTGTTGCCTTGTCCCGCCCACCCTCTCGTTGTCGCTGTTGCCTTGTCCCGCCCACCATCCCGTTGTCGCTGTTACCTTGTTTACCGCCCACCCTCCCTTTTTCGCTGTTGCCTTGTCCCTCCCCCCTTTAACTGTGTTGCCTTGTCTCTCCCATCCTCCCGTTGTCTGTGTTGCCTCTTCCCGCCCACCCTCCCGTTGTCTGTTGCCTCTTCCTTCCCACCCTCCCATTGTCTGTGTTGCCTCTTCCTTCCTACCCTCTCGTTGTCTGTTACCTCTTCTTCCCTACCTCTTCTTCCCTCCCTCTTCTCTCTGTTGTCTCTTCCTTCTCATCCTCTCTTTGCCTGTGTTCCCTTGTCCCGCCCGTCCACCTTCCCGTTGGCCGTTTCCTCTTTCCTCCCTCCCTCCCATTGTCTGTTTCCCCTTTCCTTCCACCCTCCCGTTGTCCGTGTTTCCTTTCCTCCAACCATCCCGTTGTCTCTGTTTCCTCTTTCCTCCCACCCTCCCATTGTCTGTTTCCTCATCCTTCCCACCCTCTTGTGGCCTGTGTTGCCTCTTCTTTCAATGCTCTCGTTTGTGTGGCTCTTCCTTCCCACGCTCTTGTTGCCTATGTTTTGCCTCTTCCTTCCCATCCTCCCACTGTCTGTGTTTTGCCTCTTTCCTCCCATCCTCCCGTTGTCTGTATGGCCTCTTCCCTCCCATCCTCCTGTTGACTGTGTTTTGCCTCTTCCTTCCCATCCTCCTGTTGTCTCTGTTTTGCCTCTTCCTTCCCATCCTCCTGTTGTCTGTGTTGCCTCTTCCTTCCCATCCTCCCACTGTCTGTGTTGCCTTGTCCCGCCCACCCTTTCGTTGTCTGTGTTGCCTTGTCCCGCCCACCCTCCCGTTGTCTGTGTTGCCTTGTCCCGCCCACCCTCCCGTTGTCTGTGTTGCCTTGTCCCGCCCACCCTCCCGTTGTCTGTGTTGCCTTGTCCTGCCCACCCTCCCGTTGTCTGTGTTGCCTTGTCCCGCCCACCCTCCCGTTGTCTGTGTTGCCTTGTCCCGCCCACCCTCCCGTTGTCTGTGTTGCCTTGTCCCGCCCACCCTCCCGTTGTCTGTGTTGCCTTGTCCTGCCCACCCTCCCGTTGTCTGTGTTGCCTTGTCCCGCCCACCCTCCCGTTGTGTTGTCTCATCCCGCCCACCCTCCTGTTGTCTGTTGCCTTGTCCCGCCTACCCTCCCGTTGTCTGTTGCCTCGTCCCGCCCACCCTCCCGTTGTCTGTGTTGCCTTGCTCCGCCCGCCCCCCCTTCCGTTGTCTGTTTCCTCTTTCCTCCCACCCTCCCATTGTCCAGGTTTCCTTTTTCCTTCCCAACGTCTCGTTGTCTGTGTTGCCTCTTCCTTCCCATCCTCTTGTTGTCCGTGTTGCCTCTTCCCGCCCACCCTCCTGTTGTCCGTGTTGCCTCTTCCCGCCCACTCTCCTGTTGTCCGTGTTGTCTCTTCTCGCCCACCCTCCCGTTGTCTGTGTTGCCTCTTCCTGCCCACCCTCCCCTTGTCTGTGTTGCCTCTTCCTGCCCACCCTCCCGTTGTCTGTGCTGCCTCTTCCTGCCCACCCTCCCGTTGTCTGTGTTGCCTCTTCCCGCCCACCCTCCCGTTGTCTGTGTTGCTTCTTCCCGCCCACCCTCCCGTTGTCTGTGTTGCTTCTTCCCGCCCACCCTCCCGTTGTCTGTGTTGCTTCTTCCCGCCCACCCTCCCGTTGTCTGTGTTGCCTCTTCCCGCCCACCCTCCCGTTGTCTGTGTTGCCTCTTCCCGCCCACCCTCCCGTTGTCTGTGTTGCTTCTTCCCGCCCACCCTCCCGCTGTCCGTGTTGCTTCTTCCCGCCCACCCTCCCGCTGTCAGTGTTGCTTCTTCCCGCCCACCCTCCCGCTGTCCGTGTTGCTTCTTCCCGGCCACCCTCCCATTGTCTGTGTTGCCTCTTCCCGCCCACCCTTCCGTTGTCCGTGTTTCCCCTTCCTTCCAACACCCCGTTGTCTGTGTCCTCTTCCTTCCAACCCCGGCACCCCTGTTGTCTGTATTGCCTCTTCCTTAACACCATCCTGTTTTCCCTTTTCCACTCCTATCCCAGCCCTCCCATCGTTTGTGTTGCCCCCAACCACACCTGCCATAAGAAAAACAAGCATTGGCATAGCCAATAGGTCTCGCTTTTGTTATTTTATGTTATGTTATCCACATTTGTATAGCGCACAGCTGCCCCAGCAAAGGGACGTCCCGGCGCATTGGAAAGATAAAAGACACAACACAACAGACCTCAGAAAATCAAATGAACAAAGGCAAAAACCTAAGAAACAGAAGGAAAGAGATGGGTTTTTACAGCTCGTCTGAACTCCATCAGATTATCCAAGGCACGTGGTTGGGAGGGAAGCGAGTTCCATAGCTTAGCAGCTAAAACTCTGAAGGAACGTCCCCCAGCACGGCAGAGCTTAAACCGCGGTACCACAACCAAATTTTGGCCCATTTGGTTTTGGGACCGTGTAATTGTTTAGTTATTCAGCACAATATCCTTGGTGCAACAGCATCAACTGTTGCATGGCTAAACACTTATAAAGTCCCAAAGGTGAGACCTATTGGCTATGCCAATGCTTGTCCTCAATAGACTTTGATCCAAAGTGAGAGAAAAAAACAAACACACAAGGTGCAAAGAATGAGCGAGAGAAAGACGGAAAAACAATGACAAAGGGCGAAAACAGGGTTGAAAAAGAACCTGCCAGAGTGAGCTAAAGAGGCAGGGAGTAGCTGGTGTTGGATGAAAGAGGTACAAGGTTGAATCAAAACCACCCATAGTTGGTATTCTGCACCCCAATCTTAAATAGCACCAGCTACGGGCTTCAGAACAAAACTTTGGGCCCTGGGAATTATTCTTTTACAAATTAAGCACTGTAGTGCCTGGGCATGCCGTGTGCACGCTTGGCAGATGCAAACAAAGTGGTTCTATTGGCTGTGGTCTGCAATAACTGCCACTCAAATCTGAATGAGACCAGTAGCTGTTGCTGTCTGTGCGGTTATGTGGCAGAGAATGGCACCGAACTGATCTGCCAAGATATCCACTAGGTACAAATCAGGGTCCCATGAGTTTGGGAGCGCTGCGTTTCTTGTTTATCTTAGTAAAAGTGACTTCATATCCTGGTGTCAGTCTCCCAGTGTCTACGTCGTCTCCGAGAGTTAGCGTGTCGTATCTTGGGGGACTCTCTGTCCTCTGCACATACAAGGCACATTGCAGCATCTTGGCACGGATAAACCAATGTAATTTACCTAATTTGACGGTATTCATTCATTTACATTGAAAGGATTACTGTGTCCTCACAAAATTCATAACAATTACCTGGATGGTAAATAAACAGGTACAAAACTTGGAACAGGGTGCTCATCCCACTGCGCTTGTGTTGCCCCCAACCACACCTGCCATAAGAAAAACAAGCATTGGCATGGCCAATAGGTCTCATATCCTGGTGTCAGTCTCCCAGTGTCTTCGTCGCCTCCAAGAGTCAGTGTGCCTTATCGTGTCTTATCTTGGGGGACTCACTGTCCTCTGCACATACCAGGCACATTGTGGCATCTTGGCAGGGATAAACCAATGTCGTTTACCTACCTAATTTGACGGTATTCATTCATTTGCCTTGAAAGGATTACTGTGTCCTCACAAAATTCATAACAATTACCTGGATGGTAAATACACAGGTACAAAACTTGGTGTAGGGTGCTCATCCCACTGCGCTATATTACCAGGTAGTCTATTTCAAAGATAGTTCTAGGTCAATAACTCTTTTAGTTTGGGGATGATGTCTAACGCCATCCACCAAGTCCATGCTGACCCAAGAGCCAACTGGCCTAGAGTGCCTTGGCCCTGCCAGGACTTTTACGAAACCAGTCCAGCCTCAGCTCTTGACTTTATAAGGCATGGCATCATGACACGGGGCACAGCAGGGTCGTAGCCCATGACTCATAGTCCACGTAGACACCGGATACCGGTAAGAGCTGGTCCTCAGACACTGGGCACAGCCCCCCGCGGGCACTTGACAGCCACGCACAGAACAGCATACAAACCGGGTTCAGTAGGACAAAGGACCTCAGATAGTTGCCCAAGACGTCAGAGAGCGCTCTGGACTCTGGACAATGGAGAAAGTAGGGGGAACAAAAACCAAGATTCTGCCAAATCGACGGGGAGGGTTGTGGGGTGGGGGGAAGTGAAAGATGGAGAAGAAAAGGGAAACGGTCACTCTACAGCCCTGCGCACCGCCTGTCGCACCTTTCTTACTGTCACTTCTTGCCTGTCAGGCCTCCACGCCTCTCCGTCGCCCATGTTTCCCTTTTCACCCCGCATCCTCTTCACCTACAGACCTTTCCGGTAGTAGTGTGCGCAGGTGAGAAGCAACCAATATAGCCTAAAGCTTTCCCATGTTGCTTTGCACTAGCTGCCCCACAACAGAGCTGGCATACGATGCTCTCCCCCTGTTTTTCCAGAGGCGCGAGCCCATATACTTTGCCAGTGACTGCTTGTAAATCACACTGCGGCTCGACGTGTCTTAAATTATTAAACATTTCTGCCCTCGAGTGACGCCAAACTTTCTGTAATGGTATTTATGTAATGTCGTTTTTTTTCCTTCTTTGCTTTTAAATGCACAGAAGATTGGCCAATTCATTATGCCATCGCGGAGGCAGCTTTCTGGCCCCTCTGCGAGTCGTGGCATGAGACGAGGGCTTGTGGTTGTTGCAGGGTCCTTTGAGCCAACAGCGGATACTCGGCAATAACACACTGTGAAATCTACGGCAAAACGTGACCTCCCTTCTCCTAGTGTTAAAATAATAGTCCCCTTTATGAGTGTTCCCTTAAACAGCAAGCTTCTACCTTCTGCTAAAAACATTGTAGACAATGCCGGCAGTGTTACTTCATGCAATAATAACACCGGAGTAACTGCATGTTGTAATA
The DNA here is from genome assembly GCF_964263255.1 of Lissotriton vulgaris. NCBI lineage: Eukaryota > Metazoa > Chordata > Amphibia > Caudata > Salamandridae > Lissotriton > Lissotriton vulgaris. The sequence continues at coordinate 1,546,393,609 of NC_141694.1, read as the reverse complement.
CGTTGGCCAATCTTAATGAGTGTAAGCATTATACAGTGCCTGGCACAAATGGAAGTGTTTCTCTGTGCTTGGTTCATAGCTGCGATTAGCTAAATCAGTGTCACTTATTTATTCAACTAAAAAAGAATTCAATATTGGGTCGGTCATGCAGAAAATCTACTCTGTAACTTGAAGACACACTTTTGGGTGCGTGGGAGCATTTACCTTGCGGGAACGAGCAGCGGCAGGCGCAATCATTGCAAACAGATGGCCCCGCTGCTCGCTCTTGCAAGGTAAACGCCATACATGCGTGCTCATTGGAAACTGTGCAGAACATGCACGAGTTTCCACAAAATCCCAGAGTGATACCAAGAGGTCACTCCAATGCAGTGCTTGCGCGCTGCGAGGCAAACCTATAAATGCTATGACACGGCCATCGCTGGCCGCGTCATTACACTTTTTGTTGTTTTAGCTTCCCATCCTTGCGCCACTGCGCTTTAAAAAATAATAATATATAGCTATTAGTCACGCTGCTCTACAACTTGGCTAAAAGACATTGGTGAAGGTGTGAGAATTTGGCTTTGTTAATGCTTTTTAATTACTGCTGGTACTCACTCAACAGGACTCCGCGCATTAAAGCCCTTCTATTACTGCAATTGTACACTCTCCTTTAGTTTATTAGTGTTTTCTTAGATTTCGAGGTCCAGGCTTAATACAAGTTGGGAAGAAAGAGGCTTTTCCGCCTCCTGTTTCCCTTTTGTCTTTCTCACTCTTGCTCTGGGTCAAGGTCTAATAATTAAAAACAGGCACAAAAAAATCATTTTTGTAGCATGTATTTATTAGTTGGTGTAAGAAATATGGAACCGGGAGTGGCTGTAGAAAGTGCAGGGCTAGTTGGGACACATCAAGCGGAGGACAGTTCTGGGAAAGAGTGCCTCCACTGCCATGTGTCATAAATGTAATTTGCACCTGTTATCTTACTTGTGCCATTCAGGTACTCTGAGTTTATTTATCCTCATTCTCCCTCCTTCTCCATTGAGCAGACTGTGAGTCTATGGTTGTGTATTTGTGGATATAGTCTGATAATCCTTATAACCGTCAGACACACTAGTATAACAGGTTATCCATGTCAGTTGTATTTACTAGCCAGATTGCACCCATTGCTGGAAAGCACTGAGCGGCATCTGATTTTTTCTGCGTAACATTTTACCAATTGTCTTCTCACCTGCTGTCCTGCCTGGTCGCACTTTGAACAAACTGGTTATAACCTTTAAGACTTGCATCTAACATCTGATGCAATTCCACTATGGCCGACAGGTATTTGTGTTGGATTGTCTGGAATTAAAAAGACCCAGAAAAGCTTCAGGGAAGGTCATTGAATGTGCACGTTTCACTGCCATGTTGGAATAGTCGCACAATGTTTTAGAACAGAATGCAAGTAGAGAGCAAACAATAAAGGGAGGTGCCCAATACCCCTTAGCAGCTGATGAGCCCTCAGAAAAAAAATATAGATGTGACATACGATTTACAACGACTAAGAGCCAATATCTGAAGCCAGCTAAACCACTGCAGCCAGTGGCTGAAAGTGTCTGTACGAAAGCCCCTTTCTGTACTTAGGAGTATGTGTATTTTGTGTCTGTGTGTGGTTTGTGATGACATGAGCAAGACAGCGGTCTGTAGGCAAGGCCTAAAAGGACCAACTTAAATACAAATATATTTTTAAGTATACTTGTCAAGTCTTGCATACAATGTACTGTTTTTCTTTCAGCACTGTACAACATGAATGATTGATTGATATTAAAGCGAACATGTACCAAATGCTTATTTATTTGTAATCTTTTGTTTTATAAAGCACTGACTTCTGACAGGCAGCACTTCATTATGTTAGACTACACCTGCTTGCTTTTATTTTGCTGACGGGGGATGCAGTATTGGGTTGTACCTGTTGCAATACTGTGTGCGATCTCAGTCTATAGACCATCAGAAACAGATCGATAAACGGCGGCGCCCTGTACCTGAAAAATCCACTCTTCTCTTGGTCTTTGGGTGCATGCACAATATGTGCCAGTGAAGGCTTCCCCAGTGTGCTAAACTGTTAGTGATTGTGATGTTCGACAAATACGTACTTATCAGCAGCAAAACTTTTGATGCTCTCTTAGCCAATAGAATGGTAAAAACTGATAAAATACTAATTATACTTAACAAACTTAATTTAGAACTGACAGAATACTAACCAATGGAATACTTAGGATAGAATATTAACAGTAGTGCCCCATCACTGCAGAAGTAAGTGCACTAGACCCCAGGGAAGTGTTTTTCATAAATCTATAACTTTAACATAGCACCTGAGGCAGGTAGAAGGAAAGAGCAGATTCTGAAATCTTGGTGCAAATGAGTACAACCTAACATATGTAAGGAGTTTGTAAGGTTTTCTGTCCAGTGATGTTTAGCAGGACCACAATCCCTTAGATGTAATACCTCCAACTAGACACCATAGAATTAAAGTGGTGGATAACTGCTTGCTCGTTGCATATTCCTTTGTCTCCTGCACACCTTTCAGCTCTCTATGGAGGAAGGATTCATTCAGGGGGTTATCCCTCAGTCTACCACCATAGGGAATCTGAATGACTCTATGTTTCTCAAATGGGATAGGGCTGGACATTCCCAGCTATGTTTGCACCCCTAGCCTTCTTTCTCCACACCAGTCTTTCTGCTTCCGCAGTGATATTAATTGGGGTAGTTTGCCCCCAGTTCTACAACCACAAGCAAGGTATAAAGACCACTAGACCCTAAGGATAGCAATAAAAATAAATAACAAATCCTGTCGGTTTTGAAATGCAGAGCTTGATCTAATGTCCTCTCCGTTCCCAAATGCCCATATGTCGGCTCCCCTGGGCAGATCAAGCGAGCTTACTTCCAATAATCCTGTCACCCCTAGAGACATCCCAGCAGAGAAATCCTTCTTGAGGCCATATTTATTTTCGGTAAAAAAGAATTGCAAAGGCTGCCTCTCTGACAAAGAGCTCTACCCTCATGCCTATGCTCTCCCATGAACTTTATACTCTATCATGTGCAAATTTGTTTAGTGGCTAATCTATCCCCGGGTGTCAAAATCCCACTAGACCCCAGGCAATAAAAAATGAAAATCAACAAATTGGCAGTCACTGATGGGACCACACCATGTCTTAGAGCCTGTAAAATGCTACCACCCATGGGCAGCTCCTCCACAATGGCGGAAGAGCATGGCCTCTCTGGCTCAGAGCCAGCAAGTGAAAAATAAAATGATATTTTACTATTGTTTTATTTTTCTCTTGTTTTTATTTTTCTCTTGTCGGTTCTGAGACGGCTTGTGCAGGGAGGGGTGGGCGGGACATGGGAGGGGGAGGAGTAGTGCCTTGTGCACTTCTAAGTGCACATGTATGTTTGGCATGCCGTTTCAGGTTGGCCAAACACACATGCGCACTTAGGGTTCTCCAACCCGGCTGCATTGAGCAGCCGAGCTGGAGAGTCCCCACAGACTCCCTGAACTTAGCGGAGCGTCTTCTCAGCCCGCTCAAACTAATCCCCGCACTGCTCTCAAGCATGAAAGCAGCGCAGGGGATTTGATGGGAGGCTGTGATTCTGCCCCGGTGCCTAATGGGAGAAGGAAGTTCACCGAGGTGCGCCACTGTGCTGGAGGCGGGTGGCAGGTTGAGGTAAGTGTTTTTCTTCTTTTTTAATTATTACCCTTCCGTGCATTCCCCTTCCCGCACTCACCCGCCCCTCCACCGTCTCACCACCTCCTAATTCTGTCGGCTGCCACTGCTACCACCAACCCCATACCTACTCTAATGGAGGAGTTGATTTGCGGTGTCCCCCCCCATCTGTCTGCTCCGGGACCAGGAATGATCAATGTACATCAAAGATTATTTGTGAAAGAATAGCTCTTGATTGACTTGCTAGTCTAACTGATGCATGTTATGGTTCTGACCCCCTGCCCAGCACCTGCATTTCAGATACCTAGAGGAATGACTGGATATGTTAACCACCCATCTGTTTCACCTGGATACCTGAGATCCCCCTTAGACCCCATCTCTCTTTTTTTCTCGAAATGGAAAAATTGGATTAGTTACCAAGAGTGCCAGGCGCACAATATGGCTTCTTCTGATCCCCACCCATGGTCAACTTTTCAATTGCCTTTGAGGATGAATTAATGGAATTTATTGACTAATCTGTTCGCTAGAATGACACAAACCCCCAGAAGCTTGGGATATACCTTCTCTCCAGCAGAAAAAAATAAATGGAGTTGTGATATTGTCCTCATCCTATAGGTCACAGCTGTCACTAAACTTCCCCTCATCCATCATCCACACTGTGGCTTGATTTGCCTTCCTCCAGAGGCCCCCTAGTTGCCAGGGTTCTTTTCGTTTTGTAGTGTAGAGCTAGAGTCATTTGCAAAGTGAGTTGCCTCTCTATGACCCCCAGTAGCATCCCCTTTCAGATCCCTTTAGGGTGGCAGATTGGAAGGATTTGCCTTTGTTCCCCTCAGTTGAGTAAACAACCGCTAATTGCTTGAAATAATTAATTTTTATGTTACTGAACAAGTTTTAGAAGATGCCAACCACAATATAATGTGAATCCCGATCTGCTTATTCTCCCGCTCCCCCCCCCCCCCCCCCCCACACATGGCTACTCCATACTTTACTCTATGAAAATGCAATTAAACATGAATAACCTGAATAACCATAACAAAATCAAAAGAAAAGGAAAACACCAAAACCGTGACTGTGGATGGAGCTTTTAGATGCATGTTTTGTCAGCGAGATATAAAGATGTGGTAAATTGCAGATTTCGGGACAAGGTGAAGCATGATTTAGGATTTGGTGAGAGTTGTGGGAGAGGGTTTGTGGTTTTACCCAACATTCCAAACTAGGCAAGGCAACACAAAAATGGTGTGAAGGAGAGTGAGGAGTTATGGGGTGAGAAGAGACCGGTGAACGTGGCTTTGGAGATCACAGATTAAAACGGAGAAGTTCTTGAACAGTCAGCCCTGCCCTCCCCCGAAGAAGCAAACAACAAAAATTAAAGGAGGAGAAAGAAATGCAGGGATTTGGGAGAGTGAAAACAAATTGAAAGGTCCAGAGAGAAGAAAAGTGAGGGCACCAGGTAATGAGTATATGATTAGACAATTTAACATCTTGGTAAACCTCTTTCATTTGTGGAAGTTTAAAAGGTTGATGTGTAATAATTTCACCAGAACCAGATTGAGCAATGTGTAGTTCATTAGACCTGGCACCAGAAATAATTTTCCGTTGTAATATTTGAATAATCTATTTAACATAATCATACATTCCCAAGTTTTGTAATGTATTCAAATCTGCACGTGCACAGTTGGAGCCAAATTACTGATTCAGAGCATGGCGCAGACCCTCATTGAGTGCACCTGGCACAAACTAGGGCTTTGTGCTGGATCAGTCAAAAATATGTTTACTCCAGTGTATACATTAACACATTGAGTTAGTGTGTATACTGGAGAGAGCACAACAGTGTGCCTAAAGTATCTCCGCAGGAGTCCCTTGACCCTTGAGAGGGATCTTTGACTACCTGGATGGTGGTGGGTGAAGACCGCACCCACCCTTGTTGCAGTCCTTTAGGACCCCTCCGAGGCATGGGTGCAGGGATTGAGCTAGGCACCTTTTCTTCAGTATTTCTGGATATACCATATAAAACTGGACCATATCAAGAATAGCGATTCTTCTAATTAAATGCTAAGAGAATCTGGATTTCATTAAAGACACAGAGGAAATCACGTCTGGCAATGCTCTTTGGTTGTTGGAAATCTTTGGGAAATGATGGATCAAAGACAGAACCTCTGATAACGTTTTCAAGGTTTGTAGTTCAAATCTGTTAATTCTTGGATACTCTAAATTCTTGCATATAGTACTTTGGGAGAACATGTTAACAGTGAATAGGCAGCTGTGTCAAAAGTAAAACTGGCTTGTGATGGAAGTGCCGGTCCGCTAAAAACCCATTTGCCAAAATAAACTTGGTAAATCCTTGTACTACTTAGGAACTTAATAGATGTCTTTATTAAAATTCCTTTTGCGATACTAATGTTGAAAATCCTGAAAGCTTAATAGAATCACGATTTTGGCCATCCTTGGAATTCCACTCATTGCCAATTCTCCTCATTTTCTACACTCCAGATGAAAATCTGTTTCCTTCCCAGACGTTTTTATGAATCACATGTTTGCGCTAACAACGACCAAATTTTAGTCGTGCCATCAGTAAGAGTCAGATGGAAAACGTTACATTTTAGCTCTTCTAAAAATGTGAAGTGTGGCCTCCGATTTTGCACACTGCAGACATTAATAAACTCACATTAATCATCCTATCACAGTCATTGTAACACTAAAAGAGCGCAAACATGATCAAAGGAGAAATTCAGGTTCTAGTTATCTTTTTTCCCCCTATCTACTGGTCTTGCAGATGGTGGGTGCCATATTGAGCGAATCTTTGTAAACTAGCTTCAATGAAGCTCATTATGTGTGGTTTGTGCAAGGGCACAAAGGGGCACTTCATATTTTTCTGATTCCACCCCCAACAAGCAGGAGAGAAGAGCACTATATGGTGTGATAGTGAACGTGTGGTGGGAAAGATTAAGTGCTCTACTCACTTTAAAAAACACAGGTAAATGTGCCTTAAGTCTTGTTTTAACAGTCTGAGTTCAGGCGGCTCGGGGTTTTTTCCGTGGTTTTTGGGCCTTGCTTCAGACTGCTTTACTCGGTTACTATGTCCTCACTTCACCAAACACACATAAAACACAACCGTAAGCTTCAGAAAGGTGCTTTCAATCGGCCAGCTTCAGCTGCTGGCTTGTTTGGGTGAGTACCCTTGAGGCTCTGGCTCAATGGGCTATTGGTCATTTTTTGGAATAGCCCACATCTTTTGCAGATGTTCACATGTTTACAAGTAATTTGTCTTTATGTATGACACCGCTCCTTTCATTCAGCACTTGGACTCTTCACTATGCACACACTGATTAATAATTTGAGCTGCGTGGAACCCTGCCTCTCCCTCTATTCCCTCCTGTTTTTCCTGCTGCTGTCGGAGATGCCCTGTTGAGCCCGAGGAGGCTGCAGTGACAGGCTCTGCAGCTGCTGCTGTGGCACCCTTGGGTATCGCTTTGTTCGCCCTAAGTTGGCAGGGTATGCCCAGACGTGGGTACCTTGTCACTCTACCACTGGATTCAAGATAGCCTGGCTGATGAGGATTATGAATCCGAAACCGGTCCCAGGATGCTTGTTTCTGGTCCAGGGAAGACCTGGCTTGGCAGTTCGGGCTTGACTGTTCCCATGAGGCACACATTCAGACTTATTTGCATATGGCCATGTCTGAACTGGAGTGGTGGAGTGAGCTAAAGAATGGTGATGGATTAAACCCAGATCAGTTGACTGGGGGTGAGTGTTTGATTTTCTCAAACGCTCCGCCCATCATCCCCTTTGGTATTGCTTTGTTCGCCCTAAGTTGGCAGGGTATGCCCAGACGTGGGTCCCTTGCTCAATCTACCACTGGATTCAAGATAGCCTGGCTGATGAGGATTATGAATCCGAAACCGGTCCCAGGATGTTTGTTTCCGGTCCAGGGAAGACATGGCTTGGCAGTTCGGGCTGGACTGTTCCCATGAGGCACAGGGTCAGACTGATTTGCATATGGCCATGTCTGAACTGGGGTGATGGAGTGAGCTAAAGAATGGTGATGGATTAAACCCAGATCAGTTGACTGGGGGTGAGTGTTTGATTTGCTCAAACGCTCCGTCCATCATCCCCTTTGGTATTGCTATGGAGGCTGCAGCAGCACACCAACAGCAACAGAGTCCATGCCACTGTCTCAGAGAAGCAAGCCTTCTATGGAGCTACACAACTATGCTGAATTGACAGCAGGAGAAGGGTGTGGTAGTGCGGAGTCCAAGAACAGCAGGGCAAGGGGGTACTTCTGAAACATCTGTTATGGTCCTGATGTCTTAGGAGATATTGGCCGATGTCTCAGATGGGCACCACGAGGCACCTGTTAGTGCAGTCAGTCGTCCGAGAGGGAGCCACACAATGCAGTAAGACGGGCTTCTTTTTCCTCTGGCTCCTCTTCCTCACCAGATGCCAGACCTTGCGCAACTGCATCAGGTGAGGGCAGGCATTTTTAAATAGGCCATCTTACAGCGAGGCCCCATAAAACTCAAGCAAAGATGTTCAACACACACGATTATTATTTACATAACATTCAAGTAGTGGTGGCTGCTGGCTGGCTGCATGGGATTTTTAGTAGTGTGACCATATGTTGGGTGTCTGGCCCTAAGATTGACTCTGCAAGCGACAGTGCCTGGCATTCTCAATGTAGGCATAGGTGCGGGACTGCCATCTGTTTGCAGTTTCCGTGGTCATCCACCTAAATTCTGCGTTACCACACTGCATAATAGTGTCCTCCTGTTGTTTTCGTTTTATTTCTAATTCGGTTATCCAGCAAAATTATTTACTAACTATTGCTTTTACTTTTAGCTAACTGTGTTATATGTGGTTTCAGGCTGTATCCCCTCTTGATTTGTGATCACTTGTTTCCTTTAACTTTTGTCTGGCACTAAAGTTCATTTCACTTGATGTCTGCCCACTCTTTCCTTGCAGTATTATGTTTACAAAGAGCAAAAGACAATTGCAATTTGTTTTTTTAATGATTTTCTCATAAAGGTTGTCACATCAGTGACCCATATGTGCTTGGCCTCACCGCACCTAAATCCAGACAGTCCTTGTTGCAGCAGATCCTGAATAGAAACTTTTCTGTCTATTGAGTTGAACAAGAGTATGACATTTAAACTTTTATTTGCTCACAGTTTGAGGGGAGCTGCAACATATACAGAACAATTGTGCTTGTTGCAATAGTGAAAGTTGCAGTAAGTGGCACCTTCTCTGTCATGAGAGCGATTTTACCCAAGTCTTTGCATGTTCTAGATACACAAATTCCGAGGCACACGAAAAACTGTCCATAAAATCACTTGTCGGATTTGCGGGAACAGTTTTGGTTCGAGCAGGTGAAGTACAGGCTTATCAAGGCCAGGTACTGGTCGTGCCCCACTGTCACTGTTTTGGGTCGACCATTGCTAGCGGCTTGCCTTTTAAATGTTTTCTACATTCTTGTCATGCCATGAACTTGAGAAGGTTTAAGGAGCCTTAAGGAATATATAAAAGTCCCAGGAAAAAATGAGATTTTCTGTCCGCGATTACGTATGGAGTGTTGTACTTTTTAGGACTTCCTACTACTGATTTTCCCCGATCGCATTTCATTTTCTGCTCGCTTTCGCCTTCAAAAAGTCCAGCTTGTTTCACTGTACTGAGAGAGAGATCAGAAAGTAAAAAATGTTTTTTTTTTAAAAAAAACATTTTGAAATGGACTGCCTCTAATTACTTTATGGTTACTGACCACACACTTTATGAACTGTTTTCCGTGTGCCTCGGTATTTGTGCATCTATATTATTTGTCTAGAGAGTTCTCTTTCTAGACTGTGTATCCTACAAGTGGCGGGAGGATCATTACCTTGAGAGCACCAAAATATACTGTTTGCCAAATATATTACCCTCCCGTCAACATTTCAAGTAGATGTGCACTCACAAAGGGCATTACCACCTGTTGCTTTTTCGTTTTGAATCTTTGCATGTTCTCTTTTGTCTTGTATTAATTTGTCCTTACTGATCAGTGTTAATTGAATTTAGTTTGTGTTTTAAATCCGCTCGCCCAAGCTCTGCGTGTTGGTATTTTAGATCCTATGTATTTTATAATGATAGCCGAATCCCGGGATGCTACCGTGCCACCCCGAGACGCACCCACGGACCCTTCAGCTGCCACGCCTGCAAGTTCTCCTGCATCCGGACCTGCCTCGCACCAGCACCCGCCAAGCCGAACACCAGCAGCAACCACCTCAAGTGCATCCTGCTCAACACCCGCTCCATCCACGGACACGCCATCGAACTCTGGAACCTCCTTGACACCACAGCTCCTGACGTTGCCTTCCTCACGGAAACCTGGATGAACGACTCCTCAGCGCCCGACATCGCCATCGCCATCCCAGAGGGCTACAAGATCACCCGGAGGGACCGCACCGCCAACCCGATGGGAGGAGGCATCGCCATCATCCACAGAGACACCATCCACATCACGACCAACACCGACGACACCCTGACTACCGCCGAACACCTACACTTCCAGATCCACACCGACCCGAAGACCACCCTCAGAGGCACCCTGATCTATGGACCCCCGGGACCTCGCACACAATTCAGCGAGGACATCGCCGACTTCATCAGCCCGCACGCCCTCTGCTCCGCTGACTACATCCTCCTGGGGGACATCAACTTCCACCTGGAGAACAACAACGACCGCAACACCATCACCCTGCTCGACAACCTCGCCAACCTCGGACTCAAGCAGCTGGTGTCCACCCCCACCCACCTCGCTGGACACACACTCGACGCCATCTTCTCATCCAGCAAAGACATCGCCTTCAGCCACGCCACAGGACTCCACTGGACGGACCACAGCTGCGTCCACTTCACCTTCAGAAGAACGACGATCCACCACCACCAGCAACAGGTTGCTCGAAGAAGCTGTAACAAGATCACAGCCGACCAGCTCGCCGCTTCCCTGAGCCAGCACCCTCCCGCCAGCTCAGCGAACCCCAGCCAGGCCGCCGACAACCTCACGAAGTGGATCAGCAACTGCGCGGACGAACTCGCCCCACTGAGGACCCCGCCCAGCAGACCCGGCAGCAACAAGGCCGCATGGTTCACCGACGAACTCAAGAGCTCCAAGAAGAACTGCCGAGCCCTCGAGAAAGCCTGGAGAAGGGAACCAACACCGGACAACATGACCACCCTCAAGCTTGCCACCCGGAAGCACCACCAACTGATCCGCGCCACAAAGAAAACTGCATTCAAGGACTGGCTGGACAACAACGCACACAACTGCAAGGAACTCTTCAACATCGTGAAAGTGCTCTCCAACCCCAACGCCGGAAACAACGACATCACCCCTTCGCAAGACCTCTGCAACTCCCTCGCCTCCTACTTCCACAACAAGATTGCGGACATACACAACAGCTTCAGCACTCAACCGCCGCACGCCACGACCGCACCAACGCCCCCCACCACCACCCTCCGCGCCTGGACTCCGATCAGCATCAAAGACACCGTCCGCATGATGAACTCCATCCACTCCGGATCTCCGACCGACCCCTGCCCTCACCACGTCTTCACCACGTGCGCTCTATAAATGTCTTTGATTGATTGATTGATTGATAGCTTTCAAATGCGTTTGGTTTTCCAATGGTATTTGAACAAAACATTGAGGTAAAAATTATGAGTTGCAGAAATATCGAGAAATATCAAATTTTTAATATCGTGATACAGAAATACATTGTGAAAAAATATCTTTGACAAAAATATGAATTTTTTTAAGGTAAGAAATCTTTTTTTTAAAAGTTTGTATTCAAATAATATTTTAATTGTTTCTTTTATATTGTTTGCGTAATTGTTAATGTTTTTAAATGTAGTTTGTATTTTTAAGTTATTTATATGTTTAATTTAATTTTTAATTGTAAAATAGTAATTTATGGTGTTGTCGGGCTTGTAGGGGTATAGGATGGGAAGGTATTAAATATGTAAATTGTGTAAAAAATGTGTAATTATATTTTAGGTGCAGGTTGTTGGGTTGGTAGGGGTATAGGGTGTAAAGTGAAATAATTGATTAATTATTCATTATTGATACATTATTATTTGTTATGCAAATAGTGTAATTATAATTTTTTTATTTACATTTTAGGTAATTTAGAAGTTAAATAGGTTAACTATTGATACATTATTAATTACTTGTTATTGTAATTTGTGTAATTATATATTTTTTATTTAGATATGTTAAATGTGCGCTGCTTAGTATGTGGGACTGTAGAGCGGAAACTTAATGAAATAATTATTAAATTTTAAAATTCTCATTTTAAAAACATGTATAATTATTTTAATTGTTTTTTTAATGTGTTTATATATTTAATTTTAAGTTAATAGTTTTAGAATTTGATTAAATTAATATTTCTGTTAAAATAAGGTATGTGTTTGAAGTGAAGCACTTTCCCTACTGTTGCACTGACTGGAGTGGGAGAAGTAAATTTGACCCCTCTCAATGCTTTCCCGACAGTTGCACAGACAGGAGTGAGAATAGTACATTTTACCTCCCCTAAGTTCAACACTTTCTCTAGTGTTGCACAGCATGGATAGTATATGTTTTATTCCTAGAATTGTACAGTTCTGTTTCTAATGTTGAAGATTCGATGATTATTAGGTTTGTGTATTTAAAATTATATATTGTTAATTAGTAAAGTTTGTAATATATAATATTTGTAGTAAAATGTATTCTTTGATATTGCTTACTACGGGGGGTACCAGGTGTCCGGGGGCCTGTTTGTTTTTCTCCTCCTCCACTTCTTCTTATATTTTCCCTTCTGTGGGGCAGTTCCGGGGCGACAGGCACGCTGTTAGTGGGTTAGGCCATAGCCATTACAGGGGTGCAGGGTGGCGGGTGCGGGGGGGGTTTGTTATTTTAGTTTGTTTTGTTCTATGGTCCCTATCGCTCTTTTCCGGCTTTGGGAGGGTTCTTTCCTCTTTAGTAGGGTTGGCTGTCTCTTGGTCTTACACCTTTTTTTTTTCTTTTTCGGCTTCTCGACAAGTCTCTGTTTTTCTGTTCTTGGGGGGTAGGCTCTCTGGGGTGATTTTTAGAAATGTGGATTATTGTACTGTGGTTTATTGTCCAGTATTATCGCCGTGGCTGCCCAGATTGCATAGTTGCTTTAGTCATAGCCTATCTCCGACTGTAATAGGGGTAAGTCCCAATCGTCTCCTTTGTGCTTCTATCCTGTAAGGTGTGATGTCCTTGTTGTTGCAGCCCCTACTCTTTTTTCTAAAATTTAAAAATGAAAACCTCATATCGTGTTTGCGAGCCCCACAACCACATCTGGTGTACTTTGATATATCCTGTTTACTGATTGGCTCCAGTTTCTCCTGTTTTCATTGATTGTCTTTGCGGCCGGCCATGATGGTTGTGGGCCTGCGCATGTATCCTTCTTTTTTGAATAAAGGTTTTCAAAAAACAAAAAAATATAAATATATATCTCTACGTGTTATATTGCATTTGAAAAAAATAGTAAATTATAATATATATTACAATTATTATTTTAATATATTTAATGCTTGATATGTTTATATATATATATATATATATATATATATATATATATATATATATATATATATATATCCTAAACAATATTATTGTATGTATTCTTTGATATTAGGTTAAAACAATATTTAATTTTGATATTTCTAGTTTACATTATAGGTGGAGGAAAACGATATTTTTGTGCTCAATATTATTTACACAATATTTTTGACCACGATATTTAGAGCTTTGATATTTTGTCAGTGAACCTTTTACAACATGACTGCTGCTCTTTGGGGTCATCTCTTTCCTGGCACATGCAATACTGTCTTCAGTAAGGATGTGGCCTGGAGTGTTGTATGTAGGAAAGTGCCCTTTTTTGACATGGTCGTACCCACTTTTTGCATGGTATCTGATTTTTTGGACAGAAGTGCCCTGGGTTCCTGTTATCCAGTTCCCCAGTGCTCTTCCTGTTATCCAGGCTCCCTAAAACTGTACGATTGTTCCGCAATTGGCAAGACCTCCTGTAAGTCTCTAGTAAATGATACCCCTGGTACCTAAGGCATGGGTACTAAGGAGGGTCCCTAAGGGCTACAGCATGTATTGTGCCATCCTAAGGGACTCCTCACCACACTCATGCATACTGCCATTTCAGACAGCGTGAAATGGTGTAGACAAAAGTGAAAATACAACATGGCACACAAAGTGTGTCATGCCTGCTGACACTGCATGCAATATATGTAAATCACTCCTACCGAAGGCCTAAGGCAGGGTGCATTATATTACATGTGTGGATGTATCTGCATGACCATATATGCCCCTGTGAAGTCTAAGTCGATTCTTATATATTGTGTCAGAAGGGGACCTCACATTTTTGAACCAGGGGTATTAATAGTTGAAAAGAAAACAGTGGTTCGTATAAGGCTAGTCAGTCCTGATAACGATGTGTTATCCAACACGACAGAGATGGCAGATACTCCTATACCCCACAGTATTACGCAGTTCTTTTAAGCAGGTATAGGGTGGGGCACATTTGGACATTTTTTTTTTTATCGACCACATCACAGTAATTAGTTTATTCCACATTATTCATATCAGATTGTTCAATAGAATATAGATACAGTACTCACAAGTAAGAGAAAAAGAGGGAGTGTGTTGTGGTGAATAAAGAAAAACTTTAAAAACATTCATCACATTAACAACATGAGCAAAACTCCTTTTAAACTATATTTTTATATAATGAACCAGGAGTACTAAGGTCAGCAGCGTTTCGATCTCAAAATTTCGAGATCATCATCAGGACTGGTGTGTGAGCACCAGATATTTATAAGGAAAGGAAAAGAGATTTAGAGAAGGTCCAGAAGAATGACCTATTATATTAGAAAAAACATGCATTAAATTAAACGTTCCAGGTCTGCTGTATTCCTGAACACTCACTCTTAAGCTACATTAGAAATTGACCAGGAAAGAGGGAGATATTTATCAGAGAAAGTCAAGAATTGAGTTGCAAGAAAGAATTGCAGAGTAACTGCTGCCAGTGTGGCCAGTGCCTAGGTCAAAAAATGAAAAGTGCTTGAAGAACTGCTAACAAAAACCGTGCGGCTTGGGTGGAGCATGCCGACCAATCTGTTGTAAATAGAATGGTGCCTGTGTGGTGTGACGGGTACCTGGCAAACATACTTGCCTTAATCAAAAATTGATGCGTGGTAGAACATGCCGGGTGACCGTGTTACTGGTACATGATGTGGTAAGCTGTAACTATTTACTGGTCCCAAATGTAGATTGGGAAATACGCGACAGGGAGGGCTTGGAGTGCCCAGAGGGAGCACATCCTGGAGAATAGGATCTAAATCAGAAGAAACACAAACCTTAATTAAAGGTCAGTAATGCGCCTACCAAGGGGAGCACGAAACATCACAGTAGGATGTACTTACTCTCGGTACTCTCGGAAGAGGCTCACAGTCAATGGAGTGGTATGAAAGTTGGAGCCTCTGGACGGCGTCGAGGGGAGTAACGCCCCTACTTATTTAGTGATTTCACTGCGTAGTCGGCAAAACTAACTCTGATCTGCACGAAAAGAGCCCATGTGATATCAGTGGTAGCGGTGCACAATAGTGATGGGGCCTGGTGGAGGGCACTTACTTGAGAAAGGATACCGCTTAGTCGGTAGAGCCGAGGATGGGCTCGGAGCTCCAAAACCTGCTGGTGGTGAGTGCAACACGAGGACGTGCGGTGAAAGAATTTAACTTAGAAGTGATATTGGGGAACAGAAATCACTCGACCGCTAACTGGGGAATTGAGTGAGCATACGTGCAGGGAGCGTGTCTGCTCGTCAGAGACGTTGCCTGAGTCTGACGTAGCCATGTATTAAGTCTTAGCATATGCTGAATCAGTAATTTTACTCCTGCTCCATTTGTTGTTACTATTATTTTTGTTATTGGTAATTTTGTCTCTTAATGATCTGATATCTTATTTTGCTGAACCTCTTACTTACCGTGTCTTCCTTATATATTCTTACTTTTTGTCCTTTACACAATTTGAACTTATCAGCCCAACTGCATGCATCACCGGCATGCTTTTACTACAATCTGAGTCATGTTTTGCACTACCTTATATGCTGTAGTAGTTACGATATATATTCTTACTTAATTACTTCGAGCCAGAAGTTACACATGCACCTCTTGTTCATGGCACCCACTTGTGGCAGGCTGATGGAGGACCATCTCTTCTTCCTCTGCCAGTAAGAAGCTGCTCTCTTGGCCAAGAAGACCATAGAGAGGGTTCCAACGCCAGAAGTAGGTATTGGCTGGGATTCCTTCTATTTTCTAGTGCCCAAAAAGGACGGAGACCTTTGTCCTGTCCTAGACCTACACCAGAAATTCAAAATGCTCATGCTCGGTTAAGTCCTGTCTGCCCTGGACCGGCATACTTCCACATTCTCGAATTGCCAGCATATAAGCTACACCTCCAGTTCACAGTGAGCCATGAGAACTTCTCTATGCTCTGTTTTGGCCTTACAAGGTCCCCTCGGGTGGTCACCAAGTTGGTGGTGATTGCTGCTCATCTGCGGAGTTCCGGGGGTGCCAGTCTTCCCCCATCTCGCTGCCTGGCTGTTGAAGCCGGGCTCACCCCAGATAGTTGTCTCCCACCTCGAGACTACGGTGGACCTCCTGTACTCACTAAGGTACACTTATCAACGTGCCGAAGTCACACTGGACTCCATCTCTAACACTCCCTTTAATCATAGTTGTTCTGGACGCAGTGCAGTTTCAGGCCTATCCTCCTGAACGGAGAGTCCAGGATATTCAGGCTATGATACCGATGTTTCAGTCTCTATCCTGGATTTCGGTGAGATTGACTCGAAGGCTGCTGGGCCTCATGGCCTCTTGCATCCTGCTTGTGACACATGCCCGCCGGCATGTGCGGGCTCTGCAGTGGGACCTGAAATTCCATTGGACGCAGTATCAGGGGAATTTCTCTTACATGGTCCAAATCTCGGAGGGAAGTGCAAAAGATCTGAAGTGGTGGTTAATGAACCATGATTGGTTCAGCGGCAGACCCATAACAACAAAAGAGTGCCAGAGGGTCTAAGGAAAAAGTGAGTTTACAATGTGAGCAACCACTCAACACAAAAAGCGGCAGATCCATCTCCCTTCTTCAAGTAGATCTGACAGTGGGGACAGATGTGTTACTCCTGGGATGGGACGGCCATCTGAGAGAGGTGGAGATCAGAGGCCTCTAGTCTCCGACTGAATCCAGAATCCACATCAACTTAATGGAGTTCCTAGCGATCCAGCTAGCATTAAAAGCCTTTCTGCCCTCCATCTGCTAGTGCAGGTGTTCACAGACAGCACCACTGCCATGTGGTACTGCAATAAATAGTATGGGGTGGAGTCATGGACCCTTTGTCAGCTGAACATGGCTGGAACATCAAGGCATATCCCTGGTGGTTCAGCACCTGAAGGGCTCTCTGAACGCCAGGACAAACGTACTCTACAGAAGATGCCTAGCAGATCACAAGTGGCATCTCAATTCGGAGGTGGTGCAATGTCTCTTTCAATAGTGGGGAGAGCCTTGGTGCGTTCTGTTCGCCACCACCAAGAACGTCCGCGGTTTTGTGTGATTGAGTTTTCAAGGCAACTCTCGCTCTGAGAGGCTTTTCATCTTAGATGGAGCTCAGGTGTCCTTTCCGCCTTTCCGCCAACACCACTCCTGCCCAGAGTTCTCAATAACATCAGGAATGACCGAGCCCAAGTCATCCTTGTGGCTTTGAGCTGAACTCGGAGAGTTTGGTATTCCGAGCTGTTGAGCACATCCACCGGTCCTTCAATCAGGCTGCTCCCTTGGAATGACCTTCTGACGCAACAGAAGGGGGGAGTTCTCCGCCTGAACAGGTCAACGCTCTACCTTCAGGCGTGGAGATTGAGCATGACAGTTGACCGCTTTCGACTTTCCAACCGAAGTTTGCAGTGTTTTCTTGGCAGGCACAAGTCTCTCTACCAAGACTGTATATGCCTGCCGTTGGAGTAAGTTTGTGGCGTGTTTTGCAGAGAAACAGGTTGAACCTATTTTTCCTCCCCTCTCTCAGGTCCTTCTCTTTATCCTTTCTCTTGCCCAGCAGGGCTCTGCTTTGGGCACCTTGAAGGGTTATCTTTCTGCCATCTCAGCCTTTATGAAGTTACCAGATCAACCATCCTTGTTCAAATCTCCTGTAGTGTATAGGTTTTTTTGCAACACATGTTTCCGCCTTCGCCCTTCAGTGGCACCTCAGTCTCGTCCTTACATTTCTGAAGTGCGCTCCATTTGAGCCAATGCACAACTGTCCTCTCGGGCTCCTTACCATCAAGACAGTCTTCCTAGTGGCAATAACATCTGACCCTGAGGGTCCGTGATCTTCAGGCTTTGTCATCCAAATCTCATTATCTGAACGTCTACCCAGACAACCTAGTTCTTCACACTACAGTTTCCTTTCTGCTGAAAAGTCTTCACTCCTTTTCATGTAGGCCAGTCCACCAACCTGCCTACATTTTACACTATGCTTCATCCCTCTACGGAAGAGGAGCAACTTCACCAACTGGACCCCAATAGAGCGTTATCGTTCTACCTTGACCTCACAAAAGAGTTCTGGGTGGACGACCAGCTCTTCCTGGGGTATTTCTGAGTAAAGAATGGGAAGGTTGTGCAGAAACGGACCATCTCATGGATTGTGCTCTGCATTAAGATCTGCTTCGCATTGGCCGAGAAGCAACACCCAGAGGGTTTGTGTGCTTATTCTACCAGAGCTAAGGCTGCGACCATTGGAGTCCTGGAGTTCTGGTCCTGGGTATCTGCCAGCTAGCAATGTTGGCTTCTTTACACATGCTCATAAAGCATTACTGCCTGGACAGTCCAGTCTGTTGGGACGGGCACTCTGCTCATTCGGTCCTGCAGTACTTTCTAGAATGACCCAGTTTCGCAGACCCTCCTCCAGGGAGGTTTTGCTTTGGTATCTATTCCAAGGTAAATACTCTACGGCTAGTGATCTGTATCAGATGAACAAGGTATTTACCTTCGGTAATGCCTTATCTGGTAGAAACTCTATCTAGCCGCAGAATCCTTACTGACCCAACCATTCTCCCCGCTTTGTGATTGGATTTCTAGGGACAGGGTTATTCCCCTTTCAGGACCCTAGTTTTCCTCATCAGTGCTCGGTGTTCTTCGTGGCTCTGTGCTTCTGGCATGGAACGTTGCAAAAAGGAACTGCTGTCAGTGCACTGGGGTGGCGCCTATGTAAGCACCACATAAGTCACTACCGGCGCGGACAACACGAGGCAAAGCCTAGGGACACCACTTACCGGCACAAAGGGGTGTACTGCTTACAAAAGATTTCCGGATCCAGGCTGACACCTGTGGATAGTTCTTAGGTAAGGAATGTCCGGCTAGAAAGTCTCTACCAGATAAGGCGTTATTGAAGTTCATTAACTTGTTCAACGTGTCTCATTGTTGTTTTTATAATATTTTGTGTCGCTGTTTTAGATGTACTGAGAAACAGATTGTCCTGGTAGTAATAAATACTTTTGTGTTCATTCTTCTTAGTACTGTAAGTGTGATACTATGAATAACAAAATAAGGTTCGTTGCTAGTTCCACTGTGCTCCTGATCCCTTTATGGGATCGTTAGTGACCCGAAAGCAGTACTTCTATGTCAATTACACATTGAATAGTGTTTTCCGAGGCTACAATAACTTGTCTTTCACATTCATCGCTGGCACATTGAACCAAGTTCATTCTTATCACCTGTGGATTGGAAAATACCCCATCTAGATTGATGCCGAAGTAGTAACTTACGCAACAAGGATGGCCCAGATGCAGCCAAGAACATCATCCAATCCGGTCTGGACTCAACAGATTGCTTAGGCATATCTGTCACTATTAGAAAGATGCTTCAGTACCTCATGTGGATGAGATCTATAAGCTTTTCTGGTGATGTTAAAGCGACACTCGTGGGTATGTCGTTTGATGGGACTCGCCTCTTTGGTGAGAAGGCAGATTCCACCCTCTGGTGTTTTAAAAAAGGATTAGAGCTGCTGCAATCTCACTTGGTTTTTCAACACCAGCAAGGCAGTATCCCTAACAATTTTACCCCTTTTGAAGAATCACTAGGCGTTTTGGGTTTGAAGTATGGGCTTCTGCAGACAACATTCAGGCTTACAGGGATAGTACCCAGCCTTTCTGGCAGCAGCATCCAAGTTGCTTCAGTTTGCCCTTAGCAGCAAACAACCACCCTGTGGAAGGCAGGATCGGTAATTTTCTCCATGGGGTGGCATGCCATTACATTCAACATGTGCGCCCTGCAGATAGTCCAATGAGTCTTTTCCCTTTCTGTCCTGATGCATCTTCTACCCTCACAAAAGCGTTTTTCAGAGCACCATTTTGCTGCAGGAAGTTTAGGCTCTGTTGGACAAAAGAGCCATGCAGAGGAACCCGGCCTCGGAGATCGGAAGTGGGTGCTTCTTCTGCTATTTTCTTGTGCCAAAATAGGCCACCTTCCTATTTTAGACATTCGATCCCTCAATTCTTTTTTGTACACTGTGCATACCATTTGTAATGTTGACATTTATTACCTGTACATGCATGTTAAACTTGTATTTGTTTTTTCAAAAAATAAAATTTTGTAAAAAACAAAATACACAAATGCACCATTTTCAGCAGCTTTCACAAAAATCCTTGGATTGGAATCCATATGTTTGAGGCATATGTGCTGCAGAATACATACTTGTACATAGATCGCCATCTGGTGTTGGGTTCGGATGTTTACAGTTTGTTGTTGTCTTGGAAAAAGTCTTTGTGGCCACGAGATGGATGACTCCTCCCTTGGACGATACTGCGCATGGGCTTCGACTCCATCCTTGGATGTTTTTTTTCCCGCTATCGGGTTTGGATGTGACTCAGGTTCGGTACCGTGTTTCCAAACCTCCTTCGACACGCAACCTATCACACTCAACGGTATTGTTTCGTACGCATGCCTTTCGACGCACTAACTCCCAGATTCTCAATTCCGGTCATTGACGCGTGCCATTGGGCCTATCTGCGCCATGCAAGCCTACGGCTAATTAAAAGGACTCCTGCCCGCACTGTGGAGCTAAATCTCCACACAGTGACCACCACAAGGACTGCAACCTTTGTCTATCACCAGAGCACGAAGAAAAGGATTGCAAAGCCTGCGCCTCCTTTCGATCCAAGAAAACCATCCGTGATCGCCGGGCTCGACGACACATTATGGTGCAACAGGCTCCACCGGTGCCAGAAGACATTTTCGATGAAAGCCCGATATTCCAGAGGCAGAATAGTCAGAAGAGCTTGAGATAGTTTCTGAAGCTGACGACGTCCACTCCGATGACCACATCACTCCAGGGCAACGAGTGAGTACAAATATCCCTGCCCATGCCCCACCCGAAAAACAGAAGGCTCGGGTCAAAACTTCGCCTCAATGCCTTAGTCGAGACCGAAAGAGAATTTCAGAAGCCCGCCTCCGGGCCCGGCACCGAAAACGAAAGAAAAGCCTTCCGGCAGCTCGGGACCAAGCAAGCTGCATATCAGTACACAGAAAACACCTTTGGTACTGAAATCGGGGATACACATCTCCATTACACCCAAAAAGGCATCGACGCCGAACCCTTCAGCTCCGAAACACCATAAGGCCCCGGAACCGAAAGAACCCCAAAAATCTTCGGATCTGAAGAAAAGTTCCGACTTGGCTCCGACTTCGAAGCCAAAGGAGCACATAGCTCCTCCTACAGCTATAGAGGCCAAATCAAAGTCACGCAAAAAAATCGCACCCCGAAAGAAGACAACCAGGAAGAACTGTTTCGGCCAGATCTTATCGATCCGAAACAAAAAACATTAATAGAGCTGCGCATTCTCCAGTATTAGGGGTGTCTTTCATAGATTCACATGCTTGAATATTCCCCGTCGTCGAAGTGGGAGTCCCACGGTACATAAAATAGCAATAAATGCTAAAATATACATATATGTGAGAACATAACATAAGAAAAACTAGAAGTAAATACATAACTGGGAGGCACTAGGGGGCGCACAGCGGGATGGCCGGGTAAGACAGTAGCTCCGCCGGACGGCTGAAAACGCGACGCCCTAAAGTCGCTCTGATGCCAGAAAAAACGCTAGGCGGGCGAAGCCCCTGGTGTGCGAATACAGCAGGCACACGATGATCTGGAAATCGGCGACTGGTGTCCGGTAATTATGGGAGAAAACGATCATAACCGCTCCGAGAGCCGGGAGCGCTCAAGATGGCGGCCGTCACTCTCCCCTTCGCGCCTGTGATATTAACGGCGGAATAAACTCGCCTGCTGTTTTGGTC
Source organism: Lissotriton vulgaris (assembly GCF_964263255.1). Classification (NCBI taxonomy): domain Eukaryota; kingdom Metazoa; phylum Chordata; class Amphibia; order Caudata; family Salamandridae; genus Lissotriton; species Lissotriton vulgaris. Next base: position 1,546,371,547 of record NC_141694.1, on the reverse strand, counting down.
CCAGGTATTTATACTCGCAGGGAACACATCCGCAATTCGCAACACCGCATGGAAGTCGGATGTTGCGGTGGATGTCGCCTGAAATTGTGACGCAATCCCTAATAACGTCGTGGCCTGATAACGCAGCAGGGCCTTAGCCTGACGCAGTGAATTGCACAATGTACTGATGTTGCTGCGAGTGGCACGCCTGGTAAGCTGAACCCGAAACATACTCCAGGGGGCAGAAGGGGCTCTCGCTGAAGGCGATAAAGCTTACACACATCTTGGAGTCCCCGGAGGGTGGAGACCCCCCGAGCCCGACCCGGCGCGCTGTACAGGGAGCCAAAACGGCGACGACCACCAGAAGAACGAGATCCACACCGCGGGACGAAGCGCTGCTCACCCCACCTCCCTCGACCATGGTAAGGCCAGATAAACAACAGCAAAAGATTTCCTTCGCATCAAAAAAGACGCCCAAGGCTGCAGAAACGGTGCCTGTTACCATGAGTGGATCACCGAGCGAACCTGCTACTGGTAGCAATATGGAGAAGATACTGCTAGCCATCCAAACTAATTTACAAGACATCAACGGTAAATTGGACAATTTAACGTGCAGGATGGATGGCATGGCTGCCAAGTTGGAAAAGCATGGGGAGAGGCTGGAGAATGCGGAAACGCGAATCTCAGCGGTAGAGGACAAATCACATGCCACCACTACCAAGTGCACGACCATGGAGCGGGTGCTAGAGGTGATCAAGGCAAAGGAGGAGGAATTGGAATCACGCTCTAGGCGCAATAACGTGCGCATCACGGGCCTGCCGGAATCGACCAACACCGGACGCATGGAGCAGTATATCGAGAAATTGTGCAAGGACCTATTTGGAGATGACTCGCTATCACACATTTTTGTCATTGAGAGAGAGCACAGATCCCTTGCGCCCCGTCCACCACCAGGCGCATCGCCATGTCCGATCGTGGCAAGGGTCCTGAACTATCGAGACAGGGACACCATCTTGAGACTGGCACGGGAGAAAGGGCCCATAACTCACCAGGGCAATAAACTTGAATTCTACCCGGATCATACTGTGGCCATGCAGCAAGCTCGAAGGGAATACACAGCGGTGAAATCCAAACTCCGGGAACTTCAAATGAATTACTCAATGCTGTACCCGGCCAGGTTGCGGGTACAGTGGGAGGGAAAGCCTGTAATATTAGCGACTCCGAAAGCTGTGCAGGAATTTGTGAAGAAGATAATTACACAAAATAAAGCTAGTGCACGAGAGGGACAGCAGGTGGACACGGATTGAGCACACTGGGGCTACGCTTGACCAAGACTGTATGCGAGTATGATAATTTTTATCGCCCCACAGGCACTTCTATTTCCCACCGTTAGCGGAGTTCGCGCCGAGCGACGCTGATGGCACATGGACTTCCTGATATTAAATGTTTCTTGAGCCTGTTGGCGCCAAGATAGTGATCAGCCACTGCGAGATTTCACACATGGTGGGCTCCGAAACCACATGGTGTGAGTTGCTGGAGGGGGTTAGATTGGCGAGGCGCTGAGATGTGGTACTGATAACGTCTATTCGTCAGTGTATTCGGCACACTTAGAAACATGCCCTTAAAACTAGCTGCGCTGCTGCCTCAGGAGGCTTCCGAAACTGTATTTTGATGTATATGCTGAACTGACTGAAAGGGCTCTTGTCACAAATGGAATAGTTGTTGCATTGCTTCAGGGAACTGCAGCCCACATACGATAAGTTCCCTTCTTGGTATTTGCTTTCATTTCACAGGGCCCATGCTCTTGCAACGCCGCACAAGGAGACTAGTGCATGACACCCTGTATGCCTTCATGTGTGATATATGTTGATTCTATGCATAAACTGCTCCAGGGCCATCAAAGAGGGATCAGTGCTTCCCGCCCACCATACATGCTCCTATGTATCTTTGTTCATACACAATAATGTTAGCTATTTTGCTAGAGATACTAGGGCCATCGAAAATTGGGATAAATGGTGGAGCATGGAGGTCAACAGTTGGAGTTGCACACGAGGTACTCACCCATATAATCGATGATTGGTTGGCTCAGATTAACATGTTTGCCGTTGTGCAGGGGCGGGCTGGGGGTAAACGGTTGTGTATTGCTACCTAATGGACGACCGGGCTAATTTAGGGAAAGGGCCGGGATGGACCGGGGGCGTCGATCCATGACACGTCTACCTTCACTAACGTCATGGATGCCGTCCACATCCATTTAGTTGGATGGAGAGTTTTGCCTCCAGCGGACCTCCACGAGGGAGTTCCCCACACAAGTTCTGTAGAGTTGTTTTTAATGTCAAGCCCCGAATTGTTGTCGAGGTTAATTGCGGTGGGAGAATGGCTTCGGCATGTTTGGGTTGCTGGAGTGGGTGGGGGAGGGTGGGATGGGGGAAATGTTACTGTTTTGAGACCTGAACATTCAGAGATTGTCTATCTGCTATATTTCAGAGAACTAATAATCACTTGGGCGCACGAGATCATACTTGGGCACATGCCGGCAGACCCCTGGCACAATTACAATGCGCTGCACGTGCAGACACCCCCACCATACGGATGACTCAAAGGACAGCTCTAGCAAATAACGCACACATAAATCTCCTTACGTGGAATGTGCGTGGCCTAACACAACCTAAGAAAATTAGAAGGGTATTCGCATATTTGAACAGGTATCATATAGATATTGCGCTTTTGCAGGAGACACACATTGCCCCGAACACACATCAATCCATAGGCCAAAAATGGGCCTTATCTGTCCATACCGCCACATATTCCTCCTACTCTAGAGGGGTGATGTTACTGATATGGAAAGGGTTAAATTTCAAAACTAAGCAGGTAGTGCAAGACCCGGGGGGCAGATACGTTATTGTATCGGGTACTCTACGTGGTAAAAACATGACATTTCTTAATGTATATGGCCCAAATATAGACGCCCCTGACTTATTTCAAGAATTATGGGTGCACTTACAAAAATTCATGGACACTAGGATAATATGCGGGGGTGATTGGAATGTGGCACTTGCTGACGATGAGGATCGCTCCGCTCACTCCATCGAACCACATAAACATGCCAGAACCAAACTTCTACATATGTTGGCGGACGTGTCCTTAACGGACATATGGAGAAACAAATATCCCACAGAGCCAGGTGCTACACGTCTCCGTGTGCCATAATAGTTGATCACGTTTAAACTACTGGTTAGGCACTGATGATATCATACATTGGACATGTAACGTGAGCGTCCTCCCTAGGACACTGTCGGACCACAATCCGGTATTGCTGCAGCTTACCATACCTGATCACGTCCCACCTCCCTATCAGTGGAGGTTCAACTCACGTGCTCTCACAGACATACTCTATGCGGATACCATCCGCACAGCGATCAAAGACTACTTTCTTCTGAACGACCCGGCGGTTGATGACCCATGTCTACTGTGGGAAGCCTTTAAGGCAACGATACGTGGGGTGTGTATGAGCACTACTATAGGCATACTTCGCGACATACGACAACAGATTAAAAAATGCGACACACAAATGAGGGATTTGGAGAGGGATTACGAAACTACCCACGATGTCACTATTCTGGGCAAACTGCGCACACTACACACGGAACACCAGAATCTGGTTGATGATGAAATAATATATCTGGACAAAAAACATGCCGCTAGATCTTATGGGGAGGGTGGCAGACCGGGTGGGCTGTTGGCTGCAAAAATATGCGAGGGTGGAAGACACAATGCGGTACTTAGTATTAAATCAGAGAATGGTACCATACAGACACAAACAGCTGACATACTGCAAAGCATTGTAAACTCCTATAGTGCACTGTACACGTCGCAACCAATAGCATCTACAGATGCCATTAACAGCTACTTCAGGGAGGTGGCCATAGCTTGGTTGTCAGACAACCAGAGGGAATACCTGGCGGCACCCATCACGGTGGAAGAAGTCACCGATGTGATAAAATCATTGCCGAATGGTAAGGCGCCAGGTCCGGATGGGTAAACGAATGAATTCTATAAACACTACGTGGATATACTGGCTCCCCGTTTGGCGGAGATGTACGGGGCCGCGTTTGACCAGGGTGAACTTCCCCCAACGCTCCGAGAAGCGGTAATAATAGCTCTTTTAAAACCTTCCAAGGACCCGACATAATGTGACTCCTATAGGCCGCTATCACTGATAAATGTCGACTCTAAAATTCTAGCGCAAATCATGGCGATGAGACTGACACCACTGATGACCAACTTGGTGTTACCCGACCAGGCAGGATTTGTCCCAACACGGTCGACGTCCCATAATACCCGGACACTGTTCGCCTTATCCCACTATCTCCAACCCAACACGAAGGCTGTTGCGGTACTATTGGACGCAGCAAAGGCGTTCGATTCTATTGAATGGAGTTACCTGATTGCGGTTCTACACCCTATGGGCCTCCCCAAGAGGTTTGTCCAATGGGTGTCCTTAATCTACACTAATCCACAGGCCAGAGTCCGAGTGAATGGGTACTTATCCCACAGCTTTGCAGTGGAACGTGGTACCAGACAAGGTTGTCCGCTCTCTCCCCTGATTTTCGCCCTGGCATTGGAACCCCTAGCCTGCATTATTCGACAAAACTATAAATCATCTGCCCTGCAATTTCCCGCTAGGCCGTTACACATATCATTGTACGCAGATGATATGGTGCTCTATGTCCGGGACCCGGCCGAGCACCTAAACCAACTGTTGAGGGAATATATCATATTCGGCGGACACTCGGGGCTTGCAATAAATTGGTCTAAGTCCTACATTATCCCCCTCACAGACACTACGACTCCCTTTGACACAGAGTACCCCTTGGAGTGGCGTACTGACCCGGTGCGTTACTTGGGAGTACTATTTCATAGAGATCCAGAAATAGTAATTCGCACAAACTACGGCACCACGATCTCCAAACTGGAGGATAAAGTAAAGCGCTGGATACAGCTACCGCTGTCCCTAGCAGACCGTATCGCGATAGTGAAGATGAATGTACTACCTAGGCTGCTATATCTCTTCAATAACATCCCAATTATCCCCCCAGGAGAAGTGTTCCGTCGCATTAAGTCATTGGTGATACAGCTCATTTGGGCAGGCAAACAAGCGCGGATTGACCTCCAAACATTGACACTCCCGTATGCCAGGGAAGGGTTTGGAGTGCCAGATTTTAAACTGTACTATTTGTGTGCACAGGCACAATATGCAGCTTATTGGTTTCACCTAGTGCCATATCTCACTCACACAGCGATTGAAGAAGGCGATGCGAAACCTGTCCCTCTTGCCGCCATCCTCTCATACAAACGTCCACCACTTCACAATCATGACATCAATACAATTGACACTACCGTCAGGGCATGGCACGAACTTGGTCGGTTGGTGCATAAAACCCCTCTTTATGCCCGAAATATGCCACTACATGATCACTCTGCACTGTCAGTCACGTGCGAGAAGGTGGGGATGTCGTTGTTACAACAGGTGGGCATTGCACAGATGGGAGACTTATTTAAAGATGGCAGATTCGTGGACATTGCGGACCTCCAGTACATACACAACAAATCACAGATGTTTTGCTTCACGCATTACAGGCTGAAGAGAGCCATGATGGAACTATACCCTACCTTCCCTGAAGAATCGGCAAGCCTAGACACATTACAACTCATTATTACGAGCCAGGACCTATCGCACTTGACATCACGATTGTACACCACTGCACAAGCCGAGATACCACATTCCACAGAGCGGGCCAAAGCTAGATGGGACTCGGTTTTAGAGGACCCTTTGACAGAGATGGAATGGCAACAGACATGTGCACTAACACAAATTCTTACCCCTAATGGTAATCTCAAAATCATACATTTCAAATATCTACATCAGGCATACTACACACCGGCACGCATGTGCAGATACGGCATGCAGGATGACAACAGATGCAAGAGATGCGGTGCAGAGGGGGCTGATTTTGTCCATCTAGCCTGGTATTGCCCTAGGATTCAGAAATACTGGGTAGAGGTTACCACTAAAATAGCTACCATGGTGGGAGTTGAGGTGGACTGCACAATCCGACTTTGCTTGTTGGGCATTATACCGCAGCTCAAATCATCTAAACGTAAATTCTGTGCGGTCGCATTACTATTAGCCAAGCGGCAAGTTTCACAATGCTGGCACAATACACAGGTACCCACCACGATCAGATGGATACGAGACATGTCCAGCTGTAGGGACAAACTCCTAACATACGAGGAAAGCCTACCGTTGCGCTCTAGGCCGAAGGACTTTTGGGTATATCTAACAGAATATTTTAACACAATGGAGAGTGACACAGACTGACAATGTTGGGTCTATGTTCTAAGAGTCGAGACTTCAGAAGCTGGGGGAATGGCTGGTGATGTGTTCTAAGAGGATGTAACACAATGTCTGCGCTGTACTTACTGATGGGGACTACTTAACTGTGAAGGTCTCGTTGTTGGGGTTATTTACTGTTTATTTCTGTGTATGTTCTAATACACCAACAACATTTTTGAAAAACAAGACCTAATTTATGTGCTTTACGCCGCCGGACAGTTCTTGTCGGCCATAAGGCTGTGTAGCATCACCTTTACAATGCACCTTCATACTAACGCAGCCGGCCCCAGGGTTGTAGGCTCCTGGCTGTGTATCAATCTTTTGCTACGAATAAAGGTCTTACAAAAAAAAATACATAACTGAACCTCTAAAACAATTCCTCCATAGGAATGCATAGTAGAGAAAGAAAACACTTGTAACATATCATTGTCATTATGTTAGTCCAAACTACAGCCAATCAGGCGCCAGCTGCCTCTAGAACCTTCTCCTCAGAAGCTCAAGCCCTCAGATTTTGTACCGCATGTTGTGTGAAGGGAGTCTCCCTGAGCTCTGCTCAGTTTTTTTTCTCAACTGCTTCTTGTTTCCTGAACTTTCATCATGTCAAGTAATACGTTTTTATTCCGACCTTGCTCTTCTTGTGGGAAGTTTCGTCTTTTTGAAGAGGACCCCCACAAGAAATGTATTTATTGTCTCTACCCTGAGCATGAATTTGGAAGCTGCAAGTGTTGTAGAACCTTTTCTAACAAGACTCTAAAGGACAGAGAGTGTTGTCTCCTCCTTTGGCTCCAACGTCTTAAAGACAAGGATTCTGCTCTGTCTGATGCTGAGAGTTTTCAATCTGGACCCTCATCTTCAGCCTCTAAGCGTGGTAGTGTGCAGGATATGCCTTCTCCTTTTCTAAAAAAGAAGAAACTGGCCCTGCCTTTGGCCTCTGTGGTGTCCCCACCAGCTCCTACTGCTGCTGCGCCCACGAGACCTGGCTCTCAGGCGTCTTTTGCTGTCTCACAGCGTGTTTCCACACCTAAACATGCTTCGTCGTCGACTGGAGCGTCTACGAGCGTTCCGACGACGAGATCTGCAGTCTATACATCGTCGACGACATCTGCTTTTAGCTCGTTGACGACGAGCTCGTCGACTGCCTCTACATCGACGAGAGTTTCTTTGGCTTTTCAGACTGTCTCGTCGACGAGTCCTATCACCTTGTCGACGAAGAAACCAACATCGTCGAGGGCTCCGTCTACAGGGGTGACTACTGCGTCGACGACTTCGTCGGCGGCTTTGACATCTAAGAAAGTTCAGTCGACGACTGCTTCGTCGACGAGCCTACCGTTGATGCTGGATTCATCAAAGTCATTTTCGACGACTGCCATTTCAGCACCTTCAACGATAACGTCGACGACACCGTCGACGGTGGCACCATCTTCTTTTGCCTCGTTGCCCCTTGTGCCTCTATCTACTTCAGTTTCTTCATCCGTTGGCACGGATTCGTCACACCATCGCCGTCCACTGCCATGCCCCAGTTGTCTGCTCCAGATCTGCAGCCTCCTTCACCTATGTTTGCCACTACCTCTGAGCCTGACTCGGACTCTGGTAATGATGTGGATGACACTTTCGGTCTGATCTCATCATCAAATGTCAAGATTCCGGCAGTGATGACTAAGGCGGCGACCAGGAGTCTCATGCTGAAGACCAGTTCGTCCAAGTTCCAATGGCTACTTTGCCTTTGTCTTTGATTTCAAATCTCCAGCATATGCTGGACGACTACAACCGGCGTTTTCCACCAACGCCTCAAGGTACTCCTAGACCGTTACCTGCTGCGACTGCGACAGCTCCGCCAACTGTTCCGCCGCCTTTGCCATCGAAGCCTTCACCTCGGGTTCAAACGTCGGTCAAGATTCACACTACTGTGTATCCTCAGGATGCGGATGATGAGGCAATTCCAGAACGGGAGGACGGAGAGGTCCACGATGACACGGATAATGATGCCTCAACCGGCATGGCAGAGTGGGACAACTACCAAATGCAGACGCCCTCCCCTCAACCAGGAGAATCTGGAGATTCCCCTCCAGTCAATATTGCCAGTTTTCATCTTTTGATGGATCGAGCGGCTCAGCGCTTTAAATTGCCAAGGACACAGAGAGAGAAGGACTGTTTACTCTACGACTTCAAAAATCAGCCTTTCAAACAAGTCCACACGATTCCAATAATCGATTTCATATGCAAGGAGGGAGTTAAGCTCATGCAGGCTCCGAACTCGTTACCTGTCCAAGTACCGCGCCTTGAGAAGAAATATAAGGCCCAACTGGTACACCAGCATGCCTGGTCTCTCACCCTAAGCCGGATTCGGTTGTAACTCAAGCGGCACAGCGCCGGGCCCGTAATCCGGCGTCTCCAATCACCGCGCCTCCAGATAGAAAGGGTCGGCGCCTAGACGCCATTGGACGGAAATTCTCAACCATGGCTTCCACTAAGGTACGGGCGGCGAATGCCTTAGCCATCTTGGGCCGCTACGACCGGCAGATGTGGTCGGACATATCTGCCCTGGTCAACCTCATCCCGGGCGCTTCCAAGGCTGATGCTCTGCAACTCATCCAGGACGGACAAAGAGCATCTGAAGAGATGATTGACTGCGCAGTCGATATTGCGGGCACTGGTTTCCGCCAGCTTGCTAGTGCGGCTGCCTTACGGCGCCAGGGTTGGTTGAAGTCCACCTCCTTCCAGCAGGAAGTTCAGTCCAAGATGCTGGATATGCCTTAAGATGGTGAATCGCTATTTGGTTCCCACATTGACGAAGCTTTGGAGTCCATTAAAAAGGACACTGATACGGCTAAATCACTGGGCACTTTGCAATTTCGGAAACAGTCCTTTCAAGGTGCACGCGGACGCAGCACTTCTTCAACTTTTCGAGGAGGACATTCCCAATATCGCTCCTACAATCAGAGCAACCAGTGTTACTCTTCCAATCAACAGCAATCCAATCGACAGCAGTCCTCAAAGCCTTATTAGGGAAAGTCATCCTATCGGGGATCCACCCCCAAACGCCAATGACTTTTGTCATCCCCAAAGTGTTGGAGGTCGAATCTCTCTGTTTTATTCTCAGTGGTCCTCCATCACCACGGACCGCTGAGTTTTGGACATTGTGATGAAAGGTCATACCTTGGAGTTCGTCAAGATTCCTTCTCATACCCCACCGTCTGGCCCGCCTCCTCCCCATCTCGAGGAGCTTTACCATCAAGTCCGTCTTCTTGTTCAGAAAGGTGCAGTCAAAGTGGTTCCAGTGTCTCAGAGAGGAGAGGGTTTTTACTCTTGATTCTTCCTCATACTCAAGGAGATTGGCGTCCAATTCTGGATTTGAGAGCTCTCAACAGATACCTAAAGAGTCAATCTTTCCGCATGCTGACACTACTGGAGATCCTGCGTCTTCTGGCCAGCGGGGATTTTATGACCACCATAGACCTTCAAGATGCATATTTTCATGTCCAAATTCTCCAACAGCATCGCAGGTACCTGCGCTTCAAGGTGGGGCAGACACATTATCAGTTCAAGGTATTGCCTTTCGGACTCCGCTCCGCCCCTCGTGTGTTCACGAAGGTGTTGGCTCCTGTGGTGGCTCACCTACGCCTCCGAGGCGTCCAAATTTTTCCATACTTGGACGATTGCCTCCTCAAGTCTCAATCACGTCATCGACTGAGCCAAGACACTCGTCTTTGTCACGAGGTGTTTCACTCCCTCAGCTTGGCCATCAATGTCGACAAGTCACAGTTTGCACCAGCGCAAACCAGGACTTTCTTGGGAGCGATCTTGGACACTATGCCTTCAAAGGCGTTCGTTTCCCACGAAAGACAACAGAAAATCCTCCACCTAGTGTCCCTCATTCGATCAAGGCAGTCCGTTTGTCTGGACGTTAAAGTCATTTCTGGGGATGGCATCATCTTGTATTCCACTGATCCCACATTGCAGACTGCGGACCCGTCCCATTCAAGAGGAACTGGACGTACAGTGGCATCAGGTCTCCGGATCTTTCAACGACCAAGTGGCTGTTACAGCTCGCATGAGAAAGGGCCTGTGCTGGTGGGCACAGTCGACCAACCTGGCGACTGGAACATCCTTCCTCGTCAACGCGCCAGATCTCATGCTCACAACGGACGCCTCTCTGGATGGCTGGGGTGCTCATCTTCATGATCTTTCCATCAAGGGCAAATGGTCTCCACCCCAACCCTCTAGGCAAATCAACAGGCTAGAGTTGATGGCGATCTTTCTGGGACTCAAGTCGTTCCTTCCTGTAATTCAAGGGGAGTCCGTGCTTATTCAAACGGACAATACCACCAGCATGCACTATGTGAACAAGCAGGGAGGGACCAAGTCTCAACGCTTGTCTCTGCTGGCTCAGTCGATTTGGGATTGGGCTCTGCGTCATCAGATCACCTTGACGGCAGTGGACCTGCCGGGCGTTTCAAACATCCTGGCAGACTCCCTCAGCAGGTCCACATCGTCGACACACGAATAGTAGCTGCATCAGCCGACTCTGGATCTTGTGTTTCATCGATGGGGTCGCCCACCTCTAGACCTCTTTGCGACACCAGAGAATCGGTAATGCCCGTCTTACGCAAGTTGGCATCCCCACCCCGGATCGTGCGGGAATGCCCTTTTGATCGACTGGTGCGATGTATTCGCTTGCGCCTTTCCGCCGATCCCGTTAGTACCACGGGTGCTGTGGAAGATGCGGAGGCAGCCCTGCCACATTCTATTGATCGCCCCTCGATGGCCCAGACAGGCGTGGTTCTCGGAGTTGCTCCTTCTGTTCCAGTGCGAGCCCATTCCTCTTCGTCCTCGTCCAGACCTCCTGACGATGGACAAGGGCCAGGTTTGCCATCCGGATCCATCCACTCTACAATTGTCTGCATGGAACCTGAGCACCTTGAGTTCTCCAACTTAAATATCTCGCAAGACGGCAGAGAGATCCTTGCTCATGCTAGGGCTCCGTCTACCATCAAAACTTACAAACTCAAGTGGAAAAGGTTTTATCATTGGTGCATGACAGCAAATATCCATCCAATCCAATCCACTCTACTCCGGAGAAGCTTCTTCCGTTCTTTTCGAGTCTCGCTCAATCGGGACTCTCGCATGCTACCTTGAGAGTTTTCCTAGCAACAATCTCTCGCTTCCGGCAGGATGGCTCCTCCTCCCTCTGCTCGTCCAGAATTATCCGCCAGTTTTTCAAAGGGCTTTTTCGGAAGTTCCCGCCTATTCAGCGCCCTCCTCCACCGTGGCATCTCAATGTTGTTCTGTCGCAACTTATGAACTCACCATTTGAGCCCATCTATAGGGCGGACATTAAGTTCCTCACCTGGAAGGTTGCTCTTCTTCTTGCTCTGACTTCATCTCATTGTGTGAGTGACCTCCACGCCTTTACTATCAAACCGCCTTGTCTTCAATTCAAACCTGACGGCGTGGTGCTTCGCACCAACCCATTTTTCCTACCCATGGTGCCTACGGACTTTCATTTAAACGAACCTGTGTTCTTGAAAACTTTCTTTGCTGAGCCGAAGTCTCTGGCTGAGCAGCGATTACATTCCTTGGACATCAAACGATGCCTTAAATTTTACATTAGCAGAACTGCCTCCTTCCGCAGGTCCGACCAACTGTTCATTGCTTATGGACGACTGCATCAGGGGTACCCAGTTACCAAACCAACGATTGCCCGTTGGATGTCTTCGGCCATTGCTTTCTGCCATCAACAGGCTGGCAAGCCTTTGCAGTCTTCGGTGAGGGCTCATTCTACGAGGGCTATGTCTTCATCCACCGCCCTGTTTGCTGATGTGCCACTCCATCAGATCTGCCGTGCAGCGACATGGTCCAGCAGGCACACCTTCACCATGCAGTAGTGCTTGGACCTCATCAAGGTGGCGGATACCGCAGTGGGACAGGCAGTACTTTGTCATCTTTTCAAATAAGGTGAGCCCCTCTGTTCCCTCCTCCTTTATATTTTCAAAGATTGCTTTTTCAGCTTCCATGACTGTATTACTACTATCTTCATGCATTTCCATGCTGTGTTTAGCAATCTTATTGGCGGTTACTGCTCTCTATTCTATTCAAGCATGTGAATCTATGAAAGACACCCCTAATACTGGAGAAGAACAATTGTTACTTAACTGTAAACAGATGGTTCTCCAGTATTGGTGTCTTTCATAGATTCACATGTGACCCACCCTCCACCCCTCAGAGGCTCTCTTCTCCTCATGCACTCTGGTTAACTTTGGTGCTACGAAAATCTGAGGGCTTGAGCTTCTGAGGAGAAGGATCTAGAGGGTGCTGGCGCCTGATTGGCTGTAGTTTGGACTGACATAATGACAATGATATGTTACAAGTGTTTTCTTTCTCTGCCATGCATTCCTATGGAGGAATTGTTTTAGAGGTTCAGTTATGTATTTACTTCTAGTTTGTTGTGTGTTATGTTCTCACATATATGTATATTTTAGCATTTATTGCTATTTTATGTACCGTGGGACTCCCACTTCGACGACGGGGAATATTCAAGCATGTGAATCTATGAAAGACACCAATACTGGAGAACCACCTGTTTACAGGTAAGTAACAATTGTTCATATCCTGGCGTGGAACTACATTCCGACCCCATGGAAGAAGACTTCCTAATAGACACTTTTGCCCAGTCACAAAAAGCAATACACATATTGCCAATGCTCAAGGGTGTAATTAAACATGCACCAGACCCTGTCAGAACCCCATTCTCAATCCCCGCATTGATTAAAAATATAAGTCTGCCCCTAAAGATCCAATATACATCAAAGGACAACTTCCCTTAGATTCTTTAGTAGTGTCCAATGAAAGAAAACAGGCAAATTCCCAAACCTCTGGTGATGCACCACCCCAAACAAGGAATCTAAATTGTTGGATGCATCAGGTAAACAAGTTGCCTCCCAAGCAGCCAATTCCTGGAGGATAGCTAAAGCGCAAGCACTACTTGCCAGATATGACTGGGCTCCCTACGATGAGCTTGAAAATGTTATCCAACACTTACCTGACCAGTACAAGGCCAAAGCCAATGATCTGTTCCAGGAGGGCAAGTTAATTACAAACGCATCCATCAAATGTGCCCTCGATGCAGCAGACATTGCACTTAGATCCATTAACACCAGTGTCTTACTCCGCAGATTTGCATGGTTACGCATTTCCGGGTTTAAACAGGAGATGCAAACAACTGTTTTAAGTCAGCCGTTCGATCAAGAACACCTGTTTGGCCCAGCTGTGGACACAACTCTAGAAGAAAAAAAAATTCAGACACTGCAAAATCTATGGGAGCATTACAGTTTCAGCCCACACGAGGCTCCTTTTGTCGCTCCTTCTATAGAGGCGGATCCAAAAACATTGCCACAGACACTACTTCCCCCTCCTACAAGACTCCTACACAAACATCCCCCAACAGGGGCTATTTAATCCCGTAAGTGCGGGGAACGTTCAGCGGACGTCGCATGCACTACCTCGCTAGTGCTGCGCACGTCCGCTGAACGTTCCAATCTCATTCGCTCAATGGAACGTTCCGCACTAGTGCGGAATTTGCGGCGCAGGCAACGGGTTAAGGGGGGGCTACAGAGGAAATGATAACAACGGGAGCGGTCACGGTAACAACCTCCGAACCTCCCCTACTACTAAGCAATGACTTCCCCCTGCTCCCTCCAGACCATTCTACTCCAGTCAGAGGAAGACTATCACAGTTCCTACCTGTCTGGAAATGATCCTAGTTGCTCCAACATGGGCCTGGCAACCATGGTTCACAACACCCCTGGAACTCTCAGTAGTACCAAGTCAAAAACTACACCTCTCCCCAAAGCTTCTCACACAGAACCATGGAGAGATAAGGCAGCCAGACCCAGCTCAACTGAGCCTGGCAATCTGGCTCCTGAAGTCCTAGAGTTCGGTTACCTTAACCTCCCACCAGATTGTATGTGTAGGAAGGTGGATACCTGACTATGGTTGCCCCCAACTTTTTGCCTGGTGTTTTGCTGGTTTCCCGACTTAGTTGGCCTGTGACCCTGCCAATCAGGACCCCAGGCCTACTGCTCTCTCTCTAAAATGGATTCCATGTACCTTAGGTACATTTCCAATTGGTACTGGGCCACCTTATCAGACCCTGTAACTCAGGGCATAGGTGTACCCAGGGCTTACCAGGGGCTGAAGCATGTATTATGCCACCCCTGGCTGGCCATCTAAATCTGACACAACTGGCTGCATGACAGCTGGGGCAAGGTGGTGTAATCACCCTTTGCTTTAGATATAGTATGCCTATATCTAACCCTAAAATGGACACACAGATTCCTATCAGTCACTCCTATGGCAGGCCTTGACAATCCTGAAGGCAGAGTGCTTGGAATCACGTGAGATGGTGCTCTGGCATGAGCTGAGCCCGTTTGCAGCTTGCGGAACCAAGTCCTAATAGCTGTTCCATGATAACGCATACCATATACTCTTAAGTGCATTATAATCCTCGCGGTTAAATGCTATCTCTGGTATTGCTTTATCAAAACATGTCGAGTAAGGTGTCATACGAATTGGAATACTAACCCCTCACCAATTCTGGCGACAGGGTTAGCATTCCACCCTTCTAGAGGGACACGACATGTATGTAACTGTGAACCCCGGTTAAAGTTAACTCAAGCCTCAGCATCACAAAATGGATGCTGCCCCCACAGACACGAGTCTGACCCACTGCAGCTGGGAGTCCTTCCAGCGAGGGGAGCTTGGACAAAGGGTTTCCTGTCAGGGGCGGTGCTAGCACCATCCCAGACAGGGTTTTGTGTATCCTGGGTAGGCAGGGCTTTACAGGAAGGTGACTGCAAGTGGCACCCCGGTGCTCACTACACATCTGCCGGCTAGAACCAGTTCCAGGGGCACACCAGCCCCTGGCCTGGGGAAAGTCTGGCAATGGAGAGGGGTGTAACCACCCCCCTTCCTGGTCCCACCCCTAGGGCAGGACCTAGTCGCGTACCCACCCCTTTCTTTAGGATAAAGGCAGGAGCGGGGACCCTTCCAAATTAGATCATCTTTGATCAAGAAAATACTTTCTACGAAAGGAACTCTCGACTCTTCTCAAGATTTCTCCCTTGTGGCTAAGGAGTAGTCACCCTGCACCCGCAGGCACCATCTAAGAACTCTGCGGTTTGCTGCACGTCCTTCCTCCGGAATCCGACTGACCAGCTCGACGAGACCCGGCTTCCCTGGCACCTCTGACCTCTACCTACCTCTACAGCTAAGCTGAGAACCGTAGGTGCGACGAGACCTCGAGGGACCGGCCATCATCAGAACTGCACGACTTCTTTCCAGCACGACCGCCGAGGGATCCTCTGGTGAGTGCTTTGGGGTCCGCGAAGCCCCGACCCTGAGCAGCTCCAGCACCGAAGTCCAGCCCCCCAGCATCCACGAGATCTGCGTGGGGCCCTTCTGCTTTTTGCTGCTCACCGCGTTGTCTGGCTACTAGCCCGCTGGCTTGTGGCCTTTCCGACGACGCCCGACGACATCACCACTGCTGGTCTGGTTGCTCCAGACTGGCTCTTGCTCCCTTTCAAAAGAGGAGCACCCCGGACCCTCCTGGTCCACTCCAGACGCCATTTTAGGTCCACCGCGTGGGCTTGAATTTGCCAAGACTTGTTGCCCCAATCCTGGGTCCAGCGAAGTCGACAGCATCAACCATCGTGGGACAGCTCGCACCTCCATCCTGGTCGCGGACAACGCCTCCTGGTCCGTGAGACTGCAGAGCCCAGCGTCGCCCGCTCACCTGGTCGAGGTGACTACCATCCGGTGCCCTCCTGGTGCCATCTGATCACTGGCTAGTGGTCAAGAACTTGGTCCCCTCTGCTTTCAGGTGTCATCCATCTTCGATCCAGGCTTGGATCACTTCAAACAATCTTCACTGGTCGCCTGCCAGCAACTCTTTCTTCAGGCTCCTGGTTCGTCAACGAGGATTCCCGACGTCTTTACAGACCTATGCAGCCGCAGCCCCTGGGCTAGGTAACTTCGGCATTTCGGTGCCCCAGCATAGCCTCACTATCCAAGGGTCCAGAGTCACTGTCGTTTTCGACCTACCTCATCGGGTTCGCCTGAGAACACTAACTTTGCTTTTACTAGCTCCCATAGACTTTGTCCCGCATCCCGCGTGAGAGTGCACCCGAGTCCCCTAGGCCTCCTACTAGTAATCTGAAGGTTCCGTAACGTAGTCCTAGCGATTCCAAAGCCTATTAGTCCAGTACTTACCTGCTAGTAATTTCGCATTCCACTTCCATAGTATATGGTTTTCCGTGCCCCTCGGGCATTTGTGTAAATTGTGCAACTTGAAGTATTTTCGTAAGAGTTTTGTTGTGTGCTTAGTACCCTGTCCTCATAAAGAGTACAGGGCTGTTGTGATCTAAATAAATACACTGTTTATTTTCATAACACTTGTGTGGTGTCCTTTCACTTGGTGTTCAAGGGGTATATGTGATGGTATAACAGCTGGCTTAACACGCCCTCTAGAGTTTAGCCCGAAGACTGCTCTTGTCCATGCTACTAGGATAGCTGGTCTATCGGTTGACTTACAACCAATCACCATAAGGGTTGTTTGGACTGATACATAGTGATCACTAGAATAGTGAACACTGAATATCAGGCCAACTTCTCACAGTATGAACATCCATAAAGAAGTAAGACGCCCTACTACTAGGGCTTGCTATGTAGCCAAATGGAAAAGATTTGGTATTTAGTGCAAGAACAATAAAATTGACCCACTAGATACTTCAATTCAAATATTATTTGCTACTTACTACATCTACAAAGATGTAATCTAGCATATACATCCATAAGACTACATCTGGCTGCCCTCACCGCTTACCTACAAAACAGACAACATTTGTCACCGTTTAGGGTGACTGCTATCAAAGCATTCATGGAAGGACTTAAAAGGATAATTCCTCCTACAATCCCACCCTCACCAGTGTGGAATTTAAATATTGTCCTTACTAGGCTCATGGGCCCTCCATTTGAACCTTTGCACAAATGCGAATTGCAATTCCTTACATGGAAAGTAGCTTTTTTTTCAGGAGAGTAAGTGAGATCCAAGCTTTAACAATACAAGAGCCATTCTTACAAATACACCATAACAAGGTGGTTGTCAGGAACAAATCCAAAATTCCTTCCCAAGGTAATCTCTGCTTTCCATCTCCATCAATCTGTGGAGCTACCCGTTTTCTTCCAAAAAACAGATTCTGTAGCAGAGAGAGCTCTTCACACACCAGATGACAAAAGAGCTATACTTTATTACATTGACAGGACTAAACCCTTTAGAAGAACAAACCAACTGTTTGTAGCTTTCTCTCCACCTCACAAAGGAAACCCCACCTCCAAAGCTGGAATTGCCAGGTGGCTAGTCAAATGTATTGAACTATGTTACCAAAAAGAAAATGCACATTTACAATTCCCCCTAGAGCGCACTCGACATGCAAACTAGGGGCTTCCATTGCATTCTTAGGGAACATTCCCTTAGATGACATTTGTAAGGTCTACAACACACACCTTCACCAAACACTATTGTGTAGACGTGCAGGCAAAACAGGCTTCTGTGGGCCAGGCTGTTCTTAAAACACTTTTTCAAACCACTGCAACAGATACAGGTCCCCACCGCTAAGGGAGAATACTGCTATACAGTCTATGCACAAGTATGTATTTTGCCGCTCATATGCCTCGAATGGAAAATGCTACTTATAGTATGCATCTGTTCTTGGCATGTAGAGCTGCAGAATTAATATGCCCACCCACCTCCCCGGTGCCTCTATCGGTTCCAGTATTATCTTACTTAGATACATTGCACATGGACATCTTTTCTGTTTCTTACAAACTCCATCATTTCCCTTCATGGCGAAAAACAATCTGAGGATGGAGTCGATGCCCATGCGCACTATCGTCCAAGGGAGGAGTCATCGATCTCGTGACCACAAAGACTTCTTCCAAGACAACATCAAACTGCAAACATCCGAGCCCATTACCAGATGGCGATCTGTGCACAAGTATGAATTCTGCAACTCTGCATGGCAAGAACAGATGCTTACTGGTAAGTAGCATTTTCCTAAACTGTACAGCGGTCTTTACATTCTTCCGTTTTGACCAACATTATTAGGGTAACATTTGTACAAAAGCACCATTTATACATACATGGGGAACCAGTTCATTCTTCCCATGCTAGCCAAGGCCCCAGCTCAACCACTCCCCTCATCTCTTTAGCTCCTACCCTGCTGGCCCCACCTCTGCATTAATCTAAAATTGAGGGAAAAACATTTAGAGCCTGATTACGATGCGAGTCGGAAAGCCTCTGACCGCAGGTTGAAGGCTTTCCGACTCTCAACGTGGATTAATTTTCGACTGCCACATTATGATGAGGGCAGTGGAAAGTGAAACCGGCCGGTCATTCCTGCTGGATTCCGACGGGCTCAAGGAGCTCATCTGCCAGTCCGAGGCATGCACGTAATCCCTATACACTGCATTTCCACCCTAGGGATTACAATGTCGGTTTCCGACATGGAAAGCCTGTCAGGAAAAGACAGTGGGGGCCCCTAGAAGGGTCCCCTTCATCCTGCGACCTCCGGTTGGGGCCAAGGGGGCGCCATAGGAGGTGCCTGCCACAGGGTGCAGGGATGAACAGATTCTCCCATTTCTCTATGGGAACTTGTGCTAAGGCCAGTTTATGGCCATAGCATAAGCTCCCATAGAGAAATGGGAGTATGGTTGTATTGTAATTGCGGTGTCGGGACCGTCAACAGGAGGTCGGTCCCGATACCGCGACAGTGTCTGACCGACATCGTAATGAGGCCCTTAGTTTTGTCTTCCCTGTTGGAGTGTTGAATAGACTATAGCATAGTCTGAACAAGATTATTAATTTGCTCATGAATGTATTTTTACTTTACTTACTATTTAATCCCTTCCACACCTAATTTACTTTACTAACTGCTGTGATCCCTTTCCTCCTTTTGATGGTGTGGATGTATCTCTAATTTCCCAAACCTACACTCATTAGTACAGAACAGTCAGCTATTTCTTTTCATGAAAGACTGATAAGAGGTGAAAGGCTATTAATTTGCCTCCTGTGAATGAGAAAACAATTCTACTTCTGCTTTAGCCATTGGGCTGCTTCCTTGGACCTATGAACGTTGGTTAATAAAATCCATTGGCCGTAGAACATAGACTAAATCATTCGATATGTGGCTGACTTCTCCTGCTAAAGCGTTGTTTCCTTTTAAAAGAAATTGTTTAGGAGCAGCACCTTGGGCACTAGTGACAAAGGAACACATAAACAAATCAGGAATACAGATCTTACAAAAGCAGGGCTGACCTTGGAAATTCCGAAATGTCTGGGGTTGTTGGAGAAGTTATTATGGGTTTGACCTGCTGGAAGATACTCAATACCCCCCATAGATGCAGGTAGGGGCCAAATATATCCTCGCGACATGATAGTCGATCGATAGGAGTATAAAGCCTTGTCAATGTTATTATGATGATGTATTGGAACGTGAAGCAATGTTACTTTTAATAGTCTTACTGGCCTTATGTGGAATCACTGTTGCCTCTATATCAAAGTACTTTTTGATAGATGTCCTCCATGCGACAGTTGTTTCTGTTGTAATGATATTGTGTTTGTTCTGGAAACTGAAAATAATAAAAAGATATCTGGCAAAAAAAAAAAGAATACAGGTAAAAGAGACGCGTCTAACTTTGTAGGACCAACAAGAAACTAACTTTGTAGGACTAATTCACAACATTGATAAATATCCGCTCGAAGTTATTATCTGAACAAGTGCAACTTTACTACATTTTTAAATTCACAAACGTTGCCAGTACTGAAAAGCTGCATTGGTCACAGATTTCAGGACCATGTGCCATTTTAGTAATGCCATGTGACATTTTTCACACTTTGCTATTTACACAATGCAGAATTTTACACGCAATATAATTCAACATTGGAGTAAGTTAGCCTTCTGGGCAATATACATTTTTTTTTCACTATGGGGAAATCTTTTTCCGTACACCCTCTCGAATTATGGGGCGGTCAGTTTACTTTCTCACCTTTTTCTAGCGTCGGAAAGGGTTGGAGAGGAGCTTGTGAGTGCCAGACTTGTAAGTGTGTAGCCTTTCACAAAAGCATATGGCACACCACCCCTTGATTCACCAGCATCTCTTCTTTTTTTTTTAATTTACTTATGTGAAATCGTGCACTGCTGTGTCATATAATTAGGCAGTAGTAAATGCATTTAAGCCTGTTTGGAATTCTTTTGTGGCTATCTGACCGGCATGAATCCAACCATTTTCATAGACAAACATGCTTCTAGCGGAAAATAACTTTGTGAATCAGACCCTGTGTGCATGACCGGCTCAGCATTCACACTTTACCATGCCCTTCCTCTATTATTAAAGCCATATATGCTGCTTTTGTGGTACAATTTGACATCTTAATGCAGATAGCTTTCTAGGCAGCTGCACAGTATTGCCTTTCCACTAAACCAGCAACAAATTGGTCAGATCTCTCTAAATCCATTTTTCCCATTTAACTTGTTGTGTTAAAATGCATTGACTTTAGTTTGCATTACACTTCAAAAGGAATGTGTTTCAGACAGCCTATTTAAATCTTCAAAATAAGTTAATTTGAAGTAAATGTACATTTCTGCCCAGTAATTCCTGCTGGTCATACCAGACCTACGAGGATGAATCTATAAAGGTCTTAGTTAGAACACTTGTTTCCCCCACTGAATGTTTATCGAGTGCTACACCTTTGTTCCCTCCAATCGGCAGAAGATACTATATGTCGGGACCTCTTTGACATATAAGATATTGTACGCTACACTACATTAGTTGAGATGCCTATTTCAAATCCAGTACATAAATCCCAATTACTTCACTCAGACTATATATACCACTTGAACTCCTGCCTTCGCTATAAAGGACCCTATCTTTCTGCAGTCACCTCGTTGATTGATAAACTAACCTAAACCCAGATTGCTTTTAGGATGAAGTGTATAAAACTGCTAGCCCCCACCTATCTATGCTTAAGTAAGTAATTTCAAAATGAATATTCTCTAGGAAGTTGTAGAAAATATGCCCCAGTAAATATTGAACAATTATGAACAACAAGCAACTTTTTCTTGGCGTACTTAGAAGTGCATTCACTAGTCATCTTACCATGGTATCTGTTGTTTTGTTTTGAGAAAAAGCAAGGAATTGCCTGGAATTATAAACTTTCAGGAAAAGAATAGTGGAACCAAATGTGTGTGCTTCATAAGTAGAACTTGGGAGTAGATGAACTCTGTTTAACCCTAGAGCGAATTACATGTTCTTTTCTTGATAGCCCTTGTTTGATCAAACCCATGTTATTGTAAATTGCCTTCTGAATATTTTCCAAGCCTTTCATTGGAGAAATACAGGCACAATAAAATTAGTTTGAGTTGCTCAAAGCTTGTTGGTGGTATTACCTTATTTGACTTTATGCGCTCTACATTTGCTTTTCTCTGAAAGGTTTTATCAAAGGAACTCAAAGTAATTACTCTTTAAATTGCTAATTAGTACAAGTTTCTGACCTTTGATAAAAATGTTCTCCTGGTTTTAATTGGACCCACATTGGATTTCACTAGTGCTTCATGTAAAGAAACAGTGGTTTGCTGATGTTTTTTTCACACTACCTTTTAAAACTGGTTTAATGTTGCTTCTTAAGACAGCAGAGATAGTACAATTCATGCATTTACATCCTAATGCAGAGCCAGCAACCTGGTTGCTCTTTTTAGATTGACACACTTGGCCAACTATCTAAGGAACTGAAGAAACACACGCTTTTCTAATTTACCAAGATACACACATTCCATTTAATTTAAAAAGATACATTTTATCTAAGATGATTTGATGATGATTGGTATCCACATGGTATTTTATATTTTTAGGATGTTCTGTATTTTACTCCCCTGTAGCTAGAACAGTATAAGTAATGATCATTGTTGCTACTAGGATATCCCCTGCATGGTAAATCGGCATGTACCAGTGCCCTGCGTATAACAATCGGATATGAAACTCACATCCTGACTTTTCTTTGGCCCAGATGATTCTGAGGCTCAGAACGTGTTCTTTGACCTGGCAAGATGCACCAAGCATACCCTCTAGCTGTGTATGGGACTACTGTCTATGTCCTAGGTTGTTGACATAAAGTGATTGTGGTAGCGTGCTGTTTTTTAATTCTAGTACTGAACAAACGTTTTTTTTACCGGGTTAGATGAGTGCAATGACCACAGGTCCCACTGAGTGAAGTTCTGTTTATATGTTGCACCTAGATCCTAGAAATGATGTGTGCATGTTGACTGGGCAAAATGTAGATGGTAGCAGGATTTTGTTTTGCTTGTAGTGTATGGTTGGTGAGATCAACAGGTCCATTTTAGTTTGCCCTTGGGTTTACATGGCATGAGATTGGAATGCAGCGTCCACAGACAGTGGTTGTGTATGGTCTGAGGCTGAATGGAGGACCCTAGTTTCTGAAGTGTGAGAAGATCAGGGCTGGCTTTAGAAACTGCACAAGGTCCTTTTAAAAGTAGATTGAGCATTAGTCCTTCCTGAGTACTGTTAAATGATGTATCTGAAAGAAACAGGTTAGGATTAGATTCCTTACCTTAGAATATCCCCAGGCGTCAGTCTGGATCCGGAAACTTTTGCGTAGCAGTACCCCTGCGCGTCGGTAGGCGTCGTCTGCAGGCGTCCCCTGCGGCTCCGCGTCCGTCGCCTGCGTCATGCGCCGTGATGACGTCGCTGGAGTATATAGATGCCGCCTCCGCTCGCTGACGTCAGTTCTTCTTTTTTCCGCGCCAGTTAGCGCAGATCCGAGAAGTGCAGTACTCCGGTCTTTTGACCAAGTTTTTAATCTTTGATCTTTTTTGACTATTCTTATGGTGCCGGTAGGATGCCCGGTTTTAAGAACTGTGACGACCGTGACCGTACGATGTCGGTCACGGACCATCACCGACTCTGCTTCCGATGCCTGGGCCCCGACCGCGACGTGGACTCCTGCGTCGATTGCCGGGCCTTGACGAATAAGGCTAGACGGGCGGTCCCGCAAGCTGCTCGAGCTCCGGGTGTCGGCCCCGCATTGAGAGCGGCCCCGGTCCGGCCGGAGGTCAAGGGAGCGATCGAGGGAGCGCTCGCGGAGCCGTCAGGAGCGCTCCAGGAGTCGTCACCATTCCTCTGGTTCCTCCGGTAGGAAGCACAAGAAGTCGGGGCGTCGTCATCGTACCCCCGACTCCCCCCGACGCGGCCGGGGGTTCGGGTGGCCCCACCCCCGCGGCTCCGCGTGAGTCGCCGGCGCAGCCTGCTCCATACCCTGCGGTCCCTGGGCAAGGCGCGGCGCCCGAGGAGATAGAAGCGTTCCTCGTGGCCATGAGGGCCCTGTCTCCTCCGGCGGGTTCTGCGGCGCCTTCGGGCCCTGTGGTCCCGTCCGGGGGCCCTAGCGGTTCGGGTGCTCCTGCCTCAACGCTGTCGGGTGCTCCGGCGCCGCCGACGGCTCCGGCTCCGGCCCCGGCCCCGGCGCCGCAGGGGCCCTCTGGGTCGACGCCGGCTGGTCAACCGGTCTCTCCGGCGCCGATTCCATCGGGGCAGCCCCTGGCGCCGCCCCCGCGCGACGCCGGTTCTCTGGCGCCGGCTCCGGGCGGCGGCGCCCCCATTCCCTCTCCGAGTCCGACGCCGATGGGGCCTGTGCACCCCAAGGAGCCGGTCTACATTGTTGATTCCGAGTATGGTGAAGATGTAGATTACGGAGAGGGGTGGGAGGGGTCTGAGGACCCTCTGACCCGTGAGTGTCAGTACGACGTGGACTGAACGGGTGACTTGGGTGATGCCAGTGGTCTGGATGACTCTCCCAACCCTGGCTTTGTCTCGCCTCCTACCGTGGCTTCGGAGGAGGGGGCAGCTTATTCAGTGGTGTTGATGAGGGCTGCCAAGGCCCTAAACCTTGTGCTCCCCGTCGCGGCCGTGAGGAATAACATCCTCACTGAGGTCCTCAAACCGCAGTCATTCCCACAGGAGCCACTGCTGCCGTTCAACGAGGCCTTAACTGACGTTCTTTTGGGCACGTGGTCCAGGCCCGCTTCAGGTTCGCCTGTTGATAGGAACGTGGCCAGACGCCACCGTCCGTGCTCGGACGACCCCAAGTTTCTGTCCACCCATCCCACCCCTGAGAGTCTGGTGATCCAGGCCTCCACTTCCCAAACCGCATTTCCGTCGGCCCCGCCCGACAGGGAATCAAAGAGGTACGACCAGTATAGCAAAAAGGTCTTCTCGTCCCCGAGTCTGGGACTGCGGTCTTGCAACACCGCGTGCCTCTTGGGCCGTTACACCCACTCTCTGTGGGATACGGTCGCGGACCTGCTGCCTGAATGCCCGCCGAGGGACGGGCTAATCTCGGCAAGGCTATGATTGAAGGCCCAGACGCAGCAAGATACTCCATCAGGTGTGGTCTTGATACGACCGACTCACTGGGCAGAGCGATGTCCACGACGGTGGCGATTCGTCGCCACGCCTGGCTGAGATCCGCCAACTTCTCGGCAGATGTCCAGAATGCATTGATGGACATGCCGTTTGATGGCAGTCGCCTGTTTGGCGACAAAGTGGACCACGCGCTGGAGCGCTTCAAGGACTCCAGGGTCACGGCCAAGTCCTTGGGTCTCTCGACCCAGCGTGAGCAAACGGGTTCGTTTCGCTCCTTTCGTGGCCAAGGAAGGGGCGGTCCCACACATGCTGCCAGCCACGCGCCACAACAGACTTATCAACGCGTTGGCGGCCGTGGAAACCGCCGTGGCGGCGGTCGGGGACAGCGGCGAGGTCAGACCTCACCTCCCCCCGCAGCATCCGCCTCTAAATCCTCCTAGTCCGTGCTTTCAGGCCCATGTGACGCCGGTGGGTGGCAGGGTTTCCCATCACCTCTCCCACTGGCGCACAATAACATCGGACAGGTGGGTGCTGCAGCTCGTCCGAAGGGGCTACTCCCTCCCCTTCAAGACCACTCCCCCAGCCATGCCACCGCAGAACCACCGTGTGTCGGGGGACCACTTGACACTGCAGGAGGAAGTTACGGCCCTCTTGGCCAAGGGGGCCATCGAGCGCGTTCCTGGGCCAGAAGTAGGATGTGGTTGCTATTCCCACTACTTTCTGGTGCCCAAGAAGGACAAAGGGGGCCTACGTCCTATCTTGGATCTAAGGAACGTCAACGGCTTCCTCCGGAAGGAGAAGTTCAAGATGTTGACTTTGGCTCAGGTCTTGGCTGCTCTAGACCCGCAAGACTGGATGGTAGCGCTGGACTTGCAGGATGCGTATTTTCACATCCCCGTCCTGCCGGCCCACCGGTGTTACCTGCGGTTCACGGTAGGCCACGAGCACTTTCAGTTTATCGTGCTCCCCTTCGGCCTTACCAGCGCCCCACGGGTGTTCACAAAGGTGATGGCGGTGGTCGCAGCCCATCTGCGCAGGTCAGGGGTTTCGGTCTTCCCCTATCTAGACGACTGGTTGTTGAAGGCGGGCTCGCCCCAGACAGTTGTACGCCACCTTCAGATGACGGCAGACCTCCTGCACGAGCTGGTGTTTTCCATCAATGTGCCGAAATCACACCTGTGTCCCTCCTTTTCATCGGAGCGGTTCTCGACTCGGCGCAGTTTCGGGTTTATCCTCCGGAACGGCGGGTCCAGGATATACAGGCTTTAATTCCCATCTTTCAGCCGTTATCCCGGGTTTCGGTCAGGTTGACGCTGCGGCTGCTGGGAATGATGGCTTCCTGCATCCTTCTGGTGCATCACGCCCGGTGATGGATGCGGGCTCTGCAGTGGGACCTGAAGTTTCAGTGGGCCCAGCATCAGGGCAACTTGTCCGACCATGTCCTGATTTCGGAGGGCACTGCGAAACAACTGCAGTGGTGGCTTACGGACCGCGATTGGGTCAGTGGCAGATCCCTCTCCCTTCCCCAACCGGAGCACGTTATGACGGACGCGTCCCTCCAGGGCTGGGGAGGCCACTTGGGAGAGGCGGAGATCAGAGGCATCTGGTCTCCGGCTGAGTCCCGGCTCCATATAAACTTGTTGGAGCTACGGGCGATTCGTCTGGCACTGAAGGCATTCCTCCCCTTTGTCAGCGGGAGTGTAGTGCAGGTGTTCACGGACAACACCACCGCCATGTGGTACTGCAACAAACAGGGCGGGGTGGGGTCGTGGACCCTTTGCCAGGAGGCTCTGCGCCTCTGGCAGTGGCTGGAACATCAGGGCGTGACTCTGATGGTTCAACACCTGGCAGGTTCTCTGAACGCCAGGGCGGACGAACTCAGCCGTCGGTGCTCAATGGATCACGAATGGCGTCTGAACTCGGATGTGGTGCAAGGCCTCTTTCTGCGATGGGGAGAGCCTTGGTTAGATCTATTCACCACAGAAGAGAACGCGCAATGTCATCAGTTCTGCGCGTTGGAGTTTCCAAGACGGCACTCGCACGGCGACGCCTTTCGGCGCGAGTGGAGTTGCGGTCTGTTATACGCCTTTCCGCCTATACCACTTCTGCCCAGAGTGCTGAAGAAGATCAGGCGCGACCAGGCCCAAGTCATCCTTGTGGCTCCGGACTGGGCTCGAAGGTACTGGTATCCCGAGCTACTCAGCATTTCAGTCGGTCCCCCGATCCGCCTGCCCCTTCAGGAGGACCTTCTGTCGCAGCAGCAGGGGACGGTCCTCCACCCGAACCTGTCCAGCCTCCACCTCCATGCGTGGAGATTGAGCGGCGACAGTTGAGGCCATTTGACTTGCCTCCTGAAGTCTGTGATGTGATTCTGGCAGCTAGGCGTCCCTCCACTAAGTCGGTATACGCCTGCCGGTGGAACAGATTTGTGGCATGGTGCACAGCAAAGGCTGTGGACCCTCTTTCTGCCCCTCTTTCCGAGGTTCTCCTCTTTCTTCTCTCTCTTGCCCAGCAGGGCTCTGCTCTGGGCACTATCAAGGGCTACCTTTCTGCCCTTTCGGCCTTTCTGAGGCTACCTGATCAGCCTTCTTTGTTCAAGTCCTCTATTGTAACAAGATTCTTGAAGGGCATCACACACATGTATCTACCTGTTCCGTTTGTGATACCTCAGTGGGACATGAACTTGGTTCTAACCTTCTTGATGTGTGCTCCCTTTGAGCCACTTCATTCCTGTCCTCTACGTCTCCTGACTTTAAAGACGGCTTTCCTGGTTGCCATCACCTCTGCCAGGAGAGTGAGTGAGCTCCAGGCTCTTTCTGTCAAACCTCCTTTCATGTCCATTCATCCAGACAAGGTGGTTCTGAGAACTAGACCTTCTTTCCTGCCCAAAGTAGTCTCTGCTTTTCACATCGGGCAGTCCATCACCTTACCTTCCTTCTTCCCGCCTCCGCATCCTTCAAAGGATGAAGAGCGGCTCCATCGTCTGGACCCAAAACGTGCGCTCTCATTTTATATGGATCGCACACGCCAGTTCCGGGTGGATGACCAACTGTTTGTTGGCTACGTGGGTGCGAAGAAGGGACGGGCGGTGCATAAACGGACCATCTCTCGGTGGGTCGTTCTGTGCATCAAAGCGTGCTACTCTTTGGCTCGGAAGGAGCCCCCTGTTGGGCTGAGGGCCTGTTAGAAACGGGACCCTGGCTGGCCAAGACTCGCGTCGAGGTCAGTCAGGGATCACCATTTCTAAAGTCAGGGCAGGGGAGTCACACACCAAGGCAACCCCCACTCGCCCTCTAGGTAGCGTGGCGCGAGCAGTCTAGGCTAAACTTGGAGGCGGTACGAGTTAAGTATTTGCGCCCGCACCCCAGCAACAACACCCAAGGCCCACCACAAAGAAAAGACTCCACACAAGGTTATATAAAAAAATAGCCTTTGTATTATAATAAACAAAACACATTAGATAACACACGCAAACTGTACAATGTGCCAGGGGCACGGGCAGAATTTACAAGGGGAATTATGTACAGGACAGGGCCACATGGACCACTGTCAGGGGTAGGCACTTGTTAGATAATAATACTGGTAGATATACACTTATGTCGTAAACATAGAATGAGTAGCACCAAAATTATAAAAGCAACACACATCCAGTAATCACTGGAAAAGTCAGGACCTCCTACGCAACCCTTAACTCACTGTAGGTAAATCACGCAGGTAACTAGGACCTAAGGAAGGAATACCAACACCTAAGCAATTCACTCTTAGCAAAGGGAAGGAAACCTAACATGAAATGAACCATCAACCAT
The DNA here is from genome assembly GCF_964263255.1 of Lissotriton vulgaris. Taxonomy (NCBI): domain Eukaryota; kingdom Metazoa; phylum Chordata; class Amphibia; order Caudata; family Salamandridae; genus Lissotriton; species Lissotriton vulgaris. The sequence goes on along the minus strand of NC_141694.1, from coordinate 1,546,342,879 downwards.
CTACTATGCAGGTCACATCTAGCATAATGGAATAAACATAAACAATCCTCTATGCAGGTCACATTTAGCAAAAGGGGATAACCATAAGAATACCTAATCAGGTTACTTTTAGAAAAGGTACAGGTTAGAACACATGCGCAAGAATTACATAACCAGAAATTACAATGCGCGGGGTGCACAAAGCACAACACTCATAAATGTCCCTCAGGCCAACTGGCCTCGAAAGGGGCGGAATGCCCTGAGTCTCAATGTCAGGGAAGCTGCGCAGGCAGCACAGCACACAAACCTAAACGTGGCAACTGTCCACTAAGTGCTGGACAGTTGTAAATATGTACTGGGCAAACGTTGGAGCCAGGAGGGCTCAAGAACAAAGGTGGGCAAGGAGCCTCTCAGGGGCTTGCCAAGCAAAAATGTGCAAATAGAGCTTCAGCGCTCTTCAGGATAATCAAGGGCTCTAAATGATGTGGGCAATGATTGACTGTGGCCTCTGGAGCCTCTCGGGGCTCGCAAATCAATTGGGCAGGTGGAGCCTCTCTCAGGCTCAAAGAACAGAATGGCCTCTCAGAGCCTTGCAGGCTCGCACAGCACAATGGCGCGTTGGAGTCCCTCACGGGGGACTCAGGATCAGGAAAAATGCCCACGAGCCTTTCAGGGCTCGAAGAATACAATGCCCCCTGAAGCCCTTCACTCTTGCCAGTAGCCTCTCTGCTCCCACGAAGAAAGGCGACACATGGTGGAGCGTCCCTCTGCCAATCGGGGCCGCTCGTAGAACAAAGGACCGTGTCCCCGCACTCACCGGTATCTCGCTGGTGCTGCGGGGGCAGGAACACTGCCGGCTCTTCTCCGCTGCAGCGCGGGGCTCCTCTCTTCACTCGGGAGCCTCGCGGACACGGGAGCAGGCTTCCTCGGTCTCCCGCCTGGGCTCGTCACGACGTCCTCCCGCCTGACTTCCGCCGGGGCCGCCAATGGCAGCGCGGCCCTGGGGGTCAGGGGGCGGGACTTCCGGGTTGCGGAAGGCAGCGGCCCGGCAACAGCTTTCGGTGCTCCTGGGCTGCGGCGGTGATTCCGGGGCAATGCCGGGTGGGCACCGGCTCGAAATTCAATAAAACAACACAGGGCAATGCCGGGTGGCACCGGCCTTCAAATTAAATAAAAAGCGAGGTGGCACTCGCTCGCTTCAAAAATCGGCAAATCGGCACCAATGCCGGGTAGGCACCGGCAATATCGACAAAGCGCTCCCAAGCGCTCGGGGAGCACAGGATCAGCGCGCTCAGCGCTAGAAAGACAAGCAAAGCGCTGGGGCACAAGGAAAGCGCTCCTAGCGCTACCAATCCAGATCAGGGCGCCTCCAGGCACAAGAACAGCTCCAGCAGGGTCTGGAGGCTGGCAGAGGGGCAAGGCAGGGCCAGAGCCAGCACACTGGGTCTCCAGGCAGGGAGACAGCCAAGTGGCGGTCCTCTTGGCCCCTGCAGCAGCAACAGCCCCCTCTGGCAGGATCCTAGGCAGAACCGAGAACAGGACAAATTGCATGGGGACACAGCCCCTTCTTATACAGACAAACCCTTTGTCTCATGGTGCAGGGTGGGGGAGAAACCAGTTGCAGCTGGTTCTGAAGTACTCTGTTTACCTCAACCACCCTCTCTATTCACTGGCAGGGCTAGGGCCATCAGTCGCACTACAGGGGGTGGAGCCAGCATTGTCTAGGGAAAGTCCAGGCCCATCAGGGACCAGGTGCACTCCTCCCAAGCCATCAAGCATGCTGATCTCACACTCACCACCGGGCAGACCCATCCAGCCTTCCTGGAGCCAGGCTCACCAGCCAGCTCCAGCCAATCACACTGCAGGCATATTTTCCATTAATATGCCAAGTCCCAGAAATGGCATTTCTACACATGCCACATTCACGCAACATACATCATTGCAAAGCATTCATTCCCACGATCACGCACATACCAAACTCGAGCATGCACTCCCCACACATCAGGAATTACTAGGGACACAGACATTCCCCATGCATCCCTATGGGAGAGCAGGCCAGCCTCACTATATGCACGCACTTTGAAATGAAATGAAATGAAATTAGATTTGTTAAGCGCATGGCTGCCCAGGAGCGTCCCAGCGCTAATACACTCAGCTAGCTTCCAAGATCCTCAGACAGCGGACTCATATTCCTCGTGGAAAAAGGAATGTCTTTAAAGATTTCCGAAACCTCTGGAGACAGGGCTCCAGACGGAGAGCTGCAGGAAGATCATTCCAGATCTTGGCTACGTTCACAGAGAACCTCCTGCCTCCTGAGCGAGCTCTCTTTACTCTGGGGACAGTCAGTAAGTTGCTCCCATCAGAGCGGAGGGGACGCGAGGACTTGTAGGGGCATATAAGGTCCCTGAGGATTGGGGGGCCCATTCCCTGGAGAGACTTAAAGGCGATGGAAAGAGCCTTAAATTTGATTCTCTCCCGGATGGGGAGCCAATGGAGAGCTCTGAGAGCAGGCTTGGCCGAAGTTCTTTTTTCCGAGCCTGTCAAAACCCTGGCCGCCGCATTTTGTACTCGCTGGAGGGTGTTGATGGCTGATTCAGGGGCCCCGAGCAGCAAGGCGTTACTATAGTCCAGCCTTGACAATATTAGCCCCTGAATCAGGAGTTTCCTTGAACTAAAAGGGAGAAGGGGCAACACCTTTCGGACCGAGCGTAACAAGCCGTAGCAAATCCCTGCCACTTTCTTTGTATGTACTCTGAACGTCAGGTCGGGCTCTAACCATACACCCAAGCTCTTAATCTCATTCTTGGGTTGGGGCGCCTCACCCAGACAGGGGGGCCACATGGTTTTGGGAAGGGAAGTAGAGAGGTTGCCCAGCATCATGAGTTCCGTTTTGGAACCATTGAGTTTTAGCCGAGATTCTGTCATCCAAACCATGATACCTGTCAGACAGCACCCAAATCTTTCTGCCGCATTTTCATGATGGGATAGCGAAACGACAAGCTGGGTGTCATCTGCGTAGGTCACTATTTTCACCCCGAAGGGTGAAACCACATCCTCCAGTGGGGCCATATAGATATTAAAAAGTGTAGGGCTCAACGAGGAGCCCTGCGGGACTCCACACTGGAGGGGGATCGACTCAGACAGGTTGGTGCCATCGCAGACCTGGTATGACCGGTCGTTCAGAAAGGAAGTAATCCAACTTAAAGCCTGACCAGATATTCCCACCCTAGTAAGGCGCTGAATAAGGATACCGTGATTGACGGTATCAAAAGCCGCGCTGAGGTCAAGGAGGACCACAGCTGGGACACAGAGAAAAAGTGCGCACAGACCAGAAAATCATCCACGCATATCACAGATTAAAAGCAAAAAGATTAGGGGTGAACCTGCCTTAAGGGCCAAGTCCAACAGGGCCCATTCCACTCTGGCCACGGCGGCTACTACTGCCCTGGGCCGGGGAGTCCCTTTGCAGGACATTTGCTAGGCGGCTACGTGGGCCTCGCTGCACACATTTGCGAGGCACTACTGCCTGGACAGTCAAGTCCGGAGGGATGGCTTATTTGGCCGTTCTGTCCTCTAGGACTTTCTGGTGTAGGATTGTATTGGTTCGCAGACCCACCACCGGGGTTGGTATTGCTGGGGTATCTATTCTAAGGTAAGGAATCTAATACTAACCTGTTTCTTTCAGATGAACAAGTTACTTGCCTTCGGTAACGATATATCTGTAAGAAACAGTAGTTAGTATTAGATTCCTTACCGCCCCACCCATCCTCCCCGTTCTGCGAACTGATACCTAGGGTTAAGGACATCCCTTTCAGGGCCCTAGTTTCAATTGGCACCAGTGTTGGTTCTTACATGGCTCTGCGTGTTCTGGCGCGGAAAAGCTGTGTACAAAGAACTGACGTCAGCGCGCGGAGGCGGCGTCTATATACTCCAGCGACGTCATCACGGCGCACGACGCCGACGACGGACGCGGAGCCGCAGGGGATGCCTGCAGACGACGTCTACCGACGCGCAGGGATACTGCTACGCAAAAGTTTCCGGATCCAGACTGACGCCTGGGGATATTCTAAGGTATGGAATCTAATACTAACTACTGTTTCTTACAGATATATCGTTACCGTAGGTAAGTAACTTGTTCGTTAATGATAGGGGAATGGGAGTGAGTCGTCAGATTCTGTTAGATGGAGGGAAGTTTCTAGGCAGTGTGAGAAGGTGGCCTGATATGCAGTGCTCACTATTCTAGTGAACACTATGTATCAGTCCAGCAACCCTTATTGATGATTGGTTGTAAGTCAACCTTATAGACCAGCTATCCTAGTAGCGTGGATACGAGCAGTCTAAGGCTAAAGACTCGAGAGAGCGTGTTAAGCCAGCTGTTATACCACACATATACCCCTTGAACACCAAGTGAAAGGACACCACACAAGTGTTATGAAAATAAACAGTGTATTTATTAAAATCACAACAGCCCTGTACTCTTTATGAGGACAGGGTACTAAGCACAAAACAAAACTCTTACGAAAATACTTAAGTTCCACAGTATATACAAATGCCCGAGGGGCACGGAAAACCATATACTCTGAAAGTGGAATGCGAAATTACTAGCAGGTAAGTACAGTACTAATAGGCTTTGGAATCGCTTAGACTTGACTATAGAACCTTTAGATTACTTCTAGGAGGCCTAGGGGACTCGGGTGCAGAGTGTGCACTCTCACGCGTGATGCGGGACAAAGTCTATGGTAGCTAGTAAAGACAAAGTTAGTGTTCTCGGGCGAACCCGACCTGGTAGGAGGAAAACGAAAGTGGATTCTGACCCTTGGATAGGGAGGCTATGCTGGGGCACCGAAATGCCGAAGTTACCTAGCCCAGGGGCTGCAGCTGCATAGGTCTCAAAAGACGTCGGGAATCCTCGTAGACGGACCAGGAGCCTGGGAGAAAGATGCTGGCAGGCGACCAGTGAAGAGAGTTCGAAGTGATCCAAGCCTGGATCTTGAAGAGAGATGACACCTGAAAGCAGAGGGGACCAAGTTCGAGACTACTAGCCAGTAGTCAGGGGGCACCAGGAGGGCACCGGATGGTAGTCACCTCGACTAGGTGAGTGGGTGACGCTGTGCTCGCAGATCTCACGGACCAGGAGGCGTTGTCGGCGACCAGGATGGAGGAGCGAGCTGTCCCACGATGGATGAAGCTGTCGGCGTCGCTGGACCCAGGATTGGGCAACAAAGCCTTGGCAATTTCAAGCCCACGCGGTGGACTCAAAATGGCGTCTGGAGTGGACCAGGAGGGTCCGGGGTGCTTCTCTGTTGCAAGGAAGCAAGGGCCAGTCTGGAGCAACCAGACCAGCAGTTGTGATGTCGTCGGGCGTCGTGAAGAAGGCCACAAGCCAGCCGGCTAGTAGCCACACAGCGCGGTGAGCAGGCAAAAGCAGAAGGGCCCCACGCAGATCGTGGAGATGCTGGAGGGCTGATCTTCGGTGCTGGAGCTGCTCAGGGTTGGGGCTTCTCGGACCCCAAAGCACTCACCAGTGGAGCACACGGTGGGCTTGTTGCAAAGAAGTCGTGCAGTCTTGGCGATCGTCGGTCCCTCGAGGTCTCGTCGCACTCACGGTTCTCAGCTTGGCTGTAGAGGTGAGTAGAGGTCAGAGGTGCCAGGGAAGCCGGGTCTCGTCGAGCTGGGCAGTCGGATTCCGGAGGAAGGACTTGCAGCAGACCGCAGTGTTCTTAGGATGGTGCCTGCGGATGCAGGGTGACTACTCCTTAGCCACAAGGGAGAATCTTGAAGAAGAAATCTTGATGTCCTTTCGCAGAAAGTCGTGTCTTGATTCCAAAGATGATCTAATTTGAACAGGGGGCCCGCTCCCATCTTTATACTAAAAAAAGGGGGCTGACCCGGTGACTAGGTCCTGCCTATGGGTGGGACTAGGAGGGGGGTGGTTACACCCCTCACCCATGCCGGACTTCCCCCAGGCCAGGCGCTGGTGTGCCCCTGGAACTGGTTCTGACTGGCCTATGCGTAGTGAGCACCGGGGTGCCACCCAGCAGTCACCTTCCTGTAAAGCCCTGCCTACCCAGGATACACAAAACCCTGTCTGGGACGGTGCTAGCACCGCCATCGACAGGAAACCCTTTGTCCAGGCTCCCCTCGCTGGAAGGACTCCCAGCTGCAGGGGGTCAGACTCGTGTCTGTGGTGGCAGCATCCATTTTGTGGAGCTGAGGCTTCGTTTAACTTTAACCGGGGTTCACAGTTACATACATGTCGTGTCCCTCTAGAAGGGTGGAATGCTAACCCCGTCGCCAGAATTGGCGAGGGGTTAGTATTCCAATTCGTATGACACCTTACTCGGCATGTTTTGATAAAGCAATACCAAAGTTAGCATTTAACCGCGAGGATTATAATGCACTTAAGAGTATATGGTATGCGTTATCATGGAACAGCTATTAGGACTTGGTTCCGCAAGCTGCAGACAGGCTCAGCTCATGCCAGAGCACCATCTCACACGATTCCAAGCACTCTGCCTTCAGGATTGTTAAGGCCTGCCATAGGAGTGACTGATAGGAATCTGTGTGTCCATTTTAGGGTTAGATATAGGTATACTATATCTACAGCAAAGGGTGATTACACGACTTTGCCCCAGCTGTCATGCAGCCAGTTGTGTCAAATTTAGGAGGCCAGCCAGGGGTGGCATAATACATGCTTCAGCCCCTGGTAGGCCCTGGGTACACCTATGCCCTGAGTTACAGGGTCTGATAAGGTGGCCCAGTACCAATTGGAAATGTACCTAAGGTACATGGAATCCATTTTACAGAGAGAGCAGTAGGCCTGGGGTCCTGATTGGCAGGATCCCAGGTCGACTATGTCAAAAACCAGCTAAAACACAGGGCAAAAAGTTGGGGGCAACCATAGTCAGGAGGTACCTTCCTACAGGCAGGTTCTGCCCCTTTTGTCACTTCCTGATTGTTATTTCAGGAAGGTTGATGACAGCCAGGTGCAGTCGTGGTCATGTTTTGGGTTCCCGCAGCTTGCATGCAGCTTCCTCACTAGCTGCTGTGAGAGCCATCACCTTTCATAAAGGCTGTGTCTGCCTTGCAGCCAGAAAGTTACATTGGAAAAGGAACCTTCCCATACCGGTCCTTTGACTTTTGAATTTTGGATCCATATCCCTTTTATAAGATGACTTTAAAGTTGAGTCCCAAACCATCACTTGTTTCAATTCCAGGTCCTCCGTAATCAAGGAAGGTTCTACTGTGACTAAAGGCTGGTATCTATCGTACAGCCAGTCTAATAGAGGTGAGTGGACGTCACTTGACTTTGCGCACCTTGCTGGAGAACTGTGGGTCTGTATAGCGCATACAAGTCTGCTTGGCGATGGAACGAGTGTGCCTAGCCCTGCAGGAGAGACTCTCCAAGTGAAGGTCAGCCATGGTCTCAGAATGTTGAACATTCAGAAGAGAAGACTTTAATTCCAAGGGATATCCTCCCCTCCCTGTATAGTTAATGTGGCAAACTATGTGAAGCATCATCAATCCCAAGTTCCCACATCACCATGATGTGACATGAGAGGCTTGTGTGCCCCAACTGCCAAAGACGAGGGACTGCCATAGTCTTGCCGTGCTAATCCGCATCCAGTTTAGATAGATAACACCGTTAACTGCAATCCTATGTCTGCTGGATAACACACTGATTGTTTGACAGTGAAAGGTGCACCACCAGCCATGGCAGTTGATGTTATACAAGAGAATCGGTAACACAAGGCAAGTATCTAGAACCTATATGACTGTTTCGGGCGCAGAAAGATGATTCTGCACATTGCAGAGATTGATTGCCCTCAAATGCGTTTTTTTTTTCTTAAGGATCCAATATGAACTGACCTATAGATTCCACATTAGTTGCTTGTACAGTCCAGATGTGAGGGCGGTTCTGTGCCTGTATATTTGACACTTGCCTATAAACGTTTTCATTGCTGCTAGAACTCAGTAGCCTGGTGTGAGTTTGCTAGAGCCCCATAGTGTGTTTTGTAGAACCCTGTAGCTGACCCCCTATTGATGTGTGTAGTATTTCGTTTTGCTGTGACCGCAAAGTACTTAGTTTTTTAAAAAGACCAGCACGGGGCAGGATAGTGAATTTTTGTGTTTCCTGTTTGACTGCTTGAGTTCCAAGCCTCTACCACTTACACTACCTCCCTCAGAAGCCTTTGTTTGCTCACACTTGTTACCCTGAGAGTTCAGTGCGGAAGGGGTGTACTTGACTAAGTTTGTAAAGCCATAGTAGGATGGACACCAGAGGAAAGCCATATCTGAAAGAGACGCGTTAGGGATAGATTTCTTACTTAGAATATCCCCAGGCGTCAGACTGGATCCGGAAATTTTTGCGTAGCAGTACCCTTGCGCGTCGGTAGACGTCGTCTGCGGCTCCGCGTCGGCGCCGTGATGACGTCGGAGTACTTAGACGCCACCTCCGCGTGCTGACGTCAGTTCTTCTTTTTTCCACGCCAGCAGCGCAGATCCGGAAAAGTGGTACCTTAGTCACTTTTTGACTAAACCTTTTTGATCTTTTGATCATCCTTTTTCGAGTCTTCGACTCAGATCGGTGCCAATAGGGATGCCTGGTTTTAAGCCCTGTGAAGATTGCGACCGGCTGATGTCGGTCACGGATCCTCACCATCGGTGTCTCCACTGTCTCGGCGTCGACCACGACTACAAGACCTGCCTCGACTGCCGGGCCCTTACTTCGAAAGCTAGACTGGAGCGGTCCCATAAGCGACTCTAACTCCGGCAGTCGGCCCGCGCCGAGAGAGGTCCCGGTCCGGACAGAGGTCGAGGGACCGGTCGCGGGAGCAGAGCCATCATAGCTCCGGGAGTCAACATCACTCCTCAGGGTCGAAGTCGTCAGGTAAGCACAAGAAGTCGAAGAGACTTCATCGCTCTTCCGACTCCCCCCGACGCGGCCGGGGGTTCAGGTGGCACTGTCCCTGGGCCTAACGCGACGCCGGGGGAGATCGAGCGGTTCCTCATGGCCATGAGGTCCCTCTCTCCCCCGACGGGTTCCGCGGCGCCTTCGGGCCCAGCGGTCCTGTCTGGGGGTCCTAGCGGGTCAGGGGCTTCGGCCCCGACGCCGTCGGGTGCTTCGGCTCCAACGCCGCCGGCGCCTTCGGGCCCGGCACCGCAAGGCCCCGCTGGATCCGCTTCCGGATCCGGGTCGTCGCCGGTGGACTTAACGACCTCCCCGGCGCCGACCCCTCAGGTGTCACCCCCGGCGCCGTCCTCGGGCGGCGCCGTCCCCGACGCCTCCCTCGACCCGGTTCCGGCGCCGGAACGGCACCGATTCAGACGCCGTTCGGGGACTTCACTTACCATGAACCGGCCCCATCCTTTGCTAACCCGGAGTACCAGGTGATGGGTGATGAGGAGGATTAGGAGGGGTCTGAGGACCCTCTGGCACGTGAATGCCAGTCTTATGAGGACTGGGCAGGTGAACTTGGGGAGGCCAGTGGTATAGACACTTCGCCTGACACTGGCTTTGTCTCCCCTCCTAGCGTGGCTACGGAGGAGGGAGCAACCTATAGTGTGGTGTTGATGAGGGCAGCCAAGGCCTTGGGCCTTGAGCTCCCCGTCACGGCCGTGAGGACTAACCTCCTCACCGAGGGCCTTAAGCCGCAGTCATGCTCAGCCGAGCCTCTGCTGCCGTTTAACGAGGCCTTAACTGACGTTCTTTTGGGCACTTGGTCCAAGCCCGCTACGGGTTCGCCCGTAGATAGGAACGTGGCCGGACGCCACTGCCCGGCCCCGGGTGACCCATGTTTCCTGTCCACCCACCCCACCCCTGAAAGCCTGGTCATCCAGGCCTCCAATTCCCAGACCGCATTCCCGTCGGCTCCGCCGGACAGGGAATCCAAGAGGTATGAGCAGTATGGCAAAAATATCTTCTCCTCCCTTAGTCTGGGACTGCGGTCTTCCAACACCGCATGCCTCTTGTGCTGCTACACCCACTCTCTGTGGGTTACGGTTGCGGAAGTGCTGCCAGAGTGTCCGTTGGAGGTACGGGCCAAACTCGGCCAAGCCCTTGTGGAAGGTCAGGATGCAGCCAAATATTCCATCCGGTTTGGACTGGATACCATCGACTCATTGGGTAGAGCGAGGGCAACGACGGTGGCGGTCAGACGCCACGCCTGGTTGAGGTCAGCCAATTTCTCGGCCAATGTCCAGAACACACTGATGGACATGCCGTTTGATGGCCGTCGCCTTTTTGGCGACAAGGCAGACCATGCACTTGAGCGTTTTAAGGACTCCAGGACTACGGCCAAGTCCTTGGGCCTCTCTGCCCCACGCCAGCAATCGGCTGCCTTTCACTCCTTTTGTGGCCACAGGAGGGGTGTACCCACACGTGCTGCCAGCCGAGCTCCGCAATGTAATACCCAACGCGGTGGCGGTCGTGGAAACCGCCGTGGCGGCGGTCAGGGACAACGGCGAGGTCAGTCCACACCTTCCCCCGCAGCATCCGCCTCAAAACCCTCCTAGTCCGTGCTTTCAGGCCCATGTGACGCCAGTGGGTGGCAGGGTTCGCCATCACCTCCTCCACTGGCGCACTGTCACGTCGGACAGGTGGGTGATGCAGATCGTCCGAAGGGGCTACTCCCTCCCCGTCCAGGCAACTCCTCCAGCCATGCCACTGCAGAACCACCGTGTATAGGGGGATCATTTGCGACTTCTGCAGGAGGAAGTTACGGCCCTCTTGGCCAAGGGGGCCATCGAGTGCGTTCCTGGGCCAGAAGTAGGGTGTGGTTGCTACTCCCACTACTTTCTGGTACCCAAGAAGGGCAAAGGGGCCTACGCCCTATCTTAGACCTACGGAACGTCAACGGCTTCCTCCGGAAGGAGAAGTTCAAGATGCTGACACTGGCTCAGGTCTTAGCTGCCCTGGACCCAGGAGACTGGATGGTAGCATTGGACTTGCAGGACGCTTATTTCCACATCCCCGTCCTGCCGGCCCACCGGCGTTACCTGCGGTTTACGGTTGGCCACGAGCACTTTCAGTACACCGTGCTCCCCTTCGGCCTTACCAGCGCCCCACGGGTGTTCACAAAGGTGATGGCGGTGGTCGCAGCTCATCTGCGCAGGTTAGGGGTTTCAGTCTTCCCCTACCTCGACGACTGGTTGTTGAAGGCGGGCTCGCCCCAGACAGTCGTCAGCCACCTCCAGACTACGGCGGATCTCCTGCACCAGCTGGGGTTCTCCGTCAATGTGCCGAAGTCACACCTGTGCCCCTCTCAGAAGCTCCTCTTCATCGGAGCGGTTCTAGACTCGGCGCGGTTTCGGGTTTATCCGCCCGAACAGCGGGTCCGGGATATTAAGGCTCTGATTCCCATCTTTCAGCCGTTATCCCGGATCTCGGTCAGGTTGACGCTGCGGCTTCTGGGGCTGATGGCCCCCTGCATTCTTCTGGTGCATCACGCCAGGTGGCGAATGCGGGCTCTGCAGTGGGAACTGAAATTTCAGTGGGCCCAGCATCAGAGCAACCTGTCCGACCACGTCCTGATCTCGGAGGGCACTGCGAGACAGCTGCAGTGGTGGCTCACGGACTGCGATTGGGTCAGCGGCAGATCCATCTCCCTTCCCCAACCGGAACACGTAGTTGTGACGGACGCGTCCCTCCAGGGCTGGGGAGGCCACATGGGAGAGGCGGAGATCAGAGGCCTCTGGTCTCTGGCGGAGGCCCGGCTCCACATCAACTTGTTGGAGTTACAGGCGATTCGTCTAGCACTGAAGGCATTCCTCCCCTCTGTCCAGGGGAGCGTTGTGCAAGTGTTCACGGACAACACCACCGCCATGTGGTACTGCAACAAACAGGGCGGAGTGGGGTCGTGGACCCTTTGCCAGGAGGCTCTGCGCCTCTGGCAATGGCTGGAACGCCAGGGCGTGACCCTGGTGGCTCAACACCTGGCCGGCTCTCTGAATGCCAGGGCGGACGAGCTCAGCCGTCGGTGCATGATGGATCACGAATGGCGTCTGAACTCGGACGTGGCACGAGGCCTCTTTCGGCAATGGGGAGAGCCTTGGTTAGATCTATTCTCCACCAAAGAGAACGCGCAATGTCATCTGTTCTGCGCGTTGGAATTTCCAAGGCGGCACTCGCTCGGAGACGCTTTTCGCCGCGAGTGGAGTTGCTGTCTGTTGTACGCCTTTCCGCCTATACCACTTCTGCCCAGAGTGCTGAAGAAGATCAAGCGCGACTGGGCCCCAAGTCATCCTTGTGGCTCCGGACTGGGCACGAAGGTACTGGTATCCAGAGCTACTCAGTTTGTCAGTCGATCCCCAGTTCGCCTGCCTCTTCGGGAGGACCTTCTGTCGCAGCACAGGGGACGGTCCTCCACCCAAACCTGTCCAGTCTCCACCTCCATGCTTGGAGATTGAGCGGGGACAGTTGAGGCCATTTGACTTGCCTCCTGAAGTCTGTAACATCATTCTGGCAGCCAGACGTCCCTCCACAAAGTCGGTATACGCCTGCAGGTGGAACAGATTTGTGGCATGGTGCACAGCAAAGGCTGTGGATCCTCTCCTCTCCGCCCCTCTTTCTGAGGTTCTTCTCTTTCTTCTTTCTCTTGCCCAGCAGGGCTCTGCTCTGGGCACTATCAAGGTCTATCTTTCTGCCCTTTCAGCCTTCTTAAGGCTGCCTGATCAACCATCTTTGTTCAAGTCCCCTATTGTAAATCGATTCCTGAAAGGCATCACACACACGTTTCCACCTGTTCCGTTTGTGATGCCTCAGTGGGACTTGAACCTTGACCCTACATTTCTGATGTGCGCTCCCTTTGAGCCACTTCACAACTGTCCTCTCCGCCTTCTTACTCTGAAGACTGCCTTTCTGGTTGCCATCACCTCTGCCATTAGAGTGAGTGAGCTCCAGGCCCTTTCTTGTACTCCTCCTTTGTTTTCTGTCCATCCGGACAAGGTTGTGTTGCGTACTAAGCCATCTTTCCTGCCCAAGGTTGTCACAGCCTTCCACATCGGGCAGTCCAACCCTTTGCCAACCTTCTTTCCGCCACCGCACCCCTTTAAAGAGGAGGAGCGGCTCCACCGTCTGGACCCAAAACCTGCACTCTCATTCTACTTGGATCGCACATGCCAGTTCCGGGTGGATGACCAACTCCTGATCATCCTTTTTCGATTCTTCGACTCATATCGGTGCCAATAGGGATGCCTGGTTTTAAGCCCTGTGAAGATTGCGACCGGCTGATGTCGGTCACGGATCCTCACCGTCTGTGTCTCCACTGTCTCGGCGTCGACCACGACTACAAGACCTGCCTCGACTGCCGGGCCCTTACTTCGAAAGCTAGACTGGAGCGGTCCCATAAGCGACTCTAACTCCGGCAGTCGGCCCGCGCCGAGAGAGGTCCCGGTCCGGACAGAGGTCGAGGGACCGGTCGCGGGAGCAGAGCCATCATAGCTCCGGGAGTCAACATCACTCCTCAGGGTCGAAGTCGTCAGGTAAGCACAAGAAGTCGAAGAGACTTCATCGCTCTTCCGACTCCCCCCGACGCGGCCGGGGGTTCAGGTGGCACTGTCCCTGGGCCTAACGCGACGCCGGGGGAGATCGAGCGGTTCCTCATGGCCATGAGGTCCCTCTCTCCCCCGACGGGTTCCGCGGCGCCTTCGGGCCCAGCGGTCCCGTCTGGGGGTCCTAGCGGGTCAGGGGCTTCGGCCCCGACGCCGTCGGGTGCTTCGGCTCCAACGCCGCCGGCGCCTTCGGGCCCGGCACCGCAAGGCCCCGCTGGATCCGCTTCCGGATCCGGGTCGTCGCCGGTGGACTTAACGACCTCCCCGGCGCCGTCCCCTCAGGTGTCACCCCCGGCGCCGTCCTCGGGCGGCGCCGTCCCCGACGCCTCCCTCGACCCGGTTCCGGCGCCGGAACGGCACCGATTCAGACGCCGTTCGGGGACTTCACTTACCATGAACCGGCCCCATCCTTTGCTAACCCGGAGTACCAGGTGATGGGTGATGAGGAGGATTAGGAGGGGTCTGAGGACCCTCTGGCACGTGAATGCCAGTCTTATGAGGACTGGGCAGGTGAACTTGGGGAGGCCAGTGGTATAGACACTTCGCCTGACACTGGCTTTGTCTCCCCTCCTAGCGTGGCTACGGAGGAGGGAGCAACCTATAGTGTGGTGTTGATGAGGGCAGCCAAGGCCTTGGGCCTTGAGCTCCCCGTCACGGCCGTGAGGACTAACCTCCTCACCGAGGGCCTTAAGCCGCAGTCATGCTCAGCCGAGCCTCTGCTGCCGTTTAACGAGGCCTTAACTGACGTTCTTTTGGGCACTTGGTCCAAGCCCGCTACGGGTTCGCCCGTAGATAGGAACGTGGCCGGACGCCACTGCCCAGCCCCGGGTGACCCATGTTTCCTGTCCACCCACCCCACCCCTGAAAGCCTGGTCATCCTGGCCTCCAATTCCCAGACCGCATTCCCGTCTGCTCCGCCAGACAGGGAATCCAAGAGGTATGAGCAGTATGGCAAAAATATCTTCTCCTCCCTTAGTCTGGGACTGCGGTCTTCCAACACCGCATGCCTCTTGGGCTGCTACACCCACTCTCTGTGGGTTACGGTTGCGGAAGTGCTGCCAGAGTGTCCGTTGGAGGTACGGGCCAAACTCGGCCAAGCCCTTGTGGAAGGTCAGGATGCAGCCAAATATTCCATCCGGTTTGGACTGGATACCATCGACTCATTGGGTAGAGCGAGGGCAACGACGGTGGCGGTCAGACGCCACGCCTGGTTGAGGTCAGCCAATTTCTCGGCCAATGTCCAGAACACACTGATGGACATGCCGTTTGATGGTCGTCGCCTTTTTGGCGACAAGGCAGACCATGCACTTGAGCGTTTTAAGGACTCCAGGACTACGGCCAAGTCCTTGGGCCTCTCTGCCCCACGCCAGCAATCGGCTGCCTTTCACTCCTTTTGTGGCCACGGGAGGGGTGTACCCACACGTGCTGCCAGCCGAGCTCCGCAATGTAATACCCAACGCGGTGGCGGTCGTGGAAACCGCCGTGGCGGCGGTCAGGGACAACGGCGAGGTCAGTCCACACCTTCCCCCGCAGCATCCGCCTCAAAACCCTCCTAGTCCGTGCTTTCAGGCCCATGTGACGCCAGTGGGTGGCAGGGTTCGCCATCACCTCCTCCACTGGCGCACTGTCACGTCGGACAGGTGGGTGATGCAGATCGTCCGAAGGGGCTACTCCCTCCCCGTCCAGGCAACTCCTCCAGCCATGCCACTGCAGAACCACCGTGTATAGGGGGATCATTTGCGACTTCTGCAGGAGGAAGTTACGGCCCTCTTGGCCAAGGGGGCCATCGAGTGCGTTCCTGGGCCATAAGTAGGGTGTGGTTGCTACTCCCACTACTTTCTGGTACCCAAGAAGGGCAAAGGGGGCCTACGCCCTATCTTAGACCTACGGAACGTCAACGGCTTCCTCCGGAAGGAGAAGTTCAAGATGCTGACACTGGCTCAGGTCTTAGCTGCCCTGGACCCAGGAGACTGGATGGTAGCGTTGGACTTGCAGGACGCTTATTTCCACATCCCCGTCCTGCCGGCCCACCGGTTTACGGTTGGCCACGAGCACTTTCAGTACACCGTGCTCCCCTTCGGCCTTACCAGCGCCCCACGGGTGTTCACAAAGGTGATGGCGGTGGTCGCAGCTCATCTGCGCAGGTTAGGGGTTTCAGTCTTCCCCTACCTCGACGACTGGTTGTTGAAGGCGGGCTCGCCCCAGACAGTCGTCAGCCACCTCCAGACTACGGCGGATCTCCTGCACCAGCTGGGGTTCTCAGTCAATGTGCCGAAGTCACACCTGTGCCCCTCTCAGAAGCTCCTCTTCATCGGAGCGGTTCTAGACTCGGCGCGGTTTCGGGATATTAAGTCTCTGATTCCCATCTTTCAGCCGTTATCCCGGATCTCGGTCAGGTTGACGCTGCGGCTTCTGGGGCTGATGGCCCCCTGCATCCTACTGGTGCATCACGCTAGGTGGCGAATGCGGGCTCTGCAGTGGGAACTGAAATTTCAGTGGGCCCAGCATCAGAGCAACCTGTCCGACCACGTCCTGATCTCGGAGGGCACTGCGAGACAGCTGCAGTGGTGGCTCACGGACTGCGATTGGGTCAGCGGCAGATCCATCTCCCTTCCCCAACCGGAACACGTAGTTGTGACGGACGCGTCCCTCCAGGGCTGGGGAGGCCACATGGGAGAGGCGGAGATCAGAGGCCTCTGGTCTCTGGCGGAGGCCCGGCTCCACATCAACTTGTTGGAGTTACAGGCGATTCGTCTAGCACTGAAGGCATTCCTCCCCTCTGTCCAGGGGAGCGTTGTGCAAGTGTTCACGGACAACACCACCGCCATGTGGTACTGCAACAAACAGGGCGGAGTGGGGTCGTGGACCCTTTGCCAGGAGGCTCTGCGCCTCTGGCAATGGCTGGAACGCCAGGGCGTGACCCTGGTGGCTCAACACCTGGCCGGCTCTCTGAATGCCAGGGCGGACGAGCTCAGCCGTCGGTGCATGATGGATCACGAATGGCGTCTGAACTCGGACGTGGCACGAGGCCTCTTTCGGCAATGGGGAGAGCCTTGGTTAGATCTATTCACCACCGAAGAGAACGCGCAATGTCATCTGTTCTGCGCGTTGGAATTTCCAAGGCGGCACTCGCTCGGAGACGCTTTTCGCCGCGAGTGGAGTTGCTGTCTGTTGTACGCCTTTCCGCCTATACCACTTCTGCCCAGAGTGCTGAAGAAGATCAAGCGCGACTGGGCCCCAAGTCATCCTTGTGGCTCCGGACTGGGCACGAAGGTACTGGTATCCAGAGCTACTCAGTTTGTCAGTCGATCCCCAGTTCGTCTGCCTCTTCGGGAGGACCTTCTGTCACAGCACAGGGGACGGTCCTCCACCCAAACCTGTCCAGTCTCCACCTCCATGCTTGGAGATTGAGCGGGGACAGTTGAGGCCATTTGACTTGCCTCCTGAAGTCTGTAACATCATTCTGGCAGCCAGGCGTCCCTCCACAAAGTCGGTATACGCCTGCAGGTGGAACAGATTTGTGGCATGGTGCACAGCAAAGGCTGTGGATCCTCTCCTCTCCGCCCCTCTTTCTGAGGTTCTTCTCTTTCTTCTTTCTCTTGCCCAGCAGGGCTCTGCTCTGGGCACTATCAAGGTCTATCTTTCTGCCCTTTCAGCCTTCTTAAGGCTGCCTGATCAACCATCTTTGTTCAAGTCCCCTATTGTAAATCGATTCCTGAAAGGCATCACACACACGTTTCCACCGGTTCCGTTTGTGATGCCTCAGTGGGACTTGAACCTTGACCCTACATTTCTGATGTGCGCTCCCTTTGAGCCACTTCACAGCTGTCCTCTCCGCCTTCTTACTCTGAAGACTGCCTTTCTGGTTGCCATCACCTCTGCCATTAGAGTGAGTGAGCTCCAGGCCCTTTCTTGTACTCCTCCTTTCCTTTCTGTCCATCCGGACAAGGTTGTGTTGCGTACTAAGCCATCTTTCCTGCCCAAGGTTGTCACAGCCTTCCACATCGGGCAGTCCAACCCTTTGCCAACCTTCTTTCCGCCACCGCACCCCTTTAAAGAGGAGGAGCGGCTCCACCGTCTGGACCCAAAACCTGCACTCTCATTCTACTTGGATCGCACACGCCAGTTCCGGGTGGATGACCAACTCTTTGTTGGCTACGGGGGCGCTAAGAAGGGGAAGGCGTAAATAAGACCATTTCCCGATGGATCATCTTGTGTATCCAGGCATGCTACTCCTTGGCTAGAAAGGAGCCCCCGGTTGGATTGCGGGCTCACTCCACCCTAGCCACGGTGACTACAACTGCCCTGGGCCGGGGAGTGCCCTTGCAGGACATTTGCCAGGCAGCTACGTGCGCCTCGCTGCACACTTTTGCAAGACACTATTGCCTGGACAGTCCAGTCCGGAGGGATGGCTTCTTTGGCCGTTCCGTCCTCCAGGACTTTCTGGTGTGATTATTGGTTCGCAGACCCACCACCGGGGTTGGTATTGCTGGGGTATCTATTCTAAGGTAAGGAATCTATCACTAACGTGTCTCTTTCAGATGCACAAGTTACTACTTGTGTAACGATATATCTGTAAGAGACATTAGTTGGTGATAGATTCCTTACCGACCCACCCATCCTCCCCGTTCTGCGACCGATATCTAGGGTTAAGGTCATCTCCTTTCAGGGCCCTAGTTTCAATGGCACCAGTGTTGGTTTTTAACATGGCTTAGCGCTTCTGGCGCGGAAAAGCTGTGTCTAAGAACTGACGTCAGCACGCGGAGGCGGCGTTTAAGTACTCCGACGACGTCATCACGGCGCCCTCGACGCCGACGATAGACACGGAGCCGCAGACGCCGCCTACCGACGCGCAAGGGTACTGCTACGCAAAAATTTGCGGATCCAGTCTGACGCCTGGGGATATTCTAAGGTAAGGAATCTATCACTAACTAATGTCTCTTACAGATATATCGTTACACAAGTAGTAACTTGTGCTTCAGTAGTTAAGACCTAGTAGCCCTTTCTTGTCCCGAGGCCCTTTGTACCACGCTTCACCCCAGGACTCAAGGGTCCATTTTTCATTCATATTTCTGTGTGATGGAACACTGTTTGTTTGATATTTTGCCAGCATAGCCCAGGCAGGCCTGTGCATGGCACAGTCTTATCACATATGATCTAACATTGAAGCTGACAAATGAATTACGATTTTATTTTTAGGTTACCTCATTATTTCTTTTCAATTCAAAGTGCCTAGTACTTCTGTGAAATTGACTGCCTCCAAAATGTAGATCTAGTGAACATCACTTGGAGATGGTTGCTAAATTTGGTGGCATAGAATACTGCTTTATTTTAATAGAGCTGATCACGTCATTCCTTTGTTTTGTCATATCACTATAGACTGAAAAGGAATTAAACGTGACCAAAACACATTATGAATGGGATATTTTATAAACCAAAGGACAATTTAGATTCCATAATGATTTTACCAACTGCTAGTATGTTTCTCATGTGCAAATGATAGCTGTAAAAAGTTATTCACTTGCTGAAAGAGAGCTTCTCCTTCCACATCCTCATGTACACCGATCACAAGTAGTTCCTGAGATTTGTGGTAAAGAGAAAATGCTGTTAGTTTACAGTTCACCCACATAGAATTATGCCTGCAGGTGAGTCTCAACAAAATGCCATACAGTGGTTGCTGTATGCATTCCCACAAATTCTGCTTTGTGTAGATATATTTTGCCAATTGACTGTTAAAGGAAACTAATTTCTTAAGTGCACACCACACCAATCAATTGATAACGGTTCTGTTGACCAGAACTTCACTGTTGGTTGAATCAGATCGCCAGTTACTAACACCCCTCTTAGAAGAAACATACAACTTCTATGGACATTATTCAAGTTTACCAGGCATCCAAGCCTGTGACACTTTTGAAGGCTGCTATGTATTTCTAGGGACTGTGAAAACAACCATTCTGCTGGTTCCCAATTCACAGAAACCATTAAATCTTATGCTAGAATGGCTCCACGTACATATTTACTCATGTGGCATTCGTATTGCAAAATCAAGCCAAGGTGGTGGAGCATTGTTCAAGGTTTAACAAAGATCTAGAGTAGGTTCTTTTTCTTTTTTTTTTTTAAATTTTTAAAACCTTTATTTGAAAAAGTGCACACAGCTATTCAGCCTGACATCCCGGAGGCAAGGCAGCATATATAAACAGGAGAGCGATAGTGCAAGAATCAATGTCACAATACAATGAAGGTTGATTTTATTGTTTTGTTGCTTCATAAAGGAACATAGAGAGAGAAGAAGAAAAAGACGCCAGAGAGGCGCAAAGAGAATGGCAATGGGGTAGAAAAAACGTGTGAAGCGTTGGCAGTGGGGCAGGGGGGGAGCAGTGGGAACACAAGCACGGAAACAGGAGAATAGATCAGGATAAAGGGGGGGGGGGAGAAGAGAAAACAGGATAAAATTTTACAACGTGTCACAGTTGGCGTCTTAGGTTATGGAGACAGATGTTCCTCTAATGAGACAGGTTCCGGGGGTACACAAATGTCTCCCCTATAAGCATTCCAGGCCCCCCACACCTTCAACCACTTTTTGGGCTTACCCCTGGCAACATAGACCGTCTTTTCCCTGAACATACACCAATCCATGTTGGCTTTCCATTGCACCACAGGGGAGCCACCGAAGCCCCCCACTTCTGAGCGATATCGCGTTTAGCCACCATGTTGCCAAGGGTCACCCACTGCGTCTGAGCCACACTGTGGTCCGTCGGTCCCCAAATGTTGAGGAGGCATCTCCTAGCTTCCGCATTCGCTACCACCCCAGTCACTTCATCCATAATCAGGTGCACTCGTCTCCAGTAGGAGGCTATGGCGGGGCATTCCCAGAGAATGTGCATTAATTCTAGCAAGGGCACTGCAGCCGCGGCGACACAGCCCATCGACCGAGTAGCCCATATGCACAAGCCGGGGGCCAGTCACGTACACCCTATGCAGGATTTTGAGCTGCACCAGCCTGAGACTGGAAGAGAGGGCGACCTCCTTAGGGGAAGAAACTGCACTCTGCCAATCCTCATCGTCTATTTCCAATCCGTCACGCACCCACTGGTCCCGCACACCCAGGAGGAGGTCAGTGCGAACATTGATAAGTTTCTTATAAGACAGTGAGATGGCACTGTCAGGCATGTGGCCGTCCAGCACTGTCTTCCAACGGGGAGCTTTCTGGAATCGCCCCCTCATCTGGTTTAGCAGAAAGCAGTGCGTGTCGCAACTGGCCATACCGGAAAGACTCTGAGGTACCCAGCTGATATTCAGCCTGCAGCTGGGAAAAGGTCTTGATCTCACCTCTCGATAGCATATCATCTACCCTGGAAATACCTATGAGGTCCCACTTATCAAACCCTTTGGTGTGCCATAACTTGCCCAAAATGTCTGAATCGTACAATGGGTGAATCTAGTCAGCCTGCCTTGCCAGCCCTGAGCCTTGGTGATTGCCCTCCAAATATGGACCGCCGTTCTCGTTGGGCCCGACATCCGCCTGTCCAGAGACCTCGAATAAAGCGCCCTGTAATAATTACCGCCACCCAAGAGCCACTTATCCATCGCGTATCCAGGGTTATTTTCCGGACCATAGAAACCGTGATTGATGGCCGCCAATTGGGAGGCCCAGTAGTATCTACGCACGTCCGGTAGCGCTATACCCCCGTCGTACCACGGAAGTGTGAGCTTCGTGATAGCGATACGGGGTCGGCCATCCCAGAGCAGGGCACGTTGAAGGCCCTCGATCTCCCGGAAGTATCGGGCGGGAACCGGATCTTGGGTGTTGTGCAGGGCGTACAAGAACCTGGGCAAAGACATCATCTTAAATAATGCCGCGCGCCCGAGTAAGGAAAGCGGAAGTTTGCACCAGCCCTCCACGTCTCGCCGAAGGCGGAGAAGAGGGGGAAGCAGATTGTGTTCATAGCGCGCTTTCGCATTACCAGAGATACAAATCCCTAAGTATTTAAAGCCCTGGCTGGCCACCTGGATGCCGCAGCCTCTAGGGAGGCGCGGTGTGTCCCTTTTCAGTACATAGAGGGAAGACTTGGCCCAGTTAATAACGAGGCCAGAATACTGGCCAAAAAGTCTAAGTACATCGCATGCCACAATGAGTGACTTGCAGGGGGAAGTGAGGTAAAGCAGAATATCATCCGCATAAACGGAGACTCTGTCCTCGAAGCCAGGGGCCCAGCTGATACCATGTAGATCCGGGTGTGTCCGTAACAAGGCCGCTAGTGGCTCAAGAGCGAGCGCAAACAAAAGAGGCGACAAGGGGCAACCCTGCTGGGTGCCCCTGCGAAGAGCAAAAGTCGCCGAGATACGGCCATTGACGGCAACGTTAGCCAGTGGGTCAGCGTACAAAAGCTTCACCCATCCCACAAAGACCGGGCCAAAACCGAGCTTCGCCAACACCGCCTAGAGGTAACTCCATTCGAGAGAGTCAAATGCCATCGTGGCGTCCAAGGACGCAAGGACTGCCGGCTCCTCAAGAGTGTGGGCCCTGGCCAGGGCGCCGTGGAGTCTACGCAAGTTAAGGGCAGTGTTGCGGTGTGGAATAAAGCCCGACTGGTCCGGGTGCACTAAGTCGCCGATAACACCAACCAGGCGATTAGCGAGTATCTTGGCGAGAATCTTAGGCTCAGCATTCAGGAGAGAAATGGGGCGGAACGACCGGCACAAATCTCTCGGCTTCCCTTCCTTATGGATGACCACAATGGTGGCCAACCTCTGGTCAAGGGGAAGTAGGCCATTCTCCCTCGCTTCCAGGAACATGTTACGCAGGTGTGGGGAAACCACATCCGGCCTGATCTTATATAACTCAACTGGGATACCATTGGGGCCAGGTGCCTTGCCCGATCGCAGTGAGCGGATCGCAAGTGCGACCTCATCCACAGAGATGTCACGGTCCAGGTCGCCGCGCTCCTCGTCAGACAGGCACGGGAGATCGACAGCCGAAAGAAACACTGTCGAATCGGTCTCAGACCTGTCCGAGACAGAGGTGTAGACGCCTCGAAAATAGTCAGCGAAGGACTCGGCAATGGCACTTGGATCAGTGACGACAACTCCGTCCTCCCCCAGTATCTCGGGTACAACACGGCTAGCCATCTCCCTCCTGTCCAGCCAGGCCAGCAACTTCCCGGCCTTGTCGCCGACATCGTATATCCGACCCTGCTGTTCTTTAGCCAAGGCCAGGGCAGCGTTTGTAGCAAGGTCACGGTATTCCGACTGTTTGAGGGAGAGGTCATGTAGGAGAGCGGGAGCGGGATCGGGCTCAGCCTCCAACTGGGAGTCAAGTTCCAAGATCTCCTCCTCCACGCGTACTAAATCAGCATCCCTAACTCTACGGGCGTCTGCTATGAGAGCAAAAGCCTCACCCCTCAAAACTGTCTTAAACGCCTCCCATAAAGTTGCGGCCGACGCAACCGATCCCACGTTCTCAGTAAAGTAGAGATCGATGGCCTTGGCTAGGAGATTACGAGTTTTGGGATTACGGAAATACCACGGGTTAACAACCGCCGGTCGGTCCGACATGACAATGTCAAAGTCAAAAGAGACCCACAGCGGGGAATGATCAGAAACACCCCGTGCCAGAAAACGAGCCTCAGTAACAGCAGGCCCGTGAGCAGCCAATGTAAGAACGTAGTTGATCCTAGAAAGACTACCATGGGCGCCAGAGTGGAAAGAGTAATGACATTGCGTGGGATGCAAAAGCCGCCAACTATCTACCAGCCCCATCGTCTCGAGGAAAGATGGCAACCACAATTGGGAGCCATGGAGGTCTCTAGGCGGATGGCGGTCCAAGGAGCCGGAGCAAACAGAGTTGAAATCACCCCCCACTATCAGCAATCCAGCAGGCAAATTCAAAATGGCGCCACCAAGGTCCTGGAAAGTGCTAGACTGTAGGCCCGGGGGAGCGTAAACTGAAAGTAATGTCAGGGCACGCCCTTCCCATCGTCCCGCCACGGCGGCGTACCGCCCCCTCTCATCGATCACAGTAGTGTCAATCTCAAGCGGAAGGGACGTACGAACAAGAACACCCGCCCCCGAGATCCCGAGGAGAATCCGGAATGAGCCACCATTTTGTACCCTTTACGATTAAGCGCTTTACACGTATTTCCAACCAGATGCGTCTCCTGCAGGAGGACGACATCTGGCATATGACGTTTGATCAATTGAATCACAACTCCTCTCTTAATACGGTCACCTAACCCGTTAACATTCCAACTGAGAACTCGTAATTTCCTACCCCCCATCGTCGTGACCCTGGCCCCACCCAACCCCAGCAAGCCTCAACAACAAGTGAAACTGAACAGTATGTACAACCCATTGCCTAAGAGATAGAAAGAGAAAGGAAAGAATAAACAAACAAACTTCCCCACCACCACCCCCCACCCTGCACCCCTGCATCAGACTAAAAAGCCCCCCCAACCAGCAGTGTGCCTGTCGCCCCATAAACTAATCTACAAAAAGACCCTAGAGGAGTAAGGAACCTCTGCAGTCCCCTCCCGCCACCCTCCATGTAAAAAACAGAAGAAATATCAAAGTCGGAAAAGCATTGGCATTAACAGTCACAGACATCAGGGACACCAACCGCCATAATCGGCACAGCAGAGCCTAGTCCTATAGATCAGAGCCACCAGTTGCGCCACCGGAGTGTTCGTCGTGTTCTTCCCGGCAATGCGGCAAAGTGTCCAGCCAATCGCTCACATTCTCTGGCACATCGAAGAACAGAGCTCGGCCCTCGTGTTCAATCCGTAGTTTAGCAGGGAAAATCATAGAGTACTTAAAACCCATGTCTCTTGGGCGCCGTTTCACCCCTGCAAAGCTCTGACGTTGTCTCTGAACGGCCCTGGTGAAGTCCAGTCCGGGTAAAAGTGCACCTCAGAGTTCTGAAATTTGAGCGGCCCATGTCTCCTGGAGGCTTGAAGGATCGCATCCCGGTCTCTAAAGTTGAAGAGCCGGGCAATGATGGGTCTAGGTGCAACACCCGACTTCGGAGGGCCGCCAGGTATCCGATGGGCACGTTCAACAGAAAAGAAATTACTCAGGCCAGCTGGTGCGAGATGCGTCTGAATCAGGTCTTCGACAAAAAGGTCCACTGCCGCCTCCTCCGCTCCCTCCGGTACACCAATAATGCGAACATTCTGTCTCCTTGCACGCCCTTCAAAATCCTCCAGCCTTCGGGAGAATTGGTCATTGACCGATCTTAGGGTCCGGACCTCTGCCTGCAAGTCCGAGACATCGGTAGTCAAGCTGGAGGTCTTGATATCAAGGGATTTTACCCGATCGTTGGTTTTTCCCAAGTCGGCCCTGATCAGGTTGAGATCCACGGCCAGAGTGTCCACCTTATGAGTCAGGACCTCATGTTGCTTCTGCATTTCAGTCCGAATGCCTGCGATGGCCCCCATAACATCACTCAGAGTAGGCTCAGAACCATCAGGCGAGCCCGCACGTTGCAAGTCTTTAGAAGAGGCCACCACAGTCGGCGAGGTCCGCTGCTGGGCATACCAATCAATCTTGTTCAACTGCGTATGAGTCGTCCTTCGAACACCTCTGTTCGACGTCTTGTCGGGGTCCCCTCTGCCGGCCATGATGGACCCAAGGAGAACAAAGGGCTACGCTGCCCGGACAAGGAATCAGATGTGTGGAACAGAGGCGAAGCCAGCAAATAAACCAGGCCGATAACAGGCGACTCTGCAGCTACGTGCACTTCGCCAGCAGGGACCGAGGATGTCCACTCCGCATTCCAATCATGCGGAGCGTCGGTACGAAAAGCAGCCACCATGAGACAATGGCGCATCACTGGCACGAAGTTCAGCTCGACGTAACTTCGCCCAGGAGCAACGGATTTGAAAGCGGAAAGCAGTTACTGTGTCCGCGACCGCTCACCAAGCGGAATCCACTGACGTGGAACAGGATTCTCAGCGGGATATTTGCGGAGGGCCGGAGGGTCCGCGGAGCTCCGAGCTTACGCGGCCATCTTGGTCGCCCGCGAAGCTCCTCCCCCGAGTAGGTTCTTTTTCAAATACAAAGACAACTGCAGTGTTGGGATGCATACGGTTTGTTGAGCATCAAAACACTTGCAAACCCGCACACTTTGATAGCCATAACAAGTGATGCATTGATAGTGGAGTGGTGAGCTCATATGCAACATAACTACCTAGAGAAAATGATATGGGGAGGACTGCTTATGCAATGATCTTCCTTGCTCCTGAATGGATAAGACATTGTCTGTCACCTACTCTTTAATTAGGCTTTGTATTACATATGTAAATACTATTTGTTTTAGCTACCTGTGCAGCAACGAGAAAGTCTGGGTAGATGTAAATCTGCTGGAATCTCAATTCTTTTGGCCCATGATGGTGTCAGCAAATTAATGCAAGCTCAGCAGGTGCGTGATTATTCGCTTAGGACACTGACTCTTCTTCAAGGCTGAAGCAGTCTCTAGTGCTCTACAAAGAATTACATCGGAAATCATTGAGGTCAAAAATTGACTCGCAGCTTTCGAAGAAATGTCTCCTTGTTACAAATTTTTGTGGTATCTGACGCACTTGTAGTGCTGATATTATTGCAGCCCTCTAAATGCTGATTCTTGAAATATTGGTAATCTCAATGAAAATAATCAAAAATGAATGCATAACAATGGTGAAATATAGAAATCTGGTGGAGCCAGGGCTGGTGCTCGAAGATGGCGGTGCGCTCTATGCGAGCAGTTGGCCTATAAGCCGTCTATTATCCGGCCTGCCAAGCTGAACGAGACGATAGCTGGACCACCCACAACCCGGGTATCAGGACTGTGGTGATTGGCAGCGGTTCTAAATGTGTGGGCTGCCAGCTGAGGTGTGGATCCACAGGCGGCCTAGCACCACACTCTGGGCCTGGTCGGTGCGCAGTGACTTTAGGAAGAAAATGGCCTGCTGGAACTGGGATATGGCGCCCTGGAGTCACTTGGGTCTGGGCCTGAGGTGAGAGGGAAGACCAGTGAAGACCTGTTGTGGGAGGCGAATGGGGCGCGCCGCAACAGGACTTGAGGAGGCCGGGCCTCGGGATCTGAACAGGCCGCTCACAGCAGCGCACAGGTGGAGCCGGGCCAACTATACCTGTGTGCAATGCTCCAAAGACAGTGGGGGCTCCTAGGTCAGGGCCCGCAGTGAAGAGAAACACTGGTGGGGGCCCTCAGCGGGAGACAGGTGGGTCAGCCGCAGCACGAACTAAGGACACTGGCATTGGCCCGATCTGCAGAAATGGCAGTCAGGTTGGGGCAGGCCCTGCCTGTTGGGGTTATGTGGGCGTGGCTGGCAGCAACAGCTTCCCTCCATTTTCTTCCTTTGGAATCTCGAGGCTGTCTGGGGGGGTAATGAAAGTGTGGCGCATCGGGTCAGGTGTCAGTTCCCGCTGCTCCACCCCCCCTCCTGTCTCACTCCCTTCTCCTATCTCAATCTCTTATCCTATCTCACTCCCTTCCCCTGAGAAAAATTAACCTTTCACTATCCCTCAAACATGGTTCAGTCAAGGCTGTCACACAGTTCCTCTGAGGTGGGGGGGTGGTGGTGCATATTGCCCTCCTGACTTGTTTCCAACCTACCTTTAATGTGGGCAACGCTTCCCCAGATATCTACTCCTATTATGCCTCGACCCAACTCCCACTTATAAATTAATAGTGGCATATGCCACAGACAGACCCGGCATATGTGAAAAAGTGCTGGACAATGGGTGCCTTGCTTTCTCTACAGGGGGAGTTTAGGGAGCCACATTCCCCCGGCGATACAAGTTATACTTCCCCTATGGAAACGGGCACTCAAGCGGATAGGGTGGTGGGCACGGTTGACTCAGATTATACCAT
The DNA here is from genome assembly GCF_964263255.1 of Lissotriton vulgaris. Taxonomy (NCBI): domain Eukaryota; kingdom Metazoa; phylum Chordata; class Amphibia; order Caudata; family Salamandridae; genus Lissotriton; species Lissotriton vulgaris. The sequence continues at coordinate 1,546,315,482 of NC_141694.1, read as the reverse complement.
TGTGGGGCAGGAATTTCCTTGGGCCGGTAGCATCTCTGTCGGGTTTCGGCAGTGGGACGCAGTAGCCATCTCTGCCCCTGGAGATGTTATGCGCAGCTCAGTCGGACGCAGTAGCCATCTCTGCCCCTGGAGATGTTATGCGCAGCTCAGTCCTGCCAAGAACTGCAGGTAGACTTTCAATTACACACGCATCAATTCTACAAATATCTACAATTTTGCCACGCTCTAACACCCTTCCTTCGCGATCTCCATGAACTACCAGAGTTCAGCCCTCTGGAGGGTTGACTATTGTTGAGTGACCTGGGTACACATAAAATTAAGCTGATTTATCAGACATTAACAACTCCTAGTGCTACCACACTACCAGACCTATGACGGACATGGCTGGGGGATATGCGCCCACTTGACAATGACTTGGACCGAGGCCCTCCTGGCACCACGTGAAGCAGCAATATCGTCAGGACTCTGTCTTATTCAATTAAAATTCTTGCACAGAGTTTACTTCACCCACCATAGTCTGAGGTGCATGTGTGCACCATTGCTTCACCGGTGTGCCTTAGATGTGGTGTGAACGAAGGCACATTTATGCACACGGTGTGGGAATGCACAGCGCTATCGAGCTTTTGGCGGAGTGTAGTGACGTGCCTGGATCGGGTTCTGTACTGGGATGGCCCATTTAACCCTAAACTGTTTTTACTCCACAGAGGGGATAGGTGTAATATGTAAACAAGCATTTGCAATGCAATAGGTCTCGCATTAGGAACGTTTGAGCTATTGGTCTTGTAAATGACAATCTTTTTATTTATGTGTTGGTTTTGAAAATAGCTGAATTAATAGCTTTGTCATTTACAATGCTAAAAGTTATACCTTTAGCAAATGTGACACCTATAGCATTTGTAATGCAACATGTTTTGTATTTACGTGACTTAGATGTATTGATATTACAAATTACAATGGCTTTTAATTTTTGTAAATAATTAATACTTATATAAAAGTGATTGTAATTTATAATGGCAATATCTTAAACTTTTGTAAATAACTTTTGTGAAGATTATGTTCAGTGTATTTTTAATTGTGACGAAAATCCCAAAACATGTGAAATATTAACATCTTTTTGTGACATTTGTAATAAAGCTTGGAACATTGAGAGAACATATTTGAACCAGTTGTTGTTTAATTGTTGCACAGATTGATGCTGGGGTGGCGCTGAGTGATGCTGTAGTGGTGCTGTGTGGTGCTGTAGTGGTGCTGTGTGGTGCTGTAGTGGTGCTGTGGTGGTGATGCTGAGTGGTGATGCTGAGTGATGCTGGGTGCTGTGGTGGTGCTGAGTGATGCTGGGGTGGTGCTGAGTGATGCTGGGGTGGTGCTGAGTGATGCTGTGGTGACGCTGAGTGATGCTTTGGTGGCACTGAGTGATGCTGAGTGGTGCTGTGGTGGTGCTGAGTGGTGCTGAGTGGTGCTGTGGTGGTGCTGAGTGGTGCTGTGGTGGTGCTTAGTGGTGCTGTGTTGGTGCTGAGTGATGATGTGGTGGTGCTGTGGTGGTGCTGAGTGGAGCTGTGGTGGTGCTGAGTGATAATATGGTGGTGCTGAGTGATAATATGGTGGTGCTGAGTGATAATGTGGTGGTGGGCCCGTTTCCCCCTACTTATTGCTGATTTTTGTTACCAAACCAGGACATGGAGGGATGGTGGGGTGCATTCTCCGTTCTTGCATTCGGGCCCGGGTACCCTGGTTACTCCTCTGCTGGTAGTACCACAAGTCAGGGCACATTTCCGCGAAGGAAATCTGTGCGACATTGTGTAAAAGTACACAAGCTGTTTTTACATATATGCTGTGTAAAGGCTGGATGTGTGAATAATGAGTTCTTGTTTACCCAGGGATGCAGAATTGAAAAAAAAGTAGTGATTTCGGGGCCGCACATGTCCTTTACAAGTCAGTTCTTGACTGTTTGCGTATCGGGACGGGTTGCAGGGATGGCTGTCAGATCCGAGGGTTGAAACCCAGGAAGAGGTGTGTGGTGGGTCCAAGGGAGAACCGGAAAGACAAAAGAACCCAAGCTGAATGTGGCCTGGTGCCAGGGGGCCGAACCCAGCAGGGAGAACTGATCTGCTGACCCCGTCAGCATACTGAGACAACACCTATATGTGGCTAAGTGAACTAGGGAGTTTGAGAAATGGGAGAGGGACGAGAGAAGCAAAAACAATAGGTGGTGAGGTGTGAGATGGGAACTCGAACAGTAGGTGAAGAAACAAGAAAACAAGGAAGAAAGAAGGAAAGGAGACCGTAGAACACAGAAGGAGACATCGGGGGAAGATGAAAAGCGCAGAAGGAAGACAGCGTGGGGAAAGGGTCAGGAAGACTTCAGGGCAATAACTGGAGCGGAAAAGTGGAGCCTGTAGGGGGCAAAGAGCATGACCTGACGGAGGAGGGAGAGCAGAGAAGCATAGGGATGTTAGGGGGTAGCTTAGCATGAGAGAAGTTCGTAGAAGCAAAAGAAAGAGTGGGATAGCTTGTGTTAGAGCAAGAGAGGGGGGACCGAGCGAGCCAAATGGGGCATAACATGAAGGGAGGCTGGTAGAAGTGAGAGGGGTGGGGGGAGTGCATGCTCGCACACACAGAAGACAACTCTTGCAGCGGGGCGGGCTTGAGCCTTGAAGAAGTAAACAAATGGGAGGGGTGGGGGGACTGCGCGCATGCTAAGCAGCAACTGTTTGCTCTTTTTCAAAGCCCACAATCGTGCTTGTGGCGCACTGCTACGCATGTACTATACATGACACTCCTTTGGTTATATGTGGGGTAAAACAGTGAAACCACGATGATGAAAAAACGTGCTGGATTCAAGTGATGCCGGTAGGTGCAAATGAGCATCACGTCAGTTGATAAACCCACAGACTCCCTGTCCGGAGGTTGTCCTGTGCAGAGTAGAATCAGTACAATTCCGCTGAGGGAATCTCGTAAGTGGGTGAAAACGTAAACCAGTGGCTCACTAGAAGTGAAATGCCAATACCAGTAAAGCGTGCATAAATCGGATGTAAAGTTGTATGTCATTCGATGCAGTCATGATTTGGCCACATTTTAAACACAGCAAGAAATGGAGCGTCCATTCCATTGAGCGTTTTGTGCATCTCATTACCAGTTTTTTTGTTGTTTTGGAAGTGCAAAGAAAGTTGATTAATCGATGTATCCGGAAATCAACTTTCTAGCCCGCCATAGTTAATAATTGCTAGCACACCCAAGCACAAATACTTCATTTCGCTGGCAGAATCGGTTGCTTCTGTTATTGAGTCGCAAGGCTGTCATGTGGGTGTAAGTCACAGGATGAAATGCCTGCCTTGGAGATTAGCATCTCCCCATGACCAAGGATGGGAGGCGTCCACTCGCACATGACCTCCCTCAGGGCGTAAGGACAATGGGACGGTGGCAAAGCAGCTCCTCGGCTCTACCTTAGTAAACACTTAAAGCAATTCGCCGTAAAAGAACAAAACTGGAGAAACTATTCTCTGAAAAGTGACTAAGAGCGAAATAAGATTATAGCCGGCAAAATAATTTGAATAGGTATAATATAATAATTTGCCTTTTTCTATACCGCTTCATAAACCGCTCCTGCAGTTTCTAAGCGTTTTGAAATCACAGGTGTTACTCAGCAAATGTAAAAGCACTCCGTTTTATCTACGTCGGAAGGAATGAATGCAGATCTGGTCTTGACGAGTTTGAACTCCTTGTTTAGCAGCTAAAGTTCAACTCACTGAGCCAACCTGCTATCTATGAACAAGCCCATTGGCAATTTTTTTGGGGGGGTGAAGCGGGGTCGAGTCTTTACCACACAAAAAAACGAAAAATATGACTGGGGAAAAAAAATGAAATCAATATTTCCTTCCATACGGTGAACATGTGTGGAAGGACCTGAGGTTTGGCGATTAAAGTGTTGACTTAGGCGCTACAGTGTTAAATTCGGCTATCCAACCTGGCTAAAACGTGTGATACTCGGAAAGTCATTTTATCACCCCAAGCGTCAATTCCTTGTTTTGTAAACAATGGGAATGCTAGGGCAGGAGAAGGAACAGAGTAATGCTCTACATATAAACAAGAGACAGAAACTGGGACAAAAACACACCAACAGAAACGGGTTACAGAGACAACAAGGAACAAAGAAGGACAGGAGACCGTAGAACACAGAAGGAAACATCGGGGGAAGATGAAAGGTGCAGAAGGGAGACAGCGTGGGGAAAAGGGTCAGGAAGACTTCAGGGCAATAACTGGAGCGGAAAAGTGGAGCCTGGAGGGGGCAAAGGGCATGACCTGACGGAGGAGGGAGAGCAGAGAAGCATAGGGATGTTAGGGGGCAGCCTAGCATGAGAGATGTTTGTAGAAGCAGAAGAAAGAGTGGGGTAGCTTGTGTTAGAGCAAGAGAGGGGCGACCGGGCGAGCCAAATGGGGCATAACATGAAGGGAGGGTGGTAGAAGTGGAAGGGGTGGGGGGAGTGCATGCACGCACACACAGAAGACAACTCTTGCAGCTGGGCGGGCTTGAGCCTTGTAGAAGTAAACAAATGGGAGGGGTGGGAGGAGTGCGCGTATGCTAAGCAGCAACTGTTTGAATGCAAGACACGGCCTGGCGGCCATGAAGTGTGAAGCAGTGGGCGGGGGAGTGGATCCCTTTGAAGTGGGAGGCAGGCGGCTCGGGAGCAAATGGTAATAAAAAGCGCGTGCATGAGCACATGCACTCGACGAAATACGCGATGCTTTCAAAGCTTATTTGGCCCACAATACTCTCGTCTATTTATTCCTTGCGGATTAGAATAGTCGAGACCTAAAAAGACACCTACTGTTTCTCCCCTTAACTTTGCAAAACTGGATTTTGCAAAGCTGTGGAAATATGTATCGCCACCCACAGTAGGCACCTGGAAGAATACAATAGATCATCATATGGGAATGGAAATTGCGGTCTACCGAGCTAGGAAGTGCCAGAAAAACACACTAAGATATGGCAGCGGTAGGCAAACCACAGAGGCATAGTCTTGGCCCCGGTCTTTACGGTGGACTCTCTCCTTAATATTGAAATACAGCAATATAATGGAGAATCGTCAAGCCCCTTGGTGTCCACATCGGGCTGGTGTACATGGTGATGGGAAAATTGGCGTATTGATCGTGAGTGGGATGGTGAAATTGTTTAATGTATTTTCCAACAGTGTCACTGGAAGTGGGCAATGATTTACTACTGCACTGTTGGCCAGAATCTAATGACTAAAAAATCAGTTAAAATTTGTTGTGAGAAAAAAAATATTATTGAAGTCTGAAAACAAGGAAACTGAAGGCAAGGCAGCCTTAATTAAATGTTGAATAAGCCCTTATTTATTCAAGCTTGTAATCAAAAGGTCTACTTACCACTGCAGTTTCATCAGTATCCACTTCTCTTCTGAATGTAATTAATGGTTTTCTGTTAAAACACACATATTAAAGCAGATTGAAGTATGTTTACACTATGCATTACTTTTAGTAACTTGTTAGGAGTAATTAATCAAGCATTAAAAGAGTGCCAAACTCTGATCTTATGAAGTCTATAGAAGTGTTACACAATGCTTTTTTATTTCTTTGCACTTCCCACCTTGTGTGGGTTGTTGTCATCTTCAGGAGCAGATGTGCACCTTGTTGACGCAAGATGGATTCCAAGTACTTAGTTACCTCCTCAGGAAGGCCCCCTGTCTAAGCCAGCTGCTCTCAAGCAAAAATAAAAAAAGATAGAGCAGCACCACCGGTACTACAGGCACAGTCAGCATCTCACTCATATCCATTGTCAACACAAGGAACTTGAGCAGACCCGTCCTCCTTCACTCTTGAAGAGCAATAGGGTATCCATAGAGCAGCACACCCAATGACTCCCCCGACATCCAAGGGTAGTTACACTGAGGGGCACACTATACCGGTGCTCTCCTTTTTGTTTTTATTTTTTTGTTTTTCTGCATTTAAGGTGCATTGGCTTCTGGTCAAGTTCCTGCTGCTGGTTCCTGACTATTCTGTAGTACTTTGGTCGTTTTCAGGCCCTCATATCTCCGACTTCTCTTCCAGGGGATCCTAATAATAGTCATAAGCACTGAATATTCCCGCCCATATGCGGGACCCCGGAAACAATATAAAAATATATATGTAAAAAACCCGTATATCTCGCTCCACATATATGTATGTACATATATTATTTTTCTCACAACAATGCAGCTCCATAACTGAGGGTAAAAACAATGTAAACACATATAAATGCACTGCAATTATTTAGGAAGCAAAGGAAAGAAAAACACATTAGGTCAAATAATCTTTGAACTTTGTGTTTTAATGAGTAAACCACTCATAAATCCTGAAAATTGCTTGTAAATAGACATTGTTAGCCCTCAGGCTGCATTGTAAAAAACAATAGCATAGAAAATGAAACCATTTTCAACAAAAACTGGCACTGTGCCTATAAGGCAGCCATGACCCCAGGCTTCCCATCATGCCTCAGGGGTGACAGTTAGGTCAGTTCTTCTTTCCGGCTCCTTCAGTCAGGACCCTGGTGAAACAGCTCCTTTCTTTTTGACTTTCTGTCAAAAAATATTCATATTAATCTTCTAATTTTGCTTTCACTCGACGTCTTTTAGACATAGGGTGTTACTGAAACCTTTTTTAGGCTTAAAAAAGGTGTTTTTCCTGTCAAAGATGCCTTCTCTCTTTGACAAATGTCCGTGTGGAAGGAAGATGGCCAAGACTGACACTCATTCAGTGTGTATCCTGTGCCTACCAGAATCTCATTCCTCTAAAACCTGTGAACACTGCCAGGTTTTAACTTCCAGGACTCTTAAAGACCGTGAGAGAATTCGAGTTTATGGGCTTTCTGAGAGAGGAACATCTCCCAAGAAGCAGAAAAGTCGGAAGGCGCGGTCGACGTCGAGAAGCCCCGACTGGTTCACATTCGACGTCGGGATCGGCGTTGGAGAAGCAGTCGACGGCGACGAAGATGTCTTCAGCGTCTACATCTAAGGTACCTCCGCTACAGTCAGCGTCGAGGGATAGGTCACCGTCGAAGCGGAAGAGCTCGACGGCGAGCCATCTGACGTCGAAGCAGCATAGTCATGCTATGACGTCGAGGCATTCTCCGTCGACGCCAGGCCATCGGCGTTCGACGTCGAGTCATCCTCCGTCGACGACTAGCCATGGTCGTTCGGCGTCGAGGGAGCCTCTGTTGACACATCATCGGTCGACGTCGAAGCAGCAAACGTCGACGCCTGGTCAAGAGCGTTCGACGTCGAAGCGTCATTCGGACTCGAGGCACGCCCAGTCGCCGACAAAACAACGGCGATCGGCGTCGAAACAGCCTCCGTCGACGTCGAGCAGACAACCTTCAACGGCGAGATGCTCCACGTCGAAGGACAGTCATCGCCACCCGAGGTCAACGTTGGAGAAATCACGGTCGACAGAGCGTCTACCTGCTCGGCGTTGTTAAGACCACCGTCGATGGATCAGCAAAGATCCAGGCAACGGAGTACTTCGCAGCCAGAGAACTTTTCTCCTGCAAGATCAAAGGAGAGGTCACCTTTGAAACAGGTGATTCAGGACAAGGAAAGTGACTCTTTGGGCCAGGTTCACGTCCTAGGACCGCAGTTGGGTTCTCCAGGTTCAGCATCGGCTGCAGAGGTGGAACAATCTCCAGTGCAGGATCCTCCTGCCAAGAGAAGGAGGATTGCAGAAGAGAGATCTCGGTCGAGGTCTTCTTCTAGATCTCTAGTGAGTCTTTCCTCATCATGGAGAAGTGTGGCTCAGGGGTTAGAGGCGGCAGACCCGGAAGCTGAGATCGGCCCTGGACCAGGGTTCAATTCCCCGCCTCGATGGGGGTTGGGCTCAATAATTCCACGGACTCGATAATTCTCGCTCCGGTGCCTACTCGACTCGCGGGTTCACACTCTGCGACTCTGGGCAATAGCTTGCTTAATCTCCACAACGGCCCCTCGCGGCGGGATGCCTGGCTTTCACCTTGTGGATACCCTGCCGGGGCTATCTCACAGGGGAATACCATGACGGGTTCCCTAAGCAAGCGCATAGATGCCTGCGATGTGGGCGATTTGCGCTATATAAATACATGTACATTTACATTTACATTTACATCTTCCTCATCATCTCGGAGTGGCAGATACTCGGATGGACAAAGCTGCGCATCTGATAGGGAGAGGTCCAAATCCCCTGCAAGATCGCAACAGGATCAAACGGATCAACCTCCACGGTCAAGTTCACCAGTGAAGGATCCCATCCACAAATCTCCTACTATTCATATTTCCCCAAGGTGGAATAGACCTCTTCACCACTGAGCAAAGGACAAGGAGACGGCAGATCGGCTGAAACGGTATCGAGACCAACCTCTTCCCCGCAGGGAACGGTCTCGTTCTAGGCACTCAAGTAAGAGAAAATCTCGTCACAGAGAGCGATCTCGTTCCAGAACGCGTTCAAGCAGAAGATCTAGGTCCAGGAGGACACGTAGCTCTTCAAGTTCTTCGAGAACCCGATCTCACAGAGCGTACTCTCCGACCCTAACAAGCAGTCCACGCTCGAGGATATCTCCAACTGAAGATATTTTCTCGTTCCAAGATATCTTGGGCAGGGGAGCCCTGAAGCTGGGAGTGCCGATGACCGCTTCACAAATCAAGACGACTGTCATATTTGAAACCCTGCAACACAAAACGGCACCCAAACCGTTGTTGCCGTTGGTCCCGGGTATAATGGAACCAGTGAATGAAGTCTTCCTCACCCGGCAACGGTGAAGTCCGTTCCAGCGAGGATTCTCAAGAAGTATCGTCCTCCGGAGGAGGATCCTCTGTTCCTCAAAGCTGATCCCCCGCCAGATTCAGTAATCATTGCGGCGGCAAGAAAATCCAATGCGGTAGCGTCCTCATCCACGGTACCTCCGGATAAGGATAGCAAGGTGCAAGACTCATGGGGGAGAAGAGTTTGTAACACCTCAGCCTCTTTCCTCAAAGTCTCCAATGCGGAAGCGCTGCTTGGCAGGTATGATAGAGCTCTGTGGGACTCACTTCAGAGGTTTTCTGCAAAACTTCCTCAGGAAGATAGAAAGGACTTTGAGGAGGTTCTGATGGAGGGCGGTCAAGTCTCCAATCAGATTATAGGAGCGGCGGCAGATGGGGCAACGCTGGCTGCGCATGGCTATGTGCATGGAATCACAGCAAGGAGATCCTCTTGGTTACGCCTCACAGCATTGAAACCAGAGGCTCAAGCCAGAATCCTAAACCTTCCTTTTTCAGGCACGTCTCTCTTTGGAGCGAGTGCTGATGAGGAGATGCAACGGATGAAGACCGAGTTAGACACCCTCAAAGCCGTGGGGCTTGAGAAGAAAAAGGAATTCCGGAAGAAGTTCCGTTCGAACAACAAGGGTTCTTCGAAGCAGAGGGTTCAAACCCCTCACTGGCAGAAAGGCCAGAACCAGCAGGGCCAACAAAAGTCACATTACAAAGGCAAAGGCAATTCCAAAGGAAATGGAAATCAGCGCCAAGGCAACAACTTCAATAAATCTCAGCAGAAGCAATGAGTCTTCACTTCCCCCAGCGCCGTTACCCACTCCAGTGGGAGGAAGCATTGCGCATCACAGGACAGAGTGGCAGGCCATTACAAAAGATCAATGGGTGTTGTCTACGCTGCAGAATGGGTACTGTCTTCGTTTTCATCGTCTACCTTCACCCGTTCCCCCAATGTCAACATCAAGCCACCAGCTACAAAGGTTAAAGAAGGAAGTAGCGACACTCCTCGAAAAAGAAGCCATCGAGAGAGTTCCGGTGTCCCAAAGGGGGAAAGGAGTGTACTCGAGGTATTTTCTGGTCAGAAAAAAGGGCCAAAAGGAAGAATACAGGCCCATTCTGGACTTGAGAACACTCAATCTGCATGTACGCAAAGAAAAGTTTCGCATGTTGGCGCTTCACCAAATATATCCACATCTCAGGAAGGGAGATTGGATGTGTTCGATGGACCTTCAAGATGCGTACTTTCATATACCAATACGGCCCGATCACAGGAGATTCCTTCGATTCCGGGTGGGGACCTCCCACTACCAGTTCAAAGTCCTTCCGTTTGGGTTGAAGTCGGCCCCCAGGGTGTTCACGAAGTGTGTCGCAGTGGTGGCGGCAGCTCTACGCCGCAGGGGAGTCTTCGTATACCCATACTTAGACGATTGGCTGTTGAAAGGTCCAACTCCAGGCAATGTAAGGAATCATTTCCAGACATGCATAGAACTTTCAGTGTCTAGGACTGCATGTCAACTACAGCAAGTCTGTTTCTCAGCCCACTCAGAAGATCCACTTCCTAGGAGCTCTGCTAGACTCCGAAGTAGGAAAAGTGTTTCATTCGGAGGAGAGACAGTTTTCGATAGCGCTCAAGTGCCAGAAAATTCTTCACCACAGGTCTCAAAGTGCGGAAGATAGCCTCACTCTTGGGGTAGATGGCTTCCTGCATCTTCCTAGTACCGAACGCCAGACTTCGGATGCGTCCTCTTCAGCAGGATCTGGAGGACAAATGGGACCAACACTCAGATCGATGGGACGATCAGATCACTTTGTCGGAGGTATCTTCCCTCCAGTGGTGGACGAAGAGACAGAACATGCAGGTGGGAGTTCTCTTCCATCAACCTCCTCCTACTCAAACGATCATCACAGACGCATCGTTACAAGGATGGGGGGCGCACATGGGTCCGCTACAAGTGTAAGGGCTGTGGTCTCCCAAAGAAAGCACTTATCACATCAACTTGCTGGAATTGAGAGCGGTTCACCTGGCTCTCAAAGCGTTCCTTCCCTCGCTTCAGGAGGAAATGGTTCTAGTACAGACGGACAATATCACCACGATGTACTATTTGAACAAGCAGGGAGGAACACGCTCAAGGAAGCTGTCTCTGGAAGCTCAGCGCATCTGGCATTGGCTTCTGGCTCGCAAGTTGTCTGTTCAGGCAGTCCACCTCCCAGGAGAGCAGAACGTGAGGGCGGACACACTAAGTCGGCACTTCGAAGACAAAGAAGACTGGGTTCTCAACGACGAAGTGCTAGACGACATTTTCCAGTCATGGGGTCGTCCTTTCATAGATCTCTTCGCGGACGACGTAAACAGCAAATGCCCAAGCTTCGCCTCCAGGTTCTATCGACCAGGAACAAGAGGGAATGCTCTTTTAATCGACTGGTCAGGGCAGTTTGTGTACGCCTTTCCACCCCTTCCGTTGATCCCAAAGGTGGTGAGCAAGCTGAACCACTCGTGTACAACAATGATCCTGATTGCCCCCGACTGGCCGAGGCAATGGTGGTACACAGACCTACTTCACCTGTCAGTGTCTCCTCACAAGAGGCTTCCATGCAGGCAGGACCTGTTATCGAAGATGAACGGGAGGATTCACCATCCCAACCTTCCGTCACTGAACTTGGCAGCATGGCTCCTGAGGTCATTCAGTACGGCCATCTAGGACTGCCACAGGACTGCATGTCCATTCTGAGAGAAGCACGACATCCTTCCACAAGACATTCTTATGCATGCAAGTGGAAGAGGTTCTATATGTGGTGCATGCAGAATGGTCACAATCCAGTAAAGATTCAGGAAGAAGCAGTTCTCCCATACTTGTTGTACCTGACTGAAGCAGGTTTGAAGTTTAACTCCATTAAGATGCATTTGGCCGCTATAACAGCTTATAGGCGATCACCTTCACAAACTTCTTTTTTTCAGCTTCCAGCAGTAAAAGATTTCCTGCAAGGTCTGAAAAAGGTGTACCCTCCTGTACGGCCCCCTTCTCCTCCCTGGGAGCTGAACCTAGTACTATCAAAATTGATGGGCCCTCCTTTTGAGCCCATTCATAAAGCTACTTAACAGCATATTTCCTGGAAAGCGGCTTTTTTGGTAGCGATTACGTCAGCCCGTAGGGTGAGCGAAATTCAGGCCCTCTGTACTAAAGAACCGTATACAGTGTTTCATTTAAACAGAGTGGTGCTCAGAACGCACCCTTCTTTCCTGCCGAAAGTGGTATCAGATTTTCATGTCAATCAGTCTATCTCTTTACCCACTTTCTTTCCTAATCCCTCTACTCCAGCTGAGAGGGCGTTACACTCTTTGGACCTGAAAAGGGTTTTAAAGTTCTATCTGGACAGGTCCAAGTCTATTCGACATTCTGATCAATTGATCGTTAACTACGGATCGATCAGAACTGGTCATGCAGCGTCGAAACGTTCTATCTCCAGATGGATCGTTTCGTGTATCAAGCTTGCTTACCAGTTGGCGCAGAAGCCTCTGGGGGGTACTCCTAAGGCGCATTCCACTAGAGGTAGAGCAGCCACGGCGGCTTACCTGCATGATGTACCCATGTCTGAGATTTGTAAAGCGGTGACCTGGAGGTCTGTCCATACATTTACCAGACATTACTGTCTAGATTCTGACACGAGAGCAGATACCCAGGTGGGCCAGGCCTCCCTGAGGAATCTGTTTAACAGCTGAGGATTTGGCTGTTATGATTTGGTTGGGTCATGTACTTCTCATTTACCTGCAGGTGGTTGATGGGCTTGCTATTCTATTCAGTGCTTATGACTATTGATGAGGATCCCCTGGAAGAGAAGGATAAGTTACTTACCTGTAATCCTAGTTCTTTTCCAGGGGTATCCTCATCAAAGTCATAAGCAACCCACCCGCCTCTCCAGGTAAATGAGATTTGGTACTGTTTTCAATCTTGTGGTTGAGCCCCGTCTTCAGGGTTATGCAAAGAACAACTGACCTAACTGTCACCCCTGATGCATGAAGGGAAGCCTGTGGTCATGGCTGCCTTAAAGACACAGTGCCAGTTTTTGTTGAAAATGGTTTCATTTTCTATGCTATTGTTTTTTACAATGCAGCCTGAGGGCTAACAATGTCTATTTACAAGCAATTTTCAGGATTTATGAGTGGTTTACTCATTAAAACACAAAGTTCAAAGATTATTTGACCTAATGTGTTTTTCTTTCCTTTGCTTCCTAAATAATTGCAGTGCATTTATGTGTTTACATTGTTTTTACCCTCAGTTATGGAGCTGAATTGTTGTGCGAAAAATAATATATGTACATACATATATGTGGAACGAGATATATGTGTTTTTTACATATATATTTTTATATTGTTTCCGGGGTCCCGCACATGGGCGGGAATTTTCAGTGCTTATGACTTTGATGAGGATACCCCTGGAAGAGAACTAGGAGTACAGGTAAGTAACTTATCCTTCTTGACAAGAACCCAAAGAAGGTGTGACAAAAGGAGGCTGGGAGAACAGAGTAAAAATGATGTGCTCTAAAACTACCAGCAGACTTGCCTCACTTCACCAATTTACATCTTTCAAACTACAGCTATGATATACTTGGGGAAAAAAACTTTCTAACCAAAAGTTTAGCAAGTTACTACTTCCGAACTTTAATTAGAGGATAATATTTTACCTCCTAGATAAAGTTCCTATTTTAGTGTGACAAATACACAAGTTTCCAATGCTCTCTGTGGTATTATTGGGTGATGGAAGAGTTCAGATTTGAGGCAAAACCTTTTTTCCCTACAACCCGCTTTTGTCTGTTAGCAAACTTCAGTTCATTACATCATAAATATAATCTTGGTAAAGGGTCCTTGGTCTGTTATTCCCTACACCTAGCATAAGGCCAAGACTTGGTCTATATGGTAAGGCACAGCTATGGCAATCGTGTAACCCTTTGGGGCGTTCTGAATCCTGAAAACAGAATTCCTCCCATACAAATTTTTCAATATTATCTGACCCATAATTTAGTAATACCATTGTTCAGGAAACTACGAACATGAATTTTTGTACCACTGGATTCTTTCTCAAGAATATTTTCCATTCTTTGTAGGAACCACCCGGTAAATAGATGCTGTCAAGGTTCCCGCTTTTCAGCACTTTTTTAGACCGGCGCACTTATAGATGTTAGGGTTTTTGTATTTTGTTTGGTAATCTTAAAAGGACTATGTGCTGTACTTTTTCTAATCTACTTGCATTCAAAGAGAACCTACCACACTGCCCAGAAGCACACAATTCCATAGCAATAATGACACAATATGTGCAGTTCTAATTGTCCCACTGTTAATGTAAGTCCCATAGTTATGCTTAGGTCTTCAGTAGGCCAAAGTAAGGAGGGATAAAAATACCTACCTTCCTACTTAAAAGAAAAACAAAAAAACCCTTTCCTTTGCTTATTATTGCTGCAGTAGAAAAAGTATTAATGTGGAGAGCGTTGCTTGCACATAGGGGGGCAAAATCTAGTATCCCTAAAGTTAAGCCTTGCATGGCCTCACTAGAATCCCTGTTTGATTTGATCACATGTGTATACACTTCCTGTATGGGTCTCTATGAAATGTTGGATGTGTCGGAAGAAAGGACGTTTCTACCTTTGCCTATCACTTTAATTAAAAGGTTTCTTGTTGTTAAAGGGTTCAAAGAAAGTGCTGAAAAGATGGTCAAAAACAAGCTGGAAGGAAATGACAAACTGACTCCTTGGGAAAAGTATTTACAGAAAAAGAAAGAAAAGAGAAAACTGAAGAAAAATAAAAAGGTATTCATTTGATTTGTTGAATTGGTGCATGAAGGAACTTTTCTCTGCATTGATTTGTGATCATGATAATTTTCCTACTACTTGCTCCTTTCTCCTATTATCAGCGCCATGCAAACACCACCACATGTTCATAGAAAGAAAAATATTATTCCGATATTTAAAAAATAAGACTCATAGACTGTATTTATTCTTTCAGTAAAGCACATAACCTTTCCCATTTACAGTGCAGGTATGCTCACACTCACATTTTCTAATCGACAAGGTCCACTTTTAACTGTCATTCTTTAAAAGCTCTTCCCTCATTTGTGCTGTTAGTGTCTGCAAATTCAGATTTTCTTATTTATGTTTGTTTAAGCCACCACATGCAACATTATCTTAGCTGAATTGGTTGCACTGGTTTCAAGGAATGGTTTGAAATTTCCGAAGGAATCACAGCAGATGGAACCGCGAGTTCTTCTAGCTGGAAAGAGCTTGACCTGGTTCGCATGAATGGGAGGCCGTCTTTAGATTAAAAGGATCTTTGATACAGCCTCTAACAAAGATATAATGAAGACCTTAACCATGATCTTTGCATACATCTATGAAGTTAGCCCAACCTAGGAGGATACTACAAGTTGATTGCCTGTTAATCAACCCCTAGATGACCATTTCCAGGCAGTCATTATTTGGACAGAAGACTAGTATCCCAGTGCTGCCAGCTTTCCCAAAACTTGATTAGGCATCAGCTATATCCCATTTAAAGGAGAAAGGAGCTTTTACAAAATAATTTTCCTAAGATACTAATGCTTTTAAATCCAGACCCTACTCTGGTGTCTTTCATTTCCCTATCTGTCAATATATATCAGTTTCCAACCTAATGCCTTAGTCTCTGGCCTTAATGATAATGGGCTTTGCACTTCGTTGTCTAAAGAGAAATGAAAAGAGAAGAAAAAAGTCCTCTTTCACGTGAGGTTTTCCAAAACCACTTATGCTCCAGCACCTTTACAGAGCGTTACCTTCCTTGCTATTAAATAGACAAAGGATCCATTGTGTAGCACTTGGGACTCTAGTAGTTATAGTCCTACCATACACTTAATATAAACTTCATCACACTGATACACTGCTTATACCACTACTCTTGTACTTGCCTTACCATTCACCCACTCGTTCTTAGCACCACCATCCAACAAAAACTACCACTTACCACCTTACCATCAGTTCCTCACCATTGCTGTTTTCACACACACTACCATTCACCCATAACTACTGATCATGTATCATTCAAGTAGGGCACCTGTCAATAGTAGCCATCTTCAAAGATACTCATTTAGACTCCCATCCATAGTCACCTCTTTCACCTCCGGTATTAAAGTTCTGATGTTCTCAACAGGACCTTACTCAAACCACCATCTCTTCTTACCAAAAACCAAATAAGATAATGTAAAAAAAAAAACTATTCAACCTGATTACTTACTGCACATGGGTGCTAATGCTTGTGTACCCCTGTCTAAACTTCTTATCAGCAATCTGAAACGGGCAAGAAAAAAATAAGTTACTTACCATTAGTGATGCTCTTTCTGGTGGATACTCTATCTAACCGCAGATTCCTCACCTTGTGGATACCCTCAGGCAACAGACTGGATCTAGATATTAATCTCACCATTTCCCTCCCACGCTGATATATGGCGTCATGTAACTCCGCGTCTGGTCCGTCCTGCACTGGAAGTGATGTCAGGACCACTACTTAGCCATCTCTATTACGCGCTGATGTCAGTTTATTTCATATATCTGTCAACCCCGTTGTACGCGGAGCCTTTATATTCAATTTGTGGCAGTGTGTAGATCACCAAGTTGGAATCTTATTAACATAGCAAGGACCACAAGAGTCCATTTCATAAAACTAGAAGTGTTAATGAGAAATCTGCGGTTCGATAAATTATCCACCAGAAAGAACGTTACAAAGGGAAGTAACTTGTTGGATACTTCTAACTTCCTGTTTCTCACCATGGACCTGATTCACAAATGTAAACTTACACTTTTGTGTAAGTTTACGTTTTTTGGGGTATTCGCAAACTCCAAATTAATAGTGCGTTTATGACTGCGGAGACCTCCGCACATAAAAATATAGAACTGCCTTACCTTTTTGTGTGTGGAGTTCTCTGCCCTAACTGCAGATTCACAAACAGTTGTAAGCTTACTATTAACTCATATTTGTGAATACCAAAAAAACTTAAACTTATATAGAAGTGTGAGTTTACCTTTGTGAATCAGGCCCTTTGTGAATAGATAGCAAAGCGCAGTACCTTCCTTGGTGGTGGGTCTATGGAAATGCTCAGACCAGGAGTTTCTGCCGGACGGAACAAGCTGAGTGCCCCTACTGCTGGACGTGGCTATCCAGGCAATACTGCTCTGTGAATGTGTGAACAGACGCCCACATAGCAGCCTGACAGATATCCAAGACTGAATAGATCATAGGAGACTAAAATCTCAGTACTCTACTTCCAGAGCCTCACAACGAGTTTCTTGGAGACCCTCCCCCACTAGTTCCAGTCAGTGGTGTATGTAATCTCCACTGGTATATTATAGTGGAAACCATCATCCGGGTTCCCTACCTGGGCATGAATAGTCCAGGTAAGTAACACCTCCAACAGGAGGGAGAGAATCTGGATGTAAACCTAAGGTGTGAAGATACTTAGAATGACCTTTCATACCAGTGCCTGTATCTGTAATATGAATCTGAATAGGGGTAAGATGAGAAATGTTTTCAGAAAGCATTACTTGTCCCTCACATTGGCGGTCTACCTGTTTCAGCCATTGGTGCTGTCTTGGATCACTTGGCTTTCATCAGGACCTTAAAAGAGCAGATCCCTTCTTCAATATAATGGACAATGCCTTCCGATGCTTTTCAGGTGTTAAAGTAAGTATATTCACTTGCAGATCTACTGCCATTTGTTGCCTATACCCTTAGTGTAGGCTCAGAAATGCCCCATAGGTTGCGGGTTGAGGCGAACAATCTCACAAACATTCATTTTAAGAGAATCGGCCCGGTAGCACCATCTAATGCGTCCTCCCCGTCCTGGATAGCCAAGACTGGCACACCACATGCCAGTGCAGTAGGAGCAGCATTTGCTCCAGTAGAATGAGCCCAGAGACTGTTTCTTTGGCCGTCCATAACAGATTTTTAATGAAAGAACAATCCATCAAGAGATTGTGTGTTTCTGCATAGCTTGTAGTTTGTTTTGCCTAGAAAGAGCGGATTGTTCATTTGGTTGTCCTTGGTCCAATTTATGTCAGAGCTCCTTTTGGGTGTAAGGTATGAAGTCTCTCTTCCTCCTTAGATGATTGAGGAGGATGAAGAAGAACAGACAGTAATCAATTGTCTGATGTTGAAACGTGTGACAACCTTTGGTCCTTAGCACTGGTTTGTCTGGAGAGAAGGTGCTGAATGTAGAGTGCTTTCACCTCACTCGCGACGAGTTGGCATTATATCTTTGAGGAAAATTGTCTTCAGCATAAGCAATCGAAGAGAGTAGCTGTGCATTGGTATCAATAAAGTGTACATCAGGAAACAGAGTGAGGTCCTACTCGGGCATCACAAATGGTTTTAGCAGAAACATATGGGTCAGCCCGTTTAATTTGCATCATTACAGGTGACTCGAACAAAGATGGCTAATCAGGTAGACATAAAAATGCCAATAAGGTCATGAACTAACCTTTAACTGTTGCCCCAGCAAGACCTTACTGGGTTAGAGATAAATAGAAATGTGGCACATCAGACAACTGGGCTATTAACGACTGGCTGTGTTGGGAGGACACCAAACAACAATCGTCTCCCACTGTCTTGCATAGATGGTTTTATTAGAGGAGCATTTGGCTGCCTAAATAACATTTACTACTTCTGGGGAAAAATCAAAGGTGTCAACTGTCATTGCTGAATCTCCAAACATGGAGGTGTAAGTTGTGTGGACTTGGGTCCATGACTGTGCCCTACTGCTGCAATAAGCAGTCCCCCAGACAAGGCAGCCGAATTAGAGGACAGATGCTCATGGTCAGAAAGAAGCTTTGGGTAACCCACTCTACTGCCCCAATCTGGAGCCACCAGTAGCTTGGGCCCAGTCAGTCAGTCAAAATAACTTTATTTGGTTTATCACAACGATGAAGCACACTGTAACATATTTCCAGACCTGTTCCAACCCCAAGCATCTGTTCTTTTTCCACTTTCGATAACCCCAAGCATCTGTTCTTTTTACACTTTCGATAGGAGGTTGTCGACTAGTGTCATGAATTTTACCCCACAACATATTAAAATGTTTGATGAGCCCCCCATCCAGCTTGTTACCGCCTGTCTGCAAGTGCGGATATTTAAGTCATTTAAGGATGCTTTTAGCAACTTCCTTCTCTCAACTTTTACGACCTCACAAACGCACATTAAGTGGCATATGGTTTCTGTATGATACCCACATAGACGGCATTTTTTCGCTTGCTGTTTGCTTTTCCAGGTGGGGACCCAATCCTTCGAATTATAATCACCTAGTCTGTATGCCATGAACCTCCTTTTTAATGATAGACGAAAGTGGGCCGCTAAGTAGGGTTGCGGTTTTGGCTTTATATATGCATTTATTACCACCCAGCTGTGCCGACGTTTGGTCAGTCTTTTTTTTTATCTTCCAAGAAGGATAATTTTTTAGCTATGGTATTACAACCTCTGTTAAATGTTGTTCTTTCCAGGTTGCTGTTCCAGGCTTCCTCGATCTCTAATACCTCCAGGGCTGTACACAGATAATCACCCCAAGTATTTGTTTTTTTTTGGTCAAATTGCGTCTTTATTTCCATCCAACATAAGTTGTTCAACGATTCCGGTTCCGATGCTCTAAATTTCCAGCACAGTTTTGCAAACATTGCTTTTCTTTGATATTCTTGGTTCTGAAGACTGAATTCCAAGTGTATCTGTGTTGGAGATGATCCTTTAAAGTGGTTAAAAACTGCCTTATATACTTTCGTCTGCAGTTCATCTAAAATAGTAATTTCTTGGCCATGCCATATTTCCAGGCCATAGGACAGAGTTGGGAGCAATTGTGCTGCCGTTATTTTTAAAAGGTGCCCATGGGAAGGACATTCCAGTTTCTTATAAAGCTGAAATCCAACACTCGTTCTTTTAGTCCAAATTATATTCTTTATTTCAGTAATGTTTACCAAGAACGCGACACAGCCAACACATTTCGTTCCTTATAGGAACTTCGTCAGGGCTCTAATGGATTTATGCCTAGTCGTCGTAGAAACCTGATGAGCTAAGTTCAAAGTAATGAAGAAGATGACCAATAAAGTAAATGAATCCTCATCACCGTATCACTTCGTGCTCCTGATGGGAAGTTGTAGAGGAGGCGCTGGTACACACTCCAGGTCGAAAAGGACTAATAAAGAAGACACCGTATAGGAAAATGTCTGCGTGTAGTAAATTGCAGACTAGAACAATAGCAAATCCATGGACATATGTAAAAAAGAGAAGCATCAGTGGGACCCCTCTGGTACGGCACAAACTCGATCCAATGCAGCGATCCCCGGCATAATAACTGAATTTCATTGATTGCGCCTTCCGCCTTCCTAAGAACATAATGACCAGAATTACGCCCTAGGACAGGAAGTGTGTCGTACCAGAGTTATAATCATAATTGTACTTGTGTTTTGGTTGTGCTAAACCTTGGTTGGTCGTCCTGTTCTTTAGTTTGCTTTCTTATAAAGCTGTTTGTACGCAAAAGTTAATGATTGGGCTTTTGCTTTTATATCCCTTTTTTGATCCATAAAGGACATATTTCTGCCCAATTTAATGCCCAGATATTTACATGAGCTGGTTTCCTCAATTTGTGTGTTCTTTCAGTACCATTTAGATGTTCCTGCCCTGGGGCCTGCTAATCTCGCCACCTTGATTTTTGTTTTATTCAGTTCCAGGCCTAAAAGATCGAAGTAGTCAGTCAGTTTGTTTATGACTTTTTGCAGCCCTCCACAATATCGTCCACATATTGCAGGAACTGGATTGGCTCGTTTGCCAGTTTCGGCGGATGACCATTTGTTGTTAGCAAGTAGCTGTTTAAGTCTGCTAAGTATAAATTAACCAAACATAGTGAGAGGACACAGCCTTGTTTTAATCAATTGGCCCAGTCATTCCTGATCTTCTTCAGAACTTTGTGCAGGAGGGATAGTGGTGGGAAGGCATACAAGAGTCACAAGCTCCAATCCATGCAAAAGGCTTTTCCAATCAAGAAGTTCCTTTGAAGCTCTAACACGCAAACGTTTCGGCACTGCATGTTTTTGTCAGTGGCAAAAAGATTGGCCCAAAATTCTGCCCATTGCTAGAAGATGTCCTGTTTCACCTCTGAGGCAATTTCAGCTGAGTTTGTCTGCCTTTGTGATCCCGCCAGGTAGTCTGGGATCAGGGAGTTGGCCAGACAACTCCGCAACATCCTGAGGCGCAAGGCCTCCTGGCACTGGATCCACGATGGTACCCTGCCTTGCTTTTTGCAATACCACATGGTGGTAAAGTTGTTTGTAAGTACCTGCACCCATTCCCCCTTAATGGATGGGAGGAAGGGTTTTAATGGCAAGCAAATTGCTCGTTACGCCAACAGGTTGATGTGGAGATGTGGAGATGGTTTTCTTCTGGAGTCAGAATCACCTGAACTCTCCCAGATGATCTGTTAGCTCTGGGTGGGGTGGGGACCAGCAGTCCAGCAGCGAAATATGGTCCAGCAGCCACCACGTTATATCCTTTGCAGTCTTTTCGATCACTTGGATAAAATCTGAAATGTTCCCTTGGTGCTGAATCCCCTTAGACTTCCAGTCCCGCTGCAGAGCCTGTGTGCCACCTGGCGTGGTCCTCAAGCAGGTTGCAAGAGGTCAAGAAGCCACACAGCTGCTCCCACCAAGACTCAGATTAAACGTTTTAACATTGAGATATTAGTCTGACTGTCCTGGGTTCATTGAGGCAGATGGTAGGCTCGAAACAGCACTAGGTCTAGGACGGCTTCAATGAAAGGGAGTCTCTAGGAAGGAGTCAAGTTGGACCTTGGCACGTTGAGGGAAAATCCAGCGATGTAACAGTTTATGCCATCTAGAGGTGGTTAACAACTGTTTGAAAGCATCCCGCTTTCAGCAACCAGTTGTCGAGATATGATAAGACTGGTATTCCAAACCCCAAAGATGAGAAGCGATCACCACCCTCTATTTCGTGAACACCCAAAACGCACTGGAAAGACCAAAGGGGACAACTGAGAATTGAAGGCGCTCATATGGCCTACCTGAAACCGAAGGTAGTGCCAGTGTGGCTGCAGAATGGGGGTGTGATAATGGGCATCCTGCAGATCCAACACCACCAGCCTCTTTCCTGGATCCAGGGCAGACAGATCTTGAAGTAAGGGTGAGCATTTTGAACTTGTTCTTCAAGACTAAAAAGTTCAGAGGGTGGAGAGCTAAAATAATAAGTCCTCTGTCCTTCTTCAGCACCAGGGAGGAACAACCAGTTCTGACTTCTGACATGGGCACCCATCTCTTTGGCTCCCTTGTCCTAGAGGGTTTAAATTATTTCAAGCAGAGTGGACAAGTGGTCCTTGGAAAGTTGCTCTGTTGTAAGTGGCATGTCGCTGTGTTATCTTCAGAGGTGTGGAGAGGAAGGATATGGCATAACTGTTTTGGACAGTTTCAAGCACCCTCTGTCCAGTGTGATGCTTTCCCACTCATGGATCAGGCTGCCATTCTCCTATCGGACGACAATGCGTAGCTGAGGGCAAACAAAGAGATATTCAGTGGCGGGGGGTGGGTCTGGGGATTTGGGTACTTTGTTGCTGCCAGGGGCCCGGTTGTTGGCAGCCAATCCCTGATCCTACCTGGAAGGTCTGGTAGGTCTGTTGCTGTGAAGCAAAGTTTGTTGTGGTCCCTGCTGGAACCTCCTTCCGAAGCCTCAGAAGGGATGAAGTTGTTTGTGGACCTGCTGCATGGGCAGTGCTAGTCCAAGGGAGCATGCTGTTACTTTACTCTTTGAAGCACTCCAGGGCAAAGTCTGCCTTGTCTCCGAAGGGAAAGGTGCTTTTGAACGTCACTGGAAAATTCAGTGGAATGATTCCAAGCAGGCTGCCAAAGCTCCACATTGGTACCAGCTGCCTTACCCAAGCAGTCTGTGTCCAGGCCCGAACGTATAAAATATTTCACTGTATCCTGGCCATACTGACCTATCTTCCACAGGTTAGTCTGAAGATAGTCAGGGACAGCTGTAAAGATGTCTGCCACTAACACATGCTGGCAAACCTGAGGGCTGGTAGATGAGAAAATAAGTTTGCCAAAAGCTGCAGTGCATTTCAACTCCCTGTGGTCGAAAATGCATCGAGGTTCAGCCTGCTGGTCAAGGTCTGAACTACTAGGCTTTCGGGTGTTGGGTGCTGAAAAAGAAAAGATGGGTCTCCTTTAGCTGGCTTATGTCTCCGGGCAATTTACCAGTTTACTGAAGGGCATCCTCGCTTCACAGAGGTGTCCATAAGCCCGATTATCCGCATAGTAATTTTGTAGCTCCCAGTCTGAATACCTGTAATTTATCGGAAGCGTATCTGAATCCAATTAAGGTTGAGTGAGAGGTCAGGGGAATTTTGGGGATTGATGGGGCTGGCGTGACTTCGAATGAGGTTTCGATGGATTTGCCTTCAGATTTGAAAGACTATCTGCTTTTCCTCCAGCGTTGGTGGCATTGCTGCCTGCATTGATGCTCAGGGGCCTGGCACCGGTCTTGGTGCCGTAAAAGTGATGGAGCAGACATCTGCCATGGAGTCACCCTGACCACAGAATGGGGTCAAAATACGGAGTCGGCGTCTGGAACAGATCTGCCTGTGATAACCCAAATGGAGACCTCTAATCTGGGGGCTCGAAGGCATTTTAAGATGATTCGACAACGTACAGAATATCTACTGCATGGCGTCCTTGAAGGACTTAATCTGCTTCTGCGTCACCGATTGACCTGGAAACTGGTTGTGTTTGGACTGAAGCCGAGAACGGTTTCGAAGTTGGCGACCGTGACTTCGAGGTATGACATCCTTGCGACTCCTCTTGGTTAGAGTAGTGGGATGAAGGGTAGCCATGTTTGGACTTCTTGTGTTTCTTTTCTTTTGACTTACCTTGTATTTCTTTTCCTTTGACCTGTCAAACGTGATGATTACTTATCTCAGGACTGACTTGGTACCAAGAACATGTCTCTGACCTCTGCTTCAACCATAACTGACCCTTCCTAGCCTTTCTGCTGTGCTCAGAGGCATAGTTTGAACTCTCGGTCCCGGATAACTTTAAGTCCTGTCAGGAGCCCAGACATCAGAGACCAAGCTTGTGGGGGTCCGCCACTGACATCTGTTTTTGGCAGTTATTACAGTGTTTGAAACCTGTTGTCTTTTGGGGAGATATGTCCCTTTCAAATTGGACAAAAATCAAACCTTTTGGGAAAGAAATTGTTTGTCAGGCATCAGCTTTTCAGTCTTTTATGGACTAAGCCTGCTTTCTTTCCAGCTTCTACATATTGTTCTTGAGACTTCACTCTGAAGCCGAGAAAGGAGCTCTTTAAATGAAATGACATATCTGTGTCTCAGACCTCTGCAATCAAGAAATCCCAAAGACTACTTTTAAGACTACACAACACTACTTGGAACCATCTCAGGATGCACTCTGCAATCTGGGAAAAGGCTTTGCCACCATTACCAGCCCTGGACTGTACTAGGTCAAATACTTTTGATGGTGTGCAATAACTGTGCGCTACAGCTTGCAGACTCCTATGTTTAGACCCCTCCAGTCCCTATTTGAAGAATTTCTGCATGATGTTAAACCGGATTCTTCTTTTAGGAGCAATAGAGCAACTCATACCCTTAGAATTGGGATGAGGATACTTTCCATTTATTTCTATACATAGTGAAAAAGGGTAGAGTACTTTGCCCCATTCTAGATCTTTGCCACCTAAATCAAGATGAGTATGCAGACTTTGGCTCAGGTCCTGGTAGCCGTCCTTAACAGCATGACAAACTGCATTCAGGGAACCTGCAGAACTCTCACATCCTTAAACCAGTCTCAAAGGAACACTGTGAGTATTTTATTACAAGTACCCATATCTGAAAGAGACAGGTTAGTGATAGATTCCTTACCTTAGAATATCCCCAGGCATTAGACTGGATCCGTAAAGTTTTTTCATCAGCAGTACTCCTGCGCATCGGAAGGTGGCGTTGTGCGGCTTCGCGGCCATCTCTGGCATCAAATGCGCCGATATGACATCACAGAGAATACTTAGGCGCCACCCATGCGCGCCGACGTCCGTTCTTTATTTTTCTGCGCCAGCAAGTGCAGATCCGGTTAGAGCACATACCCTAGTCACTTTTTGACTAACTTTTTTGAGACTTTTGTCTCTACTTCTTTGAGTCTTTGACTTGTGGTGCCACGTAGGGATGCCTGGGTTTAAATCCTGCGGGGCCTGTCGCCGTACGATGTCGGTGGCCGACCCCCATGGCGTCTGTCTCTACTGTCTGGAGCGCGAACATGTCCCCCGGTCATGTTCCAGCTGTCTCGCCATGGCTCCGGAGGCTTTGCAGGAGCGGTCCCTAAAGCTGCAGGAGGCCCGACAGTATTCTCCGTGCAGTTCGAGGTCCAGGGGTTGCTTGAGGGACCGACCGCGGAGCCATTACCATCGCTCCTCAGGGTCGAAGTCTTCACACTCTGAATCAGGTAAGAGACATCATAAGAAAAATTCAAAGAAGCGTTTGCGCTCTCCGACGTCCCCCCGTCGGTCTCCGGACGTGGATGAGGGGGCCATGGGTACTTCCCTGTAAGAGATATTAGTTAGTGATAAATTTCTCCCCCCCGCCCGCGCCCCTCCCCCCCCCTCCCCCCCGTTCTGCGAACTGATTTCTAGGGTTAAGGTCATCCCTTTCAGGGCCCTAGTTTCATGGCACCAGTATTCAGTTTCTTGCATGGCTCTGCGTTCCTGGCGCAGAAAGTCGTGTACAGAACTGACGTCAGCGCGCATGTGTGGCGCCTAAGTAGTCTCTGTGACGTCATCTCGGCGCATACGACGCCAGCGATGGCCACGGATCTGCACGACGCCACCTTCTGACGCGCAGGTGTTCTGCTGATGAAAAAAACTTTGTCTGACACCTGGGGATATTCTAAGGTAAGGAATCTATCACAAACTAATGTCTCTTACAGACATATTGTTACAAAAGTGGTAACTTGTGTGTTAATACCCATTATTGCCCAGCCACAGCATTATTATTACTTGTGATGCCATTCATTCCAGGGGTAACAGGGATTACAAGTGTTGGGGAAATGTGGAAATCTGTGTTTCCTCATCGATTCCTGCTTATTTTCTCCTGGTGTTTCTCAATGTGATTTTGGGTGCTTTCAGCATCTGAAATCGCATCTGAAAAAAGCAAAACTAATTACAATAGACCACTTAAAATGCCAGCCTGAGTGCTGATATGTTATTGTGAGAATTCAGCTTTATTATAAAAGATGCTCCCCTTTGAATTTGGCGACCTCATGAAGCTACAGATTGTTTACAGCTATATCTGTCTGGGGAACTGCCTCACCAGGGCCTCATCAAAGCAGGTAGAAAGGTGCGACCTAACTCTGACAGTCAGGACACAAGTCAATCTTTTGTTCTCTGCAAATTTGTTAACAATTTCATTGTTTCGATGGATACTTATACTTTCAAATGCCTCACCTTTAAATATCTTAGATGCAAGATTGGACCCTGAAAAGGTCTGCAATAGCAGTCCGGCGCCAAGTTGGTGACCCAATTCCCTTTTTGATGTCCAACGTGGGGCATGATAACGTCAATTGTGCTGTATAGTAACAGGACTGGCACAGTTCTGGTTTTTTTCCTGCCTTTTGCTGCAGTGTGGAACTTCTCGCTATCTTGTCAGAGACTTTTCTTTCACCTAAATGTTTTTCTTTTTTGGCGGAGCAAGGACCGAATCGCCTCCAAAAGCTGCAGGCTTTAAGTCTTGTCGTCTGTGTGATGGACAAGTGTCCATCATGGACCTGCATAATAACTGTCTGTGATGCCTTGGCTCAAGGCATGACACATTGTTGTGCAACCTCTGTCGACCAATGCGCCATCAAGGAGTGTCAGACGTATTTTTTGTGGCTCAATCTGAAGAGAGTAGTAGGAGCCATTGACTCATTGGGTCACATGAAGGTCCCCTTTGCAGTCCTCTCTGTCACCAAAGTTGGTGAAAGAAAGCAAATGGCATTGTAAGAATTGTTCTTCTTCCCCTTGTCATTCTCAGAGTACTAGTAAGACCAATCTGACTCCATTTACTGTAGCTGGATTTAGTGGAGATAATCCTGGCGATACCTTCCTCACATCCTCCCCTAAATCAGCCTGTATCCATACCCATTTGCCCCTAGTACCTCGCGCCAGGAGCAGCTCATTCTGGTTTTATTCGAGCCATAATGGCTATTTTTGGGAGGGTGAGCACCCCTTCTAGTGCATCGGTTGGCAACATGGGACAGGTCGGTGGGCCTTTTGGTTTCATGACATCACTGTCTTTAGCATGTTCTGGGTTCTCCTCTGTGCCACCTGGATTCAGGACCCTAACTGACCCGATGCACCAGCCACCATCACTACATATACTGGCCCATCAGATCAGCGCTGAGAGGCACTTCGGCATCAACCTCTGTGCGCAGTTGGGGACACTCTATTCTCCAGCCTAAGAACACTCTGTTCCGGTGCCGCTTACAAAGCCACCGTTAGCACCGCAACCTGTATTGGAGACCCTATTGTCCAGGAGAGAAGTTTTTGCCTTTTAGAAGAGGGCATATCTTTTGAAGAACTGTTCTGGCAGCCCTTTCACACAGGTGTGTACTCCAATGGAGACCAAGGAGGAGGTGATGATGATGATGATGATGATGATGGCCCATCTTCTAATACCCAGGCATTTTAGGAGGCAAGTGGTCTGGATACGTCCCAGATACGTAAGTTGATCCCTCTCCATACCCTGTCCTACCTCAAATGACTTATTTTTCTTTTATTCTAAATTAAAGAAAGCAGTGGAGTTTTTTGAGCTGCTATTGCATACTGTGGAGTATCACAGTAACATCCTCACTCACATTCTATAGATGGCTCTCTCTGCTAGTAAGTGACTGTTTTCCTTCAACAAGGCATTGGTCAACACCATCACAGAGTCCTGGTCGAAGCTGTCATCTTCTTTGGTAGTCCATAGAACCATTGCTCACTGGTACAGACCAGCCCCTGGGATCTTGCTTTCTTTTCCACACATCATCTCCAGGGAGTTTAGTGGTTCAGAGTTCTTCCACTTCTGACTTAACTGGCAAGCCTTCCCTACACCTCCTCTGAAAAGGGAGTCAAAAAACGGTAAAATAAGTCATTCTCTGCAGAAAGTCCTAACCTCAAATCCCTAAATGAGGCTTCTCTTCTTAGTCAATAGACTTATGCCTTTTAAGATATGGCAGTATTTGTTGCGCCCAGCATTCCGGCCCACCAAAGGAGCCTTCATGGAGACTGTCAAAGATGGGCAGGATGCATTCAGACACTTTATAAAGGCCGGCCTGGCACTGCTGGCACATCCGGCTTCGATCAACTGAGTCCTCTACATACAACCCAAAAATGTTTATTGATATGCCTTTCAACAGAGAACGTCTATCTGGCCAAAAAGCATATGCTGTCGTGGGGCTATTTCAAAGGAGTCAGGGCACTCGCCAGATCACTGGACCTTCAATCTTCAGCTGGTTCTTTTCATGCCTTTCTGAAACCACAACCCTTTGCCAGAGGCTCTTAGAAATCAAGTCAAATGCAAGTTCCTGGTCCGCAGCATAACCCTTTCAAGGACAAGGGATGCAGCAGTAGTTCCTTCTGTCCTTCCCATCCCTTCTCCCTCTGACTCATCCAATCCATCTGACTACTATGAGCTCCCAAACATCCTCTTCAATCGTTCACTCGTTCACTCGACCATTACTTACAAACAGCTCACTGCTTTCCCTTTTCAGTTCCACTCCTATCCTTCTGTCCTTACCCCCAACTCTACTAAACACACAAGAAATCAAGAGCACTATCTGAACACAACTAATGCACGAGAAAATACAAAGAGAAAATTGTACAAATTACTAATCTTGGGTCCTGGAGTAGCCTACTCCTTGCTGAACAAGTGCTTCAGTGCCTCACCAGGGGCTCTAAGCACTATATAAATAAATTTACAATTACAGTAATTATTGTAAATTATCTGTAGTGGGTCTTTATTGAGGGTAACTAATGGGAAACTGTAC
Organism: Lissotriton vulgaris; assembly: GCF_964263255.1. Taxonomy (NCBI): domain Eukaryota; kingdom Metazoa; phylum Chordata; class Amphibia; order Caudata; family Salamandridae; genus Lissotriton; species Lissotriton vulgaris. The sequence goes on along the minus strand of NC_141694.1, from coordinate 1,546,286,638 downwards.
CCAGGGTAATTTGAGGGTGAGTCTCAGCCGGTAACGTGCATTGGCACATGACCCATCCTAGTCTCGTGAGGATGCTCGGGGGAGTTAACGGCAGTCGGGGGAACACCCCAATGACATGATTTGTTTGATGCACTTGCACAGATTCTCCTTCATTTATGTTTCCATGAAGCAGTACCGTTTCTGTCCTGGATGCATTTTCTGTACATGCTGCTGGCTGTACTGATGTCCACTGGATGGAGTGCGGGGCTCAGCGTCGTGTTCACATCACAGCCCATGGAGTGCATGAATCTGTGATCCCGCCCCAGCCCGACTGGATGGGTTGTGAGTGGTGTCGCCGATATGAGATGAGCAGACACTGTGCGAGGTTGAAGCGCTCGAAGCTTATCTGCTGTGGTGGACCGGGATTTTCATTGGGCTCAACAAAAAAGAGCAGTTACAGGCAAGCTAGCTGCCCACCCTTTGTTGTCTTGGTGAGTGAATATTCTGTGTTGGAAGCCCCTTAGCAGATGTGACTATACGAGTATTCTTAGTCAAGTGGCTTCTTGATGCTTTAAGCACAGGAACTCTGATGGGCACGTGTTCCTCTGCACCCTCAATTCACTGGGATTCCTGGGCCTCAGCTACTGTTAACCTGTGGTGGTGGAGTTCACATCTTCGGTCTGGGTTCTCTTCAACCTTCATCGTATTTTTCATTTGGCTACAGTTAACATACAAATGGAAATGCAGTGTCCCCATGTACCACACATTTCACTCACTCCCTGTTCTTCACGCTTAACAATTTGTAATTTCATGGAGTATCCATGTCCTACATGCAAGGAACAGTTGCAGAGGACTGACAGGCTGAATTTTAAACGCAAGATTGATCTGTAGACAACCTTCCTCCCAGGGGCAGATGGCAAGTCCTGCTTTGCCAATAAAAGTGGTGTAGCTGGTACCTCCATCAGTCTTATGCAGCCTGGTAAACTGGCGATAATCCTACTCGACAAAAGAGGGTGAACTTGGTGTGCCCCGCAGGACCTCTGATACCCGCTCTCCGTCGAAATAAATTACCTTGTGGTCAAACGGATGCTTGTTGAGTGTGCTAGGTTAGGGAACAGAAACTTGCTACTTGAAGTGGAGCATTCAAGGCAGGAATGCTCATTTTCATAATGAATGTGGCAGACCTTTACTGTGCCCAAGATTGCATATGTTTCTAAAATTTTAAAAATTAAGATTTTCCAAGGACAGACCTATTGTGTTTGCCAATATTTATTTGTGTTCTATATATATCCCATTCACATGCTCTGGGTTTTTCCCTTTAAAGTGTGCCTTGTCACTGTAAGAGTTGTTCAAATATTTCTCTACATACTGTACAAAACTCAAAGTGCCTCTATAAGAAAGTATTTTTCTCCTACCAAAACAGCCATCTGTAAGCTAAGCTGGCTTCTTTTCTTCTCCAACTTTTAATTCAGGTCATGCATAAAATTATTAATGGTAAGAGGCTCCAGCATCTGAAATTACTATATCATTCGACAAACTCCTGCTGTTTTTGGCCGGTACGACTGTTAGCCTGGCAGGATTTAAAAATTGACACATTGGGAAGTATTTTGCCTGTACTAGGGTAAAAAACCTGAATCAGGTTAAACTTTGATTTGAGAGTTCTGCACCACAGCAGAAATTCATAAATTGCTAAAATTGAACTATATCTAATATTCCATTTTGTTTTCTCTGTGTAGACCTACATGATTAAATGGTTTCTCCTGTGCAAGGACTTGAACACGTATTCAGTTAAAGCTTTATATAAATCACAGATACAAAAATTCAATGTTTTAATTTATTAGGATCATACACGGGATGTTGTAGGATAGCAAACTTTAATGCTACACTACTAATTCCTTGGGAGTTGAAGCCAAAGATATGGGCCCTCTTTTTTACCCCTTGTTTATGCTTAGCCTGCAGCCCATATCATGAATAGTGGATTTTGAAGTAATAATATTCGCTGGAATGATTGAGATTCAAGGTTTCTTTTGACAAGACAAACACAGAATTCTCCATAGTATAGCCTTAAAACTCACCCAATCTTGTTATGAAAAGTGATATCAGACTTTCACAGTAACCAAACCATTTCATGGCCTTGATAGCATAAGACATACATTCATTAAAATGCATATTTGTAATTTCTGGCTTTTTCTGTGCTGGTTTGGCATACTCAAAGCAATTTAAAGAAAGATAACAAGGAAGAAAAACTAGGGTTACACACAACTATTTCTTATAATTTATATTGATTTGACTCTGTACTCTTCTCAGTTGGTTTCATAATTGCAATTATTTTATCGTAAATCTGGCTGGTTTTAATGCAAATAGTATGGTGTGTCTAAAAAAAGCTATTTCACCAAAGGGCTTTGCATGAGTATTGTGCACATTTGTGTACACTCCGTGTATCTTTCTCTGCTGGATAAAAGTCCTAGGAGACATAAAAAACAATTCATGTGTAGTTTCTGTGACTGATAATTTATCTAATAGACATCCCATGATGATTTTAGGTTTTGTATTCTGTTACAGAAGATTGATCTGAAAGCATTTATGTATCCAAGGACAAGCTTTGCTAATGTGTTAGCTGAATGTTGGTCTTGTGGCAGATACAACTGTGTAGTTTCTGTGACTGATAATTTATCTAATAGACATCCCATGATGATTTTAGGTTTTGTATTCTGTTACAGAAGATTGATCTGAAAGCATTTATGTATACAAGGACAAGCTTTGCTAATGTGTTAGCTGAATGTTGGTCTTGTGGCAGATACAACTGTGCTGTGTATTGCCTGCATACAGGCTTAAAAGTATAAACTTCTTCACCTATGCCAGTTTTCCTTCACTGTGAAGACTGGCCATGTTCTTATTTTGAACACAAGTCTAGTATCTGATCTGATCCTAATGCAAGCCTTTTAGCATTACCATTAATCTTCGCTGTATTGTTTTTAAAGGATGAAAGCGAAGATGAATCAAGCGAAGATGAACTTCCTCCAGGTGTGGATCTAAGCGACCCATTCTTTGCTGAGGAACTGGAAAAAACAGGTAATAAATGTATCCAGTAGTTACACTTTCAAGACCTGGACATAAAGTGTAAAGAAATCTGCCTAAGTGCAGTGAGAAAATAATTTAAAAACAGACTCTGAAATTGGAGCTGAATTGCATTATATTATAGAAAAGTGTTCTTGATGTGCAGGTGTAGTGATTTATGTAATCAAGATTTTCATACATTGTTGCCAACCTTTTTCTTCACATTTCTGACATAGTCTTATTATAAAATCTAGCTGAGCGCATATAATTAATTTTTTCTTCACATGAAAATTCTACTTTTGATTGAATTTTCTGTGATAATGGAAGGACCTCACCCAGAGTAGAGCAATCCCACAAATTACGTTCTACACTGGTGACTATCCTAGTGATTTTTAAAAAAATGTAAAGACACACCTGGGTAATGTATTTGACAATTTGTGCTTGCAAAAAAACAGTTGTTACCGTAACTTATATCAAAAAGTTTTTTATTTTCTCAGTTTTTTGTTTTCTCAAAATTGATCAAAAGCATTTCTTGTCTTATAAATAAATATATTTTTTATATGTATGAATTTTTGTTAACAATTTTTTTTAAAATGCTGTCATACTTCAGTGAACATATGCAAGACAGTGATACGTAATACAAGCATATATGCAAAACTAGTAATTAATCGCATCATGGAATACATAATCATTGGTCAAACATGATATATCATCCAGATATCTAAGTGATATGCAGAGAGGCCTTCTTCAGGACTGCGTCACAGTAATCACTGTTTGTAATGGTACACTTTTAACTCAGCAAGGAGAAATGGAATTAGCTAAGCGCAGCAGGAATACTACAGAAATTGTAGAATGATACCCATCCCTTAGGATCTCTAAATAGAAGTTTGAAGTCAATAGTCTCTTATCTGGCAATGAATTAGATAGGATGAATTAATCTTGAAGACGCTGCCTGGGAAAAGGAAATGGATATGCACAAATTGCTGGCTTCAAACGATAGTTTCTTTATTCTGGGCCAACATGTTATGAACAACTATTCCCTGAGCAATTGTTTTATCATTGTATTTTAGGTAATATTTCCAACACCTTTAAGGTTTCTCCAGAACTTGTATGGATCACGCAGTAGTGTCCCGGCAGCAAGAGCAACCTCTAATCAGACCACATGATGGGACTTAAGACCATGCTGCGTCCTCAGTCAAAACTAGGCGCTTCCCTCCGGAGTATCCTAGTGATTTACACACTGTTTAAATATTCTCTGAAATGGGACAAGTTATGTCTATAAACTAAAGCCCGAAGAAAAAATGATTTTGCACAGCAATGCGCACCTTTTTACCCTTTTGTTGCTTTCCTCCAGTTATCCCTCCTTCTAGCACTGTCAGTGTGCCATTTCATGCTGCATGTTCTTTGCATGTCAGTTTTCAAGAGTGCTTTTTTGACATACTTCTTTTAAATTAAGCTGTTTTCCTTGCTGCAGTTTTGCACTAGTTGTAGACTGAGTGACTGGGTGTTGTTAGAATGCTACCTAGGAAGAAGGAAACTTACTTATTTAAGGCAGGTAGACAGTGGGTGGAGAAATATTTCCCAGGAATGTGTGTATTGCTTATATGCAGACCATGATGCCACTGAATGTGAAATACCCCTAATAAATTTCCTCAAGATCCGAAATCTGGAATGAAATGACGGTGAATAATAAAGGAGAGAAAAAGTGGCTCCTTAACAATTATTTTCAGAAATTCTAGATATAAACCCTACCGCCAAGCCTTGCAGTCGATATCATGTCATTACTGGCTTACTCTGTCACAACACCATTGTGGACCTTTAAGGCGCTGTGCTTGATATCCATTACGATATCGACCTCATTTGTGCCAAAAAATAGAATTTCAGATTACTAAGCAGTCACTTGATTCAGTGACATAGACTTGAAAGTCAGTGTCCAAGACATCGAATCTTTCAGAAAGGAAAATCCAAGCCAGAAGTGACAGTTGAGGCTGAGGGCGAAGAGGAGAATAAATATGGAACATTCACCACCACCCTCTAGTATACCACAAAGTGGAGTAAGACCACTATGGAAACCAGCCTCACACAAGAAAGAATATGTCTCACTTTAAAAGATTCTCATTGTGTCCCAGCTCCTCCTTCGAACTTCACCCACTCACAGCCTCATCACCATTCACAGGATAAATTTCTAGCATTACCTCGATGTGTGCTTTCAGATTTCAGCTAGCAATGCACGCTGAAGCTGGAGCCTTAGCACTGTTTGTGCTGGAGCTGAAGCCAGGGAGAACAGTGCTGACCCTGCCTCAGTTGCTACACATTTGGAATAAGGGCAAAACCTTCTTTGAGAACCCAGGCCTATCTACTGGTGATTTTGTTCAAGTGAGAATAGAAATACATTGCTCAATACTTGGCCCAGTCTTGCCTGTGAGCTCTGCCAATCAGGGCTTTATGGTGGCCAAAAGGGTCCAACAAAGGTTCTTGAACCCAGTCCCCTTCCTGTCTGTGCTTCTATAAAAAATGAAAGCAAAAAAGTGGATGGCATTGGCAAGGAAATATCCATGACTTCATCCCTTACCATATCTGCTGCCAACTCAGGGTACTATGTATCACATATGATCTTGAGCAATTGGAAAATATGGCGAAGCAGTTTCAATTTCTTCTAGATAACATGTACGGGAAATCAAAGGAACTTGTGACCTTCAGACTTGCAAGTAAGGCATCCTCAGGTATTGCATAGACCAGATTTTGACAAGTGCTTTGTGTGCAGGCTGTTGGCTTCAAATCGACAAAGGAATTAGTGCAAGATATTACTTTCATTGACATGGCAAGAAGATGCTACATAATTCGGTGGAAATGTTTGTCCAAATATGAAGGATGAACGAGTTACAGCATGATGAACATGTTAGTGTCTGAGCCAAGAGGAATCGGGGCATACATTTTCGAGGGTTGTAGGCATCAAAGGCACAATAGAATCTTTACTTGAAAGAAACAGAAGAACCACTCTAGGCAGCTCCAACTGCAGATTAAGCACCCATTGTAGACTTATGCATCATTAACAAACTCATCTGCAAGCATCTACCCCTACCTGATTGATTTGCTGATGAAGGCGCCATTGAAAGAAGAAGCTGTGGGACAGAGATGCCTTCACCTCTGTATAGATTTAGGACTGTCATCGAACTTCCACAAATATCACCTGGTACCCTATAAAGAGATTCTCTTTTTAAGTGCACAGCTGGACTCCAGTTCTTGTAGGAAACTACTGTCTGCATACTGGGCACTTGTCCTTTTGACTGAGGCCTGCACTGAAAAAGGCTGCAAAGGTGAGAAGGTCACTGCCATACAATTCATTGCTCTGCTCTACATGTTGTCCTGCTTTATTATGATACTGCTCTGCAGACTCAGAATGCAAACCCTGCTGGAAGAGATTAACCAACTCAAACACAGGTGATCCGAGACTGGCAGGATGAAGTTGAGGGGAAAGAGATTATGAAGACATTGTGGAAGAGTCACCATAACTCGACAGCCAGCAGCCTTTACGACCACCACCTCCAAAGGTCAGAATGGTTCCTCATACAAATTTGATTCACCTGGGCTCACTCATAGCCAAGGACTGTTGCCCAAGAAAGACTACAATGTGCAAATTGTATGCTGAGGCTGTAGGCGGTCCGGTATGCCTAGAGGTTCCCCATAGCTAGTTATAGTAAAGCTCTTTCAAAAGCGCATAGCCAACACCAGTACAATCAATATCCTGAAGGCAGGTGGCCCATGTACACTGAGCCCGTCCAGAGATCCCAGGATGAGTTCTACTAAATAGACAATTTCCCTGCCAGGAATAAAAAACAACATGGAACATGGCAGATTAACTCAGCTGGTGAGGGACTGAGGCACTGATCCGTTACTTATCCCAGACAGTCACGGACAGCCTGATTAGCTACTGAGATGCTTTGAGAATAGCTCTCTTCAGAGTAGTGCGAAGCTTCACACACTCCAGGTATCAAGAATAAGGAGCATTGGGTGATGAATTTTGCATTGACTGGAAAGTGGAGTTCTTCTTTGCATTCCCACAGACATTTCACCTACCACTGTGGAATTATTCTTGGAGCTTCAAATTGGGCACAGCAGATTGCCCAAGGTGCTAATAATTCATTGCAACCACATTTTAAATTACTAGCGACCAGCCTACTGGCAGAGGTGCAGGCACAATTCTACATTACTTAGATCCTTGCCAAACATTATTTCTGATGGATAGATCTAATCCCAGATCCCAAACCTTGTAATACTCTCCAGGCATCAGACCGGATCTGGAATACCTTTCTGTACCAATACTCCAGTGTGTTGCTTGGTGGGCCTGTGCCACCACACCTTCCGAAGTGGATCTGGAGCTCCGTTCCCAAATTTGTCGGCCTTCCAATGACTCTGGAAAAGTGAACAAGATCACCTCCTAACACTACAGGTTTCAAACCGCGCCACAACTATAGACAGATGTCAGTTACAGCCCGCACAAGGTATGTCTCTGGTGCTTGGGACACTACTCGAAATCATGCAACATGTGTGCCCATGTGAACCCAAAAGCGATCTGACACAGAGAAGCGAAGCTGTACATTGCCAAACACATGAAGACGTCGCATGAATCGCCTAGGTCCCCCTTCCGAGGGTGCAGACTCGCCCCTGCAAGTAGTCCACTTCACAGTCGATGTCCTTTAGTAAGTGAAAGTCCAAATGCAAGTACAAAAAAGCAAAGCAGGACCCAACCCCATCCCGTCATCTATCCAAAGAGGAGGCGCAAGAACTTCTGAATGTTAGTCAGTCTCTTATACCTTAATGGGCGCCTTGTCAAAGCTCTGTTTTTGCCCACTGGTGAATGGGCAGGTGACCAAACATCACAGACCAGCACCAGTAATCCGGATTGTCTCACTGAATATTGTACTCCAGAGAGTCTAATTGTTCAGGCCTCGACCAGCAAGGCTGAACTCCAATTCATTGCCCACAACTCTCTCCTGACAGAGAGTCTGAGGCATTTCGAAAACAAATGTACTTGTTGGGTGTCCTGACATGGATATTGGTCGTTAAGGCATTCAGCTTATTGGGCCAGAATATGCTTGTCCTCTGTGAGATGGCCAGCAAATTCTGCTGGTAGTCCTAGAGGAACTTAGAATGATCAGAATGCATGATTTGTGTGAGCGTTTGCACAACTAATTGACTGGGAAGAGTGATTGGCCCCAGTGTGTTGCTCCACCATCATGCACAGATGTGTTCCACAGAATTTTCTGGAGACGCACAGGCCTCTCACACAGATATATCTTTCGATGGGTCACACCTCTTCTGCAGAAAATCTGATTCTTCCTTAGAACTTTTCGAAGAAAGTAGATCCACAGCACGCTCCCTGGTTCTGTTGACAGTTGTCAAACAGTTTATTTACCAGTTTAGGAAATACTGAGGTTTCCCTAGGGGACTGGCATATACGCAAAATCTTTCTTCCCAGACGCTGCTGTAAGCATACCAGTCCGTTTGAGGCAGGGTACGTAGATCTGTCAGGCATTCTGTAGGTTAATAAGGGCACCAGCCCTTCCAGTCCCCTTGTCATGCGGCAGTAGCCACCTAGCTGCATAAGCTTGTCATTAATGGTACACATCCACCCTGTGGGGGAAAGGATCCAACACTTTCTCCAAGGATGGCAATCCATCAAATCCACCAGATGGATCCTTCAGTCTACCTATAGCCTACCCTTTCTTTCTGCTCTGCCAAAGCTTATCCCCAGTCGCATCAGAGTGAAACTCAAAGGAACACCTGCCAATTATGTTGTTGAGCTGTGGGTTTTACTTTTTAAAAGAGCTATTGAGAGTGCTTCAGACTCTAAAATAAGGGAGTTGGGTGGGGGGGTGTTAGGGAAGGTTTTTCCCTCTGAAAGCCTTCCAGCACAAATTTAAAATGCTCATGCTGGCCCAGATCCTGTCTGTCTAGACCCAAGTGACTCGACAGTGTCTTTGAACATGTAGGATGAGTATTTTCATATACCTGCCCTGCAGTTCCACAGATGTTACCTGCCGTTGAAGGTAGGCCAGAAAGAAGAATCTGAAGATGGCGACAAATGCACAGAACCATCCGGGGCACCGTCTGACGTCATACATGGGACGGACATACCACCAAATGGTGGTCTATGACGCCCATGAAAAACAAAAAATGACAATTTTCGAACTAACCACTAGATTGCAGAATAATGCACAGCATGTGATCCAGAAAACCCTTCAAGCTGCAAAACTACTCCTACTGGTAAGTAACCATTGTTTACTTACTGGTAATTGTAGCCCATTATAAAGCAGTCTCTTACAGGCATTGGTGCAGTGACACCAACACTAAGATTAAAATATAACTTTAGCCTCTTTGGTTGTTATACAGGAATCTAAACAAGTTGCTTCCATAGTGGATAAAGAGAGGAATTGTTCCTGTACATACAGAAGGAGACAATCCAACAAATCTATTTGATGCTTCAGGAATGCAGCATAAAGAAACATAGTTGGAATCTTTGAACCCTTGACAAGACCAGAGACCCTAGAGTAGAAGTCAACAGTGCTAGCATTAGAGGTTATGGCTACTTAGGCTTTGAAAATGCAGACAATGTTTAATGAGGTTAATATTCAGAGAAAGAAAGGTGTAGATTTCATTGCTTGAACCTGTTCCAACTAGAAGTAAGATTTTCAAGGTGAACATGGATACAAATTTGTTTTCCCAAAAATATTTTTCTTTCTTCAAGGCCTGAAGGACAAGTCGAAGAAGAAGAAGAAGAAGAAAGCCGATATACAAAACTCCGCTTCAGACGAAGAACCTGATGTAGAAAAGCAAAAGGTAACCATGTTTGTGGTAGCACCCGGTTAAATCAACCTAAGAGGTCTATTAACGTAATAAAACAATGTGTCAAATGCCTTCAAATGTTTTTTCCCAAAAATGTGCACCTTAGTATGCAAAGGTCATCCTGCCCTGTGCCAGGATGATGGACAGCTTAACAAGAAGCCGACCCTCTTCCCCCCGAGCGCATTTCCGCCGATTTTGGTGAGGCTTTCTTGACGCCAAAGGAATATGAGGATATTTGCACCAACAAAGAAGCACTTGCTTCATATAGTTAAGGAAAAGCAACCTTGTTTGGTGGGGATTTACCTCTGTGTAGTCTCATTGTCTTACTCTGTAGAAAGATTCATGTTAACACAAATTTATGGTTAAAGATGCACGAGGAACATTCACATTGCCAAACCACACTCAAGTTCACTGATGACATCCTTGTGCTCCATTACGCAGCTGTAGTGTGGAATATGTACTGGACATTTACCAAAGAAGGTAGCACTTAGTAATCAACCAGTAGAAAATACATCTGTTGGGTAGATATTTTGTGCAAAACTGTGGACTCTTGTTGGATAAAGGGGCATGTGCAGTTCTGTTGTAGCCCAGTCACTCACACTACAACTGACACACCCCCATAGACACTTAGACACCCACTCACAGACCTCCTCAGACACTCTCACACACACTCAGACCTTCTCGAACACTCTTGCACCCACTCACAGATGCACTCAGATACTCTCACAGCCACTCACAGACCCCTTCAGACATGTACTCACAGACCCATTCAGACCTTCATGCACCTGCTCACAGAACCATTTACACTCATGCACTCACTTATAGACTGACTCACTCAGTCATGTAGGCACTCACAAACCTACTCACAGACCCACAGAGACACTTATGCACCCAGTCACAAACCCATTGAGACACTCATGCACGTGCACACCAGAGACACTGATTCACTCACTCACACACTCACTCTGGAAGGTAACCAATACAATATTTTTTAAAACCTTAAAAAGTCACTAAAAAAAACAAAGGTTAAAGGGACGTTAAAATTATAAAATAGCATGAAAAAAACCTTAGAAATTCATTGAAAAAATCAAATGTTACAGGGATGGTATAGTTAAACTCAGATTTCACTCATACAAAACCAGTGAAATTCAGCAGTTATAGTTACCTGAGCTAACTAGAACTTACACCCCGCAAGGCACTGCTTATGACCTCACATATTACATCACTTATGACATTTTCATTGACATCATTGATGTCATCATCCGCAAAACCAATCACACATTCACGAACCTCTCATACACCCAGTTACTCATCCACAGAGACACTGATACACACAGCCACTCACCGATACACCTACTCACTCAGCCACTCACTCCCCCATACACCCACCAATATAGATACTCACACATCCAGTCACTCATCCATACAGCCTCTCGACAGAGCCACTAACACAACCACTTACCCATTCAGGCATCCATACAAGCACTCACACTTCTATTCACACACCCATATAGCTACTCATACAGTCATTCTCCAATACAGCCACTCCCACACCCACTCAGCTAACCAAATAGCCCCCCACTCACCAATGCAGCCAGCTACACACCCACTCACCATTTTGTTTCTGCTTCTCACACTGCGAGAAAGCAGTGGGGCGATGCTCCTCCGCCCAAATGGAGGCGCCGTCCCGGGATACCACCAGTAATAGACTACACTTAACTAAATACCCGTCTCTCGACACCCCAGTATACTTCAATCCTTCATTCACTGCTGGTGTAACTCTGCATAGATAATGTAACTAGAGCAGTTTACTGAATATCATTTCTCTTTTTATGGAAAGCAAATAAAGGGATGACAAATTGGTAATGATGTACATGTACAATTACTTGCACCAAAAGCACCTTTCTAAAATGATGGAAATTGGTCGTATGGCTTTAGCGAGAATAATAATTCTGCACTTTTCCAAGTTATCTCTTACCCAAACATGCGCCAAATGAATTAATTCTTGTTTGGTGAGGTTCCCAAAAGCGTAACCTGGACAGAGCTCCATAAAACCAATGCTGTAATTTATTAAGAAACAACTATTTCCTGTTTGAATAGGAGCTAAGGTTTCAGTGGATGCAGATGCACCACTTAAAAGGTCACAAAAAGGCAGAAGAACCTCAGTTAAAGGGTTTCAAAAATTAAAAAGTATTGCATTATAACACTACAAAAACTTAGCTCACTTAAATCACACATACAAGATGGAATGCGATTATTCAAAATGGATAATATTTTTTTGTAGTGTGCTATGATGGGATTTTCTTTAGGAAGCACTTTAGTAGATGCCTTTCAGAATTTTTGATGCTCACTAATGAAAGTGTTGTGTTCTACACTGTTTAAAATGTACTGTTATCTCTGCTGTAGTCCAAATCGTGGAACTAGACATGTTATATATAATTTTGCAGAGCGTGCTTGATAATAATTCTTATTAACAGTGTGGTGAAAGGAACAACCCTTCCTTAATGGAGATGTTTTACATTTATACATTTGTTTTATTACAGGCTGAAATTGCCCTACTTATGATGGACGATGATGAGGATAATAAAAAGCATTTCAACTATGAGAAAATTGTAGAGCAACAAAACCTGAGCAAGAAAAAGAAGAAAAAGCTGATGAAAAAGAAAGAATTGCTGGAGGATGATTTCCAGGTAAAAATCACACAACCCTCTTTCCTCCAATGTGCATACATTTGTCTCATTTGTATGTAAACGATGTGGTACACTGCAACAGGATTTTGTGGTGGAAGTTGGTTCTTTTTTGCCCACTCTTTGATGTAGATACCCACACATTTGATGAATATTCGGCTTGGGGTTCAGCTAGAATTCCCTACGAGCATAGCCCTCCACTGATCAAGAGATCTTTTAGTTGCAGAAAAAACATGTCACCGCTGAAACCACACTGCTATGCACTGCGTCCCATAACACAATAACCTCACCTCGTGGTCATCACGAATGACATGGAACACTTCCTGTGTAGGATCAAAATTAAGACTGCATCTTTCCAATCACACACCCTACACAGTGTTGCGTATGACCCACGTAGGCAAGTGCTTCCTTACCCCACATAAAAGTAGTAAGCGGTACACAAATGCTCCAATACAATACATAAACAGTTGATTTTGGTGGAATTGCTGGCCTGTCTAAATAGCAGATAGTATATAAAGGTAAGTAGAATGACGTTCTTATGGTGCTTTAATTAAGGCACTGCCCGTTTAAGGAAACTGGTGAATTCATTTTAGTTTTTTTACAGTTTACATGCAATTTTTATTTTATTTTGGCATCAGGGGAAGAAGGTAAACAACAAGTAGTGGTGCGGCAACTAATACCCTTTGCTACCAATACTTGTTCAATGGTCATCTTATATTTCGAACCTCTACTCCGGTAATCACCCCTTGATGAGGATGTACCTCCTTTGGCGGTTACCTCCTCTGAAACAGGAGATTTAATAAGCTTTTCAAAAGCCCATATTAAGGAGATTATACTTCACGCAAGATCTTACATTGCTAGAGGCCTTGACCAAATCCCGATCCCTATCATAAAACTGGAAGCAGACCTCTGGGCAGGTTATTTGGCAGCTCTCTTTAATTATTGTTACCAACATAGATCAATTCCATCTTCATGGAGGGGTAGTATCATTTTACCATTTCATATGAAGGGCTCTCCAGCCCTCCCTATTAACTACAGGCAAATACTTGTCCATGATTCAATAGGCAAAGGTTTTGCTAAGATCCTTTTAGATCATCTTCAAGATTGGGTGGATGCTAATAATACCATACCGGTGGAGCAGGCTAGGTTTAAACCTAACGGTTCTACCTTAGGGAATACCACAGCTCTTCAACTGAAGTATGTGGTGCTATGTAATATGCCGGTCTGCTCCACTTATATTGACTTCTCCGCGGTTTTTGACCTTGTAGATCGTCCAACTCTATGGCAGAAGCTCAAACATTTCTGACCACCTGCTGAACCTTACCCCCACACCTTATTCCTGTTCCAGTTTGTTCCCCCTCTACAACAACTTCGGTGGTGCTTCTCTCCCCAGCAGCCCTGCTGTGCTCTGCTCCGCTGCAGATCCTCTCCCCCCACCCCTCCGAGCTGGATTTGAGTCCGCTCCGCGCTGTGCCCCGTGCCCATACTGCTGGTACTCATTATTGTGCATTATCCCCATGTTTTTTTTTGTTATTTCGTATTTTTCTTTTATGCATTGCCCCCACTGTGTTGTCATTTCGTTTTTTGCATTGTGCCTGTTTTTGTTGCCACTTGGTTCTTCTTTTGTACAGTGTGTCCATCCCTTTTGTTTTTTGTCTCTGTTTTTGTTGCCTTTCCCGCAGTTCCCGCTGCTGCCTCTGCCCTGTGATCCATCCCTCCTGATCGTCCCGGGTTCCACCTTCCAGCTGCACGTCCCTCCCCCTCCCCTACTTAATGACGGCCGCAGCGCAGTCACGCAGCGGATGCGCGCTGCTGGTGCGCCAAAGGCAAGCCCGTCTACGCCATTCCACGGCCAGTGCCAGGGACCTTGTATCTATGACCTTCCACCGCTACGGCTCCGCTGCCCTCCTCGCACTCAACCCCGGAAGAAACAACAACTGCCAGAGATTGACGCCGAGCACCACCCACGGCCAGTTCTTCTGCGGACACTGTTCAGTGGTCGTGGGAGGGCTGTTGACGGTGAAGGATTGTTGGCAAACAACGGACGCCCGCACCACCGAAGCACGGATGTGCATCCTCCTCAACGTACGCTCCCCCCACAGACAAGTCACAGAGATCTGGGACCTGCTCAACACCCTCTCGCCAGACGTCGCCTTCTTCACTGAAACATGGAGCAAGGCCACCTCCGCCGCTGACATCGCAACCGCTATCCCCGACATAAACAAGATAAAAAGAAAAAAAGACCGCCCCCACCACCCAGGAGGAGGACACACCATCGCACACAAGAGCTCACTCTGACTCTCCACCTACATCACAAACGACCCCCCTCCGACACTGAGCACCTCCACTTCCAGATCCAAACCAGCCCCAGAACCACGCTGCGCAGGACCCTCGTCTACAGGCCCCCTAGGCCCGCGCCTTTTCCGCTGCCACCATTGCTGACCTCGTCGCACCCCACGCCATCGCCTCCACGGACTACTTTCTCATCGGAGACCTGAACTTTCAACTCGACAACTGCAGCGACCCCGACTCCACCACCCTCCTTGACAACATCACCAACTTCGGACTGAAGCAGCTAGTCATCACCCCCCACCCACAGAGCCTGACACACTCGACCCCATCATCGCAGGAGGGACCAACATCCACTTCAGCCACACCACGCAGCCCCTCTGGACAGACCACCACTTGGTACACTTCACCTTAAACACCACCACAGCACCCAAACCCGCCTGTGTCTGCCACAAAGGAACTGGAACAAGATCACAGAGGAACACCTCCACGACCCCCACTCCACCACAACCAGCGCCAACTCAACAGCCAAAGAACTACATCGCTGGGTCTCCAACTGCGCAGACCAGCTCGCACCCCTGAAGGCCGCCTGGTTCACCACCGACCTCCAAGAAGCCAGGCGCTCCTGCAGACGCCTCGAGAAAGTCTGGCTGAACAGGAAAACCACAAAGATCAGAACACCTACAGGAACGCCTTGAAGGAATACCACCAATGCATAAGAGCCACCAAGCGGACCTTTACCAAGACCAAAATCCTCATCAACGCAAGTAACGCAAAAGAACTCTTCAACGTCATACAGCAGTTCACCAAACTCTCCAGCGAAGCCACGGACATCACACCATCTCAGGACTTCTGCAACAAGCTCAGCTCCTACTTCCACCTGAAAATCAAGGCCCTCTACGACAACTTCAGCAAACACACTCCAGACACCACCCCTATCCCTTCCACCGACAAGCAGCCGACCATCACCACCTGGAAACCTGCTACCACCGAAGACACCACCGCGACAATGAAGAACACCCACCCAGGAGCCCCCAAGGACCCGAACCCGCCACACATCTACCACAGAGCCTCCGCCGCCATTGCCCCCGAACTCGGCCGGACCCTTTACGCCTCCCTCGAATCCGGCATCTTTCCCGACGACTGAAATTAGGCAGAGGTCAAGCCCCTCCTCAAGAAACCCTCGGCCGACCTGGAGAACCTGAAAAACTACCGTCCCATCTCTCTCTTCCCCTTCGTATCCAAAGTCACTGAGAGATTCATCAACACTCAGCTGACCACCTTCATCGAAGAGAACACCATCCTCTACTCCTCCCAGTCTGGATTTCGCAGCAACCAGAGCACCGAGACCGCCCTCCTCGCCGCCACCGACGACATTCGCATGCTACTCGACCAGGGCCACACTCCGGCCCTCCTCCTACTAGACCTCTCTGCAGCCTTCAACACTGTTTCTCTCCGACAGGACCCAAAGGATCAGACTCCCACCATTCCTCTCCGAACCCGCAGAAATCAACTGCGGAGTATCCCAAGGATCCTTGCTCATCCCCACGCTCTTCACGAACTACATGGCCCCGCTCGCCACCATCATCAGACAGCATGGACTCAGCATAGTATCCTACGCGGACGACACCCAGCTCATCCTCTCCCTCATGAAAAATCCTGAAGACACCAAACTCTGCTTCCAGGAAGAAAGGAAGGAGGGACATTGCAGCCTGGATGAACGACAGTTGCCTGAATCTCAACTCAGAAGACAGAAGTCCTCATCCTTGGACCCTCCCCACAGCCTGGGACATCCGCCCTCTGAACCCCTCCCACTCCAACGGACCACACCCAAAACCTCGGCATCATCCTGGACTCACCAGATCAACGCCGTCGCCGCCACCTGCTTCAACGCCCTCCTCATCCTCCGCAAGACCTTCAAGTGGATACCCCCCCCCCCCCAGAATGCAGAAAGACCGTCACCCATGCACTCATAACCAGCAGACTGAACTATGGCAACGCCCTCTACACCAAAATCAACAGAACCCTGCTACACAAGCTCTAAACCATCCAGAACATCGCAGCCAGTCTCGTCCTCTGAACCCCACGACAAGAGCACATCCACTGGCTCCCCGTTGAGAGGAGAGTAACCTTCAAGCGACTCACCCACGCCTTCAAATCACTCCACAACATCAGACCCAGATACCTCAAAGAGAGAAAATCCTTCGACATACCCAAACGGAACCTCCGCTCCGCCGACCTTACCCTGGCAGAGACCCCACATATCCGAGGGCGGAAGAGCCTTCTCCTATGTCACAGCAAAGGCTTGGAACGAGCTCCCAGTCGACATCAGACACTCACCTACTCTGCACAGCTTCAGGAAGAGCTACAAGACCTGGCTCTTCGACTGATCTGGAGCTGCTACCACCCCACCCCCCAAGCACCTTGAGACACTCATAGGTGAGTAGCGCACTCGATAAATCTCTGATTGATTGATTATCATCTGGATTACCTCAAAGGATCCAGATATACTCTCATGAAGGGGAAAAAAATAAGGATTGAGATAATAGTATCTACATGCTTTTGGTCCCGTCCTCAACCATAATTAAAGTGGAACTTGGAGCATAGCATTTGTCAATTTGTTTATTTATTAAAATTTCTTTTTTTTAAAATTATTTTGATTGAATATTTCGCCATTAAAGACTATTAGAGGAGCATAGTGGGGCGTGTCCCTGGAATTTAGATTGTGTAATCTCTGCTTGGTCTCCAGACAAACTTTAGAGCATGTTCTTTTTGGGTATCCTTTATTGTACCATAATCGTCGATGCTTGTTGAAACCACTGTTTTTGAAATATGGAGTGCGTTCATCAAAAGATGCCATGCGTTTTTTTATTTACTCCAGTAAATAAAATGTGTTTTAAAAAAAAAATGTTTTTAAATGTTTCGTAGATATATAATGATTGGGTTAACTGTATTCCATGTAAAGTGGATCTCATTGTAAATCTGTATTATAAAAAAGACCGGTTTCTTTCACCATCTCAGTGGTTAAAGATTTCCTGAAAGGCATTGACTCTTTGGTAGGCCTGTATACTTTTGTACAAATTGTGGGCTCATTTAAACTCATGCATAGGTCTGGGCCACTAGCGTGGCTCATAGTTCTATCTTCAGCTAAAAGGGCAAGTCAGATTCAAATTGTGTGTGCCGAAGGACCTAGCAAATAGAATTCCGCAGCATTAAAGTGACCCTAGTTACTCACTCTTCTTTTTTCCTGAAAGGTATGTTGGACTAGCTTAGCAGTCCTACTGTTTTGTTGCATTTTTTCACAAATTCAACCACAGCAGAAGACTCTGTTAATACCTTGGATATTAAAATGGCTTGGAGAGAGTGTTGTGATAAAAAAAATTGACGTATGTAAATCAAAAAACATTTGTAAATTATAGGTTTGTCCATACTGGCTTGGCATTCAAAAGAGCCCAAGGAAACATGAATAGATTACTACATTTCCACATATCATCCAAAGATCAACAGACCCTTTCATGGTTAAATCCTCCTTCCACGCTGTTTAAAATAAAATTATATATTCAGAAATATTCAGATTCAACTATCTAAAAATTATAATTTCTCTGATTTCAGAAGTGTTGATTTAATTGATTATCTAATATGTGTTGTTCCCATTATTAGATCAACACTGGAGATACCAGGTTTCAAGCTATGTATACTTCTCATCTGTTTAATGTGGATCCATCTGACCCCAATTTCAAGAAAACCAAAGCCATGGAGAAAGTCTTGGAGGAGAAAGCTCGGCGAAGAGAACAAGAACAGGCAAATCATACAGAGATCCTAAAGAAACCAAAACAAGTAATAGAAGAAGGAAAGAAGCAGCAAGCCTCTGTGAAAAACACCCTGGATCCAGCTTTATCGATGTTAATAAAATCTGTAAAAAATAAAACTGAACAGTTTCAAGCACGGAAAAAACAAAAAGTAAAATAGACCAAACAGCCTAATTTTGTATCCTCCTTTCAAAATTTGGCTCACTACACTTGACTATCAGCTAACTTAATCATGGATTATTTTCGGAATGCTGTCAACATTAGTTGTAGTGCTAAAAAAGGGACGTAACACGCAACTGATTTAGTAACCAGCTGCAGCATCTTCATTACACTTTTGTGAGTGGTTTAACAAAATAAAGCCACAAGGATACCAGTTTTTCTTTTCCCAACAGATATGTGACTGTGAAACAAAAACATATTTTAAACTTTATTAATATTTGAAATATCTATTTGTAAGATATATTCACCCAATATAAACTCTTTGTCATAAAAGGTGTATTATTTATCTTTTGTTACCCTCAAAAGAATGGGGAGCGGAAGTCAACCAAAGTACAGGTAATGGTGTATTTGAGTAATGATGATTGCCTAAGCTTGGTTGTGAATCTTTTCTTGATTCATATGCTGTGTATTGTTCTATTCACTAGTGCTTTGGTCTGGAATTGCCCTTATTTTTTCCTTTTTTTTGTTTGTTTTTTTGTGTGTCAACTAGTGGGTTGGTACAGACATCCACCTATGATGTCGGAAGTATGCCCACAGTGCGTGTGTGGTCTCTGTTTTCTTTTCTCTGTCATTAGGTTCAGTTGCACAGTCTAAAGTTCCAGGTCAGATCACGGAGGAAGTGGAGATGACACTGAGGAACATCAAGGAAAATGGCAAAAAATGGCTGGAAACTCAGCAGGCACTAAGGAAAACTGAAAATCACAGAGAAAGACTAAAATACAAGTTTTTTCATTTTGACTTTGTGGGTCAGAGATTGTATAAAGAAACCGTTAGTTCTAGATTCATTACCTTAGAATTACCTGGATCCGGAAAGTTTTTCGTCAGCAGTACCACTGCGTGTCGGTAGGTGGCGTTGGTCGACTGCGTCCGGCGTTGTGGTCGCCGGGATGACGTTGCGGAAGTTACTTAGGTGCCACTCCTGCACGCTGACAGCAGTTCTTTCTTTTTCCTCACAAGCAAGTGCAGATCCGTAGAGAGCGGTACCCCCAGTCACTTTTTGACTGATTTTTTTGCAACTTCTTTCGAGTCTTACATAGACTCGTGGTGCGCAAGGGATACCCGGTTTCAAGGCCTGCTGTTTCTGTTCTAATTTCTACAAGCGATGAATGCCATCTTTGGGCAGCCTGACTCCGCCGCGCGCCTTCGGGCCCGCGGACTCGGCTGGGGGTCCTAGGCCTTTGACATCGGGGGCTCCAGCCTCAGCTCCGCAGGGCCCCCTTGGAACCAGGCCTGGATCCGGAGCGACTTGGGTCGACCTCATTATACCTCCACCGGCGCTGATTCCACCGGCACAACTTCCGGCGCCGGCTGGACCTCTAGCTGGCATCCACCCCGGTTTCCACCCCAATGTGGATACAGAGCCGGACCAGCGTCGACCGACGGATCCGGTGCCGATGGTTACTATTGTGCCTGCATTCCACCCTGCCTATGTTCAGCCTGTTTGGCAGCCAGAAGAGGGTGAGGAAGACTGCTCAGCTGGAGTACGATCAGGACTGGAGAGATGACCTGGGGGATGCCAGGGGTCTGGACACCTCACCAGACCTTGGCATGTTGTCTCCTCCTACCGTGGCTACAGAGGAGGGAGCGTCTTATGCAGTGGTGTTGCGTAGGACGGCCGAGGCCCTACACCGTGAGCTACTACTGTGGCCAGACCGAAGTGCTTCAACCAGCAGCGAGCTCTTCGGAGCCCCTGCTGCTATTCAATGAAGCCCACACAGACATCCTTTTGGGCACCTGGTCCAGGCCCACCACAGGGACTCCTGTGGATAGGATGGTTTCCCGACGCCAACGCCCGGCCCCGGGCATTCCCACTTTCCTCTCCCAACACCCCACCCCCGAAAGCTTGGTAGTCCAAGACTCAGCATCCCACAGCGCATTCCCTACTACACCACCGGATTGGGAATCCAAGGAGCTGGATCAGTTTGAGAAGAAGTTGTTTTCTTCCTCCAGCTTAGGATTCAGAAAAGGGGGTGGTGATGGACAGAGTTTCTGAATTAAGCAGAATACTCCTACCCAGTCAACAGATCAGGGCTTTAATCCATCACCGTTTTTTAGCTCACTGCACCATCCCAGCTCAGAACCTGGCTATATGCAAATTAGTCTGTTCCTGTCCCAGTGCATCATGGGAACAGGGTAAACCAAACTACCAAGCCAATTCTTATACTGGGAAGGAAACAAGCTTCCGGGGACCGGTGTCTGGCATTTCAGCCGTCGTCGGCCCGGCTTGCTTGAATCCTGATGGTGCAATGAGCAAGGGACTCCCATCTGAGTATACCCTTCCACGCTTATGGTGGACAAAATGATTCAGAAAAGGGGGTGGTGATGGACAGAGTTTCTGAATTAAGCAGAATACTCCTACCCAGTCAACAGATCAGGGCTTTAATCCATCACCGTTTTTTAGCTCACTTCACCATCCTAGCTCAGAACCTGGCTATATGCAAATTAGTCTGTTCCTGTCCCAGTGCATCATGGGAACAGGGCAAACCAAACTACCAAGCCAATTCTTATACTTGGAAGGAAACAAGCTTCCGGGGACCGGTTTCTGGCATTTCAGCCGTCGTCGGCCCAGCTTGCTTGAATCCTGATGGTGCAATGAGCAAGGGACTCACATCTGAGTATACCCTTCCACGCTTATGGTGGACAAAATGATTCAGAAAAGGGGGTGGTGATGGACAGAGTTTCTGAATTAAGCAGAATACTCCTACCCAGTCAACAGATCAGGGCTTCAATCCATCACCGTTTTTTAGCTCACTGCACCATCCCAGCTCAGAACCTGGCTATATGCAAATTAGTCTGTTCCTGTCCCAGTGCATCATGGGAACAGGGCAAACCAAACTACCAAGCCAATTCTTATACTGGGAAGGAAACAAGCTACCGGGGACCGGTTTCTGGCATTTCAGCCGTCGTCGGCCCGGCTTGATTGAATCCTGATGGTGCAATGAGCAAGGGACTCACATCTGAGTATACCCTTCCACGCTTAGGGTGGACAAAATGATTCAGAAAAGGGGGTGGTGATGGACCCCCTTTCCTGAATCGTTTTTGGCCACTATAGTTGTGGCAGGGTATACTCAGACATGAGTCCCTTGCTCACTGCACCATCAGGATTCAAGCAAGCCGGGCCGACGACGGCTGAAATGCCAGAAACCGGTCCCCAGAAGCTTGTCTCCTTTCTGGTGAAGAATTGGCTTGGTAGTTTAGTCTGCCCTGTTCCCATGATGCACTGGGCCAGGGACAGACTGATTTGCATATAGCCAGGTTCTGAGCTGGGATGGTGCAGTGAGCTAAATAACGGTGATGGATCAAGCCCTGATCTTTGGACTGGGTAAGAGTGGTCTGCTTAATTCAGACACTCTGTTCATCACCACCCCCTTTTCTGAATCGTTTTTGGCCACTAAAGGTGTGGGAGGGTATACTCAGACATGAGTCCCTTGCTCACTGCACCATCAGGATTCAAGCAAGCCGGGCCGACGACGGCTGAAATGCCAGAAACCGGTCCCCGGAAGCTTGTCTCCTTTCTGGTGAAGAATTGGCTTGGTAGTTTAGTCTGCCCTGTTCCCATGATGCACTGGGCCAGGGACAGACTGATTTGCATATAGCCAGGTTCTGAGCTGGGATGGTGCAGTGAGCTAAATAACGGTGATGGATCAAGCCCTGATCTTTGGACTGGGTAAGAGTGGTCTGCTTAATTCAGACACTCTGTTCATCACCACCCCCTTTTCTGAATCCTTCCTCCAGCTTAGGGCCACGGTCGGTGAACACCGCATCCTTCTTGGGCCGTTATTCCAACTCCATGTGGGGTACAGTGGCGCAAGTGCTGCCTCAGCAGAGTTCGCCATCCGATGTGGACAGGACACTGCCGACTCACTGGGTAGGACCATTTCAACGTCTGTGGCGCTTCGCCGTCATGCCTGGTTGAGGACGACTGGCTTTTTTGAGGATGTCCAGATCACCTTGATGGACATGCTCTTTGATGGTGGTCTCCTGTTTGGAGACAAGGCAGACAATGTGCTAGAGCGCTTCAAGGATTCTTGGGCTACGGCCAAATCCTTGGACGTCTCCACCACGCACCCTGCACGGTCTGGTTTTCGCCCCTTTCGTGGCCATGGAAGGGGTGCCCCAACACGTTCCTTTCAGAGCCACAGGCCAGCACACGCTGTTTAACCTCAGCGAGGGCCGGGGACGTGGGAACCACCGACGTGGTTCTGGGGGCCAGCGGACAGGCGAGTCCACAATTGCCCCCTCTGCAGCAGTCTCCAAACCTTCCTAGTCAGACCTTTCATGCCCATCAAACGCCATTGGGCGGCAGCATTCGCCATCACCTCCACCACTGGCGCACCATCACGTCGGACTGGTGGGTTTTGCTGATAGTCCGGAGGGGCTACTCCCTCCCCTTCGAGACAATCCCCCCAGACATGCCACCCCAGTACCATCCCATGTCGGGGGATCATCTAGCCCTTCTCCAACAGGAAGTTAAGGCTCTCTTGGCCAAGGGAGCCATCAAGTACGTTCCTGCCCCAGAAGTAGGCCGTGGTTGCTATTCCCACTACTTTGTTACCCAAGAAGGACAAGGGCCTGCGTCCTATCTTGAATCTCAGGGACATCAGCTGCTTCCTCCGGAAGGAGAATTTCAAAATGTTGACCCTGACTCAGGTCTTGTCTGCCCTAGACCCTGGAGACTGGATGGTAGCGTTGGACTTATAGGACGCTTATTTTCACATTCCCATCCTGCCGGCCCACTGGTTACCTGCGGTTCATGGTAGGCCACGAGCACTTTGTTTACCGTGCTCCCCTTTGGCCTTACCAGCCCCCCCTCAGGTGTTCACGAAAGTGATGGCAGTGGTCGCAGCTCATCTGCGCAGATCGGGGGTTTCAGTCTTCCCCTATCTCGACGACTGGTTGTTGAAAGCGAGCTTGCCCCAGGCAGTAGTTTCCCACCTCCAGACTACAGCCGACCTCCTGCATTCGCTGGGGTTCTCCATCAATGTGCAGAAGTCTTACCTGACCCCCTCTCAGAAGCTCCTCTTCATTGGAGAGGTTCTGGACACAACGCAGTTTCGGGTGTATCCTCCTGAACAGCGAGTCCGGGATATTCGGGCTATGATTCCGATCTTTCAGCCTCTATCCCAGGTTTCGGTCAGGATGACCCTGATGGCTGCTGGGCCTCATGGCCTCCTGCATCCTGCTGGTCGATCATGCCAGGTGGCATATTCGGGCTCTGCAGTGGGACCTGAAGTTCCAGTGGGCGCAGCACCAGTGGAATCTCTCCGATTGCGTCTAGATCTCGGAGGGCACTGCACGACAATTGCAGTGGTGGCTCACGTACCAGGATTGGGTCACCGGCAGGTCCCTCTCCCTTCCCCAACCATAACACTCAGTGGTGACAGACGCATCCCTTCTGGGATGGGGCAGCCACATGGGAGAGGCTGAGATCAGAGGCCTCTGGTCTCCGGCGGAGTCCGAGCTCCACATCAACCTTCTGGAGCTTCGGGCGATCTGTCTTGCACTAAAAGCATTCCTTCCCTCGGTCTGGGGATGAGTAGTGCAGGTGTGCACGGACAACACCACCGCCATGTGGTACTGCTACAAATAAGGCGGGTCGGGTTGTGGACCCTATGAAGAGGCCCTCCGTCTCTGGACATGGCTGGAACATCAGTGCATATCCCTTGTGGTTCAATACCTGGCAGGTTCCCTGATCGCCAGGGCGGAAGAACTCAGCCGCAGGTGCATGATGGTTCACCAATGGCGTCTTCACTCTGAGGTGGTGCAAGGTCTCTTTCAACAGTGGGGAGAGCCTTGGTTAGATCTATTCGCCACCAACAAAAACGTGCAATTTCAGCAATTCTGCGCGTTGGAATTTCCAAGGCGGCACTCACTAGGCAACCCTTTTTGTCGCAAGTGGAGTTGCGGTCTTCTATACTCATTTCCGCCTATACCACTTCTGCCTAGAGTGCTGAAGAAGATCAAGTGCAACTGGGCCCAAGTCATTCTTGTGGCTCCGGATTGGGCACGAAGAGTCTGTTATCCCGAGCTGCTCAACATGGCCATTGATCCCCCGGTCTGACTGCCTCTTCGGGAGGATCTTTTGTAGCAGCAGCAGGGGACGGTCCTCCACCCGAACCTGTCCAGCCTCCACCTCCTTACTTTTCTGAAGTGCGCTCCATTTGAGCCGCTACATACCTGTCCTCTCTGACTTCTCACTCTGAAAATTGCTTTTCTAGTGGCCTTCACCTCTGCACACAGGGTGAGTGAGCTACAAGCTCTGTCTTCCAAGCCTCCTTTTCTGGCTGTTCATCCGGACAAGGTTGTCCTCCAAACTCGACCTTCCTTTCTTCCAAAGGTGGTCACTTTTCATATTGGCCAAACCATCACTTTGCCCACCTAATTTCCGCCTCCTTCAAGAGAGGAATAGAGGCTCCATCGTGTGGATCAAAAACATGCGCTTTCCTTTTATTTGGATCACACCAAGCAATTCTGGGTGGACAACCAGCTCTTTGTTGGTTACGTGGGCGCTAAGAAAGGTCGGGCCGTGCACAAACGGACCATCTCCAGGTGGGTCGTTCTTTGCATCAAGGCCTGCTATTCTTCGGCAAAGAAGGAGCCTCCAGTGGGGTTGCGCTCCCATTCCACCAGGGCGACTGCAGCTACTACTGCTTTGGGACGGGGAGTTTCCCTAAATGACATCTGTCAAGTATCTACGTGGGCATTGCTGCACACGTTTACCAAGCACTACTGCCTGGACAGCCAAGTCCTGAGAGACAGCTTCTTTGGCCGTTCTGTTCTCCAGGACTTTCTGGTGTGAACTTGGTTTGCAGACCCACGTCCGGGGTTGGTATTGCTGGGGTATCTATTCTAAAGTTAGGAATCTATAACTAACTGTTTTCTTTCAGATGAACAATATATCTGTAAGAAACATAGGTTAGTTATAGATTCCGTACCACCCCACCCTGTTCTGCGAACTGATTTCTACGGTTAAGGACATCCTTTCAGGGCCCTAGTTTTGTGCACCAGTGGTCAGTGTCTTGCATGGCTCTGTGCTCCTAGCGCGGAAAGTCGTGTACAGAAATTGCGTCAGCATGCATGGGTGGCATCTAAGTAACTTCCGTGACGTCATCCCGGCGACGGACGTGGAGTTGACTGATGTGCAGGGGTACTGCTGCTGAAAACTTTCCGGATCCAGTCTGACGCCTGGGGGTAATTCTAAGGTAAGGAATCTATAACTAACCTATGAGTACCACCACAAACTCGCTCAAAAGGAAAAACAGCAGCTATGTACGCTCTGCCTGTCCAAGGATCAGAAGTCCGAAGGTTGTAAGACTTGCAAAGGTTTCCTCCCAGGGGGTTCTTATAGTCAGGGAGAAATAGAGGTGGAAACACTTCACTATGATGCATTTTCATGCCAAACAACACTCCCTCTGGCAATTGTGACTGCTGAACAATGAGGAAACGCTCAAAGAGACTGAAGTGGTGCAGGGAGCTGGGGCTGATATCAAAACCTATGTCGACCTTGAAATAGAATACATGCTGAACAAGCATTGGCATAGCCAATAGGTCTCACCTTTAAGACCTTATAAGTGTTTAGCCAAGCAACACTGCACTGACCTATTTGAATGTCTCCTTTTTAGACTTTATCTACAGCCCCAACACAGTTGGAAAGGGGCGCTGGTCTACAGGCCGCCCGGCCCGATTCATGATTTCAAAGGTCGTCTATTAAATTCATCTCCCCTCACATTATCGCCACCCGTAATTTCCTACTTCTAGGGGATTTTAACATTCATAGCGAGGACCCCCACAATCACGAAGCAGTGGTCTGTCTGGAGGATTTGGCCTCCTTCGGTCTCCTCAAAATCAATAGTGCCCCTACCCACATAGCTGGGCACACTTTAGATCTCATCCTCTCTATCTCCCAAAACATTACTTATGGGGATACACTTCCGCTGACTTGGTCCGATCACTCCTTAATAAGCTTCCATCTGACGAGCCCTTCCACCACTTCTACTCCCTTACCACTGACGGACAGATAGTACAGCCCATGGCACAAAATCAAAGCCCACCACTTTACATCCCCTTTTATGACCTGGGACACTGACACGACAATGTTGAACTTTAATAACATATCTCCAACATTCTGGATGAAACCGCACCTCTGAAGCCGATCACCCATGCCCACATATCCACTGTCTCTGACTGGTATTCCCCTGTCCTACGCACGAAAAGAAGGGGTGCAAGAAACTAGAACGTACTTGGCGACTACTCCATAGAGATAAAGATGGGTACAAAAGTGTTTTAGCATCATATCATAACAACATCAAAAAAGCACGCAAAATCTACATTGCTCAGCTATTGGAGCAGGCTGGCTCCAACTCCAGGACATTATTTGATATAGTTAAGTCCTATTCCAAACCCAAGGCATGCGATACAGGGGAATCCCCCTCACAGTCGCTATGCAATAATGTTGCGGCATATCTCACTCAAAAAATCGACTCCATTTATCAAAACATCATCTCTGCAAACACCACTTCCTCCCCCACCACTACTAGCTCTTATGATCCACACGACACTTCCGATCAACTTGACTCCTTCCCCCATCTCTGTCCAATGGAAGTCTCATCCCTCCTTGAGACAATCAAATCCAGCTCCCCTATAGACATCATCCCTGCAAAGATTACCGCCAAGTTTGCTGAACAGCTCGCCCCCTCCTATCTGCTCTATCCTCAACAACTCCCTGAGCACCGGTCACCTCCCCCCTGCATGGAAAGATGCTCAAATCATACCCATACGGAAAAACCCCAAGATTCCGACTACTGACCTGAGCAACTACCGACCTATATCTCTCCTACCCCTAAAGACTAAGCTTATTGAAAAACATATCAATAGACGCTTGTCCGAGTACTTAGAGACCTCCCAACATCTTGATGCTTCTCAATCTGGGTTCCAGGCTAAGCATAGTACTGAATCCGCCCTTATTGAAGTCACTGACAACATTCGTAGGGCCATGGACAAGGGTCAAGCAGCACTCCTGGTGCTGCTTGACTTGTCCGCTGCGTTTGATACTATTTCCCATCAGATCCTACTGGATAGACTCCATGAGATAGGCGTTAGAGGGTTGGCCCTGAAGTGGCTTACCAACTTCCTGACAGACAGGACGCAGACCGTCACTATGGGAACCTTTAAATCTGCCACGACTAAAGTTAGCAAGGGGGTCCTGCAGGGCTTCAGCCTGAGCCCGACCCTTTTTAACATTTATGTTACCCCTCTGGCTAGACTCATGAGATCATTGGGATTCACCCCCATTTCTTACGCTGACGACACTCAGCTCCTCCTCACATTTGATAAAAAGCTGACGACACTCAGCTCCTCCTCACATTTGATAAAAATAGACCTGACATTGAACTCATGTTCTCGGAAAGCATGAAATCCATCGCTGCCTGGATGCGGGCCAACTACTTACAACTCAATGCTGGCAAATCTGAAATCATGTTGTTTGGAGGACCTGCCACCTATTGGGCGCCTACTTGGTGGCCGGAAGAACTGGGTACTGCCCCTACCTCTAAAGAAGTGGTTAAGAACCTAGGTGTCAGGGTTGATCGCAAACTCACCCTTGAGACGCATGTTAACATCACTGCGGGCTCATGCTTCTACATCCTTGACCTCCTTTGTCGGATCTTCCCACTCATCCACCAAGAAAACTCTGATGCAAGCCTTAGTACTTAGTAGACTTGACTACTGTAATGCCCTCCTTTTTTCAGCCAACGAAGCCTCCATAAATAAACTTCAGGTGGTGCAGAACACTGCTGCCCGTCTTACTGCCGACGCCCCTGCTAGAACACCCTCGGTACCCCTCCCGAATCAACTCCACTGGCTCCCTGTAAAAAAGGGTCCAATTCAAAATAGGCTGTATTATCTATAAAGCCCTCAATGGCCAAGGCCCGGCCTATTTGTCAAGCAAACTTGCCTCTTACACCCCTGCACGCACACTCAGATCCAGCACTGAGCTCCTGCTCAGTACCCCCAGGATCAAAAAGGCGCGCAGCGGAGGCAAAGCATTCTCTTATCTTGCCCCAGTATTTTGGAAAAAATTGCCCTTTCATCTACGTTCTTGTCAAAATTTGGCCCAATTCAGTAAGCTGCTAACAACCCACCTTTTCAAATTTTTTGGTCTCTGCTGTTCCTCCCCGTCCCAAGCGCCGAGATACCCTCATGGGTGATTCAGCGCTATACAAACCAATAAACTTCAAACACTTGATGTTGTTGCACCAAGGATACTGTGCTGGATAACTAAACACTTATAGGGTCCCGAAGGTGAGACATATTTGCTATGCCAATGCTAGTTTGTTTTGACATGGTGATTTGACTGCATACATTCTGAGGAACAAGTAGATCCCGGTTTCAATCTCATAGTTCTCCTTGGCAAAAGTTTGAGATCCAGGACAATATATATATTTCACTATGCTTCCATGACCTTATCACCATAATTGGCTGCGCCCACAGACTGGGTAAACCAAATATCAAGCCACATCTGAACGTTTACAGAGTTTTACATACTATTTGTGACACTTCAGTTACGTACCCTGCGATGTTGAGGCTTTGTCATAACCAAGCATGCAATTAATCTTTCTCTGAATGTGAAAGAATCAGGTGGATTGATGACCAAGAACACAAATGGTAAAAAGCACACAGTTATTGATCTCTGTCGTAAAAGCCAGGACCGTTTAAGTGGTAAACTACAATGCAACTATTGGCTACCGAATGACGAGAATACTTGCAGAAACCAGGCCACCGAAGTTTTGAGTTGGACAGGAAAACTACTGTAAACTAGCAGAACATATCGCTATCAAAATGTTGGAAGAATGGTTGCTATCGGATACAAACAATTGATATTTGCCAAAGAATATTGTCAAATGGTGTTCTAAACCACTGGAATAATTTAGCTGAAAGTTCTTAGAAATCAAATCATCTCAAAATAAAGGCTATAATGAAACCATTCTGTCTGGACAAACCCCTTCTTCCCGTCATTTCTTTGCAGCATATACCAGCCTACAGCGATTACAAATAAATGTACAGCGATTACAAATAAATGGATTAATATGCATATAACTAACAGAAAAGGAACTACTGCCCCAGTACTGCTCGACTCACCCTAATCCAACTGTGGATTATACTAATCCATTCCAAGAATTTCAGATACACGAGCAGAGCTTCTATGGTGTTGCAGCAGACCAGGGCAATGGAGAAACAGTTCATCCCTCTACTCTAGTGGAAGCTGGGGGAGCCAATAGGGGACATGAGACTATCCAATTGATCCACACTGTTAAGAGTAAAACCTCTCACAATCCTCTCCCTACTACTTCCATTTTACTACGTACCTATAGCTGAAGAGTAAACCGTAGTAAGGGAGGACAGCTGGGCTTCTGGGAAGATGTTTTTCAAGTCTTTAAGCGTGGCTTAAGGAGGTATGCATACCATGGTAGGTGGGAGGGGGAGAGGTTATCAGGAGGGCAGTTGGAAAATTTTATGTACAGGCACTCATTGAAATTTGCAGTCATCTATCTCTGAAAGGAAAATAGTGTTGGGATTAGAACGGCAGAGCCATTCGATTGTGCCCATTTCTATGCTTATGGCCCCATAACAGAACCTAAAATGGAAGCAACTCAGGTTTGTCCTCACAATGTTTACTCCTGTTTGTCTATAACCTTTTTTAATGCTGTGAGATTTAGCCAGACCACTCGTCACAAGCCATTTTTCAACATTTAATATTCTTTCTACAAGAACGTCGATTTGCAACTGCTGATAATTCTTAATGAATTATCCCGTTGTTTTGCTCTAGAATAATTTTGAAATAATCTCCCCATGTAATCTGGAGAAAAAAAATGTAAATCATTCTATAGACTTAAGTCGTACTTAGTGCACTGCTCGCAGACATTTTGACCAGGGATATTAATGTTCTACATTTTGAACCTACCACTGAATGGGTAGTTTGCATGTGTGGGCGTCAGTTCTTTGTTGAAGGAACACTATGAATGCTCATACTTTGTGGTTGGTTTCTGTGCACATTTCTGCTGATATCCTTTCAAACGTTGTGTTGCATTGTTTAAGGTAAACGAGCACCTAAATACATTAAACATAATCCCATTGCATGCGAGATGCAACAAAGAGTTGTATAGTTAACAGTGTACAGAATAAAAAATCTGGATTCTATGTGTTAAAAAGCCTGACCAGGAGGTGTTCTCCAACGTGATTGGAAGAGAGTTGTACTTCATGCAGTTTTTCAAATATAGCAACTGTATTGCATGCTGGTAAACGAAGTATGAATAGAGCATTAATTAAAAGAACTGTCTACAAACTACACCACTAGATGCTAATTTTCAACACCACCCTTGGGGGCTCGTGGGGTTAGAGCAGGCCTTGTAAACGTTTTTACGTCATATTCGGCAAAAGCTAATTTAACAGCACAAGAGTGTGTTCAAACATGCTACCTGTCAGACGGTGCAAAAAAAAACATAGAACACGCAATTCCACTCATGCCATGACTACCAGTCAACAGTGTATTAAAGTGTCACACTTGCAATTAATCCTGCTCCTGAAGGACAACATAGTAAAGTATATTTAATCGGGTCATGCGGAGACCGATGTTAATGGTCCAGTGTGCTTTTAAATTCACTGTTGGCCATATTGCAAAGAAGACTACTCCTCAATTATCAAGCAGTGGAGAAGACCCGTGAAAGAAGTCACTGCAAAGATTTATACCCCCGTCTTCTGAGAAGACTTTTCCTCCGAGTTCAATATCTAAGCCACCCAGCGCACCCCAAAAATGCAAGTTCCAATTACACCCCTCAGTAAAGGGAGGGCACAGATCCTGTTTTTGCTCTCAACCACCAAAATAGTGCTCAAGAGTTGCCGATTTCATAAGTTGCAATCTCCAATTTAGACAAGAGTAAGTCTCGTCAACATTCAAAGTTAGTTAAGAACAAGAGAAAACACACCAACAGAAACCGGTTACAGAGACAAACAACAAGAAATATAGCGAAACAGTGACAGATGACAAAGACAAAAAGATGAACACAAGAGAAAGAGCGAGCTAGAAGGAAAAATGCACACGGAGGCAAAGAAAGCAAAGAAATACAGCGAAACAGAGACACACAGATGACAAAGACAACACAGGGACTACAAGAGAAAGGAAACGCTAAAAGGAGAAATACAGAGTCAAAGAAAGCAAAAAAATACAGCGATACAGTGAATGTTATACAGAGAGAAAGAATGGAAAAAGCAGCGAGACATCCTTGGAAACCCAACTAGCTGCGGTGGTGAGTGAGCGAGGAGAAAGGCGCGCGCCCGGGATAGGTGCATGCGTGTGCGCGCAGTGTGCCCTTTTTCAAAGCACATACTCATGCTTGTTGTGCGCCGCTGCGCACTCCCGCAAGGCGTATGCCGCCACAAGCGCGAGTATGTGCTTTGAAAAAGAGCTGCACGACGGCTAAAGGTCTACTATGCATGCGTGCTGCGTAGGCTAGACATAAAAAGGGATGGTGTGTACCTTTACTAAATACAGTTAGTAGTAATCATAGTATAGGGAATTACTGTTCTTGCTTCTAAATGTCCAAGACCAGTAGCTGGATCTTTGATGTCCATGTTGGTGCTAGTACACAATAGAAAAGAAAGGAATTATGTTATAGTGACTAATTTATGGTGGTTTATCCATAGGTCACTTGTTTTCATTGTAATTAAGACAGGAGGTTTTAAGGACATATATACCTGTGTGGTAGTTTAGTAAGGACAATGCCAGTGTTTATGTGAACACCATTTCATCAAATGCTTTCACTCTGTAAAGACAAGTAATTTCATATTTTATCTAAGCAATGTTTGGAGCAAAATGGTAGGCTATTATTCATTTCCTACTTGTCAATAGAATGTACTTACATATTGTTCAGTCACCAATTTTCTTTGTGTATACGTAGCAATTGATATTGAAAGGCTGGTTTCCGGTTCTGAAGTTTGAGGGTATATTAAACTGCAAGATTAAATTCACAGTTTGTTTGAAAAAAATGGAAGGGAACATATGAAGAGGCCCCTATTTATTAAATGGTTTATTGCATATGTACTTACTTGTTTAAAGAAGATATGTAGTGTGATGACAAGGTGTTTCCTCAAGGAAAACTCAAATGTGTTATTCCACATAAGAGAAGAGAATCCGGCACAAGAGTATCCTGAAATATTTTTAAAAATTGGTGCCTGGTTAGATGTCTGATATATTTGTTGGAGAGGAGTTTATAATTCATAATATTATTCTACTTTGGCAACATGATCAATCATGCTGTCATTATATATAATCCTGCTTAATCGCTTCTTGTTTGTGCTGTTGGGTCCCACCGATATTGGATCTATTTTTAAAGAAAGCCAGTGTAACAGGCGTCCATAGATGCCGGTCACCAATAACTATGGAAATATATATGCTCATGGGTCTCTAAGTCCTAGATAGATAGTAATTATGCCGGGTGCCAGTGTTGAGATGGTTGTATGGTGACCTGAATAATATATAAAGGGCTCCAATATATCATTTGTACGGCGGCTGGATGTATCTTAAATCAAATCAATGGGTAAACTTGCATAAAGCAGTAAACCTACTGACGTTATGCACATTACCCATGCCTGGCACAAATTACATTTAGAGAGGATCTAATAATACCTGGCGTTGATGATGTTTAAAAGGAATCCAAATCCTATGTCACGTTTTAATAATCCTGTCTTTATGGAATTTAGCGAGCAAATTTGCACAAAACAAAATGCGATGCTGACTCAATGAGAGTACTTACTGGTCTCGACAATATAGCGATTTCCTCAGTAGTGTGTTTGGTTAGCGAAGAAGATAGACTAGGGTGAACGCGTCTATTTTATGTGTTTCCGTTGTTAAATGCTTCGCGTCTGACGTCCCTCTAGAGAGGAGACATCACAAGATTATACTAAGCGTCACTTTGGGGAATTCATAGACCTAGAAGGAGGATTAGGAGAAATAATTAAAGACTACCAGATTTTGCAATGCATGTGGCTGAGTGATACATGTATATCATCCAGTGTTTTACCACAATCCCATTCTGAGTGTCATAAAATGCAGAAACGAAAAATCGTCAGAGTAATATCTCTACTTAATGTAAAGATGTACGTAAATATAAACCAGCATTGGCCGCGCGCTAAAATGAAAGCGGCGGGGGCGGGTAGGGGCGGAGGAGCGTGTAAGCAATCAAGTAAGAGGAAAGACAGATGGCGCCTGATAGGGTGCTGAAAGCTGGCAGTTGGGTTCGTGACCGCAAGTTCTAGGCCAGGCAAAGCAGCTTGTGGTAGCACTTTTTAAAGCCCCTACTAAATGTCTCCCCGCGCAGCGCATGCGCTGGCTCAGGCAAGACCTAAAAAGGCAACTGAAGACCCATTATACAAAAGAATTATGCCACAATGCCTCAGGGTCACAGCAAGAATGAGCCGAAATCCTCAGACTTAAAGTACCCAAAAAACCCTTTGACGCTGAAACCTTAGTAGTCGAAGGAAAAACAAAATACAAAGAGAATCACAGATTGAAGCACAAAGAATGCAGTTGGGGCAAACCTAACTCTGACTGTTATGAGAGGGGATTGAGATCAGAGAAAGGATAAGGGGTCAAATTAGAAGGCGAGTCTGAGCGAAATGAGGAAGACTTCCTGACTCACTATACTGAAAAATGGGCATTTGAAATAGAAGAAAACATTGACTTGAAGCCAAAATAGCAGCCCTTAAACCAGAAGAAAAAAAATGTAGAATCACAGCAGAAAAAGGCAAGAGTAGGACCCTAGAAGGGGATAAGGAAAAGTGAGAGCAACCGTGAACACCAGAACATCACAAGGAAGAGCAGTAATCATTCAACGAAGAGGAAGAACAGTATGAGCAAGGTATGCTACAGCCATCGGGGTACACAGAAGAGGGCTGTAAGGATCTTGACACAGACTCACCAGAGGAAGGCTACACTCTTCGCCTTCGAGAACGAATCCTCCCGATAACATATCCTTGTATAATTGTCATTAAAAGGGCAGGTAACAAACAGAAGCATGTTTCTGTAGTAGGGGATCTCTGTCTATAGTCATAATCTAGTGAATAGTCCCGCCCATGTGCGTGTACCCCGGCAATCAAAAATAATCTCTTAAATTGTCAAAAAATGCAGAACTGCAAAGACACTTAAGAGAGAATTTAAAGACCAATAATGCGGCCTATATCCACAGGCTACACTGTCCAGTACTTCAACTAGAAATTCCACCAAAAAAAACACAC
The DNA here is from genome assembly GCF_964263255.1 of Lissotriton vulgaris. NCBI lineage: Eukaryota > Metazoa > Chordata > Amphibia > Caudata > Salamandridae > Lissotriton > Lissotriton vulgaris. Next base: position 1,546,251,465 of record NC_141694.1, on the reverse strand, counting down.
ACACATCACAGCCTGCCCAGTTTCTTCCATAGAGAAACTTGCCTCTACCAGTAAAAGCCTCTGGAATGATAGAGATGAAGGCATGGACAGACAAGCCCCTTCAGATAGGATACTGTGCCTTTAAGAGAACTTTCCAGAACTTCTCCCAGTATCCCTGAATGCACAGCAGGTCCCTCTTACTTTCAGTTCTTTTTTCCGGCTCCTGCTAACAGGACCCTGGTGCATTGAGCTCTCCCTTTTTCAAGGGTTTATTGGATTTTTGTGCACTTTTTGGTTAAAAGTGTTTTCAGTTGTTATATCTTGGTGTTTCCCTTCACTCCTGTGTATTTGTTCAGGCTTTTTAGGGCTCTAAAATGCCTGCTCTTTTTGACAAGTGCCCAGCATGTGGAAGGAAGAATTCCAAGACTGATCCACACAACGTCTGCATTATCTGTCTCCCTGAAGCACATGTCCCTGAAGAATGTGACATCTGCCAGAACCTTTCAGCAAGGACCCTGAGGGAAAGGTTGAAGATTAGGCTTCAAGGCCTAGAGGAGAGACGACTGCAGGCTGCAGGTGGGCCTGGGAAGGCTCCCTCGGCCTCTGTTGAGGCCTCTGGGGGGCTCCCCAGAGGCAGGAAGACCAGCAAACGGACCCGGTATCCGTCGGCGTCGATTGCATCGATGGCGACGTCGAGAGGGATGACGACGGTGTGTTCCCCATCTCCCCGGGGCTCCGGGTCGAGACAGCGTGAAGGATCGACGTCGAAGGGCCTGGGTAGGCCGCCATCGAGACCACCATCGACTGCTTCTTCGTCGTCGTCATCGACGTCAGCGTCGAGCTATCGGCGTTGAAGAAGGAGAGACAGGCGTCGGCGCTCGCCGTCGAGGCGACACCGCCAGTCGCCGTCGAGAAGACGGTCGGCGACGAGGGGATCCTCGATGTCGAGGACCTCAAGAAAGCGGTCGGCGTCAAGGAGGAGTCGACGCTCATCGTCGAAGACTGAACGTTCAAAGTCGACTCCGGCGTCGAACGCCGCCTCCGCGACGTCGATCGCTTCTTCCTCGAAGCGGGAAAAGCGACGCTCAGCGTCGAGAAGAAAGAGATCGGCATCTCGGAGTTGTTCCAACTCGCCCAAGTGGCGCAGAAGGAGTTCTGGCGCCAGAAGTCACGCTGGGTCGAGTGGAGGGCGCCGGAGACGGCGATCACCTACTGGAGGGGCTGGTTCGCAGTCCCCTCCCCCGAAGAAGTCACCGGGCACAGTGTACTCGGTGGTATATATACCACCTCGGCCGAAGTCGCCCCCGCCTCCTGTACCTAAGGAGGATCCTCCCATCAACCCTCCGCTTCCACCACTTCCTCCCTCAGGACAACCACCACCACCGCTTCCGCCTCATGGGCCCGCTCCTCGGTCGGAGATACCTCCTGTACCTCCGTCAAGGTCGGTGTCACTGCCCCCACATCCTACACCACCTAAGGGGACGCCTAAACCGAAACCCCAGGATAGGCCACGGAAGACGCCTCCACGGAAACCTGCGGAGCGCCCACGAACTGGGAGGTCGCGTTCTCGTTCCAGGAGGAGGCAATGATCGCGCAACAGGTCATCCACGCGGTCGAGACGACACCACAGGAGGCGCAGGTCTCGTTCCCATACGAGGTCCTCCGGGACCAGGGACTACTCTTCGACTTTGTCTGAGTCACCGGAGACATGGGTGTCACCGATTGACGATCTGATGTCCTTTCACGATGTCCTTTATTATTATTAACTGAGCTTATAAAGCGCCTGGTTATACTAGTCAGTGTGTCCCCACGCTAATAGTGGCCAGAAAGATCCCTAGTACAGCCTGAAGAGAGCAATTCAATATTTGGGGAACAGATGTGTCTTGAGTTCCTTGCGGAAAACTTTTTCGGACGGCTCCATCCGGAGTCTGAGAGGAAGAGTGTTCCAACTCCGTGCTGCCAGAAGGCGGAAGGATCTGCCGCCCATCCTGGCCCTGCAAGTCTTCGGGATACACATTAGCCCAGTGCCCTCCGACCGGAGGGGCCTAGTTGGTTTATATAATGTGAGCAAATTCCTCAGGAAACTCGGGCCCTTGCCGTGAGCGATCCGATGGCCTATACACAGGATTTTAAACTGGACACGCTCTTTAATTGGAAGCCAGTGGAGCGTCCCCAATACCTTTTTGGTGGAAGATCTTTTTGGCAGTGCTAACACTAGGCGTGCCGCAGCATTTTGGATACCTTGCAAACGTTGAAGACATCTCACGTTAGCTCCCAGATATAAGGCATTCCCGTAGTCCAGCCTGGAAGTCACCAGGGCCCTCCTTGCTGACACTGGGAGCAGGTCGAGTGTCTTTCTCAGACAACGGAGAATGCCAAAGCAAGTACCGGCTACACGTCTAGTGTGATACTCAAAAGATAGTTTTGAGTCCATCCAAATACCCAAGTTCTTGACCTGTTCTTTAGGTTGAGGTAAGGGGCCCAAGGTCTGGGGCCACCATGCGGATGTCCAAACAGACGGAGACTTGCCTACGATAAGCACCTCCGTCTTGTCTCCACTTAATCTGAGACAATTGTTTGACATCCAATTAGCCAGGTCTTGCAGGCAGGATGTAAACTGACTAGCTGCCTGCTCAGCTGGCTGAGAAAGAGCCACAACCAGCTGAGTATCATCCGCGTAAGTCACCACAACAACCCCATGTTTCTCCGCAATAGATGCCACTGGGGCAACATAGAGGTTGAATAAAGTGGGACTTAGGCTCGAGCCTTGGGGAACTCCTTGGCTCAGGGCAATAGCTCTGGACCTATGGGGCTCCTGCTCCACACAAAAGCTGCGACCAAGGAGAAAGGACTTCAGCCAATGCCACGCTTTGCTAGCAACTCCTCCCTCTCAGGCGCTGTAGCAGAGTGTGATGGGCCACAGTGTCAAACGCGGCACTGAGATTTAAAAGAATCAATGCCGCAGTTTGACCCTCATCCGCATGCTTCCTAAGCATCTCCGTGGAGTAGAGTAGAGTAGAGCCGACTCCGTGGAATGGAGAGCACGGAAGCCAGCCTGGGTGGGGTGATAGAGTTGTTGGGTTTCAATGTGAGCCGTAAGTTGTTGGTTCGCCAATTTTTCCGCTATTTTGGCGATGTAAGGAAGAAGTGAGATAGGCCATAAATTGCTCATTTGAGCAATGTTAATCTGTGGTTTCTTCTTAAGTGGAAGTACCACAGCCTGTTTCCATGTCGTTGGAACCGTGCCAGAGTCAAACGACAGTGTCAGGAGATGCCTGACATACGCGCTAGTGTCTCCATATTGCTTCTCAGAGGTTTGGCGGGTGCCGGATCTCTAGGAGAGCCTGATTTTATACTTCCAGCCACCTTTTTTAGTTCAACAATATCAGGGGTCAGAAAAGCACACAGCTTATCTGTGGCTGAAGGTCCCTCATCCAGCAGGGTTTGGTCGCTGGAACCGGCCCTGGCTGTGTTGGAGAAGGCGGCATATATATCCTGTACCTTTTTATGAAAGTAGTCAGCTATCTGATTGCAAGATTGCACCGAGGTAGCTGCTCTTTCTTCCAGACAGGCCAGAGAGGATAATTCCTTATACACTGTGAAGAGTTCTTTGGCGGAGCAATCGGCCTTAGTAATCCTTTCAGTATAATAATCTGCCCGTGTTTTCCTTATCAGAGCATGGTACTTTTTAAGGTTCAGCTTATATTCCCTCTCATGGTCAGGTGAGTAATCCTGTCTCCAGGTTCTTTCAAACCGCTTACATACGGTCTTAGCCCTTTTTAAGTCCTCATTAAACCAAGCCGCGGATTTAGTACGCCGCATAGGTCCCCTATTAGACCATGGTGCTGAAACCCCAGGATAGGCCACGGAAGACGCCTCCACGGAAACCTGCGGAGCGCCCACGAACTGGGAGGTCGCGTTCTCGTTCCAGGAGGAGGGAACGATCGCGCAACAGGTCATCCACGCGGCCGAGACGACACCACAGGAGGCGCAGGTCTCGTTCCCATACGAGGTCCTCCGGGACCAGGGACTACTCTCCGACTTTGTCGGAGTCACCGGAGACATGGGTTTCACCGGTTGACGATCTGATGTCCTTTCACGATGTCCTGTTAAGAGGTGCAGCAAAATTGGGCATCTCGTTGACGCTGCCCACGCCCAAGACATCGGTAATCTTCAAGACGCTGCACCAGAAACATCTGTCTCGTCCATTATTGCCACTGGTACCGGGCCTGGAGGATCCGGCCGTGGACCTTTTTCTCACCCCGGCGGTGACTAGGGCTGCCCCCTCGAGACTACAGAAAAAATACTGGGCTCCCGATTCTGATCCGGCTTTTCTTAGAGTGGAACCCCTTCCAGACTCTGTGATAGTGACGGCGGCTCGTAAACAGCATGCCACCACTTCGTCATCCACAGTCCCACCAGATAAAGAATCTAGATGGCTGGATTCAGCTGAGAGGAAGGTTTGTGGGACGTCGGCGACCTCCTTGAAGGCTGCGACTGCCACGGCCTTGTTGGGGCGCTATGACCGTGCCCTCTGGGAATCCCTCCAGCAGTTTGTGGAACACCTGCCTCGGGACAAGAGAGAAGATTTCCAGGAGGTGTTACATGAGGGGATGTTGGGGTGAATCAGGTCATCAGTGCTGCAGCCGATTCTTCCCTCCTGGCGACGCATGGCTTCTGCCATGGGATTAACCAGCGACGACACGCCTGGCTCCGCCTCACGTCTCTAAAACCTGACGCACAACAAAGGGTTGCCAATCTACCATTCTCTGGCGAAACCCTATTTGGGAAACATGCGGGTGACGAAATGGCCCACATGAAGGCGGAGGCCGAAACACTCACGGCGGTGGGTCTGGAAAAGCCCAAGGAGACAAAGAAATCGTACCGCCCTTTCCAGAGACGGTTCGGTGGACAGGGAAGAGGGCGTCGCCAAGCTTCGGGACAGCAGCAGCAACAACAGCAGCAGTTCCGAAGGCCGTTCTAGAAGCGCCAGAAAGGCAGAGGCTGCCAACAGTCGGCACCAGCGACCAAAGGCCCGGCCGGGTCTAGGCCCTGAGCGCTTACTTTCCCTTCATCCGTTACCCACTCCGGTGGGGGGAAGCTTTAAATTTTTTCTGGCAGAATGGAGAAAAATTACTCAGGACAAGTGGGTGCTGAATATTGTTTGCAATGAATACAGTCTTCGGTTCACCAGCCCGCCTCCAGCAATTCCACCGGTCAGCTTGCAGTTTCAGCTGCGCGAGCTCCAGGCGGAGGCCGATATCCTGTTAAGGAAAAGGGCGATTGAAGACGTACCTCTGTCTCAGAGAGGAAGAGGTCTGTACTCCCGGTTCTTCCTGGTTTGCAAGAAGGACAAGAACAAGTTCAGGCCCATTCTGGACTTGCGACAGGCAAACAAGTGGATTTGCAGAGAGAAGTTTCGCATGCTGTCGTTGCATCAGATTTATCCTCAGTTGCAACAGGGAGACTGGCTATGTGCTATAGACCTACAGGATGCGAACATCCATGTGCCCATTGCACACAAACACAGGAAGTTCCTGCGATTCCAAGTCAGCGCCAATAATTATCAATACACAGTACTCCCATTCGGACTGAAGTCTGCGCCGAGTACATTCTCGAAGTGCATGGCGGTGGTAGCAGCACACCTGAGGAAGAACAAGGTGTTCGTCTACCCGTACCTGGACGATTGGTTGATCAAGGCCTCCTCCTTCTCGGAAGCTCGAGCACACTTCCAGAAGACGTGCGTTCTCTTTAACAAGTTGGGGTTGCACATCAACATGTCCAAGTCTGTCCCGACTCCGGTCCAATGCATACAGTACTTGGGAGCCTCCATCAATACGCTATCAACAAGCGTGTCTCCTTCGGAGGAGCGACGATTATCACTCCTTTGGAAGGCTCAGGCTCTTATAACCACTCCATCTACAACAGTGAGGACGGTGTCTTCTCTACTGGGATCAATGGCCTCTTGTATCTTCCTAACGCCACACGCACAACTGCACATGAGACTATTGCAAGAGTGCTTGGAGGACCAGTGGGATCAGAGGAAAGGATCTTGGGATGACAAGATACGACTGTCTCTGCATGCTCTTCAGTCTCTGAAGTGGTGGTTTTCAGCGGAGAATCTCCTCAGAGGGGTTCCATTCCACAAGGACATTCCCACGCAGACTGTCGTGACGGATGCTTCTCTCCATGGTTGGGGGGCGCACTCCGGAGACTTACAGATTCAAGGAACGTGGTCCCCGATGGAGGCCACGTATCACATCAATTTCCTGGAACTCAGAGCTGTTCACTTGGCACTGAAGGCCTTTCATCCGTCCTTTCAGTCCAACTCTCTGCTTGTACAGACGGATAATACGACCACGATGTATTACCTCAACAAGCAGGGGGGTTCGAGATCGCGCACTCTGTCGCAGGAGGCGCAGGCGATCTGGCACTGGCTTCTGGCCAGAGGACTGACGATAACGGCTACTCATCTGCCAGGTGTGCAGTATGTTCAGGCGGACGCACTGAGCAGACTGATTCAGGAAAACCATGAATGGGTCATAAACGACGAAGTACTAGGAGATGTCTTCGCAAGGTGGGAAAACAGCAAATGCCAAAACTTCGCCTCCAGGTACTACCAGCAGGGGACGCTGAGGAATGCGCTATGGATCAACTGGTCGAACAGCTTTCTGTATGATTCCGGCGGTACTCATTAAACTGGCCCGGTCCAGGGCGCGGATGATACTCATTGCTCCGGAATGGCCCAGGCAGTGGTGGTTCACTGACCTGCTTCACCGGTCTCTCCTGCCTCACATATGGCTGCCGTGCAGGCCGGACCTTCTCACGAAGTTCTGGGGCAGATGTTGCACCCCAACCTCTTGTCTTTGAGTTTGGCGGCATGGCTCCTGAGATAGTGCAATATGGCCATTTAAATTTGCCCAAAGATTGCCTCGACATACTGAAGGAGTCTAAGAGACCTTCCACTTGGACTTCCTATGCTTACAAGTGGAAAAGGTTCTGTATCTGGTGCAAGTCCAAGAACTATTACCCAACGACGTGCAAGGAAGATGTCATCCTTCCTTACCTTCTACATTTGGCGCAGTCAGGACCTAATGTTCATTCTATTAAGGTTCATCTCGCTGCATTGACTGCCTACAGGAAATGCCCTTCACAGACTTCCTTCTTCCAGATCCCTGTGATCAAAGATTTTCTGGAAGGCTTGAAGAAAGTATTCCCTTTTGTAAGGCTCCCTTCGCCTTCATGGTAATTGAATGTGGTGCTGTCCAGGTTGATGAAGGAGCCTTTTGAAACTATTCATAAGGCTTCGTTGCAGCACCTATCCTGGAAGGCGGTATTCCTCGTGGCCATTACATCGGCCCGCAGGGTGAGTGAAATTCAGGCGTTGTGTTGTCAAGAACCTTATACTGTATTTCATGCTGCTAAGGTTGTTATGCGTACTCACCCTAAATTTCTTCCCAAGGTTATTTCTGATTTTCATGTCAACCAGACCATAACTTTGCCTACATTTTTTCAGGACCCTTCATCTCCAGGGGAAAGGTCTCTACATTCCCTGGATGTTAGGAGGGTGCTGAAATTTTATCTGGATAAAACCAAAGATATTCGTAGGTCGGACCAATTGTTTATCAATTATGGATCGTTCAGGACGGGTCTTGCTACCTCTAAGCAGTCCATCTCTAGGTGGATTGTGTCCTGCATACAGTTGTGTTACCTAAAAGCTAATAAGACCTTAGGGGGTAAACCTAAGGCTCATTCCACCAGGGGCAAAGCTGCCACGGCAGCTTTGCTCTGTAACGTTCCAATTGCAGAAATCTGCAAGGCGGCCACTTGGAAGTCGGTCCATACCTTTGCTAAGCATTACTGTCTTGACACTGAGGCCAGGGGAGACGTTCAGGTTAGGCAGGCTTCGCTGCGAAATCTGTTCGCACAGTAGTGGTGTTAATTTTCTTCTCTCCATGGCCGCTTTGGTGTGGGGATGGGCTTGCCATTCTATTCACTAGATTATGACTATACACAGAGATCCCCTACTACAGAAGTAGTAGTTTCTGTCCTATAACTCCAGTTCTGTAGTAGGGGTATCTGTGTTCTAGTCATAAACGCCCGCCCTCCTCCCTGGTGGAGAAAGATATTCATGTAAGGAATGCTACAGGTCTGGCGTGTTACGCCTTAAAAAAAAACTGAAAGTAAGAGGAACCTGCTGTGCATTCTGGGATACTGGGAGAAGTTCTGGAAAGTTCTCTTAAAGGCACAGTATCCTATTTGAAGCCACATAATGGCAGCCTATGGGGCTTCTCTATCCATGCCTTCCTCTCTATCATTCCAGAGGCTTTTACTGGTAGAGGCAAGTTTCTCTATGTAAGAAACTGGGCAGGCTGTGATGTGTGTGTGGTTTTTTGGTGGAATTTCTAGTTGAAGTACTGGACAGTGTAGCCTGTGGATATAGGCAGCATTATTTGTCTTTAAATTCTCTCTGAAGTGTCTTTGCAGTTCTGCATTTTTTGACAATTTAAGAGATTATTTTTGATTGCCGGGGTCCACGCTCATGGGCGGGACTATTCACTAGATTATGACTATAACAGAGATACCCCTACTACAGAACTGGAGTTACAGGACAGAAACTACTCCTTCCTGCTAGAATGACTACTCTCATCACAAAAGAATCAATTTCTTCCTATTATATCAGGCATGCTAGAACAGGGAAGGGAGGCATTCAGAGAACCAATCTTCTCTAAGCCGGTCACTCCCAGGATGGTGAAAATGTATAGGAACTCCATGCATGCAGGTGACATGGCTAACATGCAGAATTGCACACGTTCCACCCTTAGAAGGCACGCCTCACTAAGTATATCAAAGTTTAAACAGAATATGGAGGCATCTATAATTAATATGCCGTTTAGCAGCGAAATCCTTTTTTGAGCTGTGGCAGATGACACCAATAAATGAAAAAAAGATAATGAGACCGCTAATGTGATGGGCACCCTTCATTTTAGTAGCACTACCCTTATGAAGACCAATATGGGGGGTTTCAACCCAACAGAACACTTTTACTCCCTGAATCAGTGGGCAGAGCAAGGTCATGCAGTGGAAATATCCCACAACACAGAGCCCTTTTGAGACGAGGGAAATGTTACCCATAGAGGATCGGCCCCAGCCTCAAAATGACTCTCACATAATGGGCCCACAGTATATAACATTGCTACAGGGGAGAATAGGTGGCTTCTTCCAGGATGGAGAAAAATCGCCTCCAACATCATAAAGCATGGATACGGAATAGAATTTGGAGCCATACCTCCAAATGTCAAAGTGAGGAAAAGGACTGGCAAATAAAAATAATTACTATTGCAACAGAAGAATAAATACCTCCAACGAAAAAGGAGTGATGCAGGAGATATCAAAATAAGAACACAACCAGGGTGTGTACTGTGCATACTTCTTCATTCCTTTTCTTTTTTCAATAATTTGTGTTGATTTTTACATAGTGGGACAAAACACAGCATTGGATCCAGACACTGACAAAACAAAATACATAGACCCCATCATGCAAAAACAAGCATACATCATATACTGTAACAAAAGAAAGAACAAATTAACATGAATATATTAGGGCTGGGAGGGAAATAGCAAGATGTGTAGACAAAGAGCAGTGGCATGACAATACAGCCCTCATGTGAATCAGGACCAGTATGTCATCTGATGGTGTCAGTACGGCTGATACTTCTTGATTCCTAAACAGGACTTGACACTGAGGTCCATCATCAATCTCAGATTCTTAAACCGGTTCTTCAAGACCCAGAAATCGGTCAAAAAATGTGTAATCAAACCAAAAAAAGCTTTAAAAAAACAGTTGAAGGTGTTAAACATGGAATCTTTTGGTGTGTTTCTCTTGTCTTTTTGCTTTCTCACCTCCTGTTTTGATGGCATGCTGGACTTTGTTTTTGCTGTTTTAGGTGCTCTGTGCACTTTTTCACTGCTAAAGTGTAAGTCCTTCTACTGTAAATTGTGTTATGAGTGGTTTTCCATGATAGGCATATTTGATATACTAGTTACGCCCTAGTACAGTGCACTGTGTGTGCCTAGGGACCGTAAATGCTACTAGTGAACTTGTTTGACATTGTTCAACATTCTATCCATCAATTGTTTTTTTTTGCATTTGTCACTGTGAGTGGCACGGGTATGCCCAGACATGGGTCCCGTGCTCTCCATGCCACTTGAGTCAAGCTAGCCTGGCTGATGAGGGGTAATACCCAAAAACAGTCCAAGGATACTTGTTTTCCTGTCTTGGGAGGACCTGGACTGGCAGTTCGGGCTGGACTGTTTCAATGGGGAGCAGGATCAAGACTGATTTGCATATGGCTGGGTCTAAACTGAAATGGCATGGGGAGCAAAAAACGATGGATTTAGTCCCAGATCTCTGTACTGGGGTGAATGTTTGACATTATCCAGCATTCTGTCCTTCAGTTGTTCTTTTTGCTGTGGGCATGCAACACTGGTTGTGCCACCCACACAAGTAGACTTTCACAGGTGTCTCAGACCTGCCACTGCAGGGTCTGCACATAGTTTTTACTGCCATGTCGACCTGGCAAGTGCACCCACTCCCCAGGCCCTAACCTTCTCCTGTCTTACATGTAGGTCCCCCCTAGGGTAGGCCGAAGGTAGCCCCATGGGCAGGGTGCAGTGTATGCGAAAGATAGGACATGTAGTAGTGTGGTTTACATGTCATGATAGGGAAATAGTGTGCATTTCGATTTATAGATCTCGCTAGAGCCAGCGCATGGTCTGGTCTGGGGAGACAATTAGTAAGCTTGTTTTTGAAGTGCTACCAAAGGCTGGCCACCAGCTTACTATTACGCACACAAGCGTGCGGGCTTCGCTCCGCTTCCAAGCGTGCAGCTGCCATCTGTCGCTTGATCGCGATCGCCTGAGCAGCACTTTCTCCACCCCATCCTCCCAAAAGCACAACAAAACAACATGCCTCCGATCACTTTCGCCAAGTGCATCGTGATGCACTTTCACTTTTGCGGCGCGCGCTCGCTCGCACATAAACCTCCTGGGCTGGTTTCTCTACGTCTCTAAAGCCCTCTACAAGGTCTAATACCCAGCCCTAAAGTCAAGCAAGTCAGCACAACTTCTCCCCAAAAAAATCTCAGTGAGTGCAATAAAGTGAGATAGAGTGAAAGTGCCTTGTTATATAAATGCTCCCCAGCAGAAAGTGGCGGCCGGTTGCGCTCAACATGCTTCATACATTCATTTCAGCGCATACTCCGATTGAGACATCTGGCGTGGCATTGTCTGACTTGTGTTGTATCAGGGTTGGGGAACAGTTTGCGGGCTTCTCCTTCCTTTTTAGGTCGAGTTAGTAATATTAGCGTTCCCTCTTGTTTGGACAGACGGCGTCTGCTTCTCTAGAAAGGCATCCCTTTTAATGCTCCAGTTTCTATGGCAGGCTCGGGCCACACCATCTGAAGGGTCGTAGTGTGAAGCCACAAAGGTGTGTACATGTTCCCGAGGGCAGGAGAGCAGCAGGCTGAAACTTTCTTTCATCACTCTGGTCCCGGCGCCGGGAGGGCAGTGGCACACGCAGCTATGCAGGCATCACCACAGTGACACTGAAAAGGATTGTGGCAGGGGGAAGCGGGCAGAGTAGCAGACCTCGGAAAGAACCCCTCTGTGTTGCGCACAGCTTTACCAGGGGTTCGGTTCCTCAGCTATTTTTAGAGCAGCTGCCATGCTGAGCTGCGTGGTAAACATTTGGCTGTTTTAGGCAACGTGTCTTTAAACAGTACGCAGAGCCAAGAGCTAAACAATGTATGTCACATCGGTGACGCAATTGCTTAGTTAATATTATTACACGTTTATACTTTGCACATCCCTTTGCAGTACAAAGTTCCGCTTAAAACCTGCAGTGAAATTTGAGCCTTTTGTTCCCCGTGTTTTTCTTCCTCTCTGTGAATTGTTTGTGATGTTCACGTATTTCAAAAGTTGTTTTTTATGATTAAGAAACGATTTGAGCGGCACTCCGTAAATTGGGCTTCGGCCCAAATTTTACAGCATGGGTCCGTCTTCTCTATGCTGAGCCACTAGCCCAGGTGGTAGTTAACAACAAGGTCTCTGAGGTTTTCACACTGGAAAGAGGGACCAGACAGGGCTGCCCGCTCTCCCCCCTCCTATTTGCACTCTCCCTCGAACCACTTGCTGCATGGATCAGGCAAGACTTCTACCTCAAAGGGATACAATGGGCGGACGGATGGGAGGACAAGATCTCCCTATTCGCCGATGATATCCTCCTCTACCTATCCAAACCACGGAGGTCCATTGTGGCGGCACTTGATATATTCACAAGTTTAGGGAAGAATAGGGTGTTCCGTATCAATTAGAGCAAATCTCTCCTTTATGTCCTCCATGGCAGCCCCCCAAGGCTTCCAAGTACCTGCCCAATCACTGTGGCAGAGGACGGTTTCAAATACCTTGGAGCCTTTGTCTCCACCGACAAGACCAGGATTTACGAAAGGAATCTACTACCGCCCCTGCGCCGGCTCCAACGCGATTCTAACTCTTGGCAGAAACTTCCACTGTCCCTGTTGGGCCGCGCGGCCCTTTTTAAAATGATGGCACTGCCGAGATTTCTTTATGCCCTTCAAAATTATCCAGACCTGGTACCGAACTCTTATTTTGTAGCAATAGAATCGGCGCAACGAGACCTCCTCTGGGCAGGCACACCTAAAATAGCGCTACACAAACTTAGACTGGGATGGTACGATGGAGGGATAGCCCTCCCAAATATCCGCAAGTACTACTGGGCCGCGCACCTCTCTGCGATCAACCAAGGGACGTACAGTGACGGTAACAACCCAGGTTATGGGATGGACAGATGGCTACTCCCCAGGGGGAATTATGAAGCCGCACTCTATTCTAGACCTGGTAAATACCAGCTCACGGGCCCGACAAAACACTCGGTGCAATATGGCACATGGCGCAGTGGAAGCTCGGCTGGTCAAATACCCTGACCATGGCTACTCCACTATGGGCGTCCGAAAAATTATGCAACTTGGGACGCACGAAAGGGTTCCATAACTGGGACATTATTGGTATCTCACAAATTAAAAACTTGTGGGGCCCTAAAGGGGTCAGATCCTTCGTCCACTTGCAAGAAACGTACGAATTAGCACAAACTGAGTATTTTAGATACATGCAAATCAGACACTCCCTCCAATCAAACATACCGCGAGGGACCAAACTCCCACAGGCCTCCCCGCTCGAGGACAGACTGCTAGATGGGCATATGCCAGAACATACCATCTCCCTCACATATAAAAAACTGATCAATAATCCCCCTGACTCACTCCTGTCCCTCAAAGATAGGTGGGTTGCCGATGGGCTCGAGATCGATGAAGAGGAATGGACGAGTGCACTGGCCTCCCCTAAGGAGGTTGCGATTTCGGCCAGACTTCGGCTTATTCAACTTAAAATACTGCACAGGGTGTACATCTCCTGCACTAGAATACAGTTAATGGGAAGAGGGAGGGAGGGGCTCTGCAGGAGGGGCTGCGGTGATACGGGCTCTTTCTTCTATATACTGTGGGATTGCCAATGGTGCGAAGGTACTGGAGACGTGTGGTGCACTGCATGCAAGAAGTATGGGGGGTAGACATACGCCCAGAGGTTAAGAGATGCCTCTTGAACATTTGGGAACCCACAGACCTTCCTACGAAAGGGAAAATTTGGGTTACACTTGAGCAAATGGTGGCAAAAAGAAACATCGCCCGACTATGGGGTGCCCCCACCCCGCCGAAACTAGTCGAATGGCAAAAAGACATGGACTGGTGTATGCTGCAAGAAAAGACTGTTTATACGGCACGAGGGTACCCTCGAAAATGGGGGGAGGTGTGGTCGTGCTGGAACGACTTCAGAGGTAACATCTGTGAGCCTCCACAAGCCCACCGCTCCGGCGTAGAGGATATAGACTGATAATGTTGTTCTCCAAAAAGCGATTTCTACTAAGATGTATATCACATTGTCAATGTATTTTTCTGGTGTTGTAACCGACTCTAACATGCAAATTTGCTGGCCGTCTTTGTTTTCTTTAATTTGAAAAAAAAAATAGTTAAAAAAAAAAAGAAACAATTTGAAAACGTGTGTTGGTAGTGATTAGTGAACCCTGTCATTTTACCTAAAGTTTTTTTTCACAATAGGGCAAAGGAGATGTTAGGGTACGTGATGCACAAGTTTTGAAACCTGAAGCCGTAACAATCAATATACCACTCTATCTGTTTACTTTAAGCTCCAGCAGAGCCGTCAGGTCTGTTTACGTTCCACCAACAAGAGCAGGGGTGACTCACGAATGGCATTAACAAGGGGCTCCGAGCGCTAGATATTCAGATTTTGCAGACAAACTCTGCCAGACTTTTTCCTGGATTTAATGTTACATGTTGCCCCCAGAGGGATTACAGACCTCTTTGCTGGTCATAGTAGATATTGCTCATAAAATGCAGATTTTAATATATACTGCTGTGAGTTTTACAGCACTGAGGTTTTACAATGCTTTCCAAATATGAAGGTCCTCCCCCATGGCACGTGACCACCTTGACGTGGGGAAAGGGTTCTCTTTGAAGGTAGTGCTGCTATTGAAAGGCTTAATCAAATAAAGTCTGAGGAGCATAGTTCCCGTTAATGCTGCAGGTGCAGTGGCACAGGTGCCCACAGCATTTTCAAAGTCTGCACAATCCACCCAGCAGTGACATGCACAGCAAGCATTGGGATAGCCAATAGATCTCACCTTTGGGACTTTATACGTTTTCGCCATACAACAGTTGATGTTGTTGCACCAAGGATATTGTGCAATATAACTAAATACTTATAAGGTCCCAAATGCGAGACCTATTGACTATGCCAAAGCTTGTTCACTATTGAAAGGTGGTCTTTCGCATAGGTGATCATTGGAACTGCCTAGTAACATTTTATAAGTAAACTTTCATTCGGGTAAAGATAGAGAAATGGAGTTTAAGTTCCCTGATGTCAGAATTTAATAACACATCTTTCAGTAATGGTGGTTTTTAAATTGTGTGTTTGTTCACTTTCTAAAAGTGGCATTTTCCTTTTCTTATAGAACCATCTTGTGTACCTCTGACTGTTTGTTTTATTTACCGTCTGGTTTTGGAGTTACAGGAGCTGGAGATGTGCATTCACTCTAGACAGTCACGAGGGGGTGGGGGGGGGGGGGGGGGGTTGAGGTGTGCCCTGCCTTTCCTGGGTGACTCATAGCAAGGCTGAATAGAGCTTTCTGCATTTAGAGTGATGGGGGGGAGTTTTCACTAGCCCCTGAATAGGCTGTGTCTGTTCTGCACAATGCTGTCTCCACCTCCCGCAGTGAAGCTGGACTAGAGCGGTCAGAACTGGTTTCTACTGAGCAAGAGGTACTTGTTGCCTAAAGCGTTAAAGCGAAAAGTAGTATTGGACTAAGAACCCTGCCAAGAAGAGCTGCTGGGAGGAGTACTGCCCCTTTACTGTTTGTTGCTTTGTTGGGTTGGCATGCACTTGTTGTTTTTATCTTGGGCAGTGAAAGGACTGGACTTAACTTTCTTGAATCCTGCTGTTTAAGTTTCTCCAACGGCTTGAAGTAGAGCTTGCCTCATGGTGGAAGTCTCAGGTACACCATCCTCTGGGTACCCGTGTCTGTTCCTGTGTGTTTCACTTGCCAAACAGGAAAAAGTAACCCAACACCTTCAATGACGCAGCTGCCGGCTCTGTGACCTGCTGGCACCACAGAGAGCACTGCCTGTCTTGCACTGCAACCCTGATCTCACCGACAAAGATGCCGCCACCAAGCCGCTGCTTACACCGTGACCTGGGGGCACCACACTTCGCACTGCTAGCTCTGTGGCCTGAGGGCAACACTCATAAATTACTCAACAAGCCACCCCGTCCCACACTGCAGCCTTGGCCCAGTGACGCCAGAGTCATCAACTCTAGATCCTCTCCCGATGACAGCGATTCAGCAATGCTGCTGCTCGTACATGACCTGCCAGCACTGAAACGAGCACCGCCACACTTCACACTGCAGCCCTGGTCTCAACGACGCCCAGGACACAGTCACTGAGCCGCTGCCTGCACCGTGGCCTGAGGGCTCCGCAGGCCATGCCGCTCCACTTCACACCGCACCTTGACACTTGCCCGCGTTCCTGACTTCAATCTCACTGAGTTATATCTGCAACGCATGTGACTTCAAGGGCCCGGCGACTCCTGCACCAACCTCTGGGACCAATGCCTGCCGACACTACCTCTTCGGAGCTCATCACAAGGTCCAACGGTGCCCTGCATTTCCAAGGTACTGTTTGCGGGTCTTTCCGACACCGTAGCTGGCCTGCACCGCCGCAGTTGGCCGGAACTGTTGGATTTGTTTGTACACAACATCGTGATAGCCCCGTATATAGCTATCGACTTCAATGAACTGTATTTTAATTGTATTTTTGCAATAGTCGTATCTCGATTACTGTGTGTTGGACTTTTATCGTTTCGGTCTTGTTTTACACAGATAAATATTGACTATTTTTCTCCAACTGGTGTTGAGTCCTTTTGTAGTGTTTTCACTGTATTACTGTGTATTATGTGCAAATTCTTCACACATTGCCTCTGGGATAAGCCTGATTGCTCGTGGCAAGCAACCAAGGGGGTGAGCAGGGGATATTTTAGAAGTGTAATTCCCTTATCCTGACTAGAAGGAATGATCTCTACTTGGACAATGTGCCAACTACAGACCCTAATTTTTAACAGTGGGTAACCCCAGTTGTAAATACTTGGTTAAACACATGAAAAAGCAATAATCTACTCACCCGCTATGGGATTGGGCTATGTCCAAACCATAGAGATATAAAAGGAGAAGAATCAAAAGAAAGAAGGATGTAAGAACAGACAGAGACTACTCAAGCCCTTCAAATCCGCTATAGGCTAATCTCAGTTAGATTTGCAGATTATTCCATGACTCTCAATGAAACCCTGACCAGATTCTGTCAAACTTCTTAAGCGAGCAAGTAACCTTTACTTTCGCAAGAGCAAGTTCAGAATCGCATATCTGCCAAATGTTAGCCCACCACTCCAGAGCCTGCAGCAGGACTGAAGATACCCAGGATCTAGCAATGTAGATTGTGGCCAAGACGAGGATTATAGACAACAGGATCTTAGACCAGAATCATATTCCATTCTATATCCCGTCATTATCCACTTTGGGGTAAATTGTATTTCAAAACCACAACATAATGCTGTCATTTGACTCACCCCTACCCTAAACTGCTGTAGAGCAGGACATGTAACAAACATGTGAAGGATGTCAGCAAGAGAACAGCCGCACTTAGGGCAGCTAGTTTTATCAGCACCAGGTTCCCACCCCAACTCATAATTTTCTCTGGTGTATAGTATAGCACACAGATAGTCTTGAATTGATGTAGCTTCAGCATAACCGAGTGCACCAACCCCCTCCACCGTCTCCATAGCATTGTATACTTCTCAGGTACAATCTCACAGGAGAGCTTCTTCACTTAGCAGCTAGAAGTGGGCCATCGTCCGTCATGTGCTCGCAGAATCCAAGATAAATTGTGCTAATTAAGAAATTCCTACTATCTTTATACATGCATGTCATGATGTTAGAGCTTACCAAATCAATAGGAGCCTAGCATCTAGATAAAAAGTAATTCTTTATCTGCATGTATTTAAAAGTAAATATTGGGGAATGTCGTAAGAGGCTTGAAGCCCAGCAAACTAATGAAATCCATTCAGATCATACAACTGTCCCACAGCTTCCAACTCTAATTGGGACCATGCCCTGCAGATAGGGTCTTGAAATACATCTGGGAAGGCCGGGTTATGCCATAATGGTATATTGCAATGTATTAATGCTAGAGAAAATGTAATACATATCTCCCTCTTAATATAAATTATAAAGTTGATTAACTTAAATTTAAACCGCTTATAGTAATTGGGGTGCACTAATCTGTAGACAAAAATGCCTACAATTAGACCCCAAGGACAGTTGATATCCCACTATTGACAGGTCTGGTTCGATTAACCCTTTCGATGCTGATGACGAGCTCAGCTCGTCATCACCCACGGGTGTCGTGTGCTGATGACGAGCTGAGCTCGTCATAGTGCCACTAAAATGGCATTTTCCAGCACAGGAGGGGAAAATGGCCAGCAGTCATGTGGTTAATCTAAGCAAATTGTGAAGTCGGCTGGCAAACTCTGCCCAGTAATACAACTTAAAATCGGGTTACTGCAACTCCCCCTGCCTGTAGAGATGCTTTAAAGATCGAAGAGCTCGTCAAGCCTGCTTATATCCCCAAATAGCTCCTTCAAGCTGTTTGAAAAGCGGATTTGGGATCCTGAGTCTGATTGCCAGAAATAAGTACAAGAATTTTGGCAGTATATTCATTTTTATGATATTGCAGCGAACAATGATACTTATCTAAAGCCTATTCCAAGTCCTCAACTTAGAGACAACTGATTGCAACGAGGGCTCATAATGTAGCTTAAAGATGTTATCAATCTGTTTACTCAGTTTAATAAAGCAAACACCAAGAGATGATGGACGGAGCGTTGAAACTTTTCAGACACTCACCGCCAGTCACAGATCTGGGTTTAATCCATTGTTCTTTAGCTCACTTCACCACCCCAGTTCAGACACAGCTATATGCAAATCAGTCTTGACCCTGTTCCTCATGGGAACAGTCCAGCTCGAACTGCTAAGCCAGGTCTTCCCTGGACCGGAAACAAGCTGTACCTATATTGACCACCCCCAAATTCTGTGAGAGAACCTGCTATGAGTTTACTGTAATCAGGGTTAGTAAGAAAGTGTTGAGGAAACGAAAACTGACCCCATACCTTCTTTACCGCAGAAATTTTGATTGACAATAATAAGTTGTGATCAGAGGTAATGTTAAGGCAAGCTTCCATTTCAGCATGTTGTATCAGATGCCCTTTAGCAAATACCATGTCATCCTCGAATGATGCTTATGTGGGGATGAGAAAAAAAGTATAACCCAGGGTAGCAGGATGTAATGCCTTACAAATACTTGCCAGCCCTTGCAAGTTCCTGGCTAGATGCCCTAATTCTAGCCGTGTGAGGAGAAGCGTGATGATTGGAACAGTCAATGCTATAATCCATCACACAATTAAAATCATCTATTAATAGCATCTCCCCGGACCAGTTCATCAAGTCAAGGCAGAGCTTATCAATCATCTGCGTTCAGCCCATAAATCGCACAGACAACACATTTTTATGACTGTATATTACAAGCTGTGCGATCGCCCTTCTCCCCCTCAGATCAGTAGCCGTTTTCAGTACCCAGAAACACCCCATCCCCGTATGGAGACAGATTGAGAGGTATTATGGTGTTATAGCCCAGTTGCTTATGTAAATAACAATCTTCATAAGCAAGATGGGTCTCTGTTAAAGATAGCAGATGCTGGCTATACGTTTTAATCGTCTCCTCTGGTACTATCTCTTTTGTTGGATGAGTTAAGGCTGTAGACACTCCAGCACATACACTTAAATATAGTCATTTTAGCATCAGACACAGAAATTCAAGATGACCACAATGTTTAAGAAATTATCCCACTCTTAAAGAAAGGGAATAAATGGCGACCTTAGACCTCAAGAACACCTATTTCCATATCCTGGTGAATGGCAAGCACAGTGTTAATAAACTGCACATTATCAATTCAAAGTGGTTCTATTTGTGATGAAATGAACACCAAGGGTAATAGTAAGTGTCTTGCAGTGTTGGCAGCTCACTTGAGAAGGTAGAGGATGCATCTATCCCATTCATAGAATACTGGCTGGTAAAAGTGAACTCGCTGGCACAATGACAAAAGAAAACAAAAAGGATACAAACCATGATACAAATGTTACACAATCTATGGTTCTTCCTTAACTTAGAGAAATCCTCTCCAGTTCCCACAAGGGAGAAGGTATTCTTAGGGAAACCCTGAACTCGGTTAAAGCCAACATTGACGCTGCAAAATCGGCTTGAGTAAAAGGGACCGTCTCCGCCTGGGAGAAGAGTGAGGAAATAGGTGGGTATGATGGGCTCTTGCATCTCAATAATTAAGTTTGCTAGATTCTGTATGTGACCAGTACCGGAATGGTTCCAGAGCCAAGGTTCACAATCCGGGTGTGACTGGAAATATCTAGTGGTTATCCTAAAGATGGTACAGAAGGAGTTACAATAGTGGAAGGTAGAAAACATCACAATTGGTAGGCCTTTCAAACAACTATACTGCTCTTTGATCGTTACAAGGGATGCATCCCACACAGGTTGGTGTGCACACTTGGGGAAACTAAACATTAGAGGGCAGCGGAAAACTCAGATCAGTAGGCAGTGAGGAATATACATGTGCTAGAACTTAAGACTGTCTTTCTGGCACTTACAGCATTATAACTACACTTCAAATGGAGGAAAATACAGATCCATACAGACAAAACGGCAACAATGTTGTACCTAAACAAAAAAGCTGGACGAGATTCTGTGTCGCATCCAAACTAGCACAACAGTTGTGGAGAGGGTGAATACAACGAAATATAATGAGAAATTTCCTAGCAAACGTAACGGAAAGTTTCAATTCTGTTAAGGACTTAGAGGTGAGGATTATGCTGTACTTTCTTCACTTTATTTTCTCACAGCAGCCATTTTAAAGATATAAACAGACCACATTTCCCAGAAACCACAGGTAAATTGGCAAAACAAAGAACAGATAATCAAAGTCCAGTCCACTCGATCCACCAATCAGGAGGCAGTATCTCACATATAGTCCCTTGTTCCTGTCTTGGCACACCTTTTTCTTCGCGAGAATCACGCCACCATCCTTTTTCTACACATCCTGCTTTCCAGAGTCTCCATCAGGAACCAAAAGAATGCCATCAAAATAGGAAATTGAATCAAAGTCAATAACCACAATGAAAGATGCATGAACATCCATATCTGCAGAACAATGTTGTCAACAACATTTAGCCACTAGCGGCAAAAACGTATTACTTACTAGCTACAGGAGGGCATTCCGGCTCTTGTATCCTCGCCTTCGAGTCCTTAATAGAATTGAAAACTTCTGTTACGTTCGCTAGGAAATTTTTCATTCTATGTCAGGACCGGAGGCGCAGATTATGCCAGTTTAAAGCTTAGTTACCACCAAATGAGGCATATCGACGATAGGCTTAAAATAGACTCTCCTATTGGTAGATTCTGAAGACTAATCAGCGGCATTCATAATATCCTCTAGTAGCGCACCTAGACTGAAAGCCTTAGAGGCCATCGCCTCCCTAGCAGAACGAGCCCCAAACCTTTTCAGGTCAATGCAAGCCTCTTGCATGACTCAGCGCACCAATCGAGCAATAGTGGGTGATGACACCGCCCTGTGACGTTTCCGCAGAGCAAAAAGGAGTTGTTTCTCCCTTTGGAGGCCTAAAGTCTGCCGACATCTCCTCGTAGGCCTACAAACACTGCACCACACAAAGTTTAGGTGACTCGGGAAATGCTGTGTACTCAATAACCCTGGTATGAGACTTGGTATGCCTGTTAATTGGAAAAGCCACCCTGTAGTGATAAAAACTCGTCCCGTTATATCCAAGCCTCAAACATCAGAGACCCTTCTGGAAGAGATCAAACAAAGGAGCATTGCCAACTTAGCTAAAAGCTCCTTATGTGACAGAAACCTATTCGGTTGCCAGGACAAGAAAAGTTTAAGCACCTTGTTCACATCCCGAAGCTCCAAATACCTCTGTTATAGAGGCAGAGATAACCTGATACCCCAAAGCAATCGGCATAGAAACGGATGCTCCTTTACCAGGGATCCATCCACTGCTAAATGTCCTGCCGAGATTGCTGAATGGAAGGTGTTAAAGGAGCAATATGATAAACCTTGGGCCAGATTTACCAGAAAATTCAGAATGTGGACCCCCTCAGAGCCCACTGGATGACAACCCTTTCGCATACACCATCAATGCCATCTCTCCAAGAGGACCTGTATCGTTTGACCGTGCTGTCAGCTGAAGCCTTGGATAAGAACCCTTCAGCGTGCGACGAAAGTCCTGGGATCGACCATCTACTGTAATCCTCCAAGCCATGAGCCATCTAGGACCATCTAATATGGATTCTGATCCAGGTTGAGAAGAATCACTGGAAAAAAGTGGGGACCAAATCAGAGTGATGATTACCAACTCTGCATGTTACCTTCTTATATGAGCCTAAGCTCTTGTGATCATTGCAAATGGCGGGAATGCATATGCTTGCTCCTTCCCATAATCCTACAAAAATGTAGCCCGTTGCCACCGCCAGAGGGCCGTGCTGCCAACTGAGGAAGCAGGGTAGCTGGTGCTCCCATCTGCTATCTACTGAGAAAGGACCCCAGCAGGCTTGAAGCGTGGAAAAAACCTCTGGATGCAGCTTCTATTGGCTGGAATCTCGAAAATGACGAAAGTGCCCAACCGCCACTTGTTTCTCCCAGCCCGGCAGAACTGCCACAAGCTTGTCACAAATCGGAGAAAACCTTGGACTGGGTCCCACCCAGGTGATTTATATACTTGACGGCCGAAACGTTGTCCATGTTTAACAGGACACATGATTGAATTCTGTCCTGTGTCCAGCACCAGACCGCAAAGGACCCTGCCAGAAGCTCCAAGCAGTTGATGTGCTATCTCTGCTCTTGCGGAGACCACTGTTCACCAGCAGAAAAATCTCCACACCAAGCGCCCCAGCCTGGTCTGCTGGCAACAGATTCTATAACCAGGTTGGGAATCGAGAGGAGAATTGCTCTGCCGTTCCATGCCTCCATGTGGGAGAGCCAACAAAACATTTTCTCCCGCGCTTCAGTGGATAGAACCACGAAGTGAGAATCCGAAAGACCTTTCCTCAAGTGTTCTGCCTTCAGTCTCTGCAGTTACCGGTAGTGCAATGGGCCCGGGAAGATGACATAGATGGATGCTGACAACAGACCTACCACTTGTGCGATCTGTCTTAAGGATACCCTCTGCTTGGTCAAGATCCTGCACTATTCGTAACTGATCTTATTTATTTATTATTACATTTATATGGCGCACATCTACCCGGAGGTTTCCCGGCGCCTACGGACACGCCCTACAAGGAGAGGAGGGCCTAAGCTCTACTGATTAAAAAGTTTTTAGATTTTTGCAAAATTTAAGGTAACTTGTTTTGTGGCATAGGTGAAATGGAAGTGAATTCCATAGGGAAGGGGCTAGAAAGGCAAAAGAACGGCCTCCCATTCTAGCTCATTTGATCCTGGGCACGTGGAATTTTAATTGATTGGAGGATTGTAGTAGGCGTGAAGGACAGTAATGGTGTACCAAGGCACCTAAATAGTGAGGAGCGGAGCTCATGTTTATCTTATGTAGTAGCAGAGGGCTTTAAATTTAGCACAATTATCTATTCTCAGCCAGTGTAGTTCACGGATATCTTACGAGAGGAAAGGCTGAGGGAGGCCTCATAGAATCTATGACAAACGTCAAAAAGTTTGCCCTTTGAGAAGATATCAGGGATTTCTTCACATTCATCACAATACCCAAGCTTTCTAACAAGTCATTCGCCTGTTGCAATTGCCCTGTTAATTGCTGGGGATCTTGATGCAAAAGAAGAGTATAATCTAGATACACATAAGGCAAACCCCTTATACCCCCGGAACTCCACGACGGGCTGAAGCAATTTCATGAAGCTCAATGGCGCGGAAGATAGACCAAAAGGAAGAGTGTTGAATTAAACATTTTGCTGACGCCAGAGAAACTGTAGGAACCTTCTGTGGGGTGCAAAATTGGAATGGCAAGAAACATGTAGGACAGTACGATCTGCTTTTATGGTTACCCCACTTTTTGCCTGGTGCTAAGCTGTTTTTGACTAGTCTGACTGGGACCCTGCCAATCAGGACCCCAGTCTCTCTGCTTTATCCCTTAAAGTGTAATGTTGAGTACTTCCCTACATCCCAGATTGGAACCTGGGGTACACTTATCAGTCCCAAGTATATGGTACTTCGGTACCCAGGGCATAGGTTCCCCCAGAGGTCCCCCATGGACTGAAGCATACATTATGCCACCCAAGGGTGACCATTCAAAATGAAACTACAGGCCTGCCATTGCAGGCTGTATAAGATGGTGGTAGCACCTCTTACTAAAGATATAGGTTTACTATATCTAAGGTTACTGCCCTCAAAAGCTATATGTAACCCTTTTATAAGGCCTTTGCAATCCTGAAGGTAGGGTGCTTGGTTCTAAGTGTGAGGGTGCCCCTGCATGAGCAGGACACACCTACAGCCTACAAGCGCAAAACGGGACAAAGGACATGGGAGTATCCTCCCCACTGTCCACTCTCCCCTGGGAGGGAACCTTGAATCATCCTAACCCTTTCCTGAGGGTACTAATGGGCTTACCTGTGGGTGGGTCCCTAGATTCGTCGTGGGACACGATTCAATTCAGACACCACTTCAACTTCTACCGTCTGAGCACTATGGACTTCGTTTGGGCTCGACTTCATCCTCCTTTCAGTCTGCTGCATCGTCTGTGCCTGTGCACCATACAGGAACCTTCCAAGGCCTGTGGGCATCAAAGACACCTGAAGGAACTCCCTTGAAGTGAAGGAGCCACTTGCCTGCATCTGCAGGCAACGCATCTAAGATGACCGGTCTGTTGATCCTGAGCTCCTACGGACTCCAAAACACATGTGGTGAATCTCCACAGCTCTCGAGGCCTCACCTGCCCTTTCACCAAGTTTGAGGGCAGTATCCCTTGTGGGAGCCGCAGGAACCGAACCCCTGTGCACAGCATCAACTTGCTGTTGCAAAGGCTTGTTGGATTCCTTCCAAGAAGATCTTTGGGCTCCAAGTAGCACCAACTTCGAGCATCTCCATTGAGCAGGATCTTTGGCCACACCACATTGTGTGCATCAAGACCTGCATATTTTGGTGAGCTGCTTGAGGTCTGTAGGACTTGGTCCTTTTTGGCAGGTTCACCCCTGAACTTTTTGCCTTAAGCTCTGACATGATGGTAGTAGTTTTAGGGCTCTGGGCACTTTAGCACTGTGGCCCAGTGTAAGGTGCATGCACTCTGTGTTACATTTAGTGAGATTGGCCTGCCCTCCCATAGGAATGCCTGGGGGATTACAAGATGAAATGTTTGTCAGTGGTAATTCCTGATATGAGAGGCACAGCATGGTCAAGTCTGGTATGTATAAAATGGTATTAATAAATGGGCAATGGTGTGCGCAGATTTATTGTGGTTATGTTAGAAATGCCTCTTATAGAAGTTGGCATTTCTGTGTGCTATGGGTCTGCCTGCCTGATGTGAATTGCATGTCTGGCTTTTGAGTGACAGGGGCTGATGAGGTGTGGGTGGCTCCAGGAGGGGCAGGGTGAGTCAGCGCTAAGCTAAATAGGGACATCTGCATTCTGAGTAGTGGGAGGGGAGGTCCCTGAATAGGATTGTGCCTGCCCTAGTGAATGCTGGCTCCGCCCCCCTGTGGTGTGTCTGATGACGAGCCCCACCTAACAAAGGAAAATGTCCTATAAATGAAGGGGCTGTGACCCCATGAAAGTTGTTCCTGTGATTGTCCTGATGCTGGGGGCTGCTACTGCTGGGCTCCAGGAGGAACCGCCACAAGGGACTGCCTCCCTGCTGGAGGGCCCTGTGTGCTGACCTGCCTGAGCCCAGCCTTGTGCCCCCTGAACTTTGCTTTGGACTTAGCGCATGGTAAGCACTGGGTAGTGGTATTGCTGGAATATTCTAGTGCTGGGTTCTTTGTCCAGCCTTTTCCCTGACAGAAGAGGAGTATGTGGGCACTGCAGCGTGGAGCTGTGATCATTACAGAGGGAATCCCGATGTGGGGACTCTCCCGCACTGCATGAGGAGCGGGTGCCCACCCCGCATTGGTATTCCTGCTGGCGAGCGGGAGCCCACCCCACGTTATTGCCGCATTTTACAACCTTGCTCAAACAAGCAGGAGCCTACTCCGTATTGTGGTGTGCGTCGGCGGGTGCCCACCCCGCCTTTATGCTGTTGGATGCGGGAGCCCACCCCGCATTGTGGTGATCCAGGATAACAGCGGGAGCCTACCCCGCATCGTGCAGTCAAGAGAAGTTGCAGCCGCCCCTGTGGGGTCTGACCGCAAGAGAGGAGGTGCCGTACACAGCGATGCAGATAGGGCTCTGCTACGTGGGCCCGAGCTGCTCCACGGCGCGAGAAGGACGAGGTTTCCCAGTCCGGGAAATCCTCTGCAGCATTGAAGGAGCGCCTCTGTCATTTGGGGCGGGGGGCCAGAAGTAAGGCAGAATCCCTGCCTGGGTGTGGGCAGGGCCCACTGCAGCAAGAGGCGTCTGCCAGAGGAGACTCGCTCCGTCGAGGCTGGCCTGCCAGGTCTGTCCCTGGAAGCTGGAGCCTTGCTGAAGAAAGGTCGGAAAGCACTGGCTCCTGTCGGCTGGCCGCTGGCTGCCCTTCATCTCCCCAGCAACAAAGAGCCCGGTGAGTGGGGACTTCGTAGGCACACAGTTGGTGCCTGTGGGGGCCGATTGCATGGCAAAAGGAGATTGGGTTAGCAGGGCATGCAAGGCGCCTGGAGTGCCTGGGGTCCGCTACAGCTGCACCGCCCTGCTACGGGCAGCTGTAACTTTGGGCCACTTTTCGTTTAGGAGCCCCAGTGGGGGTTCAATAGGCACAGTGGTGCCAGGGCTAATTTTTACTCAGCTGCACCGCGAAAGCGTGGGCAGCTGCAATGATTGAGCAAGTTTTGTTATGAAGAGCTCCCGTGGGGGCCCAGGAGGGCACAGTGAGTGCCATTGCCCATATTTTTCTCCCCAGGTGCACCGCAATTAGCGGCAGCTGCAACATTTAAGCCCAGTGCTTTGCACCCTTAGGAGTTTGCGGCATTAGTAGCCCAGCCCTGACTATGTGGACAAAGGGCATTTGAGCCCCAGTGGGAGGCCAGGGGTCTGTTTCTGAGCTAGTCCCTGACATTTCTGGACATAGGGCATTTGAGCCCTAGTGGAAGGCCAGTTGGCCAGGGGGTCAGTTGAGTATTGATAGGACGCAAGGCCCTAATGTGATGCCCCTGTGTTTATGTGATGGTGCTCATGCTTACAGGTATTGCATAATGTATTTATGCTTGTGATGCCTACTGTGAGGCCTAGTGTGTAATGTGTTATGCTAATGAGGTTTGGGCGCAATGTAGTTTTATACCTAATATGATTCATGCGCAAGATGATTTGAGCATCCTGTGTTTTATGTTGCAGGATGATGCTAAGTTCCTAATTTCATTTAACAACAAGGGGTGGTGATGGACAGAGTCTCTGAATTAAGCAGAATACTCTCACCCAGTCAAGAGATCAGGGCTAGATCCAACACCGTTTTTAGCTCACTGCACCATCCCAGCTCAGAACCTGGCTATATGCAAATTAGTCTGTTCCTGTCGCAGTGCATGATGGGAACAGGGCAAACCAAACTACCAAGCCAATTCTTACACTGGGAAGGAAACAAGCTTCCAGGGACCGGTTTCTGGCATTTCAGCCGTCGTCGGCCCGGCTTGCTTGAATCCTGATGGTGCAATGAGCAAGGGACTCACATCTGAGTATACCCTTCCACGCTTAGGGTGGACAAAATATTTAACAACAAGGGGTGGTGATGGACAGAGTCTCTGAATTAAGCAGAATACTCTCACCCAGTCAAGAGATCAGGGCTAGATCCAACACCGTTTTTTAGCTCACTGCACCATCCCAGCTCAGAACCTGGCTATATGCAAATTAGTCTGTTCCTGTCCCAGTGCATGATGGGAACAGGGCAAACCAAACTACCAAGCTAATTGTTACACTGGGAAGGAAACAAGCTTCCGGGGACCGGTTTCTGGCATTTCAGCCGTCGTCGGCCCGGCTTGCTTGAATCCTGATGGTGCAGTGAGCAAGGGACTGGGTGAGAGTATTCTGCTTAATTCAGAGACTCTGTCCATCACCACCCCTTGTTGTTAAATATTTTGTCCACCCTAAGCGTGGAAGGGAATACTCAGATGTGAGTCCCTTGCTCATTGCACCATCAGGATTCAAGCAAGCCGGGCCGACGACGGCTGAAATGCCAGAAACCGGTCCCCGGTAGACAGTGAGGACCCCATAGAAAGGGAGTCTCTTGCTGGGTCCAGTGTCGGGGCAGTTCCCCACCCCTTTCCCTATCCACAGAGGAGTGGATAGATTGGAGGGAAGAAAGGGAGCATCAGCTGGCTTTGGAGAAGCTCAGGTTAGAGCATGCCAAGGAGATAGCGCAGCTGAGGGTGGAGGAGAAAAAGTTCGAGACCGAGAGGGTCTTAGCACAGGAGAGGATGGCGGAGGCTGAGAGGGCCTTCACCAGGGAGAAATTAGCTCTGGGGGGTAGAATATCCCCTGAGTGCAGTTGTGGTTTCCTGGATTCACCAGTGAGTGTGGGGTCGAGTTGTGGCAGCAATATGGAGTCCAGTGCAGGAAGTCCCACTCCCAGAGCGTGGTACCTAGTTCCCAAGAAGAGGATTACAGGTTGAAATTCAGGGGCAGTAAGAAACTGTGTCACCAGTCTTGGATGGAGTTTGTAGATGAATGTCATGATGCACTGGTTGATTGGGTGACGGTTAACCCGGAACATGAATTTGAGGGACTGGTCAATATGGTTATCAAAGAGCACATGCTCAGTCGTTGTTTGCCGAGGTTGCGCCAACACCTGTTGGACTGTGAGTCCTTTGATCCTTTGGAACTTGCACAAGAGGCAGACCTCTGGGTAAGTGCTGGCGGTTCTGCCGAGGCATTGGGGAGTGATCCCAATAAGAGTGGCTCAGGTATCTCCCAGTCCTGTGTGGAGGGAGAGGTTCAGAGTAGCCCAGCTAGGTCCCATTGTAGTGGGAGGGGTGTAGGGACTCACGTCCTGTCTCAGTGGAGTAGGAGTGAGTGTGGGACTGTGTGTCCCAAGGTACCCGAAACCCAGTCTCTGGACCTGGAGGGTTCCCTAAGGGAACACCAGGTTGGGGGCCTAGGCTGTACTGTTAGACCATTTGAGGGGGAGCTCCTAGTGTCTGGAGATCCTGAAGCGTCTGTAAATAGAGCTCCAGTGGTTCTGCGTCTGGCTGGGCCGCTCCAGCTGGGAGGGTACAGAAGTCCAGAGTGAGGGATGAGAGGGGGATGTGTTCCCCAGTGGAAGAACCAGTGGGTCAGGGACCAGCCAGAAGGGCTGAGTCTCCTAGAAGTGACCATGGTGACACCACTTCTGTCCTGTGGGATCTTCACGCACTGTAAGATAGACAGGGGTCGGGAGATCTGCGCCAGGCACACTGTCACACGACACATGAGTCATGTGTCACCCTCGGGGGCTACTGTGTGAGTACCCAGAAGTCCTTGCGTGCCAAGCAAGTGTTGAACCGCAGGGGTTGGTCCCTGGGTTGGGAGGACGGGTTCAGGATCTGCCTGACCTGGAGGGAGGGACATCTGTAACCAGTGTCCTGACCGGTTTGGCTTCAAGGGGTACCGCTCCAGTTGGGAGGGTACAGAACTCTGGGAGGGGGTGCAGAGGGAGGGAGACCGCGCCTCTGACCCCAGTGCAACCTGAGGGTTTAGACCCTAGGTTGGGAGACCAGTTGCTGGGGAAGGTCCTGAACTGGAGGGAGAGTGGCGTTCTGAAGGTGCTTCTCCAAGGAGGAGAGTGCGGAACCCTAGAAGGAGAGGTAGGGGGAGGAGAGCCACACCCTTGACTTCTGGTCAGCCTGAGGGTGCAGACCCTAGGCTGGAGGATCAGTGGCAGTCTAGAACTGCCCTGATGAGGGGTGGAGTTGAGAATGGTAATTATATGCCAGGGATTACTGCCCCCCACTCTGTGGATGGCAAGTGGCATTCGGGTGGCCTAAGGCCTGGTCCTGGACGCGGACAGCTAGGGAGTAGCAGTGGGGTAGCCTAGTTGGACTTGAGAGATTTTACAAAGGGAACCACATGAGTTCACAGTGACATAGAACAGGAGGCTGTCCCTGCAGTTGCGGGCCGGCGTCCATGTTCTATCGCCTCAAGCAGGGAAGCCCATCACAGTGGTGATTGGTCTGCCCTGCGTTTTGGCTGGAAGAGGGTTGTGTTGGACTTGGCCCTATTTGGCAGGTTCACCCCTGAACTTTTTGCCTTAAGCCCTGACACTGTGGTAGTGGTTTTAGGCCTCTGGGCACTTTAGCACTAGAGCCCAGTGGAAAGTGTGTGCACTCTGTGTTACACTTAGTGAGATTGGCCTGCCCTCCCAGAGGAATGCATGAGAGATTCCCTGATGAAATGTGTGTCAGTGGTAAACCCTGATATGAAAGGAGGAGCATGGTCAAGTCTGGTTTCTATAAAATGGTATTAACAAATGCTGCGCAATGGTGTGCACAGATTTATTGTGGTTATGCTAGAAATGCCACTTTTAGAAGTTCAATAAACAAACAGACGCCTGGTCTTGAAATTAAATCAAGCTGCTCTTTATTTAAAGCAGACTGTGGGCTTCGATTAATTAATTCAGAAGCACCTATGTTTTATTCATATACTCGCTTTCTTATTTTTAGAAATGTCATTTTTGTTTTATAAACATGTGAGATTTGACACATCCAAACAATTTTCAAAAATATAATCATAAACAATAAAACATGAACAATTCATACATAACCAAATCAACAATATATCATTCAATTAAATGCATTTGGTCAATGAACATTACATTGGTACACCCAAAAAGTTCACACTACAGTCCTGTCTTTTAGTTTCCTTTTGTGTTTCAGTACTATTCTCACTATGGGCCTTTGTTATTCTGGTTCTGGTGTGTCCAATAAAAATAGACACTGCTTGGTTTGTTGCCCTTTGTGAGTTTAGGGTATGGGTCTCATGGGAAAAGCCGACGCGTTTCCAAACCCGTTCCAAATTCTCTGGTTTTTCCTCAGAGCAAAACTGGGTACCTGACAATTAAAAAACAACATTTATTTTAATGGCTTCTCCTCATTCCAGGTTGATTTTTATCGCATTTGGGCTGAAAGAGGCAAAAGTTACCTTCGCATTTCAAGGCGACTTTTTCGTCTGTACTCTTTTGTGGTATCTTTTTAAACACCTTTGTTGTGCCTAAGTGAAAAGAAAGAGACTGCCTGTTGTCTCCTGTTTTTTTTGAAGAATCAAAGCACAGCATCTTATTGTTATAATAATGAAGCAATACACTTACTGTGATAGCGGATTGGGGACTCGCGTGTGTTCGCGATTTCATGGATTACATTTTGCTTCACGGGTGTTTACCACTTTGTCTGTTGAAAATGGTTAAGTGGAGGATTTAGTTTATTGCTTAGCTGAATGGATATTGTGTGGTTAATGGTTTTTAAACCCGGCCTTACTTGTGCGCAGGGCGAGATATCCGCTCGATTCCAAGTTTTTACTTCTAGCTGCGTGGGCGCGTCTCCGTAAAGGGTCCGCGAACTCGTAGAATCTGCAACATTAAAGTACAAGTTGCATTCGTTGGCTAAGCTGTTTCTCTGGGCATTTAATCAGCCATTTTGGTAATAGTTACAAATCTCACCTTATGTGTTTAGAAAGATTCGGCGATTCAATCACTCCTCTTCAGTCGCTCGTACTGGCGTTCTGAAGGCCGCTACGCTTCTGTTTACGTGCGCGAACACCCGTAAGTGACATGTCAGGTCACGTGATTGTGGTCATTGCCGTGAATTGTGGGAATTGTAGTGAATCGCAATAAAATTTAACAAAATTGCTAATTTTAATTGTGTTTGGGTGTTGATTCAAGTAAGGATATTGCTGGTACTTTGTATCACGTTAAAAAATTAGTAAAGCGGAGGAGGAGCCTAGCCTGCAGCCATGATGGCCGCCTGATCCTTCGGCTCCGCCGACCCTGCCGCTTTCCTCCCATCCCGTCGCCTATCCTTTCATTTATCCTGCTTCTGAGGCGAATTTTCGGGAATGGGAGAGGACCCCGACTCCGATGGTGTGTCTCCTTCTGCTCTCCCTGCAGTGGAAGCGGTGTAATGGTCTCGCCTTCTCCCGGACGCTGCCCGGCGCTGAGGGGTCTTTGTTCCCCGGGATCGGCTGCCTTCACCAGCAACAACGCAACAGACTGGACCGAGCTGACCTACGGAGTGCAGCGGCTAAATTGGGACTTTCCTCTGCCACTTTCTATCCTGCTCCGCTTTGCTCCTCTTTACGCGAGGTACATGCCGGCTGTGATCGCAACATTGTATCACCGCCCAGACTTGCGGATTCCTTTGTTCAACTCTTGCCTCGCGGTGTGAGGCGGTGGGGGCCATCTTGACGACCGAGCGATCGCATCTTCTTCCCCAGGATCCCGGATTGCCCCTAGTGACACGGCCGCTGCTGATGCTCTGTTTCAACCTGCACAGTGTACGATGGTCTATGCTCCTTTTGTGCCCCCGGCCCGGCGAGGCCATGCAGAGCACCGGCGAGGTGCTCAGCTTTGCCATGGAGACGTGAGCATTCAGTCTAGTGGGCTGCCACGAGTTTCCGAGCCCCGTCACCAGGGAATTGCTGCATCATTCTCCCCTGAGGCACCAGTGCGGACTGCTGACATTTTGGAAGCCCTGTATACCTTTCGAACTGCTTTGCGTAACGGAGCCTTCGACCTAGGACACCGTCTGGATGCTGTCCTCTCAGTAGAGCCTACATCAGATCGGACGCATTCACGAGTGCGGGACGTTACGCCACATCTTGTCTCTAACCACTGTGGACTACTTGCCCAGGTGTGCCCCGAGGAGTTGGAGGTATATGGTCCTGATACCTTTGAGACGCTGTCTGTGATGGAAGCGCAGCGGACTGATATCTGTGTGCTGCTTCAAAGGAGGGGGTCTTATCTACGGACGCCATGTTTGGATGCTCCTTTGTTGTCGATAAGAGACGTCTCCTACGTTATTCAGCAGCTGCTGCCACTGCCCTGGCCGGATCGTTCCTGTGCTATTATCATCAACATGGCTGTGATTCGAATGGACGTTGATGGATACCCCCCCTTTCTGCTGTGGTCATTTGGCTCGTTCGCCTCTCTCAGGATGTTTACCATGCGGCTCACATCGCAGGGGGCAAGGCTGAGGTTGTCTCCTCTTATATTCGGACTGTTTTTCTAGCACTGCTGGGATCTTGATGGACTGCCGGGGTCATTGAATATAGGTATAGTGTTGGCGGCGGGGACTGGGATCGGGCGGCCGGAGTGATGTGTAATGGTAGTTTTGTCTTATCTCTGTGGCCCTCCTCCGGTCTTCTGTGAATTACATTACTTTTCCCTTCTTTTCTTCCTTCTCTTTTCTGTTCTAAATTTCGGGTTCTCTTTCTGGGCGACAGGCACACTGCTAGGGGGGGGGTTAGGCCGTAGCCTCCGCATGCGTGCAGGGTGGGGGGTTGGGGGTGGGGATTTTGTTTAGTTTCAGTTTCTATGGGCCTTCATTTTTTCTTTTCTTGTTTTCCTTTTCTTTTTCCTTTCTCTCTGGGTCAGACGGGTGCTTAGAGGTAGCGCGGACTATTCTTTCTGCTTCTTTTCTTCTCTTATGGTGGTTGTGGGAGTACCGAGTCCGTGGGGCGGGCGCCTGCCAGCATGTACTGTTAGTTTGTTGTATTATCCTGGAACATATTATTTTTTGCTGCTTTTTCAGTTATTCTCTCTCGTACTGTCGCTGATCTGCTGGTTTGTTACCCGCCGTCTGCTTTGATAAATTGTTTGCGTCTGATCCTTCTTATCTACAAAATATAAAATTAACCTAATTCCTCCTTCACCTGGCGGTCCCTCTTCCATATGCTATGCCCTGGACATTCCTGCATTTTGTTGTTTGGGACTACTGGACTGACCTATCCTCACTTTTTGTGCTCTTGATTGCTTCGAGGCCGGCCCGTGTGGTTGTGGGCCCGTAACTGTATTTTTCTGATGCACAATAAAGGTTTCAAAAAAAAAAAAAAATTAGTAAAGCTTCTTTATGATGCGTTATGTTTAAGGGCTGTTAAAAGTAGCCGGTGATCAGGACAGAGGACTCAGTGAATTGTTCTTTGGAGTTCTGACATTTCATTCATTCCATCCACCACACAGTTGAACCTCAAAATTAGGTACGCTTCTTTTTTCAACAACATGGTATCTAAGTTACCCCCACGTTGAGGTATTTTCATGCCTGACAGTACGGTCCACTTAAAATCTTTCTCCGTGTGATTTCTCTGTAAAAAGTGTTGAACCATTGGAGCGGTCAGCACTTTTTGCTTAATTCTGGATCGGTGTTGTGCCAGCCTTTGGTTTATTTGCTGGTTGGTTTTCCCAATGTACAATTTTGGGCATGTGCAAATTATTGCATATTCCACATTTCGACTTTTATAATTGGTAAATTCTTTGTGTGTCCATTTGATTGAGGTAAACTCAAACGCCATGAACGAAATGATGACACAATAGTAGTGAAACCTGCTGATAAGGAGGGGGGGGCGCCCTGGTGGTTTTTGCAAGAGACAAGTACATTGCAGAGGCACATAACCAAATACAAAAAGTGGAATGGTATAGGTTACTAAATGAGGATCCCACAATGCAAATACAAAAAGAAATACAGAATAAACTAACAGAGGGATTTGACACAGGCATCTTAGGCCCAAAAGAATGTGACTATTTGGTAAAAAAGAAACAGCGTACTCCGGTAATCTATTTCTTGCCAAAAATACATAAAAACCTCACGGATCCACCTGGAAGTCCTATCGTCTCCGGGTGTGACTCGGTACTGGAGCCATTAGCAATATACGTCGATGTGTTTTTGAAACCCTTCATGAGTCAGGTAATACCGTACCTGAAAGATACCACAGACTTTATCAACAAAATTGAAGGTTCAGCTTTTGATGTAAGTCACAACCTAATGGTCTCTTTTGATGTCACCTCCCTTTACATTCAAATCCCTCAAGAAAAAGGATTGGAAGTGATCCAGCGGCCTTGAAGAAATTCTGCCTCAATAAACATAACCCCATACCATGATACTCACCTATTCATAAAATTATCTCTAGGCCCATAAGAGACGAGAATTAGCCAACTGAATCATGTGACCTAATTAAAGAAAATCTATTTACAAGTATTTACAACTGCAGCCCGTTATCATCATATTTATAAATATACACATTTAATTAAGCCACTAAGGCAATGGATGAAACTATGGTAACTGTTTCTAAAGAACAAGACCAGCTTGTCATTTCAAAATCAATTTTATTAACTTTATTTCAAAATTAAGCAAAGCTTGAAATCTTTATTAGCGAATGTTAACTTATTATGGCCCGTTTTAATAAACGACATCTTTAATGCAAGTCAGAAACAAAGAACTGTTTGCAAGTTAATTTCCCATATTAATTCTATTTCCCTGTCTAACTTTGTCTCAACCTGAAAAGGAAAATATTAATAAAGAGTTCAAGTTCTTACGTGCGACAAAGTCCTTCAGCACGTCATCAGGAAAACGGCAAGCAGCAGCAAGGGCCGCTCAAAGTAAACAGTTTTTATACCTTTCTAACTAACTAAGTAACTAAATATTAGATGTCACCATAAATTCTGCTTCTCAATTGGCTGAAGCATGTCAGTCCACCAACGTGTCATACGCTCCTGACCAAGTCCAGGGCACATCATAAGCCCCTATTGTTCTTAGAAACCGTCCTTAGTTTCCTTCAAAAAGTATCATTTGACGACACAAAATGAACTTCCATTTCCTCTTTCTTGGCAAGCAAAACGAACATATCGTCCTTGGCGCTTCCTCCAAGAACATGCACTACTCGATCCATCAACTGTCCTGCACATTGCTCCTTTGTTAGCAGGAAATTCTTTCATTATCACAGGACGTGAGTGACGACTTCACTCTGATCGAGTCATCATTTCTGCTCTGTCATCAATTTCAGCTCTGCCTGGCAAAATGGATGCCTGTGGCCCTCACGGAATAACTAATATTCAAACAGACAAAAGACAGTAATTAATTAGAGAATTGAGACTGATTCTGTTACCCACCCACCATACTAATGTTAACCCATTAGTTTATATTATCTAGCAGGTAGCACAAATATGCTGCATCATAAAAACCTTCTTCAAACGACATCCTCCATGAACCTATGCCACATAAAAGACACGACATAGACAAAAAGGCAAAATAAGCACATGCCATTTATATCAAACTGCTGCGATTAATAATAACAAACAATAGACAAAATTAGTAAATTAATTATCACGAACTTGCAAATGCAACATGAAAGCACATTAGTCCCGCGTGTGTCTGTGATGATTGTGTGTATGCAAACTTTTAAACTAGATTTGATTAAAACAAAACATGCAAAAACCATTAATGCTGTTATTTATTATGGGAGAAAAATTCCACGAGTCAAAAATAAATATATTTCTGCAAATTGCTTCATCACAAGCAATGGAATTCTTCCTTGATACCCGACCCAAGCCACAAAGAGTCCCCACAGAATTTATAATAGATCTGGCCAGGATTGCACTTAAGAGAAATTACTTTCGGTTCATGGATGGATTCTACATGCAGGTGAAGGGGACCGCCATGGGGTGTCCTTATGCCCCAGAGATGGCGTTCCTCTTCATGGCCCTGTACGAGGAGCGCTTCATGTACCAGAACAACCCTGCCCGACAGCAAATAACAACATGGTATCGCTACATTGACGATATCTGGTGTCAGTGGAATGGTTCGGAAGAAATGCTTATCCAATTCCACGAGTGGCTCAACACCAGACACCCAGACATAAAATGTACCTTAACCTACAGTCCAATACGTTTAACTTTTTGGGACGTAGAAGTTTCCCACATGACCAGAAATTGACTACCACCTTATATCGAAAAACAACCGATAAAAACACAATACTCCACTACCAGAGTAACTGTCCACAAAGTCTAAAAGCCAACCTCCCCTACAGTCAAATGCTAAGGATTAGGAGCAGATGCTCCAGAAAAGAGGACTTCATGGCACATTCTGAAACCTTAAGTAACCAGCTGAAAGCAAGGGGTTACCCAAGTAAAATGTTGAAACACTCCACCAAACGAGCTTGGTTCACACCAAGGGAAGAACTATTGAGTAAATAAGAAAAGAAACCACTAGAGAGGCCAGTCTGTGTAACAACGTATGGCCCATATACTAACAAATTCAAAGCAATAATCCTGAAAAATTGGCATCTAACACCTTAAGTGCTGCGCCCGTCCAATGGCCGACGGCACCACTACCTCGGGAGTGCTGCCGTCGGCCATTGGACCTTCCAACTGCAGCTGCGCAATGGAACGTTCAGCACTGGAGCCCCCTGACATTCCACGTAATCACTCGTATAGCGTCTTCCGGGAGTCTATGAGTCGGTTCAGCCATGGTCCATTAAGATCCACCACTCGAGCCCTCCACCCCCGCGCCACCCACCACACGCCATATGGAACATTATTGCAACACACACATGCATATCCCCGTCAACCCCAAAGAAAACAGTCCCCAACCCCACGATCCCACAACCCCAAACAGTCCCCATCCCCAACTCAGCGGCCCAAACCCCGACCGCCCACGTCCCACCACCCCCAACCCTATACCTCAATGAACCATGAAGTACCTGTCGCGGCATGGGTGGTCCCGAGACCAGAACACAGGGCCCGGGCCCACCCATACCAATGGATCCCAACATCCCCAAACGAAACAGGAAGCTCAACCCCCCTCCCTCATTGTCTCTCTCTCTAGAGGGAGAGTGGTAGCCACCATCACGCAGTCCCCGACCCCCCACCCCACAACCCCATTCTCAATTAGAGGACAGAAGAAGTACTGCCCCAGGGCGGCAGCAGTGCCGGGCAGCCATTGAGGCCCAGACGACTCGGTGAGTCCGACCAGAAATCACGGCAGTGACAGTAGAAAGGGAGAGGCAGGGCCCCGGAATCCTCAGTGTTCTGTCCCAGATTGTTCGGAATCCTCGGTTCTACCACTGGTCTGCGTGCCATCGACCGAGGCCGCGCGTCTGCGCGATTTGGATCGCTTGGCACGACCCTTCTTCGACGTCTGATCTCGCTGAGCCCGTGGTGAGCCCTCTGGAGAGCCCGAATTGAGCCCCGGTTGCGAGTTCGGTCTAAGCCGCACCGTTTCATCCGTCCAGTTGAAGAGGTCTTCCGGCGTATCAAAAAACAATGTCTGTGATTGAAAGATCACCCTCAGGCGTGCCGGATATAACAGGGAATACTGGAGCTTAAGACCCCTCAATTTTGCTTTGGCGGCCATGAAGGAATGACGCTGCTGTTGCACAAGTTTGGTATAGTCAGGGAAGATCATGATCTTACGGTTTTCATATAGGAGGGGGTCCCTGATTCTAGCTTCCCTCAACACAGCATCTCTGTCATGATAATTTAGTAGTCTGGCGATCACCGCCCTAGGCCGCTCGCCCTCAGGCGGCCTCTGCGTCAGGGCGCGATGAGCTCTCTCAATAACGAAGCAAGCAGACAGCGTCCCTGGGGGCATCCACGATTCCAGCCACTGTGTGAGGAATTGCTCCATGTTGCCCTTCTCACAGCGCTCCGGAAAGCCAATAAAACGGAGGTTGTTGCGGCGTGCCCGCCCTTCGGCATCCTCTACACGGAGTGCTGTGATCCGCTGCGCAGATTCCATCGCCGCCATTCTCTTTTTAAGGGTAGTTACGTCCTCCTCCACCACCGTTACCCTGGATTCGGTTTCTGTAATGTGTGCCGCGGCGTTCCTCAGGTCTTGGCGTAATAAGGTCACATCTGCGCCTACCGCCCCGATCTTGGCGTCTAGCATGTCTCTCGATTGGGTGATGGCCGCCATAAGGGCTGCATTGTCCGGCCCCCCTCCAGGCGGAGCACCCCCGGATGAGCCAGCGCCCCCACTGGGCCCGGTGAATTTGCCGATAGTTACTTGCTTGGCGGGGCCACCACCTCCTCTGGTCATGACTACTGAGGGCAAAAGGGGGGGCCTCAAGATGGAAGGAGGCGCAGGACCCCGACCGCTCTTGTTAAGATCTATGGAAGGCAAGGGAAAACAATGACCGGCCCCCGGGCAGGTCCTGGTGGGTCCGTCCCGATGCAGCCCAATGTCTCGGTCAGGATGTGGCCGGCCCCAGTGACCACCAAGGAGCAGGGTCTCCTCTGAGCAGCAACCCCCCCCCGGAAGGGTGGATAGTTATAATGTATGTTGCGCCAGAGCGCTGGCGTCTCCTTCGGTCTGGGGGGGAGGGGAGGGGGGCCCACTACTCACGGTTGCTGCCAATTTCCCCGCAGTCCATCCACGTCGTGGGTCTACCACCGCCGGTCGGGAATATCAGGGCGCCCGACCCCCGTCTCGCCTGCAGGCCCCGGCCAGCACTGGGCCGCGAAAACTGAGGTCCCGGCTGCACCCGGGCCACCAGGCCGCTCCAGCCGATCCCGGTCGTCTGCCGCCCCTGCTTCTCCTTCGCGTAGGACTGGGCCCCGGCAGAGGGATCACAGACACTCCCCCGTGTCCTCAGCCCCTTGGATCCCCGGGCGTCACGGCCGTCACTGGGCCCGGCGATGCAGTGCACTGCTCCCCGGCCGGGGAGCGCCAAAATCGAGGCCCCGGCTGTACCTCCGCCCTCTAGGCCGCACTCTGCGCCTCGCGGCTCCGTCCTGTTTCGGGACGCCGGACCTCCGCTGGGCACACCGGAGGAGTCCTGGTGTTCTCGGCGATCTCCGCCCCGTTGTGGCTGTGGGTTCTGGGGTCGGGGACCAGGATAACAGGAAGGATTAATGGCGGGCCGGCGGGAGCTCTAACAAGCTGCTACCGCCATCTCCGCTTGCGTAGCCACGCCCCCCCCCCGGCTGGGCATTCTTAACAATATAGTTCTATTGAGTCTATATTTATTGTCTCAATTCCCTTCCTTTTCTAAGGACCGTTGTCTTTTGAAAATAAGGTGGAGGGTAGCCTGCCAAGGCCTAGAGGGACCGGGCTCTTCACCTGTGTCCCCTTGCACATCATCCCCGGCCTGATAGATTGTAAATAAAGGTGTGGGGGCCTTGGGAAAGGGAGCAGTGCTAGGGTATACTGTAAGTGACTGGTTTTGTGCCAGAATCACCTCACCCAGAAGCTCAAAGGCGTTGTGGTCCACCCCATCTTCCCGTGGGCGTTTGGCTAGAGCGGGTTGGTGATCTTGTGGTTTTGCTGCAGCTGGGTTTTTGGGCGCTGGGACCGGTGGAGCCTGAACCAACTTAGCACATTCCTGCGTAATTTGCTGCGGCAAGCGCTGATCCATATGAGCCATCGCCTCTTCCACAGCCCTATATGTTGACGCGTCTACCGTGTTGTAAAACTCATCATCCCAGGACAACTGGGCCAAGGTATCATCCTCCCATTGCACATTCCCTTGGTCTGACATGTTAACAGTGCTAAGGGGGGAATCAGGCAGCGTCTTTACAGATGCACCTGGAAGCACTAGTGCAGCGTAAGCAACAGCTCCCTCAAGTAAGTCTACAATAACCTTTAGGCTGGAGCCCAGCAAGTCAATAAGGGGAAATGCGCTGTAATGCTTTGAATGCTGGGGAACGGCGAGTCAATATGGGGCAGCGTTGCCAGTCAGGAGAGGTCCAAGGCCCGGGAACACTGCCCTCCCTGGCAAAAATAAAAATATCTTGTAAGGGCAAAACCATCTTGGAGCATGTTCCTAAGGGCAGAGAGACCTGCACGGATTATTCGGCCCCCCTGGCGTACTAGTCAAAACCTACTCTGGCTCTAAGCAGGGCGTCTCATCACAAAATCAGGCTGCACAGCCTGTACAGAACCTCGTAACCGAAAGCATCACTATCCAGGGTCAGGCAGAGGCACATGACAAACTGGCTCGTGATTCTGGACACCAAAGAGAAATTCCAGAATTGCGTGTCAGAACCATAAAGAACTTGCTCTACTATAGCACACTATGCCACCAGAGGAAAAAAAGACTTGCTTAAGAGCGCACTGCGATCCCGCAACACAGCAAGCAGTCACTCAAAATGAGTTCAACATAAAACATGAAAGCATAAGAAGAGAAAGGGATGAAATGGCACTTAGCTTTGCTGCGAACAGTGAAGAAAGAGGCGTGGAGAGGAGACA
The DNA here is from genome assembly GCF_964263255.1 of Lissotriton vulgaris. Lineage (NCBI taxonomy): Eukaryota > Metazoa > Chordata > Amphibia > Caudata > Salamandridae > Lissotriton > Lissotriton vulgaris. The sequence goes on along the minus strand of NC_141694.1, from coordinate 1,546,210,420 downwards.
GGAACAAGGGACTATATGAGAAATACTGCCTCCTGAATGGTGGATGGAGTGGACTGGTTCTTTGTTTTGCCAATTTCCCTGTGGTTTATGGGAAATGTGGTCTGTTTATATCTTAAAATGGCTGCTGTGAAAAAATAAAGTGAATAAAGTACAGCATAATCCGAGCCTCCGGTCCTGACATAGAATACTAATAGCCATACACATGCCAGGCATCCAGAATGTAGAAGCAGACAAGAGGACATCTCATTCGAGTGAGAACTCAAGCAAGATTAGAACACACATTATTCCAAAAGTTGGGCACACCACAGACAGACTTGTTTACAACACAAGCAATGCAAAATGCCAAAACTTCAGATCCAGGCATCCACACTTCCTACCCCAAGGTAATGCACTGTTGATATCTTAGTCAAGAACATTTGCTTATGCCTTTTTAATCAATTTCACTGGCAACTTTATTGATGAGTCCATGCAAACAGACAACGATACTGATAGTCCCATGGTAACCCAGACAAACATGGGGGCATATTATCAAGGGGGTTTATCTCTGCTTTTTTGGCTTTAAAAGCCAAGAAAGCGGAGATAAAAAATATCTCCCTATTACCTAGCTGTCGCTAACACCAGTTTGTGACAGCTAGTAGGGGATAGCGACCATCTTGGGCCCCGCTTTGCATGTCAGTGATATTTATCACTAATGACATGCAAAGTGGGCGTGTCAAGATGTTAGCGACTGCAAACAGTCGCTAACATCGCTATTTCCTATTACCAACTTTTGGAGATATTTGCGCTAAGCGCAAATATCTCCAAAAGCTAACACCTGCCCTGAGCAGTTCTTAGCCATGTTATCCAATGGGAGGTGGATAACATGGCTAAGAGCATTAGCTCGGTAATGCATGAATATCGCTGACTTTTCAGCGATATTCATGCATTGCGGCCGATTTTTATCGCATTTGCGATAAACCTTGGTAATACCAAGGTTTATCTGTGATAAAAATCGCCGCAGCTTAGCGTTAAATTTTTGGCTCTAACCAAGCAATAGCGATAATTATCGCTATTGCTTGGTAATATGCCCCATGGTTTTCTAATCTGGTGGAGTTGGCACAAAAAAACAATAATAAAGATACCTGTCTTACAGAAATTGCTGACAATACAAGGGGTACAAGTCTGTCATCCGAAGCCAGCCAGGGTCAGCCTAGAAGCAGGGCTACTGAGGACTTTGAATTTGGCCACCGGGGTGTGTCTCGAAGATGCACTGAAATACTGACTGAGGTTAGGCGACCAACAACATGCAAATGCCATTCGGCCAAATGGAAAATATTCATCCAATGGTGCAGAAACTAACCTAACATGTGACAAAAGCATAATTAGATATTTAATGCACCTCCTAGATGTGAATCTATTGCATCCATCCATCAAGGTACATCTTTCAGCCGTTGTTCCATATAGCAAAGGCAGTATATAAAGCAGTTTCCTTATCACACCAGTCGTTAAGAGACTCGTAGAGAAGGTAAGGAGAATTGCACCACCAAGTCCAGCCCCACACCAATGTTAAACATATCCTGGTACTAATATGAGTAACAAAGACCTCAATCGAACCAATGCAAAGAGAGAGACTCAGATTATTATTATTATTTTTTTTATATTTATTTTTATTAAGTAAAACAAGCAAGGCAAACACAATATACATAGCGCTTCGTTCACATGAGGTCAGGTAGACAGTACATCAAATAATAAGCGATCGTTGTAGGGAGGGAGGAGCATAAGGGAAAGACCATAAGCAAACGATATTACAAACAGTGAATGTGTGGTCAGGGGGAAAGTGGGATAGCAATATCATCAACAGCAGGTGGTGTACATATGTCACCTCGAAACCTATTCCATTGCCCCCAGATACACCGTTTTTTCCCGAAACATGTTTTCCTTCCACATCTCAACCGTAGGCGGTCTTTGGGACCCCCACAGTTGTGCGATTTCACGTTTAGCAATCATGACCCCCAGGGTCGCCCACCGGGTCTGGGCCACGTTATAGTCCGTGGGTTCCCAGACGTTTAGCAAACAGCGTCTAGCCTCCGGTAGGAGGGGAACGCCCGTAACTTCTTCCATTACATCATACATCCCGTTCCAATAAGCCGCCACGTCAGGACATTCCCAGATAATATGTAGAAATGTCCCCACCAAACCACATCATCGCTTACACAAACCCTCCTCGGAGAAGCCCATGTAAACGAGACGAGGGCCCGTGACGTACACCCTATGAAGGATCTTAAGCTGAACCAGCTGAAGTCTCGCTGGGATCGCGACCTCCTTGGGAGAGGAAATCGCCGACTGACAATCTTCATCATCTAAGTCAAGACCGTCCCGGACCCAGAGTTCGCGCAAGGGCAACAGAAGATCCGATCTATCATTAATTAGCTTTTTATACACAAGGGAGATTGTACTATCCGGAATGTGGCCATCTAACAATCTATCCTCTAGCGGGGACGACTCGGGTATCGTCTCCCCCACCGAAAAGACAGATAACAAAGCATGGCGGACCTGAACATAGCGAAAATATTCTGAGTTACTCAATTCAAACTCCTTCTTTAACGTATCAAACGATTTCACTTGTCCTTTGACCCATAGGTCTCCCACCTTGCTAATGCCAATGAGGTCCCATCTATCAAACCCTTTTGTCTTCCACAGAGTACCAAGCCTACCTGAGTCAAAAAGTGGGGTCGCTAAAGTCAGGTGGTCCTTCCAACCCATAGAAGCAGTTGCATCATGCCATACACGAACCGCCGTCCTAGTAGGCCCTGACAATGACCTGACCGCTGATTTCAAGTACGTGCCCTATAGTAATTGCCCCCCGACAGCAACCATTTGTCCATAGCAAAGGCGGGATTCAGTTCAGGACCATACATACCGTGATTAATGGCCCCCAACTGAGACGCCCAATAATATCGCTTGATGTCCGGGAGGGCAATACCCCCATCGTACCACGGGAGCGTTAGTTTGGACAGTGCAATGCGAGGTCGACCGTCCCATATCAATTTCCTCTGGAGACCCTCGATGTTACGAAAATAACTGGCAGGGACTATGTCAAGTGTATTTTGGAGGGCGTATAAGAAGCGAGGCAAAGACATCATCTTAAAAAGGGCCGTGCGTCCCAACGGCGAGAGCGGAAGCCTACGCCATCCCGCGACATCCTGCCGCAATCGAGTTAAAGGTGGGAGAAGATTGAGCTCATACCGGGCTACAGGGTCTATGGAGACCCAAATACCCAGATATTTAAATCCCGTTTGTGTCACCTGTATGGGACAGTGACGCAGGAGGAGGGGGACATCGCCAGAAAGAACATATAAATATGATTTTGTCCAATTAATAATTAAACCTGTCTGCCCTTTGGGTAGCCCCTCCTATTAATTATTTATTTTGTCCCTTTTTGCCCCTCATAACCTTTTAATCTTTTCATGTCCACTGGATTTTTATAGGTATTGACCTAGGGGTTAGATGCTCTTTTTGCCTCATAGTCCTTTTTCCTGAGGCCTAGATGCCTTTTCTGACTAGAAAATATGGGTCACGCAAAATGGTGGTCAGCAACTGCCATAACTGTCACTTCTAGGGAAAGGACCATTGGATTACACTAGGAAGATACTAGAACCTTCTGGAGGGTTCTGATGGCCAGAGCCAGCCTATATAAGGCCAGAACCAGAGCAGCCATTTTAGCTGTTGGTGAGGAGTGACCAGAGAGCTTGGGAGAGCCTAGTGAGGAGTGAAGCGTTAGAGTGGGGAGGCAAGCGCACTGTTAGGAGATGGTCTGACCTTTTGTTCAGCAGCCCTACCTTGTCGATGTAGCCCCCTGCCTACTGACTGAGCCCTGACAGCTCCACTTTATTTATAGACTTCTGAAGCCATCAACCTTCCTTGATGAGAACGTCGTAAATTGGCTAGGAAAGTCGGTTGGAACAAGACCTGAATAACTAGAGGATTGTTCCGTCTTTGCTCTCTCCTCTCTGGAGTGTTCCCGCCTGAATTGCTGACTTAAGGGTTGTGGGGTTAAACCCTTCTTCGGCCCTCCATGAGAGAAGTATTGGCCAAATGAAATTAACACCTACCCGGTGGTGCTTGGCGGGAGATCACGCCGTCATCAAACTATAGCCACTGATTCCCTGGGCCCCTGTAGTGAGAAGTTAGCTGGGCGGCTTACCTGGGATCAGCGGGGCAGTGAGCGAGTGGCCAGCGTTAAGGAGAACATCGGATGCAGGCGAGCGAGCTCCCGGAAGACGGGTAACGAGAGCCTGAAGGAGGCCGGCCTGCGCAGTTCTTCCCCCTCTGACAAGCGAGAGGAGGGCGGGACTTGGAGCTGAGAGGAACGCCGGAGAAGTCGCGGCGGAGCTCCGACCCCACAAGCTGCTTTGCATCGGGCAGCGCGGGGGTCGGAATTATACCTGTGCCGAGATCTCGGGGGTATCGAGGCTCCAGCTGGAGCGAGTGGTAAACGGACGAGATCTTCAACCACGTGGTAAGACCGTGAGGGGGGGGAGAAAGCGGAGCCCCTGAACCTGAGAGGGCTTTGGTGTCGAACGGAGGGAGGGGAGAGCCACTGAACCCGTCTGTAGAGACTGCCGGGCAGGCTGTCAGTAGACCAGAAAAGGGCCAGACGGTCAGCAGCAGGTTTGGGGCAACTCCTCGTCAGACTGTGTTGGCAAACAGACTACCCGGACGCCACGAGTGTTTGACACCTTGAAAAACCTGTTGTTCCCTCTAGGGGAGTCTTTCAGGAGGAGAGCATTACACTGTGGGGAGGGTAGATGGCAGTATAATGTAAACGGAGGGTTAATTGATGGAAATGATGCACTGTTCATAAGAGTTGAGGTCAAAGGGCTGTATTGTAGTAAAGAGGGGAGCAGATGAAAAGGGCGACTCCTTTTAAACAAGATTCTAGAGCCTGAGACTGATTCTGTGAGGGATAAATACTCTCTTGGGACTTGAGAACAAAGAAATTGGGTATAAGATAAATGTAACTTTTACTGCCTGTCTTTATACTTGTCACACAGGGGAGTGAACTTATTCTGTGTATCCTAATTGAAGCTGTAGAAGCTTTATTCAATGCTCAAGTTGGAAGTATTATCCCAGTGTTAATGAATTGAAGAGGGGAGAAAAGAATTAATGCTGCTTTATGTAATTGTGCTTAACCATACATTGAGAACAGAAACATGTACTGTACTAAAGGGAGATTGTGCTAAACGTTAAAAGAAACTTTTAAAGAGTATTTTATAAAGCAATCCGTATTTTCCTAAAATTTGGTGTAGTGTTGTTTTTGAGTGGATGAGACGTTGAGTTTCTGCAGGGTGTGACGCAAACTTAGCACATGTACCTTGAAGTTAGGCCTTCCTACTTAAGGCCAAGCTACCCTATGTGACTTGGGTGTTCCCTAGGTCCAACACCGAGTTTTTTTATGATAAGTTTTGCCAGCCTTAATTGTTATTAGGACTCCTTCCCAGGATTGGGTTGTTGGATCTTGTTAGACCACGCCTATCCACTCCATCAGCTCCTTGTGCCCTGATGAAGGAAGCCTGCATTGGCACTGTTCCGAAACGCGCGTCGGCGCTTTTCATGGATGATTTCTGTTTGAATGTGAGTGTGAGTTCTGGTATGGGTATGTTTTTGGGTTGACTGGAAGAGTGAATGAGCTGTGTGCCAATTTTTATTTCTCTTTGCTGTCCTTAGGCTGTGCTTATATATCTTGTTTGTATTTTCTATGATGAACTCCTACAGGATGGAGACAAAGATATGTACTGCATATTAAACTTCAATGATTGAATTGTTTTTCTATGCTAATAAAAAGAAATATTTGATATATATTTTATGTCTTTTGTGGGCTTTTGTCTTTTTCTCTTATTTAGAGAGTTTTGAATACCTCCTCCTTACCATTGGGAACCCCCCTTCCATGTTCTCTTGCCAACACTGAGTTTCTACCGAAGGAGGCCAGGACATCACAGAAAACCATCAACGATTTCTTGGGTGAGGTGAGATATAGCAATATGTTGTCAGCATAGAGCGAAATGTGATCTTCATAATCAGTGGACCACCGAATACCCCTTATCGAGGGCTCCCAGCGGATCCGGCGGCAAGGGGCTCCAGGGCCAGGACAAACAGGAGCGGTGATAGGGGGCATCCCTGACGGGTACCACGCCCGAGGCTAAACGGTACCGAAACTCGACCATTGACTACAATCTGAGCAATCGGGCCTTCATAGAGAACCCGAACCCAACCAATAAAGCCGGGACCGAACCCAAATTTAGCTAACGCAGCCCACAAATAAGGCCACTCAATGGTGTCAAAAGTCATCGTGGCATCCAAGGACGCCAAGATGGCCGGCTCGCGCAACGTCCCAGCCCTCGCGAGAACTCCATGCAGACGCCTGAGATTCAACGCAGTGTTACGATGGGGAATAAAACCGGACTGATCTGGATGGACCAGGTCACTAATTACATTGATCAAACGATGGGCCAACACCTTTGCGAGAATCTTAGGCACGGCGTTCAAAAGAGATATAGGACGATACGACCCACACTTGTCCCTTGGTTTCCCTTCTTTATGTATAACAACAATCGTCGCAAGTCGCTGGTCTCGGGGGAGAGAACCACACTCACGAGACTCCAAAAACATATCTCTCAGATAGGGAGCTATCTTATCAGGTCGCAACTTGTATAGCTCTATCGGCAGCCCATCAGGACCCATGTCCTTACCAGACTGCAAGGAGCGGATCGCAAGGGCAACCTCCTCAGCGGTTAGTGCGCTATCCATTCGCTCTCTATCAACGTCCGAGAGACTCGGCAGTGCAATGTCACGCAGCAACAAATGAGAGTCCTCCTCCGGCCTATCCGACACGGGGGAGTATACCGTCCGAAAGTGATTAGCAAAGTACTCAACAATCTCTACCGGGTCTGTGACCCGTATACCACTCACCCTCTCAATCTCAGGCACAACCCGACTAGCCCTGTCCTTCTTGTCCAACCATGCTATCAATTTACCTGCTTTATCTCCCACGTCATATAGACGACCCTGTTGCTCTCGACTCATGGCCTTAGCAACATCTGTAACTAGAGCCCTTTATTCCGACTGTTTCAATCTTAACATATGTGTCTTCGCACGGGTTACCTCCTGCTCCAGGTCCAACTCAAGGTCTGCTATTTTGGTTTCAACATTCACCACCGCCTCATTATTCAGTTTTTTAACGCCAGCAATCAAAGACAGGGCTTGACCCCTGAGAACTGTTTTAAAGGCCTCCCAAAGCGACACTGCTGACCACGCAGAGCCTCATTTTCTGAAAAATATAGATCAAGTGACTTTATCAAATTGTTACGAGTTTTAGGATTACGGAGATACCAAGGGTTGATCGGGGCCACCCGCCACTCGGTCCCCGAAGATAACTCAATTTGAAGCCACAGGGGAGAGTGATCAGAAATTCCTCGGGCCATATGTTTAATCTCAACAACAGAAGTCCCCTGTGCAGCAGGCACCAGGACGTAATCAATCCTCGAAAGGCTACCATGGGCACCGGAGTGGAACATGTATTGCCGCTGAGTGGGATGCAACAATCTCCAACAGTCTACAAGGCCTAAGGTATCGATGAGACCACAAAACCAGTTCTGCGCCCCCTTAAGGTCTTTAGGTGGATGTCTATCAAAAGTACCAGACACAACCGCATTAAAATCCCCACCCACTATCTATGACCCCTCGGGGAGAGCCAGGAGAACCCGCCCCAGATTTGCGAAGGTAGTGGACTGCAGACCGGGAGGAACATATACAGATACCAGGGACAAGGTCCTACCCTCCCAACGACCAGTAAGAACGACATAGCGCCCTCTATCATTGAGAACTGTTGCATCCACCTCTAACGGGAGAGAACTCTTGATTAGAATACCCACCCCTCGGGAACCTGAGGAAAACCCTGCATGAGCGGCTAAAGGATACCCCTTCCTATTCATAGCGTAGCATGTATTTCCTATCAAGTGAGTTTCCTGTAGTAGGACCACAACTGGGGAATGACGTTTTAACTGCTGCAGTACCACCCCACGCTTTATCCTATCCCCCAACCCATTCACATTCCAACTCAGAAGTCTCAACCCTCTACCCCCCATCCCACACAAGAAAGAAAGTCCAACCCCAAAAGGAACCCAGCGCTCTGCTCAGAAAGTCTTGCAATACATTGCCTTGCAGAAAACGAAACTGAAAGAAAAACACAACCCCCCTCCTCCCCACCAAACAACCTGTTACAAAACCCCCCACCCTGCACCCCTGCATAAGACTAGAAAGCCACCCCAACTTGCAGTGTGCCTGTAGCCCCAACATCTAAACTAATCCTCAGAAAGTAAAGCAGAGGAGGAAAACGACCCCCCAATAGCCCCGCAACCCCCGATGCGCCTCACAAAGTTACATTACACGAAGTAGTGCACCACAGTTCGAAGCTTCCAGAATACCCCAGGAACCAGTCAATGATAAGGCTTATTCCTGGTCCATCGATTCGCCCTCCGCGCCACCATTCTGCCCGTTCTGCGGATGGTGGGCCGGAAGAGTATCAAGCCAGTCGGAGACGACGTCTGGTCTGTCGAAAAAATAAGTCCGCTCTGCATGTTCGATATGCAACTTAGCCGGAAAAAGCATGGCATATTTGAGGCCCATCTCTCGGAGTCTCCTTTTCACCCCAAGAAAACCAAGTCTCTGTTTCTGCACGGTTTGGGTAAAATCTGGATAAAAACTGATGGTAGTGTTCTCAAACTTTATGGGACCGCCTGCACGCGAAGCCTGCAGGATAGCGTCTCCGTCGCGGGTTGTCCACCCGGAACTCTGTGAGCTCGTTCCACAGTAAAAAAATTGCTCAGTCCCTTGGGTGCAAGGTGATTCATGATCAGGTTCTCCACAAAAAGATCAGTTGCTGAATCCTCCGCCTTCTCCGGAACTCCTATGATACGGACGTTATTCCGCCTAGACCGTCCTTCAAAATCCTCCAGCCGACGTGCAAGGAGGTCATTGGAAGCCCTTAGGTTACGAACCTCCGTCTGCATCTCAACGACGTCGTCCGTCAGGCTAGAAGTCTTAATATCCAGCGATTTAACCATTTCGTTGGTTTTCGCTAGTTCCGTGCGGATCAGATTGACCTCAATCGCCACAGTGTCAGTGAGGGACGATCTGATCCCATCAATGGCGGCCATGACGTCTTGCAGGGTAGGCTCCGTCGCTGAGGTCAGTGGATCTTTCGTTCCCTCCAGCGACCTACCCGGTCCACTAGGTGACACCTTAGCCTGGGAATAGCGGTCCATAATGTTAGTTTGGGTATAGCTGCCCCGTCGAGTAGCCTTTGATCTCTGCTTGTCCCCCTCCGGCTTCCCCGCCATCGTGAAGACAGTGAAAATGATTTCAAACTGGGGCGGGGGGGGATTAAAGCGCAATCAAGGGGCTGAGTGGATGGCCATGCCCGGCAATGGTAGACTTTGGTAGAAAAATGGAGATCTCTGAGGTCCCTTGGGCAGCAGTGCTGAAACCGCAGTATCTGATCTTCCCAGCAAACGAAAAGCAAAAGTGAAAGTGAGCCGGACCGGTCGTCTCCGTCACCTCAGGCCGATGTTGTTCAACTACAACTCGGGCACCATGCCAATTCACAGCCGGGCATTACGGAGGCGCAGGCCGCGATCTTCAAATCCTCATAACTCCGGCTCCCGGGGTCCGATCCGGACTCTGGTTGCAGTATTCGACTCACCAGCGGTTCGTCTTATATGAAAGTCAGGATAAGCTACAGGATATATGCAGGAGGTTGCGAGGGTCTCGGGAGCCCTGTGCTCACGCGGCCATCTTGGTTGCGCGCAAAGCTCCTCCGAGACTCAGATTCTTAACGATGAAGACAGCATTCCCGATTCCATCACTCACACAGAGTCAGTGAATTACAAGGTCAAATCCATATTTTCAAACAACAGTTATATTCCTACTTTAATCAAGAAGTGCAATTACCAGTTTTTTTCCTCTGCAACCAAAAATACAGGCAGAGAAAGCCCTACACATATTAGATGTCAGGTGAGCAGTAATCTATTACCTGCAGGAGGCAAAATAATGTATCAAAGGGAATCAATTCTTCATTTCATTTGCAGCAGTAAATAGGTTTGCCAGTCACAAACAGAATGATTGCAGGATGGATAGTCCAGACATGCTACTGATAAGTGAAGGTGACGCTGGATAAAAAAAAACCGAGCACAAGCATCTAAAAAAGAAGGGAGCCAATCTAGCCTTCATAGTTAATGTATCCATAAATTACATCTGCATGGCAGCCGCATGCAGATGTGTTCTTTGAAAGGTTCTTGGCTGTTCTAGGAGTAGCACAGTCTTCCTGCTCAGTCGTCCATAACTACTTGCCCAACAGCCAGACTTACAAACCAACCAAGTTTGGCTTAATTACATCCTTACTCACATGCTACATTCCAGCATTCGCAAGAAGGACACAAAGTCATAGGACATATCACAACACACCTCTTTTGCAAATCAACAACCACATGACTAGCTCCGAAAGGCGCTCATAAAAAATGTGGGGATGTGGCTTGAAGATACTTTGACAATGGAAGACCACGCAAACAAAATCCCATGCAGATGTTTTGGAATGATGCAGATGTTGTGCAAGATTCTACCCTTGCTTCCCCAGACGTCGAGCCAGGTGGTTGTCCAAACCCTCATTCTCTCGCGTTTGGATTATGGCAATTCACTGTATTTAGGGTCTCTGAAAACTACAAACTGTACAAAATGCGGATGCACGCACATTACTTGGAATCTCCAAGTCTCAGTCAGTCAGGCAGGGACTGAGAGACCTTCTTTGGCTCTCTATTGCCCAATCGATAGATTTTAAGTCAATGTGTATCACCCTCCAAGCTATACAGGGGCAAGGGCCGCCTATCTTAAGCGCGTTTGCTACCCCGTTAAACACTCAATAGATCACTTCGATACGCAAACCTCTATCTGGCTATCACCCCTCTCATTAAAATGGCCAAAAAAAGTGGTCGGTCCTTCAGCTTCAATGTTGTGAAGCTCTGGAATTCTCTTCCCTTGGCCATCCGAATTATAGACAATGAGCTACGCTTTGAAAAGCTATTAAAACCTTTTTTTGAGAAAGTTCTTGTCTTTCGGCTTCTTCCTTGTTTTGCATTGTGTTAATGCTTATTCAGTGCTGAATGCCACCGAGTCGCCACATGCTTTACAAATCTAATAGTACAGTACTAGCAGAGTACATATTACGGACACAACACCATAGTAATTTGTCAGATCCTTTTTTGTCTAAATGCACATAGGCAAGGTTCTCAAAGGTGAACACAGGCTTCACCTGGGTTAAATCAGTCATAGATTCACATGCTTAAATCATGCCCTGTCATCAAACTGGGAGTCTTATGGTACTTTACAATAGCAGTAAACAATGTTAACATGCCTGATGACTGCAGGAGGGTGCTTCAGCTAATGAGTGAAATGTGCTTTGATCTCCATTTCATTTAGAGGCCAGAATAGTTCAAATATCTATTACAAATTACGCATGAGGGCCTTCCTGTGTATAGGTCTAACATTTCAGATAATTTTAGCTTCCCTTGATACTTTTTTCCAAGCCAATGTCAGCCCTGACCATCTGTGGAATGTTGTTTCTGGAATTATTGTTCAAGGGAACATCGAATTGAAAGAGCTATTGAAAATGTTTGGAAAGCAGTGGCCTCCATCTATGAGCCATCTAGAGAGAGAAAGAAACTATCTTTAAAAGATAACTCCTATAAGGACTGTGCCACTCCTTCACCAAGCACATTTCTTAATTGTGAAACCTGGCAGAAATGTTCTGCAACTACTAGGTTGTGGGTGTGGATTGTGTAATAGATGCATAACCCCTCCCCCAGGGTAATGGTTTTATCCGGGAAATGCACAATGTACAGCCTCTGGCCAGAGGCGGTATAATAAATGGGTGGAGACCACTCGTGGTCTTCCGGCCCACACCAGACACCAAGTGTTTGTGCGTTTGTTTTTTGTTGCCCCTGTGGTTAGGCCACAACAAATGGGGGCCCGCAGCTCATCACTGTGACCTCCACCATACTGGCGACGGCGGTCCACCAAGCCTGCTGCCCTGCATCGGCCATGCTTGCCACACTGGGAAGTGTGCGCTTCTGCGAGTCCCGGCTGCCCCGCACTGCGACGGACATCGTAGCCCACCGCACCGGCGTAGTAGGCCTCACCTCCAATGCTTTGGCCCGTTGTGCTTGGGCTCACCTGCTTTAGGCGCGTGCTGTGCCTGGGCCCGGTAGTCCTCCCTCGCCTTCCTGCACGCCCTGGCAGACACGCCCTGTTGACGCAGCCTGGTGAGTGGCCCAGTGAGGCCCACAGCTGTTATTTTGCCCACTCAATGGTACGTCTACTACTTTGGATTGTTGCATCAGAGTGAGTGACTGAAATTGTTGTACAGTATGCAGAAATACAACAAAAAAGAAGTAACAACAAGCATTTACAATGCAATGGTCCCGTCCTTGTTAATGTTAGAGCTATTGGCATTGCTCATGACACTATTTTTGTTTTTAAAACATATAAATAAATGGCATTGTTATTTACAATGCCAATAGCTTAATCTCTCGCAAATGCGAGACCTATTGCATTTGCACCCACACACACGCACAGCGCCACACACAGATCCACACGCACCCACACACACACACAGAGCCACACGCACCCACACACACAGAGCCACACACGCACAGAGCCACACACACACAGACAGAGCCACACACACATAGACAGAGCCACACACACAGAGCCACACACACACACACACACACACACAGACAGAGCCACACACACAGCTCTCTGCCTAGTAACGCCCTAGGGAACAGAGGCACGAAAAACCAGATCACAAGCAGGGAACAGAGGCACAAGCATGGAACAGAGGCACGAACAGGGCACAGAGGTACGAAAACCAGATCACAAACAGGGCACAGAGGCACAAAAACACAAAAACCGGATCACAAGCAGGGCACAGAGGCACAAAAACCGGATCACAAGCAGGGCACAGAGGCACAAAAACCGGATCACAAGCAGGGCACAGAGGCACAAAAACCGGATCACAAGCAGGGCACAGAGGCACAACAAGCAACGAGGGGGCAGGGGCAGGAGAGCAAGCACAAGCAACGAGGGGGCAGCAAGCACAAGCAACGAGGGGGCAGGGGGGGTACAGAGGCACAAAAACCGGATCACAAGCAGGGCACAGAGGCACAAAAACCGGATCACAAGCAGGGCACAGAGGCACAAAAAGCAAGAGGGGCCAGGGGCAGGAGATGAAGCACAAGCAACGAGGGGCAGCAAGCACAAGCAACGAGAGGGCAGGGGGGCAGAGAGGCACAAAAACCGGATCACAAGCAGGGCACAGAGGCACAAAAACTGATCACAAGCAGGGCACAGAGGCACGAACAAGGCACAGAGGCACAAGCAGGGAACAGAGGCACGAACAGGGCACAGAGGCACAAAAAACGGATCACAAGCAGGGCACAGAGGCACAAAAACCGGATCACAAGCAGGGCACAGAGGCGCAACAAGCAACGAGGGGGCAGGGGCAGGAGAGTAAGCACAAGCAACGAGGGGGCAGCAAGCACAAGCAACGAGGGGGAAGGGGGGCACAGAGGCACAAAAACTGGATCACAAGCAGGGCACAGAGGCACAACAAGCAATGAGGGGGCAGGGGCAGGAGAGCAAGCACATCGAACGAGGGGGCAGGGGAAGGAGAGCAAGCAGAACCAACGGGGTGCAGGAGAGCAAGCAGAACCAACGAGGGGGGGCAGGAGAGCAAGCACAACCAACAAGGGGGCAGCTTCTCAACTTCTTCCGGCGCCGGTCGGGCAGAAATGGCGTCAGAAAAGCGCCGCCATTTTCTAATTCGGGCGTGTTTTTTGCTGTTGAGTGACGGATGACGTCACAGAGTTAAAAACTGCAAAACACATGCCCCCGAATCCGGAAAAGACGGGGCTTGAACGGAGTGACGCCCCTCTCCTCCAATGGCTGGTTTAGGAAGCCAGCTAATGGAGAAGAGGGGCGGGTTCAAGCTCCCATACTTGTAAACATAAAATCTCGGCTGCGCCACACTGATGCGCAGTGTACGCTAGACCAAGACCTAAAAAAACACAACAGTGAGAGGAGGAGAACGTGGTGTCAAGGAACACTTTATGTGGACAACTAGTAAACCACTACAGGACTGGAATAGGTGAAAATAGGCAAAGGACTATAAGGCACTCATGACATTGCACTAGCCACACAAATAAAAGCACACACCCTCGACATCTGCCACCCCAGCAGCGCAAACCCTGCACAGAAACTGAACCAAGCACAAAAACCCAGCTGGCAATGGGGGATGATGCTAATGCCGCAGCCCAGCAGGTCCCACAACAGGGTCAGTCTACGCCACAGCGACCCTTGAACTTCTGGTTGGTCGATCCCCCCCAGCTGCAGCGCCACCATCTCCTGTGCCAGCCTTGCCTGCTCCTCACTGCCTGCTGCTGTCTGTGTCCCTGATCGCCGCCTCCACTGCCGCCTTTACCCCCCTGAGTGCCTGCGCCTTAACCCTTCTTTCCTGTACCCCGGCTGCCTGTGCCCCTGTCTCCCCATGTGCCTGTGTGACTGCCAGCCTCCCTGCTGCCCCTCTGAGCGGGCCTGCCTGCTTCTGACCTCGCTCTCCCCTCGCCGTTTCCTCCCGTTTTCCCACGCCGTTTTTCTCCCTTCCCGCCGCTGCCCTCCAGGCGGCCCGCCCCCTGTGCCCATTCACTGCCACCTTCCTGCCTCTCAGCTGACCCGCCCTCCCCACCTCCCCCTTATATGGCGACCGCTGCGCGGCCGCAAGCACCGGGCGCGCCGCTGGTGCACCGAAGGCGCGCCTAAGGCAAGCCCGTCTGCGCCCGTCCACGCCTGGACCACGCCCAGCGCCAGAACCCCTGGTCCCCGCACCAGAGACGAAGCAAGACTTCGCTACGACGCCAACACCCTCATCGCACTCAACCAAGGACGGCCCTCCAACTGCTACAAAGCCACCCCCAAGCGCACCCACGGCCCATTCACCTGCCATAACTGCACCAACTCACACGCGAGGAAGCTACCAGCAGTGGTACTGGAGCTGCGGCGTCGGATTCAGAGCTTTACCGTGCACACACACAAGTGCCTTACTACTCAGAAACTTGGATACTGATTTTAACCTGCTGGATATCAAGCGGTGTTAATCTTTTTATACGTCTTAACCTAGCAGCCGCGACGGAAGTACAACCGGCCGAGAGCGCACAAACTTGTTGCAACAGTCATTGGACTATCGCTGCCCACTTGGAGCCCTGACGAAGTCGAGGGTATACCACCCTGACGAAACACGTGTTGGCTGGGCGTTGCAAAATTAAAATTGAAGATCACAACAATCAAGACTGAATCAACATTTTTTGTCTCAGAATTGTGTAACTCAACTGTCAATATTATACAGTTTAATAATTGACGTGTGCACAGATCCCATGTTTTGTCATAACTGCACCTTCACCTGCACCAACGACGCCAAAGCCGCGACAGCAAAGGGAGCCGACGGACTGCGATGCATCCTGCTCAACACCCGCGCCGCACGCAAGCACGCCGTCGAGCTCTGGGACCTACTCACCACCACAGCACCAGACGTCGCCTTCCTGACCGAGACCTGGCTGAACGAAACCTCCGCCCCTGACATAGCAATGGCCATTCCCGACGGGTACAAGATCTCCTGAAGAGACCGCGCCAACGGAGTCGGAGGAGGAATCGCCATCATACACAAGAACACCATCAAGGTCTCCGCGAACACCGACAACACCCTCACCACCGCCGAACACATGCACTTCAAGATCCACACAGACCCCAAGACCACCCTCAGAGGCACCCTCGTCTACAGACCGCCGGGCCCACTCCCCCAATTCGGGAACTCCATTGGGGACTTCATCAGCACGAACGCACTGACCTCCACCAACTACATCCTGCCCGGCGACCTGAACTTCCATCTGGTAAACATCAATGACAGCAACTCCTTCACCCTGGTCGACAACCTCGCTACCCTCGGACTGAAACAGATCGTCACAACCCCGACCCACATCACCGGCCACACGCTCGATGCCATCTTCTCCTCCAGCCCCCACGTCACCTTCGGCCACAACTCCGAGCTCACCTGGACCAACCACCACTGCATCCACGTCACCTTCCAGAAACCTGTCACCCACCACCGCACCCCACAGACCCCAGCCGTCGCTGGGGCAAAGTAACCAAGGAACTGCATGAAGCTCACCTCGCAATCGACCCTCCGACCAGCCCCACCGACCCTCTGGATGGAAAACTGCGCCAACACAGCAGCACCTTTACGACTACCCGCCGACAGAGACACCAACCAGAGAGCCAGCTGGTTCACCCCAGAGCTCCTGGCCTCCAAGCGCACCTGCCGGAAACTCGAAAACATCAGGCTCAGCGACAGAACACCCGCCAACCACGCAGCCCACAAAGACGCCATCCGCAACCATCACCACCTCATCAGAACAACCAAAAGAGCCTCATTCACAGACCGCCCAACATCAACGCCCGCAACAGCAAAGATCTCTTCAACATCGTGAAAGAATTCTCCAATCCCAGCTCCTGCATCAACGACATCCCGCCGTCGCAAGCTCTGTACGACACCCTCGCTGACTTCTTCCACCACAAGATCACCGACATCCACAACAGCTTCAACAATCAGATCATCCCAATGCACCCCACCACGTCAAGCACACCCAACCCCACCGACCATGACCATCTGACCACATGGACCAACGTGAGTACCGAAGACATTATGAAGACCATGATCACCATCCAGTCAGGCGCCCCTTCGAACCCTCTCCCCCACCACATCGCCAACAAAGCCAACAGCCTCATCGCACCCCACCTGCGCAACATCATCAACCTCTCCTTCGAAACCGCCACTTTCCCTGAGAGCTGGAAGCACGCCGAGATCAACGCCCTCCTGAAGAAGCCCAAGACGGACCCGAGTGACCTCAATAACTTCCGGCCCATCTCCCTGCTTCCGTTCCCAGGGAAAGTCATTGAAAAGACCGTCAACACCCAGCTCACCCGCTACCTGGAAGACAACAACATCTTGGACCCGTCCCAGTCTGGCTTTCCCAGCAACCACAGCACCGAAACCGCCCTCATCGCCGCCACAGACGACATCAGAATCCTCCTCGACAACAGCGAGACAGCGGCCCTCATTCTCCTGGACTTCTCCGCCCCTTTCGACACCGTCTGCCACAACACTCTCCGCACACGCTTCTACGACGCAGGGATCCGAGACAAGGTCCTGGACTGGACCACCTCCTTCCTCACCGACAGAACCCAGAGAGTCCTCCTCCCCCCGTTCCAATCCGGAACCATCAAAACCATCTGGGGCGTCTCTCAGGGATCTTCCTTCAGCCCGACGCTGTTCAACGTCTACATAGCCCCCCTCGCCCGCATCGCCAGACTACACGACCTCAACATAATCTCCTACGCCGACGACACCCAGCTGATCCTCTCCCTCACCAAGGACCCCCTCATCACCAAATCCAACCTGCACCATGGGATGGGGGCCGTCACCGACTGGATGGAGGCAAGCCGGCTCAAGCTGAACTCGGACAAGACGGAGATCCTCATCCTTGGGCCCAACCCATCGGCGTGAGACGATTCCTGGTGACCTCCTTCCCTGGGAACCCCCCAACACCAACCAACCACGCATGCAACATAGGGATCATCCTCGATTCCACGCTCAGCATGACCAACCAAGTCAACGCAGTCTCCTCCGCATGCTTCCGCACCCTCCGTATGCTCCGCAGAATCTACAGATGGATCCCAACGAACACTCAGAAAACAGTCACCCACGCCCTGATAAGCAGCCGACTCGACTACGGAAATGCCCTCTACTCCGGGGCCCCGGCCAAACTCATCAGCAGACTCCAAAGAATCCAGAACGCCTCCGCACGCCTGGTCCTAGAGGTCCCTCACAGAGACCACATCACCCCCCACCTGAGAGACCTGCATTGGCTCCCCGTCGACAATAGAATCACCTTCAAACTAATAAACCTCGCACACAAAGCACTCCACAAGACCGGCCCAGCCTACCTCAACAGCAGACTCTCCTTCTACGCACCCAACAGGAAACTCCGCTCCGCCGTCCTTTCCCTGGCCGCCGTCCCGCGCATCCACAGAACCACCTCCGGGGGCAGATCCTTCTCCCACCGCACCACCAAGACCTGGAACGCCCTCCCCCTCCACCTACGACAGACTACTGACCTCCCGGCATTCAGAAGACTGCTCAAGACCTGGCTCTTCGACCACTGACTGCAGCTCCCCCCCCCCCCAGCGCCTTGAGACCCTAGCGGGTAGGTAGTGCGCTTTACAAATTACTTGATTAATTGATTGATTGACAGCACAGACTTATAGGTATACTGCAACTATTCAGTGAGCTTGCCGATCAAGGTACTGCATCACCGCGCTGGAAGACATGAATTGGAAGGCTGGAAAATTACTTAGTTGAACCGGCAAAAATGATTGGGCCATCAAATGCACCCTCTTGCTTCACTATGCAGGCGAACAAATCTATAAACTATTCGAACACCAACCAAACATGAGCGCAGCCAACGACTACAACAATCAATTTGCACTTCGATGCAAAGCTAAATCCAAACTTTGATCCAAAGCTGAATCCAGACTTTGAACAATTCAAACTTCGCCAAGCCCGGCAGCGAGAAGGGGAATCCATAGACGCATTCTATGCGTGTTTACATGCTCTTGCCAGCATGTGCACCTCTGATGGTCAACCCAAAGAGATATGGGCACAAATTATTCAAGGCTATAGGAATAAGACTCTCAGAGGACTTATCTTGAGGCAGCCAATCAGCCTCGAAGACATACTCATTATGGCCCGATCTCATGATCTCTCTGAAGCACTTGCAGCTGAGATGGACGTCATCATCATGCAGCAGCCTGAAAAGAACCCCACAGTGAAGCTGGCATATGCTCTCCACATGAAAGGTCTGATTAACAAACCAAGGGCGCAATCCACCCCCCAGCAAAGAGGCCGTTACGGGCACTGTGGGCGTGACGAGCACCCCCCTGGAAGAATACCCAGCGCAGGACCACACATGCTCAAATTGTGGTAAATTAAACCACATTGCAACCATATGTAGAGCAGGGGCAAGCCCCTATCAAAGCAATATGGCAACTGATGCTGGACGACTCTAAATCACAGAGCACCACCAAGTCACCATAAAGACACTGACATCCACTGGAAGATTTGTCACCTGATGATGACAATGATGAAGCTCTCCTCATCTCATTCACCAATGATCTGAAACAGCATAGACGGCCATAACCCACATGCATGGTCCAAATTGCCAGATCTGACGTCAAGGCCCTCATCGACATCCGCGCATCAGGGAACATGATGGGCATCCAACCATACCGTTGCCTCCAACCAAGTCCACCCTTCTCGACGAAGACCAAGATGTTCACCTACAGCAGCCAGTCCCCGCTGCCCTTGAAAGGCCAGATGACAGTCCAAGTAAAGTCAGAAATTACAACTGCATTCCACGAGGTTGACAAGAAGCTGATACCCTCATTCAGGGCTCGAGTTGTGGTGCCACGCGGGTGGACGGCATCCCCCACTTATTTTACCATGAGCTCGATAACTGGAGCACATGGAGTCACATATTTACTCTTTGTCCTCTCTGTGGCGAGATCAGAGCCCATTCAGAACGCTGCTCACACGCTGGCTTCTCTGATACACTCGCATCTACAGGGGGGGCGAGGGGAGGCAATGAGTCTCATGGTGCAAGCCACCTTTTGTGACGTCACTTCCTGTCATGACGTCAGCGTCCCCCCACTTCTTTTTTTGGGACTTGTGCCATGCCCTCATTGAAAGCCACACAATAGAAGATCTAGGCTTTGTATTTTTTGCAAAAAACGTCACATCCTGCCAAGTCGACAATCTCTTAGATTAATTCCCCGAACTCTTCAAAGGACTAGAGTGTCTGAAACCCCTCCGATCAGACTAAACATTGACAAGTTGGTGAAACCAGTTGCCTTTTGCCACTGATGAGTAGTACCTATTCAGCTCTGGCCACTGGTTGAAAAATAGCTAGACAAGCTTGAGAGCTAAGGTGTCATCAAAAAGTGTCTGGGCCAATACCGTGGGTGTCCCCTATGGTCCGCGCAGAAAAACCAAAACTTCCTGCGAATATCCACTTTGCATCGACATCGCCTCTCCAATCGGGCCTACAAGCGGGAGATACATATAACATCCACAATGAATGACATTATAGCCGACCTTAACGGGTCAAGATGGTTCTCCAAACTAGACCTCAACACAGGATATCACCAACTGCTCCTCTCCAAAGAAAGCAGATACATTACTATGTTTTTAACACACCTAGGGTTACCCTGGTACAAAAGCCTTAACTTTAGCATTTCTTTGGCAGCTGAGGTTTTCCAGGATGCCATCAGAGAGAGATTATCCAGTCTCCAAGGCATCATGATCGTGAGTTATGACATCTTAATATATTCTGAGACCACAGAGGAGCACCACAGACACATGTGAACTACACTGAAATGCCTGTGGGAGCACTGCATCGGGAAAAATGTTTCTACTTCCAGAACTCCATTGAGTTTTTTGGCTAAGTATTCAAACAAGATGGGATACTAGTCCCCCAGAAGTCGCAGGACACAGCTCCAACACCTGTCTCAGAAGTCTGTAGCTTCCTGGGGATGTCCACCTTTTATGGCAGGTTTATCCTAAGAGCCCTCACTAAAACCGTTGACCCCTGGAGATGGAGAGCCACCGAAGAAAGTGCCTTCCAAATGGTGAAAGCAGCCCTACTAAGCAAAGCCACCATGGCCTATTTTGATCCAAAGAAGAATACCGAACTGCAGGTGGATGCCAGCCCTGTTAGTTTAGGGGCTCACAGCCCTGTTAGTTTAGGGGCTCAATTCACCCCAAAAGTGGAGCCCAGATGGTGGGCCCTGTTAGCCTTCGCCAGCAATGCCCTGGCACCGACAGAAATACGTTACTCCCAAATCGAGAGGGGGGTGTTGGCCATTAAGTGATCCTGTGGACACTTTCACCTGTACCTCTGTGGGAGGATATTCAAAGTAGTCACTGACCACCAACATCTCATCCTTCTTTTTTGTGGCTCTGCCACACACCCTCCTCCATGAATAGATTACTGGGCTAACTGATTGAAAAAGGTCTATAGCTGAGTAGATCTACTAAATGAGAAAACCAAGATGATAAGGTATAGCTGTTACTCAACATTGAAAGACTTATCACCAAAATTATGGATGTATTCTTAAATTTTATTTTTCACAAATATATGTTTTTTTTGTTTTTTATACATATATATATAGCAACTTTATGCATGATTATATCTATTTCATTTTGGTGCAATTGGAAATTTCTATAGCAGTATAAACAATGAATTCATAAAAAGTACACATAACAGACACACAGTTTGCAAAGGAGAGATAAGATGATGGAGGCAATGCGGTAGATGGACACACTACGCGCGTTTCGGCTCGTTAGCCTTCATCAGGTGACCCGTCCATTGCAATATAAAAAACCTAGGGAAGGGAGAGGGACTCCGGGGGTTGTTACCGCCTCATGGTTCTGTATAGCATCCGTCGATATCACAACGTAAAGAAAGGTGCAGGTAGATAGATTGATAAAACGGAATTTCTTAAATAAAGAGAGATGCTGAATCGTATCTTTTCTGGTATGTATGGTTCTGTACAGCGTATTCAACAGAGGAACTTGAAATTTTTGTATAAGATCTGAGGGACACTGATATGTGTCGACCGATGGCCAAAAATTGTCTTGGAATATAGCACGAATATCGTAGCGATAACTCGGGAGAGGCGGGGTCCGGCCCTCGTAGAATCAACTATTCAAGGAAAAACCAGCATCTGGTGCCGGTCGAGGGCTATCCAGTTGCAGCATTGCCCTATCGAGGTCACCTACTGACAGGGGTCTAAGAACCCAGCAGACTTCCTTTCACGCCACCCCGTACCACTGGATTGCGAGAGCAATGACAACACAGATGCCACAGAAGCGTATGTCAACCTGGTATCCTAGGGAGCTTGCCCTCAAGCGCTAAGCCTCCAAGATATATAAGACATCATCACAGCATAACCAGTGTGAAGTAAGGGACGCTCTACAAAACAGCTCATGGTACAAGTTCCCACGGGACTCCAGTGGGTGGCAACATCCGAAAAAAGAAAGGCTCACAAAGATGTGGCGAGTGCGCACCAAGCTGAGTGCTACAAAAGATGGACTGGTTTTAAGAGGGCAGTATCTGGTAATCCCGGAGGGGCTGCTACACTGAGTGACAGAACTAGCCCATGGCAGACACCAGGGAACAGCAAAAAAGAAGTCCTCTAAGGGAGAAGGTCTGGTTCCCGGGCCTCAAAGCGATCCACAAATGGTAAGGCAGTGCCCTTATAACAGCTCACCAGCTCTCAAGAAGCACCTTCACCTGTCATGACAGAAGATCCATTGGCCATGCCATAGTCCAAAGCGAGTCTCAACTTAGTGAGCTTCCGTGACAGGAGAACGACTGTGATCACAGTTGACAATTATTCAAAATGGGCAGAGACCACTTGTTGTCTTCCGGCCCATACCCAACACCAAGTGTGCGTGCGTTTCTTTTGTGTCCCCCCTATGATTAGGACGCAACACGTGGGGGCCCCACAGCTCATCAACCTGACCCCCAGCACAGATAGGAGAGGATGTGGCACAGTGGCCAGAGATGCAGACTCAGGAGCTGGGGATCCGGGTTCTAGTCTTGGCATCGGCACAACATCCTGTGATTGTGGGAAATCACTTAATCTCCCTGTGCCCATGAACAGCGCATGGATACCCTCCCGGGTGATAACCTACGCTATATAAATCTGCAAACAAACTACCAGACAATATCTCTTAGGGAGGCTGTGCTACATCAAAGGATGCCATGTGTCTAATCCTTCACCAAGCACATTTCTTTGCCCTAAAATCTACCTAACCTTTTTCAGCTACAACTACCAGAAGGTTTCCTCTAGGTAAGCTGTACCACAGGTGATGAACCTGCAAGGACGCATTAGTGCTCTCTAAATTACCCAAAAAAGGTAAAGTCTTTGACATGTGTGTGTTTTGGCCCCTTTCTTGTTCACATTGTACATAAATGTCCTCCAACAAGCTCTTCAGCACTCCACCACAGATGTGCCAAAGATTGCCAATTGATCCAACCTTACTTTGCTGTATACAGAGGATGCGGTTCTCATGGCGCGCACTGTGAATGATTTACAATTGCTATGGAATTCATTTACGACTTTTATGGAAGGGCTGAATTTAAAACGCTAACCTTTAAAAAGCCTTCATTATGATTTGCGAAAAGGAGGTCCATAAGCAGTTTGCTATTTAAAAAAACACTGTTCCCTCAGGGCACCCACTTTTTTCACAGGGTGAACGCCGTCCACCCTGCCAAGAATTTGGGTCCCAGTGGATAATGTGCTGAACTCGTCCCGGTGTAATTTCCAAACACCGGGACACTTTCAGCAGCGCCTGCACATTGTCTGCTTTCCATTTGCAACAAGCAATAATGTGCAGGCCGGGACGGGGTTTTCTTATTTCGACTCCTGCTGGGCCCATAACAAAGTCCGAATTTGAGGGGTCATCAGGCCTCTTTTTGTTCAAGTCTCTTGGCTGGGAGCAGTAAGGAGCCTCACACCTGATGCAAAAGAAGCGGAGGGGAAACAAAGGCCCACACATTGTTATCACTTCACACATACTTAAGAGAGGCAACTTTTCACTTTGTTCCGTCCCTGTGTAGGAGATATGCATGCACTGTAAGAATATCAGATGTG
Source organism: Lissotriton vulgaris (assembly GCF_964263255.1). Classification (NCBI taxonomy): domain Eukaryota; kingdom Metazoa; phylum Chordata; class Amphibia; order Caudata; family Salamandridae; genus Lissotriton; species Lissotriton vulgaris. The sequence continues at coordinate 1,546,186,504 of NC_141694.1, read as the reverse complement.
TTGGTCTTTCCCAGTATTTACACAAAGCCAATTGCATTTATATAGAGCTTACTTCTCCTGAGGAGGCGTTGAAATTATTTAAGTACCACTATTTTTTCTTGTATAGCCCTACTCATTCCACTGCAGGGTGTCGGAGCGCTTTACATTAACACATGCTTATTACAGGTACAATAAATTATATAAGTTTGTAAATGAGTGTACAGGATGTTTTACATAAAACTGGGGAGTTGCAAAATGTAGAAGTCACATATCATCTTCCATAGGTCACTGTGCTATTGTCCTCGCAATGCGCTAAAAACGTACACATGCTAGACCTGCTAAACATATATGTGAGGGCTTCAGATCTGATGTCACTTCTTGTGATGCCCCTTCCTGTAAACTCGTGGTTTTTGATGTCACTTTCTATGATGTCAGTTCCTGTGATGCCATGTGTGATATCGTGCACCGTATGTTGTGTGCAGGGATGTTTTGTGTCTTGATTTCATGCGCCGTAATGACATGCCCTGTGATGTCCCTTGCATAATGCCAAACTAGGTCAGTCCCCCCACTTCTTTTATCAGGACTTGTGCCCTGAGTTCCCTAGAGTTTCTACATTCAGTTATCTTGTTGTCCTGATTGATAGTGCTGGAAACTGGTTGTAATGTTCACGGCCGCTGGTCAGCGGTCTAGTTGGACGCTCACCGAAGGGTGCGCATACGCGAGCGTGTGATGTCACGCGCTCGCATATAAAATAAAGGGGGTGTGGCCGGCGGGGTTAGTCCGGACCACGCGGTAAACCAAACTACGTGTCCTGAGTCTTATTACCGCCGCAGCGCCAACGCCACCATGCGCTTGCGGCCTAATGACTCCACACTGGGGACGAGGGTCTGAGGACCCATTCAGTGCCCCGGAATACTGTGCTTCCTACTGGACTCCGATATGAAAGAGCACGCGGAGGGCCACTACCTCCGGTGATGAGCAAGGTGGGCGCGAGCAGCCCGCTTCGTGCCGTATACCAGCAGGAGTCAGTGACCACGTGCGCCTGTCCCCACGATAGAACAGAGGTCATCACTGCCCGTCCTACGGCGTTGCCGATTGGCATCGTGTGGCCCCGAGCGCCCAAGCTAATTCCGAGGCCCAAGATGAGGGTGCGTGCATGCAGCCCACTCCAGCGCTGATACGAGCCAGGGCGACTGGACCGTGCACCGAGGTGGAAGGAGGTCAGTGCCAGCGTGTGGGAGCCCATCCAAATCAGTCCAGCGACACTAGTGCGGCATACATCACCCATTGAGGCGATTGAGCCCAGGCAAGACCATATCCGACTAGAATCGGAGTACCACGGTCAAGAGTGACCCGGGGCGTGCGTTAGGCCCCTCCACGTGCCAATATGGCATCAATTCCCGCCATCGAACCGTTTGTGGTGGACGGTGCCCCAGCATCCCTGGCGCCTCGATGGAAAGACTGGACAGACCGTCTACAGATCTACTTCGAGGGTGCAGGCATGGCGCGAGAACCCCGCAGAGCACTGCTTCTGCACCTGGGCGGGAAAGATATCCACAGGATTTACAAAACCCTAGTGGAAGCTACACCCAAGACCTATATCACACTCCTCAATGCTCTCAATGCGCACTTCGAACCCATGGCCAGCAAAGACTATGAACGGTTCATTTTCCGTCAAGCCAAACAGGAAGCAGAAGAATCGCTTGACGCGTTCCATGGCAGGCTGAAAGAACTGGCCAGCACCTGTGGTTTCCGCGACGAGCAGGAGGAAATACGAGGTCACATCATACAGGGGTGCTCTTCATCAAACCTGAGAGTGAAAATTCTGTAAGAAGACGGGAAGCCGCTGGCAGACATTTTGAAGCTAGGGCGCTCCAAAGAACTGTCACAAGCAAGGGCGTCACACATGGAGGCGGCTCTCCACCGGCCAGTCAAGGCGGAACAGGTCAACACTGCTGAACAAGTGAACGTTGTCCGACCGAAAACACGCCAGTATGGAGGGAAGAAGCCGCAAGAGAGGCGCAGAGAATGCGGATACTGCAGAGGCCAGCCCCACCGCGCTCAGGACTGCCCGGCGCGGGGAAAGAGATGCAGCTCATGTGGACGGATGAACCATTTCTCAGCAGTATGCAGAACAACGAAGTTCAAGCACGAGGCTGCCCACGCTATAAGGGAAAGTCGGGACAGTGAAGACATGGACGTTGACTTCAACGATTACCCCGTCCATTAGGTGTTCGCCATTGACCAACCGCAGCGAAAGAAGAGGCGTCTTCCGAAGTGTCGCATAAAAATACACCAACAAGAGGTGAGGGCCACAATCGACACCGGAGCCTCCATTGAGCTCATGGCGGAGAATGTCTATAATCAGTTAAGGAACAAACCGACCCTGCAGGCCGCAAGGATCAGAGTGTTCGCGAATGGGCAGAAAACACCTATTCCACTGATAGGTTGCTTCCAAACTGAACTGCAGCATCAGGATTTGAAAGTCCCGACGACCGTCTATGTCACTAAAGAGGGCAGCGGCATGCTCATCAGTGGGCAGGCGGCAGAAGAACTCAGACTGATATCGTTCGCAATGGCTGTACTGACAGAAGAGCTAGACACAATACTGGAGGAGTTCGAGGACACGTTCCAAGGTATCGGGTGTCTAAAAGGAAAAGAGGTGTCACTCCACATTGACCCATCGATCCAGCCTGTCGCACTAAGACACAGGAGAATAGCCTTCCACCTAAGAAAGAAGGTCGAGGAAGAACTAGTAGCCCTCAAACGACAGGGCATCATTGAAAAGGTCAGTGGGCCTACCCCGTGGGTGTCTCTAATCATAGTGGCACGCAAGCCAAAGCAACCTCGCCAGGTCCGCATATGCGTGGATATGCGTCTACACAATGCAGCAGTCAAGAGAGAGAGGCACCTGACCCCCACAATCGATGACATTCTAGGGGAGCTAAACGGAGCAAAGTGGTTCTCCAAAATGGATCTCCGGTCGGGCTATCACCAACTGCCCCTCCGTCCGGACTCCTGCTACATAACCACATTCTCCACCCACGTAGGCCTCAGACGCTACCAGCGTCTCAATTTCGGCATCTCCAGTGCCGCGGAAGTATTCCAGAATACCATCCGGGAGGTACTGAGCGGCCTCCCGGGAGTCCTAAACGTCAGCGACGATCTGCTGATATATGCCAACTCAATAGAAGAACATCACCAAAGATTGAGAGGTGTACTACAGAGAATCAAGGACTCAGGCCTGACCCTGCACCGGGAGAGGTGCCAGTTCCTCCAGAATAAGATCAGCTTCTTCGGTTACACCTTCTCAGATCAAAGGATAGCCCCAGACCCGGACAAAGTGAAAGACGTGCCGGATGCGCCAGCCCCCTCCAATATATCAGAGGTGAGGAGCTTCCTGGGCATGGTGAATTTCTGTGGAAGATTCATCCCAGATCTGTCAGACCTAACCCGACCTCTCAGAGAACTCACCAAATCATCCACCCCCTGGCAGTGGGGCGAAGAACAGGAAATGGCATTCCGGGACACTAAAGCAGCGTTGTCTGCCGACAAGACTCTATCGTACTTTGACCCGGCAAAGCCTACCAACATAGCAGTGGACGCCAGCCCATACGGCCTGGGAGCCGTGATGACCCAACGCCAGGGCGAGGACGAATGGGCCCCCATCGCATATGCCAGCCGGTCTCTGACATAAACGGAGCAAAGATACTCCCAAATAGAACGAGAGGCAATTGCTATTCATTGGGCCTGCCGGCACTTCCAGCGTCTACGTATACGGGCACCCTTTTACAGTGTCAACGGATCACAAGCCTCTGATCCCCCTCTTCCGAGGGTCATTGTCAAACCACAACCCCGGATCGAGAAATGGATTCTCCAACTGCAGGAGTACGACTACCAAGTAGAATACAAACCGGGAGCCACAAACCCAGCAGACTATCTGTCCAGACATCCCCGAGCTGCCACTATTGTGGAAAAGGAAGACGCGGAGGAGACCGAAGAGTACGTGACAGTCGTGCTGGAAAGATCGAGACCCCTCCCCATGAGTCTAGAAATGATCATTGAGGCCACTCGTGACGACGAAGTACTCCTGCTGGTAGTGAGTGCCCTGCAAACCAACGACTGGAGAGCCGTCCAAGCCTCACTGAACAAGAGGACACCACAGGCCAAGACATCCCTGGAAACATTCCTGAGAGTGAAAGAAGAACTGTCGGTCGACAGCCAGGGGTGCCTGCTAAGGGGACCCCGGATAGTGATGCCTGAAAAGCTGACCCGGCAAGCGGTTGAACTAGCTCACCGAGGACACCAGGGCATGGTGAAAACCAAGAGCAGGCTCCGAGCCAAGGTGTGGTTCCCGGAAATGGACACCATGGTGGAACAAACGGTCAAGGAGTGCCAATGGTGCCAGGCCGCGGGGCAACCAGAACGCCCCCCCCAGTCCTCACAGAAACCAGCCCGCAGAGGCCGTGGGAGTGTGTCAGTGCAGATTTCGGACACCTCCCAGATGGACGATATGTACTCGTCATCATAGACGATTTCACCAAATATCCTGAAGTAGAGATTGTAGCTACTCTCACCGCTAAGGAAGTCATCGCAAAATTTGAGAAGACAATAGCCACACATGGCATATTTGAGAGCGTCAAAACCGACAATGGGCCGCCCTTTCAAGGACAAGAGTTCGCGGAATACCTCCAGAACTGGGGAATCCACCATCGGAATGTGACCCCCCGCTGGCCTCAAGCCAACGGGGAGGTAGAGAGGTTTATGCGCATGCTAAATAAAGTAATCAGGATCGCCCATGCGGAAGAAGCTCCCCTGGAAAGAGCTATCTACAGCTTCCTGAGGGAGTACCGACTAACACCACATCGTACCACCGAAGCAGCGCCAGGTCCCTCCGCCATCGGACGAGTAGTCAGAGACACACTCCCAAGCCACCCTAACTGGGCCCCGAACCGAGTGGACCCACAAAGGACTCTATCCAACAGGGCCCGGTCTAATAACTATGCAAGCTTTCGGCGGAGGGCTAAAGAATCAAGAATCCAAGAAAGAGACCGTGTCTATGTGAAAGACAGATATCCGGGGAGCAAATTCCGGCTCCCTTTTGAGCCCAGGCCGTGAACTGTCACACGCCGCACCGGCACCATGGTAACAGCCCAACGAGGAATGGAAACAGTCACACGCAACATATCCTTTTTCAAGAAAGCTCACCCAAGCGCCACTGACCCCCAGGAGCAAGAACCAGAAGGGGAAGCACCCAGCCGACCTGAAGGGCCGAACAGTCCAAGCGGAAGTGATCGTGATACCCTCGGAGAGGACGTGCCAGCGAGCCCCGCGACACCGGGGACCCCCAGTGTCGGTACACCCCGGTCCCCGGACGACCCTTGGGGTACCCAAGGATCCCCTCAAATGACCCCTCGGAGGGCCCCCACCTGGGGAGAAACAGCAGGGTACGGGCTGCGGAGGAACCCGGCCCCGTCTTCCCAGCTGGCGGACTTTGCAGTGGGCTGATCACGAACTGACCATTCATCGTACTGGTAACCGGCTGTATGGCCCTGTTTTCTTTTGACTGTGACTCTTAATGATTTGGATATATATATATATTTTTTTTTTTTTTAATTGCAAAATTAGAAACCAGTTCACAAAATAGGTCAACCAGTACACTTATGATATCACAAAGCATAGATAAAATAATAGTGAAGTCGTACACAGCCATTTAGCCCACAACCCGGAGGCCGGGCGGCGCATCGAATCGTATGCACAGCAAAGGTGTCACAGTGGTCACCCCATAGGGGTGTCTGGTTAATAACATCATTTAGTATCTGCATTTTACCCCCCTAAACTCCCACCCCCCCTCTACACCAGCCAGCATGCTCCGGCGTCCTCTGTGGGTGATGTCAAGTTCAAGTTCAAGAATTTATATAGCGCACTACTCACCCAGAGGGTCTCAAGGCGCTTGGGGATTGGTTCATTATATGTCGAATAGCCAGGTTTTGAGTTCTGAAGGGGATGTGGTTCTGTGTAAGGCGGAGGTGAGTGGGGAGTGAGTTCCAGGTCTTGGCCGCCAAGTAGGAGAAGGATCTACCTCCCATGGTGGATCTTTGGATACGCGGAACTGCGGCGAGGGCTTGATTGGAGGATCTCAGTTGGCGGGTGGGTGTGTAGAAGGATAGTCGAGTGTTGAGGCATTCGGGACCTTGTTTGTAGAGGGCCTTGTGTGCGTGGGTGAGGAGACGAAGCGTTATTCTCTTGTTGACGGGAAGCCAGTGGAGGTCTTTCAGGTGGCCGGTAATGTGATCTTGGCGAGGGATGTCTAAAATGAATCTCGCTGATGCGTTTTGGATGTGTTGGAGTTTTTTTTGTAATTTGGCTGTGATTCCGGCGTAGAGGGTGTTTCCGTAATCTAGTCGACTCGTGACCAGTGCGTGGGTGACAGTCTTTCTTGTCTCGGAGGGGATCCAGCAGAAGATTTTTTTGAGCATACGAAGTACGTTGAAGCAGGAGGATGAGACGGCGTTGACTTGTCTGGTCATCGAGAGTGCGGAGTCTAGGATGAAGCCATGGTTGCGTGTGTGGTCTAGTTCAAGTTCAAGAATTTGTATAGTGCACTACTCACCCAGAGGGTCTCAAGGCGCTTGGGGAGGAGGTTACTTATTTATCGAATAGCCAGGTTTTAAGTTCTTTTCTGAAGGAGATGTGGTTCTGTGTAAGGCGGAGGTGAGTGGGGAGTGAGTTCCAGGTCTTGTCCGCCAAGTAGGAGAAGGATCTGCCTCCCATGGTGGATCTTTGGATACGCGGGACTGCGGCGAGGCCTTGATTGGAGGATCTTAGTTGGCGGGTGGGTGTGTAGAAGGATAGTCGAGTGTTGAGGCATTCGGGTCCTAGTTTGTAGAGGGCCTTGTGTGCGTGGGTGAGGAGACGGAATGTTATTCTCTTGTTGACGGGAAGCCAGTGGAGGTCTTTCAGGTGGCCGGTAATGTGATCTTGGCGAGGGATGTCCAAAATGAGTCTCGCCGATGCGTTTTGGATGCGTTGGAGTTTTTTCTGTAATTTGGCTGTGATTCCGGCGTAGAGGGTGTTTCCGTAGTCTAGTCGACTCGTAACCAGTGCGTGGGTGACAGTCTTTCTTGTCTCGGTGGGGATCCAATGGAAGATTTTTTTGAGCATACGAAGTACGTTGAAGCAGGAGGATGAGACGGCGTTGACTTGTCTGATCATCGAGAGGGAGGAGTCTAGGATGAAGCCTAGGTTACGAGCGTGGTCTGTGGGTATGGGTGCGGAGCCTAGATCCGAAGGCCACCATGAGTCGTCCCAGGCAGAGGGGGATGATCCTAGGATGAGCACTTCTGTTTTGTCTGAGTTAAGTTTTAGGCGGCTGTTTTTCATCCATATGGCTACTTCTTTCATGCCTTCGTGAAGATTGGTTTTGACGGTGTTGGGGTCTTTGGTGAGGGAAAGGATCAGCTGGGTGTCGTCAGCGTAGGAGATGATATTGAGGTTGTGTTGGCGTGCGATGGAAGCGAGTGGACTCATGTAAACGTTGAAGAGGGTGGGACTGAGTGATGATCCTTGTGGAACACCGCAAATGACTTCGGTGGCCTCTGATTTGAATGGGGGGAGGCGGACTCTCTGGGCTCTTCCGGCGAGGAACGAGATGATCCAGTCCAAGGCTTCACCTTTTATGCCGATGTTGCTGAGGCGTTGTATGAGGGTGCTGTGACAGACAGTGTTGAAGGCGGCGGAGAGGTCGAGTAGAATGAGGGCCACTGTTTCTCCGTTGCCCAGTAGTGTTCGGATGTCGTCTGTAGCTGCGATCAGGGCGGTTTCGGTGCTATGTTTGGCTCGAAAGCTGGATTGTGAGGGATCGAGGGAGTTGTTGGATTCGAGGAAGGCGGCGAGTTGGCTATTGACGGCTTTCTCAATGACTTTGGCCGGGAATGGGAGAAGGGATATGGGGCGGTAGTTTTTAAGTTCAGAGGGGTCTGCTGTGGGTTTCTTCAGGAGGGCGCTGACTTCGGCATGCTTCCAACTTTCTGGGAAGGTGGCAGAGTTGAAGGAGCAGTTGATGACATCACGGAGATGGGGTGCAATGATGGAGTCTGCTTTGTTGTAGATGTGGTGTGGACATGGGTCGGTTGGCGAACCAGAGTGGATGGAATTCATTAGGCGGATGGTGTCTTCAGTGGTGATTGGGTTCCAGGCGATAAGGTTGTTAGAGGGCGGTTTAGGTTCTGAGGGGGGTGGAGAGGACTGTTCGTTGGAACTGTTTGGAATGTCGGAGTTGTAACACCTGTTCCTGCTCATTCCTGTCAGTGGACGTCTATGGTGTCGGTCCAGGGTATTTCTATTGTTGCCCCCGGCAACCTGCTTAACCCCTCTCGGGGACCCACTGCCGTGTACCCAGCCCTAGGTCCAACTACGGGTATCTTCCATAACATTGCCTCGGTGCATAATAACCCTTCCCTAACCATCCCTTCCTCCCTCCTCCCCCCCCAACTGGTGCTGATGTGGGCATAGTCATTCTATATTGATAATGGAGCACGCTACAAATCGGGTATAGCCTTTGTTCTTTCAAGCCTCATGGAGCCCTAAGTGTTCAATGTATCTACTCTTCATCTTCTACCATGTAGTCACGCAACGCTTGAACTATCATCTCCCATGCTCTCGCCATCTCCAAGCTTTTATCATTGTCAGTCCTGGCAGCCTGTCTCAGTCTGAGCACACTCTCACACCCGGACCATTTCAGCAGCTCATTCATCCATCTCCTCACGGATGGACCCTCCTTAGACTTCCAATGCCAGGTAAACTCTCTTTGAGCCAGCATGAGCCCTAGATCAATGAATTTGCTTGTGATTTTTGTGTTCTTTGTGTGAGGGAACCAAAGCAATCAGCATGCCGCCATGTCAAAGTCCACCTCCCTGTCAGTAACCACGTTCAGGATTTCCCTCACTTCCGGCCAATACGTCCCCAGGTTCGGACAGCCCCACAGCAGGTGATCCAGGTCAACCTCAGGTGCCAGGCACCTCGGGCACATTGCGTTGTGTACCCGAAAGTACCGTTTAATCCTTTCCGGGGTCAGGTAGGCCCTGTGTAGGACAAAGAAGTGTACCTGTTGGAAACGTGCATTCCTGGTCCCCTTCCATGTCCGTTTCAAAATATGGCCCCACACTGTGTCCGGGATGGGCTTACCTATACTGTCCTCCCATTTCGCCTTTAGCGCCATTAGTGGTTCCAGTCCCTCATTTAACATCCTATTATGGAGGCAGGTCACCGCTTTAAAAGTACCCGCGGCCATCACCACATACTGGCAGGCAATGGTTGTGTCTGGTTCAATTAGCCCTCCCTTCCAGTGCTTTTGCATCGCCGCAACCACTGCCGCATGCAGAAGAAAACTCCCGTCCGGCAGGCCAAACTGTTCCTGCAATGTCTGAAAGGGGGCAAACGTTCCATCTATGTATAAGTCCCCCACCATCTGTAAGCCTAACTCCTCCCATTCTGATAGCGGGGACCAGTCACCCCCATGCGGCAGAGCGGTCAGCATTCCCAATGGTATCTCTGGTGTATACGGCCGGGCTCTCTTCGCTCTCTTCAGACTTCTTTGCCAACACAGCCTGATAGTTTTTTCCTCCATTGTAAGGTCCCTCATATCTAGTTTCTGTTGCATAACTATGTAGTTACATACATAGGGGTCCCAGTTGGAACAGAATTTGGTACACAAAGAAAATTACTTTTGAAAAAATCAAGAAAATCGGTATTGTATTTACAGAGAGATGTTTTTAATTCACATCCTCGGTTGTAGATTGGTTACACATACATTCCTCAAAATAGTGCAGGTGTCCTCGATGTCCAAAGGGGGGCAGGGTGAAAGAGGGACAGGGGGGAAGGTAGTGCAGGTAGTGCGGGTATAGACAAGTTGCAAAAGAAATCGTGGGTGGTCATTTATACATTTTAGAAATGATACCACAGAGGCATATTCATATTGCCAAACAAATAGTTACTCTCAGCATTCATAATCCTATACCAACAAATTAACACAACCAAAAAATGAGCTGTTGTTATTGGCTAGGCGACAGTGGGATTATGTCGACGTTTCGACCCCAAGGTTGTAGGCTGATTCTTGCCCTACTGCGGGGTCTTCATCAGGACCAGTGGGGACAGGGTGGTGAGGGGTTTGGGCGGGTACCTAAAAGCCACTTGAATAGACGTGGCCCCTTCTACGAACGTGCGGAGGGCCCGAAGGCTCCGGAGAACAAGGAGAGCGTCAACCCGAGGGGACGACCCTGGATGTCCTCTTTATATTCTTAGATATATTCAACCGTTGAGTAGACCCACTCTGGGAGCTGTTGGAACTATGGCCGGTATCCGAGCACAAATCACGGATTACTAGGCAGTATCATTCAATGCGCACCTCGTGTGGAAAAGCCTTGAATGATACTGCCTAGTAATCCGTGATTTGTGCTCGGATACCGGCCAGTCCATCTGATGTCTGCGGGGTGACCGCTGGACCCTTCGAGCTCTCAGCCTCTGATACTTCTTCTCCAGATTTTCCTCCATCTTCGTCAGAGTCCGACCCCACCGCTGCCTTCTCTTGTTGCGACCTCGTAATACTCGCTGTTGCAGCTAACGCCCCTTTCCTGTCTGCCGCCATCTAAACATCCCGCATCGCTCTCCTGAGTTTGTTTCGTTTGCGGATACGCTGTGATTTTCTGATCTGGATCGGTTTATGTCTCTCCCGCTGACTTTTGCCATTGCGGTCCGTTCCGGCGCGATATAACTCAAGCCACGACCATGCTTCATCCGGGGTCTGAAAGAATTGAGTGTTCCCATTTAGGATCACTCGCAATTTGGCCGGAAAAAGCAAGGAGTATTGAATCCCTTCCTCCCTCAGCTCTTTTTTCACAGTCAGGAAGGACGCTCTGTTCTTTTGGACCTCCTGTCTGTAATCTGGGAAGACCGTGACCCGGCTATTGTCCACCTGAAAGGGGCCCACTGAGCGCGTCCTCTGTATCAACAGGTCTCGATCCTTGTAATGTAGGAGTTTCACCACCATCGGCCTGGGCGGCTGGCCTTGCATAGGTGGGCGAGCTGGTACCCTGTGTGCCCGCTCCAGGGAAAAGAAAGGAGAGAGGCCCACCGGCGCCACTACCGTTTTGAACCAGTTCTCCATATAGGCCACCGCATCATCCCCTTCAATTTTCTCTGGAAGGCCTACTACCCTCACGTTGTTCCTCCGATTACGACTTTCGGCATACTCTGCTCGTCTCTCCAGTGTGGCTAGACGGCTGAAGATATCAGTCAACTTGTGTTACGCGGTTACTACCGCCGGTTTCAGCTCCTGAGGTAGTTGTTCATTTTCTTTTACTCTGTCCGAGAGCTTAGCATGGTCCGCCCTCAAGAGACCCAGCCCCGTGGCGACCTGTGCTATGTCCTGGTGCAAAGACTCCTTAGTCGCCGTTATTGCTTCCAATATGTTGTCCAGTCCCTGGTTCAGCCTCCGCTCCTGCTCCGTTACTTCCAGGGGAGCATGAGCCTCGCCATCCCGGGCTAGCGCGGTCGTGTCTTCTCGACCGTGGTCCACGGTGGGAGCTCCACCAGCAGCAGCCTCGTGCGGCGTCATATGGTCGCCTTCGGTACTTCACCAGGCCTCGCGCCCTCCGTCACGGGAGCTTCGCCCTCTGCTTACCGACCTTGCTCGAACGTCTCAACGGTTCCACTCAGCAGCAAGCTCCCACGATGGTCCCGGCAGCCACCGGAGACCGGGGTCATAGGCCGAGGGCGGGCCGCCCCTCACACGGTCGCCGTGTCATGGAGGGGGGGTGGGTGTTGCGTCTGCCGTGTACCAGGCCGATGGGAGCTCCACACACCTCTAGTTCCTCTCTGAGGTCCCGGTCAGTTGGGCCCGACTCTTCGCACCCTGTTGGCAGATGTTTGCTATCCGGTTCAGTTCTGATCCGCCTCGCCCCGCGAGCAGTCTCTGCCGCTCCCTTGCGTTGCCATTTTCTCCACTCTCGGCTCGGCGCCTCCGGAATCGGGTCTCAGCTCTATGTTCGGTCTCCTGCTGGCCCCCAGCTGCTCTCCAACGCTTCTTCAATACTTCGTACGGGGAAACCGCCCCTCAGGGAGCGCTGATGGTGTGGTTTTCAGGAGAAATAGCGGGATCAGGCGCGGAGCTGCAAGCTCACGCCGCCATCCCGATCGGCGTCCAAGCCACGCCCCCCATAATGATTTGGATATATGTGTTTATTTTCCTTTTGTTTAAAGAAAGGTTAGAAGGAATGTAATGTTCACGGCCGCTGGTCAGCGGTCTAGTTGGACGTGCACCGAAGGGTGCGCATACACGAGCGTGTGACGTCACGCGCTCTCATATAAAATAAAGGGGGCGTGGCCGGCGGGGTTAGTCCGGACCACGCGGTAAACCAAACTACGTGTCCTGAGTCTTATTACCGCCGCAGCGCCAACGCCACCATGCGCTTGCGGCCTAACGACTCCACACCGGTCACCCCAAATTTGCCTTAAAATCCAGCAGTTAAAGAAAACGTCAATGTCAGTCTTCCGGTTCACTTCAGAATTGGGGTCAATATCTGTTAAGGTGATGCTTACAGTATATACTTATAAAAGTGTCTCGGCTCTAGCGTTTGGGGTTATACCGAGCGTCGTGCCTTTCAAAGTGCTGAGAATGCAGTTATTAGAAGATAGCTTGCTGTTTCTCATGCTACTTCCACGATTACTTGACATAAGGAATTGAGCTTTTCCTACATTTCAGGATATTATTAGATCAAGGCCAATGCAGCTGTGGAATTCCATCTTGCTATTTTCCCGAAGCTACTTTGAATAGGGCTTTGATTATCGATAAAATCGTCAGGTTAGAGTTCATTATATTGAATCATAAAGCTCTAAGGTTAAATCTGGTTACCACCGAACGCAATATTACTATGATTTTTACAACATTATACCTTAATCCTAAACTGCAAGGACTGGCGAGCACGGCAAGGGATCAGAGCGAAATGGTTAAGAACTCAGTTGCAGCAGGGGCGAGGCTTGGACAGCAATGAGGACGGGCGCCTGAGTCCGTTACCTCCATCAACCCGAGGGAAATAACGGTGATTTATTGAGTGAAACTAAATCAGCGCAACAGCCAAACTACAAGCACGGACGTCAGAATATCAGGAGCACAGACTGAGGTACCCCACCACAGCCAAAGAAAACCGGAAAGCCAAGAAACCGTCTTCAACACAAGACCAAGACAGACGCGAAGAGGGGTAGAAATGGCGCCGCACCAGTGCTAGCCCTGGTATGAGAAGATCTGGCCCTGAGAAGAGGAGAGTGAGAAGGACCAACAAACAGAGCACCCTGCTGAACTACCAAGCCCGGTTAGTGCTAAGAGTGTGGCGAAAAGAGAGCACTAAACCGCTAAAAAAGGACTAATAAGCAATCGGGGCAAAACGAAACTGAAGGTGCATACTGGCAGTGGCTATCTTGGCCAGCACACACCCACCGGAAGCAACAAGGTAGGCGGAAAGGCACAGAAGTACATAGGTGCCCCTGCAACACAGGGGACAAAACGGAGGGGAAACATCTAAAAGCACAGCCCTGTGAGCCGGCGAGCCTCCGAACCTGAGAGGGCGAACAAGTAATACATATCAAACGGCAACAAGTCAACGGGGAATACGAAACTGAAGGTGCACGCTGGGAGCGGCCATCTTAGCCAGCAGATACCCACCAAATATATGAACAACCCTGGAGATGGTGTGCTGGTGAGCCCGCGAGTGCGAACAAGTACAACGAATCAAAAGACAACAATACAACGGTGAATACTAAACTGTAGGTGCACACTGCTAGCAGCCATCGTAGCCAGCATCAAGGCAACTGGTCCACACAAAACTGAATGTGCCCACAGGAAGTAGGCTCCCGGGCGAACAGGAGCAGAAGGCTAAACGAGCACCTGCACAAAGGGGGAAAGCAGCTAACAGTCCGGCCCAGGGAGCGCAAAGTAAGAAAAGTAAGAAACCGCAATAAAAAGACGGCGACTACAGCAACAGCCCCATGGAGAATACGAAACTGAAGGTGCACACTGGCAAAAGCCATCTTGGCCAGCACAAACACACTCAACGCGGCAAGCTCGGCGAACAAAAGCAGATCAGCCCGGTGGGCTTAAACGACAACAGAACCACGGCGATCTCGGCAACATAACCACGGCGAATACGAAACTGAAGACGCACACTGGCAACAAAGGGGGAAAGCAGCTAACAGTTCGGTCCGGTGGGCGCAAGAAAGGAACATAAGAAACGGCAAAAAACGACGGCGACTGCAGCAATAGACCCATGGCGAATACGAAACTGAAGGTGCACACTGGCAGCAGCCATTTTGGCCACCACACACGCTATCAACGCGTCAAGCTCGTTGAACAGAGGCAGATCGACCCAGTGGGTGCAAACGTTAGGAAAGACAACAGAACCACGGCGTTTATGGCAACAAAACCACGGTAAATACAAAACTGACGGTGCACACTGGAAGCAGCCATCGTAGCTAACATCAAGTCAACCGGTCCACACGAAACTGAAGGGGTCCACAGGAAGTAGGCTCCCGGGCCCACACGGACCCACCCAGTGCGACAAAGTAGGCGAACAAGAGCAGAAGGCAAAACGAGCGCCTGCACAAAGTGGCAAAGCAGCTAACAGTCCCGGCCCAGGATGCGCAAAGTAAGAAACTGCAACAAAAAGACGACGACTACAGCAACAGCCCTACGGAGAATACGAAACTGAAGGTGCACACTGGCAGCAGCCATCTTGGCCAGCACAAACACACTCAACGCGGCAAGCTTGGCGAACAAAAGCAGATCAGGCCGGTGGGCTTAAATGACAACAGAACCATGGCGATTACGGCAACGTAACCACGGCGAATACGAAACTGAAGGCGCACACTGGCAGCAACCACCCCGCACAGCAGACACCAATCCCAGGCCACTAAATCGATGAACAAAGTGCGGCAAACACAAACAAGGGCTAACTCTGACACCAGCAGAGGAATTCCTTAACACACCAGCCCAGCAGCAACAAGCAAAGCGCACCGAGGGGGAAGTAAACCCGAAACTACGGAGTAGAAGAGGCCACCTTGGACAATAAACAGCAAGTGAGCACGCATAGAACGGAAATACCTCAGCTTGTACCCTCAAGCGGAACTGGTGGGAGCAAAAACAAGGACAAGGGCCATCCGAGAACCTAGCAGGTACAGACTAGACCACCAGCACACGAGCAAAGCCACACCGGGTCCAAGAGGAGAACACTCTAGCTCGGCCACACAACGTAAGGGCGACAAATTGGACAACTACATAGCCAGAAGGCGCCTTAGCGAGATGTCTCACCAAGAAGGGAAAGTAGCCAACGAAGTAAAGAAATACAAAAACAATCCTGACTCGCCCTTGAAGCTCAAAAATTACACAATGCTGGACACAATCCTCAGGAAAGTCAATGAAGGCAACGAGGTTGCTAGATCCACCAAACAAACAATCGACAACATGCAACTAGAGCTAGCAGCCATTAGAGCAGACCAAAACAACACAAACACCAGGATTGACACAGCGGAAGTGAGAATCAGCGAGATCGAGGATGCCAACACGCAATCTAGCAGAGCCCTGCTGTCAGTCTCCAAAGCCATCTACAGCCTACAGAAACAGCTTGCCGAACAAACGACCGCACAAGAAGAAGCAACATAAGACTTCTCGGCGTACCAGAAGGGGAGGAGGACAAACCCGGATCCTGCGCTGCCCTCCTAGAGGAGCTCATCCCGCATATCACTGGTCTCAGCTTTGACAAACACTTCGAACTTAACATGGCCTATCGAGTACCAGAGATGAAACTCCAATGCGCACGTGGCCCCCGCCCGATTATTTGCAGACCCCTTAGATCGCAGCAGACCAAGGCAATATTTGCAGTGGCCAGGAAGAACCAAACACTAAAGTGGAAAGATACTGAAATAATAATCACCCAAGACTTCTCGCGCCGAACTGTCGAAACAAGGAAAGGCTTCCTAGCTCTGAGAGACAAAATGAGGAAGGACAATATCACCTTCAGCTTTGCAGGCCCGGCAAGGCTGCGAATCGTGGACAAGGGGCACCCACTGATCTTCGATGACCCGGGAGAACTGAGAAGATACTTACACGGCCCCCCGGTGGAGGACATGGAGTCGCAACGCACAGAGACTGCGAAGAGATGAGCATCATCGGATAACACAAGTGCAACGGACCAGGCCTGCAATGGACAATAGCCATGCACACAAAAGAACTCAAGCACATGATCAACATTTCTACCTGAAGTAACACTCTACCTCACGGTATAGCTTGTATCTAGAACATGAACTCACAAAGAAGACGTTCCCCTGTCCCGGGGTGGACCCTGTCACTGACTCCGCAAACTGACACTACCTCAAAGTAGCTCGCCAACCTCAGCCACCCTGGGACGAGTGGGAGCCCAACACACTACCATCTTCCGCATGGACCAAATGTATATCCTTTACTGATGATCCTGGGTTAAGCCCGGCGCAAATATCATAGACAACTGGTAACCCTCGGGGGAGGAGTGGGGGAGGGAACTTTGCTGTTGCACGCCCAATTATTGAAATGCGGGGGGAGGGAGGCTCAGGGGGTACAGGAGGGTAGCCCAGTACAGACCATATATTCCTTTTTCTTTCTTTCTCTACTTCTTACATTCTCAACGGACACACATTCACAGCCATCACGCATTGCAGACAGTCCAGACGGGGCACGCAGGGAGGCACCAGGAGAGGGGTGATTAGACCAAATGGCAGAGGAGCCGACCCCTTACAGACAGCACCAAACAAGAGCGATAATATATACTTACCATGACAACGCACAATGACCCCCAACAACTATCTGACATGAAAATAACCTCACTTAATGTCAAAGGGCTCATTCACCCGAAAAAAAGGAGGAAGATAATGAACTATCATTGCAAACTAAAAAGGGATGTATATGTCCTGCAGGAATCAAAACTTTCCGAAGAGGACGCACAGTGCCTAAAGGCGAACTGTGTTGGGCTAACCCTGTGCTCGCCAGCCATTCACAAAAAAAGAGGAGTAATAACGCTAATAAACAAGAAAGCCAGACTGACCCTACTCGAGCACCAGGCGGATGAGGATGGACGCCTGCTTATAACCAGCCTGAAGCGGGGGGAGGAAACGATACACATCGCCAACATCTACGGCCCCAACACGGAGGACGAGTCCTTCTAGGGAGAAGTGGGAGACAAACTCAGCAGTCTCCCCCAAGAGGAACTACTGATAGTAGCAGGGGACCTTAACCAGGTACTGGACCAAACTCTAGACAGACACCCACAAAGGACCAGTCACCAAACACAGCCCCATCACACACTTAGGAACCTATGCGCCAAACTCCACCTCAGAGATCCATGGAGACTCCAGAACCCAGACGCCAGAGACTACACCTTTTACTCCCACCCCCATAACTCGTTCAGCAGGATTGACTACATCTTAATATCTGCCACTCACACTCACCTCATAGAACACACATATATTGCGCCAAGAACAGTGTCTGACCACTCCCTCATTAGCCCTACACTTAGCGGTCGCCACAATGAACAAACTAGCTGTAGATGGAGATTCAATAGCGATGTCATTAAGGATCCAACCAATGCAGCAGCCATAGAGGAGGCCATCAAAGAATATCTAGAAATTAACGACAAGCCAAACATAGACAAGGGAGTACTCTGGAATGCTATGAAGGCCACAATAAGAGCGAAAATAATGAGGATCAAGGCCAAAATGAACAGGGACAGGAACAAAACAATAGCAGAACTAGAGAGACAAATCAAAGACCTGGATATGCACCACAGTGTCAACCTAGCTGACAGGAACACACTAACCACCCTGACAACGAAAAAATACGAACTAATAAAGATTCTAAGCGAGAGAGCAGGCACATGGATCAACAGGTACAAAGCCATAAATCTCTGTTCTGCAAACAAAGCCGGCAAGGCCCTGGCCTCCTACCTTAAAAGCAAGCAAAGACAACCCGCCATAGCAGCCATGACCGACACCAACAAGAAATCTCAAACAACCACCAAGGAGATTCGCAGAGTTTTCAAAGAATTCTATGAGGAATTATACAAAGAGGACAAAAACCTCAACCCCGATGGGGGGGCAACCCTCCTGGGCAAGCTTAACCTACCCAAACTAACAGAGTCACAATGTGCATCACTAGAGTCAGAAATAACAGGGGCAGAAATAGACATGGCAGTAGCGGCCCTAAAAGATAATAAGGCACCGGGGCCGGACGGCTACACAGCCAAATTTTACAAACACTTCCTCCCCCAAATTAGAAACACACTGAAAGAGGTTTTCGCACACTGCATCAAAGCAGGGAAAATGACAAACTCAATGGCAGAGGCCAATATCATAGTCATCCCAAAGAAGGCAAAGACACGCAATTTCCTCAGAACTATAGACCCATCTCTCTAATTAACGTAGACTGCAAGATATACGCAAAAATACTAGCAGGTAGACTCAACGCACAACTTCCAAACCTCATAGACAAAACGCAAGTGGGCTACCTTAAAAACAGACTATCCCAAGACAACACAAGACTCCTCTGCCACATAATTAATTGTGCCTCATCCAACACTAAACCAGCGGTGATGATCGCGCTAGACGCAGAAAAGGCCTTCAACAGAGTTTCATGGCTCTTCCTTGACCAGTGTATGCAGAAGTTCGGCCTAGGCGAGAAGTATAGGTCACTGGTCATGGCACTGTACAAGGCACCCAAAGCCCGAGTTGTGGAGAATGGAGGTACATCAGAGGCCCTATCTCTGGAAAGAGGAACCAGACAAGGCTGCCCACTATCCCCGGCTCTGTTCCTACTGACCCTAGAACCCCTACGGACCATGATTAGGAATAATGCAGAGATCAAGGGGGTGGAGGTCAACGGGAACACGGTCAAACTAGCAGCATATGCCGATGACATACTCATCATGACAGAGAAACCCGAGCCCTCAATAGAAGCACTAATGAACACCATCGAAGTGTATGCCAATGTAGCAGGGTACAAGCTTAACAGAAGCAAGTCCGAATGCAAGCCACTCACCGTCCATACCACCAGGGAAGTGATAGGAAACTCCGGCCTACTCTGGCATAAGGGGGCACTAAAATACCTAGGTATCTACTTTGACAGGGACCTCAAGTCAACACTTGAGCATAACGAAAAATCAATACTAAACAAAATAAAAGACAGACTAGACACGTGGTCCCCCAAGTACGTCAGTTGGTGGGGCAGAGTAGAAACTATTAAAATGATGTTAACCCCCATGGTCAACTACCTGCTGAGTATGCTGCCACTGATAGTTACGGAAGAATTTCACAAAAACCTGAACACAATGATAAACTCGTTCCTCTGGAGGGGTAAAAAAGCCAGGATTAGCCTCCAGAAACTCAGGCTCAGCAAGGACCTAGGGGGGCTCAACATCACAAACTTTAAGACTTTCCAAAAAGCCTGCCTCGCCAGGCAAGGCATACACTGGCTCACGCAGGAACAGGGATACACACCAGCTTGGCTGGAACTAGAGAAAGCTCTGCTTGTACCGCTTTTGGCCGCCATAAGTGTGGCAGGGTATGCTCAGACGTGAGTTCCTTGCTCACTTTGCCACTGGATTCAAGCAAGCCGGGCTGAAGACAGCTGGAATGCCAGAAACCGGTTCTTGGACGCTTGTTTCCAGTCCAGGGAAGGCATGGCTTGGCAGTTCGGACAGGATTGTTCCCATGAGGCACAGGGTCAGACTGATTTGCATATAGCCATGTCTGACCTGGGGTGGCAGAGTGGGCTAAAGAACGGTGATGGATTAAACCCAGATCTTTTGACTGGGTGTGAGTGTTTGATTGGTTCAGTTGCTCCGTCATTACCACCCCCTTTTGTACCGCTTTTGGCCGCCATTAGTGTGGCAGGGTATGCTCAGACGTGAGTCCCTTGCTCATTTTGCCACTGGATTCAAGCAAGCCGGGCTGAAGATGGCTGGAATGCCAGAAACCGGTCCTCGGAAGCTTGTTTCTGGTCCAGGGAAGGCATGGCTTGGCAGTTCGGGCTGGACTGTTCCCATGAGGCACAGGGTCAGACTGATTTGCATATAGCCATGTCTGAACTGGGGTGGCAGAGTGGGCTACAGAACGGTGATGGATTAAACCCAGATCTTTTGACTGGGTGTGAGTGTTTGATTGGTTCAGATGCTCCGTCCATTACCACCCCCTTTTGTACCGCTTTTGGCTGCCATAAGTGTGGCAGGTTATGCTCAGATGTGAGTCCCTTGCTCACTTTGTCACTGGATTCAAGCAAGCCGGGCTGAAGACGGCTGGAATGCCAGAAACCGGTCCTCGGAAGTTTGTTTCCGGTCCAGGGAAGGCATGGCTTGGCAGTTCGGGCTGGACTGTTCCCATGAGGCACAGGGTCAGACTGATTTGCATATAGCCATGTCTGAACTGGGGTGGCAGAGTGGGCTAAAGAACGGTGATGGATTAAACCCAGATCTTTTGACTGGGTGTGAGTGTTTGATTGGTTCAGATGCTCCGTCCATTACCACCCCCTTTTGTACCGCTTTTGGCCGCCATAAGTGTGGCAGGGTATGCTCAGACGTGAGTCCCTTGCTCACTTTGCCACTGGATTCAAGCAAGCCTGGCTGAAGACGGCTGGAATGCCAGAAACCGGTCCTCGGAAGCTTGTTTCGGTCCAGGGAAGGCATGGCTTGGCAGTTCAGGCTGGACTATTCCAATGAGGCACAGGGTCAGACTGATTTGCATATAGCCATGTCTGAACTGGGGTGGCAGAGTGGGCTAAAGAACGGTGATGGATTAAACCCAGATCTTTTGACTGGGTGTGAGGGTTTGATTGGTTCAGATGCTCCGTCCATTACCACTCCCTTTTGTACCGCTTTTGGCCGCCATAAGTGTGGCAGGGTATGCTCAGACGTGAGTCCCTTGCTCACTTTGCCACTGGATTCAAGCAAGCCGGGCTGAAGACGTCTGGAATGCCAGAAACCGGTCCTCGGAAGCTTGTTTCCGGTCCAGGGAAGGCATGGCTTGGCAGTTCGGGCTGGACTGTTCCCATGAGGCACAGGGTCAGATTGATTTGCATATAGCCATGTCTGAACTGGGGTGGCAGAGTGGGCTAAAGAACGGTGATGGATTAAACCCAGATCTTTTGACTGGGTGTGAGTGTTTGATTGGTTCAGATGCTCCGTCCATTACCACCCCCTTTTGTACCGCGGGAGGCTTAAACCCAGCGGCCTTCCTCACGGCTAACAAACACCCGGAAGCCAACAACATAATCCTCAGAAACACCAAAAAAGCCCTCCTGCAAGTAGACAAAAGAATGGGAAAGAGTATAAAAAACACAAAACACAAATCCATTTGGTTCAACAAAAAAATTAAATACAAGAACAGCGTACTTAATATAACCCCCTGGCTCCAGCGAGGTATCCACACCCCATCCCAACTAGAAGAACGAGTGTCCCCTTCCACCTTCTCCAACCTACAAAAAGCGCACGACCTCCCAGACATTGAATTATATAACTTCCTCAAAATCAAAGCGGCTATCACTAGAGCAAAATTAAGCAAAGAGGTGCCAACAATACACCAATACATGTCAAATCTCAACAAACATGTGCACCAAACATCTTACCTATACAAATTACTTAGGGCCAAAACAACCAATTTAAACAGGAAAGTCATAGATCACTGGGAAACATTAAACGCAGGGCGGTTTAGCGAAAAAGAAAAAGCTCTCCTCTGGGCCTCGGCAAGCAGGTACAAAGTCACCTCCACACTAGCACAAACAAAATTCTGGCTCCTACACAGAGCGTACTGGACCCCGGCACGCCTAGCAGCGTTCGGGCTCACGGACAACGACCTATGCTGGAACTGTAAGAAACAGAGGTGACCTAGAACACATGATAGTCCAATGCCCTAACGTAAAAAAATTCTGGGGGAACGTAACAGATTTCATCCACAATGTAACTGGGTACACTCCAAAACGGGATCTCCTCAGCATAGCAAACGCATTCACGGCACCGGAGATTCAATCTGCCAACGACAGGAGCCTCATTGACCTGCTCCTCACGGCAGCAACCAAGACAATCCTGTCTAACTGGAAAGATACAGGGAAGGCCACTTTCAAAGTATGGTTCAACTGGGTCACCTTCCTAAGGGGAGCAGACAACATAACGAAAAATAGAACACCACAAGTTGGACGCAGCAATGAGATGTGGCTCTCCCTGGACAAATACCTTGCCTTGCAAAAACCGCAGTGAATGCACCATTCGGCCCTAGACAGACACCCGCCGCCCCCCCTGGCGTAACCCGTCTGCAAAGTAACCCGTCTGCAAACTCTCTCTGGCCATACAAACCTCTATTCACCGCACCTGTGTCCGTCCTTTCTCTCACTTCTTCTCATCACTGTCTTACTTATCTCTTCCGACGGTAGGGGGCAATGCATTTGACCGGTATGTAAAGACAAGGACTCAAGCAGCCTATATATAACCAGCACTCATGCGCCGTAACAAGCCCGTATGTATTATTACCAATACGTATGTTTACATTTACCAGTGTTGCCTTCGATCGGCATACTCTGTACTGTTTTGTAAAAACTTCTTCTAATAAAATCTTTTGAAATAAAAAAAAAAGAACTCAGTTGCAGTCCACGCGCTAATTCCTATACAAGCAGGTTTTCCGTTTTATATCCTTTATTTCTTAAATTACCACCACTGTTTTATGCTAACTCATTTTCGAACAGGCAGAGTATATTTGGCACATCCTATTCCAGGGCAAAGGTTCTAGGGAAACAAAGTGTGTCAATGCGATGGAGTATATGCACAAAGCACTTGACTTTTTGTTTTTGCGGTTTTTGCACCTTTTATAAATTACCTAGAGCACTTTTTTTGAATGGGGAGTATTCATTTTAAACAGTGTAAACTTGCTCTTTTATATTTACAATCCTTGCATACCGTACCTATATGTTAAGCTATTTTTAAGTTTTGTAACTAGTGTTATGAGGATTAGGAAAACCCTACCTGGCATACATGCGGACAGAGGCAGCTGCTGACAAATGAAAGTGATGGGGCAATATTCTGACCCACTGACGGGTACTAATAAATCCCAGCAGTGCCCTTAGCCTCAACATCAAAGCTCACAATCGGGGTCCATTTCAAGCAGTATTTGTAATGGTCCTTGATTGAACACACTGGAGTTGAGGCTGAAGGCAGTGCGAGTATCTCGAAGTGCCTGCCATAGGTTAAAAATTAACTTTTAAGTAAAAAATAGGAAGAATCCTTACCCAGTGCTTCAGTGTTCCTCTCTGTCCCTGTAGTCCGAGGCTGTGGCTCCAAGTGCAGGCTCCCAGAGTAACCTCACCATACCAATCCCGTTGCTACTCTTATGCTGTTAATAATATTAATCAGGATGAGAGAAGTTCCAGAATTGGTTGGAGCGTGCTGGCTCAAAGCTCCTTTAGGCACTGAGGGCCTGTGCCGGCTCTCCATCCAGCTGTTTAACATAGCTCAGTTTGGAGAAGTTTAAAGTGTGCATGTCAGGCTGGCTGTCTCAAGACAGCCTGCCAAAGTGACATGCGCACTTTAAACTGAAGGGCCCACCACTCCGACATGCTGCCACTCCGCAACAATGGCCCCGCCCTCAGATTCGGCTCGGCTGCCAGTATGAAAAATTAAATGGTAATAAATTAATGTTATTACCATTTTATTTTTCACTTTTGCTGCTCTCCCAACAGCGGAATGATGCTCTTCTGCCCTAATGGAGGAGCCGCCACCTGCGAAGAGTATTTGATTTGATGTTTTTATCTATTTTAGTGTGCACTGTTGTAATTATGCTTAATATGACCTCTTTTAAGGGTGTGACACGTTTAAATGTTTCAGGACCTGCCTACACTATTGGAAAATCAATTGTGCACCAGATACAGAAATTATCAGATTTTATATGGGGCAAGGCAAGAATTTTACCACTATAGGACACAGGGAACTTTTGCACTACAGGATTTATATTTCTGTTATGCAGCAGCTTAACTATGGATAGAGGGAGAATGGTCAAGGTCTGACTCCGATAAATTATACATACATCATGCAATTGTGGGACATACTGTGGTTTGACAAAAAACAGACTTCACAATGCGCAGTTCAGAACACCACTCAATACCACCCTTAAAATGTGAGCCTAAATTGGCCTAAAGGAGAGGACTTACCACTTACCCTTCCTATATACGCCAATCCATTTTAATCCTGAATTTTCCCATGCACATGCCATTTCGGATATGGCAGTAGTGTGAATGTAGAATGATCTTGGATCTGTTCCATAAAGACAAGTCAAGTTGTATTTTCAATAAAAGACAGAATTCCATCTAGATCAGCAGGACAGACTGACGTACAGTCAGAATAAATATTGGTTCCTTGATTCTAAATTCAAATAGACAGCCACCAGGGAGTAAACCCAAGTTGAAACACTGGGGCATATTTACAAGCCCCTAGCGCCACCGGAGCATCATGTTTTTTGACGCTCCGGTAGTGCTGTGTGCAGTCCGTATTTACAAGGCTACCCAAATCCACCATGTTTGGCTTTTTGCGGCATTGTAAATACAGCCCCTTTTCAGGCATCACTTTGCATGAAAGGGGCGTGCAATGGTTGTTGCTGTGGGCGTTCCACTACAATACCCATTGCTTTTTGATGCGGTCACAGATTTACAAGGATCTGTAAATCTGAGGCATTGCCAAAAACTAACGCCATTGAAAGGCAGGTGTTAGAGTGGCGCAACGAGGAGAAATACTTTTATTTCTGCATTCTGCAGCACACATATAAGGAGCAAATAACCTTAAATGATTGTTTATGTGCAGGAAGATGTCCCTACCTTCACATAAACAATAATTCCTGCCATGCAGGCACACTTGCACCATGGCGCAAGGTTGTCTGCGTTGACGCGAGGCAGATTTATTAGTGCCGGTGCAAGAGGCGCGACGTACACTTGTGAATACGGCTTAGCCCTGCATTTTTTAAATGACGCAGCACGGCGCTGCTAAAATGCATGCAGCACGGTACCGCTTCACTTCTTTGTAAATACGTCCCACTATTTACTAAAATAAAAGATACCAGGGGAGTCATTTCAAAATAATATTCGATGCTATTAGACACAGATGATCAACCCAACTTGCATCATATGTTATAGAAAGCACTTAATAAGTTATTCACCCAGAAACAATAGGAACTTTTAAGGCAAGACATACATAGCTGTTCTTCGTTGGTCAGGAGAAGGGATAGCCATTCTAAAATTATGTACGGCTGGTATTATACTCCATCACGTATGTACTGTGTATACCTCATTGTTAGTCAGAACTGTTTGAGATGTCGTGTAAGAGTGGGGGATCCTCTACACATTTTGTGGGACTGGCTCAAGAAAAACCACTTTTTGCATAGTGTATTGAGGTACCTTCTGCCAGCGACACCCAAAACAATGGCCTTCTGATAAGGCTAGATGGATGTGAAGGCCTCCCCAGGCAGGAGTAGTCTATGGTGTTGCAATGTCTGGGAGCAACAAAGACAACTATTATGTGTAGGCTAAAATGGCAATAGAATGGTTACCTAGCAAAAAAATGGTATGAAACCTGAAGGTGTGTGTAAACCATTGCTATAGTTGAAGGCCAGAGTGACCAGAAAGTGCCTCCCTCCCCATCCTCCCTATCCCACTAGACGGAGAGCAATGACCCTCATATGTTTCCCATAGTGCACCTTTCCAGAGGATGATATAGTCACTCCAGGACATCCAACATTGAGATATTTGAATGGCTGATGTGCACTCGATTGTGGGGGGATAGGGGATGACAACTTGTATTTCTTCCCTGTTGGTGGCACAGAAACAACTGTGAAACTATTAGCTCAGATGCAGCTAACACCTGCTACGTAATCTGTTCTTTCTTGTAACGTGTGCTCAAAAAATTAATAAGCCATCATCTGACAAAAGGGAGAGATGAAGGAATGAATGATTACGTGTTATCCTAACACATTATCAGGACCCACCAGTAATGTAAAACAGGATGTGTGACCCTTATCCTAGGTTCCATGTGCTCTTCGATCAAAAGCCTCCTCCAGTCCCGGCACCTTTCTCTCTAAGGAAATATTCCACCCGCTGACCTACCTCATAAGATTCCTTGGTCCATGCTCCCCTCCATCGGCTGACTGAGCAAACAATACGATCCGTTTTTGCAGCCCACTGGAAAGAGCATTGCAATAAAAATGATTTGCTTTACCTGTGTTGGTTCAACGAGGTGGTGATTTCATACATTTAGTTTTTTTATGGAGAGCCTTTATTATTGAGTAGGCGTGATGCAACACATTTACATTCATGTGCCTTCAATCTGGTAGCATTTACGACACAAATCGTGTTTTGCAGTCAACTGAGAAGTTATCTGCACCTTCCTGCTCCCTAGTCCTGCCATCTGTGGCACCTCATGAGATGAGTCATCAGAGTTCACTTTCAAGTTTCTTACACTCCCTGATTTCTATAGACATCTGAAAAGTGACACCAGTGTGGCACATGACTGTTATGATAGTTATCGTATTATGATGGCGCTTGTTATACCTTCCAGATTAACAGATGATGGTGTAGGCATGGAATACCACCCCTGGCACGAGACTACGCTCTTTCTTAGACAGTAGTGTATATGTGATCAGGCAAAGCGCTATCACTCACAGTGCAAGACAACCAATGGATGAAGTGGGCTGATTTAATTATCCTATAGTATTTGCTGATGTAGGCAGAAGTAAACTGTGAATGAGAACTGCACAGACTGATAGAAAATGAGAGCTGACAGAAAGCTCCTCTATGTATGTCTATGTATATATATTTTTTCTAAGTATGTTGGAAAACATGGGGCCGGTGAAACAGCTAAACTGTCTTTAGACTACACCTGATGACCTGCTTAACTACCTGACGTAATGAAAGGACTTTATTTAACAGGCATCTATCCAACACTAATAACAGTATGTGCAAGACAGTGATGGGTACCACTGTTTCAGAAGATGTAAGATAACAGTATTTCCGGGGTATCTGCCAATGACTATAGAAGTGCCCCCTTTTTGTACAAACTGCAGTAAAAAGCATTGGAAGCAGCATGGCACAGTACTTTGGCGATGACTACTGCCTTAATTGCAGTAAAGCGTTACTTTCCTGAGACTAGGAGGTGTAATGAATCTATGACCTGAATGTTTGAAGGCAGGTATTGAGAGCGCTCAAATCTCTTACATCATTAGTTCAAGTCTATCTAAGAAATCGGTTCGCCAATGAAAAAACTCTGCCTCGTTATAATCAAGTAAGTGTAATTCTTCGCAGAAATCTCCAGTGGTGTAGCAAGGTCAGGTGGTACTCCGTGCGGAAAATTCTGGTCACCCCCGGCTTGACACAATGGCAAAAATATGTGTTTAAAACACATATGTTTGCCATTTTGTCACCCCCCCAGTGATAATACTCCGGGAAGCCCGCACCCACTGAACCCCACTTCCTACGCCACTGGAAATCTCTTCTCTTTTCCTTCGCCATCCCCTCCCTCTCCCCCATTTCTGTCTTCACCATCTTCAACTGACCATAAACAATACCATCTGGCTACATAATACAGGCCCTGCCATTTTGGGGGCAAATATTGCTCTTCAGATAAGAGGGAATATATAGGCATAGAGTAAAGGTAAAAATTATGAAATACTATTTTTGGGTCAGGTGAATTGATATATGATGAGGCTTCTTTGTATTTTCCTTGCATATGGCTTCATACACTTTTTGAGGTCCACTAGAACGTCTGTGACCAATATCTAGTCGTCCATCGCGGTGGTGGGTAAATTTCCCACTGCATTTCAGAAACACATTAGTTCATCAAAATGTGATATTTGTGGTTGCACAAACACTTTGCTCCATCGACACAACTGGCACCTGATTAGGTTAACCTTCTCAGTCTTTCTTTTTTCCTCCGTCCTGTCCGCCCTTCCTCTGCTTTTCTCTCCCCTTCCTCCTTCTACCTCTCCACCATTCTCCCACTATTCTTAGTTGCATTCTCTTTTTCTGTTGACAGTCATTGCTTACTCTTACCACCTTCTCCTCACAAATAAGCCTACAGTAACCCTCAATGATACCCGAGCATTGCGGCACACATGTAAGCCCTCCAAGGAGGGGTAAGTTAGAAATATTTAAGGCCCCACTTAAACCTAACTGCGAGAATAAAATAAGCAATGCAAACTGACACAGGACAATGACTGACGATGTTGCAGTACCTCATCTATAGCATCATTTAAGATTGCACCATATGCAGTAAATTATTCACACTAGCGATGACTATTTCTAGAGCCAATGGCATAAAACTGTTACATTACTTATACATTTTGAATACATCAGGTCTTTTCGCTTCAAATTGTAGTAAGCAAGTTGTAGATGAGAACATGTATAATTTAGCTCCTTATCTGGATTTGTTGTTAATTATGATATCCCAGAAGAGAATTGTCCAAAGTTGGGGGTTATCTCCAGGGATAGCATAACTAACGTCCCACGTGAGCTCAGATTTTTTTGCAGTGCATGGACGACATTTAGGAACTTTTTGTTTTGGGACTCTCCCATGGAGGTCCATTAGGGGCTGCCAGGGCTCGCAACTGCAGCCCCTAAATCAGCAGTTGCTACCCCTGCTACCTAGCTTGTGACCCATGGCTGTTTGTCAGCCTTGGCAAGCACTCTGGTGGCATAAAATCAAGCCACGGTGTGAGCAGCGCTTGATTACACTGCTGTGCTGAAGCTCTGTTTGCAGAGGCATCATGGTGGCCTGCAAGCTGGGTCTGGGTGGGCGAAATAACTTGTCTCATTTGTTGCTATAGTGATTAAGGACCGCCCTGCACTGTCCTTGATTTGATACATTGTATGTATCTGCTGCAGGCCTGGGCCGGTATGCACCTGTTACAACGCAATTTTTACTCCGCACTACCACTACAACGCAGGCATTACAACGCATACCGTTACAACGCATTGCGCTGGGGGGCGCTCTAGGATAAGAGGTAAGTTTAATTTACTATCCAACACCTTCCCTAGGGTCCACGGGGACTGGAGTTAGAATAGTAAATTATACTTACCACTATCCAGCACCCCAAAGCGCTATGCGTTGTAGCGGTATGCGTTGTAAATACCGCGTTGTAATGGTATGCGGAGTAAAAGTATGCGTTGTAACGACATACATCCGCCTGGGCCAGAAGCTGAGCGAATGAGCTCAACGCGCACAGAATGGCTGGGCATTATTGTACAGTAACTAACTACACATGCTGCAGCTAGCAGCATGTGTGTGTAAGTGCATTGCGCACCCTACCATAGCTGAGGACGTGGTGCCTGGTGCGGTATGTGTACCACAGAGTTTGGGACCGCCGATTAGGTCTCAGGGCCGTCAATCAATCAGTAAAAATCTGGTAAAAATATTTGCTCAGCCCCTGCCCGGCAGTAAAGTCGAGTCAAACTCGTGCCTTCTGCATGGGTGCTGGGTGTCAAGACTCTAGATTGATTGACTCAGAACAAATCAACGTAAGTTCAGGAACCGGGCTGTGAGTGACTTTTCTCTTAATTGTTACTCTCTGACTGAGTCAGTTGGTCGTACCTCAGGCAGGCCGTGAGCCAGGTAGTGTGAGAGTGAGACTGACTTGAGTCGTCACATCGATCTGACTAGAATCTCGACTCTCTGTCTCCCCTTGTGGTGGTGCCAGTCATTATGACTTCTTCTGTAAGCTGTTGGCCTTGGGCAATAGTTTAACAGAAACATCAAGTAAAGCAAGGTAAGGTTATCTGTTTTGGAGTTGACACAAGATTCTAAAATTTCCTGCACAACTTCAGAAATGATTGTTAAACAGCACACATTTCGGGTTCAATCGTTCTAGAAGTCCAACCATGGTTAAGGTAATGTGAATAACACATTAATAGCAATTGTTTTATGTTGAACACTGCATCCAGAAAGCCACAGCATGCGCACGCCGATCACGGAGTGCTGATGGACTGTTCAAAAATACATTGTCTGTTTTGAACACCATCAAGGCTGGAATAGCTGTACCAGGCATCGTGGGACGGGTGGGAGTTTCTCCGGTAGGCTGGAAGGGTGGGGAGCAGGTTTTGTTAGTGGGGCCAGTTTTGTAGCAGGGCAGCAGTTTTAAAAGCACTGCAAAGTTCCTTGTAGATTCAGCAGTTTTTAAGCAACAATAAAAGTGTCAAGTTAACCCTGGTGATTTATTAATGTACCTGCTGGAGAGAGAGGGAAGTTTTATCTAGTGGCAGTTTTCGCTTATCCAAGGTGGCGCCGAGGGTTAATATGCCTGCTGCAAAGAAAGTGTACCATGCATATCAATGAACAATATTTTATGTGGATAGCTCAGTGGGTTACTGCTATTGTCACAGAGATTCTGTAGTTACTGTGCAGTTCATAAATTGCATTCGTAATCCAGAGGTGACTCCTCCACTAAGGTGGAGGAGTGTCGCCCCAGCGAGCAGTTTAAAAAGGAAAAATAAAATGATAACAACGCAATGTTATTATCATTTTATTTTTCTGTTCCTGCTTAGGTGAGGGACGGGCTGGGCTGGCCAGGGGGAGGAGTGGTGAGCACACTTCTAAGTGCACATGATGGTTTGGCCACAGTCTTGGGCTGGCCAAACAGTCATGTGAACTGTTTGAACAAAGGAGGGACTGGAGTAGGACAATATTTTACGGGGTCCAGTGTACTGGTCCAGAAACTAGTAGCACAAAGAGGGTACAAAGTTCCCTGGGAAGAGTGACAGAAGAGAGGTGTGTGTGTGCTAGTAAGAGGTGGGAATCCCCTTGTTGGAACTAAAACCCTCACACACCCAGCAAGCTAGGTGCCATGCTTCATCATATGGGTTCTGCTCCTCGTCAGACTGGCGCTGCAATGTCTGACGGGCTCCCGAAACCGGGGCTCTTTATCGGAGATCTTTTGTTCCGGCCATATGGTGCATGCGTGTGAGAGGGCGGGGAAGTGTGGTTGAGACGTGAAAGTGAAGCTAAAAAAGGTGGGTCAGTCCACAACCTAATTTATTCTCGTGGTAGACTCCCTTGGTTAAAAAGGGGTGAGAGGGGAGGTAAATGCCCTGGACCTATCCAAGCAAATTAACTACTACCCTCAAATTTGGTCGACATGTTTCTTGCCTGATGGCAATTCTTCAGGACCTCAGTAGATAGTACCACACAGTGAAAGAGTTATAATATTGATGGATAAAACTTGCAATGAGGTATACAACCTTCTATGGTCGGTAATACCGGAGTGCAGGCCGTTTGGTCCTGCTGCAGTATTGTGACCTGTAGAAATAAAATGAAAACAGTTCACGAGATAGCAGCGTCAGTGAAGTTTTCCAATGAGAAGGATTTACTCAAGTTTAGTACAAGCACAATCACACACACAAACCGTAGTGAAGGGTTAAAAACCGAGCATATAGCATAACAAGTTGGTAATTGCATCCAGAGACCAACTGGTTTATGCAACAACATGCAGCGGTGAAAACGATGAAGGCAAAATGTGCTACAGGTAAGGAAAGGGCCTGGTTAAAAAAGCTTACCCCAGAAGATTCCCTGAGGTACCTCGCAGTCTGCTCCCGTGGGACTGGCTGAGAAGGTATGGTACATAATGGGGGGAGTCAGTGAATAGTCATCTGAGGAGCCATTATCAAAGTAGGGGCATTGGTAGGAGAAGTGCGAGGGGGCTCCCTACCATCAAGGGCAAACACTTAGAGGTTGGCAGTCTACCTCGTATTCCGAGTAACAATGTATCTCGGTATAACCATTGCTCCGTGGTTTAGTAAGGGTGGCCGCTGATGGGGTGCTAAGGGTGTGAGCGCGATGAGCCAGGCGCCCGCAGCGCCCACGCTGCGTTCCAGCCGACAAGTCAGCAGAGAGTCGCAGATCGGTGGGGCAAAGCAGCCCGGCACCGTGCATCCACCCCGGCAGCCAAACAGTCCCGCAGACAGTACTGCGGCACGGTAACAAGCGGTTACCCAGAGACCCGAACTCTAGGAAGACAGAGAGTTCTGGCCGTCAAACTCACCGGTGTCAGGGTGGCGCACGGAGGGCAAAGTAGAGAGTGAGCCTCACCTTCGGCGGCATCCGGTCCTAACCGAAGCACCTACCCCACGAGCGGCGTCTGAACAAGACGCAGAGCAGCTGGTACCGGACACCTCGGAAGCAACATTGTTTATGTACCCAGCCTCAGCGCGTCCAGTCACACTCCGCCGCAGGAGTACCGCCCCCTACACCAGCCGCGCATGTGCGTCAGCTGTATGGAACTAGTCATCGGGCTGTATGATGAAAGCGGCGGCCATCTTAGAAGGGAGGAATCGGCAGGGTTGGATTTATCAGGAGAAGGGCATTGGTAGAGGACCCATTCCAGATGAGGTTTTATACAAGAAACGGCCGGCTGATTGGCTGACAACCTGTGTTAATGCAAGTATATACACGGGATGGAGGGGGTACAAGGTTGTTTTAAAATACCACTGGTTCATTAGAAGAGTGGAGGGGTGGGTGGAAGGAATCAGGTTAGCTGATTAGCGAGACAGTAAGATTACATACCCAAGGATGCCCAGGGAACAGAGTTGTTTAACCCCACTGAGTTCAGTTGGAGACGATGGACCCATCGCTGCTCAATCCTAAACAGTGCTTGTTTGGAAATGGCTTCCGTAAAAGTACTGACAGAAACAGCCTCTTAATGTACCGAAGCTACCACCCCCGAGCCCTGAGGGACAATCTCCCCTTTGGGCAATTCCTCAGGGTTAGGAGGAACTGAACAGCTAAAGCAGATTTCCAAAGGGAAGCGACACTCCTGCAACACAAGCTGCAAGATAGAGGATATCCTACTAGACTACTGAACCAGTCGCGCAAAAGAGCACTGAATAACCCAAGAGAGAGCTTACTGGAGAAACACCCCAAAACCAAAGATGATCAGATAACTTGTGTCACCTGTTTGACTCCAAACTCATCATTTCTGAAGAAAACCATAAATAAACACTGGTCCATAGTGAACTCTGGTGGATTAGAAATCCCAAACCCCAGGTTCGCTTTCAAAAGAACTGCTAACCTAAAAGATGCCCTCATCCATACACGCCCAAAGAAAAACACCACTGATAACCAAAGAACATTATGGAATCTCCCCCCAGTGGTAGGACATTTCCCTTGTGGCGGGTGTGCGGTATGTCCACAGACATCACAGTGTAAGGAGGTTAGAATCTCTGACACATTTGTGTGGCAGCTTCGCAAGCATACGAACTGTAACAGCACAAGATGTATCTACATGATTACCTGTCCCTGTGGGAAAAATTACATAGGGATGACTATGAGGCACATCAAAGTGAGGATTATGGAACACAAAAGCAACTTCAGGTGCTCTAAAACACATACTAAACTGTACGAACATTACTCCCAAAACAACCACTCTGCAGACAGCCTCACATGGCTGGTCCTGGAATCCCACCCAGCCATTTCCAAACAAGCACTGTTTAGGATTGAGCAGAGATGGGTCCATCGTCTCCAACTGGACTCAGTGGGGTTAAACGACTCTGTAGTTGAATAAAGATTCTGCAAACAGGACTGTTGGACAGGCCACATGAAGGGCCGCTCTCCCCCAGCCCAACCAGGCCTGAGCCCAGTCCCGCAAGTACCACACACCACCATTGCACGTCCTCCGTCCCCTCAGGGACCCCTGCCCTCGAGCCTGCCGACCTCGTGGGTCCGATCCACTGCCGGCCCACGCGCCCAGCCTGGGGCGCCATCTTGGACACTCCACCACGAGGCCGCCTGGCCCCCGATCGACCTCAACCCTGGGCCTGGCCCGGCCGCAGACATTCCGGCACCACCCTCCACCCAGGAGGTGAGCGGACTACTTGGCAAGTCAATGGGAGAAAGAGGTGCCGATGGCTCTCCCCCACCAAGTGCCGCTCGCCCATCGCCTCCCCGAGCGCTGGCTCCACCCCCCTGCTGGGTGTCTGGACGCCCCCATCCCGGACCTCCCGACCTCCAAGTGCGAGGGTCCGGACATCAAAGCACACCAGCCCTATAACTGGGGCAGCTCCAGAGCAGGAAGGCAGTTGTATCTTGGAGTCGAGAGACGTAAAGAGGAACTCATCCTGGACGGACTACTGGCGCTGCCATAGCTCTGTCCTGTGCACCATCGTCCTGCCTGTTGGCGCTGCCACAGTCGTCGTAACCTTCATCCTTCATCGTCGTCGGGATCTGCTGGCGTGGCCGCGGACCGTTGTAACCGTCATCTTCCACCGGGACCTGCAGGCTCCGCCGCGGACCGTCGTCCTTCCTTCATCCATCTCGGGACCTGCTTGGCTCCTCCACGGCCCGATCATCTAGAACGCCGAGCTCGAGGATTGAGAGCTATTTTGTACTCATTGGTAACTAAGACTGTCCCGCTACCCCTTTCCTAAACCAGAGACTAGAACCGAGGGGACCCCTGAGTCCAGACCTCCTTGTATCCGTCATCGTAACCTAAGAATTGCATATAAAGTCTCGTTAACCTTCAACCTTGTGTGGTGTCCGTCTGTGGGGGGGAAGTTACTTATCTGTACAGTCGTTGGAGAAGGCTCTCCCTGGAGACCTCTCCCCGTAACCTCGGCCGACCCTCCCGGTCCGTCTAACATTGGTGGCCAGCGGCGCGATCCGAATCACCGCATAAACGTACAGAGAGTAGCTCACCCCACGACGGAGTCACAATGACCACGAAAGAGAGCGGATCAACCGAGAAATTCCAAATGGAGAAATTGGGGGAGTACAACCATCGTGAACTTAAACAATTCTGCATCGAACTGGGTATCGCTACCACCGGACTGAGCACCAAGGACGATTTTAAGCATGCCCTAGAATCTTGGGCAGAAACCGGGGCTGCCGGAACCCCTGATCAAAGCGCCGTAGAAAAAACGACCACGGCCCCGGAAGAGCAAAGAACGGGTCTCTCGCAAGACGAGATCCAGGAAAGAGAAAGGACCCGACTACACGAACTCGAAATGGCCCGACTTAAAATGGACGTTGAACTTAAGTTGGCCGAACAAAAAATCAACTTAGAGCACCTGCGTCTCCGAGAAGAAAGAGAGGAGAAACAGAGACAAAGGGAGCTCGAGGAAAAAAAACTAGCGTACGAACACGAACGAAACCTAGCCGAGATCAACCTACGCAAGCAGAATAAAGAAGCAGGGGTGCCCGAGCGACCCCCCACCCCAGGGGCCACAGACAAAAAGGTACACATCCCCAAGGATGTTGTCCGAGAATACTTCAGAGAGGACGACATCCAGCAATGGTTTAAAGCCTATGAAATCGCTATGACTGCACATCGGATCGATAGAAGCGACTGGGGAGCCGGTCTCTGGGGAAGATTCCTCAATGAGGGCCGCGACACCCTACTACAGCTCCCGGACCACCAGATGACCTCCTACGACCATATGAAAGCGCCCCTCCTCACCCGCTATGGTCTCACACCCGAGATGTACCGTCAGAGGTTCTGAGACTGCACCCGCATCCCGGGTACAACTTGGGTGGACTATGTAACATACTTTAGCCGAGCCTTCGAGGGCTGGATCCGAGGAAGCAACGTCACGACCTACGAGCAACTATTTAACCTGATGGTATGGGAGCATCTGTCGAACAATTGCTTCATTGAACTCCGCCAACACCTCCTCGACAGCAAGTTAACGGATCCCCGGCAGCTCGCAGCCGAAGCTGACCGGTGGGAGATCACCAGAGTGGGCCGGAATGGGTCCTACGAACAGAACCGGAACAACAATGGTCAGCACCGACCCAGAGGAGGAGGAGGGGGCCAAGGGCGAGGAAGAGACAACGCCCCGGTCGCCCCCGCTACCAACACCACCCCCCCGGCCAACCGGGGCAGCACCCCAGCGCGACCGGGGTACAGAGCCAATGTCACGTGTCACCGATGTCAACGAGTCGGCCACTATGCGAACGACCCAAACTGCCCGCAGTACCAGAGCCCAAAACCCCGCCAAGTGGCCGCTGCAGCCCTAGGGGAAGAACAGATCTCCGAGGAACAGGAAGAGTACGAACAAGAGCATCAAGAGTGGGAACCAGCCGCCATGACTCTAGCCTGCTTAGGGGGGAAAGACATGGTCCCGCGGGTCCCCCTACCCGCTAACACCCAGAAGTACAGCCAATGGGTGAGCATCAATGGACACCAGGCCGAAGCCCTTCGTGACACCGGGGCCAGTGTGACAGCCGTCCGCTGTCACCTGGTGGCCCCAGAACAGTATCTACCGAACATTCTCTGCCCTGTACGATCAGCCGATAACTCGGAGAGCCTGTGTCGGATGGCCTGCGTCCCTTTCGAGTGGGGAGGGGTCTCCGGCATGTTGAAAGTGACGGTCCGAGACGATGCCCCCGTAGACTGCCTCCTGGGCAATGACCTGGAAAGCTCTCCGTGGGCCGCCGTGGAGCGAAAGGAACACCTGGGGATGTTGGGCGTCCCAGACTGGGCGTGCGTCACCACCCGTTCCATGGCCGCCCGTGCCAACCACCAGCCAGAAGAACCCGAATGGCCGGCGCCACCGCCTCCGGTCGCCCCGACCGAAAACACCGACCGTAACATTCCCGCCGAACCAGCTCAATCTACCGACCTCGCTAACCTCGACCAGTGGCCTCAAGAAGGGGGGCCCACGCAAGAACAATTTCGCAAAGAACAGAAGACCTGTCCCTCCCTCGAGGGACTCCGCCAGCAAGCGCTCGCCCAAAGCGCAGGGGATACCCCCGGAACTCATTGGGTCTACTGGGACAATGATCTGCTGTACAGCGAGCAAAGAATCGCCGAGCTGGGGAGCAACCGAGTACTAGTGGTACCCCTCCGTTTCAGAGACTTCCTGTTAAACCTGGCCCACGATGTCCCCCTGGCAGGACATCTGGGACAAGATAAAACCTACAGTCGCCTAGTGACCCACTTCTTCTGGCCCAAAATGAGAAACGATGTGCACCAGCATTGCCGATCTTGCCCCACGTGCCAAGCCAGTGGGAAGAGCGGCCGCAAACTAAAGGTCCCTCTGGCAACAGTGCGGGGTCACCTACAGATTCACAACCCCCTATCACCCTCAAGGGAACGGACTCGTTGAGCGGTTCAACCGCACGCTAAAGGGAATGATCGGGGGGTTGGAAGAGCCCCTCCGTCGCCAGTGGGATGTGCTGCTGCCGTGCCTCCTCTTCGCGTATCGAGAAGTCCCCCAGAAATCCCTGGGCTTCAGCCCATTTGAACTGCTATATGGACACCCAGTGCGAGGGCCGCTCAGTCTCATCAAAGAAGGCTGGGAGATGCCTCCGCTAAAGAACCCTCCAGATGTCTTCCGGTACCTCCTCACCCTCCGCAACCAGACCCGGCGGTTCAGAGAACTAGCGAAGGCCAACCTAGAGGCCAGTCAAGAGGACATGAAAAAATGGTATGACCAGAACGCCTCATCCATTGAATTCGAACCTGGCCAACAGGTATGGGTGATGTCCCCCACTGAGCCATGCGCCCTGCAAGACAAATGGACGGGGCCCTTCAAAGTAATAGAGCGCAAGGGTCCTGCCACTTATCTCATCGACATGGAATCCTCCCGGAACCCTCTCCGGGTCCTCCACGCTAACAGACTAAAGCCCCACTTTGTGCGAACAGAGCTCAGCCTCCTGATGGCCACAGACACTGGGGTTGAAGAAGACTCCGAGCCTCTCCCTGACCTCCTACGGACTCAAGAGCAAGACGGCTCCGTGGATGGGGTCCGGCTCTCAGAGGCCCTCACCAGAGAACAACGCCAGGAGTGTCAAGCCCTCCTATCACAGTTCGCCAGCCTGTTCTCCCTCACCCCGGGTGTCACTTCCTGGTGTGTGCACGATGTGGATACCGGGGACAGCCCCCCTATCCGCCACCGAGCCTACCGCGTGCCAGACCGGGTACGGGCTTGCATCCAGGAAGAAATAGCCAAGATGCTCACGATCGGGGTCATCGAGCCTTCAGACAGTCCCTGGGCCAGCCCTGTCGTACTGGTCCCCAAAGCAGCTGCCCCCGGCACCACACCAGAACTCCGGTTCTGCGTCGACTACCGGGGCTTGAATGCGGTCACCAGAACCGACGCGCACCCCATCCCCCGGGCAGATGAACTAGTCGACCGAATGGGAGCTGCCCGCTACCTCAGCATCTTCGACCTGACAGCAGGCTATTGGCAGATCGGCCTCACACCCCGGGCGCAAGAACGTTCTGCCTTCTCCACCCCCGATGGCCATTACCATTTCACGGTCATGCCCTTCGGCATGAAGAATGCCCCAGCAACATTCCAACGGCTCGTCAATCAGGTCCTAGCGGGGCTCGAAGGATTCAGCGCCGCCTACCTAGACGACATCGCTGTATACAGCCACCATTGGACCGAGCACCTCCACCACCTCCGAGCAGTGCTGCAAGCCCTTCAGCGAGCTGGCCTCACGATCAAGGCCAGCAAGTGTCAAATTGGGCAAGGGTCTGTAACCTACCTCGGACACCAGGTGGGAAGCGGCCTAGTGGCCCCGCTACAGCTGAAAATTGCCGCCATCCAGGCCTGGCAGCCCCCCATCACCCAAACCGAGGTACGAGCCTTCCTGGGCCTCACGGGCTACTACCGAAGGTTCGTAAAAGACTATGGTACCATAGTGGGGCCCCTCACAGAACTCACGTCAAAGAACCAACCCAAGAAAGTCACCTGGACCCCAGAGTGTCAAACTGCATT
The DNA here is from genome assembly GCF_964263255.1 of Lissotriton vulgaris. Taxonomy (NCBI): domain Eukaryota; kingdom Metazoa; phylum Chordata; class Amphibia; order Caudata; family Salamandridae; genus Lissotriton; species Lissotriton vulgaris. The sequence goes on along the minus strand of NC_141694.1, from coordinate 1,546,147,725 downwards.
TGAACAATTAAAGGCCGCCATGTGTTCCGCCCCTGTGCTCCAGGCCCCAGACTACAGACGGGAGTTCGTCGTCCAGACGGACGCCTCCGACCAGGGCATTGGGGCAGTCCTGTCTCAAGTGAACACCGAAGGCCTTGATCAACCGGTGGCCTTCATCAGCCGGAGACTCCTACCACGGGAGCAACGCTGGAGCACCATAGAGAGGGAGGCCTTCGCTGTGGTATGGGCCCTCAAGAAACTCCGGCCCTACCTTTTCGGCACCCACTTTCGGGTGCAGACCGACCACCGACCCCTGCAATGGCTGATGCATATGCGGGGGGAGAACCCAAAGTTGCTACGTTGGTCCATCTCCTTGCAAGGTATGGACTTCACAGTCGAACACCGGCCCGGGCCAGATCACGCCAACGCGGATGGCCTGTCCCGGTTTTTCCGCCTCGACGAGGAGAGTCCCCAAGAGGATGGGTAACTCTCCCCGCCTTCAGCTGGGGGGGACGCATGTTGGACAGGCCACATGAAGGGCCGCTCTCCCCCAGCCCAACCAGGCCTGAGCCCAGTCCCGCAAGTACCACACACCACCATTGCACGTCCTCCGTCCCCTCAGGGACCCCTGCCCTCGAGCCTGCCGACCTCGTGGGTCCGATCCACTGCCGGCCCACGCGCCCAGCCTGGGGCGCCATCTTGGACACTCCACCACGAGGCCGCCTGGCCCCCGATCGACCTCAACCCTGGGCCTGGCCCGGCCGCAGACATTCCGGCACCACCCTCCACCCAGGAGGTGAGCGGACTACTTGGCAAGTCAATGGGAGAAAGAGGTGCCGATGGCTCTCCCCCACCAAGTGCCGCTCGCCCATCGCCTCCCCGAGCGCTGGCTCCACCCCCCTGCTGGGTGTCTGGACGCCCCCATCCCGGACCTCCCGACCTCCAAGTGCGAGGGTCCGGACATCAAAGCACACCAGCCCTATAACTGGGGCAGCTCCAGAGCAGGAAGGCAGTTGTATCTTGGAGTCGAGAGACGTAAAGAGGAACTCATCCTGGACGGACTACTGGCGCTGCCATAGCTCTGTCCTGTGCACCATCGTCCTGCCTGTTGGCGCTGCCACAGTCGTCGTAACCTTCATCCTTCATCGTCGTCGGGATCTGCTGGCGTGGCCGCGGACCGTTGTAACCGTCATCTTCCACCGGGACCTGCAGGCTCCGCCGCGGACCGTCGTCCTTCCTTCATCCATCTCGGGACCTGCTTGGCTCCTCCACGGCCCGATCATCTAGAACGCCGAGCTCGAGGATTGAGAGCTATTTTGTACTCATTGGTAACTAAGACTGTCCCGCTACCCCTTTCCTAAACCAGAGACTAGAACCGAGGGGACCCCTGAGTCCAGACCTCCTTGTATCCGTCATCGTAACCTAAGAATTGCATATAAAGTCTCGTTAACCTTCAACCTTGTGTGGTGTCCGTCTGTGGGGGGGAAGTTACTTATCTGTACAGTCGTTGGAGAAGGCTCTCCCTGGAGACCTCTCCCCGTAACCTCGGCCGACCCTCCCGGTCCGTCTAACAAGGACTAAATCAAAGATATTATTTGAAGCACTGCTTGGCAAATTGCAATGTGTGGTCCCATTGGCTCCCAAGCCATGCTACCCGAGGCCTGCTTTGCAAAAAAAAAAGTGACACATTACACAGGGACTCCCAGCCAAAATACATGTATGCCATTGGTTTTAATGTTCAACCCAGCCGGAAAACAATAATCCATGCCTTGAAACTAACAACAGCTGCTCTCTACAAGAGAAGTGCACAAGTGCCACCCAAGAAGAGCACAAAGCTAGTAGCTGCCCAGGTCCTAATGCTGTTTATGTTTGCGGGTACTGCAGCACTAACTACCTAGTCTTTCGCTTAACAGCCCAGCCTGAGTCGGGTATATACAAGTACTTCTCAAGTCCTCGGTCATTCAACCCGACTGAGCACCTGCCAGACCTAGCACCTGCTACGGAGACTGAGGACAAGCCAAGCTGGGGCCTGGATTCAGGTGAAGTATCCTCTTCATAGCAACTTGATGGGTATCATATGCACACCATGTCACAGTCAACCCCCTGCCTGTGCTTTTAAGGTATACTGCCTTCCTGCAAGCTTCTAATGTCTATTGTGAAGCAGACAAAACAAGCATTTACAATGCAATGGTCTCGGCATCATTAAAGGTGGAGCTATTGGCATTGCTCATGACATTTCTTTTTTTTCTTTAAATCATAAATAGATGGCATTGTCATTTATATTGCCAATACACAGCACTCTGCACTCAACAGCACACACCACTCTGCACCTGCACTCACTGCTCTGCACACTCACTCTGCACTCACTACTCTGCATTCCGCACTCACTACTCACTGCTCTGCACTCACTGCTCTGCACTCACTGCTCTGCACTCACTGCTCTGCACTCACTGCTCTGCACTCACTGCTCTGCACTCACTACTCACTACTCTGCACTCACTGCTCTGCACTCACTGCTCTGCACTCACTGCTCTGCACTCACTACTCCGCACTCACTACTCACTACTCTGCACTCACTACTCTGCACTCACTGCTCTGCACTCACTGCTCTGCACTCACTACTCTGCACTCACTGCTCTGCACTCACTGCTCTGCACTCACTGCTCTGCACTCACTACTCACTACTCTGCACTCACTACTCACTACTCTGCACTCACTACTCACTACTCTGCACTCACTACTCACTACTCTGCACTCATTACTCTGCACTCACTACTCACTACCCTGCACTCACTACTCTGCACTCACTACTCAATACTCTGCACTCACTACTCTGCACTCACTACTCTGCACTCACTACTCTGCAATCTGCACTCACTACTCTGCAATCTGCACTCACTACTCTGCACTCACTACTCTGCACTCACTACTCACTACTCTGCACTCACTACTCACTACTCTGCACTCACTACTCACTACTCTGCACTCACTACTCACTACTCTGCACTCACTACTCTGCACTCACTACTCTGCACTCACTACTCTGCACTCACTACTCTGCACTCACTACTCTGCACTCACTACTCACTACTCTGCACTCACTACTCACTACTCTGCACTCACTACTCACTACTCTGCACTCACTACTCTGCACTCACTACTCACTACTCTGCACTCACTACTCTGCACTTGCTACTCTGCACTCACTACTCTGCACTCACTACTCTGCACTCACTACTCTGCACTCACTACTCACTACTCTGCACTCACTACTCACTACTCTGCACTCACTACTCACTACTCTGCACTCACTACTCTGCACTCACTACTCTGCACTCACTACTCACTACTCTGCACTCGCTACTCTGCACTTGCTACTCTGCACTCACTACTCTGCACTCACTACTCTGCACTCACTACTCTGCACTCACTACTCTGCACTCACTACTCTGCACTCACTACTCTGCACTCACTACTCACTACTCTGCACTCACTACTCTGCACTCACTACTCTGCACTCACTCCTCTGCACCCACTACTCTGCACTCACTACTCTGCACTCACTACTCTGCACTCACTACTCTGCACTCACTACTCTGCACTCACTACTCACTACTCTGCACTCACTACTCACTACTCACTACTCACTACTCTGCACTCACTACTCTGCACTCACTACTCTGCACTCACTACTCTGCACTCACTACTCACTACTCTGCACTCACTACTCTGCACTCACTACTCACTACTCACTACTCTGCACTCACTACTCAGTACTCTGCACTCACTACTCACTACTCTGCACTCACTACTCACTACTCTGCACTCACTACTCACTACTCTGCACTCACTACTCCCTACTCTGCACTCACTACTCCCTACTCTGCACTCACTACTCCCTACTCTGCACTCACTACTCTGCACTCACCACTCTGCACTCACTACTCTGCACTCACTACTCTGCACTCACTACTCTGCACTCACTACTCTGCACTCACTACTCTGCACTCACTACTCTGCACTCACTACTCTGCACTCACTACTCTGCAATCTGCACTCACTTCTCACTACTCTACACTCACTACTCACTACTCTGCACTCTACACTCACTACTCACTACTCACTACTCTGCACTCTGCACTCACTACTCACTACTCTGCACTCACTACTCTGCAATCTGCACTCACTACTCTGCACTCACTACTCACTACTCTGCACTCACTACTCACTACTCTGCACTCACTACTCTGCACTCACTACTCTGCACTCACTACTCACTACTCTGCACTCACTACTCACTACTCTGCACTCACTACTCTGCACTCACTACTCTGCACTCACTACTCACTACTCTGCACTCACTACTCACTACTCTCCACTCACTACTCACTACTCTGCACTCACTACTCACTACTCTGCACTCACTACTCTGCACTCAATACTCTGCACTCACTACTCACTACTCTGCACTCACTACTCTGCACTCACTACTCACTACTCTGCACTCACTACTCACTACTCTGCACTCACTACTCACTACTCTGCACTCACTACTCACTACTCTACACTCACTACTCACTACTCTGCACTCACTACTCACTACTCTGCACTCACTACTCTGCACTCACTACTCTGCACTCACTACTCTGCAATCTGCACTCACTACTCTGCACTCACTACTCTGCACTCACTACTCTGCAATCTGCACTCACTACTCTGCACTCACTACTCACTACTCTGCACTCACTACTCACTACTCTGCACTCACTACTCTGCACTCACTACTCTGCACTCACTACTCTGCACTCACTACTCTGCACTCACTACTCTGCACTCACTACTCTGCACTCACTACTCACTACTCTGCACTCACTACTCTGCACTCACTACTCACTACTCACTACTCTGCACTCACTACTCAGTACTCTGCACTCACTACTCACTACTCTGCACTCACTACTCACTACTCTGCACTCACTACTCACTACTCTGCACTCACTACTCCCTACTCTGCACTCACTACTCCCTACTCTGCACTCACTACTCCCTACTCTGCACTCACTACTCTGCACTCACCACTCTGCACTCACTACTCTGCACTCACTACTCTGCACTCACTACTCTGCACTCACTACTCACTACTCACTACTCTGCACTCACTACTCACTACTCACTACTCTGCACTCACTACTCACTACTCTGCACTCACTACTCTGCACTCACTACTCTGCACTCACTACTCTGCACTCACTACTCTGCACTCACTACTCACTACTCTGCACTCACTACTCACTACTCTGCACTCACTACTCACTACTCTGCACTCACTACTCATTACTCTGCACTCACTACTCACTACTCTGCACTCACTACTCCCTACTCTGCACTCACTACTCCCTACTCTGCACTCACTACTCCCTACTCTGCACTCACTACTCCCTACTCTGCACTTACTACTCTGCACTCACTACTCTGCACTCACTACTCTGCACTCACTACTCACTACTCACTACTCTGCACTCACTACTCACTACTCTGCACTCACTACTCTGCACTCACTACTCTGCACTCACTACTCTGCACTCACTACTCTGCACTCACTACTCACTACTCTGCACTCACTACTCACTACTCTGCACTCACTACTCACTACTCTGCACTCACTACTCATTACTCACTACTCTGCACTCACTACTCTGCACTCACTACTCACTACTCTGCACTCACTACTCACTACTCTGCACTCACTACTCACTACTCACTACTCTGCACTCACTACTCACTACTATGCACTCACTACTCACTACTCACTACTCTGCACTCACTACTCTGCACTCACTACTCACTACTCTGCACTCACTACTCACTACTCTGCACTCACTACTCTCTACTCTGCACTCACTACTCACTACTCTGCACTCACTACCTACTACTCACTACTCTGCACTCACTACTCACTACTCTGCACTCACTACTCTGCACTCACTACTCACTACTCTGCACTCACTACTCTGCACTCACTACTCTGCACTCACTACTCTGCACTCACTACTCTGCACTCACTACTCTGCACTCACTACTCACTACTCTGCACTCACTACTCTGCACTCACTACTCACTACTCTGCACTCACTACTCACTACTCACTACTCTGCACTCACTACTCACTACTCTGCACTGACTACTCACTACTCTGCACTCACTACTCACTACTCTGCACTCACTACTCCCTACTCTGCACTCACTACTCCCTACTCTGCACTCACTACTCCCTACTCTGCACTCACTACTCCCTACTCTGCACTCACTACTCTGCACTCACTACTCTGCACTCACTACTCTGCACTCACTACTCACTACTCACTACTCTGCACTCACTACTCACTACTCTGCACTCACTACTCACTACTCTGCACTCACTACTCTGCACTCACTACTCTGCACTCACTACTCTGCACTCACTACTCTGCACTCACTACTCTGCACTCACTACTCACTACTCTGCACTCACTACTCACTACTCTGCACTCACTACTCATTACTCACTACTCTGCACTCACTATTCACTACACTGCACTCACTACTCTGCACTCACTACTCACTACTCTGCACTCACTACTCACTACTCTGCACTCACTACTCACTACTCACTACTCTGCACTCACTACTCACTACTCTGCACTCACTACTCACTACTCACTACTCTGCACTCACTACTCTGCACTCACTACTCACTACTCTGCACTCACTACTCACTACTCTGCACTCACTACTCTCTACTCTGCACTCACTACTCACTACTCTGCACTCACTACCTACTACTCACTACTCTGCACTCACTACTCACTACTCTTCACTCACTACTCTGCACTCACTACTCACTACTCTGCACTCACTACTCACTACTCACTACTCTGCACTCACTACTCACTACTCTGCACTCACTACTCTGCACTCACTACTCTGCACTCACTACTCTGCACTCACTACTCACTACTCTGCACTCACTACTCACTACTCTGCACTCACTACTCACTACTCTGCACTCACTACTCTGCACTCACTACTCTGCACTCACTACTCTGCACTCACTACTCTGCACTCACTACTCACTACTCTGCACTCACTACTCACTACTCACTACTCTGAACTCACTACTCACTACTCTGCACTCACTACTCACTACTCTGCACTCACTACTCACTACTCTGCACTCACTACTCTGCACTCACTACTCTGCACTCACTACTCACTACTCTGCACTCACTACTCACTACTCTGCACTCTACACTCACTACTCACTCCTCTGCACTCTGCACTCACTACTCACTACTCTGCACTCACTACTCACTACTCTGCACTCACTACTCTGCACTCACTACTCACTACTCTGCACTCACTACTCTGCACTCACTACTCACTATTCTGCACTCACTACTCTGCACTCACTACTCACTACTCTGCACTCACTACTCACTACTCTGCACTCACTACTCACTACTCTGCACTCACTACTCACTACTCTGCACTCACTACTCTGCAATTTGCACTCACTACTCTGCAACCACTACTCACTACTCACTACTCTGCACTCACTACTCACTACTCTGCACTCACTACTCTGCACTCACTACTCTGCACTCACTACTCTGCACTCACTACTCACTACTCTGCACTCACTACTCTGCACTCACTACTCACTACTCTGCACTCACTACTCATTACTCACTACTCTGCACTCACTACTCTGCACTCACTACTCACTACTCTGCACTCACTACTCTGCACTCACTACTCACTACTCTGCACTCACTACTCACTACTCTGCACTCACTACTCACTACTCACTACTCTGCACTCACTACTCACTACTCTGCACTCACTACTCACTACTCACTACTCTGCACTCACTACTCACTACTCTGCACTCACTACTCACTACTCTGCACTCACTACTCTCTACTCTGCACTCACTACTCACTACTCTGCACTCACTACCTACTACTCACTACTCTGCACTCACTACTCACTACTCTGCACTCACTACTCTGCACTCACTACTCACTACTCTGCACTCACTACTCACTACTCTGCACTCACTACTCACTACTCTGCACTCACTACTCACTACTCTGCACTCATTACTCTGCACTCACTACTCTGCACTCACTACTCACTACTCTGCACTCACTACTCACTACTCACTACTCTGAACTCACTACTCACTACTCTGCACTCACTACTCACTACTCTGCACTCACTACTCACTACTCTGCACTCACTCCTCTGCACTCACTACTCTGCACTCACTACTCACTACTCTGCACTCACTACTCACTACTCTGCACTCTACACTCACTACTCTGCACTCTGCACTCACTACTCACTACTCTGCACTCACTACTCACTACTCTGCACTCACTACTCTGCACTCACTACTCACTACTCTGCACTCACTACTCTGCACTCACTACTCACTACTCTGCACTCACTACTCTGCACTCACTACTCACTACTCTGCACTCACTACTCACTACTCTGCACTCACTACTCACTACTCTGCTCTCACTACTCTGCAATTTGCACTCACTACTCTGCACTCACTACTCTGCACTCACTACTCTGCACTCACTACTCACTACTCTGCACTCAACTCACTACTCACTACTCTGCACTCACTACTCTGCAATGTGCACTCACTACTCACTACTCTGCACTCACTACTCTGCACTCACTACTCTGCACTCACTACTCACTACTCTGCACTCACTACTCTGCACTCACTACTCACTACTCTGCACTCACTACTCTGCACTCACTACTCTGCACTCACTACTCTGCACTCACTACTCACTACTCTGCACTCACTACTCACTACTCTGCACTCACTACTCTGCACTCAATACTCTGCACTCACTACTCTGCACTCACTACTCACTACTCTGCACTCACTACTCACTACTCTGCACTCACTACTCACTACTCTGCACTCACTATGCTGCACTCACTACTCACTACTCTGCACTCACTACTCTGCACTCACTACTCACTACTCTGCACTCACTACTCTGCACTCACTACTCACTACTTTGCACTCACTACTCACTACTCTGCACTCACTACTCTGCACTCACTACTCTGCACTCACTACTCTGCACTCACTACTCACAACTCTGCACTCACTACTCACTACTCTGCACTCACTACTCACTACTCACTACTCTGCACCCACTACTCTGCACTCACTACTCTGCAATGTGCACTCACTACTCACTACTCTGCAACCACTACTCACTACTCTGCACTCACTACTCACTACTCTGCACTCACTACTCTGCACTCACTACTCTGCACTCACTACTCTGCACTCACTACCACTCACTACTCTGCACTCACTACTCACTACTCTGCACTCACTACTCACTACTCTGCACTCACTACTCACTACTCTGCACTCACTACTCACTACTCACTACTCTGCACTCTGCACTCACTACTCACTACTCACTACTCTGCACTCTGCACTCACTACTCACTACTCACTACTCACTACTCTGCACTCACTCACTACTCTGCACTCACTACTCACTACTCTGCACTCACTACTCTGCACTCACTACTCACTACTCTGCACTCACTACTCACTACTCTGCACTCACTACTCACTACTCACTACTCTGCTCTCACTACTCCGCACTCACTACTCTGCAATGTGCCCTCACTACTCACTACTCTGCAACCACTACTCACTACTCACTACTCTGCACTCACTACTCTGCACTCACTACTCTGCACTCACTACTCTGCACTCACTACTCTGCACTCACTACTCACTACTCTGCACTCACTACTCACTACTCTGCACTCACTACTCACTACTCTGCACTCACTACTCTGCACTCACTACTCTGCACTCACTACTCTGCACTCACTACTCACTACTCTGCACTCACTACTCACTACTCTGCACTCACTACTCACTACTCACTACTCTGCACTCACTACTCACTATTCACTATTCTGCACTCACTACTCACTATTCACTACTCTGCACTCACTACTCTGCACTCACTACTCTGCACTCACTACTCTGCACTCACTACTCTGCACTCACTACTCTGCACTCTGCACTCACTACTCACACTCTGCACTCACTACTCTGCACTCACTACTCACACTCTGCACTCACTACTCACACTCTGCACTCACTACTCTGCACTCACTACTCTGCACTCTGCACTCACACTTACACTCTGCACTCACACTCTGCACTCAACTCTGCATGCTGCATTCACACTCTGCACACTCACTCTGCACTCACTACTTCACACTCTGCACTCACACTCTGCTCACTCACTCTGCACTCACTACTACTCACTCTGCCCTCACTACTTCACACTCTGCACTCACACTCTGCACTCACTACTTCACACTCTGCACTCTGCGCACTCTGAACTGTGCGCACTCTGCACTCACACTATAATAATCCTTATGCAGAATTCCTCTAAAGTATAAGCAGCTTGGGTTTTTCCTATAGGCGCCAAAGAGTCAATGATAGGAAAAGAGGGCAGAGAGTGCTAACCCCATCTCCCCACCCACAGACAACAAAAAATGATCTTCTGCGTTGCTTTGTTCTAATAATATGAATAAGGAATTTAAAGTATATGTATGGGCGAGTGGAAGGTGATCTATCGTATTCAATATATTTTAACACAATTGGTGTTCATGGTTACCTTTACAAACGTGAGATGAAGATGATGCTCACTTTTTAGTTATATAAGGATATTTTGTCGAGTACATTCAAGTTCAACCCACTGGCTGTAAGCAACAAGCTGAGGATCAACGGGCGCGAAACAGCGTGGTGGGCGCGCACGAGACGCAGCGTGGGCGTGCACATCACCTGAAGATCCCTGGAGAAGACACCGAGTCTGCCTGCTGCCATGACTGACCCGCTGCAAGGGAAAGAGCCCGGTGAGTGGGGGTCGAGGGGGGGCGGCAGAGAGGGAGTCGGCAGAGAGGGAGGGTGTGTGTGTGTGTGCATGCGTGCGTGCGTGAGTGTGTGCTTCCGTGAGTGTGAAGCACTCACGGAAGGGTGAAGAGCAAGAGATGTGCACGGCTCCAGGAGGCTCGGCGTGCGCGTCCACGAGATGCAATCGGCGCTCGTTCACTGCTCTGGCTCCGTTGAGAGTGAACTCAGTCACAATAGGTCTCGAAGCCGAGACCTAAAAAGGAAGCAGTATGGGTATAGGTGTAGGTGCTTTGGGCCCCCAGAAAGTGAGGATCCTGAACAAGAGTAATGAAAATATTTATAAAGGAAGTGTTTAAGGCGTCCACCACGAAGATGTAAATTCCTCCCAATACCCCAGATTGTACGGAATGCTCTGAAGTTGTCAATTTCTTGGCTCACTAAACACAACGAATCAAGGCCCAGATTTACAAAGATTTTCCTCTGGGGTCATGTCACTTTTGTGGTGCAGCGCTGACGCAATAGGCATTTTGGCATTCACTAAGCCACGTAAAGTTGATTTGTGAGGCTTTATGTGATTTAGTAAATGCAAAGTAATGCAAGGCAGAGCATAGCTTGCATTACTCCGCATCAGATAAGCGTTCAATGGGTGGAGCATGGATGTTTCTCTTCCTCTGCCCATAGAGTCTGATGCAAACCCAGATTTACAAAGACTTGTAAACCTGGGCTTGTACCAAAGTGATTCATCTACCCAACAGCAGCGCAATAAGGAGAAATGTATTATTTTCCCTTTATTACTTTCTCTTTCCAAGTGTGATGCATTCTGCAGCACAGGTGGAAGAGGAATATGCCTCCATGGTTTGTTTTTGTGTAGGAAGGTGCCCCTTCCTGCACAAAAACAATCCTGCCCTTAACACAGACACCCTTGCACCATGGCGCAAGGATGCCTTCATTAGTGCTAGGCAGCCAAAAGTGCGCCAGCGCATAGAGGAAGCTGACAGATCGTAACTTATTAAATATGATGCTGTAAAGATGGCGGTGTTCAGCTCTCTCCGTTCACGCAGCACTATCTGCAGCATGCCTTGCTGGACTTCGTTGCATTAACTATTAGTAAATATGTCCCCAGATGTTTCCATGAAAGAAAAATACCACTCATGAAAGAGTTCAAAAACAACAGTTGATGGACAGAATGCAGAACAATGTCATACATTCCCCCCAGTACAGAGATCTGGGCCTAAATCCTTTGTTTATTTGCTCACCATGCCATTACAGTTTAAACCCAGCCATATGCAAATCAGTCAACCATGTGCCACATGGGAACAGTCCAGCCCGAACTGCCAAGCCAGGTCCTCCCTGGACTGGAAACAAGCATCCTAGGACCGGTTTCGGGCTCTCAGCCCTCATCAGCCAGGATAGCTTGATTCCAGTGGCATGGAGAGCTTGGGACTCATGTCTGAGCATACCCATCCCACTCGGGGTGACAAATTCAAAAACAACAGTTGATGGACAGAATGCAGAACAATGTCATACATTCACCTTGGTACAGAGATCCGGGCCTCAATCCATCGTTTTTTGCTCACCGTGCCATTTCAGTTTGAACCCAGCCATATGCAAATCAGTCTTGACCCTGTGCCCCATGGGAACAGTCCAGCCCGAACTGCCAAGCCAGGTCCTCCCTGGACTGAAAACAAACATCCTAGGACTGGTTTCTGACTTTAGCCCTCATGCTACAAAGAGTAACATAATTAACATGTAAATGGGTCTACACGGTTTAGGTTTTGGTATTTTACTGATTGAAAACTGAGTAGTAAAAATATTATGTAATCAAGGTAATCACAGAGCATGATCTAAAATGTATGGTTACCTAACAATGAATTACCTTTAGACTAGTACTACCCCACTGAAAGGATCTTCTCTTATCCTTTCTAAAGATGTTTGGTTTTACTGTTTTAACCTGTAACCACACACACCATCCAATTTCGTTTGATACAGTTGTATTTTCTTGTATATTATCTTGAACATTGGAGTTTTGAAAAGTTGACTGGGCAGCAGGAAAAGCATTGTTCCATACATTTCTGTATTTTGATACACGAAAGGGCACTCTGCTTCCACATTCTCACAGAATATTCCACATCATGTGTAAGAAATTGGGTTACTGGCTGACAGGTCTAACATCATGCAATAAAGGTCTTGTATTTTCATAAAAAAGCACTTCAAATATGCACATAATAATATATATTCGAATCATCCACAAATATAAGCAGTAAAATCTGCGCACTTTTGATTCAGTCATCGATGTTCATGTGCAGGGGTCTGTCAGTGATCAAAGCTTCTACAGAAATTAGTTTTGCCTTGAGTACGGCAGTGGTTGCCCACTGATCACCATCTGAGATGATCCTAAGTCAAAAGAGAGCTGCATTGTGTAGGAGACAGGCTTAGTATATGGTGTACACCTATTTAAGTGATACAGCTTGCACTAATTCAGGCAACACTTATGGTGATTTTAGTGGTCCTTGACAACTATAGAAAGCTCTCAAATAGTAGCTGTGGAGAGCAGCCTTCAGGCTTATCTTGAAGGAGTGTTAGGCAGCGTGTTTTACCAGTTTAATCTTATAATGTAGGTTAAATGAAAAGGAACCACACAGTGTTTATATAAAAATACTTCTCTTTATTACACAACACTCACTAACACATTGTTATATCTCCTACGTGGAGATATCAACCCACTATACTGTACTTCAAATGCAATAAGATAAGTAGCACAAAATACAGTGGTCTTTATAGTCGTTTGGTGGTGCTGGCAAGTGCCTCCACCCCAGCGCAATACACTAAGTCCTGTCAGGGAGGTGGTCACGCCTCGCTGTGACAGGAAACCTATGGTTCTACCCACCCCTGCTTGATCTTAGCTCAGTGGCAGGAGTACAGATTCGTGTCTGTGGTTGGCAGCAGCACAAGGTTGCTGTGAGACCTTGAAAGGCTGTTACCAGGAGCTTGGGGGTATCCCAGGAGAGCCCCCCAGTACATGCATCATACTCCCAACACTAGAATCGGTGTTGGGACATGATTCCAACATGTTTGATACCAAACATGACCAGGTTTGGGGCAGCCACTCTATAGTTAGACATCTCATAATGATTGATGTCCACTATAGGTATCAAAATGGCTGACCGCACTAACAAAGCTTGGACAATTGACTCTGGAGTTTGGAGTGGTATCCTGCTCATACAGGGGCAACCTCACACTTATAACCAAGCACCCTGCCCTCAGGACTGAAGAACCTGCCATAGGGGTGACTTATACGTTTTAAGGGTAGTGACCTCAGATACAAGGAAACCAGCGACGGCTCGTGGAGGGAGTTACGGTGGGGCAGGAGGGTGGGGAGGGGGAGGGGCAGGGCGGAGGTTGCTAAAAACCGGCATATGGATAATTGCAGGTAAGTAAGCAATTTAATTAATAAAAAGAATTTCGTAGCTAGCACTGCATTGCATTTTGCGATGCAAGGCGCACTACGAAATTCGTTTAATTAATTAAATTGTTTACTTACCTGCAATTATCCATATGCCGGTTTTTAGCAACCTCAGCCCTGCCCCTCCCCCTCCCCACCCTCCTGCCCCACCGTAACTCCCTCCACGAGCCGTCGCTGAAGGAAACGTATATCTGTTGTGAGAGATACAAGCACTAACTCACATAGGCTGCAATGGCAGACCTGTAGTCACAGTTTAAGTGGATTCCCATGGATGGCACAAGACATACGGCAGCCCATGGGAGACCCCTGGGGAACTCATGACCTAGGTACCTCAGTGCCATATACTTGGGACTTACAAGGGCACCCCAGTAGCCAAAAGTACTTACCGTTTTTAATTTATGGAAAAAACTGAGTCCTTTTTAGCAGGATCCCAGTCAGACTAGGTCAAAAACATACTGGCACCAAGCAAAATGATGGGGATACCCATGAAAGCAAATCCTACTTTCCTATACTATGATTGGCAGTACTTCTACTGTTCAGTCTCTCACCTACTTTTGACAAACCCCATTGCCCAACTCTGCTATGTGGGTGAAAATAACTTGGAATTCAAGGTTCTGTCTTACACTGGGTTTCTTCTTATTCTGAGGGCACCTCTAGATCATCTTCTTCCCATCCTTTGACACACTACAGTTCGACATCAAAGCAGGCTCCATCGTCGTAGCCCTGCTCTTCAATGTCCACCTTAGTCTGTTCCCATACATCATCAAGACCATAAGTCTTTCCTTTTACAAATATGCTTACAACACTGACGATATCCAAAGTTAATAAAAACACAGTAGGCCACTTTGTTCTCTGCCCCGAGCCACTACCACTGGACGAACAACAACCACCTCAAACTGAACGCAAAAAGAAATTGAAATTCTCACTTGTTATATGCCCTGTTGCTGAAGGAATTTGCTGCTTCTTCATTGACAGTTAGCAAGCTCTAGGTACTTCTCGCAAGCTCAAGATACTCTGAGTCAATATGGACAGACATCTTGTTTTCAAAGATAGACCAGACAATCAAATCTTCATTTCTTAACCTCAGGACACTAAGGAGCTATCAGGAAACAATCATGTACTACATCTGGGCTATATTATAACACTGAGATCTACCTGGGGTATGTGTCTTCCTCTGTAGACTGCAGAATCTCCAAAACTAAGTAGACATGTTGCTCCTTCGCCTCTGACCATGGGACATATCACACCAGCCTTACAGGTGCTGAAAGCATTGCATCGTGTTGAAACCAGTTGGTTCTCAATTTGCAAAACATGCAAATGTGATCATACTGTTGGAGAGTGCCACTGTCTTAGTTCAATGAGCCAAGTACTGGAACTCCCTCCCAGTCCAAACTCACAGATCATCTTGTAAGTCTGAGAAAACGTACACCATTACCTATCCCAATGCATGTATGAACCTCACATCATGTCATTGATCAGTGAGCTGGGCAGTCAGTCACCCAGTGCCACAATGGAAAGTAGGAAAACAAGTGTCCTCCCCACTCACTGCTTTTGCTGTGTCAATCTTTACCTCTAATGTCATGCTTGCAGTGACAAGTTTGAAGCACTCCACACAAATTCATGTATTTCAGTTCTTCTCACCTAGAATTCATTGCATCCGTGATCTAACAACACCAATTTGCATGAACACAAACAGGGGCCCAACTGCTTTCTCAAGCACCGGTTTATTAACCTCAGCCTTCTCTCCTCTTCTCCATGCTTTCCCGCAGTGTCACACTAATGGCAACAAATTCAGAAGTGAAAGTGTGGGCTACCGTGGCACTCCTAGTATCAAGCATGAAGTGGATAGATAATTCAAAGGTAGTATTTGTTTTTAGGTGCTCAGGGAAACACCTCCTGGTTCCAAACAGGTGTCAAGGGCATACGAAAAATGGAAAGTCTTACGTCAGGTAAGAACTACCCTGAGCACTCTTATTGCACAACAAGTGCGTAGCTGTGGGTTAACTTGAAGTAAATCACTTAGTGTTTAGCGTTTCAAAATAGTTTATTCATCCAAGTATTCTAGAAATGATCCAAAAGATAGTGTTCGTGAATACATATTCCTTCATATGATTATACTTTTGGTCAAAAAATCCATAATATTCTTGACAAATGCTCAATTTAGGATGACATGAAAACCCCAATGCATTTCGTGCTGGACTAGCCCTTCTTCAGGGGAATAAGTTTCTGAAAAGAAAAAATTGACTATATTGTAGATGTTTGCTGAACGCTAAACACTAAGTGATTTACTTCAAGTTAACCCACAGCTACGCACTTGTTGTGCAATAAGAGTGCTCTGGGTAGTTCTTACCTGACGTAAGACTTTCCATTTTTCGTATAAACAAATTCAGAAGACCTCTCAGATGCACCTCATCTTCTCTTCCCATTGAGAACACACCCCATTCACGCACTATGCCAACCGCACATAATACCAGGCATTGCAAACAAACAGACAAGCCCAGAGACCATTGTGGAGCCACACTAATGACAACAATGGCTTAAGTTAATACTAATAACAAGCATTTACAATGCAATGGTTTTGCCTTTGTTAAAGTTAGAGCTATTGGCATTGCTCTTGACATTATTTTTATTTATGTTTTTTTTAACATAAATAAATGGCATTGTCATTTACAATGCCACTAGCTTTATCTCTCGCAAATGACACACACAAACACACACAGAGCCCCCCCACACACACACCCACACAGAGCCCCCCACACACACAGCCACACAGAGCCCTTCACACACACAGCCACACAAAGCCCCCCACACACACAGCCACACAAAGCTTCCTACACACACAGCCACACAAAGCTTCCCACACACACAGCCACACAGAGCCCTCCACACACACCCACACAGCACAAGCAGGCAACAGGGGCACACGGAGGCACAAGCAGGCAACAGGGGCACACGGAGGCACAAGCAGGCAACAGGGGCACACGGAGGCACAAGCAGGCAACAGGGGCACACAGAGGCACAAGCAGGCAACAGGGGCACACAGAGGCACAAGCAGGCAACAGGGGCACACGGAGGCACAAGCAGGCAACAGGGGCACGCGGAGGCACAAGCAGGCAACAGGGGCACACAGAGGCACAAGCAGGCAACAGGGGCACACGGAGGCACAAGCAGGCAACAGGGGCACATGGAGGCACAAGCAGGCAACAGGGGCACGAAAACGGAGGCACAAGCAGGCAACAGGGGCACACGGAGGCACAAGCAGGCAACAGGGGCACACGGAGGCACAAGCAGGCAACAGGGGCACACGGAGGTACAAGCAGGCAACAGGGGCACACGGAGGCACACGCAGGCAACAGGGGCACACGGAGGCACAAGCAGGCAACAGGGGCACACAGAGGCACAAGCAGGCAACAGGGGCACGAAAACTGAGGCACAAGCAGGCAACAGGGGCACGAAAACTGAGGCACAAGCAGGAGACAGGGGCACACAGAGGCACAAGCAGGCAACAGGGGCACACGGAGGCACAAGCAGGCAACAGGGGCTGAGGTTCCGGGTTTTTAGGAACCCGGTGGTGCCAGGGGATCACACCCGAAGACCTCTGAGTTCTCCCTGTTCCGGACCACAGAAACCAAGAGTCTTCTAGGTGAAGTCAAAGATCAAGTTTTATTGGTTGCAACCAAGTAACATGTGTCCTAGAAGTACGACAGCACGGGCCGTAAGTTCTCAGGAGACTGTTCGTTTTTACAGAACCAGCCTTCTCCTTTTATACACAGTTTTACACTTCAGGCAAGAATTCTTGAGTTTACGATATGGTCATAGACATATTTACACAATAGAGCAAAACGCGAAGTCATGACGGCCAACCCATATTTTAGGTGTCCAGTTTGTGATAGATGACCCAGCCCAGCCCGGAATTACAGTCAGATATCGATGAACACCCCAATAAAACAGGGCACCTCCTTGTCATAAAACTGGCCATAAACAAGGAACATGGACAGGTGTATGTGTGCAGAAAACATGGTCTGTAGGTGGTGAATGGTTTATGGCGTGTTGTGCTTTGATGATATCCTACTCGGCCACTGGGCGAGGAGCTGCCCAAACAGGTTTGGCTGGAGGCGGTAGAGTCAGTTCGGCCAGGTCATGGGGAAGTCAGCTAAGGTGGACGTGTCCTTTCAGATCAGGCTCGACCTTAATCAATTGACTTATATGAGGGCAAGGCATAAGATGGATGCCGTTCACAAAATGGAGTCCGAGGGTTTGGAACGGAAACCACGATTTAAGGGTGTTAGCATCGCCCAATCATGACGCAAATGTACAGGGATAATGTCCTAATCATTACCGGTCTGCCAATACCAAATTCGTCATGGTACGATGGCATTTTGTGACACGAGTGTTGGACCTCGGTACCATATCACAGCAGGAGCCGGAATTCCAGAACCACAGACCCTCCTTTTGCCCTCATATTTAGGCAATAACTCATGCTAATCTGAGTCCAAATCTGTATTGATGAATTCATGGAGATGTTGCTGTAGCATCATTCTGTTGCTCGATTCGTCCCTCGACACAGGCTTCCTTACACATGAAGTAGCACAAAGGCCACATATAGCCGGAGCGCACTGCACAAACAGGCAGAACATAAACAGAATGGCTAAGATCATCCCAATGAAGATCAGAGTTTTCCATCCCCAGGCAGATATCAGTTCCCAGAACCACCCGAGCAAGGACCAATCCCCTTTTTCCAATTGAAGGGAATCAGAGATTTTGTGTAATTTGGAGATGGCCTGATACACTGTCAGAGCATTATCGGGGATGAAAATGCAGCAACTGGATTGGATCACTCTACATACACCACCACGGTCTGCGAGTATGACATCTAGGGCAATCCGATTTTGAAGGGTCATAAGTCGGTCCGATTGAAGCTCGGCAGTCAGGTTACTAAGAGCACCGGCCGTCTCAGTCACGGCGGATTCAACTACCCTTGTTAACTGGCGAATATTCCTGCTGTTCACCATAGGCCCCCAAAACGGCAGAAAACCCTTTGCGAAGTCCCCAAACTCTTGACTCGCAGTGTCGTCTTGACTCACGACACCCCTAACTGTCCTTGTCCGATGGTAATCTGCCCCGGCCGTGTAGGTGGGTGGCAGCAGAAACGAGATGAAACATGTGCCCGAGAAGTCAGGGGGCAACCAGGTGTATGCTTTGTCATGGCAGACGAAGTATGTACCCTTAGCTGCCGAGAATGGAGGGGAAGTTCGGGATGCGAACACATACGTTTCCGTGCACACGCTCTTCCCTAACTGTGCTTTGGGATCCCTACCAATACCTTGCAGACATAGGTGACCTCGGTGGGGTACTACCCAAACTAGGGAGGATTTCTTCGATATCTGGCTCTTACTCAAAGAAATCCCATACCGAGTGCTGTTCCATCTACTGTACGGGGTAAACTCATCTTTGGGAATTGTTCGAGACGTGTCAATATCCCTGCTCATATTTCGTATTCCTGCCACTAGTGCCTTGTTGCTGACATTGCTCCCTATGGGACGCGGGGGATATGGTTCTATGGCAAACAGGAACATTGTCTGGAAAGCCCACAGAGAACCATGGTAACTGAATGGCAGGACGAAGTACGGGATGCCCCTATCGGCTGTGTGCGGCATAAGTCCACATATCCAACAGTTCGATGTGTTCATTACGGACTGGTGCTGGTGTAGGAGCTGGATGAATGAGTTATTTACAAATTCTAGTCTTCTGGCGGACTCGTGTTCAGGCAGAGGGTGAAAGGAGTGTGTGGGAACAGTAGGAGGAGGTGTGGGCTGAGTGTTATTTACAAGGGTAACTTGGAACGTGGATAGAGTAAAGCTAATCAAGAACATCGTGATGCTGCACAACAGTAGAATACATACTATCAAGAATCTCTTTTTGGCCATCACGGTGCATATTTGCTTTTTAAAGTTCATGGGTCTGGCAGGTCTCTCTACCCTCGGGAACTCCATCCTCTGGTTGCTGCCCGCGGTGGGAGTTTGATTCTGCCAAGAAGTGCGCTCTGTTCAGTCCGGGGTAATTCCCTCAGACCGACCAGAACCGTTGACCTAGGCGTCCCCAGCTGCACTCCTCAGACTTCAACCGCCGTCCTAGCAGCAGAACCGGATGGCGGTTCGAAAATCAAAAATGAGCAAGTTCCCTGGGCGAGAGAGCTGTAAAATCAAAAATAGTTCTTAGGGGAAAGAGAGTTACATAAGTGCACTTTTTATTAGTCCCTTTTTCTCGACCTCAGATTATATCGTTGCTTCCCAGGTACGGTGTGGTCTTTGAACAATGTTTCAGGTTCTGTAGTGTCCAACTGCATTGACAGTGGCACAAATCCTTGCAAAATACGATCACTCTCCTTTTCTGTACCAGTTCCTTTCAGTCGTGCATCGCTGAAGAGTGTAAAGTGAGGTACAGTTTCAGTCTCAGAGTCAGCGATTCCGTTCTGGACCCACCGGTCATATGGAAGGGGCAGTGGGACCCGTTTACAATGGGCGCCGTGCACCCAATGTTTTTTCCCGTGGACACGTACTGCAGAACGGGTAGATAGCAGGACCTGGAAAGGTCCGGTCCAACGAGGCTCCTCGTTCTTAGTTCGCCTGAAGTTCCGGACTAGGACCCAGGAGCCAGGTTTGATGGCGTGGCCTGGATCATCAGACGCCGGTGGAGAGGAGCTGTGGACCTGTTGATGTAAAATATGCAGTTTAGTTGTCAATTCGTGTAAATAATCAAGCAGTACAGGGTACTCTATCTCACTGAGCCTTCTGGGCCTCGGTACCCCCCATATATTTGCTGGGCGCCCGAACACGATCTCGTGTGGGCTAAGTCCCAGTCTAGAATGGACAATCATTCTGGTAGATAGGAGTGCTAAAGGCAAGGCGTCAGGCCATTTGAGACCTGTGCTGGCTTGGATCTTGGCTAGTTTGAGCTTTAGGGTGCCGTTATAGCCCTCTACTAGACCTGCTGATTGGGGGTGGTTTGCAGCGTGGAATTTCTGGTGGATGCCTAGACATTCGCACACTCTCTTCATCACCCGTCCCACGAATTCACTTCCATTATCACTCCAGACCATTCTAGGCATCCCAAACCTAGGGAAGAATTCCTTGACAAGGGCTTTGGCAGTTGACAAGGCAGTGTTGTCCTTGAGGGGGTACGCTTCCACCCACCTGGAGAAGGCGCAAACGACAACAAGCACGTATTTCAGATTGTTGCACCTCTCCATGTGGATGAAATCGAGCTGCAAAACCTCGAACGGGTACGTTGGAGGCGCAAAATGACCCGCTGGAGTTGGTGTTCCCCTACCGGGATTGTACTTCAAACACACCATACAGTTCCTGACCAAATTCTCTGCGCATTTTGGGATACCACTATTCTGCCATATTGGGGCCAACAGTTTACAGATTCCTTTTACATTGATGTGCGCCATTCCATGGGCCATTGTCACCACTGCGAGCACATATGCGTCGGGTAACAGCCATCGTTGGTGCTCTGACAATTCGACCCAACAACCATTCGCATCCAATCTTCCCTTGCTTTCTCTCCATTCATTCACCTCTTCTCCGGTGGCATCAGCTTGTATGGACTTCACACTTTCTATAGTGTCCTCACACATACCCACATCGGGGATCCATCTAGCAGGACCTACAACATACATCCGACTCATTGTGTTCCTTGCAGTCTCTTTCGCGACCTCGTCGACAAATGCATTCCCACGACCAACATCATCTTGAATCTTTCTATGTGCACTGCACTTTACAATCGCAACTTGTAGCGGCAGGGTCAGTGACTCGAGGAGCTCGTTAACTAGCTGACCATGTTGGATTTTTGCACCATGTGACGTCAGGAACCCACGTTCATGCCACAATCGTCCGAAACTATGGGCTACGCCAAAGGCGTATTGGCTATCAGTATACACATTCACTCGCTTTCCTTTTGCCAACACACATGCTCTTGTAAGCGCTATTAGCTCTGCTGCTTGCGCGGAATTCTGGGGGATGCGTGCGGTCTCTACAATAGTGTGCAATGTTGTTACAGCATATGCTGCAGTCGTATCACCATTTGGCAACATGAAGCATGAACCTTCAACCCATAGAGTATCATTACATTCAGGAATGGGGGTGTCCTGCAAGTCTACTCTCCCTTTTGTCTCTTCTTCTGTCCTAAAGCAGCAATCGTGTTTTTCAACCTCGTCTGTCTCTGCCGAAATAGGTAATAACGTGGCGGGGTTAAGTGTATCGCACCTCTTTATGTGTATGTGGCTCGCTAATAGTGTCAGCTCATAGCTGGACAGTCGGGCGCTAGTTAAATGCTGCGTCTTCGTTCTGTTCAGTAAAATGTCTACTGCATGTGGGACCATAATGATCAGGGTATTATTCATGACTAACCCAGCGGACTGTCGAATACAGACAGCTGCTGCAGCAGTGGCCCTCAAGCAACTTGGTAATGCCTTAGCTACAGGATCTAGAGTCGCTGAGAAATACGCGCATGGGCGCTGTTTGTCTCCAAAGTATTGTGTCAAGACTGATAATGCGCAACCTTCCTTCTCATGGACATTTAACGTAAAAGGCTTACTGTAGTCGGGGTTGCCCAACACAGGAGCCGAACACAATGCTTTGCGCAACTCATGGAAACTTGTCTGACAATCGTCAGACCAAGGCATAGGATTTGGGTGTGTCTTTGCAGAGTAGTGCCAGCAAAGGTTTGGCCAATAGGGAGAAATTTGGTATCCATTGTCTACAGTACGATTTAATGCCCAAGAAAGCCCGAAATTCTCTCTGTGTCCTTGGGGTACTCAATCCTGCGATTACCTGTATTCTTTCTGGGGTCAGTCTCCTTCCCACCTTCGATAAGATGTGACCTAGGTAGGTCACTTCTTGTCGGCAAAATAGTAATTTTGGAAGGGAGACTTTATGCTTCATGTCACATAAATGACGCAACAACGACAGTGTGGCTTGCTTGCAAAACTCTTCAGTGTCTGCAGCGATCAGTAGATCGTCTACATACTGAATCAGAGTCGCACCATCAGATAGAACAATCGTATCGAGTTGTGTTTTCAGAGCCTGACAGAATATGGATGGACTCTCACAGTAGCCCTGAGGAGCGCGTTTGAAGCGGAAGCTTCGTCCTCCTAAATTGAAGCCAAAAATGTCTCTGCTCTCCTCGGCGATCGGGATGCTGAAGAAGGCGTTCTTCAGGTCAATCACCGAAAACCAAGTGGCTGAAGCTGGAACCATTGTCAATAAGGCAGTAATGTCGGGGACGACTGGAAACTGCGGTACAACGATCTTATTTACTTCTCTAAGATCAATCACGAATCTGTATACAGGAGGCTGTGAAGGATCAGTACGCTTTAAGACGGGCAAAATAGGACTGTTACAAACGTTGCCTGTTGTTTCCTCAATGACATCTTTCTCAATCAGATCGTAAATGATCGCTAGCAACGCTTTTTCACATTCGCTAGAGATCTTGTATTGGGGGATACGTGGCAACCTAACATTGGCTTTCAACGTTATGACATACGGTGCTATCTCCAAACAACCCACATCATTAGAACCAGTAGCCCAAAGTATATCCGGGAGGGATGACAATTCAGTCGGGATATCTTCCTTTGACAAATACATTGGGGAAATCACTTTCTTACCAAGGGTTAGTTGTACTCCCGAAGGAGAACAGTACAAAGTCGCATATAATCTCTTTAACAAATCCAAACCTAACAAGTTTTCGCCAAAACCTGTTGTAAGGATGAGGGGTGCTTCTAATTTGCATGGGCCAACAGAAAGGGCCATAGGACTAGAGATCGGGTTTCTAACAGGGGCGCCAGAGAAACCTACTGAAACATTCATTTCGCCAGACAAAGGTGCGCCAGGAAGTTTTGAGTGCATAATCGAACTTTTCGTAGCACCAGTATCCAGCAGAAATGGCTCTGACACTCCTGATGTAATCACCTCGACATAAGGTCCATTCTGATCTACTGGAACTGAAACAACTCCCTCTCTTTGTCCATGGCCGTCCTAGCAATTATTACCCTCATTCTCGTTTTCGGCGTAATAGTCATCAGTATAGTACTGAGCTGACCTGGAAGACCCATTATTCTGTTGGTCAAAGCTATTCATGGAATTCTGAGGCGGAAAAGAAGTGTTATTCTGGGGGAAATTTCCACGACCCCTAACCCTAGGAGCCTGTTGAACACCTCTACCTCGAGCACCAGAAGCTCCAGAGGCACCATTCAGACGTTGTGCCAGAGCTGGACAATTATTCTTGAAATGACCCTCTTCTTTGCAATAGGCACACTGATTCGGGCCGTATGGTAAACGCTGATGGGAAAACTCGTTTCCTTGCGCGTTTCTCGAATACTGCTGTGGTCGTTGATAATTGGGCTGACTAGGTGTGCGAGGCGGATAGGCTTGCTGGAAAAGAGCTTTGGTCTTTAAATCTTTAGTCTTCTTGTCTGCCTTATCTAGCTCGTCCTTGCGCCTATTTTCGTAGTACTGGGCTGTGGCTAAAATCTGTGCTGACGTGGAAACAGCCCAAGCACTCTCTGAATCTTTCAATTTATTACACAGTTCGGGAAGCAGATTATGTACGAACTTGTCTACGAACAATCTTTGGCCACCCTCGGTAGCCATATCCTGACCACTATGATCGACGAAAGTCTCTTCAAATCTCGTGAAAAAGTCAGACACATTCTCATCTTTCTCCTGCTTGCACGCAGATAACTTATCACAATTGACACGTAACTCAGGCATTAAGGTCTTCATGTACATGATAATTCTACCAGGAAGTTCAGCTACTAAAGGCTCTGGTTTACAACCACCAACTTGTCTAGAATCTGTAGCAGCAATATTAGCCCAGGAGTCACCTAGTTCTTGATCATGATCTGTATGGCGGATCTTACTCCATAAAGGCTGTGGAACGACGTTCCCAAACAGCATGTCTACATCTGCTAAATTCATTATACATGAGCTGGCAGTCTGTGATAACTCCTTATAATACCCTGCGGGATTTTTACGTGGATCAGGTAATGTCTGCTTGAGTGCTAGCACTTCAGATCTTTTCCAGGGGACATGTACCCATACACGCTGGAAATGCGGTGGAACAGGTGGATGTGCATTCGCATCACCTTCCCTCCAAACTGGAGGAACTTCTCTCATGGGGTATTGTCGTGCCTTTTTCCTACCTGACACATCATCCTTATACAGTGATCTAGACACATTTCCCTTACTCCTATAGGATAATAACAGATCTATTGCTTTTTCAACATCAGCACCTACAATCATGCCTTCATAGAATTTGAAACGCATACGAAATAATTCCTGCATTTTGCGTTTGGGATCATTTGTTTCCAAATCTTCGCAAAGATATACACACATCTCTTCGAATACGTATCTCTGAGTGGGTGCATCCCATTGTCGGAAGACTTCCATAACAGACTGAACATCGTATCTAACAGTGTCAGTAACCCATTTGCGTGCTAACTCATTCAGAACTTCTCTTTCCTCATAATAAGGCAGTTGACTACGCAACTGTCTACGTCCTGTTTTAGGGGTCGTTTTAGGCGACCCAAAGAAAGGTGAGAACAGACCAGTGACAGTACTTGCCACTCTCTGTCGAACGGAAGGGGAAGCTTGCGGAGAGGCAGATGCGCCAGAAAAGACAGGCAGATGTAAAGAGGAAGTTGAAGCAACAGCAGAAGAAGTCGAGGCAGTGGCAGAAGTAGTATCAGGATAAATAGTTGGAGCGGTAGGCAAGGTTGTAGAAGAAGTAGACGGAGTATGTAGCAAAGGCGGCGGCCCTTGAGAAGGCTGCGCCGGAGAAGTAGGAACCAGCTGAAGAGGAGCTGGTGCTTGTGCAAGAGCTACTTTTCGTGCGCCAGGGCGCGGTATAACGGAACGCTTCGGGGGTCCAACAATACTCGATGTATATAGGGGTGGTGAGTTCAATAAATGGGACATTAATGGATCTTTCTCGGATGTTCCCTTTGAATCTTGTCCTTCATGGGGCAACATCGGGTAACATTTATCTACTGCTAGTTTCTTGCTTCTGAGCATTTGTTCATTTTCCTGCTCTTCCTCATTATCCCTGTATGCGATGGCGGCTTGCACCATCGACATACCTCTTTTATTATTATTATTATTATTATTGCATTTCTTATATAGCGCCAGAATCGACCCCCGAAGGGGTATCTCCGCACTTGCCTTGGGAACCCGTCCTGGTTTTTCCCTGTGAGATAGCCCCTACAGGGCATCCCCAAGGTGAAAGCCAGGCATCCCGCCGCGGGGGCCGTTGTGGAGATTAAGCAAGCTTAATGCCCAGAGTTGCATAGTGTGAACCCATGATTAGGTCAGGCACCGAAGCGAGAATTATCGAGTCCGTGGACATTTGAGCTCAACACCCTGCCGCGTCGGGAATCGAACCCTGGTCCCGGGTCTGACCTCTGCTTCAGGGTCTGCCTGCTCTAACCAGTGAGCCACACTTCTCCACTCTTCTTAGCTAATTTTATTTCTTTCTGTTTGGCTTCTTTGCGCCATAAGCGAAAAGAGTCAAACATCGCCGGCCGGGCTTTCTTCTTAAACAATTTGACCTCGAGGTTATCTAAAACTTCTGAGTCAAAACTACCATATTGGGGCCATTTTAAAAAAACATCCTTGCGGGTGTATTTTATCCATACTTCATTATATGTGATAGGGCCCACTCCGTGCTTTATATATAACTCATATGTTGGAGTTCCAATCGGAGGAACCGGACACGAATCCTCTAATCGGGAGTCCTTACTACAACCAAGATAAAACAAGTTTCCAAGTCTGCTAAGACCAGGCATCTTTGCTCACTAGTCTAGCTTCAAACTTCAAGGGATTATCTAACTATGATATTTTCCTGAATACACGAATCCCTAGGTTTTGGCGCTTGCAAGTACCAAACAAATCGTATCTCAAAGATACCAAAACTAAGAACCAAACTAAGGACTGGGAGACGTTCCACTTATACTTAACTGAAGTATTGAAGATCGATGACGTCACTAGAAGACTCGTCTATCGTTTCGCTCTACCAAGGATCACGGGGTCCAAAACAGGGCGATAGTCAGGGCAGCAGTCCTTCGTAGCCGTCGGGACGCGGGGAACCTCGCAGCAAAGACCTTCGGAACCACGTCGAAATACAGGGGTCGCAGAAGTGGCTGGCCGTCCTCTGGAATTTTTACACGAAGCTCCTCACGAACATCTGGCTTGGACCGTCACCGCTTGATACCGCCCCGAGTTGGGCGCCAACTGAGGTTCCGGGTTTTTAGGAACCCGGTGGTGCCAGGGGCTCACACCCGAAGACCTCTGAGTTCTCCCTGTTCCGGACCACAGAAACCAAGAATCTTCTAGGTGAAGTCAATGATCAAGTTTTATTGGTTGCAACCAAGTAACATGTGTCCTAGAAGTACGACAGCACGGGCCGTAAGTTCTCAGGAGACTGTTCGTTTTTACAGAACCAGCCTTCTCCTTTTATACACAGTTTTACACTTCAGGCAAGAATTCTTGAGTTTATGATATGGTTATAGACATATTTACACAATAGAGCAAAACGCGAAGTCATGACGGCCAACCCATATTTTAGATGTCCAGTTTGTGATAGATGACCCAGCCCAGCCCGGAATTACAATCAGATATCGATGAACACCCCAATAAAACAGGGCACCTCCTTGTCATAAAACTGGCCATAAACAAGGAACATGGACAAGTGTATGTGTGCAGAAAACATGGTCTGTAGGTGGTGAATGGTTTATGGCGTGTTGTGCTTTGATGATATCCTACTCGGCCACTGGGCGAGGAGCTGCCCAAACAGGTTTGGCTGGAGGCGGTAGAGTCAGTTCGGCCAGGTTATGGGGAAGTCAGCTAAGGTGGACGTGTCCTTTCAGATCAAGCTCGACCTTAATCAATTGACTTATATGAGGGCAAGGCATAAGATGGATGCCGTTCACAAAATGGAGTCCGAGGGTTTGGATGGGAAACCACGATTTAAGGGTGTTAGCATCGCCCAATCATGATGCAAATGTACAGGGATAATGTCCTAATCATTACCGGTCTGCCGATACCAAATTCGTCATGGTACGATGGCATTTTGTGACACGAGTGTTGGACCTCGGTACCATATCACAGCAGGATCCGGAATTCCAGAACCACAGGGCACACGGAGGCACAAGCAGGCAACATGGTCATGAAAACAAGCACAAGCAGGCAAAAGGGTCACAAGCATGAATTGTAATTTAGACGGGGCTGAAGTGGAGAACGGTCAGTAGGGAAGTAGTGCGGCTGGTGCAGTGGTACCAGGCCAAAAGGTGAGAGGGGCTGTCTGCACCCCAGTTTGGACAGTTTCCACTACCTAACAGGGATTGGTGGGAGGGGGGGCGTACTTCTTGCTTGCTTTAGGGCTTTTACTTCGGGGACGCAGTGCACGCTGCTGCCTGCTGCCGCCGGGACACAACAACAGGCAGGGAGAGGACAGGCTAGGAGAGGGCAGGGAGGGGACAGGCTGGGAGAGGGCAGGCTGGGAGAGGGCAGGGAGGGGACAGGCTGGGAGAGGGCAGGCTGGGAGAGGGCAGGGAGGGGACAGTCAGGGAGAGGGCAGGTTGAGAGAGGGCAGGTTGGGAGAGGGCAGGTTGGGAGAGGGCAGGTTGGGAGAGGGCAGGCTGGAAGTGGACAGGCTGGAAGTGGAAAGGCTGGGAGAGGACAGGCTGGGAAAGGGCAGGCTGGAAGTGGACAGGCTGGGAGAGGACAGGCTGGGAAAGGGCAGGGAGGGGACAGGCTGCTTATATTGATTTTCTGCCACTTCGATGACCTGCAGATCCACCCGAAGTGTGGCCCCTTGCAGAATTGCGTTAGTTAGAGCCACAAGGCTGAAGAGAGAAAAAAAAGGAGGGGGTTGGTTGTGGGGCTTAAGCTGTGTGCTGCTGGGCGCCGAACCCCCTGTCTGACGTGCTGGGGGGGGATATGCAGGGAGGGAGAGAGATCGATAGATACATTTATCTGCTTAAACTGCCTTTTTATATATGTTTTACTATAATAATGCCAACATTTTCACAATCTCTTTCTCACTCGATCTTGTTCATCTGCGTGCTTCATGGTTGCCATGCCTCACAAGTGTACCCCATAGTTAGTCTATTATGTATTATTAAATGATTACTGGGACACTGCTCGGACGCCCGGATGAGTTATCAAGGGAAGTAGCATAGACAGTGAGGTCAACAGAGCATTGGCAGGTTTAATAAAACAGACCCTTTTGCCGAATGCTGCATACTGTTTAAACTTGTCATGTAAAACAAGGATGGTTCATTAATAATGTTGTTTTCCTTATCAGTTATAAAAAGGGCCTCTTTGATGCGCAGACAGCATTAGCAAAGACAAAATAGACTCTCAAAGAAGAGTGCTTTGAAAAGAAGTCTAAAGATACCGTAAGTGGTTAAAAGACCTGCCGCATAAAATATTGAAAAGTAGGTACTTGTGACAGAGGGCCAGTAATTCAATTGGATCTTTAAAAAAAAGCATGTGCTTGCAAATATTTATTTGTGAACAAAAATAAACTAAATCCAGCAGCAGGTTACCATGACTACGAAGTAAAATAAATGAGCATACGAGGATGATTAGTACTAGCTCTTTATGATAGTCTAAGGAATCCAAACACTACGTAAAAAACAAAAAGTAAATCAGAAAGTATATTAGCAAATTAAATGTTGCAGTGTCACCTAATATCACATCAAAGGGACTGCTTGAAACCCCATTACCCAGACCTAAACAGGATAATGTAAACATCCACGAAATGGCATTGATGCCTTGATAAACAGCCCATTAAAGCAAGGGCAAACTGTGAAAAACATGAAAGTCAATCGTTTAAAAGGACTCACTCAGAGCGCATCCTCTCCCTGCAAATCGATTGCGCTTTTTTTGAAGAACTGATGATTGCAGCCAAAGGTAAAAAGAACAACGGACACACGGAGAGCGGGAGGGGGGGTGCGGGGCAGGAACGGACACACGGGGAGCGGGAGGGGGGGGTACGGGGGCGGGAACGGACACACGGGTAGCGGGAGGGAGCCTCCCCTAGCCCCAAGTAAAACAAAGTGACTCACCTGCACTTCCTCTGAAGCTTGGCAGAAGCACACCATCGGACAGACACTGGGGCGCCATGACAGCGGGAGGGGACTCACCGGTCTCTCCAGTGTTCCGCTGGTTCTCCTCCGGTTGGCGTCGGGCGAGGCTCCTCCTCTCCGGGGCCTCGCCGAAGACGGGGCGGCAGCTGCAGGCTCCTTCTCACGGCCCCGAGCAGGAAGGCGGGTGCCGTCAATGGCGGACCAGATTCGGGGGCGTTCCCTTGAATTGGCTTTCAGCTGACGTAGCGTGATGTAGCCAAAAGCCAAAAATTCTCAGGAACGCCCCCGAATCTGGTCCGGCATTGACGGACAGGCCCGTCTTCCAATGGCTAGCCTCCATTTATGGAGCTAGCCAATGGAAGACGGGGGCCGTTCCTGTCTACCCTACTATAATCATTAGGTTTTCGCCTGCGCAAAAAAGATGCCCAGAGCGCATCTTTCGCCAGGCAAAACCTAAAAAGCATTTACAATGCAATTGTTTTGCCTTTGACAAAGTTAGAGCTATTGGCATTGTCAATGACAAATCTTTTATTTATGTGTTGGTTTTAAAAACAGATAAATTAATGGCATTGTCATTTACAATGCCAATAGCGTAATCTCACGCAAATGGACGATGGTTACAAAAAAATTTGAAAAGTGCTCTATAGAATCAGGAGGAGTCGGGGAGGGATAATGAATAGAGATAGAGCCAAGAAGGAAAAACAAATTAGGGTGAGAGAGAATGGTGCATTGGAGAGAGTTAACAGTGTGGTGAAGGGAGAGTGAGTGACGAGAAGAGAGTATGAGCAGAAGAAAGAGAGGCAGTGAGAGAAGGAGAGTGTGGTGAAAGGGAAGAGTGAGTGACGGGATGAGAGTATGAGCAGAAGAGAGAGAGGCAGTGAGAGAAGGAGAGTGTGGTGAAAGGGAAGAGTGAGTGACGGGATGAGAGTGTGAGCAGAAGAGAGAGAGGCAGTGAGAGAAGGAGAGTGTGGTGAAAGGGAAGTGAGTGACGGGATGAGAGTATGAGCAGAAGAGAGAGAGTCAGTGAGAGAAGGAGAGTGTGGTGAAAGGGAAGAGTGAGCGACGGGATGAGAGTATGAGCAGAAGAGAGAGAGGCAGTGAGAGAAGGAGAGTGTGGTGAAAGGGAAGAGTGAGTGACGGGATGAGAGTATGAGCAGAAGAGAGAGAGTCAGTGAGAGAAGGAGAGTGTGGTGAAAGGGAAGAGTGAGTGACGGGATGAGAGTATGAGCAGAAGAGAGAGAGTCAGTGTGAGAAGGAGAGTGTGGTGAAAGGGAAGAGTGAGTGACGGGATGAGAGTATGAGCAGAAGATAGAGAGGCAGTGAGAGAAGGAGAGTGTGGTGAAAGGGAAGAGTGAGTGACGGGATGAGAGTATGAGCAGAAGAGAGAGAGTCAGTGAGAGAAGGAGAGTGTGGTGAAAGGGAAGAGTGAGTGACGGGCTGCCGAAGATCACACGCGGTCCCTCGCCTCATGATTGGTTTCCCTGTGGCTCACATTACCCAGAGCAGGGCTGCTCCCCAGTGTGAGGGATCGCGGATTGCAGTGGTGCTGGGGGTGGGCGTCTGTGGGGCCCCTCCCCGCCTGCTGCCCCCCCTCCCTGAAGTGTATGCATCTCAGCTTGAGCCGCAGCTTGTCAAACTTCACTCCCCCTCCCTCCTGCACCCCGTCTACATACTGAATCAGAGTCGCACCATCAGATAGAACAATCGTATCGAGTTGTGTTTTCAGAGCCTGACTGAATATGGATGGACTCTCACAGTAGCCCTGAGGAGCGCGTTTGAAGCGGAAGCTTCGTCCGCCTAAATTGAAGCCAAAAATGTCTCTGCTCTCCTCGGCGATCGGGATGCTGAAGAAGGCGTTCTTCAGGTCAATCACCGAAAACCAAGTGGCTGAAGCTGGAACCATTGTCAATAAGGCAGTAATGTCGGGGACGACTGGAAACTGCGGTACAACGATCTTATTTACTTCTCTAAGATCAATCACGAATCTGTATACAGGAGGCTGTGAAGGATCAGTACGCTTTAAGACGGGCAAAATAGGACTGTTACAAACGTTGCCTGTTGTTTCCTCAATGACATCTTTCTCAATCAGATCGTAAATGATCGCTAGCAACGCTTTTTCACATTTGCTAGAGATCTTGTATTGGGGGATACGTGGCAACCTAACATTAGCTTTCAACGTTATGACATACGGTGCTATCTCCAAACAACCCACATCATTAGAACCAGTAGCCCAAAGTATATCCGGGAGGGATGACAATTCAGTCGGAATATCTTCCTTTGACAAATACATTGGGGAAATCACTTTCTTACCAAGGGTTAGTTGTACTCCCGAAGGAGAACAGTACAAAGTCGCATATAATCTCTTTAACAAATCCAAACCTAACAAGTTTTCGCCACAACCTGTTGTAAGGATGAGGGGTGCTTCTAATTCGCATGGGCCAACAGAAAGGGCCATAGGACTAGAGATCGGGTTTCTAACAGGGGCGCCAGAGAAACCTACTGAAACATTCATTTCGCCAGACAAAGGTGCGCCAGGAAGTTTTGAGTGCATAATCGAACTTTTCGTAGCACCAGTATCCAGCAGAAATGGCTCTGACACTCCTGATGTAATCACCTCGACATAAGGTCCATTCTGATCTACTGGAACTGAAACAACTCCCTCTCTTTGTCCATGACTGTCCTAGCAATTATTACCCTCATTCTCGTTTTCGGCGTAATAGTCATCAGTATAGTACTGAGCTGACCTGGAAGACGCATTATTCTGTTGGTCAAAGCTATTCATGGAATTCTGAGGCAGAAAAGAAGTGTTATTCTGGGGGAAATTTCCACGACCCCTAACCCTAGGAGCCTGTTGAACACCTCTACCTCGAGCACCAGAAGCTCCAGAGGCACCATTCAGACGTTGTGCCAGAGCTGGACAATTATTCTTGAAATGACCCTCTTCTTTGCAATAGGCACACTGATTCGGGCCGTATGGTAAACGCTGATGGGAAAACTCGTTTCCTTGCGCGTTTCTCGAATACTGCTGTGGTCGTTGATAATTGGGCTGACTAGGTGTGCGAGGCGGATAGGCTTGCTGGAAAAGAGCTTTGGTCTTTAAATCTTTAGTCTTTTTGTCTGCCTTATCTAGCTCGTCCTTGCGCCTATTTTCGTAGTACTGGGCTGTGGCTAAAATCTGTGCTGACGTGGAAACAGCCCAAGCACTCTCTGAATCTTTCAATTCATTACACAGTTCGGGAAGCAGATTATGTACGAACTTGTCTACGAACAATCTTTGGCCACCCTCGATAGCCATATCCTGACCACTATGATCGACGAAAGTCTCTTCAAATCTCGTGAAAAAGTCAGACACATTCTCATCTTTCTTCTGCTTGCACGCAGATAACTTATCACAATTGACACGTAACTCAGGCATTAAGGTCTTCATGTACATGATAATTCTACCAGGAAGTTCAGCTACTAAAGGCTCTGGTTTAGAACCACCAACTTGTCTAGCATCTGTAGCAGCAATATTAGCCCAGGAGTCACCTAGTTCTTGATCATGATCTGTATGGCGGATCTTACTCCATAAAGGCTGTGGAACGACGTTCCCAAACAGCATGTCTACATCTGCTAAATTCATTATACATGAGCTGGCAGTCTGTGATAACTCCTTATAATACCCTGCGGGAGTTTTACGTGGATCAGGTAATGTCTGCTTGAGTGCTAGCACTTCTGATCTTTTCCAGGGGACATGTACCCATACACGCTGGAAATGCGGTGGAACAGGTGGATGTGCATTCGCATCACCTTCCCTCCAAACTGGAGGAACTTCTCTCATGGGGTATTGTCGTGCCTTTTTCCTACTTGACACATCATCCTTATACAGTGATCTAGACACATTTCCCTTACTCCTATAGGATAATAACAGATCTATTGCTTTTTCAACATCAGCACCTACAATCATGCCTTCAAAGAATTTGAAACGCATACGAAATAATTCCTGCATTTTGCGTTTGGGATCATTTGTTTCCAAATCTTCGCAAATATATACACACATCTCTTCGAATACGTATCTCTGAGTGGGTGCATCCCATTGTCGGAAGACTTCCATAACAGACTGAACATCGTATCTAACAGTGTCAGTAACCCATTTGCGTGCTAACTCATTCAGAACTTCTCTTTCCTCATAATAAGGCAGTTGACTACGCAACTGTCTACGTCCTGTTTTAGGGGTCGTTTTAGGCGACCCAAAGAAAGGTGAGAACAGACCAGTGACAGTACTTGCCACTCTCTGTCGAACGGAAGGGGAAGCTTGCGGAGAGGCAGATGCGCCAGAAAAGACAGGCTGATGTAAAGAGGAAGTTGAAGCAACAGCAGAAGAAGTCGAGGCAGTGGCAGAAGTAGTATCAGGATAAATAGTTGGAGCGGTAGGCAAGGTTGTAGAAGAAGTAGACGGAGTATGTAGCAAAGGCGGCGGCCCTTGAGAAGGCTGCGCCGGAGAAGTAGGAACCAGCTGAAGAGGAGCTGGTGCTTGTGCAAGAACTGCTTTTCGTGTGCCAGGGCGCGGTATAACGGAACGCTTCGGGGTTCCAACAATACTCGATGTATATAGGGGTGGTGAGTTCAATAAATGGGACATTAATGGATCTTTCTCGGATGTTCCCTTTGAATCTTGTCCTTCATGGGGCAACATCGGGTAACATTTATCTACTGCTAGTTTCTTGCTTCTGAGCATTTGTTCATTTTCCTGCTCTTCCTCATTATCCCTGTATGCGATGGCGGCTTGCACCATCGACATACCTCTTTTATTCTTCTTAGCTAATTTTATTTCTTTCTGTTTGGCTTCTTTGCGCCATAAGCGAAAAGAGTCAAACATCGCCGGCCGGGCTTTCTTCTTAAACAATTTGACCTCGAGGTTATCTAAAACTTCTGAGTCAAAACTACCATATTGGGGCCATTTTAAAAAACCATCCTTGCGGGTGTATTTTATCCATACTTGATTATATGTGATAGGGCCCACTCCGTGCTTAATATATAACTCATATGTTGGAGTTCCAATCGGAGGAACCGGACACGAATCCTCTAATCGGGAGTCCTTACCACAACCAAGATAAAACAAGTTTCCAAGTCTGCTAAGACCAGGCATCTTTGCTCACTAGTCTAGCTTCAAACTTCAAGGGATTATCTAACTATGATATTTTCCTGAATACACGAATCCCTAGGTTTTGGCGCTTGCAAGTACCAAACAAACCGTATCTCAAAGATACCAAAACTAAGAACCAAACTAAGGACTGGGAGACGCTCCACTTATACTTAACTGAAGTATTGAAGATCGATGACGTCACTAGAAGACTCGTTTATCGTTTCGCTCTACCAAGGATCACGGGGTCCAAAACAGGGCGATAGTCAGGGCAGCAGTCCTTCGTAGCCGTCGGGACGCGGGGAACCTCGCAGCAAAGACCTTCGGAACCACGTCGAAATACAGGGGTCGCTGAAGTGGCTGGCCGTCCTCTGGAATTTTTACACGAAGCTCCTCACGAACATCTGGCTTGGACCGTCACCGCTTGATACCGCCCCGAGTTGGGCGCCAACTGAGGTTCCGGGTTTTTAGGAACCCGGTGGTGCCAGGGGATCACACCCGAAGACCTCTGAGTTCTCCCTGTTCCGGACCACAGAAACCAAGAGTCTTCTAGGTGCAGTCAATGATCAAGTTTTATTGGTTGCAACCAAGTAACATGTGTCCTAGAAGTACGACAGCACGGGCCGTAAGTTCTCAGGAGACTGTTCGTTTTTACAGAACCAGCCTTCTCCTTTTATACACAGTTTTACACTTCAGGCAAGAATTCTTGAGTTTATGATATGGTTATAGACATATTTACACAATAGAGCAAAACGCGAAGTCATGACGGCGAACCCATATTTTAGATGTCCAGTTTGTGATAGATGACCCAGCCCAGCCCGGAATTACAATCAGATATCGATGAACACCCCAATAAAACAGGGCACCTCCTTGTCATAAAACTGGCCATAAACAAGGAACATGGACAAGTGTATGTGTGCAGAAAACATGGTCTGTAGGTGGTGAATGGTTTATGGCGTGTTGTGCTTTGATGATATCCTACTCGGCCACTGGGCGAGGAGCTGCCCAAACAGGTTTGGCTGGAGGCGGTAGAGTCAGTTCGGCCAGGTTATGGGGAAGTCAGCTAAGGTGGACGTGTCCTTTAAGATCAAGCTCGACCTTAATCAATTGACTTATATGAGGGCAAGGCATAAGATGGATGCCGTTCAGAAAATGGAGTCCGAGGGTTTGGAACGGAAACCACGATTTAAGGGTGTTAGCATCGCCCAATCATGATGCAAATGTACAGGGATAATGTCCTAATCATTACCGGTCTGCCGATACCAAATTCGTCATGGTACGATGGCATTTTGTGACACGAGTGTTGGACCTCGGTACCATATCACAGCAGGATCCGGAATTCCAGAACCACAGGGCACACGGAGGCACAAGCAGGCAACATGGTCATGAAAACAAGCACAAGCAGGCAAAAGGGTCACAAGCATGAATTGTAATTTAGACGGGGCTGAAGTGGAGAACGGTCAGTAGGGAAGTAGTGCGGCTGGTGCAGTGGTACCAGGCCAAAAGGTGAGAGGGGCTGTCTGCACACCAGTTTGGACAGTTTCCACTACCTAACAGGGATTGGTGGGAGGGGGGGCGTACTTCTTGCTTGCTTTAGGGCTTTTACTTCGGGGACGCAGTGCACGCTGCTGCCTGCTGCCGCCGGGACACAACAACAGGCAGGGAGAGGACAGGCTAGGAGAGGGCAGGGAGGGGACAGGCTGGGAGAGGGCAGGCTGGGAGAGGGCAGGGAGGGGACAGGCTGGGAGAGGGCAGGCTGGGAGAGGGCAGGGAGGGGACAGTCAGGGAGGGGACAGTCAGGGAGAGGGCAGGTTGGGAGAGGGCAGGTTGGGAGAGGGCAGGTTGGGAGAGGGCAGGCTGGAAGTGGACAGGCTGGAAGTGGAAAGGCTGGGAGAGGACAGGCTGGGAAAGGGCAGGCTGGAAGTGGACAGGCTGGGAGAGGACAGGCTGGGAAAGGGCAGGGAGGGGACAGGCTGCTTATATTGATTTTCTGCCACTTCGGTGACCTGCAGATCCACCCGAAGTGTGGCCCCTTGCAGAATTGCGTTAGTTAGAGCCACAAGGCTGAAGAGAGAAAAAAAAAGGAGGGGGTTGGTTGTGGGGCTTAAGCTGTGTGCTGCTGGGCGCCGAACCCCCTGCCTGACGTGCTGGGGGGGGATATGCAGGGAGGGAGAGAGATCGATAGATACATTGATCTGCTTAAACTGCCTTTTTATATATGTTTTACTATAATAATGCCAACATTTTCACAATCTCTTTCTCACTCGATCTTGTTCATCTGCGTGCTTCATGGTTGCCATGCCTCACAAGTGTACCCCATAGTTAGTCTATTATGTATTATTAAATGATTACTGGGACACTGCTCGGACGCCCGGATGAGTTATCAAGGGACGTAGCATAGACAGTGAGGTCAACAGAGCATTGGCAGGTTTAATAAAACAGACCTTTTTGCCGAATGCTGCATACTGTTTAAACTTGTCATGTAAAACAAGGATGGTTCATTAATAATGTTGTTTTCCTTATCAGTTATAAAAAGGGCCTCTTTGATGCGCAGACAGCATTAGCAAAGACAAAATAGACTCTCAAAGAAGAGTGCTTTGAAAAGAAGTCTAAAGATACCGTAAGTGGTTAAAAGACCTGCCGCATAAAATATTGAAAAGTAGGTACTTGTGACAGAGGGCCAGTAATTCAATTGGATCTTTAAAAAAAAGCATGTGCTTGCAAATATTTATTTGTGAACAAAAAAAACTAAATCCAGCAGCAGGTTACCATGACTACGAAGTAAAATAAATGAGCATACGAGGATGATTAGTACTAGCTCTTTATGATAGTCTAAGGCATCCAAACACTACGTAAAAAACAAAAAGTAAATCAGAAAGTATATTAGCAAATTAAATGTTGCAGTGTCACCTAATATCACATCAAAGGGACTGCTTGAAACCCCATTACCCAGACCTAAACAGGATAATGTAAACATCCACGAAATGGCATTGATGCCTTGATAAACAGCCCATTAAAGCAAGGGCAAACTGTGAAAAACATGAAAGTCAATCGTTTAAAAGGACTCACTCAGAGCGCATCCTCTCCCTGCAAATCGATTGCGCTTTTTTTGAAGAACTGATGATTGCAGCCAAAGGTAAAAAGAACAACGGACACACGGAGAGCGGGAGGGGGGGTGCGGGGCGGGAACGGACACACGGGGAGCGGGAGGGGGGGTACGGGGGCGGGAACGGACACACGGGTAGCGGGAGGGAGCCTCCCCTAGCCCCAAGTAAAACAAAGTGACTCACCTGCACTTCCTCTGAAGCTTGGCAGAAGCACACCATCGGACAGACACTGGGGCGCCATGACAGCGGGAGGGGACTCACCGGTCTCTCCAGTGTTCCGCTGGTTCTCCTCCGGTTGGCGTCGGGCGAGGCTCCTCCTCTCCGGGGCCTCGCCGAAGACGGGGCGGCAGCTGCGGGCTCCTTCTCACGGCCCCGAGCAGGAAGGCGGGTGCCGTCAATGGCGGACCAGATTCGGGGGCGTTCCCTTGAATTGGCTTTCAGCTGACGTAGCGTGACGTAGCCAAAAGCCAAAAATTCTCAGGAACGCCCCCGAATCTGGTCCGGCATTGACGGACAGGCCCGTCTTCCAATGGCTAGCCTCCATTTATGGAGCTAGCCAATGGAAGTCGGGGGCCGTTCCTGTCTACCCTACTATAATCATTAGGTTTTTGCCTGCGCAAAAAAGATGCCCAGAGCGCATCTTTCGCCAGGCAAAACCTAAAAAGCATTTACAATACAATTGTTTTGCCTTTGACAAAGTTAGAGCTATTGGCATTGTCAATGACAAATCTTTTATTTATGTGTTGGTTTTAAAAACAGATAAATAATGGCATTGTCATTTACAATGCCAATAGCGTAATCTCACGCAAATGGACGATGGTTACAAAAAAAATTGAA
Organism: Lissotriton vulgaris; assembly: GCF_964263255.1. Taxonomy (NCBI): domain Eukaryota; kingdom Metazoa; phylum Chordata; class Amphibia; order Caudata; family Salamandridae; genus Lissotriton; species Lissotriton vulgaris. The sequence continues at coordinate 1,546,108,098 of NC_141694.1, read as the reverse complement.
AAGTGCTCTATAGAATCAGGAGGAGTCGGGGAGGGATAATGAATAGAGATAGAGCCAAGAAGGAAAAACAAATTAGGGTGAGAGAGAGTGGTGCATTGGAGAGAGTTAACAGTGTGGTGAAGGGAGAGTGAGTGATGAGAAGAGAGTATGAGCAGAAGAAAGAGAGGCAGTGAGAGAAGGAGAGTGTGGTGAAAGGGAAGAGTGAGTGACGGGATGAGAGTATGAGCAGAAGAGAGAGAGGCAGTGAGAGAAGGAGAGTGTGGTGAAAGGGAAGTGAGTGACGGGATGAGAGTATGAGCAGAAGAGAGAGAGTCAGTGAGAGAAGGAGAGTGTGGTGAAAGGGAAGAGTGAGTGACGGGATGAGAGTATGAGCAGAAGAGAGAGAGGCAGTGAGAGAAGGAGAGTGTGGTGAAAGGGAAGAGTGAGTGACGGGATGAGAGTATGAGCAGAAGAGAGAGAGTCAGTGAGAGAAGGAGAGTGTGGTGAAAGGGAAGAGTGAGTGACGGGATGAGAGTATGAGCAGAAGAGAGAGAGTCAGTGTGAGAAGGAGAGTGTGGTGAAAGGGAAGAGTGAGTGACGGGATGAGAGTATGAGCAGAAGATAGAGAGGCAGTGAGAGAAGGAGAGTGTGGTGAAAGGGAAGAGTGAGTGACGGGATGAGAGTATGAGCAGAAGAGAGAGAGTCAGTGAGAGAAGGAGAGTGTGGTGAAAGGGAAGAGTGAGTGACGGGCTGCCGAAGATCACACGCGGTCCCTCGCCTCATGATTTGTTTCCCTGTGGCTCACATTACCCAGAGCAGGGCTGCTCCCCAGTGTGAGGGATCGCGGATTGCAGTGGTGCTGGGGGTGGGCGTCTGTGGGGCCCCTCCCCGCCTGCTGCCCCCCCTCCCTGAAGTGTATGCATCTCAGCTTGAGCGGCAGCTTGTCAAACTTCACTCCCCCTCCCTCCTGCACCCCCGCCCCAGGCCCTCTCAGCTGGCTCTCGACCCCTTCCCGCCCCTGAGGTGCTACTTGTACACACTCACGGGAGCCAGAAAACCCTCCTCTCAGTTCTCCATTTATTTGTATTTTTTCAGTTTTATATAGCGCGAACTCTGCGGTATTTGAGCGCTCTGTGCATGTGCCTACACAAGGCCAGTGTTTGTTTTAAAGGTAACGGGGAAATTAAAGGATGTGCCCAGAATCACGGGCTGTAGAGCCGGCGCCGAAACTCAAGGCTGGCTGGCTCCACAGTTCTCAATAGCTCTATCGTAATGCCTCATCTTCTCCAGTTTTGTTCCAGATATTGGTGATAATTCTGGCTTTCAGGATGAGTGTAGATGTGCTACCGTGTGCTTTGTCTGTGACCCGCCCCACGGCCACCGATCTAAAAACAGAAAGTGCAACACCGGGTCAAGGTACTGCCTGAAAAAACATCTTAAATACTAGTATAAGCATCAGAACATTTAGAGAGCATGATTTGTAACTCGAGAAGAATGCGTTGCTCACCAAACCGCTTAGCACGCTCGGACTTGTAGTTTAGTATGACAAAAGTAGACCAATGACGTGAAGGTGGAGAAAAAAATAAATCGAGGACAGGGCTGGATTAGCTGTTGGCGACTGAACCGGCCTAACTTAAGAGCTTTGCCTAAAATTATATTTGGACATAGACAGCGGGAGGGGGAGGCGGTCCGCGGACTCCTGGCTCAGAACCTCTCTCTGGCCCCATTAATTACTCTCTGAAGGGCTTCACGCTCCCCTGGCTACCAAAGGCTGCATACAGCCACAGCCCAGTGACCACGGCTGGCGGGAGGGCCGAGGCCTCCAGGCCCGGACCGTTCCCAGAGCTCGCCTTTCATGTCGCTGCCGCCCTGCGCCCTGTCACGGTGCCGAGTAATCCGCTTTCAGGGAACAATGAGTTAAAGAGGGAGCGAGGGGCTGGGGAGGGGGCCCATAGAGGTCCAATATTGACTTTCCTGTACACTGGCATTAGCAATAATGATGGGACCCCCTCAAGACTAGTACAAGCCAGGGAAGGAGGGGAATGAAATGATCTAACAAGAAAGAACAGTTATCCCTTATCTACCACATAATTGAAAAAATGCAGTTGCTACAAAGTGGGTGACAAGAACAAGACCATAACTTACAATATTACAACAAGGTATATATTATTTATTTCATTTTTATAAATATATGCTCCACAAATTTACTTCAAGTAACATTGTTTCAGAAAATTCATCAGACATAATTAAATTTATAATTTTTATACAGACAATTTTTATAAATACTAAAGAAGAGAACACAAGAATCTAACTACGCATGCAAATCAGTCAAACATTTATAACAAATCAAATAACTAAAGACAAATACATATGAAATGACCCCTGGAAAAAAGAAAAAAGGTAACAACCGACCACATTCATAACAATCTCCACATTACCACTCAAACTACACACATTCTCACAACATTTAAAACACGGAAGAAAAATCAAGAGTGAAGGTCTCCATAGTCAATGGGAGACCCCGCACTTGGACCAAGTGCGGGGTCTCCCATTGACTATGGAGACCTTCACTCTTGATTTTTCTTCCGTGTTTTAAATGTTGTGAGAATGTGTGTAGTTTGAGTGGTAATGTGGAGATTGTTATGAATGTGGTCGGTTGTTACCTTTTTTCTTTTTTCCAGGGGTCATTTCATATGTATTTGTCTTTAGTTATTTGATTTGTTATAAATGTTTGACTGATTTGCATGCGTAGTTAGATTCTTGTGTTCTCTTCTTTAGTATTTATAAAAATTGTCTGTATAAAAATTATAAATTTAATTATGTCTGATGAATTTTCTGAAACAATGTTACTTGAAGTAAATTTGTGGAGCATATATTTATAAAAATGAAATAAATAATATATACCTTGTTGTAATATTGTAAGTTATGGTCTTGTTCTTGTCACCCACTTTGTAGCAACTGCATTTTTTCAATTATGTGGTAGATAAGGGATAACTGTTCTTTCTTGTTAGATCATTTCCTGTACACTGGCCCCTCGGCAGAAACCATCCCTTTTTTACCGATCCTGAAAAGCATCATACTTTCACCCGTGTCTTCCGATGCTGTACACCGCTTCACAGTTAAAGGGGCAGCTCAGCCTCAGGGACACAGCAAAACGTTGCGCACCCGTTCAAAGCACGGCCTGTGCAGGGAGGCGTGTGCCTTCAATGCCGGACCAGATTCGGGGGCGTTCCCGAGACTGACGTCGCCAAAAGCAAAATATTCTCGGGAACGCCCCCGAATCTGGTCCGGGATTGACGGACAGAGCCGTCTCCCAATGGCTAGCATCCATTTATGGAGCTAGCCAATTGGAGACTGGGGACGGACCATGCCCCCTACACTATAGACAATAGGTTTTCGCCTAGCGAAACGATGCTTTCGCATCGTTTACGCCAGGCAAAATCTAAAAAAATTACATAAAAACATTAACAAGCCACATCAATCTCACAGAGCCTTTGGCTTCATGGTCGATGTTTGCTCTGAGGATTCCCAATGTGCCCCAGATGTCGAAAAATGTATCTTCAATGTATGTTGTGAAGGTCACGTTATCTGCGCAGAGACATGCGGTAGAGGGTTCTTCTTAAGACCCCCTTGTGCTCTTGAGTGTTCATAAAAAGCACAGCAGTCGTACATGACCGAGATCACTACAGATGAAACTTCCACTGGTACAGACTCACACTGGGCTGGCATCTTCAAGAATGTATCACAGTCACCTTAAATTCTGTTGCTCTTATGGCAGGTGACAGGGATAATTTATTGAAAAGATTTAGTACCAGTGAAGGATATTTTGATAAGATCTGGATCTTTTTATAACAGAAACACGCACTGATTTCTCCGGGCATACTTTTGGCCTCCAGGGATAGAATGTTTTGAGGAAAGAATCACACTGAGCAATGCTTGGCATCCCATGGAAGCTGGGATGGAAAGGGCAGCGTGTGGGTGTTAAATAACTGAGGGAACAAAGAATGCCCTTCACGCAGATCCAAGAGAGGAAGTCTTCTTATTCGAGTCCAATGGAGGTTAAAAATTGGCAAAAATATTCTGTTTGGCTGGTCATCAAAAACGAAATCTACAAGAATGCAAACAAACAAAGCAACACAAAAGACTGTAGACTAGAAACATTAGCAGGAGATAATGATAACTACCACATGCATGTTTAAATGAAAAATATTGATTTCTGGTGATCTTTTGACTTGATTGGTGTCTTCATATAACATAGGATAATCTAAAAGGCTTATATTTGAGACTGATAACTTGCAAGTATGTGCAATGTAGTAAGTAATCAAAACGACAGTACTTGTCTTGTCTCACTCTCATTCTCACAGTGTAGCGATGGGACCAGGCTCTGGTCCTCTAACGGTTCAATACATCTTTGCCTGTCCAGTACAACACACACAAATATAAGTCGCACAAGGGTATACCACCTTCCTCCACGGAGGTGCAGCGCCCCACTATTCCCCTGTTTTCCAATCCATTGGTTCGGACCAGAACCTGAGTTTAACCCAGTCAGTAACATATGCTGGGCTTTAGACACATGTTTTTTCAATATTATTCTGTTTTCCTCGTTTTTAAGCAATGCTAGCTGCGCCTCTGCCAGGGGCATTGCCAGGATTTCACAACTGGCTGGGCTGACAAGCAACTTCACAAGATTTTCCCAGGCGATTTTAGTGGGAGCTTTGGCGCATTTTTTAAAACATTGGGCCAGAAATATTGGATACAACTGGATGTTATTTAAAGGCAATTGTACAAGTTATTTTGGACATTCTGCAAACAAGTGGTAATCTTTGACAGCGGTTGGATGTAAATATTTTCCTCAAACTTGACTGACCGAGTAGAGCAAGAACATGTGCTGGAAGTATGGGTGCAGGGAGTGCTGCAGCACCCTCAAAATACCCATGCTATAGTTCAAGTGAATTAGCATTAATAATAACTGACATTTGTTTGTTTTTATCTTGTCACATTTGCTCTGCTTCAAAGACAGAGGTCTAATGTCAGGTTAGTATTCCGACATTCTTGTAACTTGGGGACTAGTGCTTACTTTTCTCTCTCTTCCTGCAAAATCTGAGGATTTTTTTTAAGTGAACTATGTGAAAATCTCACGGGTGTAAAAGGAAAGGCTGTAGGATGTTATTTTCTTCTGACACACAACATTTAAATACCTATAAATGAACTCTACAAATATTTAAAACTAAATAATCAGGGAGCAAGAAATGAAGCACTTTTTTTAATTCTGAAAAGTGAGGGAAACAAAGATTTGAATGGGGTCAAACAAATCGAGACAATTTATTTGGTGATGCGCGAATGGCAAATTTCTCCAAAACCCAATTCTGGTATTGATAGATATAGTGATCCCTTATTGGGACGAGGTCATATGTCAGGCATTGTTGGAGAGGCATGAGGATGGATGGCAGTGGCCAAAGTTGAGAACTGGAAGCTTCCCACTTTCCTGACACATCCCTCTAGAGGAATGTCTGACAAAATATCGAAATCAAAAATATCGAAATACAAAAATATCGGAACAAAAATATCGAAGTCAAAAATATAGGAATCCTATCCCTAACAAGGTAAGTACAAAAATATCGAAAAATTAATATCGTAGTACAAAAATATCGAAATTAAAAATATCGTTTTTTTAAATGTATTAATAATAATGTAAAAATAATTATAAAATACATATAATGTTACAAATATTAAATAAAAATATTAAAACATAATAAAAAAATTAAAACTAATACATATACATTTAAAATAAATAAAAAACTTAATAATTTAATGTAATTTTATATTTTTTAATTTCATTTAATTGATTTAATTTAAATTTATTTTATTTTTACCCTGTACGACTGTACCCCAAAAACCCAAAACTGACCCTGAACCCTAAAAATACCCCTTTACCCAAAAACCCAAAACTGACCCTGAACCCTAAAAACATCCCTGTACCCCAAAAACCCAAAACTGACCCTAAACCCTAAAAATACCCCTTTACCCAAAAACTGAAAACTGACCCTGAACCCTAAAAATACCCCTTCACCCAAAAACTGAAAACTGACCCTAAACCCTAAAAATACCCCTTTACCCAAAAACTGAAAACTGACCCTGAACCCTAAAAATACCCCTTTACCCATGAACTGAAAACTGACCCTGAACCCTAAAAATACCCCTTTACCCAAAAACTGAAAACTGACCCTGAACCCTAAAAATACCCCTTTACCCATGAACTGAAAACTGACCCTGAACCCTAAAAATACCCCTGTACCCATGAACTGAAAACTGACCCTGAACCCTAAAAATACCCCTGTACCCAAAATTAATTAATATTATTTAATTACCAATTAATTATTAATTAACAATAACAATAAAGTAAATATATTAGCACATTTGCTGTAATTAATTTAATTTAATAATTAATATTATTTTGCCCAATTAATTAATTAAGAATAACAATAAAATATATATAAAAGAATGACTATAATTAATGTAATAAAATAATTAATAATAATTAATTACCAACTAATTAATAATCATAAATATGTAAAAAATTATAATAATTAATTAACTAATTAATAGAAATTAATTACCAATTAATTATTAATTAAAATATGTACAAACATATATCAATTAATTAATTATTATTAAATTACTTCCCACCCTATTCCCCTATAAACCCATAACCCGCTACAGAACATATTTATCAATTAATCAATTAATTAAAAGTAATTAAAAATTAATTCTCAATTAATTAATTAATAATTCCTACTAATTAATAATTAATTTAACATAATTAAATTACTTCCCACCCTATTCCCCTATAAACCCACAACCCGCTACAGTAGTAAAAGACAATATTTAATTAAATTACATTAAAAATAAATAATAAAACATAAGAAATACAATATAATATACACTAAATTTATTTAAAAATTGATATTAGTAACATCAAGGTTATTAATTTCGATATTGTTAACATCGATATTTACAACTTCGATATTACTGATATCATACCAATATCGACATTTAGACTGTCGATATTACTTACCTTCGATATTTTTGTATATCGATATTTAAACTTCGATATTTTGGTATATCGATATTTAAAACTCGATATTTTGTCTGTGTACCCCTCTAGAGCGAGAGACACACTTTGAGTAGGCTGGTCCAATGAGCTATGGCTGGGTCAGGGCCTTGTCTATTTGAGCCCCGCTCGGAGATCTTATTAGGATGTCAGTGTCAGGTCATGGACCCACGTGTGCCCACATGGTCTACGAGTGCTCTTCCTGAATCTGTGTGGCCCCCCTGAACCCACCTCATCGGTTCTGAGACACTCAGTGCCATTCTTCCCTAAGACCGCCTCCTAGGACCCCTCCGCAAATCCCGCCCTGCATACCTGTCTACCCGATTAAAACTATCTATCCTCCAGATACCTTAAGCTTCTGGCTATCACTCGCATACGGACCTAAACACAGGGGGGGCAGATCGTTCTCCTACACTGCTCCCTATCACGAGAACAATCTCCCGCTCAGTCTCCGCTCTTGCTCAGACTTTACCTCCTTCAAGAAGGGACTGAAGACTTGGTTATTTTATAAATCTCACCCTCTCTAAGCAGTACCGATTTGTGCACTATATTTAATGTTTTTATCATGTCACTTATCAAGATGGTCATATTAGCAGGATAGCTGGGGGATTTGGATGCTCTTGTCCAGTGTGACAGGTGGCTGTAGAGTATAGCATCGGCCCTGCTAACGATCATCCTGTCAGTTTTCCCAGTCTCTCTTCTTAGTCGCTGGGCACCACTCCTCAAAGCTGCATCATTAGGCGGAGCTTGTAGACACAAGCTGGCCCCACCCAGCCTCTGCCTGACTACACCAATGGTCTCTGACCATTCACAGCAGCTGTAAAGCATAGCTCTTATATTTACAGTTTGAGGAATGGTCCTCCTCTTCACACTTGTGCTTTCTGTGCTACAATAAGTTGAATGCCTCTCCGGAATTGTTTCTGTTCAGAAGTGGAGGGATAAAATTGTCTCCCCCGAGACTTTGAATTTCATCATTATGACGAGCAGTGAATACAGGGGTGCAGTCCCGAGCACTCGTTTTGTCAGTGAATTACCTCCAGAGAGAGTGAAAGTTCCTTACTAAACAATAATCTTTCTTTCTCCTTGTTAACAACAGGGTCGGCTTAAGCGCTGGTGGCGTTCGGTGCTACATTGTTTGTTGGCGCCGCCCATCCATGGTGGAGTTGGTGACCACCTCTACTACGGATTCCCTCACCACCCCCTTTTAACAGTGCCACTCAAGTCTCCATCACCACTCTATCTTAGATGCATTTAATAAGTTATATAACGCCACTCATACCAGTGTAGGGTGTCAGAGTACTTTGCATCACACACACATTACACAGAGAAAATCAATAAAGCGTGTGTAAATCAGCATATGGGAAATGTTACATAAGCCAGAGGACTACAAGCTGTAAGAGTAACGTTATCCATACAGGTAGGCAGTATAGTTTAAAAGGGCTTGGTCTGGAGAAGCACAAATGCAGAATTGAAAATGGAACACCATAATTGGGGGGTTCTCTTTAATAATCAGAATCAACTTCTACCCAAATTAACCATTTTATCAACATTAATTTATGCAGTGTGCAAGCAGTTGTTTGATGACAGTTAATAATTCACTGTTCTATATTAGGATTTTAACTTATAAACTACAAGTAACAAAAGGAGCTCTCTTACAGAAGCAGTAACCCATTGACCAACCTATTTACATTATATGCACTTTATGATCTGCGTGGTACACGTTCTTTGCTCCAGGCACATTAATCCTCTGCACCATTTTATGATCAGTGAAAACCTCAACTAAACAAAACTTTAATTTCCGGACAACTCTGTGATTACTTTCTTTCCCGACTTCACCCGGGCGGTTCAAATACGTCGACGATCGTTCCTGGAGGTCAAGCGCAACTTGCGTGAAAAAGGACAAAAATATGTCATGCTTCTTCCCGCACGTCTCAGAATTGAAATCGACGGAAACACCCGCTTGTTCGACCTCTCAGAGGTGGCCTTTGACTGGTTGGACAACCTGAAAATTTCACCGGGCAGGACCGCAGATGACCAGTGAGACGAGCATTGTATTCCTGACGAAAGGCGCCCGGATGGTTCTGTGCCTGCATGTTTTCTCCACCAGATGGACTGCGGCTGCACTTATTCGACACATACAGATACTGGCCTTTCCATCGAAGTGTCGAACCCCTTGAGATTTGCGAACTTCGTAATCATCATGTACTACACCTGAAATCTGTAACGGTAGGAGGGGGATTAACGGGGCGCTAGAGCCTCCCTCCGAGTTCTTCTTTTAGTAGTAAAGTTGGGCGGCAGGAACTCTGCATTTAAAGGACCATGGGCAGTTCTAGGCCCGGAGTGCAGGGGAGCAGGGTGGGGGCCAGTTGGGAGGGGTTGTCTTTCTTGGTTTGTTGTTTTTGGAGTTATCTCGACGGTGCAATGCATAAATGTGGAGATAACAGTGCCCAACCTGCTTGTCAATGGGAGTACAGTGTAACATAGAAATCAAACTCTAAAGTTGGAATGTTAACGGACTGGGGGATAAAATTAAGAGAAGTGTTGTATTGCAATATATTAAGAGACTATCACCTGACATTGTGCTTTTCTAAGATACCCACCTCATAGGCAACACTTGTAAAGCAATGTACAGATGGGGTTACTCAATGGTAGCGCATGCTGGCTGTACATCTAGTTCCAGAGGGGTAGGCATAATGTAAAAGAAGTCATTCCCTCTTGCAATGACATCTACCTGTGTGGACGATCGGGGCAGATATACCGGAGTCACAGGAACTTGGGAGGGCCGCACGATCACCTTTATGTCAATTTACGCACCTCCAGGGATGCAAACTGTGATATTCACTGACCTCAGCGCTGCACTGCTCGCTTTGCCTGAAGCAGGGCAGCGATTTCAATTCCATACTATCAGGTTTATTGGACAGACACCCTTCCCGCGAAACCCCTCAACCCACACGCACCTTCTCCAGCTTTTTGGATGGTATGGGGCTAGTTGGCGGGTGGAGGGCGCACAATCCAGACAAAATTCAACATACGTTCCACTCCGGGGCGCACAACAGTCTCTCACGCCTTGACTACATAGTCGTTCCAGCTTCACAAATTGCAGATATACATGAGATCCGACACTTGGCCAGAGGTAGTTCTGATCACTCCCCCCTATAGGTCCACATAGTTTTAGATCGCACACAAGTGGGACGTGTTGCCCCTATTAATCCCTGGTATCTAAAGAACCCAAAAATTCGGAAAGACCTAAATAAATCTATTGAAGACTACTTCTTTGAGAACGAACACACAGTTGAGTCCCCGCAAATTCTTTGGGAAGCCTTCAAAACAGTGGTCCGGGAACAGGCCCTTTCCCTAATTGCGGGAGCCAAAAAAGACAGGGTAAAAGACATCTCTGACACGGAACAAGAGCTTCACCATCTCGAGCTAGACTTCCACACAAATGCTACACCTGAGGCCCTACACACACTCCATCTGCGTCAGGACGAATACCGGGCACTAGTAACTGACCGTGCCAAATTAATGGGACAAGAAAGATTGGGCCGTATATATGACTGGAGTGACAAAGCTGGAAAATTAATCACCTGGTTAGATAAAAGGGAACAAGCAAGTCGGATAGTGCCAGAACTTATAGACGCCGACAAGTCCCATGTTACAGAACCCCAAGATATTGCCAATCACTTTGCAGCACACTTTCACACAGTATATGGCTCGGTTGCACCATACCCAGAGACAGAATTCTCCGACTTTATCAAGGAAATTTCCCTTCCTACGATCCCAGACGCCGACCGAACGTTTATGGATAGCGCCCTAACCACCAACGAAATAGCAACTGCAATAAGAGCATTGCACTCAGGAAAAGCTCTAGGCCCCAACGGAATTCCAATCGAACTCTACACGCTTCGTAGGGATAAACTGGCTCCTCACATAAAGTCCATGTTCGAAGATAGCCTCAAGCAGGGATCACTGCCGTATGATCAGAGAATAGCTAACATTGTTACTATCCACAAACAAGGGAAACCCAAAACTGACTGCGCCTCCTATCGGCCCATATCCTTATTAAACGCAGAACCAAAAATTTTGGCCAAAGTGCTCGCCACCAGACTGATAAAAGTTATAGGTAACCTAGTACACCCTGATCAATCAGAGTTTATGCCTAGAAGGAACACTGCTGTAAATATACGTAGATTACATCGGGTCCTGGGCAGGATGAAGACAATACGCAAGGATGCAATCATAGTCTCCCTTGATGCCACTATGGCATTCAACACACTGGAAAGGCCCTATCTATTCGCCGTATTCGCTAAATTGGGGTTTGGACCTACTTTCTGCAGCTGGGTACGCCTACTATACAGTGCGCTGCTGGCCCAACTAGGGGTGAACAATAAGAAATCAGAGCCCTTCACTCTCAGCCGGGGGATCCGCCAGGGTTACCCCCTTTCTCCTTTATTATTCGCTCTGGCCCTTGAGCCTCTTGCGGCGTGGATTTGTGGGGATGTCATGATACGTGGCATGCGTTGGTCGGCTGAATGGGAGGACCGTATTTCCTTATACGCAGACGATATTCTTCTGTATCTCACATCCCCAAAGAGATTTCTAATTGCAGTGTTCGATATCCTGGATGTCTTTGGCAGATATTCGGGGTTTCGAATAAATTGGCAAAAATCACTATTATACGTCCTTTGGGGGGCCCCCTCCCCTACCTAAAAACTGTCCTATACCAATAGTCTCAGAAGGATTCAAATACCTGGGCATATTCATTTCCCTTGACTCCATCGTGAGATATGCTCTCAACCTGGCACCTCCCCTGCAGAGGCTCAGAAGCGACATAACACACTGGAAGTCACTCCTGCTATTGGACAAAGCTGCCTTATTTAAAATGATGTCCTTACCCCGTTTCCTGTATGCCCTGCAGAACTCGACTGATCCTGTCCCAAACTCGCATTTTAAAGAGGTTGAAGGGCTCCAGCGAGATCTTCTTTGTGGAGGGAGGCCGCGTATTGCTTTGAAGAAGCTCACACTCAGCTGGTATGACGGAGGGATAGGTTTACCCGACATCAAAAAGTACTACTGGGCAGCACACCTTACGGCAAAAAATCATGGTACGTACGGCCGCCCTGACAACCCGGGGTTCCTTATGGATCGCTGGCTACTTCTGAATGGGAACTATTCCAGGGCACTATACTCAAAGCAAGGCAGATACCGCTTACGGGCCCAACCAGTCACACAGTTAAAGTATGGCACTCCGCAACTAAATCGCTCGGTTGGCAAAACCGATTGACTCTTGCCACACCTCTGTGGGACTCGCAGGAACTTGGACACTTCGGAAACACCAAGGGCTTTGATAAATGGGACCTAATCGGCATATCCCACATTAGAGGCATTGGTGCACAGAGGGAGTGAAGCCCTTTACAACCCTCCAAGCACAATACGCACTGGCGGACTGAGATTTTTCGATACTCACAAATCCGACACTCACTGCAAACAGCATATCCTAGCGCATCAGCTCCGCCGGATGCCTCACCACTGGAGGGCAGACTGCTTGACGGCCACCTGCCAGAAAAAGCCATTTCCCTGACCTATCGAAAGCTCATCAATAATATGGAGGACCCCCTATTGGCACTGCGAGGCAAATGGACGGTGGACGCACTCTAACTAGACGATGAAAGTTGGCAGGCAGCGGTCTCCTCCCCCAAAACAGTTGCGATCCTGGCACAACTCAGACTGATAGAACTAAAGATCCTACATAGAATGTACATAACCTGTCCTCAATTGATACACATGGGAGGGCAGACAGACGGATGTTGTAGGCGAGGATGCACACAATTGGGCAAATTCATGCATACACTATTGCACTGTGAGCCGATCCAGGAATATTGGCGCAACATACATACAATTATGAGTGAAGCCCTGGAGGTAGAGGTCAAACCTGAAGTGCCCAGATGCCTTCTCAACGTCTGGGAGCCCACTGACCTTAATACTTACACCATGCAATGGGTCACACTGGGCTGCATGACAGCCAAGAGAAATATTGCACAACTCTGGGGAGCCCCACATGCACCCACTGAGGCAGACTGGGAGACAGACCTGGACTGGTGTATGCTAAGAGAAAAGACAGTCTATGTGGCCCGGGGCTGCCTCAGAAAATTGTCCAAGATTTGGGCCTCCTGGAATGCATATCGTGGCAATATTTGTACCCCTCCCTGTGATGCTGTTAGTGATGACTCCCCCTCTCTGTGAATTCCGATGAGTTGAATTACTGTAATTGTATGCATGTCTGCCTCCGCTGTACCTCCTTTATTGATCATGGTGTAATCGTACCTTCTATGTCGAGACTGTTTAATAAAAAGATTTATTTAAAAAAATTAAAAAAAACATTAATCACCAGTGCTCTACATCTAAGCAAAGAAGAAACGGTATAAGATTGACTTCTTTTTCTTTCCTTCTACCTAGACTATCCATCTCAATCATTTCCCAGCTTCCATAATGTTTGTTTCACTCCTTACACTATGTTCATGCTTATCCTTTTTCTACTCCCTCTTCTTTCTTCTCTAGCACCATGCCCTGCTTCTCACCTATTAAAAAATGGTGGAAACTAGCACAGGTCAAAGGCCATAAGTAGCTGTGGCTGGCTGTCTGCTGTGGATTGGGTGCCTCACCACAGGCTAGGGAGTGTAGGCAACGTCGGGGACGTCCGCAACAGCTTGGGGGCACAACCAGCTCAAAGGGCAGGGTCTGCGGTCGATGCCAGCAGTGCACCACCGAAAGCTGTGTGCAGGGGGATTGGTCACCCGTGGTGTGTTGGGTGCATAGCTAACCCAAGTCCATTCCTAGCAAAAATTCCAGCTGCATGCGGCCAACTTCTGCAATGAGTATATCATTAGTTATAACACTGTTTTAAGAAAAAGATTCAGCACCAAAAGGAGATGCCATCACATTACACAATATATGAGTGATGTCATAAGCAGCGCATGACGGGGCAATGAGTTATGGTTAGGTTATCTAACCAGATCTGGCAAATGTCAGTGAATTTTAGGTTGTGTAACCATAACTTCATTTTCACTGTATTTTTTCCCCTGAATTCTGAGTTCTTTTTAAGTTATGTTAAGGTGTTGTATGTCATAACTTTACTTTAATCTTTGTTTTCAGTGTGTGTGTCAATTGTCAACATTGATAAGTACTAGGATAATAGCCATATATATTGTGTGGAAAGTACAATCATACAAAGTATCCTTTTAGAATTGTCTTTTATACAAAAAAGTATTTGTATAGAATATTTGAACTTTGTAATGTTGCCACAATTTTGCATTTGAGCCAATACTTTTCAAGTATGTTTTCCATGTCTATGATCAAAGTGAATGCACGGTCACTTTAAAAACGGAGGTGGTACACAACAATGTTGTCATGTGATCAAGGCAGGGATCTGCCGAAACACGTTGTGATGGCGGCTGGTGGTGTTTCCGAATAAATAAAAAATAGCACCAAACCTGGGTCTTTGCTCGTCCTTTCGTGAAGAAATTGTGCGAGGCTTGTGGCATATATATATATATATATATATATATATATATATATATATATATATATATATATATTCACTGAAAAAACCATAGGTTATAGACCATATATAGTTAGGAATTAGCATTTACAAAACCTTATTTTACTCACACAAAACCATTGAAATTCCATATATAGTCAGTTGCACTAACTATATATCGCGCACCCGCAATCCACTGCTGATGATGTCACATATTACATCATTCATGACATGGTCAGTGACATCACTGATGACATCACTGATGACATCTCAAATGACATCACTGATGACACCACTGATGACATCTCAAATGACATCACTGATGACATCACTGATGACATCTCAAATGACATCACTGATGACATCACTGATGACATCTCATTTGACATTACTGATCACATCAGTGATGATATCATTCATGTGATAATACGATGAACCTCTTCAGACTCTAATATAACCTTAGATACAATCAGTGGAAACAGACACTCACAGACTGTCACTCATCCATGGAGTTACTCACACACCTAGTCAGTCATGCAAAGAATCAATCACACCTCCATTTCCTCAACTATACAGTTATACACACTGTAACGACCTGGGGTTGTCCCACGATTGTCAAAATGCGAAGAGACATAGGGCCATCTCTACCTCTAACTCATTATACCCTCTACAGAAACTCGACACGGACATTGACATTCAAGCGGAACACTGGCCCTTTAATGAGGATTGGGAATACCAGTGGGAGGAGTCACGTCAGGACACGGAGACGTCTTATTCCCGGGAGAACGAATCAGGAGTGTGTTTATTCACCCGGAGGGAGGAGACCGAGGAGCGTAGTGGAGACGGAGAGAGAGACGAAGCAGAGCGGAGTTTGAAGACGTGGGACGAGACGAGACCGGGAGTTGGAGAAGCGGAGGTGGAGGACGAGAAGCCAGGAGGCCACCGACACTACGAGCCGCCCAGCCATACACCCGCCGGAGGTGTATGGCTCAGCCAGGTACGAGACAAACTCAGGGGCTGGGTCAAACGTAAAACTGCTAGTACCGATTTACCCTGAGAAAACCCCACCCGGTCTTGGTGTACCCCTTCCTGAGCACTTATTTCCTTCACGCCGGCATTAAGTTACTAGGGTTGCACCGATAGTTGGTCCTCACTCCCTTACCCTATGAGCATGTATAAAAACGGAATAGAACACTGATACCTCCTATCTTTTCCCTTGTTCTCTTCAACGAGCGACAAGACGGAGACCGACGAGCCTGTCCCGCGGAGAAGACTAGACAGGGAACACCGAACGTCAGCTGCCGAATCTGGGATCAGAAAGACAGCGAGTGTCGGGTTCCAGCCGATGCGCCTGCCTAGAGTAGAAAAAGGACGAACATCAACGGAGGACTACGGGTCCCAGAATGCCTAGAGGCAGGAGGAGGTTATTTGAGGAACACGTGTGCAAGGAACAGCGCACGTAATTTTGAACATTTGGAACAACCGCCGGTCAGCGAGGAGACGCCGACTTCAGGATTCTCGTGTCCTCCCAAGGAGAGGAAGGATAGAGCCAGTCTCCGCGAGTTCTGATTCCGCTCGCTACTGTGGTGAGCACTAGAGAAGTCAGGGGCCGTGTGAGCTCATCAAAGAGAAACGCAGCTTCAGGTAAGAGAGAGAGCGGCCGCTCTGCTCTCAGGGACATTGTTGCTGTTGTTTGCGTATCTAAAGTTGTATACGTGATTCCCGGCGGCTGCAAGGGGTCAGATATTTGATACGATTGGGAAAGAGCCAAAACATCAGACATTTGGGAAATTCTCCGTGAAGAGTGAACGGAGGGTTTAGGAGACTACCTTTCATTTCCTTATTTTTGTAAGACTTTACGTTAAGCGTGTTGATCCCCGGGAGAGGAGGAGCGCTTGGAATAGTAACTGGCAATCACCCTGGGAATGCGTGTTGATCCTCAGAGAGGGGGAGCGCCGACGGGAGAATTGCACAAACAGCTACTTTGGTTTTCTTTTGGTTTCCGAGGTTCACGCAAGGGAGAAAGACCAGTGGGTCATTTGCTTGTTTATACTGTAGAGCTTTTAAGCTCATTAACATTGAGAAGGGATAAACAATTGGGGCTGATGAGGTAATCAGTACATTCAGCAGGGTTTGGTTCAACGCACGGAGGTGCTGTCTTTTGAAGTGGTATGTGCAGAGGATCTGCAGTCAAGGTATAAGAAACTAGCGAGATATATTGAGAGTAGCCGTGTTAGAGAGAATGTGGCCATGTTATTAATGTGTTGTATGCTTTTGTTTTACAGATCCTTTGTCCCTGCTGTCCCCTATCCCGTCCTTTGTCCCCTGTCCGATCTGACCGCAACTCAGTGACATTCATAGTGAGTTCGGAACGATCGGGAAGCGGAACCCTTATAGCATCACCCCGATCCTGAGGAGCAAGAGGAGCATAACAGAATTACGCGCCTACAAATAACCGCTCCTCCTGGTCGGGTGGTGTTCATAATGGCGACGCTTGAGGAGGTCGTGCAGGCCTTAGATTTAATGCAACAGGAACTAACTGCCTCTAAATTAGAGACCGCGGCATTACGTGAGAGGGTGGATAGACCCACTCGTAACCCTTTTGATGCTGGGTCTGCGGCCATACCCCCCATACAGGTTTCGGTGGCACCCCCTATTCCCCTCGCGACACCTGAGAGGTATACGGGGGATCCCCAAAAGGTACAGGTGTTTCTCACCCAATTGTTGATGCACTTTTCATGCCGGCCGTCCTCATTCCCAACCCATCACTCTAGGGTGGCCTTTGCTATCTCATACCTTAGCGGAGACGCAGCTAACTGGGCGGTACCACTAGTGAGAAATAACGATACAGTTTTGTTGGATTGGGACGCGTTTAGAACCGCTTTTGAAGGCGTGTTCGATAAGAGAACCACTTCCTTCAGTGCGGACAAAGAACTGTTGTCATTGCGCCAAGGGAGGGGGGATTTGGTCACGTATCTGACTCACTTTAACCGCTTGGTCGCAGAGGCAGCTTGGCCGGAAGAAAAGCGTATGTCGCTATTCTATCAGGGCCTATGTTGTGAACTCAAGGATGTGATAGCCAGAATAGATCCGCAACCCCGAACGTGCGCTGACTTAGTTAGTTTAGCGTTGCGCCTAGACGGGCGAATTCACGATAGGGGCACGGATAGGGGGGGTTAAGAAAGAGACAATGGCTAGCGAAGGGGGACCCGAACCTATGGAACTCAGCGCGATTAGGGCGCCGCTGTCGCGAGCAGAAAGGGAGAACAGAAGAGCACAAGGTCTGTGCATGTATTGCGGCAAACGCGGACACTATGTGCGTGAATGCCCTTCGAAGCCGAAGACACAGACCCCTTTTGGGAGACCGAAAAGAGCCGCCGTTTCCAGTATGGGAACAGAGGGAGAGAATCAGGAGAGAGCTCGTTCTTCAGATAAGACAGTCATGAAGATTCCCTCTCTGGCATCCGACCTTACGTCACCCAATGAGGCCCACATAGTACTACATGGTAGTTTGGTGGTGGGGTCCGGGGTCCATGAAGTAACGGCTATGCTGGATTCCGGCGCGACCGGCAATTTTATAGACAGCGGGTTAGTCAGAGAGTTGTCTTTGGGAATAGTGGATAGACAGGTTCCTGAAGAGGTAGTGGCAGTAGACGGGAAACCCCTGAAATCAGGTTTGATCACTACCCAGACCGAACTGTTGGAATTGACGCTGGTAGATGGAAAGAGCGCACATGTGGAAGCAATTTCCCTGAACATAATAGACGCCCCACAATATGAACTTATTCTGGGCATGCTCTGGTTTTGTAAGCATAACCCGGAAATCAATTGGGCCAACAGAACAGTGAAGTTTAAATCAGAGGTCTGTTTAACACAGTGTCTTAGCGAAGGTGGAACCGTAGCAATAGCACTGGCTTCCTCTTGGAGCATAGCCACAGTGGTGGAACAGGAGGTGAAGCTTCCAGAGGAATATCAGAGATTCAAGGAGGTCTTTAGTAAGACCAAGGCAGAGGTTCTCCCACCTCATAGGAGATACGATTGTAGAATAGACCTGATAGACGACAGTTTGCTTCCTTCGTGTAGAGTGTACGCTCTATCCGAACCTGAAACACAACACCTAAGAGCATATTTGGAAGAATATGTTAAATTAGGGTTCATCCGTCCCTCACGGTCCCCGGCAGCCTCCCCTTTGTTTTTTATAGCAAAGGCAAATGGGGATCTTCGAGCGTGCTGTGACTACAGGATGCTAAACAAGAACACCGTCAGGAACCGATACCCTCTGCCCCTCATAAGTGTGTTGTTAGATCAGGTCAGAGAAGCGGTCATCTACACCCGCTTGGATTTGAGAGGAGCGTATCATCTAGTAAGGATCAGGAAGGGGGATGAGTGGAAGACCGCCTTCAAGACCAGATACGGTCTATACGAATACCTGGTTATGCCGTTCGGGCTGTGTAATGCCCCTGCGGCATTCCAGTTTTTCTTGAATGAGGTGTTGGCTGAGTTGGTGGACGTATCAGTGATAGTGTATCTGGACGATATACTTATCTATTCTCACAGACTACAAGATCATTACGAGCATGTGTGCGAGGTACTTGAGAGGCTTCACCAGAATGCTCTCTTTTGCAAGCTGAGTAAGTGTGAATTTGGAGTGCACGAAGTAGAGTTCCTAGGGGTCAATTTGAGTCCTTCAGGGTTGTGTATGACAGGCTGCAAAGTGACAGCGGTGTTGGACTGGCCGGTTCCAAAAAACGTTAAAGATGTACAGAGCTTCCTGGGGTTTGCGAACTTTTATCGCAGGTTCCTAGGGGGGTTTTCCTTAATGGCAGTGCCTATAACGAGACTGTTGAGAAAAGGAGTGAGGTTTAATTGGGATTCCGAGGCAGACCAGGCTTTCAGCGCTCTGAAGGAAGCATTCACCTCAGCTCCGATTCTCAGACATCCGGATTTGGAAGCACCTTTTGTGGTAGAGGCTGATGCTTCGGATGTGGCTATCGGAGCGGTTCTCTCGCAAAGGGATAAGGACACTGGTCGTCTTCACCCAGTAGGGTATTTGTCCAGAAAATTGGATTCGGCCGAATGCAATTACACTATAGCGGAGAAGGAACTCCTTTCCATCAAAAAGGCATTTCAGGAATGGAGGCCATATCTGTTAGGGGCCAGACATAAGATAATGGTGTATACGGACCATCGAAACCTACAATATATGCAGTCAGCCAGGCATCTCACACAACGACAAATGCGTTGGACACTGTTTTTTGCGGAATATGACTTCTTGATAACATTCCGCCCCGGAATAGACAACCGCAAAGCAGATGCCCTTTCACGACAGGATAATTCAGATAACACGGGAAGACATGCTCCCATGGCCATCATCCCCACTGAGAAAGTGGTCAGCGTGGTGAGAAGCGAAGAATTCTTCACAGACATTAGAAATGACCGCTCACCAGAACAGTGGGATCGATGGGTAACAGCCCGAGAAGGGAGAAAGGTCAGAGACGGGTTACCGTTTGTAGATAACAAGTTGTATGTTCCAACGGGGGAGTTACGAAAAAAGGCATTTGGTTGGTGTCACCATTCCCCGTTATCAGATCATCCCGGAATAAAAAAGACCATTGAACTGTTGCAGAGACACTTCTGGTGGGAAGCCTTGACGGTATCAGTCAAGAAATGGGTATCTGAGTGCGAGACGTGTGCCAGGAGTAAGACGGATCACACGAGAGCAAGAGGTAAACTCATACCGCTACCTACTCCCCCGCGGCCGTGGCACACCATCAGTCTGGACTTTATCACGGGGTTACCAGTAGATAAAGGTTATTCGGCTATATTAGTGGTCGTGGACAGCCTGACAAAGATGGGCCACTTTCTACCTTGCCGCAACCTCCCCACAGCCGGTCAGACGGCACAAATCCTGCTGGAAGCTATAGTACGACTCCATGGATTGCCAGAGGTGATCGTATCGGACAGGGGTCCGCAGTTTGTGGCAAGCTTCTGGAAAACCTGGTGCCGAGCCTTGCGAATCGAGGCGGCTACTTCCACGGCATTCCATCCTCAAACGGACGGGCAAACAAAGAGACTGAACCAATCTCTTAAGAAGTACTTGAGATGTTATTCGGAAGAGGCACAGGAGTCGTGGGCTTCGATGCTGTGGCTGGCGGAGTTATCATATAACAACGCGGTGCATAGCTCCATAGGAACATCTCCGTTTATGGCCAATTACGGATATGCAGCGAAGACCCTTCCTATATCCATGCCGGAGGAGGTGAGGAATCAGCCCTTGGTGCAGGAAAGGCTCACTTCTTTGTTAAAATTACACAAGAAGGTGGCTACCAACTTGAGGAAAGCCAAGGAAGGGTACAAGCTCTGGGCGGATCAGAAGAGAGTGGATGGGCCGGATTACAAGGTTGGAGACCGGGTTTGGCTGTCTACCAGGAACATTAAGTTCAAGCTCAGAAGCGTGTTCCATCCGAAGTTTATTGGACCGTACGAGGTGGTGAAGAAGGTGAACCCGGTGTCATACAAGCTCCGGCTGCCAGGAAGTTTGAGGATTCACCCGGTCTTCCACTGTGGGTTGCTGAAACCGGCTGGTAAGGTGAGAAGAAGGCCGGTCCCTCCGTTGCAGACGCCGAGAGGGCTGGAATACGAAGTATTGAGAATCAAAGACTCGCAATTTCGTAGAGGTAAGCTGTGGTTCCTGGTCTCATGGAAGGGTTACTCTGAGGAGGAGGATTCATGGGAACCGTGCAGTGGAGTCCACGCCCCTCGGGCGATTCGAGCCTTTTACAGACGGTGTCTGGAGAAGCCTGGCTGTAAGAAGGCGCTGGGAAGGGGGGCCTACTGTCGGGTTCCAGCCGATGCGCCTGCCTAGAGTAGAAAAAGGACGAACATCAACGGAGGACTACGGGTCCCAGAATGCCTAGAGGCAGGAGGAGGTTATTTGAGGAACACGTGTGCAAGGAACAGCGCGCGTAATTTTGAACATTTGGAACAACCGCCGGTCAGCGAGGAGACGCCGACTTCAGGATTCTCGTGTCCTCCCAAGGAGAGGAAGGATAGAGCCAATCTCCGCGAGTTCTGATTCCGCTCGCTACTGCGGTGAGCACTAGAGAAGTCAGGGGCCGTGTGAGCTCATCAAAGAGAAACGCAGCTTCAGGTAAGAGAGAGAGCGGCCGCTCTGCTCTCAGGGACATTGTTGCTGTTGTTTGCGTATCTAAAGTCGTACACGTGATTCCCGGCGGCTGCAAGGGGTCAGATATTTGATACGATTGGGAAAGAGCCAAAACATCAGACATTTGGGAAATTCTCCGTGAAGAGTGAACGGAGGGTTTAGGAGACTACCTTTCATTTCCTTATTTTTGTAAGACTTTACGTTAAGCGTGTTGATCCCCGGGAGAGGAGGAGCGCTTGGAATAGTAACTGGCAATCACCCTGGGAATGCGTGTTGATCCTCAGAGAGGGGGAGCGCCGACGTGAGAATTGCACAAACAGCTACTTTGGTTTTCTTTTGGTTTCCGAGGCTCACGCAAGGGAGAAAGACCAGTGGGTCGTTTGCTTGTTTATACTGTAGAGCTTTTAAGCTCATTAACATTGAGAAGGGATAAACAATTGGGGCTGATGAGGTAATCAGTACATTCAGCAGGGTTTGGTTCAACGCACGGAGGTGCTGTCTTTTGAAGTGGTATGTGCAGAGGATCTGCAGTCAAGGTATAAGAAACTAGCGAGATATATTGAGAGTAGCCGTGTTAGAGAGAATGTGGCCATGTTATTAATGTGTTGTATGCTTTTGTTTTACAGATCCTTTGTCCCTGCTGTCCCCTATCCCGTCCTTTGTCCCCTGTCCGATCTGACCGCAACTCAGTGACATTCATAGTGAGTTCGGAACGATCGGGAAGCGGAACCCTTATAGCATCACCCCGATCCTGAGGAGCATAACAGCGAGAAGTCGTTCTCCAAGGGCAAAGATATCATCGAAGAAGAAAAGCTCAGACTCGTTGTACACTAAAATAAAACCCACGAAAACAAAGATCAGTGTGTTGCCTATTAATCCCGCACCCATAACAGTGGTGGAGAATGCGGGCATAGGCACCATCTGTGGAGTGAAGATGGAAACGGTGGTAGAACAGTTAGTGAAAGGACAGGAACGGATCGAGTGGGTATTAGAACAGCACTTAACATCTGCACAAGCGGATAGAGAAGCCATAAAAAAAGCCTTTGAAGAGAGAAATGAACAACCATGGGTCGACCCCGTTGCCAGAGGAGGAACAACGGAGAGAACAATATCCCATGGAACGCCAGCAGTTTCCTTACAGAAATATCGGACAGGAGAAGATCCGGATGCCTTCCTATTAAATTTTGAAAGGGCCGCCAGAGCTTGTGGTTGGCCAGTAGCAAAATGGCCGTTTTTTCTGGCACCCCTATTAGGAGGAGAAGCACAAGCAGCGTATCAAGTGGCCAATCCTAATGTAAACACTTCATACACCGAGATAAAGAGAATAATTCTTGACCATTTGGGACTGGATCCAGAAGCATATCGACTGAGATTTCGGAAGGAAAGGGGCTCCGTCGGGGAAAACCCCAAGACATTGTTTGTCAGACTCAAAATGGCCGCAGACAAATGGCTTACCCCCGCTACGAGTAGCAAGGAGGAAATACTCGACCACGTTTATTTAGAACAGTTTTTAGAGGCCCTCCCCTATGCCACCCAAAAATGGCTAAGGCAACATCATAGTTTAACAACCGCCCAAGCGGTCGAAATGGCCTCCTCCTTTGCTAGGGCTCAACCGAAATGTTTTCCATTTGAGCAGGACCGAGAAAAAAAGATAATGGGAAGACCTGAAAAAAATGTTCCACGGGGCAGAGAGGTAACACGCCCCTGGACCTGGAGAACAGAAAACAGCATCCCTTCAGGTCCACAGTGTTTTGATTGTGGACAATGGGGACACATTGCAAGGATGTGTCCGAGAAAAAGAAACGAAGAAGAACCGATGGAGGTTGGCTACCTCCCCAAGGCCGTACAGTTTTCAGCAGAAATGGGCGGATCGTTTAGAGTAAGTGTTAATGCAAATGGTTACCCTCTGTTGGCTCTGTTAGACTCAGGCTGTCGCCAGTTAGTGATCAGATCATCCTATGTAAATCCAAAACAGTACATTTCTAAAGGGGTTGTTAACATTAAATGCGTCCATGGAGATATCAGACCATATCCAGTTGCCGACATTGTCATCGTGTCAACGGCAGGGACATCTCCTGAAGTAAGAGATGGGGTGATGGAAAATTTACCGGAAGATCTAATAATAGGAACAGACAACCCTGGCTTCTTAAATATGTTCAAAGACAAGTTGGCAACACAGGGTCATGCCTATAAAAGAAATGTAGAACTAGAAGACCAGCCCAAAGTGAACTACCTTAGTTTTGTAAAATTAACTCAAAATGCAAGCTCTCCCACAAGGGGCTCAGCTAAGGCAGCAGGATATGACCTATATAGCGCCTATGACTATTTGATACCGAGTAGAGAAAAAGCGGTGATCAAAATGGACTTACAAATAGCAGTCCCCACAGGGTCCTACGGCAGAATAGCTCCTCGGTCAGGTTTAGCAGCCAAATATTTTATTGACGTAGGAGCGGGCGTCATCGACGAGGATTACAGGGTTAATGTAGCAATCCTCCTCTTTAATTTTGGACCAGAAACATTTCGGGTCACCAGAGGCCCAACTTATTTGCGAGAGCATAGCCTCTACCGAATTGAAAGAAGTAGACAGGTTGGACGACACCGAACGGGGATCTAGAGGTTTTGGATCCACTGGGATACAAAGTGAACCAGTACATGCGGTTCTCCCTCACGACCCGTGGGTGTTGGATAAAAGTTTCAAATTTGCCCAAATTAGTGACCCAACTCTGTTGAATGCATGGGAACAGGGACACCAGAGGGAGGTGGGTTCAAAAATGTTTCCCGGCTTCATCATAAAAGATGACCTGTTGTATAGAATTGGGAAAGAAGGTGACTCTGCCCAGCTCTTAGTGCCTGTATCTTTCAGAGAACAGGTCCTTTTTTTTGCGCATAGCCACCTTGTTGCCGGACACTCCGGTGCTGAAAAAACAACCCAAAATATTCTCCGGCAGTTTTTTTGGCCCGGGATTTATAAAGATACTGAGTCCTATTGCCGAAAGTGTGACATATGCCAGCGGATGAATATGGTTAGACCTCCTGCTGTGCCCTTGCAACCCTTACCAGTTATTGGAAAACCGTTCGAGAGGGTCGGCATGGACCTGATAGGTCCGTTGCCCAGGACGAAAAAGGGGTTTCAACATATCCTGGTCGTGGTCGACTATGCCACGAGGTTTCCGGAAGCTTTTCCCTTATCGGTTGCCAACTCTAAACAGGTGGGGGATAAAATGATCGAGTTGTTTAGCAGGGTAGGTTTCCCAAAGGAAATTCTGACCGACCAGGGTACTCCGTTCGTTTCTAAACTGATGAGAGAAATTTGTGCTACGTTGAACATCCACCAGATCCGTACCTCTGTTTACCACCCTCAGACGGACGGACTGGTGGAACGTTACAACCGTACCCTAAAGTCAACTCTCCGTAAGATGATGGAGGTCAGCGGCTCTGATTGGGACAAGATGCTGCCACTAGCATTATATACCATCAGGGCCCAGAAACAGAGTAGCATGGGCGTATCAGCCTTTGAACTGCTATACGGCCGTCAACCCCGCTCCTTACTGGAAATGACCAGGGATGCTTGGGTCAACGAACAGACAGAGGAGGTTACTGCTACCCTTGATTACGCCACAGCACTAAAATCTAAACTAGGAAAAGTAAGGGAGCTGGCGATGGACCATCTTATGACTAGCCAGACTGGCCAGAAGCGTGCTTATGACAGGGGAAAAAAGTGGAGACAATTTAAGGTGGATGACTGGGCCTTGGTTCTGTTGCCTTCTTCCTCACACAAATTCAAGGCCGAGTGGATGGGCCCGTATAAAGTTGTCAGGGCGCACTAGTTATAAACTGCAGATTGCTCCAAATAAACAACAGTCTTATCATATTAACCTTTTAAACAAGCATTGGAAATGCAATAGGTCTCGCACCATTAGAGTTAGTGCTTTTAGAATTGTTTATGGGTTTTTTTTGTAAATGTTTAGCATTTTTGTTTCCTGTAGCCAATGCTAAAGTATTACAAATAAAAAAAGCCATAAACATTTCTAAAAGCTCTAACTGAAATGGTCTGAGAACTATTGCACTGTGTGAGGGTGAGGGTGAGTGAGGGTGAGGGTGAGTGAGGGTGAGTGAGGGTGAGGGTGAGTGAGGGTGAGGGGTTGAGGGTGAGTGAGGGTGAGTGAGGGTGAGTGAGGGTGAGGGGTTGAGGTTGAGGGTGAGGTGTTGAGGGTGAGTGAGGGTGAGGGTGAGTGAGGGTGAGGGTGAGGGTGAGTGAGGTGTTGAGGGTGAGTGAGGGTGAGGGTGAGTGAGGGTGAGGGGTTTTGGGTGAGTGAGGGTGAGGGGGAGTAGTTGAGGCTGAGTGAGGGTGAGTGAGAGTGAGGGTGAGTGAGGGGTTGAGGGTGAGGGGTTGAGGGTGAGTGAGTGAGGGTGAGGGGTTGAGGGTGAGTGAGGGTGAGGGTGAGTGAGGGTGAGGGGTTGAGGGTGAGTGAGGATGAGTGAGAGTGAGGGTGAGTGAGGGGTTGAGGGTGAGGGGTTGAGGGTGAGTGAGGGTTTGAGGGTGAGGGGTTGAGGGTGAGTGAGGGTGAGTGAGGGTGAGGGTGAGGGGTTGAGGGGGAGGGGTCGAGGGGGAGGGGTTGAGGGTGAGTGAGTGAGGGTGAGGGGTTGAGGGTGAGTGAGGGTGAGGGGTTGAGGGTGAGTGAGGGTGAGGGGTTGAGGGTGGGTGAGTGAGGGTGAGGGTTTGAGGGTGAGGGGTTGAGGGTGAGTGAGTGAGGGTGAGGGGTTGAGGGTGAGTGAGGGTGAGGGGTTGAGGGTGAGTGAGGTTGAGGGTGGTTGAGTGAGGATGAGTGAGAGTGAGGGTGAGTGAGGGGTTGAGGGTGAGGGGTTGAGGGTGAGTGAGTGAGGGTGAGGGGTTGAGGGTGAGTGAGGGTGAGTGAGGGGTTGAGGGTGAGTGAGGATGAGTGAGAGTGAGGGTGAGTGAGGGGTTGAGGGTGAGGGGTTGAGGGTGAGGGGTTGAGGGTGAGTGAGGGTGAGGGTGAGTGAGGGTGAGGGGTTGAGGGTGAGTGAGGGTGAGTGAGGGTGAGGGGTTGAGGGTGAGTGAGGATGAGTGAGAGTGAGGGTGAGTGAGGGGTTGAGGGTGAGTGAGGGGTTGAGGGTGAGTGATGGTCAGGGTGAGTGAGGGTGAGGGTGGGTGAGGGGTTGAGGGTGAGTGAGGGTGAGTGAGGGTGAGTTTGAGGGGTTGAGGGTGAGGGTGAGTGAGGGTGAGGGTGAGTGAGGGTGAGGGGTTGAGGGTGAGTGAGGGTGAGTGAGGGTGAGGGGTTGAGGGTGAGGGGTTGAGGGTGAGTGAGTGAGGGTGAGGGGTTGAGGGTGAGTGAGGGTGAGGGGTTGAGGGTGAGTGAGGGTGAGGGGTTGAGGGTGAGTGAGGGTGAGGGGTTGAGGGGGAGGGGTTGAGGGTGAGTGAGGGTGAGGGGTTGAGGGTGAGTGAGGGTGAGGGGTTGAGGGTGAGTGAGGGTGAGGGCGAGTGAGGGTGAGGGGTTGAGGGTGAGGGGGTGAGGGTGAGGGGTTGAGGGTGAGTGAGTGAGGGTGAGTGAGGGTGAGGGGTTGAGGGGGAGGGGTTGAGGGTGAGTGAGGGTGAGGGGTTGAGGGTGAGTGAGGGTGAGGGGTTGAGGGTGAGTGAGGGTGAGTGAGGGTGAGGGGTTGAGGGTGAGTGAGGGTGAGGGGTTGAGGGTGAGTGAGGGTGAGGGTGAGTGAGGGTGAGGGGTTGAGGGTGAGTGAGGGTGAGGGGTTGAGGGTGAGTGAGGGTGAGGGTGAGGCTGAGGGGTTGAGGGTGAGTGAGAGTGAGTGTTGTGAGAGAGGGGTGATGAGGCCTGGTTGTTGTGAGAGAGGGGTGATGAGTCCTGGTTGTTTTGAGGTACAGCTGATGAGGCCTGGTTGTTGTGAAGTATCTGACTTTCTTGTGAAGACAAGTGCGTCATAAGCTTAAACGAGAGCCTTGCATTCTCTGTTCCCGATCCTTGCACCCATGCATGGCTCGGGTCTCAGGGCAGCTACCAGGAGTTCTAACAGCTCTCATCAGGTTTCTACAGCTAGTTCCCCGGTTTTGTGGGCTGGGCATGAATAGTGGGCAAGAAACAGCTAATTATAGAAGGGCCGCTTTTGAATGAATTAATTAATAAACCTTTACACCGCAGATATTCAAAGGTCAAGCCACTGATGAGTTGTGATGTTTTGTTTTGTAAGAGGTGTTAAGCTGACTTGCAGGCGCCGGAGAGAATTCACACGGCAATTTGCCCGCCTCCGTTTCAGTTGCAGCCTGTTTATGAGCTCAGCAGCAAGGTTTTGGTTTGTTAATCACAGGAACCCTCAAGAGGTGTAGAATTAAATGTTAAACCTGAGGTAGGATGGGGCCTTCCCACGGCTGCATTTATCCACAGTCCGGCTTCCAGGAAGAGGTGAGGTGAGTGGCACACGTCTGTCTCGTACCCGGGGAGATGCAGCTTTTCCTTGGGTTGGTGAGCCTGCGGGGGCTCTCGTAAGTCAGGCTGCCCTGTTTGCCTCTGGAGAAAGACAAGCCCTAGCTTGTCTGCAGCGAAAGTGGGGGTGCTGGCTTGTGGCCATGACAGACGGTACACTGAAAGGCAGAGTGGAGGGCGGCCTCTGAATTCCAGCATGCCCTGACGTGTCGGCGGGGACAGAAGTGTATGCAGCCCCTCCTCCCCCCACGCTCAAGGCTGGCAGCCTGAAGGAAGAGACAGCTGGAGCGGTGGGTTATGTGAGGAATCTTTCACTCGAGTGTGCCGGGTCAGAGGCCTACCTCTAGGGTCAGTGAACAGAGCCTTGTGTAATGTGTGCACCTGCAAACAAACCAGGACAGGCACAAGCGCTAATACACACAGCCCTGTACACACAACGAGTAACGGCTTGAGGAGGTGAGGGAAGGGCTAAAGGCAACAATGTCACCGGGTGAAAAAAAAGCGAAAGAGAAAGCAGGGTAACCTGACCCAGGAGGGGGGAGGAGGGAGGAGAAATGCGTCTCGGCCGGAGCAGGGGGCGGAGCAGGGAGAGCGGGCTTAGAAATGTACTTCACACGGCCGGCCGGTCGTGAAACTGAAAGCATGGCCGGCCGGCCGTGAAAGCCTTTGATGCCGCAGGGGGTGGAGCGGCACCAGCTGGGAGAGTAGGCAAGGCAGGCGGCTGGGGGCATGTGCACGCGCTTTTAAGCTCAATGCGCATGCGCATTGAGCTTAAATTTCTCGTGCACTGCAAGGAATCGCCACGATTCCTTGCAAGTTGGATAAAGAGTGGATAAGCCACCATAGTCTCGCTTGCTCGATGCGCATGCGCATCGACAGGCGAGACCTAAAAAATGGCTGGGGCCGCCTCCTGCCGACATTCACTTGGCTGAAGGAGCGGGATCAGATAGGTCGACCATTGACCTGCTGGTACATAATGAGGAATTGCAGGAACAGCAACAGTTGGAACTAAGAATGACTCTGAGTACATTTGAGGACGTGTTCTCAAGCCGCCCAGGGAGAACCTCTTTGGCTGAACATTGCATTGATACCCCACCTAACAAGAAAGTTAGGATTAAGCCCTACAGAGTCCCCGAAGCCAGGAGAGCGGCTATAAAAACTGAAGTGGAGGAAATGCTTCGGTTAGGAGTGATTCGGCCTTCCAAAAGCGACTGGTCCAGCCCCATTGTAATGGTCCCTAAACCGGATGGCAGTCGAAGATTTTGTATGGACTTTCGGGCTCTGAATGACATCTCACTCTTTGATGCATACCCCATCCCCAGAGTGGACGAATTAATTGAAAAATTGGGCAATGCTAAATACATTTCGACCCTCGATTTAACTAAGGGGTATTGGCAAGTCCCCCTACGACAAGAGGATATCAAAAAGACTGCTTTCTTGACGGATGAGGGTCATTTCGAATTTACGGTCTTGCCGTTTGGCCTCCATGGGGCACCGGCTACGTTTCAACGTTTGATGAACAAAGTTTTAGCTGGGTTAACGGACTTCACGTCAGCCTATTTGGATGACATTGTCATCTACAGTCCGGATTGGCAGTCTCATCTGAGGCATCTGTCTACAGTATTGAATACACTACGGAATGCTGGTCTCACGGTGAACGCAAAAAAATGTAAATTAGCCTTTCAGAAGGTCAAATACCTTGGCTATGTGTTGGGACATGGACTAATTGAGCCACAAATTGAGAAGGTG
Organism: Lissotriton vulgaris; assembly: GCF_964263255.1. Taxonomy (NCBI): domain Eukaryota; kingdom Metazoa; phylum Chordata; class Amphibia; order Caudata; family Salamandridae; genus Lissotriton; species Lissotriton vulgaris. The sequence continues at coordinate 1,546,078,108 of NC_141694.1, read as the reverse complement.
AGGGCCATTGCTGACACCCCATTCCCATCAACTAGAAGAGAGATGAGATCTTTTTTAGGTCTGGTTGGCTACTATAGAAGGTTTATACCACAGTTTGCTGATATTGCCGCGCCCCTTACCGATGCCTTAAAGGACAAGGGTAAGGCCTCAACACCGGTACATCCTACAGATTTGATGCAGGAGGCTTTTCACACATTGAAGTCCATCATTACTTCAACCCCAGTGTTGTCTTCCCCTGATTTCTCTCGTCCTTTTTCGTTGCACACGGATGCATCGGATTACGGGATTGGAGCTGTACTTTCCCAGATAGGGTCCGATGGGCATGACCACCCGATCCTATACGTAAGCAGGAAACTCTTTCCCAGGGAGTTAAAATACGCTACAATAGAAAAAGAATGCCTCGCAATCAAATGGGCCATTGAAAAACTGGCATACTACCTCGAGGGTCGACATTTTGATCTCTACACGGATCATGCTCCACTGCTGTGGATGGCCCGCAATAAATCAAAAAACGCTAGGGTACTACGCTGGTTTTTATCACTACAGCCATATACTTTTTCTGTACACCACCGTAAAGGTATTGAAAATGTGGGAGCAGACTTTTTGTCACGTCACCCACTCACCGATCGTGAGTGTCCAGAGGGGGAGGTATGTAACGACCTGGGGTTGTCCCACGATTGTCAAAATGCGAAGAGACATAGGGCCATCTCTACCTCTAACTCATTATACCCTCTACAGAAACTCGACACGGACATTGACATTCAAGCGGAACACTGGCCCTTTAATGAGGATTGGGAATACCAGTGGGAGGAGTCACGTCAGGACACGGAGACGTCTTATTCCCGGGAGAACGAATCAGGAGTGTGTTTATTCACCCGGAGGGAGGAAACGGAGGAGCGTAGTGGAGACGGAGAGAGAGACGAAGCAGAGCGGAGTTTGAAGACGTGGGACGAGACGAGACCGGGAGTTGGAGAAGCGGAGGTGGAGGACGAGAAGCCAGGAGGCCACCGACACTACGACCCGCCCAGCCATACACCAGCGGGAGGTGTATGGCTCAGCCAGGTACGAGACAAACTCAGGGGCTGGGTCAAACGTAAAACTGCTAGTACCGATTTACCCTGAGAAAACCCCACCCGGTCTTGGTGTACCCCTTCCTGAGCACTTATTTCCTTCACGCCGGCATTAAGTTACTAGGGTTGCACCGATAGTTGGTCCTCACTCCCTTACCCTATGAGCACGTATAAAAACGGAATAGAACACTGATACCTCCTATCTTTTCCCTTGTTCTCTTCAACGAGCGACAAGACGGAGACCGACGAGCCTGTCCTGCGGAGAAGACTAGACAGGGAACACCGAACGTCGGCTGCCGAATCTGGGATCAGAAAGACAGCGAGAAGTCGTTCTACAAGGGCAAAGATATCATCGAAGAAGAAAAGCTCAGACTCGTTGTACACTAAAATAAAACCCACGAAAACAAAGATCAGTGTGTTGCCTATTAATCCCGCACCCGTAACACACACCTTACTTATTCAAACATATACTAACACATATTTACTCTCTTATACAATCCCTGATACAAGTTCACAATGATCCATACAGCCACTCACTGGCTCTTATGCATAGTTATTTATATATGTCAACTCTCACATGTACTGTGTTTTACATATGTACTTACTTTGACATGTAGCACTGAGATATCCATTCACTCACCAATACACTCATGCACACAGTCAACCGCCCATACAGCTGTTTCCACATGCACTTTTGAACCCATACATCTAGTGAATCAACTGCTCACACATCTATGCACAGAGTCATACACCTCCCAGCCACCCACACACACACTCAGTCTCCCATACAAATACTTGGGCAACCAATCAATAACCCATATAGTTACTCATATAGCTACTGATCAACACATGCAGCAGTTTACAGAACAACAGACATAATGATGCACAAATTAAGACAGTTTAGTCACTAACCCATGCACTCAGTGAGACACATTTAATCACTCACTCATACAGTCAGTCATGCACCTACTAAATCCTTCATCCAGACACTTATACATCCACTCATTCTTCAATATGTAAGACATATTTTAACTTTACAGAAACATACAGTCACTGGATGTTGTCATCAGTGATGTCATTTGAGATGTCATCAGTGATTTCATCAGTGATGTCACTGACCATGTCATGAATGATGTAATATGTGACATCATCAGCAGTGGATTGCGGGTGCGCGATATATAGTTAGTGCAACTAACTATATATGCGAATTTCAATGGTTTTGTGTGAGTAAAATAAGGTTTTGTAAATGCTAATTCCTAACTATATATGGTCTATAACCTATGGTTTTTTCAGTGAATTTTCAAGGTTTTGTAAATGCTAATTCCTAACTATATATGGTCTATAACCTAAGGTTTTTTCAGTGAATATATATATATATATATATATATATATATATATATATATATATATATATATATATATATATATATCGACACACAAAGTGATCCTGAAGCCAAACGAGAGCGCTCCGCAGTGTGTGCTCCGCCCAGGGGTCGGATCCTGACCCAAGGAAATTTTTGTATACAAAGGAGGCGGCACAACCAGGATACTTTTAAGCCTTTTTTATTAAGACTTCACCCCACCAACGCGTTTCAGCCACAACTGAGCAAGGCCAGTTGTGGCTGACACATATATATATATATGTATATATATATATATATATATGAAACAGAACTCGTTCCGGCACAGGCCTTTGCCACCAATTATTCAAATCAATCGGCCAGAAAGAACGAAGAGCTGAACCCAACTTCAGTGCTAACAACAGGGTGCTTTATTAAAGTATGTTGCTGAGCCTGTCCGCCATTACGCGTTTCGACTGTTCCTACAGTCTTGATCACATGGTAAGGTCACATTACCTAGCATTGGATTTAAATAATCAACACAAAAGGCGGACTCACAGCTGCGGTACAGATAAAAAGAGGGACAAGGCAAGGGTGTCTGAGTTCCCCACTTCTTTTCGCACTTTATATGGATCCTTACTTACGTTATCTTAATTTTAATCCTAGAATTCCCCCCCTTTGTTCGAATGGGTTAGAAATTAATGTGCTGGCATACGCAGATGACGTTGCTATAATCACCCCGGATCCATCTATGGCAATTGGAGAAATTGAACAAGAGGCCCATAAATTTGGCATAATCTCTGGTTACAGGCTTAATAGTGCCAAAACTCAAATCATTAAGAATGCAATGGTATGTTGTAACGATACACGAGTGGTTTCGGCAGCAGTTTATTTAGGGGTTGAAATTTCGTCTAATTTGGAGACAGTGGTAAAACGGAACATCTCCCCCTTATTGAGAAAAGTAAGCCTAGATTTGGTCAGGATAAACAACCTTAGACTCTCATTGGTGGGCCGAACCAACGTGATTAAAATGCTTATACTCCCTAAGTTTCTTTATTTTTTCCGAACAACACCCTTAATGTTTGAGTCCTCTTGGTTTAATAAGCTTGAGTCAATTTTGAATAAGTTTATTTGGTCATATGGGAAGACCAGGCGGGCTTATAAATTTATGACTTTACCGAGGGCTAGGGGGAGTTGGGGGGTTCCAGATTTTAGATTATATTATTGGGCTTCGGCTCTTCAATATATACAGGGTCTGATTGGTGCTAGCGGAGTAGATTTGAATGTTAATGCCTTTTCGACCATGGTATACTCTATTGTACTGGGCTCTGAAACTGCGAATGCTTTCCTAAACTGCGCCGATTCTTCATACTATAAACGCACTCGATTTAAGACTGTTCTAGCAGCGCATAACATCTGGTCAGCTGTAGCAAAAAAATGTGGGTTGGGTAGATTCAACAGATACACCAGACTCTACAGGAATAAAACCCTCCCACCCTTAATTTTTGCTGATGCTACTATGGCAGAATGGGCTAGAAATGGAATCATAAAAATAGGAGATCTGCTGGGCCCAGATGAAAAGATATTGCAATTTTCCGACCTGATGACAAAGTTTAATATTGCTAGACAGAGCTTCTTTAAGTATCTGCAGATTAGGAGTTTTCTCAGCAGGAAAAAACGCGGTGAGGCTGGCTTTGTAAAAAATAACATTCTGGAAGCCATAGAACAAGGTGGGGTGTGTTCTATTCGCCGTTTTTATGCTAACTTGGTAGAATTGAAGCAAGATGATATTGAAAAATATGGAAATAAATGGGCTGGGAAATTAGGAATACAGAGCCGATTTTTTTCGGACTCGTTGGAATTAGGATGCTCCGTTCTCTGTTCTGCCTCGCTTCAATCCCAACATTACAAAACTTTATATCAACTTTACCATACACCGGATCGCATTGCACAGTGGGGGGGTATTACAGGGACTACCTGTCCTCGCTGCAGTACTCCGGCAGCGGATAGTATACATATTTTTGCGTTATGTCCTCAATTAAGAACACTGTTGAAAGGTATTGAAGAATTTATGGATCGTATACTTGGATTGGATGTGATGTTAACACCAACTGTAATTATGTTAGGGGTTAGGGGGTTTGATGGTGAATATTGCGAATTTTTATTTGCAGCAATGGCGGTGTATAGATTGCTGATTGCCAGAGCCTGGCTGGATATAGTACCTCCAGTAACTCAACAATGGATTGCCTTGTTATTGGGGACTTTCAATCTAGAAAAAGGCATTTATGCTAGGAAAGGAAAAAGGGCAAGGAGGTTGGGAAGGCAAATATGGGAACCAGTTCATCGATGGAAAGAAAGGTTAAATGAAAGTCATAATTGATTTAACACTTTTCGTTATGTTCTGTAGGTTAAATGGAAGTAAAGTGATGTATAATGTTACATAGAATTTTTGTTCTTTAGTACTTGATTAATATATGTACTTATATTTTGTGAATTTTGTGTAGTGCTATACGTGTGCCCATAAAATTTTTTAATAAAAATATATTTTTTTAAAAAGGCGGACTTAAATTATCACGCCTTCTTTTAAAGTTCATTGAGCTTTTCACATGAAACAAACAAAAGACTACAAATGAGTAGCCAAAGGTCTATACATTTAAAAACCAATTAAACTCATAGTGAGTATTTACATTTGCGCAAAAGTAATAAACTGTGCAAAGTATCACATATATACATATTTACATATTTACAATAAATAAATAAATACATCTATTGTATTTGCTATAAACTTGTCATTTAAGTCAATAGAAAAAATCTCACAATGTTTCCAATAGAAAAAGCTCAAAAGAAATTGTATATACCCCACAGTGGGGTTATTTTAAAGTGCTTAGTGCTAATTCACAATGCGTGAATTTTTGTTGGATTTATAAAACACTGGAATCCAATGCAAAAGGTAAAGAGCAGCAATCACAACATAGTGCAAATAATTTGATAAAGTGTAAGTGCTATTTTTCAGTGCAAAATTCAAATAATTAAAAACATTCATAGTAATCCCAGAAGCATATTCAATACACAGAAACTATAGTAGGAGCCCCTACTAAAGCAAGAAAAGAAAAAATCCTAAAGTTGAAATGTATACCATGTAAAAGAATAAATCGGAAACCCATATGTTATAGGACCTGGATCTATGGAGAGCAATTTATCATGATTAATGTAAACAATTAATTAATGACTCCTAATGGTCCCATAAACATTATATATTTGTAATTTATGGTTTATGTTTATAAAGATGTTATTATATATGGGTATATAGATCATAAACAGGTATACAGATCCTCGCTGGCGTTGAGCCCTGCTGGAGTGTGACTGTCTAATTCGAGAATGTACCGCGTCTCCAGGACCCTAAGAAGTGCATCTCTATTACCACCCCTTTTCAGTGGCAATACACTGTCTATGACATAGTATGTCAAATGTCTAGGGTCACTATCGTGGGTGCTCTCAAAGTGGCGAGCTACGGGATAGGATTGGTCCCTTGTATTGATTGCTCTTATGTGCTGCAATATCCGCCTGTGAGCCGGCAGGCGGGTACTACCCTCATACCGCAGCTCACAGGGGCACTGCAGCACATAAACAGCGAACTCTGTCTTGCAGGTAAGCTGTTTAGTGATTAGCTGAGGTTCAGTTTTGAAAGGAGTCATGTATTGTTTCTTACTGCAACCATATTTACAAGCCTTACAGACCGAACATTTTTTGAAACCTTTGCTTAATGCCATAAAGGTCTTAGATGCTGGTTGATCTAAGTGATTTTTAACCAGTCTGTCGGCCTTTGAAATAGATTTTCTGAAAGAAAATTCGGGTTTTCTGCCAAATAGTTCCCCAATAACCGGATCCCCGGTTACCAGGTTCCAATTGCGGCTGAAAATCTTACGAATTTCCTTGTGTTGTTTATTGTAAGAAATTATGACTCTGGATGACTCTGATTTATTCCGAGTGCAGGAAACATCTGTTTTAGGTCTAGGAACTAGTGCCTGTGCTCTCGTCATGTTGTTCGAGCGAGTTATGGCCTTATCAACTGTCTTCAGAGAATAACCCCTAGCCAGGAAGCGAGATTTACTAGCCTCCTGGGCTTTCAGACACTCATCATCTGTACTACAAATTCTTCTAATACGTAACATCTCCCCAAAAGGGATGCTGCGTATTAGATGGGGGGGATGTTGGCTTGCCGCATGAAGAACAGTGTTGCCGGCAGTCGGCTTTCTATATAACCTAGTTGCTATTGTGTCAGACTTGATATAAATCTCCAAATCTAGGAAATATACTGAAGATGCATTAATATTTGAAGTAAATTCTAGATTCAAATCATTCTTGTTAAGTTGATTAACAAACAACTCTGCCTCTGATTGAGACCCTTGCCAAATTAAAAATAGGTCATCAATATAGCGAAGGTACAGGGGAACATGTTTTTCCATCGTGATGCGATGTTTACCCCAGACGACCTGCTCCTCCCACCAACCCATGTGCAAGCATGCTAGGCTGGGGGAGAAACAGGCCCCCATCGCTACTCCTTGTACCTGTTGGTAGACTTGGTTGTTGAACAAGAAATAATTTTGTTCCAAACACATTTTAATCATAGAAATGAGCATATTATTATGTGCCGAAAAATTAATCAAGCGTCTATTAAGAAAATACTTCACCGCCGCTATACCATCATGATGTTTGATTGATGTGTATAAAGATGAAACATCTAGCGTCATTAATATGCACCCTGATTGCCATGATATATCATTAAGTTTCCTTATAAAGTTTGAAGAGTCCTGCACATAGGAATTCAAAGTTTTTACATACTCCTGCAGGAGGTAGTCTATGTAGGATGACATGTTTTCAGTTGAGCTGTTTATTGCAGAAATTATTGGACGTCCTGGTGGTTTTTCAATTTGTTTGTGTATCTTTGGAAGTAAGTAAAACCTAGGAATTACTGGAAACTCCTTTTTCAAATATCCAAATTCCTCTTTAGTAATCAAATTGGAACTCCTCCATATGGTCAATTTGGCATTCTGATCCTGCCATGCCAGTTTTATTGCACCCAAGTTGCTCTTTTTGTAACAGGATTGATCATTAAGCTGCAATTCAGCCTCCTCTATATACATTTGTCTCAGCCAGAGAACCACGTTTCCGCCTTTATCCGCTTGGCGGACTATGATGGTGCTGTCTGCTTCCAGTTTTTTTATTAATGTATAGTAACTTTGGTTCATTTTACTTATCATCATATGTTTTTTATTTGTGGCTATATAGAGTTTTTTGAGATCTTTTGTGACCAAATCTTGATACACGTCTATGTTATCATGGGTAGCAATAGGAAGGAATACTGATTTAGGTTTGAAGGGGGTCACACATGTTGCGATATCAATTCTTGAAGTAACACGAGGAATTTGCCCCGATGTCCCCCCTTCCTCTTGTAAAGCCCAAATTTCTTCAAAGTCTGTACGGTCGTCAACATTAAGGAGGGTTGGACTATTTGATTCAGTTGCAATTGTTTTCTTTGCTGGTTTTTGTTGAAAGAATTTTTTAAGTTTTAACTTCCTAACAAATCTGAAAGCATCCATTCTAGTGTCTGCATAATTGAAATTGCACGGAGGGCAATATGTCAAACCGAGGCTCAAGATCTTTTTGTCATTATCCGAAAGTTTAAATGAGGTTAGATTCACTACTGCGTTGGTACTGACCCCTGCTTCTTCGTGGTCTTCTTGTTCCAACGTTTTTTCTGTTCTTGCGGCTGTTTTTTGTTTTCGGGTTTTCCAGGCCCTGCACTTGCGCCTTTCGTTGCGCTTCCTATTGTTCCTTGTGCCTTTGGCCCTCCAGCTGGAAATCGGGGTCTCAGAGTTTCTCGGCGGTCTTGGCACATCACACTGACTTCTTGTGCCAGTGTTAGTTTGGTAAACCCCAAGTCTTTGTTTATCATGCCCTCATTTTCTGATTCACTGCCCAGTGAACTCGCATCTGATGAAGAGGGGACACTTACAGTACTATCCAGCTGTGTGTTGCGTGTTTTTCTGGCCCTAGTTTTGACATTTTCATAGCGTTTTGCATACGTGAAAATTTGGCCATTGAGATAGTCCAAGCGATTTTAAAAGCTTTTCGTTTTTTGATCACTTCTTCTTCTTTTTTAACTCTAAACTCCATTTCCGCCCTCATTTTATCAATTGCTTCACTGGAACCCAAACATGCTATTTCTTCTTCCAATTTTTTAATTTGGGCTTGGATTTTAACTCGGTCAGACTCCGCATATTTCACCAAAATTGTCATTAATTTGGCAGACGATTCCAAGTTAGCCTCCGCCCACTCAGTAAGCATATTTGGGTCAGGTGTCTCATAGCTAAGTGCTAAATTAATCCTGAGTCCTCTCGGTACCCTGTGCTCTTGTAAATACATGTTTAGGGATTTGTTCTCCCACCATTTAGAATGTTCCTTAAGCATAAGTTTTTCCAATTTTCTAAACTGCTCCCGTATAGTAGGATTGGTATTTCCTTGTGTTGTTTGTTTTGGGATTTCTGTACCCCCAGCCGGGGGCTGCACGAAAATGAGGCTAGCCGCCTCCTCTCTGCTCCGTAACGCTTCCGCGGACATGGCTCAGGTGTAGCAATTAAAATTGAAACAGCACCGCCGCTTTGAACATCCGCAGTTAATTTTGAGTTGCCCACTCGTATGTAAACCACAAATGCCCAGGCACACTCCCCACCGGAGATTCTGACGTCTCCTACCTTCTTGGGCTGTCGTGCACGCCAACGCCTCACTCGAAACTGAAGGCTCCGACTCCCGTATGAAGGCAGGACTCTGTAGTTGTCCGGGGGCTCCAGTCAGCAAACTTCTCGCCGAAGTAACGTAATCCAATCCCCAAAAGGAACTGAAAGCTTTCCGCCGCCGAGCCCGGTAGAAGGGAGGGGTTCAACTCGCACTGCTGAAAGCCTTCCCAGTGCGACGTATGAAACAGAACTCGTTCCGGCACAGGCCTGTGCCCCCAATTATTCAAGATATGGAGGTGAGCAACCCAATATACCCTTGCGGGCTCGGGCAAAACTTGTTATAAGGAAAATGGCCAGCAAGGGTTTTTTTTGTTTTCTTATTTCTCAGCACTGTTAGGTCCTGTTTTGAATAATCAAAGTACCTAAACCTGAGTTTAATCAAAGGCTGTTCTGTGTTATTGAATTTTAGGAAAAAGTCCCACAAAGTCAGAACAAAAAGTGTTACCACACTAACACAATATATACAATCAATGATCAATAAAATACGAAAAACCAGGATTTAGTGTTGTCTGAAAGTTATTATTTGTTTTCAAGACAGAATTTATATACAAAAAAATAAGCATTCATGTAGAAAAGGGTACATACATGGATATTATTTAGATATTCAAGGTATTAGTTATTTCCCCTTTGACATATCCAAATATGAAGTTCAGACTGCTTAGGCACAGTAGTTAATTGATTTCAACTTATAATAAGAAGAAAATCAAAAGATGACATAAAACAAAACGTGCAGAGTTGGACTAGAATAGTCGACGTTTCGGTCTTTTTTGAAGTTTTCATAAGACCATCATCAGGACAAAACTAGTTGTATATACAATTGATGACCCTTTTTACTTTGTTAGAAAGCACGTCAATTTAAATTCAAGACGGCAGCAGCACTTTCAATAGTGGCGTAGATGTGGGGCAAAGAAGTAAATCTTGTATGCCCAGATTTCACTCGTATTGAATACAGGAGTGTGGACTACAATTTCTGACGGAAATGTCCAAAGTCGATCAATTTCGAATCACTTGTAAAAATTTTCAGTCTCGCGCCAACAAACTTCAAACGAATCCGGTAGAGGCCAGTGGCCTCTACCGGATTCGTTTGAAGTTTGTTGGCGCGAGACTGAAAAATTTTACAAGTGATTCGAAATTGATCGACTTTGGACATTTCCGTCAGAAATTGTATCCATGTATGTACCCTTTTCTACATGACTGCTTATTTTTTTGTATATAAATTCTGTCTTGAAAACAAATAATAACTTTCAGACAACACTAAATCCTGGTTTTTCGTATTTTATTGATCATTGATTGTATATATTGTGTTAGTGTGGTAACACTTTTTGTTCTGACTTTGTGGGACTTTTTCCTAAAATTCAATAACACAGAACAGCCTTTGATTAAACTCAGGTTTAGGTACTTTGATTATTCAAAACAGGACCTAACAGTGCTGAGAAATAAGAAAACAAAAAAAAACCCTTACTGGCCATTTTCCTTATAACCAATTATTCAAATCAATCGGCCAGAAAGAACGAAGAGCTGAACCCAACTTCAGTGCTAACAACAGGGTGCTTTATTAAAGTATGTTGCTGAGCCTGTCCGCCATTACGCGTTTCGACTGTTCCTACAGTCTTGATCACATGGTAAGGTCACATTACCTAGCATTGGATTTAAATAATCAACACAAAAGGCGGACTTAAATTATCACGCCTTCTTTTAAAGTTCATTGAGCTTTTCACATGAAACAAACAAAAGACTACAAATGAGTAGCCAAAGGTCTATACACTAAAAACCAATTAAACTCATAGTGAGTATTTACATTTGCGCAAAAGTAATAAACTGTGCAAAGTATCACATATATACATATTTACATATTTACAATAAATAAATAAATATATACATCTATTGTATTTGCTATAAACTTGTCATTTAAGTCAATAGAAAAAATCTCACAATGTTTCCAATAGAAAAAGCTCAAAAGAAATTGTATATATATATCATTTCTATGGCAAAATGAAACCCCTCATTTTGTTCCTTTTCAAATTAAATGTATTAAGTGTTACCACTTTATTCCAACCAAGATGACTTCAGGTGTGCCATACTTTTGTCATAAGTAAGACTGTTAGCGTTCTAGTTGTTCTTTAGAACACTCTGGGACATTCTGTCATTGGGCTATAGTTGGGCTACATCTGGCTGATATTTGGGCTACATTTGGGCTCTTTTGTCTCTGGTGGCCATCTTGGGAGACTGCATATCAGAATTTTTTTTAATGAAATATAAGAGGATTTGAGAAGTCACTCAAAATGTGCCCTAATTTTTTCTTTCTTCAACAATAATCATAATTTCTATGGCAAAATTAACCCCCTAATTTTGTTCCTTTGCAAATTAAATGTTTTAAGTGTTAACACTTTATTCCAATGAAGATGACTTCATGTGTGCCATACTTTTGTCATAAGTAAGACTGTTAGCGCTCTAGTTGTTCTTTAGGACACTCTGGGACATTCTGTCATTGGGCTATAGTTGGGCTACATCTGGCTGGTATTTGGGCTACATTTGTTTTTTTTTGTCTCTGGTGGCCATCTTTGGGCTACATTGGGCTACATTTGGGCTCTAACATATATATAGCCCAATATATATTTTTCAAAGTTAATTTTCGGAAAAACAACTGGAGCATATATCTTGAGACATAGCAAAGGCACATCGGGGTACCAGTCCCTACAATTTTGCCAAGTTTGGTGGAAATCCATTCAGCCGTTCGGGCTAAAAGTGAGTCCAACCGCCCTATGGAAAACTCAATGTTAAAAACACGTTTTGGGACCCCCCCTTTTTTCTCGGCCCCTGCTTGACCAAACCCCCCCAAACTTTCAGGGGACGCTCAGAAACACAATGTGCCATTTTCCTGACAATTTCAGCCAATTCCGTCCATCAACGCCAAAGTTATTCAACATAGAATTTTCAGAAATCCCTATTCAAAAAAATCCTAACTATATATACCTACTGGCGACCGCCAGTAGGTAATATATATATATATATATATATATATATATATATATATATATCGCTCCAATTTTCCTCGTAACCAGGAAAAGAATAGCACTCACGAGGCTTCTTTAGCTCAGCAGCAGTTTTATTTTAAGACAGACGCGTTTCGGAGTATATCCTTCATCAGTGTCGTAATTTTACCAAAACATTGTGATTGCGGCCATTTTTATGTAGAAAACCACATTGCATAGGGATAGAGGTAAAAAGCGGACTTGGTTGGCCCTGCAGTTACATGGGCGCCATCTTAGAACAGTCAATTTTTAATGTCTATTCATCACAATAATCAATGATTCATTTCATGTCTCGACATAAGTCAGGTTTTTCAAAACATTCATCTCAAAAAACTATTACATAATATATAATACATATTGTAATTAAATAACGCCGTGGATCGGCACTTGCAGCCTGATTTAAATAAGGCTGCTTGAGTCCTTTGTTTACCCAGAGATTTCGCCGTGTATCGGCCCCTAAAAAAGGTTTTCGCTTTGTGATATATGGATTACAAACAATAAATAATACATTTCATTCTTCTTGTCTTGTTTATTTCTTCAGATGAACTGCCAGTTCCTCCCCCCCATTAAGACCATTTGGTGTCTTTGTTTCTAGGTCAATTATGTAGCGGGATTCGAGTCTTCTTAATTTAAGGACTCGATCTCCGCCTCTGATGTGTGGAGGTAAATAGTCTAAACAATAATATTGCAACCGATCCCTGTTACTATTATGTTTGACTGCAAAGTGTCGTGCCACGGGATAACTGAAATCCTTGTTTTTTATAGCACGCATGTGTTCCAGTACCCTGAGTTTTACCATATTGATTGTGCTACCTATATATGGCCGCAGGGACACACTAAACAGTATATTGCAGAGGCAGTTTGACACGTCATGAATTTATTGATGTGTTTCTTCTGCTTCACACCCTCAATTTTATATGATAATACTCTTTTGCTGGAAATACACGCTTTACATTTTCCACACGAAAAAAATCCTTTCATGTCTTTCAGAGTGCTTTGGGATTTGGGCATAGCTTTATCTAGATGACTAAATACCAGACTGTCTCTGAGGGAACGAGCTTTTCTGAATGTCATCAGTGGGTTCTTAGGAATGTCTTTTGCTATGGTGGCATCTGTTTTTAAAATGTGCCAGTTTCTTTTTAAGATGTTTCTTATTCTGCCTGATTCATTGGAATAGGTGGTTATCATTCTAAATTTTCCAAATGAATCTTTCTTGGATTTCTCCTTCTTGATTAGCAAATGCTTCCGACTGAGATTCTTTACTTTCTTACAGGTATTATCTAGGAGTGTAGGATCATATCCCCTGGCCTGAAAGCGCTCGATACTTTTCTCTATTTCCTCATCAAAGTCATTATCCTCAGAACAGTTTCTCCTAATCCTCAGAAACTCCCCATATGGGATGCTGTATTTGAGTTTCTGAGTTTCAGGAAGCTGAGGAATACATACAAATATTGAACACTAATGAGGTCAACCTTCATTTTTCTGGGGAGGCAAGTACGACAACTGTTAATTATCTAGACTTGAGACTAACTATCAAAGATGGAAAAATAAATACATCCCTTTATAGGAAACCCACAGCTGGAAACAGCACGCTACATGCATCAAGTGGGCATCCTCAGAAACTCAAAAACAGCATCCCATATGGGGAGTTTGAGGATTAGGAGAAACTGTTCTGAGGATAATGACTTTGATGAGGAAATAGAGAAAAGTATTGAGCGCTTTCAGGCCAGGGGATATGATCCTACACTTCTAGATAATACCTGTAAGAAAGTAAAGAATCTCAGTCTGAAGGATTTGCTAATCAAGAAGGAGAAATCCAAGAAAGATTCATTTGGAAAATTTAGAATGATAACCACCTATTCCAATGAATCAGGCAGAATAAGAAACATCTTAAAAAGAAACTGGCACATTTTAAAAACAGATGCCACCATAGCAAAAGACATTCCTAAGAACCCACTGATGACATTCAGAAAAGCTCGTTCCCTCAGAGACAGTCTGGTATTTAGTCATCTAGATAAAGCTATGCCCAAATCCCAAAGCACTCTGAAAGACATGAAAGGATTTTTTCCGTGTGGAAAATGTAAAGCGTGTATTTCCAGCAAAAGAGTATTATCATATAAAATTGAGGGTGTGAAGCAGAAGAAACACATCAATAAATTCATGACGTGTCAAACTGCCTCTGCAATATACTGTTTAGTGTGTCCCTGCGACCTAAAATATATAGGTAGCACAATCAATATGGTAAAACTCAGGGTACTGGAACACATGCGTGCTATAAAAAAAAAGGATTTCAGTTATCCCGTGCCACGACACTTTGCAGTCAAACATAATAGTAACAGGGATCGGTTGCAATATTATTGTTTAGACTGTTTACCTCCACACATCAGAGGCGGAGATCGAGTCCTTAAATTAAGAAGACTCGAATCCCACTACATAATTGACCTAGAAACAAAGACACCAAATGGTCTTAATGGGGGGGAGGAATTGGCAGTTCATCTGAAGAAATAAACAAGACAAGAAGAATGAAATGTATTATTTATTGTTTGTAATCCATATATCACAAAGCGAAAACCTTTTTTAGGGGCCGATACACGGCGAAATCTCTGGGTAAACAAAGGACTCAAGCAGCCTTATTTAAATCAGGCTGCAAGTGCCGATCCACTGCGTTATTTAATTACAATATGTATTATATATAATGTAATAGTTTTTTGAGATGAATGTTTTGAAAAAACTGACTTATATCGAGACATGAAATGAATCATTGATTATTGTGATGAATAGACATTGAAAATTGACTGTTCTAAGATGGCGCCCATGTAACTGCAGGGCCAACCAAGTCCGCTTTTTACCTCTATCCCTATGCAATGTGGTTTTCTACATAAAAATGGCCGCAATCACAATGTTTTGGTAAAATTACGACACTGACGAAGGATATACTCCGAAACGCATCTGTCTTAAAATAAAACTGCTGCTGAGCTAAAGAAGCCTTGTGAGTGCTATTCTTTTCCTGGTTACGAGGAAAATTGGAGCGAGATATTGAGCGCGGAAACGCCACCGCGTAAACGGCACCCGACCACAAAGTGCCCCGCTAATGGCGAACGGAGGAGCGAGATATATATATATATATATATATATATATATATATATACATATACATATATATGTGGAATATCGCCAGATGCAGCAAGCGCTCGCTTTCCTCCTTGCACCCCGTATCGCAAAGTTGGACACGGACCCGGGTTTGGTGCTTAAAGATGATTTATTGAGCTGGCAACTATGCCACTCTTTTGGGGACAATTTTGTGAAGTTTCCTCAAACAGCACCAAAGATATTGGCAAGTCAAAAACGATTTTTCCATAGAAACATGGTCCTAACTATACCTACCTACTAGCGACCGCCAGTAGGTAATATATATATATATATATATATATATATATATATATATATATATATATACATATATATGTATGTGTAAATATATATATATATCTCGCTCCTCCGTTCGCCATTAGCGGGGCACTTTGTGGTCGGGTGCCGTTTACGCGGTGGCGTTTCCGCGCTGTATGTATATGTATATATATATATATATATATATATATATATATTCACTAAAAAAACATAGGTTTCACATTTGTTATAGTTAGGAATTAGCATTTAAAAAAACTTTGAAATTAACTGAAAAAACCATAGGTTTAACATCAGCTATAGTTAGCTGGACATTTTACTCATACAAAACCATTGAAATTCCCACGTTATAGTTAGTTGGACTCACTATAACTTGCGCGCCCGCAATCCACTGCTGATGATGTCACATATTACATCATTCATGACATGGTCAGTGACATCACTGATGACATCACTGATGACATTTCAAATGACATCACTGATGACATCACTGATGACATCATCCATGTGATAATACGATGCACCTCCTCACACTCTAATCTAACCTTTGATACACCCAGTGTTAAATACAAACTACCATTCCTGAAATGATTGACACACCAATACCAGTAACTACATACGCACTCACTGATTTCTAGGTCTACACACACATCCACTCATTCACCCATACAATCACTCATACATACGGTCACTCATCAATAGAACACTATCATATCCAGTCATATACCTATACAGATACTTACACACTGACACTCATTCACAGAGTTACTCAAACACCTATTCAGTTATGCAGATAATCAATCACACTCCCATTTCCTCAACTACAAAGTTATACACACTAAACCTTACTTATTCAAATATATAGTAACACATACTTACTCTCTTTTACAATCACTGATGCAAGTACACATTAAACCATACAGTCACTTACGCAATCACAGGCTCTCATGTATAGTCATTTATATATGGCAACTCTCACATGCACTGTGTTTTACATATGTACCTAGTTTGACATGTAGCACTGAGATAGCCATTCACTCACCAACACATCCATGCAGACAGTCAACCCCCATACAGCTCT
Organism: Lissotriton vulgaris; assembly: GCF_964263255.1. Taxonomy (NCBI): domain Eukaryota; kingdom Metazoa; phylum Chordata; class Amphibia; order Caudata; family Salamandridae; genus Lissotriton; species Lissotriton vulgaris. The sequence goes on along the minus strand of NC_141694.1, from coordinate 1,546,061,383 downwards.
TTGCACATGCACTCTTGAACCCATATACCAAGTGAATCAACTGCTCACATATAATAATAATCACTCACTCATACAGTCAGTCACACACCTACTAAATCCTTCATCCAGACACTCATACATCCACTCATTCTTCAATATGTAAATTATTAACTTTAACTTAATTGTATTTTTACTTTTCAGAAACACACAGACACTGGATGATGGCATCAGTGATGGCATCAGTGATGTCATCAGTGATGTCACTGACCATGTCATGAATGATGTAATATGTGACATCATCAGCAGTGGATTGTGGGCGCGCGAGTTATAGTGAGTCCAACCAACTATAACGTGGGAATTTCAATGGTTTTGTATGAGTAAAATGTCCAGCTAACTATAACTGATGTTAAACCTATGGTTTTTTCAGTGAATTTCAAAGGTTTTTCAAATGCTAATTCCTAACTATAACGATTGTGAAACCTCTGTTTTTTTCACTGAATTTCAAAGGTTTTTTAAAAGCTAATTCCTTTCTATATCGAGTTTGTAACCTACGATTTTTTTTATTTGCTGTTTTGTGTAAGTATTAATTATTAATAATTTATTTTTGAAATAATATTTTTCCAATGTTTTTTTTTTTAATCATTTTATCCTCGGGTGCTCAGGGTGCGCGCACCGGTAAGCTTTCCCGAGAGCGCACCGAGAGCACTATTTCTGCGTTCGTTAAAAAAAATATGTATGAAAAGTAAATAATAACGCAAGACATTTAGTACCATACTTATAAAAGCAATATTTTTAATTTACGAAATGAAAATGAATTTACATTTCCGTAAAGCTATGAAAACGTCACTCAGGCGCGCCGCGTAAGCGCCCCCTGAAGCGCCTAAGTTTGCGCCGCGTAAGCGCCCCCGGAAGCGCTCCGGTGCGCGCAGCGTAAGCGTGTCAAGTCATGTGACCTTAAAATAAATCTTTTCATTGGTTGCTAACAGTTCTTTTTACAAAGAATGAAATCCCCACCCATTTCCTTCACTTCTTCTTTCACTTTTGTGACTGAAAGACCTGTTTTTTGCTCTTGGATCTTTCTTGGATTACCATGGCTGCCAGAACATCCAGCAGTGATGATGACAGAGAGACATTTATTGATGAGGAGGTTCCTCCGCCCCTGGTAAAAGAACACTTCATATGGAAGTATTTTCCATTCCACATTATCAAAAAAAAGTAAATGCTCCAAAGGTGGAGTGCCGGATTTGTCATACAGTCCTCTCAAGGGGTGACCCCACCAAAAAATATTCATTTGATAACTCCACTATGATTCGCCACGTCGAGAGGAGGCACCCCCAGAACTTTGCCCGGGAGAGTGTCAGTGCTCTGGCACAAGAGGCTTCCAGGGATGGTGCCTCTACTTCAACCGGAGGACCAACTACATCGGTGAGGGGGCGACCAGAAGAGCTGATCCCTAACATTCAGCCTGCATTTAATGAAGCCGTAATTAAATGCAAAAAATGTGATCAGCTACTTTGTTATGGGGAACAAATTGTTATGCTCATGGTTCGAGCAATAGACAACCACCGCTGCCAACCCCAGTCCTAATTTTGATTATTTTTTTTTGCTCCTGTTGAGCAGTTTCCAATTCCCTGTTTTTGTTTCTGTTGAAAAAAAAGGAAAAAAGAAGAAAAAAAAAAAGTTCTTTTCAGAACTACCTCCAATTCTCATCAAAGAGCTATGGGCCAGATGTAGGTAAATTAGATTTACCGATTTTTAATAACCGAATTTTACCGATTCGGTAATTAAAAATGGGTAAATCTAAAGGGTGGATATGTAGGTATTTCCAGATGTGGAAATACCGAATCTGTAACAATCGGTATTTACCGATTCTGTAAATACAGAATCGGTATTTCCCAGTGATTCCTATGGGCTTTGAAGCCCATAGGAATCAATGGGAGATACCGATTCTGTACTTACAGAATCGGTAAATACCGAATTTTGCAAGGGTGCAGGGGGTGTCACTTTGACCCCCTCTGGCACCCCACCAATAGGCATGTGCACCATGTGGCACACAGACATGCCCTAAGGGCATGTCTGTCTGTCACATGGCTAGGTGTGCATGCACACATGTGCATGCACACCTGAATTCGGTATTTTACCACACAATAGGATTGTGTGGTAAAATACCGATTTTGTAGGGCCTTTGGGACTCAGAAGAGTCCCACCTACATCTGAGATTTACCGAATCGGTAAAAATACCGATTCGGTATTTTACAGAATCAGTAAATTTACTGAATCGGTAAATTTACCGATTCTGTAAAATTGTGCCCCTACATGCCAATCCTTGAATACCGGTCGGTAACAGCCGAAAATACCGATTTTCGGCTGCTACCGACCGACCTACATCGGGCCCCTAATTCTTAAAAAAATGAAAAAGAGTAACTGAAGTGGACTGCAGTGAGAGAAGAAAGGAAAATGAGTGAGAAAGCAAAGAAAGGGACGAGAGGGGAAGGGAAGTGAAGAAGGGGGACTGAAAGAAGGTGAATGTGGGGAACGAGAGTGAGGAGAAGGAGAGTGAAAATGGGGAATGTGGATAAGTGAAGAAAATATAGTAAAAGAACGGTGGTGTGGAAAGGTAAGAAAAGAGCAGTGATTTTTAGGAAAGAGTGGAGATACAGACTGGATCATGTCAATTGAGTGTGAGACAAGGTGAGTAAGGCAGTGAAGAAACAGAGAAAGTGAAAAAAAAAGTTAGAATAGAAGACTGAAGGCCACATTTATGAGGCCATGCGTCACTTTTACGCCGCTGTGCGTCACTTTTTGTGACGTACCAGTCGTGTAAAAAATGCACCTTGTTGAGTCATATTTACAAAGTGACGCATCTAGGTAGATGCGTCACTTTGTAAACCCCTAGGCCACATTATACCTGCGCCAGGTGTAATGTATGAAAAGGGGGCGTATTGACACAAGAAAGGGTCGTAGAAGTGACGCAGTGAAATCTATGAGATTTCACTGCGTCACTTTTACGACACCGTTGCGTCAAAATCTTGCACCTGCCTCACAGCAGGCGTAAGACTGACGCAGGCCCTTTCACATGGGGTTGGCCCCATATGAAAGGATGCATTGCTGGAGTTGCGTCACTTTTGTGACACACTCCAGCAATGCATCACTTTTACGCTTACAGATACGTCAGAAATACTGACGTATCTGTAACTCCTTGCGACATAATGCGTCATACATTAAATATGACGCATGAGTAGAAGACTGAAGGCCTCATTTATGAGGCCATGCGTCACTTTTATGCCGCCGGTGCGTCACTTTTTGTGACGCACCAGTGGTGTAAAAAATGCACCTTGTTAAGTCATATTTACAAAGTGACGCATCTAGGTAGATGCGTCATTTTGTATACCCCTGCACCACATTATACCTGCGCCAGGTGTAATGTATGCAAAGGGGGCGTATTGACGCAAGAAAGGGTCGTAGAAGTGACGCAGTGAAATCTATGAGATTTCACTGCGTCACTTTTAGGACACCGTTGCGTCAAAATCTTGCGCCTGCCTCACAGCAGGCGTAAGACTGACGCAAGCCCTTTCACATGGGGCTGGCCCCATGTGAAAGGATGCATTGCTTGAGTTGCGTCAATTTTGTGACACACTCCAGCAATGCATCACTTTTGCGCTTACAGATACGTCAGAAATACTGACGTATCTGTAACTCCTTGCAACATAATGCGTCATACATTAAATATGACGCATGAGTAGAAGACTGAAGGCCTCATTTATGAGGCCATCCATCACTTTTACGCCACCGGTGCGTCACTTTTTGTGATGCACCAGTGGTGTAAAAAATGCACCTTGTTGAGTCATATTTACAAAGTGACGCATCTACGTAAATGCGTCACTTTGTAAACCCCTGCGCCACATTATACCTGCGCCAGGTGTAATGTATGCAAAGGGGGCGTATTGACGCAAGAAAGGGTCGTAGAAGTGACGCAGTGAAATCTATGAGATTTCACAGCTTCACTTTTAGGACACCGTTGCGTCAAAATCTTGCGCCTGCCTCTCAGCAGGTGTAAGACGGACGCAGGCCCTTTCACATGGGGCTGGCCCCATGTGAAAGGATGCATTGCTGGAGTTGCGTCACTTTTGTAACACACTCCAGCAATGCATCACTTTTGGGCTTACAGTTACGTCAGAAATACTGACGTATCTGTAACTCCTTGCAACATAATGCGTCATACATTAAATATGACGCATGAGTAGAAGACTGAAGGCCTCATTTATGAGGCCATGCGTCACTTTTATGCCGCCGGTGCGTCACTTTTTGTGACGCACCAGTGGTGTAAAAAATGCACCTTGTTAAGTCATATTTACAAAGTGACGCATCTAGGTAGATGCGTCATTTTGTATACCCCTGCACCACATTATACCTGCGCCAGGTGTAATGTATGCAAAGGGGGCGTATTGACGCAAGAAAGGGTCGTAGAAGTGACGCAGTGAAATCTATGAGATTTCACTGCGTCACTTTTAGGACACCGTTGCGTTAAAATCTTGCGCCTGCCTCACAGCAGGCGTAAGACTGACGCAAGCCCTTTCACATGGGGCTGGCCCCATGTGAAAGGATGCATTGCTTGAGTTGCGTCAATTTTGTGACACACTCCAGCAATGCATCACTTTTGCGCTTACAGATACGTCAGAAATACTGACGTATCTGTAACTCCTTGCAACATAATGCGTCATACATTAAATATGACGCATGAGTAGAAGACTGAAGGCCTCATTTATGAGGCCATCCATTACTTTTACGCCACCGGTGCGTCACTTTTTGTGATGCACCAGTGGTGTAAAAAATGCACCTTGTTGAGCCATATTTACAAAGTGACGCATCTACGTAAATGCGTCACTTTGTAAACCCCTGCGCCACATTATACCTGCGCCAGGTGTAATGTATGCAAAGGGGGCGTATTGACGCAAGAAAGGGTCGTAGAAGTGACGCAGTGAAATCTATGAGATTTCACAGCTTCACTTTTAGGACACCGTTGCGTCAAAATCTTGCGCCTGCCTCTCAGCAGGTGTAAGACGGACGCAGGCCCTTTCACATGGGGCTGGCCCCATGTGAAAGGATGCATTGCTGGAGTTGCGTCACTTTTGTAACACACTCCAGCAATGCATCACTTTTGGGCTTACAGTTACGTCAGAAATACTGACGTATCTGTAACTCCTTGCAACATAATGCGTCATACATTAAATATGACGCATGAGTAGAAGACTGAAGGCCTCATTTATGAAGCCATGCGTCACTTTTACGCCACCGGTGCGCCACTTTTTGTGATGCACCAGTGGTGTAAAAAATGTACCTTGTTGAGTCATATTTACAAAGTGACGCATCTAGGTAAATGCGTCACTTTGTAAACCCCTGCGCCACATTATACCTGCGCCAGGTGTAATGTATGCAAAGGGGCGTATTGACGCAAGAAAGGGTCGTAGAAGTGACGCAGTGAAATCTATGAGATTTCACTACGTCACTTTTCTTGCGCCTGCCTCACAGCAGGCGTAAAACTGACGCAGGCCTTTTCACATGGGACTAGCCCCATTTGAAAGGATACATTGCAGGAGTTGCATCATTTTTTTGACACACTCCAGCAATGCATCACTTTCCTCTAAACACTCTACTTTATTTTTTTACTCTTCTTTTTTTAACAGTTTTTCCCCATGGTGCGCGAACTGGAGAGCGTACCCGGAAACGCACCCAGCGCTTACCCCGCAAAAATTAAACAAAAAAAAGAAAAAGGTTTTTTTGCCCTTCAGGGTCCTTCTAGGCCCCCCTCAGAAAACCTAGGGGGTCAGGGGGTGTTTACTCTGCCCCCTTTTAATTATTTCCCCCTTTCTTTTTCACCTCTTGTGTCTAGATTCTACCGAGACACAAGATGGCGGTCTCTCCGGACTGTTTAGAATGTTGACAGACACCCAACAGCCAATCAGCTTTCCGCTCGCGCACTCCCGTAGCGCGCCGGGTGCGCTCCCCGGTACGCGCACCGGTGAGCGCCCGCAGCGCGCCTATAGATATATATGTGTTTTTGAAGTTATTTTCTAAAAAACCACTGGAGCAATTTTCACCAAATATAGCAAAGGCACATCTGCGTACCAGTCCCTACAATTTTGCCAAGTTTGGCATAATTCCTTTCAGCAGTTCGAGCTGTAGACTTGTCAGACCGTCCTATGGAAATTAACATGGAGAAAACACGTTTTGGGACCCCCCTTTTTTTCTCAGCCCCCACTTCTCGAATCCCCCCGAAACTTTCAGGGAAGGAGCGCAGCGGAGCTGGCCAAAATGTTGGAAAATTGCACACAAATTCCTCAACCGGCGCCAGAGTTATTCCCAATAGAATGTTGCGAATTTCCTATGGTAGCCAATCCTAACTATAACTACCTACTGGCGACTGCCAGTAGGTAATATATATATATATATATATATATATATATATTCTACTGGCAGTCGCTAGTAGGTAAGTATAGTTAGGACCATGTTTCTATAGAAAAATCGTTTTTGACTCGCCAATATCTTTGGTGCTGTTTGAGGAAACTTCACAAAATTGTCCCCAAAAGAGTGGCATAGTGAGTCTTGTTGTGCATGGAAAGTTCTGGGGTGATCCATCAAGCATAGGCCGAGAAAAAGGGGGTGGGGGAGCGAAAAATAAATATTTTCCCATATTAATTACCATAGGAGTTTTGAACAAGACTACAGCCCAAACCGTTGGACGGGATTTCACCACATTTGACAGGGAGGTAGATTTTGGTTCGCAAATCCGGCTTTCAGTTGTCTGATGTAAATCAGTTCAGTAGTTGTTGGGAAATGTATGGGAAAGCAAATAAGGATATCTGGAGGGAACTTAAGCACAGATCTCATGGTGTGATCTGATTGGCTGCCAACCTTCGACCATGAAGTGTTGGCAGCCATCTTGGGATTCAGCTTAAGCCGAGTTTCACAAAAAACATTTAAAAAAGAAAAGGGGGCAGGGTAGTATCACCCTGATCCCCTTGGTGTGGTGGTGGGGTCCCCATGTGACCCCGACATGGCCAAAAAACCCTTTTTTTAAAACAAATTTGCAGCAAAAAAAACAGGAGCTAATCCACTGCAAAAATGAAACAAAACAACCATGGGCTCTTGCACTTGTTTTGAATACAGGGCGCACAGGATCCCCCTCCTAAGGCTCATTGAACCCCTGTGACCACCACCTCCCCTGGGTTAAAGAAAGATTGATGAGGGCCTGCCCTCATGAGCCCCGGGGACCACCACCATCCCAGGGCTTAATAACACCTAATGAGGGGGCCCTGCGGCCCCGAGGTCCCTGGAAATTCCACCTACTGGGCCAAATATTTAAAAAAACAAATGGGAGGGGGCCGCTCGGCCCCCCCCTCCTGGGCCATATATGATCCAGAGACCGCCAGAGACCACCACCTTCCCGGGGCCGGCCCGTGCAGATCAAAGAAGGAGGGCTCCCTATCTAGAGCCAATAATGGCCCTGGCAACTACCACATCTTAAGGCAGGCTCATGCTAGGGCTGTGGGAGCGGGCATTGGGACATGGGTGCCTTGAGGCTTCCCCCGTGGTCCCTTGGTAAAACATGAGAATCAGGCAAAATAAGGTTCAGAAACGAGCATAAGAGGCAGAATATTGGTCAGAAATTAGCATAAAGAGGCAGAATTAAGGTCAGTAATGAGCAGAAAGAGGCAACATAAAGGTCAGAAACGATCTGATAGAAGCAGAATAAACATCAGAAATGAACAAAAATAAAGGTTAGAAATGAGAAGAAAGAGGCAAAAGAAAGGTCAGAAGTGAGCAGAAAAAAGGCAGAAAACCAGGGGTGTATGGGAAACTCCACTCTGCCGGCGGAGTTTGCAACGTTTTGCCACTCCGTGTTCCGCTTGGGAAGCAGAGTTGGCCAAAAACTCTGACAACTGCTCACAGAACTTATTTATTTATTTATTTATTTATTTATTGACATTTGTAGAGCGCGGCGAATACCCGTGGGCGTCTCGGCGCTAGTTAAGGGATGGATCAGCAACTGGGTAAAGAAGATATACAAGGCTATTGGTCAAATAACCACGTCTTTAGCTGTTTGCGGAATGTGAACAGGGAGGGACTTGCTCGGATATGTGCAGGAAGGGTGTTCCAGAGTCTAGGGGCGGCAACCAGGAAACGCCTGTCGCCCCAGGTGACTGTTCTAGTGCAAGGCACAGCCAAGAAGTTCTGAATAGAGGAACGAAGAGATCGGGTTGGGACATGATGGAGAAGATTCTGTTTGAGAAAGTGGGGACCTTGATTATTGAGTGACTTGTAAACAATACACAGCGATTTGAATTTGATACGGCTGCGTATCGGGAGCCAATGGAGATCCCTAATGATGTTTGTAACTGGTGCGAACTTGGGGATCCCAGCCAGCATTCGTGCGGCTGCATTTTGGATTGACTGCATCTTATTTGTCACTCGGACTTGGGCATTTAAGAATAGAGCATTACAATAGTCCAAGGAGGACAGGACTAGTGAGCTGACCAGTGTTTTCCCGGCCGTGTTCGGTAGGAAAGGTAGTATTTTCCTAATCATTCTCAATTTCATATGAGCTGAAGCCGCAGTTTTATTCGCATGTGCCATAAAATTGAGGCCAGCATCGAAGATGACGCCTAGATTTCTCACTTTGCTAGCTGGACTCGGCGGGGGACCGAAAGATGGTGGCCACCAGACAGGTGACCAGCCCGGGGAGAGGTGACCGAAGATGACCACTTCAGTTTTTTCTGAATTGAGTTTCAGACAATTCGTGGCCATCCAGTCACCTATTGCCATCATTCCTCTCGTGAATCGATTGGCCACTTCCTCCCCGTCCCCTTTGATAGCCAGTACCAATTGGGTGTCATCGGCGTAGGAGGTCCTGTGCGCTAACCCCTAGATTTAATCTCCCGAGTAGTGCGCCAAGAGGTGCATTTGCAGTGTGGTTGAGGAGGTCTCAGCAGTCCCTCTGTGAAGGACATACTTATGACAACAATAGGGGTTATTGGCCACCAACGACCCTCACCAGCCAAGGGGACTTTATTCCCCAACCAGTAATGCGCCAGTAGGCCCCTCTGCAGAGTGGTTGAGAAAGGGGCCAGGGCTTCCGATGAGGTCTCTCCAATCCTGTTGTGGGGGGCTTACTTGTGGCAACAGTAGGGTTTCTTGGCCCCCAATTACCCTTAGCAGCTAAGGGGAGTTCATCTTGCAACCAGTAGTGCACCAGGAGGTGTTCTTGCAGAGTGAATAAGAAAGGGGACGGGGCATCCTACAAGGTCTCAGTAATCCCGCTTTGGGGATCTTATTTGTTGCAACAGTAGGGGTTCTTGGCCCCCAAGGACCCTCAGCGGCCAAGGGGACGTCATATCTCAACCATTAGTGCACCAGGAGGTGCATTTTCAGAGTGGTTGAGTCAAAATGAGGCGTGACCTCCGACGAGGCTTCAGCAATCTCACTGTGGGGGACTTACTTGTGGCAACAATAGGGGGTTCTTAGACCCAACGACCCTCAGCAGTCAAGGAGAGTTCATCCCCAACCAGTAGTTCACCAGGAGATGCGTTTGCAGAGTGGTTGAGAAAGTGAGTGGGGCCTCTGATGAGGTCTCAGTAATCCCGCTGTGACGAGCTTACTTGTGGCAACAATAGCGGTTCATGTAACAGAGACCCTCAGCAGTCAAGGGCAGTTCATCCCCAACCAATAGTGTGCCTGGTGGTGTGTTTGCAGAGTGTTTAAGAAAGGAGGTGTGGCATCGAAAGTGGTCTCAGCAATCCCAATGTGGTTGTTTACTTGTGGAAACAATATGGGTTCTTCGCCCTGAACGACCCTCAACAACCAAGGGGAGTTCATCCCCCAACCAGACGTCGCCATTAGGCGCATTTGCAGAGTGGTTGAGAAAGGGGATGGGGCATCCAACGAGGTCCCAGCAATCACGCTGTGGGGAACATACTTGTGGCAACAATAGGGGTTCTTGACCCCCAAGGACCCTCAGCAGCCAAGGGGACGTCATCCCCCAATCAGTAGTGCGCAAGGAGGCCCCTTTGCAGAATGGTTGAGAAACGGGGCGGGCCTCAGAAGACGTCTCAGCAATCCTGCGTGCGGGACTTACTGGTGGCACCATTAGGCGTTCTTGGCTCCCAACAACCCTCAGCAGTCAAGGAGAATTCATCCACCAACCAGTAGCATGCCAGGAGGTGCATTTGCAGAGTGGTTACGAAAGGGGGTGAGGCCTCCGATGCAGTCTCAGCAATCCTGCCGCGGGGTTTACTTGTGGCAACAATTGGGGCTCTTGGTCCTCAACAACCCTCTGCTGCCAAGGGGATTTCATCCCCCAACCAGTAGTGTGCCGCGAACAACGCTTGCAAAGTGGTTGCAAAAGGGGGTTTGGCCCTAATAAGGTATCAGCAATCCCCTGTGGGGGACATACTTGTGACAACAATATGGGTTCTTGGCACCCAACGACCCTCAGCCGCCAAGAATAATTAATTTCCCAACCAGTAGTGCACCCGGAAGCCCCGTGGCAGACTGGTTCTGAAAGGGGGTGAGGCCTCCAACAAGATCTCAGCAGTCCCACTATGGGGGACTTACTTCTGGCAACAATAGTGTGTCAAAAATAGAGGTTCTCGGCCCCCAATGACCCTCAGCAGCCAAGGGGACTTCATCCCACAACCAGTAGTGCGCAAGGATGCCCATTTGCAGACTAGTTAAGAAAGGAAGTGAGGCCTCGGACGAGGCCTGAACAATACCACTGGGGGGGGGGGGACGCTTTTGTGGCAACAATAGGGGTTATTGGACCCAACAACTCCCAGCAGTTAAGGAGAGGTCATCCCCCAACCAGTAGTGCGCCGTGAGGCTCCTTTGCAGAGTGGTTGAGAAAGTGGGCAGTTCCTCTGACGAGGTCTCAGCAATCCTGCCGTGGAGAACTTACTTGTGGCAACAATAGGTGTTCTTGGCTCCCAACGACCCTCAGCAGTCAAGGGGAGTTTATCCCATAACCGGTAGTGCGCCAGGAGGTACATTTGCAGAGTGTTTAAGAAAGGGTGGAGGGCCTCTGACACGGTCTCAGCAACCCCTTTGTGGGGATTTACTTGTGGCATCAATAGGGGTCTTTGCCTCCAAGGACCCTCAGCAGCCAAGGGGACTTCATGCCCCAACCAGTCGAGTGCCAGGAGGGCCCCTTTGCAGAGTGGTTGAGAACGGTGGCAGGGCCTCCAATGAGGTCTCAGTAATCCCACTGTGGGGGACTTTCTTGAGGCTACAATATTGGTTCTTGGCCCCCAACAACCCTCAGCAGCCCCAACCAGTATTGAGCCACGAGCTGCATTGGCAGAGTGATTGAGAAAGGGGGTTGGGCCTCCGACGAGGTCTCTGCAATCCCACTGTGGGGAACATACTTGAGGAAACGATAGGGGTACTTGGCCCCCAATGATCCTCAGTCGCCAAGGGGACTTCATCCCCCAACCAGTAGTGTGCAAAGAGGCCCCTCTGCAGAGTGGTGAGGAACGGAGGCAACACCTCTGACAAGATCTTAGCAATCCCACTGCGGGGGAAGTTACTTCTGGTAATTTCGTATCGTATCTCTCTTCTTCCATTTCTGAGCAAGCTAGCGGAGAAGCATGTTAACAGTCATCTTTCCAACGCTGTCGAACAGACTGGGTGTTTAGACCATTCCCAGTCAGGCTTTAGGCCTAGATACAGCACCGAATCTGCTTTATTAGCAGTTACAGATACTATCAGAATGACCCTAGATAAGGGCCATTCCATGATTCTAGTGCTGCTAGACCTATCTGCAGCGTTCAACACGGTTTCTTTCGCTGTCTTGCTCAGAAGATTGGAGGAAGTAGGGCTAAGAGAGTCTGCCTTGACCTGGATGAAGAGTTTTATGTCGGACCGGTCCCAGAGTGTCAACCTCGGTACGTATCATTCGGCTCCTATGGAGTTGACCAAGGGAGTACCCCAGGGCTCTTGTCTGAGCCCTACATTATTTAACATATACGTTGCTCCCTTGGCCACTCTCCTACAGACATATGGGTTTATTCCCATATCTTACGCCGATGATATGCAGCTCCTCTTCCCATTTGACAAACTAACGGCTGCAGTTCAGCTGACCTTTTCAAATGGGATGAGGGCCATATCCCCATGGATGGTAAGCAACTTCCTACAATGCAATGTAGGGAAGGCAGAGGTTATGCTCTTTGGGGAAGCTCCGCTATTATGGACTACGGACTGGTGGCCTTCCGAATTGGGTTCCTATCCGGCTCCTAAGCTTACAGTCAAAAATATGGGCATTGGTCTGGATCAGGCCCTTAGCCTAAAGGAGGATGTTACTTACACGGCCGGCACATGCTTTCATGTAATTGGATTACTTTGTCATGTTTTTCCACTGCTACCGGATGCTACCCGCAGAACTCTAGTCCAGGCTCTGGTATTGAGCCGTTTGGATTACTGCAATGGTCTGTTGATCCCGGCTAATGAAAGCTCACTAGACTACAGGTAGTTCAAAACACAGCAGCACCGCTGGTACTGAATGATCCCAACAGGACCCCCTCCCAGCCTCTTCTTGTCAAGCTCCATTGGTTCCCCATTCGGCAATGGATTAAGTTCAAGACCTGTTGTATTATACACAAAGTACTTCAGAATCTGGGTCCTCTCTATCTTTCGGGGTTGTTTTTACCCTATGTTCCTCTGAGATCTCTTTGCTCCAGAGGCAAACATCTCCTGGAAATGCCTGGCATTAGAAGGGCTAGACTGGGAGGAAAAGCTCTCTCCTACCTTGGCCCTTGTCTCAGGAACGAGCTCCCTCTTCCTCTCAGACAGTGCTCTGAGCATCTGAGATTCAGGAAAATGCTCAAAACCTTTCTGTTTGGTATCTGTTAACTGATAAGCACCACTACCTTGCTCCCTCTAGTCCATTTAAGCGCAGAGATACCCCTTCGGGGTCGATTCTAGCGCTATATAAACAAACAAATAAATAAATAAATTACACAACCAGTAGTGCACCCGGAAGCCCCGTGGTAGAGTGGTTGCGAAAGGGTGTGCGGCCTCCAACGAGATCTCAACAGTCCATCTGTGGGGGACTTACTTCTGGCAACAATAGGGTTTTTGGCCCCAAACAAAACTCTGTTGTCAAGGGGACTACATCCATGAACTGGTAGTGTGTCAGGAGGTGCCTTTGCAGAGTGGTTGAAAAAGGAAACGGGGCCTCCTACGAGGTCTTAGCAACCCCACTGTGGGGGACTTGCTTGTGGCAGCTTAGCTGTTTTCTTCAGTCCAACTCCCTGCTAGACATCACACAGTTTGGATTTCGTCCGGAGCATAGCACTGAGCTGGCGCTAATAAAATCCACGGATGAGATCAGAGAGGCTTTAGATCAGGGTGGGGCCGCCATACTCATCATGCTAGACCTCTCGGCCGCTTTTGATACGGTCCATCATAAAGTTCTGATGGAACATCTATCGGCGGTCGGAGTCCATGGCAAGGCCTGGGACCTCTTGAAATCGTTTCTGGCCAATAGAATACAAACTGTGGATCTTGGCAGCGACAGCTCTAAGCTTTTTTCTCTCCCTTGCAGAGTTTCACAAGGCTGCTCGCTTAGCCTGACACTATTTAACGTCTATGTTGCCACATTGGCACCCTTGATCAGATCATTTGGTTTCCAGCTAACCTCCTACACCGATGATACACAAATTGTGTTATCTATCATAAAAGGCGCTGAGGTAGAGACTGGTGCAAAATGCCATAATTGTATGCAGGCCATTGCTGCATGGATGGCGTCAAACTGCCTTAAACTTAATGCAGGGAAAATCGAGGTTATCATCTTTGGGAACACGGCACACTTGTGGACACCTAATTGGTGGCCAGATACAATGGGCATGCTCCCAATTCCGGTGGCCAGGGCAAAAAACCTTGGGGTGATTGTGGACTCGAAACTGGAATATTGTGATCAGGGCAGTAGGATTGTTTCCTCCTGTTTCTTTGTCCTGTGCATTTTGCGCAAGATTACATTTTTCCTTATTGCAATGCTCTCTTCATCAACATCCAGAAGAGACAACTGGCTAGACTCCAGATTGTGCAAAATGTGGCAGCCAGACTGCTTTCAGGGACCCCTAAGTTTGCCTCGGTAAGGGCAGAACTTAGAGCCCTTCATTGGCTCCCTGTCGAATCCCGGATTCAGTTTATGGCTTTGTGTCAAGTTTTCAAAGCCCTAGATGGTACTGGCCCTGATTTTCTGAAGCAATCCTTTCATTGGTATGTTCCTGGAAGAGCCTTACGTTCCATGCAAGCAAAACAAGTTACCCTCCCCCGCGTCATGAAACAGAGCTGGGGTGGAAGGAGTTTTCGGTATTGTGCCGCTAAAGCATGGAACAGTCTTCCTTTCTCTCTAAGGAACTCGACAGAGCTGCTCTCGTTTAGAAAGGGACTAAAAACCTGGCTCTTCAGGTAAATTGTTCTTGCCCACTGGGCCAGTCATAAGTTCCCCTCAGATGATTGTGTACAGGGCCAGGACACCTCAGAGTAGCAGAGCGCTTTAAAAATCTTTTTAACATTAACATAGGGGTTCTTGGCCCCCAATGGCCAATTGCAGCCCAGGAGACTTCAACCCCAACCAGTGGTGCGCCGGGAGTTCCCTTAGCAGAGTGGTTGAGAAAAGGGGGCAGGGCCTCCAATGAGGTCTCAGTAATCCTTCTGTGGCGGACTTTTTTGTGGCATCAATAGGGATTCTTGGCCCCCAACTACCCTCGGCAGCCAAGTGGAGTTCATCCCAGGGTGGGGCCTCTGACAAGGTCTCAGCAATCCCATGTGGGGGACATACTTGTGGCAACAATAGGGGATCTTGTCCCCCAATGACCCTTACCAGCCAAGAGGTCTTCATCCCCGACCAGTAGTGCACCAGGAGGCCCCTTTACAGAGTGGTACCTGTGGCAACAATAGAGGTTCTTGGGCGCCAATGACCCTCAGCAGCAATGGGGATTTCATCCTATAACCAGTGGAGTGGAAGGAGGCAAGTTTGCAGAGTGGTTGAGAAAGGGGACAGGGTCTCTGACTAGGTCTCAGCAATCTCGCTGCGGAGAACTTACTTGTTGGAACAATAGGGGTCTTGTACCCAATGACCCTCAGCAGCCATGAGGACTTCATCCCCCAACCAGTAGTACACTAGATGGCCCTATTTCAAAGTGGTTGAGAAAGGGGGCGGCCTCAGAGGAGGTATCAGCAAACTCACTGTGGGGGACTTACTTGTGGCAACTATAGGGGTTCTTGGCCTCCAATGACCCTCAGCAGCCAATGGGAGTTTCTCCCCCAGCCATTACTGTGCCAAGAGGCCCTTTTACACACTGGTTGAGAAAGGGGTTGAGGCCTCTGATGAGGTTTGAGCAATCCCGCTGTGAGGGTCTTACTTTTGGCAAAAATAGGGGTTCTTGGCCCCCAAAGACTCTCAGCAGCCAAGGGCAGTTCATCCCCAACCAGTAGTGTGCCAGGATGTTCGTTGGCAGAGTGACTGGGAAAGGGGGCTGTGCTTCCAAGGGCTTAGCAATCCCACTGTGGGGGACTTTCTTGTGGCAACAATAGGGGTATTGGCCCACAATTACACTAAGCAGCCAAAGGGACTTCATCCCCCAACCAGTAGTGCTCCAAGAGGCCCCTTTGCAGACTGGTTGAGAAAGGGTGTGGGCCTCCGACGAGGTCTCAGCAATAAGAGTGGTTGCAAAAGGGGGTGAGGCCTCCAACGAGATCTAAGCAGTCCATTTGTGGGGGACTTACTTCTGGCAACAATAGGGGTGTTTGGCCCCAAACGAAACTCTGTAGCCAAGGGGACTACATCCACCAACTAGTAGTGCGTCAAGAGGTGCCTTTGCAGAGTGGTTGAGAAAGGAAACAGGGCCTCCTACAATAGGGGTTCTTGGCCCCCAATGACCCATTGCAGCCCAGAAGACTTTAACCCCAACCAGTGGTGCGCCAGGAAGTCCCTTGGCAGAGTGGTTGAGAAAAAGGGGCAGGGCCGCCAATGAGGTCTCAGTAATTCTTCTGTGGGGGACTTTTTTGTGGCATCAATAAGAATTCTTGGCCCCCAACAACCCTCAGCAGCCAAGGGGAGTTAATCCCTCACCCACTTGTGCACCAGGAGGTACGTTCACAGAGTGTTGAGAAACAGGGCTGGCCTCTGGCAAGGTCTCAGCAATCCCATGTGGGGTACATACTTGTGGCAACAATAGGGGTTCTTGTCCCCCAACGACCCTCAGCAGCCAAAGGGACTTCATCCCCCAACTGGTAGTGCTCCGGGAGACCCCTTGTCCCCCAATGACCCTCTACAGCCAAGAGGTCTTCATCCCCCAGCCAGTAGTGTGCAAAGAGGCCCCTCTGCAGAGTGGTGAGGAACGGAGGCAACACCTCTGACGAGGTCTTAGCAATACCACTGTGGGGGAGTTACTGGTGGCACCAATAGGGGTTCTTGGCCCCCAACGACCACCAGCTCTCAAGGAGAGTTCATCCCTCAAACTGAATTGTGCCAGGAAGCCTCTTGGCAGAGTGGTGGAGAAAGCTGGCGGGCCTCCAACGAGGTATCAGCAATACCACTGTGGAGGACTTACTTCTGGCAACAACAGAGGTTATTTGCCCCAAACGACCCTCAGCAGCCAAAGAGACTACATCCTCCAATCAATAGTGCGCCAGGAGTGGTTGAGAAAGGAAACGGGCCCCCTATGAGGTCTCAGCTATCCCACTGTGGGGGATTTACTTGAGGCAACAATAGGGGTTCTTGGCCCCCAAGACCCTCAGTGACAAAGTGCAGTTCATCCCCTGACCAGTAGTGTGCTAGGAGGTGCGTTGGCAGAGTAACTGAGAAAGAGGGTCTCAGCAATCTCACTGTAGGGGACTTACTTGTGGCAACAATAGGGGTTCTCGGCCCCCAACGACCCTCAGCAGCCAAAGGGACTTCATCCCCCAACTGGTAGTGCTCCGGGAGACCCCTTTGCAGAGTGGTTGAGAAAGGGGGTGGGACCTCTGACGAGGTCTCACCAATCCCGTTGTGGGAGACTTACTTGTGGCAACAATAGGCTTCTTGGTCCCCAATGACCCTCAGCAGTCATGGGGAGTTCATCCCTGCACCAGTAGTGTTCTAAGAGGGGCAATAACAGAGTGGTTGAGAGAGGGTGCGTAGCCTCTGACGAGGTCTCGGTAATCTCACTGTGAGAGACACGATGGCGGAGCCTCCAATGAAGTCTCAACAATCCTTCTGTGGGGGACTTAATAGTGGCTACAGTAGGGGTTCTTGGACCCCAACGACCTCCAGCAGCCAAGAGGACTTCATCCCCCAACCAGTAGTGCACCACAAGGCGCGTTTGCAGAGTGATTGAGAAACGGGGTGGGGCGTCCAACAAGGTCTCAGCAATCCATACTTGTGGCAACAATAGGAGTTCTTGGCCCCCAATGAACCGCAGCAGCCAATGGCACTTCATTACCCAACCAGTAGTGTGCAAAGAGGCCCCTTTGCAGAGTAGTTGAGAGCGGAGCGGAGTAGAGAAGTGTGGCTCAATGGTTAGAGCGGCAGACCCTGGGTCTTGGGCTCAATTTCCTCGGACCGGATCATTCTCGCCTCGGTGCCTATTCTAATCATGGGTCCCACTCTGCAACTTGCTTGCTTAATCTCCACAACGGCCCAAACAGCGCTGGGATGCCTGGCTTCACCTTGGGGGTGCCCAGGAGTGGACATTTCACAGGGAAAAGCCAGGAAGGGTTCCTAAGCGGTATACGGACAGCGCCGGGACACTTCCGTTGGAGGTAGCTGTGCGCTTTACAAATGCTGGCAAAAAAAAAAACAAAAAAAAAACAAACCTCTAACTAGGTCTTAGCAATCCCGCTGTGGGAGACTTTCTTGTGGCACCAATAAGTGTTCTTACCCAACAACCCTCATCAGTCAAGAAGCCTTCATGCCCCAACCAGCAGTGCACCAGGAGACCCGTTTGCAGATTGATTGAGCAAGGGGCGGGTCTCCAAGGTCTCAGCAATCCCACTATGGAGAACTTACTTCTGGGAACAAAAGAGCTTCTTGGCCCCCAACGACTCTCAACAGCCAAAGGGATTTCATCCCCCAACCAGTAGTGCTTTAAGAGGCCCCTGTGTAGAGTCATTGAGCAAGGAGGTGGGGTCTCCAACGAGGTCTCAGCAATCTCGCTGTGGGGGACTTTCTTGTGGCAATAATAGGGGTTCTTGTCCCCAAGGACCCTCAGCAGCCAAGGGGACTTCATTACCCAACCAATAGTGTGTAAAGAGGCCCCTTCGCAGAGTTTATTTATTTTTTTATTTATTTTATATTCTTCTATAGCGCATGAATAGACCCCCGGAGGGGTATCTCCGCGCTTTGCCAGTGAGAATAGCCTCAGATGGTAGTGAAGAGGTAAATGGTGCGATTTGAGAGAGGGGGATCAGTTACTGGGGAATAAATGTGTTTTTAGGACCTTACGAAAGGTCAGATGGTTAGTCAGTGTTCTCATCTCAAGGGGTAGGGAGTTCCAAAGCTTTGGTCCAAGATGGGCCAGGGCTCGCCCTCCTTGTCTGGCCTTTTTTATTCTGGGCACCTGCAGAAGCTGCTGGTTACCAGAGCGCAGGGTTCGCCCAGGGGCGTAAGGCAGGAAGATGTTGGTCAGATATTTAGGGCCTTTGCCTATCACACTTTTGTGGATTGTGCATAAGGTCTTAAAATGCACTCGCTTCCTCACTGGTAACCAATGGAGTTTAGTCAGCAGTGGGAGGGAAGGAGTCCTGGGGGGGGCGTTGAGGACTATCCTTGCTGCCGTGTTTTGGATTACCTGCAGTTTTTTTGAGCTGCCCTTCATTTGCTCCCAAAAGAAGGCCATTGCAGTAATCCACTCTGCTGATAACTAATGCCTGCACTAGTGTTTTTCTATGGCAGTCTGGCAGGTATGGAAACACTCTCCTTAGCATTCCGATGGCTCGGAAGCAGGTACTCGCCACTTGGTTTACGTGGTCCTTGTAAGTAAGTGTTTGGTCTATTAACACTCCTAGGTTTCTCACTGTGTTTTTGGGACTAGGGACAGGACCTAATTCCAGGGGCCACCAGTCCGGTGTCCAATGTGTTACTGCTTGTCCAAACAGCATGACCTCCGTTTTTCCTATATTGCATTGGAGACAGTTTGCTGACATCCACGCAGATATTGCTCTCATTCCCTCTGCAAAAGATTTTTTTATCGCAGGTGTCAGTTCTTTAAAGGGAAAGAGGAGTTGGGTGTCGTCAGCGTACGACACTGGTGTAAACCCAAATGATCTTGCTAGGTTGGCTAGGGGAGCCACATACACGTTGAAAAGTGTGGGGCTTAGGCAAGAGCCCTGTGGCACTCCCTTATTGAGCTCCTTGTGGATGGATTTGTGGGAGCCCAGCCTAACCTCTTGAGAGCGTCCTGACAGAAAGCTTTCCATCCATGCCAGTGCCGTACCCTCCAGACCTACGTCTTTTAGTCGCTCAAGAAGCACTTTGTGAGACACCGTATCGAAAGCGGCGGAGAGATCCAGCAGCACCAGAATCATAGAGTTGCCCCCATCCAGTGCCATTCTGATGTTATTGGTCACTGTTTGGAGGGCAGATTCGGTGCTGTGGTTTGGCCTGAAACCAGATTGGGAATAGTCTAGGCCCTCCGTCGCTTCTAGATGTTGTGACAAGTAGGTGTTCACATGCTTCTCGGCTATCTTACTGATGTATGGTAAGAGTGAAATAGGACGCAGGTTGGAAAGGTCGGTCCATGGGGAGGCAGCTTTCTTGCGTATTGGGTTTACCACCGCCCTCTTCCAGTCTGCTGGGACTTGTCCTTTTGTAAGAGATGTGTTAATGACATTCTGTATGAAGGGGCCCAGGAGAGGGATCAGGGGGGGAACCATCTTAGCAGGGAGGAGGTCGTTTGGAGACCCTGATTTGATGTGAGTAATGAGATGGGGGAGAGCTGCACTTTCAATGAGGGGGAAGTGTGATATGGGACTTGCACTGTTTTTGTCTTTAGGCGGGTTTAGAGGTGTGATCCTGTTAGTGCCATTCGTACTATTATTGGCAGCCACTATTTTTTCGTATATAGTATTAATTTTACTCTCAAAGAAGGACGATATCTCGTCGCATAGGGTCTGTGAGAACTCCTCCGAGCTTTCAAATGCGGCGGGTTTGACAAAGTTTTGGAGGATTTTAAAAAGCTCCTTAGGACAGTTAGTGGCTTCTTCTAGTTGTTGCAGAAGACGGTTTTTTCTAGCCTGTCTGATGTTTTTATAGTATTGAGATTGAGCATGATGGAAGACCGCTCTTGTTTCTTCGGTCTTATGTTTCCTCCATTTTTTTTCGGCTTGCCTACATTTTTGTTTTTCCTCCCTTAACTCCTGAGTATACCAACTTTCTTGTTTGGAGGCGGGATACTCTTTGTATAGTTTTAGGGGGGCCAAAGTGTCAATGGCTAGCTTGATTGAGCCTGTAAGCTTTGCCAGTGCTACATCTACTGTATCTTCTGCTAATATGGTGGGTTGTACCCAAATTTCCTGTAAATTGCTTAGGGAAATTTTGTGCCATTGACGGCGCCAAGTAGGAAGGGAGGGTCCTTTATTTACCGGTCTTTTGGGAGCTGAGAGTATAATTTCTAGAAGGAAGTGGTCTGTCCATAAAATCTCTCTAGCTGGAAGACAAATGACCTTGGAACAGTTGGAGAGAACAAGGTCTAGCGTGTGGCCACCATTGTGCGTGGGTCCAGTGTTTTGTATCTCTAGACCTACGTTTAACAAGTCAGTGATTAGGGAATAGGATTCAGGTGAGGTTGGTATGTCTACATGAATATTAAAATCCCCTAGAAGAATAAAGTCTTCGTTGGATTTGAGTTGGGGAGCTAGCAATTCTTGGAGAAGGAGGGGGAAATCAGGGTTTGGTCCTGGTGGGCGGTAAACAAGGGCTCCTTTCCAGAAAGTATGGCTAGTAAGGACAATTTTAAAAAACATTATTTCTAGTTGTAGACTTTGGTATTGTGAAAATATGGTGACCTTTAAATCATCCTTGTGTATGATTGCTAGGCCACTGCCTGTCTTCCCTTCTCTATCTAGATGTTTCAGTTTGTATCCGATTGGGATCCCCATTGTTACAGCTGTGATGGTGTGGGGCTTCATCCAAGTTTCAGTGATGAAACATATGTCTGGTTGGATAGAGTTTACCAGGTCCCATACCTCATGCTGATGTTTAGGCAGGGATCGTACATTTAGGAGGAAGGCCTTCAGCCCTGTAACAGGGGCTTCTGCTTTGGACGGGACGTTGTTACTGAGCAGTCGGTGATGACATTCAGAACATGAGAAGGCTCCTTCTATGGTGTGCCATGGTATTTTAGTACCACATGCAGTCTGTGGTTTTAAGTCTAATAGGGCGTGGGTGGTGTAGGTGATGCGATGCGGACACATACCTAGTCGTGGCAGGGTGGAGGGAGCAATGTCCCTGGCCCCTATGCCCCGTCCTGTCGCGGACGGGCGCAGACGGGCAGCTCTTTGGCGGGTCTTCGGCGGGGCTGCGCGCGATCGCTGCGCGCTCAGGAAGGCGCGAGGGCTATATAGCGCTGTGTGGATCCACTAGAGCGCTAACCGCTCCCAGTGGACCAGGAAGTAAACAGGAAGTGAGTAAAAGAGCCTACCACCCCCTTGTAAGCGTGGGAGGCGGCAGCCTAGCGCTTTCACCAAGCGAGGATAGCTGGAAGCAGAGCTGCTTTTCAGTGAGTGCGTGGGTGCAAGTAATGCGCTCCAATTTTTAAAAATCACACTATTACAAATCAGTGTATTTCATTTAAAATATTGCTACAGTTCAGTTTAAAATAGCTACCATTGCACGGACGCTCTCCTTGGTCGAGGCAACCGGCAAGCAGGTTGGAGACACTGCCATCGTCTCCTTCCCACAGCGAGCACCCCAGGCGCTCCGCCTATATAGCGCTGTGTGGATCCACTAGAGCGCTAACCGCTCCCAGTGGACCAGGAAGTAAACAGGAAGTGAGTAAAAGAGCCTACCACCCCCTTGTAAGCGTGGGAGGCGGCAGCCTAGCGCTTTCACCAAGCGAGGATAGCTGGAAGCAGAGCTGCTTTTCAGTGAGTGCGTGGGTGCAAGTAATGCGCTCCAATTTTAAAAAATCACACTATTACAAATCAGTGTATTTCATTTAAAATATTGCTACAGTTCAGTTTAAAATAGCTACCATTGCACGGACACTCTCCTTGGTCGAGGCAACCGGCAAGCAGGTTGGAGACACTGCCACCGTCTCCTTCCCACAGCGAGCACCCCAGGCGCTCCGCCTATATAGCGCTGTGTGGATCCACTAGAGCGCTAACCGCTCCCAGTGGACCAGGAAGTAAACAGGAAGTGAGTAAAAGAGCCTACCACCCCCTTGTAAGCGTGGGAGGCGGCAGCCTAGCGCTTTCACCAAGCGAGGATAGCTGGAAGCAGAGCTGCTTTTCAGTGAGTGCGTGGGTGCAAGTAATGCGCTCCAATTTTAAAAAATCACACTATTACAAATCAGTGTATTTCATTTAAAATATTGCTACAGTTCAGTTTAAAATAGCTACCATTGCACGGACGCTCTCCTTGGTCGAGGCAACCGGCAAGCAGGTTGGAGACACTGCCACCGTCTCCTTCCCTTGTTGAGAGCGGGGCGGGACCTCAGACGAGGTCTTAGCAATCCCGCTGTAGGAGACTTACTTGTGGCACCAATAGGTTTTCTTACCCCCCAACAACCCTCTTCAGTCAAGTAGAGTTCATCCCTCAACCAGCAGTGCGCCAGGAGTTGTGTTTGCAGAGTGTTTAAGAAAAAGGCGAGGCCTCCGATGCGGTCTCAACAATGCTGCTGTGGGGATTTACTTGGGGAAATAATAGGGGTTCTTGGCTCCCAAGGACCCTCAGCAGTCAAGGGGACTTCATGCCCCAACCAGCAGTGCATCAGGTTGCCTCTTGGAAGAGTGGTTGCAAAAGGGGCTGAGGACTACAATGAGGTCTCAACAATCCACTGTGGGGGACTTAATTGAGGCAACAAACAGTTTTTGGCCCCTAACCACCTTCAGCCGCCAAAGGGAATTCATCCCCCAACCAGTAGTGCACCCGGAGGCCCGTTTGCAGATTGATTGAGAAAGGGGCGGGTCTCCAAGGTCTCAGCAATCCCACTATGGAGAACTTACTTCTGGGAACAACAGAGCTTCTTGGCCCCAAACGACATTAAACAGCCAAAGGGATTTCATCCCCCAACCAGTAGTGCTTTAGGAGGCCCCTGTGTAGAGTTGTTGAGAAAGGAGGTGGGGCCTCCGACGAGATCTTAGTAATCTTGTTGTGGGGGACTTACTTGTTGCAACAATAGGGGTTCTTGGCCCCCAACGACTCTCAGCAGCCAAGTGGACTACATTCCCCAACCAATATGGCCCCAGGTGGTGCCTTTGCAGAGTCGTTGAGAAAGGAGGTGGGGCCTCTGACGAGGTCTCAGCAATCTCGCTGTGGGGGACTTACTTGTGGCAACAATAGGGGTTTTTGGCCACCAACGACCCTCAGCAGCCAAAGGGAGTTTATTCCTCACCGACTAGTGCATCAATAGGTATATTTGCAGAGTTAAGAAACGAGGCAGGTCCTCTGACAAGATCTCAGCAATCTCCTGTGAGGGACTTACTTATGTCAACAATAGGGGCCTTGGCCCACATCAACCCTCAGCAGCCAAGAGATCTTGAGCCCCTAACCAGTAGTGCGCTAGGTGGCCCCTTTGCAGAGTGGTTGCTGAAGGGGTGGGGGCCCGACAAGGTCTGAGCAATCCCACTGTGAGAGACTTACTTGAGGCAACAAGAGGCGTTTATGGCCCCCAATGAACCTCCTTAGCAGCCAAGAGGAGATCATCCCCAACCAGAAGTGAGCAAGGAGGCACTTTTGCAGAGTGATTGAAAAGGGGGGCAGCAGACCCGCTATGGGGGGCTTACTTATGGCAATAATAGGGGTTCTTGGCACCCAACGACCCTCGGCAGCCAAGGGGACGTCATCCCCAACCAGTAGTGCAACAGGAGGCCTTTTTGCAGAGTGGTTGAAAAAGGGGGTGGGGTGTCTGATGAGGTATCAGCACTCCCACTGTGGGGGACTTGTTTGCGGAAACAATGGGGGTTCCCCAATTACCCTCAGCAGCCAAGGGGAGTTCATCCCCCAACCAGTAGTGTGCCGGGAGGTGCATTTGCAGAGTGTTAAGAAACGGGGCAGGGCTTCTGATGAGGTCCCAAATGTTCTGCGGTATAGAACTTATTTGTGGAAACAGTAGGATTTCTTGGCCCTCAATGACCCTCAGCAGTCAAGGGGTGTTCATCCTCAAATAAGTAGAGTGCCAGGAGGTGTGTTTGCACATGGTTGAGAAACGGGTGTGGCCTCCGACAAGGTCTCAGCAATCCCACTATGGGGGACTTATTTATGCTAACAATAGGAGCTCTTGGCCCCCCAAGGACCATCTGCAGCTAAGGGGACTTCATCCCTTAATCAGCAGTGTGTTAGGAGTCCCCTTTGCACAGTGATTGGGAAAGGGATTGGGGCCTATGACGAGGTTCAGCATCCCGCTGTGGGGGACTTACATGTGGTAACAATAGGGGGTCTTGGCCTCAATGACTCTAAGCAGTACATGGTGTTCATCCCAACCAGTAGTGCTCCAGGAAGCGTGTTTGCAGAGTGGTTGAGAAAGGGGATAGGCCTCCGATATGATCTCATCAATCCCACTGTGGGGCACTTACTTACCGTCCTGACTTCGTCAGAAGCGGTCGCTCCCTACAGCCCCTGCACTCCTCTGCCTACTCTGCCTGGGTATCGTTAGTGCTGCTCTGTTGCTTATAATAGCGCTTGACTGTGCCTGCGCTTGACTGTGCCTGCATTATTTAATAAATTTAAAGTGCCTGTATTGATTGCTTGCATTACCGAATCGTTTATTTATTATTGTGGCCCATTCCTTCTGTGCCCCACTCCTTAAGCACCTCGCTGCCCACAGCGTAATTAATTATTTATTTTCCCCAACCCGGTTTGCGCTTCCGTTTCTTCCGCCATTGTTGTTGTTGTGCCCGGAGCCCGCCCTCTCCACCACGCACCCGCCTCCCAGCTGCTCCTCCCTCGCCCCTCCCCTTCCACTATCCACATATGACAGAAGCATTTGCGCGCAGCATTCACGCGCAGCGGTCGCGCCCCAGTCGCGCCGAAGGTGCGCCAAAGGTAAGCCCGTCCACGCCCGTCCGCGCCTGGACCGCGCCCAGCGCCATACCCCCTGGCCCCCGCAAACCGCACTCTGGCCGCATTAAGTATGATGCAGCCACCCTCCTAGCCCTTAACCCCGGACGCACTCCCCAATGCTACGAAGCTGCCCCGGGACGTACCCACGGGCCCTTCGCCTGCCACTCCTGCAAATTTACCAGCGTCAAGTCCCTTACCACAACCACTAACCCCAAACACAGCTCCGACCCTAACCACCTGAAGTGCATCCTGCTGAACACCCGCTCGGTCCACAGACACGCCACCGAACTCTGGGATATACTCGACGTTATATCACCAGACGTCGCCTTCCTCACTGAAACATGGATGAATGCATCATCAACACCCGACATCGCCATAGCCATCCTGGACAATTACAAGATCATCCGTAAAGACCGCACCGTCCAAACAGGAGGAGGCATCGCCATCGTCCATAAAAACACCATCAAAATCACGACCAGCTCCGACGTTAACCTTACCACCGCCGAACACCTCCACTTCCAGGTCCACACTGACCCCAGAACCACACTCAGAGGCACCCTCATCTACAGGCCTCCAGGAACACGTAAACAATTCAGCGAGGACATCACCGACTTCATCAGTCCACATGCCCTCGCCTCCGAGAACTACATCCTACTAGGAGACCTCAACTTCCACCTGGAAAAGAAAAACAACAGCAACACCACCACCCTTCTGGACAACCTGGCCAATCTCGGACTCAAACAACTTGTTGACACCCCCACCCATATAGCCGGTCATACGCTAGACCCAATCTTCACTTCCAGCAAACACATCTCCTTCGATCGCACCACAGCTCTCCATTGGACGGACCACAGTTGTGTTCACTTCAGCTACAAAACCACCTCGACCCACAACCCCCCACAACCTATTCCCCGACGAAAATGGAACAAAATCACCACCGACCAACTCCTCACATCGCTCAACCAAAACCCACCCGCCCTCTCATCGGACCCTAACCAAGCTGCCATCAAATTCAAACAATGGATCACTCACAGCGCTGACGAATTAGCACCCTTGAAAAACCATCACACCAAACAAGACAGCAAAAAGGCCCCCTGGTTCAACGATGACCTTAAAAAATCCAAGAAACTTTGCCGTACTCTCGAGAAAACATGGAGAAAAAACCCAACCACCGACAACATGACCACCTTCAAGGCAGCCAACCGCAAACACCACCAGCTGATTCGATCCACCAAGAAATCAGCATTCAAGAATCGACTTGACAACAATGCCCATAACAGCAAGGAACTATTCAATACCGTCAAAGAATTTACCAACCCCACCGCAGCCTCAAACGACATCACTCCCTCCCAAGACCTCTGCGATTCGTTATCCTCCTTCTTCTACAACAAAATTGCCGACATACATAACAGCTTCGAAAACAGTACCAGCGAACAATCCTCCCCACCCCCCTCAGAACCTATACCGCCCTCTAACAATCTCAACGCCTGGAACCCAATCACCACCGAAGACACCATCCGCCTAATGAATTCCATCCACTCTGGCTCGCCAACCGACCCATGTCCCCACCACATCTTCAACAAAGCAGACTCCATCATCGCACCCCATCTCCGTGATGTTATCAACTGCTCCTTCAACTCTGCTACCTTCCCAGAAAGCTGGAAACATGCCGAAGTCAGCGCCCTCCTGAAGAAACCCACAGCAGACCCCTCTGAACTCAAAAACTACCACCCAATATCCCTCCTCCCTTTCCCGGCAAAAGTCATCGAGAAAGCCGTCAATAGCCAACTCGCTGCCTTCCTCGAAGCCAACAACTCCCTCGATCCCTCACAGAACGGCTTTCGAGCCAAACACAGCACCGAAACCGCCCTCATCGCAGCCACAGACGACATCCGAACACTACTGGACAACGGAGAAACAGTGGCCCTCATTCTACTCGACCTCTCCGCCGCCTTCGACACAGTCTGTCATAGCACCCTCATACAACGCCTCAACAACATCGGAATACAAGGAAAAGCGTTGGACTGGATCATCTCGTTCCTCGCCGGAAGAACCCAGAGAGTACGACTTCCCCCATTCAAATCAGGGGCTACCGAAGTCATTTGCGGTGTACCACAAGGATCATCACTCAGTCCCACCCTCTTCAACGTTTACATTTGTCCACTCGCATCCATCGCGCGTCAACACAACCTTAACATCATCTCCTACGCTGACGACACCCAGCTGATCCTTTCCCTCACCAAAGACCCTAACTCCGCCAAAACCAATCTTCACGAAGGTATGAAAGAAGTAGCCGAATGGATGAAAAACAGCCACCTAAAACTTAACTCAGACAAAACGGAGGTGCTCATCCTAGGATCATCCCCCTCTGCCTGGGACGACTCATGGTGGCCTTCGGCTCTGGGCACAGCACCCACACCCACAGATCACGCACGCAACCTGGGCTTCATCCTAGATTCCTCACTCTCGATGACCAGACAAGTCAACGCCGTCTCATCCTCCTGCTTCAACGTACTTCGTATGCTCCAAAAAATCTTCAGTTGGATCCCCTCCGAGACAAGCAAGACTGTCACCCACGCACTAGTCACGAGTCAACTGGACTACGAAAACACCCTCTACGCCGGAATCACAGCCAAATTACTGAAAAAACTCCAACGCAGAACTTTAGCAGAGAGCAGGTTGCCGAGCGTTTTGCCAGAGCACCGTTCAGGAGTCTATACAAGAGATCCCTGCCGTAAATCACCTACGGGAAGTTTGTTAGTACAGCAAGATACTCGAGTGGTGTTTACAATAATTGAAGAGCAGCCGAGCCCGGCTGGGCGGGCTGCGCCGTTGGTATGGTGTAGCATTTGGAGCTACATAGACATTATTTGGAGATAATATTGTTTGGCTGAACAAGTCCTGAGGAGGCCTTAAGAAATACAGGCTGAAACGCGTCGACTACATCTTATATTTACATCACTGAAATATTGAACTGATTAAAAGTTTTCTGTTTGTAAAAGCCTTATTTCGAAAAGGAAGTATAAAGGATGTCTCTTCCTAGGCTTTTTCTGTGAAAAAATTGTGATGATCAAGACTAAGGAATAAGGCTGCATAATTATATGCCATATCCTTCCTTGTCTATAAATAATTGGGCACTAGAACCTAATATTGGGTTTGTGAGATAAATTGTCATATTATCTTTATGTACATTACCGTTTGTAGATATTTTGGTGTACATTGCAAAGAATTGTATATATGTAGAAAGAATTATTCATATGTATACATGGTGTGATAAAATGCAAATGTAAAATAATGCAGAAAAGAAAATGAAAAATCACAAATTTATTTTTCAACAAAAAATTGGTTTACTAAAACAAGTTTCTAAACCAAGATTTACGTTATTTTGAATTATTGATTGGATAGGGTATGGATGAAGCGAGAGAGTGATATTTTGATTATTCTATGAAGTAGGTTATCTAAACCTGAGACAGTTAATTAATGGTACCTGTCTCTAAAAAGGTCCTTAGAATTGTTACCATAGGCATCATTTGTGTAATAGTTTGGCTTCGATCTCTCTTAGGCAGTAGTAAAAGCATAATACATGTGATAACACAATCAGCATATTAGGCAGGATGAGTAATGTCCAATCGCTAGGTAACAGCTAAGTAGTTCCAATATTCTCATGCTATCACCAAAATACACAACTGCATTGTAGGTATGTATGTGCTGCAGAGCCATATATTAATAAATCAAACTATCCCACCCTCCCACATCCCACCCTCAACTCACCCGCTCCCACCGGCGTGTCATTTACCACAGTGTAACATATCGCGACACTGTACTGGATCAGTACTAGTTAAATGGGGCTCCGTGTGTATGTCGGTGTACAAGAACATGACTGTAGTAGGGGGAACACACTCACACGCTCCTATATCTGTCTATTGGCTTAATCATTTACGAGGCACCATCTCCTGCATGTTCGCTTGACTGCGAACCAGAGTCTGCATCTGCAGCCTTCAAGTCCGTGACCAGGCCTTCCCTTGCCCTGGCTGCTTCTAGCGCCCTATCATTATGGGATCTCTGGGCCTGCTGCAGGCAAACTATGCTCTCACTCCCTGCCCATTTAAGCAATGCAGCCTTCCATCTAGCGAAACAGGGCCCTCCTGCAGCCTTCCAGTGAGTTGTGATTTCCCTTCTAGCGAGCAACAATCCCAAATCCAGGAATTTACTAGTTACTTTTGTCTTGTTAGTGTGGGGGAACCAATGCAGTGGCAGGTACCCTTGTCCGGACCAAACTGCTGCTCCGTAATATTACAAAGTAGCGCCACTAGATCCTCCCAGTATGTACCCAATTGCGGACAGTCCCATAGCATATGTAGCAGGCCTGCATCCACTAGCGTACAGCGGGGGCACTGTGCTGTGTCTACATGAAAATATTGATTTATCTTTGCTGGGGTAAGATATGCCCTGTGCAGTATGAAGAAATGAACTAGTTGGAATCTGCATTTCTAGTGTTCTTCCATGCCCTCTTAACTATCTGTGACCAGGCCGAGTCTGGTATTTCTTTATCAATATCTGTCGTCCATTGATCATGTATCTTCTGCAGCGGTGGTAAGCCCTCCCCAAGCATGCGTCGATATAAGCAGGTGACAGCTTTATAGGTGCCCGCTGCCATTACCACATATTGGCATGTTGAGCTCACCGGTGGCTCCAACAGGCCTCTCCCCCAGTACTTTTGGACGGCAGCTATCAGGGCCGTGTGAATTAAATAGAGCCCCAGCGGAAGCCCGAATCTCTCCTGCAGTTCACTATAAGATAGTAAAGCGCTATCTTCGTATAGGTCTCCTACTACGTGTATTCCATGTGACTCCCACTCCGCAAGTGCCGACCAGTTCCCACCATGTGGGAGAGCGATACACATACCCAAGGGTATCTCCGGGGCATAAGGACGCTGGATCCTAACTCTACAGTGGTATCACCTCCATCAAAGTTTCAGAGTGTGTTCTTCAATGGCCATATGTAGTTTTTGCTGGAGTACAACAAACGACAACACGTGCTGAGGTATATCCGGTTCAATTTCTCGCTCGGGACCTCTGAATTCCAGCGCTACCGCCTGGGTGAGCCCCTGGAACTGTGCAGCCAAATAATACATCTTGAAATCGGATACTGCAAGCCCCCCCCCCCTCTGCTCTCGGGCGTATCAGTATATCTAACGCCACCCTCCGTCTCCCGTTCCCCCAGATAAAGCCATAAACCATAGATCGGAGCTGCCGAAAAAAAAGGCGGGTATCCACACTGGTAAGGTTCGGAAATAATAAAGCAGACGGGGAAGTGCCACCATTTTCAGTAGGGCCACACGACCTGCCACTGAGAGAGGCAAGGTTCCCCAAAACTGCATGCTACTCTTAAGACCTTGCAGCGCCCTGCCAATGTTACAATCCAGTAAATCTTCCTGGGTATGATAAATATGCGTCCCAAGATAAGGAAGACAGCGGGGTTCCCACTCAATGTCTTTGCCCAATTTACTTCGAGTCCGGAAATGTCTCCGAACCTGTGAAGCAGCGCACGTGCCCCCTTCAAGGCATCTTCTGCGTCCCTTAAAAACATCAAGAGATCATCTGCGTATAACGAGATAAAATGAATATGACCTCAGAGTCGCAGGCCCTGGTATGCTCTCCCCAGCCTGGCACGAATAGCCAACGGCTCTATGGCCAGGGCAAATAACAACAGAGATAGCCGGCATCCCTGTCGTGTACTACACCCCACTGGGTACGAGGAAGAGATGACTTTCACTCTGGTGTTCGCTGAAGAATAAAGTATTTCCGTCCAGTGCTCGTAACCCTCTCTGAGTCCAAAGGCTTTCATAATAAAAAACAAGTAGGGCCAGTCCAAACTATTGAATGCTTTTGCAATATCCATGGAGAGGATTGCCGCTAGTTTGTCCCCACCATGGTCCTCACCAAGAATATGTAGCAACCGGCGTACATTACCTGCGGTGTTGCAAGTAGGAATAAAACCGGCCTGATCAGGATGAATCAAACGCACCATGTGCAGGAGGAGTCGAGTGGCCGGAATACGGCTCAAGATTTTATAATCCGTGGTGAGCATGGACAGGGGGTGATATGGAGAACGGTCATTGGGGCCTTCCCTGGTTTAAGTAGGGGGATGATGACCGCCTCCCTAGCAGATGTCGGTAGAACCCCCAACTCCCTGGCTTCTTTAAAGACCTACAGTAATCTAGGGGCAAGGATATCTATATAGGTCGAGTAAAACTCAATGGGCAGACCGTCGATTCCCGGAGTCTTGTTACGCGCCATCTGCTTGATAGCGCACCATTCAGACAGTGTAATGTTTTGGCCAAGGGAATCAGCCTGTTCCGCATCTACGATGGGCAGCTCTAAATCTCCCAGAAATTCTCGCATGTCGGTTTCATTGGCCTGCAGCTGACTATCATACAAATCTGCATAATAGTTACGAAATCGGACATTTATCTGATGCTGGGTGTATTCCATTTGTCCAGTCAGGGAGGCCAGCGCCTGGACAGGAGTGCTTAGAGGGAGGGGGTTAGCCAACCACGCCAGCAAAGTACCCACCTTGTCCCTCTCGGCATGCACTCTGGCCAGATAAGCCCTATGGTCAAAGCACCTCAAGCGTTCTACCACCGTAGCCACGGCCTACTTAGAACTCAACACCAGGTCTCGCGCCTCAGAGTTAGCTGAGTGGGCTCTCTCTGCGCCCTAAACTTTCTCTCCGCTAAGTCGATTTCTTGTAACAACATCTTCCGCACTCCCACCCATTTAGTAATACATAAGCCCCGGATCACCACTTAAAGGCGTCCCACTCTATTGAAGTCGTCATGGCTGTACCCTCATTGTCACTAAAATATTGTTCTATTCCCGTATCTAACTCAGCACAGAAGGTCAGGTCGTCTAGCATCTCCGGACGTAACCGCCAGGACGGTATAGCCGGGCGCTCCAGGGTCCAGCAAAAGCTCACTAGCAGCAGGTTATGATCCAAAATGGTGCGTGATAAACATTCACTATGAGCTACCGTAGTAGCGAGGCCAGCGCTACATAAAATCGCATCCAGTCTCACATGCAAATCATGCAAGGCTGAGAAGTACGAATAATCTCGTTCACCAGGGTGTTGTGCGCGCCACACATCCAAAAGTCCCTAGCTATCCTGCCACTGGCATCTGATTTTCAATAACTTATGTATTGGGGCATCAAGCAACGGGTGATGGGATCTATCCATGGTCACATCCGCTATGGAGTTAAAGTCCCCTCCTAAAAGTACCGGGTTCGTGAAGTAGACGGCCAGAGTTTCAGACATGTGAGCGAAGAAAGTCGCCTGTTCCACATTAGGGACGTAAATACTGCAAAGGGTCACATCCCGTCCGTGAAGGCGTCCTACAACCACCACATAGCGGCCCTCAGGGTCTACTAACTGGTTAGTCATCTGGAAGGGGACCCCTGCCCTGACCCAAATCAATACCCCTCTCTCAAAAGCCGAATAAGTAGTATAATAAAGCTGCCCTCTCCACCTGCGCTGCAATGCTAATCCTTCAGTCTTAGTTAGATGTGTGTCCTGTAGGAATACTGTCTGCGCGCCTCTCCGTACCAGATAGGATTGGACCTTGTATCGCCGTTGCATAGAGTGTAACCCCCGCACATTCCAAGGTATACATTTTACATTAGGTAACGGACCCATAAACCAATTGTACAAACACAGTAGGTTGCCGATCCCTCCAAGACACACCGGTGAGTACCCTTCCCCAACCAAGTCTCCCAACATCCCAAACAGCCCCAAACCCACCCTGGTCATCCCCCCCCCCCCCCCCCCCCCCCCAGAACAGGCACTAACATAGTAAATCCCATCTAAACTGACCCCAACAAACACTCTCAAGATAGTATCAAAGGCATACTAACTGGGAACCATCTGGTGGGGGTGGGGAAGAACCGAACAGAGCAACAATAGCCAGCTGATGCATCCAGCACCAACCCCCAGTAAGGTCTGATCTCCCAATAGTGAAGGTGACAGCGTCCCCCAGTTGATAAAGTAAAAGCATTTCAACAACAAATTGTCCTCACTGGTCACCAAGCGTACCGGCCACCCCAAGCGTAGGCAGCTCGGTGCACAGCGAATCGGGAGGTGCGTAGCGCAGCGCCCTCAGGATGAGTCACAGATTCTACCTTGCTTGACATGGAGCACCCACCATATCATCCGCCGTACCCGGTGTCACCTTAGGAAGAATCTGGCTACAGTCTCAGAGAGCTCAGCTTCTGTATCATCAGCCCCTTTCTCCGAGCCCGTGGATGCCACTGGCGTGGAGGACGCAGCTCCAGCAATATTGGCAACAGCCTGTAGTGCCGCCAAACATTCTGTCTCTGTCTAAGACACAGAAGGACCTCCAGGCACCGATCGTCATCTCCTATCTCGGCGAGGTCGACGAAGTCGCTGCTCCATTGCCGGGTGCCACGAGGTTAGGTCAGCTGTTGCCTTGCCAGCTCAGTATTCCTCCAGCCATGTCCAGGCCTCCTCAGGGCCATTGCTAAAATGCGTTTTACCATCTAGTACGATTCGCAATCGGGCTGGGAACATCAAAGAATATTGTATGCCCTCGTCTCTAAGCACTCGTTTGACCGCCAAAAAAGATGTCCTGGCACGCTGTACTTCGAGCGTATAATCTGGGAATAATGTGACATTGCTGTTGTCCACATCGTAGGGGCCCAAGGTCGTGGTCTTCTGAAGGAGCAAGTCCCTATCACTATAATGATCGAGGCGTGCCACCACAGGACGAGGTGGGCGTCCAGGATCAGGCGGGCACCCGGTACTCTGTGGGCCCTTTCCAGTGTATAAAACTTCGACAGGCCTTCAGGTGCGACCACGTCTCGGAACCAGCGCTTAAGTAGGCCACCATGTCAGACCCCTCAATGCGTTCCAGCAGGCCCACTACTTCTATTGCCGCCTTCCGCATCATCAGCTCGCTTTTCCAGAGACAGCAGTCGGGATAGGACTTCACCCATTTGGGTATCCAGTTTACGCTGTCCAGGCTCTATTTCTTCTAGCTTGACCTCCGTCTGCCGCACCCTGTTGGATAATTTTGCATGATCAGCTTTCAAGAGCCCCAATCATGTCGCCACCTGCGCTATATTCTTTTGCAGGGCCGCTCTAGTGTCCGTTATAGCCTGCAGGATTTGTTCCACCTGGTGGTGCGGGAGTGATCCAGGAGGAGCAGTCTCCGGGTCTCCCGGCCCTTGCTCTGGCTCCTGCTCCACACTATCCAGGGGGGCGCCCCCTGCTTTCCTCGAGGTTTCCCCATAATCCAGCTCCGCGGGTACAGCACAACACAGTAGGGGGGGGGGGGGCAGGTATGTCTGTATTTGCTTACTCTTCACTTCTCACAGTGGGGATCAACGAAACAATGGGCGCAGCAGCAATGTGCAAGCACTGCAACACAGTGAGGGCAAATCAGAACAGTTCCAGCTCCACAGTGCAACAGAGGTTGGGGTCCTCAGAAATCAGGAATTTCACTTTCAAGGGCACTACCAATTATAGTGGTACAGGTAGTAGGTTTCCAATGAGATACTCCTCCCAACTGATGGCTTGCTAAACAAATCCGCCCCGTCCCCACACACCACTGTCCAATTGTAAACAGTGCAACCGCCATAGAGTCAATGCGCCTCAGGAAAGGGATGCTTAAGTGAAATAACTAATGGCCAAAGCAAATTAAGGAACTTAGCTTTGCCTCCCAGTGCAGTCACTGCCGCTGTTTATCCCTCACCTCAGGCCCACCGCGCTGCACTGGCAGCACGTTATTGCGGGCAGTCTGTTCACCCTTTTTTTTATCTTACCGCCCCTCGCAGCAGGCCTTCACTCTTCACGGGCTGCGCGGGGGCGGGGCTGGGGGCTGGTGCCACAACGCTTTCTCCTCCACTTATTCCCGGCGGCGCTGGCCGCATGCAGTCATTTTGTCTCCTCTCTGCCCCTTGCAGCAAGCCCTTCCAGTCCGCGGGCTTCGCAGTGGGGGGTGTCTCTCTGATCGGCTGCGGGCCGCACACTGACACTTCTCACTGCCCCATGCTCACGCAGTCTTTCTTGTAGCTCTCCCCGCCCGCAGCAGCCTTTCGAACTCACACGCCGCGCGGGGCAGCGGATGGTCGGCGCTGCTGCCCGAACCTGCTTACTCCGTCCTGGGAAGACTTTCACTTCTTGCCGGACTGCATAGCGGACCTCAGCGGGGCCCCGGGGCAAATGCTCTTCTTCTCCTGCGTTTCCTTTTGCTTGCTGGGCGCGGCAGCCAGTTATTCACACTATGCCGCTTCCTGCCCCACTTACTCGGCCTGGCGTGCTGGTCATTACCTCTGCCGCGGGTAGGCACCACTCAAACAGGAGCTCTTCATATGCCCCTTGACTGTTGGGACATTTAACGTTTCGCTGCGGGGCTAAAGAAACTGGGTGCGGTCCCGCTGGCTCTCGTTGTGCTGGGCCGTTTCTCTCCGGGGTTTCCCCCATGCAGTTCCTCACCTTCGGCCCACTCCTTAGTCATTTCACCGGCCGGGCTCCTCCGATGCGGGGTGGGCTCCCGCTCGGCTTCCTCACGGTGGGGGTCACTCTGTCGCAGCCGATGCGGGTGGGCTCCGTTTGGCCCACATTTGGCACCAGTAGTCTCCCTGTTTCGCTCTCCGGTTCACCAGTCAGGCCCCCTCTGCAATCGGCGATGCTCTACAGGAAAGACGGTGTTGCTGGCGCCGCCATTTTGAACAGCGGCCAATTCCAGACTCGGGATCTTCACCAGGACCCCAGGGCACTCAGGTAGCGCCTCTCTTCGCAGTGCGCGTAGGGGTAGCTTTCCTTACCCCTCCGCTCAAGCAGGATTAGGTTTGGGGGACCTGGGCAGCCCCCAAAACAGGAGAATCAGCGGGTCGGTGCGGAGCTACAGGCTCACGCTTCCTACTCCATCGGCTCCGAAGCCACGCCCCAATAGAGCTTCTTTTTATGACAGAATTTAGGTCTTGGGAGTTTAGTGTAGAAAATTTGTCTTTGAGAACCTTAATCATGGTCTTTTGAGTATTTGCAGCCTTGGAGAGTTGTCTTAAGAAATGGTTATCCCACTCCTGTTGCACCTGGTTTAACATTTATAAACAAGCAGTTTCGTGAACCAAATACTTGAATTCAACTTTGTGCTTTTCCAAGCAAGATAATTATTCATTCATTATGAACAGAGCGAATATAGAACAATTCATTCCTGATTATAAACGCCATGGTGAATCCCCATTAGTATCCCCATTAGTGTATATCGTCGGGTGATGTTAAAGACATCGTCGGTGACGTTAAAGATATCGTTGGGTGACGTTAAAGATATCGTCGGGTGACGTTAAAGATATCGTCGGGTGACGTTAAAGATACCGTCGGGTGACGTTAAAGATACCGTCGGGTGACGTTAAAGATATCGTCGGGTGACGTTTGAAGATATCGTCGGGTGACGGTAAAGATATCGTCGGTGACGTTAAAGAATATAAGATGAGGTAATTATAGGATAAGATATGGAATCCATTAGGTGTTAGTGGTATCTTTGATTATACATAGTAAATAGCTTCTTTTCACTTTCTCAGGTGAGTATTCTAGATATCTTGTAAATAGTGGCCTGAGAATTGTGTCGTTACGTGACGACTGGGTTAGCCACGGAAGGTGAGCTGCCTGTTTTGAGAATCCGGTCGTTACATTTGGCGTCACGAAACGTTTTCGATTTATGGGTGCGGGTGTGCCTTCGTGATTCCGTATGGGGGTCCGTTGGTTTTCCCCGTGAATGATTTGGTATATATTTGTTTGATTGTACAGTTTTTGTTTGATATTATTTATTTGTTACGATTGTATGATGTTTTCGAGAAAATCGAAACAGTCTTTTCAGTTGCCTGTGGAAATTCCTGGTTGGGAGTCAACTGCTTATGAAGCGCTTGCTCATGAATGGGCTAATTCTACTGGTTTGAGTGAGAACTGGAATTCATGTTTGGTAGATGCTGAGCCAGCTCAGGTGGTTGCGTGCCTGCAGAAAGTTCCGGTTGTAAAAGGTGAGGAGCTTCCCATATTGGGACGTAGAGGTTGGATTTTATTGAATGCGTACAGGCTTGTACATGAGAATTGTTCTCGATTACAATGCAAGAATAAAACTTTGGAAGAACAGTTTGTTCAAGTTCAAAATGATGTTACTCTTTTACGATGTCAGAATAAGTTGCTTGCTGACAAGTTAGAAACGTATCAAGCTGTAGCTGAGAGGGCTGCTGTGCGCATTGCGAAATACAAGTATCGACACAGAGGTGGTTGAATTAACACCAAAAAAGTGCGTATGGTTGTTGCGAAAGCAGGGCTCGATTGTAACCCTGACGAATGGGATGGTGACATTTGGAATTCGTCTGATTCATTTTCTTCGGCTGAAGAGAATCCTATGCGTGCGCCTTCTCGCACTAGACGTCATTGTCACTCTAATGACCGTACTGAGATCTCTGCTCAACCGATTTATCGACGTAAATTACATGGCAATCCTAATGCTCTCCAGGGTATTCCGCTTGACAGCTTGGAGGATTATACTCAACAAGAATTGAATGACATTTTGGATAGGTTCCGGCAGAAGTCGGGTGAATCCTTGCTTACTTGGATGGTTCGTCTTTTTGATTTAGGTGCTTCAGGTATCTCGTTGGATAATGGTGATGCTGTGAAATTTTGTACTTTGAGTTCTGATCCTACGGTTCAGGAATGTTTTTGTAATTACAATAACAATGCTCAGACTAATCTGTTGCAGTTAGCCGTAGAAGGTTGTAATCACAAGTACCCTACTGAATCTGATTGGCCTATTAATGAGAAGCCGTGGTATACTTTGAGAGATGCTTCTCGGCGATTGAAGGAGGAAGTTATGAAGACCGCTATCTTTTTAGGTAAAGCGAATAGGTTAATGGATGGTTTGCTTAATGCCTCTGTGAGGAACAGAATCATTCATACTTCTCCTCCTGCGTACAAACAAGAGATGATGACTTTGTTGATTAATCAGACTGGTAATGCTTTGTCTGAAGTGATTGAGGCTGTGCGTGAACTTGGTGAGTTGGGTGAGTGGATTAAACCTGAACGACAGTCTCGAACGTAAGGTCGCACGAATGATTTCAGATTCTCTAGACCTGACATGTTTCAAGCTCTGATAAAGGATGGTGTGAAAGCTGATGACATTCATGATTTACCTAATAATCTGTTATGGGTTATGTTTCGCAAGCGTGGCCTGGACAGGAAGGAAGGAGCTGAAAGGTCCGTAAACAGGACTTTGATGTTATTCATTCTGATGGTAGTGGTGATGATGCTATGCCACGTCGAGAGAGAGGCAGAGAGAGTGGGAGAGAGAGAGAGTGGAGTAGGACACGAGATGAATCGTCCCATTCCAGAAGAGAGCAAGAGAGAGACAGAGAGGAGAAAAGAGATCAGTCTGCACGCAGAGATGGGAGAGAGAGAGATCAATCCCCAGAGGTGAGATTGAGAGACAAAAGATCACAATCCCTTGAACGGAGATCACAATATTTTTCAAATTACAAAAATCCTTTTCTTGAAGAGAAAGGGTATGAACAAGAGGTGACATTACCTAAACGATATGAGAGTCTTTATCCTGATTTGACTTGGGCGACAGAACACAGTAAAAGAGACTAGGAAGTAGGTCAAGCTCCAGTCCAAAATTGGGCTCATAAAGATTACAGGCCTTATGTAGACATTGACATTTATTGGAGACATCGAAATATACAGAGGGCCCGAGCATTGGTGGCTACTGGAGCGGAGGCCACTCTAATTTCTGGAAATCCCAAAAAGTTTAAAGGACAAGGCTACACGATTACTGGATTAGGTGGTAAAGAAACCCCCGCAGTACAAACTAAACTCGAATTGAGAATAGGTAGGAACCCCCGAAAAGAGTATCATGTATTGGTGGTACCTCTTGATGAATATATAATTGGAATTGATATCTTGAAAGGTATGACATTGTATTTAGATGACGGATGTTACAAATTTGGACACAAGCATTATATATCAACAAAATCTGTGAGAGTCGGACGCTTAAAAATGCCTCCGATTAAAATTCCCCAAGACACGAAGGTGGTTTCAATGAAACAATACCGTATTCCCGGTGGGCACAATGAGATCAGTTCTACCATTCAAGACTTGATGGATGCAGGAGTGGTAATTCCCATTACTTCGGCCTGGAACAATCCTGTTTGGCCGGTACGCAAAAGTGATAATTCTTGGCGCATGACTGTAGATTATCGAGAATTGAACAAACATACACCTTTTCTGACTGTTGCAGTCCCTGATGGTATTACTTTAATTGAAAGAATCCAGAAACATTCAGGTACATGGTATGCAACCATTGACATTGCTAATGCTTTCTTTTCTATTCCAATTGCCCCTGAATGTCAAGAACAATTCAGTTTTACATGGAATGGTCATCAAATGACGTTTAGAAGTCTTCCCCAAGGCTAGTAGCAGAGCATTTAGATGAGATGACTGTAGATCCGAATATTCAGGTGTGTCATTATATAGATGATATACTAATTCAAGGTGAGACACAAGATCAGGTGCGAACACAGTTAGAAAAAATTGTTGCACATTTACAAAGCAAAGGCTGGGAAATTAATCCTGATAAATTGCAGGGTCCAGCACAACATGTGAAGTTCTTGGGTATTCATTGGTATGAAGGGAATCGAGAAGTGATTCCACAAGTAAAACAGAAAATTGCAGAATTTGCAAACCCTAAAAACAGAAAAGAAGCCCAAAGATTCATTGGTTTATTTGGCTTTTGGCGTCAACACATTCCACATTTGAGTCAGATTCTGGCCCCTTTGTACAAAGTTACACGTAAAAAGAATGCGTTTGAATGAAACAGAGCACAACAAGATGCGTTTGATTTGGCAAAAGAAGCGATTCAGCATGCTTTGGATTTGTGGCCAGTGCGTGATGGTGATGTGGATCTGAATGTATCTGTACAAGATATGTATGCAAATTGGAGCCTATGGCAAAAGCAGGGTAAAACTAGAGTACCCCTAGGTTTTTGGACTAAAAAGTTACCTGAGGCTGGTGAGCGTTATACACCTTTTGAGAAGCAGTTGCTTGCATGCTATTGGGCTCTGGTGGATACTGAGCAATTAACATTAGGACATGATGTGATTTTGAGACCAGAAATTCCAATAATGCAGTGGGTTTTGAGTTCGCCAAAAACTCATAGAATTGGCCATGCTCAGGAAGTGAGCATCATAAAATGGAAGTGGTATATACAAGATCGGGCTCGCGTGGGCCCAAAAGGAGTTGCAATGTTGCATGAGAAAGTGGCGCAGGCGCCGATGGAAGAGAGGGAGAACGAGTTCTCCGTACCTATAGTACAGGAATCTCCTGTTAAGTGGGGTATGCCGTTCGATGATCTGTCCGTGGAGGATGGAAAACATGTATGGTTTACGGATGGTTCAGCCAGGTACATAGGAGAAAAGAGACATTGGAAAGCAGTCTCATATAATCCAACGACTCAGAAATTGTTGAGTACTACTGGTGAAGCGCGAAGTAGTCAGTTTGCGGAATTGTATGCTGTGTATCAAGTTTTAAAACAAGAGTTGCCAGGAACATGTCATATTTTTACTGATTCATGGTCGACTGCGAATGGATTGGTAGTTTGGTTACCTACATGGCAGTCTCATAATTGGATGGTCCACAATAAAACAATTTGGGGTAAAGAATTGTGGCAGGAAATTTACGAATTACTTCCTCAAAGCAATGTCACAGTTTTTCCTGTTGATGCTCATATGCCTATTGACTCACTTGACAAGTTATTTAATAACATTGCAGATGAGAAATCTAAAATTTCTGAGGCAGTGGTGGACCGACAAAATTCTGATTTGGCGGGATTGGCGAAATGGGCCCACCAAAAAGCAGGACTTTTTGGAGAGAAAATTACTAGCAGGTAGGCTACTGATAGAGGCATTCATATTCCTCTTGATTTGCTTAAAACATCGATACTTCATTGCCCTATATGTCAACATTCCCGACAAAGAGAGGTGCCTAGAATAGTGAAAGGGCAGCTACATCGAGGTAAATCCTCCGCACAAATTTGGCAGATCGATTATATTGTTCCTCTGCCCATGAGTAAAAATTGCCAATATGTCTGTACAGTTGTTGACACTTATAGTGGTTTTCTAATCGCTTTTCCATGCAAGAGAGCTACCCAAATAAATACCATGAAGACATTGGATTTCATTACATTATATTATGGCACTCCACTTCAGGTGCAGTCTGACAATGCCTCGCATTTTAAAGGACAATTTGTACAACATTATTGTGCAGAAAACAATATTGATTGGGTGTTCCACATTCCTTATTACCCGCAGGCCGCTGGTTTGATTGAAAGAATGAATGGATTATTAAAAGACCAGTTGTGCAAATTGTCAGACGGTACCCTAAAGAACTGGAGAGACCATTTATCAGATGCTTTATTGATTTTGAATAACAGACCTTATTTGTATGCAAATTTTCCTTTAATGCGTTTGTTTCCTCCCAATGTTGATGTTCAACCTAATTCAGTTAAAAACACAGTTTCTTATTGGGAAATCACTCCCGGAGCTTTGGCTCCACATAGAGCTACCCCTGGATCTGCAGGCTTAGACCTGCACTCTTTGAAAATGACTGTTCTAAAAATCAACAGTATTGTGATAATTGAAACAGGAATTGTTGGTCAAATACCAGCAGAACATTTTGGATTGATTGTCCCGAGATCTGGTTTGGCATTAAAAGGCATCCAGGTGCTTGGTGGGGTAATTGACAGTGATTATCAAGGAGAAATAAAAGTCATCCTGTTGAACAGTGGCGATTCGGAAATCATATTCCAGAAAAGTGATCGAATCGCTCAATTGGTCATTATGCCGGTCTTCAGTGGCGCGATTCAAAAGGGCACTGCTCCAACTCTGTTAACAATGCGCGGAACCGGTGGATTCGGTTCAACTGATAATCCTGGAGCTAGAGTGTTGGTGCAGTCACCGAATAATCCCCCTGAACTATTATATTATATTATAGCAACAGGATC
The DNA here is from genome assembly GCF_964263255.1 of Lissotriton vulgaris. Classification (NCBI taxonomy): domain Eukaryota; kingdom Metazoa; phylum Chordata; class Amphibia; order Caudata; family Salamandridae; genus Lissotriton; species Lissotriton vulgaris. Next base: position 1,546,019,072 of record NC_141694.1, on the reverse strand, counting down.
TGACAACACAATACTAGTGATGAGGCCAGGGCAGGAGAGCTGGGATGTAGTCCCGGCTGATAAATGTTATCTGCGAGAATGAGTAATGCCTGTTCTTTTGCTGCTGCCGGATGTGTCGTCGTTGGACTCCCTTTGGTCTACTGCGCCGAGAGTCAAGAGAGCACGCAGGACCGGATTAATGACAGAACGTCGTTCCATTGCTTCGTGGGACATCACTACTAACTTTTGGACGCATCTAGCCAGTACCATTATAAATTCTACACACTTTTGCCTAGCATCTATGAGGTCTGTTAATGACCTCCTCACAACGTGCCTTATGGCTGTACCAATCACAACAGCCTCCCTTCTACATTTCTTCAATGTATCTGAAGTTTATCCTACATTCTGATTTTTCAGCGTACGAATACTGTATCTCCTGTATTGTTCTGAGTGAACCGGAACCCCCATTGACTTTTCAAATTTCGACATATAATATCACAGAAAGTGATATATGTTACAATATGGCCTGCGACCCTAGATATATAGGCAAATGTGCCCAATTACGATTAGAACATTCCAACCCATATTCCCCCCATGACAATTTTTTATGTGTTACCAGGACTCCTGCTGCGTGTACTTCAGTCCAAAATCATATGAGTTGCAAACGTCTTAGAGTGACTGCAAGCCATTATTGTCATGTGTTATTACCGTCCGGATGGCTCTTTTCCTGTGGCAATGTGTCCTGGTCCTATATTCCTGCAAATATTTCTGGAGGTCCATGTGCTTTAACACGATTAAGTCTTTTGATGTTTTCTTCTGATGAAACTGCGTCATCTCGCATAGTGCATGATGCACCCCCACTTTCAAGAGACTGTGATTCTTCCTTGCATTTGTTTTCTAAAACTGAATATCTCAGTTTAGCTGCCTCTTTTGTTGGTGTTCCCGCGTTGTCTGTATATAATGCCAAGACCATAAGCAAACTTGCTTGCTGGATGGTGAAATCCCTGAATAATACTTCTGCTATTTTAACTGACTTATTATTAGACACTCAAGGGGAGCGCCGTGCTATTTTACAGAATAGAGCTGCAATAGATTATTTACTACTAAAACATGACCATGGCTGTTCAGATTTTGAGGGCCTATGTTGCTTTAATTTATCAGATCATTCTAAATCTATTAGATCTCATCTTAATAAGTTACATGAGCTGACACAAGAAGTTAGGGAACATTTAGATGTAGGGTGGTTTGATTGGCTTTTTAATTAGTTGCCAGATTTCCATTCCTTACGCCAGGTACTAGGTGGCATTTTCTTAGTAATTAGTTTTTTAATTATTATTTGTTGCTGTATTCAGTGTATACCATCCTTTTTCCGTATGTTCCGTCCACGAGTTATGGCTAGATCCCTTAGTATTGTTTCCTACTATTCTTCAACTGATATACATCCTGTTTGAGTTCCCCTTTTGTTTTATTTTTGATTTTCAATGTTAGTACATTTAGTCAGGAGTGGAATGTAGCGACAGGGTAATTTTAGTCTATTTTCAGACTGGTGGTGACTATAATCTACTACCATTTCAGTCCTAGTTGCATTTGCGTTCATTTGTAGGGCTTAACAATGCGCTTTGACAGGGTTTAGTGCCTTTTTCCGTTTTCTCTGGCCTACAGGCCCGAAAGCTAGAGAGAAGCCATTTTGTATTTCTGCCTCGACTGTCCGAGGCACTTGCAGGGTAAAGGTAGTGTTTAGAATTCATCCTGTTCGCTAGGGAGGAACCAGTCAAGACTGGCCCTTATCGAAGGAATGTGTTTGTCTCCCCGGCTCTAGACGCAATACGCAGGTGGCCACTGTGGAAGGCGAGGGGAGCCGGGGACTGGTACAGGAATTCGGTGGGAGTCGGCCTAATACCGTAATTTTCCAAAGAGAAAGTGAGCTCTATATTATCAAGGAGCAAGTAGAGAGGAGGGAGAGCAGCATGTGGAGTAGACAGAAGAAGTTGGTCCAAAGGCTGGTGTATAGAGATTGATACCATCAGCTAATTGAAATCCTGAAACAAAGAAGGAGAGTGATTGAGAATCCTGTAGTGACATCATACAGGAGTGGCAGAGACTAAGTCCAGAAGAGGGTTCGAGTATCTCGGAACCATGGCAGCGTAGATGAAGCGTAGCGGTGCAGACTTGTATTCGTGAGCCATAGAGGGAGAGCAGAGTCCCGAGCACATTGAAGACAAAGCGAGAGAGAGAGAGGGATCAGCTCCGCTGCTGAATTGGAAAGACACACGTCTAAGGTGAGGCGTTCTGAGCTTAGTGTAGAATACATCTAACCATTCATTTCTATCCCCTTTTAGGTTATAGGTAGCAACTAACTTAATTCATGTGTCTTTTGCTCATTCTGTCATGTTTGATTGTAGAATAAAGATTTAATGATAAATATCTTTGAATGTTGTTTTAATGAATGAGATTAACCTTTCCTTTTAACCAGGTGCTGACATACAGAAGGATGGGATATGCCCTTCTGTAAAGGTAACTGATGATGATGGGAGAGTGTGAACTTCATTTGGGAAATAACTCTTAAAGGTGAATCTCCATTAGTGTTTATCGTCGGGTAACGTTAAAGACATCGTCGGGTGACGTTAAAGATATCGTCGGGTGACGTTAAAGATACCGTCGGGTGACGTTAAAGATACCGTCGGGTGACGTTAAAGAATATAAGATGAGGTAATTATAGGATAAGATATGGAATCCATTAGGTGTTAGTGGTATCTTTGATTATACAGGCTTGTAAATAGCTTCTTTTCACTTTCTCAGGTGAGTAGTCTAAATATCTTGTAAATAGTGGCCTGAGAAGAGTGTTGTTACGTGACGACTGGGTTAGCCAAGGAAGGTGAGCTGCCTGTTTTGAGAATCCGGTCGTTAGAGATGCTCAAGTCTAACCTACAATGAGGAGGATTTTTCAAGACGTTCACCATTTTCCAGAACATGCTCGAGTTGTTATGCTTAAGGTCCCAGGTGATCTTAGCCCAGAAGGTCTCTATGTATGTTTTACCTCTTAAGAGACCATATTGCTTGCTTGAAGCCCCTTTTGGCAGCCCTTAGATTTGCAACACGTGTTTCGTTGAGTGAAGAGCAGGGGACTGGTCGGAGAGTGTTGTTGACTTTTTCACTTTAGGGTTGTTGAGAGATTTGCAGATGGTTTTCGGCCTCCTGTGCCAAAGTCCCTATTGTGTCGGAGGACCATTTAATTCTTTTTAAATTGATCAAGTAGATGGACCCATCCGGTTCTACTGTTCTCCATAAGTGTGATGGTGAATGCAAAATTTCCTAGGTAACGTGCAGGAAAATTTCAATTCCATTGCGGAGGCAAGGATTAGGCTGTATCTTTCTGCACTTTAATGTATTTATTGTACTCCAGCAGCCTTTTAAAGAACCATCATTTTACATTAAAAACTACATTTCCCATGAACACAGGGAAAAATGAACACAGAAAGAGTCCAAATAGCATCAGCCACTCCTATGCCAGGCCTCCTCATAACTTCCCCTGCAGACACTATCTTCCTCTTTCTTCCTGCGACCCCATCATGGTAGTCTCCAGATTATTCATGCTTGCTAGTATCCAATCCTACGGTGAAAGAAAATCAGATAAGTTCACAGGAGTAAACTCCTATGAAACCACTTAGCACAACTTAATTTGTCAACTGGCAATGAGTAACAACCTCATCAACAACAGTACGTATTAAAGAACTTTCACCACAAAGATTTTACTCACATACAACGCAGAATTCTGGGTGGGTTCGAATTAAAGCCGGGTGGGCTAATCCTTGCCCCCGCGTCCTTAATAGAATTGAAACTTTACTGCACGTTAGCTAGGAAATGTTGCATTCTATGTCAGGAGCGGAGGCTTCATATTAGGCTAGTTTAATGCTTGTCCACCACCAAAGAACCTAGTGACACTACTGGTTTAAAGTAAAATCTTTTGAAGGTGGAGTCCGAGTATCAGTCCACGGCATTCAAAATATCTTTCAGCCGTGCTCCCAGGGTAAAAACCTTGCATGCCATTGCACCTCTTACTGAATGAGCTCCAAAATGGGAGATATCAATACCTGCTTCCTGCATTACCCAGCGGACCCATCTCGCAATAGTAGGGGACGAAACCGCCCTGTGTGGTTTCATAAGAGCAATGAAAAATTGCTTGACGCCCTGTGGGCGTATATCGATTGTTGCCACCTCGTGGGCCTCGAGTGCTCTAACCACACTCAATTTTGGGACGTCATGAAATGCAGGATCGGACACAGAGCGTGAATTGCACTTAGTATGTCTTGAAATGTTAAAGGTAACTCCTTCCGGAGTGAAAACCCGGCCTGTGAGATCCAAGGCCCTCACATTTGAAACTGTGCGGCAAGAAATCAAACACACGAACATTACGAGTTTGGCGGACATCTGCTTTCTCGACAAATATTTGTTAGATGGCCATGACCGAAACAGGTTCAGAACTCTAGTCACATCCCACAAAACTGAGTAACGTGGCTCCGGAGGCACTGACAACCGGATACCCCTCAATAATTTACAGACCAAAGGATGTTCCCCAATCGGGCGATTATCCAATGGAATATGGCCCGCCGAGATCGCTGAGCGGAAGGTATTAATTGATCTATAAGCTAATCCCTCCTTCGCCAGCGAGGCTAAGAAGTTAAGGACGTGAACAATGTCCGCCCCCATCGGATCCACTTGCTGTCGAAAACACCAACTGCCCCATCTTGACAAAGCAGATCGGTATCTCTTATTGGTGCTCTCGGCGATTTAGCGAGCAACGTGACAGCATCCTTCTAAAGGCCTGGGACTTTCCAGCGTTGCCTGTAACCCGCCAGGCCATCAGGCACAGGCTGCCTGTGGTCAGAAGGCGGTGAGGATTCCCCTGAGAATCCTTGATGAGACCGGGACTGAGGGGTAGAGGGATTGGAAAATCCAAGGAAAGTTCTATCAGAACCGCAAAGCAGGCTTGCGATCTCCATATCGGGGTAATTACTACTAGATCTACCTGCTGTCTCCTTATCTGGGTTGATAACCTCATGATCATCGCAAAGGGGGAGAAACGCGTACCCCTGTTCCTTGCTCCAATTCTGTAGGAAAGCATCCACTGCCAACGTCTCCGGACGCCAACTGTATCGTTTCAGTTGGACGTCCAGACGAGAGGCAAAGAGGTCCACTGAGAACGGACCCCATCTGACCTGGATCTCCTTGAAAACACTTGGATGATTCTGCCATAGACTGGTATCCTTCCAGTGGCGAGAGCACCAATCTGCCACCTGGTTGGAAGACCCCGGAAGGTGCTCCGCTGACAGGGATATCTGGTTGGAGAGACAATATTCCCAGAGATCGCGGGCTAGATTGGATAACGCTTTTGACCGAGTCCCGCCGAGATGGTGGATGTAGCGCACCACTGCCACATTGTTCATCTTGAGTAGAACACAACTTTGGATCCTGTCCTCTGTCTAACACTTTACTGCAAACGAACCCGCCATCAACTCCAAGCAGATGATGTGCAGGGTTTTTTCTGAAGATGACCATCTTCCGCCTGTAGACACTTCGCCGCAACGAGCACCCCAGCCCGAGTCACTGGCATAGTACTCTATTACCAGATCCGGCTTGGAACCGAATATTGCTCGGCCGTTCCATGCATCCATGTGTTTGACCCGCCATTGTAACTCTGTTTGGCCTCCTCTGAGGGGCACGACCTGAGAGTAGGTAAGACCTTTGCACAAGTGAAAGGCTTTGAGACATTGAAGGGCCCTGTAGTGTAGGGGACCCGGAAAAATCGCTTGAATCGAGGACGAGAGAAGGCCTACCACCCTGGCCAAGTGTCGTTGCAAAATCGTAGGCCTTGACAGCGTTCCCTTAAGCTTGTGCCTGATCTTGGATAACTTTCGAGAGGGTAGAGACAAAGTGGCCGCCACCGAATCCAGAAACTGCATCCTCTGGGAAGGGAGAAGGTTTGACTTGGCCTCGTTGATCACAAACCCCAGTGACTCCAAGGGGGACACCGCCTGCTGTGAGTGGGTCACCAGTCTCCGAGAACACTGACTCATGATGAGCATGTGATCCAGATAAATTATCAACCGGATGCCCTCCGATCGGAGACGCTCCACCACCGGCTTCATCACCTTGGTGAAGCACCACGGAGCGGAAGACAGCCCGAAAGGAAGGGAAAGGAACTCGAACATCTGTGGGCCCCACTGAAACTGAAGAAAACATCTGTGTGGGGAAAAAAAAAATCAGGATCGTAAAGTAGGCATCTTTTAGATCCAGGCGGACCATCCAGTCCCATTCCAGCAGCGGATCCCTCAGGAGGTGGATGACCTCCATTTTGAAATGGCGGTAATTGAGCCAACCGTTGAACTCCTTGAGATTTATCACGAGATGATAGCCCCATCCTGTTTCTCCACTAAGAAAATGTTGCTTAGGAACCCCTGGGGGGGTAGAGTGGAGTGAGTGATCGCACCTTTCCGTAGTAGGTCTGAGATTTCTTTGTCTATTAGAACTCTTTGTGATAGTGTAAAGGCTATAGGCTTGGGTCGAGGGGCTGCGTGGGCAGGTCTGACTACTCTATTTGAAACCCTCTGACAGTTTGCAAAACCCAAGCGTCGGAGGTAAGCAAAGACCAATTGTGAAGAAAACACTGAAGTCTGCCCCCCAACCTCACATTCCCCGCCTTCTGTATTCTTACCTCGTTGGTTGCTGTCTCCATCTCCTCTGTCTCCTCGGCGACGGGGAAAACCTCTGGTCGGGTAGACGTTCCCGAACTGGTCTGGATCCTGATACTGTCCCCTGTGGAACTCGCCTTGCTTGTAGGAGGCTCTATTGTAGGGTCGGCCGGCCGAGCGCCCCCTGCCATGGCCAGTTGCGCCCAAAACACACAGGGTAAAGATATGTTTGATTGACATTTGGGCCTTGTCTAAAGAGTTAAACATATTGATGAACTTGCCCAGTTCCTTGACGAAGGGATCCCCAAAGAGATTGCCCTCCGCAATTGGATCTACTTCCGACGTGGCCAGCTCCCCTAGCTTGGGGTCTATTTTAAGGAATAGGGACCTGCGTCGCTCAGTGGATGTTGTCATATTAGCATTGCCCAGGAAAATAATTGCTCTCTGTGCCCAACTAGAGTGTGTTCAGGGAAATCAGAGAGCCTGAGGCCTTGGCGTCTTCGGCCATATCTAGAATTTTTGCCAAGGGCATCGTTGTGTCCAAGAGTTTATCTTGGCACGCTCGCCACAAGTGATCAATGCCTTTTTTGGGATCTCTGATAAATTTCATAGGAAGGTGGACATCTTGGGATCCACTTCCGGTGTGACTGCGACCTTACCTTCCAGGGTAGGACGCGGGCACTCTGCGCGAAGGCAACTACGTACCTCCTGATCCAGGGGCTTATGCAGCCTGGCCGCCAAGTAGGCCACCACCTTGGGTGCTGGAACCCACTGCGACGAACGAGGATGTAACAATTCGTCAGGATTGAGCATGTCTGCACTTAGGCCTGTAGACGTCGACTGGGTAGATTGAGATTGGTGCCACGGACACTCCGGCTCCCCATCCCCATCGGAGGTCTGGAGGGGTGGGATTCATCTGGGTCCAAAGTAGCTACATCAACGGGAACCCCAGAGGGTCCAGCCAGAGTCTCCTCTGGTTTACTAGGAGGTACAGAGGTCTTGGCATCCAGGAATGCTTTCTTTAGGCGAGAAAAGGCATCCGTGTCCACACCTGCGTCCTCAGAACACTTCCGTTTGGGTTCTACTTCACTAGTAGAGGGTTGGCCTGAAGGTATGGGAGTCATATGCCCCGATAAATCTTCCCTCTGAGTGAGGGGTTGACATTGTGCCTGTAGTAAGTCTATTTTCTTCTCCAGTGGAGCAACCACCTGGGACACCGCCCTAAATATAGAGGAGTTCATGACCTGACAAAAGTGGTCATCAACCGGTAAATACATGACCTCCTCCTCCTCCTCTTGATAGAAATCTTTGTATTCCATAGTTCAGTGTAAGGTCCCTGAACAGGCAGAAAAAGGGGGGTCAATAAAGGGCAAAACCCTTGCAAAAATAGCACACAACGTGTATGTGACCACTGACACAAATTTGGGACCTAGCGACCTCTAAATTCTGAGGTGATCTGTAAACACTGCCTGGGCCGGTCCCTTGTAATGAAATTATGCTCCTACCCGCAAGGTGGGTGTTCAGGCTCCAGGCAGGGGCTCTTACTGACAAATATTAGCCCAAACGCTCTCAGCAATTAAAACTAATCCTCTCTTGCGGTTGCGCAAGTCTGTCTACACCACTGTGACCGTTGAAGCAGAAGTAGATGACTTGCGGCCGTCAGGGGGTAAAACACTCTTAGGAGCGCAAGCGAAAGGGCGCACAGTCCCTTAGCGGCAGATACCGCACCACGATAAGAGCCTGAGGCAAAACGCTGCAGCCGCGAAAGAGCGGAGAAACGCTCCCGCCGTCAATCCTGAAAACAAAAGCTGGTATTAGGCAGTAATGAACAACCGCTATGCTGAAATGCCTCGTAGGCAACACCACAGAAGAAATAACTAGTAAAACGCTCATGAAATGAAGGAAACAAAGACACTCATCTGTATGCTGCTGCAGCAGCAGAGAAAGCTGAAAATAGAATGTCCGTAGGGGAAGTTATGAGGCGTCCTGGCATAGGATTGGCTGATGCTGTTTAGACTTTTTCTGTGTTCATTTTTCCCTGTGTTCATGGGAAATGAAGTTTTTAATGTAAAATGATGGTTCTTTAAAAGGCTGCTGGAGTACAATAAATACAACAAAGTGGAGAAAGATACAGCCTAATCGGAAGCCTCCGCTCCTGACATAGAATTCCAGCTCCTCAGGAAGGTGGTCACTTTAAGGTCTTAAGCCCATTTTAAAGGAGAGGACCGAGTGTAGTAGCGCAAGAGATACCAATTTGCAGTCAATACGTTTCCATTTGACAAATCATACAAAAGGGCTGGGGGTGATGTCCCCATAGGCACGGCCATTTAGGACCTGCAGCTCCAGATGCTCTACTTTAACAAGCAAAGTTTGGCCCCTTAGGTCCTTTCTCCCTGTGTTTATTTGAGTTTGTTTAGGGATAATCCACTCTCGGTCCTGTGCCTCGATGACTTTGTTACTTGCATATTGGCCAAGCAGTTACATGTTAAAGTCCCCCGTCACTATAAGTGGTGAGCTTGGATATGGTCCACCCAAATTGATTATGTATTCCGTTTGCTTTTCTGATAACTCCCCACACTGGTGGCACATAGATGTTTAATAATATTATTCCCTGTTCCTTGCCTCTGATTTCAAGTGTTAGCAACAGAATATGACACATTTTAAATTCTCCATCTATGTTCTTGCCCCCCACTTTGTGTGCTGTCAACAGATATATTCCTAAACCACCTTTGCTTCTGCCAAATTTTGCAACGTTTCCTGAAGGGCTATGACTGCAGATGTGTGGAGGTATCTCAGTATTTCAGGGTCCCGGAGCTTATCCATCATGCATGAATGTTCCATGAGCAAAGTTTTAGTTTGGATGTCCTCTGGTTCGATCCAATCTGTGGCTCAATTCACTTTGAAGATGGCTGTTGATTGAGTGTTCCCGCTACCCTCCGCCATTCGCGCCTCAGGGTCTCCCCTCTACGTTGGGTTGTTAGATTGATGTGCAGGTTTGGGCTTTTGTCGTGGTTTGCTTTCGTTGGTGATGCCCTTTTCGCATTCCTAAGGACCGAATAGGGCACAGATGAGAGCTACAGTTTCTCTGACTGAGTGTCCTTTTCCATCCTCTGGAGATGCGGATACTATGATTCAAGGAGGGTTTTCACAATGATCTCCACTTCCATGAAGTGTTTGCGTTTGTTAAGAACTTGCTAGACTGTTTCAGTAGATCTCAAAGTGATCTTAGTTGAGTCACTGTGTTGCCCTGATGCAGGGTTGATAAACTGGATTGACTCAATTTCGGCTGAGGGGACCCCAGCTAGAGGGGGGATCTGCCTTAGCAATCGGAGTATATTCCCTCGGTTAAATATATCTTAATTTCCTAGAGAGCAGTATTTTGGGTGGAACAGGGTTATGCTTGGTGGTCCTTCTGAGGAGTTATCTGATGCTTCTCTGCTTGTGTCTATTGGCTTAAGTCTCTGTGGGCATAGTCAGCAGGTGGGTTCTTGGGAAAATTTGAAATTGGTGAGCCTACTTGATGGTGACTGCCAGTGAATGATGTCAGCTGTGTCTGGTGTGGGAGATCCGGTGTAGCTTCCTCTGCCAGAGGGCCCCCCTGTTGATTCTTTTGTACTGCTAGGCGGTATATGTAGTATTTCGTGCCCATTGGTCCTAGGGCGCTTGAGAAAGGTTACTCTCTCCCTGATGCTTCAAACCTTCCTTTTTATGGGGACAGAGCTTTAGGCATTGGCAGGTCTTTGGATTAATGACGGGTAATTTATTGTTTCAAATATATCAGTTTCCCTTTGTGCAGCAGTGGAAGCTCCTAGGTCCTGTGTGAGGGTGTTCATTATTCTTCCCTGGTCGCCATTTTGGTCTAGGGGACAGTGGTGTTTGTTGGAGTGCCATCCGCAAGGACATTTGTTGCATTTGTCTCAGACCGTGGTCTGGGGGTGATGTGAAGTCTCCAGTGGACCCTTTGAGTCACTGTGCTTGGACTAAGTGACTTGGGCTCTTGATTACCGTTAGCAACCTGTGCTGCAGACGCCACAGCCAATGGCGAGGGGTATTTACTATGTCTGCCTGTTCTTCAGCCAGGCTGATTGAAGATGGCACAATTCCGTAGCCATGCTGCTTTTGGAACGTTTTTATTCCGCGATACAGTTTTTGACTACCATTAGATGTTATTTCCTATTGCAGCGATGGGGTGGAGTTCGTTGTTGGGTGATTGATTTTGCATGGAGTCATCCATTTTGCTTGCTGCTCCTGTGTTGGTTCTGTTCTTTGTATCAGCCAATGTCCTTACTGCCTTATATTTTTGTGGTGGGCTACCATTGTGGGTCCGGGCCAATTTTTGGGGTTGGGGCTGTGCTGGTCTGTTCGCTCTAGAGTTCAATTGCTCAGTTGTCAAGGTGGCTTTGTGTGCCCTCCCCATGGGGTTGGTTCCACATTTGTTTTTGACTTGTCACTTTCAGGTCCTCCAGTACCTCCACAAGACTTCAGGTAGGGAGCTTAGTTTCTCCAAGATTGGGGAGCATGTGCATTTAGGGAAGTTCCATTGTTTCGTCTTGAGCTCTTTTGATTAGCTTATTTAGATTGATCATTTTCTGGCTGATCCCAGCCACATGGGCTGCAACGGTGTTCAACACTTCAATTTGTACGTCCATTTTGAAGAAATGGTATGTTAAAACTTAGACCATTGATTAAATTGTCTTCAGCATAGAGGGCCAAGTGCCATTGTCTGACTGATCCTTTGGCTTTTTGGTAGTTACAGGGGACAAACTCCTTCATGTTGGAAGGGTCTCCTCTGTGCCCTCTGCTGGGCTCTCATAGTGCTCCGACTCGTAAGATGCCAGGAGTTTGTTCCACCCATCTTGAGTTACATCAGAGAATTCTGTTCCTGTGTTAGCTTCTGCATCTACGGCAGTCTTTGCTGGGGGCAAGTGGTTTAGAGCCTTGAAATTTGTTTCTTTGATATTTGTTCTTATTGACCCATCTTCCACCTTCTGTTGGCTTAAATAACGGGTCAGTTGTGGGGTAGGATTCTTCCTAAGCTCTACCAGGCCGTGCGACCTGTTAGCTGATTCGCCGCTTGGCAGGATCTCAGTTTTGACTTATTAGAGGTGCTGGCTATATGTGCATTTTCTACGGTCAAGGTCTCATCCCCTGCTGCTAAAGTTGGATTGTTTTGGTTGTTTTTCTTTGGGCTCCATATGATTTCCTCTTTGATTTTTTTATTTGGACTGTACTTGCTCTGGAGGCTTCTCTTTGAAGCTGAGTCTAAGCAGAGAGCTTATGACGAGGGCTAACAGGATCGAGCACTGACCAGCGATGCTTAACACAGTTACTGGGAGGGCGCCACAGAGTGTAGCCGCTACAACAGTACAACAGCGGAGTCAACCACGAGGTCGGAGAGATCAAGGTCACCACAACACAGTAGCAAACAAAAGAAACTTATCATTTGCACAACACTACTTGTGAATGTTTGTGAAACTGGGGACATTATTTGCCACCCAAAAATTGCCACCAAGTTGCAACTAGTAAAAGACAGTTGCTGTAATTTACTCAACTATCACACCAAATTCGGCCACGCCCTGCACTGCTCTCACGCCCCTTTGCTTCAGTCATCACAGGACTTATCAGCTGCTCAGGGTCGCGCTGAAACAAGTCGACCAGTTGTGGCCAAACCTTTTTCATGAACCAAAGTATGCCCAGACGGTGTTTCCCAATGAACTGCTTTGATTTTGACAAGGAACTATGAAAGAGTGTCTTTCTAAGTGCGCCAGTGAAGACATTGTGATGGCCAGTGTGCTGTTGGGATGACCTTTTGTAGTGATGCCTCCTTTCCGTAATTGGCAGGGGAGCTACGAGGGGAGCTTCTGGGGAGTTGCAAGGGTAATGCGCTTTACGTGGAACAGGTGTGAACACAGCAGCAGGGGATGAAAGTGGTTATCAGGTCTCACCCCAACCTCAAACAGACAGCAGGGCTCTTCTGTAGCACTTTTCAGTTGTGAGCTAACCACTCCTAAGCACAGTAAGTGGGGAAAAATACAGTATCCTGAGAGAATGAGTTTGAAGCATTTTATAGATACAATATCAAAATATGCACAAATATGCATGCGTTTAGCTAGGAATGTCTGCATTTGAAAGGGAACTAAAGTTCCACTTTAATTTCAGCAGGGAATCTGTTTTCATCCTTCAAGGACTGATCCTATGGGTTAAACTATGGACAATTTACTGTCCTGCAAAAGTGTCAAATGTCCTGGAGCACTTGCTACACAGAACACAAATGATTTATTTATAAAATGAAAGAACAGGTTTCAATAATCTTGAAGGCTGCACACTACAACACCTATAAATAAAATGTCTCAAAAGTACTAAAAGGAATTAGTTACATTGCTTTTAAAAATCAGAGCCCTATCCAATTATCTTAACTCTTCCCAAATAATGGATAGAATTATACGTCGTGTTTAGAGTGATGGTGGACATTCGGCTTTAGATAAAGCGTTCTGTCCTTATTCAAAAGAACTTTAATTGATGTACTTCAACATTTTACTACATTTATTATGTGCTGTAGTCTACACCAGTGGTTCTCAACCTTTTAACTATTGTGCACTGTAACTTATTATTACTGGAATGCTCAGACCTCTACTGAATCAGCATTGGAATCCAGTGACCCCCACTGAGTTATTATTGGAACAAGCGGACCCCGGCCTAAGCAATTTCAATAATTTAAACAGCAAAACAATGCACAAAAATATGTAAATAAGCATTCATCAAACATATACACAAATGATAAAATATTTTATTTAATTCATAAACAAATATTACAAATCAAACTTTAAATTTGAATGTGAAGCTTGGAGCTGGTCTAAATTCTAATGTGGCCACCCAGAGTACATATGATACTCTTCTGGATACACTTCCACAAATCAATATGAGGACAGCAACTAATTTTTTTTGCCTAAAAGTTCAAATACCTTCACATTTAAGGAACGTTTTAATTGGTTTTCAATTTTACAGTTTGCTTCTTTGTTTATATACACGCTATTAACATGTTAACTTTCTTTAATCTTCTAAGCAGTCGGACCCCTGAGTAGACGTCATGGACCCCTAGGGGTCCCCGGACTACAGGTCAAAATACAAATGGTATGCACTACTGTACTGTTAACTCTGGTTTAAAGCTTTTCAATAAATGACTTTCAGTGACTAAGGCCCAGATTTGAATAGGACCAGTTTATTCCGATATGTGCGTTAACTCCTGTTATGGCATATATACATATTATAAGTTGTACGGCAAGCATCAGAATCTCACAATTTTCCAGAGGTAAACTTTGGCTGGGAATCCTGTCGAAATTACTAGGAGAAAAATGCTGATTTGATGTGGAGAGCTGTATGTTATGCCACATTGTTTTGGGCAAACCCAATAACTGCTGCTATTTATGGAACATGATAAAATCAGATTCCTGAGGTCTCAGGTTTTATGAAGTGAGAGGAGTCATTCTCATCCAGGGTATTTGTAATCGGAACGTAAACAAAGCCTGATAGGGTATCCTTTTACATTTTTGTTCAGGAGAAGAAATGAGCCTACAATATTGCTTTCGTGAATGGCCTTGGCTTTTTGATGGTGTTTACTTGGCACACGTTTAGTTGCCTTGTGTAAATGCGATGCAGTCCCACTACTGTAAAAATGCTAATTTTATTCTGTGAATAGGCATTCACTTATTGAAATGGATATTGTTTTGTGAAATTGTGCATTGATAGGCTCAAATATAATTTGGTTGTTAAAATGTTAAGTGCTTATAATGAACCTATATTCTCTTTTCTCAATGTACATTAATTTGAACAAATTAACAATTTGCATTGTGTTGTGGTTGCTTTATTTTATAGTGTTGTGCCTTTGATGGGGATCTAGAGCACGTTTTAGTAGATGGGTAGCAACCAACTCGAATGACTGTATTTTGCTGGAAGAGTGAGGGTTTATAGGGTAACATATGCATAAAATATTGCTGTCAGCCCTGTGGACTCATGGGCTGATTGTGTCATAATGCAGCATATAGGTAACTGTGATTAAGTTAGGTATGAAGCGAAGAGGAGTGAGAAATGTAGTCACTAACATTATATATACCACTATTGTGCATGTTGGTGGGTTTAAAATTGTGACGGGGGGGGGGGTTTGATGTGGGGCATTGTATGCAGAGGGGTGCTCTTACCTTGCAGAGACAGTGCAGATTCACTTAAGCTGGACATGGAGCCAAGATGTGAGAGTTATGCTAATACCTACCATCTGTATCTAAGTGACTGATTTAGCTCTTCGGGACTGTTAGGGTGTGGTACTGTTTAGAAGTATGGATATCACTTGTTACTTAACTGTTACCACAAAGTGTCTGCCAAAAGAGATGGTTTTGTGGTCTGAGACTGGAGGTTGCTGTGGGACTTACTTCTAAGATAATATTCCAGGACATCAGATTTCAAGACAAAATGGTCTGCAAGGGCCTCACACAGGATGGTAGCATGTGTGAGGTTGTGGTGTACACCGTGTTAAGGACTTCTGAGAGGAGCCTGTTGTCAAGCTTTCAGCAAAGTACTGTGGTCTTGACAAGAATCTCACAACCTGTCAATAGGTAGAGTACGCACACACGCATCAACATTTTCAGCATGCTTACACTGGTATACTCCTGACATTTTAAATTGCCTATAAGTCCCTAGTATATACTACAGAGTGTACCCAGGATCTGTAAGTTAATTGACACTAGTGACCTGCAGCACCTATTGTGCCTTCCATTACAGCAACTGACTGACTGAGTATACTTATAAAGCGCACTATTGCCGAGGCGTCTTGGCGCTGTGTTAGAAAAAAACTTTGTCATGAAGGCATCTTAACTGTTACTGGGGAAATGTTTTGATTTCTTTCCTGAATACAAGTCTATTAGATAGACTTCTGAGATGAAATGGAAGTGTATTCCAGAGTTTGGATGCCAGGAATGAAAAGCGATTGGCTCTGCAACGTGCTCTTTTTACTTTTGGAATCTGTGCAAGTCCCAGGGAAGAGGTTCTCAATGTCCTAGTGGGGTCTTAGTGCGCAAAAAGAGATTGTAAATTTTTCGCACCCTCTCCGAACAAGGCTTTATGAACTAAGCAGAGTGACTTGAATTTTATTCGTCTGAGTACAGGGAGCCAGTGAAGGTTACTGATGGCTTTTGATGTGGGGGGGGTGTCTTGGAAGCCCAAGCAGTACTCTGGCTGCTGCATTCTGAATAGCTTGAAGCTTATCTAATTCCGCAACACCCATTCCTAAGTAAAGGGCGTTGCAGTAGTCAATTCTGGACAGGATGGTGGAAACAACCACCGTTTTCCTTAGGGCAAAAGGAATATACGGGAGGATCTTTCTCAATCCTCTCAGGGTGAAGAAGCATGCGGCCGTGACCCGATTAATTTGTGGGGCCCAGGTCAGATTTTTATCAACCATTACTCCTAGATTCCTAGCTTTTGCAACTTGCATCGGAGGTGGTCCAGCGGCATTCGGCCACCATGACTGGCTCCAGATTTGTTCTTTTGCGCCAAAATCCAGAACTTCTGTTTTTGCTGCGTTTAATTTTAGAAAATTCACATTCATCCAGCTCATCAGGGATGAAATGCAGTTGAAGAAGCGAGTGTCTGCTGACTCAGCTACAGATACTATAAGCTGCATATCGTCAGCATAAGATACCAACTTAAAGCCATGGCTCTTTATCATCCTGGCCAATGGAGCCACATATACGTTAAATAATGTTGGCGATAAAGCCGATTGCTGCGGGACTCCACCCGGCAGGGTAAATTCTTCTGATCTTAGGCCATTGCAACAGATCAGTTGTTTCCTGTCTCACAGAAAGGATGATAAAAGAGAGGGCTGTGCCCTTGACACCAACCTCCTGCAGCCTTTGATTAAGCACGGTATGGTTAACCGTATCAAAGGCTGCTGTTAGGTCAAGCAGGACTGTGTCCAGTTGTTGACAAGAATAAAGTGGTAAACAGAGGGTGACTGGAAAGGCACAGCCACCTAAAAGTAACGCAGCGAGGCTGTCACCACAGAGAGCGTTTCCGTATAAACATGGTCAGCATTCCTCTACCCAAGTAATCGGAGCGTGATTCATGCACTGTCACGAAAGAAAATGTACTTTGCCGGTGTTTAAAGTTATATTATCCGGATCTTGCCAGGAAGTGTTTGACAGTTAACACATTGAGGGGCGAGTGTAGTAGGAGGCTTCCTTGTCTCCACGGAAATGTTTCAAGAGGAACTTTGCTGGCAGAAAGGAGAAAAGAACGCGGTGAAGTACACACTGTGAATGAAACAATGACATTTCGAAAAGGTGGAGGCCACGCGCTATTGGTGTTAGAATTCTCCTGCAGTAAGCTTTAAGCAGAGTACAGTCTGCACAAGGGAGTGTGGGCCGTGGAGGCCACCTGAAGTACTTCCACTGCAGGCTGCATTCGTACTGTGCTGTTCATGTAGTATTGAACGTACCTTTAGCACAGAAACTGGGAAGCCCAAGCAACTGGGTCTAACAAGCTAACTGTTCATATATGAAGTTTCTTTCAAATTAATGCAAGTAGAAGTATTGTGCACAAATGTAGCATATGCATGTTTGCCCAATTTTGGCGCAGGAAATTAGTACTCTGCCCTAAGTTTATATTGTGCATAGCAGAACATTAACATTCTCATCTTGGTTGTGGCTCTGCAAATATCGCTCTGTAACACATAACCATGCAAAGTGTGATTCCTCCACCCTTCTTTTAGACTAACTCAGGTGATCCCACCATTCAATGGAAAAAAGTGTTTTTGAATTACGCTACTGTATGTGGGCCTAACCTGGGCTTAGAAAGGAAGGTAGCATTGTTAGCCTATTACCTAGGTGCGGAAGGAGAGGAGGTTTTAGATCATCTCCCAGACTTAGGGACGCAGGAAGCAAGGGGTCTCAATGAGTTTGAAGTCAGTCTAAAGAAGTTGGATTTGCACTATCTCCCCAAGACAAGCACTATTATGGAGAGATACCACTTTGGTAAAAGAGCACAGAAGGAGGGAGAATCTATTGAAGATTTCGTTTCTGAGTTGAGGAAGTTAGCAGCTACTTGCAAGTTCGGTGGGGCAAATGAGGAAAGAATTAGAGATCAGTTTGTATTGGCTTGCAGGATGGAGCGTGTGCGCGAAGAGTTATGGCTTAAGGATGACCCACCGTTGAGGGAGGTTCTTATCATAGCCAAACAGGTGGAGCACATGTTACAGTGTGTGAAAGAGATAAAGCAAGACACTGGGGAAAAGAGAAGCGATGATAAGACCAATGTTAGTGCAGTGGTGACCGAAGGTGAGACAGTGTCTGTAATCAAAGGCCAGAAGGTGCTGGGCAGAGAACAGAAGGAGAGCAAACTGGGGGGAATCATTCAAGGGCACCTGCTATAGGTGTGGCAAACAGGGACATCTAGCCAACGACAAAGAGTGCCCCGCCCTCAGATTTACTTGTAACAAGTGCGGTAAGAAAGGCCATTTCAGGCAATACTGCAAGAGTGGGCAAGGGGTCAGTAGACAGAGTAGAGACAGGACGAATGTAGTGTGCGACGAATTTGTAGTGCAAGTCAAAGAGATGCAGGTCCACAATGACACCATGTGCGGTGAAGTAGTGGTGCAGGTTGATGAAGGTCAGGTCAACAGCCCAAAAGACACCATAAAAGTAGGGGGAATTGGTCTAGAAGCATTGTTCAATTCCTGTTCTAGGATAACTATTATCAACGCAAAAGAGTTCTCTCGGGTGTCCAAAGGAAAGATAATTTTGAGAAAAATGGATTTGAGGCCTGGGGTGTATGCTGGTCGCCCTATCCCTATGAAAGGCCATTTCTTAGGGAAGATTGAATACAGTAACAGGACAACAGTGTCAAAGGTTTATGTGTCCACAGTAGGGGACAACATCCTGGGGTGGCAAGCTTAGAAGGAGTTAGGGGGTCTATCTTAATCCCAACAGTAATCCCCAGATCCTGATACAGGAAATACATGAACACAAGACACACATAGTGTCGGAGTTCAAAGGAGTGTTCAGAGAAGAACTAGGATGTTTAAAAAACTACTGCCACAAGATAAAATTGAGAGAGAACGCTAAGCCAGTTGTGGCTAAAGTCAGGAAACTCCCCATTGCCATCCAAGAAGAGGTGAAATCCGAATTAGAGAAATTGTGCATGGCAGGAGTCATCGAACCGGTGGAGGCGACGGAATGGTTGGCGCCCATCGTGGCCGCAAAGAAGAAGGATGGGTCAGTCCGGCTCTGCATCGACCTAAGGGCGTTGAACAAGGAGGTCGTGGTCGACCGTTACCCTCTACCGAACATCACCCAAATGATGAGCATGCCTCCGGAGCTAAGGTGTTCTCCACTCTCGATCTCACCTCAGCCTACTTCCAGATAAAACTACACGAAGAGTCACAGGAACTCACAGCATTTGTGACACCGATGGGCGCGTACAAGTTCAAAAGGATGCCTTTCGGGCTGGTCTCGGCGGCCGCCATTTTCCAGAGACTCACGGGCAACATCTTGAAAGGCATCCCAGGCGTCATGTGTTACCAGGATGACGTGCTTATATTCGCTAAGAACCATAAAGAACATGATGAGAGACTAAGATGCGTGCTAGGAAGGTTCCAGTCACAAGGACTTACAGTGAAAAAAAATAAGTGCATGTTTGGATGTGCAGAGCTAGATTTCCTGGGGCACAAGGTGACGACAGAAGGAATATGAGGCCGAACTGCAAAACACCATCGTAAATTTGGCACCACCCACGAGTAAGGACGAAATCAAGTCGTTCATGGGGATGTTGGAGTTCTACGGGAAATTCATAAGGAACCTGGCAGGAAGGACCTACGCCATCAGGCTGCTGTTGAAGAAAGAGACCGAATTCAACTGGAGTCAGGAGTGCCAGAGAGAATTCGAAGACATAAGGAGGGCACTTGCAGAGGCCCCCAGCTTAAAGTCATACATGCCCAACCGGGCGACGGTAGTCACCACCGATGCAAGTGCCAAGGGGCTGGGAGCAGTCCTCACCCAAGTAGGCAAAGACGGAGAAGAAACCATAGCGTTTGCCTCAAGGTCACTCCAGAAGTCCGAGAACAACTACTAGGTAATTGAAAAAGAAGCACTAGCAGTATCTTAGGCGGTCGGGAAGTTCAGAGACTTCCTGTGGGGAACTCAGTTCACTCTTCGCACTGACCACAAGCCGTTAGTGGAGGTGTTCAGCAAGAAAGGTCTGGATGCCATCTCCAGCAGAATAAGGCGGTGGGTGGTCGGTCTCCAAGAATACACTTTCGGCGTCGAGTACGTCCCGGGAACGCGAAATCTTGCAGCAGACTGCCTGTCGAGACTCGTCAGTGAAAATGAGGCGAGGGAGAAGCAAAAGAAGACGGATGAAGAGGAGGATGAACTTCAGATTGAGAATGTCTGTACCATCCAGAGGGCGTTGGGTGAAGAAACATGGAGGAAGGCATTGGAAGAAGACGGAATCCTGGAAGAGGTGTGCAAAAGAATAAAAGACAGGTGGAAGAACGAAGATAAACGGGAAGAAAACCTGCGGCCATACAGGGCTGTCAAAGATGAGTTGTCCATAACGGACGAATGCCTGTTCAGGGGGACGAGACTGGTACCACCTGCATCGGTGAGAGACAACTTGGTCGAGATAGCTCACGAAGGGCACCTAGGCATCACCAAGACTAAACAAAGACTCAGGGAGAGCTATTGGTGGCCGAACATGGACCTTGCCATTGAAAGGAAAATTAGGGACTGCATTCCGTGCAACAGTGACAAAGTCCTGAAGCAACTGACGCCCCCAATGATATGCAGGCCGCCACCGTCAGGACCCTGGGAAGAGTTGGCGCTAGACATCGTGGGTCCATTGTCTGGAGAACTGCGAACGCCATACATCCTGGTGCTCATGGATTTGTATTCTAGGTGGCCAGAGATGAAGTTAGTAAATGAAGTCACGACCAGGACAGTCATCGGGTTCCTGGAAGAGGTGTTTATCAGGGAAGGACTACCCAGCAACATCCTCACGGATAATGGGGTGCAACTATGTTCAAAAGAAATGGAAGATTTCCTTGTGGAGAGGGGCATCAAACACAAGCGGTGTGCCTTATACCACCCCGAAACCAATGGCATGGTTGAGCGGTTTAACAAAACCCTCAAGGAGAGCATTCAGCTAGCCAAAGCCAGTGGTATAAGCTGGAAAGAGGGGGCATGGAGGAGGCTAGAAGCATACAGGTTCACACCGCACCAGACGACGGGAGTCACCCCGTTCGAGCTGCTCCGTGCAAGGATACCCAACACCAAGCTATCCCCAGGGTGGATGGAGTGGCACAAGGGGTGGTCAGACCACACCAAAGGAGCGGAAAGCTTGAAGAAACAAGAGGAAGCCATGAGGTAAAGGAAAGAAAGATATGAACAGCTCAAGGCCACACAGGAGACCGAATTCAAAGTAGGGGATAGCATCAAGATCAGAACCCCCACAGGAAGAGCAAGTTAGTCAGGGTACAGTAGTCCTACAAAAATCACTAAACTATTCAAGAATGCCGTAAAGACTCAAGAGGGAAAGATCTGGAACCTAGGGAGAGTGGTGAGATTCCACCCACCAGGGCATGACTCCAGGAGCGAAAGGGAGGGCGAGGGAGATGCTAGGCAGAACCAAGGTCCCAACACCAAGAAGCTGTTGTCATTCACCCACCCAGGTGGTAGGTCTAGCAGTAGAGTGACCAGACCCCCCAGGCATTTCGATCAATATATCATGATGTAGCCTTTGCTGTTCTGCCATCCATGACCCATTCTACCTAGCAGGATAGGGACCAGACCCTCCTGAGATTTCTATCAGTATGTACGTTGTCCTCCCTGCTTTTCTGTTGTTCATGATTTGTTCTATGTTTTCTTTCCGCAGGGGAGGGGGATGTGTGGTATCTCCCACCTGATTTGCCCCCGGCAGCTCTGCGTGTAATGGAACTGCTCGCGGTGACATCACTTTGAATGTCACCGCGACCAGCGTTCCAAGGCGAGCGCCGGGGAGACTATGTGAGAGAGCTGCGGAATCGGAGGCTGTGGCTGAGGTCGCAGAGATATCTTATCTCCAATAAATACGTTTGGCTAAACATCTGTGGCGTCCTCGTGCATTCCTTGGCCGTCACTACACCCTCTCCATGGTTTAAGTCTAGTTGCGCCCCTGATAACATTTGTTTCATCATTTAAATGTCTAATATTGTGAGAGCGCAGCTTGGGCACCGGCTCTTGGAATCAGAAGCGGCGACCCAACTTGGCTCGTCTTTCCCTGTTACTTTGTAGGCTCGCCTCGGCCCCTTTTAAAGTAGTACAAATACAAAACGTGCCTTAGAGAACTGTCACCATGCCTCTTGACGTTTGGCTAAACATCTGTGGCGTCCTCGTGCATTCCTTGGCCGTCACTACACCCTCTCCAAGGTTTAAGTCTAGTTGCGCCCCTGATAACATTTGTTTCATCATTTAAATGTCTAATATTGTGAGAGCGCAGCTTGGGCACCGGCTCTTGGAATCAGAAGCGGCGACCCAACTTGGCTCGTCTTTCCCTGTTACTTTGTAGGCTCGCCTCGGCCCCTTTTAAAGTAGTACAAATACAAAACGTGCCTTAGAGAACTGTCACCATGCCTCTTGACGTCCTCCCCCCCCCCCCCCCCCCCCCCCCCCCCCCCACACCTGTGGCAGTCACGGGCAAGGCCTGAGCCCAGAGTCTGCCTGCCAAATTGCAGGGCAGCTGTCGTTCACATTAAGTTCAGCCCGTCATCCAACGTTCAGCTGCCGTATTTCCTTAAACTAGTCCAGCTATTTGCTCACTTTGGGTCAACTCTGCTACCTGTTGAAGCACCTGTACCCCTCTCCTTCACCCGGCTCCCTCTTCTCGTCCAGAAGCTAGGGAAGCAGCGGCAAGGCGTGCTTGCCTGAAACAGGCTGTAATTCCCAGGTGCGTAACAAGTTCATCTCAAGCGCACACCTCCAACTAACCTCCTGCTCGGGCTGAGGTTCGCTAAGACTCCACAACCAATCCGTACTTCAGAACTCTGTTCAGCGAACTATGATTGGCTGAGATGCCGCAAATGCTCCAATCGTAGGTCACCTTACACATTAGGAGCGCCTCCTACTCCCAGAATATGTTCTGTCGCGGGATCTGTTCTTATGCGACCCGGAAGTGCTGAAATTACGGACAAATGCCATCCTTTAAAATATCACCGCCGGACAGCGGATCTTAGACTGAATCCACAGATGGCCCGTGTAAGTAGTGGTCAGCTGATCACCTACATCTCGGCCTATGAGATTTCTGGGTCTTAACCGTGCATGCCTATTACCACTTTCTTCCGTGTGCATGCAGGGTACTGTGTTCGCTTCTACTGCGCTACTCAGAAAACCGTTAATAAACTTGTCGCATTTAATCACTTACATTACACACCTGATTTCAGGAAAATTGAGGCAAAATTATCATTCCTATTTTTCAACATCGTGGTATCCTGTCATACATCTGGAATGTGCTGTCCCGCATATTGTCCTTGCGTAGTAATAAGAACTGGAAAATGGTTCTTTGGCAGTATGTAATGGTGGTTATGTTGAATAACTAGATATCAATTTTATGTTATGATTTGATAAAGTTGAACATAATAAAAATGCCAGACGTACAGAAAATCAATCAATCTGAGCTTTTTAGCGTGTTAAGCGGAATGTAGGCAGTTCCGTGCACTATCTTCTAACTACCTTTCGCACCTAATTTTTTTTTAACTGAGAGGCGATTTGCGCTTTGCCTGGTTTTGCTTTTTTGTGTCTTTGCATAGCTTTCCTATTTCGATTACCAAGCGTTGCAAACGGCGTCAGCAGAAACTAGCCTGTTCGTTCAGAGAGCAAAGTGCCCGGGCCAAGGGCAGGCCCGTCCATGCCTGGAAGAGTCTGGGCTGGGCCCCCCTCTGAAATCTGAAATACTGGTTGTATGGTACCCCCCTCCCCATAGATGGCAAAACGTAAATTGAAAATAACAGAGACAGGAGGAGAGATTATAAATACCCTGGACTCCTTATTAAGGGCGGCTGATGTCCTGACTACCCATGTCAAAAAGGAAGATCCTCCTGGAGTCATTCTGGACTCATCTGATGATTACAGTCAGGCTATTCCTGCAATCATCTGGGGAAGTCATCCCAAGCCATCCTGAAGTATGCCCGTAGGACAAACAATGTAAATGTGATGACGAACCTAGACTCATCACAAAAACCACAGTAGGATGGTGTTCTGATGACTTCTACCGGCAGGGAGTGATTACCTTTTACAACTCCACGAATACTAATTGACAACTTCAGGATGAGGGAGAATTACTCCAGGATGGGTTCTAGCTAATTTAAGGAGGACTGTCAATTATTCCAGGATGGAAGTGGATTACTCTGGAATTATCCCATGACAATTTCTGGATGTGTGTGGATTATTCCTGGTTGATCCTATGACAGCTTCAGGATGGCTATTAATTACATCAGACTGGCCCCATTATATTTTCAGAATGAGTGTTGATTACTCTAGGACGACGTGGTGAAAGGGAGGCATGTTTTTGTCCTTGATATTTGGATTTAAGCGGGGACTCCAAGACAAGTTCATTTTCACGGTCTGATGCGTCATTTTTAGTTGTGGATTTTTGATGAAGGACACTAGCCATCCCTGCTAAAAGGGCCAGGTTTTCAAGTTTCTGCAAATTCATCCGCGAACTTGCATCACCAGGCTGAGAAGTTGTGCTTTCAGCATGAGCTTTGTTACCAACTCTTATATAATCCAGTCCACTCTGCTTGGCTTTTTTGTCCTTGCATCTTTTCTCTGCAATTTCTTCCTCTTGTAGTTCGCGTAACACCCTTTTAAGTCTACCAGCGCTTCCCCGATTGCCAGTCCATTAACATCTGCTTTTTCTCCAGTGCCCTTTGAAGTAACACCTGTTGTAAACCCTCTGTTGTGCCAGAATAGCTTGCAATTATCTCTTGAAAAATATCCTGAATCATTAGACACTGTTTCTTCACTAAAAAAAAGCAAGAGAGAAAAAAATATATTTACATATACACTTCAAAACAGAAAAGAACACATTGACCACTTGCAATATATCTTCACGCTCTAGCCATAATATATAAATAAAGAGGTATTGATAATAAAGGACAAATGTACAATCTATCCATAACCAAGTAAGTAAGTTTTCCTTAATAGACAGTACACATTGTAAGCCTGAACTTGAACATCCTGAAAAAAGTTGCCTAAATAAAATAGTTTATCCAAAAATGGCTGCCTTATAGTAGTGCCACAAGCTAAACGTTTCAGTACTTTTCATAAGTGTTACATTTGTCTCTGGAGAGCAATCCAAGGCATATGTGGGGACATGCATGTTCATTTTTACTGTCCATTATCGGATTAATTAATCACAAATGTAGGTTTTTACTGAAACAGGTTGGTAATTTGTACCGTTATCCTGCAGTTGCAAACTTATTATAAAGGTTTACTTATTGTGCTTACAAGATGATTGGAACAGAATCATAGCTTTAAAATCTCTCTCTTCGGTGATTGGCCGACTAGCTTCATCTACATTTTCGACCAGCCATTTACAAAGAACTTCCCTGGGATTGTCCAAAAGCAGGAAGTCACCATCTTTTCGAACACACACAGAATGATAGCAAAGTGAAAACAAGCATTTGCAATGCAATAGGTCTCGCATTAGGAAAGTTTGAGCTGTTGGTATTGTAAATGACAAATTTTATATTTATCTGTTGGTTTTGAAAATACCAAAATTAATAGCTTTGTCATTTACAATGCCAATAGTTTTAACTTTCGCAAATGTGACACCTATAGCATTTGTAATGCAATATGTGTTGTATTTACGTGACTTAGATGTTGAGTGCAGTGTAATTATGTGGCGTGTAATTATGTGGCACTGAGTGGTATTTGGAGTGCATGTTGCATTGAGTGCAGTGTAATTATGTGGCGTGTAATTATGTGGCACTGAGTTGTATTTGGAGTGTATGTTGCATTGAGTGCAGTGTAATTATGTGGTGTGTAATTATGTGGCACTGAGTTGTATTTGGAGTGTATGTTGCATTGAGTGCAGTGTAATTATGTGGTGTGTAATTATGTGGCACTGAACTGTATTTGGAGTGTATGTTGCATTGAGCGCAGTCTAATCAGTAGAGTGTAATTATGTGGCGTGTAATTACGTGGCACTGAGTGGTATTTGGAGTGTATGTTGCATTGAGCGCAGTCTAATCAGTAGAGTGTAATTATGTGGCGTGTAATTACGTGGCACTGAGTGGTATTTGGAGTGTATGTTGCATTGAGCGCAGTCTAATCAGTAGAGTGTAATTATGTGGCGTGTAATTATGTGGCACTGAGTGGTATTTGGAGTGTATTGTATGTTGCATTGAGCGCAGTCTAATCAGTAGAGTGTAATTATGTGGCGTGTAATTATGTGGCACTGAGTGGTATTCGGAGTGTATTTTGCATTGAGTGCAATGTAACTATGTGGCATGTAATTATGTGGCACTGAGTGGTATTTGGAGTGTATGTTGCATTGAGTGCAGTGTAATTATGTGGCACTGAGTGGTATTTGGAGTGTATGTTGCGTTGAGTGCAATGTAGTTATGAAGCATAATTATGTGGCACTAAGTGGTATTGTGTGGAGTGTGTTGCATTCAGTAGAGTATAATTATGTGGCGTGTAATTATGTGACACAGTGGTATTTGGAGTGTATGTTGCGTTGAGTGCAGTGTAATTATGTGGCGTGCAATTATGTGGAGTGTATGATGTATTCAGTAGAGTGTAATTGTGTGGCGTGTAATTATGTGGCACTGAGTGGTATTGTTTGGAGTGTATGTGCACTAAGCATGGGCGAATTTTGCGGATCTCGCGTTCGCGAATTTTGCGGATTTGCGGATTCGCAATCCGCAAAATCCGCGAATTCCCGCGAATTTGCGGATTTTTTTTTTTTTTGTGTTCGCCCGTGTTTCTGCCAGTTCGCGAGGGTTTTTACAATTTCGCAATTTGCGAACTTACCTGTCGGGTCGCAAGTTTTGCGAACTTGTTGTTTCTACGTGTCCAGCCTGTTTGGGACACTCTTCTTCATCACTGCCACTCTCTGTCACCACTGCCACTCTCTGACTACTCATGCCACCCTCTGGCCCACCCATGCCACCCTCTGTTTCATCACCACACCCTCTGGTTGTCCAGTGTACATTATTTTCGGCAAAGCAAAGCACACCTTCCCTGCCTCAAGTGACCTGAATTAATTTGGGGCTGATTAATGTGTCACAGAATATTTTTTTAGCTGGCACCTGCTTCCTTAGTGCGCCCTGATTAGTGATCTTTTGCACTTGCTAAGTGCTTTCATTGTTGCAAAATTAGTTACAACACCTGCCCTGCCCCAACTGACAATAATGAATTAGGGGCTAATTAATGTGTCACTGAAAGAATTTAAAGTTCCAGCCTGGCACCTGCTTGTCTGCTCCTTTAGCTGTAAATCAGGACCTTTGTGGCATACAGTTAAGGTCAGAGCAGGGTCACACAATAGTTGCAAGCAGGCAACCGAATTCTGGAGGGCCCCCTCAGGAAGCAATACAAAGAATCGTTACAAATCATGAGGTTGACCTTTTGCACCTGCTCATTGCTTTTGCTTTTGCTGAAATCGTTTTGCGGTTTTTTTCGCGCTATTCGCGGGGCGCGGCGTCGTGCGAAACCGACCGCGGAAGCCGCCAATTCGTGCGAATGAGCATTTTATTTTTTTGCGGCTTGTTGTTTCGCGAGTTTTTTTGCAGTATTCGCGAGCCGCTTGCAGCGCAACACGCGAATTTACCCCAAGGTCGAGTACGGGCGCGGCCATTTTGTTTGCGTGACGTATTTCCGTTTCCGCCCGCTATGTATAATCTCGCGCAGTAAGCGCATTGCGAGTAGAGGTTCGCACGAGATCGCGCGGGAAATCTAGAGGTTCGCACGAGATCGCGAGGAAAATCTCGCGCGAACTGACTTTCGCGCTCGGAAACGGGCGCCGGCCATCTTGTTTTTCATTCATTTCCTGTGTCTGGGCATGGTGTTTAATCCTCTTGATATCTTTCCCATCCTTTGCTTGTTTTCAGTTTTTTTTTTACGATTTTGCTTCTTATCTATCCCTCTCTTTTCCTAGCTGTATATTTTTGTCTTTTCTGCTATTTTTCTTTACTTTTAAACTACTTTTGTAAACTCTTTTCTTTTCTTCTTCCCTATCCTATTCTTTCTTAATTTTCTACTTCTTCCTACCTTACCTGCCCAGACCATGGTCAAGCCAGGCGCCGTGAAGCTGCCCAGGCACTTGAGGGCCGCAGCGGCGGCGGGGAGTAGTGCTGGACCCAGTGGCAGGACAGCAGGCGTGAGATCGAGGGGGGAGCAGGTGACGCGCCGGGAGATATTCAGCCCGGAGGAAGTGGGCGCGCTGGTCTACTTCGTCCAGCGCCGCCTGCCCAGGACCATCGCGGGAGGCGGCAGGATCGCGGCCGGCGGCTATAACATGCGGGAGCGCCGGAAGCGGTGGGAGAAGGTGTGCTGGGCCATATCCCACCTCTACGGGGTCCAGCGCACCTACAGCCAGGTCACCCATCGCTGGACGGACCTCCTGGACCGCGAGCGCGACCTGCTGGACCAGCTCGGCTTGGAGATCCCCGGCCTTGGTGAGTAGTAGTAGCCATTGGCATTTAATCACTCACTACTATGATGTTTTCTCCTGCTCTGTGTTGTTGTATTGCAAATATTTGTTTTTTACATGGAGCAAGCCAATAATGCCGCTGATGACGATTACATTGTAGTTAAATTATATTTCAAAATCTTCTGTGCATTTCAGGTGCACTGCTCTCCTTCTCAGTGGGGTTGCTACTATGCTTATTTGTTTTCTATTTCGTGGTCTCATTGGCCTGAGTAACTATTATGTATGAGTGTACTTAACAGAACTGCGTAATGCTAGACACTAGGGGGCAGATTACATTTACAAGCCCCTTGCGCCACGTTTACGTTGCCTTGCGTGACGCAACAGCGGCGTAAACGTGCCGCATCCCTGCAAGTCATTTACAGCATGACGCATCTAGGGAGATGCGTCACGTTATAAAGCCATGGGCCTGCACCACAATGGGTGCGTTCCTAGTACGCAGGGTGGGCGGTCCAGCGGCTGTGCGCCTCGCAAAATTGCCTGCGTGAAATCTACAAGATTTAACGCAGGCACTTCTGCGACGCTGCTACGTCAATTCAATTCCTTATGTCTGCTCGAAGCAGGCGAAAGGACTGACACAGCATGTAAAGTATTGGGTGGCCCTGAGCATTACTGGAGTTGCATTGCGTTGGCGACGTGACTCCAGCGATGCGCCGCTCTTACGTGACGAGATGCGTCACGCAAGTGCCTACCCTTGCGCCAGGGCGCGCCGCATTGTAAATGAGGCACATCTGCCGTGTCGCAAGGGTAGTTTTGCGTGACGCATTTGATCTGGCGCATCTCTGGAGATGCGCCAGAACGCGTAAGTAAGTATGCCCCTAAGGGGCAGAATTGCAATTACCGTCGCATCCCTGCAAAGTAGCAGGGATGCGCCATTAATTGTGCGGCCCGCTACCACCACCAAACATGGTGCGCCGTATTTGCAATGCGGCGCCCCATGGGCCCAAAACGTCACCGAAGCTTTACTGCTGGAGTTGCGTCGCAACGATGGCGCAGCTCCATCAATGCTCTGGGGTACCCTATCTCCCCAATGCTGGGTCAAGCCGTACGTCTGCTTCAAGCAGGTGCAGGGTTTGTGTGACGCATCATTGTCCTAAAGGTGACTGATTGATATTTTGTAGATTTCCCTCAGCCACTATTAGGATGTGTTCCAGCGCAGGAATGCCCTCCCTTGCGCCGGAACGCCCCCTGATGGCGCAGGGCTTTATAACGGGATGCATCTCCCAAATGCGTCACGTTGTTATAATATTATACGCCGCACCATGGCGCCCTTTTTTGTTTAGCTGCTGCGTCACAAAAGTCACGCAAGAACGGCGCAAAAGAGCCGCAAGGGCTTAAATCTGCCCCTTCCTTTGTAACCCTGACAATAAGAAAAATAGTGGCGGTGGATTGATAGTTTGACTATTTAAATGACTGGTAATGTAGCAGGCAACTGTTAGTGTTGTCACTGATCTGACTGAAATCACAATGGAGTTTGTCTGTCACTTTGCGTCTTGCCTGCGGACTGCTGCCTGCCAGTCCTAGGTGAACGTTTCAGTACTTTGTTTAGTGAGTTACGTGACTTTCGAAGTCACAGGTCCGCATATAAATGAAAAGTAACCATAATCAATATAATTTCGCAGAAATATTTTGTTATTGTTCTTTTGAAATGTTTGATTTGGTTGACATTGACAAGCAACAATCATCCATGTTTTCTGTTCTTTCTTTCATGTTGTACGTCAGCTCCCCCCAGGGGCGAGAGGAGGACACAGGAGCAGCAGGCGGCGGATGCTGTTCATCAACAGGGCCAGGATCGGGCAGGCGAGGGCTCCTCTGCTGGCCCCAGTAAGTTTTCATTTTAGACTAGTACCTATTTTTCCTAGCGTTCCTCATTTGACTTTTTTCAAAATTGTCTTTGCTCTTCTTGTAGACTGTATCTAAATTCTTATCCTGCCTCTACTATGACTCCCTGTGGTATTACTAGATTATTCTTATTAGTCTGTCTGTGTAGCTAACTAAGATTGCACGGTTGGCGAAACTCCCATGATTCTAGTCAGCAATAGCTCTATCAACTTAGTGCAGTCCTCTGGGATTGTCCATAATGTCTTTTGAAGTGTTCTATCTGGACTCATGCTTGCAAAAATTGCAAAACCTTTCGCTCAGTCACTCTAGTCTGGACCAAAAAACACAGATTGTATTTAACTTTAAAAGCTTTATTAAAAGTAAACACATTTATTAAAATGAAGTCATAATAAAACTAAACGTTTAACTGATAATGGAAAAGTGGTTAGTGCTGACGATTAATTGAAGACATTTCTTGTGGTCGAGCCGAGCTCTCACCTGGTTTCAACTTGATCTTGTTGTTAGAAGTCCATCTTCTGTCTGTGTGGAGAAAAATGGTGCGTGTTAAAAAAACAGCCTTCATCAGTTGTGCCAAAAAGTGCAGCAAGACAACCTTCCCTGGAAAAAGGGACATTTTTTTTTAACTTTAACGACAGTCACAAATTACATTGTTTTCACATGTCTTCATTCCTAGACCAAATACTAGTGACTGCTTTATTCTAACATTCTTAAATGTACTTTGTAGGTGGAACATCTGGTGGCGGGGCCAGTGTGGAGGTGGTGGTGCTCGACACCGAGGCGGAGGGCGAATCGGGCGATGCTTCAGGGGAGGAGGCGGCGGCGGCAGCTGTGAGAGTTGAGACGGTGGTGGTGGCGGCCAGAGGTAAGCTCTTATATATTCCTTACTTATTGAGATTGAAGACTAGCTGGGAAGGCAAGAATATGAGATGCATGGCTGGGTGAATGATGAAGCAATGATGGGTGGAAGGACAACAGCCTGGGTGGGTGACACAGAAACTGTATGTGTCCATATACCTGGATCATGCTACTATCTGACTCTTAGATAGCATATGTGTATCTAGAGCAGGGGTACTCCTAGTACGGCCCGCGGGCCGGTGGTGGCCCGGCAAGCCTTCGTTGGCGGTGCGCTGACCTTGCAGACAATCACTGCTCCCCCGGCCCCCACAGAGCAGAGGCTTTTTTGTATTTCACCTGTTAGCGCCCCTGCATCTCCACTCTGACAATCACTGCTCCCCCGGCCCCCACAGAGCAGAGTGGAGATGCAAGGCCACAAAGAGGTGAAATAGAACTAAGCCTCTGCTCTGTGGGGCCGGGCAAGCAGTGATTGTCAGGGTGGAGAAGCAGGGGCGCTAAAACAAACAAAGCCTCAATAATATGTTAATGGTCTTTTAAAGACCTGTTAAGTACTTTGGTGTTGTTGTCTGTGTGTGCGCGTTGAGGAAGCGGTCTCAACCCGGGCTGAAGGCTGACACAGATAGACACACACACAGTGAGATGACAGAGGGAGAGGGAGGGCAGGAGGGAGAGAGAGATGGAGGGAGGGCAGGAGGGACAGCAGGAGGGAGAGAGATGTATGTAAATGCTGGGTCTGGTGGCTCAGTGGATGAGGGCATCTGCTGCAGGGACCTGTGTGCAACCTCATGGTCACAAGTTATCGTTTTGCTTTAGCCCCGCCCCCTCTGACTCCGCCCCCACCAGTGCGGCCCTCGGCCCCAAACTACACTGTAAATGTAGCCCCTGAGAGAAAGTTTGTGGTACCCATGATCTAGAGAGAGTAGACGGTCAGTGGATGAACTAAGTGTAACTTTGAAGAGCATGTAACACTAACACTGCACCCGCACGTCCGTTCCAGTGTAGGAAAGGCAAGGAAAAGAACTTTTAATTTTGTCCAAATACTACCATAAATAGTAGCAGTAGTTTGTATTGCAAGCACTGCATAGATCCGGTTATTATGGTGGCCACTCCCTACCTCTCTTAATAAGTTTAGTAGTACTCAGTCATTCATGTGTGGATGTATCACTGCCTGTCACTCAATAAAAAGCAAAGCACCTAAAGTCATCCCATATATAAGCAAAAACATCCCATGTGAAGTGATAGATAATCAGATTATTTATCTTCTTCAATTTTCCATTTCTAGTACTCATTTCCACTGTAGGGTGAAAGTTAAATTAATTAAGCAGTAGCCCTTGAGTTGTAACAGAGTATTCTCAGTGCCACCCGTAATAGAAAAGTAAGAGATTCACCACCTGCATGTACTGGACGGGTACAGTAACGCAACGGCAACGCAAGTCTAGGTCACTCCTCATGGCGTGCGTCTCTTTTTCTCGGGTGCAAGTTTACCGCGCTGGCATTATGCCGGCTTGCAGAAAATAACGTACCAATTTTCCAAAACAAGAGACAAGAAGAAGAATAAGACTGGTGTACTTTCATAGTCGACTCCAATGGAAGTCCACAGTGCTCATAGAATTTGTTCCTTAAACTCCCACTAATGTTAGAGCAAGGATGAAGAAGTGTGAGGTTAGATAGATACTGGCCTCAATAGTTATGTAATGCGCTTGCAAGTTGCTAGTTGTACTGCAGCACACATTTCTGCTGAATGATTGAGTTAATCTTAAAGAGCATTGGTTACAGACTATGTCTTTCTTTCTTCATATAGGTTCTCCTTCCAAACGAACAAGGAGGAAGGAGCTGGCTAGAGCGGCCCGGCAACGGAGAATCGAGGCCACTGTTGCGGAATATCGGCGGCTGGTGGCCCTGGAGGACGTGGAAAGTGTGCGGTCGACAACAACGACAACGTCGTCCTCCGTGGCCTCACCGGCTGCCACCGTGACCCAGCACAGTGGTCCACCGAGACTGAGCCGGGCTGCCAAAGGCAAACGCCACCGCCGAGCAGCAAGGCCAACAGCTGCTTCTCACAGGCCTTGCACCTGCAAGGCAGTGAAGGCACGCCTGCGCCGCACCACCCTGATGGTGTCCCGCCTTCAGCAGGAGCTCGCCTTGCTCCGCGAGGAGCATGATGCCCTGGCCCAAAAAGTGAACAGCATCCACCCATAGTGTCCCTTGCCCCTTTTTTAGAGACTTTTGGGGGGTGGGAATTGGGAGTTGGGTTTTTGGGGACTTTTGAAGGACAATCGTTGGGGTTAGGGAGGGTCTTGCGGGAGATTATTTTGTTAGGGATATAAATATACTTTTTCAAACTTTATCTGAGCATACCTGTTTTTTACTGCTTGCCTGGTGGGTGGGGGTTTAACGTTGACTGTTTTCCTGAAAGTTTAGTTCCATTTTCTTCCTTTAAGTGTAAATGCCCAAATGTTTTCAACACTAAGTGCCTCTCACAGACTAAGTGAAGTGAATCCAAGAGTCCTAGGACTTTAGTAGTACTACCTTCAGGCTCTCGTCTCTCGTACTAATACTCCATTATACCCCCAAACCACCAAACGCTTATCTTACCTGTAATTTGTGTTTGAAAGTAGGGCTAGGCCCAGGGCTGGCTCCACGGGAAACACCGAATAACGTTGGCAATCTTGGTCGGATAAAATTTCCTCATAGCGGTGGTAGTAGTGGTGTGACACAGTGGCAGTTGCATGCCTATGAAAAAAAAGAAAATGAAATCTGGTTTGTCCTCCTGAGCAATTCAACGGTACAACTGAGAATATAGCAGGTGACAGAAGTACAGTAGAGCAGTGCCACATTGTAGCCTAACAAATGGTAAAGTATAACTACTAATTCGGTTGAAGTTCTTTCACATTAGCAATGGTTCTTTGTCAAGCAGAGTAAGAATATATCATCGACAACTGTGGAAAGAAAGAATGCGACAGTACAGGGCCTGTGTGGAATTATTGATAACTATATTCAACATAAGGTCTCTGTAGCCAGATACCCGAGAGCCTTGCTGGTCACTATAAATCCATTCACAACAACACTCAATGGGGTTGGTCTGGAAGGTGTCACGTTTACTCCCCGTGATCCAGTCGATGCAAATATGGTTCCACCTCCAAATGTCACCAACACCCAGAAGTGTAAACACAGGGTGTTCGAGGCATTAGGCGAGGGAGAAAAATAACAAACTAAAATAAAAAATGTGGGATGGGTAAAGGTAGGGTCAGCAGGGAAAGGATACCTGTAAGAGAAGACAAGACAGGCATCAGTGAAGTGATGTCCTAACATACAAGGGTACTCTCATATAGTCTCACTAAATAGTCTGCAAGTCTCCCGCCTACTCATGGGAAATGTAGTTTCATAGTACGGTAGGCGCTTAGGGGCTGCGTAACCTGACAGAAGGTATAGTAGATAAAAAAGGAGAAATTGCTTTTTTTCTAGGTGTCCCCTCACTCACCAGGGTTGCCCCTTGGTGACATGCTTCATCATTGGGGCCATCCCAGTCCTCTACGGCCTGGGGCGTGCTGCGACTTGCGAATTACGTAGGAGCACTTACAAATGACTATGTGTGGTGCAGATAGTGGAGTGGACTAAGTGATGTGTTAAGGGATCAATGTAGAAGCCGAGAGAGAGCAAAGAAATGCAGTCACAGTCAGAGAAAAAGGCAAGGGATACTGTATCTATGTGGTTGTTGTGGTCCTGTTGGAAGTGGTAAGTAAGTTGCCCGCAGAAAAAAAATCCTCCTATTAGCGGCACTCCTCCATTGCAGCCGACGCTTCGTCCACCGATGTTGGTCACCAGAAGACACCCTGTCCACTGCCTGCCTGATGCTGAATTGTGGCTCGCTACTGTGAAGCCTGACTCCATCCTTTTTTCCCCATTGCAGAGACTGAAACCCGGCCTGTAATTATTCAACGAAAAACAGGAAGTGATATAATATTACAACACCACTGATAAATAAATATAAGGTATGTAGGCTGTGGAGTGCAAAAAGTCACAATTTGTTTTTCCTAGTAGACAGACAGTACAATGTTTTTGAAAGTGCGTACTCTGAGTCACCTTTTGAAGGATAAGTAAGTATGGGCAAATTAATGTAGCGGATCTTGCCCCTCAAGCTAGG
Source organism: Lissotriton vulgaris (assembly GCF_964263255.1). NCBI lineage: Eukaryota > Metazoa > Chordata > Amphibia > Caudata > Salamandridae > Lissotriton > Lissotriton vulgaris. The sequence continues at coordinate 1,545,983,834 of NC_141694.1, read as the reverse complement.
TGTACTGTAAACTGTGTTTTAGAACAAAAATAGATCTTCCTAGCAGTGCTCCCACCCAAAAAACGAGGCCTAGCAGAAAACTGGAGACAAAACTTACTTTGAAAGTAAAAGTAGGCCGAAGTACCCTAATTACCCATTACCCCCCGTGGATTGTATTCAAACCACTTGCAAGCAACCAAGCAAAAGTAGCCATAGCCAGCATCGCTCCAAGACTCGAAATCCCCCCCACTCAAACACATGCAATAGAAATACTGCTAACCCTAACGAACCCTAAGTTAAGAATAGTGGCAAAGGCTTTCTTTAACTATGCCAAATCCCCCCTTTCCCACCATGGATTTTCTTCAAATGACTTGCAACCAAAATTACACATTCTCACGAGTGCTCTAAGACCCCAGAACTCAGTTTGAAAAATCTAGAACACCCCGATACACATGCAATCCTGCTGCTAGGGCTAACCCTAACGAACCCTAAGTTACAAAAAGTGCCAAAACTAAAGGCTTTTCCGCGCGGATTTTGTCCCAACCACTTCTACCCGGTATTAGACCTTCCCAGGAATGCCCCAAGACCCGGCAACCCACCCGCCAAGAAGCATAACACCCCCAAACAGGCCAAAAGCAAAATCTCATACTTGCAATATTTCTGGGCCTTCGGTCCAAACGCGCTGCGTAGCTAGGCCATAAGTCGGGGTTGGCACGACGGATTTCCTGAAAAGCAAATGCAATCAAGATTAGAGTGTCCCAGCAGTGCTCCCAGACCACGAAACTCACCCGCAAACAGACGGAACCCCCCCTAAGAGCACCTCAAAGGCAAGCAAGTCATCAAAAACACAAAAAAAATTCCGCCTGGGATTTGGTCCAAAACACTTTTATCCGGTATTAGAGCTTCCCAGCAATGGCCCCAGAGCCGTCAACCCAGGAGAAAACGAGTAGAAGACCCCCAAACAGCCAAAGAGCAAAAGTACAAAAATGGGGACTTAGTCACTTTTTCACAAATTTCCCAAATCACTCCGCGCGCGCTCTGCAGCTAGGCCCTAAGTCCCCTCAGCCACCATGGATTTGCTTCAAACCTCTTGCAAAGTAAAGTATATATAGCCAGCAGTGCTCCCACACCACGAAACTCACCCGCAAACACCAGGAAGCCCCCCAAACAGGCCCCCGAAAACGCTACATAGAGCAAAATGTCAGAAATAGCCCCAAAAAAAATCGGCCTGGATTTTGTCCCAACCACTTCTACCCGGTATTAGACCTTCCCAGGAATGCCCCAAGACCCGGCAACCCACCCGCCAAGAAGCATAACACCCCCAAACAGGCCAAAAGCAAAATCTCATACTTGCAATATTTCTGGGCCTTCGGTCCAAACGCGCTGCGTAGCTAGGCCATAAGTCGGGGTTGGCACGACGGATTTCCTGAAAAGCAAATGCAATCAAGATTAGAGTGTCCCAGCAGTGCTCCCAGACCACGAAACTCACCCGCAAACACCAGGAAGCCCCCCAAACAGGCCCCCGAAAACGCTACATAGAGCAAAATGTCTGAAATAGCCCAAAAAAAATCGGCCTGGATTTTGTCCCAACCACTTCTACCCGGTATTAGACCTTCCCAGGAATGCCCCAAGACCCGGCAACCCACCCGCCAAGAAGCATAACACCCCCAAACAGGCCAAAAGCAAAATCTCATACTTGCAATATTTCTGGGCCTTCGGTCCAAACGCGCTGCGTAGCTGGGCCATAAGTCGGGGTTGGCACGACGGATTTCCTGAAAAGCAAATGCAATCAAGATTAGAGTGTCCCAGCAGTGCTCCCAGACCACGAAACTCACCCAGAAACACCAGGAAGCCCCCCAAACAGGCCCCCGAAAACGCTACATAGAGCAAAATGTCTGAAATAGCCCAAAAAAAAATCGGCCTGGATTTAGTCCCAACCACTTCTACCCGGTATTAGACCTTCCCAGGAATGCCCCAAGACCCGGCAACCCACCCGCCAAGAAGTATAACACCCCCAAACAGGCCAAAAGCAAACTCTCATACTTGCAATATTTCTGGGCCTTCGGTCCAAACGCGCTGCGTAGCTGGGCCATAAGTCGGGGTTGGCACGACGGATTTCCTGAAAAGCAAATGCAATCAAGATTAGAGTGTCCCAGCAGTGCTCCCAGACCACGAAACTCACCCGCAAACACCAGGAAGCCCCCCAAACAGGCCCCCGAAAACGCTACATAGAGCAAAATGTCAGAAATAGCCCAAAAAAAAAATCGGCCTGGATTTAGTCCCAACCACTTCTACCCGGTATTAGACCTTCCCAGGAATGCCCCAAGACCCGGCAACCCACCCGCCAAGAAGTATAACACCCCCAAACAGGCCAAAAGCAAACTCTCATACTTGCAATATTTCTGGGCCTTCGGTCCAAACGCGCTGCGTAGCTGGGCCATAAGTCGGGGTTGGCACGACGGATTTCCTGAAAAGCAAATGCAATCAAGATTAGAGTGTCCCAGCAGTGCTCTCAGACCATGAAACTCACCCACAAACAGACGGAACCCCCCCTAAGAGCACCTCAAAGGCAAGCAAGTCATCAAAAACACAAAAAAATTTCCGCCTCGGATTTGGCACAAACCACTTTTAGTGCTTCCCAGCAATGGCCCCCAGACCCGTCAACTCACCTGCAAAGAGGTAGAACAACACCCCCACAAGTGCTGAGTCTTTCTTCATTGGGCGTAAACCAGCCCTCTGCTTTGATGGAAATAGGAGTCTGGAGGAGGAGGATAGAGGAGCATGTTCTTCTGAACTTGTGAACCTGAGGAATGCAGACTGCGGCACCTTCAAATAAATTAGCAAACAAGTGAAGACAGTTCTGCTGATGGGCTTGTCTTTGTGATTATCTGATTAAAGTTTGAATTATATTAACTGTGCACAACAAAGAAAGACAGACACACAGGAATAAAAGTGAATAAGGATGAAAAAGAAAGTTATTGATTCGTTGTCTCATTTTCAGGGCTCGGAGTCGGAATCACGGTCCAGGAATAAGAATAAGGCTTCGTCATCATACTCTGCGAATTCAGCCCGGGTGAGGTCAGTGCCACCTGACAGAGTAGAAATTCCCTCATCTATGGTGCTGGCCACCTCCTCTTCATCCGGCACGCTCTCTCGTACTCTTATATCTGGTGGTATGAGGTGCTGATTCATCTTGATCATTGTTAACCTCTCCACATTTTTGGGCGAGAGGCGGCTCCGTTTGGGAGTTACAATCCCACCAGCCGCACTGAAAACCCGTTCAGAAGACACACTTGCGAGTGGGCAAGACAAGTAGTTTAAAGCCAGGTTGGTGAGCTGTGGCCACAATTCTTTTTTCCCATGCCAATACGCCAATGGGTCAGAATTAACATAGACCTCTGTGGAGTCATTCAGATAGTCCTTCACCATCGACTCAAGGTCCTCCTCCAAGGTTCCTCCACTTTGCGTAGCTCTTGCTGTGCCTCTGGCCTTTTGAGAACCAAACCCACGCAGAGCTAGCCAATCCTCTTCAGCCTCCAATGTTTCTGCTGCCTTTCGTGCAGATGATGCGGTTGCCGGTGTCTTTAACGGCTGAGAGGTCACTTGTGCCACAGCCACAGGTGCAGAAGTGGATTGTTTTGACTGGGGATGGCCTGCTGATGTACTGCCATTTCCTTCAATTTCCAGCCGTTCTGTTTCAAACTTCTTGGCTGACAAGGCTAGCCAACGTTTGTACTTTGTAACATCTTCATCAGCAAAAGGAAAGAATGCTCTGCCTGCCAGCGCCTTTTTGTAGCGTGGATCCAGAATAGTAGCACAAATGTAATGCTGTTCTGAGTGGATCTTTTGAAGACGTTCATCACCTTGTAGGAGCTCTAATAATGTCTCAGCCAGAAGCAAAGAGTCTTTCTTTTTGTCATCTTTTCGAAACACAGAACACACCTCCTTCAGTTGGTCCTCCAGCATGTACAACAATGGGATAGCTTTTCCCAAATTAGAGTCCTCCTTGCTGACTGCACGTGTGAAGACCTCAAAAGGACGAAGCATGCGTGTTAGGCTTTCAACTATGTTCCATTGCGGCCCACCCATCCTCAGCTCCTCTATACCCTCTTTCAAGAAAAATTGATCGAGTTGCGTATACTGCTCATACAGACGCTCAAGCATGTAGAAGGTTGAGTTCCAACGTGTTACCACCTCCTGGATGAGTGCTTTCACTGGCATTTGACTTTGATATAGCATGCTCCTCAGCTGCTTGCGGGCCTTAAAAGAATGCCTGAAATGCTTGCAAATTTTTCGGCAGTTGTCCAATACACTGTACGCTGCACTGCGTTTATTACCCAAGAATTTTTGGACAACCAGGTTTATACAGTGCGCCAAACACGGCACTCTGAAATAGTAACCGTCCCTCATGGCCTTAACTATATTGGAGCCATTGTCTGTGGAAACATAACCAACCTTGCGTTTTAGTGGGGACAGACAGTTAAGGACCTTTGTGTTAAAGACATCCAAAATGTTTTCTGCTGTGTGACGTTTCTCCAAACCAAACATGGCTAGTGTTGCATGTTTCCGAGCACCTTTAAAAACAATGTTAGTGTCAACACCTGAGTTTAGCTTTGCTTTAGCCCCTGAAAAAGAGACCCAGTGTGCAGTGATGCACATGTAATCAGCGCCTGCGCCACTGGTCCACATGTCTGTTGTCAGATGTATAGTGTGAACAGCACTCTTCTCCAAAGCTGCCCCAATCAACTTCAGAACATCTTCATGTAGTGCTGGAACCGCAACTCGGGCAAAATAGAACCGGCTAGGAACCTTCCATTTAGGGCAGAGCACTGTCACTAATTCTAGAAAACCAACCCCTTCTACAAAAGAAAAAGGGAGAAGGTCCAGAGCTAGCATTTTAGCCAGCTTAGTGTTATACAGACGGGTCATTGGGTGGTTGCGTTCATATTGCGCTTCTGTAAACAACATCTTTTTAATGTTGCCCTGGACCAATGATTTACGGGATGATGATGATCTCTTCGACCCAGTTACGCTCGCTGATGTACTTTTCCGCATTGATGTCTCACTCTCTCCCACACTCTTAGTGTGGCTCCCATGGGGTGTGCTGCTGACATGGGAACTGGGTGTAAGTGAAGTGTTTGAATCGTCTTCTTCTACCTCCTCGTCATCAGCAGATGACAAATCAACGTTTTCATTACGTGCAATTCCGGCTTTCTTGACCGCCTCTAGGTGCGGAAACCATTCGACAGGGTGCCTTCTCTCAAGATGACCTCTCTGGCCTCCGGTACCATAGTTAGAACCAAGCTTACCACGACTATATCGAAGCTTACAAAGGCTACAAATGGCTACGTTTTCCTTTTTTGGGCAAACACTAAAGAAGTCCCAAACTGGAGACTTGAAATGTCTTCGGGGGCCGGAGGAGGCGGCGATACTGGTGGTGGTGGTCCTGCTGCTAATGACAGATGAAGTGGAGGATGTGGATTGCCGAACTTCAGTACGTTTTGCACTTTCACCACCACGAATTGAGGTCGAGGACGAGGTGGGTACCTTCTTGCGAGGAAGAAATATGGAAGCGGTAGGTTTTGGTGTACTACTTAACTCCAAATCTAATGATTCCATTTCCATTGCCTCCTCGCCGACATCATCATCACGCTCAGCAGCTTCTCGGGATAGGGTCAAAATGTCTCTTTGCTGCATGCCCGGTGGGGCTGCAGTGACCTTTGTGATGACTGCCTCGTCGTCATCGTGAGAGGCTTCATCACCAGCAGTATCTGTCACTTCTTGTTGAGCCTCATCACACTCCATAGGTTTGAGTTTTTGGACGACCTTCCTTTTACGCTTAGGTACCGGTGGCAGATCATGGTGTGCCTCTGCCTCACTGTCAGACCGCAGTTGTCGTGGTTCCCAAGACAGATCACTTGCACCAGAACGAGGTGGGCTTGAAGAAGATGTAGACACCCCCCTTGATCTTTTCCTTGCTAGGGATGTGGAAGACAATGAATGATCATCAGGAGGAGTGGCTTCCAATGATACCTCAGCTTCATTGTCGATTTCCAAATGTGCCCCTACTTCGGGAGGAACAACTATTGTGGGCACTTGTGAACGTCCATGCACCTTTGCTTGCGCATCTCCTTTTGCTGCCTCTCCTTCCACATGTACTTGGGCGTGTACTTGCACATGGTGTTGTTGTTGCGGCTGTGGTTGTTCAACACTTGTCAGATGAGTTACAACAACCTGTGTTGATTCAGGGACATTGCTGCTACTTTCTTGCGATGAGCCAACATCACTGGTCGATGGTGATTGGAGAAGTACACTGACTGCCTCTGAAGCACTCAAGGGCTTTGACTTAAGTTGGCGTGGTGGTGGAGGCACTGAACCCAATGGAGCAGGGGTGCTGCTCTCAGGTTGGTCCCCAGCAGATCCTGCTGCTGCAGGCGTACTTTTTTTTTTGCTCCCAAAAAAAGTGGTGGGTGGCACACCAGCCTCCTTGGTAACTTGCTTCTTCTGCTCCTTACTAGCAACTTTCTTGCTAGAGGAGCTACGGAGAAGTTTCTTTGGGGCCATCTTCTTCAGAGCAGGTCAGACAGCAGGCCGCAGTTGCACGAATTGTAGAGTTGTCTGAGGCCAGACGTGACGTCGCGTGACGTTATGCTGCACACACACACCGCTGCAGGACTTCTTCCTGGCACTGGTGGTTCTCTTGAGTCTTGTGCACCTAAAAAAAATGGAAGACAGAGGAACATCAGTTCAGTTATAGAGCACAAAAAAATCGAAAAACACTGCAAAATCAGCACAATCCCAATCCATCCATGCCCTCCATAATGTTTAAATTCAAGACAACCCACAGAAAGACTAGGCCCATGCAAGACTCACTACCCCTGGGCATAAATAAAGGTTGAAAAGTAGGCAAAATGGTTGGAGGCCTAACAACAAAGCCTGCATTCAAAATGGCCACTTGCCTGCCAGCACATGGCCAGTGCCTGTAGCTGCACTCAAAATGGCCACCAGCCACATGGCATGTCCCTCCCCATGAACACCCCCAAAAATCGAAAAACACTGCAAAATCAGCACAATCCCATTCCATCCATGATGTTTAAATTCAAGACAGCCCACAGAAAGACTAGGCCCCATGCACCACTCACTACCCCTGGTCAAGGCCCCAACAACAGGTCAAAAATCGAAAAACACAACATTTTACAAAAAAAAAAAATTGAAAAACACAGAAAAATCAGCACAATCCCAATTCATCTATGGCCTCCATGATGTTTAAATTCAAGACAACCCACAGAAATACTAGGCCCATGCAAGACTCACTACCCCTGGCATAAATAAAGGTTGAAAAGTAGGGAAAATGGTTGGAGGCCTAACAACAAAGCCTGCATTCAAAATGGCCACTTGCCTGCCAGCACATGGCAAGTGCCTGTAGCTGCACTCAAAATGGCCACCAGCCACATGGCATGTCCCTCCCCATGAACACCCCCAAAAATCGAAAAACACTGCAAAATCAGCACAATCCCATTCCATCCATGATGTTTAAATTCAAGACAGCCCACAGAAAGACTAGGCCCCATGCACCACTCACTACCCCTGGTCAAGGCCCCAACAACAGGTCAAAAATCGAAAAACACAAAATTTTACAAAAAAAAAAAATTGAAAAACACAGAAAAATCAGCACAATCCCAATTCATCTATGGCCTCCATGATGTTTAAATTCAAGACAACCCACAGAAATACTAGGCCCATGCAAGACTCACTACCCCTGGCATAAATAAAGGTTGAAAAGTAGGGAAAATGGTTGGAGGCCTAACAACAAAGCCTGCATTCAAAATGGCCACTTGCCTGCCAGCACATGGCAAGTGCCTGTAGCTGCACTCAAAATGGCCACCAGCCACATGGCATGTCCCTCCCCATGAACACCCCCAAAAATCGAAAAACACTGCAAAATCAGCACAATCCCATTCCATCCATGATGTTTAAATTCAAGACAGCCCACAGAAAGACTAGGCCCCATGCACCACTCACTACCCCTGGTCAAGGCCCCAACAACAGGTCAAAAATCGAAAAACACAAAATTTTACAAAAAAAAAAAATCGAAAAACACAGAAAAATCAGCACAATCCCAATTCATCTATGGCCTCCATGATGTTTAAATTCAAGACAACCCACAGAAATACTAGGCCCATGCAAGACTCACTACCCCTGGCATAAATAAAGGTTGAAAAGTAGGGAAAATGGTTGGAGGCCTAACAACAAAGCCTGCATTCAAAATGGCCACTTGCCTGCCAGCACATGGCAAGTGCCTGTAGCTGCACTCAAAATGGCCACCAGCCACATGGCATGTCCCTCCCCATGAACACCCCCAAAAATCGAAAAACACTGCAAAATCAGCACAATCCCATTCCATCCATGATGTTTAAATTCAAGACAGCCCACAGAAAGACTAGGCCCCATGCACCACTCACTACCCCTGGTCAAGGCCCCAACAACAGGTCAAAAATCGAAAAACACAAAATTTTACAAAAAAAAAAAATCGAAAAACACACAAAAATCAGCACAATCCCAATTCATCTATGGCCTCCATGATGTTTAAATTCAAGACAACCCACAGAAAGAATCAGTCCACCCACCACTGAGTACCCCTGGGAAAAGGCCCCAAAACAGCCCAAAAATCGAAAATCCCAAAATTTTAGTTGCAGCAACTGTAATGCCCCAAACAAACTTACTTGTAAAATTTCTAATCCAACAGTGATCCAAAGAAAGTCAAAAAGGCCTCAAATCCAAAGATCCAGCAGCATCCACAAAAGGTAATCCTTCCAGGTCCACATCCGAATGAAAAGTGACCAGGAGATGGACAAAGCACTGGGAGGAGCCTGCTGAACAGGAACAGGAAGTTGAAGACTATGGGGCACTTCCTTCCTCCCACCCCCCTGCCCCCCTCCCCAAAATGGACTCCTCGCTAAAAAAGTGCAGGCAAATGTCAAACTAAGGAGTTATTCACATAAAAATCATCATTTCTAGAAGGTTTATGCTGCTTGCTGGTGGATTTCTTGTGCAGAATTGCAAATTTATATTTTCGCGCGCCGCATCTCAAATCTCGCAATTTGCGAAGTACCGCGAGACGTGATCTCGCCGTACTCGCGTTGACAAACTCTCGCTGGCAAGCCGCGATGACGTAATCGCGCTCGCCAATTCCCGCGGGATCACACAGCAAGATCCAAAATGGCGCAGCACTCGCAAACTATCGAAAAAAACAACTCGGCAAACGATGATAAACGCCGCGCGCCGCAAAAATTGTATCACCAACGCCGCGCGCCGCCAAAAAAATCCGCTGCGTGCGAATTTGCGGATTTTGCGGGAAATCCGCAAATCTCGCGGATTGCGGATTTCCCGAAAATCCGCAAAATCCGCGAGCGGAACGGATTTTCCGCCCACGCTTAATGTGCACCCCATCCCTGCAATGTAAAGCACCTCAAACGGAAAGATGCCTGGAGCATCAACACATCCGAAATGGTGAGATTCATTGCTTCACATTCAAGCAGATAGAAGGGTTCTATGATAAATACAGATATACAGGATGTAAAGAAATCTCATTACTCAAAACCTGTCTGTCATCTGTGTGGAGAAGGTGAGGATGCGAAGGATTTGAGACTAAGCACGTGCCAGCGGTGCTGTACAGGACATATATTATATTCGAAATAGCCAGGGCATAACGGGGACGCACACTGCTAGCAGCAATAATGTATTTTTCTAGTGTTCATTAATGATATGTTTTCTGCAGAACCTTCTGAGGGTTGCGGACTGGTGTTAGCGTGCCCGATGTAGAAAGTCTGTTTAGGGAAAAATAAATGGCAACGTTAATGGATACAAATAAGTTAACATGGGGGTTGAATTTTGAGAGACAACCACGCATGTGACAGGTTAATCTTGCATGAACCACATGACACTTCCTCAGTAGGAAGTGATGGAGAAAGCTACTTGGTTTATTAAAAGCTCCATTATCTGTGGACAGTATATATACTCAACCTGAGAAGTATGTTTGTAAATTATAGAGGTCCATCAAGCTAATAAAAAGAAATCCTCCACCCACTAGCTTAGAAGTAGGCCAGGGTGGTATTTTATAAACACAGGCATATTCTTGCAAAATTTCCAACACTAACGTTACAAATGCCTGAGATTACGCCAGTACGCCATGCTGTGAAATTGAGACTTCTTTCGAGTAAAAATTCTATCGCAGGAGTATGGGAAGAACAGAATAGAGGGTGCCTACCGCTGTTGCCCCCAAAAGAAATCACCGCCGCAGCCCTGCTCCGTGAAAACCGGAAGTCAGGCACTTTTGGCCGAGACGGGGCGGGGCCTGCAATCCAGCAGGAAGTTCCGCCCGCCGCCGCCGAGGAAGCAGTGAAGCCGGCCGACTCCGACCAGCGCTGCAGAGGAGACACGCCGAAAGGGGCCGGTGAGTGGGAGGGGAGGGGGGTGTATGCGTGTGTGTCTGTTCCAATGTGTCTGTGTGTGTGCGCGTGTGGGTCTGCGTGTGTGTATGCAGTGTGTGTGGCTGGGTATGTGCGCATGCGTGACTGTGGAGTGTGTTTGCGCAAGGGAATGAGACACGAGAGGGGCAAGGCGACGTGCGCGCTCACGAGGTGAAATCCGCGTCTGTGCTCGTGCCCCTTTCGTGTCCACTCTCCCAGATACGGGCAACATTAGTTGTCTTCGCTGACAGCTTGCAATGCTTCGCATTGCAAGCTACGTCAGCTCGCCCTAAAAAGGGCGTTGAATGAAGCCATGATTATGTCCTGCTAGATATAAAAATCAGGAATTAGTTTGTGTGTGGTTTAAGTTTCAGAGGTAAAATACAAAGCATATCAAACTGATCAACATATTTAATTGGAGAAAAGCACCCCAAAAAGTACACTGGCCTGGTGCAATTTCTATCTAATATGCCTAGATTTTGGACTACAAAGAAGTGTTTGGGCATGCACTGAAGGCCATTGAGGAAATTACCTAATAATCAACTTTATTTTTGGAGAGCCAGAGTGTATGCTTAGGTCTTGCTGCTCAGGACAAATAGTAATAGCAAAGTAGAGGCATTATGAGAGAAATAGAAGAACTATCAATAAGTGAACTTTCACACTGGGGTTTGTGACGGGAAATCAAGTTACCTATCCCCACAGATGCATAGAGAGTCAGATGCCTGCTACCCTCTGCCCACTGGCACCCCCAACATGAAAGGACAAGTGTTAAAAATGCAATAGGTTTCACCTTTTATTAAGCTAAAGATATTAGCTTTGCTAGTAGTATTGTACGTTAATTGTGCAATATGTAATGGCTTTATAAATGAAAAGGCATTGCAATGGCAAATACATAAAGCAAAAGCATTGGCATAGCCAATAGGTCTCCCCTCTGGGACCTTATAAGTGTTTTGCCAGAGGTGTTTGGAAGTTTGGTAAGAGATGCAATTTAACATGAAGGGATCCCATACCTCGCTGACACATGCAGTACCCGCAGTTCAAACGAGAAGAGGGCATGGGGAAACCTATTATAAGATCTCAATCAATGGGGAAGGCACGCGTTACTGCAACTTGTGCGTGCTTTCACCGTATAAATATTTAACACATGATCCGAGGCAGTTGAATGCTAGAAGCGAGAGGGGAGAGAGCGCGCAAGGAGAGAGAAAGAGAGAGAGAAATATTAATGTGATTTATCTCAGGGCTCGATCCCTCTGCCTCAGTACTTTAGCAGTAGGTCAGGTTGTAACTGGATAATATATGGCTGGGATCGATAGTGGCAGATGTAACAAGACCTGCTTCATTTTTACCGAGATCTTAGCGGTCAAGGTAAATTAGCGCAAACAGGGAATACGTAATTGGCCCTGTCTCAATAATATATACAAACGAGTTAAAAACAGTGCATGCAACTGGAACGAAACCAGAATTATAGCCTGTTTTGCGAAAGTAGATATTGCAAGATGTTGGAATGTGTGTCGGACTACGTTTCCTAAATAGGGCGTAAACCTCAATCGCCACAGGCAACCAGGCCTTTCAATTACACAAATAGCAAACAAAATAAGGAACCAGCATTACAACGGCTAAGTTATTTGAAGCATTTATCCTTATGCTTTGAAACGCATCCATGAAAACTGCCAGTGTTTTAGTAATGACATGTTGCAAGGACACAAGTAATGCTCAACAATATACAATATTCACATAAATAAATGTGTTTAGCCTTCTTTGATTGACAAGTTTTCAGTAGATCGAAAACTGTTCCATTTGATCGAGAATCATGAATATACGCAGGTACACTTGGAACCAACATGGGACCTTCAATATACGGGCAGTATTCAATTCAATTTGACTTTATTCGGCTAAAAATTAGTAACCATAAAAGTACATAAAAACAATTAATTTTACCACATCATTATTAAAAGAAACATTTAGAACCACTAGGTTATTAGAAATACAAATGTAGGTACAAATATGTAATACATTTAAATGCAGCATACATTGACTTCAAGTGCAATTTGATTTTCGTAATCTAAAAACATTACTAAAATATTCCGAAATGGAAGCTACAATAAAAATAACATCTAATTTCTTGAGTTCTAAAAAGGCGGCACAACATTGTCTAACATTCATTTCCTTTAAAATTGGTACAATCAGTCTTTTCCAGGGTAAAGTGTAGTATTTAAAGAATAAAAGGATGTGGATGTCAGACTGCTCTGATGAGTGGCGCGTGTTGCCCGGTCTTCGCGTGCACTTTGGGTATACTGCAGCTGCTGGCCGCTACTTAGTTATGGGACACTGACCTTATCGAAACAGCCGCCACTGCGGGTGCGAGGCTGACTGCCTGCCTCCAAGTGTTTCCCCAGTTGGGTCTTCCCACGGGAGCAGACTGCGAGGTACCATAGGGATTTCTCTGGGGTAAGCAATGTAACCCGATCTTCACTTTTGTTGCAGTAACTTTTGCCTCTTCCTAACTTCACTGTTGCATGATTCAGTGAGATGATTGTTTGAGACAATTATCGCCTCACTACGCTGGTTGCTTGTTCTTAACTCTGCACCTTTTTAATGTGTGTGTATTTTTGATTGAACTTGTGCGAACCTTCCACTTGGGAATACTGCATTCACTTTGCTGTCCTGTGAATTGTCTTTATTCTTACAGGTCGCAATACTTCAACAGGACCAAACGGCCTGCGCCCCAGTATTACCGACCAAATAAGGTTGTATACCATATTACAAGTTTAAATAATCTCTTCACTGTGTGGTACTATCTACTGAGGTCCTGAGGAATTGCCATCACGGCAAGAAACAGGTCGACCTAATTAGAGGGTAGTAGTTAATATGCTCAGATAGTTTTAGGGCATGTATCTCCCCTCCCACCTTTTAACCAAGGGAGTCTACCACGCGAATAAAGTGGATTGTGGACTGACCTACCTTTTTTTAACTTCACCTTTTCCACGTCACGGCCACACCCCCCGCCCTCTCACACGCATGCACCATATGGCCGGAACAAAAGATCTCCGCTAAAGAGCCCTGGTTTCGGGAGCCCGTCAGACATTGCAGCGCCAGTCTGACGAGGAGCAGAACCCATATGATGAAGCATGACACCTAGCTTGCTGGGTGTGTGAGGGTTTTAGTTCCATCAAGGGGATTCCCCCCTCCTTCTAATACATGCACTTCTTCACTCTTCCCGGGGAACTTTGTACCCTTTTGGTATTGCTCTGATGAGTTATCAGAAGGGCATTTAATTAGGTTGGGAGACCAACAGTTCATTACGGGGAAACTTAAAACCCTAAAAAGAATACTTAACCTAAAAGGTAAAAGGGGAGAGGGGAGAGATGTGATTTAGCTCAGGGCTCGATCCCTCTACCTCAGTACTTTAGCAGTAGGTCAGGTTGTAACTGGATAATATATGGCTGGGATCAATAGTGGCAGATGTAACAAGACCTGCTTCATTTTTACAGAGATCTTAGTGGTCAAGGTAAATTAGCGCAAACAGGGAATACGTAATTGGCCCTGTCTCAATAATATATACAAACGAGTTAAAAACAGTGCATGCACCTGGAACGAAACCAGAATGATAGCCTGTTTTGCGAAAGTAGATATTGCAAGATGTTGGAATGCGTGTCGGACTACGTTTCCTAAATAGGGCGTAAACCTCAATCGCCATAGGCAACCAGGCCTTTCAATTACACAAATAGCTAACAAAATAAGGAACCAGCATTACAACGGCTAAGTTATTTGAAGCATTTATCCTTATGCTTTGAAACGCATCCATGAAAACTGCCAGTGTTTTAGTAATGACATGTTGCAAGGACACAAGTAATGCTCAACAATATACAATATTCACCTAAATAAATGTGCTTAGCCTTCTTTGATTGACAAGTTTTCAGTAGATCGAAAACTGTTCCATTTGGTCGAGAATCTTGAATACACGCAGGTGCACTTGGAACCAACATGGGACCTTCAATATACGGGCAGTAATTTAATTTTCGTACGGGGAAGAACTTGCTGTAAAACAAATTTTTTAGGCTTTTTGCAATTTTCCACAATTTACACAGGCACGCACTACGTCACACATACACAAAAATACACATGCTCAAACACAAAAGGTGCATATTAAACAAGCAGGCAGGCTGATACAGACAAACATGAAACACACATAATACACACACATTGCAACGCAGGCATTCATTTTAACACGTACGAAGCACACACATGCAGGGAGCTGTGTCTGAATTTGCCCCCTTAATGAAAACTCGTGCTTTCCGAAAAATGAGGAAGCTGGTCTGGTACGGAAATTGAGCAGTTGGGACCGAGAGCGGAGGATCGATGCTGCTCTTTTTTAACAGCTGCAGCACTTACCTGAGTATACGCGGGAATCGATGAAGGAAGTGGAGTTGGAAAAATAAAGAGACCGATGCCAATCCATCTGTCCCTTTAATGGCCATTGCACTCACGGCAGTCTTCGTTCCTGCCGCAGAACAATGACGTCACTTCCGGCGCTCCCGGATGTGCGTAGCTTTTGCTTTTGCTACCGGCTTCCGGTATATGAAAAGGTGAGAGAGCTGCTCTCCATTGAGGATCTGCGGTTCGAGTCCCAGCAAGCCGGCAGACTGATGGTTTACAGTAGGTGATTTTGGCATTGTGTTCGAGGCAGCTGTGCTTTTTAAAAATGTATTTTAGTATTGTGATGGAGTGAATTCGGCAGTCATCATGACGACAAAGCTTGTTTTCCTTTGCAAGATCTAGTCCTCGGGCCATGAGCAGGTCTGTCCGCAGTTGTTTAAAGAGTCTAACAATCGGATTCCACTAAACTATGTGTTTATGGAAATACTCTATGAAGGAAGTGCAGCCTGGGGGTACAGAAAGTATCATATCACAGCAGCGCCTCCCGGCATTCCGCATTCATAAAAAGTTTGGGGGTTTGTAGGGCTTTCGGATTTTAGGGCGTACATGGTCATTTTAGGGTTGAGGGTGGGTTTGTGTTTTGGGGGGCCAGGTGTAATTTAAGGGTTTAGAGCATGTTTGGGTTTGGGGTGCGATGGTTAATTTTAGGGTTTAGGGTGTGTTTGGGTTTTAGGGTACAAGGGTTAATATTAGGGTTTATGGTGTGTTTGGTGTGCAAGCGTTAATTTGGGGGTTCAGGGTGTGTTAGGGTTTAGGGTGTGTTTGGGTTTGGTGTGCAAGGGTTAATTTGGGGGTTCAGGGTGTGTTTGGGTTTTGGGGTGCCAGGGTTAATTTTAGGGTTTAGGGTGTGTTTGGGTTTGGGGTGCAAGGGTTAATTTGGGGGTTCAGGGTGCCAGGGTTAATATTGGGGTTCAGGGTGTGTTTGGGTTTTGGGGTGCAAGGGTTAATTTGGGGGTTCAGGGTGTGTTTGGGTTTTGGGTCTCCGAGCTGCAGGAGGTCAGACGTTTATCTGCAATTCATTGTGCAATCATCCAACAGTTTGCATTTTTCTGGAAAACTGAAACCAAAGTGGTGGACGTGCTCTTTAAATAGACAAACAATTCCTGTTAAAATCACCAGACGCAAAAACATCTTATTGAAAACACAATAGTACCTTTAAAGTATTCAGATGCTTATTTTCAAATCACCCCCAAAGTCATCAGGAACAATGTCATCTTATAAAGTTATCGGAGAGTCATTTACAAGTCATCCTCAGATCATCAGGAATAATGATACCTTCTGAAGTCAGCAGATACTAATTTTCAAGTCCTCCTTAGATCATCACGAATAATTACACCTACTAGAGTCATGAGGTACTCCTTTTCAAGTCATCCTTTAATCATCACGAATAATGACACCTACTAAAGTCATCAGATACTAATTTTCAAGTCCTCAAATCATCAGTCTGAGCTTCTGCAGCTTGCTGATGACTTCAAGAGCTTGATAATGTCTGATGACGTGTAAATGACTTCTAAGGTAGTTGGATGATCATCCAATGACTCTGGGATGGCTTCTAAAGTAATCCTGTTTGACCTGGGTAAGGAAATGAAGCTGACGGAACGTCGCCTTTCCCTGGAGGATGTAATACCTGTCTTGGAATTGAAAGGGGTGTGTGCGCAACAGCTTTATCAATCCATAATCCAGTACTTACTATTACGTCCTCTTTTGACATTTTTAGAGATCGTGAATATGAACATAACAATGAACCTGAGAGCAGCCCAGGAATGGAACCTCCGGAAAAAAGGAAGCAAGGAAGGACACAAAAACTTCCTTTGTCTAAACCTAAATCCAATAAAAATCTTAATCTGGGCATACCGCAGACACTAACCCGTTAACTCCTATGATAGCCTCTGCATTTTCTACTACAGAGGATCCTACCCAAAATTTGGAACCAATTCTAACAACATTCTTTCAACCTCTTTCAACCAGACTGTCTAAAATAGAGGATAATTTGACTTTCCTTTGCAATAAAATTCCTACTATGGTTAATGGTTTGCGAGGGGATACTGCTCCCGGATTTCTAAAAACTCAGCTTCCACCTCCATCCACTGTGGATCGTCTGAACTGCTTCACTGACATCACAGATTTGTCTCGGGTCCCCACTGTAACAGCGCGACATGGCAAAATGGTTGATTTGGTGACTGAGAGTTTATGCCCCACCCTAACTAACGAAAGGGTCCGATTGGGCGAGGTAGTTACTGGTATCGTTCCATCTCCAGATAGTGGAAGAGCTGCTGAAAGTGGTATTGTTGATCCTCCTCAAGGGCAAGGCCAAGGGCATTTAATGCGTAAGGAGGATATGGCATTTGCGCAAGGAGAAAGACTGGAACTCCCCCCGGCTGCTTGTCCTTTGGTCATTGTTTTAGCCAATATCCCTATATTAAAATCTGATCAACCGGAATCTACTGAGCAGCTAATGCATAAGACCTTGTTTTGGCTTTTAAAATTCTCAAAAGGAAGGTTCAACCTGTACCAACATCTTATTATTATAGTGAGAAGAGTCTATAGTGTGGGTTTTGCTCCAAAGGTCATAGGAGGGGATTGTATAGATGTGAATTTTAATGATCACCAACTTGTAGGTGACTTACTGAGATTACTACCTAATGTTCCTTCCCTAGACACAGACACAAACATTTTCGCCCTCCCTCTGGGTTTCTTCCATAAACACCCCAGGTTATATACAACTGCACACTTTAACCCGTTTACTGCGACAAACATTCTGCTGCTGTGCAGGCGTTCCAGGGGGTAGGCGGGGCTGCGTCGGCCAACGGTCGCGCACAGCACCAGTGAGGTAGTGAACGGCTGTCGCGAGCACGGAACGGGTTAAGAGGAGTGCTCCTTGTTATTCTCGCCCCTTTTTAAATACCTATAACCAACAAAAAACTGCTCTAGTTCCTCCTTCTAACAGATTTGCTTTACTAGGGGATATTGATGTGTGCGATTGACAGGCAAATCGTCGCCAACCATCCCTAAAGAAAAGGATATTCCTTCCCTTTCTAGATCCCAAGACCTGCCCACTGCCTAAATTGCTCTGGATCCTCCGTGTGAAGATTTAGGCTGAGAGGGTAGTGAATCAGAATCTGTAAAAGTTGTTTCGTGGAATATAGCGGGCTTCAAACAGAAAAAGTCCAACCCTGATTGGCTGGCCCTGGTGACTCAATTTGATATATTATGTTTCCAGGAAACATGGGAAATTGACCAGATTAATATAGATGGTTATCGGTCCTTTGAGACACCTGCAATACAGTCTAGGGCTGGCCGATCAAGAGGAGGATTAGTAACATTAGTGGCTAACGCATTAACATTAAAGCTGATAACATTTTTAACTCGTTCGCTGCGGCGGCTATTCCGCCGCAGCGCTAACAGGGCGGGGCGGTCGCATGCTGGTGGCAGAACTGCTCCGTCACCAGCCGCGGTTGGGCTGTGCTCGTGACGGAGCAGTTCCGTCATGGCCCGCCCCGCTCAATAGAACGCGCAGCGCAGGCGCGAAATCAGCGCCGCGCAGGCGACGCGGCCGGGCCATGACGGAACCGCTCCGTCATCAGCACAGCCCAACCGCAGCTGATGACGGAGCAGTTCCGTCATCAGCATCGAACGGGTTAAACACTACTCCTTTTTACCATTTTTTTTATTTGAGGCGCATAAAGGCCGCAATTGGATCCTTATTAAATTTTACAACAATATATTTGAGGGTAACCAGGCAATGGTGTTGGATCCCCTGGAAACATACATTACTGACATTTTAGGAAAAGCACATAAAAATTGTGATTTCGTCTGGATGGGCAATTTTAATGCCCACAGTTGCAACAGGGGGGACTCAACTGTATGTGGTCTGACATATTGTGATGTTGACCCCCTTTTTCACTTTTCTCCCAATGATTATGGAAATATTCTAAATAGGATAATAATGGCTAATAGCCTTGAGATAGTTAACCCATATGATACTATAACTGGCTAGCTGGTCTCCACTTTTTCTACTGGTTCCTATTTTTGGAAAATAGATTATATTTTAGTTTCAGAATCCATTAAATCATATTTTACTACTATTAAGACCCACTTTAATGCCTTTAGTGATCATGCGGCAATCACTTACCGCACAACAATAGCTCAAAGGCGTAAACCATCAGAGAAATTATTATTAAAGCTCTCTATAGCAAGGAAAAACAGGGTTGTTTTGAAGTGGGAAAAGGTGGATACTGTAGAGTTCACTGGCTGAATCATGGGCAAAATGGACCAGGAGATTATGACCTGCTTGGACGTAAACACACCCTATATTGATCGCCCGGCGGCCTTTGAGCGAATCCTATAAGAGATCGAGGATAATTTGTCTTGTCAGGTCTCAATTGGGACTCACAAGAAAGTTCGCTGGTTTGATAATGTGTGTGTAAAGGCCCTTAAAAATCTACATGACGACTTAAAGTCAAAACCCAGAGATCAGAATTTAGTGAAGTCATCACGTTTCACATCCAAAAAAGCAAGATTAGATAGCTTAGGGAGGAGGCCTGTGAGAATTTACAAAGAGCTGCAGCATTAAACAGCAGCAAGGACTTTTGGTCCATAATTAATGCTCCTTTCTTAGGAGAGGAGAAGGAGATTTCTCTAGAGTCCCATGTGGACGAGGACCAGTGAGTTGAACATTTTGTAGCACTTTTTGGGAATACAGCCCAAGTAAAAGCCCCATGTGCGGCTTTACTAATCTGTAATTCTGGAGATCCTTTAACCTTTAGTTTGGATGAAATTAAACTTGATCTGAATCATTCTAAGAGATGTAAGGCCCCTGGACCCGATGGGGTCCCGATCGACTTTTTCCTGGATAACCAGGACCTCTGGGTCCCATTATTCACAAATGTTTTTGACACCATAGTCCTAACAGGCCCGTTGGTATCCTAGAAAAAGTCGGTCATAATCCAGATTTTTAAGAAGGGGGATAAGGCTGCACCAAAAAAACTATTGGCCTATCTCCCTATTAGACACAACAGCAAAACTAATGGGGCGGGTACTCCTGAACAGATTGAAGAACTGGGCCTCTGAAAAGAACATGATAATCCCTGGCCAATATGGCTTTAGAATAGGAAAGGGGACGGTACACCAGTGCCTTAATTTAACCCGTATAACTGCTAAGTATACTGTGGCTAAGAATGCCCATTTCTATATGTAATTTAAGGACTTATCGGCCTCCTTTGATTGTGTGGCCCATTCCAAGTTATGGGCAATATTGGAGGACATGGGAATAGAGATCCAGATAATTAATTTCATCTGAGAGATGTATGGTAATACTACAGCCTGTGTACACTACGAAAATAAGGGAAAATGTACACAGTATTTTAAAATTACCCGAAGCATGAGACAGGGGTGTGTACTCGCCCCTTTTTTATTTGCTTTGTATACTAATGCAGTGGAGTCGACCTTGGTAGGTTTTACTCCAGATGTCCCGCATCAAATCTTCTCCTGTCCCGATACTCCTCTTTGCAG
Organism: Lissotriton vulgaris; assembly: GCF_964263255.1. Taxonomy (NCBI): domain Eukaryota; kingdom Metazoa; phylum Chordata; class Amphibia; order Caudata; family Salamandridae; genus Lissotriton; species Lissotriton vulgaris. The sequence continues at coordinate 1,545,963,438 of NC_141694.1, read as the reverse complement.
ATGATGCAGTGCTTTTGAGCGCAAACTGGTAATGCACTGCAGAAACTCATAGAGGAGTACGTAAAATTTATGAAAAATCTGGACATGAGGATTAACAAAACTAAATCTTTTGTACTTGTGGCGGGTACGACGATAACAAAACACCCCACTTTGTCTATTGAAGGGCGAAATCTTGAGATTGTGAATTCATTTAATTATCTTGGTATTATTCTTAACAGGAAAAATACAGGAGTGGATATGGTGATTAATAGAGGAATCCTAATGCCAAAAAGTATTGGAGGGCTTTTTAGTTTTATAAAGAAACTAGGCTCAAAGCCATTAAATGTAATAAGAAAGATCTATGAGGCAAAAACACTCTCTATCGCTGTGTATGGGGCAGCTGTTTGGGGCTTTTCGGATATTTCGAAATTGCAGACTATCGAGGACGTTTTTTTGAAAAGATTACTAGGTGTTCCGCAATCGTGTTCCTCTTCCATCGTTCACTCTGAGCTGAGTGCCCCTTATATAGCAAATAAAATTAATTGTGCCCCAATCCTTTTGTGGCAATCAGTATGGAGGAAAGAAACCCAAAGTCTAACTAAACATATTTGGGTGGACTGCCTGAATTTAGATGGGATACATAAAATCAAATGGCTAAAATATGTTGAAGTCAATCTCCAAGCAATTGGATTACGTAAACTATATGAGGACCCAAATTCATGTTTGACCATTTCCAAAAAAGAATTAAAGCTTCATCTATTAGATCATTTCGAAAAGAAAAGGTAGGACTTCAACTGTAATTAGACCACTGTGAGACATTGTCTCTTAGCCCCTACTATAATCAATACTTTGACCTCATACCAGTCTTTTGTAACAAATCTTCAGCATATATACATATTACAGAGATTCTGACTAAATTACATCCCGCTTATGTTAGGTTACCCCCCCGAAATCTTACTCAATTAATGCCCTTTATTTATGCCCATGTGATAACCATTCTCTTCAAAATGATTTGCATATTGTCTTTTCTGTAAGCTGTATCTGAATGAAAGGAAAAGATACACCCTCTCACTTATTCGTACATTAAATATCAGACAATCTCACCCAGTACTTCTATTTCCAGCAATACCTGGATCCCCTGGTATGTTTCTGTTTGGCCTCGTTCTTCTTAGCTGCTATAAAGACAAGAAGTCGAATTCCCTTGTGTGAATTTTATAAGTAAGATAAGGGTCACTCGATTACATTTTGATCTTGTATTAATGAATTTATTTTATTTGTCGTGTTTTTAATCTTTTTTTGAATTATATTTCATGTATCTGAGCTTTTATAGACGTCTCTTTTATCTTGTAATGTTTTATTAATACTTTGGATGTATATTTTGTAGAATAATTTTTATGCTGTCATTCATTTTTTTTTTTTTTTTTGGAAAACCTTTATTGAAAATTCAAAGCACACAGCTATTCAGCCTTACATCCCTGAGGCTAGGCAGCAATTTAAAGAGCGGAGAAGAGGTGCGCACAAATCAATTCGAGGAGCAAATCAGGTTTAATTTTATATTATAACTAAGAAACCTAAGATAACAACAAGAAGGAACGATAAAGAAAAAATAAAGGGGAAAAAGGAGAAAGGAGGTGGCAAGGTACAACATAGGAGCGGCAATGCATGATTCCAGGGGGCGAGTGGGACCGATTAGCACTCTGCACTAACCATATGCTGTCATTATTAAGGCTAAATAAAGTTATTTGATGATGATGAGTATCAGTGCTTTTGTTGTGAAGAATTAGAATTGAAAATGTTTTAATAAGTAAATTATGAGACTGTCAATTAAACATTGCTAAGGTCTGTAGAAGGCTTAGTAGTTTTTAAAGGGTCGCAGTCACTCCCTCTCTTCCTTTTGTACCGCTTTCATCTGCAATCTCTCACTATGTTAAGCACTAACACCCTTTTTTACCCCCACATCTTTCTGAAATTTCTAATCCGGATATCTCACACCTCTTCTCTTTCCCCTTCAGCACCTATTTTTCACTCTTCTGCATGCACTTACTTGCTTGTCCTGCACTTCACCATCCCCCCACACACAAAACACACCCACTCGCCTGTAAGCTTTGTGTTTTTGTTTTACTTTAGCCCTGTCTCTTTTTCAACAGTTGTGTATGCCCTTTGCACACCTTTGCACAGATTCATAATTACAATAACCACGTTATTAGTGCTCTGTGTGCTCTGCAGGGAGGCCAAGGATTGAATGAGCATGTGTTGAGAACACCTTTATTACCCACTGTTAGGCACTATGAGAAACCTGCATATATCAACTGCAGAGGTCTTTATCATGACCCATTATAAACATCCACCAACAACCTGAACACGCACACACTGAGAGGCGACTATATGCTGTATGAAAAAAAAAATTACAGAAGCACAGTATACTGGAAAATGTAAACACTCTTAGGGCATGCACGATTAAGTAAAGCAAGTAAAATGTTCACAGGAAGTATATTGCTTACATGGGTTACCTAATGTTTTTTACAGTCTTTAATCAGATACACCTACATCTACAGATCATGCAGAAAATCTAGGAATCATTCTAGATGACAAGCTCAACATGATGGCTCAAGGCAGTGCAGTGTGCACCACCTGCTTCCACATCCTACGCATGGTCTTCAAATAGTTGCCTCAGAACACCAGACGGACCACCCCACAAGCACTCATCATCAGCAGGATTGACTATATCAACAGTCTCTACTACGGATTTTCCAAACAACTCCTCTACAGACTCCAGACAATCCAAAGCACAGCCATATAACTCATACTTGAACTCCCATGCTGCACACACATCACACTGCACGACAGGAAGCTTCACTGGCTCCCCATTCACAAGTGCAGCCAATTCAAACTCCTCACACACACATACAAAGCACTACAGAACACAGTACCAGAATATTTGTACAGCTTCATACACTTCACCAACCCACCAGAGACATACGCTCTGCCGCACTCACACTCGCATTCTCTTCCCTCATCTGCAAAAGCAAAACTGTAGGTTGCTCATTCTTCAGCATTGCACCCAAGACATGAAACTACCTCCTCCACGCATCTGAGCCTCCTCCTCACTTCTTGAGTTCAGAAAGAAGCTTAAGAACTAGCTCTTCTTATTAGCACTTTGGAACCATACACCTACACACCTTTCCCAAGCGCCTGGATACCTTCTTTGATGATTAGTGCTGTACGCTGATCAACGTAACATAACATGTCTTCAGTTCCTTGCAGAATTCGAGAATTGAAGAGGCAGCTTTGATGTGTAGTGAGAAGTCATTCCAGGCTTTAGAAGTGATGTAGGCGAAAATCCTACTTTCTGATCTGGTCTGCATATGTCTGGGATATTTGCGAGAAGTAGTCTGCCTGAGTGGACATGTCTGGTGGGTTTGTAAAATGTGATACGGTTGTTGAGGTAAGTTGGGTCTGTGTTGTGCAGGGCTTTAAATGTTTGTAGGAGGAGTTTAGTTTGTTTGTGTATAGGAAGCTAGTGGAGCACCCTAAGGTTTAGGGTGATGTGCTTGCAGCATGGTAGATTGAGTCTGATCCTTGCTGCTGAGTTCTCTATGGTTTTGAGATGCCTGGTTAGTTGTGTGCTGATTCCGACTTAGAGGGTGTTCCTGTAGTCAGGTTAGCCTATGATGAGGTCTTGGATGATGGGTCTACAGGTGCTGGTGTGGAGTCACTGGAAGATTTTCTTCAGTATCTTCAGGGTGTGGAAGCAGGAGGCAGTGACGGTGTTGAGTTGGGCAGTCATGGTGAGTTAATTACAAAACAATTCCAGTGCACACGTTATAGTTGGTTAATCATATAGGTTTTGTTTCTTTCTTTGAGCAAACGAACAAGCAGCGTAAATCCTGAGTAATGAGACAAGATGGACACAAGTAGGTCAAATCATTTAGGATGTATTAAGCTCTTCTGTTGGAGAAGTGTGGCTCACCGGTTAGATGAGGCAGACCCGGACGCAGAGGTCAGGCCCGGGACCAGGGTTCAATCCCCGACGCGGCAGGGTCTTGAGCTCAAAATGTCCACGGACTCGATAATTCTCGCCTCGGTGCCTATTACAATCATGGGTTCACCCTCTGCAACTCTGGGCAATAGCTTGCTTAATCTCCACTACGGCCCCACCGTGATGGGATGCCTGGCTTTCACCTTGGGGGATGCCCAGTAGGGGTTATCTCGCAGGGAAAAGCCAGGATGGGTTCCTAAAGCAAGCGCGTTGAGACCTTACGGTGAAAGGCGCTACATAAGAACGTATGATTTACGATTCATGATTTGATTCTAGAAGGGTGACATCAAGACAAAAAAATATAGTATATGATCAGACGACACGTGTTTCGTCTAGGGAGCAGAGGCGCCCGTGACTCTTCAGGGCTGTAGGCAGTAACTTTAGTGAGTTTCGGTTAGACGGTGATACTTCCAACCCGGCGTATGTCGGGTGAGTGAACAGGACCGTTAAGTAGAATCCAGTATTGGAAATATAGTATCATAAGGCAATGTAACGACGGGCGGGTACATCGGTCGTGGTGATGGTACTCTGTGAAGCAGAGTGCTAACACGCGTATCCTCCGACAGCGGCTCTTCCAGTATCCTCCGACAGCTGCTCTTCCAGTGGTGGAAGACCAGCTGTCGGAGGATACGCGTGTTGGCACTCTGCTTCACAGAGTACCATCACTACCACGGATGTACCCGCCCGTCGTTACATTGCCTTATGATACTATATTTCCAATACTGGATTCTACTTAACGATCCTGTTCACTCACCCGACATACGCCGGGTTGGAAGTATCACCGGCTAACCGAAACTCACTAACGTTACCGCCTTCAGTCCTGAAGAGTCACAAGTGCCTCTGCTCGCTAGACGAAACACGTGTCGGCAGGTCATATACTATATATTTTTTTTCTTGATGTCACCCTTCTAGAACAGAAGGGCTTAATACATCCTAAATGATTTGACCTACTTGTGTCCAACTTGTCTCATTACTCAGGATTTACGCTGCTTGTTTGTTTGCTCAAAGAAAGAAACAAAACCTATATGGTTAACTGACTATAACGTGTGCACTGGAATTGTTTTGTGCTTATTTGGTTGGGCCCTTGCCAACCTTTACAGAGCTTCTTGGGGTCTCCACGGTCCATGTTGCACCGTTCAACTTACTTTTCATTCTTGCATTTACTATCTGTTTATCCACACTAACCGCTACCAGCATAGGCGCCACTTTTTCTTGTATACTACAAAACGCTACACTGATTTTCTAACATGGTGAGTTAATTGTTGATGAGATTTTTGGGGTACCTGGTGTTGTGTGTCAGCTGAGCCCTGCCAGCCACCAGGTGGAGTTCCACAGTGAGGAGTTTCTGCTGAAAATCATGATTTCTGTCTTGTGGGTGTTACGTTTGAGACAGTTGGATTTCATCCAGTCGGTGACCTTGGTCGTGCAGGTGGCAAGCTTCGTCTGGGTTTAGATGTTTTGTCCAATAAGAAGAGTATCAGCTGTGTATCATCAGCATAGGATAGCATGTCGATTTCATGGGTGTGGGTGATGATTGCAAGCAGGATCATTCAAGTATTGAAGAGTCAGGCCAAGTAATGAGTCTTACGACATTCCACAGATAAGGTTGCTGGCGTCCAAGTAATAAGGGGACAGGTTGACTTACCAGGTTTAACCAGTCACGATGGAGCACATCCAGTAGAGTACAGGTCCTTGGTTTCCGGTTTCATTTAGTCGCTGGATGAGGATGGGTTTGAATACTATGGTGAAAGCCGTGGACTGGTCCAGAAGGATGAGTGCTACGGTGTCTCCTCTGTTCATGATATGGATGGATCATTTGTAATGCTGAGGCTGTGTCCATGCTGTGGTTAGGTCTAAAACCAGATTGAGTGGCATCACAGAGATGGATGTTACTTTAGGTGTCTGGCTAGGTGCCTGTTGATCAGCTTCTCTTGGACTTTGGCCATGTAGGGTAGCAGGAAGCTAGGTCTGTAGTTGGCTAGCGGCATCGGGTTAGCGAAGGCATTTTGAGGAGGGCAGTACTGTGGTGTGTTTTTACAGGCGCCTGGTTAGGGGCTGCAGTGATGGAGGTGTTCAAGATCAAGGTGAAGGCTGAGCTAATGGGTTGCAATGCTTTTACGAAAACACGGTGTGGACAAAGGACCAATGGCACCTCGTAGGGGACCTTCTGTAATGTGAAAACAGTTTCTTCTGTTGTGATAGCGTGCCAGGACACCAGTGTGGTTTCTTTGCCAATGCTATACAGACATAAGGGCAGGGAGGCTTAGTAAAAGTTTCCATCTCTCGCCTAAACTAAACCTATATGCTTCACTGTTTTGACTGTGGTTTCTTCACTGTTACTTCAAATCTATAATTCTGTTCATCAGCAGTCAATTGATCAATAATGAACATTTCACATTCTCACAGTTCAGAATCAGAAACCAGAGGGCTTCTCTTGCTTTAACTCGATAAACTTTGAGCATATTCTAAGACAGGTGTTCGTGTAGATGGTGTCACCACAGCATTTCAACCACTATAGTGTTCACCACTTGCTGATCTGAGCCTTAACTTGATTTCTTTTCACTGCTTGAATTCTTTAAGTCTCAGGAGGTGGACGATGTATAACCTTTTCCACTTTCCCCGCTGGTGCACTCACTCTGCCCTGCGTCCATTGCGCCCCGTGACTGTCCCTTCCCCCGTTGTTCTGTAACGCTAGCCCGCAGTAAGTACATACAGTCCTCTGATGCTCCTGGTATGTCTTTGTTATGCGCCACAGGTTCTAATATGTTTTTCATGACGCATATCAAGCCCCCTTGCAATAAGGAAAAACAAAAGTTCCAACCCTGCACACATGTTTTCACTCAGTTGCACAGCACTCACAAGACACAGTATTATGACGGCAAGCTTGAGGAAGAGGGAGGGAGGTTTTTTTTATAGGTATATGATGTTTGCTTTTTTGTGAGTCATCCACATGGGGATTTGACCTTATTCAATGTGATCGATACCGGCTTAGTTGGTAATGACTGTGTGCACCACCAATCCAGCTATACTGACAAGCACATTTTCATTTTTATCTACTTTCTTGTGTCTATTACAAAACAGTGCCTGTGATACTACTGTCAACTGTATGCCTTATTGCCTCTCGGATGCACATCTAACCAGGACTTGTATGATATGCTTGTGAATCAACACAATGCAATACAATTTGTTTAGTAAAAAAATAAATTGGCATTTGGAGGGTGTTCTAAATGTGACACTGTTTGCAGCATTTTCATTGGTTGCACAGTTTTAGTGTTTCTGACAGTAACACTGGTCAGCCGTACAGGATGGGCCACATGGTATTGCTTCACTTAGTCAATGGACACCTGTCTCTTCCATTTCTTTCTGAACAACAGTGGTAAGATCACAGTTGTGTTCCTTCTGTCTCTATGACTGGCATGGCTCTCTTATCAGTGGGTCCAAACTGTTCTTCCCCTGCCAGTTTTTCATCCACACGTTCACCTACCTTGGGTAACCAGCTAGTAATAACAGACATTGACTGGACTGCAACTGCTCTCCATTCACTCAAACTTTGTCAGATAACTGTAAACCCTGCAACATATGAAGTTGTGAATGACCCTGAAAATTCTCTTCTTCCAAAAGGTGTGGCATGTAGATTTTCAAACTGAACAGCATTTTTTTAAGGCGTGCAGTTCATTGAAACAGGCCATGGCATATTATTCAAAGTTCTCTGTGCAATATATAGTTTATTATCCAGGCCGTACCATAGTGTAAGACTCTTGCTGGTAAGACTTTTTTAAGCATGCTATTGGCATGATAAGTGTCTACTTGATGACAATGAATATATGTACATGCTGATCGATCACCATAGATATCCTTGCCTGTATGCTTTGCCTAAGGTACACAGGATCTTTCTTTTCCACCAGAAAGACCCATTGTGTCTGGCCTCCGTGGTCCTACCGAAAGAATATCCAAATTCGTGATTTATTTTTTTACTGCCCTTTGTGTTGAATCTTGCTTTGTTTATAAAGGATACTAAACACATACTAAGTCTACTATTAAGTGATGTAAATTGGGAACCTGGAATGCTAATGGTAACACAGGATGTATCGCCTTGTACATTTGCATCAAACATGATATCTGGGTCAAAGCACTGCGACATACCTTAAGCACCCGACCGGCTAGCCTATGGGCACACACAGACGTGCTACTATAATTGACTGAGTTGATCCTAAATAATAATGTTTTTCTCTTCAAGAATGACTGGTATAAACAAGTACAAGGAGTAGCCATGTGCTCCAGGTTCTCTCCCTCCAATGCAAACCTCTTAATGGGGAGGCTGGAGGAGGAATGGATCTGGGGCCCGAGAGCCATGCAATGGAATGAATCCATATTGTGCTGGGTTTCGCTACTTTGATCGTTGTATTATGATATGGGCAAGGGACACACAAAAACTGCAGGAATTTTGTCATTATCGTAAAGCAAACAATTCAAACTTCAGATTTACACATCAGTATAGCGAGAGGAAGATTGTCTTTTTGGACGTAGAATTGTTTATTCTGGACAATACTATGCACAGTAGATCATATCGCACACCAACATCATGTAATTCTATTTTACATGCATCCAGTACACCTCACCGATCAAATAAGAGCAATCACTTCTCGAGAGATGATGAGCGCAAGACGTAATTGCAGCCATGCATTATATTCTCAGGACTGTTTACGGGACATGGAAGTACGCTTTGCACGGGACACAGACCATTAGAGCAGCATGAAATAAGATTCTTAAGGTAAATAGAAGTGACACATTGAGGAGGACGACACAGAAGAAAGACAAACCTGAACAGGTCCGAATAATAACAGACTACCTGGGTGTTGAACGTATTGTGGAAAAGCATGCAAAAATACTGGCACATTTTACGGACTGATAATACACTGGATGAATTTACCTCGGGCAGACCTGACATCACTTTTCGTAGGGGTAGATCTCTGGGAACTGTATTGAACCCCAGTTATTCCACACTGAAACCCCATTCTCATTGGATGAGACATCACACACTTGTATTTTTTGGTCTCGCCTGGCGCGCTGCTCTCGCCATGCAAGGGCTTCTTGGAATAGATACAGTTCCAGAAGTCGTGTCGCTGCTCCGCCTGCAATTTTGATTTGTGCGCGTTGTTTTGCGTCATGGTTTATGTAAAACACAGTGAAATGATTGCAACGGAGGAAATCATTACACTGAGGGTTGCCACCCTGTCCCCTTTTTGCCCGCCCACCGGGATTGGATAGTTTACTTGCGGAGGGACACGGCCTCCTTCAATTACTTGGTAAGAGCACTATATTTGTTATTACTATATGTGTTCGTATTTTCACTGCCAGCATGGCTGGACAGCTCGGCCGGCTTTTGTGCAACAAAGGCGCTTGCAGAGCGAATTTCATGTTTTGTTTTACAAAGGCGCTCGCAAAGCCATTTCATGTTTTGTTTTAATGTTTAATTTAAAACAGAAACTAAATGGCTTCCTTCCAATTTGGACAATCCCACCTTTCCACATATATCATGTAGCGTGGATGGCGCGCACTTCCGTGAAACCATCCACTGAAATAGAGGTTTCGGTATCTCTGCCGCCTCACCACCAGCGTGTGCTCTCTGCACTGCCTCTGGCACTGCTTGTTTCAACTTCCACTACAGCAGGCCTGGCAAAAGCAACATTTGTGACTCTGTACAGTAAACTCCAGTGAGCAGCGAAAAACTGCTTCAGCTTTTGTGCAGCAGTGGCGCTCGCAGAGCGAATTTCGTGTTTTGTTTTAATGTTTAATTTAACACAGACACTGATGGCTTCCTTCCAATTTGGACAATCCCACCTTTCCACATATGTCACTTAGCGTGGATGGAGCACACTCTGTGAATGCGTGACATCCAATGAGCAGCGAAAAACTGCTGGCAGTAGGGTCAGAGGGGAAGCGATGTGCCCTGTACACTAAAATCCAGTGAGCAGCGAAGAACTGCTGGCAGTAGGGTCAGAGGGGAAGCGAGTCGGGGGCCAGATTCTCTTCAAGCCATCCTAGATTTAAATACAGATGTCTGTGAGGGCCCTGCTGAGTGCGCCATCTCCTTAGTTGGTTATGCGCTCTCTCCTTTTCCAAACACACTTTGAAAATGTACCCGGGCCCATTGCTGCATGTCCCTGATACTGACCACCCCACTGTACTGACTGTACAAAGATAAATCCGTAATTGGCGCATCCTTGAGACCTGGCACTGTGTTTGTAGGCAGGTAAAATGTTTGCTAGGCTAGGTTGCCTGAGGCCGCCAGCAACAACTCTCGCTGTGAGAGAGAAATAGGCTGTGCAGTGGTGTGCATGAGTTTTTAACACTGCCATTTCCTTGTTCAAGTCCTCATTCTCGGTTCCGTTTCATTTCATCTTACTTACAAGGGCACACTTTTAAATAATTCAAAATACGTTTAAGAATTTTTTACAAATGAGCCTGTAAGCTAAATTAGCAAAAACCCTTTTAAATGGGTGCGTGCCAAACTGGGGGCATGGCCAAGATGGCGGAGTAGGAAGACGCTTCTGATCGAGGCTCCCGAACCCGTCCAGGCCCCAGGCCTTTGAAACAGCTTGTTCTCCCCCCGCTGGTGCTAAACAGCGACGGGAGAGGTGACGGACTCCGCAGAGCTGAACCAGGAGCTGGACTTGGCCCCGGAAACAACCCGGACACGACAGACCGGGTGTGGTGTAGAACGGGCCCCGGAGTCTGGGGCGGCGAGGGCCTGTAGCCAAGATACGGCCTGGAGCGAAACGGGACCCAGAGACAGAGGGATCCTCTGGCCGCGACGTGCGGTGAGGAGGAGAAGTGGTCCAGGAACCGCGAATACAGCTGGAGGTAGCTCGAGAGACGCCGGACGACCCTACGACCTAAATCGAGGCCTCGGCTGAGGCCTACTCCGAAGGGGATTCCGCGGGAGTGCGAAGAGGCGCCGCCGGCGTGAAGGGCGAGACCGAGGGGCCGCTGCAACCGAGCCCGGAATCGGAACCGACCCTGGAGACACTCCGGACACGTCTATCCGAGTGCGGTGGGCGGCGAGCTCCGGAGTCGGGAGCGGAAAGAGACCGGAACCGGGAAGCGGCCGGGAGCGACGAGGGAGCCCGAAGTGGTGCCGGCCTCTGCCAGGAGTGCTCCGAGAGGTGAGGAGGTGGCCCTCGAGACACGGAGGTGGACCGGGGCTCCCCGGAAGACACTTTGCGACCCGGCGGGAAGTACCACTCAAGGAGGCCGGTAGCAGTCTAAATCGAGGCCGCGGCTGCGGCCTACAGCACGGGAGACCGGCGTGGAAGCTGGGACTTGGCAGAAGAGCGGAGCCGGGTCGCACGGCTCTAAGGTAGGAGCCCGGACTCTCTTAAGAGCCGCCGTAGTGCCAAAGGGAGGCAAGGGCAACCGGGCATCGAGAGGCAATACCCGGGGATTTAGAGGTCCGCTGAAGAGGACACCACCCGGTAGAGCCCGGGAGGGGACATAGCACCAAGGGGCCGCTACCACTTACTCCCCACAACAGATGAGGCCAGAGAGCTCATCAGCAGCCCTCCCGGGAGCGGAGATCGGGGGTAGAAAAAGGGACCTGTGGAAGACACTGCCTACGTGGGCCACCAGAGACAGGAGGTGAAAACACGTGGAGATTGGGCGCAGGGGAACGCACAGACCACCCCGCGGCGAAGCCCCGGTGGACCCACATACTGAGAAGGCCCAGGGGAACGAGGGGTCGAAAGGACCTCCCTCGGACATAGCAGGGGAGGAGAGGACACACAGGGACTCCTCCACACTTGGGACTCACAGCGAGGAAGGCTGGACACTCCGGGGGCACAGAAATAGCCAGAACAACTAGCAACCCCGGAGAAGACTGACGTATGAACACTGCTGCGGCCTAATTGAGGGGAGGATAAAGCGGATCGGCACGGCTGGAGCACACCGGTTCCCACTGGAATGAAGGGAGTAGAGCGGGCGCCTTCAGGGAAGCATTTGCCCAGCGGACTGAATCAGTAGGTGGTATAGGAGAAGTGTAGTGGCCCCGCAGCCAGGATGGCGGGACAAAAAGGCAGTAAGAGGGGGGAACGCACGCTCCCTGAGATGCTCAGCAGAAACCCAACCAGAGGAGAAAGGAATCAGCCTTCGCCGAGCTCTGCGGGAGGCTCACAATCAGCAGGTGGCGGGGAGCCTCCGGTCACCAGGTCCTTTTTGGAATCCCTTTTTGGCACTCTGAGGGACGATTTTCAGGCCCTGAAACAGGAGGTGGCAGGAGAAGTGCGCGAAGTGCGTAGAGAAGTGGACGGCCTGGGGGAGAGAGTGGCCACGGTGGAAAGCACTACGCAGCGGCAAGACGAGGAACTTGTGCAACTACAGCAAGAAGTGCTGCGCCTTAGAGACAAACAATTGGACCTTCAAGCACACAATGAAGACTTGGAAAATAGGTCTCGGCGAAACAACATAAGGGTTCGAGGAATTCCATCAACGGAGGAGGGTGCAGGGGGCGTGGCTTGGACGCCGATGGCGATGGTCGCCTGAGAGCTCTGCTCCGGGACTGAGCCTGTGATTATCCTGCAGATCGGAGGCCGTGGGGCACCCTAGTCCCCGCAATCCGTCGATCAGGCTGATTGGGACCTGCCGAGGCACCTGGTGCAACTCGAACATGAGTTGATCCGACGGAAAGTCGAGGTTTGTGGTCCCGCGGAGTGCGGCCCAACATGGCGCCCGGACCTCTTTGTCCCCTTGGTCGGGACCTTTAGTCTGGAGGAGCGTCGTTCTCTACAGCGCAACCTCCGCCTTTTCATCCCCCTGTGATGTGATGGTCTGGGTGTCGTTCTGATCGGACTTTGAATAAGGTGATTGCTCCTGGATGATCGGATGCCCTCACTATAGTGGACCTCGACTCACGGACGCCTGGCGGCCCTGGCGGCGGTGCCGATCCCCTGAGCCGTGCCTGGCTGCATCCCCCCCGAGTGACTGACTTCCATGGGCAGCACGGCGCCTTGGCGCCACAAAGTCTCCGGTGGTGTTGGAGACCCTCGTTCCGGATCCTCATCGGCCAAACGGGCCTGCCCGACCTGGCGCCGATTGTCCCCGCCTCCTCCTCAGTGCCCTCCGACGCGGTGGTGGCGCGGCCCGAATCTGTGGAGGTCCAACAGGCCCTGGAGACGGAGATCGCCCGCCCTCGGCCCGAAGGCCACTAGCCGAGAGAGACATAGCCGACACCCGCACTTGGTGGCGCCTCTGACTGGCTCTCCACCGTGTGACTCCTGCGCCATGGGAAAACCGAGGGGAGCCAAGGGGACCACCCCAGCCGCCTCAGACTCGGAGGCCCCGGACAAAGAAGAACGTGGGGACCCGGAGAGTTCTGGTGGAGCGCCACTGCAGCAACAATTTGACCGGGTCCTGGAGGCGATCGCGACCACACGCTCGGCCCTCCAGCAGGACATTGCCCAGGTGGCGACGAGTCTGGGCCTCCTTAGAGCGGACCACGGCAAGCTCTCGGATAGGGTCAAGGAAGTGGAGGGCTCGATGAAAACCTTGGAGCCAGCACAGAGAACTCTAGCCGCGACGATGAAGGATGCCCTCTCCCGGATTGATGCCCTGGAGCGGCGAGCGGAAGACGCGGAAGGTCGCAACAGGCGAAATAACATTCGAGTGGTGGGCCTGCCGGAGAAGATCGAAGATGGCGACATGGTGGCATACTTGGAAGCCTGGCTACGGGACACGGTGGCTCCGGAGGGTCTATCCTCCTTCTACACCCTGGAGCGAGCACACAGAGTCCCAGCGAGACCGCCGCAACAGGGCCGTGCCCCGCGACCGGTGGTGGCCCGGTTATTGCACTTTCGGGACAGAGATCTCATCCTTAATGCCGCCAGACATAATGGCCCCTTCAAGGTGGCGAACAGCCAGGTGAATATCTTCCCGGACTACACCTATGAGACCCAGCGCAGGCGGTTCTCATTCCTGGCGGTCAAGCGCGAGCTCCGGAGCGAGGGCATCCAATACTCGCTCCTGTTTCCTGCAAGGCTCCGCATAATTGTCGATGACAAGACTCAGTTCTTTGATTCCCCGGAGGATGTCTGTAACTGGCTAGAACTCTATAGAGCCGGAAAGGATGGCCTTGGCTCCTCATCTCAACTAGCAGTGGAGCCTGGACAGCGACGGCGGTCCAAAAGGATTCGGAGTCGCCGTGGCCGGTCAGGCGGACCCTCGACTGCGGAGACGTCGACGGAGCGGAAGGGAGCGTTGGAGGTGTTGTCTGCGCTATCTGGCTCACGGGATGGTACCATAGAAGAGGAAGCGGACCTTGGTGACGAGGGGGTACCAATGGACTCGGAGGACTCGGTGACCGACAGTGTCCACACCCCGGTGATTACTCCGAACTCGGTTGAGGACCTTCTGGATGGACAGGGTTGACGGGGTGAGCTGCGTCCATTTGGGTGGGGGCCCGTGGCGGGAGTAGGCGATTGCTCATAATTCCCGGGGAAGTGGAGGTGGGGTGCCCTGCCCGTGCCTTGAGGGTTTCCTCTTATTGTTTTGGGCTCACTTTAGTCTCGGTAGCCCGAGCATCGAGGGCCCATTGCCAACGCCCAGCCCGCACCTGGCCCTTAAGGCCTTCCTGCGGTGGCGACTGCAGGATTAGTCGGGGATAGAGGGTTTGCTGGGGGTATGGTTTGGATGGGGTCTAGATGGCACTATTTGGGTCCTGTTCTGGGGAGGGTGGGCAAGGGTTTGGGTCGAACCGGGGTTGTTGTGTTTTGGTTGGGGAAAATGGCCGCCATCAGTGCTGGGTTGATTGTTGCTCTTTCTTTGTTGGGGCCCGGATGGAGAGACTTTGCACGAACAATATGGGACAATGGCTGATGTTGCTAATGTGAAATGCATTACTTGGAATGTACGGGGGCTTCACACTATGTCTAGACGTCACAAAGTCCACGCTTATTTAGTGCGTAGAGGGGTGCAGATGGCGCTGCTGCAGGAAACCCATCTTAACAAGGCGGAAGGGGCGGCGCTACAGCGTAGGTGGAGGGGGCAGGTCTTTTGCACTTCGTACTCCGCGTATGCCAGGGGGGCGCTAATTTGGATCAGAGCTGGGGTTCCTTTTCAGGTTACGAAGTCAGTGGTGGATCCGGAGGGTCGATATGTGGCCATTTCGGGCACTCTAGGGGGGAGGGACCTAAACGTTTGCTGTGTTTATGCACCCAATGTGGACCAGCTTGCCTTCCTTTCCAGGTTATCGGGCTCGTTAGCCAACTTTTTTTCCGGGCCCCTCCTGCTCGGCGGGGATTTCAATTCAGTGGTAGATGTGGAGAATGACCGCTCACATCCCCCCCTCCCTGACTCTCCGGTTCGCCGTGTGGCTAAAGGTAGGAAGGATTAGCCGACGCACTGGGGTCTGACGGATATCTGGAGGGATCCAGATATGGACAGGGATCTATGGACAGATCAACTCAACGTTACCCACAGACTGGGGAACTGTCACAGGCAGGGAAGACCCAATTGGCGGACCTGGAGCTCCACGATCTTTGGCTCCGACTTCACCCCACAGATAGGGACTACTCTTATTATTCACATGCACACAAGACATACGCAAGACTAGACCATATTATAGTCACCGGACCGGTCCGCGACCTAGCCACGGCGTCTGAGATTGGAGTCCTTTCTCTGTCGGACCATGCGCCGGTCTCGGGGGTCTTCACTCTGTCACCGGTTCAGGCTCCTCGCGGGGTATGGCGTCTCAGAGACACTCTCTTGCACAAAAAAACAGTGGTGAAACACATTACAGAGTCGATCAGGGAATACCAGTCTCACAACAACAACGCGGACACCTCGCTGGTGATTCATTGGGCAGCACTCAAGGCAGTCTTGAGAGGAGAATTCATTGCAATCTCCTCGGCAGAGAATAGGGAACGGCGACAAAAACGAGACAAACTCACGTAAAAGGCCCGGGAACTTGAACAAGTGCATCACCGCACAGGGGCCCCCAGGATCTGGAGGCAGTTGAAGGCAGCGAGGAAACTCCTGTCGGCACTGGACATGGACAGGGCGGAATATGCGGCGCTGCGTCTGAGGCACGCGTATTATACGGGAGGTGATAGGTGTGGTCGACTTTTAGCGAACAAACTCAGAGTGGCACACCAATGTCACCGGGTAAAAGAGATTGTGGTTAGTGATTGAGTGACGGTTACAGACGATGCCCAGATAGCCGAGGCCTTCCGTCGATTCTATGCCGAGTTATACACAGGGGACCATCCAGCGGCGAGAGAAACGGAGGATTATTTGAATACGGTCACCCTTTCATCTATGGCACCGACGCAAGCAGAGTATTTAGAAAGAGAGATCCGGGTCGAGGAGGTGATTGCAGCCATCTCCAGACTCAAGCATGGGAAGGCCCCAGGCCCGGACGGCTACACCACACTCTTTTATAAAACGTTCAGTACCACGCTGGCGCCCATTCTCGCTAGACTTTTTAACTCGTTTTCCACCCCGGGAGCTATTCCGCCTGATCTCTTACAAGCCACAGTGTCGGTCATACCCAAACCGGGAAAAAACCGGACCCAATGCAGTTCGTATCGACCGATCTCCCTCCTAAATGTTGACCTCAAACTGTACACAGGGATTCTTGCAGCTAGACTGGCGCTCCACCTGCCGGGACTGGTGGAGCCGGACCAGGCCGGCTTTGTGCCTGGGAGACAGACGGTGGATAATACCAAACGAGTGGTACACATCTTGGAGAAGGCCTCCCGAATTCCTGGGGAGAGAATGCTGTTGTCCGTCGACGCTGAGAAGGCGTTTGACCGGGTGCACTGGCCTTATTTAGAACGGGTGTTGGAGATAATGGGTATAGGAGAGAAATTCTGCTCTTTAGTGTTCAACTGCTATAGGTTCCCATCAGCGGTGGTACGGGTGAACGGCTATAACTCCCAGAGGTTCACTATCGAGAGAGGCACCAGACAGGGCTGCCCGTTGTCCCCGCTACTCTTCGCTCTGTATATGGATCCGTTGGCCCAGAGAATACGCCAGAACCCAGGCGCGACCGGCGTAAAGATGGGAGGATATATCCACACGGTCAGCCTTTATGCAGACGATGTGATACTGACCCTAGAAGACCCGAGACGAGCACTCCCCGCGTGCATCAGAGAATTAGAGGCTTTCTCGACGGTGGCGGGATTTAGAATGAACATGGGAAAGTCAGTTGCATTAGATATCTCCCTGACAGCTGCCACGAGATCGGAGCTGCAGGGGCTCTTCCCCATGCATTGGTCGTCGCACCAAGTGCAGTACCTGGGTATCCTGCTGGCGCCCACGCTGCCGGCAACGGTAACCGCTAATTATGAGGCTCTGGGTAAGAAGATCAAAGAGGAACTGGGGAGATGGGGCAAGAGCATGATATCCTGGCTTGGCAGGGTAGCGGCGGTCAAGATGACGATCCTACCCCAGGTTCTGTACCTGTTCCGGGCACTGCCGCTCCAACCGCCCAAGGGGTGGATCCAACAGACACAGGCGGACCTAGCCCGCTTCATTTGGCAAGGCCGCAAACCGAGGATAAAGAGTTCTCTCTACGCTAGCTCCTGAGTCGGGGGGACTAGGTATTCCGGACCTGCGCAAATATTTTCAAGCAGTGCAGCTATGGTACCTGGTGGAGTGGAGCAAGTGGGAGTCGGCAAGCACTGGCTATTCCAGGACCAGGCGGTCGCGGGCCGTCCACTACAGGAGGTGCCCTTCCTGCGTAGGGCACACTGCCCTCCTAACCTTTATGCGTCCTTTGTCACACGGGTCCCGTTGAAGGTATGGGATGCCACCAACAAGGTCCACGACCTCACCACGTTCCCTTCACCGTTCACACCAATAGTGGACAACCCGGACTTTACACCAGGGACGGAGCCGGGAGCCTTTACGCACTGGCGCTCAGCCGGATGTAGCCAGTGGATGCATGAGAGTTCGTTACATGTGTACAACTTATAAATGAATTGTAATTTGTCTCAAACAAGTCCCTTGTAGCACCCCTTGACCTCAACTACTTTGCGCCCAAGCCTACAAGGATAAATTGGGTTTCCCCTGCCTATAACAGCCGGATGTAGGGCTCTCTTCCAAATGTATGATGCGGAAGGGATCCTCCCCTTTCGGAGTCTCAAAGAGGATTATCAGCTGTCCGAGACGGACAGGATGCGCTATTGGCAGGTGCGGCACTGGGCGCTGCAGCCACAGGTGAGAGAGTCGGCTGACAGAAAGTTGCTGCCATACGAAAAATGGTTGGTAACGCGCACTTCCGACGCGAAACTAGTCACGGATCTCTACAGGCTGTTGCAGCCTCCCCCCTTCCACTTTCATAACCCTGGCAGAGAACGATGGAACCGGGAACTGGGCAGGACACTAAGCCATAAAGAGTGGGACCAGATTTCGTATCGAGCAAGGCATTCTGCATATCATATAGGACTCACCGAAACATTTACTATGGTGTCCACATATTGGTATTACACCCCAGAACGGCTGCACAAGATGAATCGACATGTTGAGAACATCAGTTGGCGGGCGTGTGGGCAGATAGGCACACTTACATATGTTTTATGGGACTGCCCGCTGCTACACTCTTATTGGAAAGAGGTGATTGACGAGATCGATGCACACTTCGAAATAGAGCTGCCCCGCCTCCCGGCATACATCCTGTTGGGTGTTCCAAACGGTTTAATATACCCTCTGAAATCCCGTAGAGGTAGGCAAATTGCTTTAGCACTAGGCTCAGCAGTTCAAAACATCCTAATACACTGGCGCACGACCGTCACCCCCTCCACTCCGGGTTGGATACACAGACTGTGGCATGTCCTGAGCATGGAAAAATTATCACTCATGGTGGCTGGGGAGGTGGAACAATTTGAGGAGCTGTGGCAACCATTCCATGCACTGCTAACCACGGAATTCAAAGAGCTCACATGTCCAAGGTACCTAAGATTACTGAGACTAACACCACCGATGGATCACACTGCTTAACGGTCAACTGACCGGGCATGATCGGTGATGATGGGCGGTGGTAGGGAAACGAAACAGGAGGCAAGCAAGGCACTGGATGGGGTAGGGAAGGGTCGGGAGGGGAAGGGGAGGGTGAGGGAGTTGGCGGGGTAGTTTTATAAAATTAGAAGGGGTACAGAGGGATAACTCTATCTTTGTTGTTTTTTGATCTTTGACGGAGCATACGAGAGCGAAGCCGAAGGGGGCCCTGTTAAAAGAACTTGGGATATTACGCACTCTTTTAGGACTGGCCCCACGGAACACACCACTGTAACCATTGCTCGAATGTTTTCTCTTACTTTGTACTCTTTCAATAAAATGCTTTAAACATAAATGGGTGCGTAGGGCACATTTTAATACTTCAAAAGTTGAGCTTTTGCTTTTGGATCACAACAGAGGCATAACCAGGCCTTTAAGTGGGCCGGGTCCTGCCGGTGGTCAACTCTGCTATTTTAAAAAGCAGGTGCTGAGACGGTTCCCTAACCGGCTCTCTGTTTTTGCCCTCACCCTCAGGGTGAAAAACACATTTTAACTCAGCAGCAGTATCACCTTTCATTGCCTTTGAGGTAACTTCAAAGAAACGCATTATAGTACTTTCAAAGTCTCAATGTTAGAACGGAAGCATTTTCAATATTATATATAGTTGTGCCAAAGGTGTTGCTTATTTATCTTATGCAAATAACGATTGACAAATCCAAAACTCCAGATTGTTGTGGGTGTAATATTACATCTTGTATTATATGTGTGGATGCAATGATAAAAGCAGCAAAATACCAGTGCTCAGCAAAGATTTTTAGCTTATCCAATATTGATATCGACCATGCCCCTTTCAGAGACCTCCAGTCTATGCAACCTACTTAACTCTGGGCGTAACACAGGCTATAGTACTTTGCATCCCCGCAGTGAATGGTCCCTGATTTAAACTAAAGCCTTTGAATACCTGTGACACATGACTTGTTGTGCAGGGTCCTGCATTACGTTCTGCAGGGGACCCATTATTTTGTGTTACACCACTAGTGGATACCCTGGTTTTGTCAATATTGGTTACTTTGGTGATTATAATAGTTCTCGCCTTTGGGACATTATAAGTGTTTAGCCATGCAACAGTTGATGTTGCACCAAGGATATTTTGCTGCAAAATTAAATACTTATAATGTCCCAAAGGCGAGACCTATTGGCTATGCCAATGCTGGTTTTAAAATGCGGTCATTGTGGGATGTGTAAATGGGTGTGTGACAAGACAATGAGGTTTGGAAAAGATGACGCAGTTCTGAAATTCGCTGAAATATAAAAGCAACATTAAGTTGATAATATATGTCATTGTGTGCAAGTGTGATCGCATCTACATAAGCCTTATAAGAGAGAGTGAACAAATTCATGAGGGCACTGAAACAAGGGGATGAGAGGGATCCCATAGCATCTCACGCTATGAACTGTGCTACATAAGGGCAATATAAAAGTTTCATGGGATTGATCAAGTGATCAGAGACCCCCGAGGGGGAACTAGAGATCTGAATCTTAGGAGGGAGGCAATGTGGGTTATGCGTTTGAGAGTGGTTGAAGAGGGATTAAATATTGCCCTCCAAACTCCAGTATTTCTTGGGTGACTAATGAATTATAACATGAGTATTTATGTGCCAAGTGCAGTTAATTTCTTTGTTACAGTTTCTTTTTGCATTGTATTTTTTACCGACTTTATTTTATACAAATAGGGTTTATCATTAATTCCTGGAGAGGAGTGGCACTTACTGCAATGAATGAGTATTTTGTGAGCCAGTATTGAGGTTGGATGTATGTGGATCACAAAGGACTTTTAACAGCCTGACTTTGGATGATGTTCTATTGGAATGAAATCACCAAGATACTAATTGGCATACTAGTGATATGAGATTACTTTTTCTCCAGTGTTAATTTGATACCAGGAGACGAGTTATATTGGCATGTTTTTTGTCAGTCACATTATATGAGAACTAGTTGTATTATAGAAGGTGAATACATAACGGTAATGTATGTTTCCTTTAAGCACATACAGATACAGGTCTTGCATATGTACGATATCACATCCACAAGACTACAGGAATATGATGGTAAGATTGCGAGTGACCTTTACTGCAGTGTGGCCTGTGCTAAGATAGCGACCACGCTAGTAAATATGGGCTGAAACCAGGACTGGTATTCTTATATGGACGCAGTCCGTCATTGCTGCCTATGACTTTTCCCTTTAAAAGACTTTTGAAAATGGTGCCCGGTAGGAATGCCTGGACATGGGCGTACGTGCTCTAGTTTTTTTCGAGATACATGATCGGTGCAAATACGATATGTATCCTATTGGGAGATGTTACGGGTTTAGAGTATGTGGTAGTATGTTCGGGAACTACCAAGGCTAGTATTTATACTATACATTTACTCAGCAGGGAGAACATTCCCATTACTCGCGGGGATTCTACGTTGAAAATATAGCATTAAGTGGACCGAAAAGTACATTGCGTACTGTTTTTGTGGTTACTCTACATGAAATCGGGCATTATATGAGATCGCAGTTATGTTGCGGTTGATAAAACGAGGATGAGGTACACATTGTGGGACCTAATCGGGTTTATGCTTGTATTTAGTATAGAACTGTATACATTGATGCATTGTTATTCCGGATGAGAAGTATAAACGGAAGTTGAGGTAGGCAATTAACATGGTCGCGATTGTGTGTATTGTGCGGACACTTTAAATCAACACAGTGACTTATTGTGGCATACCCATTGTCTGACTGGTACCGATGTGTTGCTTTGTTGGTGAATGATACCGGGAACTTAAATTGACAGTTAGGATTTGGTGAATGCACTTTTAGCTCTTTGCCACGCTTCACATTGATTTGATGGTATGGATATTTGACGGGAATTCTCTTCGCCCCATAGCTGTAATGGATAGTTCAATTGCACATGACAGAGTTTGAAAACACAGAAAGGAGGAGCACAAACAAGCAAAACTATTGTTATATATTCCCTACAATAATTCTTCACAATTAAGGGCAGCAAATCTGTATTGCTTTGTATGAAATTCACCTTTTTATTCCTTTCTTTCTTGTACGTAAAGACAGAAACACAAACACAGCAAAGGACACAGCAAAGGGCACAGCCAACGCAAATGTCTTGGAGAAACACGTCCATGGTCACCTTACTAGGTACACGGAGGTAAACGACATACTTCACCCTACCCAATCGGGTTTTCGCCCTGGCTTTTCGACAGACGACACTGCTCGGGGTGATGGAAAATCTTCGCCTTCTGGTCGACAGAGGGGATTCTGCTGCGCTGATTCTTCTTGACCTCAGCGCAGCATTCGACACCATCTCCTGATAGAGGGGCCTTTTTAGCAACCCTGGTAGCTTGAAGGCCCTACCTGGCCCTGCTAGAGTAAATCTGAAAATATGCTTGAAATCCCACAATTTTTGCTATGTATAATCAGCAAATGGGATCCCACAGATTCCCTGAATTTCAGGTTTATGGGCCCGAGCGAAAGGCCAAAGGTCACACCTTATGTTAGCAAAATCCACTGGACCTAAATCATTTTTAAAACGTGCCTTTCTAGTGTGCAGGACACAGCGAGGTAACTTGAGCAACTTTGGAAAAGTACAGTAGCCTTTCACAAGCGCCATTTCAAGACACCCCACTCTCACACGTACACGAGACTCAGCTGGTGCAGAGGCAGATTGACACATTTCAGGGACTTTCCACTGAAACACGTAAGTTCCGCTCGCACATATATTTTTAGAAATGTACAGGACAAGAAGTCTTTGTCTATGTTCTGGGGTCAGGCAGGGCCAACCAACCATTGGGACACCTGACCGCCCCCACTGTCCTAGGACAATGCGGTCAAAGCCACCTGCGTCAGAAAAGGCGTCAGAACAGTGTTAGTTCTGCATTTTTCAGGTATATTAGATTCAGCCCGTCAAATCTGAAGCCAGAGCTCTGCTGATGTGACCCTTTCATGCAAGCTCTCCGGCTAGCCGATTGTCTGACTTGGGAATTCAAATCCTCTCTCTCAGGTGGTAGACTTCCTAAGCCAGATAATACTTTTGTCTTTTTAAATCTCTGTCCTTGCTCTGTATTTTCCATTCACACCCAATTCCTTGCATTTTTAGGTTCCCTTAAACTATTAGGCCCTGCTGGGATAGTCTCCATAATTAAGGTGCTTCTAGGCACTAGACTTTATAAAGTGTTCTGCTTTTCCCAACTAAGTTCAATTGTGCCTTTCGAAAGATCCCAGTCCTTTTGCACCTTGGATCTCTTTAGAATGTTAAACTTGCTTGGGTAATTTCTTCAGAAAAGCACCTTTGTAGGCGCTATGTTTTCTTGAATGTATTCTGAGCCTTTTTGAATCGCCTACTGATTTCGATTATACCGGTTTACAGGTCCTCATTCCAGCCTGTTTTCTAGGCTCTTGCACATAATGAATGTGAACTTGCATTTTGTTTTTATCCTGACAGATTAAAAGTCAGACTTTCAAACATTTCATTGCTCAGGCTGATCAAATAATAAATGCATTTTCTGATGTACTTAAGACTTGACAAATAAAATGCCACTTTAAATGTGATCTTTGTCATCTCATATCATTGCTCCTTGTTCCTCAGTGAAGTGTGCGTCGGTGACCTGTGACCACGGCTCATGACCACAGCAGGGTGGTTTGTGGGTTGTGACTCGTGACCACACCCCAGAGGGCTTCCTTTCTCCCCATAACAGCTGGCGCCCAACGTGAAATCGTACTACGCACTGTTTGCAGCGGATCCGGTGCACATCCACGACAGGTCCCTGAGGGGTCCGGGCTCCGCTCCTTTGCGGCAGAGACCACGGGTAAGACAAGGTTTTTGTTTTTCCTTGAATCTCCTGGGTCTCTGCTGCCTGAGGGTGCGACTGACTCTTTTTGGACTGTCTCTGGCTGCCACCTGTCCCCTGCAGCACTATCTCTAGTCACGATTTGAACCCTCTCTCTGTCTTTGTGAGGTCACGATTTGTCACTTTCTTGTCAGAGGCCAGTATAGGCTTTTCTGCTGCATATTGGTTCATAACAGTTGTGCCTTCAAGGTTGGGGGTTTTCCTGTTTTGCACTCTTGTTTGCCCTGCCGGTTCCGGTCCGGAGGGAATGATTATAGCGTCAATGGTTCTAGGTTTTTGATCCCTCGACAGTTAAAGTCTGTGCGCAGGGTGTCCCCCGGAGCCTCTGTGTCCGGGGTCGGAGTTAGAGTCTCCCCTTCTACAGTTCAAATCTGTGGGCAGGTTTATGATCCCTCTCCAGTTCAAGTCTGTGTGCAGGGTGTCCCCCGGAGCCTTTGTGTCCGGGGTCGGAGTGAGAGTCTCCCCTAGTTCTCCATTTTTGCATTATGGTTTGACGTGCAATCGCATTTTGTTCTGTGCCATGTTCTAGGTTGATAACACATTACTACTTTGCATATTGTATTTTATTTTTTATTTTTATTTTTTCTCTCCAAACTGTTTATTGCCTATTTACATAGCATATTGTGCTCTTCCTCTGTTCCGGTCTGTTCAGTCCTCATCTTCGCACTTCCTTGTTGCCCATTCTTCTCTCCCGCGCCCTTCCTCTGCCACTTGTGCCCCTACGTTCTCTTCCATGAGTGCTGCCTTCACGCCCTTCCATTGTTTACTTTCTTCTCCTTACGATTTATTTTAGCAAGGTTTGGGTGTCCATATCTTTTGTTCAGTTCCACTTTTAGTCTGCTTTACTGACTGGCTTTGTCGGTTGCTGCCTTGTTCTCTCGTTCCACGAAGGTACAGAAAGAGGAAGTCACTTGTGGTAATTTCAGATTCCCCCCTCCTTCCTCGCCTATTCTTGCGCACCATGGTGCTCCACCGTGTTTAGTGAGATTTAATATCTAGGTCCTTTTTACTGTGCTTTCAGTTTTTTATGATGCATCTTCATATGTTTTTGATTTGTCTTTGAAAGTTTTGTAATGGTTGATATTTGTTTTGTTCAATGTCATCTGTCCATTGCCTTGCTCTGTGTAAGTAGATGTGCTTTGAAGTTGCTTCTCTGTGCGTCCAGTGACGTAGCGCCTCAGTCCTAGTTGCACCTCCTCCCACAGTGTTTGTTTTTTGTCTATCATTAGCCAAGCAACTGATAGCCAAAAAGGGGGGGACGAGTATCCAAGTATTCGTCCTAGCCCCTTGACTTCCTCATCACATCCTCTATATCCGTGATGTCCAACACCACCCCACGTACTATAAATTGCTCTATCCATCTGGTGCATGACGTCCCTACCTCAGTCCATAACACCACTTTTAACACGATAACATACCTTGATAACAAGAGCCGAGAGAGACTAGCTATCGCTTGGGACCTTCTGGGGTTCATCTTCACTCCTAGGTTCACATCTATACACTTTCCTTGACTGACATATTTGCTGCTACAGATACATTATTCTGCCCATTATCTCCAGACACCATTTGCCCTGCCCTACTTTGGCCTGGCAACTCAGCCAACTCGTCTACCTCTGACGCCCTATCCATGTCCCACTCCACTCATTCGATTCATTCCGGTCTCTCAGACCGCTCATCACCCATTATCACTGATGGGGAAGACTCATCAGATTCATCAGATTCTATGCAGTCTGTTGTAAGTCCACCCATTCGTCACCATCAAGACAAATAGCCCCATGCGGACGCTTCAGGCAGTGTTTGAGAAAGGAACACTAGATCGATTCCCCAACTTTCCCAACATCTAGGGTAAAGATACAAGCAGGGCACACCCAAGCAAGCAAATAACATTTCTCCTCACAGGCTCACAGTGAACAACACAGATACTAGTGTCCCTATGAATACGATACTGAGTTCTACTATATATAAGAATACCTACTGACTTTGATATATATTTTATCTTCAAATTGAAAATTGGGAAAGACTGCTAGTTCTATCAAGCTTTTGAACAAAATACCCATGTCAGTCTAAGATTGCCTATGCCAGTTGTGGCAGCCAGCTCCACTACCCTGGTTGCGCCGCTGCACAGGATCAAGAATTATAAGACGGTATATACCTCTGTGTCATTAAGGGTATAGAAGAGGAACCTATACAATATCTCAATTACAGCAACTAAGAAGGAAGAGTATAGGCAGAGAGTGTCACACCATAGACCCCCATTACAAGATTATCCTGCATTTATAAATTTAACTGGGGGGGTTTAACATGGAATGCTTCTAGGTGGGCAATAAATAGCAGCTAAAGCTTCAATGACCCTAGCACCAAGGAAATAGTATGAGGAATAAGACTCCCAATGCTGCATGATTTATTACTCCAAAATAAGCTTTACAAATATTGGCAAATTCAAAAATTGTTTCTTCAAAAATAACATTACGCGTTTAGAATATATCAATCTTTTATATCAAATATGTGCGTTTCAATTTTGATATACATACATTAATTCAACAAAGCACTAAATAGGTTTTAATTTCGTAAATTGAACTGCATACTGGAGAGCTACCAGTAGCTCAAGAGCTACTGGTTGGAGAAACTTGTTGCAATTACAAAGCAGTGGTGGTTGACATGAGCATGTAGTGTGTTTTTCATTGTAGGTTACATTTTTAAGTAGTTCCATTGATTTAAGATATTATTCTTTGCATTTTGAATGAGTCTGATTTGCACTCTAGAAATGTGCATGTAAATGCCAAGACTTTGCCAGATGCCCAGTGTAATGTTGAAAACAGTTCTTCTACCATATAAATGAGGTATTTTCTCTATAACGTGCACATCTATTTATGTCATAAATTTGCAAAGCACCCCCTCAAATAAAAGCCGCCTTGGTTTAGTGCCACAGGACCATGACAGTTCACCCTTTCATTGCATTTGTATGTGCTTTAAAGTTGTAAATTCGTGCACGGTTAAAACTTCTGCATTTAGGGATTTCTGACTGATTGCTATTGAACTTTTAAATAGTCATTCTAAACTAATAAGTTGTCATGATAGCTGCACCTGTCAATCAAATGACAGCAGTCAACATACCGCCTGCGCTGCTACAACAGCTCACCATGCAATACATCCAGGCCCCATTACAGCCTGCCATATTATACGTAGCGACCCAGCCACAACAATATGCACAATACGTTCAGGCCCAACGACAGCCTGATCAGTACATACAGCCACAGCCCCCAGTACCATACATAGCAGCACAGCATGCGGGTCGCCGACAAGTGGTCTGGGCCCCCCCGTACTCCGCCGAAGTTCCGCCCATGGATGTCGGAGTTCCTCAAGGGTCGGTGCTGAGCCCGACCCTTTTTTAACATCTTCATGACTCCATTGGCGGTGCTGGCGGAGGCAATGGGTGCCCAGATCATATCATACGCCGATGACACCCAGCTACTCTTCACCTGCAAGAAGGGCATGGAATTTGACGGGGAGAGCATCCGTGGTTGCCTTGGGGCTGTCTTCAACTGGTTTCAGCGAAGCAGCCTCAAATGCAACCCTGATAAATCTGAGGTGCTCTTCTTCGGATGTCAGGCAGAGCCGCCCTGGCAGGAATGGTGGCCAGTGA
The DNA here is from genome assembly GCF_964263255.1 of Lissotriton vulgaris. Lineage (NCBI taxonomy): Eukaryota > Metazoa > Chordata > Amphibia > Caudata > Salamandridae > Lissotriton > Lissotriton vulgaris. The sequence goes on along the minus strand of NC_141694.1, from coordinate 1,545,935,884 downwards.
GCATGTCCCCCCCTTCTTCCTCCTCTTCGGTCGCTAAAAACTTGGGGGTCAAAATAGATAACACCCTCGCTTTGAAAACACAGATCACAGGTCTCACAGGTACCTGTTTTGGTCTGCTAAAAATGATTCGTAAATTCCTTCCTATGCTCCCTGTTGCCCATAGGAAGATGACAGTACAAGCTCTGATCTGCTCCAGGCTTGATTATTCAAATATCCTCTACCTGGGCTTGCCGGATTACCTCTTGCACAAGCTCCAGGTTGTTCAAAACTCTGCGGCTAGAGCCATCTTCGGCCTACCCCGGCAAGCCAGAGCATCTGAGTTGCTCGCCTCCCTGCACTGGCTTCCGATTAAAAAGCGAATCACATTCAAAGCTCTTACACTGGCTCATAAGGCACTCCATCTGGTAGGGGCCTCCTACATTCAGAAACGGCTTTCCTTTTACAAGCCCACCAGATCTCTCCGGTCCGAAAATCTCGGCTTGGCAATGGTGCCTCCAATTAAGAAAGCCAGAATTGGTGGACGCTCTTTTAAACATCTTGCCCCCAAACTATGGAACTCCCTTCCCGTTGATCTCCGCCACATCCCCAATCTGCTTGCCTTTAGAAAGGCCCTGAAAACGTGGCTTTTTAATCAATAATACTGTTATGTCTGTTATCCTTCTCTTTTTTCAGTAATGGGTCAGAAAGCGCCGGGACACTCCTTGGAGTAGCCGTGCGCTATATAAGTTACCCATTAACATAACATAACATAACAGCATGCCTACAGAAATGACCAACAAAATTATTATATAAATAACAGAAAGAATGCCACCAGAAAATCGGGTATACAGGGAAGAGTAAATGGAATGGTACAACTGAGGTTCCAATCACAGCGCACTTGTTATTATTGCCACAGAATAGGTCACATGCAAAGACTGTGCCGCAATAGGCTTCGAGACCAAAGCCAGCAACTTATGAGTCCAGCCCAACAAGGACTAAGCCCCTATGGCCCCTATGAATGTGGCCCAAGTCCAACAATAGTTCCTGTGAATGCACGTTCCCATGCAACAGCAACAATAGACACCTATACACAAAATGATGCCCCAAAAAGAAAAAAATCCTGCAGCACCCAGGTACTAAGTACAAAATAATTTATTCTTACCAGTATCCGAATTCAGTCCCAGTTTAAGTAGGCAAGTGATGGTCTGAATGCAGGAACAGATCGGGGAGGGTGTTACAACAGGGCACTGACAGTTGATGTTCGCCATTACAAAATAGGGTTTTTGAAATTTTGGCTTGCGTTCAAGTTGAATGATGCCACTAGCCTTAGAGCAATGTAGATGTTGGAGCAGATAATAATAAAATAGAAGAATCTCCCACAATTTCTTATGCACAGAAATAGTGAGAGAATAGGGGGATAAAATTATGGAATGGAATATACGGCGTTTACTCAGCATGCACGACATAAAGAGAACATGAGCCTGTGTTTAATGTGATGTTAAATATTCTGGTCAGCATAGCCTACAATTAAAAATCACATGTTTTTAGATGTTACAAGGTGACAAAAGAGTTAACAGGCTTTCTCTGCCGTTGGAATTAGCCAACCACAGATTCTGGGCGTTGAGCCAGGCAGGAAATACGCTTCCTGTAGGGTGTAACAAGAGTTTTAGGCAGTTGGAACACTGATCGCAGGATCGCACAGAATGAGAAATATACACATATGTATATATAAATATATGTATATATGTGTGCATAACAGAAGTAATATGTGGGTATATTAATAATTTTATTTCTAGGTTCTTCAAAATTGTAGGAAATATTGTGTATTGATACTGTAAGGCGACTGTGCTAAAATGCTTTTAAGCAGTACATGAGCCAGGGACTAAAATACTGATTGTGCATTGACAAAGACAAAAGGCTAACAAAATATTTGAGGCCTACTGGACGTGGCAAGGCTTGTTTATTTTTATGTTGCAAAGAAATGGTACGTTCCTGATTCAGGTAGTTTAGTGAAATGTTTTAGCATTTCGGTTTATGAGCCTGGGGCAGGTTGTGGACAAGGTGTCACTGTGACAGAGATTTTCAAATATGTTTGACGTTGAGACAAGCTATAGCCCAACATTTTTTAAATTCCTTTTTTCGATAATGGATTTTTCTTTAAAGTATCTTATACAAAAAGGCAATATAATTCCCAGATTCTTTCCTTCATTTGGAGTTCCCTCCATACCCCAGCTAGCCAACATACAGCATACAGCAGTGAATAGCACTACTATTGCCAGGCCGGTTGAAGTACAGTTGCAGACTTCAGATGGTTGTACATATATATATATATTTTACCTGCTTTAAAAGTTTAAATACCCTGGAATTATGACAGTATCATGTTTTAGGTGTTTAGTGCATTTTATTTTTGTAAGTAATGGATGTTCCAAGGTTTCACAAAATTATTATTTATGCATCAACACAAGTGAAAACTCTTCTGAAATAATGAAAAATATTAGAAATAACAAAAGTTTGTATACACTAACATGCACTGCGAAGTTTCTTTCAAAGTCAGGTTTCCAGGAAGTGGGGCCACATCAGTTCTGGGCTTCGACATATGAATAATGGAACACAGATCTTGGCCCAAAGACTTTTGGAAATAATAGACTACTAACCAGCAGCTGTCCCCATTGCCAAGAGGGAAGAAATAACAGAACAGACTTCAGGGTCAACTCTACAAATCAGAGAAGATTACCTTGTTTCCATTTGACTGTCCAAAAGGAAGAAGGCGGTGACAGCTTGGTTGTTTATGGATTCAGACGTAGGCACAACACCTGCCGCACAGAAGTGTCTTATCTAAAGTTATGTATTTTGTATTATAATATTTTGCAATACTGGCAGAAGTGGAATTGGATAGATTGAATTGGTTTTGTTTAAATTGTGTTAATAGGAAGACTTGTATCGCTCATATCTTTGAAGTTGCCAATAGCAACAAAGTCACTTCCAATATATCTGTTAGCACATGGAGTAAATATCCCTTGCAAGCATGTAGAAAGGTTCAACACCCCCTCTACTAGCACAGTTAGCACCCCAGATTAATTGTGTTTGCAGCATGTGTCCTCATCGCCCTCCTCTGATGGAAGTAATAATGCAATAATAAGAAATAGTGCCCAAGCAGCTAGACAGCATCCTGCTCACAATTCTCTGCAGAGTATGAGATACAGTCAGATGACAACAATAGGTAGACAGAAGACTAAGGCACTGTTACATGACTCATACACTCCCCATGCAGGGAGAACAGATAGATTTTCTCACCTAGGAAGTTACGACCACAGACTATAGAACACCTCCTGCAGGATACACAAACTAATGTCAGATTATTGAGGCCACTGTCTCTAAAGTGTTTATACATAGAACAGGAAGGGACAACTCCTCCACCTCAATGATGCATGAGGTCATCACTGACACATGCAGAACAGAAGTGAAGGCACAAGGCTTTTTTAGATGACTGTTCATGGTATGGCCCATAGTGTAGTTTTTGCAGCATCAATAGGTTTATGATAGCAGGGTATCTGTTAGACTATCATTGCTCCATCCGCCACACTCTCCATTGCCCATGACAGATTAGAACGGCGTTGTTGTTATTTTGCACGAAGTTACACCCATGGCACAATTGGGTGCCCGAGGTCAGTTAAGGTATAAAGAAGCGCTCTTGGGGCAACATAGGGTAGACTAGGATTATAAAATAAGATAGACAGGTTGTCCACTTAGGGTGTATAAAATAAAAATGTCCAAAAGCATAAACTGATTTCAAACTAAAAGACACCTCTTCTCTGTTTTCTAGAATGGCATGTTACCTGTGGGGCGACACTCAAATTGAAAACAGCAGTTTTTTCAGACAATAAATATGGCATCTCTGACCGAATTTACTTTTTCTGGGCCTGCAGGAATGGCTCTATCTCCAACAGCCCTAACGAAGAAGCAGCCTGAGCTCAAGAGAACATTGCACCAAGTCTCCATGATGGTTCCACCAGCAAATATCTCCCACATCGATGCCCATCTCTGGCTCTGTTATCTGGCTCCACGGACAATGGCAGTGTGCTGAGTTCTAAGGGTGGACAGTGTTCAAAGACCCACCAAAGGAGTTTGCCGGTTGAACAGAGACGAGCTCTTTTTCCTACAGCATCATTGTGAGGCTCCACACCAAGGCAGAAGGACTCTGGCTTCGAAATACCAGGAGGAGAGTATGCCTTTGGATAAGGAGTGAGCTGTACATTACTAACAACGAAGAACATGGCTCAACTGACCAATGCCATCAACAACTTGAACAAGATAGAAAAGAAATGGATTGCTGGAGGAGGTGCCATAGTAGTGAGCCACAGATTTGTTGAACTTTGACTGGATACCTTTGTGGCAGTTCTAAAAAGTTTTTATTTTTTGCTGTTTCTTTTTGTGTTGCATCCCGCAGATGAGTGTCATTGTAGGAAAAGAAAGTTAGCACCAAGATAGTAGGGACAAACTACACTAGCATAGGGATTTACAGATAGCTGAGTATGAGGACAAAGATCGTGTCCATAGGGATGGGACTGGAACACGAATAGAGATGAGCAAGTTAGCAGCGCACCTAGCACCCACTATGGAATACAAATAGCTCCTCCACTTCTCCCAGGTGGAGACTGTCTGAGTAAGAGCCCAACAGGAGCCCAATATGAACGCCTGCTTAATGAGCAAGATGCACAGTATGCGAAAATACTCATTAGGCCAAATGAAGACAAAGCCAACGAAATAGATCAACAGCAAGGTAGCTTTAAGTGTTATGTTAATGACATGCCCTGGATACAGCAACTGGATGAAGGGTCGCAGAGATAATAAGTTAAAAGAATGTTCATTGAATGAACAAGAGGAGGGAGATGATAGAGGGGCCTTTTTAGCAACCCTGGTAGCTTGAAGGCCCTACCTGGCCCTGCTAGAGTAAATCTGAAAATATGCTTGAAATCCCACAATTTTTGATATGTATAATCAGCAAATGGGATCCCACAGATTCCCTGAATTTCAGGTTTATGGGCCCGAGCGAAAGGCCAAAGGTCACACCTTATGTTAGCAAAATCCACTGGGCCTAAATCATTTTTAAAACGTGCCTTTCTAGTGTGCAGGACACAGCGAGGTAACTTGAGCAACTTTGGAAAAGTACAGTAGCCATTCACAAGCGCCATTTCAAGACACCCCACTCTCACACGTACACGAGACTCAGCTGGTGCAGAGGCAGATTGACACATTTCAGGGACTTTCCACTGAAACACGTAAGTTCCGCTCGCACATATATTTTTAGAAATGTACAGGACAAGAAGTCTTTGTCTATGTTCTGGGGTCAAGCAGGGCCAACCAACCATTGGGACACCTGACCGCCCCCACTGTCCTAGGACAATGCGGTCAAAGCCACCTGCGTCAGAAAAGGCGTCAGAACAGTGTTAGTTCTGCATTTTTCAGGTATATTAGATTCAGCCCGTCAAATCTGAAGCCGGAGCTCTGCTGATGTGACCCTTTCATGCAAGCTCTCCGGCTAGCCGATTGTCTGACTTGGGAATTCAAATCCTCTCTCTCAGGTGGTAGACTTCCTAAGCCAGATAATACTTTTGTCTTTTTAAATCTCTGTCCTTGCTCTGTATTTTCCATTCACACCCAATTCCTTGCATTTTTAGGTTCCCTTAAACTATTAGGCCCTGCTGGGATAGTCTCCATAATTAAGGTGCTTCTAGGCACTAGACTTTATAAAGTGTTCTGCTTTTCCCAACTAAGTTCAATTGTGCCTTTTGAAAGATCCCAGTCCTTTTGCACCTTGGATCTCTTTAGAATGTTAAACTTGCTTGGGTAATTTCTTCAGAAAAGCACCTTTGTAGGCGCTATGTTTTCTTGAATGTATTCTGAGCCTTTTTGAATCGCCTACTGATTTCGATTATACCGGTTTACAGGTCCTCATTCCAGCCTGTTTTCTAGGCTCTTGCACATAATGAATGTGAACTTGCATTTTGTTTTTATCCTGACAGATTAAAAGTCAGACTTTCAAACATTTCATTGCTCAGGCTGATCAATTAATAAATGCATTTTCTGATGTACTTAAGACTTGACAAATAAAATGCCACTTTAAATGTGATCTTTGTCATCTCATATCATTGCTCCTTGTTCCTCAGTGAAGTGTGCGTCGGTGACCTGTGACCACGGCTCATGACCACAGCAGGGTGGTTTGTGGGTTGTGACTCGTGACCACACCCCAGAGGGCTTCCTTTCTCCCCTCAACACTCCCATAACATTCTGTTAAAATCTCTTTCTGCCATGGGCATCAGGGGCAATGCATTGGACTGGATTTCATCATTCCTGACACTTAGGACATTTCAGATCGCTTCTTACACCTCGGCCTCAAACGTCCATCTATCCTCCTATGGTGTCCCCAAGGGCTCGGTGTTGAGTCCTCTGCTTTTTAACCTATACTTAACCCCTCTCGCCCAGATCGCCGAAGCAGCAGGTTTAAACATGTTTACCTATGCGGACGATTCTCAGATTGTTTTTTCACTCTCTAATGGAGATCATGACTCCTCCTCTCTCCTGCAGATAGGCCTTAGGAAAATTGCAACTGGATGAGTGATAATCTGCTCAAACTGAATGGTATAAAACTGAGGTTTTAATACTGGGTCCAAATCAGAATCTCTGGAACCCAAGACACTGGCCCTCAGAAATGGGTTCCTTACCCACTCCGTCGCACCAAGTTCGCAATCTGGGCATTATCATTGATAATGGCCTAACCATGGAGCCCCAAGTTACCAACGTAACATCTACCTGTTTCACCATTCTGAGGTGGCTCAGGAAAATCATCTGGATGTTGCCTGATGACACACAGAAGTCCGTGGTCAACGCACTAATCACCTCTTGTTTAGACTACGGAAATGTCCTCTACTTGGGGTCATCACAGGTAGTCATGAGACGCCTTCAACTTGTTCAGAATGCCGCTGCAAGACTACTCTGCAAATGTCACAGAATGGAACGAATGTCTGGACATCTCAAGGCACTCCATTGGCTGAGAATCGAAAACAGAGTCAAATTTAAGACACTGAGCCTCATGCACAGAATCAAATGGGGAAATGCACCCAGATACCTTCAAACCCTCGTGCACTCCTACACGCCGGCTCGCTGCCTGAGATCTTCATCTCAAGGCCTCTTTTGTGTGCCCAAAGTGCGCCGAGCCAGGATTGGAGGATGATCATTCTCCCTGTTAGGCCCCAAGCTCTGGAATGCTCTCCCTCTGAACTTACGCTTGGAAACCCGCTAAATCCACTTCCGCAGAGCCATAAAAACATGGCTTTTTAATCAGTAAGTTGCTCCCGCCTCTCCTCAGAGCTTTATGATCTGCTCATTGGTTTAGTATCTTTCAGCGCCGGGAAACCCTTTTGGGTAGCTGTCGCGCTTTAGAAGCCTAATAAATAAATAATAAATAACGCGTTTCGACCTTATACATAAGGACTTCCCCAGGGCTGCCATAAAATCATAAATACACACTTTAGACAAACACTTCGCATAAATCAAATCCAAAGTACAAATAACAAAGTCATAAATATACACATTAGACCTGCCTACTTATTAAAAAACAACTCAACACAATGTTAATCCATGTACCAAAGTTAACATTCTTATTGCGAGGTATGACCCCATTTGGGAAAAATCAATACTGTAGTTTACATTTCATTAAAAAACTCTATTATGAGTTCCTGGTACCTCTATGACAAGAACCTCTGCTTAGATACACTTGCATCCATAGCATGTCCTCCTCTTTAGTATAACCCACTAGGTCTTAACCAAAATTGCTGTAATTAATTCTATCTTCATACCAGTTTTTATGCTGTCTTACTAAATTATTTTCCTTCATGTCTCCCCTAAGTTGTCACATAGATTGCAAAGGCCTTAAAAAATCCCATGTATTCCAATACTGACCCAAGCAGGGATGTGGAATTCCTATAGTCCGACGCCCAGGACATATTGTTTGGGGTCAAGGGCAACAAGTTTTCATGTGTATTTTGTCCTTGGGACAAGTAGGCCCACCTCTGCAGCGCAAACCCTTTAGCTGTCAGTTTGCAGTACCATATTATGGATCAGGGGATGGCACAGTCTGCAGTTAAGGTAATCTTTTTGTCCATATGTTTATGCTGTTCAAACTTGTATTTATCGTTCATTAATTGAAAACCTTTATTATTAGGGTGAGCTTTCAAAGTAAATCTTGTAAGCACTAACTGCACAACTGACAGTGCTTCCAGTATAAAAATGTGCACACACGTTTTTAAGGTTTAGCAATATTCGGCTATGTATAATCCTCCCAGAATGCTCTCTGAATTGATGCAAATATTTGAAGAAGCTTGAAAGCAAGATTGATGATACTTTGCTTTTAAAATAAAATGTTCATTAAAAAAATGGAAGCAGGAAAAAAAACATTCGCTAAACAACTGTAAAATATCTGGTACCATTTCTTTGCAGCATCATTTAGTAACATGTTTTTGATGGATGCTAGTATTTCCCAAAAATATTCATAATGGTGAATCAGTGTAACCAGTTCCAATAAGATAATGGGAAACAAAAATAAACAAGCAAAGCCAGTAGGTCTGAAATTGGTGGACAGCTTTTTAGTTTTGTCAATGTGCGACTTGTTTTGGCATGTTTTTTGTAAAACTTCATTGGTGTGGGAGCTGCCGGGCCGTCCCCATTATAACAAACATTGGCAAAAGCAAAAATAGTTTTTGGTCTCAAAAAGCACACACTGCCACAGTAATTACTCTCACTGAACAAAATTACTTTGTGTGGTGATATGCTCCATCTGAAAGAGCAGAATGCTGTCACTCACAGTGAAGCCAGCCAATACAGAGAGAGAGACAGACTTTTAATAAACGCAAAAGGTCATAGTCAACACCAGACCAAATTAGGGGCCCAATTATTAAAGAAATTCTCAAAAGGGCACCCATGGTATATGTCCTTGCATTAAGTGCAGCTATATGGCTTTCGTGAATTCCCAAAAATGTACAAAAGTTGGTCGAGAAATAGTACTCCTAGAAAATATTTGTGAACTGCATTTTAGCATGAGCAAATATGCATGGGTAGATTTGCTCCTGTGAAAATCTAAGTGTTTGAAGTTCACTTTCCATCCAACCACTTTTATTCCAACTCTGGAAGAAGGTTTACATCTGTCATTGTCAGGAGTAAATTTCCAACATTTGTCAGTATGGGAAAAGATTAGAGCGGAGTTGTTGAAACCCCTTTAAACATGCACTTTAGTATGTTTGCACAGACTCAAAAGGGCTTTCTAACCCTGGAACTATTGCTTACCACTACCTGCTGTGCCTAGCCAGTACCAGCAGCATCGTGACCAGTCTTCAATTGGCATCAGAAATGTCCTTGACATATCCCAGGAGGCATATAAGGGGATCAGGTGCAAAGGTATTGGAGGTGATGTTGCCTATAATGCGGCATATATCTTGCCAAAAAGTCGCTATCCGTGGACCTGTCCAGACTAGGTGCATAAATGATGCGTCTCGCTTTTGGGACCTTATAAGTATTTAGTTATGCAGCACAATATCCATGGTGCAATCACATCAACTGTTGCCTGGCTAAAAACTTATAAGGTCCCAAAGGTGAGACCTATTGGCTATGCCAATGCTTGTTCTTTTTGTTGGTCAAAAGTACATTTCTATTGGTATTAATCACTCTCTTCCTTGTATGTCCCAGATGTTCTATACCATAACCTCTATGTTGCATTCTGGATGCCATTAATTCCAAATTGTTCTCACATTGCTCCTCCTCACTACAGATCTTTCTAACTCTGAGCATCTCTCCATGTGGTATAGCCCTGATTGTGCTGGAGGGCTAGGCACTGCTTGCTAATATAAGTACTGTTACATGCAGTGGCCTTCCGGAAAAGTGTGCTTTGTATTTTGTTGTCAGAGTTATAAAATGTGACTTCAAGTTAATAGATCCTAGTAGGGTGAAAATTTATGGTAAATGTGACATTCCATTAGTTGTCATTAAGGTAAAAACAGTACTTCTCAAGTTGAGTCTGAGACCCTGTCCAAATCAGTATGATGTAATTGATACAACAACCCCAAAAATGGACATACTCCGTCCACTCTGCGGCCCTGGAAGCCCAGGCATGCCCCCTCTCAAACCAACCCATGAAAAGATTTGCGTACAATGGGGCAAACCTGGATCCCATTGTAGAACCCTGTAACTTCTGGAACCATTGGTCCTTATACATAACAGGGGTGACTTAAGAATTGGACCAGAAAGTTTTAATATTAAATGATCTGTGGTGAATAATCATTTGGTTACTATTGCAGCATTGAAATGAACCAGGCTACTTAGTCTTGAGGAATGATGTGAATGGGTGTCCACTCATATGTCAAGGAACTTGCTTCAAATGCGATATCAATACACATATGTCACCAGAACTTGGGTGGTATAACTACTTTCCAAACATATGTAGTTCGTCAATTGGAGATGTTTTCTGATTTTTAGCTCTGATGAAGTTGTAGGCTTCCACTCCTTTGAAGACGAAACACATGCTTGCTCAAAAGGAGGCTAAATAAGCTTTTGCAATGCATTAGGTCTCGCATTTGTGAAAGTTAGAGTTATTGGCATTATAAATTACATTGTGTTTTACCTTTTTATTTTATTGGAGTGCGATAAGAAGAGCCTGTAAATCAGTTGAGTTTTCAAGATATTCATGCTCAGTTGGCAGTGAACCTTGTGCGCCTGAATGAATCGAGTTGTGAACTGCTTTATTGCAACCCTATAAAATTACTTTTTGGCACTGAGAAGTGGAGACAAAGGTAAAACAAATACAGTTACACAAAAATAAAACTTAACAGTAGGCGGACTGGGGAGTCAGAAAAGGCAGAATTTGAGTTAGTTTCAGCTGTGTAAAAAGCAATGTCGTTTCTGCACTATGAACTAATTCATTAGCTCGTGCCCTACTTCCATATGAGCTTACAGTAAGTGTCCATACTAACAAGATCCCGGGAGCACCAGACTCACAGTTTAGAAAGCTCATATGGGGACAAATAGTGTAGAGCCACATACATGTAGCTGAGCCCAATTGACACTTCTATGAAGTTTCACTGAGATGATTACCAGCTGCGAACATCTGTTCATGGCCTCCTATCAGTTAGAGCAAACATCAACCTCAGACACAGTTTAGTGGGAACCAGAGAACCAATCATACAACCTCTCTTTTGATGCAAAAAAGTTTTTTTTAAAGATTTCCTTAAGTTTTTTAAATTTTAATTTTGTTTTGATTAGGGCTGCGGGCTACATGTGATTTGGACAAGATCCAAATGGACTAAAAACAACGTATGAAAATCTTTAATTATTACTGCTTGGCTATGAAGACCATGGAAAAAAGATTTGTCCACATGATGCCTTTCCCATAGGGCTTCAGAGATGTGCTATGTATGACCAAGTGGAGATGTTCTCATTGTCCATGTTCTACTGTGAGATACATTGTAGGAGCATTGTTTGGGAGATGCTAATAAAGCCACTGGGACCCAGTAAATAAGGAGACGGAATAGGAGGGATGGAAATAATTACACAAGGAGTGGGGCCAGTGACAGTGACTACTAGATGGGACTATAGAGTGAAAGGAAAGTCATTTTAGAAGGAACTATTTTTCTAATTAAAGAATGTAAACATACACAATCTAGCTGATGTTCTGTTTTTTTGTTTTCCGCCTCCTTTTAGAGAAATTGTTCATACTACTTGTTTAAATACGATGAGCCTATAAAAAGAGTAATTTATTCGAAAATATCTACTGGACAGTGTTGTTAAGTAGCCAGGGAATGATCCTTAAATCACTGACCGTGCTTCATTTCCCATTTGGTGAATTTTATTCCTGAGACAGGGCTTAGTGAGTTATTTTGATGCAAAATTAATTAACGAGAAATGCAAACCACTGAACAAAAACAATAGCCTGAGCGGGGACGTAGAGATGTTATGATAGTTCAATTGACAGCCTTGGTCGATTTCTTTTGTTTTTTTTGTTGTTGTTGCGGTTTTATGTAGTGCGAACCCCACCCGAAGGTAGCAGAATGCTTTGCATGACCGCCTGTTGCATTACAGACGGAAACAATCAGTTTAAGGCTGTGGTTCCCAAACTGTGCGCCGCGGCTCCCCAGTGCGCCGTAATGAGGTGCCAGGGGCGCCGCGGACACTAGGGTGACCAACCGTCCGTAAATTCCACGGACGTCCCTACGCCTTTTATCTGTAATTGTGGCCATCACAGGGAGCAGTGCTGCTCCCCTGTGAGAGGCCTCACCCCTGCTGCTGGAGCCGCCTCACACTCCAGGAGCACAGGAGCAGCCCCTCCCGCCCATTGAAATTCTGTATGGGGCTGATTGCCACTTACTGAATGACAATGGGGCAGTCAGGGGTGTTCAATCATGTGGCGGGCTCCTCCAGCCTCAGTGTACAGAAGGGCATTCTGTTAAAAAAGTAAAACGCCCATGCTGCAACGTTAGAAGACACTTCATTTAAAGAAGCCTGTGAAATAAGTTTAAAAGAACGGGTTATCGTTCTTTCACAGTCTCATCATTTTTGAACTGAAGTATTTTCAATATTATATTCAACAAGGCCATGGTTGCTGCTTTTTTATTTTAAGGAATTAGCAACCATTGACAAAGCCAATATTCCTGGCTTCTTGTTGGTGTAATGATACTTGCAGTATTATATATCTGGATGCAATGACAGAAATAACATAATACCAGTCGGGCGGAACATTATGCTAAGAGCAGATTTTTAGCCTAGGTGTTTTAAACTGCGCTCTTAATTACATCCAACACCCCCTTTGAAGAGACCCCCCATTTTTTTACACCGCTTAAAGCCCTGGAAACAACACCATGTTACAGTAACCTCCCATCCTGGCACTGTGCATTATGTGTGACTCATGACTTCTACGTTTTCAGTCTGCCTATGTGCAGGGGCATAGTGAACTCTCCCCCACCGCACCCCACCCCTTGCTGTAGTTCGTTCTTGATGGGCCTCTTCTGCCTGCAACTCTGCAGACAAAGGCTCAGCTCATAATGTGGAAAGGTGGGTGAGTAAATAAGTGAAGGAATGTCTGAATGGCTGGATGGATTACTGAAAGGATGAATGCATGAATGAAAGGGGGAATGGATAGATAATGAAAGGATGAATGGATGAGTGAATGAGTGGAAGTATGGATGAGAGAAAAGGTATATAGATGGATGTATGGGTGGAAAGGTAGATGGATGGGTAAAAGTGTGAATGGGTGTGTGAAAGGATGGATGGATGAGTGAAAGGGCAGCTGATGGGTGAGTGAATTGGTAGATGGGTGTGTGAAAGGATGGATGGATGGATGAATGAAAGGGTAGATGATGGGCAAGTGAATGGGTGGATGGATGAATTGATAAGTGAAATGGTGAATGGATGGATGAGTGAAAGGGTGAATGTAAGGATTGATGAGTTAGTGAAAGGGGGTAGATGGACCAAAGGATGGATAGATGAGTGAAGTGAAAGGGTGGATGGATGAGAGAACGGATGGCTGGATGAGTGAACGGATGGTTGGATGAGTGAAAGAATGCGTCCCAATTACTTTAAGGAAGATAACAGGAGGTACATACCACCCACCCACCGGTAAAAAAATGGTGGGAAGCCACGGCCAACTGCCGATTAGGTCAAGGGAGCCACAGGTCAAAAAAGTTTGGGAACCACTGGTTTAAGGTACAGAGAGATTACGAGATGTCCCAGCCTCCTACCAGACTTGAACCTGGTACTCCAGCGGTAAAGTCTGCCACCCTAGCCGTTATGCCAAACAAACGGCCAGTGACATCGTTAGCATAGTAATGAAGAAAGACACAGTGGTATTATTTCCCCACAAAATCAGGGGAGTCGTGGCATTGAAAATAATAGTCAAAAACAGCTGGCAACCAATTTGAACCAGGAGGTGAGGCCCGCCATGCATGGAGCCGGGAGTGCAGGCGTGGCAGGCAGCAGCGGCTAGTGCTCGCCCGGTTGGTTCGTCGTACTGTGCGAGCACTCAGGTGTTTGCTGGGCACTTACTGTTTCTTGCCCAGAGTTACAGCCCTGATGTCGGTGTGAGGGTAAGACTGTAGCTTGTACAGCACCTGCGATAGCTTGCCCAGCTGACCGCGCGAGCACCACTTGGGCATGCATCTTTGTAGGCTACAGAAAGAGGAAAAACGTGCCCGCAGAAGAAGTAGAACGCATGCGCTTGTGCACTTCTACAATTTTTTGCCAATAAAAAAGGTCACATACCGCGCTCGTCATTCGTGGTTAGTGCACACGGTTTTTGTAACAGGATTTTGTGCGTCGGCAGTCGGACTTGTTATATTTCATTTAATTTCATTCAATTCTTTGTTTGATTAATTAAAATCTTACAATGAAATGGCATGCGTTCCAGCTATAAAAAATCTGTATTTTTTTTAAAGAAGAAAAGAATAAGTAGTAAAAACATGAATAAATGATGCCATATTTTTTATTAGATTCAATTTGATAATATCAATTTCATAATACTATATACATATTTATATACATCATGCAGTACATGTCGATTTTAATTTTGCTGGTCTAATTTTGATCCAGTTCTTATAAAAAACGTCATAAAAGCTGAGTTCAATGATATTACGTCAGAATGTAAGCACTTTATCAAAGCTTGCCTGCAAGTCCGAACTCCTCGTGCGTTAAAATGTCCCTTAAGAATAGTTTTTCTTTCAGTTTTCAGTTCTGGGCATACATACAGCAAGTGCATAATGTTTTCCTCTCCCAATTTGCATAAACAACAGTGTGACAGTTCCTCTGTTCTTAGCCACGACATAAGATGACATAAGCCGGGAAATGCACCAAAATCAACTTTTATGAACATTTTCTTGTGCTTCAGATACCATGGGGTTTCCAGGTATAGTTGTTGTTAGAAATGGGGATCTCTAGTTGGCAGCGGGTGGCGCCGAGGTCCAAATATGGGTCCTTCTTCCTAAGTCAGAGTAAGGGGGCTACACCCTTTGATAACCCCTGCTCAACCCTGTGGTAACGTAGCACGAGCAGACAGGCCTATCTCAGATACAGTGCGTGAAGCATTTATGACCATACACAATAATGCAGGAAAGACGCTACAAACGGACACCACAAGTAGTTATAGAAAAATAGTTATCTTTATATAGACTGAACACGAGGCTAAAGCGCTCAAGGATTCAGAAAAGGGGGTGGTGATGAACAGAGTGTCTGAATTAAGCAGACCACTCTTACCCAGTCCAAAGATCAGGGCTTGATCCATCACCGTTATTTATCTCACTGCACCATCCCAGCTCAGAACCTGGCTATATGCAAATCAGTCTGTCCCTGGCCCAGTGCATCATGGGAACAGGGCAGACTAAACTACCAAGCCAATTCTTCACCAGAAAGGAGACAAGCTACCGGGGACCGGTTTCTGGCATTTCAGCCGTCTTCGGCCCGGCTTGCTTGAATCCTGATGGTGCAGTGAGAAAGGGACTCATGTCTGAGTATACCCTGCCACACCTATAGTGGCCAAAAACGATTCAGAAAAGGGGGTGGTGATGAACAGAGTGTCTGAATTAAGCAGACCACTCTTACCCAGTCCAAAGATCAGGGCTTGATCCATCACCGTTATTTATCTCACTGCACCATCCCAGCTCAGAACCTGGCTATAAGCAAATCAGTCTGTCCCTGGCCCAGTGCATCATGGGAACAGGGCAGACTAAACTACCAAGCCAATTCTTCACCAGAAAGGAGACAAGCTACCGGGGACCGGTTTCTGGCATTTCAGCCGTCTTCGGCCCGGCTTGCTTGAATCCTGATGGTGCAGTGAGAAAGGGACTCATGTCTGAGTATACCCTGCCACACCTATAGTGGCCAAAAACGATTCAGAAAAGGGGGTGGTGATGAACAGAGTGTCTGAATTAAGCAGACCACTCTTACCCAGTCCAAAGATCAGGGCTTGATCCATCACCGTTATTTATCTCACTGCACCATCCCAGCTCAGAACCTGGCTATATGCAAATCAGTCTGTCCCTGGCCCAGTGCATCATGGGAACAGGGCAGACTAAACTACCAAGCCAATTCTTCACCAGAAAGGAGACAAGCTACCGGGGACCGGTTTCTGGCATTTCAGCCGTCTTCGGCCCGGCTTGCTTGAATCCTGATGGTGCAGTGAGAAAGGGACTCATGTCTGAGTATACCCTGCCACACCTATAGTGGCCAAAAACGATTCAGAAAAGGGGGTGGTGATGAACAGAGTGTCTGAATTAAGCAGACCACTCTTACCCAGTCCAAAGATCAGGGCTTGATCCATCACCGTTATTTATCTCACTGCACCATCCCAGCTCAGAACCTGGCTATATGCAAATCAGTCTGTCCTGGCCCAGTGCATCATGGGAACAGGGCAGACTAAACTACCAAGCCAATTCTTCACCAGAAAGGAGACAAGCTACAGGGGACCGGTTTCTGGCATTTCAGCCGTCTTCGGCCCGGCTTGCTTGAATCCTGATGGTGCAGTGAGAAAGGGACTCATGTCTGAGTATACCCTGCCACACCTATAGTGGCCAAAAACGATTCAGAAAAGGGGGTGGTGATGAACAAGGAGCCACAATGCTCATCAGTACAGATTCACTTCAAAAGCAATATAGGTACTCAAAAAGTGTGTGGAACTAACTTAGTTCGAGGCCGGGGTCCACACGACCCGGTGATGCACAATGTTCCTGAGATTTAAAGGGGCACGGCACGCAGCCTCACAAGGAAGCCGCAGTGATGACAGGCGGACGTGCAGCGGTCACAGCTTTCAGCTGTAGTGGTCCGCGGCGTGCAATCACGATAATCCTGGGACGGGCTTTAAAGGCGGGCAGCCAGCGGCACACGCAGGTGATAACAAGATCCCCGAAGTGGGAACAAATGCGGGCACTCGGCGGCACAGCTCCTCAGCTGCAGCGGCCCCCAATAGCGATAGCGATGATTCTCGTAGGACGGCAAATGCGGGCACTCAGCGGCACAGCTCCTCAGCTGCAGCGGCCCACAATAGCGATATCGATGACTTTGGTAACACAGGCAAATGCGGGCTCTCAGAAGCAACATCTCCTCACCTGCGGCGGCCCACAATAGCGATAGCGATGACTCTAGTAACACAGGCAAATGTGGGCTCTCAGCAGCACCAGCTCCTCAACTGCGGCAGCCCACAATAGCAATGACTTTGGCAACGCAACCAAATGCGGGTTCTCAGCGGCAATAGCTCCTAAAGTGCGGCGGCCCACAATAGCGGTGACAATGACTTTCAGCCCACGTTCCCCGCAGTAGAATCAGAGGCTCTAGAATTCTCAACAGAGGCCTCACCTGCAAGTAGAATTCCCCTCAAATAGGAATCTGGACGGTTGATGGGTGAAGTCTAATGCCTCTGAGACTTGAGCAGGAGGCAAGCTCAAATCAGGCCCTTGGGTAGTTGCTTCAGCAAGATGGATGAAAGTTTCAAAGTCCTTTCCCTCTGTTACACTGACAGAGGTTCGTCGTGGCATTCAGAAGTAACACACCGGGTAGGGTTTTTAGCACAGATTCTTATATCTCAAAAAGTCTTTGCTCTCAAAAGCCACAACCCCTGAACCCAGCCAGAACCAGTTTGGTGTCGTCCTTGAGCACTTTGTTTACAAGGTTGCCTCCTGCCTTTCAGGAAGAGGGGGTCTGCCATCAGACGCACAGTGGGAGGTGGAGCCATCATTCACCTTGCCAGACATAGCCCTGCTCAGATCAAAGGGTCACCCCTCCCCAGACTCCAACTGCAGATCTCTCTATTCAATCTAGGTCGGGCTCAACCTGCCCTGTCACTCCAAAACCAGACAGCCAATACACATAACAGCAGAGCCCACGGGAAGGCTTAGGCAAGAAAATACCTTTTGTTTAAAAGTGGTATTTTCAACCACGGAATATCAAAATAATCTTCACTACAAGATGCACTTTAATATTGTGAGCTCATGCATACTAGATTCAGCTTTCCTATCATGTTCCTTGGTTCATTTTACAATAGGGCGTATTCGCTTTGTGGCACTGGATGGCAGTGGCACAGCGCCCAGAGCATCTAACACCAGCAACACAGAGGAGACAAAATCAAAAAATGAAAGGGAGACCCACGCCAATGGTGCCAGGTCTAACATTTGTGCTTTCACCTTTGTGAAACCATTCATTAGTGGCCAGGCATGTTTCCTTTTTACAAAAGCGTCTTTATCCATAAGCAGCGATAGATGTTTTGTTATTTTATTAGTAGATTTTTTAAAATGATTCTGTAGTTATTGAAGTGTTCCAAATAGGAGTTGCTGAGTATTCATCAAGTGCAGCATGTAAATATTTCCAGGCGTATGATTTACTATGCACATTTATTTCTTTCCATAAAAGTTGGGACATTTGATTTACATTATCATTTTTATTTTGTTCCATACTTTTAAAAATTGTCCTTTTCGTACGAATAATTAGTTAGTTAATTTAAATTCAAATCTTAAATCTTATCTGTGCCGGAGATGCATCGTGAGGAAGATAAAAGTGGGTTTTAAAATTTTTTGTCACCGCATTATTGATGGTCCCAGTGCTTCGCTACCATATGTTAAAGTTGGCAATAGTTTTTCTGATATTACTTTTAAAAACGGTCGGTAACTCATCTCTCCTAGCGTTTTCTGCAAGATTTTAAAGGCAGCTATCAAGGTATTTGCTTTCCTTTGGAGATCAGTCTTATGTGAGAGAAAAGATCCGTTATCGTCAAATAATATTCCCAAGTATTTATTCTACTTGTTCTAATTGCTTATTGTCAAGAAACCATTTGTGCTTGTATTTTGACCTTGAATTTTTGTTAACGTCCATGATTTTTTGTCTTCGTTTCATTTATATTCATTCCATTTTCTTTTGAGTATAATGATATCCTGTTTATCAGACGTTGCAGACCCACTTTTGTTTGACTAAGTAAAATGACATTGTCTGCGTATAGTAGATTTGATATCTGAGTCTTAGCTTATTTGGGAGGGTATGCATTCACTTCGTTCAGGGTGGTCGTCTGATCTGCTAAAAAGAGGTTAAAAAGGAGTGGGGCCAATACACGCCCTTGCTTTAAGCCAGTCAAGGTTGGAATTTCCTTTGTTAACGTTGAGCCGTCTCCCATCCGAACTCTGACCCAAGTATCTAAATAGAAGAGATAGATTGTCTGTGTACACAATCAAAAGTCGATCACAGATACCAGGGTTGTTTCATTAAAATATATTTATCCATTAGCATTGCTAGAACTAGTATATTTGTGTCAGGACCCGAACTGTAGGTTCCGTTCTTACTTATCCAACCATACTGTTAACTAAATCAAAGAAGACTGCAAACACTTGGGTTGAAAGGATACGGTCTTGGAGACTTAAGATGGCCGCCGTTGTCGCCAGGGTAAAGGGCAGTAGGCGTTCCAGTCTCTCTGGCCACAGCTGCTGAGGATTCTATGTGGAGAGCGAGTGTCCTGGAAAATGCGCACTTCACCTACGAACCTGACTGGAGTGGTTCGTTTTTCAAGAGACGCTAATTCCTGTCAAGTATTGTCTTAGTTTTGAGAAGTTGAGAGCCAGTAGACGCATTTCATTAAAAGGGTCTTGAACTCGGACTCGGCGCGTTAAGCCAAGCGCGAGTTCCGAAAGTAATTATAAAAGATTTTCTGAGGAGAATTGTGGAGAGCCGAAGTCGGGGGCTGAGGCGTTAGTGAGAGCCTTGAAGGAGCTTCGGAGAACCAGTTTCGGTTTTGACACGTCGGAGAAGCTGTTCCTGTAAACACGTCCGAGTAGAAGCATATCACAGAACCCAGTCACAGAAGTCAAAAGCTAAGTGAACTTGTTGCTTAAACTCTTAGCTAAGTGAACATTGTTGCTTAAACGCTTGTGGATGTACGAATTGCTGTCCATTGAAATAGAACCTTTACAGAAGATAACGACCTAGGAGAAAAGATAAGATTATAAAGGGTTTTCTGTCATGCCAAAAAGAAAATGAAAAAACAATGTATATAAATGTAAATACTTACCGATAATCTGTTGAAAGAAGGTGAAGAACTCAGCAACCTGCAAGGAAAGATAGATAGAGTTAGACACCTGAAAATTCCAAAAAATAAAAGGGAAGAAAGGCTTTCTAACAGAACCTCTCTATAAAAGAAGGCTCCACTATTAGTGAAGTAAGTGCACCTTCCCTAAAAAATAAATTAAATTAGCGTTAGGAACCACCAGAAAAGGGATTAATCTATTTGCTATTTATTTATACTAGTGACAACTAATAGAAGAGCAGAGCGTTCAATCAACTCATTAAGGAGAGAAGCAAGGTCCAGCTGCATTAGGGTGGGTGAGCGGAGATCATACCAATAAGCAGAGTAGTCTTCATAGGTTGTAGGAAGGCAGGAATGTAATGTTGTGTTGTTGCTTTTAGGTTCCAACGAACGAGCCACCTGAAGGTAGAGGCCAGTACGAACCAGTGCAGGACCTTTCTCTTCTCTGTTTATTATTTTATCCAATTCCCCCTTCCCTTAAGGTAATGAGGGAAGGTTCAGAATAATGACCTACCAGCAATGCCGAGAGGGATTAGGGTACTAGCATCTCTGTTCCCGTGCAAGAATTGGTAAGCCAAGATCAAGTTTATAGTTCTGACAGAGTGAAGTGCCCAAGTAGCCTCTGCACCCAAACCGAGATGGCGGAGGGAATTGATGTCCAATCCTTAGGTACAATCCTAGATGCAATACAGAAGGAATTGGGAGCGGTGAGGGAGGAGAATCGAAACTTGAGGCAGGAAGTGGTTAGTGCCAAAAAAGAAACTGCTGAATTGGCGTTAAGGTTACGCCAACCAAGTAGCTTGGTGAGAGAAGCCATGAACCCGGTATTAGAGACAACCAATAGGTCCACCACACAGGTGATACATTCTCTCTCCCCAGTCATTCCATTGGCAGCTCCAGAGAGATTTAACAGGGATCCTCAGAAGGCGCAGATATTCCTCTCTCAATGCTCATTACATTTCATGTGCCGCCCTTCGATCTTTCCCGACGCCCAGTCTAGAGTGGCTTTCATACTTTCATATCTAAGTGGGGATGCAGCTTCGTGGTCCATGCCCTTAGTCACACGAGCTGATCCTTTGCTAAGGAACTGTGAAGACTTCAAACAAGAGTTTTTAAGAATATTCGACCGACTGAGGATTTCTCAGGTGGTGGATAATTAATTATTAGATTTACGACAGGGGAATCGAGACTTAATCGCACATCTGGCTCAGTTCAATAAGTTGGTAGTGGAGACCAATTGGCCAGAGAGCAAGAGAGCCGCAGTATTCTATCGTGGACTGAGAGATGAATTAAAGGACACCCTGGCTCAGATTCCTAAGCGGCCCACCGAGATTTCAGCACTGATAGACTTAGTGTTGGAGATAGATTTCCGTCGAGGAGAGCGGCGTGGGGAAAAGAAGAAAGACTTTAAGGTGATACCTCCAAGATTTGACTGGGCTCGGCCAGATGGCACCAGAACCTCTGAAAATCACACAGCAGCCGAACCGCTGCAGATTGGGACAATAAGAGGCCCTTTGACCAAAGAAGAGAAAGAAAAAAGAACAAACAACCAATGTATGTATCGTGGGTCCGGAAGCCATTTTGTCCGAGATTGTCCGAAGAAACCTAAGGGCCCATTCAAGCCGAAGGAAAACAAATGGCACCACCTGTGGGAGGAGTTGAGCAGGTGAGTGCGACTCAAGGAATAACTCCACATGAACATCAAGTGGCGAACACGCTACAGTCAGCGGCTCCGCATTTGGTTTTAACTATGGAAGTGAAATTCGGACAGACTACCTTAACAGAAGTGTCAGTGATGATTGAATTGGGCGCCACAGGGAACTTCTGCGATTTAAGGTTTGCCACTAAGGTTGGTATCCAGGCAATTCGAAAGGCTAAGAGTGAACCAGTGCGTGCTGTTGATGGGACAAATCTTTCCTCGGGACCCATCGTGAGTCACACAGAGATTATCCAATTGACAACCAGGGAGGGGCATCAGGAGAAAATTCAGTTTAACTTGATAGATGCCCCCCAGTTCCAACTAATCCTTGGCCTTCCCTGGCTTACAGAGCACAATCCTACAATTAACTGGAGTTCCAGAACTATTGTGATGGACTCGAGTTATTGTTATGAAAACTGTTTTAATTCAGAGAATCGACTTGTAAGGAACAACCCAGCGTTGTCCTTGTGTACCACCGGGCATTCCATGTGCGTGATAAACGTTCAGGAAATTCCCGAAGAATACAAGGAATTTGCGGATGGGTTCAATGAAGTGGAAGCAGAACTTTTTTACCGCCACATCGAGTTTATGACTGCAAGATAGAATTAGAGCCCGGATCAAATTTGCCATGCAGTCGTGTCTACGCCTTGACCGAGAAAGAGCACCAACATTTAAAGGAGTACTTGGACAAATATCTAACCAATGGTTTCATCCGGCCGTCCAAATCGCTCGTCTCCCTTACTTTTTATACCGAAGAAGGAGGGGGATTTGCGGACGTGCATTGACTACAGAGCCATCAATAAAATAACCAAGAAAAACCGATACCCCTTACCATTGATCTCCGTGCTTCTAGACCAAGTGAAGGGAGATCGAATCTATACGAAGCTCGACCTGAGGGGGGCCTATCATCTAGTTCGAATGCGAGAAGGAGATGAGTGGAAGACGGCATTTCGGACTACATTTGGGCTCTTCGTATATCAAGTGATGCCCTATGGACTGTGCAATGCCCCCGCAGCCTTCCAACACTTTATCAACGACGTCCTGAAGGAATTTATTGATCAATGTGCAATTGTGTACATTGACGATATTCTAATTTATTCCTCAGATGTGGCAAGACATCACGAGCAAGTGAGAGGAGTGTTGCAGAAATTACAGGAGAACAAATTGTTTGTGAAGCTAGAAAAATGCACTTTTGATGTGTTGCAAGTGGAATTCTTGGGCTTCGTATTATCACCTTCCCGAATTTTGATGGACCAACGCAAGGTGGAAGCAGTGACGAACTGGGAATCTCCGAGAAGTGTGAAGGAAGTTCAAGGCTTCATAGGGTTCGCTAACTTCTATCGGAGGTTTATCAGTGAGTTCTCCAGAAAGATCCTCCCCCTTACCAAATTACTGAGAAAAGGAACCAAGTTTGAGTGGTCTGAAGAAGCGGAGGATGCCTTTCAATCTTTAAAAAGAGATTTCACCACGGCACCAGTCTTGTTACATGCCGATCCCTCAGAGCCTTTTTACGTAGAAACTGATGCATCAGACCAAGCCGTGGGAGGAGTGTTATCACAGCGACACAAAACCACAGGCCAACTGCATCCGGTCGCTTATTGATCCAGAAAGTTATCTCAAGCTGAAGTAAACTATACAATCACGGAGAAGGAGCTGTTGGCCATTAAGGACGCCTTTAAGGAGTGGCGACACTATTTGATGGGAGCCCGACATCAAGTAACGGTGTTCACGGATCATCGCAATTTAAAGTTCTTGAAAACGGCCAGAACACTTACTCCACAACAATTGAGGTGGTCTCTGTATTTTGCAGACTACGATTTCGTAATCCCATTTCGTCCTGGAGCTCAAAATGGAAAAGCAGATGCGCTATCCAGGATAGGAACTGAGTTTCAGAAGACCTCTACAGGCATTCAGCCAATCATTCCCAGTGACAAGATCATCGGAGCCACAACCGCCATTCAACTACAAGAGTCAATTGCAGATGTCATGAGTTCAGAGGCCATGCAGAGATGGGTGGAGGAAGATGCCAACAGAAAAATAATTCATTAAATGCCCTATCATCGGAATGCTTTGTATCTACCGACAACCTAGTTACAACAGCAAGTAATGCAAGAGTGTCATGATGACAAATTGGCTGGCCATAAAGGAGAAGCTAAGACAGAGGAAATAATCCATAGACATTATTGATGGCCTAAAATGGCGTCCGATATTGAGAAGTATGTTAAGTCTTGTGAGATTTGCGCGCAGGGGAAGTCAGAACGGCAGGCTCCAAAGGGTGCTATTGCAACCCCTACCCACACCTCCCCATCCATGGCACACTGTTACATTAGACCTTATAACAGATCTACCTACTAGTCAGGGATACAATACCATCCTGGTGGTGGTGGATGCCTTCTCAAAAATGGCCCACTTTACAGCCTTAAAAGGGGTACCTTCAGCCAAACAGTTAGCTGCCCACTTCAGCTCCCAGATTGTCAAAATATATGGGATTCCTAAAATTGTCATTTCAGATAGGGGTTCCCAATTTGTGTCCTGGTTTTGGAAGGCCTTTATGGAAGGGTTGGGAACAGAATTTAGATTCTCTACTAGTTACTACCCCGAGACAGATGAGCAGACGGAAAGGGTAAACCAAGAATTGGAACAATATTTGCGACTGTTCCTTTTAAAAGAAGAAGGAAATTGGTCGGATTATTTGTGGACAGCAGAATTTGCTCATAATAATGCGAAGAATAGCTCGACAGGGTTTTCTCCCTTCTTTGTGAACTATGGCAGACATCCAAACGCTACCATTCGACAAATGGAAACGGCAGTTCCAGCTGTTAAAGAAGTCATGTCGCATCTGTTTCAAATTCAACAAAAGGCCATAGACAATCTACGATCAGCCAAAGAAAAGTACAAGGAATATGCCGATCGGAAGAGAAGAGCAGGGCCATCCCTGGCTAATGGAGATCGGGTCTGGTTAAGTACCAGGAATTTGAGACTAAAAGGAAACAGGAAGTTTCAACCCCGATTTATCGGTCCTTATCCTATTGAGGAACAAATCAATCAGGTTACTCATCGACTGAAACTGCCACCCAAGTTAAAGATACACCCAGTCTTCCATGTATCACTGTTAAAGAAGGCTTCTACAAATCTGAGAAACCAATCGCCTCCGAAGCCTATTCAGTTGGAAACTGGAACTGAGTATGTAGTAAAAGAAATTTTGGACTCCAAACGATCCAGAGGGAAATTGTACTATTTGATAGACTGGAAAGGCTATGGCCCAGAAGAGCGATCTTGGGAACAGGAGGAAGATGTTCATGTACCAAGATTAATTAAATCCTTTCATCAAAGATTCCCTACCAAGCCAAGAAGGTAAGGACCTGCCTTGTTGGGGGTACTGTCAGGACCCAAACTGTAGGTTCCGTTCCTACTTATCCAACCATACTGTTAACTAAATCAAATAAGACTGCAAACACTTGGGTTTAAAGGGTACGGTCTTGGAGACTTAAGATGGCTGCCGTTGTCGCCAGGGTAGAGGGCAGTAGGCGTTCCAGTCTCTCTGGCCACAGCTGCTGAAGATTCTATGTGGAGCGCGAGTGTCCTGGAAAATGCGCACTTCACCTACGAACCTGACTGGAGTTGTTCGTTTTCCGAGAGACGCTAATTCCTGTTAAGTATTGTCTTAGTTTTGAGAAGTTGAGAGCCAGTAGACGCATTTCATTAAAAGCGTCTTGAACTCGGACTCGGCGCGTTAAGCCAAGCGCGAGTTCCGAAAGTAATTATAAAAGATTTTCTGAGGAGAATTGTGGAGAGCCGAAGTCGGGGGCTGAGGCGTTAGTGAGAGCCGTGAAGGAGCTTCGGAGAACCAGTTTCGGTTTTGATACGTCGGAGAAGCTGTTCCTGTAAACACGTCCGAGTAGAAGCATATCACAGAACCCAGTCACAGAAGTCAAAAGCTAAGTGAACTTGTTGCTTAAACGCTTAGCTAAGTGAACATTGTTGCTTAAACGCTTGTGGATGTACAAATTGTTGTCCATTGAAATAGAACCTTTACAGAAGATAACGACCTAGGGGAAAAGATAAGATTATAAAGGGTTTCCTGTCATGCCAAAAAGAAAATGAAAAAACAATGTATATAAATGTAAATACTTACCGATAATCTGTTGAAAGAAGGTGAAGAACTCAGCAACCTGCAAGGAAAGATAGCTAGTTAGACACCTGAAAATTCCAAAAAATAAAAAGGAAGAAAGGCTTTCTAACAGAACCCCTCTATAAAAGAAGGCTCCACTATTAGTGAAGTAAGTGCACCTTCCCTAAAAAATAAATTAAATTAGCGTTAGGAACCACCAGAAAAGGGATTAATCTATTTGCTATTTATTTATACTAGTGACAACTAATAGAAGAGCAGAGCGTTCAATCAACTCATTAAGGAGCGAAGCAAGGTCCAGCTGCATTAGGGTGGGTGAGCGGAGATCATACCAATAAGCAGAGTAGTCTTCTTAGGTTGTAGGAAGGCAGGAATTTAATGTTGTGTTGTTGCTTTTAGGTTCCAACGAACGAGCCACCTGAAGGTAGAGGCCAGAAGGAACCAGCGCAGGACCTTTCTCTTCTCTGTTTATTATTTTATCCAATTCCCCCTTCCCTTAAGGTAATGAGGGAAGGTTCAGAATAATGACCTACCAGCATTGTCGAGAGGGATTAGGGTACTAGCATCTCTGTTCCCGTGCAAGAATTGGTAAGCCAAGATCAAGTTTATAGTTCTGACAATTTGTTGTGCTACCCATTCCTTTGATAAATCCTGTTTGGTTGGGAGGAATTATCTGTTTCTCCTTTGCCCATGCCGATAGACTTGATAATAAAACTCCTGCAAAAAGCTTGGAATCTGTGTCTTGAGGAGTGATTAATCTATAATTTTCAGGTTGGGACCAGTTTCCTTTTTTATAAATTGGCGATATTAATGATCCCCTCCATGATTCAGGCATGGTTGATGTCCTTCAAAACACAACAGAGAATGATAGGGTAAAAAGGGAGATTTTAACGACCTGCCACAGTTCCAATCCCCACTATACACAATATCAATAACCAACTGAACTGGGGGTCTCGTGAACACAGTGCAACCAAGTGCCTCAGACTAAAGAAAACAGAAATGAAAAAACAAAGAAACAGGAGTATTGTGAAAGCATGGAAATCTTTAAGCAGAGCTGGGGTTCCCATCAATTGTCAACGTGATCAATCTTATCTGGTTATCCACCCGTGCGAATGATATGTCTCTTGATCATAGAGACTATCTTCCGGGAAAAACTCGCTCAATAGAGTCAAAGAGGGAGCAGCGCCAGAAAGTAAAAAACAGATCATATGTTGTTTGGCTCAATGATCACATGGGAACTGAGTGCAGTGCAAAAACGAGTGAGTGCAGTATTTAAAATAGGGTTGTGAGGAGAAGAGCAAAGTTTATTAGAAAAATCGCCTCACACTCTAATTAAAATCAGAACAGTGCAAGAAGCAGTTTTAACAAATGACTGCTATATATAAATCAAGGTCAACATGTTTCAGCCAATCGGGTAAAAATGCCCACACCTTTCTTCAGGACCTCTGTTCTCAAAGTTTGCTCTGCATGTGTGCTTCAACAAAAACGTGTCAAAAAAATTAATTGAAAAGTACAATGTCGTGAATGACACCACAATAAGGTTGGAATAAATACAACCTACTTTTACTGATCCTCAGCTTCAAAGGTTGCAGATGGCATCTAAAAGAAACATATCAACAATACTCCTGATTAATTTGCTTCTAAAAAGAGCAAATAGTCTCTGTTTAATATCCAGCATTAGACTACCAAGACCTCGTGTCTAGTAATCTGCATTATCCCTTCTAATGTATAAAAATTAATTTCTTGCTGTTCTTTACATTTTGTATGTAGATACACTCCCCACCTTTGGTAAATACAAGCTTAATACTAGTAATGCACGACTCATCCTGGACATCCCCCGTCGCAGCCACATCTCCGGACACCTGAGAGACCTGCACTGGCTCCCGGTCAACAAGAAAATCACCTTCCGTCTCCTCACCCACGCACACAAAGCCCTACACAACCAAGGCCCAGGATACCTCAACAGCCGCCTCAACTTCTACGCTCCCAAACGCCAGCTTCGATCGACTAGCCACGCCCTCGCCACCGTCCCCCGCATCCGAAGAGCCACCACAGGGGGACGGTCCTTCTCCTACCTCGCCGCCAAGACATGGAACTCCCTCCCCACCCACCTCCGCCTAACCCAGGACCACCTCGCCTTCAGGAAGCAACTCAAGACCTGGCTGTTCGAGCAGTAGCGGACCCCCCTCCCCCAGCGCCTTGAGACCCTCTGGGTGAGTAGCGCGCTATATAAATGCGATGATTGATTGATTAAATAAAGTATATCTCCTAATAGGATTACCTACTCCCATTACGTAAACGCTGAAGCAATAAACGAGAATACATAGGAAATTTACACTAAGAATGTCTTAGTAAGATATGTTAACCTGGCTGCAGAACCCTTGACAATATAGATGTGTGAAAATGGAAATAAGGCAAGGTCGTTCAGATTATAAGGGGAGGAAAACGGAAAAGACTGGAAAGAACAATAACGTATGTTTGTATAATATGATATCTGCTGTAGTCACGAATAAAGAGTTAAAAAAATATAGGATTTCCTACTCCCATCCAATTGTCACAGGTCTTAGTTACAAAAACCACATACAAAGCCGGGGGGGGGGGGGGACACATAACGAAGTAAAAGAGTATCCGTGTATTAAAAAAACTGTGTGTTGTTTTTGTATCTAAGACCTGTGACAATTGGATAACTAGGACAAACTCAATAAAGAATGTAGTGCTTACTGTGTCAGAACCGAAGTAAAGGGGACAGTAGCCATGGGAGGATACAAATGATGACATGGCCGTACTGAGGAGGGACTAACAAACCTATTAAGGAATCTGACACCAGCATTTACAAAGGACAAAGACACAAGCCAAAGAAAAATATAGGCGGGGAGTGGGCGGGCTTCTCTCCCGTACTGAACTACAACAGATCATCCCCAAAGCAGTGCTTGCGTGCTGGCTCAGGCTCAACGTAAAAATTACAGGTGCTGTCTTGGGGCAATCTGAGAGTCTGACTTCTAAGGTGCTCCATTTGAAGCCTTCTCATTAATGTTGCTCTCCGCCCAGGCATTTACATTCATTGGTCCATTGATCCACAGTTAATAAATACCTTAACCAGGTGGAAAAATGATGTGTGGTGTCCACTTCTTGGCTTGTTATGAGAAGCGTTTCTATGGTCCACTCCTAGCAGCTAATGCTTTCTCCAGCCTCCCAATCCCTACCTGTGCTCTCCTTTATTGTGAAATGGTGATTCAGCTTTTGCAGCTGGCTGGGGGGCATTACTGGACCAGATTTATCTGGGGAGTGCCAAATCTAGATACAGACCATCCTGCCACCCGTCATTAACTGGTGTATTGGGGGGTTCCTGCCAGAGTCCCCTATTGTAAATAACAACTTGCCCCTCAACGTACTTCATTTTGCGCCCAGAACATACACTCCCTATGCCATTGAATTGTACAACACCCAGTGCTCCTCTGATGCATAATACCCAGTGCTGCAGACGTAGATCACCAAGTGCTTCCATGAACCACGTCACCCGTGGTCATGAAAGTTGCATGACCTGATAGTCCTAAAAGGTTCTCAACCAGTACTCCTGAAAGGTACGTGACCCATGCTCCTGGAAGGTACATGGCCTGGTGCTCCTAAAATGTACCTCAACCAGTACTCCTGAAAGGTATGTGACCCATGCTCCTGAAAGTTGCATCACCCTGTGGTCATGTAAGGTACATGACCAGGTGCTCCTAAAAGGTACCTCAGCCAGTACTCCTGAAAGGTACGTGACCCATGCTTCTGAAAGGTGCATCACCCAGTACTCCTGAAAGGTACGTGACCCATGCTCCTGAAAGTAACTTCACCGCTGCATCTATAAGGTATGTCACCCAGTGTTCCTGTTAAGTAAATTACCAAGTGAGCGGTAATATTTTATTGGAACAATTTTCATTAAAGTAATGAACAAATGAGATATGATTCCTCAATGGATAAGGTGGTTTTGTATTATTTTCCACGTACTGCTTTAATATTAGACTTGAACCATTGGTTATGGGCGTACAGCAGCACATTACATAGTGGAAGCCAGAAGGATCTATTGAACTTTACAGTGAAGGTTCTCAGATCAAATGTTGGAAGATCAAAGTTTGGTTTAATCAAGAAAGAGAGAGAAATAATGTGTGGAATTTCGTACAATAGGAAGAGAGCAAGCTAATGAACAGGGAGTCCATGAGAGTATGAGCCATATCACACAGAGTGAGCACTACATGTGCTATATCACACGGTCTCTGGCACAATTGTGGGCTGGCTGGTGTCTAAAACAGTTGAGGAGCTGGGGCAGCACTATTTTCCAACCTTAGGCAGTGATAAATGGTTTCTTGCCACTGGAACTTAAAAGCACGTGCCTCATTTTGCTGGAAATGTAGCAGCATGTACAACAGTACATGGCAAAATGATATACACAATTGAAAACATAATAGGGCATGGAAAATCACAACAGAGTACAACACAACATCACATTGCAATTTAGCAGCACAAAAACACCGCAGCGCAAAAGTATCAGAACACATTATCACTACATGAAAATGTGACACAACAAATATTCTGGTCACTAATTGCCACATCCAGAAAGCTGTTTCATAATAGGGCAGTTAACGTTTGTTTCCATCAAGCACTTCCTTCATTTATGCATGCAGTTCTTTTTAATATATCCACCAATTACGAACTTCTTTCTGATTGGTCCCTGGTAGCCCATTCTCCACACATTTGTTCCAAACTTGATCCTTACACTTTTATTTTATGGCACTCGACTCACTCTTGCCTTCATCTGAAGATTTGGTGGTAGCATTAAAAAAGAAGATCAACCTTTCGATCCACAATGCCTAAGCTTATTCCAGCTTCTAGCACCCAAGGTGGAAATCTCCATCTACCAGTCCCCTGGTTTAGTCATCAACTTTAAATCAAAAGAAAAGATGCAAGTTCCTTCAGTGTAATTGGCACAGGTCTTATTCCTTTAATTTCCTCTTTATAGCTAGCATTTGTGACAGAATCACATCACAAATCAATCAGGAAAGTTAGGTTGTCCTTCTATGCGGAGAAAATTGACAGGTTCAACCATTCCAGCAAAGAAATCTTTCTTATTGTGAAATCCTTGATGGATCCCGCACGTCAGGCACCTAGCCCCTCTATCACTCTAGATAGATGGAACGAGCAAGTGGATTTTATTCTTCTAGAAAGTAGCTGATATATATATTCTTCTTTCAAAGCCGATTATGCTGATGGTAAGCCCATTGCTATCTCTTCCAGGGATGTGGAATTCCTATAGCCCGACGCCCAGGACATATTGTTTGGGGTCAAGGGCAACAAGTTTTCATGTGTATTTTGTCCTTGGGACAAGTAGGCCCACCTCTGCAGCGCAAACCCTTTAGCTGTCAGTTTGCAGTACCATATTATGGATCAGGGGATGGCACAGTCTGCAGTTAAGGTAATCTTTTTGTCCATATGTTTATGCTGTTCAAACTTGTATTTACCATTCATTAATTGAAAACCTTGATTATTAGGGTGAGCTTTCAAAGTAAATCTTGTAAGCACTAACTGCACTACTGACAGTGCTTCCAGTATAAAAATGTGCACACATGTTTTTAAGGATTAGCAATATTCGGCTATGTATAATCCTCCCAGAATGCTCTCTGAATTGATGCAAATATTTGAAGAAGCTTGAAAGCAAGATTGATGATACTTTATTTATTTATTTATTTAGAAAGTTTTATATAGCGCGAACAAGATCTTTGCAGATATCAGAGCGCTTTACAAAGAATTGGTACGAACAGGAGAGTGAATAACAGTCCAATAGGCATAGCGTAGTTATAAGTAATAATTGGGGTGCGGTAGGTACATGAGGGAGCATAGTCAAACAGAAACATCAATAATGCTAATATTTCAAATAAGTTGGAGCATAGACAATCAGGTGAGTCGCTAATACAAGCAATGCAAATTAGCAAAGGGATCGAACAAGTAGTACAGATCGGTGAAGAGTCTTTAAGAATCCACAGTGATAGTTCAAGTATATCTAGCCATGAGGATAGCTTTTACTTCTTTTTTAAAAAGTGTCGTGGAGGAGATGAGCCTGGTTTCAGGAGGGAGTGAGTTCCAGATCCTGGGTGCCATTCCTGCGTTCACCCTTGACCCGAAGCAGAGGAGACGTTTGTTACGATTTCCGAACTATCGTGGATCCTGACATTGATGCTACAGGTTTACTCCACCATAAGGATTTAATATTGATTTGGCCTGGACATATGGATACAACTAAAGGGCAAAACTCGTAGTTCCCTTAAGGTCATGAACCTTGATTTTCTGCCTGAGTTCACCAATAATTGGGTCTTTAATACATTATAAGGGTCATCTTCATTGCATTATCTTCTTGTCCTGATGATGGTCTCTGGATTTCACCACTGAGACCGAAACGTCGACACATCAATCCAAGTCTTTTGTCCGCTTTTGACTTTCTATTTATTATCTTTTAAAAGAAGTCAATTTTATCTACTTTGCTATAGACTGGATTGTTTTCTTTTGTATTAATGGATTGTTTTGTCAGCTCCATTTACTTAAGATACATATGCAATCGCTATTAATTGTATACCCTTTATCTTTTGACAATTTATTTCTATAAAAATATAAACAAGAATCTTTTTGAAGAACAAACCTTCTCGTGTTGCTTTACTTCTGTTCTTTTGTTCAACACATTTTACATTGTGTATAACCATATAAGCGACTGTGAATTAGTTCAAGTCCTTGTACTGTTTATAGAGCTAGTGTGGTAGCTTCTATAGATCTCTGAAAAAATTGATAAAACGTTACACAGTTGCAGTTTCATTCAGCTGATTAGTCTAAATAATACAGACTTCACGACACTGTGAAACTCAAAGTATTAAACAAATCCCTTGCCGGCAACTTTTCCTCAAACACATTCCTGAGAAGGAGCGTTTATAGGTTTTTTCCTT
This sequence comes from Lissotriton vulgaris, assembly GCF_964263255.1. Lineage (NCBI taxonomy): Eukaryota > Metazoa > Chordata > Amphibia > Caudata > Salamandridae > Lissotriton > Lissotriton vulgaris. Next base: position 1,545,903,023 of record NC_141694.1, on the reverse strand, counting down.
CCGGAATCTTTGCGGCTTTAGCAGAAGATTGTTTGTGCCTCTAGTGTTTCTTGAGCCACCAGAAATTGTCAGCTTCTGAGCGAGGTATCCGGGGGAGCTCAGGTGTACAGCCTTGTGCGTCATGCAGGCGATTTTCAAATGTATTCTGGCTTCAAAAGGCAGCCAGTTCATGGCTTTCAAGTCGGGGGAAATGTGTGAGTGTTTTTTTGACATAGTGATGAGTCTCCCTGCAGCGTTTAGAGAAGCTCTGAGGGGTGCAGTAGTAGTAGGGGGGAGACCGCAGAGGGCGCTGCTGCCGTATTCTATTCGAGGAATGACTAGTGCTTGTACTGCAGTTTGGAAGTCTTTGGCAGGGAGGAAGGGTTTAAGTTTCCTCAGGGTATTGATTTGGTAGTTCGCTCCCTTAGTTGCCTTGCTGATATGTTGCTGCATGTTGAGATTGGTGTCAAGTGTTATGCCTAAGGATTTTGCTGAGTCCACGATGGTGGGTTGAACATTGAGTGCAGTTAGGTGTTTAAGCCAAATTTGAGTGGTAGAGATCTTCGCGGGAGGTGAGATCAAAAGGAACTCTGTTTTCAGAGCATTGAGTTTGAGATGATTATCGGCAAGCCAGGATTGGGTGTTTCTGATCGTTGAATTCAGGAGCAAAATGTCTTTGGGGGATTGTAATTTGAGATATAGTTGGGTGTCATCGGCGTACATGTGAAAGTGTACATTGGATGCTTGTAGCAAGGTGGTGAGAGGCTCCATGACTAGGTTGAACAAAGTTGGGGATAGGGAGGATCCTTGGGGGACGCCTAACGATACAGGTACTGGCGAGGACATCAAGTTGTTGCTCTTGAATTTCTGCGCCCTGTTGTGTAGAAAGGAAGTGAACCACTTGAGAACAGTCCCACATAGGCCCATTCTTGTGTTTAGCAGTTCGAGTAGATTCTCATGTTTGACGGTGTCGAATGCAGAAGAGAGATCAAGAAGGATGAGGAGGCAAGTATCGTTTTGATCTAGGATTTGAAGGGCGTCGTCAATTATATTGTTTTAGATACCAATTATAGTGCTGTTAAACCACTGACAGAACACAGCAATCAACATCTGCAAGAGAAAGGATAGTCTAGGCTACCAATGAGTGCTTTTAAAATAAAATGTTCATTAAAAAAATGGAAGCAGGAAAAAAAACATTCGCTAAACAACTGTAAAATATCTGGTACCATTTATTTGCAGCATCATTTAGTAACATGTTTTTGATGCATGCTAGTATTTCCCAAAAATATTTTTAATGGAGAATCAGTGTAACCAGTTCCAATAAGATTATGGGAAACAAAAATAAACAAGCAAAGCCAGTAGGTCTGAAATTGGTGGACAGCTTTTTAGTTTTGTCAATGTGCGACTTGCTTTGGCATGTTTTTTGTAAAACTTTATTGGTGTGGGAGCTGCTGGGCCGTCACCATTATAACAAACATTGGCAAAAGCAAAAATTGTTTTTGGTCTCATTTACTTTGTGTGCCGATATGCTCCATCTGAAAGAGCAGAATGCTGTCACTCACAGTGAAGCCAGCCAATACAGAGAGAGAGACAGACTTTTAATAAACGCAAAAGGTCATGGTCAACACCAGACCAAATTAGGGGCCCAATTATTAAAGAAAGTCTCAAAAGGGCACCCATGGTATATGTCCTTGCATTAAGTGCAGCTATATGGCTTTCGTGAATTCCCAAAAATGTAAAAAAGTTGGTCGAGAAATAGTACTCCTAGAAAATATTTGTGAACTGCATTTTAGCATGAGCAAATATGCATGGGTAGATTTGCTCCTGTGAAAATCTAAGTGTTTGAAGTTCACTTTCCATCCAACCACTTTTATCCCAACTCTGGAAGAAGGTTTACATCTGTCATTGTCAGGAGTAAATATCCAAAATGTGTCAGTATGGGAAAAGATTAGAGAGGAGTTGTTGAAACCCCTTAAAACATGCACGTTAGTATGTTTGCACAGACTCAAAAAGGCTTTCTAACCCTGGAACTATTGCTTACCACTACCTTCAGCCCCAGTACGCAGATCTGCAGAAACGTGGCAACATAAGGGGACTGCAAGTATTCAAACACTACTATGGTAGGAGCCCTGGCATAATCAAGAGAGACTATAATGCCATAATTTGTCGCTGCACTACATGGAACCAAAGGGACATGTGGATTTTGTTACAGGACAAGTAGATTTATGAAGCGACCTGCCCCATGGACAAGTAGATATTTTATTAAATTCCACACCCATGTCTTCAGATTAGATTGGCAACATCCAAAGCCTGTTCTTGATTTGTTGGACAAGGACAGGCTTGAGTCCCTATTTTTGTCTAATAAACCTGATTCCACATTAGATCCTGCACTCCCCTGGATACTGAATAAGGCAGGCCCTCTTCTCCACCCATTTTCCTTGTTTTTCTTAATCTATCAATCTCAACAGTCATGGTCCCACAACTGGAAGCATGCCATGGTCTTACCACTGCTGAAAAGACAGAGGTCTCTAAACCTGGGAATTATCACCCTATCCCTCTTTTACCATTTCCGATGAAAAGTCTCTAAAAACACGTCAACAAACAACTGTCACGATACTTTGAATCCCATAGTCTACTACACTCTTCTCAATTGGGCTTTTACTATGGTCGTAGTATGGAGATGGCACACCTTGAGATAAAGGAGAAACTCAAAGCAACTCTGGGGAAGTCTGGGACTGTAGCCCTCATCTTTTGGGTCTGAATGCTACTTTTGATATTGTCTGCCACCTCATACTACTCCAGAGAATTGAGAAGTGCATTATATCGGGTATTGTCTTGTGTTGAGTTTCCTCTATTTTGGTAAATAGTTCTTTGCAGGGCACTTTCAAACCCTTTTCTTCCCCGTGTTCGCTCGGTTGTCTACAGTGTTCCATAAGGCTGTTCAGAGAGCCCCATGCTGTTTAATATGTATGTTGGCCTAACGGCTAGGGCGGTCGACCTCAAAACTGGGTTCGAGTCTCGACAATGATGCTGAACATCCTGTGATTCTGGGCAAATCACTTAATTTCCGAATTAATGTGTCCTCAAGTAATTCAACTGGTGCTATGTAAAGCGCTCTGATACCCGATTTGGGTAAATTTCATGCTATATAAAACTCTGTAAAATAAAAATGAAATAAAATAAATGTCCCACCCTTTGCAGGCATTGTGGAAACCCTCAGCTTTTCCATTCTTTGTTCTCTGATGATACACAGATTATCACCAACATGTCCCCAGATTCAGAGAAAGGTCCCTGCCAACTGTAATGCTGGTTAGAATCCCTGTTCAAGTGGATGGACACGAACAGCCTGAAACTGAATGGTAATAAAACATAAATCCTCATAGTGAGGCACCAAAACGCCTATGGGGGTCCCAATGGTGGCTGGAAGATCTTGGGTTATCTGCACCCAAATAGGTGGTTAAAAACTTAGGTATTTGGATCCACAACCTACTGAAATTTGAGCAAAAGATTGAAATTGTGGCAGCCTGTTGCTTTGGCCTTCTTAGATGCCTCAAGAGGTTCCTCTGGTCGCTACTGTCTTCCTCACACAGAAAACCATAGTCCATTGCCTGATCACCTCTCACCTGGCCTATGGCAATGTGCTTTATCTGGGAATTAATAAGGTTCTCCTCCTTAGACTTCAGATTATCCGTAATTTTGGTGCTCGCCTTCTAGAACATCTTTCTAATCCCACTCTCCTCTCTACCCAGTTAAAGGATCTTTATAGGTTCCCTGTTGTAAATGCATCTAGTTCAAGGCGATTTTACCTACAGAGACTTGGTACAGTCTGGTCTGGTTTATCTCAGACACTTGATTAGCCCCTGCCATTCTTACAGATCTTTACAGTCCTCCTACTCCTTACTGGTCCATGTTCCCTGTTTAACCGCTCCAGGATGGGTGGCAACTTTTTTAGATACCTGGCCCTGAAACTATGGAACTCTCTTCCTCTGTGGTTACGGCATAACCAGATTGAAGGGAGCTTCTGTCAGCAACTGAAAACTTGGCTTTTCTAATTTTCGATCATCTTGGCTTACTGAGGCGCTGTGAGGTTTGTTTAGCTCTGGGACACCCTATTTGAGTTGCCATGCGCTTTATAAATCAATAAAAAGAGACTTACCATGGGCTCGTTTCAATTCTATTTAGTGACTCTTTTGGCCTTTTTGCAGTTGTCAGGTCTGCCTTCTTTAAGGTTTGCAACATTTATTTTTGCCAACAAACTTTGTGATGCCACAGTGGGATTTGAACTTAGTTCTCTCTTTTTTGATGTGCATCCCTTTTGAGATGTCACTCAGTTGTCCATTGAGTCTCCTGAACGCCATAACATCAGCGAGGCATGCAAGTCATCTGCAGGTTCTTTCTGTCAACCCTCTTAATACTACATGCTTCCCAGATAAGTGGTGTAGTGCTTTTCGTTATTCCATTTCATTTCGGCTCAGTCTATAACCTTTCTGGCATTCTTTGCCACCACATCTCTCTCACTAGGAAGAGACACTTCATTGTCTGGACCATAAGAAGGCGCTAAGCTTTTATATTGATCACCTGAAAGAACATTGAGTGAACAATCAACTGTTTATAGGTTTATGGGGAAAAGCAGGACAAGGCAGTGCAAAATGGACCCATCTCCCGTTGGATTGTTCTCTGCATCAAGATGTGCTACGCACTTGTGAACAAGCAGCTTCTAGAGGGCATATGGGCGTATTCCACTAGAGCTAAGGCTGCTACCACTCACTAGCACTCAGCTATGTGGGACATCTATACATATGATCATAAAGCACTACTACATCGACTGTCCATCGAGAGGGGCATTTGACCTGATTGATCCTGTAGGACTTTTTGGCCGGAGTCACACATCTAAAATTTTACACATCTTACGATCCATAGTGAATAAATAAACTGCATGTTTAAAACAAAAATTCTGTATAGTTGCAAAAAATAGTTTTAGATACATAAGTAACAAAAGGATTCTTTGGATTGTCATAAAATGGCTAGATATAATTTTTTTTCACAAGCGCTTGAAAACCTTCTTCTTGAATGCATCAGTATTAAATGGTAAAGAACATTGGTTCTTAACCTTTTGACTTCTGTGGACCCTCACTTAATCATTACTGGAACCCGGGACCCCCAATGAATCATTATTGGAATCCGGGGCTTCCCAATGACTTAGTACTAAAAGCTGAGGCCCCTGATCTAAGCATTTTTGATTGATTTGGACCCCATAACAATACACACAAAAAAATTCCAGAAATTAAGAATTCATCAAACAAATACACAAAATTCACAATCAAATATAGAATTTTCTTTTAAAATTTTAATGGGAGGAGATCCGATGTCATTAACTATGCTTGACGCCGAAAAAGCGTTTGACCGGGTCTCCTGGCGATTCCTGTGGGCGGTCATGGGCAAGATGGGCTTTGGGCCAAAAATCACACAGGCGGTACAAGCGTACGTCAAACCTATGGCCTGTGTTTCCATCAATGGACAACCTACTGACCAATTCAATATCTCTCGGGGAACTAGGCAGGGCTGTCCCTGCTCCCCCCTGCTGTTCGCCCTATATCTAGACCCGTTCATTAAACAAATTGAAAAAAATCAGGACATCTCTTCAGTTAGCTTCCAGGGGTGCGCCACCCAAAGAATTGGCTTATGCCGACGACCTTGCTATTACTTCGCCCGGTCCCTGTAACACCATACTGGCTTTAGAAACTGAGGCCTTAAAATTTGGGAAACTTTCAGGATACGCTCTGAATAAAAATAAAACTCTAATTACAATAAACAGCCAAATTGCATGGACCGACTACAGGGTGGTTCCCAAGGCAAAATATCTGGGGGTTTCAATTTCTTCTAATTTAGATGAAATTTTAACAAACAACCGAACTCCTCTTGCCACTCACACCAGTAAGGCCCTAAAACAGATTGACAACCTGCATCTCACTCTCATTGGAAGATGTAATGTTATAAAAATGACATACTTCCCTAAACTTCTCTACTTTTTCCTTGGAATTTAGCAAAACCAATTTGCTGAAATTCCAATAAATCTTTACACAATTTATATGGGCATACTCGCAACCTAGGCGAGCACTAAGACAACAAACTCTCCCAAAAGAACGAGGAGTTTGGTCCTTTCCAAACATTACTCTAGACTATTGGGCCTCGGTTCTACAGTATAGCTCTGAACTGTTACGGGAAACACCCTCCCCCTCCATACCCGGACTGGCCTCGCCCTTTCAGCTTCTGCTGGGGGAACAGTATTGGGGCTACCTACTCCGCAAGATCTCGTTCGGATATTACAAACATGTGAGATTTAAGACTCTTATGAGCTCCTACAAAGTTTTCTGCAACATCCGTAGGATCTTCGGGTTGGGCAGACTCAATCACTATTCCCCTACTCTTGATAACGACAACCTGCTCGCTATTTTTGGAAGGTCTTACCTCACTGACTGGTATAAAGCTGGCATTACAAAACTGGGAGATCTTATAACCTGTGAGGTAGTTATATCTTTCTCTAACTTGCTTTCTAAGTTCAGTCTTAAGAATCACGATTACTTTAGGTATCTATCCATACACGATTTTCTCTCAAGGAAGGTTGGAGGCCCGCAGGGTTTATGGAAGTAGATCTTCTTAATACTTTGCGTAACCCCATAGCTCCCCGAATTGGTCTGCTGTACAACATCTTAAACAGACAAACTCCTGATGACTTACAAACTATAGCAGACAAATGGCACACCAAAACTTGATACTCCACGCAGGTTTTTTTTTTTAACTCTCTTGCTCTTTCTCAAAACATCTTATTGTCGGCCAAGCTACAGGCTCAACACTTTAAAACACATTTTTTTTTACATTACTCCGAGCAAGGTATCGAAGTGGGGGGCAGGCAAAGGGACTTCATGTCCCCGATGCTCTGAATACGGGGCCGACTCAATCCACATATTTGCTACTTGTTCAAAGCTTGGCCCCACTCTAGCCCTTTTACAGGAATTCTTAAGAGAAATCACTACCCAGAGTACGCCACTAAACCCCACTGTTATTTTACTTGGCACTAAGTCCGAAATCCCTAATGTTAAAAGCGAGGGTATTATTCTTCATTGCAATGGCATTTTGGCGGATTTGTGTCGCCTCTGCCTGGCTTGACTCTGAGTCCCCGTCATTCTCTCAGTGGCTCGCTAGGTTTGTCTCCACTTATCCCCTAGAAAAAGCTGTCTACGCTAGAAAAGGGCGTAAGGGGCGCAAAAAGGGTTTGGAGATCTGGGAAAAATTTACTACTTGGGTGGAACAGCCGGGATATCCTCAGATTGTCGCTGTCTTATCTTTTGGCTTCCTTTCTTTTTCTTTTCTATAATTTTTTTCCCCCCTTTATCTCTTTTTTTGCATGTGCGCCTGTTTATTCAACCTATACAATGTTTTTTTTCCCCCAAAGGGAGGGTGGCGGGTGGGGAGTTTGCTATGCTCTGAACTGTTATTCTTATGTACTTACTTCTGCAATTAAAAAAATAAATAAAGTAATATAATTAATGGGAATGTTGGAGTTTTTCTAAATTCAATTGTGGCTACTCATCGTCAATACTATATTCTGTTTGATGCACTTACACTGTTCCCACAAATCAATCTGAGGATACTAACACCAATTTAATCCCCCGATTTCAAATTTCCTAATATTTACAGATTGTTTTAAAGTTTTGAATTTTAAATTTTGCTTCTTTATTTATACGCACTTTTTTGTCTGTTAATATTAATTAATTGTCTAAGCACTTGCAAACCCCCTAAGTAGGCTTAGTAGATACCACACTCCGGAAACAAAGCAGTGGAGTGGGATTTGCCCTTGGTGTTGAGTCCGCAATATAAATGGAATGAACCTGTCTGTCCACAATGGAATAATAGGGGGTAATATCCTCTAATTCCTGATCAATATGAATGTGAACTTCACTTTACAAGTTATCATTTTGGGGGTCCCCAGGCAGCACTGCTGAGAAGAAACTAATATTTTATGCAATGAATTAAGCAAAAGATTTCCCTGACCAGGGGACAATAGAAAAATGTATTGGCATATGTGGTCTGACTTTTACTCAGGTCATTTTACCAAAATGTCTTACTTTTTTTAGCAACGTTGGTACTTTTAAATATTGCGTTACTGCTGTCTGAATGTTTTATTTATTCTTTTTTGAAGTGGTTAAACTGTTAACTTTTTTTTAAAACTGTTTTTATTGATAAAATGCATCGGTACCAAGCATTATACAGTCATTTTGGCAAGGCAAAACAATATCTCGACAGTGCTTCACAACATATTCAGGATCAGGAATACATAACTCCGTTATCGCCAGAGGTTGTCCCTTCCTCTATAGTTACAACAGTATCGCAGGGTCAAAAATATGAGAAGACCAGCAACTGGTCCGTTTGCAATAGCATCTTATTATTGGCTGCCCAGTGTGGAGGTCACTATAGTCTCTCCCAATCTGTCCAACAGTGTACGCCTCTCATTCCTCAATTTCACCGTGGGAGAAATGCAAATATCACCCCTATATTTGTTCCGCTTTCCCTATTTGTGGTCCCATTTTCGGGGGCATCCCCTCCCCTTAAACACCGTTTTTTCGGCAATCATGGCATAGACTATGTAATTCGCCCAGTCCCTTACTCGTGGCGTCGTGTCCGCCCCCCACTTTTGGGCAATATTGCGTTTGGCGATAGTCCAACCCATCGTGGCCCACAATTGCTCCGCCTGTGAGAGGTCAATAGATTCCCAGATATTGAGGAGGCAAAGTTTGGGGGACGGTTGAATGGGTTTGTCACATGTCCTAGCCAGTTGTCGGGTGATGTCCTTCCAATATTGGTGTATGTGAGGGCTGTCCCAGAGGATATGTGTGAATGTGCAGGTCTGGTTGCATTGTCTGAGGCAGAGCGGATCAGGTCTCCTACCCAACCTAAACAGCAATCTGGCATTAAAATAAACCCTGTGGAGGACTTTGAGTTGGACCAGTCGAAGTCGTATAGCGATCGCCACCTCTCGGGGAGAAGCGAGTGCATCTCTCCAGTCCTCTTCGTCTACATCCCCCATATCAGTTTCCCAGCTCGTCCATAGTTACATCATTGGGTCAATTTGGTTATTCACTACCTTCTTAGATGTGAGGGAAATGGCTTTTCGGTCCATTGGGTCTAATAGTAGTCAATCCTTCGCCGAGGAGGAATCTGGAAGGGGGTACCCTTTGGGTGGGCCGAATCATTGGCATGGCTAATTTGGAGATATAGAAAGGTCTCAGAAGAGGCAAGGTGATATTTAGCTTGAAGATCAATATATGTGGCCTTCTTCCCCTTCTCCCACATGTCCCCCACTGTGGAGATCCCAATTGTGTCCCATTTATCAAAACCTGGGCAGGTGCTGAGGTGACCCAATATACCAGGTTCCCACAGACGAGTTGCCTTTGTCAGGCAATTATGGCACCCCAGCCCGCGCTGGATTTTATGTCACACTTCCACCGTGCGAGCCGTGGGGCCAGCAAACTGTAGCTTCCGATAGTTTGTATAGAGTGCCCTATTGTAGCCACCCTTCCCCATAAGCCAATGGTCGGTGCGAAAATTAGGATCATCATGTGGTCCGAACACCCATCTGTTAATGGCCGTCAACTGCGATGCCTGATAATAGAGGCGGATGTCCGGCAACCCTATACCACCGTCATACCATCCCATAGTAAGTTTGCTTATGGCAATACGTGGAGGTCGGCCCTCCCACAGCAATCCCCGCACCACTTCCTCGATTTGCAAGAAGTAGGAATCAGGAACAGGATTGGGAGCGTTTTGCAGGGCGTAGAGAAAGCGCGGGAGGGCAAGCAATTTAAACAAGGATGCACGTTCCAAGAGGTTAAGGGCCAGCGATCGCCAATGCGTAGCGTCCGACCTCAACCGCTGTAGGGGCACCAGCAGATTCCGTTTGAAGGAGAGTTTAACGTCGGATGTAATAAAAATGCCCAGGTACCGAAAACCTGGTCCCGCTACTGGAATGTCATAGCCTCGAGGACTGTACAGGAGCTCTCCCCAGAGTGCATACATCTGGGATTTGGACCAATTTATCTGATACCCTGAATGCGCACCAAATATATGAAAGCTGTGCAACACCCGTCTCAGCGAGCGTGCTGGAGAGGCCAGATAGAGCAAGATATTGTCCGCGTAGAGCGATACTCGCTTCTCATGGTCACTTGTCCATTTAATGCCCCTTATACCCGGATTTTCCCTGATCCAAACAGCAAGCGGCTCCAGCACCATGGCAAAGAGGAGCGGCGACAGTGGGCAACCCTGCCTCGTGCCACGACAGAGGGGAAAGAGGCGGAGCGATGGTTGTTTACCGTGACGTGCGCCATGGGCTGCGTATATAGTAGCCTAATTCATCTGATCAGTTTGGGTCCGAACCCCATGCGAGCCAGAACAGCAAAAAGATACTCCCATTCGATAGTATCAAATGCCATAGTGACATCAAGCGACAGCAGGATCGCTTCCTCTTCTAGGGTGTCTATTCGCCCCAGTGCCCCATGTATACGTCACATATTCTGAGCCATATTTCTACCCGGCATGAAGACCGATTGGTCTGGATGGCTCAAATTATTAAGATACAGGAGTAGTCTTTTGGCCAGGATATTTGCTTCCACCGTAAGCAGTGTTTTGTTATGTTATGTTATGTTAAATGGAGTTTTGTAAAGCGCTCAGCTACTCAGACAGAGTGTCCCGGCGCTGACAGACCCAAAGAAAATAGCACAGAACAGGGACATAGGGGAATTTTTGGCAGAACAGCCATGTCTTGAGTTCTTTTCTAAATGACATTAAGTTGTCCATCTTCTTTAACGACACTGGAAGAGCGTTCCAAGCCTTAGGTGCCAGATGTTTAAAGGAACGGCCTCCGGTCCGGGCCCGTCTAACGGCCGGAGTCATAGCTAACGCCCAAGAAGCTGAGCGCAAGGCTCTGGCGGGGTGGTGGAAGCCAATCCTGCTCCTCAGATATCGGGTGCCCTTGCCATTCAGTGCCTTGAAAGCGATTGTAAGAGTCTTAAAGACAATACCCTTTCGTATGGGCAACCAGTGAAGAGAATTCAGGAGCCCCGCGGCATGGGATCTCCGGCCAAGACCGAAAATTGCCCGCGCCGCAGAGTTTTGCACCACCTGCAGGCGGGACAGAAGGTAGTCAGGGAGGCCAAGGTAGAGCACATTCGCATAATCCAGCCTGGACCCTACCAGAGCCTGGACAATCGTCCTCCTGTGAGAGATGGAAAGGAGTGGCAGGAATTTTTTCAACATTTTGAGCAAGCCAAAACATTGCCCCACCAGGCCCAGAATCTGAGGCTTAAAGGTGAGACCATTATCCATCTTTATTCCGAGATTTTTCGCAACTGAAGTGTCCGAGTCCGGAGGATACATGTCAGCCGGCCACCATGATTTCCAGCCGGGGTCAGGATGACAGCCGAAAAACAGGACCTCTGATTTATCGGAATTACACTTCAATTGGTTAAGTTGGAGCCAGGCAAAGACCGTATCCAGGCAGTTCTAAATCCGCTCTCCATCAAACTCCATGTTCTTATCACAGGTAAAAAGGAGCTGGATGTCATCTGCATAAGAGACGATCTGGCCGCCGCAAGACTCAACCAGCGCCGCCAGAGGGGCCATATAGATATTAAACAGAGTGGGGCTCAGAATGGAACCCTGAGGAACCCCCACCTCCAAAGGCGGCACCACGGCTGAGTACAGAGAGGCCCAGACCGTCTGTCGGCGGTCGGAAAGGAAGGACTTAAACCATCTGAACATCGTCCCCTCCACCCCAATCTCCGAGAGTCATGCAAGGAGATGGTTGTGGGGGACGGTGTCAAACGCCGTCGAGAGGTCCAACATCATCAGCAATGCCTTTTCCCCCACCATCAAGGACCTCCCGACTGCCTCTGAGACCTCCAGCAATGCCGTTTCAGTGCTCATATTAGCCCTGAATCCCCACAGAGTTTGATGGAGGGCACCATGAGTCTCGACAAAGTCCGACAGGACAATTTGTACATGCTTTTCCACGACCTTGGCCAGGACCGGGAGCATAGAGATGGGCCGATAATTGGCATGGCTCTTAGGGTCCAGGGAGGTTTTTTTTTTGTAGCGGTAGAACCAGTGCCTGTTTCCACGTCGACGGCACCACCTCCACCTGTAGAGAACGATTCAAAATAGGATTATTAATGGGGTTCAAGGCCTGGGCCATCTTAGCTAAAAACTTGGCGGGACAGGGGTCCAGCGGAGAACCCGATTTCATTTTGGAGGAAAACTCAGACAGTATGGGTCTATCCACTCCAGTCGGGAAAAAGGGTGGAGCAGCGTTGTTGGTCTCCCCTATTGGAACCGGCAGAAACGAGGATTGAATACTGCGGATTTTCTTAGCGAAGAAGCTGGCTAATTCGAGGACCCATGGCTCAGAGAAAGAGCACTTGGTTGTCATTGAGGCCGGGGAAGTAAATTCCTTCACAATCGTGAATATTTCTTTGCTAGTGTTGTCAGCCTCATCAATCCTCCTGGCGAAGTAAGCCTTCTTTTCCAGGTGGATTTCTTTGTGATAGACCTTGACGCACTGTCTATAAGCTACTTTGAGCGGCTCATCATAACTCGAACGCCATGCTCTTTCGGCCTTCTTGCAATGCCTCCGACTGGTGTTCAGTGCTGGCATAAACCACGGCGCCGAAGCCCGCGACGTGTTCTTATACACCGACTGAGAAGGTGTTAGTTCATCGAGACATTGCACCAGCCAGGTTTGAAAATGTTCTATATTATCCTCCAGGCTGCCCCTGAGCTCACACGGATGATCCGTTAAATATTGCGTAACCATCTCCACCGGGATTCGACGCAGAGCACGTTGAGGTTGACGCCCCAGACCCCTAGAAGTAGATCTGGATTTACCCAGGATATCAAAGCTCACCAGCATGTGGTCTGACCACAGCACTGGTTTAGGCACTGCTGTTACAATAGGGACAGTGGAGAATATTTGGTCGAGGGTATGGCCTTTGTTGTGGGTAGGGGCCACAATATAGGGCAATAAGCCCAGAGAATTGGTGGTGTCAAGCAATTTCACGGTATCAGCTGCATCTGCCTGATCCAAATGAATGTTGAAGTCGCCCAACAGTAGGCAGTGTTTGAACTTCACACTCAGAGATGAAATTGCAGTGTACAGCTCATCATGAAAGGCCCCGATGGGCCCTGGCGGCCTATAGACGAGCAGTCCCGCACAGGATTGGTAAAGTGAGAGGGTCAGGCAAAAGCCCAACACCTCAGCCCCACAGACTTCCACTGTCGAGACAGTTGAACATTTATAGCGCCTGTCTATAACCAAGGCCACTCCACCGCCTCTGCCAACTCCCCGGTCTTTCCTAAACATGGAATAATTCGGAGGAAGAGCGGTGTTAACGTTCGGACCCGATAGCTCACCCAGCCAAGTCTCTGTCAAGAAAAGGTAGGCGGGTTGACAATCTGATAAAAGGTTAAAGAGGTCCAGAGCATGTTTGCTCACAGAGCGCGTATTCAGCAGCGCGCATGAGAAATTGCTGCTGGAGGTTCTCCTACCACTCTCTCTTGCACCCTGGACGTCCTGTTCCAAGGGGGCATTAGTAATTCCTCCCTTGTTCAAGGACCACCCACATATAGGGTAATTAAAATTACTGTTAGAACAGTGGAAACTGCCTAGACACCTGTCATGACAATTTCCTTTTCAACTTAAAAGGTGTGCTGAGGGGTACTTAGAATATTACCCGAGGAAACCACCGAAGGAGCATCAGCCCGTCCGCCTCCAGGGCGCTGACGGGCGCAGACGGGCTTTCCTTTGGCGCTCCTTCGGCGCGTAGGAGGTGCGTCCGCTGTTCGCGTCCACTGCCCGGAGGCGTCCCCGTCTGAATTTATAGTGCCCTCCCTCGGGAAGCAGCAAGCCTAGTCCACTGACTGGCGAGCCTGACCTTTCCAAGATGTCCGCCAAACTAGTCTACAGCCTCCCCGTCCCACAATACCCCTCAGCTCCTAGTCGGCTGAGAGGGGCAGTGGTGATGGAATGTCAGGAAGGCGCAGCGCGGCTATCAGGTAGGTGGCAAGAGTTGGAAAAATGCCCCCCTGTAAAAGTTACAGCAATCCTGATAGCAGATCTTCACAATAGAAAAGAGCAAGATCTCCCGGCTTCCGCCTCAAGAGAGAAGTGGGAGAAGAGCAGGTAAACGATACAGGGTTAGAGGCACAAAAGCAGTGCAGTTAAAAGCAAGCTAACAAACAATGTCTAATTTTAAAACCTCAGTTCGTGCAGCTCGCAGCTCCAGGCATCTGCCTCGGGAGTTGCGAAATGATAGCAGGTCTAACCCGACCCCACAAAGGAAGCTGAATTTATAGTGCCCGCCCTCGGGAAGCAGCAAGCCTAGTCCACTGACTGGCGAGCCTGACCTTTCCAAGATGTCCGCCCAACTAGTCCACAGCCTCCCCGTCCCACAATACCCCTCAGCTCCTAGTCGGCTGAGAGGGGCAGCGGTGATGGAATGTCAGGAAGGCGCAGCGCGGTTCGTGCAGCTCGCAGCTCCAGGCATCCGCCTCTGGAGTTGCGAAATGATAGCAGATCAGATAGGGCGATACTCTCTGCAATCCTCTGCTGGCTTGCCGGGTTTGTGGTTAACTACAATGGCAGCAGTGCGAACATCAACCTGAAGAAGCCCCAAATCGTAGCATTCATTATATAAGTTCAACAAATGGGGCGCTAACTTCGTTGTCAGTGGTTTAATAAGCTCGATAGGGAGTCCGTTGGGACTCATCGCTTTACCAGACCGAACATCTTGTATTGCCTTTTGGACCTCTGTTTCAGAGAAGTCCACCTCTAATGCTTCTCTATCCTTGTGTGGGATGCATACTACCTCTATGTTGGCAAGGAGATCTGCTGCCATTGAGGCTTGTGAAGCCTGTGGGATCCTATACACTTCCTCAAAATGAGCTGCAAAGACATCAGCAATTCCCTGAGGGTCAGTTATCAATACATCGTCAAGGCCCGTTATTGCTCGCACCCATCTCGCTGCCTGTTCCTTGCGTTGCAGCCATGCCAGGAGTTTATCCGTGCGCTCGTCGTGTTCATAGATCCGGTGACGAGTAGCTAGAGAAAGCATAGTGGCCTCCTCGAGGAGGAGCTGTCTGTAATCCTGTCTTTTTATTTTAATACTGTGTTGAATGTCAGGGTCAGGGGCCTGAGAGATGGCCTCCTCCAATTGCAAAATTTCCCTTTCCAGTTCCACCACCCTCCTGTTACGTTCGGTTCTGTGGCCCACCATCAAAGAAAATGCCCTGCCCTCAATCACCGCTCCATATTTATTTTTTATTTTATTTTATTTTAGATTCTTTTATAGCGCAGGAATTCAATCTCCGGAGAGATATCTCCGCGCTTTGTTCTTTCTGATATCCAAGTCAAGACAGTAAAATGTGAAAAGTAAATGATTGGCACATGGGAGCTAAAGAGTGGAGAATAAATATGTCTTTAAACATTTCCTAAATACAGGTAGATTGGAATTAAGTCTGAGGGTGAGTGGCAAGGAATTCCAGATAGTAGGGCCCTTATAAGATAAGGCTCTACCACCTTGTCTCTCTTTCCTAACTCTGGGGATTGAGAGTAAAGCCTGGTGTTTTGATCGTAAAGAACGACCTGGTTGGTAAGGCTTAAAGACTTCTACAAGATATCTGGGTCCAGTGCCAAACAAGCATTTGTGGATGGTACAACAAATCTTGAATTTCACTCTCAGGCGAATGGGGAGCCAATGGAGTTTGTTTAGAAGGGGACGGGAGGGAGTCCTAGCTGGAACATTTAGGATCAGTCTAGCGGCCGTATTTTGTGCCACTTGTAACCTCCCCAGTTGTTCCTCGTTGGCTGATATAAGTAGCCCATTGCAATAATCTAACCTGCTAATTACCAGGGTTTGTACTAGTGTTCGTCTATGATGGTCTGCTAAGTAGGGGAAGACTCTTCTAAGTAGGCCAATCATCCTCATACAGGTTCCTGTAACCTGTATGACGTGATCTTTAAGTACTTGGGATTGGTCCAATTTAACGCCTAAGATTTTTACATTTTCTTTAGGGCATGGAGCCGTGCCTAGTTCTGGCGGCCACCACTCAGGGGACCAAAGAAGTGGAGCATTACCGAAGAGCATGACCTCCGTCTTGCCCACATTACACTGTAGGCAATTGGAGGCCATCCATCCGGCAATAGCTCTCATTCCAGCAGCAAATGAGTCTTTCACCTCAGATGTCATATTCTGGAAGGGAAATAAAAGCTGAGTATCATCAGCGTAGGATATAGGTGTAAACCCATATTCTCTCACAATAGTCGCCAGGGGGGCCACATATATATTAAAAAGTGTGGGGCTCAGGCATGAGCCCTGCGGAACCCCCTTTGTGAGCTCCCTATAGATGGAACTGTGGGAGCCCAGGCGAACACATTGTGAGCGGCCTGAGATGAAACTTTGCAGCCATGATAGGGTCACTCCACCCACTCCCACCTTTTTTAGACGACTGATGAGGATGTCATGAGATACCGTGTCGAAGGCAGCGGACAAATCCAATAGCACCAGAATCATTGAGCCTCCCCCATCTTGTGCCATCCTGATGGTATTGGTCACAGAGAGGAGAGCTGATTCTGTGCTATGGTTTGGTCTGAACCCAGATTGTGAGGGGTCCAGGCCGTCCGCTGCCTCGATGAATTTCGACAGGTGAAGGTTGACATGTCTCTCAGTCATCTTACTTAGGTGGGGCAGGAGGGATATCGGGCGGAGATTGTTAAGATTTGACCATGGTAAGGAGGTATTCTTCCGAACCGGGTTTACAACTGCTTTTTTCCATTCATTAGGGATATTTCCCACCTTGAGGGAGAGATTAATTAATGACGTAAAGCTCGGAGCTAATAGGCTTCCTAGAGAGACCAACATTTTGGCGGGTATCTTATCTGTTGGAGAGCCAGTTTTTATTGAATTGAGTAGGATGGTGACTTCTGTTAGGCTGATTTCTGGAATTGTAGTCAAAGTGATCCTACTGTCGTCCATTTTGTCTAGCTTAGGGCTAGGAAGGCACAATATTTCTCCATTATTTATTACCTTGGTGATTTTGTCATAGAGGGAGTCAATCTTGTTTTCAAAGAATATAGAGACATCATCACACAAGATTTGGCTAAAATCATCCGAGCTTTCCCAAGCTATGGGCTTGACGAATGTCTGCAAGATTTTATAAAGTTCTCTTGTGAAGTTTCCAGCCTCTGTTATTTGTTTCTCCAAATTATATTTCCTTGCTTTTTTTATAGTTTTGAAGTACTTGGATTGTGCCTCTAGATAAAGCATTTTACTAGTCGGGGTATGTCTTTTCCTCCATTTTTTTCCATATGCTCCCCAAAGTGTCACCCGACTTGACCGATCCCACATTTCCGGCAAAATAGTCTGTATCTTGCAGAAGACTTTCCTTAATGTGGGGTATCTTTAATGCCCATGGCTGTATCATGATTGGGCCTGGACGCCTGGTGCTTTGTGTGCTAAAAACCGTCAAAACGAGGGAGTGATCTGATATTCCTCATGCCAGAAAGGTGGAATCAGTGAAAGCGTTTGTCTTGGGGATGAGTAAACAGATAGTCGATACGAGATTGACTACCATGTACACCTGACTGAAACGTGAAGTGCGTGTAGTGAGGGTGCGACCCCCTCCATACATCTACCAACTCCAGAGCATAGGTGAACTCCTGGAGTTGTGAGCCTTGGGCCGGGTCAAGTCTGGGCAGAAATCGGTTGTGTAGGCCGTCCATAGTCAAATTGAAGTTGCCCCCCTATACTAGCGATCCCATGGGCAAGTGCAACATCAACGCCCCCACATCCTGCAATTTTAGACGTTGTAATCCTGGTGGGGTGTACACTAAAACCACATTAATGACCCTACCCTCCCACGTGCCTGTGCTTGCTGCGTATCTACCCTGTGAGTCTGTCCAGGTGTTATGTACCACATGGGCAGCCTTAACGTAGGAGAATCCCAACCCCTCTAGAACCCGTGGTTCAGGGCCATGCACGAGTGCCCTATTAAATGGGTTTCCATTACCAGTACCATGTCAAGCGCATGACGATGAATATATTGTAGGACAATGCCCCTTTTAATTTTGTCCCCCAGTCCGTTTACGTTCCAGGTGGACACTGTAAGTCCCTGACCAGGCGCCATCAGAACGTGTCAACAGTGCAGCTACTTCATCTGAAAGACCATCACTACCTCTCACCCCAGTGTCTTTTTTCAGAGCGAAACCAAGGATACCAAATTGCATTACGATGCTGTGAAACACAATACCGACATTAAATACTTTAATGCTAAATGAGGTGTTAGCTGTCCAATAAACATTACTCACTGAAGCAAAAAAAAAAAAACAGACCCAACCCACACCCCCCAACCCCACTTGAAATCCCCACCCCCTTCCAGCCTCCCTGCAACGGGATTAGAACCGCCCGCCACCCACAACATGCAGAGTGCCTGTTGCCCACCCTTAAACAACTTCAGGGAACGTGAGCAACCCCACTGCCGAAAACAATTGTATAAAATACACCTCCTCCACCCCGGCCTCACCGCTCCCCGAGATTGGACACATATCGATCCTTCCTCTGGGCCTACACATTGACTATATAGCAGACCTCTTGAACAATCACCTGAACCCTTTGGCCAATCCAGCTAAAATATAAGCTCTAGGTCAAAGTCAGGTGAAGATCAGTACAGTTGTCATGGCATTAAATTACTCATTAGGACACTGGGACAACACATTAAATTTGGGCCCAATTCTTGAACAATCACCGAGACCAGGCTGAAATTCTAGCTCTTGGTCAAATTCAAATGGAGAACATCATTTGCGCCATGGCACTAAATTACCCAAGAAGACCCCCATAGTCCGGGGTGTGTCCAACAGATCCATTTCAGACTCAGAATTCAGCGCCCCCCTGCGCGGCCCTGAGAATCCGAATCAGAATGCGGAGGGGAGCGTCTCTGCTGGCGCCAATTTTCAGCTCCATCCGCAGCGGAGTGGGCTTTTTGCGATTTCTTTCCGACCGGGCGCCAGCCATCCAGCCAGTCCCTGGCATCCTCCGCCCAGTGAAAAACCACAGCTTACATTGGGTTCCACACTCAGCTTGGCAGGGAACATCATAGCGTATTTAATCTCTTGGTCCCGAAGGGCTCGTTTTACCTCCAGGAAACTGCGGCGTTGTTTCTGCACCCTCAAAGTAAAGTCCAGAAAAAATGTGATTTTACTGTTCTCGAAGTTCAATGGGGGGGGGGGCGCTCTCGCAGTCTGGAGGATAACATCGCTGTCTCGAATAAGCATGGGTGGAAAATCCGTTCCGCTCGCGGATTTTGCGGATTTTCGGTAAATTCGCAATCCGCAAACTCTCGCAAATTTACCGGAAATCCGCAAATTCGCACCAGCGGATTTTTTTTCTTGGTGATACAATATTGCGGCGTGCGGCGTTCACTTACCGTCATTCAGCGTTTGCCGAGTTGTTTTTCTCGATATTTTGCGAGTGCTGGGCCGTTTTGGATCTTGCTGCGGGATCCCGCGGGAGTTTGGCGACCGCGATTACGTAATCGCGGCTTGCCACCTTGCACAGCACGCATCGCGAGAGTTCGCAATTGCGAACACGTAGATGCGGCGGGCAGCAACAATCTCGCACTCGCGAAATGCAGAATTTGAAATTCTGCACAAGAAACCAGCAAGCAGCATAAACCTTCAGAAAATGATGATTTTTATCAGAATAACTCCTCAGGTTGACATTTGCCTGCACTTTTTTTTGCAAGGAGTCCATTTTGGGGGGGGGGAGGAAGGAAGTGCCCCACAGTCTCCAACTTCCTGTTCCTGTCCAGCAGGCTCCTCCCAGTGCTTTCTTCATGTGCTGGTCACTTTCATTCGGATTCTTGACCTGGAAGGATTACTTTTTGGATGCTGCTGGATATTTGGATTTGAGGCCTTTTTGGCTTTCTTTGGATCACTTTTGAATTAGAAATTTCACAAGTAAGTTTGTTTGGGGCATTACAGTTGCTGCAATTACAATTTTGGAATTTTCGATTTTTGGGCTGTTGTTGGGGCCTTTTGACCAGGGGCAGTGAGTGGTGCATGTGCCTAGTCTTTCTGTGGGGTGTCTTGAATTTAAACATCATGGAGGGCATGGATGGCATGGGATTGTGCTGATTTTTCTGTGTTTTTCGATTTTTGGGCTGTTGTTGTGGCCTTTTGACCAGGGGTAGTGAGTGGTGCATGGGCCTAGTCTTTCTGTGGGGTGTCTTGAATTTAAACATCATGGATGGCATGGGATTGTGCTGATTTTTCTGTGTTTTTCGATTTTTGGGATGTTGTGGCCTTTTGACCAGGGGTAGTGAGTGGTGCATGGGCCTAGTCTTTCTGTGGGGTGTCCTGAATTTAAACATCATGGATGGCATGGGATTGTGCTGATTTTTCTGTGTTTTTCGATTTTTGGGCTGTTGTTGGGGCCTTTTGACCAGGGGTACTGAGTGGTGCATGGGCCTAGTCTTTCTGTGGGGTTTCTTGAATTTAAACATCATGAAGGGCATGGATGGCATGGGATTTTGCTGATTTTTCTGTGTTTTTCGATTTTTTGGGGTGTTCATGGGGACAGGCCATGTGAGTGGGGGCCATTTTGAGTGCTGGTACTGGCAGGCCCTGGCCATGTGCTGGGAGGCAAGGGGCCATTTTGAATGCAGGCAGTGTTCTCAGGCCTGCACCCATTTTGCCTAGCTTTCAACCATTATGCCCAGGGGTAGTGAGTGGTGCATGGGCCTAGTCTTTCTGTGGGGTGTCTTGAATTTAAACATCATGGAGGGCTTGGATGGCATGGGATTGTGCTGATTTTTATGTGGTTTTCGAGTTTTTGGGGTGTATAACTGAACTGATGTTCCTCTGTCTTCCATTGCTTTTAGGTGCACAAGACTCAAGAGAACCACCAGTGCCAGGAAGAAGTCCTGCAGCGGTGTGTGTGTGCAGCATAACGTCACGCGACGTCATGTCTGGCCACAGACAACTCTGCAACTCGTGCAACTGCGGCCTGCTGTTCTGACCTCTGAAGAAGATGGCCCCAAAAAAAGTTCCCCGTAGCTCCTCTAGCAAGAAAGTTGCCAGTAAGGAGCAGAAGAAGCAAGTTACCAAGGAGACTGGTGTGCCGCCCGCCACATTTTTTGGGAGTAAACAAAAAAAGTATGCCTGCAGCAGCAGCGGGATCTGCTGGGGACCAAGCTGGGAGCAGCACCCCCGCACCATTGGGCTCAGTGCCACCCCCACCACGCCAACTTAAGTCCAAGCCCTTGAGTGCTGCAGAGGCACTTTGTCTAGTTGTTCAATCACCATCGACCAGTGATGTTGGCTCATCACAAGAAAGTAGCAGCAATGTCCCTCAATCAACACAGGTTGTTGTAACTCATCTGACGAGTGTTGAACAACCACAGCCGCAACAACAACCACATGTGCAAGTACAAGCCCAAGCCCAAGTACATGTGGAAGGAGAGGCAGCGCAAGGAGATGCACAAGCAGAGGTGCATGGAGGGTTACAAGTGCCCACAATAGTTGTTCCTCCCGAAGTAGGGGCACATCAGGAAATCGACAATCAAGCTGAGGTATCATTTGAGGAAGCCACTGCTCCTGATGATCATTCATTGTCTTCCACATCCCTAGCAAGGAAAAGATCAAGGGTGGTGTCTACATCTTCTTCAAGCCCACCTCCTTCTGATGAAACGGATCTAAATTGGGAACCATCACTGCCGTCTGAGAGTAAGGCACACCATGATCTGACAAAGGTAGTTAAGCGTAAAAGGAAGGTCGTCGAAAGTCTCATAGTTATGGAGTGTGATGATGCTCAACAAGAAGTGGCGGATACTCCTGCTGATGAAGACTCTCACGACGACGACGCAGTCATCATAGGCTTCACTCCAGCCTCAGGGGGCATGCAGCAAACAGACATTTTGACCCTAGCCCGAGAAGCTGCTGAGCGTGATGATGATGTTGTCGACGAGGAGGCAATGGAAACACCACAATCATTGGAGTTAACTAGTACACCAACACCTACCGCTTCCATATTTCTTCCTCGCCAGAATAGACCTCCATCCACCTCGACCTCAATTAGTGGTGGTGAAAGTGCACAACGTAGTAAAGTTCGGCAATCCACATCCTCCACTTCATCTGGCATTAGCAGCATGACCACCACCAGTATCGCTGCCTCCTCTGGCCCCCACAGACGTTTCAAGTCCGCAGTTTGGGACTTCTTTAGTGTTTGCCCAAAAAAGGAAAACTTTGCCATTTGTAGCATTTGTAAGCATGCAGTTAGTCGTGGTAAGTTTGGTACCAACTATGGTACTGGAGGCCAGAGAGGTCATCTTAAGAGACAGCACGCTGTCCAATGGTTTGCGCACCTAAAGGAGATCAAGGAAGCCCGAATTGCAAGTCAAGAAAACGTTGATGTTTCATCTGATGATGACGAGGAGGAAGAAGTGTCAAACACTTCACTTACACCCAGTACCCCTGTCAGCAGCACACCCCCTGTGAGCCACACTAAGAGTGTGGGAGAGAGTGAGACACCAATGCGAAAAAGTTCATCAGCGAGCGTAACTGGGTCGAAGAAGTCATCATCATCATCATCCCGTAAAAGCATGGTCCAGGCCAACATTAGAACCATGTTGTTTTCAGCAGCGCCATATGATCGCAACCACCCACTGACGCGTCTGTATAAGACTAAGCTGGCTAAAATGCTAGCTCTGGACCTTCTCCCTTTTTCTTTTGTAGAAGGGGTTGGTTTTCTAGAATTAGTGGCAGCGCTCTGCCCTAAATGGAAGGTTCCTAGCCAGTTCTATTTTGCCAGAGTTGCGGTTCCAGCACTACATGAAGATGTGCTGGAGGTGATTGGGGCAGCTTTGCAGAAGAGTGCTGTTCACACTATACATCTGACAACAGACATGTGGACCAGTGGCGCAGGCGCTGATTACATGTGCATCACTGCACACTGGGTCTCTTTTTCAGGGGTTAAAGCAAAGCTAAACGCAGGTGTTGACCCGGACCAAGTTTTTAAAGCTGCTCGGAAACATGCAACACTAGCCATATTTGGCTTGGAGAAACGTCATACAGCAGAAAACATTTTGAATGAGTTTAACACAAAGGTCTTTCACTGGCTGTCCCCAAAAAAACGCCAGATTGGTTATGTTTCCACGGATAATGGCGCCAATGTAGTTAAGGCCATGGATCTGGGTCACTATTTCAGAGTGCCGTGTTTGGCGCACTGTATAAACCTGGTTGTTAAAAAATTCTTGAGTGATGAAGACAGTCCAGCGTGCGAGTTAGTGGCCACCTGCCGAAGAATGTGCAACCATTTCAGCCATTCTTTTAAGGCATCTGAGGAGCCTGCTACATGAACGTCGAATGCCAGTGAAAGCACTCATCCAGGAGGTGCCAACACGTTGAAACTCAACCTTCTACATGCTTGAGCGTCTGTATGAGCAGTATACGGTACTCGATCACTATTTCTTAACACTGGGTACAGCTCAGAAGGACCTGAGGCTAAATGCGGCGCAATGGAACCTAGTTAAAAGCCTGACCGACATGCTTCGTCCTTTTGAGGTCTTCACGCAGAGTATGAGGACGAACTCTTATTCTTATTCCCTGACACCGAGCCCTGAAAATGAGCCAATGAATCAATAACTTTCTTTTTCGTTCTTTTTCACTTTTATTCCTGTGTCTGTCTTTCTTTGTTTTGCACAGTTAATATAATTAAAACTTTAATCACCTAATCACAAAAACAAGCCCATCAGCAGAACTGTCTTCACTTGTTTGCTTATTGATTTGAAGGTACCGCAGTCTGCATTCCTCAGGTTCACAAGTTCACAAGAACATGCTCCTCTATCCTCCTCCTCCAGACTCCTATTTCCCTCAAAGCAGAGGGCTGGATTACGCCCAATGAAGAAAGACTCTGTACTTGTGGGGGTGTTCTACTTCTTTGCGGGTGAGTTGGCGGGTCTTGGGGCATTGCTGGGAAGCTCTAATACCGGATAAAAGTGGTTTGGACCAAATCGGAGGCGACATTTATTTTGCGTTTTTGCTGACTTGCTTGCCTTTGAGGTGCTCTTTGGGGGGGTTCCGGGTGTTTGTGGGTGGGTTTCGGGGTCTGGGAGCACTGCTGGCTATTGATACTTTTGACTGCAAGAGGTTTGAAGCAAATCCATGATGGCAGA
Organism: Lissotriton vulgaris; assembly: GCF_964263255.1. NCBI lineage: Eukaryota > Metazoa > Chordata > Amphibia > Caudata > Salamandridae > Lissotriton > Lissotriton vulgaris. The sequence continues at coordinate 1,545,878,771 of NC_141694.1, read as the reverse complement.
GGAGAGTTAGGGCCTAGCTGCAGAGCGCGCGCGAAGTGATTTTGGAAATTGCCATGAAAATGACTAAGTCCCCATTTTTGTACTTTTGCTTTTTGGCTGTTTGGGGGTCTTCTACTAGTTTTCGCCTGGGTTGACGGCTCTGGGGCCATTGCTGGGAAGCTCTAATACCGGATAAAAGTGGTTTGGACCAAATCGGAGGCAAACATTTTTTTGCGTTTTTGCTGACTTGCTTACCTTTGAGATGCTCTTTGGGGGGGTTCCGGGTGTTTGTGGGTGGGTTTCGTGGTCTGGGAGCACTGCTGGGACAGTCTAATTTTGATTGCATTTGCTTTTCAGGAAATCCGTGGTGGAAAACGGGAGTTATGACTGCTGGGACAGTCTAATCTTGATTGCATTTGCTTTTCAGGAAATCCGTGGTGGAAAACTGGAGTTATGACCTAGCTGCACAGCGCGTTTGGACTGAAGGCCGATAAATATTGTAAGTGTGAGATTTTCCTTTTTGGCTGTTTGGGGGTGTTGTCCTTTTTTGCGGGTGGGTTGGCGGGTCTTGGGGCATTGCTGGGAAGTTCTAATACCGGATAGAAGTGGTTTGGACAAAATCCATGAGGAAAAGCCTTTTGGCACTTTTTGTAACTTAGGGTTCGTTAGGGTTAGCCCTAGCAGCAGGATTGCATGTGTTTCGGGGTGTTCTGGATTTTTGCAACTGAGTTCTGGGGTCTTAGAGCACTCGTGGGAATGTGTAATTTTGGTTGCAAGTGATTTGAAGAAAATCCATGGTGGGAAAGGGGGGATTTGGCATAGTTAAAGAAAGCGTTTGCCACTATTCTTAACTTAGGGCTAGTTAGGGTTAGCAGTATTTGTATTGCATGTGTTTGGTTGGGGGGCTGTTTGTGGGGGGGTTTGCGAGTCTTGGAGCGTTGCTGGGTATGGATACTTTTGCTTGCTTGCACGTGGTTTGAATACAATCCACGGTGGGTAAGGGGCTATTTGGGCCTACTTTTACTTTCAAAGTACGTTTTGTCACCAGTTTTCTACTAGGCCTCGTGTTTTTAGATCTGATTGGGGGTCTTCTACATTTTTGCGACTGGCTTTAGTAAGGGTCTGGGTGGGAGCACTGCTGGGAAGGTCTAATTTTGTTCTAAAACACCGTTTACAGTACACCTAGCTTGAGGGGAAAGATCCGCTAAATTAATTTGCCCATACTTATTTATCCTTCAAAAGGAGACTCAGACAGAGTACGCACTTTCAAAAATATTGTGCTGTCTATTAGAAAACTCAAAGTGTGACTTGTTGCACTACACAGCGTACATACCTTATATTTATCAGTGGTGTTCTAATATCACTTCCTGTTTTTCCATCAATAATTACAGGCCGGGTTTCAGTCTGTGCAATGGGAAAAAAAGGATGAAGTCAGGCTTCACATTAGCGAGCCGCAATTCAGCATCCGCCAGGCAGGCAGTGGACAGGGTATCTTCTGGTCACCAACATTGATGGACGAAGCGTCAGCTGGAATGGAGGAGGGCCGCTAATAAGAGGAATGGTTTGATGCGTGCAACTTACTTACCAAATTCAACAGGACAACTACAACAACATACAGATACAGTATCCATTGTTTTCAAATTATTTTTTAAGTAATGTTATTGCTGTGAACTTCTATGAGTGTGACTCTGCATTTCGTGGATCTCTCTCTGCTTCTAAATTGATCCCTACAGCCATTCTATAGGTTTTACTTCGGCTATTTTTTAAACCTAATTTAATGTAAGAAGTGTTTCTCTGAGTGCAGAGATAGGCAAGTGAAAATGCTGCAGCCCTGTACTGTTGCATTCTGTCATTCACGGTTGTCGAAAGTACTACTTACTTTTCAGTAACTATGCATGCAGTAGTGCATGCACTTCCTTTATGTCACTTAAAAGATTTATGGTTAGCTTTGTACCCAAAGATTTCTTTATCTTCAATTATTGTTTGTCCATGCTGTGCTTTTTTTTTCTTCTCTCAACAAAACTTACCCAAAAAGAAACCCCCATTCCCATCCATTTTCCAAACCCTAACCCTCTTCCCCCGGGCTGTGTGGTTTTGATTGGTGTGTGACTAAATGACAGCAATAATTCCACACACTTGCTGGGGAGGATAAGGTCATAGCAACAGGCTGGTGAAGGAATCCGAGGATATATTCTAGACTTACTCAGCTTCAGTACTATTTCTTGTAGTAGTAGCCAATGTCAAAGAAATTCAACGCAAGTATTTGTATTTGTATTTAATTTATTTATAAAGCGCTAACAATCATCCTAGGTAGGATATCACGGCGCTGAGGTTGTTATACTTTCAATACTTTACCATTTGTTAGGCTACATTGTGGCACTGTTCTAGTGTACTGTCACCTGCTATATTCTCTATCGTACCGTTCTAATGCTACGGTAAGGACAAACAAGGTTTCATTTTCTTTTTTTTCAGATGCTGCAACTGCCACTGTGTAACACCACTAGTACCAACGCAATGATGACATTTCATCCGCCCAGGATTGCCATATCGCCATTTGAAGTGCAGCCAGCCCTGTGCCTAGCCCTATTTCCAAACACAAATTACAGGTAAGATAAGCGTTTGGGGGGAGGAAGTATAATGGAGTATTACGAGAGACGAGAGACTGACGCTAGTACTAGTAAAGTCCTAAGACTATTGAATTCACTTACTCTGTGAGAGGCACTTAGTTTCGAAAACATTTGGGCAATTAATTACACAACTTGAATCAAGATGCCACTTAAGTGTCACCAAAACAATGTTACTGTTAAACCCCCACCCACCAGCCTCAAAAGCAGTAAAAAAACACGTATGCTAAGATAAAGTTTAAAGTATATTTACATCCCTGACAAAAATAATCTCCCACAAGACCCAACCCACCCCCACTCCCTAACCCCAACGAATGTCCGTGAAAAGTCCAAAAAAGTGGAAAAAAAACCAACTCCCAATTCCCACCCCCCAGAAGTCTTTAAAAAAGGGGCAAGGGACAGTCTCCTCCTACTGCTGGCTGCTGCTGTTGAATTTCCGGGCCAGGTCGGAATGCTCCTTGTGGAGGGTCTCGAGCAGGGTTTTGGTGTTGAGCAGCTCCTGCTCGAGGTAGGAAACCCTCAGGGAAAGGCGGTGCATACGTTTCTTCCAACTGCTGTGGGGGGCAGCTGATTTCTTCGCTCGGCGGTGGCGGGTGGCTGCGGTACCCCGGCTCCGTACCGCTGGAGACCTGCGCCGTCTGGGTGACCCAGGGAGCGCGGAGGAGGATGCAGCAGTCCCTGTAGATGTAGTGGTAGACTGTGTGTCCCCCTCCTCCTGGGCCATCAGCCGCCGTTATTCAGCGACAGTGGCCTCCAGCCTCCGTTGCCGGGCCCTTGTAGCCAACTCCTTCCGGGTTGGTTTGGACGGACTCAGGTCCGTCCGCCATCATAATAGGCCCCTAAATGTCAATCATTCTTCTTCATGTCTCTCATCTGGACAAACCTTACGTTTTCTCACGGGGAGCAGCACACTATGCAGTCTGCAATCTCAATAAGTAAGGAATATAATAGCTTACCACTGCCCGCCACTACCGTGGGAACCCGCACAGCAGTTTGGTCTGGCTCCGGCACTTGCACCGCCTCCTCCCCAGAGCTTTCCTCCTCCACCTCCGTGCTGGGCCCAGCACCAGATGTTCCACCTACAAAGTACATTTAAGAATGTTAGATGTCATAGACATACACCACTCACTAGAATTTTGTCTAGGAATGAAGAAATGTGAATACAGAAACCAATCTAATAATTTGTGACTGTCTACTCTAAAGTAAAATTTTCCAGTGAAGGGTCTTGTCTTGCTGTACTTTTTGGCACAACTGATGAATGCTTGCTTTTTAACACGCACCATTTTTCTCATAACAGACAGAAGCTTCACTTCTAAGAAAAAATCATCATCATCATCACCACTAGGACAGAGGGACCAACGATTCATCACCAAAAAGAAAAATTAAAGTTCAAACCAGGTGAGGGCTCGGCTCGCCCACAATAAATGTGTGAAATAAATCACTATTAGCACTTTTCCATTTTTAATCAACCGTTTCTGTTTTATGACAAGCTTGATTTTAATAAATATTTTTACTTTTAATAAAGCTTTAAAACTTAAATAGACTCTGTGGTTTTTGGTCATGAGTGAATGAGCAAAAGGTTTTGCAATTTGCAAGCATGAGCCCGTGCCTCTGACACTTCTGGACTCTGACTCCGTACTCTTGTCCTGCGTTGGATAATCATCATTGGGGATCAATCATCGATGAATTTGGGAGCTAAATGACTCTGCCACACTATCTAGTCAGTAAGGAGATTGGGGGTTCTTCAAAGTCTGATATCACTGAGGTATGTGGAAAGTCTACCTCCGCCTATTATAATTGATAAACAATGCACTATTTAGTGTCCATAGTTCTGTTTGTGCAGATTTGTCCCTGCAACAGTAGTAGAATGGATTGTCCTCCTATCTAAACCAAAAGTAAAGTAGTATCTTATTCTTTCTTGGTGGTCATTCACCTTTTTATTGTTGGCAATTGTCAAAGCATAAACATTTAGAAGACTTCAAAAGACATTATGGACAATCCCAGAGGACTGCACTCAGTGCATAGAGCTATTGCTGACTAGAATGGGAGTCCAATGGAATTGCCAAATGTGCAATCTTACTTACCTACACACAGACTAATAAGAATAATCTAGTAATACCACAGGGAGTCATAGTCGAGGCAGGATAAGAATTTAGATACAGTCTACAAGAAGATCAAAGACGATTTAGAAAAAATCGAATGAGGAACGCTAGGAAAAAATAGGTACTCTATATTAAAATGAAAACTTACCGGGGCCAGCAAAGGAGCCCTCACCTGACCGATCCTGTTCAGCAGCAGCAGCAGACTCCTCCAATGCCCTCTTGCCCCTGGGGGTAGCTGATGTACAACATAAAAGAAAGAAAGACCAGAAAACATGGATGATATTTGTCAACCAAATCAAACATTTCAAAAGAACAATAACAAAATATTTTGGGGAAATAGCAAATAGACAACTATTCCACTGGATATATTGACCGATCTCATGTGGTCTACTACGTTATTAGTATTACTTGATTTGCGGACCGTCGACTTGGAAAGTTCTTATGTAACTCACTAAACAAAATACTAAAAAGGTTCGCCTAGGACTGGCAGGCAGCAGTCCGCAGCACGCGAAGTGACAGACAAAGTCCATCGTGATTGCAGATCAGCGACAACACTAAAAAGTTTCCTACTACATTAACCAGTCATTAAAATACTCAAACTATCAATCCACCACCACTATTTCTTCTTATCGCCATGTGTACAAAGGAAGGACTGGACTTGAGTCTGTAGGGGCTGATTTAGAAGCCCCTTGCGGCTCTTTTGCTCCTTTGTTGAGTGACTTTTGTGACGCAGTGGCAGAACAAAAGAGGCTCCCGGTCAGACCTAGTCTATACTAGGCCTCTACATAGCAGAACAAAAGAGGCGCCATGGTGCGGCGTATATTAACAACGTGACGCATATGGGAGATGCATCACGTTGTAAAGCCCTGTGCCATCAGGGGGCGTTCCGGCGCAAGGGAGGGCGTTCCTGCGCAGGAACGCATCCTAAAAGTGGCTGAGGGAAATCTACAAGATTTCAATCAGTCACTTTGAGGACAATGATGCGTGACTCAAACCCTGCGCCTGCTTGAAGCAGACGTACGGCTTGACGCAGCATTGGGGAGATAGGGCACCCCAGAGCATTGCTGGAGCTGCCCCATCGTTGCGACGCAACTCCAGCAATGCGCCGCCTTTACGGCACAGATGTGTGACGCTTTGGTGACGTTTTGGGCCCATGGTGCGCCGCATTGTAAATACGGCGCACCATGGGTGGTGGTGGCGTGGCGCACAATTACTAGCGCATCCCTGCTACTTTGCAGGGATGCGCCGGTAATTAAAAATCTGACCCTTAGTGTCTAGCATTACGCAGTTCTTTAAACTACACTCATACATAATTTCACAGGCCAATGAAATGAACACAAAATCGAAAACAAATAAGCATAGTAGCAACGCTACTGAGACGGAGAGCAGTGCACCTGAAATGCACAGAAGATTTTGAAATATAATTTACCTACAATGTAATCAGCAGCATTAATGCTCTTAGTAAAAAACAAAAAATTGCAATATAATAACACACAGAGCAGGAGAAAACAGAGTAGTAAAGAAATAGCTACTACTACTCACCAAGCCTGGGGATCTCAAGGCCGAGCAGGTCGAGCAGATCGCGTTCCCGGTCCAGGAGATCCGTCCAACGGTGGGTGGCCTGGTTGTAGGTGCGCTGGACCCGAGAGTGTTGGTACATGGCCCGGCACACCTTCTCCTACCGCTTCTGGCGCTCCTGGATCCCGTACCCGCTAGCGATCTTGCCGCCTGCCATGATGGTCCTGGGGAGGCGGCGCTGAACATAAAAAATTAGTGCGGCCACCTCCTCCGTGCTGATGATCTCCCGGGGTGTGACCTGCTCCCCCCTCAAACGCCCGCACGGGAGCCGGGCACGGGGTGCGGGACCCTTCCCCTTCTCGGGATGCTTCCCGGCTCCCTTTACCATGGTCTGGGCAGAAAGGAAGCTAAATAATAAAGAAGAAATAGAATAGGGAAGAAGAAAAGAAAAGTGTTAAAAAAAGTAGTTTAAAATTAACCAAAAGTAGCAGAAAACACAAACCTATAGAGCTAGAAAAATAGAGGGATAGATAATAAGTAAAATAGATAAAAAAACTTCAAATAAGCAAAGGATGGCAGATTCAGAGAGGATACAAAAAGCATGCCCAGAACCATAGCAATGAATGAGAAACAAGATGGCCGCGCCCGTTCACGACCGCGTGGGTAAGTTCGCGCGAGATTTTCCTCGCGATCACACACGAAATTGTACTAGCGAGCCGCACACTTTGCGAGATTACACATCGCGCCCGGAAACGGAAATACGTCATGCAAACAAGATGGCCGCGCCCGTGAACGACCGTGAGGGTAACTTCGCGCCGTTGCGCTACAAGCGGTTCGCTAAAACGCACAAAACCTTGCGAACTAACACGCCGCAAAAGAACAAATCGCATATTCTCACGAATTTGCGGCTTCCGAACTCGATCTCGGGCAAGTTCGCGTCCCGCGAATCCCGCAAAATTGCAGAAAAACGAGTTTTGCAAAACTGAAAGCACTCAGCAGGTGCAAAAGTTCAAACTCATCATTAGTACCCATTCCCTGTAGTGCTTCCTGACTGGGGCCCCTCCAGAGTTCAGTTGCTAGTTGCAACTATTCTATGACCCTTCTCTGACCCTCACAGCAGGCTCATAGAATAGCTACAAGTAGGCCACAAAGGTCCTGGAAAAAAAAATTGCACTGCAACAGAAACCAAATTACAGATAAGGAAGCAGGTGCCAGACTGGAATTTTAAAACCGGGACACATTAATAAATCAACCCCAAATTAATTCATGTCAGTTGAAGCAGGGCCGGTGTGCTTGCTTTCCCCCCCATAATCTACAGTGATGAACCAGAGGGTGGCATTGATGTACCAGAGGGTGGCATGAGTGAAACAGAGGGTGGCAGTGGTGAAACAGAGGGTGCTGTGAACCTGTGATGAAAGAACCAGACGTAGAAACAACATAGTCGCGACCGTTGCGAGCCGACAAGTAAGTTCGCAATTGCGAACTGGTACAAAACCCTCGCGAACTGGCAGAAACCCTTGCGAACTCAAAAAAAAAATCTGCGGATTTTACGGATTGCGAGTTCGCAAATACGCAAATTTGCGAACGCCAGATTCGCAAAATTCGCCCATGCTTAGTCTCGAAAGTTAAATACCCGGGCCAGGAGCGGCTGCTGGGTGTGAGAAGGTGGCCTGATATGCAGTGCTCACTATTCTAGTGAACACTATGTATCAGTCCAACAACCCTTATTAATGATTGGTTGTAAGTCAACCTTATAGACCAGCTATCCTAGTAGCATGGATACGAGCAGTCTAAGGCTAAAGACTCGAGAGGGCGTGTTAAGCCAGCTGTTATACCACACATATACCCCTTGAACACCAAGTGAAAGGACACCACACAAGTGTTATGAAAATAAACAGTGTATTTATTAAAATCACAACAGCCCTGTACTCTTTATGAGGACAGGGTACTAAGCACAAAACAAAACTCTTACGAAAATACTTGAGTTAGCACAGTATATACAAATGCCCGAGGGGCACGGAAAACCATATACTCTGAAAGTGGAATGCGAAATTACTAGCAGGTAAGTACAGTACTAATAGGCTTTGGAATCGCTAGGACTTGACTATAGAATCTTTAGATGACTTCTAGGAGACCCAGGGGACTCGGGTGCAGAGTGTGCACTCTCACGCGTGATGCTGGACAAAGTCTATGGTAGCTAGTAAAGACAAAGTTAGTGTTCTCGGGCGAACCCGACCTGGTAGGAGGAAAACGAAAGTGGATTCTGACCCTTGGATAGTGAGGCTATGCTGGGGCACCGAAATGCCGAAGTTACCTAGCCCAGGGGCTGCAGCTGCATAGGTCTCAAAAGACGTCGGGAATCCTCGTAGACGGACCAGGAGCCTGGAAGAAAGATGCTGGCAGGCGACCAGTGAAGACAGTTCGAAGTGATCCAAGCCTGGATCTTGAAGACAGATGACACCTGAAAGCAGAGGGGACCAAGTTCGTGACTACTAGCCAGTAGTCAGGGGGCACCAGGAGGGCACCGGATGGTAGTCACCTCGACTAGGTGAGTGGGCGACGCTGTGCTCGGCAGATCTCACGGACCAGGAGGCGTTGTCGGCGACCAGGATGGAGGAGCGAGCTGTCCCACGATGGATGAAGCTGTCGGCGTCGCTGGACCCAGGATTGGGCAACAAAGCCTTGGCTAATTCAAGCCCACGCGGAGGACCTAAAATGGCGTCTGGAGTGGACCAGGAGGGTCCGGGGTGCTCCTCTCTTGGAAGGGAGCAAGGGCCAGTCTGGAGCAACCAGACCAGCAGCAGTGATGTCGTCGGGCGTCGTTAAGAAGGCCACAAGCCAGCGGGATAGTAGCCAAACAACGCGGTGAGCAGCAAAAAGCAGAAGGGCCCCACGCAGATCGTGGAGATGCTGGGAGGCTGTACTTCGGTGCTGGAGCTGCTCAGGGTCGGGGCTTCTCGGACCCCAAAGCACTCACCAGAGGGACACTCGGCGGGCGTGCTGTAAAGAAGTCGTGCAGTCTTGGCGATCGTCGGTCCCTCGAGGTCTCGTCGCACTCACGGTTCTCAGCTTGGCTGTAGAGGTGAGTAGAGGTCAGAGGTGCCAGGGAAGCCGGGTCTCGTCGAGCTGTGTCGTCGGATTCCTGAGGAAGGACTTGCAGCAGACCGCAGTGTTCTTTAGATGGTGCCTGCGGATGCAGGGTGACTACTCCTTAGTCACAAGGGAGAATCTTGAAGAAGAAATCTTGAAGTCCTTTCGTAGAAAGTCGTGTCTTGATTCCAAAGATGATCTAATTTGAACAGGGGGCCCGCTCCTATCTTTATACTAAGAAAAGGGGCTGACCCGGTGACTAGGTCCTGCCTATGGGTGGGACTAGGAGGGGGGTGGTTACACCCCTCTCCCATGCCGGACTTCCCCCAGGCCAGGGGCTGGTGTGCCCCTGGAACTGGTTCTGACCGGCCTATGCGTAGTGAGCACCGGGGTGCCACTCAGCAGTCACCTTCCTGTAAAGCCCTGCCTACCCAGGATACACAAAACCCTGTCTGGGATGGTGCTAGCACCGCCCCGGACAGGAAACCCTTTTTCCAAGCTCTCCTCGCTGGAAGGACTCCCAGCAGCAGGAGGTCAGACTCGTGTCTGTGGTGGCATCATCCATTTTGTGGAGCTGAGGCTTCGTTTAACTTTAACCGGGGTTCACAGTTACATACATGTCGTGTCCCTCTAGAAGGGTGGAATGCTAACCCCGTCGCCAGAATTGGCGAGGGGTTAGTATTCCAATTCGTATGACACCTTACTCGACATGTTTTGATAAAGCAATACCAAAGATAGCATTTAACCGCGAGGATTATAATGCACTTAAGAGTATATGGTATGCGTTATCATGGAACAGCTATTAGGACTTGGTTCCGCAAGCTGCAAACGGGCTCAGCTCATGCCAGAGCACCATTTCACACGATTCCATGCACTCTGCCTTTAGGATTGTTAAGGCCTGCCATAGGAGTGACTGATAGGAATCTGTGTGTCCATTTTTAGGGTTAGATATAGGTATACTATATCTACAGCAAAGGGTGATTACACGACTCTGCCCCAGCTGTCATGCAGCCAGTTGTGTCAGATTTAGATGGCCATCCAGGGGTGGCATAATACATGCTTCAGCCCCTGGTAGGCCCTGGGTACACCTATGCCCTGAGTTACAGGGTCTGATAAGGTGGCCCAGTTCCAATTGGATAGGTACCTAAGGTACATGGAATCCATTTTACAGAGAGAGCAGTAGGCCTGGGGTCCTGATTGGCAGGGTCCCAGGTCGACTATGTCAGAAACCAGCTAAAACACAGGGCAAAAAGTTGGGGGCAACCATAGTCAGGAGGTACCTTCCTACACTGGGGTCACCCGGCTTCGGGCGGCCCCCTGGCCGTGATGGGCCCGTTCAATGGAAAAGCATTTGGAAAGCCCTCAGGGTTGCAGATGCTTTAGAACTAGTTCCTCCACGAAAAGATCAGCGGCCTGCCCCTCTGCGCGCTCTGGAACGCCAAGAATGCGGACGTTATTGTGCGGCATTCTTCCTTCGTAGTCAGCCAGCTTTAGAGCCATTGCCTCATGAGAAGTACACAATTCGGTCACCTGACATTTAAGAAGGGTGATATTGGTTACTAGTTCCTTTGCGGTACTCCTCCTGTGCCCAGTCGATCCGTCATTTTCCTCATATCTTCCCGAATCAGAGCTACCTCTGTTGCCACTGTGTCTATCCGCGTCTCGAGGGAGGTCCTTACCGTTGTGATCGCCTCAAGGATGTCCATGTTCGAGGAGTCCATGGCCTCGCTCGGGGCCACCGGCTCCCCCTGATCCTCTCCCTGTTGTTTTTGCCATGCAAATGTGTCCAATTTGGCCTGTGTCGCCGTGCGGTTGCTGCGTTCAGATGCCATGTTGTATTGTATTCATCCCGGTGGTCGCTACACAGTGTGGGGGTGCGACCGTTACTCCCCACCGCCTGCAGTGGACCCTTCACCACTTCACTGCGACTACCACCTCTCAAAGGAGCCCGCACTGTCCAGTTCCGCCCTTTCTTCAACTGCCCCCAAGCTTATCAGCACGACTTGAACCAGGCGCTGCCTCCGATCTGTCCAGCTTCCAAGACAACCCGCTCCACCAACAGCGCCTCACCCAGTCTGGTTGCCTGGCGGGAGGGTCAGGGTGTCAAACAAATCTGCGAGGTCACACCAGCTCCACTGACCAGATCCAGACACAATAGTGGCCAAACTCTCCTTCCCTCAATGCGCTGTGCGAGTGCCGTCCTCGCCTGTCACTCTGTCTACAGTCAGGCCACACACTCCACCAAGCCCCTGCAGCGAAACACCTCTGGGCCCCAGCATTCCCCAGCACTCGATTGACATCAAAACAGTGCAGCAGTGACTACGCCGGGTGCCCAGGGCCGCACATGGGGTGCTTCACCAGGCGGAGGGGGTCCTTCAGAAGTCCAAGGGCTCTATTGCTCACAACCTCCACGGTCCCCTGGATAGTCCCCTGTCCAGTTATGCTGTATTAACTTCGACCACCAGGGCTGCTGGGTGGCTCCCACCCGGGTTGGTTTACTCACTGTGGCGCAGCTACGGGGCTGAGCCGTGGGGCCTCCCAGATCAGCTTCGCCACTTCAGTATCTCCATCTCCACCAGGCTGCTTATTTCACCCCACTAGCAGGTTTCAGGGCGGTGAGGCGTAGTCAGGGCGATGGGCTTGCGTGCTTTATTTCTCCGGCCCCCACCGGGCCAGGCCTCAGCAGTGGTCTTGCGCAGCACACTCACTCCGCCCGGCTACACATCTGCCAGCGAAGTTGTCTCTGGTGGCTCCTGTGCATGGAGCCCTCCCCGGACCACAGCCGTGATCGGCCCCAGATTTGGCCCGCACCTCTCGCGGCCGCCACAGCTCACAGGGAGTCCCTTGGGGAGAGGATTCAGCCGGGGGATATCAGAGGAAACGGATGGTTCGGGAGTGGTGCTCCGGAGCTTAGCTACCGAGCGGCCATTCCCGTCGGCAGTTACCACGCCCCCCAACTGTTAACTTTTTAAATGTATGTATCCAGTTTTAACTTAATCGCTTCAGCGCGGCGCGAATTTTCGCACTGTGCTGAAGATTCGAAAACGGGCGTGGTCGTGACGGAATTGTTCCGTCACCAGCACAGCCCAACTGACGCTCGTGACGGAACCGTTCCGTCACGAGTGTCGAAGGGGTTAAATCAAACATCCTTAATAGAAATTTCAGCCAAAAAAAGACAATTATTCGCAATGTTTATAGATTTGGCTTTAAAGGAATGTTGTATGGTAGTGTGAAGCATATCGGGTAAATAGCATGGGAATTGATATGTATGTGTGTGGACGCAAAGAACTGTAGAATAATATTGAAGTAGGGTAAAAGGTCAAATGGCAGTTGTACCTTCAAGCCAAACATAAAAATCCATATAGGTTAATGACTGCCATCCTCCCATCTGTGCTGCCACCAGATAAAAAGAACATAAATGATCTGTTTAAATAAGACACTTAAAATGTCATGTTAGTTCCCCTAAAAGTTCAAGCTTAGGCAGCTGGTTAAATTAAAAAAATGATCACAGCTGCATGGAGGGCAAGCACTTTTATTTTTTGGCATGACACAATAGTTGCTTAATCAAAACAAGTACTCCCGGCTCCCAACATGTGGGCAGAGCCAAAGCCCCTCACTAGTAATGCTCACATAATTGTCTGCGCTGTCAAAACAAGCTATTGTGTGAAATATTTTAAATAATGAACACGTTGGAGGACCTCACCAAGACATTGCGAATTCTTTTATGTAGGCACGAATAGAAAACCCCAGAGAGGAACATGGTCATTGTAGAGTTTGAGATTCTTGATTGGACAGAAAAGGTAAAACAGGTGGCAGCAGTTGTAAGGTAACAGGGTCTTTGTATTTCTGTACTTGAGCTTGATAACTCAGAGATGTCAGAACATGCAAATTATAAATAAAGAATTACTTTTAGCACCTTTATGTGTAATCTGGCAACCTTGAAAGTAGTGGGTGAGAGAGTGAAATGACGGGTTATACACGTTTATTTATTTGAAAGGTTTTATATAGCGCGAACATGACCCGTAATGGTATCAGGGCATTGTACAACAGGAAGAGGATAAGATTGGTCAGTAAAAAGTAAACATAGTTTATGCACTTACCATAGGCTTAAAGCTAAACAACCTGCTTCCTAAGCCGGTGATACCCGAGCAGTCAATTTATTTTTACTCTTTATTGCCCTGCCGTTCTTCTTTAACTTTGTTAGGAATTGTGTAAGATGAAACCTCGAATTCTAGTGCAGTCAATCCTTGTTGGCTTTGTTCTTCCCTTCAATGTTTTAATTCCTTATCCACCCTGTATTGTTTGGGGTATTCTGGTTAGTGTCATTTTGGATGTTAATTAACTTACTGGTAGATGTGATAAAATAGGAATGAGTGATTTTGTTTTATTATTCCTTATGTGTGCTATTGTACAAGCTCAGTAAATTGGAACCATGACCTTGTTCCAACAGTCTATATCAGTCTTTGTGTTGGTGATTTACTTTTACAAGTTGTTCTGTGGAACACTTTTGCTGCAACCGTTCATCAAAAAGCTGAAGTATCTACGGTTTAGATGAGCTAGACCAACTTGTTCAAGGAAGCATTCAGTAGGCTTCTAATTTGTTGTGAAGTTGGTGTTTTGCTATATATTTTTCTTTTACATAATTCCTATTCTCACACAATCACATCCAATAAATCGTTGAAACGTGAATATAACAGGAAAACTTAAGATGCTAAACATAAAGAAGACTGTAACATGCTATACGACCGGCATGTTAAAAACTTGATAAAATCATTTACTTAAAAAACATACGGGGAATAGCTTGAGATCACACACTGATCAAAACATACATTGTTAGTGCGTAAAGATATTTTTTCCTTCTTTGTTGACTTGCACATAGCAAACATTTCTGTTGGTTTTCCCATAGGTGGATTCCTCTTTATGTTTGGATCTGGATGTTGGTACCCCCATTTCCCTGTAGAAGATGATAAACGTGAGATGTGAACATGGAGAAGGTCATCAGCTCACCAGAAGTACCGTCTTCCAAATCAACTCAGGTCGCAGGTGTAAAGGTCATGGCCAAAGAATTAGATTTAAATAATTCCCAGAAGGCAAAACGAGTAGGATTTGTGCTGGTACACGCAGGTAAGCCAATTGAAGGATTGATCTGTTCTAATGCACATAAGAGGTAGTGATCATACCCACTAAATGTGTGATTTTTGGTGAGTTACTGCAGTGGCGGAAGAGCAGCACAACCCAGTGCAAGGCCCTACACATTAGCCCCATAAAGAACAGGACTGCACAATTTTCACCTTTACCAACCCATGCTGCCTGGCACACCTGCTTCTTCTGTGTATTTAAGGTCAATGACTCCGTGAGTCACTAAGATACTTGTTTAGGTCATGGTTCCTCAATTAGCAATGAATTATGGTGCGCATTCACTATTATTTTGTCTCTCAATTTTTATAATAATAAAATATTATATTATAAGTGGAAAGATGGTGCTGTTATTGTAATGAAAGAATCATAAGCACATTCTTCCTACCTCGGCTGATAGATCAACAATGGAGAAAGGTTCTGTTTGATGCACACCATTCACAAATATTGCTCGGACATTCTCAGTTTACTGTGAGCCACAACGACATACAAAAGATACCCTGTAACTCTTTTGCAGCTTTTTTTAACTTGCTGATATTTAGTCCTAGAAAACGAGAGGCGGCATTTGGAATAAAACTGAGCTAATTACCCATCAGTCACTGACCCACCCTCAGGCAACATAGCCAAAATGTTGTTTTCACAATCCTACCGCAGATTATGGTTAAGAATATTTGAATAAGTGAAAGTTTTGAACAGACACAAATGTTTTATACCATCCACTTGTGAGTAATCTCGTGTGCTTGGTCATGATTGTATTATTTTTTATTTTTATTTTTTTAAAAGACCTTCATTTACACATGGTTAAGTACACGGAATGATGCCTACAACCCGGAGGCAGGCAGCGTCTTCATTAGAGCAGGGAACATTTAACACCGGTCCGGTGGCGTTTATGAGGTAGTCTATTTACATGCAGTGTACAACAGGATTATACGATTATTAGCGAGTGTTCTGGGTAAACCCAGGTCTTTATTTTTTTTTAAATTTTTTTCAGTAAACAAACCAAAACAATGCATACGCAGGTCACATCAGGCACATGGAGCACGCCGTAGATCAAACTAAGGAGTTGCGGTTCGGCACCAGCACAGGAAGTATGGCAGCTGTGTTCAAGAACATTATTTCTCTGTCTCAGGTGTGGGGTGTCTGGGATGGGGTGGTTCACAGATACCTCCTCTGTACTCGTTCCAATTGTTCCAGATCTCCCCCCATTTATTGGGGCATCCCTGGGCCACATACATCTTTCTCATTATTGGGACACCCCCGCGCCGCAGGTGACCCACTTGTGGGACACCCCCGCGCCGCACGGCCACCAGCTGCTGCGTGTGTTCCCCTCTGCCTGCCTTCTGCCTCGCTGACGCCGTGGTCGCTCCCCTCTGGTTTCCCAGTTGTTTTGCCCTAAATTTGTGCTTGTCTGTTTCTGCCGTCTGCTCGCGTATTTTGCTGTTTTTCCTTGTTTTGCCTGTAATTTGTGCTTGTCTGTTTCTGCCGTCTGCTCGCGTATTTTGCTGTTTCTCCTTGTTTTGCCCGTAATTTGTGCTTGTCTGTTTCTGCCGTCTGCTCGCGTATTTTGCTGTTTTTCCTCGTTTTGCCCGTAATTTGTGCTTGTCTGTTTCTGCCGTCTGCTCGCGTATTTTGCTGTTTTTATTTGTTTTGCCCTAAATTTGTGCTTGTCTGTTTCTGCCGTCTGCTCGCGTATTTTGCCGTTTTTATTTGTTTTGCCCTAAATTTGTGCCTGTTAATTTCTTTGTATCCCCTGTGCCGTGTCCAGTTTCCTTCCTGATTGGCCGCCTACCTCGCCGCCCTCCGCTCTCGCTTCCCGCCACCGACATTGGCCCCGCCCCTTTTTCTCTTCTGTTCCCTCCCCGCTCCCGCCTCCCAGCTGCTCCGCCCACCCGCGCACTTCGCCTTAAATGGCGACCGTGCGGACGCGCAGCGGTCACGCGCAGCGGGCACGCCGATTGTGCGCCGAAGGCGCGCCAAAGGTAAGCCCGTCTACGCCCGTCCGCGACCGGATCACGACCAGCGCCAGGACCCCTGGCCCACGAAGACCCCGACCGACCCGCCTGACGTACTCCGCCGCCACCCTCACCGCTCTCAACACCGGCCGACTCCCAGAATGCCATCAAGCCTCTCCACGACGTACCCACGGACCCTTCAGCTGCCACGCCTGCAAGTTCACCTGCATCCGGACCTGCTTCGCACCAGCACCCACCAAGCCGAACACCAGCAGTACCCACCTCAAGTGCATCCTGCTCAACACCCGCTCCATCCACAGACATGCCATCGAACTCTGGAACCTCCTCGACACCACAGCTCCAGACGTTGCCTTCCTCACGGAGACCTGGATGAACGCCTCTTCAGCTCCCGACATCGCCATCGCCATCCCAGAGGGCTACAAGATCGTCCGGAGGGACCGAAACGCCAACCAGATGGGAGGAGGCATCGCCATCATCCACAGGAGCACCATCCGTCTCACGACCAGCACCGACAACTCCCTGACCACCGCCGAACACCTGCATTTCCAGATCCACACCAACCCGAACACCACCCTCAGAGGCACCCTGATCTACCGACCCCCTGGACCACGCACACAATTCAGCGAGGACATCGCCGACTTCGTCAGCCCACATGCCCTCCCCTCCGCTGACTACATCCTCCTGGGAGACCTCAACTTCCATCTGGAGAACAACAACGACCGCAACACCAGCACCCTGCTCGACAACCTCACCAACCTGGGACTCAAGCAACTGGTGTCCACCCCCACCCACCTCGCCGGACACACACTCGACGCTGTCTTCTCATCCAGCAAGGACATCAACTTCAGCCACACCACAGAGCTTCAATGGACGGACCACAGCTGCGTCCACTTCACCTTCAAGAAAACAACGACCCACCACCACCAGCAACAGGCCGCCCGCAGAAGCTGGAACAAGATCACAGCAGACCAGCTCGCCACCTCCCTGAGCCAGCACCCTCCTGCCAGCTCAGCGAACCCCAGCCAGGCCGCCGACAACCTCACGAAGTGGATCAGCAACTGCGCGGACGAACTCGCCCCACTGAGGACCCCGCCCAGCAGACCCGGCAGCAAGAAAGCCCCATGGTTCACCGACGAACTCAAGAGCTCCAAGAAGAACTGCCGAGCCCTCGAGAAAGTCTGGAGAAGGGAACCGACACCGGACAACAGGACCTCCTTCAAACTTGCCACCCGGAAACACCACCAGCTGATCCGCGCCGCCAAGAAAACAGCATTCAAGGACCGGTTGGACAACAACGCACACAACTGCAAGGAACTCTTCAACATCGTCAAAGAGCTTTCCAACCCCAGCGCAGGAAACAACGACATCACCCCATCGCAAGACCTCTGCAACTCCCTGGCTTCATACTTCCACAACAAGATCGCGGACATACACAACAGCTTCAACAACCAACCAACGCACACCATGACCGAACAACCACCCCCCACCACCACCCTCCGCGCCTGGACCCCGATCAGCACCGAAGACACCATCCGCACGATGAACTCCATCCACTCCGGATCACCGACCGACCCCTGCCCTCACCACGTCTTCAACAAAGCCGACGCTGTCATCGCACCCCACCTGCGAGACATCATCAACACATCCCTCGACACCACCATCTTCCCCGAGAGCTGGAAACACGCCGAACTCAGCGCCCTACTCAAGAAACCAACAGCGGACCCCACCGACCTCAAGAATTACCGCCCCATCTCGCTCCTCCCGTTTCCAGCCAAAGTCATCGAGAAGACCGTCAACAAGCAGATGGCCGCTTTCCTCGAGACGAACGGATCCCTCGACCCCTCACAGTCCGGCTTCCGAGCCAACCACAGCACCGAGACCGCCCTCATCGCCGCCACCGACGACATCCGAGCCCTGATGGACAATGGAGAAACAGCGGCCCTCATCCTCCTAGACCTCTCCGCGGCATTCGACACGGTCTGCCACCGCACCCTAGTACGGCGCCTCAGCAACGTCGGAATCCAGGACAAGGCGCTGGAGTGGATCACCTCCTTCCTCGACGGGAGAACACAGAGAGTCCGCCTACCACCGTACAAGTCAGAGGCCACCGAAGTCATCTGCGGCGTCCCCCAAGGATCATCTCTGAGCCCCACCCTCTTCAACGTCTACATGAGCCCCCTCGCGGCCATCGTACGCAAACACAACCTCAGCATAATCTCCTACGCCGACGACACCCAGCTGATCCTCTCCCTGACCAACGACCCCGCCGCCGCCAGAGCCAACCTGCACGAAGGGATGAAAGAGGTAGCCGAGTGGATGACGACCAGCCGCCTGAAACTGAACTCGGACAAGACGGAGGTCCTCATCCTGGGCTCCTCTCCCTCCGCCTGGGACGACTCCTGGTGGCCTCCCGCCCTGGGCACCGCACCCAAACCGACAGACCATGCACGCAACCTGGGCTTCATCCTGGACTCCTCCCTCTCCATGACCAGGCAAGTCAACAACGTCTCCTCGGCATGCTTCAACATCCTACGCATGCTACGGAAGATCTTCTGGTGGATCCCCACCGAGACCAGGAAGACCGTCACCCAGGCCCTCGTCACCAGCCGACTGGACTACGGCAACGCCCTCTACGCCGGGACCACCGCCAAGCTCCAGAAGAGACTCCAGCGGATCCAGAACGCCTCAGCCAGACTCATCCTCGACATCCCACGAACCAGCCACATCTCCGGACATCTGCGAGACCTTCACTGGCTCCCCGTCAACAAAAGAATCACCTTCCGCCTCCTCACCCACGCACACAAAGCCCTACACGACCAAGGCCCGAGCTACCTCAACAGCCGAGTCAACTTCTACGCTCCCAAACGCCACCTCCGATCAGCCAACCACGCCCTCGCCGCCGTCCCCCGCATCCGAAGAGCGACTACAGGAGGAAGGTCCTTCTCCCACCTGGCCGCCAAGACCTGGAACTCCCTCCCGACCGACCTGCGCCTGACCCAAGACCACCTCTCCTTCAGGAAGAAGCTGAAGACCTGGCTGTTCGAGCAGTAGCGGCTCCCCCCCCCCCAGCGCCTTGAGACCCCACGGGTATGTAGCGCGCTTTATAAGTGTCACTGATTGATTGATTGATTGATGCAGCATGCACCAGTCCATGTCACGTTTCCACTCGGTGAGGCGCGGTGGTGTGGCAGCCCCCCAGAGTCTTGCTATGTTGCGTTTATCCACCATTTGGCCTAGCGTTGCCCAGATCCTGCCCCTTGCCGGTAAATCAGTCGGCTCCCAAATGTTGAGGAGACAGCGCTTCGCCTCTGGGCGTATCTCACCTCCCACACCTCCTGCATACAGCGGGTCACCCACACCCAGAATATTTGCAACCGTGGGCACTCCCACAGCATGTGGAAGAAGGTGCCAGCTGAGCCACACCCCTTCCTACACTGGTCATTCTCACTTCCACCCATGCTCTGGAGCCTGGTACACGATATATACGCCCGGTGGAGGATTTTGAGTTGAACAAGTCGCAACCGCGACGAAATGGCCACCTCCTTAGGGGAGGCTAACTCGCTCCTCCACTCCTCCTCGTCTATTTCCAGGCCGTCTGCCTCCCATCTCCCTTTAAGCCCACAAGCAAGTCGGGAAGGTTATTTATCAACTTCTTATATGTGAGCGAGATGGCGTGTTCTGGTATTAGGCCATCCAACAATCTGTCTTCGAGGGGGGAGGCCTGGGGGGGGGGCACTGTACCCTGCGGGATATTCTGTTGCAGGGCGTGACGTATTTGAAGGTACCTGAAGTATTCCGTGTCCGCAAGCTCGTAAGTGGTCTGTAGGTAGGAAAAGGATCTGATCCCTCCAGAGTCCCAAAGTTCCCCCACCCGGGAAATGGCGATCAGGTCCCAGTTTCTAAACCCTTTAGAGCGACCTAGGAGGCCGAGTCGTTCAGAGGCCCAAAGCGGGGTGGCCAAGGTGAGTGTGTTGTGCCATCCTATGTTCCGTTGGACCCTGTGCCACAGTTGAACCGAGTAAAGTGTGGGCCCGTCAGAGCGTGCCTGCCCGGTCGTGAGTAAAGCGCCTCTTCATAGTTCCCCCCCGGTAGTAGCCACCTATCCATCCCATAACCCGGGTCGTTACCGTCACTATAGGTGCCCTGGTTGACCGCCGAGAGGTGCGCCGCCCAGTAGTACCTACGGATGTCGGGCAAGGCTATACCCCCGTCGTACCAGCCCAGTGTCAATTTCTGTAGCGCTATCCGGGGCGCCCCAGACCACAGGAGGGTTCGCTGAGCCGCCTCCCCCGCAGTGAAGTAGGTGGGTGGGACAAGGTCTGGGTAGTTCTGTAGGGCGTAGAGAAACCGCGGCAGTGCCATCATCTTAACTAGCGCCGCCTGGCCCAGCAGCGACATGGGGAGCTTCTGCCAGGCAGCGGAGTCGCGCTGGAGCCTCCGAAGGGGCGGGAGCAGATTGCGTTCATACATTGCCTCCTTATCCTTGGACATGAAGATGCCCAGGTACGTGAAACCTTCGAGTGCCACCTGTATAGGACAGTTTCGCGGCAGGATTGGGATGTCTCTGTGGAGAACATACAGGTGAGATTTGCTCCAGTTGATGCTGTACCCGGAGTTCCTGCCAAAGTTGGTGAAGATGTCTAGGGCCACTATTAGTGATTTCCTGGGGCGGGAGAGGTAAAGGAGGATGTCGTCAGCGTACAGGAAGATTCTATCCTCCCAGCCATCTGTCCACTGGAGTCCTTTCAGGGAGACATCCTGTCTAATCCAGGTGGCCAGAGGTTCCAAAGAGAGGGCAAATAAGAGAGGCGACAGCGGACATCCCTGGCGCGTCCCCCTTCCCAGCGCTAACGTCTCCGACACCTTGTTCACGACCACCTGTGCCAGCGGTTCCGAGTAAAGGAGTCGAACCCAGGCAATGAATCTGGGTCCGAACCAGAGTTTACGGAGGACCGCCATCATATACGGCCACTCTAGAGTGTCGAAGGCCATGGTGGCATCTAGCGAGACCCCCATTGCATCTTCAGTCAAGGTGTGGCACCTCCCCAGGACCACGTTGAGTCTACGAAGGTTGAGTGCCGTATTTCGGCGGGGCATGAAGCCCGACTGTCCCGGTGGACCAAGGTGTGAAGGACCGGCTGGAGTCTGTTCCCCAGGACCTTCGCCAGGATTTTGGGTTCAGCATTTAGCAGGGATATGGGCCTGTATGAGGTACACAAATCCCTGGGCTTGCCTTCTTTGGGAATTGTGACGATCGTCGCTAACTTTGGTCCCTGGGCAGCGTCCCGACCGACTTGCTTTCATCAAACATACGTTTGGGATGAGGGCTGATGCCCTCCGGTTTGAGCTTATAGAGCTAGATCGGGAGACCATTTGGCCCGAGTGCCTTCCCAGGGTGCAGATCCCTGATAGCACGCTCCAGTTCCTCTGTGGTGAGTGGTCCATCTAGGAGGTCGCGTTCCGTATCAGAGAGGGAGGGTATTTTTAGGTCCGCCAATAGGTCAATGGAGTCTTCCTCCGGGCGGTCTGACCCCTTACTGTAAATCATGCGGAAGTGACAGGCGAATTCCGCTACTATATCTTGCGGTTCAGTGAGTAACATGCCTGTCTCCGACCGCAATTCTGCTACTACTCTATTGGCTTGCCGCTTTTTATCGAGCCAGGCGAGGAGCTTGCCCGCTTTGTCTCCTTGGTCGTAAATCCTGGCCTCCTTAGAGGCTACTATATTCTTTGCCTTATCAGTTGCCATGTCCCGATATTCAGACGTTTTAAGGGCAAGTCAGTGACGCGTCCCCGTCGTGTCCGCCGAGCGCACGGCCTCTTCCAGTTCAGCTAGGTCAGTCTCGATCGCGACCAGTTGTGCCTCCCTCCCTTTTCGTCTACCCGCAATTGCTGAGAGAGCCTCTCCCCTGAGGACCGTCTTGAATGCCTCCCAGAGCTGGTCGCGGAGTCCACTGAACCGACATTGCTAGTGAAGTAGTTATCTATTGAGCTGGCCAGTGTGTTACGTAGGTCTTCGTCACAGAGGTGCCAGGCATTGATTGGTGCCACACACCCCTCTCGCTTGTTGCCCATTGTGAAGTGGGCCATGACCGGTGAATGGTCGGATATACCCCTCGCCAGATAGGGTCGCTGCATGTACCACAGTGTCTCGGTGTAGCGGAGTGAGGATGTAGTCTAGGCGGGAGAAGGAGCGGTGCGGCCCGAAAAGAATGTGTATTGTTCGTCCGTAGGGTGCGCCATGCGCCACACATCTTTGAGGCCAAACGTGTCTAGGAAGTCACCCAGCCATCTCTGCCCCAGTGGTGTGTCCCTTGGTGGGTGCCTGTCTAATGTACCGGATACAACCGCATTAAAGTCTTCCCCTATGAATAATCGCCCCTCCGGGAGGGACAGAAGGAGTTTCCCTAGGTCGGTTTATGTCTGAGACTGAAGACCCGGTGGGATGTAGCTCGATGCCAAAGTAAGCCGTGGCCCTCCCATGTGCCCGAGACCGATGCAAACCTACCCTGTGGGTCCGTTGTTGTGTGTCTGATCAGGAGGGGGAGGTTACGCCGGAGGAGGATGCCCACCCCCCTTGATCCGGAGGTAAAGCCAGAGTGGGCCACCAGAGTGTATCCATATCTATTCAGTGCATGACAGGTGTTGCCCAGCAGGTGAGTTTCTTGGAGCAACACCGCGTCAGGGAGGTGGCGCTTGATGAATTGCAGCACCATTGTTCTCTTAAGCTTATCCCCCAGCCCGTTCACATTCCAACTTAGTACCTTGAGACTTTTTCCCCAGTGTTTAGCCATAACCTTTCCTTACGATCTGAAAAGGACTTGTGTGCCGTGCCTGCCATTGTGATTCCCCAGTGCCTGTGCCTCGCAAGTGTGAACAAACAACCACAACAGAATTGTCAGAGTGCCATGACATCCCCCTTCCCCTTTCCCCTCCCTAACATCCTTCCACCCTACCTCGGTCTCGATCCACCCCCACAACTGGCAAACTCCCCCCCCCCCCTCCCCGCCCCCCTCCCTGCTCCCCTGCTCCGTAGGTTTGAAACTACCCACATCCCCAATTAGCAGAGTGCCTTTCGCCCCGAACTACCCATAAAAAGGAAACTAGGAGTCTGAGTGACCCGTCCTCCCTCCTGGTGTACCTCCTTCCAGGTGCGTGTGCTGGTCCGGCCCCACCCACCGCCCGAATCCCTCCCCCCAACAATAAGGCACGTAGTCTATGCATCAGATCTACAGGTCGGTGTGACTGGAGTCAGTCCCCCTCATCTTCTCTAAGCAGAGCCCCCACCCCATTATTGTGTGGTACCCCCAGTGCAGTTTACCACTCATTCACGGAGGGGCCCCTCAGTCTCGCGTCCAGCCGCACCACGTTGAGTGTCCCATCTCGGGAGCGCTGACTCTGTCTGTCCTGTTCCGATCTCCCCGCCATTGATTCCGGAGATCCGCCACAAGTGTCTCTCCAATCTAGACCCTCTGTCCCTTCTCCACCTGCGGGCGACTCTCTGTCTAATCAGTCTTGCACCTCCTGTGGTGTCGTGAAAAAGAAGTACTTTCCTCGGGAAAGGACTTTGAGTTTGGCCGGAAAGAACATCATATACTTGATGCCCCTGTCTCTCAGCGCCGCCTTGACCCCCGCAAAGGATCGCCTCTCTCTCTGTACCTGGAGGGTGAAGTCCGGGAAAAACCATATTGCGGCGTTCTCGTAGTGCAGGTCTCCGGTTTGCCTGGCCGCCTGTAGAATTGCGTCCCTGTCTTTATAGTTAAGGATCTTAGCAATTATTGTCCGTGGCGGCGCCCCTGGTTTTGGCTTCGGGATGGGTGCCATGTGTGCTCGTTCGACTGTAAATATTTTGGACAGACGCTTGGGCTTGAGGCGATTAAGGATCATTTCCTCCACAAGGAGTTCGGTGCTGGGCCCCTCGATTTCTTCCGGCACGCCTACAAGGCATATGTTGCTTCTTCGGGCCCTTCCTTCTTGATCCTCCAGCCGGAGCGCCATCTGTCTGTGCTGGTGGACCAGATCGTCAACCCGCTTTTCCAGCTGTTTTCGTAGACATCCGCAGTTCTACAATGTCCGCCTCGTTCACTTTTTCAGACGTCTTATTGAGGTCCGTGCGTAGGAGGTTGACTTCAATCGATATTTTGTCTATCTTCGTCTCCAGGGTCGCCCCCAGTGATTGTATGGCCGTCTTGATGCTGGTCAGGGATGGTTCTTTCTGGCCCTGTGGGTCACTGGCTGGCACTTCCGTTCGCTGTGCGCCCCTCTGGACCGTGTATTTGTCGATGTTATTGGACTGAGTAGAAGTTCCTTGTTTAGGCCCCATCTCTGCCTACTATTATCACAGGGCCCCGTATGAAGCGATCCAGGAGCTCAGGACTAGTCTGCGATTGCTTCCTGTCTGCCCCAGGGCACGGTCTCGGAGAGGCGGGCTCGTCCGGGGCGTTCTGTTCCCCTATGGCTGCGACTGTAGGATCCCTGACGTCGTGGTGGTTCCCGGGCACAGTGAATTTTAACCGGCTCCTGCCTGGCGGCGCGGTAATGGCGCTCCCAGCGCGGCTATCCCCCACGAGGCCCACTCGTTCTGGGCGTGCGGTGCCCGTTGCACGAAGCCCAGCAGCACCGTCCCAGGTGGCACTCAGACGTTTATCCGTATGTGGGGCTGTGACTGGTCACCGGGCTGGAGACTGACCACCAGGGGGTAGGCCGGAGCACGAGCTGTGTGATCTCTCCGCGCCCACTGTAGCCTAGCTAGGTCGGGCCCACAGTCTGCGCGGGAGGTTTCCCCAGTACCTCGGCTAAGGCACACTGTCCGTTTGCCCTCCGGTATTGTGGCAAGCTTTATGGGCCCCTTGTGGTGTGGCGGTCCCCCGCCGAGGCCTCGCACTCTCTTGTAGACCACCTGATCTTGTTGCAGGATCGTAGGCCGCGAAGCCGGGGACTCTCTTGCTGGTGTGGCCGGTGGTCTTCCACTGCCGATGCGGGACCGCCCCAGGCGCCGCCTCCGTGGCCGGCACTCAGTCTTGGCGCCAATCGTGCCCACTCTGTCAAGGCCGGAAAGGGAGCACCTGGCCAGTCCTCTGGTGTAATGGAAGTCCCCCGCCGATATGCCGCGGTCCGCCGTGGTCCGTGGGGTCAGCCCGTGAAGCACCCAGGCCGCAAGCCAGGGACTCTCCCAGTGGGGCGGCCGTGCGCTGCCGAGCGGCAGGGGGGCCTCTCCTGTCGCCTCGGACCCCCTCCGAGGCGTCACGTTAGCATATGGCTCCCGAGGTCGCGCCGTCCCGCACCCAGGCCGCAAGCCGGGGACTGGTCGTCTCCACAGTCTTCATTCTGAGTCTCTTGGATTGGAATGGAGTCTCTCCGGGCAGGCACCCCCTCCTTGCTGGCTCCTTCTACCTCCTCCTCTGCTGGAGTTTTGTCTTCATGAATCCACTTAGCTGCAGAGGTCCTTAGACTCATTCCTTCCCTCGTCCCACTTTTCCCACTTTGTCCTCTGGTGTCTACTGAAAAGGAAAGTAGAAAGGAGAACAAAAGTCATATATGTATGTGTCCACTACTTCATGGTCATAAAAATACTTTTTTCATCATTACAGTAATGACTGACAAAGCGTTGTATTGTCACCTTTACCACTACCATATCCCATGCAATGTTATAATTCCCATTTGCTACTTTTAACTGTTAAAAGTAGCAAATGGGAATTATAACATGATTATCGACATACACTTGAAGATGAAGCACTGTTACTTCCCCCTCAAATATTACCCTTTGTCTAAAATATTCATACACAAACATCACTTTCGCACATGGGATGCCACAGCTTGTTCCAGCAATTTCACCCTCACATTCCCTCACAATGGCAAATAGGAACATATGCATGATTATGACGTCATCCAGTTGATGATAGATATCAGTGGGATACATTGCTATTAGCTGGACTTGTGATGGTGACTACTTTTAAGTGTACATTGAATATATAATACTTAAGTATTTATTACTTGTGTAGTTAATTAGAATCTTACAAATAATAAAATCATCATGATTTGAGTACATTAATTTGTATTAAGTTGGCCTAAAATACAGAACCTAGAAATGTATAAATCACACCCAGTTGTAAAAGTACACATTGGTGCTTAACCACACATAAATCGTGATTCATCAATAGGAACAGCATAGCAAATAAATATAAAAACAATAATTAAATAGGTAACAATCTAAATAAGGGTTTTCCAGATGAGAATCGAAACATTTCCATGTCCTGATTGTTTATGCTAAAACTAATTCTGACTGTGCAAGTCCTGATTCCTGTTTTAAAGAAGTGAGGACAAACCAATGTTCCATTCTTCCTCGAGAAATGAATAGCAGCGGAAAATATGAATCATAGAATTTGTCGTGAATTGTTTTTCTTGTAATCTCAAAATCTGCATGCTGCATTGTGAGATTTATAAGAATGCTACCTTTGCCTCAGTTGGTAGATAGAAGCCTGGGCGAAGCACAGTTTTATGATTTTAAACCTAGTATGGTGGCTTAAGACCTGGCTGTAATATTTTTATTTGCTAAAAGGCTCATATGATTGTATACCCCATTTCTTTTTTGGAAAAAGAGAGTTACGTCAATGAGCCAGGATGTCATTCTCTTTTCTTCTATAACTCTTTTTATTCAGTACTAGCAGCCCGTCCCGACGTTGTCCGGGTATGAATCGTATGAGTAGTATATTGTTTTGTAGGATTTCGTTTTGATAGCATTCCTTATCTGTGACAGGCCTGTGAAACACTCCGATTCACAGTGCACTGCTGATGCACTTAAGAGTGCGCGTTCAGTAGTGTGTGAACTCGAGTTTCCCTACTTTATTTTTCCTTGCAATATTATATAGCGCGAACTCGACAACATGGCATGAGCACAATTTACAGTACAGAAGAACACACTCATTTGTGGTAGGCACGTGGAGACAAAGCGATTTGCCTGGAATCACAGGATGTTGAGCTGATGCCGACGTAGCTCCCCAGCTCTAAAGTTCGCAATTCTAGAACTTGTGGCGGGAGGTGTGTCTAAAAGTGTATGTTGGCGCTGGCCATCAATGAGAGAGAACTGTGCATTTTTCAAATGGGTGGTGAAAAAAATATGAGTATGTTGTTGATGTGGGCTGCCGTGCCACCAATGTACTTACCGGGGAAGGGTAAAAACCTATTATTCCGCAACTTTCTTTCCGCATACCATCACTCCGCATACTTTCATTACAAAAGTACCATGACTCGGCAATGCCCTTATAACGCATGGCATTACATTTTATATGCTTTTACCACGCATACATTTAAAACAAAATTTGTTGTAAATGCATGAATGGTAAAAGCATGTTTTTTTTAAAAGTTTGGATAAGGTAAGTATGGGTATAGGGGTATATGTTTTGGGGGACTGAGGTATATGTTTTGGGGTCTTTGTGTATTTTAAGGGTTTAGATATAGTTTTGGGTTATGGGGTACAGGGGTAGTTTTAGGGTTTAGGGATAGGTATGGGTTTTGGGGTACATGGGTATTTTTAGGGTTCAGGGCTAGGTTTGGGGTTTGGGGTATAGTGTTATTTTTAGGGTTCAGTGGTAGGTTTGGGGTACAGGGGTATTTTAAGGGTTCAGGGCTAGGTTTGGGTTTTGGGGTACAGGGGTATTTTTAGGGTTCAGGGCTAGGTTTGGGTTTTGAGGTACAGGGTTATTTTAGGGTTTTGGAGTAGGTTTGGGTTTTGGGGTACTTGGTTTTTAGGGTTCAGGGCTAGGTTTGGGTTTTGGGGTACAAAGGGTATTTTTAGGGTTCAGGCGTAGGTTTGGGTTTTGGGGTACAGGGGCATTTTAAGGTTTCAGGGCTAGGTTTGGGTTTTGGGGTACAGTGGTATTTTTAGGGTTTAGGGCTAGGTTTGGGTTTTGGGGTACAGGGGTATTTTTAGGGTTCAGGGGTAGGTTTGGGTTTTGGGGTACAGTGGTATTTTTAGGGTTTAGGGCTAGGTTTGGGTTTTGGGGTACAGGGGTATTTATAGGGTTCAGGGCTAGGTTTGGGTTTTGGGTTTCGGGTTTCAGGGGTATTTTTAGGGTTTAGGGATAGGTTTGGGTTTTGGGGTACAGGATATATTTATAGGGTTAAGATGGGTTAGTGTTTAAGGGTGTTGGGGTATTTTAAGGAGTAAGGGTGGGTTATGATTATGGGGTGCAGGGGTATTTAAAGGGAGCAGGGTGGGATTAGCACACGATATGAGACATAGCATGAAGGGCGGAACGTACCACACGCCCCCAGCAATTGTCACGCCCCCAGCACACGCCCACAGCACAACGCAGACACGCCCACAAGGGACTACTTTACTGGCACGGTTCTTTTACCTTTTAAATGTATATGGTGGGCGTCTGCATAGCCTATGTCCTTCTGCTGCAACTGCCCTTTCCAACTCTGTATTGGATGTTGTGTTTGGTGCTGTGGTTCCTGAGATTACCCGCCTCAAAGGTTTGGGCTCTCTCTTTATTATATTAGTATAGATTTCACAAACGTAACAACCAACTGTATCAAGCACTTAGGTAAAAATGAGATATCTGTGGTCTCCATATTTTCAAGTGTTTTCATCGGCAGCCTTGTGCCAGACTGACTACCTTTTCTGACATGGCGCATTCTGTAGCCATTCTCTCATTGCGGGGGCCATAGGGCTATCGAGTATTTAGCTATACCACGATTTGTTAGTAAAAATACCATTCGGATTAATTTCATAACACATTTTGGGAATCCCTGCTCTGCCATAATCCCTAGTGGGGAAAGTTTCGGTGACGATGTCATACGGACCTGCAATACTTTGGTCACCATCCTTGCTATCCTGGACCAGCATTTCTAAATTTTTGGGCAAAACCATATCGGGTGGAAAGAATTTCCTGTCACAGTACCACATCTATGGCAGTTCAGGGGCAGGCATTCACCTCATGTCCCAGAGGTGTTTAGCTTTGTAGTATGTTCTGAGTACATCTCTAAATTCAATGAGGTGAGGCATGGTTGGGATCCCTAGGAGGGATTTAGTTATCAGTTGAGATCTGACCACAGCTTTTAAAGAGATTTTACTCCACCATGCAGCTTCAATGTCTAATTCCTTTATGAAAGTTCCGCCCATTTCGTCCTAGATTAGTGAGTGAACCTAGACCAATCACAATAAGACCCGCAACATCCCTTTCAGCGAGCTCAGATCAAAATGCCTGACTCAAAGGCACAATTGTTTTAAAGCAGGCCACACAAGCTAGGTCTTTCCTGATTAAGTTGAACTTTAGTCTAATTTTAGCCTGGTTTATGCTCTTGGGGAGATTAAAGATTTTCCTAAATGCAGCACACTGGACCTTAGCAAGACATTGGATACTGTCTAGCTAGATCTCCTGAACATAAGTTGTGAAGAGAAGTAGTATTGCATTAACTATTTATTGAAAATTTGCCACAGAGGGGCTTTCTAATATTCCCCATAGCCTTCTTAATGCAAATGTCAGTGCAGCCAATGTTTCTTAGTATTAAACAGATACAGATGAGGGATACCACAAACAATGATCCACACCCTCCAATAATTATGAGGCATACGATAAACAAAAACTACCTATGTATCAGTTGTTATTGTTTCTGCGACCTTTCCTAAACATCGTAACTTTAGTTATGAACTCCAGATCTGTTTGAGTTGTCGTAATGCTCCAGGCCTCTTAGAGATTAGATCAGGCCAGTATGGCTTCTGTCGTGGATCAAGTTGACAATATCCCTTTTCTGTGAGTCACACTGGCGAGATAAGTGTTTCTAGTGTGTATCTGACATGGTAGAATCAAATATTATAATTGGTGTTGGGTGGAGTTGTCAATATTAAATCTCTCATTATTTAAATTAGGCTACATGATCGCAGGGTCCTGAACATTCTTCAGACACCAGCACCTGATTTCTTTTTACCAAGTTATTGTTTGCTAGACTATTTTACAACTTTTAAAATCTTGCATTAAGATACAAAAAAAAAAAAAAAAATTTACATTGACAATCTTAATTCAACTACATTTGAGAAGACATGTTATCAAGTCTATATGGACGTAATAAGTGAGACACATTAAAAATGAGCCATAACACTTAAAAACTTTCAATACACAGTTTAAAATATTGCCTCTTATACATCTCACTGCCTTGCTTGTGATCCAGCGCCCCTACAGAAAATCTTGTCTCAACAACGCTACCCAACACCATGATACTCACCATTAATCATAAACTCTTCACAAGGCCCATAAACAACTGAGACAAATATTGGGCAACTGAATCATGTGACCTAATTAATCGGAACTATTCACAAACTATTTACATATTATACACAACTGCAGTTTGTCATCATCATCATGAAAATATAACGGAAACATCTAATTAAGTCACTTAGGAAAATGGATCAACTGACTAAGCATAAACAAGACCAGCTTGTCATTTCAAAATCTAATTTATTAATTTTAGGTTTAAAGCTTTTTATTAAGGCAAAAACATAGGGGGAAAGGGAACAAGGAGGGGAGGGGTATACACATTACAAATCAAAATAGCAAAGTGAAAATAATGAAGCGTGATGATGGACAGTGGCTACTGCAAATGAAGTTTCGATGAACAAATAGAGAAGGCTAGACATGGTTGCCACTGTCAAGAAGGCTAGAAAGTGAAAGGCAGAAAAGCAAGAAGCCCACTCTCCCTCCCCCCTGAAACCCTCCCCCCAAACACCCCAACTCACCCCAACTCCCTCCCAACCCCCCCGTCCAGTGCTAGGCAATGATGCGTCCTGCCGCCCCACCCCACTCCCCCACCCCATGAGCCCCCATCCCATGTCTACTTAGTTAGCTGGGTCCACAGGAGGTGTCAGTCTCAGGAGTCTAAGGTACCTTGGACAGGTAAGTTCTCTGAATTCTGTGGACAAGAGCGCGTGAAAGGGTTTGCCACAACTCATCAAATTGCTCCACGTCCCCCGCCACCATAAGCGATAATTTTTCCATGCCTAAAACATGCCAGAGTCTGTGTAGCCAGCCCGTGATGGAGGGGACCGTGGTGGTGCGCCAATGAATCAATATGTTCTGAATCGCCGATCCCAGTGCGATTGCTATTTGCCTGCCTCTGCGGGACTTCAGCGGGTACATTAGCCCATTCCCTCCAACACTCTTTCCCGACATTCCTATTCATTTCATGTAGCCTCTCCGGGGTGTAATACCAATACGTGGACACCTTTGTGAGTGTTTCTGTGAGTCCTGTGTGGTATGCAGAGTGTCTCGCCCGGTGTGCAAACTGATCCCTTTCCTTGTGACTAAGCGACCTTCCCAGCTCCCTATTCCAGCGTTCCCTACCCGGGTTATAAAAATGAAACGGGGGGTGGGGGGTTGCAGGAATTTGTAGAGGTCCGTGATCAGCTTAGCGTCAGAGGTGCGAGTTATTAACCACCGCTCGTACGGCCTCATCTGACGATCAGCCGTGTCACGCACCTGAGGTTGAAGCGCCCCGTGCCTGACCTGCATGTATCGTAACCTATCTGTCTCAGTCAGTTGGAACTCCTGCTTTAAATGCTGAAAAGGGACCACCCCCTCCGAGTCATACATCTGGAAGAGCGCACGGCAACCCGCTGCCCTCCAGTGTGAGAAAGCGCCCGGTTCCAGACCTGGGGAGAAATCAGGGTTCTCCACTATCGGCGTGAAAGGCGAGGGGAATGTGGTGAGATCGCGAACTTCACTAACCGTGTCCCACACCCTCAAGGGGACTCGCGTGACATAGGAAGCATATAGGTTGGGAGGGCGGTGAATCCGTCGTAAGAATGGCACTTCCTGTAGGGGACGCCCCGCCACTGCATGGTCCTGAAAGAGCCAATGCTTGTCAGATTCCCATTTGCTCCACTCCACCAAGTAGCGCAACTGCGCCGCCTGGAAGTATTTCCGGAGATCTGGGATGCCAAGGCCTCCCGCCTCCGGGGCCAGCGTGGAGAGAACCCTCTTCATTCTCGGCTTGCGACCCTGCCAGATGAAACGTGCAACATCTGCTTGTGTCTGCCTGATCCATCCCGCAGGTGGCTGTAGCGGTAAAGCTCGAAAGAGATACAAGATCTGGGGCAGGACCGTCATCTTGACCGCAGCAATCCTGCCGAGCCAGGACAACATTCCTTTACTCCAGCGGGCCAGATCCTCCTTGATTTTCCTACCGAGGGAGGCATAATTGGCCGCTACCATCGCTGGCAACGTCGGTGCTAGCAGAATCCCCAAGTAAGGCACCAGGGACGACGACCACTGCATGGGAAAAAGCCTCTGCAGATCTCGTCTCGTATCTGCAGTCAGGGACACATCTAGGGCTGCTGACTTGCCCATATTCACCTTAAAGCCCGCCACTTTCGAAAAAGCATCCAGTTCCTGAATGCATGCCGGGAGGGCCCGCCTTGGGTCATCTAGGGTTAAGAGGACATCGTCCGCATAGAGACTTATCGTATGGACATACCGCCCCATCTTGACCCCAATGGCATCCGGGTTCTGGCGAATTCTCTGGGCAAACGGCTCCATATAGAGAGCAAAGAGGAGGGGGGAAAGCGGGCATCCCTGTCTGGTACCCCTTTCAATCTCTAAGCTGTGGGAGCTGCACCCATTAACTCTAACTGTAGCCGAAGGGGACTTATAACAGTTAAAAACCATCGAACAGAATTTCTCTCCAATACCCATTTTCCGGAGTACCTGTTCGAGATAGGGCCAATGAACGCGATCGAATGCCTTCTCAGCGTCCACCGCCAGCAACATCCTCTCTCCCGGAATCCGTGAGGCCTTCTCCAAGACATGCACCACCCTCTTGGTGTTATCGACTGTTTGTCGGCCTGGGACAAATCCAGCCTGATCAGCCTCAACTAGGCCCGGTAGATGTAGGGCCAGTCTAGACGCCAGAATTCCTGTATATAGTTTAAGGTCAACATTCAGGAGGGATATAGGCCTGTACGAACCGCAGAGGGTCCGGTCCTTCCCTGGTTTCGGGATCACTGAGACCGTTGCTCTTAACAGGTCCGGCGGTATGGCCCCCGGTGTAGAGAAGGAGTTAAATAGGCGGGTAAGAATAGGAGCCACAACCGGGCAAAAGGTTTTATAAAACAGGGACGTATAACCATCCGGGCCCGGTGCCTTCCCATGTTTGAGCCTGGATATAGCGGATATCACCTCCTCTACATGAATATTGCGTTCCAGGTGCTCCGCCTGTGCTGGGTCCAGGGCCGGAAGGGCCACTGACTCCAGATAGTCCGCAGTTTCTTGCGGCAAAGGGGGCTCCCCTGTGTAAAGGTCTTCATAAAACCTACGGAACGCCTCCGCCACAGCCGCGTCGTCAGAGACTGCCACCCCATCAGGACCGAGCAGCTCCTTTACCACGTTACGCTGATGCGCTATACGAAGTCTATTCGCCAAGAGTTTGCCACACCTATCCCCTCCCGTGTAAAACGCGTGTTTCAGGCGCAGCGCCGCATATTCCGCCCTGTCCATGTCTAGCGCCGATAAGAGTTTCCTAGCAGCCTTCAAATGCTTCCATATCCTAGGAGCCCCGGTACGGCGATGTACATGCTCCAGTTCTCTGACTTTAGAAGTCCGCTCCTCCCTCTTGCGTTGCCTCTCCCTATTCTCCGCCGAGGAGATAGAAATGAACTCCCCCCTTAGGACTGCCTTCAATGCCGCCCACTGTGTCGCTAGTGAGGTGTCTGAGTTATCGTTATGTGCTTGATACTCCCGGATCGACTCCTCAATGTGTTTCACAACTGTTTTTTTATGTAAGAGGGTGTCCCTAAGTCGCCAAACACCACAAGAGGGGGAGACCGGTGGAAGCGCAAATGTGCCCGCGACCTGTGCATGATCAGATAATGATAGGACCCCAATGTCCGCCGCCGTAGCGGAGGCACACATCGGTCCGCTGACCAACAAGTGGTCCAACCGCGCGTATGTCCGGTGTGCATGTGAATAGTAAGAATAGTCCCTACTCGTGGGGTGAAGTGTGCACCAAAGGTCATGTAGGTCCAGATCAGCGAGTCGAGCCTTTCCTGCCTGTGAGAGTTCTCCAGTTTGCGGGTGTCTCTGCGCGGACCTATCAAGTGTGGAGTCAAAAACTATATTTAAATCGCCCCCCAGAATGACATGTCTGTCCGGGGAGGCAGTCACGTCCACCAGCGCTGAGTCAAGAAAGCGCTCCTGGTGGTCGTTCGGGCTATACAAAGAGCCAATAGTGAACGTCACGTCTCCCAGCTTGAGGCGATACGCCAACAGTCTCCCCTTTTGTTCTGCGAATTTGTATAGCACCTCCCCCCTGAAGGAACTTGCTATCAAAATGGCCACCCCCGCTTTCTTAGATGCAGTAGAGGAGAAAAACTGTGTGGGAAACTTGCTAGAGCGCATCCTATGACAATCCCGCGCCAGCAAATGGGTCTCCTGCAGGAGACATATGTCTGCTTGTGTCCCCTCCAACAAAGATAAGATTGCTCTCCGTTTAACCGGATTGTTCAGTCCCTTAACATTAAGGGTCACTACTTTCAGTGTCGCCATATTCCTGAAGGACTGTGTGTGCTAGGCCGTGGGTGCCCAATCGGCGGGGGTGGGGCACGGGACGGCAGCGCAGGAGAGGCAAAATAAGATAATGCGATAACATGTAAGACACTGGACAATGTCCCCTCCACCCTCCAACAGTCCCCAACTTCCCTCGAATCAACCCCGTGGCAACTGGCCAACCCCCTACCCAAACCCGAACAACCCATTGTCCCAGTCATGTCCCAAAACGGACAAGTCCGTGGAAAGTACAAAAAGTGGACGTCCGGCCACTCGTTCTTCCCGCCTCTCCCCCGATCCCCCTTTCAGCCCCAAACCTGTTGTTGCAGAAGCTGTGTCCATCTCCCCCCGCAGCGTTTCTACGCCGTCAAGGCCACACCGTTTGTGGCAGCAGAGTCCCTGGCTGCTTCTCTGAGCGCGCTGGCCATTTCTGCTCTGATGGTGGGCGAATCCGGTCTCCCGTCACTAGCCGTCGACCTCCGCCTCGCCGACCGCCGTCGTCCTCCTCGATCAGGGCGCCTCCGGCCCGGTGTCGCTTCACCCTCCTCCGTAGCTGTGAGACCCAAGACCCCACAGACGTCCTGTAAGGAGCGTAATTGGTGCAGTACGCCATTCCAGCGGAAGATAAGGCGAAAGGGATGTCCCCAAGAGTACGGTGTTTCATTCTCCCTTAGAAAGTCCGTCGCGATTTTGAAGGCTCTGCGCTTTTGCAGCGTGATGGCAGACAGGTCTTGAAACAGCGCGACGGGCCGTTCACGGAAGGTCAGCGGCTGCTTCTTGCGGGCCTCCGCCATTATACGTTCTTTCACTGGGAAATCCGGAAGGTAGGCCAGAATGTCCGGAGGAGGCGCCGTCGATTGTCGCTGCCGGCCGACCCTATGGGCCCTATCGATCCGGATCGGGAAGTCCGCGGGCTCGCCCAGGATCTCCCTGAACATGTCCCTCAGGTAGCCAGCCACATCAGTTCCCTCTTCTGCGGACGGAACTCCCCGGACCCGAATGTTATTTCGTTTCGACCTGTTCTCCAGGTCCTCATTGTGTGCCTGAAGGTCGACATGCTGTTCCCTGAGGCGGAGTACATCTTGCTGTAGGTGAACAATCTCCTCGTCCCTTCGCTGAGCCGCCGCCTCCACCGTTTCCATCCGTTCACCAAGGCCCTCCACCTCTTTGCGGACCTCACGCACCTCGCTGGCCACTTCTTGCTTTAACGTCTGAAAGTCAGCTTTGAGTGAGCTGAACAGGGCCTCCATTAAGGATCTCGTGACTGGGGGCTCCCCCCCCAGCCGGTTCCCCTGAGTTTCTGGAAGAGCTCGGGGACGGTTGCGCCCTGTCACGTTGCTGCTGGGCCCTGCTGAGCATATCCGGGAGCGTGCAGTCACCTTTCTTCGCGCCCCAGTTCCCCGACATTTGCACACTATGGACCGCAGCACGCCACTCAACTGAAGAGGTGATGCCGGGCCACTGGCAGCAGGCCTCAGCGTCGCTGAGTCTCCACCTACGAGCAAGGCACCAACAAGGGGAGAGTCAGATGCAGCAGGGCCGCTGTGCGTTCCGTGCTTCCGAGGACAAAATGGCGGCCGGGCCCTATTACGCAGGCCGTCCCACACCTCCAACTAATGTCCAAACCGCTGACCAATACAAGGACCCCCCAGTCCGTGGTTATCTCCTGTGCCGGGAGCTCGGCTCAGGGCCGGGGTGCGGGAAGCGATCCAGGACGGCACCGTAGGAGATCCTCGCCACCGCCTCTATGGGGACAAGATGGCGGCTGGGCGTAGCCAGGCAGACCTTCCGAGTCCGATGGTCACTGCCCGGATTGCGCAAAGATTCAGGGCCGCAACAATGAATCCCTTCCGGGCCCCTTCGAGCCGTAGGAGGGCCGAGTGTCCTGTCTCTCTGTTCCGCACTCCTTTCCAAACTGGATACGGGGCCGAGGCACATGCAGCATACCAGGCCGCCGCCGCAGTCTCGAGCGTCGCTATGTTCAGGCAGCAGCCGTCTCTCCTCGCGGCATCTCTCGTTAGCTAGTCATCCGGCGCACCAGCTTCAAAGGCACAAAGCCGATGCGGGTAGGCAAGCAGACGCCACACTAAGCAGCCAAGCTCCGACCGGGACCCATCCAGGCCTTTCGTCCGGTGATCCGCTCCGCCTCGACTCAGTGGTGCTCCGCAGCCAAATCGCCGACGTCAGAGTATACTCCTGCAAAGGCGCTCCGGACCAAAGTTTAAGACCTGTGTATGCACCAAGGTCTCCGACACCTTTTCCACGGCCGCTGAGCTCCAGCGGGGGGAGAGAAGCAGTCTAGAAAGGGCTCGGGCCTAGTCGGGCCGGAGGAGCTGCGGGAAGAAGCGTCCGCTCACCCCGCCATCTTGGCCACGCCCTAATTTATTAATTTTATTATCAAATAAAGAGTATTTTAGAAATAGAAATCTTTTTATTAGCAATTTGAAAGCATCTTTTAATCAAGGTAAAGGCATATTAGACTGACATTTCAAAACAGATCATCTTGCAGAGAATTAAAGCAGTAAAGGTCTCATTCCCTAAATTCTATTTCCCTGACTGACCTCATTTAAACCTAAAAGGAAAAGTCATTAGTTCAGCTATCTTTACGTGAGTCAAAAGTCCGACAGCATTTCACGCCGTTCAGGATTCAGGAACGAGCCAGCCAGCCCTCCTCCCAAGGGGCCAGGTTTTATACCTTTTCTCTATCTAAAACTTACTAATTCACACTAAAAGAATACTTTTTCTCCGTCATTCAGCATTTCTATTGCTTGACAGCCGTCAGTCCATATGAGATCATAACCTTTTCAATCCAAAGTTGTGCCTTTCTAAAACGTCTTTGTCCTTTGTCCACAAGCGACATTAGCTTCCGAGGATTTTGCAACATCTTATTAAATAACAGTTCGCTGCTTCCTCAGCTTCGCTGTTCTGCCGCTTCCTGTCCTTGAAGTTATTCAACTCAGAGCACATCTTGCACAGTTCCATTTATTTATTTTCTGATGAACGTAATTGTGGCAAACTTTTCCACTTTCTTATCTGTGCTCGGCTCATCACGACAGGATTCCAAACACCCATTTAAAAAGCTAGGCCTCAGGCCTTTTTCTTGAAGGCTAGTATTCAAACAAACACAAAAGGTTAATTAATCTGAGTAATGAAAATCATTCTGTTACCCACCCCCTTCACTAATGTTAACCCATTAGTTTATGTTATCTAGCTTTAAGCACATAAATGCAGCTTTTTATTTAGCATCTTCTTTTTAGGCCAACAGGATTCTCCACGAGCCTTTGCCACATATAAGACATGACATAGACAAAAGCACATTTAAAATAAGCACATGCCATCAATTAATCAGCCGCAATTAATGTTGACAAAACAAATAGACAAGGTTAGTTCATTATTTTTCAACATACCTGCGAATGCTACAAAGAGCACATAATGTTAATCCCTTATGTCGTGTATGCATTTTAATCAAGGTTGATTAATACATTTTTGTGCATAAACTCATTAATATGATTAATTATTATGGAATTTTAACTTCGTGAGTCAAAATATAATTCATTTCTGAAACTCGCTTCATCAACTCCCTCATCTGGTGATTTCAAAATCACCAAACAATACCCACAATTTTACCAACATTTTAACTTTTGAAAACAACATGTTTTGAACACTCTTTGTGTTAGTATTTCTAAACTCCTGTCTCAGCAGTTTGTCTACAACTCTCATATTGTGCTGTACGAAACTCTTCCAATTCTATCTCCTTCTCCTGTTCCTTTCTGAGTTTATAAATCCTTCTCTTTTCCCTCACATACTTCTTTCTCTTGTGTATCATGCAACTAATTTTTAACAAAAGTGTCACTATAACTATGATTATTACAGGATAAAGTATTTTGCCAATGATTGAACTGCCAATCTCTCGAAACCAGTTTCCAATTGCTGCAAATCTTTTGCTCAAACGTTCTGAAAAATTGTCATTCTTCAGGGGTTCTATTTTTGAATGAAATTCAGCGATGTTTTTAATAAGCATTTCTATATTCTGGCTCTTATCTGGGATATAAGTACAGCTATGCTGGACATGTAAAATCCCACAAACTCCTCCTTCTTTTGCTAGCAGAATGTCTAATGCAAGACGTTTCTGCATTACCATACTTCTCATGGCAACAATTTCTGTGTTAACTAATTGGAAACCACTTGCGGTGTCTGTGGACAATCTATCTACAATTGTGGAAACCCGAAGGTAACAAAAGACTAAGACAATATAAATCTAGGCTATCCTAGATTTATTTATCTTTCCAATTTGGGGGCAATTTGCGATTATTCTTCCAACCGTCGTTTTACGTTTGGATATGGCTTTGTTTCCGGTAGTAAAGGGCTTAAACCTTCTACCTACCTGACGTTTTACATTATTACCCTCAGACCATTTACCTCGATCTACTTGTATTGTCTTATTCTTTTCTTACCTTCGGGTATACATCCGGTAACTTACGTGTCCTATGATCCAACCGGATCTCTCCATTTGTTTCCATTTATGTCTGGGAAACTAACCATTTAGGACTATGATTATCTTTAGTTTCTAAGGGAGTGCTTTGCAGCTTGTCTTCTCGCTAATGTTTTCTATGTGTATTTCTACATAGCAATTATTTCGTATCAGAACTGGTTTGTTTTATATTTACCTGGCTACAATTATGATACAACTCTGAACTCGTTTAAACTGCGTAGAACCCGCATGTAAGAATTACATTTGTTTCCATTTGCATACATACATCGCGCCATTCACCATTTCGACTCGTGATTTTGACATATGTCTCAATCCACATACATGTTACTTATGGTTTTTTCTATTATAAATAAGTCACATCGATTTTGTACTTTCGGCACTTAGGGTCTCCACATTAGCATTGGTGGTTCTGAATTATTTCACTTTATTCACTTAATGTACGTGTTTGTTTATTGTTTTTTATGGTTTTGTACTTCTTTGGCCATTTACTTTGTTCTGTTCTTTCTTTTAGTTTGTTTCCATTTGTGTCCTTCCGAGCCCTGTAGAGTCATATCTTGACATGGTGTGAAGAAACACGTGTCGGCTGATTTAAT
The DNA here is from genome assembly GCF_964263255.1 of Lissotriton vulgaris. Taxonomy (NCBI): domain Eukaryota; kingdom Metazoa; phylum Chordata; class Amphibia; order Caudata; family Salamandridae; genus Lissotriton; species Lissotriton vulgaris. The sequence goes on along the minus strand of NC_141694.1, from coordinate 1,545,838,725 downwards.
CTTGTGTTGTACTGATCGAGTTGAAATATATCGCTTCTCTCATGAAACAATGGACGTTGACCTCCGTCATTTCTAATACGAACAGTGATTAATACGTTTGGTTTGACAATTAACCCTCATTACACTATATATGTGTGCACTGGACTTTGAGCATTAATGGCACTTAATGCTTGAGGGGAAGTGGGCTACGGAATATAATTCCTTTACCACCCTTTGCATTTCTGCGTTTTACTTTGAAATGGCAATAAGCTGGTGCAATCAGCTGTTAATGCATCTCCCTACCTGCTGAAAGCAGTGTGATTGGTTAGCCTTTGAGATGCCCAGCGTGTCCCCAGTAACTCTCTTGAAAGAGCAACTGTCATCAAAAGTGGAGTGTAGCCTGTACTTTGTCATTCAGGGATGGACTGGAGCTGCAGGTGAGGTGAGCTCCTGTACACGTCTACAATCATGTCAAGGGTCACATCTGGAGAATATTTAGAAAGTATTGCTTTCCTAGATATCCCAAAGATGATCTTCTGCCTATTTATATACACTATATCACCTTCTCAAGTAATTGTTCTTTAAAATGAGGAGCAAGGTGACAATATTTTCTGACATAGTGAAAAAAGTGTTTTGTCTGCGGCTTGCCATATTATGTGGGCAAGCTGTGTCTGACTGGTAGATATATTGAGTTTCATTTGGAGATGTGTATGGGATGGATGTATGACATTACAACGCATGCTTTTACATCGCATGCTTTACATCGCAGGTTTTACAACGCATGCGGTTACAACGCATAGTGTTGAGGGGTGCTGGATAGTAGATAGTTTAATTTACTATTCCAACTCCGGTCTCCGTGGATAGTAGGGAAGGTATTGGATAGTAAATTAAATCTATTCCCTATCACAGAGCGCCCCCCAGTGCAATGCGTTGTAATGGCATGCGTTGAAAGGCTTGCGATGTAAAGGCATGCGTTGTAAAAGTTGCGTTGAAAGGGATGTTTCCCGTATGGGACTCCCCAACCCCATTGCATTAGTGGTTGTGTTGAATGTGAGTGAAGCCTTGTTGCTATATGTGTTGTCTACTAATTTTGTGTAGCTTTACTGTTATGTGCCTGTGTTTTAGTTTTAAAATAAATTAAATATACAAAATACCTTTTTTAAAATACAGTTTGTTTTTCCTATTTTTCCTTAAGGGGTGTTAGTGTTATTCCCTCTCTCTGGTCTTTAGATTTTTGTGCAACTGTCTTACAGTACCTGTGAATGGCTATACGTGGTGTATGATTTTGGCTGGAGTAAATTTGAGGCTGTTTGGTCATTAAAACTATTGGAGTGATTGTGGAAGTAACTTTGGTGAATAGCAACTAGCTGACTACTTTGTAGGTGTGTTTTTGTGTTTCAGAGTGCCTCCTTGAGCATCTCTTTATTTTTCTCTGCTCTTCTCATTTTGTAGTAGATATTCCCACTTTTCTGACCTACCACTATGCCTTGATCCTCCCACACCATACTTCTGTGTGCTGAGTTCTCTGCATCCATGACTGAGAACTCCACACATACAACATAAGGGAGGTGTAGTTAGAGCGCTCATCCTGCATGTTACTGAATTGTATTTATGAGTGTAAAAAGTCGTACTACTGGATTACTACTTTACATACTGAAAATGCTCCGGTGAATAGGCTACATAGTATTTGGTCATATACATGAAAGCAGTGGGTCCTTTATTGATGTTAAAGGAGAAACATTTTGCCAGAACTTTACATCACAAAGTACTTAAGGAATGGATTGGACAATTTTGGTACCCCTCAGCAGGAGGGCTTGTATTGTGGGTAAGCCCTAAATTTCCCTTGTAAATATTGTATACAATTACAGATACAGGAGGTAGATAGGAGAGGTGGGGTTATACACCCGAAAACTGCTGATACCTCCGAAAATGCTCCTAACATAGACAATCAAGTTTAGTTAGAACCACAGAGGAAGTCGTGTACAAAGACTGAATACCTCTGACCTCAGGTTTCTCACCATTTATTCCATAGGCACCAGGCTGGATTCAAACGTTTTCACAGTAGTGCTCTAGCGAGCCACTGGGTGGTGCAATGCAGCTTTGCATTGACTTTCTTTTCAACTGGAGGCGCTCGGTAGTGATGATATGCAAACTTCTATATCCAGTCTGGCACCAGGGGAATATTCTAAAGGTGAGAAATCTGTGGTTACATAGATCATCCACCACAACGAGTGTTACTGAAGGTAATTAACTTGTTTATTTGTATTGGGGCTTTAATTGCATGCAAGATTCTGATTTTGATATCAGCAGTGCATAGTGTGTGCAGGAAGTGGGCACTGGCTTTCAAGTGTTATCACGCAGCCGAGCGGGACATATATTTTATCATCAGATTTTGATCTTAAGCCTTAGAGAAAAAGGAGAAAGCAGAAGGAAGAGAAATATAGGAAAACAGTCACAAATGGTAAAAGCAGGAATGAAAAAGAATTCCTAAGAATTAGATAAAAAAAGAAGCGTAGCGTGGTTGAAAAAAGAGGCATGACTTGGAATCAAAATTAGGTAGTCTTGGTGTTCCCTAAACCTGGCATACTCTGCGCCGTGCTCCCCAGAATTCTGGGGCTCCTGCACATTTTTTATTCTGCTGTTTAAGCACTGGGATCACTGGGTAGGGCCTCAAGTCAACGCGGGTATGTAGTGCGCTTTACAAATTCTCTGATTGATTGATTGATTGAGGCTCATGGAAGAGCTGAAGCTAATAGAGGTCTGGCGGCACAACACCGCCAAACATGGGAATGTTTATTTATTTTGACTTTTCAAATAAATCAGTAGAAATTGCAATTAAAAACATTTGTTTTAATTTTCATGTCTTGAAAAACTCACTCTGCTTATTTCTACTTTTATTGTAGGTGCAGGCTATCATTCTGAATCCAAAGCTAAGGAATATAAACATGTTTGCAAAAGGGCATGTAAAAAGGTATGGTGGTGGTGTCTTTTTAAATTTTTTTGATTTGTTTTTATTGTTTTTTTATACGTTCACAAAACTTTGAAAAACAAAACAGTTTAGAACGGTCCGGATAGATATTATATATCGTCAGATACAAACGTCCAATACAACGCAGAATACTCTTTCTGCCACTTTACAGGTGTGTGCTTAATAACGGTATAGATCCACCATAGGAGGAAGTGAAACACTATACCAAGAATATAGAAAGAAAATGCGGGAAAAGAAAATGGGGGAGAGGGGGACGGAAGGATAGTGCAGGTGGAGAATTGTAATTGGTGATTACATATGCACTAATTTTATTTTTTTTAAACATTTTTATTGACATGAAAAATAAACAGTGGCATTTGAGAAAGACAATCAATGCATACAGTCGTAAGGGCAAATCAAAGATGAGTGAAATCAAGTATAGTGACACATTGCAAAGAATATAATACAGCTGTGGCATTACAGCAGCCCCTCCACCCCTCTCCCGAAACCCCCACCCCCCCTCTAGTCGGAGTCAGTATCACTATCTAACTGCGACGGGTCACAGATGAACCCTCTATACTCATTCCACGCCCCCCAAATCTTGGCCCACTTCCGCGGGCATTTTCGATTCAAATACACCGCTTTTTCTGCTACCATGGCAAAATCCAAATCAGCACACCAGTCCCTGAACGCCGGTACCAAAGGGGACCCCCAAGCTTTGGCTATGTTTTGTTTAGCATACATATTACCTAGCGTGGCCCAATCTTGCATGGGGTGACTCAGATCGTTGGGCTCCCAAATGTTCAGCATGCAACAGCGCACGTGGCTCTGGAACCAGGGAGACCTTCGCTACTTGAGAGATGGTCCGCATAACCTTGGCCTAGAAACTAGCAATCAACGGGCAGTCCCAAATGGTATGAAGTAAAGTTCCCTCCTCCCCGCACCCCCGCAAACAATACTGATGTGTAATTCTCCCTATCTTGTGAAGAGTGACCCTAGTCTAATACACTCTGTGCAGAATTTTCAGCTGCACCAATCGGAGCCTAGATGGCACAGCAACCACCTGAGGAGAGGAAAGAGCGGTCTGCCAGTCAGGCTCATCCATATCCCCGATCTCCACCATCCAGGCTGCCTTCAGCTTCAGCGTGGGGTCAGGCAAATTATTGACAAGCTTACGATAAACCAACGAGGTCGCCTTTTTGGACATATGCTCCGTAAGCAGTCGGTCTTCCAGCGGATTGGATTCAGGCAGCTCATCACCAGCGGGAATCACCGACCAGAGGGCATGGCTAACTTGCAAATACCAGAAGCGCTCCGTAGGTGCCAAATCATAATGGTCCACTAATTGGTCAATCGTGAGGACTGCGCCCCGCCGCCAAAGGTCCCCAACCGTTGAAATACCAATCAAGTCCCAGGCCTCAAATCCCTTACTATTGCAGAGCTGGAGTCGACGCGAGGACCAAAGTGGCGTAATCTGCGTAATCTTATCTTTACATTTAAGGCGAGCCGAGGCCAAGTACCACAACCTTACCGTATGGGCCGTAGGGCCCAGCAAGGCCGCCACGCTTTTAATATCGTAGAGCGCTGCCAGTACCCCACCGCCACCTAGATCGTACCTATCCGCTTTATATGCCGGTTCAGTCTGCGGAGCATGGAGCCAGTGACTTATAATCTTTTTCTAAACAATTCTTAACCTGAGCAATTCTAGGTAAAAAGTACAAAATGTCCAATCAAAATACTGATTCTTCAAGTAAGTGATTTTCAAAATATTTTCTTCTTTATTTCTTCACAGTTCATATGCAGTCACAGCGTACAGTTCTTCCAATCATTTCCTTAACGTACAATTCATTGCCAAGACATGTTTCGTCCGGCTAATAAGCCTAAGGACTTCGTCAGGGCTAAAAGCAAGTGACATATACACTTGATTAGATGTTGATACAATAAACCATAATAAGTTCATTTTTAACTAAATACTAATCGAATTAAGTCAGATGTACAGTATAATCTCACATGTTAACACAGGGAAGAAAACATTTAATAAATTTGTACGAGTGCTAAGTGATTTTCTTTACATCTCAAGTTGGTTTTGAAATGTGACAAGAAGATAAAGTGCTATTGCTGAATAAAGCTAAGAAGAACAGATAAGGTCTTACCACCAAAGAATACACCGTGCAGATCAATTGAAAAAATGTATTCACTAAATAGCCTAATACATGATCTTATAAAAAAGAAGAACCTCCTTTATGAGGAAGTATTACTAAAGCTAAATATACTGCTAGACTTACCAATTGAAAAAGGTCTCTGTGGGGTAGTATCTAATGGGTTTGTTCTTTTAGTAGCGAAAGCAACCTATTAGAGGGATACATGTATTTTAGTATTATAATAATACCTATACTATAGTGTTACCGATTACTATATAATGCCGCTAATTATCTACCTATTAGAAGCAGAGCCATATCGTATTTATAATAAACGGCGGCACACCAATGCGCTGACAATAATAGTTGACATAGAAATCCTTCATGTAACACAAAAGTGCTACTTTATATAATTCTAAAAGAGATATCAGACTCATAAATCTAAGTTAAACACAACACGTATCACCTTCCTTATTTATTAGAAAAATAGCTAGATGTATCTGAAGTAGCGCTGACAATAATAGTTGACATAGAAATCCTTCATGTAACGCAAAAGTGCTACTTTATATAATTCTAAAAGAGATATCAGACTCATAAATCTAAGTTAAACACAACACGTATCACCTTCCTTATTTATCAGAAAAATAGCTAGATGTATCTTAAGTAGCAGTCTCTGGTATCAGATCTACTAACTGGGTCTCAATATTTTTAATCTACCTCTATATTTACATATTCATAGAGAAAACTATATGATAATTATTACCTGATTAGTGGCTTATTCCCCACTTGTATCGGAACTTTAGAATTCTAGATATGTAATATCTGGACCTGTTATTGGAAGCCATAGACGTAAAAGCATAATTAAGATAAGAATTACCACTAACTTGTGCTTTCTAGATAGTGGTATAAAGTTATTAAAGTAGTATTAAAATTACCTTCACTTAATTTAAGGAGTCACCAGAAAAACGGGCACTCTCATTTATGGTCAAAAATTTCCTCTTTTTATATGCCTGTTAAAAAGAGCGATTTAAATTATAGAGCAGACTATTCTCATACCATTAACAAACTTTATGATAATGTCTATCCTAAAAACTCTATTATCTTACCCATTTTACTATGTCTCGTGCGGTATCAGGGATCCATGGCAGCTCGGCGTCTAGCACCCGCGCCATGTTGGGTAGGGTTATTTATAGTAGTCTCAACGATAACGGACTAGTGTGTAGTCCGTAACGATTCAGCGTCTAGCACCCGCGCCATATTAGTTAGGGTAGATAACCACTTATGGCGAAGACGGACTATTGAGAGGTCCCCGAGCGTTCGAAAAGTATAATTATCAGTTCTTTAAAGATATCTTATGCGAACCTGTAGTAAACTGGTCCTTATTTCCTCACACATTTAACTTGCAGTTTATTACGATTTATTTATAAAACTATAGTATATCCAATATTAAATGCATGTAATTTTTACGCTATTTACCAGTATAAAGAAGTAATTATAATATTCATTCCATATCCCCAAGGTTATGTCGGATATTCCAAAGTTTATTAAGTGCACTAGAATAGGCTCTAGTAAAGGTGGACAATTAAGGACGCCATCTTGACATGAGTTAATCTAAAACGAAGAGAGAGCCTAATTCTAACATCTTGGTTTAATATTATATATGGTTTCTAATTTTGACCTATATATAAGTCCTATAATATGAGTTAAAAATGTGACTCAGATAATAGAGGGAAAAGAAAAGAAAGAATCGAGAAAGAAATTATGAAACAATTATAATATATAAGTATAAGAGGAACCATCATTCGTATACATTATTCGAAACAATCGAAAACACAGGACTTCGTTATTAGTAATGCACAGTTTGCAGGATATAGCTAGTCCCAAATGTATAGAGTATATATACACTTTTATATAATAATTACGTGCATATACTGGCAAAATCTTCTTAAGCTAATTATTATGGTATTAGAATCCTAGCATATGGTTGAGCTAAAACAGGAAAGCAAGGCGAACTTATGAATATGTACAGAGAATAACATAACACATTTGTGTGAACAGCATTATAGGTACAATGTATTGAATTCTGAACATTGAGTATCAATATCGAAATTATAAAGTGCAAATTACTGAAGATGTTACTAGTTACACTTTTTTTCATATTGGTATGGTCATTACATTTTAATATTTTCATCCCAAAAAATATTGCATCTCACTATCTATGTTAATCCCCAGTTCCACAGCATGTAATCTAATTATCCAACGTACTTCTGCTTGACGAACTCTAAGCTCCCTATTCCCTCCCCTCATATTCGGTGGGATACTTTGTAGTCCATGAAAAGAGAAGCCTTTATTTGGACACTTTGCTGCATGTAGCCGTACAGGGTGTCTTTCATCCATATTTTTAAAAGCACGATAATCTTCAGAAATACGTTCTTTCATGCTTCTGATAGTGCTTCCCACATAGATCTTTAAACATTTACACACTATAACATAGACTACATATTTAGATGAACAGTCAATATGTTGCCTAATTATATATTTTTTAGATCCATTATACTCAAAATCTTTTTTCTCCTTAATTGCCATTCTGCACATATTGCAATTATTACACTTTAATGAACCCAAATTGTGTTGATGTAACCATGTAGGTCTAGCTTTCTGGTCCCTATGATAACTTGGGCTGATTATATTACCCAAAGTTTTTCCTTTTCTGTAAGTGATATTTGGGGATGAATTTTTGTAATTGGGCATCTGATGTAAGGAGATGCCAATGTTTTTTTAAGATGTTAAATATTTTATGAGAGCAGGAATGAAAACTAGTTACCAATTTCACAGGTACTTTTTCGAGTTTATCTTGTTCTCTTGGTCTTAAAGTATCCAGCCTATTCAATTTCATAGCTCGATTTTTAGCTTTATGAAGAACCTTTTTATCATAACCCCTCAATAGAAATCTTTCTTCCATATCTAGTACCACCTTTTCAAAATCTTCTTCCTTTGTACAGTTTCTACGAGCTCTATAGAACTCGCCATAGGGGATGGCGTTAATCTGGGTCTTCGGGTGGGCACTATCTGCATGTAGTAATGAGTTACAGGAGGTTGCCTTCCTATGCATTCAGACTATTTAGTGAATACATTTTTTCAATTTATCTGCACGGTGTATTCTTTGGTGGTAAGACCTTATCTGTTCTACTTAGCTTTATTCAGCAATAGCACTTTATCTTCTTGTCACATTTCAAAACTAATTTGAGATGTAAAGAAAATCACTTAGCACTCGTACAAATTTAGGAAATGTTTTCTTCCCTGTGTTAACATGTGAGATTATACAGTACATCTGACTTAATCGATAAGTATTTAGTTAAAAATGAACTTATTATGGTTTATTGTATCAACATCTAATCAAGTGTATCTGTCACTTGTTTTTAGCCCTGACGAAGTCCTTAGGCTTATTAGCCGGACGAAACACCTGTTGGCAATGAATTGTACGTTAAGGAAATGATTGGAAGAACTGTACACTGCATATGAACTGTGAAGAAATAAAGAAGAAAATATTTAGAAAATCACTTACTTGAAGAATCAGTATTTTGATCGGACATTTTGTACTTTTTACCTAGAATTGCTCAGGTTAAGAATTGTTTAGAATTAGATACAACAGGCATACTCTTTATGCCTGTTTAATTACAACTGTTGACAAGGGTTGTATCTTTACCTTTGAGCATTTACTAGAAGATTAGACAAGTTCTATAATATTAAAGAACACTACCTAATGCGCATACGTTTCCCTCTAGTCAGTTTTTGTGAATAAATGACTTATAATCTTTAACTGGGCCGCCCAATAATACAGTTGAATATCCGGAAGGGCAATACCTCCATCATACCACCCCTAACTAACTTCTGCCTGGAAATGCGCGCAGGTTTTTCCCCCCAGAGGAGACCTGAGACCAGAGCGTTTATAGACGTAAAGTATTTCAAAGGCACAAGATACGGAGTGTTCTCAAGGATATATAATAGTCGCGGTAAAGTCATTATTTTGAATAACCCAGCTTTCCCCAAAAGGGTCAGTGGTAGGGTGTGCTAATGCTTCACATCTGTACGGAACCGGTCAAGCAGGTCCTTGCACGATTCCAAGGAGTGAAAAAAGGCCTCCTGGCTAGGCGTCACCCAAACCCCCAAATATTTAAAGGGCCCATCAGTGATCACCAAGGGACAATCAGCCGGAAGTAGCGGTGGGGGTCCCTTAAGAACAAACAAAACCGATTTGGACCAGTTGATCGTGTATCCTGAAGCCCTGCCAAAAATTTCACAGATGTTAAGGAGTGCTATAATTGACCGCCTAGGCCTGGTCAGATAGAGAAGAATATCATCAGCATATAGAGATATGCGGTCTTCCCACGTCTCCGTCCAGCTAAGTCCATTAATCATGGGGTCCCACCTTATCCACGCCGCCAGGGGTTCCAGGATGAGAGCGAAGAGCAGAGGCGACAAAGGGCATCCCGGACGTGTGCCACGATCAAGTTGAAAGTCTCTGGAAATATGGCCGTTAGCCACCACATGTGCAAGAGGCTTCGTATACAGTAACTTCACCCAAGCACAAAACTTGGGGCCGAAGCCCATATGTCGAAGAAGCGCGAAAAGATACGGCCATTCGACCATGTCAAAGCCATTTGGGCGTCCAACAAAAGAATCACCGCCGGTTCAGACAGATTAGGTATCTGTGCCATCACCGCATGGACTCGTCTCAAATTTAGCTCAGTATTTCTGTTGGGCATAAAACCGGATTGGTCCCGGTGGATGAGTGTCTCCAAGTGCGGGGTCAGACGATTAGCTATCATTTTTGCCAATATTTTCGCTTCCGCACTTAAAAAGGAAATCGGGCGATAGGACGTGCGCTCGTCTGGAGGCTTGCCAGGTTTTGGTATAGCGGTAATCGTGGCTGTCCGCTGATCCCGTGGCAATTACCCCTTATTCAAGCTATCTACAAACATCTTCAAAAGAGGCAGAGCCGCAAGGTCGGAGACGCGCTTGTAGAGCTCTATAGGGATTCCGTTCGGTCCCAGGTCCTTGCCCGATTCCAAGGAGTGTATTGCAATCAGGACCTCATCCTTCGTAAAGTCAGAGTCCAAGAGTGAGGCTTCAGTGTCTGATAGTGAAGGCATTCTTATATCTTGGATATAAGTCTGCGCCTCGTTTGTTGACATGTGGGCGGTGGGGGTATAAACTGTCTCGTAATAGTCGGCTAAGGTATCTACGATGTCCGCAGGAGCTGTGACTACCTCGCCACTTGGGGTGTGGAGTTGTGCTATCGTCCTCTGGGCCCGTTCCTTTCTTTCCAGCCAGGCTAGAAGTTTCCCGGCCTTATCCCCAACTTCATAGACAGTATGTTGCGACCGCAAGAGCTGCTGTGGAACCTGGGTCCGCTGATATTCAGTGAATTCAGCCTGTTTGAGGCGCAACTGTTGCGTAACCCCCTCAGTAGGGTCCTCCTCATGTCGGGACTGTAGCACTGCCAAGTCACCCTCGATCACCTGAAGGTCAGCGTGCACAGCTCGCTTGTGACCCGTTATAGAAGCTATCGCTTTGCCTCGTAACACCGTTTTATACGCCTCCCAGAGGACCCCGGGCGAGCGGACCGAGTCCGTATTTTCTTGGAAGTAATATTTCGTGACCGTGAACAACTCTTTTCTTATTTGGGGGATCTGTAAATAACCAGGGGAGATTGGGAAAGTATGTCTCTGAGCTTTAAGATCGGAGAAATACGTCAGGGAGACCGGTGAGTGATCGGAAATACCTCTTGGGCCTATCACTGCCTCCGTTAAATGGGGCAGACTATCAGCGGAGAGGAAGAAGTAGGCAGTGCGTGAGAGACTATTGTGTACCCCTGAATAGAAGGTGTATCCGCGTTCCCTAGGATGTTTAAACCTCCACCCATCCGTGAGGCCAAGGGCTTCTGTAAAACCAGTCAGTCGCGACCTACCCGACCCCGGCTGCCTGCAGGGATGGCGATCCAGCCCATCGTCAACAAACGCATTGAAATCTCCCCCTAGTATGAGTTCATCTTCCGGCAGTGTCAACAGAAAAGCACTAAGGGCGGGGAATGCAACAGCATGAAGGGTCGGTGGAATGTACACTGTCACCACATTGAACCTCCTCCCCTCCCACAGACAGGAGACAGCTGCAAATAATCCCTGCGTATCCCTCCATACCTTCTGCACTATCAAAGGGAAGCGTTTGCGCACCTGTATGCCCACCCCCCTGGAGCCAGTGGAAAATTCAGAATGCACCACCATTGTGTACCCCCAACGGTCCAGGGCCTTTCAGGTCGACCCCACCAAGTGCGTCTCCTGGAGCAATACAAGTGCCGGGCAGCAATACTAATCCTCGCTTAATTTTGTCCCCCAACCCGTGCACATTCCAAGTAAGCAAGGTCATGGGAGGCACCCGGGTCATAACCGGGGCGCCAAATCTATCTTTTTGTCACCCAATTCCTTGTCTGCCATCACAATCAAAATCGCCTTGAAGTCCCAACACTGTACCATACATCTTAGCATAGAAATCTATAGGATGTAGCCTAGAACCAAAACAAAAAACAAAACACAACAACCCCCCACCCTCTTCTGCGATTGAAAATGCAAGTCGTACATGTCACTGCAATCAGTACCTTCAATCTCCCTGACATCCCCCCTCCAAATCCCTTCCACCCCCTCCCTGCTCCCCTGCCGGTGGACCTCGAACTGCCCACCCCCCAACAAGGCAGAGTGCCTGCACTACCCCAAACCATGCTAAACACGCAGAGGTGAAGCGGTCCCCCCAACTCGTGGCTATGACTTTGATTTTAAAAGAACGTTGCTTATCATTTAAAGACACAACCTTTAGAACAATATCATAACATGCCTATGAAAAATCGCAAAGTAGGCATGTTACACAATCGGTACAAGCTTGAGCGCTCCTCAAGGTCCCCCCTCCCGCCAGGTTAAAACCCCCCCATCTCAAAGCACATCCCCCCACTGGTTACTTGTAAATGTCATCAGAGGCAGTCCATCAGGCGGAGAAGGATGCCGCTCATTCCTGCTCGTCCAGGCCACTGGCCTCCATCCCAGCCTCCGTCACTGGAGCAGCAGACTCTCCACCTTCCTGCCGCTTCGCCCTATTGCGGCGGGTTCCTCTAGCGTCGCCGACCTATGTCCACCTCTCCAGCCAGTCCCAAGTCGCATCCGGAGAGTCAAAGAACCACGGTTTACCGTCCCATTCCACTCTCAATTTGGCCGGGAAAAGCATGGCATACTTGATTTCCCTGCTGCAGAGTTCCTGCTTAACTGCCTGGAAGCTGCGTCTCTGTGCTTTGACCCGCGCTGTGAAATCAGGAAAAAAGGAGACCTCGTAGTTGTCTATCTTCAGCGGCAGACCAGCCCTTGAGGCCTGTAAAATATTATCTCTCTCTCTAAAATTAAAAACTCTTGCAATCAAGGGTCTCGGCGGGGCCCGAGGCTTGGGTCGCCCGCCTCGTACTCTGTGAGCGCGCTCAATGGAAAAATAAGCAGATAAGCAGAGAGCGCCTTAAGCTTCTGATGTTTCACGATCAACTCCTCTACAAAAAGGTCCGCAGTAGACCCCTCTGTTTTTTCCAGAACCCCAAGGATTCGTATATTGTTCCAGCGGGCCCTCTCTTCATAGTCATCCAGTTGCTGCGCCATGCGAGTCTGTTTCTTTTCCAGGTCTAACACTTGACGCTGCAACTCAGAGGTGTCCTCCTGTAGTGCCGCCGTCTCCACCTTGAGCTCCTTCACTTCTTCATTTGTTTGTTTGAAATTTGACCGGAGCAGGGAGACTTCAGTTGTAACAGAGTCCAGGAATGTACGCATACCCCCTATGGCCGCCAGGACGTCGTGAAGTGTTGGTTCCTTGGTCGGGGAGGACGATGCTCCCGCTCCCTCCTTGTCCGCTCTCGGCGAGTCACCCTTGTCCGCTCCCTTGGTCCAGGCGAACTTGGACAACTGTGCCTGAGGGTTACTCCTAGAACCTCTGCCCCCGTGTCAATTTTCTTCGTCGGCATAAGGAGCAAGCCTGGGGACGCGATGCCAGCAGTCTCAGCCTCTCTGCGGTCTCCACCAGCTCCAAAAAGCTCTCCGGAAGGCAGACTGCTACCCCTAGTAGCCCAGTGACGTAGTGGACGTGCAGTAGGCAGCACCTCAAATCCAGGTCGCACTCCTCAGCCGCAATCGATCGCAAGGGACACGCCAAGAGCATGCGGCAGTGGACAACAGTACCTCGCACACGGGCGTCAATTTAAGCCACCAGTGCCCGTTCAGGCCTTCCAACCACCATGCCCCCAGGAAAATGCAGAGGGGGCGAGCAGAGACACCAATTGCCCCCTGAACGCTGTGTCGTGGCCTGCACGCCCAAGAGCTTAGTCCCGTTCTTCGTGGACGGTTACAGAGGTCCAACCAGCGCCAGGTCTCATGCCCAGCGAGGCAATTTCAGTTGCGCCAAATGGAAGCACCCTGGCAGAGTCCCACGGGAGCAGCAAACCTTCCAAAGCCCGTGGAAGATGCAGGGAGGGAGGGAATGGAGGGGGGGGGAAGGAAGAGGGGGCCCGCAGCGATGCTGGCCTCAAACGCACACCAAACTGACCTCCGCTGTAGCACTGTCCGTGACCATGTGCCTCTCCACTCTATGCTCCGCAGTATCGATCTCCGAGCTCTACCAGGCCCTAAAGCCGGGGCCTCCGGTAGCGCCGCGCCCCAGCCTGCACCTCCAGACCTCACAGGGACGGTGAGAAGTCTTGCAGGGGGAGCCGGTATCCGTAGCTCCCCGCCACAGCACCCTCGCGCCCAAGGGTCCGGGCGGAAGAGTTCTTCAATCGGAGGGGAGGGGGTAAGGAAGGGAGGGCCCACACCAGTCCGGCCACGCACTTCCCCCGGCGTTGATCAGCGCTAGGCCCTGAAGCCAGGGCCTCAATGAGGGCCACTTCCCGGGCCGACTAGACCACACCTCACGGTGCCCAGGATTGCAAGAAAGGGCTGTCTCCGTCGTCCCCAGGCGTCTCGATCCCCCTACCGAGGAGCCAGGCCTGCCAAAGTCAACAGCAGAGGGATACGAGGGGTCCCCCGCAGAGCCAGGCACACCCCAGCCCGGTGCTCACGCCGGTGGCGCCATTTTGCGGAGTGCAGTCTCAGGGCCTTCCAAGCCTTCGCCAGTCGCGTCTCAAGGGTCACGGCCCCGCAAATATCCTACCGGAACCTCTCAAAGGACCTCAGTCATCCGATCTTGTCGACCCCGCTCAAATTTGCCCGAATCTGCAGGCTGTGTCTACACTTTTAGCCACGGGTCGGTCGGAACTCACTCAGGCTGCGGCCATCACACTTGGCCGCTAGCCACGCCCCAATGTGCACTCATTTTTGATATCCATGCACTTCAATTGCCTGAATTACACAAATTATCAATATGGGCCTACTCCTCAAAGGAATTGTTAACCAGGTGGCAAATGTCAGAACAGGTATAAAAACTTCCGCCTACGTGGTTGATGTGCGAGGTTAAATGTCAAGAATTCTCAGTAGGCGTGTGCGTTGTACCTATGTACTAATGGGTGTAGGTGGGTGCTTCTTGTGATACGATGTGTTCGTCGGCAGGTGCTGCCATATCTAGATCTTTTTCCGCTGTGCGAAAATCCAACAATATTGCGTCTCAGCCTGGCGCAAGTTTTTGCTTAAGCAGCCCAATCGCATCCTCGCGACGGGGTGCAAAGCTCTCTGCTTGTGCCCAGCACTGAAGGGAGTGGTACCAGGCCTTGGCCACTTGGGGTTCAGGTAATATGGTGGTGTTGTCTTATGACATACAAGTTTCTCATGGAAACGGAATTGCATTGCATTGTGATTAACCCAAATAGTTGTATTTGGAATGATTTTATTTACTGCGGTCTTTTTGGTAACGTGCATTGACACCTGCTACCAGCCATTACCATCATACTTAATCTGAGGTGTGCACCTTTGTGGGTGAAAAGAGGATTGGCTCAGAAGCAATTCAGTGAAGATATACATTCTTAAGTGGAGTGGAAATTTTGTATGTCTGCTGAAAGAATGTAAGTAAGTTTATGCTGCTTGGGAAAAGGGATGAATGAGGCAGTACTCAAAACTCTGAAGGACAACATGTTTTCATTTTGTTTAGCTTTGTTATCTTACACTTTATTTTTTTATTTTTTATGAATAATTTTTATTATATATTTGCATCAGAACGGTACATCAGTATAGCAATGAACATTAGTAACGTAAACTTCTCCATTGATCATGTACTAATACAATTTCTGGCATTCCACATCATATTGCATAGTTGTAATGCAGGTTGTTATTTTGATTAATCGTTCCCTACCTCCCGCCCCATCCCTCCACCCACCCCTGTTAGTGACTGAATTTCTCAGATGCCGTTTATGGGTGCACTTATAACGAAAATTACAGAGTCGTGAATGGTGTGGGTAAGTACAAGTGTACACGTTTGGTTATACCTGAGGCCTCCCAATCCAGGCCAGCCAACCAGCGACAGATCAACAAACTATCATGGGACTCTAAAGGAGAGCCTAAAGATGCTGGCCCGATTCCGTATCTAAAAGTGCGACCCCTCCTCCTGCAGCGAAGCCCCCCACTCTGGAGGACGTGATGGAGGCTATCGCTGGGGTCCGTTCCTCATTAGAGACCCGTATCGACTCTGTGAACATTGAAGTGACACTCCTACGTGCGGACCGTTGTAAAATGGACACTAAAGTGAAAGACATAGAACTCAAAACAACGGCGCTTATTGATGATACCTCCACCCTCCAGCAACAAGTGTCTCAACTCCAAAAACAGCAGTTGCAAATGGGGGCGCTCCTTGACGACTATAAAGGGCGCGCGAGACGCAACAACCTCCGCATCCTAGGAGTCCCGGAACGTTTGGAGGAGCCGGCTACAGATCTCTTTGTGGAGAAATTAATACTGCAACATCTCTAACCGAAGCAGCTCTCCAACTATTTCTCCATTGAGCGGACACACCGAGTCCCCGGGGGTAAGCTGAAGCCGGGCGCTCCCCGTCGCCCTATCATTGCCCGTGTATTTAACTTCCGCGACCGGGATGTCATCCTTCAGACGGCACGCGCGTGACCGCCGCTACGACTAGACAATGCCCAGATCACAATCTTCCCTGACTACACGATGAAGGTCCAGGCTCGTCGGTGCAGTTTTCTTGAGGTAAAGAAGGCACTCCGAGCTCAATCCATCAAATATTCCATGCTGTTTCCCGCTAAACTGCACGTTGAATCGGATGGCAAGACTTGGTTCTTTGAGTCCCCTGCTGAGGTATTGTAGCGGGAATTCCGTTCTCCTACAGAACTGTGCATAGAGACCTGGAACCTCGGTGAATTAGGATGGCCCAAAACACACCTCAGTACCCAAAATCCCCTTACCGAGCTAGCTACATTGTCTTATTGGTCATAACAAACTCCCAATGTTTAGACAAACCAGAACATGAACTTGAAATACCTCCGGTATCGTGGAACACATGAACACTCTTTCGCTATATAATCATTTCAAACCAGAACTTGGAGTAAATGAGGACGCGTGCATATTTGAAATATTTATTTACCAATGCAGGGTTCTCAAACGCAGTATCTTACATAACACAAGCAAACATATTATAAGAAACAAAGTTATCAGCATAGTTACTAGTCCATAGAAAGCGAACGGTGACAGCATACTAGGATGCTGTAATGAATGGGAATTAACAATACCTAATTCTCACTCTCCCTATTTAGCATAGTATTTTATATCTATGAAGGTCTCATTTGGGTTTTTAGCAGGGCGGGCCCATACCTCAAAATCTCAGTGGCAGAGGATCACATCATCTTCCACCAGCTCTCTGCATGCGAAGCACCATTAAGTGTGTTAGCTGTGTTTTCAGCAAAGCAATATAAAACCCGCTTCGAGCCAGATTCTGGCAGCACCTGCATTTATGTTATGTCTAGAAAGGTGCGAAGATCAGACTTCACAACAACACTGTGTCGAGTTATCCGTGGAAGCTTCAGCACTCACTGTGCAGATAGTGTACCGAGCAAAGTTGATATCAGAGCAATAACATATTATTTCCCAAGTAAATCACAACGCTCTTCTAGGTTGAAAGCTAAAATAACAATTATGTGTCGTGTGCAAAAGTGAAGCAAAAGGAAAAATGGCGTTTAAACATTTAACAAGCTCATGCTAACTTAACACAGTATATAGAAAAGAAGTAGCTATATGACCCCCCCCCCCCAATGATCCGAGCACGGTCAAAAGTAATGTAAGGCTAGACCAGAACAGGGGCATAACCATGAAAGCAAAGTTCAATAATAATGAGCTAAGGTAATATTCAAAATCTAATGCGATGGCCTTACAGCGGCCAAAAATAAGAAGTCTTTAAACGTAGTAAATCAAGGCCCAAATTCAACCATTTCAATATTGCCGGGGCTTGACCAAAGTGTATGTACGCAAAAGTACCTTTTCGTAATAAAAAAATGTAATCAGGAACGTGCAAGTTGCAAAACTCCCGAAGGTCAGGACTGAATATGCAAAATGTGCAGCAACAGCCTCCAGCAAGAAATCACTGTCATCATCCGAAAACAGTTCAGCCATCCAATCAGGTAGTGGGAAAGAACATACGTGCTGATCCAGCACTGGATCCTCTAGTAACATCAGAGGACAACTCGGTGGGTTCTCAAGAAAGCTCTGTGCCAAGAATTCATGCGCTGCTTCCAGGATGTCCCAACGACCCATTAGTCCATGCATCGCTGCCAAGGCCATAATCCTGTCGCCAGAACAAACCAACTCGTGAGCAACTACGGGGCTCATCAGATGATTAAAATCGACGTCAGGAGACACCGTCTTGCAGAGACACAAATCAAGGGCCCAGTCGAAATCGCAGCTCAGGCAATGAAACACAGGCTGGACACAAGTAAAATAGGAAAATCGAAACGATAATCCAAATGCCGTGCTTAAAGTCGCAAGCGGCAGAGTGCCATAGTAATCAAGCATCCGGTTGCCAAACACCGACAGGAGGGGCTGATCGGCCACTAACGCAGGACGGGCATCCATGTTTAATAAAACAAAATATCACCAAAACGCCTGCAGCTAATGCTAGCAAAACTGGTAAGCCACCAAACAGGCTTGAAAACAAAGAATGAAAGAAAGCAGGGATGACTCCAAATATTTTCTCGAAGGAAGTCACAAGACCACTGCTAACTATTTAAAAAAATAAAAATGAGCGAGGCCAGACGTGGAGGAGGCATTAAAGATTTGACGTACCAGCTCGCTGAAATGTAACTGCAAATCAGTATTTAAAAGCGCCTGCACCTCTGTGCGTGTGTTAGCAATGTGAAGGACAACTGTTTCTCGGGCCGAACTCAGGGCCACTTGTTTTTGAGACAAAAGGGCTCTTATTCTACTCATTCCATTGAACGATGCCTTTAATTAAACCACAACCTTCTTCGTTATTCAACAGTAAATAACTACCGTTCGCCAGCAAAGTGAACGTGGGAACTATAGCGGGAACCGGGGTGCCTTTCAAAACACAGGCTAAGTTAGGGCGGTCCTGGTTACAAGAACCGTGTAATTGGATGTGTCTACATATTAATGAATGATCAGGTGTCTCTGTGCATTCCTCCCCCTTAAGATAAACTTCTTTCTCGTCTTTCAGGCACCTATAAGTGAATGGAAGTGACCATGCTTCCTGGAGAAACGCGATGCCTAATGGTTCATATCTCTCTATCGCAATATATCGCATACAATTTGTAAATTTGTACAAGGCAAACGGCAATGTGATCAATCCGTGGATAAGCCACGTTGCAGCAGTGGCCTCAGCTACAGAGAACGGTAAAGACTCCACCCTCTCAATGTGTAACATGGAAAAGGATGCATCACACATTGAAAGCATGCGTTGCTTGTCTGTTAAATTAAAAGGGGCAAAAAGGGACGACACGTTCATGTAATTCCAAGGCACCCTACCAGCCTTAAGCGTTTGCAGGGTCCACGCAAATTGCATAATGGAACGCAATTGATTTTTGTAGGAAGGTGGATATCTGACTATGGTTGCCCCCAACTTTTTGCCTGGTGTTTTGCTGGTTTTTCGACTTAGTTGACCTGGGACCCTGCTATTCAGGCCCCAGGCCTACTGCTCTCTCTGTAAAATGGATTCCATGTACCTTAGGTACATATCTAATTGGATACTGAGTCACCTTATCAGTCCCTGTACAGTGTACCTTAGGTACCCAGGGCATAGGTGTACCCAGGGCCTACCAGGGGCTGCAGCATGTATTATGCCACCCCTGGCTGGCCATCCAAATCTGACACAACTGGCTGCACGACAGCTGGGGCAAGGTGGTGTAATCACCCTTTGCTTTAGATATAGTATTCCTATATCTAACCCTAAAATGGACACATGTATTCCTATCAGTCACTCCTATGGCAGGCCTTAACAATCCTGAAGGCATGGTGCTTGGAATTATGTGAGATGGTGCTCTGGCATGAGCTGAGCCCGTCTGCAGCTTGCGGACCCAAGTCCTAATAGCTGTTCCATGATAACGCGTACCATATACTCTTAAGTGCATTATAATCCTCGCGGTTATTTGCTATCTTTGGTATCGCTTTATCAAAACATGTCGAGTAAGGTGTCATACAAATTGGAATACTAACCCCTCGCCAATTCTGGCAACGGGGTTAGCATTCCACCCTTATAGAGGGACACGACATGTATGTAACTGTGAACCCCGGTTAAAGCTAACTAGAGCCTCAGCATCACAAAATGAATGCTGCCACCACAGACACAAGTCTGACCTCCTGCTGCTGGGAGTCCTTCCAGTGAGGAGAGCTTGGACAAAGAGTTTCCTGTCAGGGGCGGTGCTAGCACCATCCCAGACAGGGTTTTGTGTATCCCAGGTAGACAGGGCTGAGAGGAAGGTCACTGCAAGTGGCACCCCGGTGCTCACTGTGCATATGCCGGCTTAAACCAGTTCCAGGGGCACACCAGCCCCTGAGCTGGGGAAAGTCCGGACAAGAGAGAGGGGTGTAACCACCCCCCTCCTGGTCCCACCCATGGGCAGGACCTGGTCGCGTGCCAGCCCCTTTTTTTAGAATAAAGGTAGGAGCAGGCCCCCTTCCCAGATTAGATAATTCTGAATCTTGACTACTTTCCACGAAAGAACTCTTGAACATTTCTGAAGACTCTCCCTTGTGGCTAAGGAGTAGCCACCCTGCACCAGCGGGCACCATCTAAGCACATGCGGTTTGCTGCACGTCCATCCTCACGATCAAGACTGGCCAGCTCGACGAGACCCGGATTCCCTGGCATCTCTGACCTCTACCTGCATCATCAGCCCAGCTGAGATTCGTGGGTGTGACGAGACCTGAAGGGACCGGCCATCTTCAAAACTGCACGACGCTTAACCAGCACGACCGCCGAGGGATCCTGGAGTGAGTGCTTTGGGGTTTGAGAAGCCCTAACCCTGAGCAGCTCCAGCACCGAAGTCCAGCCCCCCAGCATCCACGAGATCTGCGTGGGGCCCTTCTGCTCTTTGCTGCTCACCGTGTTGTCCGGTCACTTGCCTGCTGGCTAGTGGCCCTCCTGACGACGAACCACGACGATTACACCGCTGGTCTGGTTGCTCCAGACTGGCCCTTGCTCCCTTCCAAGAGAGGAGCACGCCGGACCCTCCTGGTCCACTCCAGATGCCATCTTGACTCCACCGCGTGGGCTTGCCTTTGCCAAGGTTTGTTGCCCCAATCCTGGGTCCAGCATCGCCGACAGCAGACACCTTCGTGGGACAGCTCGCACCTCCATCCTAGTCGCCGACAACGCCTCCTGGTCCGAGAGACATTAGAGTCCAGCGTCGCCCACTCACCTGGTCGAGGTGACTTCATCCGGTGCCATCCTGGTGCCCACCTAATCACTGGCTAGTGATTAAGAACTGAGTCCCCTCTGCTTTTAGGTCGTCTCCATCATCGATCCAGGCTTGGATCACTCCGAACATCATCACTGGTCGCCTGCCAGCAACTTCTTCTTTCAGGCTCCATAGACTGTAACGAGGATTCCCGACGTCTTTTGAACCCTATGCAGCCGCAGCCCCTGGGCTAGGTAACTTGAGCATTTCAGTGCTCCAACGTAGGTTCACTATCTAAGTGTCCAGATCCTTTTTCGTTTTCAGCCTATCTAGTCGGATTCGTCCGATAACACTAACTTTACGAATACTAGTATCCATAGACTTTGTCCCGCATCCCGCGTGAGAGTGCACACTCTGCACCCGATCTCCCTAGGCCTCCTTCTCCTAACCTGAAGATTCAGTAGTGTAGTCCTAGCGATCCTAAAGCCTCTGGGTCTTGTTACTTACCTGCTAGTATTTCGCATTCCACTTTTAGAGTATATGGTTTTTCGTGCCCCTCCGGCATTTGTGTAAATTGTGCAACTTAAAGTATTTTCTTAAGAGTTTTGTTGTGTGCTTAGCTCCCTGACTCATAAAGAGTTCAGGTTAGACTTGTTATAAATAAATATCCTTTTATTTTCATAACAACTTGTGTGGTGTCCTTTCACTTGGTGTTCAAGGGGTATATGTGATGGTATAACAGCTGGCTTAACACGCTCTCTAGAGTTTAGCCTAAAGACTGCTCTTGTCCATGCTACTAGGATAGCTGGTCTATAAGGTTGACTTACAACCAATCATCAATAAGGGTCGTTTAGAATGATACACAGTGATCACTAGAATAGTGAGCACTACATATCAGGCCAACTTCTCACAATTTTGACCATGGTATAACATGCACAATATCAACAACAGAAGATACAATATTATTCAACGTGTAAATGCGTAAAGAAAGCATGTTAATACTATTATCTACAACTGCAAGCACCTTTTCCAAATTAGCTTGATCAATAGCCCTAAGGCGCATAGCAGCCTCAACTTGTGAGTTTTCCAGATTTCATTGTAAATCGCATAAATCCATCTTTTAGATCTACCTGTAGCCGGGCCCTTTATGAAATCATTCAAATCTACATCATCGGTCAGTTTGGATAGATGTAATTTAACTGCAGCCAATGTAGAATGTTGAAGCCAATTCTGACACAATTTGCCTACAGAGTAAGTGGTGACTGAATGGTCAGTGTCAAAACGGGGATCAGGTCTGACTTGTGTAAACCCTTCAGTTAACCCCAGAAAGCGACGTTGGCAAGAATCTGAACTCCTGTGGCACATCACCCAACCCTTCGGATCCAAACTGGATATATTAAAGGATGAATTGTGCAACTGTGTTTGCAATTCTCGAATGGAAAACTGTGTAAAATTATTCCAACCAGAGTATTCTTCCAAATCAGGGATAGTAGGTGTATTTAATTTTTTAGAAGTAGCCAATCCAAAGCATGTTGTCTGGAAAATGGTAGAATTCAAAAACAACATATGATTTGGGATGAGACATGCACGGTGCAAAGCCTCAATGCCTTGTACCTGCCAACTTTTAGAACCCCAAATGGATTTAAGGTCAATGGTTTCCTTCCATAGCTCATAGCCCTCTACAGCTAAATTG
Source organism: Lissotriton vulgaris (assembly GCF_964263255.1). Lineage (NCBI taxonomy): Eukaryota > Metazoa > Chordata > Amphibia > Caudata > Salamandridae > Lissotriton > Lissotriton vulgaris. The sequence goes on along the minus strand of NC_141694.1, from coordinate 1,545,816,082 downwards.
TCTAGGAAGGACTTCGAATACAGCAATTTAGTATCGGTAAGTCTAACTTTGGACATAGGCTTTTGTGTCATTTTAAAATAAAAGGACTCAGGATTCGATTGATTAAAGTCGGTAAAATAAGTGTACTTTTTCAAAAATGTACTAGAACTGCCCTGTAACGGTGCTGGACAGTGTTCCCACTGTGTGTAATTAACAGTACTCCTTCTGGAATTCGTTTTATGTAGATAATGGTTACCAAAATGTTGGAAGCAAAAAAATCACCATAATTAGCAGATTCTAAATACAAATCTTCAGCATCAAAGGCAGCATAATATTTCAAATCAGAGACAAGAGATTCGACGGCCTGTATATCCCAATCATCAGAACATATGTTTTGTTTCACCACATCCTCCATGTTCAGTCTGAGTACATTAGGGACATTAAGTCAGTAGGGCCATGGATTTGAAATGTAACCTCTTCCCACACAATCCCATCAAGGACAGGCCAAGCAGTGATGTTAACAAAACTCAAGTCTCTCTTCAGTCTGTGTGCAGAATGTGACGAGGAAATGGGGGCCAAAGTTCCATTAAGATGCTGAATACATGTTCTCTTCTCGACATAGTGTCCATCGATAAGACGGAAAAAATAAAACACAAAGCTTATTGACATAAAAAGGTAAAATGAAAAAAGTACCAGCCAAATATATGTCCAAGAGGGGATCAAAAAATGTTTTTTAAATAGAGGGGCATAAACTGCAAAAAGTGAGGGTTTTTTCAAATTCACTGAAACAGAGTCAAAGGAGAATCTGAATTCCGTGGCCAAAAGCGTATGCAAATCAGGCATCGATAAGTCAGCAGGATAGGCGTAGTCTAGGTCATCAATGTTATTAATGGGCAAAGTATTTAATAAAGGATGGGAAACAGCAGGCATCTCGAGGGCCACTTCTGGCTCAGCATTAGAAGTAGTGGCCAAAACAGAATGTCTCACAATCGAAGGACAGGAGACCGCCGGTGTCATACTATGAAGATTCGGCCACCCTGTGTAACTTGACATTGTCAATAGAGATGAACCTGTTTTCCTTACGACCTGGAAGTGGTGGTAAAATGACTGTTCTCGTGCCCTTCACTCTAAGAACGGGAACCGGAGCTCGGTAGGAAGGACCAAATTCTTTCTTGTTATCGATCTTCTCTCGTACCAATTCTCCAACTCGGGGTAGCCAGCCAACTTCCGGGATCTGCAACGCATCATCCGATGTGGAGGGCAAATGTTCCTTTGCAAGACTGTCTCTGGTCTTTTGTAGATCCTGTAAAACATTGCAATGTTCATCTACGTCAAAGGCCGTGGCTTGAGCCACGCAGTCTAAACCGTCGAGGTCAGGGACAAACATCTTGATACCAAAGAGCATTTCGTACGGGGTCCGCCCACCCAGAGACCTTCTAGGGAGATTATTAAGAGCACGCTGCACGCCATTGAGATGGGCCAACCAGTTTCTGCCAGTGCCTATAACTCGAGCTGTCAAAGATTGCTTTAAGCCACGGTTCATTCGTTCCACTACACTATTACCCTCCGGTCTGTATGGCGACGAAAACTTGACTTGGACCCCCAACGAAACCATAGCATCCTTATACGCCTTAGAGGCGAAAGCCGGACCCTGGTCCGAATGGAAGGTACCACAGGCAAAAATCCCTACAAAGACACGCAAATCTCTTATGACAGTCCGTGAATCAGCGCTGCGATGGGTCCATACCCACACAAAGCGTGTGCATGAATCAACTGCTACTAAGATGTACTTATATGCAGTATCAGAAGAAAAAGGACCGCAGTGATCTAAATAAACACAACCCAGTGGTTTATTATAGATGTACAACTGAGTCCCGAGGCCGACGCGCAGCAGTCGAAGTCTTAATCTGCTGACAAATGTCACATTGAAGGACATAATCGCGCGTCTGTTTGTACAGTCCCTGCCACCAGAAACGTTGTTGTAGCTGAGTTACAGTGGCTGAGACGCCCGCATGTGCAGACGCCACACCTTTATGCGCCGCTGTAATCAACGTAGCCCTGCGATCCAAGTTGGGAATCAGCCGTTCCCCAACGTCAGGAATTTTCACATAAGGAACCTTGTCGGGACTTAAGTGGTATGTGTACTTCGAAGGGAACCCAGTAGGATATTTACCTCCCTTCTCAGTGGCAGCTACTGCCGCCAAGATGTCATCATCTATCTTACTTTTGGACCGTGTAACTGCCGCAACCAAATATTTTGATACTGCTGACTTCGCCGCTTCATCAGCAAGCGAGTTACCGACAGTGTGGACTCCAACACGCTGATGGCCAAGAGTATGAATCACAAACACAAGTGGCAACTTTTCCTTAAGTTCAGCCACTCGGACCCAGATCATTTTATGTTTTATTGTGCTACCCTTGGAATCACAAAATTCATTCTGAATCCAAAAGAACAAGTTCTCATTGTAAGACTGGACACAGTAGTAAGAATCACTTACAATTAAAGTCGTCACACTAGGATCTGCGTACTCCAACGAAAGAATCAGAGCACGAAGTTCTGCTAATTGTGCGGTGCAGTCTCCTAGTGTCTGCGTGTGCACGACACTGGACTTGAACTCGTCATTCACCATGGCACGAACCACAATGGCGCATGCGGAAAAATAGGCATGTTTAGAGCCATGCGCAACCTGCGCCGAACCATCAGTGTAAATGATGCAATGGAAATCCTCCAAAGGCCGCATTGCTAATGGAGCCGGATGAACAAATTCATACTGTAAGTACTCCTGTGACCGTAATGAGGCGTCAAAAATAAACGTGACGTCCTGGGACGTCAAGGATGCAGCCCATTGAATCCACCGAGGGTGCAAAGCGTTAGATTTCGGTACACTGGCTTTCGTAACTGCCTTCAAGGCAGGACAAGGGGTAACAACCAACATGCGTTTTCCCTGTGACAGGGCACGTTCTTTTAGAATTGCCATCTGCACAGCCGTCAATACTTTTTCCACAGTGGAAAATCGCATTTCAGCCAAAGTGTACAAGTGTGACTTGTAAACGATAGGTACTGTGTCTCCCTCAGTTAGGTACGTGAAACCCACCGTCCCAGGGATAATTTTAATCACCAGGTTGGTTTGGTTATCACGAGTCTGGAAGAATTTAGAAGCGAGCAGATCAGCTTGCAAAGACTGCAGTATAGCTGAATGCTCAGGCAGCCAGCATGGTTTGGTAAATGATGGTTGTATCAAAGAATACAAATGCTTGATACGCTGGGCATATTCCGGAATGTATGTCCTCCCGAAATTCAAGAAGCCCAGTAAAGATTGTAATTTTTTCAGTGTTGTTGGAGCGCGCAGCTGTGCGCATTTCTCCAGGAAGTGAGGAGCCAAACCTTTTTCTTCATTGTTGAGCTCGTAGCCCAGAAACAACACTGTATACTCTGCTATGTGCGATTTTGCAAAGTTAAATTTGTAACCCAAATTTGCAAAGGTACAAATTATTCCGTTGACTCGACACCGATGCTCCCAAAGTTCGTCGTCTGTGAGATATATGTCATCCACATACGAACAAGCATCCGGGTCGATTCTCTGTGGCAATCTGGCACCGAGCCACTAAAAGCCTCGGTTGGTCTGACAAATTTACTCAGGCCACCCCGCTTTGGGCGTCTCAAAGGCTGGGTTCCCTTTGTCAATTTAAGGGCTTTGACAGATAGGACATGATTGGCATTTCCACTCTAGGTGACTTGATTCATAAGGGGAAATTTTTGATCTTTGCCGAACTCCAACAGAAATACGATCTGGCCCAATCCGAGGCATTCAGATACCTCCAGATTGCACACGCTGTCAGGACCACTGTACCAGACCTCTCCTCCCTTCCAGAGGCCTCTCCCCTAGAGGATAGGCTACTTTCAGAGCCACTCCAGACAAAGGCAATATCGTGCACGTATCGTAAACTATGCAATAATATGCCTAACTCCTTCTAGACCGTGCGGGACAAGTGGCAGGAGGACGTGGGAGACTTAGACGACGAAGACTGGAGATCGGCACTAATGTCCCCCAGGGAAACAGCGATAAATCACCGTTTCAGATTGATCCAATTGAAAATTCTACACAGAACATACATGTCAGCCCCCCTTCTGGCTAAACTGGGAAGACGCCCGGATGAGATGTGTCTCAGTGGGTGTGGCCGCCCCAGCACCTTTTACCATGTCCTCTGGAAATGTCCAATTATCCAATGGTTCTGCGACAGAGCGGTTCGTAAAATGTCTGATACGTTGGGGAAACCTATTCCTCTTTCCCCTAAGGAAGCGCTTCTTAATATATGGGGTGCTACAGACCTCACTGAGATAGAGCAATGTCTGATGCGTTGGGGAAACCTATTCCTCTTTCCCCTAAGGAAGCACTTCTTAATATATGGGGTGCTACAGACCTCACTGAGATGGAGCTCCAATGGGTGGCCCTGGGTTTCCTGCTGGTGAAACGTGCAGTGGCAATGCACTGGGGTTCCCCCCAGAGGCCTCTCCTGGTGGGTTGGGTGGCGGAATGGACAGATGCATGCTGGCAGAAAAATCTATATTTAAAGTCAGAGGATGCCCCAAGAAGTGGGATAAAAAATGGGGACACTGGAATGCACCTCCCCCTTGGTGGAAATGGCAATGGACAGAGCTGGATCGAGACGATGTAATGATCTGTGATTTTCTGTGTATACATGATTTATTGAATACTGATTCTGTATATGCTGCCTAATTTGCTGGATGATGACTCTGATTTGTTTTTGTTTCTTCAATAAAATATTTTTTAAAAAAAATCTGTGCCAAAATAGGACGTGGTGGTGCTCCCGGCTTTGGCTTACCCCCAGGCACTCGATGGGCTCGTTCTACCGAAAAATATTTGGATAGTCCTTTTGGCTTAAGGTGATTTTGTTATAAAAAGTAAAGGAGGCCCCCTTATCTTTCAAATCTGGGACAGGGGAGTAATATTGAGAAATTATTTTACGCAGAATCCACGAAACGCTGCCGGAGTAGGAGCAGGGAGGCCGAATTCAAACCTTAAGTGTCAGGAGAATCCCCGTCACTACACAGACGCCGACCTCAATACAAGCTAATTGAAAAGGCTCGCGAAATAACGATTTGCCAGTGATTAAAATCTGGTTAATCAGAAAACCAATATCGGTGGCTCCTACTACCAGAGCGTGACCCCGCCCATTGAAAGCACAAGACATCAGAACTGCCTATACTATATTCAAAGTCATGAGAATATGCAGTTCAGCTAACACCCGGATTTTACAATCGGGCGCCTGGTCCTCTATGATTTATCTGGAAGACAGTAATTAAAATCAGAACTTGGTCCTGAAGAAGGTTTTTATTGTTTCCCCTAAACCGAAACGCTGCGTCGACCCCTGTTCTTGCGAACATTTTTAACTTTACATTGTATAAATTGTTTTTGTTTATGGCTTTGATCCTACATGTTTTTAATTGACTGTATAATATACTGTATCTATTTTTATAAACTATCTGTTATCATTGCGATAATTTTGTGATCTTGAATAAATACACAAATGATCTATTTTTTTAAACAATTCTCCTGTTCTTTTCTAATTTTGACTGCAAATAAGTAACACGTGTGCTATACATGTATAAATGTTATTTGACATCTTTTTCATAATGGTTGGCCTACGTCTAGTTGAATAAGCTTTGCAAAACGTTTTGAATATTTTTGTGTGATTGGTATTGCTAAATAACAAGATTCTGGGTACTACCAGATTAACCATAACCACCCTTGTGGTTAACCAGTGGGACGTCCCTGTTTCTCATTTAGGTGATTTTGGACATGGTCTTCCACGAATAAGTCCAGAGCTGGGCCCCCCTCGGATTCCGGTACACCTATCAGGCGTACGTTATTGCGCGGAGATCGGCCTTCCTGGTCATCGAGTTTAGCCTTTAATTGGGTATTATCCTCTTCTAGTTTTTTTACTTTTCGTTTTAAGTCCTCTGTGTCGCCGGCGAGCTCCGTTGTTTTCTTCTCCACTTCTTGCAGGCGGTCCGATATCTTCGCGAAGTCTGCTCTCAATAAGGAGACGTCCGTTGAGATCGTCCCCATTGAGGATTGCAGCGCTTTCAGGATCTCCATGATATCCTGCAGGGTGACCTTCTCAGTATTCGCTTGGTTCCCAGTTGATGGGGATGACGTGCGTGGCTGGTCCCCCCGTGTGGCCTCCGGAGTGTCTTTGCAATTGGCATATTTGTCTAGCCTCGCAGTCTGCTGCACCCTCTGCCCCCTTCCACTCATAGTGTCTTTGTTTAAAACAGTCAGGCGCGATCTGGTCACAGGTGGGCCAGAGATATGTGTGGTTTCTGCCAGGTAGTGTTTTCAGACCACGTACTGTAGTCGTCCGCAGGGGTAGATCAAAAATATGGTGGCCACAATTAAGCTCTTCTGTGCGGTGGAGTGCGGCGCCCTGTAATGGAATTTCGCAATCCGGTGCTTTCCGAGTAATAATTGGACTGCTGTTTGGCTCAAGCTATAGCTAATTTTCATGCACAGTTTATGTCCGTTATCCAGATAGCTATGGGGATATTGTTGTGATATCTCACCCGGCACCAGCAGTTGGATGCAAGACGTTCTGCTACTCAGGTCCGTAGAGCACTGCCCCCAGTTCCAATGGCGCCAAAGTTTCAGCGATGCTACTCCGGTCACCTTCTGTTTCCTCCTCGATGCCCAGCGAATAGGCCGGGGGAGGGGGGGTATATTTGTTTATTTTGTTTGTCCGAGCTCGAACTGTGTATGCCAAAGTGCCGACATCCATTGCCGCGCTGATTGTCGCTGCCGCCACTATTCCTTTGCGTTTCTCTCACCCGAACACTGGAAGCACTCGAGTCCCCGGCCTCCGGAACCAAGATAGGCCGCGTTCTTTGGCACCGTGGTGCGGCTCGGTTTTTGGGAGTTTTGCGGAGCGGTCTCGTTCAACGTGCACCGGAGGTCCTCCCGCTTACTATTTTCTGATCCAACACCGTCGGGTTCACGGATAATATTGCGGATTTTGCTGGGAAGATCTCGTTAACTACAGAGCTCCGTTAGGCTGCGGCCATCTTGGTCGGTCGCTAGCCACGCCCCCATTATCTTACTCTTTATCAGCATGGCTAGGTCACAGTTCAGTGCCTCAACTCTTGAGTTTAGTATCCATCTCAGAATCCTCTTAGTCTACAAAATGGCTGTCGTAGTGATTTTGTTTATCTCCAGTCGCATGCTGATATTCCTGAGTGTGCCCACTCGAATTCTCCGGAGGGGTTCCCCTGTGAAGAAACAAGGAAGGGCCGAGGGACTCTTGCACTCCTCTGTCGAATTCTTACAGCTCATCCTTCAACTTCTGTTGTTCCTAGCATCTTATTTCTTCCTCTGCCTTCTCATGTGTTTGAGAATATGATTTTGTTTTCCTTTCTGTTCCCAATAGCTTGGATTGTCATTGGGTAGGATTACTAAACATTGTCTCCACTCCTTATGTGATCTCTGTGGTGGGTGTAGCCCCCTTGTCTCTTTTCCCTAAATAACTAAGGCTCTGGTATGCCAAGCAAATTTATAGTTGCAAAAGTCCAATTTGAGCCTTTGCGGCCGCAAAATAGCTTTTTTAAATGTACAAAACCCAAAATCGTGATTCATTAACATGTTAACAATTTGGGTTTTAGAATTCATACAGAATCTGTATTTGGTTGGGGCGGGTAAAGGGCATCCGTTCTAAATACCGATTCAATAACTTATGTATTAATGTTTGCGACCAAACGTATTATTTTACCACTAAATCAAAATTGGTGATAACAATGCAATTGGGAAGGGGTCCCCAAGGAGCCCCTTCCCCTTTGTGAATGTCGACCTAAATATTTTTAGGAGTAGGCAGAGGTCTGTAGGACCACTGCCTACTTATAAAAAAATGAAAAAGTATTCATTTTAATTTTTAAATGCATCCTGTTTTCCTATTAGGAAGAGCATAGTTTATATTACCTTTTCACTCGAAATAATATTTTAGCCCCAGGATCGTACGTGATTAACACACTGTATGTTATGACCTTTGGCTGTAGAGGAATAAAGGTATATTTTGTTTTTAACCCAGCGGTTTCAAATGTTTGATTTAGTTTGCGTGCAAATTAGCCGGATTATTCATTTATTTTTTTAAGCTCATTTGGCTAAATGTTTTTTTTTTTTTGGACGACAGATGAGCAACTTCAGCTCTCAGTTATTTGGCTCTTTCATTTTATTGCTGTGAAGATCAAAACAAGTATAATGTACAGTACGCTTTGAACTTCAAGGCTTCCAGCGCAAGATCAAAGATCCCCTCTGCCCTATCATGCCAGAAATCAATCCTGCTGCCATATTCTTAATAAGCAACAAGTGGAAAGTGATCTTTGAGAAGAGTTTTGGGCAAAGTTATTTAAAGTGACACGTGTTTGGGGAAAAGGGTGAATGACAGCACGCAGAATACTGGCGTCAGGCAAGTGCTGGGACTGAAGCAGAACTGCAAAGTGAATTCTCAGTATAAATAGTACAATACCGTGATCCAGCAGAAGTTTCGGTTTGGGTAGAACAATCCGAGCATTGCCAATGAATATTGTAGTGTTACGTTTAGATGGTTTCCAGGCTAGTTCGAAGGCCGTCTTTTTTTTATTCATTCGTGTTTTTGTTCACATGCATAGACGTGTTTGCTGTTCCATCTGTATCTAGCGGTTATAGGTCATGCAAAGATATTTAGCCTCTTAAAACGCAGGTCAGGAAGTCAGTACGGGTCTGGCCTTGATATGGGCAAGTTATGCCCAGGCCCCCTAGACTTAGAGGAGTGCACAGTGAGATGACCTAGGTAGTTGTTTTTAGGCCAAGCCTGTAATCGCGTGCGTGCACTGTTATAAAATCAACCTAAGAATCGCACAAGCCCGTGCATGTGCTTTTTGTTTTGGCCCACGCTATTGGCCTTTGCGTGCGTCTTTTTAACAAAGACAGCACGCAATTGGCCAAAGGCGGGCGCATTGCTCCTCCCTTGGCCTATTGGTTGCGGTTCCCCGCACGGCTGCCATGTGTTTTCAATTATCGTGCTCAGACACGGGCACAATAATTGAAACCAGATGTCTCGCTGTGGCGCGCGTGCACCACTCGCGTACTTGTTGCAGTCCATAGGTTCGCACACCGCATGAGGCATTCCAGCCCCTTCCGCGCGACCTACATTGGACACATGAGCAGGTTGATCCGAGAAGTGGGAGGCCGTCTCGTTCTTCTCTTCTCACTTGTATGTGGCTATGCATAACTTGAAAGGTTAGTTTACTCTGCGCAATACAAACAACGTCTCCCCGAAAAGCATGTTCGTGTGTACTTACTGTACAAATGTCACGTGTTCGTGCGATCTCAGACTACTACTGAATGAACCGTATTATATATTTTATTGCATTGTCAACTCAGTCACATTTTTCCATGCTGATACAATTAATGACTTTGGTATTTGTTGGCCTAGAACGTGTAATCTATGGTTTATAGGGTACAGCAAGTTTTCTGGCGAACTGAAAAGTTTCATTTTACTTTGGTGAGTGCGCATGCCCATGCAACGTCATGAGGTTCCCAGACTTCCGTATTTTGTTTTATTTGGTTGCCTAGCATTCTTTTCTCTCTTCGGCATGACTAACATCTACCCTGAACACCATTCACCTCGCAAAGAGGTACGACTGAGTCATTCCACCAGGGCCTGAAACCTAAGCCCCTAAGTACCATGCCGAGAATGTTGTAATAAATATTTTAAAATTACAAGCAGACCTCACCATACAAAGACACATTCTTGAATGGTTATTGTTGATGATTGAGATGCATGACTGGGTAATAACTGCCTGTTTTTTCCCCTTTACAATGGTGTCCAATGAAATGTTTCACAAGTATTCTTTGCGGCATGCAAGTGTATTGTATGAGCTAATTTAATGTGTAGGTAGTATGAGGTATTTCCTCTAAGGACCGAACAAGCTGACTTTGGGGCATGGAACGCGTTTCCACGACTGACTACGTTATATAATAACTTGTTTCCCTTCCATCCAACGGTGCCTGTTAAATTTCTGTATAAATCTTCATTCTCTTAGTTGCTCTACCTCCATTTCACTTTCTCTCTCTTCCAGCTCCTTCTCACCCATGCAAACTCCAATGGTTTCACACCTGCAGTTTCGCATCTGGACAGATGAATCAGATGTAGGGAGCGTGGGGGTTTGAGTTCACCGTTTAGTCACTGCCAGGTAATCAATCACCTGCTGTAAGCACAAAAGATGCCCCATTAAGATCTTTAACACCAGCAAGGTGGAAAGCTAGGGGGAGAAGGTGAGTAGCAGTGAACATAGTGAAGTCCTTCCAAAACTCTCATCACCACACAGCAATAATGCCCCCTTTCTGTCCTAGGGTCGCTACACGACCGGCTGTGCTAGGGATCTTCTGATAACGTTAGTGGCTACAGCTAGAATAGCAGCAATGAATATTTTGTACTGATATATGCACAATATTTGTAAATCACACTGTTACCTTCAGTAGGGTGGCTTGGGACTATGCAAACGTAATGGGTACCACACACAATAGTGTCAGACAGCAGAGCAAGCTTTTCTCATTCCAACAGAAAGCATAACACAGGAGTCGCACTAGTGATGACTTATATATTCCGAGATTTGAAAAGACAGAATTCTACAGGAAAATGAGTGGAAGGTTAATTAGAAGGGGCACCAAATTTGGTTTTGTACAGGGCTCTTTTTGAGCAAAGACCAGCCCTGGGTAAGTATCCCAAATGACTTTGTAACCTTGGGGTGTTGTTGACTGAGTGGTAGAGGCAGGATACACGCTGCTGGTTAGAAATGGGGGTCTCTAGTTGGCAGAGGTAGGTACCTTTGTCCAAATAGGGACCCTTGCTTCTAGTCAGGGTAAGGGGGATACACACTCTAGATAACCCCTGCTTACCCCCTTGGTAGCTTGGCACGAGCAGGCAGGCTTATCCCAAAGGCAATGTGTAAAGTATTTGTACCAACACTCACAGTAACACGTGAAACACCGCAAATGGACACCACACCAGTTTAGAAAAATAAAATATCTCTATCTAAACTTGACAAGACCAAAACAACAAAAAATCCAACTTACAGATACTCAGTAAAATGTCTTCAAAAGGATGATACAAAATAAGCTTGTAGAAATCAAATTGTACCAAATGGGGCTATAACGACGTCAGGACAGCACAAAATCCAAAGTACGGCTCTGCCCGCGAGGATTGTGGTGTCAGGCGCGGAGTCACAAAGACTCCCAAACAACAGTACCTTGGAAAATGAAGTCAGTGATGATGCACAGCGTCGAAGATTGCCGATGTCGGCTCCGGTGATGAAGCAACGTCAGCAAATTTCTCGAGTCACTCTCTGCGGTTATCGGTGCCACGATAACAAAGTGAAGGAGCTGGCGAAGATGGAATCGATGCAAGCTCTGGCGTCGGTCACAGCCGATCACTGCCGGTGTCGGCAGACATCGTAGGGCATCGGAGCTGAGGAGCAGGCCGGGCGCTGCGTTGTTCTCTTCACAAGGGGCTCCCCAGGCCTCAATGCAGGTTGCGGCATCACAGCGGCGGCGGAAACAGTGTCAGAAACAGGATTTCTTCCTTCTCCTAAGTTTCTTCCAGTTCCCAACAGCAGTAGCAACCTCCAGAGGCCCACACACAGTTACAGGCACCTCCTGGCAGGTCAGAACTCCCAGCAAGGAAGTTCAGGGGAGCTGGGGGTGAAGTCCTTTTGTTCCTGGGACTTCAAAACAGCAGGTCAGCTCTTCTTCAGGCCCTTGGAGACTTTCTTTAAGCAGGGGACACAGCACACAGCAAAGTCCTTCTCCTTTCTTTGGCAGAAACAGCAACTGCAGGCAGACCCCAGACACACAGCAAGGGCAGTACTTCTCAGTTTCTTCAGCTCTTCTCCTCAGTAATGGCTCCTCTTGATTCCAGCAATAGTCTACTGTTCAGGGGTTTTAGGTCTAGTACTTCTACCCCAAAATGTATTTGATCCCTTTGTGCAAGGGGCTCTGAGCCCAGTCCAAACCAGTTCTGGGGGCACTCTGCTAGTGCACAACAAAATCCTTTGTCAGTGTGAGCCTTGGTTTCAGACGCACCACAGGGGGGCGGAGCCAGCATTGTGGAAGGCAGGTACAGCCCTATTCAAGTACAGGTGGTACACCTCCCACCACTCCTAATGCAGATCAGACCCATTCAGTCTAGTGCTGACTCATCCAGACTCCTGGAACCACCTCAGCCTCTGTCAATCCAAGGCCAGACAGTCAATCCACAAACAGGCAGAGGAACACAGAAAGGTTGAACATGAAAATAGTCACTTTCTAAAAGTGCTATTTTGAAACACAAAATTTAAAAACCATCCTTACTAAAAGACGTGTTATTAAATTCAGGGATACCAGACTCAAATTTTCTATCTTACTCCTGTGGGAAGATATGCTTGTTAAATGTTACAGATCATTCCCCATTCTGTCTTACGGGCTAGCTAGCCTTTTAATTGTGAAAAACGAAATTGGCCGTATTTCACTATCAGGACATGTTACACACACATGTCCTACCTTTCACCTAAACTGCACTCTGCCCAGGGGATACCTTAGGCCTACTATACGTGTGTCCTATGTGCAAGGGAAGGGAAGGGTAGGGCCTGGCAAGTGGGGGCACTTGCCAGGGCGAAATTGCAGTTAACAAACTGCGCGCAGGTACTGCAGTGTCAGGCCTGAGACATCTTTTCCGGGCTACTCATGTGGGTGGCACAATCAGCGCTCCAAGCCCACTAGTAGCATTTGATTCACCAGCCCTGGCACACTCAGTGCACTTTACTAGGGACCTACTGATAAAACAAATATGCCAATCAGGGAGAACCAATCACAATATCAATTTACACAGGGAGCACTTGCACTTTGACACTGATCAGCAGTGACAAAGTGCCCAAAGCCTCTAAGCCAGCAAAAACTAAATCCAGCACAGCATCAAAAACATAGGAGGTAGAGGCAAAAAGTCAGGGAAAACCACGCCAAGGATGCCAGGTCTAACACTGAATCACTAGGTGTGACTTCAGCATGTGTGTTTCCAGGGAGGTGGTTTGGGGAAGGGGCTCCTGGAAGTTCTTGGAAGTCTAGGGAAGCTTCCAGGGTGTGCCGCAGCTGTAAAAAGCAAATTAATTGTGATTTGTGCAGCGTATAGGTGTCAGCAAAGTGTTGAAACTTATGCATAATCATCATCGTAGGAACGGAATGCACTCCTTTCTTTGCCATGGTTTTTAAGTTAATACAATATGTTTCGTTGGTTCGTTCAAACTTGGTAAACGGCCTTGCCCAGACGGCTTTGAATAATAAATAACCTTCAAACAAGGGGCGTCATTACGCCCCACCCAAATGCACAGCTGTTGCGCCGCTTTGGCGATACTGTAATCCAAATCTTCTATAATTTATGCCACTTTTTAGACTGTTTAAACACAACTTTCACTCAAAGTTTTTGTCCAATGTATCTGAGTCCACACACGGAGTGTCAATTTCATTTCCCAAGTTTCTGATGTTCAAACTGTGTCCAACCGGACTTCTTGAAAGAACACGAATAGAGCAATATTCATAGCAGGCAGCATTTATTGAATAAGATACCCAATGCATTCCGGGCATTAGTGCCCTTCGTCAGGGGTCACTGTAAACAAACATAAAAAACATGTAGTCACCATGTAGTACATCTTTCCCCCAAATTACTCTGTCATTTGCGCAAAACATGTCCCTCTAATTTAAAAATGCTAATGTCCCCTTTGTACAAAGCATGCCACTGTCTCAACCTCGAGCCTTCATCAAGTACATGCGTGTGTTTACTGACCTTTCTCTACGTTTAAATTACACTCCTATTTCGCTCGTAAATAACCATCAACCGAAATACTAGGTTTCACGTTTTTGTGCTATCAAAACCCTCCATGTTTTCTTAATACCTTCCAAACATCGTTATATATACAATAATCCATAAATGGATTATTGTATAAAATAACAAAACGTACTGTAGCCTCAATTTTGGCTTTGTTACGTGCCTGGGGTCTGGCACTATCGGACATTTCGAGCTCCCTTTTTAATTAAACTCAAGGACTGGGGTTAAGTGATTCGGACACAGTATTATCTCCCCTCTGGAACAGCATTAGTATTCTGATCTTAACTTACACATCTCCCTTTCTTTGAATTTGTCGTAGATGGTTAAAAGGAAGGCAATAGAGGGCGGGGCGGGAATGCTACCAAGAAGGGCAAAAAGGTAAAAAGGGTAACCCACCCCGCAAGTAATTGTGTCATAGACAGAATTGAAACCATAGTGAATGAATGCGAAGCACTCTTGGTAAGCAATAGCCCTGTGCCCGGGATCAACCCGGCATGTCAGCAGAAGGCCCCAGGCAGTGATTCAAATAGATCAATACCCTTAATGTTTTTTAAAAAAAACACCACTACATACTAATCCTACTATACACAGCTCACCAATCAAGCCATCTTTATCGCTCCCAAGCGTGACCTCACAAAACCATTCTGCTACCCATAGGGTCACTGAACTATCTCCCTCGAGGGAGACATCTGCTGAGCCTATTCTCCCTTCCCTTCCCTGCTCTACTCCCCCTTCCCTTCCCTGCTCCAATCGCTTTGCGGCGCTGGAGCATTTGGAAGATGGGCCCTCACCAGTAATGGAGAACAAACCCTGTGGTTCATCAGATACTATAGGCAATACGGTTAAATGCCCCTATTTAAAAAAACTGAAAGGGCTGCTGGAGAAAGTTGAGCTTTTGCAGACCGAAGTAGTGTCCTTACGGACAGATATCAATGCCCTCCACTCTTAAGGTCACTATCCCCGATCCACCTTTTGACCCGATCACTCAGCGATTCCCTCCCCAGCGGAGCCACGCTCAAATCAAGCCTGCACTTGGTACCCCCTTGGGGGGAAGCAGCAGGCTCGGCCCTGGGGGGGGAGGCCAGAGAGCCTCTCTCACATTGATGGCCCAATCCCCTGAGTGCAGTAAAACCTATGCTAAACCAACAAAAACATCCCAGGCCCATAGCACTCCCTTCAGGGTTAAGGACCCCCATGGTCAGAGTATTGGAGAAATGAAGCCGATTACATATGCCCAGGCTACAGTCTTTATGACCAAAGTACCCAAACTGTCACCCAATCAAGAACATGAAAGTAGTGATTCTCTCCGCAACAAGGCCATACACTGGTTGCGACATGTGAGGGGTTGTAGATCTCTAATACGAGAGGACATTCTAAGGGCAAGAAGGGTAGAACTACCTAGCTCGAAATTAGATTGCATCGAGCTACGACTAACGGATAGTGTCCTCACTGAGAACCTACTAGCCCTTGAATTTCGTACAACCGCCCCGGGGCATTCTTCCATCCAGATAAGGCACTTCCCCATATGGGCACTGATAGAGGTGGACACCCAAGTAATAGCAGGAAGAGAAGAGGGGGGATCTGGTCTCTGTAACGTGGATTGACTAGCCCCCAGACCAACCGAAAATCTAATGAGCACTGGGAACACTTTACCGGGGGGTAAGGTCAAGCGCAAAAGTTAGCAATCTCCTCTCCTGGAATGTGGCAGGTCTGGAGAAGAAGCTCTTGTTTCCGGAATGGAATGACTTTGTAAATAAATTTGAGATCTGCATTTTCCAGGAGACCTGGAGTTTAATACCTCTCCATAAAACGGGTTTCTCTTCATATTTCATCCCGGCATCCAGTTCAGGCAAGGGTCGTCCCTCAGGGGGGCTAGTAATTTGGATCAGCATATTACTGGACTGGTTAGTAACGGTCCGCGAGAATGCCTCACTTGATATTTTACACCTGTCAATTAAAGGCACTCCCCAGAGCCTCCCATTAGAATTATTCAATGTTTATGCCAGAGGTTCCTCCAATGGCCATACATCACCGACCATAACAGTTCTGGAATCTCTGCTTAGTGGTATTTCGCCAAAGTCCAACATCATAGTAGCAGGAGACCTGAACTGTACATATGAACCTCTGAGCTCAGAGGACTTGTTGAGTACCTCTGATGAAGATATTAAATGGGCAGTTCCATCCCTGAGTCTTCCACCGATCAAAAAGTGGTCACAGAGGGCAATTCAGATTAATGCCCTCACTCAGGAATTTAATCTACGGGCAGCTAACGGTAGGCCAAGATCGGACCTAATCGGAGCAAATACCTTTAATAGGATTAGCTCGCCTTCGAGAATTGACTATATTCTTCTGAATCTCAACCTATGGGGGATTTCCAGGACATGGAGGTTAAACCTTCGATAGACAGTGACCACAATCCGCTCTGCCTGACGATTAACAATCTTTGGTCCCCGGCAGACCGGCTGGAGCAACCCACCCCTGTGTTAACATCTAAAGAAGTTAGCTTTTCAAATTGCAATAGGCGCTTAAAATGGACAAAAATTTCCCAAAACCATGATACTCTTCAGCACATCAATTGTGCGCTGGAGACGAAGAGCGCAGACCTTGCCAGGCTAGTGAGCGAGGGGTACGCATTTGATTTCCAATAATTTTTTCAGGATATGATCTGCCAACTAGGCTCTTTTTTATCACCAAGGGGAAAGCTGCCGCAAGGCCCAACCTAGCAAGATCCAGTAACCCCTGGTACTCTGTAGGCTGCAATGAAAAGAGGGCAATATTAGCCCGGGCGGTGAGGAATAAAGACCTCCCAGCAGTCAGAGCTGCAAAGAAGGAGTATTCTAGTGCACAGGCAAAAGCACGGAGAAATTGGGACGAGAAACACTGGCAAGAACTTAACACCGCCTCAAAACAAAAGCATCCAAGGTTATTCTGGAACCTGATTATCGCAGAATCCAGGAATGGTGCCGTTCCATTCCCCAACCACATAACAGAACCGTTGGCATACACATTTCTCTGCCCTCTACACGGGCGATGACAGCCTACTGGCTGTCGCCCGTGTTTCTTCTCTTAATTCACCAAGAAACTCCCCTCCCGTGGTCTCTTTTGAAATTTTTGAGGTAGAGCAAGCAATAAATAACATTGCCCCGGGGAAGGCCGCGGGGCCAGATGGCCTCCCAGGTGATCTATTCTTGCATGATCCCAAATCCTGGGCTCACATTATTCAGATGGTAATCAACCTCGTAGCAGGGGGTTACCCAGTGCCCGACTCCTGGAAGGGAGCCGAGGTGGTTCCAATTTATAAGAAGGGGGATATAGAGGACCCTTCCAATTATCGTCCGATCAGTTTGAGCGACGTTATGCAGAAGGTGGTTGGCAGGGTCCTTCTTACGAGAATCGGAGCATGGATCGAGGACGATAGCATCCTGTCCCATTACCAAGCGAGGTTTAGGCAGAAGGTCGGAACCATGGACCAGATTTTTAGACTCTTTATGGTCTATTGGAAAGTAATGGTCTTAGGGAAGGGTAGCCTGTACCTGGCCTTTATAGATCTGAAAACTGCATTCGATCTGGTCCCCCACGAGAAACTGTGGCAGACCCTTCATCAGCAGGGCATCTGCCCGATGGTTCTTGACATATTAAGCGCCTCCATGACGGAAACTATGCCAAAATCAGATGGGGGACCCAAGGACAAGTGACAGAGAGAATCGCGGTGGACAGGGGGGTCTGCCAGGGATGTGTGATGGCCCCGACCCTGTTTTCGTTATTCATTAACGGGGTGGTGGACTATCTTGGGCAAGAACCAGCAGATGCCCCTTCCCTGGCGGGTGAGAAGACACCAACCCTCCTGTTCGCCGACAATACTCTTCTGTTTTCTAAGTCACCGGGTGGGCTCCAGAGGCTTCAGAACAGGTTCCACCTTTTCTGTAAAAATAAGGGGTTGACAATCAATACTGGTAAAACCAAGCTGATGGCAATCAATCCCTGTAAACGTTTCAAAAATGGCATCCCCTTGAATGGCTTCCCTTTGGACTGCGTGGATTCTTTTGACTATCTGGGGATCCACATCTCTAACACCATGAAGTGGGGTCCCCATTTAGCCAAAATGCTCCTGAACCATTTTTTTTTTTTTAAAAACACATTTTATTGGAGTTTATATTGACATACAATATGCTACAATTATCACATCATCCATTTCCATTAAACATGTCCCCAATTTAACGCTAATACCCCCTTAAGCCCTCCCCCATTATTCTCGATGGTGTGGGCATGTCCAGAGTTCTATATCTTAGTGTATTATCAGCTGCAGGGACAACTTTGCACAACAGTTTCATGGTTTGATGATCACATGTACGATTATCGGTCATTCATCTTCTTCCTCCAACTTGGAGTCTCGCAAGGCCTAAGTCAGGGCCTCCCACGCTCTCGCCATCTCGAACGCCTTATCATTATCAGCTCGTTTAGCCTGACGCAGCCGGATCACACTCTCACACTCTGCCCATTTACAGAAGTCCATACGCCAGCGCCTGCTCGAGGGTCCCGCCCTCGATTTCCAGTGCTAAGTTATCTCTCGTTTGGCCAGTAATAAACCTAAATCAATAAATTTGCTGGGTATTTTCGTTTTAGCTGTGTGCGGAAACCAGTGCAGCAAACAGGTAGCTATGTTGTAGTCTAGTTGTCGATCAGTTATTGCATTTAGGAGGTCCCCTATTTCTGCCCAATACTCCCCAATAGATGGACAATGCCACAGCATATGTTCTAGTTCCACCTCCTTCTCCAGACATCTGGGACACGCTGCATCATGGACCTGGAAGTACTTCCTAATTTTGCTAGGGGTCAAGTAAGCGCGATGTAGAATGTAAAATTGTATCTGTTGGAACCGGGCATTTCTGCTCCCCTTCCACACTCTCTTAAGAATGTGTTTCCATGTCGTGTTCGGGATCTGGCGCCCTATGCTCACCTCCCATTTTGCTTTCAGTGCGACCAGTGGTTGTAAACCATCCTGCAGCATCCGAGAGTGGAGGCACGTGACTGCCTTAATCGTCCCCGCGGCCATTACTACATATTGACAAGCTAATGCAGTACCTGGTTCCGTGTGCCCACCTTTCAAGTGTCCCAGAATCGCCGCAGCAACTGCCGCATATAGCAGGAAGCTGCCCTCCGGAATGCCATATGTGTCCTGCAACGCCTGAAAAGGCATCAATTCACCATCCATATACAGATCCTCAACCGTGTGGATGCCCAGCTGTTCCCAGTCCTCCAAAGGGGACCAATCCCCTCCGTGCGGAAGCGCCGTCAACATACATAGAGGAGTTTCCGGCGCATATAGGCGAGCTACCCCTGCCCTACGCTGAGTCCTATTCCAGCAAAGTCTCAGGGTTCGTTCTTCCCCCGTCATGTCCCGCAGAACAAGTTTCTGCTGCAAGATTATGTAAGAGAGGACATGTCTCTGCACTCCTTGCCCACGTACGTGTTCCGGTCCTCTGAATTCCCGCGCTAGAATTGTGTCAGAACCTGCAGCTGCACCGCCAAATAGTAGAGTTCAAGTCGGGCACAGCCAGCCCGCCAGCCAGCCTAGGCCTCATCAAGGTCGTCAGTGCCACTCGTCTCCTACCCTTGCCCCACAGGAAAGCTATGGTCAATGACCGTAAGTCTTTAAATATGCGTGGTGGGATCCAGATCGGTAATGTACAGAAATAGTAAAGCAATCTGGGGAGCGCTACCATCTTAAGCAAGGCTATCCGGCCCCTCCAATGACAGAGGGAATGTTGACCAGAACGCCAAACATCCCTTTAGGGCTTTAATACAGCGTCCCAAATTCCCCTCTAGTAAATCCAGGCTGTCATGATAAACCCGAACCCCCAGATAGGTGAGGCATGATGGTTCCCAGGCAATCGCACCAAGTGACATCGGTGGCGACAAACCCGGTCGGACCGGGAAAAGACACGTTTTGCTCCAGTTTGCTTGAAGCCCCGAAACCGCCCCATATTGTGATAGCAATGAAGTTGCTCCCTGTAATGCTTCCCCTGTATCCTCCAAGAAGAGGAGCAAGTCATCTGCATACAGGGATACATAGTGAGGCACACCACAAAGCTGCAGCCCCTGGTATGCTAATCCCGACCGAGCCTGGATCGCCAGTGGTTCCATCGCCAGCGCAAATAATAGGGGTGACAACGAGCATCCCTGTCTCGTCCCCCTCATCACTGGATATTGGTCGGAGATCACCTCCCCCCAGGCGTAGGAATACAGTACTCTCTTCCATGCACTAAATCGGCCGCCCAGTCCGAACCGTCCCAACACCTTGTCGAGGAAAACCCACTCCAGACTGTCAAACGCCTTCTCTATATCTACAGAGAGGACTGTTGGGGAGCGCAGACCCTCATAGTCCCCCGCCAGAACCCGCAAGAACCGTCTTATATTCGAAGCAGTATTCCTAGTTTGAATGAATCCCGATTGGTCGGCATGCACCAACGTCGTCATGCAAGGCAGGAGTCGGGTCGCCAGTATTCGGCTTAGGATCTTATAGTCCACCGTCAGCATGGAGAGGGGTCTATAAGAGGCCACATCTACATCCGGCCATCCAGGCTTCAATAGTGGGATAATTAATGCTTCCCTCAGTGACCTTGGTAGGTGGCCCAGTTCCCCCGCCTCCCTGTAGACCTCCAGCAATCGAGGCGCCAATATGTCAATATAGTGCGCATAGAATTCAACGGGCAGGCCATCTGGTCCCGGTGTCTTATTCCTTGCCATCTGTTTAATTGCCCCCCTTATCTCAGCTAGGGTGATGTCCTGGCCTAATATTTCTGCCTGGTCCGTGGTCAATTGCGGTTTCGGAATCTCCGTCAAGTAATCTTCTATGTCTTTTCCCTCAGCTTTTAGCCTGCTCTGATATAGAGTCTCATAGTAAGTCTGGAACCTATAGAGCACTTGTGCCTGTGAGTGGACCAGTAGGCCTTCCTCCGACTCTATTCTCATGATCGGGCTACTTCTCTGTATTGGATTCGCCAGTCTTGCCAACAGGGTACCGACTTTGTCCCCCTCCGTGTGGACTTTCGTCAGGTAGTTCTTATGGTCAAAGCTACGCAACCGCTCAACCTCAACCGCAAACTTTTCCTTCGCCTCCAGGAGCTGCGTCTGTAGCGTCGGCTGTTCTGGTCGCCGCTGCTCTAAGTCTATATATGAATGTGGCCATAGTCTCCTTCATCCCCTCCTTCAAAAACTCCTGCAGTGAAAGAAACCTCCCACCTGCAAAGGCGTCACCCATGACAGACACCCCAGCGGTATGCAGAAATTAAGAGCGCCAACCTCCCCTGTCACGGAGATCGCAGAGTGGTGCAATAGAGGCATTTCCGGTGCGTACAACGTCAGACGTTGTGCCCGCCGTCCCAACTCCTCCCAAGAGTCGTACACCTTACTGTATCCACTTCACCTAGCTCAAACACTGAGTATGAATTGACAATCATCGCTTTTAAAGGCATTGGATGTACCTTACCTGCTTCGACCGCAACATGCGGCGTAAATGGTGGTGTATTTTGCCAGTAATATGCAAATTGCGCCTGAGCGCATAAATAATACAAGGGAATGTCCAGTACCTAGAATCCACCCATCGCATATGATTTGGTCAGAGTGTCCCAACAGATTCGGGGTTTTCTTGCCCCCCCCCCCCCCCCCCCCCCCCCCCCCCCCCCCACGTGAGCGTGATTACCAGTGACTGCAACATGCTAAAATAGTGCTGTGTTAGATGAATCGGTACATTTACAAATAAATATAGAAACTTTGGGAGCACCACCATTTTGATCAGTGCGACCCTGTCCGCAAAAGACAGCGGTAGACGGACCCACCGAGCCACCTGATCTTCGAGCCTTGAGATCGCCACACCATAATTAGCTCTAATGACCGCTTGCGGGTCCTGATGTATCCATATACCGAGATACCGAACAGGATCACTAGCCCACTCCAAGGGGTAATTCAACATAAAGGGCACAGTACACTTTGTGAGAGGAAATACTATCGATTTACTCCAATTAATTGTTAACCCCGAGTACCATTCAAAACAAACATATTCTCGGATAACCTGCTCTAGATATTGTACAGGTTCCCTCACGTACAGGGGCATGTCATCAGCATCCATGGACACTGCCAATGGTCTTTGATAAAATAGCAGCCCAGAGTTGGCATGCCTTTAACGTAGTATACATGCGAGCGGCTCCAGCACGAGCGCAAATATCAAGGGTGACAGCGGGCAGCCTTGTCTGGTGCCACGCTTGATCGCGAATGCCTCCGAGACATGCCCATTTATACGCACCCGAGCTACCGGATCGGTGTACAGTAATTTAATCCAACTGGTGAAGAAAAACTGCACTCCCATTCTATGTAAGACAGCAAACATGTACGACCACGCAATTGAATGGAACGCCTTTGCAGCGTCGAGAAGAACCGCAACTGCCGGCAAGTCGGGTTTTAAAAGATGCATGACCGTAAATAGTGCTCTTAGATTGTGGGCCGTGGAGCGCATGGAAATAAATCCCGATTGATCTGGAATTACCATTACATTGAGGAGCAAACGCAGCTGCGTTGCCAACACTTTCGCAAGTATTTTTAGCAGATGCCGGCAGCTTGTACACTTTGTTCCTTAGCATTTTATAAAACTCCGGGTCATCTATGTTAGGGCCATAGGCATTTATCACTGTTATCAAGGTACCACATAACCTCCCCTGCAGTATAATATTCTGGCTGTCCAAAGCCATCCCAACTCCCAATAACCCACCTCCCACCACCCTAGTATAGCAAAGCGAACTCAGGGTATACCCATAAGTAGGGGGTGTAGAGTCAAAACCCTCCCACATAGTGGGAGGTGACCGAGCGCAAGAAATGGAACATTGCATCACAAAATCAAAAGTCACATGCACATTTGTAATGCAGGGTCGAACATGACGGCAGAGAAAACAGCTGAGTCTAGCGTATCATCATACCATTGTTTACAGGCCTAAAATAGCTTTAGTAACCTTCACTCCATAGCCACATGACGTGGAGCTCTAAGCGTGTCATCAATCAACCCACTCCATAAGGCCTAAGTAAGGCAGTATCTGCCCCTCCATACCAACAGACAGTTGTGTTCTGCAGGGTAATAAGCCCTCATGTTAACATCAGAACTATTTAAACATTATGTGTCTTTGCCAACATCCCACATTAATGAAAGTATGAAGTCAATACAGCCCAACAAACACAGACTCTGCCATGAAGTCCCAGCCCCTTTGCTATTAGGCTTCTAATTGTTCTTTGCGAGTCAGATTTCTCTAAGAATAAACATTGCCACACTAAAGTACCACAACCTTAACAGATACTAGTGAGGCACTCACAGCACAGGCTGGCATTATATCTCGAACCAAACACAGATGAAGAGCATAACTCCTTCACTAGAAGGCAGAAAATGTAGGTAGCATGTAATACAAGCCTCCCAGCCCAAGGCTTCACTACTCGTCCTCATCAGGCGCAGCTGCGGAGTCTCTCTTCTTACTCTTCAGGTGCTTGGCGTGTTCCATACTGGCCTTCGGTGATGAGAAAATGTTACCATCATTAACTGTGCCCACCCTGAGCCGGGCAGGGTATAACATTGCATATGGTACCCCTTCAGATCTCAGAAACTGTTTCACGTTGTTAAATTCTCTCCTAGCCGCCTGTACTGCGACCGTGAAGTCAGGAAAGAAGGCTATCGTGTTTCCTTGATGAACAATAGTACCCTTTTCTCTAGCCAGGCATAGTATAGTGTCCCTGTCCCTGTAATTTAAGACCCTGGCTATTATTGGTCGGGGGAGCTCCTGGCACTGGCCTGGCTGCCAGAGAGCGGTGTGCTCGTTTAACGATGAACATGGTGGACAATTGTTCGATACCAAAAATTTCCGAGACCAAGCGCTCAACATAGGACTCCATTTTGCCCACATTGGTCGATTTTGGCACGCCAGTAATTCGTAGATTATTGCGCTGAGAGCGCGCCTCCAAATCCTCATTTTTGGATTGAATGACAGCGAGGACCTTTTCCATATTGAGGGTTTTATCCACGACTGTGCTTAGACCATCCTCAGCAGCTGACACCCTCTGCTCCACTTCCCCCACTCACGCCATTTGCTTCTCTAACTGCGATGACATATGGTCTAGTCTATGGTTCACTGCAGCCATAGTGCCCTCAATTGACTGCAGCGTGCGCTGCATGGCTAGAAGTGTAGTTTCCAGGGTGGGGGGGCCATCCACCTGTGCATCCGCCTCAGAGTCTGACGCCGCTTTATGTGGGGTCTTAAGGGTCTTGCGCGATTCAAAATTGAGGCGCGGTTGCCACTTATCTGTCCTCCCCATGGTGTGCAGAAAGTGCTGCTAGTGTAGTGCACTGGTGAAGTCTGTATCCCACGCTGTGAGGTAACTAATCCAGTGAGTATCTGCTGCTGCAGGTCCTAAATATTTCGCAGTGGCAAAGTAACACAGTGCCTCTCCAGCAGTATCTCCAGTTATGGAAACCTCTGTCAAGCAGACCCTCCCGCCAGGTCAGTGAATAGGTGCAGGCGCGCAATAGGCTGTGGTCACACCCCAGATAACCAGCCCCCTGACCAAGTATACTGGGCTAAGAGACGACAGTCTGTCCAATTTAGCTAAGTGCTGTACCACAATGTCCCTTCCAGCCTGCAGACAGCCAGCAATCCAGGGCCCTGGGCAGTTCTGACCGTCCCCCTGCACAACAGGTTGCCACAGTGATCAGCGTTGTTTCTCCTCTGTAATTCAATGCTTACGGGGCAGAAATCGCACAAAAATCAGGCAGTCCAAGGAACGCCATCGTTGGAGTCCCAGTGACATAATCCTATGGGAGCTAAGTTATTGCAATACATTAGGCAAGACGAGCGCCGCCCCTGCCCCACCTTCTTCGCGTCTGGTCACACCTCCGGTCTGACTTGTACAGTGATGGCCCGAAATTCCTTTCCCCCAGATCGCCCCCTCTACGCCTCTAGTTTGTCTGTGCAGAAGCAACCAATTCCGCTGAGTGTCTAGACGTCAGCAGCGCTCCCGATGTGCCCGCCCGCAAACTAGGCCCCGCGCCGGCCGCAGTGCGCGGGACGCAGCCCACACCAAGGCCCGAACCTGCCTCCGCGACCCGGGCCTCAGCTGTACCATTGCCCAACTCACCACAGCCAGTACTGACGGATACCAGTCTGGCAGTCCAGTCCAGCAAGGGCGCCTCGCCAGCAGATCGCTCTCCAGCCGCCGGTGCTCTCCTCCAGCGCCGCACATGGCCTCCGCCTCTTCACCCGGCAAGGCCGCCTGCCTCGTAATCTGCCACCACTGATCTCTCTTCTCTCTGGCTCATGGTCACTGGGGGATCCCGGGACAAGATGCCCGCTCCCACAAGCGTAGCCCCCAATGCTGTATAAGGGGGCACTCACGGAGAGACAATGTGGACAGTGAGGCTCCTCAGCTCCTGGGGGAGGAACACAGAGAAGTGTGGCTCACTGGTTAGAAGAGGCAGACCTGGAAGCAGCGGTCAGCCCGGGACCAGGGTTCAATTCCCGGCTCGGCGGGGTCTTGAGTCCTAAAATGTCCATGAACTCGACAATTTTCGCTCCGGTGCCTACTCGATTCAGGGGTTCACACTCTGCGACTCTGGGCAATAGTTTGCTTAATCTCCACAACGGCACCACGCGGCGGGATGCCTGGCTTTCACCTTGCGGATACCCTGCTGGGGTCATCTCACAGGGGAATACCAGGACGGGTTCCCTAAGCAAGCGCTTAGAAACTGCTTGGTGATTTGCGCTATATAAATTCCTGTACATTTACATTTACATTTACATTTACATTAGCTGCGGCCAGGCGCCGAAACCACGCAACCTCCTCAATCGAATGACGAGGGTGAGCAGAAACTCCAGCACAGCCAACAGGGCCCACAGGTGAGTAGGAGTCAGCGCAGACTCTCAGAAAGCCCAGATATTGTGTGATGCAGGAGATTTTGGGCAGATTGTTGCTCGATCAGGCAGAGCCTCACCGGAATGCGGCCATCTTGCCGTGCGCCCTCTAGCGCCTCCTGCTTTGCAATGTTACCATGCTGGGCCACTTTATACTGTATCGATGGGAAACCCAGACCCTGTCCCTCTCTGTGGTAACTACTGGGGGCCGTACACCTCCAAGCAGATTTTTATGTTACAATCTTGACTCCGCAGACAGCTGAATAAAGCGCGCTCAGAAACATTTGGTTTCATCACAAAGACAAAAATAATTAGAAGGAATATTGTTCCCAACTAAGTTTCACATTTCAGAGTGGTAAACAGCTAACATTCTAATGTGATGAAAGTTGCTTCTGCACATTTTCATTGATAGACATACTAGCGAAGTTCCCTGTAAATTAATATACTTCTTTACTTTACATGGATTTAATCCTTGCAAAATACCACGTTTCTGCTTCAGACTTCTGCAGAGAAACATACGTAGGAAATTTCTCAACATATCAATAGATTCCTGCCAAACACTACGGACACTGCTACTATACCTTTTATATACAGGGGCCTGTCTATGCCTTACCTGTACCTCTTCACCTATGTCTTCCTTTACATTTGTAGGTACCATCACCACTTTTGGAATAGGACACCCGTCTTTAATCTCATAACATCATCCACATTGGTCAACTACATGCACTAATGTGTCCTCTTGCAAGCAGCTTTCTTCATTAAAGACTCAGTACTGAAAGTTATTCACTGCTGAAAACTTTGCAAACGTTAGTTCTATTGACAAGTCTTTTCTTTTGGCTTCCTCTCCTCATAGACAACACTATTTTGTATAGTATCTTCATTCTGTTTAAAATCAAAATAAATAGCTTCTCGTTGAGAGCAAAGGCCTTATCGACTATACCCTCAATGCATTCCTCTGACTGCTTCTCTTCTTTTTTATACTTCTTCATACATTTTAATACATTCAGAATTACTCTACTATGGAACATTCTTACTCTTATTTCCTTAAACAGCCTCTGCCTTTTGAATAAACTCTGCTTTTTTGTAACATTTTTTACTCTTCATACCATGTAGTTATCTTCCTTTCTTAGTTAATCTCAAACTTTGTTTTTTATTTTCTTGATTTCACTGACTTTCTGATTGTCCACATACTATTTTAAGAAATGTCTTTGTTCGCTTACCAGCAGGTCTTTTGTCTTTCTCCTCATTTTGCCCCTTTTGATTCTCAGTTGTGAGGAGACTGTATCCTTGCTTCCGTTTTTTTTCTTCTCTGACTTTTTGATGAGATTTTAACTGTCTGTGCGTAACTACAAATTGATGCCTGAAAAGAAAAAAAATAACTACATTTACCTTTTAAGTACATACTATTACATTATATATTTGAAGTATGTCAGATTGCAGTCTTGGTGGCAGAGTGGATGTATAATTGGGCACATGGGTGTCTAGGAGTGCATATAACTCTCTGAAACTTCAGAGTACGTCTTATCTTTTAAGCACATAGCTCCTGCGCTATGGTCTAGCTATAGCCTACCTTAGTGGTCAGTTATATGTGGTACATGTATGAAAGGGGCTGCATGGATTCAAGTCTGTGTGCAACTGGCTCCATTAGCGCTAGATACATATCAGTTCTGCCTATCTGTAATGACACTTGCCTCTGTATTAGGATTCAGAGCCATTTTAAATAAAGCACCTTTCATTTACAACGCACGCGGTGGTCCGTACCTGATGTTCACAGGATTGTCGGTGCTACAGGTATATATATATATATTACCTTCTGGCGGTCGCCAGTAGGTAGTTATAGTTGGGACCTATTATGCATAGGAAATCCGTAACATTCTATTCCCAATAACTTTGGCGCCGATTGATGAATCTTTGCGAAATTTTCCAAACGTTTGGCCAGCTCTGGTCAGCTCCTATCCTGAAAGTTTCGGGGTGAATCGTCAAATGGGGGCAGAGAAAAAAGGGGGGTCCCAAAATGTGTTTTCCCAATGCAATTTCCCATAGGACCTTCAGCCACAGCTACAGCCCGAATGGCTGAACGGAATTACGCCAAATTTGGCAAAGAGGTAGTCCTAAGTTCAGACTAGTGCCCTTTGTTTAAATGGTGTCAATCTGTTCAGTAGTTCCTGAGAAAATGATAGTTAAAGTAATATATATATCTATGGGCGCGGTCGATCCGCGGAGTGTGCGAGGATTGTCATCGTACCATAAATGCACCCTTCCGATCACGCGCTGAATGCTAATTGGCTGTCAAGTGGTGGTCAACATTCGAAACCAGGAACTGTTGCCAGACATTTTGTGCCTCGGTAGAAGAGAGGCTGAGAAAGTCAGTGGAATATGTGTGCAAAACGTAGAAAAGGGGCAGGGTAGAAATATTTTTCCCTCTAGACCTGCTTAGGGGGTCCCAGAAGGACCCCCAGGGCCCACATTTTTATTTTATTTCTTTAAACCTGGCAGGTGCATGTAGGGTGCGGGGACTGTGCCGTAAAATAAATAAAATAAAACTGAGTTTGTTTTATAATTAGTCCCAGGGGGGTTAAATACAGTGGGCAAAATTATTACATTTTATGTGGGACCCAGAGGGGCCCGCCAGCCTCGGGGATTGTCACCCCCCGCGGCTAAAAAGAAAAGAATGGTGGGGGGAGGGGTCGAAGGTCCCCAAAGCCGCGGGGACCACCACCCCCGGTGCTTTATGTATTGTGGGAGGGGGACTGCATGGCCCCCCTCCTGAAGCACTCGAGGGCCTGTTACCCCCCGGGGCTACAAAAAACATGGTGGGGGGCTGCAAGGTCTCCAAAACCCCGGGGACCACCACTCCCCGGGGCTTTATGTATTGTAGGAGGGCCGGCTCCTGCAGTGTCCAAGGGTGTCCATCTCGCCCTCCCATAGCAAGGAAATCTGTACTCTCTTTCAAAATCTAAATCAGATTCCTTTTCCACATGGGGAGCTGCATGTTAGTAGCTCCCCATGTGGAAAAGCAATGCCGGCTCCCAAACGCGTAGAAGTTGTGCACCAAAGGCTCTGGAGTCGCGCACCCTACAGATTATGAGCTGTGCATTCAGCGCGTGCACACCAGGGGGCCGCACTGAGTGCTGCGCTGGGTGGGCGACTTTTAATTTTACAGTAAAATAATAGCCCCTATCAGTAATTTCTAATATTCCCGGGGACCGTATCCTCCGGGTCTTATAAAAAATGTTGTGGACCGTGGGGGGAGCTACAATGCCCTAACGGCCCCGCTGGCACCCCGCGTTCCTCAGGACCCGGCATTGCTTTTTCGCATGGGGAGATGCTAACTTGCATGTGGAAATGCAATCTGGTTTGGATTTTGAAAGTGAGAACCGATTACACTGCTGTGTCTTTCAAAGTGCAAACTAAGTTTGTTATGGGAGGGCGGGAGCCGTGAGACTCCTGCCGTCTCATAGTAAACAGCAGTGTCCCCGTAGTAGGCACCCCGGGACACTGCAGGAGTCGACCCTGGGGCGTGGCGGTCTCCAGGGCCTTCGAGGGGTCCAGGCGGAGGCCCACGCAGTCTGCTTCCTACAATATACAAATACCGGGGAGTGGTGGTTCCTGGGGCTTGAAGGGGGTCGTTGTGGTCCCCACACTCCTTATTTTGCGGGGGGCCTTGGAGCCCCCACAACCATTTGTTTTATAGCCCCGGTGGGTGGCTCTCAGTCTTGTATAGGAAACAGCAATGTTGAGAAGATCTTCTGGTAAGATAAAAAAAGATTTTTAAATCCATTTTCGTCATTTTTTTTGTCGTTTGCAGGCGTTAAAGAGACAATTTTAACTCCGTCTTTGTAAATATGCCACTAATGTTTGTAATGTCGACAATTTCGTCTTCCATTTAAATAGGCAGAAAGTATTTATTGAAGTTCATTGTGAATCGTGAAGCAACACTGTCTAACTGTGATCGATAAATAATTGAATGAGTTGTGTACTTGTTTTGCTCGTAATGTGCATAGGGGCAGATTTACAAGTTCATTGCTTTACTATTGCATTACTTTTAGGATGTGAAAAGTGATGCGATAGTGGCGCAAGGGGGCTGTAAATCTGGTACACAGTGTTCTGTTTTACTTTGCTTTCCTTTCTGTAATGTAGAGCATCCAGGGTAAATATAACGGTTTCTGTACAGCCAGTACCTTTCAACCCTACCCCCAAACGGCTTTCTTCCTGTTACCATAGTAACAGTTCATGGAACACTTACGTGAGCACAGAGGTTAGAAGTGCACCACACTGTGTTGCTAATGGAAAAAGTTACTGTGCTGGAGTTTTAAAACTTTTCCATAGGAACCGTTAGTTGTAGCTATAGACTCTGGTAAAGATCTGGTGAAGAGTTAGCCTCAGAATTATACTTAAAATTTTAAATATAATTTCTATTGGGGACCGCCACCCCCCAAAAAAAGAAGACGTATATACTTTTTTTTTAATTAACTTTTATTGAAACAACAATAAATAACTGGAAACGCAAGTTAAAGATAACAAAATAATAAATAACTAGAAACATAAGTTTAACAAAACAATATAATAAACAAAATATGATATAGACTCCAATAGAAGTACGGTAGGTAATCTGCAAAGGAAAAATGAAAATGAGTGTTTAAAATTAGATTGATGTGACTAATTGAGGTCAAACATTACAAGTCAAGGCAATACTTGGCGATATTTCCTTATTTTTATGTCTGCAGTGTGCCTGATACATTTCACTTGTATTATAGGCCCGGGTTCAAGAGGTGTCTGTATGGAAGTGCCTACTGCGTCAGATTTACACTATGGATCAACAGGTCTTTAAAATGATTCAGAGATGAGACAGAATTAGGTGAGAGATCAAGTCATTATGCAGGACAATATTCTTTAGGGCTTATATACAAGACTGTTGTGCCACTTTTGTGTTCCTTTTCCCCTGTTGAAAGTGACGCAAAAGTGGCGCAAGGAGCTTGAAAATAAGCTCTTTTACATCTAATGCATTTAATCGGAGGGATTGTATATCTAGGCCGCTCTGCTTACCTTGTGTAAACACTGTGACCAACAGAGTACACAACTTGAACTCAGCTTTGGTTCTACACGTCAGAGTGGACAGCAGCATCCATAACTTTAAAAGAGAAAGAGAAACTATGTGCGAGAGAGAAAGAGAGAAAAAACGACATTAAAAGTGTGAGAGAGAAAGTTATAGATGGAGCAGTTAATATTGGAGAAAATACTCGTAGCTCACCTTTTGCCTCCGTTGTGTGTCCAAGCACGTTCTGGTTCATAGTGCACCCTCCAGTTTAGTGATGTGAAAGTTAGTATATAGAGTTAGTAATAGCATAGTACATACAACTGCACACGTATATTTTTGGTTTATTTATTTGTACACTCAGGATACTATATTACAACAAGTTCCACTGTAAGGAAGTGTCTGTGCACTGTTTTTTTCCAAAGTAGTATATCCCATACATTCCCTTTTCTTGGGAAGTCAGAGACAGATTTAGAAGCTCCTTGAGCCACTTTTCATTAATAGTGACACAAAAGTGGCACAAGGGGCTTGTACATCTGCCTGTTGTAGCCTATCTATTCTTACTGCCCGGAGGTAATTGTACATTCCTACGCAGTGAAGCTGCTGCACACTACCAACTCTCTCCTTTCACAGATGACTTGTCGTTGTTTCGGAAGCAAGCTTCTTTGCTCACCTTGTGCCATTTGCCTGATTCAAAGAGGGTACACTATGTGTTGAAGCAGCCTTCTCAGAAGTTGTTACGATGACCACGCATCATCGCAGAATCCTCGAACGTTGAGTTTTAGAGGTGTTGTGTGGGGGGGGGGGGGAGAGGGGGAACCCAATTTGTGAAACACAACCTGTAAGATAAAAAGGAAGTTAACATTGTGTGTCATTTTTTTATCAAAGGAGAGAGGAAGTGAGAGAGTGACTGCAAAGAATATTCGTAGCTCACCTTTCTGTTACCGGTGTGTTTTTCACCACGTGCCAGGACATAATGCACCCTGAAGCTCTACATATAAAAGATAGTAAAAGAAAGATGTTATGAAAAATGTTATGATTGGTATTTATCTTAATGTCGAGTTAATGTGGAGTTGAATAACATCGCCCTTTCACACACCTTCCCTCTTGCATTTAAAAACAACTATTTGTATTTGACCGATTATAAAAATGTTCCTGCTATTGGAAAAAAATATATATATACATGCTATTTAGGACTGCGTACGCCTAAATCGCTGCGTCGCTTTTTTGTATCCAGTCTGGTGCACCCCATCAACTTCCTCCAATGCGCACCTAGGCCTCATTGCTCACCTTTTTGTTGACAGAAACCTTCAACATCATGCAGTCCCGCTCTGCCACCAAGAAATCTGACATATGGTGCAGAGTCTTGATATCAGGATGGCTCCCATCATCGTCATCGCAGGTTCTTCACCCGCTCAGTCCTTCCGGTACCACTAACTCAGTAACCAAAGAGCCCACGCACGTGGTGGTGGCCCCCTGTTCGGTGGTTCGGGCCTACATGAGGCGTCCGAACCTCCAGGACGGGCCATCACAGCGCTTGCGATGGGAGCAACTCTAAAATGGCGTACAGCACGTGCGCCCCGTCTTTTTTATTGGTACGGTCACGTGTGTAGTGAAGGATGCGCTGGATGAGTGTGGTGTGGATGTATAGAACCGGAACTAAGAAATCACTACAATGGAAATCTGGGCAATGTTTCGTTGATATGTTTTCCTGGAAGCGTAAGTGGAGTGGGCTGGCCTAACGTATGCCAGTGCTGTGCGAGGCTCTGAACCTTGATTTCGGAGCTATGGGCGTGGTCCCGTCGTGAGTTATATGAGAAATCAAGTGATTCAGGTGTCCAATTTGTAGTGCTGACGTCACCCGGGTCTTCAAAACAAAATGTGTCATTATATCTCTAAAGTCCCACAACTTGGCCAACATGGAAGGTACGGGGTATTACTGACTCTATATTCGTTCATAGTTGCATACATAAAAGATGGTGGACATGACGTATTTCTGCGATTATAAATGTTTATTGTACATTCCGTGGAGTGTTGTAGCTGTAGTAATACAGGGCTGTGAAAGGTTTAAGTTGTAGTTTTTGGCACATGAAGGGCAGCTAATATATATACTATGTGATCATTTAGGTAGACTGTAGAACTTGATGCTGGAAATCAGTGTTCGAGTCTCAGAGTTGCTTCCACATCCTGTTATTGTAAAGTAATGATGTTATGTACGCTTGTCTAAAAATGTATCGTAAATACGGTGCTCATGTAAATAGCTGATATAGTTTTGGGTTGATTTTGCGCTATATAAATATGCTTTAAAAAAAAAGGAGGAATAGCCCACACTTACTGTCACAGGTAAGATGGCTGCATACGCTATTTATAGCACAATATAATGTGGTAGGGCGGAGGAGCAGCATTTTACAAATACAATAAATACACAGACACCGATAGATTGTTGAAGTGGGTACGGGCACGTGTGCTCGATTCCATTTTTTTTACGTTGTTGTTGGTAACAAGTAGAATAGTAATCATGATAACATATACAGATATTTAATCATAAACGGTTTATGACTCCTGCTGTACAAAGGTAGGAGCATTGTATGTGAAATAATACACATAAGATTCTATGGTAAAGAGTTCATGAGTTGTGGTGCACTGAGGTAGGGGTGGTTTGTGTGGAGCCTGCGATGATGCTTGGTCCAGGCAGACCGCACTAGTAAAAATGTGTTTTGACTATGGAATTTTGCCTTAACAAGGGCACGTGGCGATTATTTACGGTGTACTGAGTTAGTGGTACGGCTGGTGTTTATCGTGTGCTCACCCTGTGATGATGCGTGGTCTGAGCAGGCTGGACTGAAATCATTCACTGTTGCATACTGGACTATATGAACTTTGAGGGGGGGGGGGGGGGAACTAGCATCAATGGTTATCAATTGCTGTGCAAACTATGTGTACTGATTGCTCCCCATAACAAATTAAACAATTCGACTTCACGCAGTGCATTGTAAGTTTTACAAATTGGAAACGTATGTCTGGTGGCGATGTTGAAGGTGATATCCCAGAGGCACTTTATATTGCCGGTGGTGAAGGTACATTTTGGCGCAATTTTCTACATTCTTTGTTATTATATCCGCCTCACTTCCCGGATTTTTCCGTGGACCAGCCGTTCTCCTACGATTGCTATTGGGTGCAGGTAGGAGACTTGTTTTCAAGCAACATACGAACTCCTGTCTAGATGCTTTTTGTGCCGCTATTTATTTGCCTACTACAGCGTGTGTTTTCTTTTCCGTTTTGCCACATATAGCTAATACATGAAAAAAAGCATGTGAGCCACCCCTTCAATCAATCGCGCACCGCGTTGCGGGCGCTCTGCCTTATGACACCTCTGCTACTCAATACAGGTATTACATGGGTTTAATCCCCCACAACCTGTCTCTTGTTTGTTTGCACTCTGCCCTTGAACTTTATAGTCCTGATTGCCTCCGTTCTTGCCTTTTCAGAATATTCCCTTGATTTACAGTCTACCTCCACTCGTGCAGCCTTTGTGCTGGCTGAGCAGGTAAATTGTGTTCACCTTTGTGTGTAGAGACAGAGAGGGCTCTCTCAGTGTGACAATATTTGTTTGACACCATCCCTTAATTCCTTTTTACAGATAAGTTCTCATCCAGTCCCTGTCCTGAGGAGAACCTACACTATTCAAGGTTCGAAACGCGTTGACCCCCAGCCTGTGACAAGAAAGAAGGGTGCAGCTAGGGACTAACTTATACCACCCTTGTGGGCCCTTGCTGTCAATCTTAAAAATATTCCATCACAGGTGTTGTGAGACAGGCAGGCCTGCCCATTCCACGTTTAGATCCGCCTGTCCACTGGTATTCTAGTCAAAGGACTGGTTTCTTCCCACTTGTAAATATTGTTCTTTGTGTAAAGGTTGTCTATGTCGCAATCAGTTTGTAATGTAATTTGTTTGATGTTTTTTGTTGGTGTTGTGAAATCTTGAGTATTTACCTTAAATGTTTGTATATTTGTATATATTGTACACATAACTGTATGTTTTTTAACTGACTGTTTTGACAGAAATTTCCTTTGATGTCATGTTTTTGATGAACTAATGAAAATTGATTATAAATGAAAATAAATTCGTTTGTAATATATAACTGTTGGCCACGCAGTACATACTGGCTGTGTGTGTCCTGATTTCCCTTGAAATAATCCTGATCAGCCATTTTGTTCTGTTTACTAATTGTTGAGATCCAGGCTGGTCAGCTGTAGGATCCAATACATTCATTTGTATACAGACTGAATTTTGGAGGGAGCACCCCCCGCCGTACAGCACCCATTCATGAGTGCATGAGTTCGGTGCAAGTGGAGCGAGTGTGTGTGTGTATATATATATATACTTGCATTAACTTTTTTTTGTCCTTCAGGGATGTCATAAAATTTCCAGATGAAGTGGTTCTTTGTTTTCTGGTGAGGAGGGTCCTCTTGCACAAAACCATCTGAATCACTGCTGGATGACTCCCTTGCAGCCATTGCTGTAGATCAGGAAATTAATGAGTAGATAATTCACAAAACACCTCTTGCTCTCTCCAAGTGCAAATCAATAGTGAGAGAAATGGGTGGGTTTCTCAAAATTTAGAAAAAATAATTATTGAACCAATGAAAAGTGTTATTTTCAGGTCACATGACCAGGGGCTTCATCATTATGAAACCAAAACTGTTATGAACCAATGAAAAGTGTTATTTTCTGGTCACATGACCCGACGCGCTCACGCGACACGCCCAGGGGCGCGTCGCGTAAGTGCGTCGGACGCCTACGTTGCGCGATCGTATTCGCTCGAGTGCTTCCGGGTGCGCTTACGCCGTGCGTATCACGCGGACGCGGCTACGTGATACGTCACGATCATGTTTTCGTTCGCTATTTTGGCGCTTACGGGACGCTCCCCGGAGCGCGCCCCGGGGCGCTTTATGAAAGAACGCTCTCGGGGCGCACCCCAGGGCGCGCACCGGGAGCGCTTCATAGAAAAAAAAAAAAAATTAAAAAAAAGAAATTGGGGAAAAATAGTAGGGATTGGTAGCCCAATGTGCCTTTGCTATTCTCAAGTGGTTTTTACGAAAATTAACTTTGAAAAAAAATATATATTGTGCTACATTGGGCTATATATATGTTAGAGCCCAAATGTAGCCCAATGTAGCCCACCAGAGACAAAAAAAAAGCAAATGTAGCCCAAATATCAGCTAGATGTAGCCCAACTGTAGCCCAATGACAGAATGTACCAGAGTGTTCTAAAGAACAACTAGAGCGCTAACAGTCTTACTTATAAAGTGAGACTTATAGTTAGGAATTAGCATTAAAAAAACCTATGAAATTCACTGAAAAAACCATAGGTTTCACACCAATTATAGTTAGGAATTAGCATTTTAAAAACCTATGAAATTCAGTGAAAAAAAACATAGGTTTCACACCAGTTATAGTTAGGAATTAGCATTTAAAAAACCTATTAAATTCACTGAAAAAACCATAGGTTTCACACCAGTTATAGTTAGGAATTAGCATTTAAAAAACCTATTAAATTCACTGAAAAAAACATAGGTTTCACACCAGTTATAGTTAGCTGGAAGTTTTACTCGCATAAAACCATTGAAATTCCCACGTTATAGTTAGATGGACTCACTATAACTTGCGCGTGCAATGCACTGCTGATGACGTCACATATTACATCACTCATGACATGGTCAGTGACATCACCTATGAAACCTATGGTTTTTTTCAGTGAATATATATATATATATATATATATATATATATATATATATCCTACTGGCGGTCGCCAGTAGGTAGTTATAGTTAGGACCTTGCTAACATAGGAAATCCGCAACATTCTATTGGGAATAACTCTGGCGCCGGTTGAGGAATTTGTGAGTAATTTTCCAAAATTTTGACCAGCTCCGCTCCTTCTCTAAAAGTTTCGGGGGGATTACTGAAGTGGGGGCTGAGAAAAAAGGGGGGTCCCAAAACGTGTTTTCCCCATGTTCATTTCCATAGGACGGTCTGACAAGTCTACAGCCCGAACTGCTGAATGGAATTACGCCAAACTTGGCACAATTGTAGGGACTGGTTTGCAGATGTGCCTTAGCTATATTGGTGAAAATTACTTCAGTGGTTTTTTAAAAAATTTACTTCAAAAACACATATATATATAGGAGCGCTCGGGGGCGGAGCTTGCTGGCGTCCATGCAAGACGTGTGAGTGCTGAGCTCCTCGCCTGAGCCCCTTTAATATCCATCAAACTGATCCTTTTTGGCACCTCGCGGTCTCCAGCGAGAGCGGAATTTGCTTCTACGACCCCTGGAGCTGCTGGGGGCACCTTTCCTGATCGAAATCGGTGGTGGCATCGATCACCGGACCGGCGGTGTTTGGAGTTGCGGACCAGGCCGCAATCCGCGGACTATCCTTGGGGGCTGCCTGCCCTGCGTAACGCGACGTGCGGCGTGAGGTTCCTGCGTGGCCCCGTCCTGCCGGACGACCCACTACCCTGTGCGGTTTCTGGACCGGTCATCACCAGTGCCAGTTCACTGTGGCCCCTCTGCCTCGTGTGTGTTTGCTGCGACCCCTTGGTGGAGACCTGGGGCTCCCTGAAGTGACCTACTGGCTGGACCGCGGGAAGTAGCGCCCTACTGCTGCCGGTTGACGGGCTCCACCGCAACTCGGATTGCCCCGAGGACTGGAAAGACACTGGTATTGGGCCGTGTGCTTCTGTGTGTACTGGCGCTTCTCGACACCCCGCGGTGTGCCCTGCACCGTAGTGTGACACTGGAGTTTGGGCTTCTCCCCTTGGACTAGTCTGTGCCACGAGGCTCGCGGCCGCCATCTTTGGCCGTCGTCCCCTGCTTTGCTCCGGACTGCTTCGCGGAGTTTGCTCCCCTGGCTCTTCTCCTACGTCGAGCCACCTCTTGCTCTTTGCTTGCCATATCTTCTGGGACCTCTGCCATGGTGAAAGGAGACAGAAATCAACCGAAGCTCACGTTCGACCAGCGGAGGCCGAAGGGCGCGGAGAATGCTCCTCCGGAAACATCAGCGCAGGCGGCGGAGGGCTCGCTCTGTGCGGACATTCGTGAGATGCTAGGCGCCATGGAGAAAGGCCTGCAGGACAGTATGTCGGCGATCGGCTCGAAAATCGACGCCTTATCATTCCGTATGGACCGGATGTCCGAAAGGGTGGACAAACATGCGGAACGTTTGGACATGGCGGAGCGTAGGCTGACGGAGGCAGAGGAGGCCCAAACGGAGTGGGATAGGGACCGTAAGCACTTCGGCCGTCTTCTCCAGGTCATACAAGACAAAACGGAGGATTTGGAAGCGCGCTCGCGGCGCTCCAACATCCGCATCACGGGGGTTGCGGAATCCACCAACACCGGTAAGATGGAACTGTTTGTCGAGAAGCTGCTTCACAAGCTCCTGGGGGAGGACGTCTTCTCCCCCATGTTTATTGTTGAACGGGCACATCGCACTCTCGGACCCCAGCCGCAGCCTGGCCTCCCGCCGAGACCAATCATCGCAAAACTTTTGAATTACAGGGACCGCGACCTGGCCCTCCGTCTGGCGCGAGAGAAGGGGGAATTGCAGTTTGAAGGAATGAACATCTCCCTCTATCCTGACTTCACTGCTAGGGTGCAGGAGGAGCGAAAGCGGTTCGCTCCCTACAAGAAACAGATGCGAGACATGGGGCTCGACTACGCCATGCTATACCCGGCGAGACTTCGGATAAATAAACAAGGACATTCGCATTTTTTCACCGACCCGGCTGATCTGAAAAAGTCGCTTAAGGAATGGGCCAAAGAACAGCGCAACAACCCGAGGGGTCAGCGTCCGGAGGATGAGGAGGCTAGATCTTCGGAGGGCCAAGGCTGAACTGTCTCACGCTGCGTGGCTTGGCTTGGCTATTTTACTGTCACTGTATGTATTGGATTCCAGTTTTTGATATGACTCTCCTTTGCCTTCACGACATGTTGGTTTGTGCCCCTTAATCTGCCTGGTTCGGGGTGGTGCCACATAATGGGGCTCGAACTTTTGCTGTTCTTCCTTGGTTGTCGGAAGGGTGCCCCCGATGGTATGTAGGGACTGATTATTCGCCACTCTGCTTGTTCTATTGCTGGGGCGTGGGTGGGGTGCCGAACGCTATGGGGGTAGGGCTGGGAGCACCGACTGTTTCTGGCCTTTGTTGGAGTATATTGTTGTCTGGCCAGTACCTCTGCCCCTGCGCTTTCGGCTTTTCGACCCTCTAGGGGGTCCTGGGTTTGTAGTGGGGTGTTTCGGGTGGGTTCAGGGTGGGTAGTGCTAAGCTCTGTCTGACCGGGTTGGGGTTGGTCGGCTGTGGGTGGGTGGCTGTTGGTTGTGCTTGTGTATTCTTGCTGCCATGCTGTTTGGGGTTCAGGGTTTGCCGGGTGGGGGGTATGTTTTTGCCGACTACTGCACTGTGTCTGCCACGCTGTCTGCTCTGCAACATTTTCCTTCTAATCTACCATGTCGACTGTTGAATCATTGAATGCGGAGTGCTCCCCGAGCTCCCTGCGATTACTGTCCTGGAATGTAAGGGGGCTCAACGATTTCCGCAAGCTCAGGAAGGTCTTAGCCTATTTGCATCGACATCACATTGACCTTGCGTTACTGCAGGAAACACATTTGCCACTATCCAGCCCTATGTTACAGGTGAGGGGCCTTGGCCCCGCTTGTGTCGCTGCGGGGTTCACGACACACGCTAGGGGGGTGCTCATATGGGCTAATCCCAAATCCCGTTTGTCACTGACCCGACTGGCGGTAGACCCTGAAGGGAGGTTTGTGGTTGCGCGCTGTGTTGGAAAGGATCATGATCTTCTGCTGGTGAATGTGTATGGCCCAAATTACGACTCCCCGGAGTTCTATGCTTCGCTTGCTGACAGTTGCAGGCAGTTTGTGGGCGCTAGAATGCTGTGGGGGGGGGACTTTAACTTAGTGCTGAACCCGGACCTTGACAGATCTGCGGGCCCCCCTAGGTCCCCTGCTGCTTCTGCGTCCCTCCTTTTGTCGGAATGTGTGAAACTTGATTTGCTTGATGTGTGGCGACATAGACACTTGGGGCGGGGTGGGTTCACTCACTACTCGGCCTATCACAACATTCACACACGTATAGATTATTGGTTTGTTTCCCGCTCTTTGCTAGATATGGTGAAAGCCTGCACGGTTTTCCCGCGCACGCTGTCTGATCACTCGCCCTTGCTCTTGCAACTGGTGGCTCCTCCCAGGAGGATCCCCCCCTTCACGTGGAGGTTCCCCCCGTACTCCCTCTTAGATGAGGTTTTCAGAGGGGAACTCGCCGAAGACATAGAGACCTATTTCGCGACCAATGTGGGCTCAGTGGACAGCGTCCAAGTTCTCTGGGACGCTTTTAAAGTTTTCATCAGAGGGATGACTATGGCGAAACACTCTGGGGTGCTCAAGGCTATCAGGCGACGCCTGCAAGTGCTCGAGACTCAGCTCTCTAGCCTGGATAATCAGGCGGTAGACACGGGGGACGCAGCCAATATGGTCACGCTTAAGTCCCTGCTAGATGAATTTCAGGAGGAGGCGGACAGGGAAATTAAGCATATGGGCAAATACGCGACGGCGCGTGTGTATGGGGAACGGGAGCGGCCTGGTGCACTCCTAGCCAAACTTATGCGCAACAGTAGGCCCCCATTGGTTATCGAGGAGTTGGAGACGGCTACTGGGGCGGTGGTTACGGAGGAGCAGGACATCTTGGCGGAATTTCATGCCTACTACACTGCCCTCTACTCCTCGAGGGACGCACGCCTTGAGGACGAAATAGACGACTACTTGAGCTACATCCGAATGCCCTTCCTAGCTGACTGGCAGAGGGAGTTTCTAATGGCCCCCATTCAGAAAGAGGAGATAACGGAAGCGCTGGAGGGCATGAAATCTGGTAGCGCTCCTGGTGCGGACGGTCTCACGGTGTCCTTCTATAAGGCCTTCCAGGAGCAACTGGTCCCGTACTTGATGCTCTTGTTCGATGACATCTGCCAGCAGGGCAGCATGTCGAAATCCATGAGAGAGGCGTTGCTTATTACCATCCCGAAACCTGGCAAGCCCCCGAATCAGTGTGGCTCCTACCGGCCGCTATCGCTGATAAATGTGGACGCGAAGCTGTATGCTAAAGTTCTTGCGACTCGTTTGGCGTTGCTGGTTCCGGATCTGGTTGCCCCGGAGCAGGCGGGATTTGTCCCCTCACGCAATCTCACTTATAATATTCGCACGGTCCTGGGCACAATCCAGCATGTCAAACACGAACACAAAGCGGTGGCCATCTTCTTGGATATGGAGAAGGCCTTTGACTCCGTTGAGTGGCCGTTTATGCTGAGAGTCCTCCGTAAATTTGGCCTAGGAGAGCCGTTTTTGCAAATGTTGAGCGCCCTATACTACAAACCTACTGCGAGGCTAAAGATAGGTAGCCTGGTCACTGCTCCCATCGATATTGGGAGGGGCACACGTCAAGGCTGCCCCCTCTCTCCCCTGCTGTATGCCTTGGTAGCGGAGCCGC
This sequence comes from Lissotriton vulgaris, assembly GCF_964263255.1. NCBI lineage: Eukaryota > Metazoa > Chordata > Amphibia > Caudata > Salamandridae > Lissotriton > Lissotriton vulgaris. Next base: position 1,545,774,665 of record NC_141694.1, on the reverse strand, counting down.
TCGCCTGCGCTATACGAGAGTACCACCGGTTTGAAGGGATCAACTTCCCGACGTACCAGATCGGTATCTCCACTTATGCGGACGACACTCTGCTATATGTTCGGGACCCGGAGACTAATCTCTCTGCGGTGCTACGGGAGGTGGTTAGGTTCGGGGCTCTTTCTGGTCTTCGCGTCAACTGGAATAAGTCAGTAGCGTTGCCCCTGACGCCGGTGACGCTCCCTTTCGACTCGGAGTACCCCTTGCAATGGACCACGGATGCTATCCGCTATTTGGGGATACGCATACATACGGACCCGGAAGTCCTGATACGCGAGAACTATGGTGTGGCCTACTCCAAACTGGTAGACGACGTCGAAGTGTGGTCTAGGCTCCCGCTTTCGCTCATGGGCAGGATTGCGCTCATGAAAATGGTGGTACTCCCCAGGTTCCTCTTCCTCTTTGTGAATATTCCAGTAGTCCTCTCCAAGGCTTTCTTCCGGCAACTCACCCAAACACTCGTCCGCCTGGCGTGGGGGGGCAAACAGCCGCGGGTGCAGTGGCAAACACTCACCCTTCCGTACGACCAGGGAGGCCTTGGGGCACCGGATCTGGAGCGATACTACAGACTTGCTCAGGGCGCACACCTGCATACTTGGATTCATGGGGACCCGGGTATCCCTCATGTGAAACTGGAGAGACTCTTTGCAGACCCTGTCCCGCTTCCGGCGACAGTGTGTTATCCACCTGATAGAAGGGTCGGCAATCTGGACTCTATAGCCACCACGAATCATGCTTGGCATGCACTGATTGGCTCCCGGGATTGCAAGCTGCTGTATTCACCTTTGCTCCGGGTAGAATGGGCGGCCTGGCTGGCTCCGCTGACTGAGAAGGGCGTCCTGAAGGCACTCCGTGACCTAGGCATTCTTACCATGGGTGATCTCTTCTTAAACGGCACTCTGAAAACGCTGCAGCAGGTCCTTCACTCCTGCCCCGGGTCAACGCTGCTTCATAGTTTTCAATATCACAGGGTTCGTAGAGCGGCCCTTGCCGTTTTAGGCCCGGACCTGGCTGAGCCGCCGGAGGTCCCGGAACTCACCTATGTCATCAAGACCCCCTCCGCTCGCAAACTGATCACGGCCCTTCGCTCACTGGGTGACAGGCAACGGAAATATCCCCCCTCCAAGGCCCGTTTGGCCTGGCAGGCTGACCTCCAATCTCCCATCTCAGACGACATGTGGCGTTATTGTGCGACTAATACCAAGAAAATCTCGCTCAATGGTAGGCACCGTCTGGTGCATTTTAAATTCCTACAGCGTGTCTACTATACGCCCGAGAGGCTGCATAGGTATGGCCTTAGAGAGTCAGCGGAGTGTGAGCGTTGCCACTTTCACACAGCAGACTTTCTCCATATGGCCTGGACCTGTCCTGCCATACATAAGTACTGGGTTGAGGTCTTTGCGGGCCTCAGTGCTATCCTCGGTGACACGATCTTGCCTAACCCGGCGCTCGCCTTACTTAGTTTTTCAAAACCACTTCCTGTGGCTATGCGGCGACTAGCGGACATGGCGTTATTGACGGCAAAGCGACTGGTGGCGTTATGCTGGATGCGGGGACCAGTCCCGACTAGAAAACGGTGGGAAACAGACTTGCTTTACTGCTGCACGCAATCAGAGGTGTATAGCGAACTCCTACCTCCAAAGAGTAGGCCCAAAAACTTTTGGGGTTTGTTTCGAGCGTTTCAAAGTGCGAAAGAGGATGGTGAGTCGGATCCTGAGAGTGTGGAGGCAGATTTGTTGCAGGAGGAGGGGGCTGAGTCAGCGGTGGTTGAGGAGTGTGCCGGCTGAAGATCTTACAGTTGTGACAGTGTGGTGATTCGTGCCTGACTGTTTGAGATGTTTCTGCGTTAAGAGTTGCTTGTGACAGCTGTTCTGGTTTATGGCGACCTCTGTCCCCTTCCCAGGGCGTAATCCCGCCCTAGCGGGCGCTTGCTGATCTCCCTTGGTCTGTCTGAGGGACACATGGTTGAGGTACGGGGCGGGTGGTGGGTAGTGGGCACGGGTTTCGGTAGTCTGGCTTGTTCTTTCTTGGGGTGGGTGGGTTTGCTATTGTTTGGGGGGTCCCCTTCCCTTTATTCACCATTCCCTGAATACTTGTTGCTGTTCCCCTAGATTCTGGGTTTCTACGCAGTTCTTCACAGGTGGCTATTTTGATCCTGCCAATCTGGCGCGTCCTGCTCCCCTGGGGTCTGATATTGTTGGTGCGGTGGGGTGTGCATCCTGCTTATGAGTTGCGGTCATCCAATAGTAGATGCTACGATCGATTGCTTCTGTACACCTGTTCAACACCTGCAGTTTCGCCGCCAGGCCCTTAGGCTGTTGGTCTTTATGGCTGTGTAACTTACCCGCACCCGGGGATTGGAGAATGGTTTTTTTCTTTGTTGCCGCCGGCCCCCGGGTTGTAGGCGATGTCGGCTGTGTATGTAACTTGGAAGTGCAATAAAGTATAAATTTAATAAAAAAAAATATATAGGAGCGCTCACCGGTACGCGTACCTGGGAGGGCACCCGGCACGCTAGGAGGGAGGGCGCGAGCGGAAAGCGGATTGGCTGTCGGGTGACTGTCAACATTCTAAACAGTCCAGAGAGTCCGCCATCTTGTGTCTCCGTAGAATCGAGACACAAGAGGTGAAAAAGAAAAGAGGGAAATAATTAAAAGGGGGCAGAGTAGACACCCCCTGACCCCCTAGGTTTTCTGAGGGGGGCTTAGAAGGACCCGAAGGGCAAGAAAACTTTTTTTTTTTAAAAAAAATTCGCGGGGTAACCGCTGGGTGCGTTCTCAGGTGCGCTCTCCGGTATGCGCACCCTGAGCGCACCAAGGGGAAACAGTGAAAGAAAATAGTTTAAAAAAAGAATTGGGGTGAGGGGCACTCTACCCTGCTCTCTTTTCAAGTTTTGAAGTATTACATTTCACTCTTCTGAAATTACACAAAAAGGCGGTGATAGGGTATATCAGAGACAGATCGTGAGAGAAAGGAGTCAGGAGATGAAGAAGAGGTATGAAATATACATTGGTAAAAATACAGTGGGAGAAGGGCAGTAAATATGAGTAAACTTACTATGTAACATAAAAATGTTGCACTCTATACTATAAGTATTACATTATACTACAATCACTTTGCTTTTACCTCATATATTAGAAATAAAAATGAATAATATGCCAACTAATGTTTAATTTGTAATAAATAATTTATTGTTCAGATTTCTCATAATTTAATAGAACTTGTAGCATGTCCTCATCTAGTATTTCATCATCATTCATATATTTAATGTCCTCATGAAAATTGTTCATTGATTCTATTTCATCCAAACATTGAATTAATTCTTCATCTATGGATTGATTCATAACATCTTTAAAGTTATTTTCTCTTTGTGATGAAATGGTGCTTTCAATGTCTGTGCCATTTTCATTTTCAAGATGTGTTGATGTAATTTGAAAAGAAATTTCGTTGTTGGCCTCCATTTTAATTTCAAATTTCTTGCTGTAAATTGCAGAAAAATGTAATCACTTTCAATTATCGACATAAAAGTAGCGTAATCAAGTATTTAGTTCTTTAAAATTAATTGGGCAGTGTATAGTATCAGACAGGAACTAGAAATATAAAGCACTGCATGTGATGAAGCCAATCTTAAACAATATTTATAACAGAAGGACTGTAAATAACTCATGGAAAACATTTTCCAAATTATCTTAAAGTGTACAACATAGTTCCCCTTACAAATTAACAACTCACCTTTTTGAAAATAGAAGAGTTAGTACTGTGTTATTCTAAGTCCAGCAATTGAGCACCCAAATTTTCTCTCAGAAGTACCTCAGACTGGGGTTTTACAAAATGGCTGTGTTTTCATCTCATTTAAGATATGTACATAACCAATCAAACTTCATCACGCACAAAAATTCCAAACTAAAGTAATATTTTGATTGGTTCTGAATTTCAATACTTTCAAATGTGTTTTCCCCATGCAATTTTGCATAGGACATTTAGACACGCCTACAGCCTGAATGGATGAATAGAATTACACCAAAGTTGGCAAAATGATAGGTACTGGTATGTAGTAGGGCCTTTTCTATATTTCTTTGAAATTTCTTCTGTGGTTTTTATGAAAGGCAACATGGGTGCTTCCGTGGGCGCTTACGCGGCGCGTCTAAGTGACGTTTTGATAGCTTTACGGAAATGCAAAAAGTCTCGTACTGATTGTCTTGCATTATTATTTAGTTTTCATACATATCTTTTTTTACGAACGCAGAAATACCGCTCTCGCTGCGCTCTCGGGAGAGCGTACCAGTGCGCGCACCCGGAGCGCTCCAAGGCAAAATAAATTAATAATAATTAATACTTACACAAAACAGCAAATAAAAAATAAAAAAAAATCGTAGGTTACAAACTCGATATAGAAAGGAATTAGCTTTTAAAAAATCTTTGAAATTCACTGAAAAAACCATAGGTTTCATATTTGTTATAGTTAGGAATTAGCATTTAAAAAAACTTTGAAATTCACTGAAAAAACCATAGGTTTCACACCAGTTATAGTTAGCTGAACATTTTACTCATACAAATCCATTGAAATTTCCACGTTATAGTTAGTTGATAAAGTCACTATAACTTGCGCGCCCGCAATCCACTGCTGATGATGTCACATATTACATCATTCATGACATGGTCAGTGACATCACTGATGACATCACTGATGACATCTCAAATGACATCACTGATGACATCATCTATGTGATAATATAATGCACCTCCTCACACTCTAATCTAACCTTTGATACATCCAGTGTTGAATACAGACTACCATTCCTGAAACCATTGACACACCAATACTAGTTACTACATACACACTCACTGATTCCTAAGTCTACACACACATCCACTCATTCACCCATACAATCACTCATACATACAGTCACTCATCAATACAACACTATCATATGCACTCATACACCTATACAGACACTGACACACTGCCACTCATCCATGGAGTTACTCACAAACCTAGTTAGTCATGCAACGAATCAATCACACTCCCATTTCCTCATCTATACAGTTATAAACACATAACCTTACTTATTCAAACATATACTAACACATACTTACTCTCTTTTATAATCACTGATACAAGTACACATTGATCCATACAGTCACTTACGCAATCACAGACTCTCATGTATATTCATTGGTATATGCCAACTCTCACCTGCACTGTGTTTTACATATGTACTTACTTGGACATGTAGCACTGAGATATCCATTCACTCACCAACACATCCATGCATACAGTCAACCGTCCATACAGCTATTTCCACATGCACTCTTGAACCCATACACCAAGTGAATCAACTGCTCACACATCTATGCACAGAGTCGCACACCTCCCAGCCACTCCCACACACACTCACCCTCACATACAAATGCTTGGGCAACCAATCAGTAACCCAATATCCACTTATATAGCTATTAATCAACACATGCAGCAGCAACTTACACAACAACAGACATAATGATGCACACATACAGACAGTTTAGTCACTAAGCCATGCATTCAGTAAGACAGATTTAATCACTCTCTCATACAGTCAGTCACGCACCAACTAAATCCTTCATCCAGACACTTATACACCCACTCATTCTTGAATATGTAAAACATATTTAAACTTTACAGTAACACACAAATGATGTATAGAACTTTACAGAAACACACAGACACTGAATGATGTCATCAGTGATGTCATCAGTGATGTCATTTGAGATGTCATCAGTGATGTCATCAGTGATGTCACTGACCATGTCATGAATGATGTAATATGTGACATCATCAGCAGTGGATTGCGGGCGCGCGAGTTATAGTGAGTCCAACTAACTATAACGTGGGAATTTCAATGGTTGTGTATGAGTAAAATGTTCAGCTAACTATAACTGGTATGAAACCTATGGTTTTTTCAGTGAAAATATATATATATATATATATATATATATATATATATATATTAGACGCTCAGAACCTCGAACAACTTTTCGAAGAGAAGACGACACAGCGTGGTGGAAAACCTTCTTTTATTCTTCAGTCGCTGTCAACGCGTTTCGCCTGACCCAGCAGGCTTGGTCACGATATATATTTTTTATTTTATATTTTGCTCCGGAGTTTGGTCCAACAATTAAGAAGCACTCAGGTACAAAGTAGCTTTAACCCCAACAGCTTTTAATAGGTAAGAAAAAACGCCCTCGCCAGACAATAGAGCATCAGACTGGTGTCCGGACGCGTTTCGGGTAAGTACCTTCGGCGGAATTACAGTCTTGTGGGACTCATGGGGCCACGCCCTCCACTTTATCCTTATCGTACGCCATGATTGGCTGCTCTGACTTGAGACTGTACGTTGATTTCTGGGAGGGGTAGTCCATTGTTTCTCAGAGTGCAATACGATCCATGCTGTGTTTAAGGCTCCACATGAGCCCCGGGAGGCGCAGCTTGTTCACCATCCAACATTTGTGCCCCACACAAAAAGTCACTCGCTTCGTGACTCCGTGGCCCCCGCTTATGGGGTGGTGCTCCTCAGCGGCAGGACGGTCGCTTAAACATCATGCTCCGGGGTTTGGTCGAACAATTAAGAAGCACTCGGGTACAAAGTAGCTTTAACTTCAACAGCTTTTAATAGGTAAGAACAAACGCTCTCGCCAGACAATAGAGCATCAGACTGGTGTCCGGACGTGTTTCGGGTAAGTCCCTTCTTTGGCGGAATTACAGTCTTGTGGCATTCATGGGGCCACGCCCTCCACTTTATCCTTATTGTACGCCATGATCAGCTGCTATGACTTGAGACTGTACGTTGATTTCTGAGAGGCGTAGTCCATTGCTTCTCAGAGTGCAATACGATCCATGCTGTATTTAATGATCCACATGAGCCCCGGGAGGCGCAGCTTGTTCACCTTCCAACATTTGTGCCCCATCAAACATTTGTGCCCCACACAAAAAGCCACTTGCTTCGTGACACCGTGGCCCCCGCTTATGGGGTGGTGCTCCTCAGCGGCAAGACGGCCGCTTAAACATCGTGCTCCAGGGTTTGGTCCAACAATTAAGAAGCACTGGAGTACAAAGTAGCTTTAACCGCAATAGCTTTTAATAGGTAAAAACAAACGCCTTCGTCAGACAACAGAGCATCAGACTGCTCTCCGGATGTGTTTCGGGTAAGTCCCTTCGGCGGAATTACAGTCTTGTGGCACTCATGGGGCCTTGCCCTCCACTTTATCCTTATCGTACGCCATGATTGGCTGCTCTGACTTGAGACTGTACGTTGATTTCTTGGAGGCGTAGTCCATTGCTTCTCAGAGTGCAATACGATCCATGCTGTGTTTAAGGCTCCACATGAGCCCCGGGAGGCGCAGCTCGTGCATCATCCAACATTTGTGCCCCACACAAAAAGCCACTCGCTTCGTGACTCCGTGCCCCCCGCTTATGGGGTGGGGCTCCTCAGCGGCAGGACGGCCGCTTAAACATCGTGCTCAGGGGTTTGGTCCAACAATTAAGATGCACTCGGGTACAAAGTAGCTTTAACCCCAACAGCTTTTAATAGGTAAGAACAAACGCCCTCGCCAGACAATAGAGCATCAGACTGGTGTCCGGACGCGTTTCGGGTAAGTCCCTATATATGTATATTGCCAATAGGTAGTTATAGTTAGGACCTATTTTTGTAGGAAATCCGCAACATTCTATTTGGAATACCTTTGGTGCGGGTTGACGAATCTTCCCGAAATTTTCAAAACTAATGGCCAGGTCTGCTCTGCTCCTATCCTGAAAGTCTCGGGTGATACGTGCAGCGGGGGCAGAGAAAAAAGGGGGGGTCCCATAACGTGTTTTCCTCATGCAATTTTCCATAGGAACCGTTCATAGCGGCTACAGCCCGAACTGCTGAGTGGAATTACACCAAATTTGGTAATGAGGTAGTACTTAGTTCAGACTCGTGCCTTTTGCTTAAATGGTGTAAATCTGTTCAGTTTTTTAGATATTAAAGGAAAAAAGTACATATATATCAGGGCAGAGCCTAACGACACATTTCATTGTGTGATCTGATTGGCTGTCAGCACTTCATCCAAGAAGTGTTGGCAGCCATCTTGGGACCAATATACATGATAGCATTAAAAAGCATTGCAGTAAATAGAAGGTTTTAAGACTTTATTTACATTATAAATCATTTGTTGATGGTACCATACTTATTTTAGGAATTGTGGTGTGTTCTAAGGTGATTTTACCATGTGAAAAAGACTTCTGCTGGGATATCATGAATCATGTTTGAGAGAAAACTATTTTCTCATGCTTGTCCCATAGAGGTTTGGAAGGTGCATTTGAAGCTAAAATGAGAGCATATTTTCTGTACATTGACATTATCTTTCTCAGTCATGTGATAATGAAGTCTGACATTCTTAGTAAAACATGTACATCCAACAAGGGCAAAGACTGTCAGTTGATTCTATTACAGGACCAGAGACTTCAGATAATGCTTCTCTATTCTTTACTGCAAAATCACAGCAGCCAATAAAAACAGTTAGTTTACTTAAACTACATTGCCCATGATGCTTTCTCATAAGCCTCGCCTCCACAGCCCATAAGAGCCGTCTGCACAGTCCCATAATCCTCTTTCTTTGCTGCTCACAGCAAGAGTTAAGTGTACCTTACCAATTCTATAGTAATTGCCCAGTGTTGTGACTTGATCGACTGTTAAATGAGTGTATATGCTTTGATGAATACATGTTGCTGATTGTATCATATGGACTGATGCGCGATTGCAATCCAGGCTGAGCGCTCCCTCTCGGAGCGGGAGATTTCTCTGTGTACTGTTATTAGAGTGCCTTGTGTCATTGCTGCGTGTGGTATGGTATTGTCCATGGAGGATTGGGTGAGATACCCTAATGATGATAAGGAGGATGCTTATGAGGGGCAGACTGAGACTGCCATGGAGGATCACCTGGTTGAGGCTCTCGACGCTTCTGTCCAATCCTCAGTTAATAAAGCCATCGAAAACACGGTTCCTCAGACCGTTCAACAGGAATTGGCAGCTGCGCTAAAACCCATCAAAAGGTAGCTGGAGAGCTTCGCGAAGCGCCATGGTTACGGCAAAGCGATGCCAAAAGGGAGATCTGAAGCTTGGACTTCTGCTCAGTGTACAGATGCTGAACGGCAATGGCCTCATGCGCAAGCACTGACTGCACTGCCTAAGAGTGCGGAAGGAGAGCACTCTTATGCTGGTGTCCACGCAAAAAGTAAACAAAAGGTGCACGTAGACACTGACGCCACCTCTACCGGCACGGACACGTCTGAGGAGAAAGCTCCTCCACAGAAAAGAGCGAAAACATCTACTGCGTCGGATCCTGAACTTCCCACTACACAGTTCACGTTTGACCCCACTGACATTATGCATCCCCAGTCCTCGGACTGGATCCCACCCCCTGAAGTTTTGGACTACCTACATGAAAACCTCAGGAAGAGTTTTTGTAAGGAGGTGCGCAACCGACTACGGTCAAAATGTCCTAGACCAGACAAGGTCGCGGACACCCCGAAAATTGATGTGAGCCTTCTCACTTTTTTGAAGAAATTCGCCAAGGACCCGAAGAGGAGCATAGACCGCGCTTGGCGCGGATGCCAAGATAAACTATTAGACGTCGTAGGTCCGTTGGCGAAAATATTGGAGATGGCCCTTGTGGCCAAGGACACTTCTTCCCCTATTGATCCAGACATTCTGGCGGGCAATATGCCTTTTGGGGAACGCCAATTGCGCGCTTTCGGCGGAAAGGCGCAAATCGCTCCTAATGCGTATGGATAGCAATCTCACTTAGCTCGCCAACGCTGAACCCGGGCCCTTGGCCGAGGGAAATCTCTTCGGAGGCCGATTTGTTAAAGACTTGTCTAAATATGTCGGAACATTCATTGTCGCTTGACAAGGCGCAGTCCGGAATCAAAAGAGTGTTCCAGCAGGGTGTTTCTAACACGGTCAGACGAAGCAGGGGCCGCTCGTCAGGCCGTAACTTCAATCAAGGTTCCCAAAGAGGCGACTTTGGTCGTGGCAGAGGAGACTGGGATTCGAGGTGTGGAGGCACCTTCTATCCCTCTCGTTGCAGGTTCAATAAACGCCGGTTTCAGAGCGGTGCAATAGGGCAGGCTTCCAATCCCAACAGTATTCAGGTGAGTGTAATGGACCACTCTCTTCTACCTTTGGGGGGTCGTACACAGCATTTTCTTCACAATTGGCAAAAACTGACTCAGGACGCATGGGTGTTACAGTCACTCATAGGTTTTCACTTAGTTTTATTCCCAACCGTTTCAACACACACTTCCCGCACAGCTCCATTTTTCCCTACAAGAATGCAGTTTTATAGATAAAGAAATTGCAGACTTGCTGCGCAAACACGTATTAACTCCATGCAACGCGGGACCGCACGGTTTTTGCAGCAATATTTTTCTGGTGCAGAAAAAGGGAGGTGGAAACAGACTTGTTCTGAACCTGAGGGATTTCAATCAATTTCTTACTTACAATCACTTCAAGATGTAAGGGATCCATCTTTTTTAGCAGACCTGTTGCAGGAAGGGGATTGGCTAGTCAGGCTAGATCTCAAGGACGCTTATCTCTCCATTCCTGTCTTTCCTCCTCACCGGTGCTTCCTTCCATTCCGGTGGAACGATCAGTGGTAGGAATATTTGGCCCCTTTCGGGCTCTCATCTGCTCCCTGGTGCTGAAGCCTGTTGTGGCACACCTACGGGAACGAGGTGTGCGGTTGATCATTTATCTGGACGACATCTTGATCATGGCTCAGAATTCAGATACTCTACTACAATATCTGCAGCTCGCGACGACGTTGCTGCAGAGCTTGGGGTTTGTGATCAATCACCCCAAATCAGTTCTTTCCCTGACGTGGACAATAGACTTCCTCAGATTCACAATAGATTCCGCAGTTGTGTCTGCCCCAAGATAAAGTTGAGGGACCTCAAGAGGGAGATACTAGCATTACTCAGCAAACAGATGGTCTCGCTCAGAGCCATTGCCAGGTTGGTGGGAATATTGGCCTCCTCGATTCAGGCCATATTTCCAGGCCCGTTTCATTACAGGGCCCTGCAACGGTTGAAGATACAACATCTTCAGAAGGGCTTGTCCTACACGGACTCCGTTCCGTTGACTCAGGAAGTGAGGACCGAGCTTCAGTGGTGGCTGGGCCACGTGGATGAATGGAACGGCAGGGCGATATTTGGATCGCAGCCAGAGCTAGTTATCGAGTCCGCCGCCAGCCGCTGGGGCTGGGGAGTGCGTTGCGGAAACATCTCCACAGGCGGAAAATGGTCCCCTCACGAGCTGTCACTACATATCAATTGTCTAGAACTCCTTGCGGGTTCATTTGCGATTCGGACACTATCCCCGAAGCAGACTTCATGCTGTATCCTCCTCCGCATGGACAATGTGTCGGCAGTGAAGTACATCAACAAGTTGGGAGGCGCGAGGTTGGCCCTTCTTGTTGCGATAGCCAAGGATTTTTTGGCATTATTGCCTCAATCACCAGATATCAGTGAATGCGGAATACATCCTGGGCCAGTCCAATCAAGTGGCGGACTGGAATTCCAGACATCTCAGGGATTACAGCGACTGGAAGTTGCTCCCCAAAGTCTTTCAATGGCTTTAGAGGATTTGGGGCCCATTTCACATAGACCTCTTCGCATCCAGGCTCACTTGTCAAATCCCGCAGTTCTTCAGCTGGAGGCCAGACCCAATGGCAATGGCGACCGATGCATTCCTTCAGAACTGGTTGGGCGCACTTCAGTACGCTTTTCCCCCATTCCTCCTGATCCCCAGGGTGATGACGCAAGTAATCAGACAACGGGCAAAGATAGTCCTAGTGACACTATATTGGACGTCTCAACCTTGGTTCCCAATGTTGCTCGAGTGGAGTTGCGATCTTCCCTGGATGCTTTCCACTTCAACAGAGTTGTTCCTGCGACCTCTCAAGGAACAACATCCAATGATTCTGGACGGACACCTTTTGCTGATGGCATGGAGGCTTTCCGGCTACAGTGGCACATGCCAGGAGTTTCAGACAAAGCTTCTGAATTCATCAAGCAGGCTTGGGCCCCCTCAATTCGAAAACGTTATTCCTCGGCATGGAAAAACTAGGTGGATTGGAGCCTTGAACGGCATTTGGATCCCGTGGGGGCAGAGCTACACCAAGTGTTAAATTTTCTCTCAGATAAAGCTTCGGAGGTACTTTCTTATCGCTCGGTCAATAATTTCAGCTCGGCCATTTCAGCGGGCCATGATCTGGTTGACGGGAAACCGGTTGGCATGCATCCAGTGGTATGTAAGCTTCTTAAGGGCATATGAGTCGCGAACCCGCCTAAACCCAAGTATACGGGGTTGTGGGATGTATCTTTAGTAATTTCTTTATTCAATCGCTGGCCTGCCAACAATCTTCTCTCAAGGAAACAGTTATCAGCCAAATTGGCTATGCTGTTATGCCTTTCGCCGTGTAGGCGTTCCTCGGATGTAAGAGCTCTCGACATTACAGGTAGAGTATTTACTCCAGAGGGAGTTTCTTTTACTATTACTGGACGCACTAAGACTCTTTCACGTCACATTGATACAATGCTTTTCCTGACAATGATAAATTATGTGTGGTGCAATGTTTAAAACTTTACAAGGAATGTCCAAGTACACTGAGGCCTCAGGGTTGTTCTCAGCTATTAATTGCATGACAGAAACCATTTAAGAAGGTGGTTGTGGCCACGATTGCCAGGTGGCTTTGGTATATCATGCAAGAGGCAGGTATTGACCTCCAAAGATTTGGAGCACATTCTGTCAGGGGTGCTATGGCCTCCAAGTCATATATGTTGGGTTCTAACATTCAAGATATCATGCGTTGTGCTGATTGGTCTTCAGAATCAACATTCAAAACGTTTTATTATAAGCCTGTGGGAGATATTACATCACTGGTTTTTGGCAAGCATTAAACTAGCATAATCTGAAGCCTCCGTTCCTGTAATAGAATCAAAAATTTGCTAGCATTCGCGCCAAGAATTTTCAATTGTATTAAGGACACGGAGGCGAGGATTATCCCACCCGGCTTTATCAGATTGTAATAAAGCTTACCCGCCCATGAATAAAACACGACCCCCTGCTCTACCCAAACACCACTTGCTACCCTAAACCCTAAAACACTACCCCCAGCGCGACCCCCACACTACCCAAACACCAGTGTGCTAACCTAAACCCTAAAACACTACCCCCGGCACGACCCCCTACACTACCCAAAAATCACTGTGCTTCCCTAACCCCTAAAACAATACCCCCGCATGACCCCCTACACTACCCAAACACCACTGCGCTACCCTAAACACTAAAACACTACACCCAGCACGACCCCCTACACTACCCAAACACCACTGCGCTACCCTAATCCCTAAAACACTACCCCACCACGACCCGCTACACTATCCAAACACCACTGCGCTACACTAAACCCTAAAACACTACCCCAGTACGACGCCCTACACTAACCAAACACCACTGCGCTACCCTAAACACTAAAACACGACCCCCTGCTCTACCCAAACACCACTGCGCCACCCTAATCCCTAAAACACTACCACCAGCACGACCCCCTACACTACCCAAACACCACTGCGCTACCCTAAACTCTAAAACACTGACCCCAGCACGACCCCCTACACTACCCAAACACCACCGCGCTACCCTAAAACTCTACCTCTACACGACCCACTACACTACCCCAACACCACTGCGCTATCCTAAACCCTAAACACTACCACAGCACGACCCCTTACACTACCCAAACACCTCTGCACTACCCTGAACCCTAAAACACGACCCCTACAGTACCCAAACACTACTGCACTACCCTAAACCGTAAATCTACCATCATCATGACCCCTTACACTACCCAAACATTACTACACTACCCTAAACCCTAAATCTACCCCCAGCACGACCCCCTTCCCTATCTAAACACTACTGCACTACCCTAAACCTACCCCCAGCACGACCCCCTACACTACCCAACCACCACTGTACTACCCTAAATGCTAAAACACTACCCCCTACACTAGATGAACACCACTGCACTACCCTAAACCCTAAAACACTACCCCCAGCATGACCCCCTACTCTACACAAACACCACTGCACTACTCTAAACCCTATATCTACCCCCAGCACAACCCCCTACACTACCCAAACACCACTGCACTACCCTAAACCCTAAAACACTACCCCAGCACGACCCCCTACACTACACAAACACCACTGCACTACCCTAAACCCTAAATCTGCTACTAACATGACCCCCTATTCTACACAAACACCACTGCACTACCCTAAATCTACCCCAACACAACCCCTACACTACACAAACACCACTACACTACCCTAAACCCTTAAACACTACCCCCAGCAATACCCCTACACTACACAAACACAACTACACTAAACCCTAAAACACTAACCCCATCACAACCCCCTACACTACCCAAACACTGCTGCACTACCCTAAAACACTACCCCAGCACGACCCCTACACTAGATAAAAACCACTGCACTACCCTAAACCCTAAAACACTACCCCCTACACTACACAAACACCACTGCACTACCCTAAACCCTAAAACCCTACCCCTAGCACGACCCCCTACACTACAAAAACACCATTGCACTGCCCTAAACCTTAAATGTACCCCAGCACGACCTCCTACACTACCAAACACCACTGCACTACACTAAACCCTAAAACACTATCCCAGCATGACTCCCTACACTACCCAAATACCACTGCGCTACCCTAAACCCTAAAACACTATCCCAGCACGACCCCTACACTACACAAATTCCACTGCACTACCCTAAACCCTAAAACATTACCCCAGCACGACCCCCTACATGATGATGAATTCATGCAGTACCTCGTTTCGTATCCTCCTTTACAAACATGTCTGTTTGCAGTTTCACGGTTTCGCTTTTAGCATAGTTTGTTTCCGTGCCTCTAAACTGAGGAAAAGTATTTCACTGGAGCGATGTCACATAATTGAGCCCTCCATTAAGACCTATGAAAGTGCCTTTTTCAAAGGTTTGTCACTGATACTTCTGCAGGCAGTTTGTGCAAATGTAGAAATTATTCAGAAAATGCTAAGCCGTAGCACAGTTGAACTCTGATAGATCGCTCGCCACTTAAATGGTAAGGTAGGTGTAAAAACGGGCGTGACCTCGGACCAACTCTCTGCAACCCAGCTCTGTGGGGCTTGCTGGAGGTACCTGGTGGGTTAGTTGGACCCCAGGGATCCCAA
Source organism: Lissotriton vulgaris (assembly GCF_964263255.1). Lineage (NCBI taxonomy): Eukaryota > Metazoa > Chordata > Amphibia > Caudata > Salamandridae > Lissotriton > Lissotriton vulgaris. The sequence goes on along the minus strand of NC_141694.1, from coordinate 1,545,759,301 downwards.
AGATTCAAGGGGACTTAATTCCCCAACTTAAAACGCCCCACAGGCACGTTTGCACAGTGGTGAAGTAAGGGGGCTGGGCCTGAAGTGACATGTGTGCAAACACGCCTTGTGGCGCGTTTTTAGTTGGGGAATTAATTCCCCTTCAATACTAAGGGCCGCTGGGGGCCAAATAGCCCACCAGGTACCTACAGTAAGCGCCAGAGTCCTTCGTTGCAGAGAGGTGGTCCTGACCATGCCCCTTTTTACACCTCTCTGCAAAGCAGCTCTGTAGCGCTTACTGGAGGTCCCTGGTGTGGTAATTGGACCCCAGGGACCCTCAGGATTTAAAGGGACTTAATCCCCCAACTTAAAACGTGCCACGGGGCGTGTTTCCATAGTGGTAAAGGGAGGGGGCGGGCTTGAGGTGATGTGTGCAAACACGCCCTGTGACGCCTTTTAATTTGGGGAATTAATTCCCCTTCAATTCTGAGGGCCCCTGGGGGCCAACTAGCCCACCAGGTACCTCCAGTAAGTGCCGGAGGCCTGCATTGCAGAGAGGTGGTCCAGACCACACCCCTTTTTACTCCTCTACAATGCACGTCTGTGGCGCTTACTGGAGGTACCTGGTTCGCTAGTTGGACCCCAGGGACTGTCAGGATTCAAGGGTACTTAATCTCCCAACTAAAAACGGCCACAGGGTGTGTTTGCACACATGTCACCTCAGGCCCTGTCTCCCTTCACCACTGTGCAAACACGCCCCGTAGCGCGTTTTAAGAGGTAGTTTTAATCCCTCTGCCCTATTATGTATTAGGGCCTTACAGAGGAGGTCATGCTAATCACATGGGTACCCCAACGCATAGTATTCCCTAGTGTATGTAGGTGTTTTCACTGTATTCTAAGTGTATTTTAGGATACCACTGGCTCTAGGCCTGGTTAGTCAGTCAGTTACCACAAGTACCCGTCTGAAAAAGTTGTGGGCACAGGATGATTTTGTAACAAGGCCTCTTTCTGCTCCTCTGTTGGTTCTTTCTGCACATGTCTTGCTTCTTCCTGCACTTTTCTTCGTCTTTGTGGACTTGCTTCTTTCTGCATTTATTTTACTTCTTTCTGTGCGTTTTTTCTTCTTTCTTCACACGTTCTTCCTCAGTAGGCATCGCTAGAAACTAGCATTTGAAAAACCTTTGAAATTCACTGAAAAAACCATAGGTTTCAGGCACGTTATAGTCAGAAATTAGCATTTAAAAAACCTTTGAAATTCACTGAAAAAAACATAGGTTTCATGGGTGTTATAGTTAGCTGGACATTTCACTCTTACAAAACCATAGAAATTCCTCCGTTATAGTTAGTTCTGCTAACTATAACTCGCGCCCCTGCAATGCACTGCTGATGACATCACATATTACATCACTCATGTCATGGTCAGTGAATAGCTAATAAATCTGTTATTCAAAGTATTTTTTATTTTAGAACATAAAGTTAGCTAAATTATAAATATTGTATTTTCACTTTTTGGAGGCTGGGTCATTTGCCGAATGTTGCTCAGCTTGAAATAATGACTTTTGTTTTTCTAATTTAGGCTATTGAAAAACTTCAGGCTGGAGATCTCGCAACTGACGCAGTGACAGCGGCACTTGTTGAACTCGAGGTGACGCTTGTTTTATATTCTTATTTTATGAATTTGTAAATAAGTGACAGCTGCTGTGTATGATGCTGGCCATTAAGAAGTGCACTATTTACGTGTATTGTTTGTTCTTAATCTAGATCTTGGAAAGCCATTTTATTAGATCGTAAGCTTTGAATGGGACTTGAATTAGCATCAGTGAGCATTTTTCAAATAAGAAATCTTAAGAGCGAAAATTTTAGAAGAAGGTCTGATTTATAAACCTTTGAAATTAAGGAGCAAGTGCCGTTTAAGGTGACCGAAACATTTCATTACAGCGGTATTTAAAGACTTGGATTATAGCTCTAAAAAGGTTTGGAGACATTACCTAATTAGAAAATATTTTGATTCGACCTTCTTGAGCAAACTATGGGTCAAATCGCCTGGTATAAGCAATTTACTTTTGATTGCTAGTGGGCGAGAAGTAGCTTGGTAAGTTGGGTGTTGCCGATTTAAGAACTAGTCAACAGGTTTTTTTTTTTTTAATTATTGTAGCTTCTTCCTCCTACAGTAATGAAATCCTTTATTTTACATACATGTTGGAGTTTCAGAAATAATACATGGAGATTGGAGCTGTCATGTTGATTTTAAAATATGGTTTCTAGCAAACCTGTTGGCATTTGTAAGAACTCCTGTAAATGAACAAGTAGTAAATTGCACTACTGAACTGGTTAGTGCCACCCTTTGAAGCTATCATTGTGACCAACGCTGGTACGAGCATCCTTTCATAAATTAAACATGTAGGGGGCACAGTTGTCTTAAAAAAAAACATCACTCGTCCTAGATCATCCTAACAACACCCACCCATTCTTAAAACTCCCTCGGATCAGTCAGATGGTTGACCACCAAACCAGCAAAGCAATCCAGAAGTAGGATGTGAAGCAAGTGGCTGGAAAAGGCAGCGCATCTGCCGTGCTTAATGTGGGAATCCATACTTGAAACTATACATCAAGGCCATTTCACTCGTGAAACTGGTATGTGCAAAAATCTAAGTAACTAATTACAACGAGCACACATGGTTCCATTTATTTCCGAAAGCCAGTCGTTCTAATACTGAATTTATCAGGGCTCACCTCTGTCTTCTCCCCTTTTTAATGCGTACAAGAGGTGCCTAGCTGAAAGCACCATTAGCAACCAGCGTGCACAACAAATGTTTGCTGATATAACAGAGCCTATGGTACGCACGAGGAACCAGACCAAGGTAGCCAGATATTGTCATCTGCATTTACCACTAGACGGCTGAAAGCATTTCATTGGCAAATGGTTAATCACAAACCCACCCTTGGTGGATAAAAGAGGGACATTCTATATTTCTGCCTTATTTAATCAGCTGATTTGTCATTTATGTTAACTTAACCATCCACAAGTTTCTACCCTTGGCACCTAGTAGTATGGATTGATAAAATACTTTTCTTCAAGACTCAAATCAATTAGATACTTAAATCTCATAACTACCATTTAAGCCTACAGAGAAGCAGAACAACATTTCTGCCTTTACATCTCAAAGCCTTCTTTGTTTGGGCAGCAATTCTCTCAAGGCATGACTCATTTTCTCACACTGTGTTTTTGTTCGAGGTTCACTGTGGCCTAATGCTCCAATATGGCGTGTGCTGGTGTCAACCTTTGCCAAGGATATTGGAGTATTTTAGTATAGACTGCTGCTAGGGTGTTTTCTGAGAAGTGCAGACAGGATAAGTTAGATCAACCAGTTGGAGGGAGGGCCTCAGACAAGGGGACACACAATGATTGTCTGTCTAAGTCATTTACCATTTTTAAATCTGTTTGCATATTGCTAGAGATAGGGCAGTATGCTGTAAGAAGAGCATTGCTCTGCTGAATGATGATTATAGCACATTTGCTCTGCATATGCTGGCCATACTGCGACTGTCGTGGCCATTAACTATGGATGGTGAAAGGTTGGTGGTGGCCGTTTTGTAATGGATCCATAAGATAAGAGTGCAAATGAACAGTGGACTGCAAGTTGGTGGTGTTCTTACTTCCTTCCCAAATGTGACTCTGGGCATTTTCTTGGCTGACCCTCCTCTTGCTAGATATCAGAAGCCCAAACAATGAGTCCGAGATGGGAGAACTGGATGAAGGAATGTTAACAGCTTACGTTGATGGCCATACATATTTGAAACTAATGAACATGACTGTTATCTTTCATTGATAGTGGTGCAAAACAATGTAGAGGATATTCTCCACTCACATGTGGACAGTATCGTTGCATTTAATCCCACATATTACTCTGCTGCTCCTAGGCTATGTTTGCACTTTACAAATATCCATGCACACATGTAAATATCTGCTGAACATGTTTGCCAATAGTGGTCGTTGGTGTGAATGATATACTTTGAACCCGTGATTAATTTGTTTCTGGTGCTACGCACCATCACTATTTCTATGGAAATAGGACAGTGTATGCTTGTACAGACATCTAGGCGAGTCAGTGCCGGAACGGACTCTGACAAGCGAAATGTGCAAAAGTGTAAAAATTGCTAACCCATAAACCTAGTCAAAACAAGCTGCCAGGCCAAGCACCACCCATCCACTACCCCTGTAGAATGTTCAGCAAAGTGAATGTTTCTGTGTGTAGGAAGTTTATGCATGTTTGTAGGCATTCATATTATTTAAAACACTGACCATATAAACTTCACAGGACATCCTCTAAGGATATCGGGGTCTCTTCAGGACAGGAATTCAAAGTTTTGTATTCTCATGAGTCGATTGATTGTCATTTGACTTCTGTTCCGTAATTAGAAATCGGAACCGTGGAAAACACTGCCAGATCCTTATGTATTGGGCTAAGTTGGTTACTTATTATACGACCATCAGGCTGAGTTGCTATATAGTGAAGCAAGTCTTACTGCAACCATCCCTTCTGAGATTCATTATATACCTGGATATCCAGCGTACCAATTGAGGACAGTCTGTTCCTTTGGAAGTTTTTCAACTCTCTGAACAAAGCATTGTATTCTTGTGAGCCGATTGATCGTCATTTAACTTCTATTCCGTAATTAGAAATTGGAACCATGGAGAACACTGCCAGATCCTTATGTATTGGGCTAAGTTGGTTACTTATTATACAACCGTAAGGCTGAATTGCTATATACTGAAGCTAATCTTACTGTAACCATCCCTTCTGAGATTCATTTTATACCTGGAAATCCAGCTTACCTATTGAGGGATGCCTGTGGAAGGTTCGCAACTCTCTGAACCAACTACTGATGTTTGGAGCATTGAACATTATGGCCCCTTTTGGCATACATTGAAGTGCCCTGGTCCCCTAAATTCCTGTCCTGAAGAGACCCTGATATCCTTAGAGGGTCAAAATGTCATCAACAAGTTTTGCTGCCTGGAGTTACTCAGTGAGATTACCTAGAGCTGTCGTAGTCTGATTAACTACTGCTTCAGCTACTCTAGTGAGTCTTAGTATGCTCCTATTGTTGAGAGGTGGTCCAACAAAGAAGAAGATACCCAGGTTTACGTCAACATATTCTTGCAATGAGGTATCAGTCTGATCCACTGCTTTAATATCTATCATTCTCTTGGTCCGAGTTAATAAAGGATTGAGGGACGATAGTCTAACCTTATGATAAGAAGCTGGAGCTAAATAAACGGAAGGGAAGGAGGAAAGATACATAACATATCCCTGACCATCCTGGAGGTAGATAGAAATAACCCTTATTGTTGCAAATAAAATATGTATTATGGTATGCTAGAAAACTACCAAGGGTCGGACCTGTTATAGCCAATACAGTGTCACAATCACTATTACCACCAAAAATGGGACCAAAAATGTTTACACATAGGGGAGCTTGTGTGTTTGTTACTGTTATAATGGGGAATCCATTCTCTAATTTAGTCTGTGTCCTTGTAAAGACATATCTCGTACCAGAGGTACCTCTAGCATAATCCTCCATTTCCCATTCCGTTCTCTTTGCTTGTGGATCACCATCATCGTTTGGATAACAATCTTTATTTAATATTTTATTAAGACCCCCTACATCAGCTTTAGAAACACCCCTAATTTGTAAAGCCCACAAAAGTGGAAACCAAGCACGGCAAGAACCATTGTGAGAGAATGGGAGCGGGATAAGAGGGGCTCCCCCTGCAACCTGGTGTGCTGGTAACAATCCACAAACCCAACAATTTGAAATATTAGTAATGATGTGAGTGTAATGTAACATTCAAATAAATAATTATTCTTGTAAGAGAGTCTATGCCTTTCATCTAATGGTGACAGTGTAAAATGGTAATGTATGGACGGTGTGGGTGTTGGAGATACAAACATGTGCACAGGACGTTTTACATGTAAAAACCAAGCTATAGCACAAATTTCTTCTTTCTGGATGTGAGGCGTTGAATATCTTGATGTTCTTCCTCCATATTTAACTACCAAAAACCCAACAATGTTCTTAATTGTATTGTCTCTTTAAAAACGTTGCACAAAATGTTCTTTTTCAAAAGAGTCTTATAGTTTATGTCCAATGCATGTATCAGTCAATGGGGAATTTTCAAAGAAAAAGCAAATACTAAAATCAAACAACGCTTGTTCACCTCAACAAAGTCCAAACTAAAAAAGAAAAAATCGTTGACGGCTTGTAGCTCAATGATAGCAATGAAAAAGGAAATCAATATTACAAGTACTCAAGAAAAATCGGCCACTAGTTCGTCCTGGGCCAAGAAGTGGAAAGTTCTGACTCTACTCCCAGTCCTGGGCAAAGTAAATAAATAAGCACTCGGATAGTGTCAGGGGTTCCCTGCACAAACACCCCTCGAATTCTCTCCATTCAAAAACTATACGACGGATAATTTTACCACAAATCAATTCGTAGTTCAAAAGATGTGGGTTCTTTCAAGGATTCAGGATATTCACACCACAAACCACACCAAACCTAGTCGGCCACTTCTGCAGAACAGAGTCTCCTGCCAAGTAGGCACTCTAGCCGGACAAGACTCGCCGCACCCTCTCTCAAAGTATTCGCTCAGTAGATGACACAAAATCTCAGATTGTACCTCTCTCTTCCAGCTGTCGTTTGATCTGTAAAAAGCAATTCTTCAGGTGTGGTAAAATAATGATCAGTCTTTTCTTCGTTGCTGAGAATATTGTGTGCAATTCCTGCATTTTTTAGATTCTGTATTTTGAGTCAAATCGGCTGGCACTTTTTTGCAGTGCGAGCCATGGACCCAATTTCTTCTATTCGTAACTCGGACTGCTGTTCGTGTGGCTAGAAGGACCTGTTTGGGCCCCTTTCACCGAACTTCCAAGTTCTTCGAGCGCTGAAAATTCTTTGTAAGGACCCAGTCACCGGGTCGTAACGAATGCCCAGGACCTTCAGAATTGTCAGGAAATGAGTCTTGTATCTGTTGATGAATCAAAGAGATTGTCTTTAAGTTCCTTCATGTAATCTTACAAAATAGGATACTCAAGTTCTCTCATTTTCTTAGGACGTTGGGGACATTCATTGGCCTTCCAAATACCACTTCATGCGGCGTAAGGCCAAACTTGCTATGTGCCACTGCTCATGTGTACATAAGGGCTAATGGCAAAGCATCAGGCCATTTAAGCCCTGTTGAGGCCTGCACCTTAGCTAGTTTAAGTTTCAAAGTCTCATTACAGCATTCCACCAAAACAGCAGATTGTGGGTGATTAGCAGCATGAAATTTCTGACGTATACCCAAACATTTAGAAATTAATTTTATAACATGTGCAATATAAGGGGGTCCATTATCACTCCATAACATTTTACAAATTCCGAACCGGGGGAAATACTCCTTCAAATGTATCTTGGCTGTAGTAAGTGCAGTATTATCTTTCGTAGGATACGCCTCCACCCACTTACTAAAGGCACATACTATAAACAAGGCATAACTAAGGTTATTGCACCTTTCCAGTTCTATTAAATCCATCTGCAGGACTTCGAATAGCGGACTGGGCGGAGAGAACCCTCCTTTTGGGGTAGCCACTCCCTTCCCCAGATTGTGTTGCAAACATATCATACAGTGTTTAACAAGATGTTCAGCTGTTTTCCTTATATCTGGAGGCTCCCATACTTGATCTAACTGTGTCGCTATACTTTTTGCACTAACATGTGCTAGGCCATGTGCCATAGTGACAAATGGTAGTACATAGGAACTGGGCATTTTCCACCTGTAACCGTCTGGCCCTCTTCTCCAACAATTTTCTCTATCCAATATGCCTGTCCTCTACCGTTGTTCTTTTTCCTCTCTTGTTACCATCTGTTGTATCTCCCTGATTTCATTATTTACGTCATAATTTTTTTCTGCAGAGGAGTACATTACATACATTTTTTCTTGTTGGCTACGTGCTGTTTCTTTTGCAGTACTGTCTGCGAAAGCATTGCCTCTTCCCACATCATCTACCACTTTCTGGTGTGCACTACACTTAACAATAGCCACCTGCTTTAGTAGTGTTAATGCAGTTAATACATTCTAAATTAATTATCCATGTTGGATCCTTGTTCCGTGTGACGTCAGGAACTCCCTTTCCTGCCACAAGCATCCGAAGTTATGTGAAACTCCAAAGGTGTACTGGCTATCTGTATAGATATTTACAGATAGTCCTTGACTAAGCTCACAAGCTCTCAAGAGTGCAATAAGTTCGGCGGCCTGTGCGGACTTATAGGAGATTTGAGCTGTCTCCACAGTTGTTTGCAGCGTAGTGATAGCTTAAGCTGCAGTCGTAGTGCCACCAGGCAGCTTGGAGCAGGACCCATCTACATATAATTCACCCTGGGAATCAGACAAAGGAGTATCGGTAAGATCCACTCAACCTTTAGTTTGTTCTTCAGTGGTGAAAATACAATTGTGTATATCACTAGACTGTTCAGAAGGCAATTGCAACAAGGTGGCTGGATTTAGAGTCAGACATCATTTAAGAGTTATGTGTGGTGCTAACAAAGTGAGTTTGTACCCGGTAAGACAAGCACTTGACAAATGTTGTGTCTTAGTTTGATTCAATAATACATCAACTGAATGGGGAACAAAAACCGTCAGTTTGTGGTCCAGTAAAAGTCCTGCTGATTGTCTGGTCGAAATGGCAGTTGCTGCGACAGCTTTCAGACAACCAGGGAATGTCCTGGCCGCAGGGTCCAGAACTGCAGAAAAGTATGCACATGGGCGTTGTTTGTCCCCTTGTGACTGTTTTAGGAGAGACAATGCGCAAACTTTACGTTTGAGTACATAAAGAGAAAATGGTTTTGTATAATCAGGTGTTCCCAATACAGGTACAGAGCATAAATCTGCTTGAAGTTGCTGATATGCATCCTGACACTCAAAGGACAAGGGCAAAGGAAATGGGGTATATTTTGTTGTAAGGGCAAGGAGAGGTTTAATAATGAGTGAAAAATGTGGGATCCAATGACGATAATAGGACGCCAACCCAATCAATGCCCTAACTTCTTTTTGTGTCTGAGGAATAGGTGTGTGTATGATAGCCTGAATTGTCAGCGTTCATCCCTCCTTCGACAAGAGGTGACCTAAATAGGTAACCTCTGGTCGACAAAACTGCAACTTATTTCTCGATACTTTGTTCCCCAATGTCTCAAGGTGAGTCAATAAGAGCAAGGTCGCCTCAATACACAATTCAGTGGTATTGGCTTCTATCAGCAGATCATCCACATATTGTAACAATGAAGACCCTGAAGGTAACTGCAAGGTATCAAGTTGACTTTTAAGGGCCTGACTATAAATGCTCAGACTCACTGTATACCCCTGAGGAGCACAACAAAATTGGAATGATCTCCCTTTAATCGAGAAACCAAATAAATACCTACTAGAGGATGCAATGGGAATGGAAAAGAAAGCATTTTTAAGATCTATTACCGAAAAAAACAGAAGCTGTGGCTGGAATCATTTTCAATAAAGTAGTATTGTCTAGAACTACGGGAAACTGTGGTTCAACTATTTCATTGACTTCACGCAAATCAATTACAAATTGGTTAACTTTTTCTTTCTCTTTAGAAATAGAATGCTTCAAAACATGTAAAATAGGGCTGTTACAAACATTGCTTTCAGTCTGTTCCACTACTCCTTTTACAATAAGATCCTCTATAATCTGAAAAAAGGCGCTTTCGCCTTCCTGAGATATTTTATACTGAGGTATGTGGGGCAAGACAGCATTCTGTTTAACCTGAATATGCACCGGTTCAATAGACAATAAGCTTACATCAGTATCACCCTCTGCCCACACAGAAGGCGGGACAGTGGACAATGCGTGTGAGACATCATCAATAACATTCTGCCTACTATGTATCGGTTTACCAAACGTAACATATACACCAGCCGGTGAACAATAAATGCGTGCATGGAACTGTTTGAGTAAGTCAAGATCTAGCAGATTATCAGGAAAATTTGGTGCAAGAAGGAACGGTAACTGGACAGTAAACGGTCCAATAGTAAGATCCAGGGGTTTTGACACAGGACTAAGAATAGACTTCCCAGAAAAACCTATTGACAGGTTATTATGGCCTGACAAGGGAGTCCCAGGGATCAGTTTTTTAGAAAGCGCACTTTATCCAGTATTGGGGTATCTTTCATAGATTCACATGCCTGAATCATTCCCCGTCATCGAGGCGGGAGTCCCATGGTATAAATATATACAAAAATCAGTGCCTAGAAAATTTCTTGTAGTAGGCTGGAAAAGCCCAAAGGCCTAACTAGGCCTCAAAACTTAGCAGCCTATCTACATCATTATGTAAAAAGACCTGAAATAGTAGCCTCAGCCAATCAGCTGTTCTCACCCTCTAGAACCTTCCCAGCTCAGGCAGTTCTCCTCAGATTTTCACCGCACTTCGTGTGTAAGGGAGTCTCCCTGAGTGCCTACTCAGTTTTTTGACTTTTTTCCTCAAAAATGTCTGAAAAAAAGGTTCTTTTCAAAGCTTGTGGAACCTGCTATAAGAAGAGGGTCCATGTGGATGACCAGCACTCTGACTGCATTTATTGTCTACACCCTTCACATGTTGTGAAGGACTGTAGGATTTGCCGTACCTTCCCTCAGAAAACTATCGGGGATAGGGAGGCAAGGGTTCTTTTGTGGTTGAAATCTTCTTCCACTGATGATGAGGACAAGGCCTCTACCTCCAGCAAGAGAGCCAGATCCAAAGAAAGTTCTTCTCCTGAGAGAAAAAAAAAACTTAAAACCTCTCAGAGAGCTTCAGAACCCTCAAAGAGTGCATCGGCTTCTTCACGAATGACAACTGTGAGTACAGCCCAGGCTAAGACTGTTTCTCTGGTGTCTGTTCCTACTACTACCTTGACGTCTGCTTCTTCAACTGCTTCTACGGTTACCACTTCAGCTATTACCTCACCTCTGATGTCTGTTCAACTTTTCAAGTGTTGAGGTTAGAATCGCTAGCCTCTAGACTGGGCGCCAAATTCACAACGAAAACAACGTTTTCTCTTTGAAGATCATGAATATTTATTCAGTTCATCAGTATTTTAAATCACTTCATCTCTGCAACATTATATTGTCTTGTTTGCCAACATAATCATCTTCTTATGTTGCACTGTGTTTAGTACAATAATCCACTTAATGATAACACCCAATGCATTTCGGGTCGAACAAAACCATGACCCTTCGTCAGGGGTCTGTAAATGGAAATCAAACAGGACCAAATTAGTCACCCTCAATAATAAACAGCTGTATAAAGCTCTATGTCATAATCTCACAAGCAACTCCTCGGAAAAGGAAGAAGAAAAGAAAGAGGTCGTGCTGATTAGAAAGTTTCCAACGCACCAACAGAAAAAAGGAACGACGCGCCATTCGGTCAAATAAAATAAATGAGCAGAAGAGTGCTCCACCATCATGGTCAGTGAACCCGGCATGCCGTTAACTTCCCACCCAAAAGTATTACTAGTCAATATCACACGAGTCGACAAGAAACAACTTACGAGCATTCGCACGCATTCGCGCTTCCGTGGATTCTGAAGTTTGCAACATGCTAGCTACAATGATCCTAATAGGAAGAAGGCTAAGTCACGTGACCGCGACCGCAACCAATCTGGTTGTGGTGCCCCGGTCATGTGAGGCGGGTACTGTGGCTTCACAACAACGTTACGCATGGGAATGGAATCTCACGTCATAACACAACAATAACAATGCAAAAAATCCTGCAATAAGCGGCGCATTACGGGATACTTGTGAAGGCAGATCATACCAGAACATAAATACACCATATGCAGTAATAAAAATGAATATAAAAAGCGCAAAACATGTTATTTTAACCAAGTTACTAGGGTACAGGATATTGCAAAAGTCAAAGCGATGGATAAGAATGTTATAAAACCCACGCATGTTCAATCCGATCATTCAAACCCACTGGATGGGTAGAATTAAGTCTTTTAATCCAATAGAACTCCGCTTTCAGTCTTTGTTTTGTGGGATCCACGTCAGGACGCTGATGGATTGCCTCGATCACCATAAACTTTAACTGTGATATTTGATGGTTCATCTCTTTCCAATGGCACGCTACTGATGACTTTAGATTGTTGAGTCTAATGTTACTTTTGTGCTCCGTGATACGGACTTTCAATTTACGTTCAGTTTGCCCTATGTATATCTTGCCACACGGGCACTTAATTAAGTAAACACAATTCGCAGTGTCACAATTGCTTGAATGTTGTAGTTCGATAGAAAAACCTTTGGTGGGATGCATCAATGTTTTGCTGCAGATGACGTTATTACAATGGGTGCAATTAAAACATTTAGACATTCCTTTCCATACTTTCTTCTCTTTGATAGGAGTGTTGAGCAATTCTTTAAGATTTTTCGATCTTTGGTAGGCAAACGTGATGCGTTCATTATATAAATCTTTCAAGTCAGGTTCTGATTGTACCAAATGCCAATGTTTGTTAATTGTTCTTTTGATCTTTTCTGAATCCGATGAGTATTTTAATACGCATACAGTTTTTTGTGCAGTTTGTTTGATTTTGGGTGATAATAAATCAATCCTCTTGGTTTTATCTGCTTTCATCCTGGCTTGTTGCAGTATATCATCCGGATATCCTCTCTGTTTATATCTGATGGTTTGTTGCGAAATAGATTCTATGGCTTGCTCTTCATCTGATGTGATCCTCTTGAGTCGTATGTATTGTGATACAGGCAAATGTTTTTTCAATGGTTCAGGGTGAAAACTCTGAAAAAGAAGACACAAGTTTCTATCAGTCGGCTTCTGAAACACTTTAGTGCTTATTTCATGGTTGCGTATGGTGATTTGCACATCAAGAAATGATATGGTATCTTTGGAGATAGTATGTGTGAATTTGATCCTTTCATTTTGACAGTTGAGCATCTTGATATTCTCTTCCAATTTTTCTCTCGATCCACACCAAATCACAAAAATATCATCAATGAAACGCTTAAACATGGTGAGACCTTCTACCCATGTTTGATTCTCCAGAATATGGTCCATTTCAAATTTTTGCATAAAAATATTAGCATATGAGGGGGCCCCCCCAAAGCCCATCGATGTACCATTGGATTGATTAAAAAATGGTCCGTTCCATTCGAAATAGCTGTGGTACAATGCGTACTGCATCGCTTTGACTTTTGCAATATCCTGTACCCTAGTAACTTGGTTAAAATAACAACATGTTGTGTGCTTTTTATATTCATTTTTATTACTGCATATGGTGTATTTATGTTCTGGTATGATCTGCCTTCACAAGTATCCCGTAATGCGCCGCTTATTGCAGGATTTTTTGCATTGTTATTGTTGTGTTATGACGTGAGATTCCATTCCCATGCGTAACGTTGTTGTGAAGCCACAGTACCCGCCTCACATGACCGGGGCACCACAACCAGATTGGTTGCGGTCGCGGTCACGTGACTTAGCCTTCTTCCTATTAGGATCATTGTAGCTAGCATGTTGCATACTTCAGAATCCACGGAAGCGCGAATGCGTGCGAATGCTCGTAAGTTGTTTCTTGTCGACTCGTGTGATATTGACTAGTAATACTTTTGGGTGGGAAGTTAACGGCATACCGGGTTCACTGACCATGATGGTGGAGCACTCTTCTGCTCATTTATTTTATTTGACCGAATGGCGCGTCGTTCCTTTTTTCTGTTGGTGCGTTGGAAACTTTCTAATCAGCACAACCTCTTTCTTTTCTTCTTCCTTTTCCGAGGAGTTGCTTGTGAGATTATGACATAGAGCTTGATACAGCTGTTTATTATTGAGGGTGACTAATTTGGTCCAGTTTGATTTCCATTTACAGACCCCTGACGAAGGGTCATGGTTTTGTTCGACCCGAAATGCATTGGGTGTTATCATTAAGTGGATTATTGTACTAAACACAGTGCAACATAAGAAGATGATTATGTTGGCAAACAAGACAATATAATGTTGCAGAGATGAAGTGATTTAAAATACTGATGAACTGAATAAATATTCATGATCTTCAAAGAGAAAACGTTGTTTTCGTTGTGAATTTGGCGCCCAGTCTAGAGGCTAGCGATTCTAACCTCAACACTTGATTGTTTTGCAAAGGCACGCTCAGGCTACGTGCGACGACGAGGGCACCTACCTTGATTTATTTCTAAACCAGATGAACATACTTTAAAAGAGTGCTCGGGATAACATTGTTTGTCTGTTCAACTTTTGCCATCGTCTGTCAAGCCATCGCTGACTAAAAACAAGTTGCCGACTGTCCCGTCGTCGACGTCGACTAAATCTTCCGGTCCGTCGATGACAATTCTGTCGACGAAGCCGACATCATCGTCGACGAAGACACTTTCGACTATATCGTCGACGAAGGACTCGTCGACCAGGACACCATCGACGGCCTCGTCGACAAAGGACTTGTCGACGAAGACACCATTGACGGCCTCGTCGGCGAAGGGTTCGTCGACGAAGGACTCATCGACGAAGGCACCATCGACGGCCTCGTCGACGAAGACACCATCGACGGCCTCGACGACGAGGGACTCGTCGACGAAGACATCATCGACGGACCCGTCGACGAGGGACTCGTCGACGAAGACACCATTGACGGTCCCGACGACGAAAGGTTCGACGACGAAAGGTTCGTCGACGAAGACACCATTGACGACCCCGTCGATGGCGAAATCTTTGTCACTGACAGTACCGTCGACGGAAATCCCAATATCAATGGCTTCCGCTGTGGCATCTGCTCATCTGTTGCACAGTTCACCTCCGACAAAGATTCAATATACTCATTTTCAAATGAAAACGTATCAAAGACAAGATTATTCTCACATTTCTCCACTCTTACCATCACACATTTTGGAGACATATGTGGAGGAGGATTCAGGTGAAGAAGATGACGGTCCTTTTGGGATTGCCCGTCACCCTTCTCAATTGAATATTAAATATCATGAGGATGATGAAGATGATGTCCATGGTCATTATACTCATGACGTTTATTCGACGCCATATCAATCACCCCATGCCAGACCTTCTCGGTCTGAGGACACTAGTCATTTGCCATCTACCTTAATTCAGGATTTGCAGGCTATGTTGGCGGATTATCGTCAGAGATTTCCACCAACTCTGGTTGCACCCGCTGTGTCGCCTATTCCAGTTGACGTGCCAAGACCTGCGTCGCCGCGAGCTTCATTGTCGCCGAGACAAGATACTGGTCCAGCACCTCAAGATGACACAGATACTTCTTCTAATGATGAAAGCAGGGAAGAAGGCGAGTTGCCGGATAATACACCTATTGATCCTTGGGAGGATTAGGTCATTCCTATGCCTTCACCGCCTGCGCCCCGTCCTTCAGATTCTCCACCTGAGGATATTGGCGGTTTTCACAATATTATGCAGCGAGATGCTAATAGATTTGAATTGACCGTCACAGTTGAACAGTCGGACTGTTTTTTGCATGACTTTAAAGAGGGATATCGCAGAGTTACCAGGGCTATTCCCATTATCGACTATATTTGAAAGGAGGGCCTCACCATCATGAAAACGCCCGCTTCCATTCCTGCAGTCCTTCCAAGAATAGAGAAAAAGTATCGAGCACCATCGGATACTCCATCTTGTTTAATAGGTCACCCTCGACCAGACTCTGTCATATCCCAGTCTGCGCAGCAGAAATCCAAGAATCCTTCTGCTCCCATTTCAACACCACCTGACAAGGAGGGCAGGAGACTGGATGCCATTGGGAAGAAGTTCTCAGCAAATGCAGCAGCCTCCATTAAAGCAGCTAATTCATTGGCTATCCTGGCTCGTTATGATAGGCAGATGTGGTCCGACCTGACGGAATACCTTGACTTGATCCCTGAGGATCATCAGCAGGAGGTACGCAGGATTGTACAGGAGGGTGAAAGGGCTGCTTCAGAAATCATTGATTGCGCCCTGGATATTTCAAACACCAATTTCAGACAATTGGCTGGAGCAGCTGTACTTCGGCGTCAAGGTTGGCTCAGGGCTACCACCTTCAGGCCTGAGGTCCAAACAAAAATCTTGGACATGGCGTACGATGGAGATTCACTTTTTGGGAAACACATCGATGACGCTTTGCTGGCTATAAAAACAGATACAGACACAGCTAAATCACTTGGTACCCTGCAATACAAGAGGGGATCCTTTAGAGGAGCAAGAGGCAGTGGTTACTCCTTCAGGGGAAACTATTCCAACCAACAGAATCGTCAATACCAATCTCACTACAAACAACCTTACTATCAATCCTCTTACAGACAGCCTGCCTCTGGTCCTTTCTCTCGGCAAGGAGGGAAACGACGCTCAAGCAATCAAGGGCGTGATTCCAACAAGCGCCAATGAGCTTTGCCGGATGTCAGCCATTCACCTTTCCCTTCCCGTGGGCGCAAAAATCTCCGCCTTTTACCACCAATGACGGACGATAACTTCGGATCAGTGGGTCCTGGATCTTGTCAGGAATGGACACACTCTGGAGTTTTTACAGAAGCCTCCAACAACACCGCCCAGGGGTCCCCCTCCCCCTCGTCTTCACTTACTCTTCAAAGAAGCCTTAAAGATGAAACACAAGAATGCGATAGAACGAGTTCCTCCTTCTCAGAAAGGGAAAGTATTTTATTCTCGATTCTTCCTCGTAGAGAAAAATTCAGAAGAGTGGCGTCCAATACTGGATTTGCGCAAACTCAACAAGTATCTAAAGAAACAGAGTTTTTGCATGGTAACGTTGAAGGACATTCTGAATTGTCTCAACGAAGGGGACTTTATGGCTTCTCTGGATCTGCAAGACGCCTGCTTCCACATCCCTATTCACCCAGAACACCGCAAATACCTAAGGTTTCAAGTGGCTGGCGTCAATTTTCAGTTCAAAGTGCTCCCATTCGGCCTAAAATCGGCCCCCAGAATCTTTACCAAATGTCTGGCTCCGGTGGCAGCAATGCTGAGGTCCCAGGGAATACAAGTTTTCCCATACCTCGACGACTGGCTGTTAAAAGGTCCATCCAGAAACTCAACAATGGAAGCGGTCAGGTGTACGCTCTCTCTCTTCTCGAATCTAGGACTGACCCTCAGTTCGAAAAAATCTCAACTTCAACTTCGTCAAGAGTTGACCTTTCTGGGAGCAGTCTTGAACACATGCCAGTGCAAGGCGTACTTGACACAAGAGCGGCAAAACAAGCTGTTAAAACTAGCAAAACAAATATTTGCAAGAAGGTCACTTTCAGTTCGGATATTCGCTTCCCTTCTAGGGATGTGCTCATCTGCAATCAGCCTCATTCCTATGGCGAGACTCAGAATGAGACCGTTACAAGAAGAGTTACTTCGCCAGTGGAGGCAAGTCGACGGATCATTCGACGACCGCATCAAAGTGACTGCCAAAATGAAACATGCTCTTCTTTGGTGGTCGAAGGCGCACAAATTGTCACCAGGCCTCACCTTTCTCCAAGACATTCCAGAGTTCACCCTGACTACGGACGCATCCATAGAAGGTAGGGGAGGTCACCTTCAGGACCTTCAGATCCAGGGACGATGGTCTCGTCAGTACCGGCAGAAGCACATCAACAGCCTAGAGCTGAGGGCCATTTTTCTGTCCCTACAAGCCTTCCTTCCAAGGATTGCGAATTCGTCCGTGCTGGGGCGTTCGGACAATACCACCGGCATGTACTACATAAACAAACAGGGAGGAACGAAATCTCTCACCCTGTCGCTGGAGGCTCAGGAGATGTGGGAATGGGCCCTGCGCCACGGCATATCCCTCAGAGCAGAGCATGTACAAGGCGTTCGGAACTCTCTAGCAGATAACCTCAGCAGAACATTCACGGGCTGTCACGAATGGGAGCTCGAACAACATCAAGTAGAGATGATCTTTCGAATTTGGGGGACACCAACGCTGGATTTGTTCGCCACACAGCAGAACAGCAAATGCCTGTTTTATGCCAGCAGGTTCCCACAACAGGGGTCAAGAGGAAATGCCCTTCTGATGAGATGGTCCGGAATATTTGCGTACGCCTATCCTCCGATTCCGCTCATTCCGAAGGTACTGCAAAAGATGAAGAGGGAACACTGCACTCTCATCCTCATTGCTCCCCGTTGGCCAAGGCAATTTTGGTTTCAGGAGCTCCTTCTGCTCTCTCAACAACCTCCGTTTCGTCTCAAACCGACAGTGTCAATGTTGACAAGAGAGGGAGGCCAAATCCATCATCCGGATCCTCAATCGCTGCACTTGCACGCCTGGCTCCTGACTTCCTAGAGTTCAAGGATCTTAACATCTCCTCGGACTGCAGGGCGATCTTGTCTCAGGCACGTGCGCAAAGTACCATCAAAACCTATCGTTTTAAGTGGAAGCGATTCTGCTCATGGTGTGGAGAAAATAATGTTCATCCACTTCAAGCTCCTCCTGAAGCCATCCTTCCATACCTGCTGTCTTTGGCTAAGGCTGGTCTAGCCTTTTCATCCATTAAGGTGCATCTGGCGGCGATATCCAGATTCAGGAAGAGTTCCAACAAACCATCCTTATGTTCATCCTCTTTGATCAAACAATTCCTTTAGGGACTATTCCGAGCTTTTCCACCAGTTCGTCCTCCTCCTCCTGAGTGGGATCTTAATATTGTTCTTTCTCAACTTCTAAAAAGGCCTTTTGAACCGATTCATAAGGCGGAACTAAAGTTTCTAACTTGGAAAGTGGCTATCTTGCTGGCTCTCACTTCAGCTCACAGAGTTAGTGAAATACAGGCCTTCACTATTACACAGCCTTTCTTGCAATTCTCTAAAGACTTTGTTACGCTTAGAACCAACCCAAGGTTCATTCCTAAAGTACCAACTCAATTCCACATCAATCAACCGGTCAAACTCAAAACCTTTTTCCCGGATCCTAAAACTCCAGTGGAGAAGGTGTTACATTCTCTGGATGTGAAACGGTGCCTGAAGTTTTATCTTCAAAAAACAAAGGACATCCGCAAATCTAATCAACTTTTTGTTGCTTATGGCAAAGCCACCTTGGGTCAAGCTGTCACGAAAGCAACTATAGCTAGGTGGTTGTCTTCTACGATTACTTTCTGTCATGACAAGGCCAACAAACCTTTATCAAGAAAGGTCAAAGCACATTCCACTAGAACAATGTCAGCGTCTACGGCCCTTTTCGCTGGAGTGACGCTGGAGAACATTTGCCGAGCTGCTACTTGGAAAAGTGTACACACTTTTACCAAGCATTACTGTCTGCAGTCGGCGGTTCATGATGATACAGCAGTTGGGGATGCGGTACTGCAGCATCTTCTTCACTAAGGTTAGATTTCTTATAGTCTTTTATTCTTCTTTGAATGTTTAAGCATTTTATAACGCTGTCCTATCTATGATGTATTTATGAAGGTTTTGATGCATATGTTATGTTAACAAGTTTGTGCTCTATTACCTTCCTGGTTGTGTGGGGGTATATATGATTTATTTGTCTCCCACCTTCCTCTAACGACAGACATGATGTTACTGCTTGCTACTCTGATTCAGGCATGTGAATCTATGAAAGATACCCCAATACTGGATAAGAAAACGAGTTACTTACCTGTAACTACGGTTATCCAGTATTGGTATCTTTCATAGATTCACATGCACCCACCCTTCTCCCCGGCACGGCAGTTCTGTTTTATGGATACTCATTCTCACTTGTGCTGGGAAAATCTGAGGAGAACTGCCTGAGCTGGGAAGGTTCTAGAGGGTGAGGACAGCTGATTGGCTGAGGATACTATTTCAGGTCTTTTTACATAATGATGTAGATAGGCTGCTAAGTTTTGAGGCCAAGTTAGGCCTTTGAGCTTTTCCAGCATACTACAAGAAATTTTCTAGGCACTGCTTTTGTATATATTTATACCGTGGGACTCCCGCCTCGACGACGGGGAATGATTCAGGCATGTGAATCTATGAAAGATACCAATACTGGATAACCGTAGTTACAGGTATAACTCGTTTTCTTGTGTGGCCCCAGTATCCACCAGAAACTTCTGCGAGGTCCCCAATATTTCAGCAGTAACATATGGACCTGTCTGATCTACCGTTATGGAAACCGATCCCTCCCCTTGTCCTACGTTGTCCTAGTTAAAGTGCCCACCCGTGGCATCGGATGCACTGAAATCGTCTGCATAATAGGCTTTCGTCGGGACAGGATTGTCAAAATAATTCTGTCTATCACTAGGACCGGGGCGCTGTTGAGGACCCCTTTGCACTCCCCATCCAGTACCTCTACCTTGTTTGTGAAGCAATGGGCATTTAGATCGCCAATATCCGACCTGTTTACAGTATGCACATTGATTTCGTCCCAACTGACCAAATGCCAGAGAGTCTGGAATATTCTTCCTTGGGAGGTCAGCTCTAAATACCCCACAACCTCTACCTCTCTGTGGCCCATACCCTGGTTCAATTACATTTTAGTTTTCAATTCCTTATGTTTACCCTCTTTTTTCTCCTACTCTTGATTTACTTTTTTCTCATAATACTGGTCCATATCCAATGTCTTTGGCGGGGCAGAAGAAGCCCACATACTTTCAGCTACTTTTGATTTCTGTGAAATTTCAGGTAACAAGTTAGCTACAAATTTGTCTACAAATATATGTTGTCTTGTATCAAAAGATGTGTCTTGACCACTATAATCATGAAATGTCATTTAAAACCTTGTAAAAAAATCAGGGACCGACTCGTCTTTCCTTTTGTTTGCAGGCTACCAATTTTGCCCATTATATTTTCTTTGGTGGCAAATCCAATATAAGCTGTGGTGGTTTCTGCCCCGCTTTCCTATTAATATCTGCCACTTTAATTGGGCCCAAGTACCACCAAAGGCCGCATGGGCCTGTTTGCGTACCATACGCCAAAAGTAAGGGGGAAATATTAATCCGAAAAACATATCAATATCAACTAAAGTCAAAACACAAGAAGTTACTGCAGCATTCAATTCATCATAAAATGCACTCAGGTTTTTCCTAGGGTCAGGCAAAGAAGTTTTACGGGCCAATACGTCTGATCGCTTCCAAGGGTAATAAATCCATTGGAACCGGAGCCCAGCCGCTTTAACACCCTGACCGTCACCTACGACTGCTTGAAACACGGGGGTCGCTTCTCACATAGGAAAAGCTTTAGACGAGGCTGACATAAGCCTCTTAAGTTTTTTTTTCTGAGTAAATATATCTTCTACCGCTACCTTCAAGGGAGCAGCAGTCAATGCTCCCTCATTTGTCCTTTTAGATATCCAAATTAATTCTCGAGGAACTTCCTCATTCATATTAGTCCTCCAGTCCTCTATTAGTGCATTAGCCATTTCCCCTACAAAATACTGCTGAGTCGTTTGTGGATATTGTGTCAAAGTTGTAAAAACCTCGTCCAATCGTATATCGTCATCCCGGACCCATTCACAAGCCCTAACCAATTATACCACTTTGTCCTCTTCCGTAAGAATAGGTCTATGACGTTTTTTAGGAGTTGGGGGTGTACGAGCTATAGTTTTTCTATCAAAAACAGGGATATTAGCAGAGGCAGCAGGTAATGGAGGATATATTTGAACTACTGGAGATAACTGTGGAGGCGCCGTCGGGACGAGATTATTTCCAACGGGATTTGGCGCATAAGGAGGCGGGCTGGTCTACAAAGCATTTCTTCTAATTCTGAATCCTCCTCTTCTAAACCCTTAAGTCCTGCTTCTTCTTTAGTCACAAATGCTTTCCGCAATTGAAGTTTAAATCGTCTCTCATCACTCTCTACACTTTCTTCTTGCATTTTTAATTGGAGCTCCTTAATCTTCTGCACAATAGTCTGCTCTTCAGCTTTCTTCCTATCATTTTCTTCTTTAATTTGTTTCTGTTTAATATATTTTTTCCATAATCGTAAAGCATCAAACATAGTCTGCCTACTTTTCTTTTTAAAAAGTTGTTCCTCTATATATTGCAATTTATTTGAATCAAAGGTACCATGAAGTGGCCACTGTAAACTAGCTTCAGCCTTTGTATATCAGTTCCATAATGCACTAAACAGTAGGGAAGAAATACAATATTTAATGTACATTTCATAATTCGGAGTGCCTTCTGAAGACGCTGGCTGTCTTTCCTCTAAAACATATTTCCTGCTGCAGCAACAACATAATGCATGAAGTGTGCTCAGAACAGGAATGTTTACCAAAGACTTCTTAACAATAGCTTTAAGAGACTCTTATACCAAAACCAAAAGATGATTCTCACATTACCTGTCAAAGGCATTTACAAATGACTTTTTCAAACAAAAACTCAAAAAAGACAATCAATTCAATCCTACCTGATCGCAGTACTCCGACTCCCACCTGCCGATCCTCAGATCAATAGATCACTTCCAAAATGCCAACCGAAGAGCCCCAGTTGAGAAACACAGCTACCACAAAGGTCAGGTTGATAAGCTGAAAATTACCTTGGCCGGAAGAGCAAGTCTCAGTTTGCGGGACACCCCTTGGTGTTTCTGTCCTGTCGAAATGACCTCCTTCTGGTCCAGCTGTGTCCTTCAATGGAATCCCACATTGCCGGCGCCAATTGTAGAAGTGAGATTCCAATCAGTCTCACCCTTTAGTCTACGGGTTCAATAAATGAGGACCAACACTGGAGTGGAACAAAACACAGTTTTATTATATCTCATGAGATATCTCCATCATACAGACACTACAAGTGCCTGAGTGGGAACAAACTAGAACAGTCTGAGACCTGCCTTTTATACATTTTGGGTACCATAGGATTTCAACAAAAAACGCTTTGTCATGGTTACATCACACTTTACATAAACCTTTTTAGCATTTTTACATAACTCTTACACAACTTCTTACATAACCCCTTATGCAATCCTTTACTCAATGCTTACATGCTGAACTGCTGAATCCTGATAAACCCCTACCCACGTCACCTTCATAGATAAGCAAGTGAGGTTACAGGCGTTGGTTGGCTAAGAGTTTAAACATCTGTGCACGTAGGCCCTTTGGCAGGGCAGGGCAGCTTACTCTGACACATGAACGTTTTTCAGTATGACCAGTTTTCAGTGAACACAACATTTCTAACTTCGAAAGTCCCTGTAGAAACACAAAATAGGGCTGGCAGGCAAAATGGCTGAAAGCAGAGGCTAAATTAACAGAATACAAGTTTTCACCATTTAACACTGTGGGAGAGCGGGAACGTCACTTTATAGGATAATTTGAGTAATGCTAATGACATATTTTCATAGAAATACATGTCAACTGGAATGCTACCATGTCCATCAATCGAAGTAAGAAATGTACAGTTATTTAATACACTTTTGTTTCAAGTCTACCTGGAAATGTTAGGAAGGTACTAATTTTAGAAATTTACATTTTCATTTACAAACTGCATAGATAGGAATGTGTTGTAATTTTTTAAATAGCAAAACATAATGCCATATTTGGACATTCATACAACAAATCCTAGGTATCACATTGATTGAGATCTAAATGTGGCTGTGAAAATTAGTGTCATCATTGAAAGCGAAGGACTTGGTGTTCTTTGTTCTGGACCAGCTACAGGCACACCCATACGTCAGAAGCTTGAGTTCAGCTCAGCCTCTTTTCTCATGTGGCCACCAAGCACAAGTTCCATTTCAGTTTGGCCACTAAACATGAAAACCGTTCCAATATGCCTGTTACTTGGCCTATCGTCTTCTTCTGAGTTTGTTCCTGTTTTATGTCATGCCTCTTCAGTCAGGTCGGCCCTGTTCCGAGACCAACCCCTAGCTCTAAGGTGATTCATGATCGATCAATATATAAAGAGGCACTGATGTGTTACAACTGTGCTTGCTTGCTTATGGTGTCTGAATGTTTGCTCCTGCTCTCCTACAGTCCCCCCAACTCCAGTTTTTCCACCTCTGCTCCAGTGCTGGTAGTTCTGTCCCAATCCTGTCAACTCCAGTTCTGCTGGCTCCAGCTATGTTCCAGTCCTCCTACAGGAACTGTCTTAAATTTGGCACCTTGGAGGGTTTTTGTGCTGTGGAGCTTTTTACTCCTGGTGCCGGCAACCAATACTTTCCAGAGAGCTTCTCATGGTGACCCTTTTTACACCCAGGACAGACAATGTGGCTAACAGAAAGTGTCAACTTTGTCTTACAGCCTCCAAGCAATAAAGTGATGGACCAACACATTTGTCCAGCCATTGATATGTCAACAAGGGTTTAAAGGCTATCAGTTTTAGTGTGAACTAAACTTGCCTTCTTCCCAACAATGTTAATATGGCCTTTCTTACTTTTCGGTTTGTTCCTGCCTTATGAACTTCTTTTTACTTTAAGGACAGCATTGGGTTAGATGCGTAATTGCTGGAAGAGAAGCATGGCCTTATTCTTAGAGACTTATCAGAATTAGTCTTTGTCTTTCCAGGGAGGTAGGGGGATCTCTGAAAGATCTATGGGGAGCCAGTCATACAGGATTTCAATTGTCAGGACTGTGGAACCATCTCCGAGCAGATTACGATTAAACCATTTTACTGGCAGTCCCTTGTCGGCTGTTACACGATGGTGTCAGACCGCCACGCTATTGCTACCGCCAAGCAGCACAACAGTGTGCATTGGATACATAAAAAATTGTACACACCTACAAATCACACTATAAAAAACACCCCATCCTCGATCATGATCCTTCGCCTCTCCACTGCAGCACATGTCGGAGCAGCAATATAGATCATATAAGGCACCCATTTACACACTTTCCCCACACTTCTTTTGCACATTTTTCTACATTTTTCTTTGTTAAGCCATTTTCAGTTTTTTTCACTGTCACTCACTTTTTTATTTAATTAACATGTCACCTGCCAAAAACCCACATTCCTCTGACACTGAGTTGTCAGTGATGGTGGATGAAATCATTAGAGTAAAGCCACAATTGTTTGAAGCCCAAATCAAACTAACCTCTATCGCTAGGAAGAATGAAATGTGGGACAGGATAGTCAAAAAAGTGAATGCTGTGGATACCATCCTGTCAACAAAGAAGGACATCAGGAAGAGGTGGCACAACCTGAGGGCGAGGGTGAAGAACCTGGCCTCCAGGTACCAACTGGAGGCCCAGAAGATTGGCAGTTGTCCCTCTGGCTCACCATTAGAACTCGCACACCGGGAGGAGAAGGTACATGCCATCCTGAATTCTGAGGGTTTGACTGGAATCCTTGGGTAAATGGAGTCTGGTAAGTAACACCTCACCAACTGTAACAGCATATACTTGTTCTGTTTGCACACCTCACAGCTTTTGCTATGGTGTTCTTCATCCTCCTTTCCTATATGCAGTAGCCAAGGAGATGTGTCATTGGCAGTTACAATCAGTAGCCCTGATCATAGGATCACTTGTATCATTCTCCATTACATCCCACATTTGTTAATGCTGTCTGTAAGTGCATTACCATCAAATCATCATCCCAGAATGCATAATATCTGCAAATGTCTAATAGTATGGCCCAGCACAACTGCACTTTGCGAACAGCTATGTAACATAAAGCAGTTTTGCTAGTGTTGGAAAGTCAAAATTTTAACGACTACAACTATCGTAAGGCCCTATACCTATAACTCTAAACAAGATCCTTCAGGGTTGTATGTCTGTACTCACTTGTCAGCCATGTGACTACTGAGGCTCACCTCACATGCAGTTAGCCATTGGTCTAACTGCATGTGAGGGGTAGGTGAGATTGAAATTACTACAACTACCATGAGGCAATGTTGCTTGAACACTTAACAGGAGGCACCACTGTTTGTCCTTACTCACTTGTCAGCCATGTGACTATTGAAGTTCACCTCACAGGCAGGTATCCATTTGTCAAGTGTGGGGTAGGAGAGAATGAAATGACTACAACTATCATGAAGCCCTGTTGCTTGAACACTTAACAGGAGGCACCACTGTTGTTTGTATGTACTCACTTGTCAGCCATGTGACTACTTTTTTTGTATTCCTCATATACCAATAGTGGGCATTCTAGTCGGGGTATTTCCCCCCCCCCCCCACCAGCAACAAGGACACCTTCAAAAGCGCCATCCGCACTCACCACCAACTGATCCGAAAAGCCAAGAAAACAGCATTCAAAGATCGACTTGACAACAACGCCCACAACAGCAAGGAACTTTTCAACATCGTCAAGGAATTTTCCAACCCCTCGGCCAACTCCAACGACATCACCCCCTCTCAAACCCTCTGCGATTCCCTAGCCTCTTTTTTCCACAACAAGATTGCTGACATCCACAACAGCTTTGACAACCAACCCGGAGACCAACCCACCCTACCATCAAATGGCCATCTTCCCCCCGTTAACACCCTTAACGCCTGGAACCCAATCTCCACTGAGGACGTCATCCGCCTGATGAATTCCATCCACTCTGGATCCCCCACAGACCCATGCCCCCACCACATCTTCAACAAAGCAGACTCCGTCATAGCTCCACACCTCCGAGACGTCATCAACTGCTCCTTCAACTCCGCTACCTTCCCAGAAGATTGGAAACACGCTGAACTCACCGCCCTTCTGAAAAAACCAACAGCAGACCCCACCGAACTCAAAAACTACCGCCCCATCTCGCTTCTTCCATTCCCGGCCAAAGTCATCGAGAAAGCTGTCAACAACCAGCTCGCCGCCTTCCTCGAAACCAACAAATCACTCGACCCCTCACAATCTGGCTTCCGAGCCAAACACAGCACTGAGACCGCCCTCATCGCAGCAACAGACGACATTCGTACTCTACTGGACAATGGAGACACAGTCGCCCTCATCCTCCTCGACCTCTCTGCAGCCTTCGACACAGTCTGCCACAGCACCCTTTTACAACGCCTCAGAAACATCGGAATCCAAGGAAAGGCACTGGAATGGATCACCTCGTTCCTCACCGGAAGAACCCAGAGAGTCCGCCTCCCACCATTCAAGTCCGAGGCCTCTGAAATCATCTGCGGCGTACCACAAGGATCCTCACTCAGTCCCACCCTCTTCAACGTATACATGAGCCCCCTCGCGGCCATCGCCCGCCAACACAACCTCAACATCATCTCTTACGCGGATGACACTCAACTGATCCTATCTCTCTCCAAGGACCCCAGCACCGCTAAAACTAACCTACACGAAGGAATGAAAGAAGTCGCCGAATGGATGAAACAAAGCCGTCTGAAACTGAACTCAGACAAAACAGAAGTCCTCATCTTAGGTAAATCCCCCTCTGCATGGGACGACTCCTGGTGGCCGGAAGCCCTCGGAAATGCACCCATCCCGACAGACCACGCACGGAACCTTGGTGTCATCCTGGACTCCTCACTCTCAATGAACAGACAAGTCAGCGCCGTATCCTCTTCCTGCTTTAACATTCTTCGCATGCTCAGAAAAACATTTCGCTGGATCCCCTCCGAAACAAGGAAAACAGTCACCCACGCTCTAGTCACGAGCCGACTGGACTACGGAAACACCCTCTACGCAGGTACCACCGCTAAACTCCAGAAGAAACTACAACGAATCCAAAACGCCTCAGCCAGGCTCATATTAGACATCCCACGCAACGAACACATCTCTGGTCACCTTAAAGACCTCCACTGGCTACCCGTCAATAAGAGGATCACTTTCCGACTGCTTACCCACGCACACAAATCACTCTACGACATCGGACCAGATTGCCTCAACTCTCGACTGTCCTTCTACACCCCCTCCCGCCAACTCCGCTCTTCCAGCCAAGCCCTCGCCAATGTACCTCGCATCAACAAGACCACCATGGGAGGCAGATCCTTCTCATACCTAGCTGCCAAAACATGGAACTCACTCCCCGCTTACCTTCGCCTCACCCAGAATCACCTAGCGTTCAGAAAGCAGCTTAAAACGTGGATATTTGACAAATAATCCACCTCCCCTCCCTAAGCGCCTTGAAACCCTATGGGTATGTAGTGCGCTATATAAATGTTTTGACTTGACTTGACTCCAATGTCACGATGTTTCTCCCTCAGCAATTTAAGACCGAGGAGAAAGGGAGAAAGGAAAAACCCCTCTAGTCACAACTGTTTGCTTGATCCACTCCAATCCTCTATACCTGGATGGCCCTTGGTTAGATTGGAGGCAAAGCACCCACAGTGCCCAGGTGAAATCATAGGAATACTCTCGGATTGCTCTCATCTGTTCCGCCAAGTCACCAGGGCCGCCCAGATCTTATCCTGACTATTGTTATCACAGGCCATATCAGATTCACTTATGTATATGATGTATTTCAGGCAATCCAAGAAAGTGGGGGCATTAACATTTTTCCAGGCATTACATATTTCCCGCCTTGCTAAAACCATCACATAAAAGATAGTTTTGGTCGCCATATCATTAAGTTGGTAATTTACGGCTAACCCAAACGAAATTATCCTAGTGGTAATTAAAAACTGTATATCTAATACCTCGGATATAAACTCTTCTATTTTAGACCAAAAGTCCATGAGCCTAGGAAACTCAACAAACATGTGAAGATCATCAGCTGCAGGAGATTTACACCTAGGACACTGATATTCTAAATTCGTGATCTTAGCAAGTTTCTTTGGGGATATATATCCTCTATATAGAGTGAACAAGTGGTTCCTTTTGAGGGGAGCAGCCTTAAGTACTACGTTTAGTGTTAAAAAAAAGAGTCCCCCCACAATTCCTTTAAGTTTACATATTCTAAATCCACTATCCCCCCCCCCCCCCCCCCAGAGATTTTGGAGTTCTTGTTCTGTGACTTCATCTGACTCCAGCATGGCCTCATACCAAAAGGATACCTCTTTTTTCCACCTCCCCTTTCTGTTTATCAGGTCAAGCTTGGGATTATATGTATCAAAGACCCATGGTATGGTTACCCACCAGCTTGACAGCTGGTAATCAATGTTCCCTCTAATTTTTGTCCTCTGTGTGCGGCAGAGTAAGGTCTCTGTGCGCTGCAGCCAAGGCTATGTGCGCCAACAACCCAACCACGCTTGTAGACCAGGGCTTTAAGTGGGATGAAAAAACTGGATGTCTCTCAAAGGGGCGTGACTGATGCAATTAAGGGTGTGGCTTAAAAGCAATTAAGCTAAAAATCTGAGCTTAGCATAGTGTGCCACCCGACTGATATTTTGCTTCTTCTGTCATTACATCCAGATATTTAATACAAGTAACATTACACCTTCAAAAAGCCAGGACTATTAGCGTTGTCAACGGTTGTTTGTGGCATAAAGTTGTATATAATATTGAAAATGCTTCTGCTCTTGTGGTAGAGGTTGTGGCTTAATGCTCGAGCTGCCGACTTAGGAGATGGGTTTTGAGTCTCGGGTCAGATTAATTGATTTGCATAAAATCACAGGATGTTAATCTCCCCATGACTACAAATAATTAAATAAATCATGTATTGGGTAATGTCACCTGCTAGTGACAGAGGAGGATTGAGGTATGAAAAGAGGGGCCCTCACAGACTAGGAAGGAGTAGGGCAGCGTGGGGTGCACCACAGTAAAATAATGAGTAAATATTCAACTTATGCAACATATGCAACTGACACACGTTACGCTTTAAAACAGCACTGCTGTGTTATAATTGGGAAACATGTGTACAAGCGTACAGGTAGGGAGCATGGCAGGAGCAAGAATGCACTCTCTGAGATGGTGATGCAAGTAGCTTTGATGTATGAATCTTTAAATCATTTATTCCACTTGGAGAATTCACACATTCTAAAAATAAATGTTTCAAACCTGATAGATATGTATACATGAGAAACTGCTACTCTTCCATGGTATTCAAATGTGTTTTCTTTCAACCTGTGGTCGGTCAATCAAAGTTGTTTTGTTTTTTATTTCTTGCTCCTTTATCTTGCAGCAAGGGGTGGTGGTGTCTACTTGTTTCAAAGATGACACCAGACCTCCAAAAACAGTGCAAACAGCCACCCATGAACAACGGTTGAAGGGGATAAAAACACTTTGAGAACTGTGATCCTGAGTGCAATGGGGGCGTGGTCAGTGGGTGTGGGGATGAGGTCAAAGAGGTGGCTAAAAATAACAAAATAATCTGTAACTAATGAGCTCGTCTTTCATCTTAACATAGCTGCATAAAAAATAACGCAAACACCTCAAATGAAAAATAAATACTTTACATTATGAAATCTCAGTCGATTAAAGAGAACACTGCATATGTGTGTGCGTGTAATCAGTCACAGAACTGAATCCATGGTTGGTGCAGTGGGGAATAGTGATTTGTGTATTTACAGTGCTACGAAGCCCCAGTCTGTAACAGAAAGCAGTGAGACTATGTAAGCCACTGCTTTACAATCGTATTGCACATAGATAAGCTGCTGTAAAATGGACAAGAATATTTAGTGACAAAGACAAAACAAGTGCTTTAAAAATATATATTCAGTAATACCAATCAGACTTACCTAGTGCGAATATTTATTAGACATGTCCATTAAAAAGACGCACCCGAGACCTCCCTTACAACATCC
Source organism: Lissotriton vulgaris (assembly GCF_964263255.1). NCBI lineage: Eukaryota > Metazoa > Chordata > Amphibia > Caudata > Salamandridae > Lissotriton > Lissotriton vulgaris. The sequence continues at coordinate 1,545,728,820 of NC_141694.1, read as the reverse complement.
CTCAAAAATAAAAAATCTTTGTCACAATGAAGTTTCATGTGACTCCATCAATTAAAGCCTATAATAGATATCAAGCAGCCTTGAAACAATTGCATTTACATTTCTTTCAGGTAGCAGGCACCATGGTGAGATTGCTTGTTTGCATTACAGCTTTCTGTAGCCCTCAGTTTCACAGCACAAGGCACCCGTGCCTTTCCCTTTAGCCCGGAGACACCTCAAGTTCGCCAGCAACCTTCATTAAGTCTTTTTTTAATCAAAAGGTATGGAGACTGTTTTTGTGAAATTAACAAAAATAATGTGCATGTTGTTCCCCATCGATCCCGCCCACTCCGTTCTCTGCCATTCAGGCACACAGGCACACAGACCAGACTACACAGAGCTGGCGCATCAAAAGCTGGTAGCGTTTGATTTGGCAACCTTTGATGCGGATTAAGTAGCTCGGGATTCAGGCTATCATTGATCAACTGCCCCGCTTAACAACTCGTATCTCTTGTGTATGACAATTGGAACTTTTAATGCAGTGCTTCATGCAGTACTTCTGTCATTTCTAACCACTGTAAATAAGAAATGGTTTGTCACCCTTAGAAGGATGAAAGGCTGAGCTGGCCTTTCCGAGAATCAAACTCATGACCTGCAGAACACCTCAAAGGTTGAGCGTTTAGCTTTCTGAACAAAATTGCAGTGTTCCTTTCATTGTAATTAACAAAAGAATTTGACAACATATTTTTCATCTAAGGTTTCTACCTTTCTCCGAGACCTGATGCGGCGAATACTTTTATAAAAAAGCATTGCTAAAAGCCAAACAGTTTTGCCTTTAAAAGGTGAATGCGAATACTGACTTAATGCCCCATCAACGTTTTCGGAGTTTACCAGTTATAAAGATGAAAATAAGGGACATTTGTGCTCTTTGAGAAAAGCCACCTTACCTCTTTCTTACGCCTTGAAGTGCTTGGAAGTACTGACTAACATTTAGAATGACGTCTACACTGCCTCACTTCGTCCACAAACGAATTTATGTTTCTTTTATTTGTCTCCATGGTGGGGGGCTGGTGCGGGTTGGGGGGCTGATTCTACAAGTAAAAGGCAGAGTGGCGCTGCAGGGGCTCTAAAGCGGGGGGGCATCAAAGCCTCATTAACAAGCAATCTTGTTAATGAGGCTTTGAAAGAACTGTAAAGTACTCGGGTGAGGCTCGGGAAGCGGTCTCATCCTGGGCTGACACACATGAGGGGGGAGGGAGGGGCGAAGTGCGTCTGGTTCCTCCAGTGTGAGGTCGGTTTCGAGTGACTTTTCCGGGATGTGCTGTGTGTGCGCGCTTCACACACACCACTGCGCGCTCGGTAGAACAGAGGTGCGCGGCCGCCCAGGAGCGCACCTTCCTGGGAACAGTGCTGGTAATACTTGAACCTGGTTAGGGTTCCTCCTGTCAATCTAAAAATGGAATCCCAATCCAGGAGCTGTGAGTTATTTTGTAGATCCATCCTGCCAATGTGTAATGCCTTCCACTTTAAGGGGATTTGATAGTTGATCTTTAAGGCATTCAGGTGTCCCTGGGGAATCCCATATTGGGGCCTGAGGCACATAATAAGGGATTCCTAACTTTTTTCTAAAGAATACCCAATTCTTCAGAGCTGCCCCTAAGATCTTTAGTCTTACCTTCTTATAAAATCTGGGATCACCAAACTTATACAAGAAGTATTCATGCCCTTGAGGTTTGCCCTGTAATAGTGGCTGAAATAGCCAACCCAATGATGACGTGTCAGCTTTATCTGCCATTAATCTAAAATTTTTAAGATGAAATGAATGGCAATAATTTATTAGATCTGGTAATGCTAACCCTACTGCTTTCAGTTTTCTCCTCCGCGTTTTCCAGGAGATTCTTGGAGATTTCGAGTTCCAAATGAAAGATCCAATTTTTCCCTGTACTTTAGCTATTTCTTTGGGGCCGAAACCTAGGGTATTGAGTTAAAAAAAAAAGGTCACCTTAGGTAGGATGACCATCTTAATTACATTTGCTCTCCCAAAAATGTTCAATGGAAGACCAGACCAGCGCTGCAGAAGCCCACAGATTTCCTTATACACCCTATTAAGGTTTATTTTAGGTATCTCTATAAAATCATGTGCCAGAAGTATTCCGAGGTATCTCATCTGTGTCTTAGCTTCAGGAGATACTACTTCCTGGTTCCACTGCATGATCTCTGTTTTTTCCTTATTTATTTTATATCCCAAAATTTCACCAAAGGCTTCTGCCTGGTCAAAAAGTCGGGCGATTGTCACCTCTGAATTGGAGGTAAACATTAAAAGGTCGTCCGCATACAACGCGAATTTTAAGTCTAATTCGGCTAAGTTAAAAGGTTTAATCAATACATCAGATCTTAACTGAGTAACAAAAGGTTCAATATATAAATTAAACAATAGTGGGGAAAGGGGACACCCCTGCCTTGTGCCGCGAGATATTTGAACCCAATCTGTGAGAATACCATTAACCCGAATTTTAGCTTTAGGATTTAAATAAAGCGCTTTTATTGATGATATAAAATTTTTGGGAAACCCGAATCCGGCCAACACTTCCCACAGATATGACCAGCTGACTTGGTCAAATGCCTTAGCGGCATCGATTGCAACGATGGTCAAAGGGAGTTTCCTATCAGTGGCAAAATCTATTGCGGCGATAGCCTGGAAAGTTAATTCTTTGAGCTGCCTACCCGGCATAAACCCCTCTGATCCTTGTGAACCACAGATTTAATTACTTTGGCCAATCTCGCCGCCAAAACCCCGCGAAGATTTTATAATCCGTATTTAGTAGCGAGATTGTCCTATAAGACTCGACGATCAGGGGGTCTTTATTGGGCTTCAAGACCAATGTAACTGTAGCCTCCAACCACGTTTGAGGGATAGGCTCACCCGTTAAATATATTTTATTAAATAGAGTTGTAAGAATCGGGACAACAACATCTGAGGCTATTTGATAGACCTCTATAGGAAGCCCATCTGGGCCTGCTGCCTTTCCTTTAGCCATCTTTTCAGCTGATTATAGATCTCCCCCTCCTTTATGGCTGAACTCATAATGGCACTGTCTGCCGAGTTTAGCTGTGGTAGATTAAGCCCCCTTAGCCAATTTTCAGTTCTTTGAGTTGAAGAATCACTATTTCCAGTATATAGATTTTGCATATATAACTTAGCTTCTTCAGAGATCTGGTCATTATCATATGATATGTCCCCCGTACTATGTATTTTTAGCCCACTAATTTGATTTCTCGCCCTATCCATTCTGGCCTTCCATTCCAAGAGGCGTTCACATTTTTCTCCATAAGACAAATTCTGCAATTTGCTTGCATCCCACCTATCTTTAACAATTTTGTCCAGGTTAGCCTGATATTTAGCCTACAGCCCCTCGAGCTCTTTCTGTATGGCAACCAAATTAGCTTGCTGATCTAATGAAGCCTTCTGTAGCTGCTGTTTCTTTTGTTTTATCTTAAGTAGGGAGTCCTCCTCCGCTTTTCTCCTAGCCTTATTCCTGCCAGTCATAATAGCAGTGAAGAGTCCCCTTAAATAAGACTTAAAGGCTTCCCATACTATTTGGTCAGATGCGGTGGCACTGTTGAACCCGAAATATTCAGCTATCTGTTTTAGCACGTTATCTTTTGCATCATCTTGCAGGAGTAAAGATCTATCAAGGGTCCATCGTCTACTTTGCCCCTCCTGCGAGAATTTTATTGTTAATTCTACCATCGAGTGGTCTGATAATACAGCAGGAATGTATGAGGTAGAGACGACCGCAGGGAATGAGACTTGGTCTACGAGAAAGAAGTCAATGCGTGAGTGGTGTCTATATCTATGACTATAAAATGAGTAGTCCCTGTTTTTACCATTTTTAATCCTCCAGACATCTAATAGATTAAAATCATTCATGATGTTTTTCAGCTCTTTTTTTGATTTATGTGGTGTGGATAAGGCAGCCCTGGAAGTTCGATCCAAGTCAGTATCAAAAACTAAATTAAAATCGCCTCCCAGGATGACCGGTGCGTTCATAACAGAAAGACTGGATTTCAGGCTCAACAGGTTCTCCGGGGAATCTTGATTGGGCCCATAATATACTGCACATGCCACCTTGATATTATCTATGATCAAAGAAGCAGTCAGCCATCTACCTGAGTGATCCGTCTCATATTTCTCCACCCTAATCCCACAATTTGCCCGAATGATCATTGCCACTCCTCTGGTATTTCCACTTTGATTAGAGCAGAGCAAGTCTTGGACCCATCTTCGATTTTTAAAAGCTGCAGCTGCTTTACATTCTCGCAGCTCAAGATGGGTTTCATCCAGCAGAATGACGTGGGCCCCTGATTTACTCAGAAACTCACAGATTCTATTTAACTTCCTGCCTTCCCTCAACCCATTAACATTCCAGCTTATTATTTTAACTTTATTAGACATAGTGGTCATAAGGTAGAGGTAGACGCCTTATAAATAGCTCAGTGTCAGGCCCAATACTTTCACTGAACCAAATTCGCCTCAAGATTATTTCAAGTTTTATAGTCCTATGAGGAATACATTTTCTCTTTATCCAACCCGCTCCCCTCCCCCCTTACCACCCCCCTTGAGGAACCCCCCCTTTGGGCTTTGGCGATCATGTCGCCATTGAGAACCCTGTCCCTATCTTGGATTCTGCCACTAAATGTGTATGAACTATATAATATGCCTGTCCCCACCTAATCTAGATATCTATGCGTCGGGAAAACCTATAGCTCATTAATGCACATATGGATTCCAATGTTCCTATTAATCTACCCCTATGTGCACTAAACATCCATATAGTGTTTTTTCTTTTTTTTCCCCCCTTTTAAATTTTTTTTTATTATTTAACATGTTAGTGTTTTTTATATTTTTTTTTATTGTACTATTATACCCTTTGTGTCTCCCGGAGCTAGCACTATTAAGGGCAAAATATCTAATGTTGAGCTTCTTTCATACTGATTAGAAAGCTATCAACTTCCTGTACGGAGGTAAAATTATACGTTTTATTCCTCCACACTACCTTTAATGCTGCAGGGAATTTCATCATAACCAGTGCTCCTTGACTTCTCAGGTCTGCCATACGGCACTCTAGCTCCCACTGCCTTTGTGCCGTGACTCTACCTACGTGTGAACGGATTAAGTATTTGGAGGAGTCAATCTGGAGGGATGGATCGACGAGAGCCATGTGACTACTGAGGTTCCCCTCAGAGGCAATTAGCCGTTGGTCAAGTGTAGGGTATGAGAGAATGAAATGATTACAACTACAATGAGGCCCTGGCACCACTGTTGTTTGTCCTTACCCACTTGTCAGCAATGTCACCACGGATCCCCAGGTCAAATGGACTGAGCACCTTACACACAATGCTCAGGTGTGGCACATGTCTGCCTACTCATCCTAAACCTTCCCTGGTCTCCATAATTGACAAGAATAAGGCCCTGCTTACAGGGGTACAGAGGGACATTAAATCTACACTCTGCAGGACTTTTCTCCCGGCACCCACCCCTTCCTATGGTCCATGTACATCTGGCCCTTCTACATCTGCGGCAACCACAGGAAGGGAGGTCCTGTCAGCGGATGATTCCCTGACCCTGCCGCAGTGGACCCTGTTCCCCCCACCCTGTTGCCCGGGGCATCCAAGAAAACATCCAGGAGTATCGGATCACCAGGCACTCATCACCGACACAAGGAAGAAATGTCGGACATGATGTCCTCCTGTGTGTGCAACACATTTACTTTGTTGACTATTCCTGTACACTTTTCCCTTTATGATGGAAGGAGTATGTTGGACTTTGAACTTCGGACAGTGTGGCTCCTCCAACAATGGTTTCATCCACCAACACTGACTACTACACTTCTATGTTGTCACTATTTATCTGTATATTGTTTATTTTATTTTTTTCACAGTGTGCACTGCAGTAAATTAACTTGTCACAAAATCATTAGCTCATGTAGTATCATTCACATCTAGTAAGTTATGAAGTTTTCCCCCTGTGAATTACCAAATGTAAGTAGAAGCTACTTGTGTAAGCATGGACATGTGGAATGTCAACAATGTGCAAATGAATATCATAACCATGTCACTCCAACACAGACATACACTTGTACAGTTGCATGACCTCTTTATTCCATAGCTCCAACCATAGGCAGGTATAATGTTAAAAACGGAGCTAAATAATACATCAGTGAAATCATCTGTGTTAGTTACCACTAATGGCATGTGCAGACCTCAACAACATGGTTGGAGGGGATACATCAGACAAGGCCAACTAGAATGATCAAATGACAATTTGTTAATGGAATCACCTGGAGCCACATAAACAACCTCACAAAAGGTATCCTACATTATTGAAAAAATGAGACCAAAGCATGGCAGTACAACAGTTTCTCATCACAGGTTCTTTCCAATCCAGTCTTGCTGCATCTGGGACAAACATATGCCAGTGTTGTATACAATGATGAGACACGCCAACAGCTACATCCAGTTTAAACACATTACAGACTTAGCCAATGTGAAGGGAGACTTGCATCATTTTGCCCAACAACCACATTGAGAACATGATGGTACACATATCACAATAGGACCACCACACAACAGGGAACAAGTCCAATGGAGTATACGGAAGTTCCATCCTATCTGTGAAAGCTGGCTTAGTACTGAAGTAGTACACTCAAAGGCTGATACAGACATGCCCAGGAACAATCCATGTCCACTTTGTATTTAAAAACATGATCATATACCTGCTGATGTCACAACTCTGAAATGTCCAAATGAAGATGACAACAGACCATTACAAAGAGATTAACTAGGAAGCCATACATATGACACCAACCATTGTCAACTTATGGAGTACACAGTACATGGATAAAAAGCAACATCAACAATGTGTGCATGTGGTAAGACATTTCTCCACAAACAGACATGCACAGAGTTGGCCACAGCTGTACCTTCCTAACATGTATCCATGAACATCCTCCTCATTATATCACAACAACAGTCACTGTAACAGTCCAAGTCATGACATCTCACAGCATACTTAAAATTATGACAAGTTGTTGATTAACTCTTGACGCATGTCAAATCTTTCCTCTTCACTGCTATCATCATCATTTGGCATTTCAGGATCCTCACTCTGTGGCTCCTGCTGGTCTCCATCCTCTGCGATAAAAGGGATATTCCGTTGTAGTGCCAGGTTGTGGAGCATGCAGCAGGCTACGGTGATCTGACACACCTTACTGGGTGAATAGAGGATGGCTCCCCCAGTCCTGTCCAGATGCTGAATCTGGCCTTCAGGAGCCCAAAAGCCTGCTGCACTAGTCGCCGTATTCTTCCATGGGCCTTACTGAACCAGACTCTTGCTGGTGTTGTTGGATTCCGCAGCGGTGTCAACAACTATGGGCGGTTGGGATGCGCTGCATCTCCTAGATGGAACACAGACATATGTGCAATAATGAGTCACACATTTTCAGAAGATACGACTGACACTGCACACACAAAGGTTGGACACATTGTTCTCACCAACAAACCATGCCCTCTCCGGTAGTAGTTGTGACATCAGCTGTGGTATGATGCTGTTCCTCAGTACGAATCCTGAAGATCTGGTACAGACGTGTGAGATGTATAAATCCAGCAAACAAGCCACTTGCTAGTTGATAGAATGGAAGTGCTTCCTGTTTTTTCTAAACCTGTTCTCTAGCTTGCAGTGGTTCTAAGGCAATATGTGTGCCATCAATATCTCCAACCACATGTGAGAGCATAAAAATCCATAAAAGTCACCCTTCACATTGGCCAAATCTTCATGTCTGGCGAATTGGATGTAGCTGTCCAAGTGTCTCATCAATTGCTGAAATCACATCACATAGTATACCACTACACATAGGTTGGGACATTACACCAGATATAGCCACAGTGTACTGAAAGTAATTTGTGGCCAAGTGTTTCTCCATTGGTGTCAGCGATGTGGGATAGTTTCTTCGAGGACATAAGTGAGACTCTAACTGGTCACATAAATCTTGCATTGTCTTCCTATTGAGATTAAACTTCCTGATGACGTATTTTTCCTCCATAGTTTGAAGGTCTGACAATGGGCAGTACACTGGAGGCTGTTGTCTCCTCCCTCTGACAGGGTACCTATGTGTTGAGTGTACAGACATATGGATGTTGGTCACAGTGCCCACTCTAACATTTACCAAGACACACCCAAAGGTCATGTGACCACACATACCAGCATATGTTAGCGGAACACAGCAATTCACATCATAATTGTTTGATATACAATAGCATACATAGCAATTTCTTGGATGAGAATAGTGGAAGGTATGCCTGAAAATCATCTGAATGATACATTCCCCACATTGACCACTGATGTAGGAGATGCCATTCCAGGCGGTAGGCAGCCTAAATAAATACATTGACTTTCTAATTAAATACAAGAGTCACTAGGATGAATTGGATCAATTGCCATTACTGCAAGTTCCACCTGTCTTTCCCAATCTGGACTCCACATGTGTCTGTAACAACACTGTGCACATCATGTAAACTTCAATTGTATGGTGAACATCTTCATGCTGTGGAGTCTGCATTGCACACATAACTACTGTCACGCCGGTATACAGTGTACCGCGGTAATCGTGTGTTCATGCACAGTAATGTACAAAACTGACATTTGAGCATTGATATAGACTAAAGAATGGTGTCCTACATCAGGTGACGTGTTCCAACATATTTGTACTGGTGGAGATTCACTTAGAAGAACATTTTCTATGTGGTTTTCAACACTGACATGGTAGATGCCTGACCTTGCCAATAGCACATGTCTGTCTACATAGGAAACCGCCTATGTTGAGGCCTGACATCGCTAATGGGACATGAAGAGTCGCCATCTTATTCAAACCATGCTGTTAGCGGCTTCCCCCACAGCAGTCTCAGCCATAGGCAAACAATGGAAAATGTGACCGCCGTGGTCCAATGCTTATGGCTGTCTACACAGAAGACCACCTATGTGGCGTACGTGTTTGTTGCAGTTCGGAAATCTGTTCACTTTCCTCCAGACATTGCTGCCTACAACACCTCCTCAACGTCAGCTGCTCTTTGCCATCTCTGGGAGCTGGCATGGCATGATTTACAGTGAGCAGGGCCCCTATCTTCACTTCAGATGAGCTGGAGACCCTGGTGAATGAGGTCCTGCCTCTGTATCACCAGTTCTCTTCTCCACCCCACCGCAGATCTTCTAAGGCAAAACAAAAAACAACTAAATCTGTTTCCCTCCTACTCGTTGCTAATTTGGGATGTGGGACTACAGTTGTATTTGTTTGACAGTAATAACTGATCCATTTCCAGTGGTATCTTTGGTCAGACCGTGGGACAAGTTATGGTGTAACAGAGTACAAGGGTCAATGTTCAATGGATGTATATGTCGGATGAATTCCAATTGGGGCTGACGTTGCATTTAGTGGGATCTGCTATGGTAAGTATTGCAGCTTGACTTGGCCAATGCCCATGTCGCTCGGTTTTTTGTACTACCTGAGATGTAGGGTGGATATGTGTTTAATGTGTGAAAAGTAGGTATTTGTTTCTCCACACATGTAGTGTGTTGTATGGTCATACCTTTGGATGCACATGTACCCTTTTTAGGTCTTGCCCTGGCGAAAGCGCGCGAAGCGCATTCTCGCTGCGAGACCTATAGCATTCAGCTCTGCTTCCAAGGAGGCAAAAGGGAGACAAGAGATGGGCACGCGCAGCCTGCCGGAATCGGATCAAGTCGCGCGCGCGTTCACCATCTCCTGTCTCCCTTGAAAGCCTCTAACACACAGCCACACCCCCCTGCTTTCACACACGCACACACACACACAGAGACACACACACACGCACACACATGAGCGCACCTACACGCACACACACATGAGCACACACATACAGAGACACACACCACACCTCCCCCCTGCCCCCACACACACACACGAGCGCACACACACGAGCGCACACATACAGAGACCCCCCCCCCCGGCACCCCCAGTACAACTAACCCCACTCACCGCATCGGGACTTTTGCAGCCTCCGCGGGGCTCTCCCTCGGGCATGGGAGCCCCGTGTCACCACTGCTCCTCTCTGGGCCAGCCACTCCGGGGCGCGGGCTTCAGAAGACGGAAGTCCCGCCCCACGACAGGTTTCGGTTTCGCTCACGTCTTGTTTAACAGCTTTCTTCAATGCTTGTTTCTTCTCTAGTTCGCTGTCAGTAACTTAGCAACGGATTCTTCTCGCTTAAAACCAGATGATAAACCGGCGCGAAGAACAAGGGAGGTCGCTGACAAACTGGGCCGATCTCATCGAACAGATTGACTCTGTGCACCGCCGCGCGCCACAGCAGGGTGTGAGACATGGAACTGAATCGGAAATCAGACATTAAAGATCAAGCGATCGCCATCGATTTGTCCGTGTTGGAGTAATTTGAGGCCCCGAGTTAATCTTATTAAGGAGGGTCAGCTTCCGTTAGCCTGGCTCGTGCCTAGACATGAGTGAAAGTGCAGTAAGAAAACGGATAATACCTATATGATAATGACACCCAGCATCCACAAGTCGCACCGGCAGCAGGAACTTGCAGGGGCACAAACTTTAGCAGACATTTGCATTCTATTTTACACTTGTTGCCCTGAACGAACGTCGCAGGGCACTGCATTTCTGCTGTAGATTCGGGTCCTTCCAGGGCCGTGTATCCTTGCTTACCTTTAGTGGGAAATAGAGGGACGGCCTGGGACGCTCACCAGGAGTGGGGACACACCACTCAACCATGCATCACACACTCTGGGGCTAACAAACAACATATCCATACACGCATCACAACAGAGCCCATCAAGCCTTGGCCTACAAGCCCTTATCACAGATGCTACCAGCCAGTTCTCTGGTGCTTGTAGTAACGACTTCGGGAGGATGAAATGCTGAGCTGGCTAGAATTTAAACAGTTTATTGTCGCGTTAACCACTGATCCCAGCTGCTGCCTCTAAGCTTCCTTACATCGAAGTGACTCTGGGGCAACTGGGCCACAGAAGAAACTGGAATGATTTCAAGCAGGCTAGTTCATCAGAAAGGCTGGCGGGGCCGGCTGGTGTACAGTCAAGTCCATTTAAGGCTCTGCCAGGCTAGTGGGGTGGGACAGAGTCAGTCGCTGTGTCAGACATGTTAGCCTCTTCGAGTCTAGCAGTGAGCCAGACTCCTCACAGAGGCGTGTTTACAGTGCTAGGAAACAACAGTACAGGGGACCAGGGGAAGCACCAAGTAAAGTCAGGGCTTTAAGTGAGATACAAAAACTAAGGGGGGGGTATCTCTCAAAGGGGAGTGGTTGATATATTTAAGGGTGTGGCTTAAAAACACCTAAGCTAAGACTCTGTGCTTAGCATAGTGTTCTGCCCCACTGATGTTTTGCAGCTTCTGTCATTGCATCTAGACGTATACTACAAGTAACGTTATACCTACAAAAAGCCAGGACTATTGGCTTTCTCAATGTTTATTAGTTGCATAACATAAATAAGCAACAACTACGGCGTAGTTGTATATCATCTTGAAAATGCTTCTGTTTTGAAATTATGAGACTGTGCAAGTACTACAACGAGTCTCTTAGACGTTACATCAAATATAAGGAAGGGTGGTGTTGCTGCAGGATTAAGATTTGTTTTTCACCCTGATGGTGAGGGCAAAGAGGCTATGAAGGGTGGCACTGATGCAGAGTTAAGATTTAATTTTCACCCTGCTGGTGAGGTCATAAACAGAAAGCCCAATAGGGGCCCACTTTAGCGCCTGCTTTTTAGAACTACCAGTGCAGGACCGGGCCCACTTAAAGCTCAGAGTTCAGTCAAGTTATTCGTGGCAACGAATGCAGATCTAATAAAAGAAAACTCGAGTCTACTTCGAGGTCTATTCCAGTCACGCTGCACTGGCAACATTACACCACCAGGGGGCGCTCCACAGCTGCCATCTGTTCGCCAAAGGGCCTTTAAGGTAAAAACACATAATACTGTTTAGCTCCAAAGCTAGTCGGAATTTCAACAAACGCCCACAACAGCAAAGAGCTATTCAATATCGTAAAAGAACTCTCCACTCCTAGCTCCTGCACCAACGACATCCCGCCATCGCAAGCCCTGTGTGACACCCTCGCGGCCTTCTTCCACCGCAAGATCACCGACATCCACAACAGCTTCAACCCCCGGACGCACCATACGGACCCCGCCACGATGGACCCCTCCAAGCCCCACCGACCACGACCCTCTGACCACTTGGACCAACGTGAGCACCGAAGACATAACTAAGACCATGAGCACCACCCACTCAGGCTCCCTGTCTGACCCTCTCCCCACCACATCGCCAACACAGCCAACAGCCTCATCGCACCCCACCTGCGTAACATCATCAACCTCTCCTTCGAAACGGTGACCTTCCCGGAGAGCTGGAAGCACGCCGAGATCAACGCCCTCATGAAGAAACCCAAGGCTGACCCGAGTGACCTCAAGAACTTCCGGCCCATCTCCCTGCTTCCGTTCCCAGCAAAAGTCATGGAAAAGATCGTAAACATCCAGCTCACCCGCTACCTAGAAGACAACAGCATCCTGGACCCCTCCCAGTCAGGCTTCTGCAGCAATCACAGCACCGAGACCGCCCTCATCGCCGCCACAGACGACATCCGAATCCTACTCGACAATGGCGAGACAGCGGCCCTCATCCTCCTGGACCTCTCTGCTGCCTTCGACACCGTCTGCCACTACACACTACGCACACGCCTCTACAATGCAGGAATCCGAGACAAGGCCCTGGACTGGACCACCTCCTTCCTCACCGACAGAACCCAGAGAGTCCTCCTCCCCCGTTCCATTCCGGAACCAATAAAACCATCTGCGGCGTCCCCCAGAGATCCTCCCTCAGCCCGACGCTGTTCAATGTCTACATGCCCCCCCTCGCTCGCAATGCCAGACTACACGACCTCAACATAATTTCCTACACCAACGGCACCCAGCTGATCGTCTCCCTCACAAAGGACCCCCTCACCGCCAAATCCAACCTACACCAGAGCATGAAGGCCGTCACCGATTGGATGGAGGCATGCAGGCTCAAGCTGAATACGGACAAGACTGAGATCCTCGTCCTCGGGCCTAACCCCTCAGCGTGGGACGACTCCTGGTGGCCAGCATCACTGGAAATCCCCCCCCCGGCACCTACCAACCACGCACGCAACCTAGGAGTCATCCTCGACTCCAAGCTCAGCATGACCAACCAAGTCAACGCAGTCTCCTCCTCATGCTTCCACACCCTCCGCATGCTTCGCAAGATCTATAGATGGATCCCGATGGACACACGGAAAACCGTCACCCACGCTCTCGTCAGCAGCCGACTTGACTACGGAAACGCCCTCTACGCTGGAGCCCCGTCCAAGCTCATCAACAGACTCCAAAGAATACAGAATGCCTCAGCACGCCTGATCCTTGACGTCCCGCGCAGGGACCACATCACCCCGCACCTGAGAGACCTGCACTGGCTCCCCGTCGACAAAAGAATCACATTCAAACTCATGATCCACGCACACAAAGCACTCCACAAGACTGGCCCTGCCTATCTCAACAAAAGGCTCGCCTTCCACGTACCCTCTAGGAAACTCCGCTCCGCCGACCTGTCCCTGGCCGCCGTCCGGCGCATCCACAGAACCACTTCCGGGGGCAGATCATTCTCCCTCCCACCGCGCCGCCAAGTCCTGGAATGCCCTCCCCCTCCACCTACGACAGACCGCAGACCTCCCGGCCTTCAGAAGACTTCTCAAGACCTGGCTCTTCGACCACTAGCGGCAGCTGCCCCCCTCACCCCCAGCGCCTTGAGACCCTAGCGGGTAAGTAGCGTGCTTTACAAATCCCTTGATTGATTGAACAAAAAGCCTTATCTCGAATAGTGGAAATGATACTTTTGCTCGTCAACAATATATTCTCGTCCCTACCTTTAAAATCAGAGAATTAAATACTCCTGCATAAGCATGTCATTTCAGGTGGTTGCGTCTCTAACATTTCCGGGGTGAACGTCATTACTCTTTGTATATTTCGTGTTTACTTACGCTCTCTCTGCACTGTGAGGACATTTGTGTGGAGACAGCGAGCTCACGCGTGTGGGCCATGTCCATGGCATTTGCATGAATGAATGCATGAGGTTTGCTTCCAGGCGCTGAACTGCAGAGCAAGGCGCTCAGGTGGTTTTAAGGGGCACAGTCGCACAGACCTAGCCTGGGGAGCTAGGCCTATGCATAGCAGCAGATGCTCTTTGCTACTCGGTGCAAGTGAGACTAACACAGCAGGGGACGGGCGGAGTGGCCCCAGATGGGGAACGGGCAGGTGAGAGGGTAACTCTGCATGGGGGACACATATATTACCCACTCCTTGAGGGGAGGGGTGCTCTAACCCACGATAGGCATGTCGCTGGCCACCACAGGCGGTGGGTTTAATAAATACGTCGTTGATTGGCAGTGCCCGGGGCGCTGCTGGACAATTCTTGAATCAGAGATCTTAAACCCCCACCGACGCCGCTCCTCAGATAATCTCACAGGGAAAACGCTGCTCCCAAACATTAGTAAACTACAGTTGCACTACTGTGTCATTACACATTTGTGGATGTCCAGGGTCAGACCCTCAATATTGTGCATGCCACCATTATCCACTTGGCTTCTCGATTGCTCCAAAGCCGTGAAAATTAAGGTCACACTGTGCTTCGCCACACTGTCACCTTATGAGCGCTTTACATATCACCAGTTACGTTACATGAGGAGACACATTCATTTTAGGCATGGGAAGATTAAGTGATTTGCCCAGAATCACAGGGGGTTTTTGGCGTTGTTACCGAGACTCGAACCCAGATCCCCAGGGCCGAGGTCGAGCGCCCTAGCCACCTTCTCATCTTCACCAACACTAATGCAGGACTAGACGGGTGCTAGGACAGTTGAACAAGGTAACTGGTAACTAGACATATGGTTCCTGGTCGATGGATGTCGTTTCTGTTGACCTGACACGTGGTTCATGGTCCATGGATAGGTTGGCTTCCAACTGGAGGTTTTGTTCCTGGAAACAGGGTGGGTGGTAACTCGATGTGAGGTTCCTGGTCAGTGTATGCACTGACTACTCATTAGACTTGTGATTCCTGGTCGAAGGACGAGGTGGCTGGTTATTCTACTTCTGTAGTTCCTGGTCCATGGACAGACTGACTGGTTACTAGATGTGTAGTTCATGAACAGACTGGCTGGTTACTGGATATGTGGTTCCTGATCAATGCATGAGGTGGCTGGCAACTAGACGTGTTCCCTGCGCAGTGGATGGAAGAGTCACTCACTCTATCTATCGCCCTCACGCGACCTATCTATCGTCCTCACTCGACCTATCTATCGCCCTCACTCAATCTATCTTTCACACTCACTCAATCTATCTATTGCCCTCACTATTTATCTATTGCCCTCACTCTATCTATCTATTGCCCTCACTCTATATATCTATCGCCCTCACTCTATCTATCTATCTATCGCCCTCACTCTATCTATCTATCTATCTATCTATCTATCTATCTATCTATCTATCTATCTATCGCCATCACTCTATCGCCCTCACTCTATCTATCTATTGCCCTCACTCTATGTATCTATTGCCCTCACTCTATCTATCACACTCACTCTATCTATTGTCCTCACTCTATCTATCCCCGTCACACTATCTATCTATCTATCTATCTATCTATCTATCTATCTATCTATCTATCTATCTATCTATCTATCTATCTATCTATCTATCTATCGCCCTCAATCTATCTATATATCTATCGCATCACCACAGCATCACTCAGGGACACCACAGCATCACTCAGGGACACCACAGCATCACTCAGGGGCACCACAGCATCACTATGCGCTACCACAGCATTACTGAACGACACAGCATCCCTCTAACAGTCTAGGATGCTCCTTTTCAGGTTAAATGTGGTGCTGAAACCTTTACAAAATGTAAAGGTGGAGGGACATCATGTGAGGAGTTGGGCTGCATCTGTGCCTACCACATGAACTAATTGGTCCAGTTACTAAACCACTTTTGATTTCACCCTAAGCTTTTTAGTGAACCAATCGAAGCACTCAATTATCCTTAGTCAGAATTCACAGATTGTGTTGGCCCTCCTGTACATTCGGATGGCAAATGCTTTCCATTCCACAGCGAAGGCTCTGGCTATAAAGCTACAATTTTGCACCTTCTACTAAAAAGCTTGTTTCGAAGCCTGTTAGATGTTACATCATACCAAATTTATATACTGACCTCCGCCTAGCTTTGCATGGGAAGTGCAGCTGATGCTCTCTTGCAGTCGAAAGTGAGAATGTCAGTTCGCCTCAGTTCTACCCATTTCGGCAATGTAGTACTCCCTTTTACTCTGTCGAGCACCAGAGATGCATTACACACAGGTTTTTTTCTACCTTATGGATTTGTTAGTCCACCTCTGTATTGTTTGGCAAGTTACTTGTAAAAAAACTTGAGGTCCACAAAATATTTTAGAGCTTAAGTCAATTATATTAAAGACTTATTTGCAATTTGTTCATTTTTATTGTTAGCATCAATTTTGAATTAGTCAAGACGTTTTTATAATGTATGCTTTCCTAAACTGTTTCCAGGACTCGCCTTTCACAAATGCAGGAATGGGGTCCAACCTGAACCTTCTGGGCGACATAGAATGTGATGCAAGTATAATGGATGGCAATTCCTTAAATTTTGGAGCTGTTGGTGCACTGAGTGGTATGTTATATAAACGTTGATCGTTTAATGTATATTTGTTGCTTGTATGCAGTTGTGTGACGCTGGAGTAAAATATCAGTGAGCCCTAGTTAATCATTGTCGAATGCATTCTCTTCCTGGGCACCGGTTATTGGTGAAAACTCAACAATTTTCTCAGTCAAAACGTATGCAGTACCAGTTTGACCAATACACTCAATAAAGTGTTGATGAACTAAAGCATTATTCATGAACTGTTTTTAACACAAAAATACTGTTTAGTTGAAATGCATGAGGAATTCGATCCTATGCGGATAAATACAATTTATTCCTGGCTTTTTAATGTCAATCTATGCCGCTGCAAATTATTTTATAATTCAGACACTGAGGTAAGATGAGAAAGCACACTGACCTATTAAGGGTAAAACTGTGATGCAAGTCCACCATAATAGGTTGGTGAATAGATCTTTTTATTGACATTCAGTTAGGCAAAACCAAAAGAAATAAACATATCCTTTACATAATATAAATAATGTATTTATTAATTTCAGGAAGAAAGAACAAACAATAAATGAGATGGTTGCTCTAAAATGTATCTTGGCATAGAGTGCATATATCTTTTAAATTGATAAGTGTCTATCTGAATCTTTACCAACAGTTTAGTGCCAGTCACTACACATGTATGTAGTCTGCTAGGTAGCTGGATTAGTTCTTGATGGTCTTTGGCTATTTCTTAGAGTTATTTGGGTTCAGGTGTGACCTGATGTAGGTCTTATAGATGTGTGTGTATGGGCCTCCTGATATCATGGAGCTGAGAAGAGGAAAGTTGGATGGCTGAGTATGTTGTTACTGTGTTGTCCCGCAGATGGTCACTTGCTCTAGGGGCAGGGCGTTTGAGGCAGGCCATAGAGACTACATTTGATCGGCAAAATTAATAAGGATTTCTTTAGACTATTCCATTTGATGAGGTCTGCAGTGTCCCCTATAAGTGCTGTTTGGGAACAACGTTGAACTCAAACAAATTGTCAAATATTGCAGTTCTGAAATTATGTGTGTTGGCACAGTGCCATGCCATAGAATTAACACATCTGTGGTAAAACAACCAACTATATCTTTTGCTTATTTTCATAGAGTAGTTTGTGGTGAATACAGTGGACATCAATGGCTTCAGAAAAAATCTCTTCCCTCCACCGGACCTTCTCCGATAATGAGCACTTTAAGTTAGGCTATCTTATCAACGATCTCCACATTTGCATTAAATTAATGACACACTGTATTCACACTCTCCTTTCATGAAGCATGTTATTACGCCATGCCTTGGTTCTAACCAGGTAATGACTGCCTTGCAGGAGTATAGCTTTTGGGCCCTGTCAAGCCTAGTAAGAGAAGGCTCCTGATGCACATCCTCAGTTACATTTTCCCATAGATCTCCAACAATACATTTTCAGCTTCAGCATCAATTTTTTAGCCTTTTTCTTTATTGTTCCCACTTATGTCCAAAATGTTGAAAGTACCAGACAATTCCAGGCGGTATGCACCAGCATTCCCTCCTCCACATCCCACTTCTCTTACATTGAGGAGTCACCCCACCTCACCTCGTACGCCCTGGGTATTGTGTAATATGCTCTGTGGGGCCATTCCTTAAGCATAAAAGAAGATCTTTTAAATCAACATCTCCCTGCGATATATTAATGCTTGCCACCATTTTTTTAGTAGAAGGGCTGTGTCGCCCCCCCCCCCCCCCCCCCAACCCTTATTTTAGTATTTTTGGGATCCTTGGGGACCACATATCCAAGGGCCTGACACTAGGGTTTGACCATGTAGTTACGGACTGTTTCTGTCTGATACGATAGCCCAACTAACACTATTGTTAGACTCAACTTCTGCTCTGGCCTCAAGAAAGATTCTGTATAGAATCAAAACTAGTCTGACTGCTCCCTTCAAGTGTTTACTGAGCCAAATAAAGCACAGCTATTAAGATCTGCTGAGAAATCCCTCTGCATGGAACACATGCCACCTACCTCTCAATAAGACAAAACAAATACCCACAAGATGTTTCAGTATGGCCATTTTCATGAAGAGAAATAGATGAGGCACAGAAGGTTAAAAAGCGCCTTCCAGGGTTCCCTTTCTAGGTGTAAAAAGACACGGGCGCAGGTGTGAAGCCTCAAGATGTTTGGAAGAATGATCTGATAGAGACATCTACCCACAGATTCCTTACCTTTGAATTTCCCAAGCGACAGACTGGATCCAGAAGATTTTTCTGTTAGCAATACACCTGTAGGTGGCATTGGTCATCACTGTGTGACATCATCTGCACCGTCTGTGCCATTGTGACATCTGTGGCACCTATATAGACACCACCTCGGCACTCTCATGTCAGTACTTTTTTGTCCGCAACAGAACCCTTAGGTCCTAGGTCGGTTCCTCAGCCTTATTCTGAAGTGCTAGGAATGGAAAATGATGGGAGGGATCGCTGGACCCTTTACTAGGTCAGCCTCATCACGACATGAACTGGAATGAAAATTGGGTGAGAACCGCAGACTGGCTACCTCTAAGGATTCTGGCCTGCTTTCTCCCCCTTCTGTGACCACAAAGGAGGAAGCATTATACACAATGGTGGTGCAAAGGGCAGCCAAGGTCCTAGACCTTCAGCTCCCTTCCGAGTCAGTCAAGACGAATATCTTGACAGAGGTCTTACAGCCAGGTATCTTCTCCTCGGAGCCCTTGCTGCCCTTCAACGAGGCCTTAACTGATGTCTTACTGGGAACCTGGTCCAAGCCCAACACAGGGGCTCCTGTGAGTAGGACAATCACCCATCACCATCCCCTGCACCAGCAACCCAAGTTTCCTCAACAACCACCGTACCTCGGAAGGTTTGGTGGTCCAAACCTCTACCTCCCACAGTGCATTCCCTTCCGCACCCCCCGGACAGGGAATCCAAGAGGCGGAACGGTTGGGGTAAGAAATGTTTCGCTTCCGCTACCCTTGTGTTGCGTTCGGTGCACACTGCAAACCTACTGGCCCGTTACTCCCACTGGGAAAGAGTTGCGTAAGTGCTGCCACAGGTCCTGAAGGACGCCTGGGCCATCCTCTCTCAAGCACTATCAAATGGTAGATGTGCAGCAAAGTTTGCCAATTGTTGTGGTCTCAACCTGACTGACTCGGTGAGCAGAGCTATTTAATCGACAGTGGTTGAGAACTTCTGGATTTTTATGGGATGTCCAGGTCACTCTCCTGGACATGCCCTTTGATGCCACCTGTCTCTTCAGAGACCAGACCAACATGACGATGGATCCCTTTAAGGACTCATGGCCTATGGCCAAGTCCTTAGGCCTCTCATTGGCCACACGGCCCCCATCTGCCTTTTGCCCCATTTGTGGCTACGGAAATGGCTTTCAGCGGTGCCACCCAAACTCCTGCCACAAGACCACGCAAGTTCAACAGCCTCTGTGTGGCCGTGGGTGCAGCTCGTTCTGACCCCATGGGTCTGGGGGCCAGAGGTTGAGTCTGAACCCCCCTCCCCCTGCAGCCTCAGCCTGCAAACCTTCCTCGTCCATCCCTTCCAGATCATGGGTGGCCAGTTGGTGGCAGGATCAGCCATCACCTCTAGAACTGACAGGACATCACTTTGATAGGTGAGTTATCCAGATAGTCCAAAGGGGATACTTCTTCCCCTTCAACACTACCTCTTCCTCCATGCCTCCATCTTCTGACCGGCTGACGGAGGATCACCTGGCTTTGCTTTAGGAATGACTCTCTTTGCCAAGGGAACCATAGAGAGGGTTCCGGTGCCGGAAGTAGGCTGTGGTTGTTATTCCTGCTACTTTCTGGTTCCAAAAAAGGACTAGGGCTTTCGTCCTATCCTAGATCTCCGCGTCCTCAACTATTTCCTCAAAAAGGAAATGTTCGAGATGCTCACTCTGGCTCAGGTCTTGTCTGCCCTTAACCCAGGAGACTGGATGGTAGTGTTGAACTTACAGGATGCCTATTTTCACATTCCCATCCTGCCTGATTATCGGCGCTGTCAGTGGTTTATGGTAGGCTACTAGCACTTTCAGTTCACCATGCTCCTCTTTGGCCTTACCAGCGCCACTCTGGTGTTTTTAAAGCAGTGGCAGTGGTCGCAGCTCAACTGTGCAGTTCAGGGGTGACAGTCTGTCCCGGTCTGGACGACTGGCTGTTGAAGGCCGGCTCACCCCAGGCTGTCATCTCCCACCACCAGACTACAGGGAACCTCCTGCATTTGCTGTGGTTCACTATCAACGTGCCAAAGTCACACCTTACTCCCTCTCAGATGCTCCCTTTCATCGAAGCAGTTCTGGATGCAGTGCAGTTTCAGGCCTATCCTCCCAACTGGCGAGTCCAGGATATTCAGGCTATGATACCGATGTTTCAGTCTCTATCCTGGGTTTGGGTGAGAGTGACTCTGAGACTGCTGGGCCTCATGGCCTCCTGTGTCTTGCTAGTGACACAAGCCAGATGGCATATGCAGGCTCTGCAGTGGCGCAGCATCAGAGTAATCTCTCAGACATGGTTTAGATCTCAGAGGGAACTGCACGGGACCTGCAGTGGTGGCTAACCAACATCGAATGGGTCATAGGCAGATCCCTCTCCCTTCCCCAACCAGACCACACAGTAGTGTTAGATGTGTCACTCCTGGGATGGGGCTTCCATCTGGGAGAGGTGGAGATCAGAGGACACGTACGCCACATCAACTTGCTGGAGCCCTAAGTGATTTGAAGCCTATCTTCCTTCGATCAGGAGAAAGCTGGTTTAAGTTTTCACGGACTTGAAAAAGCTTTAAACATTTCCATTAAGTGAAGCCTATCTGTTCTCTGCATGAATGACCAGGGTTGTGCTCTGGTTTGAATTATTTAATCCTTTGAATGGACTTAATCGGACAGTGACTTTATTACATATGGTGAACACCAATCCACTCCAACTAATAAACCAATTCCTTACAGTTGGTCATTTTTATATAGGTTTTTTCAATATAAATGAACATAAGCGGCAACACATGAGTATGAATGCAACTAACTGATACTAGCCAATTAGCAGGTAAAGGATCTTTTTGGAAGAAATAATGTAGAAACACATTGAAGAACTAATACTAAAGGCACAGACAAGCTCAGACTCCTATATTTTCAAAAATTCTTGCTTCCTTCTGCCAGTCTTCAAAATTAAGCTATGCTTCATGCACAGTGCAGGAAATGTGCATTTTCACAACGCTCAATAAAATGGCTGCTGTGCTTAGAAATGCATGCAACATAGCTGACAAGTTAGAATTGTAGTGGTCTGTAGGCTGGTATGAAAACGACATAGCAATTCAGTCATAAAATGTAACGGTACAAGTTAAGAAATACATGACCATTAGCATTTTTGCAATACATGTAGTGGTATTAAGGCCCAGATACAGATCTACTTTATCAATCCCTTTCACAGTGTCCAGAGCTAGACCTGCTGTATACAATCAAAGATCAAACTGGCCATTGGCATTAGTGAAAAGCGATCGTTTTGGATGACGTGTAGTGCTAGAGTGCTAGGGTCTGATGTTTCATTGGTATGTTGGTGTGTGCAGTGGTGGCTTAGTGCACTCGGACCTTTGTGGACGTAAAGGGGATAGGCTGCAGTCCGCTGTCCTGGTTGGAAGCTGTCTCAACCAGCAGTTTCTGGCTCGGTCTCCAATTGTAGCAGTTCGGATCATGAGCACCTCTTTCATGTTGTGCAATAGGTGATACTCATAGGTTATCAATAATCTTCCATCATGTTCTGTCTGACACATCTCCTTTTGGTCGATTGTGGCAGCTTTGTTAGATCGTTGGCCCTTGCCGGGACAGAGTGGGACACCACATTCTGCAGATGGTGAGGTCAGTTTGCTCCAGAAGGGCTTGTGAAGTTGCTTTTTGTTTTGCATTGGGTCACTGGATAATTCAAGAATGCAAAACCCCATGAATCGTCCTATTTCAACATATGAGCTGGCGTCTCATTGGCCTACCGTGTAACTTCTTCCACGTTTCTACATGTTGCTACAATCTGTGAATAGTGGTTGCCCACGGGTACACAGGGGACAGCTGACTGTCCGAGCAGGCAGCAAACAGTAAGGCTGGGAATGCTGTTTATGCAGGGCTCCGGGAGCCGAATGGCAAGCTCATGTTTTAAGTATCAGAGAGCCTTTGCATTTCTTGTTTATTAATTCTTGTTATTCTCTAGCAGATCCATGTAATTGGAAATGACTTTTGTATTCCTTCCAATGACATCCATGCAGCCTCGTCTCACAACTGTTCACTCATCCATTCGCCCAGTTATGTCCACACATCTTTCTAGTTGCAAGTTATAGACCAACACACTCATCTTTTGATCCTTTCATTCACCCACCTTCCCATACCTGTGCTTTGATCCTAACAAACACTCATCCTTCCTCATCCAAGCACATATCCATTCATCTACTGTACCCATATGTGTGTTGCATGACATCATGCGATACGTGTGTGTGTGTACAGTTGCATCGTGGTGTGGTGTTGTGAATGTATGTGTGCCCCTTTGGATCCCTGTCACTGTTTTGTGTTAGTCCATCAAACCTATCTATCACACAACACCATACGCCGTTAGAAAAAAGAAAGAAGCTATAATCCGAAAAAAAGCCAGAGGTGTTGGTTAGTGCCAATTTGTAGGAATTGGAAGTTGAAATATCCTAATGTCCACAGACTAGGATCATCAATGTCTTTTGGGCTATTGCCTGTCGCTCTCCGGGCACGTGACTACCATACATGCGACTAAAAGAGCTGCGCGTTCAGAGTCAAAGCCATTCTTTCATTTTCAAAGCCAGAGGCGCCAATGTAACCTTCTATAATGCATGCTGGGTCAAATGGCTTCTGTTGATTATTTTGTTCTTTTTGTTCATATGTAGTGTTTTCTTTTGGTTAAATGCACATTATCGATTTACTTTATTTGCCTTTTCTTTTCTGCCTGTTCTTTTTCACAGGAATCAAGAACCCCGTTTGTGCTGCTAATCGGTTACTGTGTGAGGGGCAAAAAGGAAAACTCTCTGCTGGCAGAATTCCTCCTTGGTAATTGCTTGGATATGCTGGATTTTCCTGTTTCTTTTGGGTTTTAATGCGTGCAAGCTTTAAAAGTTATTCTTGTCCAAAGACTGCTGATGCTGTTTGTTACACATCAGCCTTCGCGTGCCTCTGAGGGCAAGATGTGCTTTGTTCTCGATTTTTAGAACAGCTTGTGCACTTTGGAGTAGCTGGCACGGGGATGAAAACAGTACGCAGTTGTAGTTACTTTCCCTACGGGTGTTTACATTGATATTTCTATCCATACAAATTCACCAACTTTGATGTTTTAATTTAAGATTACAAAAACTATAAATTAGTCTACAGAATGCATTTGTATATCTCTTTTAAATGTATACAAAGGTACATTTTCCATGCAGTATTAAAAGCTTTGGCTCGAATTTCTAAGCTTTGTTTAAGAAAGCAGTCTGCATCCTGCAAATGGCTGATGAATATATTTGATCCGCTAAGAGTCCCTTTGTGCATAATCATACTTAGGAAAAACTGCCCTACAGCGTCTTGGTCCGATGCTGGAACCTTCAGCATTTACACCACCAGGAGCTGACATTATCTAAAGGATTAATAGGGCCAAACTGCAGCAAGGCTTTAGCGAAGATCTGGATGCCTTTGATCTGATGCATTAAAGTCAGTTCAAGCCAGTGGAGGTGCTTTTAGAGATGGCAAATCGTGGAGGGTATTTGAATCTTAGTCCTATTGAAATATGATGTGATTATTTATTGGAAAGCCATTGGAATAAATACCATTGTCGACTATTTTACATGTTGAATAACCATTGTTCAGTTGGACGTGTCGGGATCTGGAGCTAAGAACACTTTTTGGCTGCTGACGGAGATACTTTTTTGTTGGCAATACTCACTTTCATTACACCTCTCACTCTTGGTTGTCCACACCTTTCACAACCCTTTGCAGTATTTTGCTGTACTTGGCAAAGCAGATCCATTTCTTAAAGAGACTGTCGTCCTTGGCCATTTTCTATCGGGAAAAGAAGAGGACTGATGTTTGCGTCAAAACTCCATTGCTATGCAGCATCATAAGCAATTGTGCAACCTATATGAAGAAAATGCAATACTGATAATATTTTGGTAATGATAGAGTACTTTGCAACATAGTTATAGCTTCGTCTGTGCACTGTAAATAACAGATATTACTACTACCCAGTTTGCGGACGTTAAAAGGATGGATGGCAGGGCTGAGGTGACTTTTTTGAAGAGAGTTGTGTCAACTGTTTCATAGGACAGATCCCCAAATTGATTGTCCAATACATGTGACTTCTTCTCTATCAATATCCAAAAGTGTGCCTTCCAGTGAATTTTAGAACAAAAGGTGATGGATGGAATGCTTGCATTAATCTCAGTCGCTGGCGATCACTCTAGGCAGCATCCCAATCCATCGTTTGTCATCCACCATGCCACCTCAGTTTGGACCCAGCCATATGCAAATCAGTCTTGAACCTGCTTCATTGGAAACAGTCCAGCCTAATCTGCCAAGCCAGGTCCTGTCTAAATTGGAATACAAGCAACCTAGGACAGGTGTTACCCTTATTATGGGATCCTCAGCCAGGTATAGCTTGATTCCAGTGGCACGAAGAGCACGAGACCCACGTCTGGGCATATCTGTCACACTTAAAGTGTCAACTGCAACAACAACAAGGTGACGGATGGAATGCTTGAATCAATCTCAGCTGCAGGTAATTGCTTGGGTCTGTTTCCCAAACCATCGTTTTTGACCCTCCATGCCACCTCAGTTTGGACCCAGACATATGCAAAGTAGTCTCGACACTTCTCCAATGGGAATAGTCCAGCCCAAACTGCCAAGCCAGGTCGTCCCTGAAACAGAATACAAGCAACCTAGGACCAGTGAATGGACCCACTCATACTCCCATCTTCTCTCTGGGACCTGGACTCAACTTCCAGCTGGCACACAGACAGCCTCTTGCATTATATATAATATTGCCAGACATCCATCAATCTCGCATTGTCCTTTTCTTCCCCTTGCTCTCCTTCATTGTCTTGCAAGTGATGCTGATTGAGCTCTATAATGAATACTGAAACTCACGCAGTGCTGTGCACTCGTAGTGCATATGGTTACTTACCAGTTCATGACAGTCATGAAGCACACTTTCTAATTCACTAGCCTCTGATGGCGCACAGCACCCTCCCTTTCGGGAACTCCACGGTCAGCCTTTGTCTCGACAGACCTCTTGATCACCTCTGTCATTGCCTACCCATCATTTCCCTGTCATTTGTGTTCTGCTCAACCATGATTTGCAACTGCACCCCTTGTTCCCAAGTCAAAGTACCACTTACTGGTGCATGTGATCCTGCTCTCCTAAACGTGCATGCAATACCACCCTAATTTCCCTTTTCAGAATAAAAGTTTGATCCTTGGAAATCTGTCCCCCGTCTTCTGCTGACTTTGCTGTCCGAGAAAAATTAGATCCATGTGGTTACAATGAGCTTGATTTATAGAGACCCTGGATAGGGTTAAAGAAGTTTGTGTTGCTATGAGTTTTGGGTGAGTTGGATGAAGTTCATTTGGTCATTTTTGAGAGGCCTAATATGACAAATAGCACGGAAAATTCAGTTTTGAACCTATTGTGAGATACATTTTGTTTGAGTGACTATATTAAATCCAAACATGTAAATAGTCATCCTGGTAAAGAAGATGGGCTGCAATTTCATAGCAGAGCACTCATGCCATGATTGGAATAGACTGCAGAAAGATTTCTGTCAAGTACAACTCGCACCCATTGTTGTCATTCAAGCCCAGTGCTGCTCTGTGGTTGGTATTTTTAGTAGTAACTATAGGGAAGTAGAGTAGACTAAGTAAATCATGCTTTCTCCTCTTTAGCTCCAAAGCAACCATATGTGGTAGTCCCCAGTGATTTGTCTGTACCAGTAGTTAATGTGTCTCCAATCTTAAGAGGAAAGGGTGTCTGTGTTTCAGAACATGCTATGCTTGATCACAAGTTGATTGCAATCTCTAGTAAAGTTATAAGGAAAAATTAAAATATGAGCTATGCAATTTGTGGGGAACAACAACAATATATTAGCAGAGGACTATCAAAGGTTCCAGAATTCATTTCTGTTTCAGAGTCATTCACCTAGGAAACCATCTTAGTTTCCTGGGTTAGGATTAAGCTTGTTACCGTACCATAAAGGTTGTATCTCTTCCAAACTAATTTTGCTGTTGACACCAAATCAGTGACTCCACATCTAAGACGACTAAATATTGACAAAGAAGAGGTTCAGAGGGGGGCTTGTGACACTGCGGGAAAATTAAAGGTGTGAGCCGAAAAACAAAAAGCGTTCCTAGAAAAACACCCTTCTTCAAGTTATTGATCCAGCTAGCAATCAACGGTGCTAAACCATCAAACAGCCAGGCAAAGTGAGGGACCCCCAACTGTTTCTCAGAAGTACTTTCTCTGGCACTCAGTCCACTTCTGTTGGCCATAGGTCTATGCTTACTACATTTTGGGCTGATGCTAGTGGGTAATATGAATGATTTAACTGGGGTCATATTTGAGATGCTTTTTAGTTGGGCAAAATAATGAGTGTGGGACCATGCTGATGCCAAACTTGAAGTCCTTGCGACAAGTCTCCGGCATGGCATGTTTTACATGTATCAGTAGAAAAGTGCACAGACAGTTGGATCTCCAAATTAGCAGACTTAGCCTAATCATCAGACTACAATTTATAAAAAGGAACGTGCAAGTGTCCATGACTAGACTTGACGTTCAATGCTAAATATGCAAATGGAAATACAGAAACTTGTGCAAAGCACCAGGATAATTAACGTGAGCCGAGCAAGCTAGAATTTATGTATTTATCTTAAATACAAATATGTTCCAACCACCCAGTGGATCTCAACATGACAGGGCAAGATGCACTGAATTTGTGCAGAACTGTTCTGAAATGAGCTAGGAAACTTGTGAATGGGGTTGTGACAAAAGCATATCAGACCTTTGCCACTAGGTGTTCATAACACAAATTTGATTAGCTCAATCTGGTTTCCTATGTGTGTGTTGTACATTTTTTAGTATTAGTATTTTCATCCAGACCGAAATCGACAATTCATTGAGCATACTTCTGTCCTGTTTTCAGTGTTTATTTTTTGTGGATTTCAGTGGTTTTTTGTCAGTGTTTTCCAAATCTTTTGAAATCAGTCCTTATCAGCTGCCTAACCCCAAAAATAGACCGAAACTGTGTTTTTCCAGTGTTTACAAAACATGTTGTTTTAGCAGTGATTTTTATAAAGCACATGCTTAATTTTAAAGAGAAGTAGTCTCTTCCCACTAACAGTGTGTCCAATGGACTTATGTTAGACTGTTTTCTGTTTTATATCCAACTTTATTTAAAGTTTTGTAGCAAGACACATAGTAGCATATCTCCAAAGAATACATTGTACAAGCACAAGTCACCAAGCCTAATCCTCAGCATCACATATCATTACATGGTTAAAGCGCCAGCCATAATAGCTACACAATTTTCCCCAAATTTGGCTGTGCGTCTGTGGACTAGCACGAGCCTCAAAAATCATTTTCTCCTGGAGCGCGCACCAGTCCAACCCCTTGTGCCAGCATTTGACTGTCTGAGGGTTTTGTTGTTTTCAGGAACGAGCCAAATTCCATTTAGCGACCAGACCGGGTCCCTGCCCAGAAAGATCCTATCATCCTGGGGGCCGCAACCTCATTCACCATCCCCAGCCGCACAATATGGGGTGTCAGATCCAGGGTGCGGCCCAAAACAGAGGAAAGCACCGTACCCACCCCCTCCCAGAAGGTCCTCAACACCATGCATTCCCATGCCTCATGAAAGAAGTCTGCTGCTGGGACAACAGGTTGTGCACACATTGACTGTACTTTGGGGGCGAGTGCTGTAGGTGCAGCGAGTGATGTATGTCACATGTAAGTAATTAAATTGCACCATACGCGATAAGATCGCTAATTTTTGGGGCGCCTTCCAGGACTCTCTCCATTCCTCTTCTTCCAATGTCCCACCCAGGCTTCCATCTCCGCCTTGCCCACTGGAGACCGGATGGGGCATTGATTTTCAAACAAATGATAAATCATAGAGATTGCCCCTTTACCCAAACGCCCTAAGAAAACCTTCGCTTTTAGCGGACTAAACCTGGGCAGGGAATCGTCTGGGAGATTGTGAGCCTGCAAGGCATGGAGTAGCTGGAGGTAAAGAAACAACTGCAAGTTCTCCAGTCTGTGTCTGACCTGTAGATCCTATAGGAAAGCCCAATTCGGCATTCAGGGAGCGAAACCACGTGCGTTGTTTGGGGTAAGGGTAGTTGCCCAGAATGTACAAATAACACGACAGAAACACCATCTTAAAGATGCAGTGCGCCTCGTATGATTCAGTGGCAGGGCAGCCCAGCTGCCCTATATTAGACTGTTTTAAGCATAGAAAGTCTGTGTATTGCACTCTCTTTTTCATCTTATTACCCTCTCTCAAATCTCATAACCTCTCACACTAAGTCTGTCCGGTTAAAGGGCTATTAATGTATTAAAAGAAATAAGAGTGCTATACTCATCTGTTATAATAAACATATTTCCAGACACAACTGGGGGTCATTCACCTACACCTTACTGAATATTATTGCATTGTAGGGATGATCAACTCTGCCAACAGCATAGTACCTTTTGGAACCTTTACAATTTTGAATTATACTAGGTTAATTGATAGTCCTGCATTCTAAGGTACCTGATACATGATTCTTTGAGCATGTGGCCCACTGCTTTTTTTGCACTCTTTGCCTGTCTACATTAGGGTGGTGCTCCTGTTGTTTTGACTTTCATAGCTGGGGAGAGGATGTAGCCTTATGGCTAGAATGGTTGACCTTGAAGCTGGGGAACCGGGTTTGAGTCTCTGCAACGATGCTCAACATCCTGTGATTCTGGGCAAATCACTTAATCTCCCCATGCCTAACAAAAATGAGTGTGTTCTTCTGTATAAAATTGGCGCTCATGTAAAGCGCTCTGATACTTGATGTCTCAGGTCTAGTTCACGCTATATAAAACTCTAAAAAAATGTATTAAAAATAATGCTGCTAAGTGTCCTTCTTTCAAATGTTTCACTATAAGTCAATCCTGACCTTTTAACAAACATAGTATTGTAACCTGGTACTTGAAATGTTGCTATTACTATTGTAACTATGGGCTCAAAATCCCCAGCAGTACAATGCAGCTGTGTAAAAAGCCAGGACTAGCTGAAGGTATCACACATACTAGCTATGAATTTTGTTGGTATGCAGAAAGTCTTGTGTCATATTTTCACCACTATCCCATGTGCATGACAACAGCAATTTTTTCACAGGTATGTGTCACTGCACCTTGAAATTGATGCTCAAAGCCTGGGGTGTTTGGAAGGTGACCTGCTATTAACGCTGATGTATCTAAGGGGTTTACCCATTCTGTGTCTGTAGGTAAATTTGATAGTACATATTAGCCAAGATTCATATACACCAGCTGTTTCACCAATCAGTGAAAAAATGAAACCCTGCCAAAATCACAAATATGATTTTAACATTGCCAGGTTCTCTACGGTCTATAAAATAAATTAGATCTGTCCTAAACATACTTCTACACCTTGCACCTTTAATGCAAGCACACAAACCTGGAGGAAACAAAACTCAAGGAGACCAGTCTTTCCTATTGCCATTTTTAAAATTGTGTCGACCCCTCTAGAAAGAAATAAACATGACTCATTCTCTCTCGTTCTTTTCTTTTAATGGCAATATAGTTTATGGGCAAGTGTTCATCAGTGTTTATATGTTTAGACTGATGAGGACTGTTTCCATTTCAGAGGTGTTTTATAAGTTATTAATGGGTTTAAACCTAAAACAAGATAGCCTAAGCATACTCATTTTGAAAAACCAGGACCTGTTTGCACTGTCCCCCCACTTTTTTCCCCATTATGACTAATAGAGGCTGGTTTTCTGGTTTTGTGCCTAGGGCTCTGCTAACCAGACCCAGGGCCAGTGCTCCGATTACAAGTACATGGTAATTAGGTATAAATACAATTGGTTCTGACAACCTACCTGCAAATCCCTAGTATATGATAGGGCATGTACGTTTAGAGCTCCAGTAGATTTAATGCACTTAAGTGTACCCTACTGTGATGCTTGCTGTCATTTTATGGTTTACATCTTTTATTAGTTTTCATACAGAATAAAGGACAAGACCATCTGCTCCCGTGTCAGAATACAAAAGAGGCAACAAGGTCGCAATGGGCAACATTACCACTGGAAATAAGCATGGAGCGGGTCGACAGAATCAACAAAAGAGAAACAAATAAAGAACTTCCCAAACTTACCCCCCACCCTTAACCCCCCACCCGCCGCACCCATCTATCGTCCACCGAAAAACAAAAATGGGGAAGGGAAGGGAGTAAGGGAAAGCCAACACACTAATCAGCAGCGTAGTTTGTGACTTTTCGTAGAGCTGTCACTTGGTATCTGCGTGTCTGGAAGACGAAGTAGTCAGAGATATCGGGGGCATGTCCACTCTCGAAACTCGGACACCAAGAGAGTCAAGAAGGGCCGCCACAACTCAGGGAACTCCGAACCCCTTCCTGCGAGTGTGAGCGTGAGTTTCTCCATACCCAACACCGTCCAGAGTCTTTGAAGCCAGCCATAGAGCCTGGGGAGTTTGGTAGAGCGCCAATGGATCAAGAAGTTCTGTAAGGCCGCTCCTAGGGCAATCGCTATCAAGCGCCCCTTCGGGACTTAAGTGGGTACGTTAATGGGTTAGGTAAGTCCAAGAGTATGTAGGAGGGGAAGCGAAGGAGCTGGGTTTCTAAGTGTAGGTCTATTTCATCAAGAACTTGGGACCAATATGGCTGTATGTGGGCGCAGCTCCAGAGGAGGTGTTCCAGTGTACCCCTCTCCCCACACTCCCTCCAGCAAAGGGCACTTTGCCGTGAATCAAAGCGATGTAGGTGCTCCGGCGTATAGTACCAATAAGTAGCAATCTTGGTCAAGGTCTCTGTGAGGCCCATATGGTACGCCGAGTGTCATGCCCTGTGGTAAACGCCCTCCCATTCCTTGTGGCTTAGGGATCTCCCCAGGTCTCTCCCCCATTGAGCGCGACCTGCATTATACGTGTATGTGGTAGGGCCTAGGAGCATCTTACAGAGGTCAGAGATGATTCCTTTGTCAGAGGTGCGTGTTATCAGCCATTTTTTATAAGGAGACAGGAAACGTTGTGCCTGCGGTTTAATGTGTGGGTGTAGTGCCCAGTGTCGGACCTGGAGGTATGGCAGGCGTTCCGTTTCTGGAAGACTGTAGTGTTCCCTAAGCTGTGGAAACGGGATAATACCATCTAAATCAAAGAGATGTCCCAGGGACTTGCAGGGGGAAGAACTCCAGGCTTGAAAGGCTTGGGCCTCTGTACCGGGCTGAAACTCTGGATTATCTAACAATGATGTGAGGGGTGATGGGAACGTGGTCAGTTGTGCTTGAGTACTGGTGCGATCCCAGGATTCCATAATGGTGCCCGTGATGTAAGAAGCAAAGAGATTAGCCAGTCGATGATTTTTGTAGAGAAAGGGAACTCCCTGCAGTGGTCTGCCCTCTACAGCCTGGTCCTGAAACAGACAGTGCTTTTCTGATTCCAGCCGCTGCCATTCTACGAGACACCTAAGCTGAGCAGCATGAAAGTATGACTGAAGATCGGGCACCCCCACACCTCCCTCCTCCGGCGGAAGGATTGCAACCTGGTGGCAGAATCGCGGTTTACGACTGTGCCAGATAACGCGCGATAGGTCCGCCTGTGTCTGTTGGATCCAGCCTGGCGGGGTCGGAGGGGGAGAGTGTGGAATATATATAGAATTTGAGGGAGTATGGTCATTTTAGTAGCTGCTATCCCACCCAGCCAGGATATTGTGCAGTGTTTCCACCTGCTTAACTCCTTTCTAATGTGGGTTCGGAGATTGGCGTAGTTAATGTCGGAGGTGGCTTGGATGGTGGGAGCGAGCTGGATGCCTAAATACAGGATCGCCTCTGTCGACCACTGTACCGGGTGTTCCTCCTGGAGGTGAGTGAGAGTATGTAGAGAGAGGGAGAGATTGAGTGCCAAGGATTTATCCATGTTAATTTTAAAGCCCGACCCCTGAGCAAAGTTGTGCAGTTCAATGAAAAGGGAGCGCACAGACGTGGTCAGGTCCGAGAGGGATAGTAGGATATCATCAGCATAAAGGCTTATGGTGTGGGGTATCCCCCCCCAAACTTAATCCCAGCTATTAGGGGATGGCGGCAGACTTTGAGTGCTAGGGGGTCCAGGAAGAGTGCAAAAAGGAGGGGTGACAGGGGGCAGCCCTGTCTAGTGCCTCTCCCGATAGGAAACCTGGAAGATGTGTGGCCATTGACGTGAACCATTGCCATGGGCTATCTGTAGCAATCCAAGATGCGGGTGCGGAGCTTCTCGCCAAAGCCAGCGGCCATCAACACCATCTCAAGATAAGGCCAGTGCACTCTATCAAAGGCCTTCTCTGCGTCGATGGCCAGGAGAATATACTCGCCTTGGGTGCCTTCTATATCAGATGTAATATGCGCTTAGTGTTGTCACTAGTCTGTCTTTGTGGAATAAAACCGGCCTGGTCGGGCTCAACCAGTTGTGCCATGTAAGGCGCCAGTCGGGTCGCTAAGATGCTGTTGTAAAGATTAATATCTATGTTGAGCAATGAAATAGGTCTATATGCACTGCATGCAGTCCTGTCCTTTCTGAGTTTCGGAATGATAACCACTGCTGCCTCTAACATCTCTCCTGGGATTGCACCAGTGTGTTTGAAAGTGTTGAACAGTCGTGTCAGAGTGGGGGCCAGTTGGTTGCAGAAGGTCTTATAAAAGGCGGCACGGTAGCCATCCGGGCCGGGTGATTTACCCAATTTGAGACGGAGATTGCAGAGATGACTTCCTCTATCTGTATGGCTCTGTCTAAGTAGTCAGCCTGCGCTGGGGAGAGGGAGGGAGGGCATGCCCTCAGCAGCTATGTACTCAGCTCTGCCCTGGATATCGATAGAGTCTTCGGTGTATAGGTCCGCATTGAAATCTCGAAAGATTTTTAGCTTTGGTTGCGTCATCTGTTACCCGCTTGCCCTCCGATGTATGTATGGTTTGAACCCCCTGTTGCTGTCTGGCTTCGCGTAATTTGTTGGCGAGAAGGAGGCCGCACCTGTCCCCCCGTGTAGGATGAGTGTCGCAGCCTAAGGGCTGCCTATTCTGCTTTATCTTGATCCAGGGCTGCGAGTTGCTTCCTTTCTACACAGAGTTGGTGCCATGCTCTAGAAGCGCCTGTCCTCTGATGGAGTTGCTCAAGTTCCGAAACTCTCTGGGTGAGTTCCGCTTTCTTGCGTTCCCTTTCCCGATTGTGGGCTGAAGAAATCGTTATGAATTCCCCCCGGAGGACTGCCTTTAATGCTGCCTACTGCGTTGCTGGGAAAGTGTTGGGGTTAGCGTTAAGGGACTTAAAATCCGTAATGGCTTTCTGAATTTGAGTAGTCACTGGTGGGAGCTGTAGCAATGTGTCACGCAGGCGCCAGTGTCTGAGAGGACACGGTGAGCGCGGAAGGTGAAAACTGGCCAATACCTGGGAGTGATCCGAAAGGGAGGCAGTCAGAATATCAGTGCTGGTTGCTTGAGCCTGAAAGGAGGAGGAGCTAAGGAGATAGTCTAGGCACGCGTACGTTTTGTGGGCCCCCGAATAAAAAGTGTAGCTGCGAGAGTGGGGGTGGAAGTGACGCCAGAGGTCGGACAGCCCCAGCTCCTCAAGTAGCGCTCGCCCTGAAGGCGGGAGTACACCCGCTTGGTTCGTCCTCTGGCAGGAATGATCTAGTTCATTGTCAAAGACAATGTTGAGGTCCCCCCAACCAGCAAGTGTTTCAGAGGCAGTGGCCGCCTCCAGCAAAGCTGTGAGAAAGAACTTAGTCTGCCCCTCGTTGAGTGCATATATAGACCCTATAACAAAAGTCGGTTCTCCTAGCGAGAACTGGTGTGTTAGTAGGCGACCCCTGTTCTGTAGTAGGGGATCTCTGTGTATAGTCATAATCTACTGAATATTCCCGCCCATGTGCGTGGACCCCGGAGCAATCAAAAATAATCTCTTAAAGTCTCGAAAAAATGCAGAGCTGCACAGGCACTTAAGAGAGAATTAAAGACAGATAATGCAGCCTATAAAACTAGGCTACACTGTCCAGTACTTCAACTAGAAATTCCACCAAAAATCCACAAACAGCAAAGCCTGTCCAGATTTCCCTTGCCTCAACAGCAAGAACCCCTCTGGAATGATAGAGAGGAAGACCTGGACAGACAAGCCCCATAGGCTGCCATTATGTGGCTCAGAACAGGATACTGTGCCTTTAAGAGAACTTTCCAGAACTTCACAGTATCCCAGAATGCACTGCAGGTCCCTTTTACTTTCAGTTCTTTTTTCCGGCTCCTGCAAGCAGGACCCTGGAGCATTGAGCTCTCCCTTTTCAAGGGTTTATTGGTGATTTTTCACTTTTGTTTCAAGTTGAGTGCTTTCTAAAGTACTTTGGTGCCTTTCTTCTTGTTTATTGCACCCTTTTGATGTCAAATATGCCTGCATTATTTGACAAATGTCCAGAGTGCTCCAGGAAGAAGGCCAAATCAGATCCCCATGAGGTGTGTATCCTCTGCCTTCCCTCTTCCCATGTCCCAGAGGAGTGTGTGATTTGTCAGGGCTGCTCTGGCAGGAATATGACAAAACAGATCTAACGGTGGTCCCTACCTCTTGAACCACCTAATCTCAAATCACCCCTTTAAATTTCTAATTTGTCCCTAAAATAAAGAGAGGGAATCGTGTGCACACTGAGTAGTACCCACCGTCAAGGTGCTTATTCCCTAAGGAATTCAAACTTGATTTCGACAACAGCTAAGGTGCACCACAAGCAATAATATCTAAATGAATATTACAATAAGTTGCAAACGATGATTCTCATTTTATGGATTTTCAATCTTTATTCAGCAAAAAAATGGAGTACCACACAGCCAACGTGTTTCGTCCCACGCAGGGGACTTCTTCAGGGCTTATTATTATTAAAGCTGACCTCCCGATGAATGTGACCAGTGTTCTATACAGCGGTATACATAAGGCCTCAGTTGTCAAGTGGTATTTTAAGGTTTATATATATGGATAGCCTGAACTCCTATTCAGGGCGTTTTCTCGACTTGAGAGGCGGTCACAGGCTAACTTATATCACCAGTCGCAAGGTGGAGATGAGAATATAGTGGTCTCTTTAAAATTTAGTTCAGGTCCTTGGTCGTAATTGAAGCTTTGAAGATATTATAGAAAATGGTATTCCTCCAAACACAAGTAGATTCTGTATTTTATTTTTGAGAACCAGTCTTAGTGGAACTGCTCTCTGGATAACATAAGGGAAACTTCCGTCTGGAGCATGATAAGTCCTCCGGAGGCCCGTGATTTGTCAGGGCTTCTCTGGCAGGACCCTGAAGGACAGAAAGAAGATCAGGCTTCAGGGACTTGAGGAAAGAAGGCTGAAGGGTCAAGGTGGGTCTGGAGGGGCTTCCTCTGCCCGTGCTAAGGCCTCTTGAGGGCTCCCCAGGGGCAGGAAGACCAGCAATCGTCCCCATTCTCCGTCTGGGTCGATTGCACCGACTACGGCGTCGCGCGGGATGACTAAGGTCTGTTCCCAGTCTTCTGGGGCGAAACAACTTCAACGCTCGACATCGAAAGAACTGAACAGACCGCCGTCGAAGTCTCCTGTGACGATTTCATCATCGTCTGAGTCGTCGTCTAGTGATCATCGTCGAAAGGCCCGGCGTCGGCGCTCGCCGTCGAGGCGACACCGCCGTTCGCCGTCGGCGAAAAGGAGAAGATCATCGTCGAGGGGATCCTTGTCGTCGAAGAGAAGATCGCCGTCAAGGCGCAGATCGCCGTCGAGGCGAAAGAGGTCACTGTCGAGGCACAAGAGGTCGCAGTCGAGGCGCAGGAGTTTGCCGTCGAGGTGAAGGCGGTCGCTGTCGAGGCAGACGAGGTCGCCGTCGAGGCGAAGGCACTCGCCATCGAGGGAGAGACGGTCGACGCCGAGGAGAAGACGCTCGCTGTCGAGGGGCCGACGCTCGGCGTCTGGTCGCCGTTCTTCGACGCCGAAGAGACGTGGAAAGAGGTCTGGCACCATGGGAGGCTCGCCAACGTCCCAGGCTGGAAAGGAAGGCGGATCACCGGGTTCGGTGTATTCCGTGGTGTATACCCCGTCATAGAGGCCGGTTACACCCCCGCCTCCATTACCGAGGGGGCTCCCTCCGAGGGCCCCTACTCCTCCTCCTCTACCACCACTTCCTCAACCTCAGCTGCCAGCAGATAAGCGGCCTCCGGTTCCTCCGAGGTCGGTCTTACTTCCCAAACTTCCGACCCCTCCCAAGGGGACCCCTAAGCCGAAGGCCCCGGCCAAACCAAAGTCGCCCGCTCCGGTGGAACCGGCAGATCGACCGAAGCCAAGGAAGTCACGATCACGCTCCGGACGGAGAGGGAGATCGAGGAGTAGACGTAGATCCTTCACCAGGTCAAGACGTCGCCATAGGAGGCGTGGATCTAGGTCCCGCACGAATTCGTCAAGGTCCAGGACCAGGACCTATTCACCGACTTTGTCGGAATCCCCAGGGACAAGGGTGTCTCCGGTGGACGACATCAGCACGTTCCAGGATGTTCTCCTGAGGGGGGCGGCAAAATTGGGAATCACGGTGACGGCTCCAACACCCACGACGTCCGTGATATTTGAGACGCTTCACAAGAAGCATTTGTCTCGCCCTCTACTGCCACTAGTGCCTGGTTTGGTAGAGCCTGCGGAGGAGCTGTTCCTAACGCCAGCGGTGGTGAAGGCTGCTCCCTCCCGACTTCTGAAGAAGTACAGGGCCCCGGATTCAGACCCGGCTTTTCTGCGGATAGATCCGGTGCCTGACTCTGTTATAGTGACGGCGGCCAGGAAGTTACATTCTACCTCCCCGTCCTCAACCGTACCGCCCGATAAGGAGAGCCGATGGATCGACTCAGCTAGTAGGAAAGCTTGTGGGACTGCATCCATGGCCATGAAGGCATCCAGCGATGCGGCGTTGCTAGGGCGGTATGACCATGCCCTGTGGGACTCCCTGCAACAGTTCACGGAACTTCTGCCACGAGACAAGAGGGAGGACTTCCAAGAGATACTCAAAGAGGGGATGCTGGTTTCAAACCATGTCATCAGTGCGGCTGCGGATGTCTCTCTCTTGGCTGCCCATGGGTACTGTCATGGGATCAACCAGCGGCGCCATGCTTGGCTCAGGCTCACATGACTCAAGCCGGAGGCCCAGCAGCGGGTGGCCAATCTGCCCTTTTCCGTGAAAACCCTGTTCGGAAAGCATGCAGATGATGAGATGGCCCGCATGAAGGCGGAGGCAGAGACCCTGACGGCTGTGGGCTTGGAGAAGCCCAAAGAAAAGAAGTCCTACCGCCCGTTCCAGAGACGGTTCGGTGCACAGGGAAAAGGACGAGGGCAGTCTTCGGGACAGCAGCAGCAACAACAGCAGCAGTTCCGGAGACCCTTCCAAAAGCGCCAGAAGGGTAGAGGGGGACAGCAGTCCTCTACAGCGAACAAGGGCCCGGCCGGGTTGCGACCCTGAGCTGTTACTTCCCCTTCATACGTTACCCGCTCCGGTGGGGGGAAGCGTTCAATTTTTTCTGGCAGAGTGGAGAAAAATTACTCAGGACAAGTGGGTGCTGAATATTGTTTGCAATGGATACAGTCTTCGGTTCACTAGCCCGCCTCCATCAATTCCTCCGGTCAGCTTGCAGTATCAACTGTGCGAGCTCCAGGCGGAGGCCGATATCCTGTTAAGGAAAAGGGAGATAGAAGACGTACCTCTGTCTCAAAGAGCAAGAGGTCTGTACTCCTAGTTTTTCCTGGTTCGCAAGAAGGACAAGAACGAGTTCAGGCCCATTCTGGACTTGCGACAGGCAAACAAGTGGATTCGCAGAGAAAAGTTTTGCATGCTGTCGTTGCATCAGATTTATCCTCAGTTGCAACAGTGAGACTGGCTATGTGCAATAGACCTATAGGATGCGTACTTCCATGTGCCCATTGCACACAAGCACAGGAAGTTCCTGCGATTTCAAGTCGACACCAATCATGATCAGTACACAGTACTGCCATTCGGGCTGAAGTCTGCGCCCAGAACATTCTCGAAGTGCATGGCAGTGGTAGCAGCACACCTAAGGAAGAACAAGGTGTTTGTCTACCCGTACCTGGACGATTGGTTGATCAAGGCCTCCTCCTACTCGGAAGCTCAGGCACACTTCCAGAAGACGTGCGTTATCTTGAACAAGCTGGGGTTGCACATCAACCTGTCCAAGTCTGTCCCGACTCCGGTCCAGTGCATTCAGTACTTGGGAGCCTCCATCAATACGCTGTCAGCAAGCGTGTCTCCTTCGGAGGAGCGAAGATTATCACTCCTTCGGAAGGCTCAGGCTCTTATGACCACTCCATCTACAACAGTGAGGACGGTGTCTTCTCTACTGGGATCGATGGCCTCTTGTATCTTCCTAACGCCACACGCACGACTGCACATGAGACTGCTGCAGGAGTGCTTGGAGGATCAGTGGGATCAGAGCAAAGGGTCTTGGGACGACAAGATACAACTGTCTCTGCATGCTCTTCAGTCTCTGAAGTGGTGGTGTTCAGCGAAGAATCTCCTCAGAGGGGTTCCCTTCCACAAGGACATTCCCACTCAGACTATCGTGACGGATGCTTCTCTCCAGGGCTGGGGAGCGCACTCCGGAGACTTACAGATTCAAGGAACGTGGTCACCGACTGAGTCCACGTATCACATCAACTTCCTGGAACTCAGGGCTGTTCACCTGGCACTGAAGGCCTTTCATCCGTCCATCCAGACCAACTCTCTGCTTGTACAGACTGACAATACGACCACGATGTATTTTAACAAGCAGGGGGGCTCGAGATCACGTACCCTGTTGCCACTGGATTGAAGCAAGCCGGGCTGAAGACGGCTGGAATGCCAGAAACCGGGCCTCGGAATCTTGTTTCTGGTCCAGGGAAGACATGGCTTGGCAGTTCGGGCTGGACTGTTCCCATGAGGCACAGGGTCAGACTGATTTGCATATAGCCATGTCTGAACTGGGGTGGCAGAGTGGGCTAAAGAACGGTGATGGATTAAACCCAGATCTTTTGACTAGGTGTGAGTGTTTGATTGATTTAGATGCTCCGTCCATCACCACCCCCTTTTGTACCTCTGTCGCAGGAGGCGCAGGCGATCTGGTGATGGCTTTTGGCAAGAGGACTGACGATAACGGCTATCCATCTACCAGGTGTGCAGAATGTTCAGGCGGACGCACTGAGCAGACTGATTCAGGAAAACCACGAATGGGTCGTAAACGACGAAGTACTAGCAGAAGTCTTCGCAAGGTGGGGGACTCCAGACATAGATCTGTTCGCCACCGCCGGAAACAGCAAATGCCGAGACTTCGCCTCCAGGTACTACCAGCAGGGGACGCTGGAGAATGCGCTATGGACCAACTGGTCGAACAGCTTTCTGTACGCTTTTCCACCCATTCCCCTGATTCCGGCGGTGCTCATCAAGCTGTCCCAGTCTAGGGCACAGATGATCCTGATTGCCCCGGAATGGCCCAGGCAGTGGTGGTTCACGGACCTGCTTCGCCGGTCTCTCTTTCCTCACATACAGCTGCCGTGCAGGCCGGACCTTCTAACGAAGTTCGGGGGGCAGATGTTGCACCCCAACCTCTTGTCCTTGAGTTTGGCGGCATGGCTCCTGAGATAGTGCAATATGGCCATTTGAATCTACCCGAAGATTGCATGGACATACTGAAGGAGGCTGAGGCGACCTTCCACTCGGACTTCCTATGCTTACAAGTGGAAGAGGTTCTGTATCTGGTGCAAGTCCAAGAACTATGACCCGAGGACATGCAAGGAAGACTTCATCCTTCCTTACCTTCTACATTTGGCGCAGTCTGGTCTTAATGTTCATTCCATTAAGGTTCATCTCGCTGCATTGACTGCCTACAGGAAATGCCCTTCACAGACTTCCTTCTTCCAGATCCCTGTGATCTAAGATTTTTTGGAAGGCTTGAAGAAAGTATTCCCTCCTGTCCGGCTTCCTTCGCCTTCATGGGAATTGAATGTGGTGCTGTCCAGATTGATGAAGGAGCCTTTTGAACCTATTCATAAGGCTTCGTTGCAGCACCTCTCCTGGAAGGCGGCATTCCTCGTGGCTATTACATCGGCCCGCAGGGTGAGTGAAATTCAGGCGTTGTGTTGCCAAGTATCTTATACTGTATTTCATGCTGCTAAGGTTGTTATGCGTACTCACCCTAAATTTCTTCCCAAAGTTATTTCTGATTTTCATGTCAACCAGACCATAACTTTACCTATGTTTTTTCAGAATCCTTCATCTCCAGCGGAAAGGTCATTACATTCCCTGGATGTTAGGAGGGTGTTGACATTTTATCTGGATAAGACCAAAGATATTCCTAGGTCAGACCAATTGTTTATCAATTATGGATCAGTCAGGATGGGTCTTGCTACCTCTAAACAGTCCATCTCTAGGTGGATTGTGTCCTGCATACAGCTGTTTTACAAAAAGGCTAATAAGACCTTAGGCGGTAAACCTAAGGCTCATTCCACCAGGGGCAAAGCTGCCACAACGGCTTTGCTCCGTAATGTTCCAATTGCAGAAATCTGCAAGGCGGCCACTTGGAAGTCGGTCCATACCTTTGCTAAGCATTACTGCCTGGACACTGATGCCAGGGCAGACGCTCAGGTTGGGCAGGCTTCGCTTCGAAATCTGTTCGCACAATAGTGACTGCCCACAGGCATAGGTGCCATGTACCCTGGAGAGAGCATGGTCTAAACTCTCTTTTGAAAGCTGGACCCTCAGACTAGAGCAGACTGCTCCCCCTTCTGATCCCGATCCAGTGAAGGCTGACATCAATTTTACCAAAACTGCTGAATAGCTCCCTTGACTCTGTGGTACCTAGGAAGAAAATGGAAAAGAAGAGCAGGGTTTTTAAATCACCATGGTACTCTCAAGAACTCAGAGATCTAAGGAAAACCTGTAAAAATTTGGAACGTAGGTGGAGGAAAGATTGGGCCTCCCATAACAAAGATAAGTATAAAGTGGCCATGAGTACCTATAAATCAGCTCGGAAAACAGCCTAGGCTGCCTTTTTTTAGGAGAAAATTAGAACGTCCTCTAATTCATCTCGAGAGACATATAAGATTGTGAAAGATCTCCTCAAAATTCCTAGTCCCCCGATGGTGCAAGATGTGTCGGATTCCGGATGTAACCAATTAGCGGCATTCTTTGAGAATAAAATATTAAATATTTTACAAACTCTGCCGCAAAGCTCCCATACATATGAGCCTGCTGACTCTATTGCTCCAATCCCTGGCCCTTCTCTGGATTCCTTCGCCCAGATATCTAGGGAAGACTTTCAAACAGCTCTGTCTTCCATGAAGAGTGGATCCCCTAATGACCCGGCACCTATGTATATTCTACAACACGTGGGACCTACCATCTCACCCTTGGCTACGGACCTTATTAACGCCTCGTTTGCTCAAGGGGTTGTCCCCCCTGGTTGGAAGCAGGCAATAGTAAAGGCGCTACTAAAAAAAACAGAACTTGATCCTTTGGAGTTAGCCAACTTCCGACCAATTTCACTGCTACTAGGTCTCAGCAAGATTGCGGAGAAGATTATTGAGCAGTCTTCCTTCTCATGCAAGAGAAATGAATTGCCACAATTGCAATACTTAATATAAAGTAAAGTGCATACAGTAAAAGGAGTATTATGAAATAATACTGTAAAAGCATTGATATGGTTTCTTAGCCATAAGATACTTTAACATATATACATTGACTAACGTACTCAACTGGTGCTTCTAAAATATGCCTACCCCGGTGTACCTGACCTAAGCCTAATATGTGGGAAAGAGTAAATAAGTAGCAGTTTAAGTTAAGTTGGTTTTGCCAAGAATCTGATTCAAGAATTCTCTTTAAGGGTTTAGTCCCCACCGTACCTTGGGAATGGATGTATGACGTTACCACGCATACTATTACCACGCATACCATTACAACGCGGTATTTACAACGCATACCGTTACAACACATAGCGCTTTGAGGTGCTGGATAGTGGTAAGTATAATTTTATATTCCAACTCCAGTCCCCGTGGACACTAGGGAAGGTGTTGGATATAAAATTAAACTTATTCCCTATCCTAGAGCGCCCCCCCCCCAGCGCAATGCGTTGTAATGGTGTGCGTGGTAATGCCTGCGTTGTAAGTGTAGTGCGTGGTAAAAAATGCGTGGTAAACGTTGTATACCCTTGGGAATAGAATGCAGGAGGTCTGGTATCTCTCTTTCAGGACTCGATATCCCAGCAACCCGCAAGGGTAGGCTGGAAACGCCGGAGCTGGATTTTCTCGGCTGGAGAAAAAGACAGCGTCTTTCTCAGCGCGTCAAAGAGGAGGGGCAGCGTCCGTGGGCTCTCGCATCAGCTGGGCTCTCGGCAAGTAGATAGCTGCTCTGCTCCAAAACCACCACCGTGTGTTTGCTTAAGGCAACGTTGGTATATTTATACCTGAAAGGTGCCGGGTTTGACGTAAGGTTGGACATAAGACGTCAATAAAGATGTCACTAAGAACTGGCCGTTCTTACAGTGCTCGCAGGAGTTCTATTACAAATCAAAACAAAGCAAACTGAGATTTCCCAGGTTGCTGGAGGTTTGGTGTGTCGAAAGAACTTGTTGTGCTTTCTAGGAATCCAAGGAAGTAGCTTCTGCCGTGCCTTGGACTGCAAGGGC
Organism: Lissotriton vulgaris; assembly: GCF_964263255.1. Taxonomy (NCBI): domain Eukaryota; kingdom Metazoa; phylum Chordata; class Amphibia; order Caudata; family Salamandridae; genus Lissotriton; species Lissotriton vulgaris. The sequence goes on along the minus strand of NC_141694.1, from coordinate 1,545,685,114 downwards.
TATTTACTTAAATATGGATCTGATTCTTATGCCATTATAGGGATATTATTGATTATAGCCGTACAAGGGCATAAAATAGCAATATTGATTCAGGTTCCTAGATAAAAACACAATACCCACTCCACGATCTAATGTCCATCATTACTAAAACTAAGCAATAGTAAACATTTAAAGGTGCATGTGTATTCCAACCCACCCCAAAATACATTTTTGCATTTGAAATGGTGTATTTGAAATACACGAAAGATTATTGGTACTGTACGCTTATCAAGCAGTGTAATCATTCAGTAAAAAGGATGCATATATATATTTAGCTGAACGATTTGCGAAAATTACACATGAAATGTCCCTTAATATAGAAAAGAAGGTTGAGACTATTCCATCACATATAAATACAGTTGCTTGTAAATGTGCTAGAGGCTGAGGTAATATATTGTCTCTAGAATTACCAAAAATAGAAGCTCTGTTCTTTAAGAATAGTTCTACTTTAAGCAGAGTACATGTGCCAGAAAAAAAGGTAAATATTTTGGAAGTTGAAAAAAAATAATTTTGTTTTCAGGGGAGAAAATAGTTCCAAATGTTTTCAGTAGCTTTTGTTTATCAAAGCTGAAGGCCGAATTCAGAGTTCAGGGGAACGCTGTGTGCTCGTTGCTTAAAACGTTATTCTTTCTGTTCAGGGGAGAACATCATTTCAGACAGATGTGCAAAAAAGCAGTCTACAGCTTCAGGTGAAAGTTCGACCAAGTTTGAAAATGCTGCAACAGTGCAGTCGTGAGAATGATTGCTATCATCGATGTCAGGATCAGCAATGCTCACAGAAGGTCGTACCTGGGTGATGTTGCTCTCATCTCGTACTTCACTGCCACCTAATCGTAGCGGTGAAGTCTCAACGAATGCCGTCATCAGGATTGGTAACCGCTGGGGACAACACGATGCATGAGCCGTTACAGGACTTAGCAAAGTATCGATATCCATTGGTACTGCTGATTGTAGTGTAAGACAGGTGTCCAACACACCTTCTTCTCCGCATAGCATACATCGAAGCACAGGTAAGACGCAGTTTTGCCATATAGGTCTGAATGAAAGAAACCAGGTCATATTCAGATCTCTTAGCCGGGCTAATCCAAGGACTTTAGTTATGCGGTCCCGATAGCGTATAGCTAGGATCGTTTCTTCCATCGTTGCTGGAGTCTTGTCTGCCATTTGGCTTGCCATATCGGAGCAGGAGGATCAAAAATAAAATTCCTGCTACGAGTCCCAAAAGTAGTGGTAGACCGCCAAAGACAGAATGGACAAAATTGGGAAAGATGCCCAGAACTGTTTCAAATGGTGTTAACAGTCCCGAAAAAATTGTCTTAAATACATGTGCGATGCCACTGGTATCTGACATATTTAGAATTTGGCTTAGCATTTCTACGAAATGCACGGGGCAATTAGTTGATAAAAGTGTATGTATCTCTGCTGTTGTCCTTGCAACTTGAAGATCATACGTTTCTTTTGATGACGTTAAAGGCACGGTTGTCTGTAAAAGAACAGACTTCATTCTGCTTAAAGTATCAATTTGTATAGAAGAGCTATTCAAAGAAGGCCAAATCGTCGCCTCTGTATCAGGAGGGCCGTTTGGATACAATACTTGCATTCAGCAAGTGACCATGGAACTAACGCTTACGAGATATGCTTTCCCTGGCACCATGCCACAACAGCTGTGGTCCGTTATTAGAACGTAACGCCAGTTAGAAAGTTGTCTAAAGAATGGCTCTATCTGTGTTGCAGGTGTGCCGTGCTGGTGGCATGAAAGGTTATTTGAAGTCCCCATGCAAAATAATACCTTGGCACAGAAGTATACCGCTTAGTGATCGTTTACAATTGTTACCACTAAGAAATACATTCTGTTTCTTGTCACTATAACATATGTGTGTGTAAGGTAATTTCCATGATGACTTAATGTACCCTTTACCCAACCTTTCATACTGGCCTGCTGGTATATACTCTTGGCAGTTTTTAAATTGGAAAGTTGTTATGGGAATTGTGATTATTCCGTGTATTATCCATTCAATGACAGGTCTTTCTGACATTGTCAATGGTAATCTCTCAAGTTTTTCAATGCTCAGAATCGTATAGTCTGCTCCTTTTTGTGCCAAACTGATTTGTTTATCAGTAAGGTTAAAGATAGAGAATAATGACGTTGTGTTTATCAAACGCCATGGCACGTAGCCTGAACGCAGATTTTGCAACGTTCAGCCTAGCTGTACAATAGAACGTAATTGGGACTGACCGTGTTGTAACATTAGTAAGTCCTGATCTATTATATCGATAGCAGATGATACAATACTGTCCAGTGAATATATTCTGGAGGACAGAGTCATTAACCCATTGTCCACAACAGAAAGTGATTTTTCCAAATTAATACGATCAATTTCTCGTATTTTCTCTGCTGTCTCAATTTGAGTTACTTTCCAAGCTTCGTTGTACGCAGCATATATACCGGCCGCTATGAAACGTTTTTGACGCTGTTTGCGTGGTCCCATTATGAAATCGCGCAAGTCAGCACTGTCTTTAAGTAAAGTCAAGTGTTGCCTAATTTCAGCCAGTGTGGATGTCTGTAGCCATTCAAGGCATAGTTTCCCTACACTGTATGTTGTTACTATCCCTGGATGTTGTCTCTGGGAGTATCTAGGGTCTGGTCTGGTCATTTTGAACCCCTGTTTTTTGTTCAGGAATCTATCTTGACAGTTATTTTTGTCTGTTGGCCAGATCAACCACTTTTTCCAATCAGGATGTGTTCTGTTTTGGTGTAAAATATGGGATACGTCTATCTCAATATCTGTAGTGGTATTACTATCAGTTATTGGCTTTGGAATAGACGGTTTGCTTAAGTCTTTAATCTTAGCTAGGCCACGACAAGTAGTCTGTTGAATGGTGTCATTCAAGAACATTATTTGCTCTGGGATCATGCAGGCTCGAAATAATGCTTCTAAACTTGGACCTGCCATTCTTTTGTACCACAGATGGTTTTTGTTTCAATGTTGTTTTTCCAGAATTCAAAACCAAATGTAATCATTTTTTCATAAAATGTTTCAGAATAAATCAATTTAGTATTTGTCAACATAGTTTTTATCCCTGTCTTATCTAACAGTTTATAATAAAATGTTTCTGCATCACTTGTGTTAATCCCTGAGAAGTATGGGAATTTCTCATAAAATGTTTTCGAACTGCTTTTAGGTGGAGTTGCACAATGTTCCCATTGATTATACTTAAAAACATTTCTAGGTTGAGCAGATTTATGCGAATAATGATGTGCAAAGTGGTTATAGCAGTACATTTGTTCATAGTTCGATGAACCCTGTAAATAATCATGTTCTGTAAATTTTGCTGACATTACTAAATCTGACATCATATTATTTATGCTTTCAAAGTCCTAATCATCAGAGAATGTACTTGGTTTTACAAAGTCACTTAATGAAACCTTGAACTGATGTGGATATTTCAAGAGTTCAACCGGGCCATAGATTTCGTAATCCGTTTTGTCCCAAGCTACCCCACCGGGTTTTGGAATGGCTGTGACATTCACTGATGATAGTTCTCTTTTCTCGATGTGAGATGACTTGTGTGGCTTTAGGACCAAGTTGATGTTCTGACTTGCTGTGTCCATTGTACTGTATTTTCCCTCAATGAATTTTCCCAAACAAAGTACCATGCTGAGCCGAAGCAGGAGGAAAAGTACACCTAACACAATCCAAAATTCAATCCATGGAGAAATCAGATAGGTTTCTTTGAGTTGGTGAAAGACTTCAGTTACTTTATCTTTGAAAGTTTTTGTTGTTGGCGTTTCTTCAGGTTCGCTTGCATCTTCAGAAAAGTTATCGAAATTGATGAAGTAGCCTGATGCAGTTCTGTCAATTGTTGGAATTGCTTCCGAATTTTCTTTTGCTTTTTCAATTTTTCTTTCATTAGCATAGTCTGAGGCTACATCATTGTAGACTGGTGTTTCTTGACGAACTGTTTCAATTTGGGTTTCAAGAGGCACAAGTTCCATGGCATTGTTGCATAGTCCTTTTTTATTCACCTCAGGTTTATCAAATGTGATTAGTCTCTCAGTTTGAACCTCTTGGATTGTAGCAAATTTTGCTATTCTGCTATTTCTTGGGAGTCCACTGGGCCTGCTACTTATTACTGGCCACATGATTGTGGTTTTACCAGGTCGATGGATACAACTCGGTTCTCCTACCAGCAAGGGGCGGTAGTACAACTGATCTTGTTTCGCTGACAGCTAAGACAGGTACTGCTTTTCTGTAAGAAGGCCCAAATTCCTTCTTCACCGCGATCTTCTCTCTGACCAGATCCCCAATCTTTAGAATCCAGACCGGCCTTGCTGGGACAGGTGGTTTATCTTCAGTGGCTGTTGGCTGCTGTTTTAACTTTATGTTGCTCAGGGCTTTTCTTGTTTCATTTAAGTCCTGTAAAACAGCCAAACGATCTTTGATGTCAAAGCATTTTTTCTTATCTTCTATCACTGAATTCTGACTATCTAAATCCTGAATATACATTCTAGTTCCGAACAATAGTTCGTACGGGCTGAAACCTTTTAGAGAATTTCTTGGCAGATTGTTAAGACTACGTTGGACACTTGTTAAATGTTAGACCCACCCATCACCCGGGCCTAATACCCTTGCCGTTATAGATTGCTTTATGTCCCGGTTTTTTCTTTCCACAATCCCATTTCCCTCAGGATGGAAGGGACAAGAGTACAGCAATGCAATGCCCATGCTGGTCATGTCCTCCTTATAAGCTTGAGAGCTAAAAGCAGGACCCTGGTCAGAATGTAGCATGCTTATTGCTTATGTGCCGATAGACTCGCAAATCTTTTATAACAGTTCTGGCGTCAGCCGAGCGCTGGGGTCTGTATTTTTAAGTGAATCTAGTCTTAAAAAGAAATTAAATGGGACGCTGGATTTTACTTATAGATAGCCTTATGCTATCTACAAAAATGGCCATGGCAATACTCCGGTCGGTTCACTACTGCGATCTCTGTTGCAGTTTGGCAGCTCTTTGCAAATTTGTAATGTTGCAGACTCATCCCCGGCCACCAGTATTCTGATTGTAATTCTTTCAGAGATTCTTTGATCTCTCCGTGCTTTAGACCCAATCCCATGTGTGCGTCCGCTATTAAGAAAACTCTCCTGTTCGTGTTTGGAATTACTTTATCCCCCACTCCAGGGATTCGAGCAAAAGGAACGGAGTTTGCATCAATTATGTATGTATAATTGAGTGGATAGTTCACGGGTAGTGCTGCACAGTCGCCTTTTGAAGACAATTTTACCGCCAGCATGGTTTCCCCGTCTATGTATTTTTTTGAACGCTTTTTTGTGGCTACGGAAGCCGGTTGAGTTGCTTCCGCTGTGGCTGTATTAGCCAATGAATTCCCTGCAACGTGAACGCCATCACGTTGATGACTCAGTGTATGTATCACATGAGTCTTCTGTAGTTCTTTCTGTAAAAGAACTACCTGTTCCCAAAGCTTCTTATGCTTTATTGTGGCAACTGTGTCATCTTTGTAATCGTTTTGAACCCAGTTCTGCAAGTCCTTATTGTAAGATTTGACGCAGAAATGCGAATCGCACACTATTAGTGTCGGGAATTCACGATCGGCATTTTCAAGCGCCATCTTTAAAGATCTATTTTCAGCTCGCTGAGCTGAACACTTTCTCAGCTATTCAGTTTTTGTTATTTTTGGTCTGAATTTACCACAGCGCCAGCGACCTTTAACAATCGCGCATGCTGCATTGTTGGATTTATTATCCACATCGTAATGTTGTGTAAATCTGTCCGTATTGATTATACAAGAGTACTGTTGGAGAGGCAGAATTTCGATTGGCAGAGGATATTCTTCTTCATATTTCAAATCTTTCAGTTTTTCATTTTCGGGTCAAAATAGTATTTCACGTCTTCTGCTGCAAGAGAATTTTCCCACTGTATCCATTTTGGATCTAATGCCACTGTTTTTAGATAAACTGGGCTTAATAACGCCTCAAGGGCTAATTCTGCTGTAAAAACAGTTATTCTTTTGCCTTGGGCTTGGACTCTTTCTTTTGCTACAATAGTTTGAACCGCATTTACAATATTCTCAGTAAGACTTAATTGTATTTTCAGCTTCTGTGTACAAATGTGATTTGTAAGCTATTGGTACCGTTTCTCCCTCATTAGAGGTCAGGTACGTGAATCCGCATCTTCCTGGGATGACTCGGATTACAAGGTTGCGTGTGTTGTCGCGAGTTTGTAATTTTGTTTTAGCTAACATGTCTGTTTGCAGTGATCTCAAAATTTCTGTGTGTTTCTGAGTCCAATTGATTGGTTTAAAATCAGGTTTATTTAATTCGTAGAGAGGTTTAACCCTCTCTGCATAATTTAGAATGTAAGTTCTTCCGAAATTCAGGAAACCTAGTATTGATTGTAAGTTCTTCAGCGTTTTTGGTGCTTGGAGTACAGCGCACTTCTCTAAGAAGTTGTCTGCTAGGCTTTTGCCTTCACTTGATATTTCATATCCTAAAAATTGGACTGTTAAATGGGCAATTCGTGACTTTTTAAAATGTAATTTGTAATCCTCAGCTGCAAACCCAAGTATTATGGTGTTCACTCTTTTCAAGTGAGTATCCAGGTCATCATCTGTGAGATAGATGTCATCGACATAAGATAATGCCTCATCATCATATATTTGTAGTAACTCTGTTACCCTTGCTGAGAATAATCATGGGCTATTCTTGAATCCCTGTGGGAGTCAACAGAATTTTTTTATGTGACCCCATTATTGAGAAAGCGGTTAAATACCTGCTTTCAGGGGCAATGTTTTGACAAAAGAATCCATTAGGGATGTCTAATGTTTTGTATTTTTTGCGAACGATGTTATTCATTAGTGCTGCACTTTTCCTGCTGCGGGATGCTACGATATACTTTGGGAATATCCTGCCACAGTCTACACCACTGCGCGGAAGTAATGTCAGTGTCCGAAACTGATTGCCATTTGCGTTGATATGGGTGAGAGGGCGGCGTCTGTGGATGCTGCAGAATCTGATAGATCCGGGAAATCAGCCACTTTGATTCAACAGGATTTCGGGCCAGTCTCTCGAAGGGGGGGGAAGGCGCGTGTAGCCGCCTGATACATTTCCTCCTCGGACTCCCAGTGCCTCAGCTGGGCATATTGCAGCCCCGCTACTGTCGGGACACGGAACTCTTCCCTACACTGAGCAAAGGTTTTGAGCATACCCCCTCAAACAGGGCAGTGACCACCCTGCAATCTCCTTGTGTCCATTTGGCAAAGGCACGCGTGTGGTATGCCGGTGGGAAGGAGGGATTCCCCTCTATCGGGGTGTGCGGTGAGGGAAATGTCGTAAGACCTCTGCGTACAGCCACTTTATCCCATATGTCAAGGACCGTTCTTGTGGGTACCGCAACATAGGCACTCTTTGAGCGTGCCACCCGATGGTTCCGTACAAGGTCCCAGATGGTTCGCCCGCCACTGCCCGGTTCATATGTAACCATCCCTTCTCGCTCTCTGTCACCCCCCCACTCTACCACAAATCGGAGGTGCGAGGCCCAGTAATAGTCCATTAGATTGGGGCAGGCCAGTCCCCCCTATCTCGCGTCGCCATCGGGATCTTCTGTGAGAACCGAGGTAGTTTCCCTTCCCAGATAAAATTTGTAAGGTTGCGCTGAAGGTCTCTTATACAACGCAGCGGAATAGGCGTGGGGAGGCATTGAAACAGATATAATATTTTAGGGAGGATCGACAACTTGATGGCATTAATTCTGCCCAGCCACGACAATACCAGGGGCCTCCACCTCCGTAAGTCCTCAAGGACCGCCCTTCGGCATTCCCGCCAATTGACTTGCGTCCATGTGTCTAGAGAGGGAGTCCCCTGGAGGCCAAGGTAGCGAATGTGTTGGGAGGCCCATTGGTATGGCACAAGTTTCTCCAGGAGGGGGATCTCTTTCTTCGGGATAGTGAGATTCACAGGCGATTTTTAAGGACTATTTGTAAGTTCTGAAAATCAACACTTAGAAGACATTCTGGCAAAAACCAGGCAATGTAGTCCTATGGGGGAAAATTGGGTTAACAGTATGTTATGTTATGTTATGTTAAAATGCGTTTGTATAGCGCTCGGCTACTCTAAAAGAGTGTCCCGGCGCTTTCCACGGGCTGAGGTGTAGAACAACATAACAAGAAAAACAGATTCCAAAGAAGAAAAAACCCGCCTAAACAGAAAGATTAAAAAGCCAAGTCTTCAAATTTTTTCTAAATTGAAGCAGATTAGGGGTACTGCGAAGTGCCAGTGGGAGCGAATTCCACAGCTGGGGGGCCTTGAGGCTAAAAGAGCGCCCCCCAATGTGGGCCTTCCTCACACGCGGGACCACAGCGGTGAAGAGGGATTCAGAACGCAGTGAGCGAGCAGGGCGATAGAAAGCCAATCTCTTCTGCAGATATCCCGCGCCTGAGCCAAACAGAGCTTTGTGCACCAGCGTCAGGGATTTGAACATAATCCGCTTCCGGATCGGCAACCAATGCAGCGTCTGCAGCAGCCCAGAAGCCCGTGCTCGTCTATGCAGACCAAAAATCGCACGGGCTGCAGAGTTCTGTGCCACCTGCAAACGCTGGACCAAGTAATCAGGAAGGCCTAAGAAAAGGGCATTGGCATAGTCTAGCCTGGATCCGATGAGCGCCTGCACCGTAATCCGCCTGTGCTCCGCAGATAGTAGAGGAAGAAACTTGCGGAGCATTTTCAGAATGCCGAAACAAGTGCCGGACAGGCCAAGAACGTGCGCTCTCAATGAGAGCTTGTTATCCAGCTTAACACCAAGGTTCTTGGCAACCAAGGAGGATTGTGCCGGGGACACATGGCAGCTGGCCACCATTGCCGCCACTCGGGATCGATGGCACAGCCGAAAAATAGAACCTCCGACTTACTGGAGTTGGCCTTCAGACTATTCCGCTGGAACCACCCAAAGACCATGTCCAGGCAGTCCCGAATTCTCTCCCCATCAAATGGCTGATCTTTGCCACATGTGAAGAGGAGTTGCGTGTCGTCGGCGTAGGACACGATCTGGGCTCCGTAAGCCTCCACCGCAGCCGCCAGAGGGGACATAAAGATGTTAAACAACGTCGGGCTCAACACAGAACCCTGTGGAACCCCGACTCCCAATGGTGGCATCTCGGCGGAGCTCTGGGAAACCCAGACCGTCTGGCGGCGGCCATCCAGAAAGGATGTAAACCATCTGAACACCGTCCCCCTTAGGCCGATGTCATAAAGCCTGGCGAGAAGCGCCTCGTGGGGGACGGTGTCGAAGGCCGCCGACAGGTCCAACATGACTAACATGGCCTTGCCACCCACATCCAAGGTCTCCCTGATGATCTCTGAGACCTCCACCAACGCCGTTTCCGTACTAAAATTCGGACGGAAACCGGATTGGGATGGATGGAGCAAATTGTTGGATTCTAAGAAGCTCGACAAGACGCCATGGACATGTTTCTCAGTGATCTTGGCCAAAGCCGGGAGCAGTGAAATTGGCCTATAATTGGCCAGAACCTCGGCATCAAGACCAGGCTTTTTCAGGAGGGGGATCACCATCGCCCTTTTCCAGGTGCGTGGGACCCTCCCTTCCCTCAGGGAGGCATTGAGGATCGGGTTGACCAGAGGGTTCACCACTGCCGCCATCCCAGCCAAAAATTTGGCGGGGCAGGGGTCGAGTGGCGAGCCAGATTTAAGGCTGGCCAGAAGAATCCGGGATGCATCACTGGAGACAGGTGGAAAGTCCGCCAGTACTGCCGTTGACGAGGACGATGTTCCAAGTCCTGCCCCGAGGCCACAGCAACCCTCCTCCGAGCTCTCCGAGAAGGAAGCCTGAATTGCCTTGATCTTGTCGGTGAAAAAAGTGGCAAGATCACACGCCCACGCATCAGATGATACTGGCGGGGGTGAGTAGGAGCTAGGGGACGTGAACTCCTTCACAATCGTGAAGATCACCTTACAGGAGTTCGCCGACGCCTCTATCTTCCTGGCAAGGTATTCCCGCTTGGCACCAAGAATGTCGCGGTGATAGGCCTTCACAGCCGACCTATAGGCGAGTTTAGCCTCCCCATCATATTGAAGGCGCCAGGCACGCTCAGCAACCTTACATTGGCTGCGAGCCACACGCAGCGCCTCGGTAAACCACGGCGCTGATTGCCGTATCGCCGTGGACCGAGGTGTTACCCTTGGGGCAAGATCGTCCAACCTCTCAGTCAGCCATCGCTGCAGAGCCTCAGTGTCTCTTTCCGGATCCCCCGAGAGATGACAAGGATGTTCCGTGAGCGCCTGCTCCAACATAGCAGGCGTCACTCTGTGCAACGCTCTCGAGGCTGACCTGGGCACCGTGGGGGCGCAAGTGTCGGACCGCCCATTCTCCAACACGGAAAACCCAATCAGCCTGTGATCCGACCAGAGCACCGGCCGCGTTTCAATGTCAACAATTGGGACTGAAGAGAACACTTGATCGAGGGTGTGCCCTTTCTCATGTGTAGGCCCTGACACAAACGGTGCCAGGCCATGCGGAGATGTAATATCCAGCAATTTAACCCCATCCGGATCGTCCGTGACATCAAGATGAAAATTGAAATCGCCTGCCAGCAAACAGTGCTGTGCAGACAGCGCCAGCTCCGAAATGGCTGTCTGTAGGTCCTCCCAAAAGGACCCCACCGGGCCAAGTGGCCTGTAGACCAACAGTCCTTTAAGCGCTTGACCCGGAGACAGTCTGAGCATAAAACCAAGGGATTCAGAGCCCTCTATGGAATTCACATGAAGAACTGAGCAAGAAATGTTCTTCCTCACCATCACAGCAACTCCGCCCCCCCTTCCCTTAGCTCTATCTTGGCGGAAGATGTTATAGGTAGAAGGGATAGCAGTAAAGATATCCGGATTGGACGCCTCTCCCAACCAAGTTTCGGTCAAAAGCAGACATAGAGGGTTTTCCCTGACAAGAAGATCGTAGATATGCAGGGCATGACTTCCTACCGACCTTGTATTAAGCAGCAGACAAAGATGTTTCGCGTGCGCCTCGGTTGTCCTGAGGACGCTGACCGGTGCCCCAGTGGGCGTCCAGCCGCATGCCGGGCAACGTCGTTTGCCCTTGTGTCGACCGGGAAATACTGAGCGACACAAGCTAGATGTGGTACGCATGGCGTGAAGCGTCGCCGAGGTATAGTGAATCATCTTCGCACACGCCTGACCGGAGTCCTCCGCCGCCCCGCCGCATCCGGGACGCTGACGGGCGCAGACGGGCAGGACTCCGGCACGACTCAGGCTAAGCGAAGGCGTCCACCTGCGCGTCCCGCTGCGCGTAGGGAGCGACTTTAAATAGGCTCTCCAGTGAGCCCTTGGCGCGCGAGTCCACTCAAAGATGGCGGCCGCCGCCGAATAACAAGCCCCAAACAAAGATGGCGCCCGAAATGGAATCCCAGGACCCGGACCCACCAAAGTGGTGGTGCTTTGGAGGCACAGAGGTGCACTTTTTAAATGCAGTAAGGGGAGCGGGGCGCAGGCTACAAGCAACCAAGTTAAAAACAGGGGTAAGTTTAACACATAAAGTAACCAAAATAGAAAACGAAGGAAGACTAAAAGTACACAGAGCTAATCCAGCGCGCTCGCAGCAGTGTGGGAGGTGGTAGAGACCTCCGCCACACGAAGGACCGCCTTAAATAGGCTCTCCAGTGAGCCCTTGGCGCGCGAGTCCGCTCAAAGATGGGGGCCGCCGCCGAATAACAAGCCCCAAACAAAGATGGCGCCCGAAATGGAATCCCAGGACCCGGACCCACCAAAGTGGTGGTGCTTTGGAGGCACAGAGGTGCACTTTTTAAATGCAGCAAGGGGAGTGGGGCGCAGGCTACAAGCAACCAAGTTAAAAACAGGGGTAAGTTTAACACATAAAGTAACCAAAATAGAAAACGAAGGAAGACTAAAAGTACACAGCGCTAATCCAGCGCGCTCGCAGCAGTGTGGGAGGTGGTAATGTTATGTTATGTTATGTTATTATAGGTCTTCTATAGCGCGCGGCTACTCCAAAGGAGTGTCCCGGCGCTTTGTGCTCCAGACCTAGGAAAAGGGAACAGATAAAACATAGCAGTAAAAGGATAAAACGGCAGAACCAAAAGATGGAACTAAGAGACTCTAGCCAGTAAAGAGCCAGGTCTTTAAACTCTTCCTGAAAGCGAATAAGTTGGGCGTGGAACGCAAAGACAAATGTAAGGAGTTCCAGAGCTGAGGGGCCAGCAACCTAAAAGACCGTCCTCCGATACGGGCTTTCTTTATACGGGGACTACTGCTAGTGCCAGCGCCTCCGATCTTAAAGATTGTGCCGACAGGTAGAAAGCCAGCCTCTTTTGTAGGTATTGAGCACCCGTGGCATGCAAGGATTTGTGAGCCAGTGTCATGGCATTATATATAATCTGCTTCCGGATGGGGAGCCAATGTAGAGTTTGCAGTAAATTTGACGCACTCGCTCGTCGATGCAGGCCGAAGATGGCTCGTGCGGCTGCATTCTGAGCCACCTGCATACGCTGTAAGAGGTATTCCGGAAGGCCTAGATACAGTAAATCATGGTTTGAATTACTTTTCAGGTTCAGTGCTGGGCTCAAAGATACAGCACTGTGATCTCCCCTGATTGCAGGTGAGTAATCTTGTTTTTGATGTTCGGACGATTTTTAAGGAATATTTCAAAGGTGTGAAAATCAACACTTAGAAGAAATTTCAAGTGAAAACCAGCCAATGTTACCGTATGGAGAAAATCAAGTTATCGGTCTTTGGGTAATTACTCGACTGGCAGAGTTAAGGTTCTAGGGGAAGATTCAGGGGTCTCCCAGGGTCAGGTAAGTACAGTTGTTACACCCTCAGCGGCACAGGGGCAGCCGGGTGCACAATGAGTAGGCCCAATGTTATCCTATAGAGGATAGGGGGCCTTCGGTTGGTGGCTGCTAGCAGGCAGGCCACGTGGCTGTGGGAGCTGAGCTCCTGGTCACTTGCACAGGGCAAGTGGGGAAGTAGAGTAGGATAGGTGGAGAAGTGTGGCTCAATGATTAGAGCGGCAGACCCTGATGCAGAGGTCTAGCCTGGGACCAGGGTTCAATTCCCCGCCTCGGTGGGTCTTGGGCTCAAAATTCCACGGACCTGATAATTCTCGCCTCGGTGCCTATTCCAATCATGGAGTCCCACTCTGCAACTCTGGGCAATAGCTTGCTTAATCTCCACAACGGCCCCCACAATGCTAAGGATGCCTGGCCTCCACCTTGGGGGTGCCCAGGAGTGGACGCCTCACAGGGAAAGCCAGGATGGGTTCCACAGCGGTATTCGTACAAGCGCCTTGAGACCCTTGCGGGTGAGTAGTGCGCTATACAAGTATCAATTTTAGGTGCTGCGCTCCCAGTGGCACTCGGGCGGCTGGGTGCAGGGTGGTTTTGGGTCTTCGGGCGCCCAATGTTATTCAATGGGAAAGCTGGAAGTTGAACAAAGGCTGCAGGCTTGGGCACACAGATTCTTCAGGTGCGAACACCACTTCGAGAGGTAAGTTGGGATCTTGGAGGATAGGTAGACACCCAGGAGTTGGGCACAGGGGGCCGTGGGGCGCAGGCGCAGGGGTGTCTTTTGACATCGGGAAATCTTACCGTCAGCTTGTCGCGGTTGGAGGGCTCCCTTGTTGTGAGGCTGCAGGCGGCATCAGGGTCGTCCAGGAGGGGCCTTGGGCACTGGATTTCAGGTCACAATCGCCAGGGGGACGTCCTCGTGGTCTTTGTTCACTCGGGCACAGGCCGGGCTCGGCGGGTGCAGAGTGTGCTGGATTCACGATTCCTGTCTGGCACCAGGGTTGTTGCCTGTTTGAGCAGAACCACTGCTCGTGGGAGTCCCAGTCTTTAGATGAGCAAGGCAGGCAGGTCCTCCTGGGTTTTCGAGGTTGCTTTTCGCAGGAGACGCCGGGGTTTTAGCAGGAGCAGGTTCAAGGATCAACAGGCCTGTAGGGCTGGGACCAAGTCAGTTGGTGTTGTCCTTTTGTTAGCAGCTGCACAGCAGGTCTTCTTTCTTCTTGTTCTTCTTCTTGTTTCAAAATCGGGAACTGAGGAAGGAAGGTTCAGGGTGTCCCTAAATACTAAATTTAGGGGAGTTACAGGTAGGGCAAGGGTAGGGACCAATGGGTCCCTGTCCTGGGGTGAGTACACCCCCTATCCTGCTCCTCTCCTGTGGCAGGGTGGCAGGAGCCTATCTCTGATTGGGTAGGGCTCCCCTTCCTCAAGATGGCGGGAGCCCGAGGGGTGAGGTTGGCAGAGGCTGGCACACCCCCTTTCCTCACTTAGTGTTTCCTGCCTGTCTTCCTGCCAGAGTGGGGGTCAGAACCAGTGGGGGCCAGTTGCTGAGTACAGCAATTGACCTGGAGAAGCTCACAAAAGGCGGCATGCCTTTGAATCTTCCCCTCCCCATCCTGGGGGAGGAGGCTTGGCACCTCGTCCCAGGTTGTGCATTGTTTGAGGCCCCCGAGAGCGGCAAGCTCCCGACCGAGGGGTCCAGAAACATGTCTGGTGGTGACAGCCTCGATAGCAATGCAGTCAGGACACTGGGAGTTGGTTAGGTTTCAGAGGGCATCACTAAGATGCCCTCTGTAATGCATTTTACATTAAATCCCACACTGGCATCAGTGTGGGTTTAATGTGCTGAGAAGTTTGATACCAAACTTCTCAGTCATTATGTGACTGTGGAGTTCGTAATGACAACCTCCCAGCACCATATACTCTTAATGGCATCACTGCACTTACAGTGCCCAGGAATGGTCCTGGGTACTGTAGGGGCACAGGGCTCATGCACCTGTGCCCACACCACTGGCATAGTGCACCCAGCTAGAGGGGTGACTGAGGTATGCCAGGGCAGTGTGTTTGTGGGTATGGCACACAGGGATGTGGGCCTTGTCGACTCTCAGTTTAGTTCTGCACCAAGACACTCAACCTGCAAAGGCAGTGTGTGTACGTGTCAGGGTACAGGGCCTCTAAGGGTGGCACAATAAGTGCTGCTGCCCTTAGGGGTCCTCTCTGGTCACGGTGCCTTGGGTACGTAGGGTACCATTTACCAGGGGATTACCTGTGGCCAGAGATGCCAATTGGGTTTAGGTTTCAATAGAGTTTTAGAGAAGGAACACAGGCCCTGGGTACCTGATTGGCAGGAGCCCAGGGCACACTCAGTCAAAGTACATCAGCAATTCAGCAAAAAGTGGGGGCATACCATGCGGGAAAGATGGCGCTTTCTCACAATTTGCTCCTGCTCTGGTGCGAAACTGGACAAAGAACATGGGTGTAGCCACCCCTCTGTCCTGTCCTCCTATAGGTACAACCCCTTCCTTGGGTATAAAGTAAAAACCCTGACTACAGGACTTTAGATTTTACCTGGACTAAACTCTGCAAGCAGAAACCGAGCGGAACTTTGGTTGCGGGGCTACTGTGTTATCGCCCTCCCACCAACACGATATTATCTATACAAGATCTGATAGATCGAGTTTACGATCTATCTAACACCCATGCTAGACTTCTAATTCTAGGTGATTTTAACCTTTGGTCCGGTGGTCCTCATGACCTTGCATATCGTGAACTGTGTCAAGCCTGCAATAACCGGCATCTTACACAGCTTGTGTCCGTTCCGACTCATGCTAAGGGCCATGTCCTGGACATGATCTTTGCAGCGGAGCCGCTGGTCTCGATTAAGGAGGTCGCGGGCCAGTGCTGGACAGATCATGCTTTGGTTCACTTCTCCATTCTGTTACCGGCTGAATCGCTGAATAATAGCGTCCCGGTTAAGCCTAAACTTAGGAGGCAATGGGCTCGGTTGCTTACGGGCTCTACTTTACCTACATTACTGCCCAAGGCCTTTTCATTGGGTCAGAATGTGGAGGAGAGTTACTCAACTCTCTGTCACCAGCTCCTTGAATCAATTGATAGGTTGATTCCAATGCGTAA
Organism: Lissotriton vulgaris; assembly: GCF_964263255.1. NCBI lineage: Eukaryota > Metazoa > Chordata > Amphibia > Caudata > Salamandridae > Lissotriton > Lissotriton vulgaris. The sequence continues at coordinate 1,545,669,102 of NC_141694.1, read as the reverse complement.
GGTGAAAGACAAACCGCAGAAAGTCAACCCTTGGTTTTCTAGCGATCTTCTCCAGCAGAGACTTCGCTGCAAGCAGGCGGAGCGGGTGTGGCGAAGACACTACTCAGAAGCAGACAGACTGGTCTATAAAAAAAACCTCCAGGAGTATAAAACTCAGATTAGGTTGGCTAAAGCTAAGCTTCTCAAGGCCACGCTGGCCAAAGCTGGGAACAAGTCACAAACCTTGTTTAAGTTGGTTAAAAACCTTTCCAACCCAGCCTGTGCTACATCTGCCATCCCGGCCTCGCAGGAACTATGCGACTCATTAGCCTCGGCTTTTGAGGAAAAAATCAATACCATCTTGGCGGGACTTTCGAGCCCTGTTCTATCTAGCCACCCTGATTTGTGTCCCGTGGGACCAGTCAGTGGAGTAGCTCGGGAGGTGATTACTTAGGAAGCAGTACAGCCTCGGCTGACTTGCTTTCCTATTCCCTCCCTGGAGGATTTCTATCTGTTGGCGAATGGTGTGTCATCTGGTTCCCGGCTAGACCCCTTGCCACACAAGTATTGGAAGGTGTTCCAGGCAGAGCTCTTCCCGCCGCTCCACTCCATCTGTTGCCAGTCATTGACCACGGCCACGGTCCCGGATAACTGGAAACTGGCAGTAATTACTCCACTGCTAAAAAAAGCCACCTTGGACCCTCTATGTCCGACCAACTATAGGCCTATTTCACTCTTGCCTTTCTCAATAAAAATCCTAGAGAAATTGGTCACTAGAGCCCTGTCCAGCTATCTCGAATCCAATGACCTTCTGGACGTGGCCCAATTCGGGTTTAGGCCGGCCCTCGGCACGGAGTCTGCTTTGGTGGCCGTGTTGGATGACCTACGTTCGCGTGTCGACATGGGAGGAGCAGCATTTTTGGTGTTGCTCGACATGTCGGCCGCGTTCGACACGGTGGACCATGCGGTTCTACTAAGCAGGCTCCAGGAGTCCGGGGTAACTGGCACAGCCTTAGGCTGGCTGGCATCTTACCTCTGTAACAGGCGACAATCTGTGGCTTTGCCGCCTTTTCGGTCGGCGGTGAGAGAGGTAAAACAGGGAGTGCCGCAGGGCTCTGCAATCAGCCCGATTCTCTTCAACTTATACCTTCGCCCTCTAATAAGTCTGATTAAGTCATTCGGCATGTCTGTCATCAACTATGCGGATGACACTCAGCTTATTTTTTCCATCGAGGGCAGGGATGCGGTCCCCCTGGAATCCTTTCACCAGTGCATGTCAGCAGCTGCGGATTGGTTGCGCCAGAACTCATTACAGTTCAATGGGGCAAAAACCGAAGTTCTCTACTGCTCGGTAGACCGTACGCCTCGCCCTCTGCCGGAGGGACTTTGGCCATCCTCTACCTTAGGCACTATCGCAGCGGCAGACTCAGTTCGCAACCTAGGTGTCCTGCTCGGGCCTAGTCTCCAGCTGGACGCCTTCGTCAACAAAACCACGGCAACCTGTATGCTGCTGCTGCGTATGTTGCGGAAGATTTTGCCACTTCTTCCTCATTCAGCGAGGACGGAAGCAGTGCGGAGTATCATCCTCAGTAGGTTAGACTACTGCAACGCACTGCTTCTGGGGGCCCCCGGTACTCTAATTATGAAGCTACAGCGGGTACAGAATATGGCAGCTAAACTGGCGCTTTCGCGGCCATGGTCTGCCTCGTCTTCCCTCGCCCTTTCAGACCTACACTGGTTACCGGTGCAAAAACAAATCTGTTTTAAATCAGCTTGCTTGGTCTTTAGAGCCTTGCATGGGCTGGGTCCTGTAGTACTGCAAGGTCTCTTCTCTTGGTACTCTACAGCCAGACCTTTGAGATCCTCCTCGGCCTTTTTGGTGACTGTTCCTAAGATAAGAAGGGTGAGGATGGGCGGCCGCTCCCTCAGCTTTACGGCCGCCAAGCTTTGGAACTCTCTACCTCTAGCCCTAAGGTGCAAGCAGGATCTCATGTCCTTTAGGAAGGACCTAAAAACGTATCTTTTTCCGAAGGCAGTGTAATTGACATCGGTAGGAATGCTCTGTGGTCAAAGCGCCAGGATACCCTTTGGGTGACAGCTGCGCTATACAAGTATGCCTACATACATACATACATACAAGTACTTTGACAGTCTACACTTCGCTGGACGACAGAAGAATCTCCCTTGGAGTAAAGGAGTTACTCACCTGCAGCAGCAGGCACCTGAACGCATCTGGCCGGTTTGCATTTCCCGAGTTCCTGAGGACTCCGAAGATTTCTGCAACACAAGAGGTGGGTCCCTGGGCGTTTCTGAGGTCGATCTGCTCTCTCCGCGATCCTGAGACCAGTATCCCTCAAGAACCCCTGTGCACCGTGTACTTTTGCAGCAGCATATGCTTTATGGTGATCCCTGAGGCTGTGCTTTGGGCTACTTGTAGTCCTGACCCCGAGCAGTATTTCCACTGAAGATTTCCGGCCTACACTCCACGAGTATTCTGTGGTCTGGTATTTCGTGATTCAGCTTGAGGTCCCTTCACGATCCTTGGTCCGTTGGCATGTTGGTCCCTATGAAGGTAACTTTGTATTTCCTTGGGCTTCCCTGGTTGCTCCAGATGTGTCCTGACTCTCCATTGCTTGGAGAGTCCCCAGGACCTTGCTGGTCCTCACCGGAGCTTGTTTCCTCTGCCCGCGTGGGTTGCCGTTGCCAAGGCTTGTTGGTGTTTAATCCGGACACTGACCCCCCCAGTACTCGACATCCTTCATGGGACAGCTCACCTCCGGACTTTGGTTGTCGTCAACATCTCCTGGTCCCCATGGCTGCAGAGTCAGGCATCCTATCTTCTCACCTGAAGTACCAGACATCTGTGGGCATTTGTCTACCGAGCCCCTGGTCACCCCGAAGTGACATAGACTCTGTCCCCTCTGCTTTCAAGTTCTTCTCACCTCGGATCCAGGCTTGGATTCCACCAGACTCTTTTCATCTTCCTGGCAGCAGCACTTCTTCACATCACACCATTGAAAATGATGAGGGTTTCCGACACCATTTGAACCCTATGCACCCGGCCCCACTGGGACGGGTACCTCGGTACTCACAAGGGTGCCGGACTTAGAACCTTCTATGTCCCAAAGGGTTTGCTTGAAGTCCTCTCCGAAGAGTCCTTAAACTGTAATTTTCCAACCACGACTTTCCCATATAGTTGTATGGAGCTCGCGTCTGTGTTCTCACACTGCACCCATCCTCCGTGGGTTCCCTTTGTGTCACTCCTTGGGGTCCCAGCAATTCTACGTGCTCTAGGCACTGTGTCTAGTGAAGTTGTTGTTTTATACCATTTTTTAGTATAAGGTTCGGTCTCCCACTGGAGCCCGCTGTGTATTGTGCTATTTACTGTTGTTTTATTGATTCAGTATTGTGTGCTGTGTGCTTTAATCTCATAAAGAGGTTAGTTGAAAGTGTTTAGTAGTAAATACATATATTTTATATAACACTTGTGTGGTTCTCCTTTCATTTGGTCAATCAGGAGGTTCTGATCTGGTAAAACAAGCTGCTTTACATTTCTTCGAGACTTAGCCTGAAGGCTGCTCTCCACAGCTACCACTATGATAGCTTTATATAAAGGCTGTCTTTGACCTAAATCACCATAAGGGTTGTTTGGACTGGTACAAAGTGTGTACACTTTAATTTAGTGCACAGCATATACCAGACGAACCTCTCGCATTCCAGGGACCACTGCTTGCCTTTAAAAAATTAAACAAAACGTTTCATTTTTTTTTAAATGCATCTGTTATCCTTTAAGGAAAACGGGCTACATAAAAAAATACTTTGTTTAAAAGCAGTCCCAAACATGGTGGTCTGCTGAGCCCAGCAGGCCACCATCCCTGGGAGGGCCTGTCATTCCCAATGGGCTTGCAAATTGCAAGAGGCTCATTAATATTAATGAGCCTCGCAATTTGCGACCCCATTGGGAATCGCAAACAGTGTTAACCACACTGTTTTACATGCCAAATAGTGCCTCGCAAATGTGACTCAGTTTGCCAGACGCTATTTGGCAGGTAGTACATCTGGTCCTAGGTCTCTTATCCAAGAATATCCGTACTACCTCAAGTGCCTGGTCTTGTGGTGGTGTATAGTGACGCGACATCAAGGGTGACTAAGATCTGTGTGCTGGAGTCAAAGGATTGATCCTCCACCATTTGTATAATATCCATGGTATCTCTCACATATGATTTAGTACCAACCACCCATGGCTGCAAAAATGTATCAATGAATTTGCTCAGAGATTCCAAAATTGAGCCACAATCAGAAAAGATCAGTCTTGCTGGGGTTTTTTCTTTCTGGGTCTTCAGAGCCACAGGTAGGGCAGATTATGCCGAGCAAGGGAACCGCTTTGAAAATTGTTTGACTACAAGCGCCCCTTCCTTCCCGGACAGAGCTCATGGGGCCATTATTAAGAAACCATTATGTATTAACAGAAAGTATGCACTAAGTAGATCTCTAGTAAGAGAATACATACCAATTAGGTATCATATGTGCATAAATCAATATTTCTTATTCACATCTAAAATTCATATAGAGACCATCTAGCAATTAGAGGATTGGTAGGCAGGTTCATATCCGTTGGTCCTGATTAAAAGCCTTAGGGGAAGGCTTGAAACATGTTGACCAGGAGAAAGGCACCCATTATAGTGCAAGCCCTCCACCGCCTCTTTTACTAGTACCAGCTAGATGTTTTAATAAATTGTTCACTCCAGATAGCCAGGTACTTTTTAATGGTACTATTTTTCCTTTGACCCTCCTACTCCCTTCCCTCTTAGTCTTACACCCAACAAAGTGCTCCCATGTCTGTCGGTTGTAGCACGCCCTGTCACGCAGCGGGTGGGGGGGGGGATGAGAGAACCTGATGATAAAGCTTTGGTGGGTGAGGGTTAATTTAAGAAAACTCATTTTTTACCCTGAAACATCAAGGATCACAACGATAAGGACGGTCATATTTAAACAAGTGGACTCTTTTTGTTTATTTACTTCACCAATATACCCGGGATATGTGGCCCAGGGACATATTGGGATTCCCTACGGCCCAATGCGAAAACCCAGAAGAAGAAGGTAGGGCAGACTTAAGGAAGGAAACCTAACAACAGAAACCAGGATGGGTGGTTTTCCCTCCCTTGCTCTCCCTATCCCATACGCTTCCCTCAACCCGGGTTCGGTATTCACTCTAGTGGGCTTATAGAAAAGGGATATGTGTGAACAATTCTCTCTCCACAAATGAAGTAAAACCAAAAAGCCCCTACTACCATGGCCCCTGAAGTGTCCTTTGTAACCCTGTGAGGTAAGCGCGGGTAAGGCACAACCTGCTTACATAGCAGCTAGTCATCTGGGTTACTTACCTGAAGCTGTGGCCCGTTCACAGAGCTTCGGTTGCCTCGTTCGGTTGGCCTTCCCTCGGGATGGTCTGCACTGCTGCCCAGCCCCGTCTCAACTCTTAACCGGTCCTGGTCTCGTTCTTTGTACTCTGGTCCTCACTAACGCTTCGCTGCTCCGGCGTCGAAGGTGCCAGACAATCCCTTATGGTACTACCAAGGCTCCTGTAGTCCTCCTCCGGGGGGCCCTGTCACAGAACCCTATTCAGGAAAAATTTCATTAAAGTGCAGTGAGAGATCTCTGCCTGAATGTACTTTTCTGACGTGTTACTATTCACCAATATTACCTAAAGTATGCTTGCAAAGCTTTGCAGGTATACGCCTAGGAAGGACAATTAACTCTTTCAACACACTCCGATTACCTCTGTGTGAAGTTCTCCTCTGCAGAGATCACTGCACAGCAGCAATGGCATGCCCTGTACAAATGCTTTTTGAAAAACAGGGGACCCCTACAATTTAATAAGTTTGCTATACGCAGGGTACAAATATCAATGGGAAAGTGAGAAACTATGGCAAACATTCAATTAATATATGCCATCTCGTTTTGGGTGAAAAAAAGGAGAGAATAAATTCAAACCAGTAGCGACCAAGTGCACATGACTAAAGAGTCAAAAACCATTGTTTAAAAAAATATATAAATATTTTATTTTGTTTTAGTTTTATAACTTGTTTTTCATTCTTTTACGTTCAATATGTCAAATTATTCAACAATCAAATTCATTATACTTGAACACATACATTTATATTAATTAACATACACAAAAACATAAAACACATATAATACGAAACACAATTTTTTTTTGAGGTCGATGTACTATTGAGGTAGGCAAAGCGGTGGATTGAAGCTATGCGCGTTTCGGCAAACTGCCTTCATCAGGTGACCGTCATTTGCAACAATACTTCAATTCAATTCAATTCAAAAGACCTTTATTCGAATTTCGTAAAATTCATAAAAGTACACAATAAAAACATTCATTTGTACAATAAAAACAGGTATAGAATCATGAGTTAAAAAACTGAAGCATTTCTCGTGAGGCAAGTAAACAATTTAAGAAGGGCTTTCCATAGTTTTACGTGCACATGTTATAATTCTCAAAAAAGTGCTAGTGCGGAAAATTAATTCATCTGTATCCAGGGACAATAACATTGAATAAGATTCCCCTAATTAAAGGGGTCTGTGTTTTCTAAAATACGGCGTTAAAAACCAGTTAATATATTTTAAATAAAATTTACAGAAGAATAAAAAGTGCAAATCATTCTGTTTACTAATACCATCACATGGGCATGGGTTGTAATCATTTGTATGGTGGTAGCCCAGGAGAAATCCCAATAAAGTTTTTATCGAACCTGCCCTTAATCGGAACAGTAATGATCTTTCCCGGTTCGTCATAGGTAAAGTGAGGTATTGTGCAAGATTATTCCTATTTAAATCATTTTTCTGATAAAGCACAACAGTTGATTTGAGTGATTCTTTTTCCATTCGTTCTGATCTATAAAGTGCATACAGTGCTTGTTTGACCTCAATTTTGTCATTCACTTCAATATTATTGGTATTGGAGAAAAGATGTTCCCTGTTCACATCGCTTAATGCTTTTGAAACATCCGCGAGCCAGGGAATTGACATGCCATGGTCACATCTAAGACAGTCTTTTATTATATTTTGAGTTAAGGTTGCGGAATCATTTCTCCAGATCCTTAACCAGAAAAGGGCTGGTCTAGACCTAATGAAGTCACATACGTAGGAGAGGTTAAGTTCCTCATGGCAGATCCATTCTGCAGAGGAGATTGGGGCACCCAGGATTTTCCTGCAGAATTGAGCTTCTTCGCGCTGGATCCCGGGGCTTTTTCCCGCTCCCCAAACCTCAGCCCCGTAAGTAGCTACTGATAAACACTGTAGCTTAAAAATTTTTAAGATAGCTCTAGTGGCACCTATCTTCTTAGGTCGGGACAAACTCAAAATGGAATTGTTGGCTTTCGAGAACTTGCTCATGGCGTGGGCCTTATGCCCACTCCATGAGCCGTTCGCAGCGAAAACCAAACCGAGATAGGGAAATGAACTAACAGATTCTAATTTATCTGCCCCTATATATATCGTGTTGAGTTTACATTTCCCGGTGCCACATGGCATGATAAAAGATTTTTTTAAATTGACGCGCAAGTCCAGGCCCTCCATGTATTGGACAAAGACTCTGACCAATAGACGAAGGGCGTTGGGAGTTCTTTCCATCAAGACCGCGTCGTCAGCATATAATAAATCTGGCAATGGAAGCCCCTGGATGAATGGTACGTCACTAGTCACATGTTTTAGTGCCTTGGCCAGGCCATTAATGTAGATGATGAACAGCAGGGGTGCTAAAACGCACCCCTGTCTTACCCCTCTGCCTATTTTAATGGGTCCCGATACTTCTCCACCCGCCCCAATCCTGACTTGCGCTTTGAGGTCTGTGTGGAGATATGCCAAGAAATTAACAAGAGCCTCATCCAGTCCATAATTTAAAAGTATTGCCCATAGTTTAGTTCTGTTCACTAGGTCAAAAGCGGATGAGAGATCCATAAAAGCAAGGTAAATAGGGGACGATCGGGCAATACTATACTTATCGATGATCAATTTCAGGTTCAAGCATTGCTCGACAGTCCCCACCCCGCTCCTGAATCCCATCTGGCACGGGTCCAGCATGCCCGTGTCCTCAGTCCACTCTACCACCCTATTATATATTACTCGCCCCAAAATTTTTTGTGTGTTATCCAGAAGAGAAATCGGGCGGTAGTTCGCTGGGTCCGATCTCTCCCCTTTCTTAAAGATTGGGACTATAATGCTGGTGGCCCAAGTATTGGGCATAGGGACTGTGGGGAGGCTGTTAAAAACATTGAGGAGGATTGGTGCCCATAGATCTGGACTATGCTTAATCACGTCTATGGGCAAACCGTCAGGACCTGGTGCCTTGTTTCCAAGGCTCTCTTTAATGGCTAAAACCACCTCATGGAGTTCTATTTTTAAGCCGTGGAGCTGGCCTTGTGGTGAGCCGGGTGTATCTTTAGATGGGGCAGCGTATATTTGAGAGAAATGGGCCTCCCATAAGTTGCTAGTTATATTACAACTAACTGGGGTGAGTTGTTTGCCCATTTCTCGGTTTTTATTTACAGCTGACCAAAAGAGTCCGCTGTTTTTCAGGTTGGCGCTCCGAACCAATGACTCCCATTGTTCTGTTAATAATGTGGCCTTCCTTTCAGCTATTTTTAATTTATAACATTTCCTGGCAGTCTGAACCTCAACTAGACATCTTGGTTTAGTATTTAATGCCCTGCGTAACTCCCTATTTGCTAGTGAGCAGGCGGAGTCAAACCACCTCGGTTCTTTCGACACCTTAGGTTACGGGACTGACAGAGAGGCTTTTATTGTTGAACACAGTTTACCGAAATCATCGATTATCCTGTGACAGTCCCCATCCGTATTTAGGCAGGAAGTGATCAGATTAGGGTGTGTTCTAGTTACACTTTCCAGCACAACCCCACTATCACCTCCCCTCCATTTAAGGCGCAAGCCATCTCCTGTTGGTGTAATGTCTCTTGCCCCATTTATTTTTTCATAGACCTTATTACATCCTAGTTTTAGCATCACATTGAGGGGATTGTGGTCACCGAATGAGGTTTCTATCACAATAGATTTTATCACACAATCTGATAATTGAGGTGACATAAAAATAAAGTCAATTGTGGATGAACAGTCCCGCCCTCTGAACGTGGGGGCGTGGAGTTCGCTAGAGGTATGACATATATCCATAACATTACATAAGTTATACTCAGTTAGGATGTTAACTAGTTCAATACCCCTGCGTTCCGCCAAATCTAGGTGGTTCCTCCCCTCGGTACCATATTTACTGACAATTTCTGCATTAAAATCCCCTCCAATAAGGATCCGTGTTTCCTCCTCAATGGCAAAACTAGTTTCAAGGTTTCGTAAAGTCTTAGAAAGTGCTTCAAAGTTCTTATTAGGAACGGAACAAAAATCATTGTTGTAAACATTGATTAAATAAATCCGGGTCTTTCGCTTGAACTCTAAAATCTGAATGTTCGGGTGCCCTCTTGAGAGGTCTCTGATTATACCACCGGCCAGTGTCTTCATACCAATAAACAAACCTCCCGCTGCGCGTCCAAAATCTGCTTTCCGTGCTGTCACGCTAAAGCATTGATACCCTTCAATATATAAGTTCTCCACAGCCCAAGTCTCTTGGAACATAATAATGTCTTTGCCATCCAGTATCTTAACCCATTCAGGGTTTGTTAATCTTGTCTGTAGTCCTGCAACATTCCAGCTGAGAATAGATAAGTCACAGTGTTCAATATGTTTTACAGATTTTCTTATAGCATTGTTGGCTATGCTCTGCATAGGGATAGATAAAGTAGAAAGTGCGGCCTCTTCTGTAGTTACCAATATTGTTGCATGACTTTGTGCGGGAGTTTCCCGGGTAACGGTGTCTAACACCAGGGGGGAGAGTTCCTCAATATCGGCACTTGAGTCTCGCTGTTCATCACTGCTTCCCATTGTCCCCAGTCAATCCTGTTCATCTAGATTTGAGAAAGCATACTCAAATCGGTTATAAATTGGTATGTTGTATATAGGCCTCAACTCATTGTACCCTGGGTTGGAATTTAAATTAGGGCTGAAGTGTGGCCTCTCACTATAATTATATCGGGGCATGAGAGGAGGATGTGGGTATGTCATCGGATATCCCGTGGATTTTGTTTGGTAACACTGGGCTTGAATATTCATGGGATTGAGATCTTGGTGTAGTTGATGAGATGGATAAAAATTCCTAATCCCAAGATTTCGATCCTGAGGATGTACAGCTGGTTTAAACATAGAATCAGAAGCTGGGGTAGATGTCTGTAAAAATAACCCAAGGGGAGCAGGGTCGTATTAAATTCCCAGGGTGAAGGTAGTGGTGCATTAGCAAGGGTTTTTTGGGCCCATTGTGGGGACCTAAAATTGATGACAACACAGTCTCCCTCAAACTTCTTTCTCAATGGACCTACCCACCCAACTCTTTGTGTTTGGATAATCTCCCTTGCTCCTTCCATTGGGAAATTACAATTAGTGGATAGCCAGTGGAGAATCCTATTATTGAGAGTTGTATGGCTTTCTTCTTGTTCATTCTTTAATTTAGGAACATTTACCAAAATCAGCACGTATGCCCCGCATTCAGGAGGGAGGTTGATGCGAGAAGGCATCTTCTTTCTAGAATTCATTAAGTTGGATTCAGATTCGGTTGTGGGGCAGTTTTGGGAGTTGCTCTTAGATTGGTGGGTTGGGGCCCTTACACTGTTATCGGTGTTAGGGTCCGTCCTTAACACACTTGCAGTTTTAGTTAAATTCTGATTTGGATTAAGGGCCTGTTTTTTTGGTGGGGGTTGGTTATTACTAGTACTAGGTGTGGGCGCAGTTGCGGTGGGTTTATTGTGGCCCATCGTTTTTGAGTTGGTATTAGTGTTGGAACTACTAGTTTTGGCTTTAGAGGAGCCTGATGTCCCATTATCAACTTTGTTAATGGAGGTCTGCCCTATGCCCAGTTTTGATACACGATCGTCCAACACTTTCAGCTTCTTGTCCAAGTTTAAGATTTGTTGATTAATTGGGCCTAAAAGTGTGGACAATAATGTCTCCATCCTCCCCCAAAATGCCTCATTCCCTGGTACTACAGTAGGTTCTGTGGGTAAAGTTTTAGCTGCCATAATTTCATCTTTCCCCCTGGTCTTTTCCTGTTCTACGGGGGCAGGCGCCCTCCGGTTGCGCTTACGTCCTCCTTTGTTTCTATGTGTTTTTAGTGGGGACTCAGTGTTTAAATGCTTCGTTTTCCTCTTGGCTTTTTGGCCACTGGTTCGTGCAGGAATACTATCGCTTTTGTCTACCTCAGTGATTGATATATCAAAGTCCACCTGTGATTCAGTGTCATTTACACAAGGCTGGTCATCAACCAGTAGTGCACAGGAGTCTTGGCTGATATTTATATCAGCCCTGAGCAGAGTAGGAGTAGAAGATAATCTGCTACCGGGGGTACGTTGTGACACTGGAACAGTGTCCGTAATTATGCAGTTCTCATTTAGCTCTATCCCTGGCAGTCCTGCATAGGAAGCAGCAAGTAGTGAGTCCGTTGAGTTATCATGATTCAATAGAAGGGGGGGCAAAGTAGATGGAAGTGAAAAGCGCCTTTCTGTGTTCTGAATGGCATTTGCGACAACATCAATTGTTTTTTGAAGCATTTTATCAATTGCAGTCAATGTTGGTCGCGGGGTGGTAGTAACCAATGGGTGGGCCGATTTGAGAGGGTCTTTTGACCTAGTTGCAGGTGTGATTTTTTTTCCCCATATTTCAGGCACAATTGTAATCAGAATTTAAGTTACTTTATCACTGACCTTGCATATAGTCCACAGAAATGGAATATGGCAGCCAAAAGGGGGGTGGCCCAGCCCAGCCTCCTTCGGCCTCTGACGGCCCCGCCCTTGTCCCAGGCTTCTCCCGGGCTGCTCCCGCGCGCGACTCGCGGGTGCGTGGGGAGTTCCGTGCTTTATTGCGCCTCAGGGCGCTCCTGTGGCGTCACTCCGGCGCCTGCAGCCGCTGGGGCACCTGGGATGTTAAGTCCCAGCCCTCGCGGCGTCCTCGGTTTGGCGGTGTTGGCCGTTTCCCTCATGGCGTTGTGCGAGTGGATGCTGGGGCGCTGAAGTTAGCCCAAGGGTCGCTGGCCGTTCACCTGACGGCGTCTGGTAAGTCCCCCAGGGAGCTCAAGGCGCTCCGTGCTTTATTGCGCCTCCGGGCGCTCCTGTGGCGTCACTCCCGTGCCTGCAGCCGCCGGGGCACCTGGGATGTGAAGTCCCAGCCCTCGCGGCGTCTTCGGTTTGGCGGTGTTGGCCGTTTCCCTCACGGCGTTTTGCGAGTGGATGCTGGGGCGCTGAAGTTAGCCCAAGGGTCGCTGGCCGTTCACCTCAAGGCGTCTGTGCAGAGATCACTGCACAGCAGCAATGGCATGCCCTGTACAAATGCTTTTTGAAAAACAGGGGACCCCTACAATTTAATAAGTTTGCTATACGCAGGGTACAAATATCAATGGGAAAGTGAGAAACTATAGCAAACATTCAATTAATATATGCCATCTCGTTTTGGGTGAAAAAAAGGAGAGAAAAAATTCAAACCAGTAGCGACCAAGTGCACATGACTAAAGAGTCAAAACCATTGTTTAAAAAAAATATATAAATGTTATTTTGTTTTAGTTTTATAACTTGTTTTTCATTCTTTTACGTTCAATATGTCAAATTATTCAACAATCAAATTCATTATACTTGAACACATACATTTATATTAATTAACACACACAAAAACATAAAACACATATAATACGAAACACAATTTTTTTTTGAGGTTGATGTACTATTGAGGTAGGCAAAGCGGTGGATTGAAGCTATGCGCGTTTCGGCAAACTGCCTTCATCAGGTGACCGTCATTCGCAACAATACTTAAATAGACAACACATATTTCAATGTCCAAATTATTCCTTAAAGAGTGGTCTTAAATAGAATTATCTCTTTGGCAGGTCCGCGTGCTGCAGGCTTCACGGTAATACTTTATTCATACTAGCCCTTAAAAAAACACGAATATAATACTTTATTCATACTAGCCCTTAAAAAAACACGAATATAATACTTTATTCATACTAGCCCTTAAAAAAACACGAATATAATACTTTATTCATACTAGTCCTTAAAAAAACACGAATATTCTGCACCCTCAAAAAAGGAATTTAGCTAATTCTTCGTTGTGCCAATGCGTTTATCTTCACTAATAGGGTATAGCGTTAATGCGCCCTTTGAATAGGGAAAATCTTCGGAGCCTTCAGCTCATGGTTCAATTATTTCATCATTACGTCGCTGCGTGATACTTCACGATTCAGCAAAAAACGTCTTTGGGTCCGTTTGGTTCACGAAAACGCCCCGTATCGGGGTTTCTGCTTGCAGTCCTCGCCGGTCGCTCCGAATGGAGAGAAAAAACCTGTACAAATGCACATTGTTTTTCCTCCAAAAAGAAAACATATTTTCCTCATGGAGAAACCCCGGGGTGGGATTGGAAGGGGAAATACTCCAGCTCTGTGCTGGAGTAAAACTCTGACCATCTCCAGTGTGGGAACGAGAAGGAGAGCGATTTGGAAATATTTCAACTGTATGTTTTTAGGCATTACCAAACTTCCAATGCTTATTAGGCCTTGGAATGCCAACTTATCACCCGCTGAGTGGGATTTACAGCTGCATAAATCTCAGCCTACTTACACCTGCCTTATTTCCCTTTATAAATTCCTGGCAGACGTAATAATGTGGATTTCGGTTGTGAACATACATTTATGATTAAATTTACCATTGTGAATAGGACACAATTTGGTTGTATTTTTTTAACTGATTTACATTCGTACACCACAAGAGTAGATTATAAACCAAATCGGCCACGTAGAAAGCTGCTGCTCGGTCTATGGAATTGCAAGGGTGTATAACTAGTAACGGAGAGTTATTCAAAGGGACATCCAAGTTTAAATGAACTTTAAAAAAATTGGGAGCACAGTGGATAAAGGCATAATATAATATAATATACTGTATTTCAACATAACAACGGATTAACCATAAAACGTGCCTAACAAATGGCAATAAACAATGTAAATGCACTGAGAATTAGACATCAATGTTCTTTTAGATTGTTTCATAACCATATATGTAAACAGCTGATAAATGCATTCACGTCATTTCAAAGACATATTGACAAAGCATATTGGGTTGCGTTTCCATAGGGAAAAATTATGAATGGTCAAATGGGAAGTTCCACGTTTGACCCTCTCCACCCTTTAGTCTGCAATGCAAATTCCATGAAACCCCAAACCATCCCACCTCCTCCAATTCAAATTCGCCCTGCTAACCCCACCCCCCACCCCCCACAGCCCCCAATTCCCACAGCGCAGTTCAACAGAGCTTCAACAAGGCATCAGTCTCTGCTCCAGATTTCCAGCTCCACGTTCAGGAAGGCACAAATGCAAGGTTCAGAAGATCTCATGGAGGTAAGTCTGTCCTCTAGCTTATATGCCCAGTCCAACGCTTTTGGGCAGAGGTCCACTGATAATCATAAGCAGAACATACTAAAGTTTGAAATGTCTGTAACTGAGGTTGGATCTGTAATGTCCTGCATCTGAATTTGCCTACATTTAACCCCTTTGATGCTGATGACGAGCTCAGCTCGTCATCAGCCACGGGTGACGTGTGCGGATGACGAGCTGAGCTCGTCATGTATCGCGGTTAATCGAAAACAGCCGCACAGCGCAAAAATCACAGCAGCAGCGATGCGGTTAACATGCACTACCAAAGGAGTAAAATTATACCTCTACACAAAAGGGTAACACTAGAGGTCTGTTGTGGCAGGAATGCTTGGGTACCTCAGCCAAACAGTTAACGTGGAGGAAGCGGGAAAGGTCTTTCTTTGCTACTTGTGTAAGCAGCATCCTTCCTTCCCCTTACATACATTAAAAAGATATTTACTATGAACTACTTGTAAACTTAACAGCAGATGTACTTTAGAAGATCACTATTACTCTTTCGCCCGTTTTCTGAGGTTCGTGAGCATTAATGAGATAAGACTCATAAAAATCAAGGATATTGCCATTGTTTAAAAACATATTAACAAGGGAGTGCTAGAGGGCCCTAGGTCTAATTTATACCGGGTAGGGGTTAGTAGGCATCACGTTTGGGTGTAGCTACTCTCCCCTGGGAAAGGGTGACCACTGGAATTCGAATTTAGAGGAATACTCTTAGATTAGGATCTCATCACACATTTAAAAAGTAAAAAAAGCTGGGCGCTGGAATAAAATTAAGCACTCCATTTTAATTGCAAGAGGCTTGCTTGCTATAGTACTAGCCCTTTGCAGAGGCAATAACCTCCTAAATAGCATATGAATTCCTTAGACTCTGAGATTACTGGACTTTCTTCGCAGTTGTATCATCCACCTGTTCCTCTGGTTATAAAGATAGGGAATTCACCTGCTCTTAACCCTCATATCGTCTTGTTTCCTCATTAAAAAGAGAAAGTCGGTGTGCATTCTTGACATCGAACAAAGATAACTTAGATGGGGAACAACTCATAGGCTATGGATCCGGCTATTTACTTGCTTCTTTCCTGATAAGATTGACTTATTCAAATTTTCAGCCCCCTGAAGAAGTCCTTTTCAAGGTCGAAATGCGTTGGCTGTACCATTGTGAAAAGTGATGGGTTTTTTTACCTCGTTTTTAAAAGCTATTGGAAATGTGAATAAAAGTTGAACATTTGGAAGAACATCCGTGTTGGATACAGACTATATAACTGTCCTTCCTGCCCTGGAATTGATGTGTGGTGCACCTATGCTTATGTTTTAAATTGTTAGGTTCCTACGGGGACTTGCATTGTGACGGTGGGTGCGAATCAGTGTGCACACAGACCCCAGCAAGTATAAAGGGGTTATAATAATAGAGGGATAGCAGCTCAGGTGCTGTTGAGTTGAGGGTTCCACTGTCAGGCTCGTTTGTTTATGTGTTTTATAAAGAATATTTTTATTTACAAATGGGACCCTTTAAGGCACCACTTTTGGGCGGTACATTGTGACCAAGTTTCCAGGGTTGCTTTGAGTACAGTTAACTACACCCTGTCCTCCTAGAAATACCCCCTACACCCAACAGACAGAGGTCCACTGCACTCTGCTCTTTTAAGCCCAACATTCATAATAACTCGACAAATATTTGAAATATTTTCCATCTGTTTCGTTTAATTAGTTCTGCCATGCCTTTTCAGCGAGCTACTTTTTTTGTGCTAGTCCACTTAGAGATGTTTTTTTGCATGTGCGTAAAACCTGTAATCACCATAGAATTGCAGAACATCATAGAGGAATGACAGGTTTATACAGCGTTTAATCAGAAATGTGTTCCACATGGCTTTGATGCCACCATCTGTGAAATTTTGCTTAGCCACTCTTTCTGTTCTCCGACCAGGAAATTACTCAAAGCCTCGCTCATGAGATCGAGAGACCCACCTGCTCTTTTTCTTATGAAAACTTTTATATGAGTGAAATAATTGTGTGCGATTAGATTTACTAAAACTGTAGAAATGTGTGATCTCATTGCTAGATCGCATTCTCCCACTTATGTTACGAATTAACGTTTCCTTTAACTGGACTGAACCGTGTTATTTTTAGCCCTGATGCTTGATTTCAAAAGGCTGAGATGAGGATACAAGTTGCCGCATTTGAAAGGTAGTGCTTATTTGATCAGATTCCCTGAATTTTGTTTTACCTGTTGTTTAACGCACATAACATTACTGTGATTGCTGCCCTCGAGCCACCTCGTCCCTCAAAGGTTGTTCTGTAAATGTTATCGCATATTCATTAGGAGGGCTCATTTGCTCACAATATTGTCATTAGACGAAGGGGTGGCATGATACTTTTTCAAGGGAAATGTAATGGCGTAGCGAGTGTACCGTGGGTCACAATGCAATCTTAGAAAACAGACCCTCCAACTCAACAGCCACAATTTGGTGCATTACGCCCCTTCTGATCCCCGGTGCCACTGCACCGGCTGCACTGATGATAGTTCCTCCACTTTTCGAGCCGCCTTCATCCTGGTCCTCATACCACTCGTTTCACCACCCTCTACCTGGTGGCTAGTTCCTCGTTCCATTTTAATGTCGCCTCACCCGACATCTCGCTCACGTCACTAGCTTTACTTGAGCTTCGAGGCTGTTTCATCTGCAACGTTTGGGTGATGTGAGCCTCGGGTTTGGGAGGCCTAGACCAGCTAACCGGAAGCAGCCTCAAGGCACATGAACCGAAGGTCTAAAGCTGTGCTTTAAATGGGCAGGTTTTGTTCGGTAACTAGTACCGGCACTACTTTAATTTAAAGTGAGACCAAGGACATTTAATGGGAGAGAACAGACACTTCTCCGGCTCAAGCAGATACACTGGGACAGGGACTAACCTGCAGTTCTGTATCCCATTTCATGCGTTGCTATTATGTGTGACGTACAAAAGGGGGTGGTGATGGACTCACTAGGCCACTGGAGTCAAGCTATCCTGGCTGAAGACGGCTGATAGCCAGAAACCGGTCCTAGGATGCTTGATTCCGGTCCAGGGAAGACATGGCTTGGCAGTTCGGTCTGGACTGTTCCCATGAGGCACAGGGTCAAGACTGATTTGCATATGGCCATGACTGAACTGGGGTGGCTTGGTGAGCAAAATAACGATGCATTAAACCCAGATCTGTGACTGGGGGTGAATGTTTTGCCATTGTGCAACATTCCGTCCATCATCTTGTGTGTTTTGCTGTTCACCCTATGTGGGAAGGGTCTGCCCAGACGTGGGTCCCGTACTCACTAGGCCACTGGAGTCAAGCTATCCTGGCTGAAGACGACTGATAGCCAGAAACCGGTCCTAGGATGCTTGATTCCGGTCCAGGGAAGACATGGCTTGGCAGTTCGTCCTGGACTGTTCCCATGAGGCACAGGGTCAAGACTGATTTGGATATGGCCATGTCTGAACTGGGGTGGCTTGGTGAGCAAAATAACGATGTATTAAACCCAGATCTGTGACTGGGGGTGAATGTTTTGCCATTGTGCAACATTCCGTCCATCAGCTTGTGTGTTTTGCTTTTTTTATTATGTGTGACGTGGCACCAAGACTAGGGGAGCAGCAAGGGAAGACTCTGAAAATGCATCTAGAAGGCCTTATTCCGATTACCCCCTTCCCCAGTTCAATAAGAGCATTCTCGGGAATACTATGACTATACTGCAACCTTGGACTGACTTCCTTTTGAACCACCCTAATGCATAGCTTCGAAGCTCAGCTGATAAAATAGTTCATTGGGTTGAGCGCTTGCTGCAAACACCTCTCTGTGGAACTTAGATTCAGGCTTGACTTTTCTCCTGAAGTCGACAAGCCTCCTAATATTTAAGTCTAATTAAGATATTAAGTGAAGAATGGGCGTCAAATAAATAATCAATTCGGGTTTTCAATCGATGCAATTGTATATTTGTGGACTTACTTCGTTTTTTGGAATACTGTAGCAGTGAGTTGGACTAACGGTACAACCAAGCACCAGTTTATATGTGCATGTCTCACCCCACTCTCTCAGCTTTACATTAAAAGCACAGCACGCATTGGCAAGGCCCATCTCGCTCATTTATGAGTCGGTTATACCCAGCCAGTATGTGAAAGATTTTTTGTGCATTTATATTTTTGCGCATCATTAACAAGGTGAAACACACAGTTTTACTCTCGGATGCACACAGATATAGTTCTATTATCTTTATCTTCTGACCAGTGTTAGTTAGGCCTCAGTTTTGTCCTAGCAGCCATATTTTTCAAATGGATGCCACCCTTGTCTTCCCATGCATGTTTCACCGTTTATTATTTCTGCGGCATTCATTAAAACAGAATCCTATTTGTGTGTTTCCATTGTCGTCGTTCATGCTGTTCTTGATGATTCTACCTTGCTCAGTAAGAAAACTGCAACTGTTACCCTTTTCGTTCATAATAGCTTGCTGTTGTTCATCTATCTAGTTTGTTCACCCACTCCGGATGGCGTTAGCATATACTGGGTAGAATACTATCTTATGTAGTGGGATAGTGCTACGGTAATATGGGCCACGTGTACAAAGGTAATCGTTTGCGATTACCAAATAGCGAATTTTTGCGATTCGCTATTTGGTAAGCGCAAACACCAAAGTACAAATGTTTCTTTGACACATTTTGCGATTCCCAGTGGTTCGCAAAGAGACCTACTTAATGACTATTAATCAGATGGGTCTCTATTTGCGACTCATTGGGAATCGCTAAAATCATAGTGTTGCTGGCCTGCTGGGGGTCAGCAGACCACCATATCTGTGATTGCTTTTATATAAAGCAATGTCTTTTAAATGCAGTCCGTTTTCCTTAAAGGAAAATGGGGTGCCGTAAAAGAAAAAAAAGATGAAAAGTTTTCTGTTTTTTAAAGAGTAGGCAGCCTATTCTTAAAAATGTTTTTACAAACATTTGCACCAACTTGAGTGGTAAAATGTGAATGTTTTTCGACCACATTTCAGTCACAAAGCATTCACAAATACCACTGCAATTCGGTATTAGGAAAGGATGCCCTAGTAATATCGAATTGCAAACCCAATTTGCGAGTCGGTAATAGGTTTCCGAATCACAAATAGTGCTTTGTTCATGTGAAAAAGCCTTTTTGCATTCTGAGAATCAGCCTGTTTGCAACCACAGAAAGCCTTTTTACATGTGGTCCTAAGACCCTTGATGGGACTTTTGCTCTGATTTACTATGAATATAACATATTTGATCATACCACGATAACTCTGCAGTTTTGCTAATGTCTTTTTTTTTTTTTTTTTAAAGATTTTTATTTGCATCTCGTGGGGCAAGTACATAATTACTCAATAAAAAAATAAAATAAATAAACAAAGTAAATTCATTATTTCCAACCAAGAAAGAAAGCAAAGCAATCATAATCAATTTCTCCGCAAAGTAAAACGTATCCCCAAGAAGAAGGTATAACAATAATAACAAGAAGCAAAAGAGAGAGAGAAAAGAAAAAAAAAAGAAAAGAAAGAAAATTGGGAAGTATCATGACATTATCAATCCCCAGATCCTTTCCACTTTCAACTTAGCCTGAATCCCCCGTGTTGTAGCTAAAAAAGATTCCATATGATAAATTTCCTTAGCTAGGCTCCACCATTCCATAACTGTCGGCGGGTTATGTTGTATCCAAGCCCTTGCTATTACTAATCTTGCGCATGCCAGTACGATATTAAGTAAGTCAATGTTAGTTTTATCCCCCCCAGAATAGCCGACAAGCACGTCTACAGGTGTCAAATCAATAGAGCGATCTAATTTCATAGATATAACTTCCATCACATCATTCCAATATTCACCTAATAGTGGACAGGAAAAAAACATGTGAGTTATATCTGCAGCACTCATGTTGCACTTTGGACATTTTGTACGCTCATTAAAATTATTATTGTTTGCCCATCTAAGAATCCTATCTGGTGTGTAATATAATTGACATATAGTTTTGAATAATTGTAGTTTTAAATTAGAGGAGTGTATAGATCGGTGGAGGCTATTTATTGAAGAGGTAATTAAATTAGGAGCCACAGCAATTCCCATTTTCCTAGTGTATTTTTCAGCAAGTTTTACAGAGTCATCATTTCTATGGCTAATAAAGATTTTATAGCCTAAGCTAATCCATGCTTTATCATTTTCTTTATATATACAATCCCATAAGTTTGAATCCTGAATTTTCACTAGTTTTAGTTTCCGTACCAGATAGTCTCTTATTTGAAAATATTTAAAACGGGCTGCCTCCGATATGTTATAGCAGGCTTTCAATTGTTCAAAGGAGTAAAGTCCATTGTAATCAAACAGATCTCCCAAGCTTTTAATACCCACTTCTAACCACCTACAGGCCCATTGATCATGGAATATTTCAGGTAAGCCCGGGTTAAACCACAATGGGGTTTTATGATGAAAATTAGAGGTCTTGCATTTAACCAAAATGGAGCGCCAAATATTGACCAGATCTCGTATAGTCTTAAATTTAACGCGTTTAAAGTAGTTGGGGTCGTTTATTTTGTAGAGGAACATATTTACATCCTCTCCTAACACAAATTTGTGGAAATACATACTTTTATCTGGAATTAGTAGGCTTTGAAAGCGGGTCATGAAAGCAGCCAGATAATAAGCTTTTATATCTGGTAGACCCAGTCCTCCTTGGATAAATGGAAGTTTAAGGAGTGAAACTGCGCGACGGGCTTTCTTGTACCCCCATATGAAACTGCTAATAATTCCGTCCAATCTATTAAAGTAAGAATTCTTTATACGTAAAGGAATTGAGCGAAAAAGATATAAATACTTAGGTAGTATTTTCATTTTTACCAAGTTAATTCGGCCTAAAATACTTAATGGTAGCTTATGCCATTTCTTGAATAGTGTACCTGTTTCCTTCAATAGAGGCTCGTAGTTTAACGCCAATATTAGATTAACATCTGATGAAATCTTTACCCCCAGGTATGTAGCCAGATCACATACCCCTTGTACTGAATTTGATGGACTATAATTCATGACAATTTGGGTCTTAGTACTATTTAATCTGTATCCAGATACTGAGCCAAAATCCCCCGCTTCTATTATAATACCCTTTAACGCTTCTTCGACATCATTGGAATAAACCGCTATATCGTCCGCGTATACAGTTAATTTAATTGACTCTGCTCCATTAAAAAAAGGGGAGATCTGATCCCTACCTTGTAGTGCGATCAGAAATGGTTCCATTATAAGGGCAAATAGTAAAGGGGATAAAGGGCACCCTTGTCTGGTCCCCCGTCCAATCGGAAAAGATGAAGAGCATTTGCCCATATAAGAAACTTTACCAGCTGGTTTATCGTACAGTGCCTGAATCCAGTTCAGGAATTGGCCCTTTATACCAAAAGCAAGTAATGTGGCCCATAGAAAGTCCCACCCCACTCGGTCAAATGCCTTTTCTGCATCTAATAATATCATACCGAGTGGGGTTGACTTAATCTGCGCCTCATCAAAAGCCATGATAGCCATATTAATATGCGCCGTTGTATCCCTTTTAGGGATAAAACCGTGTTGTTGAGATGATACCATTTGTGTCATTAATGGTGCTAGCCTAGTAAACAGTATTTTGGCGAATATTTTGGCGTCACTATTTATGAGGGACATAGGTCTATATGACCCTCTTTCAACAGCTGGTTTGCCTTTTTTTAGGAAAAAAATAATTTGTGTTAAGTTCCATGACCTAGGTGCTTGCTCCCCTTTCCCAATAGCCCGAATCACTATAGACAAAAGTGGTATTAATTCTTCTGCGCATGTTTTAAATAGCTCTATAGGGATCGAGTCTTCCCCTGTAGCTTTCCCTGATGCCAGAGAGTAGATAGCTGTTCTAATTTCAGTCGATGTAATGTCCTCAGCTAATTGAACACATTGCTCCGGGTCAATAGGTAAGACTTTATTTAGGTTTAGGTATTTCTTAATTTTGTCTTTATCCACCTCATTCTCCGGGGTGTATAGCTCCTGATAGTATTGTGCAAATTGGTTTAAAATAGCCTTTGTATCTTGAAAGATTTGATTATTGGCCCCTTTAATTGCTTTAACGGCCGTCTGCGCTCGGTTCTCGGCCACCCTATATGCTAATATTTTCCCTATTTGTTCCCCACCTTCATATTGGCTTAGTTGGTACTTCTTGATTTTAATTATGCTTTTTTACCTAAAAATCTTCTTTAAAGCTGATTTTAGATCAACCAGTTTAAGACGTAATGCCTTCTCGTCATCTCCTTTTATAAGCGCTTCAGACAGTAAACATTCTATATTAAGTATATCCGTTGTCATTTTCTCATCTTGATTCCTACGTTCCTTATTTTGTTGCCATATATACTGCTGGGAAAACCCACGGATGCTAGCTTTACATGTATCCCAGACTATCCTTGGTGCTGCAGAATGAATATTGAATTCTACAAACTCCTTTATATGTTCTTTTAATTGGCCTATAAAGATAGTATCTGTAAACAGATATCTAGGGAAAGAGAACACACGGGGAGCTTGTCTTTCCGTTGTTATCTCAAATATCAGCATAATAGGGTTATGATCGGAAGTGACTCTAGGGCAAATTGCAATAGTGCCATTTTCAAGGATAACATCGGAGACCCAAACCATATCTATGCGTGAGCATAGCTTGTGTGCGGCAGAGTAGTACGTGTAGCCTGCTACATTGGGGTATAGATATCTCCAAGCATCCTTAATTAGATGAGTTGCTGCTAAATCTAAAATTGCAGCCCTAGTCTTCCGCATCCTTTGAAAAGATCCCCTTCTAGTTGTATCTAGGTTATAGTCCATAATGCAGTTAAAGTCTCCGAGCATAATGAGTTCCCCTTCCCACCCAAATAGTTCCAAATTAATTTGATCAATAATCCAGGGTTCGTCCACATTAGAAGCATAGACGCCACAGATAGTGTATTTAAAACCTTCAATTACTACTTGTGCCAATGCCCATCTCCCAGCTTTATCAGTCAGTGTCTTATTTACCTCTACTCTTAAGTTGTTTATGTCTTAAAATTGCTACGCCCCGGATAGAAGCGTTAAAGTTCGTAGATACTAGGACTACATAGCCAAGCTGTTCAAGTAGTTTCCTATCTTTGTATGCTATGTGAGTCTCAGTTAGTACTATAATTTGAGGGTTATATAAAGCAATGTCTTTTAAATGCAGTCCGTTTTCCTTCAAGGAAAATGGGGTGCGGTAAAAGAAAAAAAAGATGAAAAGTTTTCTGTTTTTTAAAGAGTAGGCAGCCTATTCTTAAAAATGTTTTTACAAACATTCACAAAGGGGGAGAGATCCCTTGGGGTCTCCTTCCCATTTCGCAAATAAGTTTGCACCAACTTGAGTGGTAAAATGTGAATGTTTTTCGACCACATTTCAGTCACAAAGCATTCACAAATACCACTGCAATTCGGTATTAGGAAAGGATGCCCTATTCAATCCCCTTAGTAATATCGAATTGCAAACCCAATTTGCGAGTCGGTAATAGGTTTCCGAATCACAAATAGTGCTTTGTTCACGTGAAAAAGCCTTTTTGCATTCTGAGAATCAGCCTGTTTGCAACCACAGAAAGTCTTTTTACTTGTGGTCCTAAGACCCTTGATGGTACTTTTGCTCTGATTTACTATGAATATAACATATTTGATCATACCACGTTAACTCTGCAGTTTTGCTAATGTCACATGAGAAAATAATGTATAAAAACCATTGATTTGGGGGGTGAGCCAGAGACCGATATTGTTCTGCTAGGTTTGTTGACTGTTTAACTCCAGAATGTTCTGTCCACTTGAGACTTAAAAAAATTCTGATTTTGCAAGTCTCTGCAATGCTCTATTTGCTAAGAGCCTTCATGGAAATATCGCAGCACTGCGTTATTTTAAAATTGTAATAATAAATCTTTTAAACTATTCCGCTGATCTAGGACTCAGT
The DNA here is from genome assembly GCF_964263255.1 of Lissotriton vulgaris. Classification (NCBI taxonomy): domain Eukaryota; kingdom Metazoa; phylum Chordata; class Amphibia; order Caudata; family Salamandridae; genus Lissotriton; species Lissotriton vulgaris. Next base: position 1,545,644,626 of record NC_141694.1, on the reverse strand, counting down.
TAATGAGTGGACCCTTTTACTTAATTGACTGCGTTTCTGATATTTTTGGTGTGCTGGGTTTGTGCTGTACATTGGGGACACATTTTGAATTTATTACCTATTCACACCCTTGTGATGCCAAACATATGGAAATATAATGTTAAGCTTTCTGAGATGGAAGCACACAAAAGACCCAAATCTCAAGCTGACTAGCATCTGAAGTCAAATAGTACTAAATGAAAGCTTGAACAAGAAGTGCTGAAGCCATTTCCTTTTGATCTTGGAGCTATACTTTTGTCTTGTAACAGCACTTTAATTAGAATTATCTGTTCCTCCCGTTTTAGAAAAGACACTGTAAGGTTGACATAGCAATTGTGTAGTGGACTAATGAATACAAGTGAAACAAAACATTTAGTGTTTAGAATTGTAGGTATAAATGTCACCTCACTTATAGCCAAAAGATAGTTAAATTTTTCTTATACTATCAGGTGGTTTTTATTATATGGCATCAGGACAATTCCTAATAAACATAATTTTTGTCCTCTTAGTCATTTTTAATACACACTCGTTCACCACTTGCACTGCACTTCATCAGTCCTCACATACCTTGAACAGATAAAACGGCTGAGATTCTTTGAGAGTAGCAGGTCTAGTACTTATGTACATCAGCCTCTGACCCCTCTCTCTCAGTTGTCCAGATGACGAAGTTCCGCCAAATGGGTGGGCTGATGGAAACTGTCTTTCTCGCCAGGTATTGGACAAGCTATGTATAACTGATGAACTGCCTATGTTCTTACATTGGTGGTTCCTCTGTCACTATAAGCAGACCGATTTTCTTCCTATAGTTCGTCAGGTATAAATGTCGACCATTTATAACCAAGAATTATTCCACCTTTACAAATGATAATTTTGCTGCACAATGAAAATCAAAGCACTCTCCGCAGGATTCTCACCTGTTTGTCTTCTCCTCTCCTCTATACGGAAAAACATAGACGTAATGGGAACGACCTAGGGAAAGATGCAAGGTAATGTGAGAAGGATGAGCTAGCCAGAACAGATATAAAGAGGGTTGGGGGGCGTGGCCAAGATGGCGGCTGGATAGGATGCACGATTATGTTCCTTTGGCCCGCCACACTTAAGCATTGTATTGTTGCCCATTCCTGGTCCTAATTTCTTGCAAGGATAATCGGGCTTGAAAGCGGAACTCCGGTGGTACGAGCTCAATCCGAAGTGGAACCGATTCTGAGCCCGAGACCAGAGAAGCGGATGCTGAGACAAGGTGAGGCCTAAGCACGGAAGAGCGACAAAGGCAGGGAGTGCCTGGGCAGACGGAGAAGCAGGCCAGTGCAGCCGAGGGGTGTCAGAGTCCTGAGGTGTCTGCGCCGACCCCCGGGGCCTTTGTAACTTTCCTAGCAGCGGAGCCCTGGGAGCACCGGAGGAGCACTAGCTTGCTGAGGATCGCGTTGGAGGACGGAGAGCGGCTCCTGCCATCTTGATGCCTGCATTGGCGGCCCGTGGCTGGATGCACAGAGGCGCTGCATGTGCCCACAGCCAATGATGGCTTGATCCGAGTGGAATTCCAACCCCCCGGAGAAGTTCCAGAGCGGCCCCTCGCTTTCCGGGACAGATAGCCTTAGAGCTTGTGGCATAGGGGCTCGGAGGCGAGAGACGGAGATCGGCAGCCGCCATCTTGTGACTGACCTGGAGGAGGTCTGGTAGCTGCTCTAAGGGCCTGCTGCGGCCCGCCAGGTGAGTGACTGGGACCCCGATGTCACTTGCGGCTAACGGCCAGCGCCCCTGTTCCAACACAGCCTGCAGGGGTAGCGGACCCAGGTTTCATTGCTGCATGGGAATCGTCTGACCTCCCCCGCCGCAGGTCTATACGAGCGCCTGAGGCTCATTGTGTCCGGAATGGTGGGGCTCGTGAACGACTTAGCAGATGGTGTCCGGCACTCCGGGGCGCAGCAATTGCAAGCGGATCCTGGGACCCCCAAGTCCCATAAACTCTTCTGTCTTCAGGTGGATCTGGCCATCTCACAGACTGAGAAGACACGGCCCTGGAAGCTCACAGCTACTACTGAGATTAAATGCTTAGAGGGAGCAAAGCTCTAAGAAATGACCGCATGTGGCAAGCGGTGAAGTACTAAGTGCTCCAGGAGGACAAGGGACTACAGCGGAGGGAAACCAGGCGGGGTGAGAATTCTCCACAGCGGCTGCTTCCGGGCGTTGCAAAAGAGACAAAGGGACTTCCAAACCGCCATTGTGAATGAGCACCCACGCGATCTAAATGCCCTCGCAAAGCCTATGACGGACCCCCAGTCCAAGGGCATACCCCCCTGGGAGAAAATCTTGGCCCAACAATACCCTGCTCCCCTCCCGTAATAAGACAGTAGTGATTTTCATTCTGCACGGTAGAAGGGGAGAACCGAAGCCAGAGAACCTAGGCTTCAGAAGTGAAGAGTGATAAAAGGAGGCAAGGAAACGCACATCTAAGGCACTTTTATACTAAAACAAGGGACGGTCCACTAATCAAGTACAGAACTCCAACCACATAGTGAATGGAAAGAGCACAATAGGTGACCGGCCTCTGATGGACCGCCCTACCTAGGTATCGCCCCGGGGGATCACTGTGGTCTGAATTGTGGGACCAATACAAGGCATCGAAGAGAGGGACAGGAGCAATAAGACCAAGCGAAGGAGCACACATTTGCAGGACCCAGCAGGCGCTCAACCACGTGAAGCAGTATTACCAGGTGCCATTCATTGCCATGGCCACAGCGCGTGCAAAGAAAGACAGGTCAGTGAAAGATATGCTGCTGAAGCAACCTGGGGTGAGTGGCTCAGCGGGCGGTACTCACAGTGAAAAGGGCCACTTAGAGGTGGCTGAAGGTGCTGATGGCCCGGCAACCAAGGCATTTATGACGGAGCTGTTTTCGCCCCTCAAGGAGAACATCCAAGAAATGAAAGGCCAGCCCGCCTTACTTGAAGGAGAGAGGTGGGGCAGCGTGTGGCGACCTTAGAGGAACATGACACTAGTAGGGACGAGGAGATCGCTTTGATGCAACAGGAACTGATCTGTCTCCAGGAGCAGAACATAGACTTGCAGGCACATGCCGAGGACCATGAGAACCGCTCTCGGCGAAATAATGTAAGGATTAGGTGAGTACCTTGGCAGCCTGAGGGAGACGATCTTAGGGCATATGTCCTCGCCATTTTCCAACACGTCCTGGGCTGCGATAATACCAAGGACATACAGATGGATCGAGTACATCGGGTGGGACGACCAAGAGGGAATAAGGCTCCACCGCCAGACATACTTGTGTGTGTCCATGATTTCCAGCTGAAGGAGAAGATCAATCGTAAAGCACGAGAATCCCATCCCATTTCCTTTCAAGGTCATGCTCCCACATTTTTCCAGGACCTACCGACGTCCACTGTAGTCAAGAGATGGGAATTTCATGTCATAACCACCCACCTCCGAGAGCAAGGAATCTCATATTCTTGGGGTCATCCCTTTCGAATCATCTTCAAGTACCAAGGCGACTGAGGCAACTTCGCTCCCTGAAGGAGGCACAGGCGTTGCTGGGGCTGACAGACACCCCTGTAACTGAACAGGATGGCAGACACAGAGAGAACTCTTCGTATAGGCTCCCAAGATGGCAGCAGGTCGGAAGGCCAACCTCCAAACTTAAACCTTATCCGTCAACGATTGCCAAAGAAAGGGAAGCAGTGATTACTTCGCTGTCCCGGTCTCCAAACCAACCAATCTCCCTCTGTAATAACTCACTCGCAAGTGCCGGGATGACATACACGACGTGGAGCCGGGGGACCCACTGAAACTGCTTGAGCCCCCACACCCACCCACTGACACACCCAGGAACTTACCTTTGCAGACACTGACACACCCAGGCATACAGCAATGCAGACACTGACACACCCAGCCAAACACTAATGCATCCAGTAACACACCCAGACACACACTGATGCACACTGACACACCCAGTCTCCCACCAATACAGTCACTGACACATTAAGACCACAGTGTGTTAAAATATTCTTCCAGAAGAGTTTTTTAACAGTTTCTTAACCGTTTTTTTCTTTTCTATTTTTTTTTAACAAAAGGTGAATTGGGTATTGAAAAGGAAAGGATTGGGGAATGCAAAGAAGCAACTCACTTCAGTCTTCTTAAAACATCACGTGGTAACTGGATGCCCCAAAAAAAAAAAAACTTAACCAATGCTTCTTCACTGTATTTAAGATTCAAGTATGCACCCACAGAGGATATTTTACAGCACTTCGCACAGTGAGTAACCATCTCACTCAATTCTTCGCAGGCAGCTGGTATTGTAATGACTGCAGCTGATGACGGTTCTCCCAAGGGTGCTGTAAAAGTGGACTGTCCTGTTGAACCTACTGTCTCCCACATCATTCAGCTGTAGACCCTTTCATGAATTGTTTTTAAGTGCTTCCACATGGAACCTGTACCATGTGAATACTTCTTTGCAGTGTCACTCGGAATAAATGCTTGCCGCAAATATTGTACTGCACATATTTTGCTGTTACCTTCTTTTCTCCAGAAGGTATTGTAAAGTGCTTCCAGACATCACTTTCTTTTCTTCGAGGTGGTGTATCTTTCTCCCCAGCCTTAATAAGTTGTGAATGTTCATCCTAAACAGAAGATGTAGCTTCAGCCATTCTCTGAGCATCACTGGTTCTCAATCCTCTTTCTATATACTTCACTGGTGAACTAACTGGTTTTCCATGTACATGGCGGTCCTAATGTATCTAATTGAAAGGGACGGGTTGAGTGTGTCCTCGGCCGAATCCGGACCATAGATTTGCGGATTCGCAAAATGGGTAACTTTCTTGAAACACAGATATAGGGTGCCTTATATATACTTGTAAATATGTTCACACTGATGTCTTTAATGGAAATGTAGGATTGTACATATTGAAAAGCATTTATAGAATTTTCTCACAGATTCATTCCGATCTCGTAATTGAGATTGTAAACCTAGAGTGCTAATCCAGTTTATATTTTAGAACTAGCAGAGGTACCACGGAATGAAAAAAAATTTGAAAAAAATGTGTTTAATTGCATTAATTAAAATTTATATATTTTACATTAAGTACATATGCGATTGTTTTCCTTTTAAAACTTATATAAAGTATATTTATAAAAAAAGAATATCTGTAGTTCAAAAAAAGAAAACTAAATTAAAAATCTATATACTAAGTATTGAAAATAAACCCTAGAAATTAACTAAAAGAACTAAACATTACAGGGACATAATACTTTAGAAATAGAATTTGAAAATAATTAGAAATTCACTGAAAACAACAAAGGTTACAAGGACGTTATAGTTAGGAAGTAGAGTGAAAAACAACCTTTGAAATTCACAGAAAAAAATAAAGGTTATAGGGATGTTATAGTTAAAAAATAGAATTAAAAAAACCTTAGAATTCAATGAAAAAAACAAAGGTGACAGTGACTTTATAGTTTGGCTCAGATTTCACTTGTACAAACCATCTAAATTCAGCCTGAGCTAACTTTAACTTACGCTCCCACAATGCACTGCTTATGACCGCACATATTAAATCACATGATGAGTGACATCACTGGTGACATCTCAAATTACATCACTGATGACATCATCCAGTGAGTGTAAGTGTTTTGTAAAAGTTTGAGACTTAAAGATATAGACTAAGCTACTGCATAAGTTAAATTACTATTGTTTCTGTACTACTAATGAGTTTAATATTTCTAACATATGTCACCTGAGTGGCTGTGTGACTGTCTGAATCTGTTTGTGAGTGGCTGTATGAGTGTGTGAGTGAGTGTATGGGTGGCTGTATGGGTGATAAAGTGGGTGTGTGAGTGAATGTATGGGTGGGTGAGTGTCTATGTGAGTGGCTGTATGGGTGTTTGAGTGACTGGGTGGGTGAGTGGCTATGTGAATGGCTCTGGGTGAGTAACTGGGTGTGTAAGTGGCTGTATAGGTGAGTAAGTGTACGTGTGAGTGATTGTATGGATGTGTGAATGGGTATTTGAGTGGATGTGTGGGTGAGTAAATGGGTGTGTGAGTGGCTGTATGGATGAGTAAATAGCTCTGTTACTAGCTGTATGGGTGTGTGAGCAGTTGTGAGTGTCTGTATGGGTGTGTGAGTGGGTCTATGGATGTGTGAGGGAGTGTGTGAGTGGTTGTATGGGTCTGTGAATGGGTATGTTAATGGTTCTGTGTGAGTGGTTGTATGAGAGGCTGTATAGGGGTGTGTTTCACTCTGTGTGTGGTTCTGTGTATGTCATCAGTGATGTCACTGTTGGCTCTCAAATACTCGCTGTTGTTTCCGGCACGCCTCAGAGTGGTGGCATCAGACAAGACCCACTTCTTCGACACCCCAGAGGCGGCAATGGCCTGGCTGGATTCGGGAGTGGACACGAACCCCGAGCCCGCACCGAGAGAACAGCGCCGGAATCGAGGCACGCGCAGACGGAGACAGCGACACACCTCGAGGACCGGGTCGCCGACCTTGGACACGGAAATCGGCCCAACCCCGGAGCAAATACAGAATGAACAAATGGAAGCCGTCCGCATAACAGCTGTGATCAGCGGGTCGCAATCGCCTCTACTGCTATCCAACGCCAGCCCGCGTTCACGCGGGAGCGAGGACGACGACTACATGTACGGTCTACCAGACGACTCGAACCCAGGGGGCCTGCCAGACGTCACCCCCCAAACATCAGATCTGATATCGTAGGTGCTCCTCCCCAACCCAGCCCTGGCTGGACCAAAGCGACTAACACAGAGGAGCGGTCGGCTCCCCCCCATCGATGGCCCGATCGGGGAATTACATAGACGCTTCTGAGGGCCTGACGACCACGACCGCCGCCTTCTCCGAGACCTGTACTTTGCTGCCGAACCCCGCTTTCCGGCTTGTCACGGAGCTACAGTGGCACCGGGTGGGGGGCCGGGGCTCCTCTGTTGGAACATCTCCGGGACCTTGACTCTGGAGGGGTGGACGGACCCCTAGAGGTGAGTGCCCCTCCTCCGGGGGAATGAAAGATGGGGCCCCGCCGAGGGACCAATGTTCTGGGTCAAGTGACACTGGGAGCCCTAAACTGGCCGCAGACACTATTACTGGCTCTTGGTACTCTTCCGGCCCACTGCCCGTGGAGGGGAGCCGCTTCGGCTCTTTCGGCATAACGAACTACCCTGTTTACTTTCATTGCTGTACTTAGTCAACCCCCCATTGAACTCACGGATTGATTGAGCTCGATAGAGCGTTTGGGCGACGACTTGTTTTTGTTGTTGCCCTTTTGGTATTATGTTTATGTTCAAGTTACTTCTTATGAGACTAGTGTTGGTACTGACTTGCTATTGTGTGCATCTTTGGGTCTGTGGGGAGGGGCGTGAGGTAACAATGCTCATTATTCACCGCTATTGTGTGGGTGTGGGCGGGGCGGTGGGGGCCTGGAGGGGGGGAGGTGGACACTTGGCCACATTCCACACTGTGATGGCTACGTTTAAATTTTGTACCTGGAATGTCAGAGGCATGCACACACCCTCACGTAGATACCAGGTATATTCCTATCTTAAAAGGCATCAGATCCAGATTGCACTGCTACAGGAGACACACCTAGTTGCCACAGAGGTAGCCACACTTCGCCGTAAATGGAGGGGACAGATATTTGCCACAACCTTCTCGGCGTTTGCGAGGGGGACCCTGATCTGGGTCCGGCCCGGGGTCCCGTTTGCACTAACACACAGCAACATTGACACTGAGGGACGCTACGTCTTCATACAGGGCAGACTTGACGGGCAGCAGATGGTCATAGCCTCCATATATGCACCTAATGTAGAACAGGGGAAATTCTTCACACGACTGTCGACGGCGATAGCGGCATGGCCAGACGTACCCCTGATGGTGGGCGGGGATTATAACTGCGTGTTGAATGCCTCCCTTGATCGCTCATCTCTCCCAGTGACAATCGCCCCAGTACAGGCGACCTCCAAGGCCCTCCTTGACTGGGCAACACAGTGGAACTTACAGGATGCCTGGCGCGTCAGGAACCCCACCGCCCGGGTGTATTCTTACTACTCGGGAGCCCACTCACTGCATGTCAGGCTGGACAGATTCATGCTGTCCCGTGACCTGCTCCCTCTGTGTCCGACACTGACTACCTCGGTCGCACCCACTCGGACCATAACCCGCACACGCTGGTATATGGATGGAAGCGTCCACACCCGCCCGTACCAACTTGGCGCCTGCAACCGGACCTCCTACTCGACACCCCATTCCGAGAGGAAATCTCCGGGAAGATCCTGCAGTACTTCGAGGACAACGCAGACTCGACCTCCTCCCCGAGAATCGAGTGGGACGCCTTTAAGACGGTGACCCGGGGAAGTTGCCTCAGTGTACAGGCGGGCCTGCGTAGGCAAGTAGAGCGAGACCTGACACAGGCGGAAAGGGCACTGCTGGGTGCAGAGCAAGGGGCAATGGGGGGTGATGACTACCAACTCGTCTCGGCCAGAGCGGACCACGCTGCCTTGATGGAACGCCTCAAGAATATCAACTTCGCTGCGCACTCCGCGCGCACCCACAGCACGGGAGATAAGCCTGGCAGACTCCTGTCGTGGCTGGTGCGACAAGACACACAATCCGCATCGGTCCTCTCTATCCGCACAGCCCAGGGCGTTGAGGTCTATACCCAACAACAAATCCATGATGCGTTCACATCGCATTACAAATCCCTGTACAGCTCGCGACTACGAGCCACGGTAGCGGAGATCACAGACTACCTGGCGACACTGCAGCTCCCGACCGCCACTGCTGCCCAACAAGCAGAGCTGGGAGCCACGCTCACTGGTGAGGAACTGCGAGAGGTGATTTTTTCCCTCTCCAACTGCAAGGCGCCGGGCCCCGATGGGCTCCCGGCGGAGTTCTACAAAGCCTACTCTCTGGTGTTAATACCGGAACTGCTGAAAATGTACAAGGCGGCACTGGAAGACGCTGAACTCCCGTCGTCCCTGAACGAAGCAAACGTGGTCTCCCTGCTGAAACCAGGTAAAGAAGCGAACGAACTCGGCTCGTACCGGCCGTTAGCGCTCCTCAATACCGATTATAAGATACTTGCAGCAGCCCTGGCCCGGAGGCTTGCACCACTGGTCCCCACTCTGGTACACACTGACCAGAATGGCTTCGTACCCACACGGAGCACGTCCCACAACCTACGCCGGTTTTTCAGGGTCCAACGTTACGCGACCCCGACCTGGCCACGCTCGGGATGTATCGTACTTGACTTAGAGAAGGCGTTCGACTCGGTGGAATGGCCGTATCTCCTCCGAGTCCTTGAGAAGTACGAGCTGGGGGACACCTACGTCCAGATGGTGGGGCTCCTCTATCAAACGCCTGAGGTCCGGGTCCGGACCGGACGGTTGTTCTCGGACAGGATCCGCATTGGGAGGGGCACCAGACAGGGCTGCCCCCTCTCCCCCATCTTATTCGCCCTGGCGATGGAGCCACTAGCGGAGATGCTTCGCACTTCCGGAGACGCCTGGGGCATTCCGCTGGCGGACGGCATTCACTCAGTGTCTTTGTACGCCGATGACTTGTTACTATTTGTCAGAGACCTCACGCGCATACCGGCGGCGCTCTCGGACACCTTTCGGACGTTTGGAGACATGTCGGGGCTCCGTGTCAACTGGGCCAAATCAGGGACCTACGCATTCGATGGCGAGTTGCCACAGTGCGATGTGCGTATGATGGGGGAGACACTCCGATGGCACCCGACGGTATTTAGGTACCTAGGGATCTTGATGTATCAGGACCCTACGGATCTCCTGGAGGGGAACCTAGTGAGGGCCATCTCCTCGCTCACAGCCCAGGTCACATTCTGGAATTCCCTCCCGTTAAATGTGCCAGCCAGGGTGGCCCTGACCAAGATGATAATGCTACCCCGGCTTCTCTATTATTACACTAATTTGCCAGTGTATGTACCGGCGCGCATATTTAGGGAGCTGGACACCCTCACCAGACGCCTCATCTGGAATAAGGGGAGACCCCGGGTTGCGCTAAGGACCCTGTATGCACCCACAGACGCTGGAGGCCTAGCGGTTCCCAATCAGGAGCTTTATTACTTAGCAGCACAGCTACAGTGGGTTGCCTACTGGTTGAGCGGTAAGAACCTGGCGGACACGGCCACGGCCGATACTATCCTATCCCCTGTACAGGCGCTCACACTCTTCCACCCACTGACAATGGGCCGGTCCCCCACGCAGGTCCATGTAGCAGTGGCAAAGCGATGCTTCGCACGGAGCCTTCGGCTCACCAGGCATACGGTGCCCTATGCTCCGAACCTACCCTTGCTAGGGACACCCCTGGGCGCGGGCATACTGTCCACGGCTGAGCTGCGCAGCTGGACTGCAGCAGACCTGGATGACCTGGGCGGCCTGTACAGCGACGGAGAGCTGATGCCATTCGAGACCTTGGCTGCGGACACTGAGCTACCGGTAGGTCAATTCCTGACACACGCCAGACTCCTTCATGAGCTGGCAAAGGCGTGGGGTGACCTTAGCCACGAGCCGCCCGCTCACCTGCTCATTCAATACCTGCATGTGATGGGAGACGGGTCCCACATTGTGCACTGGCTCGCACAAGCCTTGCACAGCCATACGCAATTTTCTTCCCAGAAATTGAGGGAAAAATGGGCGACCGACCACGGCTCAGACTGGACGGACAAACAATGGAATGCTATCTTGGCAGGCGCAAGGGTCATTCCCCGTAATGCACGTTTCAAGATTATCCAATACTACATCATCCACCGTGCATATCTGTCTCCGGACAAGCTGAACCGCTACTTCGGGCTCACCTCGTCGGCATGTCCCAGATGCGGCCTTCTGGACTCAGACTTCCTGCACGCACTTTGGAGCTGCGCCCATCTTACCTCGTACTGGTCTGCGATCGCGGATATGCTAACAGCGGCGACGGGCGGAACCCTCCCCGCGACGTGGGAAGTATGCCTATTGGGACTCTACAAGAGAACCAAGCAGACCAAGCTACGGGCACGCTTCTGGGACTTGGGCCTAATTACGGCCAAGCGTCTCATTACACGGCGATGGAAGAGTCCCACCCCGCCGCGCCCTGCAGATTGGCGCCGCTCTTTCGCCAACTGGGCCTGTGCGGAGAGTGTGTCGCTCCATAGAGAGGAAACCGCGGGTCTACGGAAATACCCGATCGCCCAGGATTGGGATGCTGCCCTGACTGCATATCACCGCGCATGCACCCAAGCCGGCATAGAGTACCGACTCGACACAGAACAGGGAGGGCCCACCTGATTGCTGTCCGCACCTGGCACAGACTCCACCACCCCTCTCCCCCCCCCCCCCCTCTTTCCCCCCCGTCCCCCCCGTCCCGCGTGCTTACTTACCTCCCCAACCCCCCCTCCCGGTAACAGGGGTCTTGCGCGATGGAGTTGTCCCCTGCCACTTTCGCCCCCCCCCCGCCGCTCAGCACCCCCCCTATTGCCCTACAGTCACGGCGACGCCGCCTCATCCATTATCTCTGCCCCTACACGGCCCACACAGGATACACCACACACAGCTGGAAACCTAGATGCACTACCACACGCACGAATGCTAGTCTAACAGTTATTGCAATGTTCCTCCCCCACCCCTTGTTTTCGGCTACCCAGTTAATTCTTTTGGTTGACACAGAGGCCGTTCATACTATGCTTTTGATAACGCCCGAGTACCCTTCCTTGTCTGCATCTTATGTAAAGCTGCTTAGATGTGCTCAGAACTAGGAAGCGGGCACCCAGCGACCCACTAGACACCGGAGGGTATGATGCGGCCTTTCTCCCCTGCTACAATGACCAGGGAACTCCATTTCAAACAATGACTGTTGGCTTTTCGTTTTGGACACGCTGGTTCCTTGTTGCAGTGCTACGAACCGTAGACACTGCACCACATGACATTTCCTGACACCGTCATTTATGAACTGATGCACTTCCACCAGCAACTGTTTGTTTTCACTCATGTGTACCTGAAATGTCGACATGTACTATCTGCTGGATTAATGTTTGTAACGATACTCCGTGGTTCTGACACTGTATGATTAACTACTGGCTTATTTGTGAAACTGAATAAAGTTTGGGACCGTTGGTCTTAAAAAAAAAAAAAAAATCAGTGATGTCACTGACCATGTCATGAGTTAAGTCATAAGCAGTGCATTGCGGGGGACGCACGTTATAGTTAGCTTGGGTAACTATACATGCTGATTTGCAATGGTTTTGTATTAGTGAAATCTGAACCTAACTAGAACGTCCCTGTAACATTTGGTTTTATTTTCCAGTACATTTCTAAAGTTTTTTTAAATCTATTTCCCAACTGTCATGTCCCTGTAACCTTCTGTTTTTTCAGTGAATGTCTAAGTTTTTTCGAATTATATATCCTAATTATAACATCCCTATAACCATTGTTTTTTTCAGTGAATAGATGTACATAGATGTAGGTATTCACCTGTGTGTCCCTGCCCCAATAGTTCTTTACATAGCACCAAATTCATAACTAGCTTTCAGATATCTCTACTAAAACATGCCATCATTTTAAATGTATTCTGCATTTAAAGACGTTGTCGTATTTTCAAGCATGAACTGTAACTAACTACTTTGAATGCCCTAGAATAATTGTTTTTAAATTTTTCTTACCTTAATTCAGTAATAATTTCTTCTCAAATCTAAGCTTTGTGTTTGCCTGTTTGGGTCACCAAATCCTATGCCAGTTGCCAAGTCCAGTTTCCTAGCATCACAGACAGATTTCCTCAATAAAATACAACGGCAATACTGGTGGCTTCTTACCCTGTAGTCTATAATGCCATAAAGACTTTGTTTTTTCGATTTCGGCCATATTTGTCTCACCAGTTTGTCACTATCTTCTAAATGCTCCTGCTTTGTTGCCTTCCCTTTTCTATCCAATAATTCAATCTCCTTATTTCCAGTAGAGCCAAAATAACCAAGAACCTTTGTAATACACACTGCCCATTTATAAACTTTAAACATTTGCCAACGAGTGGTGATAGAGCCTACGGAACCTTCATGAATAGGAAAGAGGCATTTAATCTCACTCCAGACTTCAGGCTTAAACACACCTGGGGCCATTTAGACTCTGGTGGATGGTTAACGGGTTTGCTAGGATTGGTTAGGCAATGGTCCTCGCCTTCCTGTCTGAAATCCATCTGCCATATTCAGATTTCTCCACCAGCTTGGCGTGAGTTGCAGCAGCTCCCTTCACAATATTGAAGGTTTGCTGAATTGCTGCAATGTTTAAAGCACACAGTCAGTAAGCATTTTTGAGAGATTCTTTGTTTTTCAATACAAAAACCAGATAGCCAAGGTGCTCAGGGAGTTTTCTACCTGCACATGGGGGCCATTCTTCAGCTTCCCTGCCTCTGTCTGCCATCCTTAACATGACGGACAAGGGCAGGCAAAATGATTGTGATTTTCACTTGGCAGATCCTGCAGAGGCTCTGGCAGTGTAAGCATAGCACTTTCCCTGACTCTCATAGAATGGGGGAATCAAGAGATCGCTTGGAGAGAGCATGACCAATTCACAGTAGTACTCCCACTCTACCAAGCCCTTAAAGAGACCCAAAGTTAGTAAGCATCCTTCTTAGATTGCAGCGTGACCCTATTTATCAGTGGCATGATCGAGCATCATGCAGTTTAATTTTATTAATTAGTACTACTAAGACACTAACCAAGATTGTAGCTAGTCAACTGTTGCTGCTTTTGAAATACCTTGGGGTTACTTGAGACTTTCTCATTTAACATCAGGAAAATTCTGAGGTATCTTATTCCATTTTATAACTGCCCTTGAGAGTAAAACTGATAATTGGATAGCAATCAAACCGTGTGGGAGCGCTCTGCATCTTTTGATACTGTTTATCATTTATTACTGCTCAAATACATGTCAACTGGTGATTCATTTTCATTGCTCCCCCATGATAGAGTTCACTATGTTATGGTGGATCATGTCGTTTTGCCTACACGGATAATAACTTGTGGTATATCTCTGGAGTATCAGTTGTTACTTTGCTGGGCCGTACTTTGTGGTACATAATATCGGTTATTAGATTGGATTGCCTTTTATATTGCATGATTTTACATCTGCAGTGCATTTGGATCACAAGAAGCTTGGTAAGCATTATTTTTACCAACAAAAATTAGCAGTGAGTCGGAAAGGCCAATAGAATTATGTATCCAACAGAAAAAACAACCAAGGTATTGAAAAATAGGGAGAAGCTATCAATGTGAGCGAGTTCCCATCGGTTCACCATCGAGACCGCCCTTCATCATCTGGGATCTCTTATTCCTTTCGAAAACTGGTAGACCACAACAGACCAACAGATTTTTGATAACCAGGTCAAGGGTGTACCAAACACACTAACTCAGATGTGAACAGGGTGTGCCTAATGAGGAACTGAATAGCAGTGCTAAAAAGTGAAACTCATTAGGCACTCATTTTGTGGTAACGATTCCACGATGTCCTTCATGGACACTTAAATTATTTTCTGTTGCTGACTCCCCGGAATCAGAATTCTTGACCCTCGGAGGATAACTCCTTCCTGAGTTATGAACAGTTCATCCTTAACATTTTTGTATTTTTGATATTCACCATCATTGGTGAGCGGTCGAGTGTTGGTTCCACGACTGACATGTCACTATCATGTCTCATGGCAGTGATAATCTGGGCCACGGAAATGGCAGCTGGTGTGTTTGATTTTACAATGAAAATGACATAACCTCTGCCATCTTGGAAGGTGTACTGTAACCTTGTACAGGTACTCTGGAAAAGTAGTCAGGAGGGTTCTGATGCTACCCTGGATGATGCATAATGGTGTAATTATACTCTTGTAGCCGTAATCCCAATCGTTCACCACGAGGAGGCATTTTGGCCTTAGAATTGCCAAATATAGTCCGTGAAGCTTGATGATCGGTTACTAGTGTAAAAGGCTTTCCGTACAGTAAAATGGAATTTTTCACAAGCACATTCCACAGCTAAGCTTTCTTTTTGAGGTTGTGAGTAAGCATGTTCTGTTTAGAACAAACTTCTACTTACATATGCCGCAATATGCCTTCGAGCATTCGAGTGCCCGCTGTGCAGTGCAGGTATGGCGCCTAATCCGAATGGGCTAGCGTCAACAACAACCTCTGTATAAAGCTTCAGATTGAAGTACGCCATTTCCGTAGCATTCTCAATGGCTTGCTTAATTCTCTTGAAGTTTTTCTCACAATCATGTGACCAATTAAATGAAGCATCTTTTTTCGCCAAGTCTTTATACTGAGCACTTAAAGCAGCAAAGTCTTGTATGTATCTGGAAAAGTGACTGGCCAAGCCAAGAAATGAACACCGAAATTAAAACATCTTGTGGGGGATCAGCATTTGACGGCGCTTGTACTTAATAAGGATCTCGTGTCATATCCCCATCAGAAAATATATGGCCAAATAATTTTTGCTTTGCCTTATGGAACTCACACTTGTCAGCATTCAAAGTCAAACCTGTTTCAGCAAGTAAACAGAACACTTGCGTAAGAGCTTCGTCATGTTCTTTTTGTGTAGCTGCAAAAATCAATATGTCATTGTTGTAATTGAACACATTCATGACGACGGGCTATATGATATGTCGAATGACTTCTTGAACAGTTTGATAGTGGATGACACACCAAACAATCTTTTGTATCAAAACAGACTAACGTGTAGAAAAGGTTGTAATGTACCTGCAATCTTCTTCAAATTCTAACTGATGATAACCTTTATTTAAATCAAGGCAAGAGAAGACCTTTGCACCATTTATTGCGTTACCATGTTAGCAATGTGTGGACCTAAATATTATTCTTGTTCAATTGCCTTGTTTGCCTGACGCATGTCAAAACATATGCGTACAGCGGTAAACATCTTTTTTTACTCCACAATTTTTTTTACAACGCAAACCAATACAACGCACTCCCCATTACAACGCCCCGGTGAGTTAGAATTGTTAATTGCGTTGTAATGGACATTGTGTTGTAATGGATTGCATTGTAAAGCCCTGCGTTGTAAAAGTTTTTGTGGAATAAAAAATGCGGGGTAATTGCATGCGTTGTAAATGCATGTGGAGTAAAGTGTCATATTCGCGTACAGCTCCTTCGTTGTCCTTTTTAGGTGCTATCACTACGGGAGAAACTCATGGCGTTGGACCAGTTGAACGCTCAATAATGTCATGTTTAAGTAACGTTTCAAGTTCTTGCAAATGAAAAGCAATTTGTTTATGTCTCTGAGCAACAGGACGAACGTCCTCATTAATATGCAATTTTACTTTCATAATCTTTAGGTTTACCAAACCATAAACTAACTAAGGGAACTGACTTACAATTTCGTGGTGAGCATTCACATTGTAATTCACGGAAATCAGTCCCATATCAGTGGCTGTGCTGAGTAACCAGCACTTGATGCTGTGCCTCGAATCACATTGATGTGTGCGTGTACCTTTTTGTTTTCTTGTATTTTATTGTCGCTACAAATGGACCTTGACTTTTTAAGGATATACATTGGTTTTGATGGCGTAAGATGATGCAATGGAGGTAGTTCATTGTAGTTCTCCTTAGGCATGTTTATTGATGCACCACTGTTGATGAAGAAAGGTATCAAACAAACATTTACTTTCAGTGTAATCTTCGGACAATGTTAGAATGACTTTGGTGTGTTGGCATCACAGTCTTTAGCATCACAGTCTTTTCTTAACTGACATTTTTCTTCACAAGCGGCCAGCCCAACATGCGCATGCTTTTCTGAGGTAGACATCGACATGGCACAATCATTTTCATCACATTCATTTGATACTGATACAGAAGAACTGTTTGACAATGATTTAGATGACGATCAACTTCGTTCATTGTTGATTTGTCTTAACTGATGTCGCCGGTTGGCTTATATATCCTTGTGTGGAGTCTCTTTGGTAGTGTGCCTATTGTGTTGCTGCTGTGGGTGTGTTGCGCAAACGCTTTACACATTGCCTCTCTCTGGGATAAGCCTGACTGCTCGTGCCAAGCTACCAAGGGGGTGAGGAGGGGTTATGTTCGGCGTGTAACTCCCTTGCCCTGACTAGAGTGGTGGTTTCTTCCTGGCTTAGGAAAAGGCCCTAGCCAACCAGAAATCCCATTTCTAACGACGAGCATCGAATGTTGATTCTGGAATGTTCTGCCAACCATTTTGCCTTGTTCTGTGACGCACTACCTTTTTCCTTTGCTTTACAAACTGTCACAAAATGGTTCTCCGTTCCACAGTCTTTGCATATCTGTCAAAGAGAGGGACATTTTCCTTCCTGTGGAAACGAAAATCCACATAAAATACGCAACCTATTTTTACAGGTAGTCATCACTTTGTGTTCTTCGGTGTTTTGTTTTGGCTTACTTTTCACACTTATGATGGGTTCATTCTGGGCCGCTCCGGCATCCATATCAGTAGCCTGTCTATTTGCACACTCTTCAGTTCTGGTAGCCATTAATATTAAATACAGAGTAAGAGTTTCTCTAAGAGTTTCTTTCAGCACTCATCACCTAAATGTATCTGACAAGCATCCATCAATATTTTGCTTTGTGGCAGCACTGTAACCATTTCTGGGACTGGTTGATATTGAGGGTGGAGCTCCCTCCAGCTCCCTTGGCTGTTCATCTCGAATCGGTTTATGTGTGTCATCTGTAAGGCCTTGAGATGTGATGACATCTGGATCATCCTTGATGACTTTTTGAAAGACAGCCTTGGTGTTTGCTTCCATTGGAAAAGGAGCGTTTCACTATTCCAAAGATATTGGAGTCTTTGGTGATTGTCGCATCCCTTTCAAACACAACCCCTGTGCTTGGTCTGGGTTACGGCACCTAGTACTGAAGTCGTACCAGCTCACTTTACTCAAGTTCTGGGGAGTAAATAGATGTTTTATTCTTTGGCATTTATTTGCACGCACTTTGTCTTGACCAGTTTCAGATTATAATGTTGTCTTGCAATTTTTTATTTTTATTATTTTGCTAGCTTTAGCTCTTGAGGCACAGCCGGGAGCAGGGACAAACAGCTCACTTTAATTTGCACTTTACACTGTACTATTGCTTTTAAAATCGCCGTTTCTGTTCATTCCTCGCCACTCAGCAGACTGCTTGCCGACGTGGGCAAGGTTCTCCTAGCTGCCGCGACGTGATTGGCCTGTCGCCAGGACACGCCCACTAGCGTAGCCACGCCCCCTTCAACACAAAACGCGCGCTGATTACAAGCGCAGCGTTTTGCTAGCTTTAGCTCTTGAGGCACAGCCGGGAGCAGGGACAAACAGCTCACTTTAATTTGCACTTTACACTGTACTATTGCTTTTAAAATCGCCGTTTCTGTTCATCCCTCGCCACTCAGCAGACTGCTTGCCGACGTGGGCAAGGTTCTCCTAGCTGCCGCGACGTGATTGGCCTGTCGCCAGGACAGGCCCACTAGCGTAGCCACGCCCCCTTCAACACAAAACGCGCGCTGACCACAAGCGCAGCGTTTTGCTAGCTTTAGCTCTTGAGGCACAGCCGGGAGCAGGGACAAACAGCTCACTTTAATTTGCACTTTACACTGTACTATTGCTTTTAAAATCGCTGTTTCTGTTCATCCCTCGCAGACTGCTTGCCGACGTGGGCAAGGTTCTCCTAGCTGCCGCGACGTGATTGGCCTGTCGCCAGGACACGCCCACTAGTGTAGCCACGCCCCCTTCAACACAAAACGCGCGCTGACCACAAGCGCAGCGTTTTGCTAGCTTTAGCTCTTGAGGCACAGCCGGGAGCAGGGACAAACAGCTCACTTTAATTTGCACTTTACACTGTACTATTGCTTTTAAAATCGCCGTTTCTGTTCATCCCTCGCCACTCAGCAGACTGCTTGCTGACGTGGGCAAGGTTCTCCTAGCTGCCGCGACGTGATTGGCCTGTCGCCAGGACACGCCCACTAGCGTAGCCACGCTCCCCTTCGAACCCCTCCCCTCCTCTGCTACAAAGCATGAGCCCCTACCGGAAGCGCAGCGGACGAGCGCAGCGGGCGCCACGATTGCGCGCCGAAGCCGCGCCTAAGCCAAGCCCGTCTGCGACCGGACACGGCCCAGGGCCACGAACCCTGGCCCCTCAGTGTGTTATTCTTCCCAACAACTCAGACAGCTTAACCCTGGCTACGCCTGTCAACATTGTATCACTTTGCCCCTTTCTACTGCTGTGGGTATTACCCCCGCCCCTTGTCCTTAGTGCCAATACCAACTTCCGCCTCCCTGTCTGTCAGACTCGTCAGTTACTGACGCCCCCACTAACATATGCTCTCAGGATATGAATATCACTTCCTTTCATGGCTGCCGAGCAGCGCTCATTAATACGCGCTCCCTTCCATGCCATAGCTTATTTATTAGTGAGTTTATCATTGCTCACGATCTTGACTTCCTTTTTGCCACTGAAACCTGGGGAGATGCGGGCTCAGGACCGGACTTTTGCCAGGCAACCCCTGATGGTTACAGTGTTGCGAGACATGACAGACAAATAGGAAGAGTTGGAGGACTCGCTATCATTTATAAGAATCAGTACCGCACTACGTTTGACCCCATTCAATCCTCTAACTGTGAAGCAGCAACCTTTGCTATTAACATTAATTGTAAACAAACCTTCAAAGGTATTTTGTTATACCGACCTCCTGGATCTCGGAACTCCTTTCTTGGTTCCCTCTCTGAGCTTAATGACCATATTATAGGCTCGACTGATTACACGATATTGGGAGATTTTAACTTCCCTTTGGAGGAACAGGGAAACCACGACACCATTCAACTCACTGCTGATTTCCTAACCCTAGGACTTCAACAATTGGTAAAAGGAATTACTCACCAGGCGGGACACACATTAGATGGTTTGTTCACTAACAACCCTCTTATCTCTGTTCTAGATATCCTGCCCCTTACATGGACTGATCACAGGGCCATTATCTTCGGTATATATACTCGACCGGTTAATCTTCCCCCTCCCAGGCCACCCAGTAGGGTAGGAATCCGTGCTTGGAAGAATGCTGATATCCCTCAGATGGTCGATATCCTGACACTATCCTCCCCTATAAGAGGACCCAACCCTGTCCCCTCAGCCTCCGATTTCCAAGATTGGATTAAGAACGCTGCCGATCAGGTAGCCCCGGAGAAGTCTATTCGACCTAACAGAAGATCCCCGTCGGCGGTGTGGTACACAGAAGAACTTAGGCTTCACCAACAACATTGTAGGAACCTAGAAAGGCGCTGGAGGAAATCCTATTGCCCCATAGCTAAGCAATCCTACAAAGATGCCTTGACAATTTATAAAAAGGCTATCACTGCTCGAAAAAGGACCTTTTTCTCGACCCAAGTAGATAATGCCAGGAACTCTGCTAGAGAACTGTTCTCAGTGGTCACCTCCTTGTCCACTCCTTCCTCGGGTCTTGGAGCTGAACCTTCCCAGCCTTTCTGTAACGCGCTGTCCACCTTTTTCATCACTAAAGTGGCAGATATCTACGCATCTTTTGCTGGGGATGTAGGGACAAGATTTACTGTTGGCAGTAAGGAGGTACCTGTCATGGACCATGATCCCTTCTCTTCGTTCGTCTCCACCACACAAGACCAAATTAGCAGACTCATTTCCATCACCAAGTCTGGCTCCCCCTTGGACCCCTGCCCCCCCTCAGTGATGGCCAATTTAAGTGAGGTGATTTCTCGCCCACTTATGGAAATCTGTAACACCGCATTTCAAACTGGCCACTATCCGGCCCCGTGGAAGAAGGCAGTGATTAAGCCTCTTTTGAAAAAGCCCTCCCTGGATCCCACTGCGCTGGCCAGTTACAGACCCATTGCGTGTCTCCCCTTTCCTGCCAAAATATGCGAAGCACTGAAGAATAAACAACTCTCAGAGTTCGTCGATACTCACCAACTTTTAGACGAAACGCAGTTTGGCTTCAGGAAAGGGCATGGTACCGAGACCGCTCTAATAAAAGCCTCAGATGAGATCAGGGCCATTATGGACCAGGGAGGTGTGGCCATTCTGATTCTTCTGGACCTGTCCGCAGCATTTGACACGGTCGACCATGCTATTCTGGTCGACCGTGTCACAGCTCTGGGGATAAACGGCACGGCCAGAGATCTCATTTCATCTTTTCTGGCCGACCGCACCCAGACAGTCAAGTTGGGTAATTTCTACTCTCCCGTCTCTGCACTACCTTGTGGAGTTCCACAGGGCTCCTCGCTAAGTCCCACGTTATTTAACATCTACGTAGCGGACTTAGCGAGGGTAATAAAGGCCCATGGGGTGCGATTGACATCCTATGCAGACGACACCCAACTGGTGCTGGCGATCCATAAGGACGGCCCAGTGGTGGTAGCCAATTTCCAGGAGGCCATGCTCGATGTCAGTACTTGGATGTCCTCCAACTGCCTGAGGCTTAACTCGGACAAAACCGAGGTTATGACCTTTGGCAATCTCTCCCCTGAATGGTCCTCCATTTGGTGGCCCAACCAGCTGGGCTCTTCACCGGTCCCAGTGGAAAAGGCGAGAAACCTGGGAGTTATTTTTGACAGCAAGCTGACATTCAACCTTCACGTCAACAAGGTTGTGTCATCTGCCTTCTTTACTCTAAAGAAAATTAAGAAATTGCTGCCTTACCTCCCTATCTCAGCTGGGAAGACCCTAGTTACCACCCTGGTGTTTTCCAAAATTGATTACGGAAATGCCCTATTTCTCAACTCTCAGAAACTCGTTCTGTCTAAGCTACAGTCTATACAGAACGCGGCTGCTAGAATTCTTTTAGACATTCCCCGCCGCCAGCCTACTACTCTCGCCATTCGCCAGCTTCATTGGCTCAGAGTAGAAAGCCGTATTAAATTCAAGGCCCTCTGCATTGCCTATAAGGCAGTGCATGGCGTCGGACCCAAGTTTCTGACCGAGGCATTTCAGATGTACACCCCTAAAAGGCTGCTGAGATCTGCCAACACCTGCCTCCTACCAGTACCCCGCACAAGAACAGCAACTTGGGGAGACAGACGTTTTCTGGTTGCTACGCCAAAGCTCTGGAATCTTCTGCCACTTACTATCAAAAACGCCCCCAACTTGATGAGCTTTCGCAGGCTCTTAAAGACATGGCTGTTTAACCAGTGAATTCTGTTGTTCCGGTTCCCGCTAGCCCACACATGCGCCGAGACACCTTCGGGTATTTGTTTGCGCAATAAAAATTCCATAAATAAATAAAATAAAATAAATAGCTGCTCCTTGAAAACCTAATTGTATCTACCTTCAGCGTTAACGCTCTGGATTCCGGATGACTGTATATTGCATTGCTGTGCGGTAACTTTATGTACGTCTGACCAGCAGGTCCTCGGTCACCGATATGAAGATTTCTTTGCATTGCTTTCGTTGTTTTCAAATTCTTTACAGCGACTGGAGTTTTGCCTTGACTCCGCATGTGTTAAGCGTTGAATCTGTACTTCGAGCTCAACACACGTGGTACACACGAGCAGTTTGCTTCAACCACAGTAAACTCTCTGGGAAAGTACTGTTGAGCTTCAGGTTACTTATCCCCTAACTCGTCATAAGTTGTAGTGTCTTCCCCAGCATGGGTATCCGCCAATGACTACGCCAAACACAAAGCTTAGTTTTACTCGTCTTTATTCGTCTGTGTGTAACTTTGCACTCAACATTCTAAACCAGCCTTCAGTGCATTCCGCTCTAACAGTTACTTCACAGTTCTGTGGAGTCCATCTGGAGCCAAAAGGGTTCCATCATTTCTAACTCGCAAGATACTACATCACCAAATGGTGCCCAGCTTCTTTTGCTAACCCGCTTAATGGACTTTTACAATGGTTCTATTATTGAAAACCAATAGTCCATGATAAAATGGTCAACATGAGCGATTTTTTGGCTCATCGCAGAAACATGTTGGTTTTCAATAATAGAACCATTGTAAAAGTCCTTTGTTCACCTATTTTAATCAATGCGAGTTGGACTCTTAATAAAGTTGTTGATAGTCACAACTCGACATTTTTTTAATTTTTGCACATTCTCACACTTGTTTGGTTAGCACTACTCAACACACAGTAAACCCGCTCCGCTGTAAGCAGGCGTAGTAGCACATTGGGAGGACATTCGGTCCTTCCAGTAAGAACCCAATGATGAAGCATGTCACTACCAGGTGGTGAGTGAGGGTTCTTTTTACCAACTAACTGTGTGTTGTTCAATCCACTGGGTTTAGTTCCTTGTTTAGCTATTTTGATTGAGTACCTTCGGGCACTCAATTACATTGCTCTTTTGTTGTTATTACGATGAAATTTGGTTAACAAGTGAAAACAAGAAAAATTGAAGAAGATGTATTGTCTAATTGTGGTATTTCTCTGAAGCTTTTTAGTTGGAGACGGAGCATACAGATGGGCAGTGGATCATGGAGTACCACCTTGTTCTCCAGACATCATGGCTACCAGTGAGTAATTTGTCAAAACAAACTCTAATACATTTTGTAATATTTCGTTTTTCTATACAGAACTATCTTCATGCATGCAACATTTCTAGAGATAACTGTTTTTTAATGTTGGGATCTCTGAAATCAAAGGTAGGAGAAGCTACGTGCCCAAACTGTATCTGTACTCCACCTTTAGCAAATATTTTAAGTATATAGGGCCAGATGCATCAAGTGAAATGCGCTCGCAAAAGGGCCAGATTCTCAGAATCTGGCCCTTTGCGAGTGCAATTTTTGCATTTGGGATGCATCATCCCAAATGCAAAAATCGCAAATTGAGAATTCGCAAAATTGCGATTGTTTGCATTTAAAGAATCTCAAATTGAGATTCCTTAAATGCAATGCATGAAAGTATCAAAAATAGCGAATTCGCTAATAGGGCACGCAAATTACCACGAAGTACAACTTCATGGTAATTTGCAAACACTTTGAAAAATGCACTTTTGTGCATTTTTCAAAGTTTCATGTTGCGCACACACATGCCCTAAGGGCATGTGTGTGCGCAACATATGTGCACAGTTCACATTCAGGGGTGTAACAGGGTGTCCTTTGGACACCCCTGCACCCTTGAACTCGCAATCTCAATTTGCGAATCGCTAATTGCGATTCGCAAATTGAGATTGTCTTCCCATTCATTCCTATGGGCCTCTAGGCCCATAGGAATTAATGGGGAGGTATTCATTAATTGCGACTCGCAATTTGCGAGTCGCAATTAAGGAATTCTAAGGAATCGCTATTTTTATAGTGATTGCTTGATGCATTCCATTTTGCTATTCCTTATTAGCGATTCCTTATTTTTCGCTAATAAGGAATCGCAAAATGGATGCTTGATGCATCTGGCCCATAGTGTTTTCTAAATGTAGCAAACATATGATTAATAGGTGTATTTTGGAATACAACTGATCATCATTATCAAATACCGTTAGACACAACAGTTTCTTTATTTAATAGTTTAACTTTCCTCCAGTCCGATTCATAGAAGCAAGATGTTCGAGGCATATGGGCTGCAGATGGTACATTATGAATAGATCGCCATCTGGTGTTGGGCTCGGATGATTGCACTTTGTTTTTCTCTTGGAGAGTCTTTTGTATCTTGGTGACTCCTCCCTTGGTTGGTAGTGCGCATGGGCATCGGCTCCATCCTTAGATTGTTTTTTTCTGCCATCGGGTTCGGATGAGGATCGAGACGCTCCAGATCAACTTCAGAAGAAAGTGATTTATCGGCGCGTATTCCCTTTCCAATTCGACGGTATTGTTATCGAACGCGTTCATTTCCATTCCGACGCGTTGCAAATTCAAAATCGAAGAGAAAAACTTGGATCTACGTCGAAGAACAGGAGGCCTTTCTCGACGCAGTCAAGCCCGGAGTCCATGGAAAGGACTCCATTCAAAAAATGTCCAACGTGTGGTGCTAAGTTCCCACACAAGGACCTACACGAGGTGTGCAACCTCTGTCTATCGCCTGAACACGAATCCAGGGACTGCGAAGCCTGTGCAGCATTCTCCTCCAAGCTAACGATTAGAAATCGTAGAGCTCGAAGACACGAGGTTTCCAGAATGCAGGCGGAAGCGATCCCGGAGCTGTTCGGAGACGAGCAAATCGAGGAAGAAGAGGACCACTCGGGGTCAAAGGGGACCAGTCGGAGGTTGAAGAACTCATCGAGCAACAAACCGTGAGTGACGACGTCCCCTTACCGAAAAACCGACCTCGTGCGGTAACGACCCCGCCCTCGGGCCCGGTCAAACCGCAGAAAAAAGTTTCCGACGCCCCGCCCTCGGGCCCGGCAACAAAACCGAAACTGAAACCGAAACACTCGGACTCCCACCATGTCGGATCCGAGAAAAGGGCGACATCGACTTCGGCACCGAGGCTACATACAAGGGAAAGCTCGGTATCGAAACATTCCATGTCGAAACATAAATATGATTTATCGCCCAAGATACACTCGATACCCAGAAAGTCGGAATCGAGCAGACATTCGGTGTCGAAAACAACAAGATCTGACGATCGAAAACAAAAGCACCTCTCGGAACCAGGATCTTCGGTACCGATTCAGGAGCAACAGACAGATCCCAAACAAAAGATCTTGTTTATTGATCCACAAACTGGGAAAGTGGTCACGAAGAAGAGAAAGAGTTAACAGTCAGAAGATAAACCTCTTCCTTCAAAAAAGAGAACAATGGGGACAAATATAACTCCTCCTGCTTCTCCTCGACCTAGAGTCACACCCTCTTCTCCTATTCCTCACAATAGGCCAAATATTCCTACACCTTCCACACCAAGACCAGCTACACCTCAGTCAGATGTAGACAGTGATCTAGGGGAGGGAGAACCTCAAGGGGATGACGAAACTATCCCAGATGAGGAGGACCCATGGGAAAATTATGATGTAGGGTCAGATGAGGACAACGACCCAGAACTATATCCCTCAAAGCCTTCACCACCTGATGATAACACAGGTTTTGTGCAGCTCATTAATAGGGCAGCAAAATATCACAAACTAGATATGCATACAGAACCTCAAATAGAGGATTTCTTGTTAGAGACTCTACCTAATGCACAGAGAACATCAGGTACTCTTCCTATGTTGAAGGGTCTTCTTAGTCACACAGAGGAAATATTCGAAAACCCAGTGAGAGCCAGGGTGTTAAACCCGAGAATTGATAAAAAATACAAAGCGGCTCCAAAGGACCCAATATTTATTAAAGGGCATGTACCTCTAGACTCGCTGGTGGTCTCAAACGCTCGTAAAAGAGCAAACTCATTATCTACAGGAGAGGCTCCTCCACCAGATAAAGAGTCAAAGTTAATAGATGCATCAGGCAAAAGAGTAGCATCACAGGCAGCGAATAGCTGGCGTATAGCCAATACACAAGCACTACTCGCACGTTACGACAGGGCACATTATGATGAGTTAGAAAAACTTCTCACACATCTCCCAAAAGAACATCAGAAAAAGGCAGATCAATTAATACAGGAAGGTAAAATAATAACCAATACTTCCATTAAGTGTGCATTAGACGCAGCAGACACTGCAGCAAGATCTATTAACACCAGTGTCATGCTAAGAAGGCATGCATGGCTTAGAATCTCAGGATTCAAACAAGAAGTACAAACAGCCCTACTGAACAAACCATTTGATCAGAAGACATTGTTTGGGTCAAGCACAGACGAGACATTAGAAAAAATGAAGAAAGATACGGAAACGGCTAAGTCAATGGGAGCATTGCAACAGCCAACACACAGAGGTTCCTTTCGTAGATCCACCTATAGAGGGGGCTCAAAGAACACAGGAACGAATCAGCAATCCACATCTTTCACACCAACATCACCCAGAGGTAATTCAAGAGGCAGTTACAGAGGTAACAACAATAAGGGTAGAGGCTGCGGAAATAATAACAACCGCAACGCCTCAACACCAAAACAGTGACTTCATAGAACTCCCTCCAGACCACATAACACCGGTCGGGGGACGTCTATCACAGTTCCTACCTGTCTGGGAAAACATCACATCAGACAAGTGGGTGAGACAAATTATCCAACATGGTTATTGCCTAGAACTCACAGCTACCCCACCAAACATCCCCCCCAAACAGCGTCCAATGAGTCAAGATCATCTGACATTGTTAAGAGAAGAAGTTCTAGCACTTCTACAAAAGCATGCAATAGAGAAGGTCCCAAAAGATCAACAAGGAACAGGAGTATACTCTCTATACTTCCTGATCCCCAAAAAGGACGGGTCCCTAAGACCAATATTAGACCTCAGACCTCTCAATGCTTACATAAATTCGGAGCATTTCCACATGGTCACGCTCCAACAAGTACTCCCTTTACTGAAGAAAGGGGACTTTCTTTCTACACTGGATCTAAAAGACGCTTACTTTCATATCCCAATTCACAAAGCCCACAGGAAATACCTAAGGTTTGTGTTAGAAGGACAACACTATCAGTTCAAAGTCCTTCCGTTCGGTGTCACAACAGCACCAAGAGTTTTCACAAAATGTCTAGCTGTGGTGGCAGCACACCTAAGAAGACAACAAATACATGTCTTCCCATACTTGGACGATTGGCTAATAAAGGCCAAGTCAAAAGAAGAATGTCTTCACAACACACAGAAGACAATTCAATTGCTGCACCACCTAGGGTTCACGGTGAACTACAAAAAATCACACCTGCAACCAAACCAGATTCAGCAATACCTGGGGGCTACAGTAGACACAGAAAAGGCAATAGCATACCCCAACCCAATCAGAGTACAGACAATGGTCGGGTTAATACAAAGATTTCAACCACAACACTCACTACCAGCACGAGTGTTTATGCAACTATTAGGCATGATGTCCTCCTGCATACTGCTAATAACACATGCCAGACTACAAATGCGCCCACTACAAGAGTGTCTAGCGACACAGTGGAATCAGGCTCAAGGTCAGATTACAGATCTGGTGTTGGTAAACGACCGGACGTATCGCTCTCTGAAGTGGTGGAACACAGAAAACATTTCCAAGGGACGGTCGTTCCTAGAGCCAATTCCACAAGTGATAATAACAGCGGACGCATCGCTCTCCGGATGGGGAGCGCATATGGACAGATACACAGTGCAGGGGAAGTGGAGTGTGCAGCAAAAGAAACTGCACATCAACTACCTAGAACTATTAGCAATATTTCTAGCACTAAAAGCTTTCCAAATGCAAATAACAGGCAAAGCAGTCCTGATCAGAACAGACAACATGACTGCAATGTATTATATTCAAAAACAGGGGGGGACACACTCTCTCCAACTGTCCAGACTAGCACAGGACATATGGAGATGGGCCATTCCTCAAAAGATCTACCTGTTAGCGGAACACCTACCAGGAGTTCAAAATCAGATAGCAGACATCCTAAGCAGACAGTCAGAACAAGTACACGAATGGGAGCTGCACGACCAAATACTGCAGCCATTCTTCCAAAAATGGGGGCAACCAGAGATAGATCTGTTTGCCAATCATCAGAACGCAAAATGCAAAAACTTCGCATCCAGGTACCCACACCAACGGTCCCAGGGCAATGCACTGTGGATAAATTGGTCCAACAAATTTGCTTACGCGTTCCCTCCTCTACCACTAATTCCATTACTGGTTCGGAAACTGCAGCAACACTCAATGACAATGATACTAGTGGCACCCACGTGGGCAAGACAGCCGTGGTTCACCACGCTGCTACAACTCTCACAAGTACCACATCAAAAGCTAAGATTATTACCCATGCATCTTACACAGAACCATGGAGAAATAATGCACCCAGATCCCAAACAACTGAACCTAGCGATCTGGCTCCTGAGGTCATAGAGTTTGGGTATTTAGATTTACCACCAGAATGTATGGAAATCATTAAACAAGCAAGACGTCCTACCACCAGAGCATGCTATGCAGCAAAATGGAAGAGGTTTGCTATACACTGTAACAGTAAGCACATCAACCCTCTGGACGCATCCACTAAACAAATCATTTGCTATTTACTACACTTACAGCAATGTAACCTAGCATATACCGCTATCAGAGTTCATCTCGCAGCCATAGCGGCGTACCTACAAAACAGGCAACATCTGTCACTGTTTAAAGTACCAGCAATTAAAGCTTTCATGGAAGGACTCAAAAGAGTCATTCCACCAAGAAGACCACCTTCCCCAGTCTGGAATCTCAACATAGTGCTTACCAGGCTAATGGGGCCACCCTTTGAACCTATGCATAGGTGTGAAATACAATTCCTCACATGGAAGGTGGCCTTCCTCATAGCTATCACGTCACTTAGAAGAGTAAGTGAACTGCAGGCTTTTACGATTCAAGAACCATTTATGCAGCTACACCAAAATAAAGTGGTTCTTAGAACAAACCCAAAATTCTTACCGAAGGTTATTTCAGCATTCCACATCAATCAGTCAGTGGAATTACCGGTTTTCTTTCCAAAACCACAAACAGTAGCAGAAAGAGCCCTGCATACATTGGATGTTAGAAGGGCCATATTGTACTATATAGAAAGAACACAAACTTTCAGAAAGACAAAACAGCTATTTGTTGCGTTTTCTCCTACACATAAAGGCAATCCCATCTCCAAAGCGGGCATTGCCAGATGGATTGTAAAATGCATTCAAATATGCTACCTAAAGGCAAAGAGAACATTAACTGTTCCTCCTAGAGCTCACTCTACACGTAAACTAGGAGCATCTATGGCATTTCTGGGAAACATTCCACTAGATGACATATGCAAAGCAGCTACCTGGGTTACACCGCACACCTTCACAAAACACTATTGTGTAGATGTGCACACAACACAACAGGCTAGAGTGGGACAAGCAGTATTAAAAACATTGTTTCAGACAGTTGCAACAGACACGGGCGACCACCGCTAGGGAGAGAACTGCTGTATAGTCTATTCATAATGTACCATCTGCAGCCCATATGCCTTGAACGGAATATGCTACTTACCAGTATGCATCTGTTCTTGGCATAGAGGGCTGCAGAGTGGTACATGCCCTCCCAGCCTCCCCGGAAACCTGTGTCTGTTCCAACATTATCTTATTTAGATACACTTACATGGGCACTCTTATCTGTATTCTACTATACTACTCCATCTAACCCTACTATGGCAAAACAATCTAAGGATGGAGCCGATGCCCATGCGCACTACCAACCAAGGGAGGAGTCACCAAGATACAAAAGACTCTCCAAGAGAAAAACAAAGTGCAATCATCCGAGCCCAACACCAGATGGCGATCTATTCATAATGTACCACTCTGCAGCCCTCTATGCCAAGAACAGATGCATACTGGTAAGTAGCATATTCCTTATTAAGCATAATATGTATCTAATAGAGACCCTTAGCCGCAGATTCTTTACCTTAAAATTATCTCCAGGTGTCAGACTAGATCCAGCAACTTTTTGTGAACAGTACCCCTGCGTAGGGAGCGTTATTTGGCTCTGCTTCGCATTGTCTGCACCGGGAATGATGTACGTGGTGCCTATATAGGTGTGCTGATGTCAGTTCTTTTCTTTCTACACCAGTGAGCGCAGATCCGGAGAGCGCTACCCCCAGTCTATTATTGACTGACCTTTTTCTACTTTTTGTCAAAGTCCTTTTGAGATTTTTCTCATTGTGTGGCAGTATGTCCGCTATGAAGGCTATTTTCAAGCCCTGTGGTTCTTGTCATCGGCAGATGTCGGTGACTGATCTTTATCTTGTTTGAATCTTGTGCCTTGAGCATAACCACGATGCGCCGACGAGCATTGGCTACTGTGCCATACTCCCCAAAGCTTTGAGGGAGCGATCCATCAAGCTCCTTGACACCCAATGTGCGACGCCACAACATTCTCGATCCCGGTCAGTGGACGGTCGTTGAGCCCAAAATCCTCGTCGCACTCCAAATCGCTGGGTAAGTCCTACAAGTGTAAGAAGTCGAAGAGAACTTTGCCCCGTCTATTGAAGTCATCCGTCGAGACGAGGGAGCATCATCAGTTGAGGCCTGGCTCCGTGATTGTGCTTGGCCTGTGCCGCCTCTGCGTCTCCTCAAATTTCCAGCAGCCAAAGCGACCACTGCCCAACTCTTCGGGCCCCGTGGGATCAGGAGGGGCCCATACTTGTTCTCTGCCTGCAACTCTGCCCCCAGCTCCAGTCGGGCCCTTTGGATCCATTGATGGATCTGGACCAGCCTCACTTGTATCACCTCAACCTTCCCCAGCGCCGGACCACTGTCCCCATTCTCATCTCTGACTCCAACACAGAGCTGGAGGGGTGTCATCCGATACCGACTCTGGCACCATGTCTTCCAGGCCAGAGTCTGAGCCCTATTCTTATGGGCTGGGACTCAGGCAGATTTGGAAGGGGTCGCTGGACCATGAACAATAGCAGCACCTATACCCCAACATGGACTGTGTAAGGAATTGGAAGATGCCAGCCACTGAACACCTCTCCAGATTCTGGAATGCTCTATCCCTCTACCATAGCTATGGAGGAGGGGGCTTCTTTTGCTATGGCTGTGAGGTGGGCGGCCGAGGTTCTGACCTTAGCCTACCCTTAGTGGCAGTCAAGATTAAGGTCTTGACAGAGATGCTTCACCCGGGTGTGACCCCTCAGAACCGCTTCTCCCATTCAATTAATCCCTCATGGATGTCATGCTGGGGACTTATTCCAAACCCTGCACAGGGGCTCTGTCAATAGGACAATTGCCCTCGACCCCCCTGGGACCCCAGTTTTTTCATGCAACACCCTACCCTGGAGAGCTTTGTGGTCCAAGTTTCCACTTCCCATGTAAATCCTGGTGCATTCTCTTCCGCCCCACCAGATAGGGAATACAAGAGGCTGGGCACCTTATAAAAATATATATATTCCACCAGCCTGGCACTGCGGTCTGTGAACACCGCATGCCTTTTGGACCATTACTCCCGTTCCTTGTGAGATTCGGTTGCACAGGTGCTGCCTATGGATCTAGAGGAGGCCCGGGCCATACTCTCTCAAGCTATGAGGCCATACTCTTTCAAGCTATAACTGATGGGAGAGATGCAGCTAAGTTCACGATTCGATGTGGGCTGGACACAACTGACTCGTTGGGCAGAGCAGTTTCTATGGTGGTGGCCTTTATGGCGCCACACTTGGCTGAGAACTGTCTTTTCCGGGGATGTACAAGCGTCGCTTATGGACATGCCCTTTGAT
Source organism: Lissotriton vulgaris (assembly GCF_964263255.1). NCBI lineage: Eukaryota > Metazoa > Chordata > Amphibia > Caudata > Salamandridae > Lissotriton > Lissotriton vulgaris. The sequence continues at coordinate 1,545,612,412 of NC_141694.1, read as the reverse complement.
AACTCCCGTCTTTTCGGAGACAAGGCGGACTCAATGCTGGAGCGCTTCAAGCATAACAGAGATACGGCCAGGCCCTTGGGCCTTTCTTTGATTCCCTTACCAACCTCCCCAGTCTACCTTTTGGTCCTTTTGTCCCCTTAGAATGGGCTGCCTACTGTGTTTTTACCAGCCCAGCCACCATGACGTGCAATCTTCCCAGCCTGTGCGTGGCCGAGGACACGGTACCCGCAGACACCATGAGTCATGCAGCCAGAGGTCAGGCCAGTCCAGCACTCCCCGGCAGCCACAGCCTCCAAACTTCTTTAGTTTTCCCACCTACCATCACAGGTACCCAGTGGGAGGCAGGATCTGCGATCCCCTGTGCCGCTGGAAGTCTATAACATCAGACAGTGGGGACTACCCCTCTGCCCATTCCATCCACTGGCCACAGGCTGGAAGAGGACCATCCCTCCTTTCTCGGCTAGGAAGTGATGGCTCTTTTGGCCAAGTTAGCCAAATAGACGGTGTTGGCACCAGAAGTAGGTTGTGTTTGTTATTCCCACTACTTTCTGGTGCCCAAGATGGATGGAGGCCTTCATCCTATCCTAGACCCTATCAGTTTTTTCCACAAGGAGAAGTTCAAAATGCACACCCTCGCTCAAGTGTTGTCTGCTCTGTACCCGGGAGACTCGATGGTAGTGTTGGACTTGCAGGAAGCATAATTTCCCATTCCCATGCTGCCTGTCCACAGTCGTTACCTGCTGTTCACGGTGGACCATGAGCACTTTCGTTTGGCCTTACCAGCTCCCCTTGGGTGTTCACCAAGGCGATGGCGGTGGTTGTAGCTCATCTGCGGAGATCATGGCTCCCAGTCCACCCCTATCTCTGTGACCTGTTCCTCCTGGGAACAGTCCAGTCCTGGGTCAGTACTGATTTGCATATCCCTTGGGTGGCAAAGTGAGCTAAAGAATGATGATGGATTCAGCCCAGATCTGTGACTGGGGGTGAGTGTCTGAAAAGTTTCAGCGCTTCGTTCATCATCTCCTTGTGTTTGCTTTGGGAGGATCTTCGTTGCAGCAATGAAACTGTCAATGCTCCTGCTTCATGTGTGGAGATTGAGCGGCGAGAGTTGACCACTTTTGACCTTCTGCCTGAAGTCTGTACTGTTATCTTGGCGGCCAGGCGGTCCTTCACCAAAACTGTATGTGCCTGCTGTTGGGGCAAGTTTGTGGCATGTTGTGCAGAGAAACAGGTTGACCCTCTTTCTGCTATCCTCTCTCAGGTCCTTCTCTTTATCCTTCCTCTTGCACTGGAGGGTTCTGCTCAGGGCTAAACGGCTTTCCTTCACCATCTCAGCCTTTCTGCGGTTGCCTGATCAGCCATCCCTCTTCAAATCCTCTATTGAACCTAGGTTCTTGAAAGGTTTGCAACACATTTCCACTTTCACCCTTCATTATGCCTCAGTGGTAACTTAATCTGGTCTTGACTTTTTCTGATGTGTAATCCATTTGAGCCATTGCACAATTGTCCTCTCAGGCTCCTTACCATCAAGACAGCCTTCCTTGTGGCAATAACATCTACCCGGAAGGTCAGTCAGCTTCAGGCTTTGGGATCCAAGCCTCTTTACCTGAAAATCTACCCAAACAAGCTGGTTCTTTGCAATAGGGCTTCCTTTCTGCCGAAAGTTGTCACTCCTTTCCATGTAGGGCAGTACAACATCCTCCTTACCTTTTACTTTCTGCCACATCCCTTTAAGGATGAAGAGCAACTTGACCGACTGGACCCAAAAAGAGCATTGTTGTTCTACCTTGACCGCATGATAGAGTTCCAAGTGAATAACCATCTCTTCGTGGGGTAAGTTGCAGCAAAGAACAGAGAGGCCATGCAGAAGTGGACCATCTCTAGATGGATCGTGCTCTGCATTAAGACCTTCTACGCATCGGCTAAGATGCAATACCCTAAGGGTTTGAGTGCTCATTCCACCAGAGCTAAGGCTGCAAACACTGCGTTAGGATGCAGGGTTCCGGTACTGGATAGCTGCGAGGCATCAACACACACATTCACGAAGCCTTACTGCTTGTATGGGCACTTTGCTAGTTCGGTCCTGCACGACTTCCTGTGAATGAGTTTTGCAGACCCTCCCCTGGGGAGAAATTGCTTGGGTATCTATTCTAAGTTGAGGAATCAGAGTCTAGAAGCATCTTTAGATGAACAAGTTACTTACCTTTGGTGACACCTTATCTGATAGAGACTCTGTCTATCCGCAGATTCCTTACCAACCCACCCATCCTCCCTGAATTGCCAACACATTTCAAGGGGCAGGGCTTTCCCTTTTCAGGGCCCTAGTATTCCACGCCAGTGGTCAGTGTTCTTCGCGGCTCTGCGCTCCGCATGAAAAGTCAGAAAAAGAAACTGACGTCAGTGCTCTGGGGTGGTGTCTATACAGGCACTGCGGACTATGCTGATGAGGCCATGCAGAGCCGATGGACACCGCCTACCACTCCGGATGCTCCCAGGTCTCCAAAACCTCTGTCCACAGCCCTCTATTGGGCACCTTCGCAGCCCCTTAGTGTCCTCCCCAACAGGACTAATGAAAAAGAGGGGCGCCCTGAGTAAACAAATAAAGGGCAGACAAGCAGGGGAACTAACAGGTACCAGGAAACACAAAATGTCTGCCCCCTGGGATAAATAGGATGGCTCAACTCGAGTCCAATATTTATAATCTGCAGAGATGAGCTCACTGAGACAACTGACCACACAACAAAATCACAACATGTTTAGAAAAGTACAAAAGATTTTTTATTTATCATTTATTTTCTCCATTTTGGATATATCGTTTCATAAGAACATATTTAAACAATGCATAAATACCCCACACAACCCAACATTCATTCATTCAAACTGGACAACTAGCATACTGGTTCGACAAACTCTCAAGTATCATACTTTTAATCATACTCACACATTCATCAAATATTCACAACTCCTCATTTTTCAAAGTTCAGATGTAGCACAACTATATATACCCTAAAAGTTGACACAAATCCAAACAACACCTTTATCTCAACCCTATGTAGTATGATTACCAGGGCGCTTCTAGGGTGGACTTAGTCTGTACTTACTATTATACAGAGTAAAAGTCGTGGCTTCAAAGAATATATATATGACAAGCAACGGAGGGTGTCGGAGAGCATTCAGAAAAAGGCATAGATATGTCGCTCCCGTCCCCGCAAAATTGTAGGACCAGGGACTCTACGAATCAAAACAAAATAGCAAAAACATCCAAGTTTATACCTTACAGTTCTATTTAAAAAAAATATAGTGCTGGCGAAATCAGGGAGAGTCAGTTACCTGTCATACGTCTCGGTAACACTTACCTAGATCAACCGAGATAGTGGCCACAGATGGAGTCAGGGAAATGGCAAAACACCTGCTGGTAATAGTAAGGCAGAGAAGAAATAGTAATTAAAAAGTCACTGAGTCCTGCGTCTGTAAAAACATGAAATAAAGATTTTTTTAATTTTTTTAAATGGATACAGATCATGAAGTAGGGCCGAGGGCTTACATCCAAAGGACAGGGTGGGGGTCGGTGAAGAGGCTGAATCTGACCGAAAAACAGTTAACAATCCCATCTCATCTCCACCCGTAAAAAATCTCAGAAAGTAGCTAAAGGCGTGAGTTTCAAAAGAACACCCAAGTTTACCTGGTAGGGTTAAGTAGGGCTGCCGCGGGAGCAGAACAGTTCCGGTGCGGGGAATAACCCCAATTAGTAGATTATAGCTTCTGTGAGGATAGAAAAGACAGAACAAAGGGTTTTTAGAAAAAAAAAAAACAAGCTTCAACAAATGGTTAGAGCCCAGTCCCTTTAAGAACGCTATCGCCGTAGCACCCGGGAAATGACCACGGGAAGTAACCACGGGAAGGGTTACATATTAAGTAATGGGGGACCGGCCTTCCAACGATAGACTCAATAAGGACATACGTTAGATGGAGCACCAAAAGGCCGCTCATGGCCGATTACATGGCACACACCGTAGTCTGCTCTGGCCAAGGAGCATAGCATTGGCAGCATTTATTATCGGGCTCGAGGACCCAGCATGCACATTGACCCCCAGTCGGCGGCTCTAAAACGGGTTTCGCCAAAGAGACGGGGGAAGAATGACAATGACCGATATCTAGGCGCGCAACGCCTGCATATAATACACCGTCACGTACCTGGAGCACCCGTCGGAGCAGTTTGGAGCCAGAATTCTCAATGAAGATAATGCGGACAAACCGGAGGCTTCCTAGAAAGGACCGGAAGTGGCCGGCTTGACTGACCGCGGGATTTAAATATCCAGCGAGGCGGGTTTTCGTCCAATGGAGCGGCAGGGTGGGAGGGGCCAGTACCCAAAGGGTCAGTAGGAAGGAAAGAAAAACCGGTATGGAACTGCGTACAATAAGAAGCATGAATAGGATTGAGAAGAGAGACCGAATTAGACAGATAAAAGATTAGGAAAAGGAATAAAGTTAAAGGGAGGGATCAGGTTGCGGCAAAACGGAAATAGAATAGCAGGGTAGAGTTAGGGGCCTGGAATCACATCGACCAGGAATAACTACTGCTCGTCTGGGGGACTGAATCCTTAATCACAGTCGCGAGGAGGGACAGGTGGTAAATCGAGTCCCACTTCAACTAACCAGCCCACGGAAAAAAGGTCAGTGCAGTTCACGGGAAATGGAAACCTGGCTCGGCAGGATATTTTACAAAATGGCATTCTCCCATGGGCATTAGTCATTTAATCCCCTCTCAACAGCATTGAGGAGAAATATCCAAAACACCTCCCTTTGTGTCAACTTTTAGAGTATATATATATGTCTCACGCTCTCCCTCTGGGAGCCTTTAATTCTGTTTCTTCTCTTTGTTCTACCCACTATTAACATTATGGAAGATGAATGCGTGTTTTAGAAGTTGTTGGTTGTCTCGTAGTCCATTGGGATTCCTTTGTTCCTCCCAAACAGGACCCTCTCCTCTCCTCTTGCCCACTGGGTCAGATCTGCTCTCCAGGCTCCCATCGCTGGACCTGCGGCTAATTTCCAGGCCATTGCTATTCGTCCTTTGGCAAATACCGAAGCCTGATCTACAAATCTAGTGCCTACCCTTCGTGTGCTTGGTCTCAGGAATAACCCTAGTAAACAGGCCTTCAAGAAGCAGGTTTAGGGAGCATCCCAGTGTGGTGTTCAAGGCGTCAATCACGTTCCTCAAAAAATGCACAATCAATCTGGGACAATGCCAAACAATATGGACAAAATCTACATCTAGGTGTCTGCACCTCGAACAAGGACGCAGTTCACCCCCGTAGACCTCCTGGGTTTTTGAGGGGTCATATACCTCATGTGAACATAATTAAATTGGGTGTATTTCAACCTCATATTTCTAGAGACTTTTTGGGGATAAGCCAATATCTTGCGCCATTCCCATTCTGTAACGTCTTGTTCCAAAGGTCCCCCCCTCCCCAAATGTCTGGTGGTTGCCAGGGAAACCAATAATTGCAATACTGCATGGGTCATGGGTTCCTCCTGTCCTCCGGGCCTTATGTCCTGGAATGTTCAAGTCAGTGCCTTGTAAATAAGGAATTGTCCTGGGGCAAATCATATTGAGTCACCAAGTTCTCCAGAGGTAACTCCCCTGTTGGTAACAATCCCCCACTGTCATCAGCCCAACTTCTGCCCTGGCTGGCCGTAAAGAAGGGAAAGTGGTCACTGTGTGTGAACTCCACCAGTGGTAGCGCCAGTGCGTATAATGGCGTCCCCACGGTTCTCAATACCCAGCGTCTCCAACATTTTAGTGCTGCTGACAGCATCACTCCCGGATGCGGGATCACCAGTGCTGGACAGAGCGGTTTGCCAGTAGAGCACCCTAGTGTGCAAATAGTCCCACTGTCCCCAGTTCTTTGTGGTGAGTTCCATCAAGCCACTGCGTGAGCCACAGAAGCTGAGAGGTCAAGAAGTACATTTTGAAAGCAGGGGCTCTCAGAACCCCCCTCGGCAGGGGGGGCACCGAAGTCCCTCCAGGAACACCCTGTGTCGCCCTCCTCATATCAACTCGCGTAGCAGGGTGTCCAGCTGCCTGAACGAAGAGACAGGTACCTCCATAGCAATGTTGGCAAAGAAATAGAGCAATTTCGGGAGCATGACCATCTTAGACACTGAAATCTGAGCCATAATTGCAGCTTAAGAGAGCTCCAAAAGGGGATTCAGGACGTAAGGGATCGGAGAGCCTTCCCCAAATTGCCCTCTATTAGATTCTCTAGATACTGGAAGATCTGAACACCCAGGTAGTGAAGCAAGGATGGTGATCACACCAGATCTGGAGGAAGATCTAGGGGTCTCTGAGCTTCTGGAAACATTGGAAACACATGGGGTTTAGCTTTATTAACCCAGAGACCTGATATTCTCTTGAAATCCCCTAAAAGATCCAGTGCTGCCGCAGAACCCGTGGGCCCATCCCGTAGGTAAAGGAGAATATCATCTGTTTAGAGAGGGATAATATGTTCCGGCCCCTCAATGTCTATACCAGTTCCCTTACCCACCTGCCGAAAGAGCTCAGCCAGCGGCTAAGTGGCCAGAGCAAACAAAAGGGGGGACAGGGGGCATCTTTCCCTTGTACCTCTGTACATCCTATACTGAGTGGAGATGGTGGTACCCGTTTTAACCTGGGCAGTCGGAGTAGTGTAAATCAGTTTAAACCTTCCCACCCAGCGTTCCCCCAGACCCATCTGCCGTATGGCCTCAGACAAGAAGTCACACCTTACTGTGTCAAAAGCATTTTCGAGATCAACGGACATCAACATTATACGCGGATGAATTCAGGCGTCTGGGTGATACAGAACACGGTAAAATGTCTAAGGAAATCAGATTTTATGTTGGAAACGTTTATCGAAGGCCATAGCACTGCCGCCCTACCTGTGCGGGCAGGTGGAAACAGTACTTGTGTACAGCAAGTGACTATGGAATTAACCGTCACCAGATAAGTGATGCCTGGTTCCATTCCGTAGCAACCTCGATCATTCAGCATCAAATAGCTCCCATTCGAGAGCATCCTGAACACAGGATGAATCCGGGCAGCTGGGGAACCCTTCAGATAACAAGACAAGTTCGCCACTGAAGCCTTGCATGCCCGTGGTGAGAAATGTCCTTGCAAACCAAGGAACCAATCTCCACAGTCGGAGCCACAAAGAAAAACTTCTGTGTCCCCATTACTGCATCTAAACCTGAATGGTAATTCCCAGTACTTGTGCACATAAAATTCCCCTAGCGCTTCATATCTGCCTACCTGTTGGTATTGGAGACAATATTTGAATTGGAATGGTGTCTCGGACATGGCGAAATATAATTGGTCAAATTTTTCAATGTACAACATGATCTATTTCGCATCTCTGCATGCCATTACTATCTGTCTTTTCGTTCGATCGTATGCTGAAAACAGTTTTATACTGTTGATGTAACACCATGGCAGGCAGCCAGAATGTAACTTTTGTAACTTCCAGCTCAGTATTAGTATTGACCTAATTGTGACTGTCCATGTTATAATATAGACATAGCTTGCTGTATTATGTCAATTGCGGAAGACACTATGTTGCCCAGTGAATACATTCAGGATGATAAAGTAGTCATACCATTGTCAACAACAGCCAAAGCCTTTTCTAAATTAACCCTATCAATCTTGCACACTTTCTTTAGCAGCTTCCTGTTGAGAATTTTTCCACAGCTTGTTATATATTTCGTATAAAGATCACTTTTGACATACATTCCAGGGGCCTAATAAAAAATTCCTGAGATCCATGCCATCAGAAAGAAGGGACAAGCGTTGTTTCACCTGGGAAAGTGCTGAGGGTTGTAGCCAATCTAGGCATAACTTCCCAACACTATATGACATCACCACCCAAGTGTTCTGTTTGTACGTACCGCTGATCAGGCCTATTGATCCTAAACCCTTCGGTGTTACCCAGGAATCTAGATTGACACCCGTTTGTGTCCACAGGCCAAACCAACCATTCAGTCCAATTGGGGTCTGATGAATTGAAATAACCAATATGTAGCATGGTATCTAGTGTATCCTCACTGTAGTGTGTGAAGTGCTGACACTTCTCGAAGAGATGAGAATGCGGGAATGCATGGTGTGTTCAAATCCTTTACTTTTGCTATACCAAGACATGCAGTTTGTTTTGCTGTTTTGATCAGGAAATTCATTTGATATGGTATTAGGCATGCTCTGAATAATGCCTCTGTTGCCTGAACCAGTTAATCTTTTGTCCTCATGACAGATTATGTGTCTATGGTGTCTTTCCAAAAGTCGAAACCCTATATAGACAGTTTGGAAATAAAGAAGCAGAATAGATCAGCTTGGTGTTTGTTAACATATTTTTCTTTGCAGGTGTAGGTCCAAGCCTATAGTAATACGAGGCTGGGTCTGATGGTTCAAAACCTGAAAAATAAGCAAACATCTGTGAAAAAGTCTTTGAACAACCTTTCGGCGGTATTGGGCAGTGTTCCAGTTGTGTGTAATTATAAACAGCGCATGGGATACTAGCTTTATGTAAAAAATAGTGACCATAATGCTGGTCACAGAAAGTGTCTTCAAAATTACTAGTACCATCATTAGAAAATACAGCTGATTGCTCTAAAGCTGAAAGCAAATTATGCAGTTTCAATGTCCCAATCATCAGAGAAAGTACTGAAGGTGATGATGTAATTTAAAGAAATTTGCAACAAATAAGAAGTTTGCAAAAGTTCAGTAGGACCATACACCTCATACGATACCCTGTCCCACACAATTCCTTTACAAACTGGAACTGCTGTAATGTTCAATAGGGACAAATCCACTAGTTCACGGTGCGATGACGCAAGTAGTTTAAGAACCAAGTTCACGAGTTGTACTGCGGAGCGTTCTGGGAGAAAGTGCCCATTCAGAAGTAGGAAAAGACAGTCACTATACCAATCCAAAGTACCAGGAAAAGTAATCCAATTGTAATCCAGAGATGTATCCAGGGAACAACGAAGTAAGTCTTTTTCAGCCAATGAGAGAAAGCATATACTCGTTGCTTGAAAGGGAGAGGCGATGTTGGCAGTTCAGGCTCACTTGGATCAGATGAGAAATAGTCATATTGCATGAAGTAGCCAGACACTGTCCGGTCTATTCTCAGAAGCTCAGCGGGTTTTATTGAACTAGTAGATGACTCGATCTGTGGCATGTTTACATAGATGTCATCATTTCTGTACTTTTGATTGTACAGTTGTAGTTGTTTCAACAGGGAGACGTATAATTTCATTTTTGTTTACTGCTTCTCTCTGGACAGTGGAGTCTTCAGTCGTTATTGAAGCTTCCATCTGACCTTCCTGCATGTAGCAAGAGAAGAGCGGCGGCTACCCGGAAGTCTATGTGGCCTACTCTTGAGAATCGGCCACATAGTGTGGTTTGATCAGATCAATTGGGAAAAAACATTTTGTCTCAGCGACGGGCAAGTGGCAGAAGGAGTACAGTTCTGGTACCTTCGACAGCCAGGACAGGTACAGGCACTCTGTAAGATGACCCAAATTGTTTTTTGTCCACAATTTTCTCTCTGACCAGGTTCCGAATATTTGGGACCAAGGCAGGTCTTGCCGGTACTGTTTTCACTTCCCCAGTGGTAGTGCTTTTACTTGGATGTTGCTTTGTAAAGTTTGTATTCTTTAAGGTCCTTTAGAACATCCAAACGATCATTGATGTCAAATGGGGTTTCAGCCGCCACTGTACTAACACTATCGAGGCCGGGTACCCACATCCTCACCCCAAAAAGTAGTTCATAAGGTGTACGACCCCCCAGGGATTTTCTTGGCTTGTTATTAAGTGCCCACTGGACCCCATAATAGATGATTAACCCAACTGCCACCCGAGCCTAATACCCTTGCTGTCAAGGATTGCTTTAAGTCACGGTTTTTCCTCTCAACTACTGAATTTCCCTTTGGATGGTATGGGGAAGAGTACCAGAATGCCACACCCAAACTTCCCATGGCTTCTTTGTAAGCCCAAGAGCTAAAGGCCGTACCCTGGTCGGAATGTAGTGTACCTATTGCATTTGTGCCGATAAAGACTCGCAAATGATTTATAACAGTTTTAGCGTCAGCCGAGCAATGGGGCCAAACCCACAGGAATCTGGAGCATGAATCCACTGCCACCAAGATGTACTTGTAAGCCCCGTCTGAGTGTAAGGGGCTACAGTGATCTAAATATACACATGTAAGAGGTTTGTCTGAGATCAATAAAGGTGTTTGTGGTGGGCATTCTACCGTGGAGGCCTTTATCTGCTGTCAGATGTTGCATTTGAGGACAAAGTCCTTGGTCTGTGTTAGAAATGGGGTAGCATGGTACAGAGCGGGCGGGCCAAACTCCAGAGGACATGTATAAAGGATCCGCGCAGCACACACAGATGACACACAAGGCACACTACAAAAAGACACCACACCAGTTTGGGTGAAAACAATATGGGCCCGATGTAGGTAATCCCAGATTACCGATTCTTAAATACCGAATCATACCGATTCGGTATTTAAGAACTTGCAATCGGGATGTAGGTAATTTTACCGAATTAATTACCGAATCGGTATGATTCGGTAATTAATGAATCAGTATTTACCGGTTCTGTAATTGCCATTGATTACTATGGGCCTTGAGGCCTATAGGAATCAATGTCAATTACTGAATCGGTAAATACCGATTCGGTAAAATTACCGAATTTGCAAGGGGGACAGGGTGTCACTTTGAAACCCTGTTGCACCCCTGATTCTGGCTTGTGTGCCATGTGGCACACATACATGCCCTTACATGTATGTGTGCCACATGGCACAGGTGCACAGATGTGCATGTACACAGGAATTCGTTATTTACCATGACATAGCATGTCATGGTAAATAACAAATTCTTAAGGGCCGGTGGCACTGTTTTCAGTGCCACCTACATCACAAATTTGAGAGTCGGTAAATTTACTGATTCGGTAATTTACAGAATTGGTAAATTTACCGATTCTGTAAATACACCGAATCGGTAAATTTAAGGCCCCCTACATCTCAATCACCAGTCGGTAACGGCCGAAATCGTCCGTTACCGACCGGTATTTAGCGACCTACATCTGGCCCTAAGTGTATTACCAGATCAACACAGTAGAACGTAATCACAGTGGCATGTAAACGATGCCAGCCGGCACTGGGTAATGGGTTGCTCGGGGACTATTTACAGGGCAGCGCCCAAAGTGCCGCTGCCAGAACCATCGCTGGTACAGTTCGGGTGAAGGGAAGGGTGAACGACAAATGAAAAAGGTAAATTCAACAGTCTCAATCCTGTAATGAACAAAGCAGGCATAAACATTAGGCAGACTCCATTAACAGTGGTAACATTAGACCTGAACAGGTTAACAGGAGCAACATTTCCATTAACCCAAAAGCATTGTTTGCAGGCACATGATGCATTCAGATGGGCTGGTGGTATGTTAGCAGCACGGCGTCACACCTAGCAAGTGCGTCAACATTTAGGCAACATTGCTGGCCTCAAAACCTTAGTAGGCGTAGGCATGAACACGCGATCATAAGTCACATCAGTACATCCTGGGCATGAGTCACATCCCGCATAAAACCCCACAAGGCCTAGCCTCAGCACCATAGCGATAACCATAAAACCTTATCAGTAAGCATTAACATAAATCAGGGACTGACTCACGGCCGGTATCACATTGGGCACGATCAGATTAGCAGGGGCATAGGCAGGACTAGGCTTCAAATACAACAAGCCCCCCCCCCCCCCCCCCCCCCCCAGGTGGCATAAGAACATTAGGGGAGACCTTGTCATATACCACGGGTCCACTACGCATAGAAGCACTGGTGTAAGTCACATTGGCCTCAATCCATTAGGGCTATGGAACCTCACAGTAGGGCACCACACCTGACCGTAGCGTGCGCCCCCTGGGGCATCAAGCAGGAGACAGCAACCTGGGCCTAAACTACATTAAGTCAGACATGGCCCTCCATCCGGCAGTAATCCTGGGGCCTCGCAAGTCCAGGCTCTGTGTGTCCCCAATCGCTGCCACTACAGACTGTCCAGCGGGGCAGTGGTGTCCAGTAAAATTAGTTCAGGGTCCAGCTGGAGCCCCTCCGGGCCCCACACACAGCTGGCTGCTCATTGCAGCTGACCACTGCCAGTCGGGGCAGCTGAGGAAACCGGGCCGGCACGGACGCTCCCTGCGTCCTCTGCGTAGGACCTACAGGGCGTACACCGACACTGTGCCCCGGGGCCCCCTCCCTCTCGACCACCAGTCCCCCTACTGAGCCCCTCACTCACCGGGACTCCTCGGTCTTCACCCGGGCCCCATCCTGGGACCCGGGGCTTCCGCCGGTGGTCCCGAGGCGCCAGACGGCTTCTGGGGCCTCCCTCCTCTCCCCACCTGTGCTGCTTGGCTCACAAGGGCACTGACCGGCGGGGTGGGCTCCCGCTCCGGTCTCTCTGCACTCCCGGGGCTCCCTCGTCACTACAGGAGCCCCGCAACGTCACCACTGGATTCCGGCTTCTTCCTGCTTCCCGGCAGCGGCTTCCGTCGTGCGGGCCCCGCCCACCTCCAGGTGGCTTGCAGGTCTTCCGGGTCGCCGCAGGCAGAGCGGCAGCCCCAGCTACTCCCTGGGTCGCGACGGTGAACTTCCTTCGGTGCTAGTGTGGGGTGGGCACCCGCGGAGTTAAACAAGCACCACGTCGCGGCACACACGGGGGTAGGCACCCGCTTATAAATTATTCATAAAGCGGGGTAGGCTCCTGCGAAAGGGGGCATTAAAACGCAGGGTAGGCACCCGCCGCTTTTAATTATGCAAAAGTGCCGCAACAGGTGGAGGTAGGCACCCGCTGGTTTTCAAGTCGGCAAAAAGGGCGCGGCAATTACGCGCGAGGGCAGCAATAATGCGGGGGTAGGCTCCCGCGGCGCTTCACAGTAGAACAGTTCTCCTTGGCCCCACAGCGCTTAGAGGATTACAGCGCTTGGGTAGCACAGCGTAGGCGGGCTCAGTCCTCTCAATACAGCGCTGTAGGCCTCATCTCCTCTTCCCCTGGCAAATCAAATGCAGCATTCATCCAGCTCTACCCGGCACAGCGTCGCAGGTTGGGGTGGAAGCGCTCCTCACCTCTGGTGCTGGGAATATAGCGCAGCACCCTCCAAGCGCTAGTCAGCAGGCAGATAATGCGCTCTTCTCTTCCAGGCGCTTGTCAGCAGTCAAGGCCCAGGGGTAGCGCTCATGGGGCGCTAGGCAGGAGAGAAGCAAGCACTACTGGGCCAGGTCAGCAGTCGTGGGCACTCATCAGGACAGGGCGGTAGGCTTTAAGAACCATCCTCCACTGTAGCGTGGCACTCCTCCTGTACAGCAGCCTTTACTCCTGCAGTGGGGCTTTCCCTAGCCCTGTGGACAGCTGAGGGGTATCAGTTGGGTGCAGGGTCCAGTACATAGGCCCAAGTGGCAGTTCCCCCTGGCAGCAGGTCCTCTCACGTTCATGTCCCTGCTCTGTCTTAGCACATGGTGGCACAGCCCCCTTATTTATGCGCCCCTCACCCCACCTACCAGACAGTGCCAGAAGCTTCTGGAAGCCTCTGGGGAAAATGGTTCTAACTGGCTCAGGGGGAGGAGTAGAGCACCATGGGTGCCAGGCTTTCCCTCCAAAAGCTGGGATGGCTGGGAACAGAACATCTAGACTGCTAACCTGCCACAGTCAGGTGGCACAACACACAGCCATGGCATCCATTTTAAACGCAGCATGTTACCAGGGTACATACTTTTGATGGGGAATTATAGGTGCGCCCACCATTGCATTACATTACTAGGGCAACTCACACCACACATGGCCTATACAACTCTCTACCATGGGGGAGACATCCTAAAATAGGGTGATAAAAAGCGAATAATTTTGGGAAAATGGGCCAAGTCCATCAGTCTGTTTAGTAAGACCTGGCCACCAATAGCGCAGCTTTAGTAGTGAAGCTGTTGCAGTAATCTCTGCATGAGCTGAACCCAGACCCTCGTGTGCAGCTAGTATCAATCCCATCTGCGATCAGTGTTTGGTGTTACTCTATCCCCCACTCCTGGAATCTGAGCATACAGAATGTTCTCTGCATCTAACTTCTAGGAGTATTTGAGTGGAAAACCTTTCAGCAGGGCTGAGCTGTTGTGTTTGGCATTGATATCTATCATAGTTGTTCCTTCGTTCTCGCACTGGAGCGAGTTATTACAGGAACGGCAGCAGTCCGAGCTGTTGCCTTGGCGGCATCATCCGCCATTAAATTCCCTTCAACGTGAACGCCAACACGCCGGTAGCAGGTTTTCTTTCAGCTTTGCTACCTGTTTCCAAAGCATCTTGTGCTTTACTGTGCAACCTTTGGAAACTCTAAACCATTCTGGCCTCAATAATGTAAATATTTTTTATAGGGCTATACACAGTAAAATGAATCACACACAATTAGTGTGGAGAATTCACGATCCGTATCTGGGCTTTTAGTTCCGCCAGCTGTGCCGTACAGTCCCCTAGGGACTGGTTGTGGGTTTTCCCTGGATGGAACTTTCCATCATGCATTCGCCCTTTCACAATTGCGCACACCGCAGAATATTGCTGTTTTGTTCCTGCGGCCGGCTGGGCAGATCGATCGGTATAAATTATACATTCATATTGACTTAGAGGCATTATTTCATTTGGCAGAGGATATTCTTGTTCGTACTTCAAGAATGCTTGTGTTTGTAATGTGGAGTCAAATCTGTAATCTACATCTGTCGCAGTGAGAGAGTTATCCCCTTGAATCCATTCTGGATGTAATGCTTTAGCATTCAGGAGGTTTGCTTTTGTAACGGCATCTAGAGGACCAGGGTCATGACAATTATGCGTTTCCCCTGTGGCAGTGCTCTCTCACTACAGCAGTCTGTACCGCCCCATGTTGGGCACCATGTCGTGTAGTTCCTACTAATCTATAGGATCTGCGCATTGTTTGGACAACATAAACTAAGGGCTTGGTGTCAAGACTGATTCCGGACACGTTGGCCTATAGACCAGCTAGCTCACAGTGCCACCATAAGTCCCCCTAACTTATCAGGGAGCGAATGGTTTCTAGCAGCCACTGAACATGACAACCCTGTCCCTTCAGGGATCATGGAAACAGTACAGAACTTTTCGCTCAGTCACTCGTGCTCACTTATTCTCAGAGAATAATACAGAGAATACACAGTGGGACGTTTACAATAATATTTATTGAACCAACAATATTCTTGCATAAAGTGCGTGTGCTGGAATGATTAGTAGTGATTACAAGCACCAAAAATGTAAATATTTTTTCAGTTCTACCATGGTGCTAAAACAATGTATATATGCAGGCATATAACACAAGGCAGTAATCGAGCGTACTACTACGATTTGAACCCTACTCTAAGTGTATCTAATGTGTGTGTAGGTGTAAAGCCAAGAATCTCCCCAATAGACAATCCAACCCAGTTAGCTGATGGCTTAGAGTGAAAGACCACGCCTTGATCATGAACTTGACACCCCTCATGAGATGTTAGACCGCTGAGTGGTGATTTCTCAACATGAAAGGACCTTCGGTGTCAGCGAAGTGCCTTCTCTCCCAATCTATCGGGATGCTCATCTTTTATAATAGAAGGCAGCCTTGTGATGTGCGTATAGATTAGTGATGTTATAAATATGTAGATAGCCCTGTCGCCCCTTGGATGAAGATAGTGATGACATTTCTACATAGTGCAAAATGAGAATGTGCACATGGTTTATAGGGCGTTGTGATAATGTTGTGTGAAGCTAGATGCTTAAACAAGTTTAGTTTCGGGGAAACTAATACAACATTGTGGTGCATGCAAATATGTGCAAAAGGTCACAGCTGAATATATTATTTGTAAGAACAATGTAAGAAATAAGCTGTTGAGCTACATGCGCCTAACTTGGGAATTTAACACCGGGAGGTGTTGCGAACCGTTATAAAGCCGTTCTGATCACTATGAATCAATGTGGGCATGTGGGGGAGTAACCGAAGGGACAATACTTTACTAAGGATCTTGAAATCCAAGTTTAACATGGAGAGGGAGTGGAACTCTGTAGTCCAGACTCCTTGGGTTTTGGTCTGTGTGAGAGTGATGACATCCGCATCTCTAGTCGATTCAAGGAGAGCACCGAATGTCAAAGAATTAGCAAAGAGCGTTTCTAATTTCGCAGCTCAGGTCCCAGCAAATGCTGCCTAAAATTCAGCAGTGAGGCCATCCGTGCCAAGGGTTTTACACATCGCCCTCTTTTTAGTGACAGCTCTGTACGGACACTGGACCCCCCAATCCTTTGCAGTTCTCCCTAGGAAGGCCGTACATTGATAATCTGGCCAAGAAAGTGGTCTGTATCTCAGCCTGGATTGGCTCTGCGCTTGTAAATAGCGTTTCGTAATATTAACGGATCTTGTTATTAATGCCTTCAGGGGAGTAGAGTGGCTCTCTGTTTCCTATCTGGATGTGTGTGATAGGAGCCGACCGGATCTCAAAAGCCAATAAGCCAGGCAAAAAGCCTGCCTGGTCGCCCCTCTTCCTCATGTGCCCTAGCAATGTAATGTTTATAGTCATGGCAACACAGCAGTTCTAAGATGACATTATATTGCTCTTGGGCATCCTAAAGCCTGTCTAAGGCCGCTGAGCATTGCCCAGGTCATGCAATCTACCATCAGGGGTCCAAAGTTACACTTTCATCTCTTTCTGGACACCAACAGATTGACTTGGGTAGTGGCCAAGAACCACCACTTTGAAAACCTATCATTCAATTAAACACGAGGATGCTGATCCTTGGTTATGGGCAACGTAGCTGGAGACCGCCTCCGCCAGGTAGTTGTGAAAGCAAGTGTCTTCCAGGGAAGATGGGTTGAGTCGCCAGGTGGGAATCTGTGGGTGTTCCACACACGCCTGGACCCCAACAGCACAGGGCAGTCTTCATTAATGATGGTATCCTTTTTGATGGCAGGTTTGAGGATGGTTTGTAAGACATTTATAAACTCATTGGTTGGGTCGAACGATAAAGGCTTGTAAATATTGGAATCTTGGATATGATCATTAACCCTTTTCTCATAAAAATCGAAGTCCATGATGACCATTGCCCCACCTTTATCAGCTTGGCGAATGGTGATTTCTGTTTTGGCTGCTATTTGTGAAAAGGCCTGTTGTTCCTTTTGAGCAATGTTTGTATTTTGAATTTTTTTTTTGGATTAGATATTTTTTCCAATTCTTTAAGGGTGATGGTTTCAAAAGCATCTAGAGCTTTTTGGCTTGTGGGGGCCATAAATGTACTTTTGTTGCGTAGTCCAATCAATGTGTTATCTCGTGGTCTTTGTGTTGAATCTACCACATTATGAAAAAAATGTTTGAGCCTTCGTATACGCCATAAATTTGAAAAAGCAAACTTTTATGTCGAGTTGGTTGGAGTGATACGTAGGAACGAACAATGTTCCTTTTTGTAAGGTTCTCATTTGGAAGTTTGTTCATTTGTGTCTGGAGATGTTAATCACTAGGTTCTCTGACTGCACGCTCCCTTCGCAACAGGTTTTGTCTACAATGTTTTTCCTCCTGCTTCATTTTGTGGCCTTGGGCCTGCCCCTAAAAAAGATTGACCTTCGCTGGTGGAAGATGTAGAAGGACCTTCAGTTGCCGGTTGTTGTGAGTCATTGATAACGTGGGGTGTACTTTTAGATTGAGAATCTGTCTGGACTGGTGGTGGTCTGCTCCTAGTTTGAGAGTCATCTGAAGATGTTCCTTCCATGTCAGATGGGTGACCAGTATTTCTTCGCTGTTGTCTCTTGTTAGCGTATACTTCTGCCCAGGTGTATATTTCTCCTAACTTATAATCCACTGTGTCACGTTTGAATTTTCTTAATATTCTTTAGTTGATCTCCTTGGTGTATTCATTTAGTTGTTTATTCAAATCCGCTAGTGTCGCGTTCCAATCTACATCATCCAATTTCATGGAAATTTCTTGTTTGAGTTCCCCTATTTCCTTATTTAGATCTTCAAGTAGTTTAGATAGTTCTTAAACTATAAGTAAAATTAAATCCAGTGAGCACTTGTTAAGGATTGCTTCCCATTTCTCTGTGAATTTGGAATTGTTTTTGCATAGTGTAGATTTCAGGGCAATTCTTAGACCTCTTGGTATACGTTGTACTTTGTGGTACTTGATCAAAGTACTAACATGCAATCTCTGGTTGATGGCTTTTTTAGAGATATATAGAAGCTGTTTAATGTTGGTTTGAGTCGAGGTGGTACTTGTGCTGATTCCTTCTGATTCCTCAAAAAGAGCATATATTCGTTGAGTATCGTCCAGAGTGTAGATAAAAGTGTCTGCTCTACGTTCTGTTGTTTTTGCTATTTCATCCATTGGTACTGTGAGTGCATTCTCTATATGTTACTAAGATTAGGGAATGACGGCGAAGAAAAGAGTGACACACTCCTTTTAAAAAAAAATATTCCAGGTATTCTTAAGGGATGGTAATACGGTGAATGGTGCAATAGGGTAAATTCTTCTGAGTATGAGGATGATCAAGATGTGGTTGCACTCTCCTAATCTAAGAGAGTGTCTCCCTTGATGCATTCGGTAAGAAAGTTTTAATCTTTAATCAATAAAGTAATTGCTTGCTTCACAACTTTGATAGCGATGTGTATCTTATTTTATTAATGGGTTATTCAATGACCCAATTCTCCATTTAATCTTTGAATCAACTTTGAATTTAGCATTCATTCAAAGTGCCCAATGCATTTCGGGCCAATGAGCCCTTCATCAGGGGATAGTACACGGCAAATAAGGAAAAAGAGTATCAGCAGAATGACAATAAATATGTGTGTTGTAAATAAAGATCCATATGGTGAGTACCAAACGTGCGGTTAGCTTTCATGGTGATAACTCGTGGAACACTGGTGGATTTCAGGATCCATAATGAAAAGTGGTCACATAGTCAGTCAACGTGTATTAATAGTTCAATCATGCCATAAAAACCAGTGAAATCGTAACGTGATGAAATTCTGCTGACGCAGAATGCGCAAACTGTAACCCGAAACCGTAAAAGAAAAGTGAAACCTGCGAGTACTCGTATAGTTGTGAAAGTGCTGTAATATTCATGCGTTTGTTCAGTGTGTAGAAATAATTGGTGTGTAAAGGTGGCGTGATAACACAAGTTAATTGGAAAATGGACGCGTCCGTATGAGCGATGTAATAGGCATCTAGTTAAATGAAACAGAAGATGACGGAGCGCCAGGTATTGAAATCATGGTACTGAGCGTGCCAGCAATGCATCGCTAGCAGAATTTACTTGAGATTAAATCGTGTCAGTGATCGATCCCTGGATTCTTCCGTGTGCCGGACGGCGTTTGTAAAATATGTGTGTACACGTCAGTAACAGCGTCAGCCGGATATACTTGACGTCGTTCTGAATTGTGGGATATGTATGAACTACAAAGAAAAAAGACTCGCAGTTTCATACTAGGTGTGAAACTGGGAGAGTAACCGTGATAAATTACAGTGCAATTAAGCGTGTTCAAAAACCGGAAAATAGGCTGAAGTGTAACAAAAATCCAATCATAAAATGAAAGTGAGGTTAAAACATGTGAAGTTAAAAAAACGTGGTTACCGAGTCGGACGGAAGTGATTCACAAATAAAATTCAAAATGAAAAGAGGTATGAGAGGAAAGAGTAATAATACAGTTAACAAGCAATGTTCCAATACATGGTGTAGAACAAGTTATAAAAAGTACAAGTATGAGAGGATAGAATATTTACGTGTAGAATAACTCTACAGACTGACTCTACAAAAAACAGCTGGGGTCATATCGTTCATTGAGTCCATGTAGGCTGATGGAATTGTGTTTATCTATTCAAAATATTTCTCTCTGTAGCATGAATTGCGTATTGTTACGTCCTTTTAAAATTGGTACTTGTTTGAGAACTAAAAATCAAAGTTGACTGATGTTGTGTTGGAAAAGATGAAAATGATTGGCAATTGGAGATTTGGCATAATGAGTACGAATGTTACTCTTGTGTTCTTTGAGTCTTATCCGTATTTTCCGCTCAGTCTTGCCCACATAAACCAAGTCACAAGGGCATTTTAACATATAGATGCCATTTTGGCTATTGCAAGTGGCTGTTACTCTTAGTTTTATTCATTTGATAACTTTATTTCGGTCAAAGACCATAAAAGTGCAATAAGATATATACAAGCACATAAATAAAACCATGAATACATAAAAATTTAAAAAGTTATTAAATGTTAGTTATCAAAGATGAGAAGAAATGAGAAGCAATAGTCCATTATTACTTATTAATAAAAACAGATCTTCTCCGCCACATGCCAAGTAAAAATCGGGAGACAATGGGAGGGGCGGTATCGTAAGTTAAAACTCTGCAAGCTTGTACACATTGTCTGAAACCCAGGTTTTTGCACAATGGGATAATCCAGCATTTCCGAATTTCGCTATATGCTGGACAAAAGAAGAAGATATGTACAATGTCTTCCCTACAGTAGTTACAAGCAGGATAGTTGGCCTCCATCGATTTTGCCCATCTAGATGTCAATGCCCCAATCGGTATAGAGCCGTGCCTCAATTCAATGTATAGTTTTCTTGCAAGTGGAGGCTGCACTAGGTCCAGGAACACCTCCGTCCTGGATTCGGCTTTCATCAGTAGGAACTCAGTAGACAGCCTGCCCAGGGAAGTCGAGCAGTGTAGCATTTTGAGGTTGTATGACCTTACGGCCGCCACTAGTACAGACCTTTGCATCCTCGTGCAGCTGACCTCTGGTGTGCTCCATAGTTGGGGTAGGCCAATTTTGTAGAGACGAGCCTTTGTATGTACCAACCAGGGTATGTTCTTATTCTTTAGCTGCCCCCTAATTGTATTGAACTCTGCTCTAAAGGATGCGAGCTCCGGCACAGGCCAGAGCCTTCTCCAGTAGAGCAGAGGTTGTGCAGCTACCAGTTCTGTTATGGGTTCCAAGCCCAGATCCAAGCGTAATGGTACGAGGGGCGTGCTTTGGGGAAGGGCAACCAGATGGCGCATCGTGTCAGTGATCGATTCCTGGATTCTTCCGTGTGCCGGACGGCGTTTGTAAAAGATGTGTGTACACGTCAGCAACAGCGTCAGCCGGATATACTTGACGTCGCTCTGAATTGTGGGATATGTATGAACTACAAAGAAAAAGGACTTGCAGTTTCATACTAACTGTGAAACTGGGAGAGTAACCATGATAAATTACAGTGCAATTAAGTGTGTTCAAAAACCGGAAAATAGGCTGAAGTGTAGCAAAAATCCAATCCTAAAATGAAAGTGAGGTTAAAAAATGTGAAGTTAAAAAAATGTGGTTACCGAGTCGGACGGAAGTGATTCACAAATAAAATTCAAAATGAAAAGAAGTATGAGAGGAAAGAGTAATAATACAGTTAACAAGCAATGTTCCAATACATGGTATAGAATAAGTTATAAAAAGTACAAGTATGAGAGGATAGAATATTTACGTGTAGAATAACTCTACAGACTGACTCTACAAAAACAGCTGGGGTCATATCGTTCATTGAGTCCATGTAGGCTGATGGAATTGAGTTTATCTATTCAAAATATTTCTCTCTGTAGCATGAATTGCGTATTGTTACGTCCTTTTAAAATTGGTACTTGTTTGAGAACTAAAAATCAAAGTTGACTGATGTTGTGTTGGAAAAGATGAAAATGATTGGCAATTGGAGATTTGGCATAATGAGTATGAAGGTTACTCTTGTGTTCGTTGAGTCTTATCCGTATTTTCCGCTCAGTCTTGCACACATAAACCAAGTCACAAGGGCATTTTAACATGTAGATGCCATTTTGGCTATTGCAGGTGGCTGTTACTCTTAGTTTAATACTGTTCCTTTTGTGGGGATGTTGAATGATGTTGCCCTTTCTAATGGAATTGCAATTTCCACAGTTGTAACAGGGTGTCGTTCCTTTGAAAATTTTGGATGCAGTTAAAATTTGTTTCAAATTTCTTGACCGTTGGTATGCGAATCTTGGGGGGGTGTTGAAGATGTGTCTGATATAAGTTTCAGTTCCAAGCATTGGCCAGTATCTTCAGATGTTTTTTTAATGAGGTAACTTTGAGTAGAAAATTTGGATGCAAACACTCTTCTGGGTTCTCTGTCATCTTTAGGTTTGTGCCTTAACAAAGTTTGACGTGCAACTTTGTCTGCTTTCTGAATAGCATTTTCTTAACCACATGACTGCTAAGGCAATTCCCCTCCTGTGCTGCAGATCCTTGAAATACATTATTTCATGATGAGCTCAGCTCGTCATGAGCACACGACCAGTGTACTGCATGACGAGCTGAGCTCGTCATGAGCAGCGAAGGGGTTAAATCTCTTTGTGGTATTCACGTTGTCTGAATTTCTCAATGCATGTAAATTCAGCAGGGAGGCCATCCGTGCCAAGGGTTTTACCCGTCGCCCACTCTTTAGTGAGAGCTCTGATCTCCTGTATGGACACTGAACCCCTCAATCCTTCGCAGTTCTCCCTAGGAAGTCCGTACATTGATAATCTGGCCACGAAGGTGGTCTGTATCTCAGCCTGGAGTGGCTCTGTGCTTGTATATAGCGTTTCATAATATTAACGGATCTTGTTATTAATGAGTGGCTCTCCGTTTCGTATCTGGATGTGTGTCATAGGAGCCCACCGGGTCTCAAGTCGAATAAGCCAGGCAAACAGCCTGCCTGGTCGCCCCTCTTCCTCATGTGCCCTAGCAATTTAATGTTTATAGTTATGGCAACGCAGCAGTTCTAAGATGACATTGTATTGCTCTCGGACATCCTAAAGCCTGTCTAAGGCCGCTGCGTCCGTACAAGAGCATTGCCCAGGTCATACAATCTACCGTCAGGGGTCCGAAGTTCCCCTTTCAGCTCTTTCTGGACACCAACAGATTGACTTAGGTAGTGGCCAAGAACCACCACTTTGAAAGCCTACCCTTTAACTAAACACGAGGATGTTGATCCTTGGTTATGGGCAACGTAGCTGGAGACCCCCTCCCCCAGGTAGTTGTGAAAGCAAGTGTCTTCCAGGGAAGATGGGTTGAGTCGCCAGGTGGGAATCTGTGGGTGTTCCCCACACAGGCCGGGACCCCAACAGCACAGGGCTGTGATCTGACCGCATACGCCCCAAACATTCGGTATGTGTCATGTATTGCTGAGCCTGCAGGAGCACACAAGCCTGTCTATCTGGTTATGAAGGCCGTAGGTGTGTGAAAAATAAGAATAGTCCCGCTCCCCCCATGCTGTGTTCTCCAGACATCCGTAAGTTCCCAATCTTCTTGCTAGTCCCGCAGACCTTCAGCCTACCTGTGCTTGGACGCTCCTGGCAAGAGGGGGTAGAAAAGTCTTGAAATACATCCGACACACAATTAAAATCCCCACTCAATAGGAGGTCGTCAGTGAGTAGTCCCACCGGGGGTACGGTAAGGGATTGGAGGAAGGCTACTTTGTCCTGGCTCTGGGCGTAAATACTTCCCAGTGTTATATCTCTTCCCAACAGCCTTCCTTTAAGTAAGACGTAGCGGCCTTCTTTGTTAATGACAGAGTGGGCAGACTCAATGGGGGTACCCGCCCTAATCCAAATTAGTGCTCCCTGTGCAAAGGCAGAGTACAAGGTGGCATACAGCTAGCCCCGCCACTTGCGCCACAAACAATCAATCTCGCCCCCCTAAGATGTGTTTCGTGGAACATCGCCACCTGCACCCTGCGTCTTCTTAAGTATCAATGTATATTGGGTCTTTTGGAGGCCGATCCCATCCCCCTGATGTTCCAGGATTGAAAAATTCGGTGTGTTGGTGGTCAGCCATTTATTTGTGTAGTATGCACGTACCGCCAGGGCCACTCAAGTCCCTCCCATTTCCAAGCTCCCTCCCCACAACACGTAGTGCGATCCCAGTGCAAAAAGAAAAAAAACAATAACTCACAACTATAAACTTCCCTACCCAAGGGCTGCTCAGTAAAAATTGAGTATCTTGAAGCATAATCTATAGAATGTCTCCTCCAGTCATCTGGCATGGGCCTATCTGTGAGGGGCAGGTGAATTTGGATGTGTGTGATCTGTGCTGTGCTGAACTTCCACACATTGGCAACACGGAAGTCAAGCCTAATATACAGTCATAGATTAGTGAATTTCTAATCAGAGGCTCTAAAGCAAAAACTAGCAGGTCACATAAGCACATTACATCGACCCCACATCTATTAACACAGTAAGCAAAAAAAGTAATACACATAATACGATTGGCAAAAGGACTTCAAATCAAGTCATCCACTGATTGTGGAATCACTATGGGGATCCTAGTGCTATGGATCTGCGATGACTCCGAGTCAGACAATGTGGATTTGAACTCAGATCGAGTGCAGGCATCTAAGTCTGTCTTCTGAGCCATCACAATCACTGCAACCTCCTGAAGGGCAGTAGCACTTTCCCGTTTGGTCTGTGATGGAGATGGTCCCCTCCGTGGTCTGTTACGCAGGGTATTGCGATGGCACTTCCTTGGCTTGCATTTGGGGGTTCAGGTCTAGAACGAGCCTCTTGGAAGGCAGTCCCCGCCCTGTATGCCTCAAACCAGTCCCATACTGATCCATGGTCTTCACAGAACTGCATGGTCCCGTCAAGTGTTATCCGAAGCTTGGAAAGGAACATCAGGGAGTACTGTATACCCACGTCACAAAGTCCTTTTTTAACCTCTAGGAAGGGGGCTCCTTTTGTTCTGCACTGCGGCTGTGAAGTCTGAGAACACTGACACTTTGATGTTATCTACTGTGCGCACCCTCTGTAGGATGATGTCCCTGTTCCTACAGTGGAGCAGCCGAGCAATAACAGGGCAAAGAGGACGACCTGAAGCCGGCAAGCATATGGAACCTTATGTGCGCGGTCCATTGCAATGAAGGAGGTGAGAGGGTTCGGTCCATGTCTTTCTCCAGCCAGTTCTCAAGGTAGGACACCATATAATCATGCTCCACACCATCAGGGAGGCCCACCACCTGGATTTTATTGCATTGATTATGCCCCTCTTCAGCTCAATGTTCAAGGGTCCGCACTCTGTCCAGAAGTTCCGTCATCTTACCTGTGAGCGTCAGGTGCTCGGGTCTTATCTCCCCTACTGAGGTCTCCACCTCTTTAACCCTATCAGCCAATTTGTGGTGCTCCGCCTGCAGCAGGCCCAGATCCACCGGCACTGTGCCAATGTCTTGTTGGAGGTAGTCTTGGTGTGCTCAATACCAGTAAGTATTTTGTCTAACTTAAGATGAATAGGGTCCGGCATGTGGGCCGGTTTTCCAGTTTCCACACTAAGGGTTCAGGACTGATCGCTCGGCTCTGGCTGTGCCCCCTCCGGCTTAGCTCTTGGTTTACCCATCTGGGTGGTGTCCGTATAGGAAGGAAAGGAACATAAGGGTTGTAGGTCAGTTCCCACTTGTGTAGGGCTGCAGAAGCACACAGTGATAAAGGCTGCACCATGTGACAATGAGATCGGTATTGGAGGTACAATCCCTGGCCCAGATGAGAACTGTGCGTGGGGGCAGTGTTTTGGAGAAACAACAAACGCTGAGTCCCCGCATAGCCCATGGAGGTCTGCCCACCCAGTGGCAAAATGGGTGTCGGGTAAGCACAAAAGTGCAGTCCAAATTGTTCCAGCCCGGTTCACCATGCATGGCTAGGTCCAGACCGCTCCTCTGCAAAAAAACATTATCGCAGTTAACGGTGGGGTATCTTCCTTCAAGGTGCCGGCCTTCGGAGTCCGATCTCTGTCCCTAACACCCCCTTCCCCCCCCTCACTGAGTGCAACAAATACATGAGGGTCAAATGTATGCATCAGGGATGCCTACAGCACACTGTTCAATATGGATGCCCTCAGCAAGAAATGTTCCGCAGGGGCACCAGTCACCCAAAGTACACAGGCACGGCACAACCTGCAGCCAAGAGACAGGAGGGGTCACCACCATGCAGCTCACTCTGGTACCTGGACTGCACTGGGAGACCGGGGTACAGGGTACAGAACAGCAGTGTATGGCCCTGTGGGTACAGCCCCACAATAATCAATAAAGCCAGTAGCAGATCGCCCCTGAAGTCACACATCTATGGGCCAGGGGTCTCCAGGTAGTTGCCAGGGAGTTGCTAGGGGCTTTTCAAGAGTTAACAGGTCCCATATGATTGAAAGGATCAGCCTGATTGCGTCTCCATTTTCGTCTCTCCGATAGTAGACCCCAACATGAAGGCGGGGCTCACCTGCTGCAACCTTGCCACTTCAAATCAGTGTAGGTCATAGGTAGCCCCCGGGGGCTACGGAGCACCACTCTAGACAAGCAGTCGCAGTTTGCCACGGGCATCGTGTGCAAATGTGCAACCTCAGTCAGCACCGGTCTCCAGTATAACCCTGGGCGTAGATTGCATAGTAGGGCTACGCACGCTACGCAAACTGCATAGTGTGGTAGGGAAAATGCTGTGTGCACTGAAAGCACAGTGCCGGATGCTTGTTCCCACTGTGCGATCATTGCAAACGGCATCTTGCACAGTGCAAGCGGTCGTTTCTTGCCGCTCGAGTAGGTTTGTACTTGAGCGGCAGCTTTCTCAACGCGGACTAGTAGTTTCTCATCACGAGCGGTCGCGAGCATACGCAACCACTCGCAATGAGAAACTTAACCGACCCGTGTGAGAATCTTGCCGAGAGGTTTATTTTCCACGCTCGCGATTGGCAATTTGATGTTGCTGATCGCGAATGAGGAAAAAGTCTCGCTGGGATGTTGATTTTGCTTGCTCGCGGTCACCAACTTGACGTTGAGGACCACGAGCAAGCAAAAAATGCCTGCTACAATATGCGTTTTTGCATTGTGCTACGTGCAATTCCTGTAGTGCGTAGTCGCGCAAACTACGCACGCTCCGCGAGCGTAGCGTAGTATTATGCCCAGGGTTACTCCAGTGTTGCAGACAGCCCACAGGGCCGCACTTTGTTATGTGAACTCTTTGGGCCCCACTGCTGCAGGTGGGCACAGCAGTGCCACGGAGGGACCCTCTGATGTCAGCCTGGCAGGGAACCATATGGCAGGTGCTCTGGGGTCTTTAGCTGCATCTTCCCACGGGCCCCAATCGCGTCCACAGCAAGCGAGCCCGGAAAGATTCTGAGGGCTGGGCCAAGGGAATGAGCCGGCAGCACTTCCACACGCCCCAAACATACCATAGGCCTCCGCACTTGCAGTCTGGAAGCGGTGCAGCAACGCCATTCGCGTAACACTCTCCAGCCCTCCCCTCCATGGGACTGCCCCAGGCTCCTCAAAGTGTGCACGGAGCAATAGACCGTACAGCCCGCAGTCTGCGACGCTGCCTCCAATCTCCCCACAGAGGGCACCAGACACCATGACAGCGGCAGTCCCATGCATATGCAGGAAAGTGCAAGTGTAGATTGATAGTGGCGATTAGGCAGAAAAAATTGCGAGCTGGCACAGAGCTTGCTTATTAAGCGTCCGTTGCGGTCACCATGTAGGCGAGGTTCCCAAAATGGTTTGAGTCTACATTAGTCGTTTTCATATTGTTTGTGCAGAACACACATGCAATGTGCTATTACTGTTTTCTTTACTTGTTTTACTCTTGCCATCGAAATGACTGCGTAAAAGTCATTTGTCTGACTGTGTAACTGTCTATGCATATTATAGTGCCTCTGAGCGTATGCAAAACCTCTTAGAAGACCTATATTACTTTTGACAAGGCAATAAATCCAACAAATGTTTTCATATACAGGGATGCTATAAATAGACAAGACTTTTAGGTATTATAAGACCATTATTTTATTTTCCTTTTCTTTAGTCTTTTTTTTTTATATCATTTTACTTTTTAAAGGTTTATACAAATAGACATTATATCATACAACATCACATACAAAAAGTCATAAATAATCCTAATACATTGAATAGATTGCTAATAATACAGTTAGATAAAGTGCAGTGTAAAGAAGATTTTTTGAAGAGGAAATTTGCCCCTATCGCTAGTACATCTTGATAACATGCAACCTTTCACACATACCAGTCATACAACCACATTCATAATTGTTTAAAACAAACAGCAAAAGAGGGAAGCATACAAACACACTAAATAAGATGGAATAATAACCCAAAGGTGCAAATGGTGATACACTTTCCACAGATGATATAAAAATGAGGATTCCACCGGTTTTAAACGATGATCTGTGTGGTATTGATCATTCTTTGATACATTATCCAGATCTTGTTAGGATGTACGGCCTACGTACGTTTCGGTGAAACAATCACCTTCCTCAGGGCCAAGATGGTAAAACAAACAAAACTCATACAGGCGATCAGTGAACAGAGTTTAAAAAGTAGGGGCAATAAGTTTTTTCTTTTCTGCTATGGCTATTGGGCAGAATGATAGTGTTATTCCATGATGTTCTAGATAGTATCAGTACACAATCGGGTAGCCGGTACTGGTAATAATTAATTCCTCATAGGGTGCTGGTCTTGTATTTAGAATTTGCTCTTGACCAGAAAGTAATAATGTTTCATTCTACTTTTGACTGTAGAAATGATGGCCGTAGCAGGGGGTCCCAGACGTGTTCGCGCAGCAAAAAATCTTCTTTACACTGCACTTTATCTAACTGTATTATTAGCAATCTATTCAATGTATTAGGATTATTTATGACTTTTTGTATGTGATGTTGTATGATATAATGTCTATTTGTATAAACCTTTAAAAAGTAAAATGATATAAAAAAAAAAAAAAGACTAAAGAAAAGGAAAATAAAATAATGGTCTTATAATACCTAAAAGGTCTTGTCTATTTATAGCATCCCTGTATATGAAAACATTTGTTGGATTTATTGCCTTGTCGAAAGTAATATAGGTCTTCTAAGAGGTTTTGCATACGCTCTATGTACTTTTATCTCCCTCCTCTTGGCCTACAACTAACTGGGAGAACTCTTTTCTTATAACTTATTATAGTGCCTCTACCATCTCCTGTTTGAACAATGGTCAGCAACAATCTCAACGACTATTGGTCTTCTGGATTCTTCTAAGCTAGTTGATACATTTTTAACTGTTTATTCTTCTGATGTGTTTAATTTTAAACACATTTCAAAGGTATAATGGGTACACAAAAGAGCAATCTTTGTACATCAAATCCAACATCACCCATTGCACATCAAGAAGTACAATCATATCCTTGCTAAAATTAGGTTTCAAGTGTTTGGGGGTCATGAATGAATGCCATCTTAACAGTGAAACCAGACGTTTCGTATTGTTTCATAGGAAAATTGAATGTTGAGCCCATCAAAGCACTTGATGACTTGATTTAATATGTTTTCTTTGATAATTGTTTTACCGATCTTATTTAACACTAACTTAGTTTGTTTTGTAAATCACATGGTGTTTGAATATTCATTGTAAATGAAGATAGTACGTGATATATCGCTGGCATTCTTCTCTAAGGAAGAAGTTCTTTGATTACTTATGTAATTTCCTTCAAGTAAGACGTTACGTCAGCCATCCCTCGGAGTGCCCAAAGTGCTAAGTTAAATGTTATAAGTTGAATGTACATAAAGTTGCTTTATCTCTTAATGTTAACAAAACATTATCAAGATGTTTCTACACAAAATCATATCAGAATGATACCGCAAAATGGGTCATCTACCATTTTTGTTACTTATGTCCCTGTGCGAGCATCGACAGCACTGCTGTCGCAGCTCTTCAGTTCGAGTTTCGGGGAGAGAGGGAGTGGAGGGAGGGGAGAGGGGTCTAAGGGGGGGCTGATTCAGTTGGGGTGTGGGGGGCTGTAGGGTTGTAAAAACGGTTGTTTCAGGTGTATCTCTGCTATGTACTACTCTTTATTTACTCTTTACTCTTCCTTTCCTTTCTTTCTCCACTTGCACTTTCATAGCTTCCTCTTACTTACAAAATTACTCTCTACCACCGCGATGTGTGCCACGCATTCCAGGGCCTTACTAGGCTTGCAGCGCTATCTATTGGAGCTTCTATAAAACACAGCCTACCTAGGTGTGCGGAAATCCTCGTTACAGCAAGACCATATTCACACAAAATCTCGTGGCGGCCCATCACCACATTAATCCGAAAATATATATCCATGGCTTCAGATAAGAACTTAGCAGCCTCTCTACATATTGTTTTGCTAAACGTTAAGGGGCTTAATCACCCAGTCAAGCGCAAAAATATTTTCAAGTACTTAGCCAAAACTAAAGGGGATATAATTCTCATGCAGGAAACCAAATTATCCCAGATTGATGCTGATAATCTCAAACAAAACTGGATCTCACTGACACTTTGCTCCCCTCCGACTCAAAAGAAAAGAGGGGTGATCACCCTGGTTGCTAAAAAAGCAAACTTAGCCCTGATATCACACTCGGTAGACTCCGAGGGTAGACCGAGTATTGCGCACCTACAAAGAGACGAGGACCATATTTATGTGGCAAATATCTATGGCCCTAATATAGACCTGCCTGAATTCTGGGAATATGTATCGAAAGAACTTGAAAATATTCCACAAGACGAACTCCTAGTGGTCGGGGGAGATCTTAACCTACCATTAGATCCCTTGTTAGACAGGCAATCCAAGAGTACATACCACCCCCCACGCGCACACGAGACATTGAAACAAATGTGTGCCAAATTCCACCTACATGACTCATGGCGCCTTCAACACCCAGATGGCCGTGACTATACTTTCTATTCCCTTCCTCACAATTCTTATTCAAGAATAGACTACCTATTGATATCCAACTCTCATACACACCTCATCGACGAAACTGATATAGCCCCCATACTGGTGTCGGACCATGCAGGTATCCATATGAAATTGGCAGGATCACACTCTCTTATCCCCCCAGGCGATAGAGATTCAACGATGAGATACTATCGGTGCCAGAGAACAAGTTAAGCATAGAACAATGCATACAAGAATATTTCCAGATAAACTCACAACCAGAAACAGATCCCGCCTTAGTATGGGACGCCTTCAAGGCCACATTAAGAGGTAAACTGATAGGTATCAGGGATCGTATGAATAAAGAATTAAATTCCGAACTGGACTCTTTAGAGAAAAGAATGAAGCAGCTAGAGTTGCAACAATCCCGTGACCTGAACAATAAAGTTACCATCGACCAATTGACGAACCTGAAATATAAATACAACGCCATCCTTAGTAAAAGGGCAGGAGTATGGATTAACAAATTCAAGGCATTAAGACTATGTGAGGGTAACAAAGCAGGGAAACTCCTTGCTTCCTATCTTAAACACAAAAGGAAGCAATTCCATATAACATCTATTAGGGACCAGTCCAATAACACCAAAACCAAACAGAAAGACATTCTCCATACATTTCAGTCCTTTTATAAGGAGCTCTAGAAGAATAATAACCAATTCAACATGGAAGAATGTAACAACTATCTAAAGTCAATTCGTCTCCCACTGTTATCCGACACTGACAAAACCAAACTAGGGGCCCCACTGACTATAGCAGAAATTTCTACCGCAGTCAAAACACTAAAGAACAATAAAGCTCCAGGGCCTGATGGCTTCACAGCCAAATTTTAAAAAAACTTTTGAAGAACAACTTAACCCAAGACTCCTCAATCTGTTCCATTCCTTCTCACTGTCGAACAGAATCACCCCCACGATGAGTGAAGCGACAATAATAGTGATCCCCAAAGATGGGAAGGATACCCTACTTCCTAAGAACTATAGGCCGATATCCCTCATAAATTTGGACTGCAAGATCTACGCTAAGGCTCTAGCATGCAGACTAAAGGCAGTTTTACCCTCCCTAATAAATAACTCACAGGTGGGGTTCCTGAAACATCGCCTTTCTAACGACAATACGAGACTCCTATGCCATGTACTGGAGAAGTCAAAAATCTCAAATGCCCCCGCAGTAGCAGTCACCCTGGACGCGGAGAAGGCGTTTGATAGAGTGTCGTGGCTCTTTCTCCGTCAATGCATGCACATATTCAACATGGGTGACACTTTTATTAATATGGTCATGTCATTGTACGCCTCCCCTTCGGCTAGAATTGCCATTAACAGTTCGCTATCGGAACCATTCCTTCTTGAACAAGGAACTAGATAGGGTTGCCCATTATCTCCCTCTCTATTCCTTCTGGCAATGGAACCTCTTCACCGCGACATACAACAGAACGTAGATATTAGGTGCTTCAACTTCGGGGATACAAGTGTAAAACTTGCTGCTTACGCAGACGATATTCTGATAGTCACTGAGAAGCCTAATACCTCTATAGCCGCACTGATGAACTCTATAGATTCATATTCCAAACCTTCAGGCTACAAACTGAATCGGGATAAATCCGAAGTTAAACCCCTCAACATATTCACTAATAAAGAATCTTTAACCATATCAGGTCTAGTCTGGCAAAACAATTACATCAAGTATCTGGGTATAGAATTTGGAAGCTCCATCATAGAGACCCTACTACATAATGAGAAACTCACTCTTGAAAAAATAAAAACTCAACTAGACGGATGGTCATCCCGCTTCATCACTTGGTGGGGCAGGCTAGAGACCATCAAGATGATGATTACACCGCTAGTAAACTACCTAATTACCATGCTCCCCTTAATGCTGTCCCAAGAATTTCATAATAAATTAGATAAAACTATTAACAAAAGCATGTATCAGCCTGCAAAAACTGAAATTAGATAAATCCATTGGCGGAGTCAACCTCCCTGACTTTAAGAGATATCAAATTTGCCTTTTTAGCAAAACAAGGTTCCTATTGGCTGTCCCCCCACCCCAGTGGACTATTCGCCGGAGTTGTTAGACATCGAAAAAGCGCTCCTGGAAGGCATGCCTCCCATCTTGATCCTATCAATGAAAGCGAATCAGATCCCATGCTCTAAACCCATATTTACCAACACCAAAATAGCCTTACTCAGAGTAGATAAACTGTTAGACTCAACGATAAGAAAATCTAGGTGGGAAGCGATTTGGAAAATCCCTCAATCACCTACAAAGGTAAACCACTATTCAACCCAACCTGGATCAAGAAAGGAATCATTTCCCCCCACCAACTCTATGATAATGGCTACCCTTTGCCATTTACAAAAATCCAATCGAACTTTGGGATTGATAGTTCCGATTTTTACTTATTCCTTAACGTTAAAACAGCCATTACAAAAGTGGGATTGACATCCAAACAACCAGCTCTTCCATCACTCCTCTCCTCCCTAAATAAAATTGGCCACCAGGTCTCGAGGCTATACAAATTACTGAGCCCGCAGTCATCAACATTAAATTCCAAAACAACGCAGTTCTGGTCGTCAGTCGCCTCCTTCTCCATCTCAGAGCTGGAGTGGTCCACGGCGTGGAGATCTTGCACAAGCCATAAAATAAGCCCTACATTATCACAAGCCAAGTTCTGGCTCATGCATAAAGTCTTCTGGACGCCGGCTCGCCTATATGCACATAAACTCAGCCCTAACGCATTCTGCTGGAACTGCAAGCGTGCCGAAGGAGATTTAGACCACCTCATACTCCAATGCGACTGTGTCTCACTGTTTTGGGATAGGGTATTTGACTTCATCCACAAAGTATTTAATATCTCACCTGCCAAAGAACTCCCCAATCTTGTTTTCGGATTTACTAAAGAGACCCAACTCCCAGAAATAGACAGGGCCCTCCTCGACCTCCTCCTCACAGCAGCTGTGAAAGTCATTCTAAACAATTGGAAAAACACCAAAAAGGCAAGCTATGCCTGCTGGCTAAAAAGGGTGATTAACCTCCGTGGAGCAGATAACATCACTTTGCAAAACACACCAGGGGGACCCTCACAAAGGAAACTTTGGAACTCACTAGACATCTACTTCAAAACCTATAAACCTCAGTGATTCATTATGCTCCCCATACCTTCCCACAGCTTCCTGGGGGCCGACCATACTTTCTCACAGCTTAAATAGCTAGTCATTCGTAACCTGAACTGCTAAGCCGCTTCGTGGTGGACCATCTAACCTCTTACTTCTTACATCTGGCTTCTCACCTCTTACCTCTAGCCTTTGTTCTCTCTGTCTATTTACTCCTTTTTCCTCTTATCTACTCCGTTCCTTTCCTTTCCAATTCCTTTTGTTCTAATGCCGCTCAGGAACCCAGCCTAGGAAGGCTGCAGGGTTGTTTGCCACATTGCCCTCGAGATCGTCACGAATGACAGCAACACCACCATGGGACATTATGCCTTTCTATGCTGAATGATGTATAATTGCAAGTATTGATTGTATGTACATTGCAATTTCTGATTTGTATGCTATATAACCCTGAAACTTCCAATAAAAACTTTTGAAATAAGCAGTGAGGGAGGAGTGATTTTCTAATGCAAAACTGAATGCCAGAAGTTGAATGAGGCAGATTAATTCTTCAGCATAAACGAGTCGGAAAACGTACTCCCTGTATGTTACAATGGTTACGAGTGCTGGTTCCTGAAATAATTACATTTACATATTTGGTGTTGAGGGTGAATTGTTATTTATTAGTTTCTCCTGATGAAGGTTTTTTTTCTGAAAAATACTGACCTCGAATGGCTATTGGATTTTCTTTGGATTTAAGAGATATTGGAATATATTTATGCTATTAAAATATATCATGAGTATGAGATTTCACAAAAGATTAAAACGTTACTAACAAACATTTGAACATATGTTCTTTATTTGGTGAAACGATATATCATCCCTCTCTTTTCACACTCTGGTCTACTAGTATGTAACTATGGACAGACTTCATAAATTTAACTGTTACTAAAGTACGTTAACATTTTTGTTTATAACGTATGGATAGCCTTAGAATGAAAAAAAGGTTATAACGTATGGATAGCCTAAGAACGTTGATTAGGACGTTCTTTTCCTAACACTAAATGTTATAATCTTTGGATAAACATACTTAAATGTGTTGCACCTATTTTTCAAAGTAAGAGTTATTTATTTTTATTTTTTGAGGAAAAGTAAAAAAGTTTCTAAACATTTATTGGGTAGTTTTCATAGTTGAAGTTTGCAAAATACAATTTCTTAAACAGTTGCAATTGTTTGCCATCTTTACATTTATTTGATAATATTTCGTATTTACTTAGAAATAACTCAAAATGTTTGCTCAGGCAGCACAATTTACAAGTTTGCTTTTTAATGTGTAGGCAAAAAGTGGGAAGTATTTAGTTCATTGTAAGGTAGAAATGAAACATTACTCATCTGCACTTATGCATTGTATGAGCACTGGTGTACTGGGGGTTACTCTACAGGTGCTGCAGCGAATCTTATTTGCTATTGAAAACACTTATATTAATTAGGTTCAAAATTTTACGTTTAATCAAAGCATGTTCTAAATACAACATTTATAGTAGGTGACTATACTTAAATGTTAGCTGAAAAATAATATTTTAACACAGAAAGGGCTGTTTGTTCACATTGAATAGTTTTTCTGTGCAAGATGTTTTTTTCCTCTGTGCTGCAACTTTGGAAGCCTACTATTAGTGAGTAGACACTTGTTTTGTATTAGACAACTGATAGTGAGGTTCTAATTGGGAAGGTACAATAACGACAGGAAGATTAAATTCATGAGAAGAAGTTTGGCCAGCAAGAAATTAACATTGTAACATTTCCTAGGACTAATGTCTGAAAGTGTATTATGTTCTGGTGAGAACATGGGGTGTGAACCTGTTCCCAGGAGTTTGTTCATATTCTATTGAGATGTAGAATTCAAAAGAAGATAATGTTGCAACATAGAATGTGTGTGTTTATATCAGTGTGTGTTCCTAGCAGAGCAGACTTTAGACCCTGATGAACAGATCTTGCAGAATACCTTTTCGTTGTCATTTGAGACACATTTGCTCATTTGCTTGCCTTGATAGAAGTTGTGCTGGGGACCCTCTATAGATCTTACAAAGCAGCGTATTGTTCGGGGAGCTTATATGGTTTCTGTGAAAGTATATACAGATTTGGAGGGACAGGGTATTTGTTCATCTGAAGTAAAAAGACATGTTCCTGTTATAACAGCATCGGGTGAATTATGTAATGCCCAACCCAAATGTAAATTAGTATTTTGGAATGGTGCAGGGCTGTCCTCAAAAATGGATGATCCCCAATGGTTAGGTTTTGTTGAAAAGGCTAACATAATGTGCCTCCAAGAGACATGGATGGTGGAAGAAAAACATATTAATGGGTTTCGTACATTTCATACACCAGTAATTGCTACGGAGCATGGGAGAAATAAGGGTGGCTTGTGTATATTTGTTTCCAACAGCATTGGTGTGAATAAGATAAATCTAAAAATTTCTTTGGCCTATTACCAGATTCTATTAATACATATGGGAACACCGTTTTGTGTAGCCCTGATACATTTTTATAATAACATCCCTAAGGAGCAGATAGTAAATGTCTTGACCAATTTTCTAAAAGACATTAGCAGCAAATTACAGGATGATATGTCTCATGATATATGTATTTTGTGGGGTGGTGACTTCAACAATGTCCTGTGCCAAAAGATTGGTCAGGGTCCGTGCTGTTTGACCTATGACAGGGAAGATGAAAAGGTACATTTTACAGACTCTGCGGTAGGGGACTTGCTTAATTTATTTGTCTACCAGTTTGACATGGGTTTTGCAAATTTTGTGTGTACACCATCAGTACCCTATAAACCTACTTATAATGGTAGAGGCTGTAATTCCACTATAGATTTTATTCTGGTTTCGAATAGACATTCTACTAAAGTACATCATTTTACAACTCATTCTAACGCCAGGAGTGATCACTATCCAATAAGTCTGGACTTTGACCTGATTAGACCCTTCATAGGCAAAAGGGATATGGCAGCTCAATATGATTTTAACATTAATCTCTCCAGATTGAATGGATATTCTTTGAGTTGGAATAAGGTTGATCCAACTACTTTCATGGAACAACTTGTATCCTCATGTAAAGAGGATTTCGCTGTGTGCCTAATTGAGGAGGCTAGGAATGAAGCTGTTATTAATGCCTTCTGCCATACTACGTGGAAGATTAAGAATATTTTAAGAGTAGAATCAGCACAGAGAGCTTGTAAGACACGAGGCTGGTTTGACCAGGCTTGTACTAAGGCCCATTCGAACTTGAAGAAAGTCTTACATATGAAGAATAAAAGTCAAGGTGTAATAAAACAGGCAAGACTGAAGTATAGGCGTGCCCTAAAAGCACGAAAGGATTAACTAAGGGAGGATGCATGGCAGGCCTTGCATGAAGCATGTTTACAAAGAGACAATAATGGCTTCTGGAAAGCAGTTAATGCACCCTTTGTGGGTCCAAATGACCTTCCATCAGTAGAAATTGCTATAAGTGAGGATAGATGGGTTCAACATTTCACTACCCTATATAATGATGACACTCCGGTCCAGATAGGAGATTTAGACCTAGCTACATCTGTGGTTGCTAGGAACGCACAAGTTCCATTGCTCCCCTTAGATAGAAGTTTCTCATTAGACGAGGTAGCAGGTGCCATTAATGCTAGTGCATCAGGCAAAGGTCCAGGGCCGGATGGAGTCCCAGTAGATGTGTAAAAATCTAACCTTCCTCTATGGGCCCCCTATTTACCAATGTCTTAGATATCTGTTGTCAGCAAGGTCTGATTCTCTCATGGTCAGACTCAATACTGATCCCAATTTTAAAAAAAGGGGCATAGAAATGATCCAGCATGTTATTGCCCAATTTCCTTATTGGATTCTCTCCTTAAGGTGGTAGGACGGGTAGTTTTAAATAGGCTACAAAACTGGGCAGAGGACGCTGGTGTCCTATCAAAATTACAGTATGGGGTTTGAACAGACTTTGGGACCATTGAACAGGGATTAAATCTAAGTCTAATAATAAGTAAATCTACTCAGGCTAAGGATGAACGGTTTTATTTGGTATTTGTTGATCTTAGTACCGCCTTTGACTGTGTGAAGCATGATAGTCTATGGAGTATTCTTTTTTTTAAAATGTTTTTATTGAACAAAAGATAACATGATTCAACATTCTGCGCATGCCGGGTGAGTCACATAGCATGAGGGTTTTCGTCGCGTCACAGGATACATCACAGTAATAATCACATTTAGGATAAAGGGGAGTCAGACATTTCCAATGCAGATACGGTAGCCGGTGGTTCACAAAGGTCACCCCTGTATGTGTTCCAAAGTCCCCAGACCTTCCCCCACTTGCCCGGACAACCCCTGGCAACATATACATTCTTTTCACGCATCATGCACCAATCTAGGTCCTCGGACCATTTGGAGAGGTCCGGGGCTCGAGCGGCTCCCCACAGTTGTGCAATGTTCCGCTTTGCAACCATACATGCGAGGGTCACCCATTGCTTCTGCGAGGAATTCAGGTCAGTCGGCTCCGACACATTCAACAAGCACCTACGGGCCTCCAAAGGAACCTCTATTCCCGTCACCTCTGTCATCACCTCATGGATCTTGCGCCAATACACACAAACATACTCACAATGCCACAGTACATGGAGGAATGTTCCCAGCTCACCACAACCTCTCTTACAATCACCACTCACTCCCCGTCCCATCTGAACCAGTCGAGGCCCGGTGTAGGATTTTTAATTGAACCAGTCGGAGTCTCATCCGGATGGCAACTACCTTTGGCGAGGAAACTGCTTCAACCCAATCTTCGTCATCCAATATCAGACCATCCTCACTCCACTTTCCACGTAGCCTCTTTAAAGGATCATCCATATGATTGACAAGCTTCCTATATATTAGGGAGATAGTTTTTACTGGAAGGTGGCCATTGAGCACCCGGTCTTCAAGAGGCGATGCCTCTGGGGGCACCTCACCCCTCGGGACTCGAGCCATCAAAGCATGTCGGACCTGGCGGTAGCGGAAGTGCTCACTATCATATAGTTCATATTTTGCTTTCAATGACTCAAACGTGTGCATCTCCGTCCCGTTCCAGACATCCTTCACTTGGGAGATACCAATTAACTCCCATTTATCAAATCCTTTTGATTTCCACAAGGTTCCCAATTGCTCGGAGTTGATCAAAGGCGTTGCTAGTGTCAGTTTACCCTCCCAACCCAAAGACTTATTCGCAATGTGTCAGATTTTTCCCGCATGGGCGGTTGGACCCGTTAAATGAAATCCTCCCATCCTAGCGTATAACACCCTACCGATATCTCCTCCTGGTGCCTGTTCCCTATCCATAGCATATCCCGGGTCTCTTGGGAGTCCGTATACAATTTGATGGATGGCCGCCAGATGGGAAGCCCAATAGTACTTCCTCATATCAGGGAGTCCGATGCCTCCGTCGTACCAGGGAAGGGTCAACCTCAGAAAAGCTATCCTAGGTCTACCCTCCCATAGAAGCTCCCTCTTTAGTCCTTCTATTTCTTTAAAGTAAGACACGGGGACCGGGTCCATCGCGTTTTGCAGTGCATACAGAAATCTAGGAAGGGACATCATTTTGAACAACGTCGCTCTTCCGAGCAATGAGAGTGGAAGAGCCCTCCAGCGCACCACATCGCTTTTCAGTCGGCTCAGAGGGGAACCTAGATTACGTTCAAATCTAAGCTTTGCATCAAACGTTATATATATGCCTAGGTAAGTAAATTCCACCTTCTCTATCTGAAGAGGACACGACTGTGGGATCACTGGTGGCTCCCCGGACAAGATAAAGAGTACAGATTTCGACCAGTTAATCATAAACCCAGAGTATCTACCAAAGATTGACAGAACGTCCAAAAAACACTTCAGGGACGCTCTGGGCCTGGTGAGGTACAGCATAATATCATCTGCGTAAAGTGAGATCTTGTCTTCCCACTCCTGCGTCCATCTCAGACCGCGTATTGTTAGGTCCCATCGGACCCATGCCGCCAAAGGCTCCAGCGCCAGTGCGAAGAGTAACGGGGAAAAGGGGCACCCCTGTCTCGTGCCTCTCTGCAATAAAAAGTCAGCCGATTTACGGTTGTTGACCGTCACTCTTGCTAAGGGCTTAGCATAGAGAAGTCTCACCCACTCTACGAATTCCTCCCCAAAACCCAACTTTGCCAGCACCGCGAACAAATAAGACCACTCTACTCTGTCAAACGCCATGGTGGCATCAAGTGATACCAAAACCGCAGGCTTCTGCAAGGACGACGAACGACCGAGGATCCCATGCAGCCGACGCAGGTTTAGCGCAGTGTTACGGCGCGGCATAAATCCCGACTGGTCAGGGTGTATCAAAGTGGAGACTACCTTAACCAACCTCACAGCCAGCAATTTACCGTGGACTTTAGGCTCCGCATTAAGGAGGGAGATAGGCGTGTATGAGGAGCAGTGTGTCTTGGATTTTCCTGGCTTATGAATGACAACTATGTTAGCAACTCGTTGGTCATAGCGGAGTTCACCCTTTTCCCTGCTCTCCAGAAACATCGCACGCATGTAGGGCGCGAGTCTCTGGGCATGTAGTTTGTACAACTCAATCTGTATCCCGTTAGGGCCGGTGGCTTTTCCGGACTTCGTGCCTCTTATGGCCTGCGCAACTTTGTTGTCAGTGAAAGGGGAGTCTAAATACTTTCTATCTTCGTCAGACAAAGTCGACATAGCAATATCCTTAATCATAGCACTATTTTCGTCCT
Source organism: Lissotriton vulgaris (assembly GCF_964263255.1). Lineage (NCBI taxonomy): Eukaryota > Metazoa > Chordata > Amphibia > Caudata > Salamandridae > Lissotriton > Lissotriton vulgaris. The sequence continues at coordinate 1,545,571,755 of NC_141694.1, read as the reverse complement.
CGGTGTAAGAGGCCGCCGAAGTGTACACCCCCTGTAATATGTAGCAAACTCCTCCGCCACCTCCTGCGGATCAGTAACACTGCATGCTTCACTGACAATCAACTCAGGCTCCAGTCTGGAGGCTCTCTCCCCCTCTCGAGCCAAGCTATTAATTTCCCCGCTTTATCACCATGTTCATAGATCCTGCTCTGTATATCATTGTATTGGGCAACTGCCTTCTCCCGTGCCATACTCTTATACTCATCCTGACGGAGTTTCAAGCGATGGAGACCGTTCTGATTCGGCGACTCCGATATTTCTTTCTCTAAGGACATCACCTCTGTCTCCAGTCTAACAATATCTGCCTGATGTTTCCTTTTATTCCTCGCTACCAGGGACAGAACCTCACCTCTGATAACTGTTTTGTAGGCCTCCCAAAGTATCCCTGCCGAACTTACACTGCCAACGTTTTCACTAAAATATTGATCTGAGAGGCGTACAGTCTCCTTTTTCACGCACAGGTCCTTGAGATACCACGCGTTAATGGGAGCAACTCTACCAGCCGACGGACCACCATTGTCTAGCCACAACCACACGGGGTAATGATCAGATATACCTCTGCTCATGCACCCGGTTTCCCTGATATTCACTGCTTCTGAGGCTGGTCTAAGAATATAATCTAACCTTGACATGCTACTATGCGCGGCAGAGACGTGAGTGAATTGTTTCTGTATGGGGTGTTGTGTCCTCCAGCTATCTACTAGACCCAATGTTTCTAGAAATTCTGGGAGCCACCGCTGGGACTGACGGAGAACCCTCCCTGGGTGTCTATCAAGCTCTCCATCTAACACTGCGTTGAAGTCACCCCCTACGATGAGGGGGCTGAGGGGGAGCGTGAGAAAGACGGTGCCCAGGTCTCGGAAGGGGTCAGATTGCAGGCCAGGCGGGACATACGCCGACAAGAATGTAACTGTCCTACTCTCCAACTGACCGGAGACACCCACATACCTGCCCCTCTGGTCCACCCATGTCGATCGAATCTCAGAGGGGAAGGAGTTTTTGAACAATATTCCGACACCCCTTGAACCTGTGGTAAACCCCACGTGTGCCACCAATGTATATCCTCCCTTATGCAGTGCCATACATCTATTGCCAATTAGTTTATTTATTTATTATAGAGTTTTGTATAGCGCGAACAAGACCCGTGGGTATCAGAGCGCTTAACATCGAGGAGGGTTACACATTGACAGTGCAGTATCAATATAAGACAAACAAATATGAGATAACAGAAACTATGGCTATAAGGGTGTCTAACTATATATATTCCAAACACATGTGCAATTAGCAATAAAAGGTTAGAAAGGCCTAGCTTATATCACGATCCTTATCAATCGATAAGGTGAGGTAGAGGTTATATAGTTTGTATAGTTTGGCGGATACGCCGAGGCTTGTGTGTGGCGTCAGTCTCCTGTCCGTGATAGTATTCATGAGGAGGCCACCCTTCAGCTGATGCAAATGTTCATACCAACGATCCGTCGGCTTCCCTATGCAAGGTATTTACTCATCATTAGGCTTTTCACTTCCCGTTTGAATAGTACAATATTTTGAATCTTCCTAATGCTTGGGGGGAGTGAATTCCAGACTCTGGGGGCAGCTCCGGAGAATGCTCGGTCATAAGTCTTTTTCTTTCGGAAGAGGGCTGGTCTCAACAGCAGCTCCTTGGAGCTTCTCGCTGGTCTGTTTCCTCCTGATAGCTTAATTTTCTTGGCTAGGTATCCTGGCGTGTCATCCGGGGAGTGTCTTCGTATGAACTGATTCACCATCCCCCGCTTGATCCTGTCACCCAGTCCATTAACATTCCAGCTCAGTATCTTCATCCCCAATCCTTTCGGTTCTTGCTACATTTACCCAATTCCCATGACCGTAAACACCCGACGTGAACATGCACAATTATTCAATGATGTCAGAAAAATTAAACAAAAACAAAAACAATATCCCCCAACCCCACCCCACCACCCTGCACCCCTGCATCAGGCCTGAGCCCCACCCCAACTCGCAGTGTGCCTGTCGCCCCCCCACTAGTCTAAGGAATTAAAGGTAGTAACGGGGAGGAACCCAATGCCCAGCCCCTCCCTCCCCCTCCACAGTATTATTCCCGAATTATACACATCTGCCAAGGCCCCCTGAACGCTACATTAGTCCACTTCCCAAGTCCATAAATAAAACACAATTGTCGGTGACCCCTTCCTCATCCCTTTCCATCTTCCTCCGCTGCGTGCTGGTGCTCTTCGGGATGTTCCGACGCTATGCTGTCCGCCCAATCTGACGCCACCTCCGGGTTATCGAAGAACCAGGCCTTGCCATCCACTTCCACTCGCAGTTTCGCCGGAAAGAGCATCAAGTACCTCAGTCCCTTGTCCCTTAGTTTCCTCTTTACCGGGAGAAAACTCTGTCTCATTTTCTGCACGGCCTGCGTAAAGTCTGGAAAGAAGGAAAGCGTAGTGTTTTCATAATGCAGCAGGCCCGTGGAGCATGACGATTGTAGAATCGCATCCCTGTCTCGAAAGTTCAGCACCCTGGCTATCATCGGGGGGTGCTCCTGGTTTTGGCCGACCTCCTGGCACCCTGTGTGCCCGTTCGATTGTGAAAAAGTTGCTGAGGCCCCTTGGCTTCAGATGGTTGAGCGCAATATCTTCCACAAAAAGATCAGGTATTTGGCCTTCTGCTTCTCCGGTACACCAAGGATGCGTAAGTTATTTCGCCGATTGCGCCCTTCGTAGTCATCCAGCTTTTGGCGGGTATCTTCCTGTGCTGCCTGTAGATCCCGTATTTCCCGTTGCAACTCCGCCACATCATTCACCAAGCTGGAAGTTTTAATGTCAAGGGATTTGACCTTTTTGCTAATTTTGGTGTGATCAGCCCGCAGTAGGTTGACTTCCAACTTCACAGAATCCAATTTGGCGTCCAGTGCGTCCATTTTCCAGACCATGGCGGCCTGGATGTTGTTTATCGCCACCAAGGGATCTGTCATTGTCGGCTCGACCGGTTCGCTTAGTGGGTCCCCTCCGTGCGTCTGGGTCTTCCTCTGCTCCGAGGAACATATCGGTCTATCTTGTGGGTCTGCACATTTTTCGGCCCTCGCCCTGTTCTCGATGCAGGCTTCTCGGTTTCCGGCTTCAACGCCATTATAGTATTCACACCTCGCCAAGAGAACCTCGTTAGTACCCCAGGGCACCACTGTAGCTCCACCACCGACACTCAAGCCCAGCTCGGAGGGCAGCTCTCAATTATCTTCGCCAGACGTCGATCCAAATTCATCGCATCTTCAGCGGATGAGTTTCGGTTTCGGTTGTGGGCCGCAACTTCCGGTTGAACTATCCGCTGTTGTTCAACTAGAGTCCGGGTGCACGAAGCACCATGGTCCCCGGATGAGATGGGGTGTAGGCCTCCAAACTCCTGACGATGATGCGATGGGTAGGAATGATCGATTCAGTCCCAAATTTCACCAGGGGGACCAGCTTCTTTTCCCCTACCGATTGTAGGGTTCGGTCATCAGGATTAATTCAGGATAGGCTCGACGGAGGGACGGAGTCTCCGGAGCTAAGCCTTCACGCGGCCATCTTGGTCACATGCTTGGCTCCTCCTCTGCTATGGGGTATTCTTGAAGATCTGGTACTTGATCTTCGACTTATATATTCTGAGAGAATTATATAAAGATGCAGGGGCGAGAGTCCGGTTCGGAAAAGAGGGTGAATGTATTGCTAAGTTCCCAATCAGAAAAGGAGTGAGAGGGGATTGCGTGTTCGCTCCTTTTCTTTTTACTTTATATAGCAACAGCCTTGGCCAGTTTTTAACAGAACATTCTCAGGATCTGCTGAGTATTAATAATAGTCCAGTACCAGTTTTATTATACGCGGATGATGCGGTTTTAATGGCAAGAACCCCCTAGGACCACAAAGAATTGTATCTAGTTTCACTTCTTTTATGCAATCCAGAGGTCTGTGTGTAAATACTACCAAAACCTATTTTATGAAGTGTGGGAAAAAGAGAGCTAAGTGTTGCGACTTTTTTATTAATAATGTAAAAATTAAAAGCACAAACAGGTTTTCGTATTTAGGGATCCACTTTGATAATAAGGGGTCTTGGCTCCCTGCAGTTCTTGCTAGGAAACTGTCGTTTTCAAGAGCCACAGATTCTGTGATACATTTTGCAAGAAAGTGAGGTCGCAGACCTGTCCCCGAATGATTGCTTATATATAAATCTTAGTGCCTAATGACAGCCCTGTATGGTGCAGGAATTTGGGGCTTTACGGACACACAGCAATTACAAGTGACCGAAAATTTATTCCTAAGAAATTTGCTAGCTGTTCCAAGTTCCACTGCAAATTATATCTGTCATTCTGAACTTGGCTTACCATTTGTATCAAACCTGCTCAGAGTTGAACCCATTCTGCTATGGCACAAGGTCTGGGTAACAACTGAGACAAGTTTCAATTGCGACATCATTAAGGACTGTTTAAGACTTGACGAGGCATCTCGTATCCCTTGGTTTAGATATATCAAGCAACTAATGAGTGATATGGGGCACTCTGAATACTTTGAGAGACCAGACAGTATGGGATCTATTCTGAGAAAGGTATTGAAAGCAGAATGTCTAGCTTATTTACAATCGAAAAGATGACTCAGTGAGAGTGTGAAATCCACTATTATGGACAATCAGCTGTTGCTAGCATGCCCTGGCATTCAACCATATCTGGTCCAAGAACAAGGAAGTTATGATAGCATCTTACTGACTCGCGTTCGCTTGGGAATTTTTCATAGATTTGCTAGTTTTCCTGTTTTAAATGATTGCTCTAGGAATCTGGATCCCTGCCCATGTGATGATGTCAAGACAATCCACGCTGCATATTCTTTTATTCTGCATGTTTTATTCCAATCCCGGAAAAAAGGTTCATATTACCCATTTTAAAAACCTTGGGTTTAAGACAATATCGTGTGGCTTTTTGATTATACAAACTCTGGATAATGAAATGAGTTTAACGCATGTAGCTCCTTTTTTAAAAAAAAAGTTAAGTTTAGGAAATCTATGTGTATTTGAAACTCTGATTTAGGACCATGCAGATCTGATGTATTTTAAGGTTATGTGTTTCTGATAATGTTTTTTAAATGTAAGTGTGCACTGTATTTGTGCTTTTATGTTTTAAATTTAAATCGAAGAAAGCTATTTTTGATTTGATTTAATTTGACCATTTGACATATTTCTGATCTCGTAGACTTCTGTAATGAGATGTTACTCAGCATTATTCTAGATGTCTGCTGATTTATGACTAAGAATACATTTCCACTCTGATTTGCAAAAGCGTTATGCTTGTGCTTTGATCTCTCTAAATCAGAACTCTTTATAGGTTTCTGAACTGAAACATTTTTCTCCTCCTAATCCAATTATTAGTTAACATAGGGTTTTGCCTTTATGGAACACACTTGTATTATTACTGTATTGTCGGTGATCTTGGTGAATATCCTGTTCTATTTTATAATCAACTATCAATTGATGGATTATATTACCTTCTAATGCTGACATTTTTAGATTAATGTCTAATAAATAAATAGATGAAAACCTAACAGATTTGACCATAAAACCCATTAACCCACTCTAACTCTCTTTATTGACTCAATAATACGTTTTTAATTATATATTGTTTATGTAGATGATTGCTCCTCTTTTCTCATCATCGACCATTAACGGTCCATATGACCAGTGGTGGGGGTTATTTAATGACTACACTCCAAGACTGAGATACTGAGGGCAGATGTCAACCTCGAATCTGGAGAACTGGGTTCAAGTCTCGGCAACAACGCTGAACATCCTGTGATTCTGGGCAAATCACTTAATCTCCCTGTGCCTAACAAAAAAATGAATGTGTCCTCATGTAACGCAGCTAGTGCTATGTAAGCGCTCTGATACCCGATACATTTGGGTCATGTTCGTGCTATATAAAACTCTGGAAAAAAAGATACAGGAATCTCCGCTCCCTCACAGGTAAATTACATATTTGACTCCGTCTGAACTGCACCTTCCACTTTGTTATCAGGTTCTATCCTGGCTAATGAAAGTCAAACAGCCAGATTCATCAAGCGAAATGCGCTCGCAAAAGGGCCAGATTCTGAGAATCTGGCCCTTTTCGAGTGCAATTTTTGCATTTGGGGTTCATCATCCCAAATGCAAAAATCGCTAATAAAGAATTCGCAAATTTGCGAGGATTAGCATTTAAGGAATCTCTATTAGAGATTCCTTAAATGCTATTCATGAAACATGTAAAATTTGCGAATTCGCAATTTAGGACCGCTATTTACCACGAAGTCAAACCTCGTGGTAAATAGCGAAAACTTAGAAAAATGCATTTAAATGCATTTTTCTAAGTTGCATGTTACACACACACATGTCCTTTGGACATGTGTGTGCACAACATCAGTGTAAATTCACATTTCAGGGGTGCTACAGGGTGTCCTTTAGACACCCCTGCACCCTTGAAATCGCATCCTTATTTGCGATTAGCAAATTGCTAATCGCAAATAAGGAATAACTCCCCATTCATTCCTATGGGCCTTTAGGCCCATAGGAATGAATGGGGAGTTATTCCTTATTTGCGATTAGCAATTTGCTAATCGCAAATAAGGAAGCTGTAGGAATCGCAATTTATTTTGCGATTCCTACATGAATCCCGTTTTGCAAGTCCTTAATAGCAATTCCTTAATAATCGCTATTAAGGACTCGCAAAACGGGACAATGATGAATCTGGCTGATAGAATAGGGATGAGGCGTATGCTTTGCCGTATTCGTGTAACACTCCTAAGTGCCTCAAGCATATATTTTGAGCATCAACAAATTGCTTTTGCACAATGTATTACCCCTGACGCACATTTTGTGAATCTGGGCAAGGTCAGAATGCACATTGCTTCTAAGATCTGCATGCTTGCAGGTAGAAAACATTGTCGTTTCCCGATATTATTTTCAAGCCTTTAATATTTTAAATTCTTAGGGTAGAAAGCCATCAATTGCCTGAATCTGTTCCCCTGAACCTTTGTCTTGTCGCTGACTAATGGAGAGTTGAGTGAACCTTTGATTTACCACCCATTCTGTACCTATTGTTCCTCCAAGAGTCAGGCTTTGGACATGTTTAGCATGTCGTTTAATTATAGACGTACTGTTCGGCGCATTTAAAGCGTTTAACAGAAGCATAGGGACAACAGCTGGTAGTTTGCGACTACTACTTAGTGTCTCTTTCAGATCTTGGTTAAGGCATTTTCCTCTTCATTGTCTAACATTAAAGACATTCCAGTAACTAATTTCAGTTCTCTTTATCCACACATGAATGTAACTTTCTAGATAGCTTACCAGTACTTGATTACTTATGCAACTGTACATTAATAAACGTCTGCTATACATATTTAGTTGTAAGGAGAAGCAACAGCGACAAAACAGAACATCAAGTGAAACGTATGTGGGTCAGGTACAAGGACTGAAATGGTGCAGAGTAGACCCACAAAGTTAAGGTCACATGGACATACTTAGTCCTGATGAGAGCCCGGAGCGATAGGAGAATCGACACACATCTATGTTTTGTATTTTGGTGGGAATGAGTTATATACGTGTCATCGTAGTGTTTTCAGAAGGAGGTCTCGATGACGTAGCTTACCATCTCAGCACATACCTGCTTGAGCAACCTCTGTACTTGCTATCCAGACCTTCATCCTACTGAGGCATTCCTTGTTATTTCCTCGAGTCTCGACTGGTTTCTGTGCTGATGCTGCATGGAGGTGTGGGGTTTGTGAGGAAAGCTAGACTGTTAAACGAATATTTGTATTTTATGGTAGTATTCTAAAGACCATGGCCATCAACTATCCTTGAGGAACCCAGCACTACCCCCCTGTCAGCTCGCAATGAATTTGGGAAGTCTTTTTTTGCTAGTCTTTGTCTGTAAGAAATGAGAATGTCTGTGGTAGGTTATCTTTCCATCGACTTGTCTGTCGTATCAGTTGTTGTATACCAAGTTCCAGAATGATCGGCAGTACTGAAAAAGTTACTTTCTGCCAGCAAACTGAGTGGCAGTCATTGCTGCAGACGTCTTTACAGTAGAGTAGTCTCTGTTTTTGACACTACGTTCCTCACGGCTTGCATACTATTGGGCCTACTGTGTGCGGTAGCAGGATCAGACTTGCTGTTACAACCTTTGCATGTTAGTTTAACTAAGTTGTTGTTTTTCATGTTTGAAATGAACAACCCAGTTGAAATGAAGAATTAAGAACATTTTGTCCCTTCAATCACCAATACATTTTTACCTGTAATGGCTGCAAAAATATAGAAAGCAAACGCACTTCTTTCTTATATTTTACAGAGTTAAGCGTGGCTGCTTTTAAGAGGAATAAGAGAAAGCTTGAACTTGCAGAGCGAGTGGAAACAGACCTCATTCAGTTAAAAAAAAGAAGACAATCATGTGAAAAGGTCAGTAGATAAGTTCTTTGAAACTAAATTCTATAAAAGCACTCCTACAGACAGGCACCCAGCTGCTTGAATAAAAGAGATGGAACCTGCAATAGTCCAGTTAATGGTGACACTGGACGTTTACTTTTCTGTAACTCCGTAGGAGTCCACCCTTACCTTTCTACGAAATTAATCACATTCGCATTATATACAGATAAGTGAGGTGTGATTTAGCACTACTGTGTAGGAAATATCAAATTCCCTCTCTACAAATGAGTCCCTGGCATTTGTCTAGAAGCAACTGCACAAGTGCCGCCCGCTGTAGTGATAGACAACAAAATATGAAAGTCTTGAAAGTTCACCTCACAGTGGCGTAAACCATCAAGACCATGTATGTCTCATAAGGGCCTGTTGCCCCATCTCTTGTCTTACCCATCTGTGGCCTGTAGAAGTGTCCGGGAGCCGGGGCACCTCTTCCCGTGCTCTGGCGAAGATCAGCCTGCACCCCGTCTTCCCGTGGTCAGTGGGACAGCCATATGAGGTAGTCGGCAATGGCTTCTGGGTGCAGCAGGAGACTTCTACTTCACGGTTCCTCCTGGTAAAGTGTTGGGGCAGTGGCGGTGCTGCAGAGAGACTTTTGCTTTTGACCTGGAGTACCACTGCTGGTTTCGTAGACTCCTCCGATACGGGTGACGGTGCTAACAGTCTTAGTGGGCTCCTGGCATACAGGGGTCATGTGTGAAAGACTCAGAGAGGTCACAGAAGCCCTGTTGGAGGTTACCGACTCCTGCAGGAGGTCGGACTGCTCTCTGCAACACTAGTCCAAACTGGACCAGGCGCTTCACGCTCTATTCATCTGTATCCACTCACAAGGATCCCGCCCTAGACCTCGCTCCCTCCAAGCTTTCCTCCTCATAGGCCACACTGTTCTTGGCAGGCACACAGAAGGCTGGTAGTCTAGGAACAGAGTAGGTGTTCTTGGCTTTCTGGGTGATGGCCCCTAACTCAGCTGGGAGACTGGCCTACCTTGGTCTTCAGCCCTGGTTGCAGCAGTTCAAGGTCTTGGGGATCTTCCTTCCCTTTATAAATAGGCTGTTAAACAACTTGTGGAACTCATCTGCCTACCTTCATAGTCCAAATCGAGATACAGATCTGATTTAGTGTCTGGTCCTTTGAAATTCAGGTTGTGGATGTCAACTTCTTTGAAGTGCCGGTGGCATGGCCAGCCACTCACTGATTCCTAGGTCTACACACACATCCACTCATTCACCCATACAATCACTCATACATGCAGTCACTCATCAATACAAACTATCATAAGCACTCATACACCTATACAGACATTCACACACCACCACTCATCCAGTTACTCACACACCTAGTCAGTCATGCAAATCAATCACACTTCCATTTACTGACCTATACAGTTATACACACACCACTTATTCAAACCGAAACAAATGCATACTTACTCTCTTATACAATCCTTAATACAAGTACATACTCCTCCATACAGCCACTTTCACAATTATTCACTCTCACATATAGTTATTTATATACACCATCACTCACATATACTGCCTTTTACATATGTAATTACTCACACATGTACCACTGAGACATCCATTCACTCACCAACACATACAGCTGTTTCCACATGCACTCTTGAACCCATACACCCAGTGAATCAACCACTCGCACATCTATGCGCAGTCACACACATCCAACCCACACACACACACTCAGTCTCCCATACAAATACTGAGGCAAACAATCAATAACCCATATAGACACTCATGTAGCTACTGACCAACCCATGTACCAGCTTACACAACAACAGACAGACTGATACAGCCATTCACACAGTTTAGTTACTAACTCATGCATTCAGTAAGACACGTTTAATCAGTCACTTATACAATCAGTCACACACCTCCTAAATCCTCCATCCAGACACTTATACACCCATTCATTCTTCAATACACCTTGGCATATATATATAAAACATATTTAAACTTTACAGAAACACACAGTCACTGGATGATGTCATCAGTGATGTCATTTGAGATGTCATCAGTGATGCCACTGGCCATGAATGATGTAATATGTGACGTCATGAGCAGTGCATTGCGGCGGCGCAAGTTATAGTTCGCTGAACTAACTATAACTGTGGAATTTCTATGGTTTTGTACGAGTGAAATGTCCAGCTAACTATAACGTCCCTGAAACCTATGTTTTTTCAGTGAAGTGATATATATATGTATTTGAACCTTAAGACAATTTGGGGATAAACCCCCTGTATTTGCACTGTTAATTTATTGCATTTGTGTTCATCCTTTTTGCTTGATAGGTAAATGAGAGGAAATTACACCTTTGCCTTAGATAATGAGTGTTCTGCATTAGGTTGTTGCAACTCACGTTATTAACGCATTTGTGCAGGTATTCAATACAAGTTTACTGTTTGCAAATTAAGGAGGGTGACCCAATGTCTGGTTGACCGATTAACAATACTCTTTTGCACTTTAAAAGACTTTTTTACAAACAATGGGAATAATCGTTTGTATATATATTGAACAACATGATGTAAATATAATCATTTTACTCGCATTTGAAAATGGCGGCCGTATTTGCTCAAGTGTCAGTATTGGTTCTGTTGTTGTTAGTCCTATGTCTATTGCCATGCACTAATTACGAGGTGGCGCGAAATTAGCAGAGCACCCGTAACCTTAAATATTCAGTGTTTGTAACAACTCAGCATCAGTGAGCAAGGGCACTGACGTGCCCGAAACGCGTCTGACGACATGCACTGAATTTGCACATAATAAATGCACTACGATTCAAAGACCGGCTCTGGCGTTTTCTTCTCTGCTGTCTGCGTACCCGCTCTGTGCACGAAGCACTTTGCAAGCGAGTTGGAGCGCATATATATATATATATCTATACTACTATTATAAAGAGAGAACACAAACCTTTGAGCCAGTTAAACTCGAAAAGTACACCACCAATCAAAACACCCAAGACATCGTTGAAAACCTCAGGGCAAGCAGAAGGACATAGGCTATTAAAAAAAAAAAATATACGTGGTTTAACCGCATCGCTGCGGCGGCTTTTCCCGCTGTGCGCGGCAAATTCAAAATTACCGCGTTACGTGACGAGCTGGCCTTGTCATCCGCGCAGGACAGGTAAGCGCGATGACGAGCCCAGCTCGTCAATAGCCTCGAAGGGGTTAAAAAATTTCGAAATAAAAATAAAGTAGTCCCTTGCAAGTAGCGCTGGCAGCGACGTCTGCGTGATGACATCATTTGCGTTTGCGCTCCCTGGCAACACTTCCGGAAATGGCGCCGAAGATCGTGACCTGCTGGGAGGACTGCTGCAGCCCTGCTTGCTGCTGTGCGAAGTGGCGGCCTGTGCGGGCAGGGCGCCTGGAGAGTGGCGGCCTGTGCGGGCGGGGCACCTGGGGAGTGGCGGCCTGTGCGGGCGGGGCGCCTGGAGAGTGGTGGCCTGTGCGGGCGGGGCGCCTGGAGCGGGACCGGCGGCTGAGGTAAGGATCTCTGGGACACGGGCGGAAGGGGGCGGGAGGGGGCCGGGGTGGGAGGGGGCCGGGGGCAGAAGTGCACGCAAACCTCAAATGCTGCACCCAGCCCCTTTCTGCCCCAGGCAACGCTGGGGCGGGCTGCTAGTTAATATAATAAAGAGAGAGCCCAAACCTTTGAGGCGGGTAGTCTCAGGAACCACAGCACCAATCACAACACCCAATACAGCGTTGGAAAGGGCAGTTGCAGCAGAAGGACATAGGCTATGCAGACGCCCACCATATACATTTAAAAGGTAAAAGAACCGTGCCAGCAAAGTAGTCCCTTGTGGGCGTGTCTGCATTGTGTTGTGGGAGTGACAAACGCTGGGGGCGTGTGGTATGTTCCACCCTTCATGGCATGTCTCATATCGTGTGCTAATCCTACCCTGCTCCCTTTAAATACCCCTGCACCCCATAATCATAACCCACCCTTACTCCTTAAAATACCCCAACACCCTTAAACACTAACCCATCTTAACCCTATAAATATACCCTGTATCGCAAAACCCAAACCTATCCCTAAACCCTAAAAATACCCCTATATACCCCAAAACCCAAACCTAGCCCTGAACCCTATACATACTCCTGTACCTCAAAACCCAAACCTACCCCTGAACCCTAAAAATACCCCTGTACCCCAAAACCCAAACCTAGCCCTGAACCCTAAAAATACCACTGTGCCCCAAAACCCAAACCTACCCCTGAACCCTAAAATACCCCTGTACCCCAAAACCCAAACCTAGCCCTGAACCCTTAAAATACCCCTGTACCCCAAACCCAAACCTACCCCTGAACCCTAAAAATACCCCTGTACCCCAAAACCCAAACGTAGCCCTGAACCCTAAAAATAACCCTGTACCCCAAAACCCAAACCTACCCGTGAACACTAAAATACTCTGTACCCCAAAACCCAAACCTAGCCCTGAACCCTAAAAATACACCTGTACCCCAAAACCCAAACCTAGCCCCGAATCCTAAAAATACCCCTGTACCCCAAAACCCAAACCTAGCCCTGAATCCTAAAAATTCCCCTGTACCCCAAAACCCATACCTATCCTTAAACCCTAAAACTACCCCTGTACCCCATAACCCAAAACTATATCTGAACCCTTAAAATACCCAAACACCCCAAAACATATACCTCAGTACCCCAAAACATATACCCCTATACCCATACTTACCTTATCCAAACATAAAAAAAAACATGCTTTTACCATTCATGCATTTACACTGAATTTAGTTGTAAATGTATGCGTGGTAAAAGCATATAAAATGTAATTCCATGCGTTATAATAGCATTGCGGAGTCATGGTACTTTCGTAATGAAAGTATGCAGAGTGATGGTATGCGGAAAGAAAGTTGCATAATAATGGGTGTTTACCCTCCCCCGGTAAGTACATTGGTGGCACGGCGGCCCACATCTCCAGCAACATACTCATATTTTTTCCCCACCCATTTGAAAAATGCAGAGGTCTCTCTCATTGATGGTCAGCACCGACATACACTTTTAGACACAACTCCCGCCACAAGTTCTAGAATTGCGAACTTTAGAGCAGGGGAGCTACGTTCAAATGTCGGCATCAGCTCAACGTCCTGTGATTCCAGGCAAATCGCTTTGTCTCCCCGTGCCTACCACAAATGAATGTGTTCTTCTGTAATGTAAATTGTGCATGTTGTCGAGTTCGCGCTATATAATATTGCAAGGAACAATAAAGTAGGGAAACTCGAGTTCACACACTACTGAACGCGCACTCTTAAGTGCATCAGCAGTGCACTGTGAATCGGAGCGTTTCACAGGCCTGTCACAGATAAGAAATGCTATCAAAACGAAATCCTACAAAACAATATACTACTGGCCGGCAGCAATTCATACCCGGACAACGTCGGGACAGGCTGCTAGTATATATATATATATATATATATATATATATATATATATATATATATATATATATATATATATAATCTCCTACTGGCGGCTGCCAGAAGGTAGTAATAGTTAGGACCTATTTTCCATAGGAAATCCGCAACATTCTATTCCCAATAACTTTGGCGCCGGTTGACAAATCTTCGCGAAATTTCCAAAACTTTTGGCCAGCACCGGTCCACTCCTATGCTGAAAGTTTGGGGGTGATGCGTCAAGCGGGGGCCGAGAACAAAGGGGGGTCCCAAAACGTGTTTTCCCCATACAATTTTCCATAGAAACCTTTAGTCACAGCTACAGCCCGAACTGCCGAACGGAATTACACCAAATTTGGCAAAAAGGTAGCCCTTGGTTCAGAGTCGTGCCTTTTAGTTAAACGGTGTCAATCCGTTCAATAGTTGCTGAGAAAATCAAAATTAAAATCACATATATATCTATGGCTGCGGTGGATCCGCGTACCCTGAGCGCACCCTGCCGAGCACGAGCTGTATGCTAAGGATGTCAACACTCCAAACCTGGAAGTGTTGGCAGCCAGATTGTGCCTCAGTAGAACCGAGGCACAATAAAACAGAAGGAAAAACGTGCAAAACGCAAAAAAGGGGGCTGAGTAGAAACACCCTGACCCCATAGGCCTGCTCAGGGGATCCCACAAGGATACCCAAGGCCCCCCATTTTTTTTTTTAAAGCGGCAAGATCCGCGCAGGGAGCGCGGATCCTGCCGATAAAAAAAAAATGGAGCGTGGGCTCCTGCGCTTCCTTGGTAATTAGCCCCTGGGGGGGCCAAATCCCGGGGGTGATACTAATTATGTAAAGGGGGCCCCAGAGGAGCCCCCCACCCCTGGGGCTTCTTTAAATTAGTTGGGGGGCTCTCAGGCCCCCCCCAGCTCCGGGTTGTGCCACCCCCGGGGCTTCTTTAAAATCGGTGCAGGGCTCTCAGGCCCCCCAGCCCCAGGGACCGCCATCCCCTGGGGCTTTACAAAATGAATGGCGGGGGCTCATGGCCCCGGGAACCGCCACCCCCAGGGCTTTATTTTTTTTTAAATTACCCTGTGTAGGGAAGCTCAAGCCCCCCAACACGCCCCGGGGACCGCCACCTCCCTGGGGCTCTAAATATGAAATTGGGGGGGTCCGCCACCCCCGGGGCTCTGTAGATTGTGGGAGAGGGGCCCCCCTCCTGGAGCCTGTGATGGCCCTGGGGACCGCCACCCCCCAGGGCCGGCTCCTGCAGAGTCCCGGGGGGCCCACCCCCTTGACACTGGAGTTTGCTATGGCAGGGCGGGAGCCTCGCCATAGCAAACTGCTTTGATATTTGGAAGTGAGAGCAGGAAACCTGCTCTCTCCTACAAATACCAAAGACAATTGCTTTTCCACATGGGGAGCTGCATCTTTGCAGCTCTCCATGTGGAAAAGCAATGCCGGGTCCGCTGGACCTCCCCCGGTTCCCAACGGAGAGGGCCAGCCGCGGGGCATGGGGTCCCCGGGACTATTAGTGACCCGGGATGGGGGCCACGTGGCCTACCTCCTCAAATATGCAAACATTTTTTTAAATAATTTTTAATAAATGACATGGTCAGTGATGTCACTGACCATGTCATGAGTGATGTAATATGTGACGCCATTAGCAGTGCATTGCGGGCGCGCGAGTTATAGTTTGCTGAACTAACTATAACGGGGGAATTTCAATGGTTATGTACGAGTGAAATGTCCAGCTAACTATAATGCCCCTCAAACCTATGTTTTTTTCAGTGAATTTCTAAGGTTTTTAAAATGCTAATTCCTAACTATAACGTGCCTAAAACCTATGGTTTTTTCAGTGAATATATATATATATATATATATATATCTATCTCGATACCTTCGAACCTCTCTGCAGCGCCCAGCCGGAACTCCACCAAAGGACCAACAACAGACTCCAGATATCGTGGAAAAATGCAGGTCTTTATTCTACAAATTGTCAGACGCGTTTCGAATACCTTTGTATTCTTTCTCAATTTACAAACACGTAGTCCACTTTTAGTTTTTATACAGTTTTTTCAGATTGTGATGCTTTCACCCCCTCCATGTGATAAAAATGAAGGAAATACTTGACAGGTATGCATGCTGGGACTTGTAGTTTTTACAGACCTCATTCAATAGATTTGTACTGAATTTGCACATTACAGCATAAATGCAGTATAATATACAATGTAGAGTAGCGTGATGCACATATTATACCAATTACCTTGACTTCGTAGAAATGCATGTTTTGATTTTAGTTACCGATTTCACAATATATTTTCCAATGGATATAAATAAATAAATATATACATTGATAAAATATGCAGTACAAAAATATATTTGAAAATATATCTATTATTCTTCTGGTAGAAAAATAAATAAATAAATATTTTCCATATATCGAATACAATATAAAAAAATAGTAATAACCTATTTAAAAATATTGCCACTCTAAAATTCTGTACAATTATCACGGAATGAATTCCTGATTTCATTATTGGGGAACCACATCAACTTATGTCGGTCTGGTAAATAGTGTGCAAAAAATACGCACTGTGCAAAGGTACAAACTAAGTGCAAATGTACATTATTATATAGCAGCATCCAAGCATTTCCTTAGTAAAGTGCCAAAAAGTGATGTGATAGTTGAAAAAATTCACCTAATCTGTGCTACTTGCTGATATGAATCTTAATTCATTCAAGATTTTATGTTTAAAATTTATAAGCAAAAATAGATTATACTTATAATGTGAAAGACCAAAAACAGTATTGAGACAAAAGGAAAGGCAGGGGCCAAAGTAATATTTTCAAAGTTTCAGGAATATCGGAGTTTAGAAATATACAGGGAACGTTAATTACTGGTGGATAGGACCTTCAGAGGAAATGGTGCAGATCCTCTGTGTTGTTCAATCCATTTGGCTGTCTACTATCCAATTCTACAATAAATTTAGATTCCAACTGACGCAGACTCTTTTCCCGGTTCCCACCTCGCGGATTATCCTTTACTGCAGCGATGACAAAATATTTTAAATCCGCTAGTTTGTTTTGGTGGGTAGGTTTGAAGTGTCTTGCGACCGGGTATGTACTGTCGTTATTAACAATAGCCCGCAGATGTTGCGGGATCCTGACGTGCACCTGCTGCTTGGTACTTCCCACATACCTAAGCCCACAAGTGCACGTCAGGATGTAAACTGCATATTCAGTTTTGCAGTCAAAGCACCCCTGAATCTTGAAGTCTTTTGGGCTAAATGGTGTGGTATATTTCTTGGTTGTTACACCAAATTTACAAGCCCGACATGAAGAGCATTTGTAAAAGCCCTGTTTTTCAGGTAGCCATGGAGTAAATTTCTTTTTATTGCTAAGGTCTGGGATACTTTTAGCTATTTGGCTTTTCATAGAGATACCTCTTCGATATGTTATCGTGGGTTTATCAGGTATCTCAGGTGTCATGACTGCATCTGTCTGCACTATCGCCCAATTACGATTAATTATGGACCGAATTTGGCGATGCTCGTTATTGTAAGTTAGGATTAACCTAGGTGTATTAGAGGTTTCCTCACTTTCCCGGGGTTCATTTCCCTCCATGTTAGCCAACAATGATTCCCTGGGTCTACTGTTGGCTTTCTCCAAAGCCCTTTGTAGACTATGTCCCTGGGTCTACTGTTGGCTTTCTCCAAAGCCCTTTGTAGACTATGTGCCGTATAGCCTCTTCTACGGAATCTCTCAATAGCTTCTCGCATGCATGTGTTCTGTTGTTCCTCACTGCTGCATATGCGTTTAATTCGGAGAAGCTCCCCGTAGGGAATGCTTTCAATTAAATGTCTCGGATGAGCACTCGAGGCATGCAACGTAGAGTTGCCGGCAGTTGGTTTTCTATGTAAAGTTGTTCTTAACCCGCGATTTTCTACATACACTCTCGTGTCCAAAAAATCTACTTCAGTACAACTTATATTTGAAGTAAAATTCAAATTGATCTGATTTACATTGATGTCACATATAAAATCATTAATGATTCAGAAAAGGGGGAGGTGATGAACAGAGTGTCTGACTTAAGCAGACCACTCTTACCCAGTCCAAAGATCAGGGCTTGATCCATCACCGTTTTTTAGGTCACTGCACCATCCCAGCTCAGAACTTGGCTATATGCAAATTAGTCTAACCCCCTGGCCCAGTGCATCACGGGAACAGGGCAGACCAAACTACCAAGCCAATTCTTATACTGGGAAGGAAACAAGCTTCCGGGGACAGGTTTCTGGCATTTCAGCCGTCTTCGGCCCGACTTGCTTGAATCCTGATGGTGCAATGAGCAAGGGACTCACATCTGAGTATACCCTTCCACGCTTATGGTGAACAAAAATGATTCAGAAAAGGGGGTGGTGATGAACAGAGTGTCTGAATTAGGCAGACCACTCTTACCCAGTCCAAAGATCAGGGCTTGATCCATCACCGTTTTGTAGCTCACTGCACCATCCCAGCTCAGAACTTGGCTATATGCAAATTAGTCTGACCCTGGCCCAGTGCATCATGGGAACAGGGCAGACCAAACTACCAAGTCTTATACTGGGAAGGAAACAAGCTTCCGGGGACCGGTTTCTGGCATTTCTGGCACCACCCCCTTTTCTGAATCGTTTTGTCCACCATAAGCGTGGAAGGGTATGCTCAGACATGAGTCCCTTGCTCACTGCACCATCAGGATTCAAGCAAGCCGGGCCGAAGACGGCTGTAATGCCAGAAACCGGTCCCCGGAAGCTGTTTTCCTTTCCAGTATAAGAATTGGCTTGGTAGTTTGGTCTGCCCTGTTCCCATGATGCACTGGGCCAGAGACAGACTAATTTGCATGTAGCCAGGTTCTGAGCTGGGATGGTGCAGTGAGCTAAAAACGGTGATGGATCAAGCCCTGATCTGTTGACTGGGTAAAAGTGTTCTGCTTAATTCAGATACTCTGTCCATCACCACCCCCTTTTCTGAAACATATAAAATCATTGGCACTTTCATTGCTCCCTTTCCATATGGCCGGGATGCCCGCCACCCCCTCCCAACACCAATCCCCAATGGATGGGAGAAGTCGGACACAGGTTTGAACTTTTGGAAGGCGGGGGGAGTTACCCCCCCGGCCGTATTTATTAAAATATGAAACAAAAATTTAAAAAGTTTCATGAATTATGTACAATTTTACATTTATTACATTTCGATGAAGACGTGTTCTTTGGCTAACCTTAACAGATCTCTAATACAAAGGTTTCCTAGCCGAGTCTAGCATCCTGAAAATGCATACATTCTAAATTAAAATTGTACATCCTAGCATTAAGGGCCAACGGCAAGGTCTTAACCGGTGTCAGATCCCTACTACCAAAATCTCGCCCTCGCGGTGTGAGTGGCGCATGCGCAGAGGACTCTACCCTCATTGCCAACTGTAACTTCCCTTGTCGTGGGGGCCCCCTTTCCACTCGACGCCATCTTAAAGGTCGTCCGAGTTCCAGTGTGAGGTATCTGTAGGAAGGACAGCGTGGACTCCCCCCCCCCCATCCCCACACTCTCTATCCGCCGTCGCGGATATCCGGCCCCCGGGAAATTCGTAGGAGGGGCATCTAGCCGCCTCCCCCCTGGGAGGGGCCTATGGCCGTCTCCCCCTAGGCGACCCATCCTTAGTGGGTGCCGCCTCCCCGTGGAAGGGGCCAATGGCCGCCTCCCCCCGGGCGCTCCCATCCATTCTGGGTGGCGCCCCCCTCTAGGGACCTTGAAATTACTGCTCACCGATCATGACCTTACCGCCACAGGCCGGATAGTTGACCGACTATCCGGCCCCCCCTACTCCTCCTAAAGGTCATGCTTCCTCAAACCCCTTAGCCATGCTATGAAGTCTCCTATGAGTAAGTCATTCCCCTCCCTGGACAGGTGAACCCCATCATTCAGA
The DNA here is from genome assembly GCF_964263255.1 of Lissotriton vulgaris. Classification (NCBI taxonomy): domain Eukaryota; kingdom Metazoa; phylum Chordata; class Amphibia; order Caudata; family Salamandridae; genus Lissotriton; species Lissotriton vulgaris. The sequence continues at coordinate 1,545,551,886 of NC_141694.1, read as the reverse complement.
TACATGTGATCACCCCGAATACACCCGTGAGGAATGCTATGCAACTGCGAAGAGCGAAACAATTTACCAATTTTATTGTTAACCCTTTTCACTGAGTGGTTCAGCGCTGACACCGAAAGGCCCCCCCGCCATACCTTCCTGGGGATCATGTGGGACCAGGCAATCGTGCACCCCGGGACTTTTTTAGCCAACCAGCTAACAGCCGACAGGATGTGTTCTAATAACACTCGTCTACCCAGTGTCACCAAGTCATTGCCCCCGAGGTGTACTATGACTACAGATGGCGGTGACCTTTGCCGCCCTAAAAGACCCTCAAAAAACGATTGGTATTGGTCAAAACAGAGCCCACCCTTCCCATGGAAGGTCACTCTGTACCCGTATTCCCCAGATGCGTGAGTCTCGTCACCTGCCTTGAATACGTTCCCGGCGCGCCTCACATATGAGTGGCCCACGACCCATACCACTCTCACTCCAGTCAGTGATCCTTGACCGCTGGTCTCCTGATGTTGGGTCGACTTCAAATTCCGCCCCGCGTGACAGGCTCGCGAAACTGTAATTCAAACAAAAGACAAGAAGCGTGAGTGCATGTCAATTGATCTTTACAACATGTGCAATCGCACATACCTTTTGAAGCAATTCGAGTACCAACGGCCCAGCTGTTTTAATTCCTCCGCACTCTGACCCCTGGCTGTAGCCTCAGTAGCAGCCCCTATCCTAAAGGAGTGGGTCCCAAAATCGCACGGGTCCATGCCCGCGGCAGCGATTGACAGTGCTAGCACCCTCTGAAACTGAAATCTCGTCAGTGGGGTGCCATCCTTGTGCCTAAGCAAACTCCCCCCCCGCCCCCCCATGTAGCCGTCCTTAGTGCCAAATATTCCTCTAAACACTTTATCGGGCACATGGGGCACCCTAGCGCGCGCTGCACGATAACACTATATCCCATAGCTCCCTGGTCAGTCTTGGACCTGGCTATCGAGATCAATATCAAATCACCCCTTATTTGGACGTGATCCCTGAACAAGCCTCCCTCCATATCTTTCTTGTTCCTTGCGACGAGTTCGCTCACCCGCATAGCCCCATGGAATGCCAAGGTGAAAGCTGCCCGGAACAGAACTGCTTCGAAAGGGGAGGAGCACGTCTCATCCAGCTTTGCTACAAGTAGAGACAACCTGTCTAAACCAATCGGGCGCCTCGCATCCTGCTTGCGACCCTCGAGGCGTTGCCAACCGCGGAGCGCCTTCTTAACCAAAAAGGAACCCGTCGGGTCTCTTATGCCATGCACCTGCGCCATGAATGAAATGGTCGCCCTATGCCTATTGGCCGTTGCCGCTGATCGGCCTTCTCTGTGCAGCGCTACCAGGAACCCCAGGAAGGATTCCTCCTGACCCCAGCTCTGTCTCCCTGTTGGACCCAAAAATGTGCAGTAGGAACGAAACGCTCCTTCGTATGCCTTCCTTGTTCTGGGGGCTAAACTGGCTGCCACGAGGTCTTGTAATCCGGGGCACCGATTAGCCATAGTGCTTCGGGGAACGGTGCCGCCACTAGGTCCGCTGTGGGCAGATAGCCCCTGAACGCCTGCATATGTGAACGAGAGAGTGCATCAGCTGCATGATTCAGTACGCCTGGCACATGTTTAGCCCTGAACTGTACATTCACTCTCATGCAAAGTAGTACAATTTCTTTCAACAATCTCAAGATCCACTTGCAGCGGGCTGCCTGCTGGTTAATGCACTCAACCACAGTCATATTATCAGACCAAAACACCACTGAGCGGTCCCTGAAATGGTCTGGCCATGCCATCAGAGCAACCCAAATGGGGAACAGTTCCAAGAACCCAATGTTACCTGTCAGACCGCTGGAGTGCCACCACGTCGGCCATACTTGCGCCGACCATCGGTTACCAAAGATTGCGCCAAATTCCACGCTCCCAGCTGAGTCAGTCCACAGACCTAGTTCCTCTGAAGACGCTGGTGGCTTGTTCCACACAACTCGACCGTTGAAGTCCGCCAGAAATGCCAACCAAATGCGCATATCCTGGCGAACCACTGCCGACAGTCTCGTACGGTGGTGTCCCTCCTTGAGACCAACCATAGCTTGTGCAATAGAGGGTGAGAAGGGGCGGGCCATTGGTATCACCCGCAAGGCAAAGTTAAGCTGACCCACTGTTTGCTGTAACTGGTGCAGGGTCACCTTCTCCTTGCCCAGGCATTGTGTCAAGGAAGCCCTAAACTTGGCCACCTTTTCGATCGGTAAACGGAAACATCCCTCCACAGAATCGAGCTCAATTCCCAGAAACTCCAGTGAAGTAGATGGTCCGACCGTCTTACCTGGTGCCAATGGGACTCCAAACTCCCGCATGAGGATGCAGAAGTCCTGCAGCGCCTGCGCACATTTCGTATCGCTTGCTGCTCCCAAGAACAGGAAGTCATCCAGATAGTGCATAACATGCCTATGCCCTGTGGCCTCGGTCAATGCCCACTCCAAAAAACAGCTGAACATTTCAAAATAGGCACAAGAAATAGAGCAACCCATAGGCATGCATTTATCCATGTAATAACTCCCCTGAAAAGCAAAACCTAGCAATCGCTGATCGCGCTGGTGTACCGGGAGCAACCGGAATGCCGATTCGATGTCTGATTTCGCCATCAGCGCTCCGGGGCCCAGGTGATTTAACATGGCCACGGCATCGTCGAACGATGCGTACCGCACTGAACAAATATCCGGGTCGATGGCTTCGTTCACCGAAGAACCTTTTGGGGCAGACAAGTTGTGAATGAGTCTAAACTCCCCCGGGTCTTTCTTTGGTACCACCCCTAGCGGAGAACACACGAAATCCACCACCGGCGGGCGATGAAAAGGCCCCGCCACCAGCCCCAAGCTGACTTCTTTGGAGATTTTTCTTGCAGCTACACTTGGGTTATGTTGGACAGATAACTGATTTTTACAAAAAGAGTCACCCCGAAAATCCCCCGCCGGGATGTTGAAGCCATATAGGAATCCATTCCTCAACACCCCGGTGGACACATGATCAGGGTATTTGTTCAACCAGGGAGTCAGTGCCATGATATCGACAGGTGTAGGCAACCGGGTACAAAGTACCACCTCACTCCTGCTTAGACCCCCCTTTTCAGCCCGTTCCGCTGTTTTTTGATCTACAGCTACTCTCCGGGTGTGAGGAGTTCCCACAGCCCGCACACGCATGCCGGAACCTACATGTTCCCTGGGGCTTGCTACAGTTGCCTCTATTGAAGCCCCAAAAAACCCCCCACTTGCTGCCATTCCCGCCGGTCTTGGGCTGATATTCCCCACCGGCGCCCGCTCGAAAGGGCACCGCGGGTTTTTGGCGGACTGACCCTGACCCGCTCCCGCCCGGCGAGGACGTACCTGCTGCCCCAGGCAAGAGCTGCTTGTGCCATGACACCGAGTCGAGGCAATCCCAGGTCAAAGTCGCATCAAACTCTTTCGCTTTTCGGAATTTCATATCATATCCTTTCCACTCATCCCCCTCATACATGGTATAAAAATCCATAATCCTATTCTGATAACAGGTTAACTCAGTCATGACTTCTGGTTTGCGTTCCCCCATGACTGCCGTAAATATCGAAAAGGCCTTGACCCAATTTGCTACAGTCTCATCGACCCTAAATTCCGCCATCTTGGCCCGCCATACACTGGGGTGCCATAAATCCTTCTGGGATTTTGCATATTCCATCTCGCGATGGTCAGTCAGCAAGGAAAACATATTCACATATTTCTCCCCCCATATCAGTTCCTTCGTGGCCGCAGGGATGTGCTGGGCCACCCTTTCACGCCTTGAAGGTAATGAACCCTCCCCTGCCATTGGCAATGTGTGCTTACCAGGTTCGACCGTCGTGTCTGCCGCCTTTTCCCGGCTAACTGCAGGTCCTCCCGGCGCCACCTGTGGAGGAACAAGAGGAACATTCGCCGTCGCGGCCTCTCTCGACTGCCGTAACTGCTCGATTAGTAGCCTAGCTTCCTCGGCCGGGTCTCCCGCGGCCACTGCCCCCCCCCGCTTTCTTCTTGAGCCAAGGCAGCACTGCCGCTAACTGGATGGCCAGTTCCGGGGGCATCTCCTCGTCATTAACAGGGGTAATTACAACCGGGATTGGTAAACCTATATCTGGGTTTGGTACCGGGGTGACCGCCGGTGTAATGGGGGCAACTGGGGGTACCTCGGGAACCGGATCTTCCCCAGAAACCGCCCTCCTCTTCACACGCTTCCCCTTACCCTCAGGGACTACTCCCGGCAAGGCCGGGCCTATTACCTTTTTAGGGCGGCCTGAGCTGTTCTGGGCCGCTAACTGTTTCTTAACTTCGGCCAAACCCCAGCCGATTGAGTCAACTTTTCCGAGCTTTCGGTCCATGCTCGCTATTCGGTTCGACAAATGGCGCAATACCTTCTCCATCTCGGAGCCCTTTCCTGCTTTCTTGCCGGCCATGGCTTCGAGTACTCTGCTCTAGTTGATCAACGAGGTCCTGGATCCTTCGTACTCCAAATAACTGAAAGAGAAACAACAAGATTACAAGTTCTCAAAATTGCCGCTTGTTCCGTCGAGGGCTCACGAGCAACGAGTGGGTGCAGCCTTCAGAGCACAGGAACAAGAGGACGCTTCTTTGGATTCCGCTCTATTTATCCTTCTGCGGGAGGGCGGGGACCCTCCTCCGGTACGCCTACTGGGCGTGGTCTTCCGTGCGGGTGTCTAGGACAACCCCTCCTGGGCGGGAAAAGGCGCGCCCCGGCTACGCCACTTCGGGCATACCAGCCGAGCCACGCCTCCTGCCCAAAATGGTTTCCCGGGGGGATCGGGGCACCCAACCATACGTTCGGGGGGACCGAGTGGTCGCCCCTTTCCATAAAACAAAGACATCGTCTATGAAACGTAACCACAATTTTATGTGGTCTCCATGTTTTGAGGACAGTTCTTGTCTTAATGTCTGCTCCTCCCACCAGCCAACCACTAAACAGGCATAGCTGGGTGAGAAGCAAGACCCCATCACCACACCTCTGCATTGTCTATATATCTTTTTTGCAAATACAAAGTAGTTATTGTTTAAGCACCATTCAATACTTTTCATGATCACTTTGTTGTGTTCGTAGTTCTCAATGGGTCTGGTTGATAGGAAGTGTTTTACTGCATTCAATCCTACTTGGTGATCTATACAAGTATTTAGGGATTCAATGTCCATTGTTATCAATTTCATACCGTCTTCCCATTCAACATTGCTAATTTTAGTTAAAAAATCACCTGTGTCTTTTACATATGACGGTAATTCTTTCACCAGATCTTGTAAGTAATAATCAATGTATTGTGATAGGTGCTCACTGGCACTTTCAAGTGCCGATATTATTGGGCGTCCTGGGACTGGTGTCCTCTCCTTGTGGGTTTTAGGCAGAAAGTATATGGATGGCAGTATGGGTGTATCATTCCATAGAAAAGCGTATTCATCCTTTGAAATCATGTTGTCCCTTTTACATTGGAGAAGATATTTCCTCAATGTTTCCGAAGCTCTCATATTCCTTATTGTTAGTTTCCACATAGCACATGGTGTCAGATAGCTGTCGATTCGCCTCCATCAGATAGCCCTCTTTTGGCCACAGGACTATGTTGCCGCCTTTATCTGACGCCTTCACGATTATTTCAGTGTTGTTTCCCAATTTAGTCATTAATCGGTTATATTGAAACTGATTCAAACTCAATTTTTTGGGGTGGTAATTGACACAATGGTACAAATCTTTTATATCTTCCGTTACCCTGTCATGGAAGATGTCGATCGCGTCTTTCGGCATTATTGGAACAAACACCGATTTTTGTTTGAAAGGACTTCTGCCAGCCCCTAGTTGATTCATTGATGCCAGTTGTAACTGTTGTTGAGTAGACATATCACTTTCATCTTCCTCATTGGTGTTTGCCTCTAGTACCTGTGCAGCCAAAACTCCGTCCACATCGGTTACTGCTAATCTGATGTCACCTCTTGAAGATGATTGTCCTGCGGATTGTTTTTTGGCTAATCATTTCTTTATTTTGAAGAACTTAAGCAGTTTTAATTTTCTGATATAACTGAAAATGTCTATTCGAGTCTGTGCATAGTTAAAGTTCCTAGGGGGGCAGTATGACAAGCCCAGTTTTAGAATTTGTTCTTCGTTTTCATTTAGCTTTAGTGTTGTCAGATTAATGATTGTTTTATCAATTGCATTATTTATTGTTGATTGCGCCAAAAGTTTCTTTTTCCCCTTCCTCTTGTTTTTGCTACACCTTTCCCTCCTTTTTGCGTTTCGGGTTATATATATATCCACACAAAAAGAGTTGCCTCAAAGATGGAGCCCACACGGGTGAAATCTTCTGCACATTTAATGGAGACTGCAACAAAGTAAAAAGCACCGCCAGCAGCACAGGATTTAATCAAAGTCAAACGCCGACGCGTTTAAGGTCATAGTAACGTTACAAATTTGATAGTAGCGAACCGTAAATGGCAAGTGCGACAAGTACGAGTGTTTTTCGTCATGTTCGATCGATGGATTCACTACGTATTTAGGGATTTCGTTCTGAACCCTCGGGTTCCATTTTGTGTACGGCAGCCATTTTGTGGTTGCCCTCACATAGGCAGATGACTACGGCCGAACGAGTCTTTGGTACACGTACACCTTTAGCTGACTTTTAGATGACCTGAGCGAACTGACCTTGTTGCCTGAAGCTAACCTTGCTAAGCCAGTTCCTTGTCCGGTAGTTGATCGAGATAGAGAACAAAGAGCAGGACATTGTTGAGTTTATTGTACACGCACACACCCCTTTATCTTGCTTCACATCTGTTTCTGTTCATTCTTTTATGGCCTGTTTATGGTTTGGGTTGTGGTCTTTTATTATGGGTTTGTCCGGCCTGTCCGAGCAAGAATGTTGGGCTTTCCCGTGTAATTGATGGTGGGCTGGACAACTGAAAAGTGGGTTTGTCGTCATTCGATATCTTTTGCAATGTTACCTATGATTGGACAGTTCGTAAATAATGGGTGTTTGTCAGGAATGTGACTTTTTAGCATAAAAGACGAGGTCTTGCATACGAAAATTGAGCAATCTCTAGCGAACCTACTTGTGTCGTACTTCGTAGACTTCTGTTCCTAGTTGCAGCCAATAAATTTTATCTTTGACGTCACCGAGAAGTATCCTGTGTCTCTGTATTCTAAGACCGGTGAACCCGAAGACTTTGGGCGTGCCCCTGGGGCCGTTGGGTTCTAAAACCCGGTTCTTCAGTTGGCGCCCAACGTCGGGCGACTTCAGTGGTGCCGGTCCAAGCCTGAAGATCGCGAGGATCTTCGTGAGGAAATTCTGGAGGAGGGCCCCCACTTCATCGACCCAGGCATGTTGAACGTGGCCTGAAGGTTTTTGCTGTGAGGCTTCTCGCTTTCCGACGGCTACGAAGGACTGCTGCCCTGACTTTCGCCCTGTCTTGGACCCTTTGAGACGATTTGTAGAGCGAGACGATAGACGGGTCTTCTGGTGACGTGATCGATACTTCAGTTAAGTATAAGTGGAGCGTCTCCCAGTCCTTAGTTTTTGGTTTCCTTCGGGATCTTTGATTTGGAACTTGCAAGTGCCAAAGCTGAGGGACTCGTATATTTGCGAGACTATCGAGTTTGGTAATCCCTTGAAGTTTGAAGGAACAGAGCCAGACAGGAAAGGGGAGGGGGAGAAATTATTAATCAGAGTCACGCAGGGGGTAGGCAGCGGTGTTTAGACAATGCCGCTTTGCAGGCACGCTTGATGGAAGGTCGCCAGAATGCTGTCCCAGTCCAGCGCTATGGGATACTTGCGGAGTCCCGCTGTTTCTTCGATGTGCAGGGCAGTGCTTTCCGCCCGTGCCCAGTTGTCAAAGGACGTACGCCAGTGTAATGCTTGGGGGAGGGGGGGTCATTTTTCCAGCGCCTGGTAATGAGGCGTTTCGCCGTATTCAGCCCCAGGTCCCAAAATCGTTCCCAAACCTTTGTCTGCTTCGTCCGTCTGAACAAACCCAGTAAGCATGCCTCCCATGTATAAGGTAAGCTTCCTCCCGTTGCCTGTGACAGGGTATCTATCACCGCCCGCCAGTAGGCGTGCAGGGAGGGGCATGTCCAGAGTGCATGCAGGAACGGTGCGTCTACGAGTTTGCACCTGGGGCACGCCGACGTGGTCAGTCCAAAGTATCTATTTATTTTGTCAGGCGATAGATAGGCGCGGTGCACTATGTAGTATTGTATTATCTTTAAACGGGCATTGTGTGGAACGTGTAGCATCCCAGCCAGTATCCGTGACCATTCCTTGTCAGTCCAGTCCCGGCCCCTATCAGCTGTCCACTTGTCGCGCAGCCGCTGTGATGAGAACTGCGTGTGAGTGTGCAACGCTTGAGCAAGCCAATGCACCACGTGGGAGCCGTTCCCCATCACATGCAGATATTGAATCAACAGATTTGTTGGGGGCTCCTCCTCTAGTGGCCCCCAAGCTTGTGTCAATACATGTAGGAGCGTCGCGTGCGTCAAGAATTGTCCAGCCGGTAGGCCTGCGTCGCCCGCCAAAGTCGCGAAAGGAAGTAGGGCACCATCTTCAAACAAGTCGCCCAGGCTCTCTAGATCAACTGCCGTCCAGCTGCGCAACGCAGGTCCTGTGAGAGCCCCCCCATCCCAAGGTGTACCCAGTAGAGGCAGGTTGGGTGCATACGGTATGGTGGCGCTCGTGAGTTTCAGGGATCTCACATAGCACTTTCTCGCCACCGCAAGGTGCAGTTGATCAGGGCAGCAGGATTTAGACAAGGGGTGAAATAATGCGTGTATTTGCGGGGCCGTCATTATCTCATCGCTTGTGGCAGTATCCCCCAGGTTCTTCCCACTCAGCCAATAAATGACCCATTGTAGTTGCGCCGCCAAGTAATAGAGCTCGTGGTTAGGGACCGACAACCCACCACGCTCCGTTGCAGCGTACAGGGTTTTCAACGCCACTCTGGGGCGCCCCTTGTTCCAGATCAGACGCCTGACCAGAACTTCCAGTTCTCGGAAAATACGAGTAGGGACATACACGGGTAAGTTTGCATAAAAGTACAGTAGCCGAGGCAGGGCAATCATCTTTGCCAGTGTAATGCGACTGGGGACGCTCAACGGTAGGGAGGTACAAAAGGTCACTTGGGCTGTAAGCGACAAGGTGGTTCGTGTAATATTGCCAGCCAGCAGATCAGCGGGATCGCGATAGACTCGAATACCCAGGTATCTGAAGACGGTTGGATACCAAAGAAGCCGCTCTCCCGCCACCGTAATGTCGCACTCCGGGGTGTCTGCGGCGAAAGAATACACCCCCGACTTCGTCCAGTTGACCCGCAGTCCCGATACATCGTCAAAGGTATTAAATATGGCAGTGAGCGTGCGCGGAAAACAGGTCAGATCCCTGACATAGATCAGCAGGTCGTCAGCGTACAATGACACTGAGTGCAGCCCGTCTACCAGGGGTATGCCCCAATCCGCGCCAGAAGTACGCAACTGGGCAGCCAAGGGTTCCATCATCAGCGCAAAGATCAGAGGGGAGAGGGGACATCCCTGCCTGGTACCTCTACGCACTCGGATAGGATCCGAAAAGAGCCTGCCAGTGCGTACCCGTGCCACTGGGCAAGAGTAAAGGAGTTCCACTATTCGGATGTAGTCAGCACCTAGGTCAAACTTTTACAGAAACTGCACGAGGAAGGGCCACTCCACTGAATCGAACGCTTTCTCAAGGTCCAATATAACACATCCCGACCGCGGCCAGCGGGTCACAGCCAGGCTCTGCACACGTCTAATGTTGTAAGATGTGTTGCGGGTGGGCACAAACCCGTTTTGGTCCGTATGTACCAGTGTGGGGACTAGAGGCGCTAGTCTCTGTGCCAGTGCAGACGCCAGGATCTTATAATCCGTGTTAAGGAGGGCTAGAGGTCTATAAGATCTCATATTGAGCCCTTCCCTACCAGGCTTCAAGAGTGAGATCACATTCGCCTCGTTAAAGGTGGGTGGGAGAACGTCATCAGCCACCGCCGCTCGATACATTCGTAGGAGTTCGGGGATGAGGATCCTTGAGTAGGCCTTGTAAAACTCTGCAGGCAAGCCGTCTGGGCCTGGGGTTTTACCGTTTGATAGGGAGAAAATAACAGTCCGGAGCTCCTCCGCCGAGAGAGGTGCGCCCATTCATCACGCTGCGAAGCAGTAGCCGCTGGCAGTGGTAGGTTCGACAAGTACGCTGCGATATCGTCCCCAGTGACCCGTAGTCGGGAGCGGTACAGATCCGTGTAGTGACTAGTAAAAGCTTTGTGTGTGGCCATCTGCGTGTACACCACCAGCCCTTGTGCAGTGCAGATCGACATTATCGGCAGCGTTTGAGTGTCCTGTCTAATCAGCCAAGCCAAAAGCTTGCCAGGCTTGTCGCTAGTGCGGTGTGTGCGCGCCGAGTGTGCAGCATAATTCATGTTCTTGAGTCTATCCAGGAGCTGGGCATATTGCACGCGTGTGGCTATAAGTCATGTGTCATCGCCTTGCGCTGCTTCCTGCTCGCAATCCAGCAGGGTAGACTCCACCCTTGTCAGATCCCTGTCTACCCGATGCCTCAGTCCCGCCTGTGTGCCCAGACAACAACCCCGCGTGACTACCTTGAATGCGTCCCACTCGGTTTGCGGGGAGGATGCGGTGTCAGTATTATCTTCAAAGTACTGAAGAATATGAGACGAGAGTGTTTCCCGGAATGGGGCGTCCAGTAAGACATCTGGCTGAAGTCTCCATGTGGGAATCGGTGGGTGTGGGCGTTCCCAGGCAAAGTCAAGTGTGTGAGGGTTGTGATATTGAGTGAGTGCGGCCTAAATAGCAGGTGTCCATGACATGAGGCAACAGGTCTCTAGACAACATGTATCTGTCCAGCCTGACGTGTAATGTGTGTGCACCTGAATAAAATGAGTACATACGTACGTTGGGATTGCGAGTACGCCAGGCATCGTGCAGATCCCACTGAACTGCCCAGTCAGCAAATGTTCGCGAAGTACCGGTTACCGGTGCGCTCGCCAGGGGGGGGAATGAGCGGTCCAGGTGGACATCTAGCACGCAGTTATAGTCGCCACCGAGTAAGAGTGGGACGCCCTGCCATGTCGCTAGCGCTGTCGATAACTGCATAAGAGACCGTCCTTGCTCAGTGTTAGGGGCGTATACAGAAGCTATGACTATCTGCTGACCGTCCAGTATACCCTGCAATATCACATATCGGCCCTCAGGGTCTAGTGTGCTGTGAGTGAGAGCAAAGGGGACCCCTGGGCAAATCCATATCAAAGTTCCACACGCATAGGCTGAGAAATCTGTGGCATGTAGTTGCCCTCTCCATCTGCGTCGCAATGTGCGTGACTCGCGTTCCGTAAAGTGTGTCTCCTGCAGCAGTGCTATTTGTACTTGGTGCCGTTTGAGATATGAATATACCTGATATTGTTGCGAGGGGGTATGCATGCTGCGCACGTTCCAGGTGCAAAATTTAATAGGAGACTTTATGTTGCCATTCCCACTCCCCCCGCTCCCACCACCCACCCCTGGCGCCCCACCCAACAGCCCAAAGGATCAGTGTTGCACACCATGGCCACCACAACACCAGCACAGCCCGCCACCCCGCCAGCACACAGCATAGGGGAAAGTAAAAAGTACCAGTCTCAGAAACATGAAAAACATAAACAGAATTCCAAAAGGACAACAGCCGAACATGTCGCCGTCCAAATGCTCTAGTGAGCACTAACAGTTCGTGTTTTCAGGGGGTGTGTACTGAGGTTGTAGTATTAAGCATACCAAGGATTCATGCAAACAGGGTGAGAGTATATACTCCCCAACACAGGCAGTTATTGTTTCAATGCCTACAATCAGCGAAAGTCACCAGTACATAATGGAGGAAATCCAAGTGGGCCAAATACCAGGGAAATAACTGAGGGAGTAGGCGGGGTGCATATAGGCATTTACTTCTGGGGAGGTATGTCCCCCTCACCATACAAACCAGGATACACCACCGTGCGGAGCAGCCAAGGAGTATCAGTCATGCATGTTACTTCACACAGGTGCGCAGGAGGCAGATTCAGACCCTGTCACCGCAGCAGGGTACCGTCCCCAGTGGTACAGCAGTAAGCCTAGCACCGTGTGGGACTACCTCTGGAAATACGATGTCACCTTTCATGTGTGGGTCGACCAGCTGTAAAATATTGTAAGTGAAGCAAATCAGCAGTTTGCGGTGTAACGTCAGGAAGATCTCCCGACACTTGGGAGTCCGGCAGTCCGTAGAGGTATTCATCGTCGCTCAGCTGACGTTCAGGGCTAGCACCCTGGGCTGGGTCACCCGAAAGCGATCCACTGATTTCCGCCACCATGCGGAGAGCCTCCTGTTGTTCAGTCTGCTGATGTTCAGGGGTAGGGCCCACATCAGTTTCTGTATGCGTCGAGGTCGCCGTCGATGGTCTCCTGTCCCGGCGCCGCCGGGTCCCTCTGTCGTGGCGCATCCGCGAGGGCATCTCACCAGGTTCCGCGTCAAGTCCCGAGTCGAGCCAAGACTCGACCGCCTCAGGGGTGTTGAAAAAGTGTGTCTTGTCCTGTGCCAGGACACGGAGGCGAGCAGGGAACAGTAAGGAATACTTGAGAGCCAGGCGGCGGAGACGCTGTTTCACTCCCAGGAATGAGTGACGCTGACGCTGCACTTGTATCGTGTAGTCAGGGAAGAACATGATTTTCGCGTTATCAACCGTGACTTCGGCGAGTTTCCTCACTTCACGGAGGATAGCGTCACGATCACGATAATTCAGTACACAAATCAGCAGTGGTCTCGGATTGGAGACCTCAGGGGGAGGTCGGTTTGGCACCCGATGGGCACGCTCTACAACAAAGTGTTGCGAGAGGGTGCCTTCCGAAAGAATGGCTCTCAGCCAGCGCTCCACATGCTCAGGTGCCGCCCTAGGTTCCCACCGCTCCGGCAGGCCCACTATGCAAATATTGTTTCTTCGGGCCCGGCCTTCCGCATCCTCTGCCCGGTCCTCCAGAAAGTCTACCCTGTTAAGAAGGTCCCGGACATGAGCATCTAGTTGGGTGATCTTGGGAGTCAGGTCCGTCACCGTGGATTCGAGGGTGGTGGTGCGTTCAGTAAGCTTCTTGTGGTCAGCCCCCCGGAGGTGGGTCAAATCTATAGCCACGCTGTCAATTTTAGTCTCTAGAGAGGTGCGGGTCAATTGCATAGATTCTTCTAGTCTTTCCATCGCCGCCAGCATGGTGTCTAGCTTGGAGGCCATGGGATCTTGCTCAGACGGCTTCATTGTCTTGCCTCTCATCTGCACGCCACTGGCCACAGCTCTCGTCTTTGGCCCCGTAGACATGAGAGGCGCCGCCTAGTATAGCCAAGCGTATGTTGCGAGGTAATATGTGCATATGCGGCCGGGGAGCAGCGTTCCTTGGGGGGGCAGCGTTATGTGTTGGCAAGGGAAAGTAGACACCTGTGATCTGGAGGTACGCTGCAAACAGGACCACGGCGGGAGTCGGATCCGCTGACAGGTGGCACAAGCTCAGGGGGCGCGCCACATCCCAGGCGCAAGCGAGGAGTCCCAATGCCAGTGGGCGCCCGGGGTGAAGGATCTCGTGTAGGAGGAGGGGTTGCTATCCCTCAAATGCCCACTCGTTCGCATACGCGGGTGGTAGTCGCCGTGTACCAGGTCGCAATCCCCTGTGGTCCCCCCGTGTCACTAGGCGCTCGCCGGTCCTCCCAGGCGCCTCACCACCTGGTCCATGTACAGGGTACGGGCATCAGCACTTCAGAGGGTAGCACAGCGCGAATGGGTAGGGATCGGGACAGCCCAAGATTGCGACACTATCTCCACAAGGCAGAGCGTGGCGGGTGGAGGGCACAGTACATTGAGGAGGTCCGCAGCAACTATCCGGGTCCAGAGCGGGCGTGGGGTAGGGCGGTACGTGTGCCCTCGCAACAGTCCCACAATGTCGTCGCCCACTACAGCGCCAGCACTCAGGGGTAGTCGTGCTTGTGCCTCGGCGGGGGGGGGGGGAGGGGGTGCCAGGCGCAACTCACTGTGTCTTCCGCCGTCTCGGGCCAGGCAACAGGAGGCTCCGGGTCGGAGCCGTGGGATAGGCACCAACGATCACCGTCTGTGAAGTGCAGTCGCAGGTAGGATCTTGGCCAAGGCGCCGCAGCTTCCCTCGTTCGCCGGCTCCTGGCGGCTCTGCAGTATCAAGCAGACAGGGCCCGTCCCCGGACTCAATTGGCCTAAAGCGCCGGCCGGAAGCGATCATGACCGAGGGGCCTGCTTCCAAGCTTCTGGAACGGAGGTCATGCCATAACGCCAATCACAGCCCCCGGCCAGCAAGTGGGACTCACTGCTAGGCACTCCGCGGCCATTTACAGGTCTGATCTGCCCCGGCGGCGGGGGTGTTCGCGGGCAGCAGCACCGCCTCGTGGGCTCCTCCGCGTGGCAAAGCAATAGGTGGGGGCGATCTCGCCCCGCCTCAGCAGGTCCTCCGCTGACCCTCAGTCACAAGCTCCGGTGGCGGAGCCGGTTGCTGTTCCGAGGCGTCGCTCCGTCACACAGGGCCCAAGCAGCCAGTTGGATCCCCGGCCTCGAGTGCCACACCACACCAGTCAGGAGCGCCCGGAGGCGGGGCAGGTAGTGGTCTTCTCCACCGGAGCAGTTCTGCAAGAGTCAGCGGTCCCAAACTTCGTCAGGGGAAAGATGTGCCTTCATGCACCCTCGCTGTCGATTACAGAGCAAAGCGGGCAATATTTGCGGAGAATTGGCCTGTGGTAGGGGAGCCTCTTACGGAACTCTACCCAGGCACATCTTCCACCATTGTGTGCTCAGCCACGCCCCCCTTGGAACTCCGACTTATGAGCTATATTCTAAACATGGTGTGGGTCCTATTACGTATAATGAAGTATGGGTCCGATACACAAGGAAAGACGGTGTCCTAAAATGGCCCCAATATGGTAGCTACGACACAGAGATTTTAGATAATTTGGAAGTTAAACTATTTAAGAAGAAAGCTCGGCCGGCGATGTTTGACACTTTCTGCCTCTGGCGAAAGGAAGCCAAACAGAGAGAAATTAAACTAGCGAAAAGAAATAAGAGAGAAGGGTATATCAATAATGCAGGCTGCTATACAGTTTAAAGATAATGAAGAAGAACAAGCGAGTGAGCAGTTGCATAGGCAACGTAAAATGGCCATCGATCAATGTTATCCAGCTTTGTCACCTCTTCAACAGGGTGCAACGAAGGACCCTGAAACGGATCCTTTGATGTCACATTTGTTGAGTTCGCCACCCCCTTATGTGCAGAGTACTACAGCACCTCTGCAACCTTTAGTTCCGCAACCTCCAGTTGCTTTGCCTCCTGTTGTTGCTCAACCGCCAGCTCCTCTTCAGCTGGTTCCTGCTCCTTTGGCGCAGCCTTCTCAAGGGCTGCCGACTTTGCTATCAGTTCCGCCTCCAATTCCTACGACTTTTTCTCCTGTATTTCCTACTTCTTCTGCTACTCCTTCTGCTACTACTTCTACGTATGCTTTGTCTCAATCTGCTTTGCCTCCTGTCCTTATAGCAGCTTCTCCTTCTGTTCGACAGAGAATGACTGATACTGTTACTGGTCTTTTGCCTCCTTTCTTTGGGTCATTGAGAATGACCCCTGTTTCGGCGCGTAAACAGTTGCGTAGCCAGTTGCCTGGTCCCAAAGAGCGGGCAGTGTTGGACCATTTGGCACGTAAATGGGTTACTAATTCCTCGAGATATTATTTAGAGTTGGTTATGGATGTCTTCCGCCAATGGGAAGCACCAAAGCAGAGGTATGTCTTCGACATGATGTGTACTTTCCTCCGTGAGGAATGGGAAGATGGTGAGTTGGGACATACTCCATCAGAGTTGTTCCGTGTACAGTCCGAGTTTGCGATAGGAATGATAGTGGGTCTCGAATTTGAAAAAGCAGTTGCGACGTTGCTTTCGTTTAGGAGTGTGCGTCCTTCTCAGTCGTTGTTTGAGCCTGATTCTTCTGTTAGGAGAAAAGCGCGACAGTATCCTATGAGAGAGGTTCCTCCTGTGTGGAAAGAAGCAGTTTAGGCCAATGCTAATGCTGGTATTGCGGCTGTAGAAGCTCATTTCCAGCGTGTTTGGGTACATGTTCCGTGGAAGCGAGCTGAAGTTTTGGCCCTTAAGCAGACTCTACCTGATCCCCGAAAGAATCCTGCAGGGTGTTATAAGGAGTTGTCACAAACAGCTGACGCATGCATTATGAACCTAGCCGATATAGATATGTTGTTTGGGAATGTGGTTCCTCAACCCTTGTGGGGAATGATTCGTCATGTGGATCATGCGCAAGAGCTAGGTGATACATGGGCTAACATTACTGCTGCAGTTGGTCTTCAAGGTGGAGGAGCTAAACCTGAAGCTCTAGTTGCAGAACTCCCTGGTAGGATCATTAATTATTTGAAGACTTTGATGCCTGCTATGCGAGTGAATTGGGATAAGTTGTCTGCATGCAAGCAGAAGAAGGATGAAAGTGTGTGTGATTTTTTCACTAGGTTTGAAGAGACGTTTATCGACCATAGTGGTCAAGACATGAGTACGGAAGGTGGCCAATGGTTGTTTGTAGATATGTTTGTGCATAACTTGCTTCCCTAGTTGTGTACTAAGTTGAAGGATTCAGAGAGTTCATGGGCCGTTTCTTCATCAGCGCAGATATTGGCTACTGCACAATATTACGAGAATAGGGATAAGGATGAGAAAGAGAAAGCCGACAGAGACTAAAGATTTAAAGACGAAGGTTCTTTTGCAACAAGCGTATCCGCCTCGTAATAATCAGCGTGAATATCAGCAACCTCAGCAGTTTCAGAGAGGTTCGCAAAGGTCTGAGCCTTCTCAACAGCGTTTTCTTGTAGTCCCTAATCAGTGTGCGTATTGTAAAGAAGAGGGCCACTTTAAGAGTAGTTGTCCGGTTCTGTTGCAGCGTACGAATTGGGCTTCTGGTGTGAGAGGTCGAGGTGTTCAACAAGTTCCTAGAGGTAGAGGACGTATTGTGTGTTCCCCCAGAATACATGTTCCTTTCCTCCACAGAATACAATGAATTGTTTTGACCAACAGAACGTTCCGTCTTGTAGGTCGACTCAGTACTATGCTGATGACTACTATGTTGAGGGTGAGAATGTTGACGGTAATAATTGCTAGGACAGCCATAGACAAAGAGAGGGAGTTGTGTCAGTTCCAGTAGATCAGAGTGGACTTTATGTTGAAGTGATTACATCAGGTGTGTCAGAGCCTTTTCTGTTGGATACTGGTGCAGCGAAGAGTTCTATCATGCACTCTAAACTCCCTGGCGCACCTTTGTCTGGCTTGACGAATGTTTCAGTAGGTTTTTTTGGCGCCCCAGTTTGTAATCTGGTTTCTAGTCCCTTGTCTCTTTCTGTTGGACCTTGTGAATTTGAAGCACCCCTCATTCTAACGACGGGTTGTGGTGAGAATTTGTTGGGATTGGATTTGTTGAAGAGATTGTATGCAACATTACATTGTTCTCCTTCAGGAGTACAGCTTACGTTGGGTAAGAGAGTGATCTCTCCGATGTATTTGTCTAAAGATCGACTTCCATTGGAATTGTGTTCTCTCCCTGATACTCTTTGGGCTACTGGTCCTAATGATGTGGGTCTTTTGGAGATTCCACCATATGTTGTGACGCTGAAAGCGAATGCTAGATTGCCACGTATTTTCCAATATAAGATTTCTAGTGATGGTGAATGAGCACTTTTAGCGATCATTTATGATCTAATTGAGAAAGGTGTGATTGAGGAAACGAGAGGTAATGTGTGCAACAGTCCGGTTTTGCCTGTCCTGAAACGTACTGAGTCTTCTCAGCCGCCTGTGTATAGGTTTGTGATCGATCTTCGCGAAGTGAACAAGATTGTCGTGCCACAGTTTCCTGTTGTTCCGGATATTACTGCTTTGCTGACTATGGTTCCTGCTTCAGCTACCTGGTTTTCGGTGATTGATCTGAAGAATGCTTTCTTCAGCATCCCGATTGCCGAGGAGAGTAGAGATATTTTTGGCTTCTCTTTAGGAGGCCGAAGTTTCCGGTTTAAGCGCGCTCCTCAAGGCTATTGTGAAAGTCCATCCATCTATAGTCAGGCTTTGAAAACACAACTTGATACGATTGTCTTACCTGATGGTGCTGCTCTTATTCAGTATGTCGACGATTTGTTAGTCGCTGCTGATAATGAGGAGATTTGTAAAGAATCTACTTTTTCTTTATTAAGACATTTGTCTGACCTCCATCATAAAGTGTCACTTTCCAAGTTGCAGTATTGTCGACAAGAAGTGACCTACTTAGGTCATCTCTGATCGAAGGAGGGAAGAAGATTGGCCCCAGAACGAATTCAAGCGATTGCCAACTACACAGAGAGAAGTGCGTGCTTTCTTGGGTATTTCTTCGTACTGTAGGCAATGGATTCAAAATGTTTCGCTTCTTGCGAAACCTTTGTTAGCACTTACTGTTAAGGATACTCCGAATCCTCTCCCTTGGACTGACGAATGCCAGAAGAGTTTTTCTGAATTGAGAGATGCGTTGTGTTCGGCTCCTGTGTTGGGTACTCCCGACTAGGCAAGCCTTTTACACTCTATGTTCACAAGTGAGAGGGATGTGGATTGTCAGTCCTGACACAGCAGTTTGGCGATAAACAACGTCCATGTGCGTATTTCTCGTCGACTTTGGATCCGGTAGCTAGAGCGTTGCCGAGTTGTTTGAGAGCTGCAGCAGCTGTTTCTTTTTGACAGTCTGCTGGTTTGGTAATGGATAATATGTTGATTGTGATCGTTCCACATGCAGTGGATACCTTGTTAAATAGGACCAAGACACAGCACTTGACTAGTGCTCGATTGTCAGGTTACGAGTTGACACTTTTGAAGAGTCATGTGCATATAAAGCGATGCAACACGTTGAATCCTGCTACGTTGTTGCCGATTTCTGTAGGGACAGATGTTCAGGAACAGCATGATTGCTTTCTTAGGACAGAGGAAGAAACAAAGGGTAGAATCGATCTAAAAGACACTCCTCTTGCAAAGTGTGATGGTACCTTATGGGTAGATGGTTCATGCTTTAAGCTTCCGAATGGTGAAGACTGCAGCATATGCGGTTACGACTTGGCATACGATTGTTGAAGCTGCACGTATCCCACACAATTCAGCTCAAGCAGCAGAGTTGATTGCACTGACAAGAGCATGTGTGTTGTCGAAAGGGAAGAGAGTGACTGTGTATACCTATAGCCAGTATGCGTTTCGTATGGCCCATAGTTTTGGTCGCTTGTGGAAGGAACGTGGGTTCCTTACGTCTCATTGTACGAAGATTCGGCATGGTCAGTTGGTGAATGAACTTCTTGAGTCACTTACTTTGCCGGTGCAAGTTGCGATCGTGAAATGCAGTGCACATAAGAAGGTTACCGATGACGTTGGTCGTGGTAATGCGTTTGCGGATGAAGTTGCGAAAGATGTGGTGAAAGATGTGATGAGTCGAATGTATGTTGCGGGTCCAGCAAGATAGGTTCCGGATAGAGGAATGTGTGAAGATACAATAGATTGTGAAGTCAATCCAGGCTGAAGCTACAGAGAAAGAATTGAATGTATGGAGAGAGAGTACGGGAAAATTGGATTTGACTGGATTGAGTTGTCAGAGCATCAGCGATGGTTGTTACCTGATGCGTATGTGCTTGCAGTGGTTACAATGGCGCATGGAATGGCTCACATTAGTGCGAAAGGGATTAGTACCTTGTTGGCTCCAGTATGGCAGAATGCTGGAATTCCTAAGTGTGCGGAGAATTTGGTCAAGAATTGTATGGTTTGTCTGATGTAAAATCCTGGCAAGGGAACTCCAACTCCAGCTGGTCACTTTGCGCCTCTGACGTATCCGTTTGAGGTGTTGCAATTAGATTTTATCCATATGGAGAGATGTAATAACCTGAAATATGTCCTTGTGGTTGTTTGTGCCTTTTCGAGATGGGTAGAAGCATACACCCTGAAAGATAATACTACCTTGTCCACTGCTAAAGCCCTACTCAAGGAATTTTTCCCCAGGTATGGTTTGCCAAGGATGGTGTGGAGTGATAATAGGAGTGAATTTGTGGGTCAAGTCATGAAGAGAGTATGTGAAGGTTTAGGCATCAGGCAGAAATTCCACGCTGCAAATCACCCCCAATCAGCTGGTTTAGTTGAATGCTACAATGGCACCTTAAAGCTGAAACTAGCCAAGATTCAGGCAAGCTCTGGTCTCCAATGGCCCGATGCTTTGCCATTGGCACTTTTGTCAACCAGAACTACAGTACATTCTCGAGTTGGACTTAGTCCTTACGAGATTATCTTTGGTCGCCCGGCAAACATATGGGGAGTGCGGAGGACGACAAAGTTTAGCGAGATTGAACATCCTATACTGATTGATTATTTGTAGGATTTGACGGCTAAATTGCGTGTCTTACACCAACAGGTTCACGATACAATGCCACAAGCATCTGAAGATCCAGGACACACCATTGATCCTGGTTCCTGGGTTTTGATTCAGAATTTTCAGCGGACAAAGAACGATCAGCCCCGCTGGACTGGACCATTTCAGGTCCTGTTGGCGACGCGTACCGCAGTGAGAGTGCACGGCAAAAAGAATTGGATCCACAGCGTACATTGTAAGAGGGCCCCTTTGCCTCTGCCGTATGACCAGTGGGTCCAGGAAGGAGTTGGTGATTCAGAGATCAAGACTGTGCCACGTTTCATTCCGTTCAGTGATGCACGTTTGATTGGGACAAGCTCTGAGCGTGAGAATGACGACATTTTGCAAGAAGCTGTGCCTCCATCTGTCCGGCTGAACACTACTGAGCCTGAGTTGTTGTTTGGTAATCAGACATTGCCTGGTAAAGGCCGTTATAACTTACGACAGAGAGTCGATGGACTAATAAAGTAATTCCTTTTTGCTTTTGAAACTACGCTCTCTCATCTGAGAAACTGTTTTGATCTATTTTTGTTTTTCAAACCGCCATCCGGGTTCAGCTGTAGGGTCGCAGTATAAAGACTTAGAGTGTACAGCTGGTAGACACAAGGTCGACAGTTCAGGTTTGTTCTAGGGCGTTCCCTGGGACATTCAGAGGTACACCTGAGCAGAAGAGAACCAACTGCCGCGAACAGCACGGTTAGAGGAGTTTTTTGAGATTGAGAGAGCTGTTGAAGAAATGAACTTTAAGGCGAGACTATGTAAATGAATGAGTAGAAAATGTTTTTTGATAACGTGTCTTTTAATGCTACTTAGCATGACGATGTTTCTGGTGGGATATGTTATTTTCTCTGTTCAAGTGACGTTTGTACCCACCACACAACCTATGTCTTTTCCTACTATTTCTTCGCATTCTTTTCATCCTTTGCCTGAACATGAATCTATTAGAAGATCAGAATTCGTTATTAACTCCTTTGTTCAACTTCTGCATCAGTTAGTAGTGAACACCACTAATTGTTGGGTGTGTGGTCTTATGCCTCATACTACTGATAAGGATATTCCTTACCTGGTCCTGCCATTCAGCTATAATGGTTCTGTGTGGGCATATAGGACGATGTTCATTTATGCCCGTGAAGTTTACCCCCTGTGTTCTGTGACAATCCGAGGAATAGTGCTCTAGTAAAGAGAATAGTAGATATGATTAGAGGAATTAATTCCTATGAGACTATTCCGAAAGATGAGACACTAGCATATATTGGATGGAACGTGACTGGATATGGTATTAGTCTGAGTGAAAACCAGCAAGCGAAAAGATCTTCCCCGATTTGGATCGTACGCCATCATGGTTATTTTTGTCTGCAAGGTAATGGCAAGAATCCGAGAGCTCAGTTAGGGAAGAGTGTTTGCACTGAGACGTATGTTTTTGCGTCCCAGACTTCCCCATCGTTTTTAGCAGCTAAGGGTACATATTTTGTTTGTCACGATAGAGCATATACATGGTTGCCCCCTGATTTTTCGGGAACATGTTATGTTTCGTTTCTGTTGCCCCCTACGTATACTGCTGCAGCAGATTACCATAGAACGAGAGTTGCTAGAGGTGTCTTCAGTAAGGAAGATACTGCAGGACAAGAATTAGGAGATTTTCTGAAGGGTTTCCTGCCGTTTTGGGGGCTTATGGTCAACAGTAGGAACATACGGCAATTGACGAGAGTGGTTGAGTCCACCATAGTTGAAACTGCTGGTGCCCTTAGTAATTTGACTGCTGAGCTCCAATCAGATCGTCTTATGACGTTGCATAAACGAGTTGCGTTAGACGTCATACTTGCAGACAGAGGAGGGGTATGTAAATTGATTCAATCGAGCTGCTGCGTTTTCATTCCAGACAATGCTCCGACAGTGTACCAGGCCATTTCCAAGCTACATAAGATCTCCGAGTCTGTGGACGAAGGAGATTGGTCGTTAATGGGATGGTTTTGGGATTTGTTATCCACTTGGGGATGGAAGATTCTGATGATCATTGGGATGGTTTTAGCTATTCTTTTTCTGTTCTGTCTTTGTGTACAGTGTGCTCCTGCTATATGTGGCCTTTGTGCTACTTCGTGTGCAAGGAGACCTGTCTCGAGAGAGTTACTAAGTAATAGAATGATGCTCCAGCAACATCTTGATGATCTGATGAATATAGACCTGGATTCAGATTGACGTGAGTTTAGGTTATTGCCTATGTAAGGGCAAAAGGAGGGTCTGAGGTTCTGTGAATTCTGAACCCGTTTCATAAAGGTCATGGTATCGTTACGAATTTGATAGTAGCGAACCGTAAATGGCAAGTACGACAACTACGAGTGTTTTTTATCATGTTCGATCGATGGATTCACTACGTATTTAGGGATTTCGTTCTGAACCCTCTGGTTCCATTTTGTGTACGGCAGCCATTTTGTGGTTGCCCTCACATAGGCCGATGACTACGGCCGAATGAGTCTTTGGTACACTTACACCTTTAGCTGACTTTTAGATCACCTGAGCGAACTGAACTTGTTGCCTGAAGCCAACCTTGCTGAGCCAGTTCCTTGTCCGGTAGTTTATCGAGATAGAGATCAAAGAGCAGGACATTGTTGAGTTTATTGTACACGCACACAGCCCTTTATCTTGCTTCACATCTGTTTCTGTTCCTTCTTTTATGGCCTGTTTATGGTTTGGGTTGTGGTCTTTTATTATGGGTTTGTCCGGCCTGTCCGAGCAAGAATGTTGGGCTTTCCTGTATAATTGATGGTGGGCTAGACAACTGAAAAGTGGGTTTGTCGTCATGCGATACCTTTTGCAATGTTACCTATGATTGGACAGTTCGTAAACAATGGGTGTTTGTCAGGAATGTGATTTTTAGCATAAAAGACGATGTCTCGCAATACGAAAATTGAGCAGTCTCTAGCGAACCTACTTATGTCGTACTTCGTAGACTTCTGTTCCTGGTTGCAGCCAATAAATTTGATCTTTGACGTCACCGAGAAGTATCCCGTGTCTCTGTATTCTAAGACAGGTGAACCCGAAGACTTTGGGCGTGCCCCTGGCGCCGCTGGGTTCTAAAACCCGGTTCTTCAGCGTGGCTGCTTCTGCGGCCTCATGGTACTTGTTGTGCAAAGTATTCCTCAAGTGAGTTTGGCATGCACTCAGTTCGTAATATAATTAATACTCCCCAGTGGGTGGCCAACTGCACGATGTAAGTCACAGTGTTGGCTTAACTAGTCACCATAGCAGCACCTCGTCCGAACAGCAACCCCCTCATACGCATCCCCAGGGTCCACAACAGTGGCGGGGCTCTCATCGCGGCTGGGCTAGCTGCTCAAAAATCCACACAAAAA
The DNA here is from genome assembly GCF_964263255.1 of Lissotriton vulgaris. Lineage (NCBI taxonomy): Eukaryota > Metazoa > Chordata > Amphibia > Caudata > Salamandridae > Lissotriton > Lissotriton vulgaris. Next base: position 1,545,528,025 of record NC_141694.1, on the reverse strand, counting down.
GAGTTGCTTCAAAAATGGAGCCCACACGGGTGAAATATTCTGCACATTTAATGGAGACTGCAACAAAGTAAAAAGCACCGCCAGCAGCACAGGATTTAATCAAAGTCAAACGCCGACGCGTTTGGGGCTCCTGCCCTTCGTCTAAGGCTGACTTGAACAAATGAGCACACGCCATCAAAATGCACCTAAATACTACAGTACCGGCCCGGTTGGGCGTGGCTGCTCCTGCGGCCTCATGGTACTTGTGGTGCAAAGTATTCCCTAAGTGAGTTTGGCATGCGCTCAGTTCGTAAAATAATTAATACTCCCCAGTGGGTGGCCAACTGCACGATGTAAGTCACAGTGTTGGCTTAACCTGTCACCATAGCAGCACCTCGTCCCAACAGCAACCCCCTCATAGGCAACGCAAGGGTCCACAACAGTGGCGGGGCTCTCATCGCGGCTGGGCTAGCCGCTCAAAAATCCACACAAAAAGAGTTGCCTCAAAGATGGAGCCCACATGGGTGAAATCTTCTGCACATTTAATGGAGACTGCAACAAAGTAAAAAGCACCGCCAGCAGCACAGGGTTTAATCAATGTCAAACGCCGACGCTTTTCGGGCTTCTGCCCTTCGTCTAAGGCTTACTTGAACAAATGAGCACACGCCATCAAAATGCACCTAAATACTACAGTACCGGCCCGGTTGGGCATGGCTGCTCCTGCGGCCTCATGGTACTTGTGGTGCAAAGTATTCCTCATGTGAGTTTGGCATGCGCTCAGTTCGTAAAATAATTAATACTCCCCAGTGGGTGGCCAACTGCACGATGTAAGTCACAGTGTTGGCTTAACCAGTCACCATAGCAGCACCTCGTCCCAACAGCAACCCCCTCATAGGCATCGCCAGGGTCCACAACAGTGGCGGGGCTCTCATCGCGGCTGGGCTAGCCGTTTAAAAATCCACGTGTGGATGGCATAAGAAATACAGCTTGTTATGGTATTGGACTAAACATCACCCTACAGAGGGTTTTAATTTCATTATTTGTACTCTGTTTGGAACATAGACGGCCTCACTGGAGGAACACTTGAAGCAAGTATGGGAACCAAGATGCTATGCAAAATAGCCACGCCCACTGGGGCGGTTTCCAACAGATTCAAGTGGGTTGCTTCTTTACGGCTGTTTCCTGACGAACTTGCCAATGATTAAGGGACATCAAGCCCCGAAACGCGTCTTGCTGAGATAATCTTATGTGCAGTTTCTACGTAACCAGTCTGCAGTCTCCACAATAAAAGGCGGAGTATTATACTTACTGTGCGGCTTTTCCTTGAGGCAAAACTCGTGTGATGGTATTTAGAGCGGCTGGCCTAGCCGCGGGAAAGCTGCCACCGCAGGAGCGGGCCCGTGGAGATTTCAACGGGTGTCTCCAACTAAACGGGAGTAAGTTCCTTTGTGTGGATGGCATAAGAAATACAGTTTGTTATGGTATGGGATTAAACATCACCCTACAGAGGGTTTTAATTTCATTATTTGAACTCTGTTTGGAACATAGACGGCCTCACTGGAGGAACACTTGAAGCAACTACGGGAACCAAGATGCTGTGCAAAATAGTCACGCCCACTGGGGCGGTTTCCAACAGATTTAAGTGGGTTGCTCCTTTCTTGGCTGTTTCCTGACGAACTTGCCAATGATTAAGGGGCATCAAGCCCCGAAACGCGTCTGGCTGAGATAATCTGATGTGCAGTTTCTACGTAACCAGTCTGCAGTCTCCACAATAAAAGGCGGAGTATTATACTTACTGTGCGGCTTTTCCTTGAGGCAAAACTCGTGTGATGGTATTTAGAGCAACTGGCCTAGCCGCGGGAAAGCTGCCACCACAAGAGCGGGCCCATGGAGATATCAACGGGTGTCTTCAACTAAACGGGAGTAAGTTCCACGTGTGGATGGCATAAGAAATACAGCTTGTTATGGTATGGGACTAAATATCATCCTACAGAGGGTTTTAATTTCATTATTTGTACTCTGTTTGGAACATAGACGGCCTCACTGGAGGCACACTTGAAGCAACTACGGGAACCAAGATGCTGTGCAAAATATCCACGCCCACTTGGGCGGTTTCCAACAGATTTAAGTGGGTTGCTTCTTTCGGCTGTTTCCTGACGAACTTGCCAATGATTAAGGGACATCAAGCCCCGAAACGCGTCTGGCTGAGATAATCTGATGTGCAGTTTCTACGTAACCAGTCTGCAGTCTCCACAATAAAAGGCGTAGTATTATACTTACTGTGCGGCTTTTCCTTGAGGAAAAACTTGTGTGATGGTATGTATATACCAACTTCCACAGAGTGATTCATGGGAGAAAACACGGACTCGAGGTAGGTAAGATACTGCATCTGTTTTATTTGATCAGATCAGCCTCAATCCCAAAATTTGAAAAATGAGACGCGTTTAGTCTTACTAGAAGCATTTGTCAATGTGGTTGCCGCCATATTAACAGCAGTCTTTATAGCCCATCCCACTTAAGGCATCAACAGACATAGAGAGCATACTGAGAGTCCTGAAATCACAATACAAACACTGCATTGAATATACTGGAATTCAATGTGTGATTGTCATCAATGTAACAAGTAAAAAATCATTCAGTGATATCTCGAATCCAATGTGAAAATATATAACCGATTTGATTTACATGCATATGAAAATAGTATAGTGAACAAGTCCTCATCCCTGGTTGGAAACTGGGTTACATATGCATTGCGCCGCCAAACCCCCATTACGTGTCACCTGAGAAATAAAAAGCAAAATGCATTGCGTTCTTTTAAAAGATTCTTGCTGTTGAGTTTTCCCCGCAAAATAATCAGTTAACAGTACCATTTAACCCAACAGAATTGTCAACTCTGTGAAGGGATCCGCCAGCTGGTGGCCTCTGACCTCTCTTACAAAAACAAAGTTCGCTTTAGCCCAGTCTTTGCAGTCTCCGATATGAACATAACTCACGGAAGGCATAGGGACAGGAAAATAGCAGCTGCTTCCCCGGGAGCTCAACTAAACACTTAGGGGCCCATTAGGATGGCGCGCGGATTGCCACCGCCAGCCCAGTGGGGGCAATCCGCCTGCCACCCACACCTAAATTCCCCCCGCCATATTAGGATGGCGGGGGGACCGCGGCGGACGGAAAGACCGGCTGCCGCTTTTCCGCCCCGGTCGCCTTGCGGTCGGGGCGGAAAAGGTCTAACATGGTGGCGGTGTCTATTAGACACAGCCAGCCATATTAGGATGGGCCAGAACAGATGCCTTTCCTTGCGGGCCCCCGAAGTGAAGGCGAGGTGGGGGGTGCACATGGGGTGTACCTGTGGTACCCCCCAGCAATTGCATACACAATGCGGCAGGCACCGCGCGGTGCCTGTCGCTTTGTGTATGCAAATGCATACATTCATTTTTAGCATTGTGGCGGGCGGTGCTAAGAGCACCCCCGCCACAATATTAAAAATGCAGGATGCGCCCGCCACTGTGGCGGGCGCATCCTAATACCCCCCACGGGACCCCCGCCCTTATGGCGGGCGGTTCCGAATTCCGATAGGATGGCGGGCGGACTAAGTCCGCCCGTCATCCTAATGACCCCCTTAGTGTGAATACCTGACTAAAGTGTCAGCTTCCCAGCGCGTGCTTCGCCCTCAATGGGACTACCATTCCTAAAATGCAACATGCCGACACTAAAATTAGCTGAGTTTTACTGGCAGAGGACCAAAAGTAATGTTTGTTTTTTTGAAGAGCTTACAAACTCGACAGGGTACTGAAGTTGCATAGCAATGCAATGTGAATACTCAAAAAAAAAGGAGGAACCAAGTCTCAATATTTAATTTTCAGAAAGACACACATTCACTGGATGATGTCATCAGTGATGTCATCAGTGATGTCACTGACCATGTCATGAGTGATGTAATATGTGACGTCATCAGCAGTGCATTGCGGGCGCGCAAGTTATAGATAGCTGAACTAACTATAATGGTGGAATTTCATTGGTTTTGTACGAGTGAAATGTCCAGCTAACTAACGCCCCTGAAACCTATGGGTTTTTTCAGTGAATTTCTAAGGTGTTTAAAATGCTAATTCCTAACTATAACGTGCCTAATACCTATAGTTTTTTCAGTGAATATGTATATATATATTTATATATATATGTATTGTCGCTCCAGGTTGTCCACCTCTTGAGTAGCACACGAGCAGCAGCTTAATTTATGTGTAGGTGAGGACGGAGATCCGCTTGTAGATGCCGCTCCGTAATGGATCTGCCCGACGCGTTTCGAAGCTCCATCTGCTTCTCTTCAGGGGCTTTAACGGAAGCGGTGTGCGCACCCGCTGACACACTTCTCCAATTTCCATACACGGATTGCCGATGCACTCCAAATTGGGTGTAAGAATGTACAGTAACAAATCACAATAATACAAAAACAACCAAAAGACAGAAGTGACAGAACTCCAGCAGATGAGTCAATCTTGGAGTCTTTAATGTGGAATACAGCCAGCCGACGTGTTTCATCGCCTTCGCGATTCCTCAGGGCTGAAACAAACAAATGAGTGGCATCGAGCATGTATTGTGTATAAATAAATTTTACATACAAAACCATAATATATGGTCTTAACAAAAACATTCTTTGCTTCCTGCCACAGTGAACATACAGTGTTTCACCTCAGATTTGTTTTTGTGCCACCATAACACATCTGTGTCGAATATTGGTGTCCAATACCGATATTCTATATAGACGTGCTTGTGTAGGGTGAGTTGTGATGGCTTTGTGGAGGGACAAAAATTGTGCCCGAAGTGGCAAACAATTAAAAAAAAAAAGTGTATAGCGTCGCAGCGGAAGTGTAATATCCGTGTGCGGCTCATTCATCCTTCATGCTATTTGTTGTGACGCAGTGAAAATATGTGCTCGTCCGAAAAAAACATGCCTAGATGGCCGTGTCAAATGTCGAAAGGTCTGCATATTTGGATGAAAAAGAAAAGAGAAAACCGAAGGAATCCCGTCACTAGCAGTCTCTTTAGTGACAATAGGGCAAGCTATCACCAAGGTAAGACTGTCTACGAGATATGAAGTGCAGGCTCACCGCTTAGCTGGTGATAATTCCGACCCAGCCAGGCCCTTGACCAATGGTACTCGGTATGAGTCTATGCAGCAATGGTTAGATAATTTGTTTCTGTGACAAGATAAAATGATATGTGTCACATAAAATTATGGTATTGTGTCATCACCACGATGCACTACTGTTTTATCCAAAACACATCTAAATATCTTGGTAATTAATCCAACTTGTTTTATATCTGCCTGAAAACACCAAAGAAAATCCCCATGCAACTCATGTAAATAGAGTTTTTCCTATTTATTAAACACAAGTGATTCGGCATATTGAACGCATTTAATCCATGTCCTATCTATCCACTTACATATTCGTGGGAAAATGTAGTGTAAATGGGGCTCGGAGGACACCCGATATACTTCACAAAGATGAGTAAAATTCAGCTCTCGAAGCGTGTGCTGTTAAGAGAAATCAAGCTCCAGTAAAAACATTTGCATATACGGTTTCTAGTTGATAAGCTCATGCCTAGGCAGACCGTTTATTTATTCTTACCTATCTACGTCCTGTCAGTGGATACCGGTTGCGGTTCCTGTTAAACGGACACCATGCTGGAAAAAGAATACATCAATGGGTATTTGGAGGTATGGCCGATTCCGTGGACAGAATCATCATACAACAACTTCCTAATTCGTTAGTGCTAGTGGTCGCGTAATACTCTTACCCGTGTGCGGCTTTACAAACGTGTCCGGCGGGTTTCCTCCCCGAGCCCTGTTCCTGTTTGGACATGTGACTGCGTCCTCGCTGACGTTATATGCGTCCGAACGTGATGCTTCATATCGACTAGAGCGAGTAGGTACATGGCGGGTTCGTCCATGTTGAGTTGCCCGTTTTGCAAGGTTTACATTATTACGTAACGATTCCGGAAAGGTGGTTAGTATAGCTACCAAATGCTGATTGTACCGCAAGTGAAACACACTCTTTGTTAGAGTTTGTATATTACCCATTCCAATGGAAAATGTTTGATATATTCCAAAAACGCTAACGCTCTAGATGATCCATATGTTTTGTTACAATTATACCATATACTAGTGGATATGGTTCCTTGGGAAATTTAGGTGTTTACGAAATTTCTTATGTGCGAAAAAAGTGCAAAGTGACACTAAAATCTTACATTGCTACTCAAGGCGTCGTGTGCACCGTGGATGAATATGATTAACCTAATGGTGAATAGCCCAATCATACCGTGACTTGAAATTCATTACATATTATCCATTACTCTACAAATATGTTGTCTATATTGTCGTTACTCATTTCTGATATCAAACTCAACAATATTACTTTCAACAATATCATCGAGTGCAGGAGAGTTCCCCAAGATTCCAGGAAAGATTAAATGTTCAACAAATGTTAAAAACAGGTCCTCGCAATCATAAGCACAGTTCTGCAACAATTTGTGGCTAGCGTAACAGTCACATGTAATCGTGATACAGTGATAATATAATTCAATCTCCTAAGAAATACTGCATCTCATGATCGTAATTTAATCCTAGTTCTACAGATTTTAAGCGCATAATCCAGGTTGCTTCAGTACGTCTCAGTCTCAATTCCCGATTGCCGCCCCTTACTGCTAAAGGTACAGTTTCAATCCCAAAGAATTGCACACTTTTGTTTCTTTTGTCTTTTTGACAGGAAGCCACGTGTAATGCTACTGGATATTTGGGGTCACCATTAACAATGGCTCTCACATGTTCCATCATTCTTTCTTTCAGCTGTCTAATCGTGCTCCCTACATAGTATTTTCCGCATTCACATTCAATAATATAAATCACGAATTTAGTTATGCAATTGATGTTACTTTTGATAGTGTAAGATACCCCATCAGGACCCGTGAATCTTGTTGTGCCTTGTTTGGCCCATTTGCACATACTGCAGAATCCGCATTTATGAAAACCCAGACCTCGTTGTGTCAACCAGTCAGCACTCATTGTGTCTCTAGGTACTGTGGGACTCAACTTGCTCTGTAGTGTGTTGCCTCGTCTAAATGTAATCTGTGGTCGATCTGTGACGTAGTCCGTCAGTGCTTTTTCAGATTTCAATAGACTCCAATGTTTCGTCAGACTTCTTCGTAAATCCGAATGGAGTGAATTGAAGTCTGTGACCATTCTTATGTATTCCTTTCTATTGGTGACCGACTTGTCTGTACTGGTCAGAGTGTGTGCTCTTTTGACTTTCTTGACTCTTTTTTCGGCTTTCTCAATTGTGCTGGTTGCATATCCCCTTGTGTAAAATCTTTCCTTCATGCTTGTCAAACATCTCCCGAACTCACAGTCCTCACTACAGTTCCTTCTTGCCCTAATGAATTCGCCAAAAGGTATGGCGTTAATCTGATGTGGGGGGTGTGAGCTCGAGGCATGCAAGACTGCATTGCATGCTGTGGACTTCCTGAACAGCCTACTGTGCAGACAGTTTGAAGATATGTAAAATTCAATATCCAAAAACTCTATATTGGTTCTGCTCCAATTCATTGTGAAGCGAATCTCCCAGGTATTACTATTGAGATATCCAAAAAACTCATTTAAGTGCTCCTCTGAGCCTGACCAAATCAGGATGCAGTCATCAATATATCGACCCCAGAAAAGTATGGAGTCGATATATTGAGCACCCTTTGTGCCCCAAATTAAGTCGGCCTCCAGTGCGCCCAAGCTGCTGTTCGCGTGCTACTCAAAGGTGGACACCTTCGAGCATTGATTTATACGCGGCCGTCCAGCCGCGGAGTATGCACCCTCCCGGTACCCTGGGGGTCACTAATGTGAAGCAGCAGTCGTACTTGGAATCGAGGACGGGCCCACTTGTGGAGTCCATACAGGACTTGATTGTGTGCTTCCCGGGCCACACTTCCCAGAATGCACAGTCTCATTTGAGCCTCCCATCGGTGGGTGTGTTATACATAAAATGGGGAAGTGGGTCGGCGGTTGCGCACACCGCTTCCGTTAAAGCCCCTGAAGAGAAGCGGATGGAGCTTCGAAACGCGTCGGGCAGATCCCGTACGGAGCGGCGTCTACGAGTGGATTATCGTCCTCACCTATACATAAACCAAGCTGCTGTTCGCGTGCTACTCAAAGGTGGACACCTTCGAACATTGATTTATACGCGGCCGTCCAGCCACGTAGTATGCACCACCCCGGTACCCTGGGGGTCAATAATGTGAAGCAGCAGTCGTACTTGGAATCGAGGATGGGCCCACTTGTGGAGTCCATACAGGACTTGATTGTGTGCTTCCCGGACCACACTTCCCAGAATGCACAGTCCCATTTGAGCCTCCCATCGGTGGGTGTGTTATACATAAAATGGGGAAGTGGGTCGGCGGTTGCGCACACCGCTTCCGTTAAAGCCCCTGAAGAGAAGCGGATGGAGCTTCGAAACGCGTCGGGCAGATCCCGTACGGAGTGGCGTCTACGAGTGGATCCCCCTCCTCACCTATACATAAACCAAGCTGCTGTTCGCGTGCTACTCAAAGGTGGACACCTTAGAGCATTGATTTATACGCGGCCGTCCAGCCGCGGAGTATGCACCACCCCGGTACCCTGGGGGTCACTAATGTGAAGCAGCAGTTGTACTTGGATTAGAGGACGGGCCCACTTGTGGAGTCCATACAGGACTTGATTGTGTGCTTCCCGGACCACACTTCCTAGAATGCACAGTCTCATTTGAGCCTCCCATCGGTGGGTGTGTTATACATAAAATGGGTAAGTGGGTCGGCGGTTGCGCACACCGCTTCCGTTAAAGCCCCTGAAGAGAAGCGGATGGAGCTTCGAAACGCGTCGGGCAGATCCCGTACGGAGGGCCGTCTACGAGTGGATCCCCGTCCTCACCTATACATAAACCAAGCTGCTGTTCGCGTGCTACTCAAAGGTGGACACCTTCGAGCATTGATATATATATGTATGTATATATATATATATATATATATCTATGTATATGTATATGTTGTTCAGAGGACCAAGGCAAAGTTTTCTGCATTTGTACATTTCAGAAATACTTGCTTGTAGTGCTGTGGTTTTCTCACAAACTGTTTGATTCAGTCAGTGTTGACTAATACGAGGACTGGTCCAGTTTCTATAATGTTAGATCTACATGCACCACACCCCTCGCCCACACACACATATTCCAGACTTATTACAATACAACACACTGAAAGTGCATCCCTGTGAACCCTGTCCACAAGAGAAGATTTCTTTTCTGCATATGGAATTTTGAAAGAGATTAGTCTGGCCCTGTGCTCATGCCACTGTAATTTTCCACGGAGCAAGTTACTCTGGCAATGCCATCCCCCTTTCTACATAAAAAAAATAGAGGATCATTCATTGCTTATAACCCCTAAAATATTGATTATTAGCCCCTTCTTAGGAAGCAGTACAACCATGCAGTGTATACTTTCAGGTCCTGGTCTTGTCACAAATAGCAGTCTGATTTTAAACGGACTACATTATTATAATTGTTTGTAAATCGTCATTATTGGCATTTTGTCATAAACAAAAATAAAACTAGAAGGATGAACAAGGATGAACACTGTGGTCAGTAAAGGTGCCAAGAGACATTAACGTGCTGAGGCGGAATAGGGCAATACAGAGGGGGCCAGATTCACCATCCTATGTTCGAGCCATAGCACAAAGAGACAGTGTCGGCGTTCACAGGCACATCCATGTAGAATAGAAAGCAAATTAAACAAAACAAGCTAGGCCAGAGGTCGCATAGGGTCATGATCTAAATCACGCCGCATCTAGGGAGCCATGTGACCGCCAAGCCATGTCCATGTCCCCCTATGACGCAAGTGATGGGGGCGGGCTAGGTGTAACCGGGGCATACTGGGTATGGCCATAGAGCCGCTGTCAGGAGCAGGGGGAAGAGGCGGGAGCAGTGGCGTAGCAAGGTCAGGTGGTACCCGGTGCGGAACATTTCTTGTCACGCCCGGCTTGACAAAATGGCAAAAATATGTGTTTAAACCCATGTTTTGCCATTTCGTCACCCCCCACTCAGTGATGAAACCTGGGACGGTCTGCGCCCACCGCACCCCCTTCCTACGCCACTGGCGAGTAGTGCCCTCCCCATTTAAAAGGGGATCTTCTATTAGTTGAAGCACTATGTTGGGGAGCCACAGTGCCGGATCAAATCGCCCTAGTCCTAGCTACGGTGTGGTCTTCTCCCCTGTGTAGCTACTGAGGAGGGCTTTCTTCAAACCTGGACAAGAATTCATCCCATTCCCTGGCGATTGGGCGTTCCCTCAAGCCTCTAGCATCTCCTCGATGCAGGATACGCTGAATGCATTATTTGAAGTGTTCTGTGCCATTTAATGGAGTCATCATGGTGCTTTCATCTTTCCCATTTGTCTGACGTGGGAGTTTATTTGCAAATCAACAAGTTTTAGTTTATTCTTATTTTGTGTGCTCAAACCACTACAAAGGGATGCTGCAACTTTTAATTGTGCATTCTTTATCAACCACATACAAGTACAGGAATTGGACACATGTTTGGAAGGCAAACAAATATTAGGTTTAGCTTCTTTCGCTGTAAATGAACGTTTCGTGTTCTTTGATGCATATTGTGACTAACAAATGTTCCCTTTTATCCGGCATCTTGACATTATTATGCAAAATTATAACCATATCATACTGAATCACTGTTCAGCTTTGGGTGTGAAGTAAAGGAAGATTAAAGAACTTCTGACTCAAAAGAACAACAGCACATTCTGTCCAGATCACTCAGCTTGTTTTATGTGTGTGTACACCAGTAATGCATTGCAGCCATTTGCCTGGCACTTTGACCCAGAGTTTTTGTGTGGTCTTCTTCAGTGTGACCTGCTAATTAAACAAAAATGTAATGCTTGTAGGTAATTCTATAAACAAAAGCTCTTTGTCGATCTGAGGATTTCCCAGCAACAAAAATAAATGTCGCTTCCTTAATGGGCCTGTAGAAACTGACTCACCGTAGCTCCTTTCTCATTTAATTCTAGTGTGGGTGCTCGGTCAGGAAATGAGGTGATCAGCATGGCGGAGGTTCGAGGGCATACTAAAGACCAGGCCTTGGCACGAGGATTTCGTTGTGTTCATCCAGCAAATGGCATACATTTTTATTAATGCTGAGTTTTTAAGCACTTTAGGTCGGTAACAGTGGTCAAAATATTGTAGCTCTTTAGAACCACTTTACTGAAACCTTGGGTGTTCTCCAGCAAGCATTTTTACAGATTTTAGTGGCAAATGAGCACCATAAAAAGTTGACCAGATTCTGAATAACTATTGTATTCAATATAATATCCCAGATAAGAAGGCAACTAACGAGGGCCTCGTAAGGTGAGCATTTGAAGTTCTAATTTAAGGCCTGTCTCTGCCACAGTTTTGGACTGATTAGTGCTTAAAGAGTGACTGAATGAGCGGCAATTTAGCACCTTATAGAGTGGTAAATAGTTGTCACTAAAACCTTAAAGCATTTTTTGCTCGAAATGTAAGTGCATATGTATACATTCCTAAAGTAAAGAGCAGAACACAACACAATAAAATAATACAAAGCTAGATAACACAACTAATATCATACCAGGGTGAAGCAAACCAGGCAAAACAGAATGCAGTACAACAACCACAGTGCAATACAACAGGAATACAGTGCAATAATGCAGTGTACAACACAATTGCTCAATAAAGCAATACCGTATATCGTCACCACAACGAAATGCAAAGCAACAAATTTACGCAAATATTTGTGTCAAACATTACGACCTTCACAAGTCTGTATTCATAATATGCTGGTATAAGGTTAAGAGATGTAATATCACCAGAAACGTTTTTTTTGTGATCCAGCATTGGTTACAGCTACCTCAGTTTCTTAATATGTCCTTACTTAAAATGAGTATAGAATCTGGTCATTCGCTTGCTCAGTATAGATGATCGAACATGACTCATCATGAAGTACCAGTACAATAATGCTGTCAATGATCTTATCAAACTCTATATCATTTCAGCTCTAAACTTAATAGTTCAATCGGTATACGTATGCCTGATAATGAATCTGTTGGAATAGGCCCTTTCTGCAAGGTCACTCCCAAACTTGCTGAGTTCGTTTTTGTTGGCTTTAGGACTCTGGACATTTTACCATTGATAACCAGTGCTAAAGTGCTTTTGCCACGCTCTTTTCCTAAAACGTGGTAACATTGGCTTATACATATTTGGCATATTTAATTTACTTATAAGTCCTTAGTAAAGTGCACTACATGTGCCCAGGGCCTGTAGGTTAAATGATACTAGTGAGCCTGCAACACTGATTGTGCCACCCACTTAAGTAGCCCTTTAAACAGGTCTCAGGCCTGCCATTGCAGACACTGCGAGTGCAGTTTAAACTGCCATTTCGACTTGTCTAAACTTTATGCCAGGTCCAAACCTTCCTTTTTAATATGTATTAGTTACCCCTAGGTAGGCCCTAGACAGTTCAGAGGGCAGGGTGCAATGTATTTGAAAAGCAGGTGATGTCATTTTAAGTTTTACCTGTCCTGATAGCAATAAACTCTTACATTTGTTTTTCACTACTTTATGGCCTATATCTCCCATATGATAACATTGGGTTACCTTATTACATTTTATAAGTGTAATATCCAAATGGAAATATATGTTTGGTGTCTCTCAAATCCTAATTTAAAAACCTAATTCATGGTGCAGTTGAATTTTAAATTACAATTTAGAAAATTACACTTTTAGAAAGTTGACATTGTATTGCCTTAGGTATAAATAGAAGAGAGGGGCTCGTAATAACCCGTAGGGAAATAGAGCACCAATATACTGTGAAGTAAAGCAAAAGGGTTTTCCCTAGGGGGGGTATTATTTCCTGCTCCTAAATCAGGACTCAAAACGACAAGCTCACAACATTCATATATCTTGCATCTTGTTGGATGGGAGAACACTTACCAGAAAGGAACACAAACAGTCTATTTTAAAAAAAAGTATACAATTTATTATAAATAAAAACATATGAATTCCCAGTTAAAAACACAAAATACACAAATAAAACCACCTAATGTGGATGTGGAGAAAACTTTTGAAAAAGACACTCCTATCGGTCTTAGTTATGTCATTTCGGGCCCTCGTTTGACAACAATGGGGGAATGATATTCCTTTAAACCAGGTTATTTGTTGGCAACACCGAATATGACTTGATGAAAGTGCGTCGACGCGTTTCGGAAGCTTAAGTTGATAATGGCTTCCTTCTTCAGGACAGTCTCTATATGTTTTCTCCACAGAATTGTATCATACCTAATGCACAAATAAAATACGGCTATTAGCTTCTGACTTTTATAATTGCTATCTACACATGTTTGAACGTGATCTCATAGAGGTAGCTGGGTCTAATTAGGCCTTATATTGCCCAAACTAAAATTGACCCTTACATGTTTAAACATATACTCAAATCTGTATGAGGACACACAATTCTAGATAAACACAATTGTCTATCAACAAGGGGCCTATTTGTAATCATAGAAGGCCTATGTGTAATCACCAGTCCTTTATATTTGTACATTCCTCAAGATGCCAACATCCTAAACACCAAGTCAGCGTCATACTGTTTTGTATAGCCATTTTACTTTTTTAGGGGGGAAACTTATATGGTGCATTTCATTTCTAAAAAAAACATACATGTTGAAAATGCCAAAAAACCATACATATCTAATTTAATTTGCTACCTATATGTATCAACAATTTTCACGTTATTCTTAAAACATTGTGCTTAAGTCAAGCACCCTCTGGTTAGTGTTGTCCACATCCTTCCAAAACTCATTCAAATCATTCATACACCAGTCATATTGCATTTAATTGTTACTGACCATTGCAGTTACGTTGTAAGAAGAAATCTACAGAGTACGTAGTATTCCTGTAGTGGTCGCCTATAATGTTCGCAGACTCCCACAGTCCTATATATAATTAAGGAGAGTACAGCATTCAATGTTAAGTATTAGCGTACCCTAAATACTTAGTTTAAAGGGCGTTTGTTTTTTACCTCAATATGTAGGAGAAAGCTTCTGTATCAAATCGGGTCTTTTTAGTAGCTTATTTAGTTATGATGTTATCCTCACATTCCTGTATGGGTTAAAGGATACGAGTTAGTTTTTGACAAAGGGCGTATGGTAGTTCACAACCTAGAGCTCAGCTGGTAATACAGTTGTAATGGCATGAGGATTACCTAGCATAATTCTCGTGGGGCGTAGATATTTTAATGCCTCCAACCGAGTGCGTGTTCTATGTTGTATCTTAAAAAAAGGATGAGATGATATATTTATTTTAAAAGGAGCATCCACTACCTTCATCGCCAAATTGCATAGACATATAAACCGGTCCTTACCGATAAAACCGACACTCTGCCTCGAAAACGGGGGTCCTTTCACACAGCTGGATAATATTATGCACGTGGCTGCTTAAAGGCGAATGCTTGTTCTGTGTCTTAAAGAAAGATATGCTTATTTTAACCAAAGAGGGAACATCTACTATCATCATCGCCATATTGTATGAACATGTTAACAGGTCCTTACCGATAATAACAACGATCTGTTACGACAAAAGGGGGGTCCTTTCACGCAGCCGGGTAGTATTATGCACGTGGCTGTGTAAAGGAATAAATTAGTGTCACTATATATCTGACACGTGTTACAAGCAGTTTGCGTAATTGCAGCAGGGTATTATCTTTGTTAAGTATTACCCCCACTCGTGTATCGGAGTTGGCGCGTTCTAAGTCGCCTTCTTTTCCCCACTAACTCCGTTCTGTTAAATATAGCGGGTCGGATGTTATTCTTACCTATTCGATACACACGGCTCTCTTTCCCGGGCTGCAAAACGTGGCGTCTGTACGATCACCGCTCGCGTAGTGGTTTAAAGGTTCATAGGGTTCCACTAGTCGCTTTTAAAGTACGTCATGCCGTCACGTGGTTTTAAATTTAATCATCGAGGCTAGCCGTCAGTGCGTGCGTAGTGTTTCCTTTTCTTTTTTTATATTTTAAGAAGGAAAACCAAACTTTATTGTTGATGTTTGATGGACACTTCCTAAGTTTTCGCCCTGTTGGTGACCGAGAAATACATGCGCGCGGCTGTATAGGGCTGTTCTGCACATATGGGCACAGTGCAGAGCGATAATAATTTGTGGCAGCCTTAAATTCTGTATTGATAATGGTAATTTAACGAAAATCGTTTCATTTTTAACCAATAAAGATGGTCTCATCCGCTAAATATATCGCCTGTGCATTTTTTATCTATTTTTAAAACAAAACCTTCCTATCTTCAAAGTCGGGAGGGTCGCAAACCCTAATTTCTGAGCTATGTAGGATTTATAAATAGGGGCGCAGAGTCCATATGATACATACCAGTTTTTACAGATTATGCGCTCTAGTGCTATATCTGTTTGTGCTTATAGACAGTTCTATACTACTATCCTCATCCAATCTTCTTTGGTGTTGAGACCTTGATTAACTGTGTCTAGCTTGGAAATGTACCACTGTTCTCTATTTTTCCTTTTTATATCAAGGTTTCCTCCTCTTTTAGAAGCTGTAATCCTCTCTATCACAAACCACGAAAATTCTGTATGTTTGTGTTGCAATTTGTCGAAATGTTCAACCATGGGGGCATTCTCTTTTTTTGTTTTGAGCGCGGATTTATGTTCCAGGAGGCGCAATCTTATTTCTCTGCCAGTCTCTCCTACATAAGCTAATTTGCAGGGGCACAATATTATGTATACAAGATTGCTGCTTCTGCAATTATTCAATGTTTTCGAAGTCATTGTGTAATCGTTATAGGTCAGAGCTTTTCCAACAATGCAGTTTTCGCGTATTGAGCAATTACTGCACTTATGGTTTCCTACTGCTTTGGTGCCATTGATTGTAAGCTGGTTGGTTTGGTTGTGTTCTCTATATGTATGGACTAGATTCTGACGAATATTTTCATTCCGCCTAAATGCAAAAATGGGTTTCAAGAGTTTGACCTCTTTTCCATCGTTTAAGATGTGCCAACTCGAGTGGATTACATTTTTCAATTTATTGCTAATATTTGAAAACTGGCTCACAAAGACTAATTTAGAGTTGGTCACGGATTGTTTTTTTGAGACAGATTCTGGATGTATCATGCTGTCTCTATTGTAGAATCGTGCCCTTTTGCATGAATTCTTGATGAGTTTTTTGGGATATCCTCTATCCTGTAATTTCTCACTCAGTTTGTTTGCATGTTTCAGGTAGTCCTCCATATTTGTGCAGTTCCTCCTGAGTCGAAGGAACTGTCCAAATGGGACATTGTCTCTTTGGGAGCGAGGGTGGTAACTGCTGTAGTGCAGTAAGGTGTTTTTATCAGTGGGTTTGGAATACAATTCCACCTCTAACCTACCTTCTTTGTTCTTTATGGTAATGTCCAGGAAGTTTACTGAGTCTCTATCATATATTGCTGAGAATCGGAGGTTCTCGTCTCCCAGGTTTAACCACTCTAGGAATTCCTCAAGGGTATCCACTTCTCCTTCCCAAATAAAGAAGATGTCGTCAATGAAGCGACGCCATAATGAGATGTTCTCAAAAAATGGCGACACCTCATTGAACACATGCTTCTCTTCAAACCTGGCTACGTATAAACATGCCAGGCTCGGCGCGCAGGTAGCCCCCATGCTGGTGCCCTTGCATTGAAGAAATAGCTCATCTTTAAACAAAAACAAATTATTTTTCAGAACTAGGGTTATGCACTGCATTATGAATTCCTGGTTTGCGCCTCTCAGGTCTGTATTTCTCAGTGCCTCTTCCACCACACTAATGGTGTCATTCTGTGGTATATTGGTGTACAACGCCTCTATATCGAGGGTCACCATAATCTGATTATTGGGGTTGTACATCAATCCTTCCACTATAGAGATCATATGTGCCGAATCTCGCACATATGATTCTTGTTTTAATACAAGGGGTTTTAGAAAGGTGTCAGCGTATTGGCTCAGTGGTTCAAGACGTGAGCCAATACAACTAACTATAGGTCTCATGGGGGGATTTTCCACACTCTTATGTATTTTAGGGAGACCATATATCGCTGGTATCCTAGCATCTTTGCAGTATAAAAATTCAAATTCTGCTTTACAAATCCAATCCCTATCAAAAGCATTTTTCACTATTTCCAAAACCTTTTTATTCAGAGTCTCTAATTTAGTAAAAGGAACTCTTTGATAGTGTTCTTTAACTTCTAGAAGATCCAACATTTTCTTGTTGTAATCTTCACTATTAAACACCACCACCCCTCCGCCTTTATCGGCCGGCTTGATGGTTAGTTGC
Source organism: Lissotriton vulgaris (assembly GCF_964263255.1). Classification (NCBI taxonomy): domain Eukaryota; kingdom Metazoa; phylum Chordata; class Amphibia; order Caudata; family Salamandridae; genus Lissotriton; species Lissotriton vulgaris. The sequence goes on along the minus strand of NC_141694.1, from coordinate 1,545,510,652 downwards.
AGGTTATTCTTTAAATCTATCATGGCTTTTCTATGTTCTTTAGACATATTGTTCTTATCAGGGTATGCATGTTCCCAAAAAATTTTCACCTTAGATTCTACCACTTTTTCAAATGTTTCTACATTTTTACCCACCTGAGAGATTGCAGGGGTGAAGGTTGATTTTTGTTTGAGTCCTGAAATGTTAATGGTTGGATTATAGTCCCTCTCTTCAAAAAATTCTTTTAATCTAATTTTACGGAAAAATGCTTTGAGGTCCTTCTCTAAATTAAATTTGTTAACGTTAGCCACATTAGGTGGTTTTATTTGTGTATTTTGTGTTTTTAACTGGGAATTCATATGTTTTTATTTATAATAAATTGTATACTTTTTTAAAATAGACTGTTTGTGTTCCTTTCTGGTAAGTGTTCTCCCATCCAACAAGATGCAAGATATATGAATGTTGTGAGCTTGTCGTTTTGAGTCCTGATTTAGGAGCAGGAAATAATACCTCCCATAGGGAAAACCCTTTTGCTTTACTTCACATTGTATTGCCTTAGCCATTTGGTGCCTGCAACCTGTCTCCGGTCACATGACTGGGTTTAGTTGGCAGTTGGGCTTTGAGTATCCCCCCTATACTGCGACACCCACAATGGGAGCTTAGGTGATAGGGAGGGAGGGAGGAGCTGGGGCCAGAATCACTTACACCAGAATAGGCTGTGTCCTGTCCCCACACAAAGGGCTGCATACCCACTGTAGTTAGTCTAGAGCCAGGGCGGGCAGAGCAGGGCATCTGTGCACTTCAAAGGCATGTCTGTAGAAATGTATCATACCGTTAGGGGGTTTGGGGGTGAACTCCTTTTTAAATCCTCCGCCTACTTCTATATGCTACTCAATTCGCTTTTTTTCAAAAATTGTGCTGCAGCGCTACTTGTGCTGTCAACACAAGTACACAAATAACACTCAGTATATAACAAGTTCACAGACTTGGATGCGCTGCACACTGTTCACATTAAAGATTGAAACAATATTTTTAACTCAAAATTTACCAACCTCTACTTGTTATTCCATTTGAATACTTATTTTCATTAAAACAGTATTCCTTTCAAACCAATAAAAAACATAGCATTATACACAATCTTGCAATAACAATAAATTTCATGCCTGATACTTTTCGGGATATAAATGTCCCTTCCTCAGGGGAAAATCTGTAACCGTCTTACTCACTGTAGAAGCCACTGTTTAAATGGAGAGTAATAAGAATGAAACCTCAGTCCCGGTGGTACACGGCTAGTTTCTTCCCCACACGAGCTTCAGGCTGTTTTTTATTGGTTTGAGGATGCCGAAATGTCAAACTATGTTCTCAAAAGAATTTATGAAATCGATTATATTTGCTCATTGTGAATTCTGAAGTATCAATAGAAATACAAATGAATACTGTTTGAATAAAAATAAGTATTCAAATGAAATAACAAGTAGAGGGTGTTACATTCTGAGTTAAAGATATTGTTTCAATCTTTGAGGTGAACATTGTGCAGCGCATCCAAGTCTGT